>NC_069675.1:61631762-64131762 GCF_023699985.2 Odocoileus virginianus | reverse complement strand
CTTTCAAGTAAATGCAGTTTTCTACTTCTCACCCCTTGTACCTGCTAAGACTTCTGACTACATGTGCCAAAACAATAAATAAACAAACAAAAAGGACACCAGTAAGAAAATACTATAGCTCACAGTATCTCACCTTACAATTTCAGAAAGTTTATGACGTCAACCAGGAACTTTATATGTTTAAACTTCACCACCAGATGTGTCTGTGTCATACATGAAACATGGCTTCCAAAACCCTGGGCATGCCCGGTCAAGGATTCAACTGAACATAGCAGCACAGAGAATGTATGAAATTCCAAGAATAAAGCTGCTCTATTCATTAGGGCACTGAAAGGGTCTCATGAGTCTCCTAATTTTTTAAATGACAGGAGCACAGATGTTAGAGACCATCTAATTGGGATTTTTCACTGCACAGAAGAGGATAGCCGGATCCAGAGAAATGAAGAGACCAGTGGAGTGGAGTTCTGATCTGGCTTGCCTTGTCGGGTATTCCCCCTATAGTTACACGCATAGCTGCCCTTCCCCCTATCTCTTCCCGCCCCTGGGCTCTATCCCTCGGCGGGTACCCAAGCTGGGCTGGCCTTCTGCGCATGTGCAGGTCCTGCATCCCATACAGGAAATGCCTAGTCGGCAATCCACTCCACGCGCTCTTGATACAACCAAGCCTGCGCTTAACCCCCTGACCTGAGCTTGTGGGCCAAACTCAAACAACAGCAAAAGACAACACAGAGGCCCACGGATTGACCAACGGGAGAGTCAGAATTTCCCTTCAGTTAACGATGGCTCTGTTTACACATTCTAGAGACGGAAGGGTTTTGCAATCTTCAGAAAAGAAGGGAATTTTTGATGTGGTGTTTTTTTTTTTTTTTCATTTGGCCACAAATTGATGAAATAAAATCATAGATAGTCCTCAGCAATTTCACTGACATAGTTGGCAGCACCTGAGGTGCGTCTCTACCTCTAATTAAATAGCAGGGCTTTGGGAGAAGTCCCTCTCACACTGCCCTTTAAGGATGTAGCAGGGAAGGAAAAAACCACCAGTACAGAGATCCCCTATGATAAATGGAGGACAGACTGAATGAGTAGAATTGCTTTGTGTCAGCAAAGCCATAGGAATCAGGAGTTTGTGGGCAGTCAGCAGAAGATGAGCAGAAGAGTGGAACTGAACTCCAGGAAACTGCCAGGTACCACCAGAGAAGGAGGCCAGGAGAACCTTGCAGGAATGGAATGGCAGGGATGGTATACATGTACATGGATGGCTGAGTCCCTTCACTGTTTCCCTGAAACTATCACAACATTGTACGTTGGCTATACCCCAATACAAAATATTTTTGGTGTTAAAAAAATTAAAAACAAAAAAGAAGGGGCTGTTTAATACTCTGTTTAATTGGCTGCACTGTATTGTAACCCACTGGTACTTTTAAACCTTCAGTAAAACTTCCTACGCAGATGGCTTTGTGCCAGTTGTGTCTTTGGGGAATAGAGGGATCTGATTTGTTAGATGGTATCCAGCAAAGGAAGAAGAGGAGATAACGCAGAAGAAGCAAGTAGTAGGAGGCAGTGGTGCCTGGAGCAACCGCAGAGATTAGGAAGGGATGCTGGTTTTCCATCAGAGGAAGTTTTGTTTAAATTTAAAAGGATGTGGTGGCCCCAGACATTCAGTTGGCTGATGCTTGGGTAACACGAATGGCAGCACATGACTCAGATAGGGAGGCCTGTTCTGACCTGTTCATCCAGGCAGACCTGGACAAGAAAGAGCTGAAAAACAGAAGTCTGATGCACACATTTGGGAGGCCACGACTGGTTTAATCCTCTGCTGCCTGCACACACTGCACTTTTTCCATCTTTCCAATCGTGCTAGACTTTTATATAGCTCCATGCTTCAACATTCACAGTTCCATATGCTTGAAACAAACTTCTCTTGCTTCTTTTACCCATCTTTTAAGATATTGCTCAAATGTAACCTATTCCATGAAGAACTCCCTGATTTCCCAGGGAATTCAGGGCTCCCTTCTGTGTTTGCCATGGTTCCTTGTATTGACCTTCACTCACTCGACAAATACTGACCTCTTAGTCAGTTATTAAGCAAACCAGCAAGGAAAGGGGTGAGATTACTGATTCTGGGGAATCCCTCACTCCTCATGCAAACCATGATGTGAGTAGCGCCCCCTAGAGTTGTGCCCATGGTGGCCCTCTGAGACTCAGTCTATGAGTTCTTTAACATTCCTGCTTCTTTGATATCCATTTGGCAGAAGAATCAAATGGCTATTTTGGCCTAAATGGGCTCTCAGTCTCCAATTCAGTATGGGTAGCACTAGGACCCATCTATAGAAGGGAAAACATAATTAAAACAGAATGGAGCCCAAGGAAATAGCTTTAAACCAGCCTTTGAATTCATTAAAAAGTTCTTTGAACTATTGCACATCTTAAAACCTTATGATAAATCCTACATGCCCCCAAACAAGGGCCCTATATTTGTCCATTCCTTCCTTCACTCACTCAGGTGACTGTAGCTGTGCCTGCACTGCAACATGTTTTATTTTGAGAAAAATAGAAGGCAACTGTCAATGAGATTGTTTACATTTATAGAAGTGTAAGTTTTGTGAGGATGATGATATGAAATAAAGGACAGAAGCCACAGAAACTCCCAGGTCTGAGAGGCTCTGGAGGCCCGACCTTAAGTAGCTCTGACTGTACTGTGTCTTCAGAAGTCTCTGGGGATAAGCCAGAGAAGTTAGCTTCAATGTCTATCTTGGAGATGAATTCCTCAAAATGAACTGGTGAGTCAACAAAATTCATCAACTCCTCTGTGTAAGTACAAAAAAAAAAAAAAAATCCCAGTTGACTTAACTGATATGTTTTGGTACCACCCTATTTGTTTACATACACGTAATGATTAACACAATGACTGTCCTGTGTTTTTCAGTAAAGAATTGTATATGCACTTTTTAAAGCAATTGTGTGTTTATTTTTTTAAACTACTGAATATAGAAGACTGAATTTGGGTCTGTTCTAGGACTTCTGATTAGAGCAGACATGTATGTATGTAAGGGTGTCTTTGTGCATGTGTGTATCAGATGTGTCATATGTCCACTGGAAAAAAAGGATGCCTGGCAGAAACTTGGCTCTTCACCCCTCCACAGTAGGATGCTAGTCTGGCTGTTTGTGTGGACACAGCTGTGAGAGGGACCAGGCCTGCTGCTGTTAGGGAGTTCAAAACAACAAGACATGTTGTTTAATTTTTCTGTAGCCCACTTTTCCCATCCAAGAAATTCTTGCCACATAGAAATCATTAGCATCAATGAGCAGGATGATAAACCTGGAAATAACTTCATCATTTAAAGCCAGGTGCTTATTATTAATTGGGTGCTCACACAGTGTCAGTTCACTCAACACATGTCCCTCTCCCTCTCAAACAGTCAGAAAATGCACGGAGGGTGATGACCTTTAGAACTAAATTAGCAGGTGAAGTACTACATTATTGATTCTTCCATAAACTGCCAATTATTTGGAATAACTAGAGACAGTGAAGAGTCCTCAGTCTATTGACAATTAGGGGAGACCCTTAACCCAGGAAATACTCTTCTTAGTTGCTAAAATTTAGTTTTCTTGTTTTTGTGGAGAGCTTGAAATTTCAAGTAATTTTTCTTTGTCTTGTCTTTACACACAGAGATATCACTGTCAGTTGCTTGGAATCTATAGCTCCAGAAAGAATAAGTGGCTAGGCCAAAGCAAAAACAATGCTCAGCTGTGGGTGTGTCTGGTGGTGAGAGTAAAGTCTGATGCTGTAAAGAACAATATCGCATAGGAACCTGGAATGTTAGAGTACATGAATCAAGGTAAACTGGACATGGTCAAGCAGGAGATGGCAAGAGTGAACATCAACATTTTAGGAATCAGTGAACTAAAATGGATGGGAATGGGTGAATTTAATTCAGATGACCACAATATCTACTGCTGTGGGCAAGAATCCCTTAGAAGAAGTGGAGTAGCCCTCATAGTTAAGAAAAGAGTACAAAACATAGTACTTGGGTGCAGTCTCAAAAATGACAGAATGATCTTGGTTCTTTTCCAAAGCAAACCATTCAACATCATAGTAATCCAAGTCTACGCCCCAACCACTGATGTCGAAGAAGCTGAAGTTGGCTGGTTCTATGAAGACCTTAAGACCTCCTAGAACTAACATTAAAAAAAGATGTCCTTTTCATCATAGGCGATTGGAATGCAAAAACAGGAAATCAAGAGATATGAAGTAACAGGCAAGTCTGGCCTTGGAGTAAAAAATGAAGCAGGGCAAAGGCTAACAGAGTTCTGTCAAGAGAACACACTGGTCATAGCAAACACCCTTTTCCAACAACACAAGTGATGACTCTACACATGGACATCATCAAATGGTCTATATCAAAATCAGATTGATTATATTATTTGTAGCTGAAGAAGAAGCAGCTCTATACAGCCAAGACCTGGAGTTGACTGCGACTCAGGTCATGAGCTCCTTATTGAAAAATTCAGGTTTAAATTGAAGAAAGTAAGGAAAACCACTAGGCTATTCAGGTATGGCCTAAATGAAATCCTTTATGATTATACAGTAGAAGTGATTAATAGATTAAAGGGACTAGATCTGGTAGACAGAATGCCTGAAGAACTATGGACAGAGATTTGTTGAATAAGCTATGACAAACCTAGACAGCATATTAAGAAGCAAAGACATCACTTTGCTAATAAAGGTCCATATAGTCAAAGCTATGATCTTTCCAGTAGTCATGTATAGATGTGAGAGTTGGACCGTAAAGAAGGCTGAGTGCCAAAGAATTGATGGAGAAGACTCTTGAGAGTTCTCTGGACAGGAAGGAGATCAAACCAGTCAATTCCAAAGAAAATAAACCTTGAATATTCTTTGGGAGGACAGATGCTGAAGCCGAAGCTCCAATACTTTAGCCATCTGATATGAAGAGCTGACTCATTGGAAAAGACCCTGATGCTGGGAAAGATTGAAGGAAAAGGAGAAGGGGGCGACAGAGGATGATATGTTGAGATAGCATCACCGACTCAATGGACGTGAGTTTGAGCCAACTCCAGGAGATAGTGAAGGATGGGGAAGCCTGGCGTATTGCAGTCCATGGGGTCACAGAGAGTCGGTCATGACTTAGTGACTGAACAACAACAAGAATAAAGACGATAACTGAGAGTTCATTATAAAGTTGTGTTCATTTTCTCAGTATATTTATCACCTTTAGGATATGATGCTTATAGAGCTGATGGAAGTTTGGATAATTGATACTTGTTCATATATATGGCAGAGAGCATGTAACCTCATTTGGCTATTAATGTTAGATATTGTAAATCCTTTGGGGATAAATCAAAGATCAATCAGATATAGATCCTGACCTTCAAGTATAGCTAATAATCTTAAACTTTGATGCAGAAGGAAAACATCAATAAAATACCCTGGGAATACAGAGAAAGGAGAAATTAGCTGCGGTGAAAGGAAATTACAGCACAGGAGCTGTCCTTGAAGGGCTGGTGGGATTTGAACACAGGGAGCTAGAGTGGAGAAGGTTGTCTAGGTTCAGACTGTGATTCAGGGCTTTGTGTAAAATACTTTCATGGGCTGGGTTACGTCATTGTTTCTGTGGGATTTCTTTTTTATGATTTTTTTTTTTTTCCTGCCAAAACACATTAGGAAGGAGATGAGGGCTGCTGAGCTCACAGGGCCAAGAAGCAATCAAGGCCAGCACGCATGTCCAGAGAATCAGCGCCCCCTTTAGCCTGCCCTGGCCAGAGTGGACGCTCCTATAGGTCTAACACAGCCCGCTAGGGGTCCCCAGGTTGTCACTGTGTTTCAGGTCTGCTTTCTAGAGGCCAAAGTATGACTCCCATAACAATATTGGATGAAACTGGAAAAATTCAACTACTTGTCTTCTCTTGCTTTTAGCTATTCTTTCTTGGTGATTTACTGACTTGGGCCTTATTTTTTTCCTCCAGAATTGTAGGACTTCACTGTACAAATACATATTGCATTTGTTTTGTGCGTGGAGTCCTATGCTAGATGCTGGGGCCTGGGGTCAACCATACCCCACAGTCTTGGACATAAGACCCTTGGTGGATTTTGGCCATGGTGGCTGCCACGTCACCTTCCAAAGGCAAATGCAGAGCCAGCAGCAGAAGAAAGGGTAATAACTCTGCTAATTGAACATGATGAGTAAAGGGAACATTCTTTACCTCAGGGCAAACAGAGCAACCTCATCGAGAGTTTCTTGCCCTGTTTTTCTCGGGGAGTATAAGACACAGCTGCATACAATAGAACCACAGCCAAATTGGAACTGGGGGAGCTAGCCACGGTGCTTTCTCTTGAAGGATTAAGAAGAGGCTTTTGTGGATGTCAGGAGAGTTTTTTTTCCCTCCCTTAGCTGTGCACAGCAATGTAATTTCCTCCACTGATTTCTGGGCAGAAAGTTAGCATTCCAACAAGATGCGCTTTAATTGATTGCAGTTATTAAATCCCTTAGCTTACAAGCTTATAGTTCAGGATATAAGAGCCACATGGAATTTTAATCATTATCTCTTTTCTGTATGAAGGAAACTTGACAAAGGCATTGGGAAGAGGAATGGTGAGGGGGTGGTGCTCACTTTGCATGCAACCTACCTTAGGGATTAAGGAAAATGAACTGGAAACCTCACTGATATCTCTTTGGAACCCACTAAGTTTGCAGACCTGTACTCTGGCTTCTAAATTTATGAATGCCACATTGAGGGAAGCCAGCTATCCCAGGAGCAATCAGAGGACCAGGAAAAGCTCTGGGCAGGCACTGCTCCCCAGGGATGCGCCTTCTCACCATTAGCCTTTAACGCCTCTAGGCCACACATGACCAGATCTGCTTATTGGACAATTTATGACGGAATCTAAGACATTTTTCTCCTTTCCGATGATGAGGATCTAATACCCTATACAAGGCCAGAATACTAGCATACTGGACGGGGTGCCAGTATATTTTCTTTATTGCCTGGCAAGTCTTTAGGTAACATTGTTTTAAATGAAAGGAAAATGTAATACTTAAGCATCAGTTTGTTCCTAGAATCACTGATTGTTTGGAGAATGTGGCAAATTCACTCTGATCCACACACAAAAAGCACTGTCTCTTCAGGGAGAAGAGATCCAGCATGTGTCTGTTTTGGAGGAAAAAGCAGTACCTTGGGGCTCCAAATAATTGTACTGAGAAAACCATTTATGTTTGCATCTCAATTTTTTCTTGCAGGGAGAAAACCTTCCAAAAACCATTGCGCCTCCGGCTGTCAGTTCAGATCAGTTCCTGTTTATCCTTGGTTAAGAAAGAGCCAAAGACCTCCCTCTTTGCTGCTTTATATGCAGTGGGAGTCTGGGCCTGATGTAGTTCTGCTCTGTGGGGGCCTGAGCCTGGGGCCAGCCCAGTCAGCTCTCTGTCCCACCCCACCACCCAGCCCACCTGGTCACTCACCTCACTTTCCTCAGCAGGGGGTGGAGGGACCTCCTTGATAATCTGAAAAAAAAAAAAAATGAACAAATGAGTAGAAATCTCCAGCCACCTGCTTTCCAAGAGGCCTGCTTTCAAAAGGTTCCTGGGTGGTGTGGCCATAATTACCACCGTAATGGGTTCAAGCAAGGCAGGTGTCTTTCTGGGCAGAATAACTCAGTAATTACAGCATGATCCAAGCTGAGGGCTCCACACTCAACTGTGCCTCTTTTAGTTTTGTATAGAGAAAAAAAAATTCCACAGGTAACCGTTTCATCTCTTACCCCAGGTAACTGTCCTGCAAATGTATTCACTCATTTATTCATCTAGTCATTCCCGCATCAACTCATTCACCAATCCACCCAGACCGCTGCACGTCTAACAAGAATGGTACACAACAGAAGTTAAGATAGTGCTTTAGAGGTCAGTCAGGTATGGACCACACTCAGACTGTTGGCAATCCCATTAACTGTTGCTGGCCCCAGGTGGTACTTTTGGAGGGAGGGTGTGACAGTCAGGCAGACTGATTCCCAGCAGAAGGCAGCAAAGAAGGGGTAACCAGGGATTCCTTTCAGGGCCTTGAAACTGAAGAGGTACAAAGATTTACAGATCAGTATTCCAAGACTGGACTCCGCAAACACCACATCATCTGGGTTAAAGAGAGATGTGTGGTCACTTTGGGAAGGCAAGCAATTGGGAGCCGCTTCTAACCAATGAGAGGACGGGTAACACATGGGAGAAGAACAAGCAAGGAGGACAGAGGGGTGGCGGTAAGCCACCTGTCCTCATTTTTATCTCCAACTTGTACACCGCATTCATAAAAGAAAAGCTCTTGCCACCTTTCAGTTAATTCTATTTAAAATTTTTTACAAGGCAGTTTGGCCATTATTCACTCTGACTCTACCACGTGAAAAAGCTGGCTTAAAACTCAACATTCAAAAAACTAAGATCATGGCATCCGGTTCCATCACTTCACGGCAAATAGATGGGAAAAGGTGGAAACAATGGCAGATTTTATTTTCCTGGGCTCCAATATCACTGCAGCGGTGACTACAGCCATGAAATTAAACAATGCTTGCTCCTTGGAAGAAAAGCTATGACAAACCTAGACATTGTGTTAAAAAGCAGAGACAAAGTCCATATAGTCAAAGTTATGGTTTTTCCGGTATTCATGTACAGATGTGAGAGTTGGACCATAAAGAAGGCTGAACACTAGAGAATTGATGCTTTCAAACTGTGCTTTTCAAACTGATGCTTTTCAAACTGTGGCAGTGGAGAAGACTCTTGAGAGTCCCTTGGACAGCAAGGAGATCAAACCAGTCAACCCTAAAGGAAATCAACCCTGATTATTCATTGGGAAGACTGAAGCTGAAGCTCTAATACTTTGGCCACCTGATGGGAAGAGGCAACTCATTGGAAAAGACCCTGATGATGGGAAAGACTGAAGTTAAAAGAGGAAGCAGGTGGCAGAGGATGAGATGTTTAGACAGCATCACAGACTCAATACACATGAATTTGAGCAAACTCCAGGAGATAGTGAAGGACAGGGAAGTCTGGCATCTTGTAGTCCATAGGGTTGCAAAGAGTGGGACACAGCTTAGTGACTGAACAACCACCACGTCCCGTCCCTCGAAGGCTCCCTCCTCTCATACTCCAAACGTTATCATCAGAATGTTGGAACCCCAACATGCAGTCCTTTTCCTCTGAGAATTCTGGTAGATACAAAAGTCGTTATGTATCTTTTGATGTGTTAGCATCAGCGCTGGCCTGAATCACTTTGTGGATGGGTGCTCAGGTGCTGTCCATGGGACCAGCTTCTTAATCTGGTTGGAGAGCTCTACCGGCTGCAGAGCAGGCTGCCTACTAGGCAGCTCTTCCTCCCCGTCCCTCCTACTAAGCACATCCCACCTTTCATTTGATGATTATTCTGGGACCTCATTTGGGCTCTGATCCCCACTGCTGCCACCCATGCTACCACTATCTGTAATGTCATCTCTACATGCACCAGCCAGGGGACTGAGCCTTCACTCACCTAAAACGATGGTATTCAATTAATCAAGAGGCAGAGCTGATCATTTCACACTATTGTTGCATTTGCCTCCATTTCCTGGCCATTGTGAGAAACCTGCTGAAGGTGTTCGTAAAGTACGAAGCCATGATTTTTCTCACCCACTTAACACTGGCTCCAAATTCCTTTAAAAAAAAATTTCTGGGGAGGGTCATTACTGCCCAGTGCTGACTTCCCATCATCCCAGAGGCAGTGGTGATTTTCAAATGGGAAATGGAAGGAGGAGTGAGGAGCTGGGGACAGCAATCTGGCATGCATTTCTTCTCTCAGGGCAGTCTTAGGGAAGAGAGTGGGAGGAGAGCAGGAGACTTGGGAACACAGACAGATGCTGACAAGAGTGCTGGGAGCTTTGTGCTTGCTGAGTACCCTAGGTGAACAGAGGTTCGGTGCAGAGCAGCTGGGCTTTTGTCTTCAAAATGCAATCGGCCCTGTCCCTTGCTGCATGGAATAGTTGTCACTTGTGAACCCCAGACCTGCCTCTTTCTGACTGTGAAGATCAGACAAGTCCCTGAACCTCCTTGACCTCCACTGTCCACTTCTGTGAAATGGGAGCAATAACACTAACCTTGCAGGAACTGAGTCACGGTGAGCAATAATGTTTGCTCTGAAACCAGATGGGTGCTCAATAGATGGTGCATACTATTATTAGTCCCCTTTCCCTTTCTTATAGTCGCTGTCTCTTTTATCACATCTTTAATGAAGGTTTCACTTAACACTGCCCGCCATCCCCTCCCCCCCCGCCCCAGATATACTGAATGACTATGTATGGTGATTTCCAGATGGTGCAGCCTACAAGCCAGAGCTTCATAAAATGAGTGAGATAGGCTGGTGTTCAGACAGTGGCCAGGGCACCTGACAGTGGCCAGGGTCTTCACAGGGGTCAGCAGCAGTGTGTTTTACCACATATGTTTAAACACATGACATCAGCCAGGAAGTGCAGATATCAGCCAAGTGGCCCACCACTCAGACCAACATATCTGTGAGCTGATGTTCGCAGGGTCTTATTGGATATATACTGAATTTTACAGCCAACAATGTCCCAAGGGGGACCCAAAAGACAAAGCAAAATGCAAGATTTATTAAGTGTTAATCAAAAGCAGACTAATCTACAATCTAGATTCCACTCTGACATACTTGTAAACTGGCCACCTGAGCCTCTGAAAAAATGCCACCATGTTCAGGTAGACAGGATTTAAGCACCTCCATCTGGCCTCCTGGGTTAGGTGTCTGGCTGTATTCAGTGGGAATGAAGAAGACTTCCTATTGCTTCCAGCACCACCTTCCATCCCCTAAACACTACCCGCCCCTCACCCCCAACCCTGAAGTGATGGCAAGAGAACATCTCAAAGTGTGATCCAGGCAGACTGAGTTGAAGTCATATGATTACTCCAAGCCTTGAAGCTGGATGGGCTGCCTGTGAGTGAGCCAAACCTTCATACCAAGACCAGTGCCTGGGCCACCCAATGGAGTGCTCTGAGCTCACAGCCACATCATCCCTCCCCACCTCATCCTACTGAGGGCCCGAGCCCAGTGGCCTGGAGGAGCAATTGGGCAACAGCCTGCATTGCTCTCAAGCCTACAGCCCACTGCCGCCTTGCTGCACACAGACTGGCCCAGGCTCACAGGGTAAAATGCAGACTGCCCTAGCCCCCACAAGACTGCAAGACATGGCCCCCCACTTCCCTACCTCACTCCTCTCCACCTCCCTCCCCTTCACTTCTGCCCTTCGGCCTCCTGTCACCTTCCTGTTCCTTCCACGCACCTGGCTCCTTCTCACTGGGAGCGCCTTCTGCCTAAACGCTCGCTGTGTTCCCTGCTTTGTCTGCACGTCTGCAGGTCTCCGTTATGGGGTTTTCTGTCATACTTTTAAGTGTAATTGAAAGTTAATTGCATAATTTCTGGGCTTCTAACTAGTATGACTGGAGGATATTTATTTCTTACAAGAATGCACACAAGAAGCTGCTGAGCACTACCAAACTTAGGCTTGATTTGGGCCACCTCCCTTCTTAGAAGGTTCTGGAGCTTCCTCTTGGTTTTGGGTGGGCTTGTCAGCTCCTTCCTCATTAGGAGGGACAAAGAGAAGATGGATAAGGGTGAAAAGATCCTTAATGAAATGTTTAAGAGGATAATCGCTCAACAGACGTATTTGTAAGCATATTTGGAGCTGAAGGAGGTTCAGGGACTTGTCTGATCTTCATGGCAGGACTGGGGAGAACTCTGGTCTGTGATGGTGTGGAACAGAACTGCCTCTTAAGTATGCATGTATATATTTTAGATTTTTTTGGTTATGGTAAAATTCATATAACATTAACCATTTAAAAGTGTGAGCCAATTATATTGGGTGTAACAAGTGCTATCAGGTGAATGTGAAGACGCTGTCCAGTTGTCAGTAGTGACCTGGTAGAAATACAGAAGACTCTCTCACACACACACCTCATCTGCTTCCTCACTTCTGTTTTCCCCTGTGCAGTGCAATTACATATCACACTTGTGAGTATGTGTACTTTTCTTCACTAAAGCATTTACTCTAGCAGCCTTAACACAAATGCGTGTCCTGGTTAAAGAAGCCAGGGATTCAGGGAAGGAGGAAAATCTTAAGCTTCGGTAGAACTTGTGAAGACGTGAGAGACAGAAGACACCCTGAGAGCAAAGGAAACAGAGGGACCCCCAAGAGCTTCATCAGAGACCACACTGAAGAATATAAAGAAAGGAGGATGGAACTCATGGGGCCCATCATTTGCTTTACAGGGGATTAGAAGCATGTGCCATGGATGAAGAAAAGGCTATAATGCTGAGAGCAGCAGAAAAACAAATTTGTGGCATTTGTTCTTATTTGCAATCACACAAATAGCTTTTATTTTGTTGTTAAGAAAAGAGGACCCTGGCAAGACATCAAAAGCTGGGCTTCTATTTTAAGCCAGTGCAGAAGGAATAACAAGACAATGAGTCACAGCCATCCACCTCTGTTGTTGTGATACTTCGTCCTAAGAATGTCCTTCCTTCCGTGCTGTTAACTCAGAGGCATGGGGCTACATCATACTCAAACCCGTCATGAAACTTCATGTGTTTATATTTTAAAAATTGAGGCATAGAGCTATTTATACTGTAGCATTATTTTAGGTGGGCTTCCCTGCTGGCTCAGACAGTAAAGAATCTGCCTGCAATGCAGGAGACCCAGGTGCAATCCCTGGGTTGAGAAGATCCCCTGGAGAAGGGAATGGCAACCCACTCTAGTGGGATTCCTTGAGAATCCCATGGACAGAGGAGCCTGGTGGGCTACAGTCCATAGGGTTGTAAAGAGTTGGACGTGACTGAGTGCATGACTAACATACACACATTACTTTAATTAAGAATTTAAAGCATTTAAAATGCTAGAAAATTTTAGTGTATTATTAATGTTAAAAAATGTATTACTTTAGAAGGTTTTGAGTGTTCTGTTCTGAACCTATTTCCCTCACTAGGCTGTTACTTTCATAGGGCTAAAATTCCATAAGGAATTGACATTTTAATTTATTTACTTTGCTTTTATTTTTAAATTTATTTTTTAATTGGAGGAAAATCACTTTACAATATTGTGATGGTTTCTGCCATATAACGTCGCAAATCAGCCATTATATATATATATATATATATCACCTCCTTCCCTCCCCCCAACCCTCTAGGTCATCACGGAGTGCCAGGGTGGTCTCTCTGTGTTACATGGCAACTTCTCACCTGTTATCTATTTTACACATGATAGTGTATATGTGTCCATGCTACTTTCTCCACTTCTTCCACTATCTCATCCCCACTGTGCCCGTATAAGTTCGCTATATCTGTATACCCATTCCTTCTCTCCAAATAGATTCACTGATACCATTTTCTTAGATCCCATATATATGTGTTAATATATTTGTTTTTCTCTTCCTAACTTACTTCGTTCTGTATAACAGGCTCTAGAACTCACTAGAACTGACTCAAATCCATTCTTTTTTTTGGTTGAGTAATAATCCATGGTATATATGTACCACAGCTTCCTTATCCATTCATCTGTCAATGAACATCTAGGTTGCTTCCATGTCCTAGCTATTGTAAATAGTGCTGCAGTGAACACTGGGATACACGTGTCTTTTTCAATTATGGTTTTCTCAGGGTCTATGCCCTGTAGTGGGATTGCTGGGTTGTATGGTAGTTTTTTATTCCTAGTTTTCTAAGGAATCTCCATATTGTTCTCCATAGTGGCTGTATCAGTTTATAGTCCCACCACAGTGCAAGAGAGTTCCCTTTTCTCTATATCCTCACTAGCATTTATTGTTTGTAGATTTTTTGGTGATGACCATTCTGACTGGTGTGAGGTGATACCACATTGTAGTTTTGTTTTGCATTTCTCTAATAACTAGCAATGTTGAGCATCTTTTCATGTGTTTATTGGCCATCTTTGGTCTTCTTTGGAGAAATGTTTGTTTAGGTCTTCTGCCCATTGTTTGATTGGGCTGTTTTTCTGATATGAAGCTGTATGAGCTGCTTATTTATTTTGGAGATTAATCCTTTGTCAGTTGTTTGATTTGTAACTGTTTTCTCCCATTCTGAGGGTTGTCTTTTAACCTTGTTTATTTCTTCATTTGCTGTGCAAAAGCTTTTAAGTAGGTCTCATTTATTTATTTATTTTTGTTTTTATTTCCATTACTCTAGGAGTAGGGTCAAAGAGGATCTTGCTGTGATTTATGCCAAAGAGTGTACTGCTATGTTTTCCTCTAAGAGATTTATAGTTTCTGGCATTACATTTAAGTCTTGAATTCATTTTGAATTTATTTTTGTGTATGGTGTTAGGAAGTATTCTTGTTTCATTCTTTTACATGTGGCTGTCCAGTTTTCCCAGCACCACTGACTGAAGAGGCAGTCTTTTTCCATTATATATTTTTGCCTCCTTTGTCAGAGATAAGGTGTCCAAAGGCGCAGGGGTTTATCTCTGAGCTTTCTGTTTTTTCCGTTGGTCTATATTTTTGTCTTTATGCCAGCACCATACTCTCTTGATGACTATAGCTATGTAATGTAGTCTTAAATCAGGAAGGTTAATTTCTCCAGGTCCATTTTTCTTTCTCAAGATTGCTTTGACTGTTCAGGGTCTTTTGTTTTTCCAAATAAACTGTGAATTGTTTTGTTTTAGTTCTATGAAAAATGCCATTGGTAGTTTGATAGGGATTGCACTGAATCTGTAGATTGCTTTGGGAATTATAGTCATTTTCACAATATTGATTCTTCCAATCCAAGAACATGATATATCTCTCAATCTGTTTGTATTGCTTTTGATTTCTTTCATCAGTGTCTTACAGTTTTCTGCATATGGGTCTTTTGTCTCTTTAGGTAGATTTATCCCTAGGTATTTTATTCTTTTTGTTGAAATGGTGAATGGGATTGTTTCCTTAAATTTCACTTTCTGAGTTTTCATTGTTAGTGTATAGGAATGCAAGGGATTTCTGTGCATAAGTTTTATATCCCGTGACTTTATTATATTCATTGATTAGCCCTAGAAGTTTTCTGGTGGCATGTTTAGGGTTTTCTATGTATAGTGGCATGTCATCTGCAAACAGTGAGTTTTGTTTCTTCTTTTCCAATCTGGATTCCTTTTATTTCTTTTCCTTCTTTGATTGCTGTGACTAGGACTTTCAAAACTATGTTGAATAATAGTAGTGAGAATGGGCACCCTTACCTTGTTCCTGATCTTAGAGGAAATGCTTCGGTTTTTCACCACTGAAAATAATGTTTGCTGTAGGTTTACTATATTGAGATATATTCCCTCTGTGAAGTTTTTTTTTTAATTATAAATGGCTGTTGAATTTTTGAAGTGACATTTTTAGAAACACCCTTCAAGTTATGGGAGAAATAATGGTATTTAGAAAACTTTTGATGTATCTGCTACTTAACCATTGTTACTTTTGTAAAGAGCACAGGAAAGACAAATGACAGGGCGTGACTTTCTGAACTGGTTTCTGGTCTTTTGTGCTTTCTATGCATAGTAAAACACCAAGGAATCTGAGTAATAATATTCCTTGAGTTTGGGTAATTTTCAATTGTGAACTCATGCATAGTTTGCATTTACCTATGGGAGTCTTATGAAGACTAAGCTAAGGGATCAGCCTGCCAGAGAGGATTCAAGTTTCATTTTGCAGATTCCTAAGTACTTCTAAACTGTGAATCCCTTTCTCTTAGTTTGTAATTTATAGAACCCAAAGTAATATATATTTGAACTCTAAAACTGAGAGGTTGTTGTTTTGAATTTTTAGGGACAGACACACACATCAAACTCATAGCCCATCCCCTTACTCAAGGTCTCAGCTATAGGCAGAAGATTCAGTCCTACTCTCAAACTTTTATGGACTTATGTAAAGCTATGAAACCAAATGTCTAGGTTGTTGAGATTAGAAAATCACCACTGCTTTAGGGTCAGCTAAGTACCTAATTTCTAGAACCTTCTTTATTTTGTCCCTGGAAATGTCTGTTTTCTTGTGATCCTGGTTATGCACTTAAAACAAAGTTTTATTGTATATTTTTTCCAGGAATTTTTTGTTTTTATTTTGCTGTGAGGTCTAGTGTATCACCAGCTGGGAGTAATCGATTATTTGCAAATGATTACCTCCTGCATGCTCAGGAGGCATGTTAAGTTTCTTCAATCATGTCTGACTCTGTTCAATCCTATGGACTGTAGCCTGCCAGGCTCCTCTGTCCATGGGATTCTTCAGGCTAGAATATTGGAGTGGGTTGCCATTTCCTTCTCCAGGGGATCTTCCCAACCCAGGGATTGAATCTGTTTCTCTTACATCTCCTGCATTGGCAGGCATGTTCTTTATCACTAGTGCCACCTCAGAGGGGTTAACACAAATAAATGTATTTAGATGCTTAAGGTCATTTGGAGCTTTTGATTTAAAACATCGCATATTATGGGACTTCTGGACTGATACCTTAATTCCAACTCTTTTGCTACCTCCCTGGCCTTACAGCTCAGTTGGTATAGAATTCGCCTACAATGCATGAGGCCCGGGTTCAATTCCTGGATCAGGAAGATCTGCTAGAGAAGGGAGAGGCTACCCACTCCAGTATTCTTGGGCTTCTCTTGTGGCTCAGCTGGTAAAATATCCACCTGCAATGTGGGAGACCTGGGTTCGATCCCTGTGTTGGGAAGATACCTCTGGAGAAGGAAAAGTCTTTCCCACTGCAGTATTCTGGCCTGGGGTATGCCATGGACTGTATAGTCCATGGGTCGCAGAGAGTCAGACACAACTGAGCAACTTTCACTGACCTCACAGGTTCTGTGTGAGGACAAGCCATCAGAAGAGAGCTGTGTATAGAAGAAATGCCAATGAGATCTGAAAAGCCATGTAACAAAAGGCTTCAGTCTCATGGATGGAAGGAGATGCTTGCTCTTATGCTTTTACAATCTAGACTTCAATTCTGATCCCTTAACCTTACAATATATATCTTTCTAATTAAAATCAAGAAACCAAGGGAAACTAGGCAATGCAATGTGGAGAATGTCCAGCAAGTATGAGACACTAGCTGATGACAGATAAATGAATCTTACTATACAAACAGTATAAATGTAATAGAAACCTCACAGCTGATTAAAGCTGGCCAAGTACTGCCTGAATTCAATAAATTTACACTGTAAAAGTTTAGTAAAGGCTACTGCCAAGGGTGTTGATCTAGAATGTTGATCTACAAGACATTCTCAAAGAAATGAGTTCAACTTTTTTTGTCTTTTGCATTTGGAACTCAAATTCCAAATAATTCTTGGCCTTTCATCATATCTCCCTTAAGATTGGAATTATTTCAAAGGCAAAACTCATCCATAACTCAAGAGAGAATGGTGGCAAGAATTTTAACATCAGTTGATAAGACCCAAATGACTTACATGGTAATTTAAAAAAAATGGCTATGCATAGTTTCCAGTAGACAGTGTGCCAGGCACTGCAAAACTGAGACAGTTTTAAAAAAATCCATGAATTCGGGATGGGGAATACATGTAAATCCATAGCTAATTCATTTCAATGTATGACAAAAACTACTGCAATGTTGTAAAGTAATTAGCCTCCAACTAATAAAAATAAATGGAAAAAAAAAATCCATGAATTCAGATTCCCTGAAGCTTGGAGGAGCATCTTGTCTGCCTTGGTTATGGGCAAGGTGATTCCAGCCACGGGGAGTGGCTATGGATCTTATCAGGACACACACTGAGCAAGGATGGGGCGTGATGTTCACAATGTGTTGGAGCTTGTTGGTGCTGACATACCCTTCCAGAAGGGCAGGAATGGGGCCATTCTTAGGAACCCAGGAATATGACTTTCAGCCAATTCAGCATTCTCTGGGATTATGTTTCCCAAACAGTCTTTGGCAGAATGTTAGTGTCCTTCCAGACATCAGTATGTCTATAGGTGTTTGGGAAGAACTAGTGTACTTCTAGGTGCTGGTATGTTAACAGGTGGGGATAGGACTATGCCAAGGGAGAGGGGCTCCAGGGTCAAAAGAAACTTAACTGGATGTTGTTTAGAAATGTTGCCCCTGACTACTTGCATTGTATTTTGATGTGTAACCAGATTTGAGGATCACAGGCCAGGACATATTGAAGGGGAGGAGTAGGTTCACTTCCATGAGGTGAGAATAAAAGGAAGCAACTTTAGAGCCAATATGGTTCCAATTTTCTAATTTTTCACATGAGGAAATGAATTTAAAAGATTTGCCTTTAACTGATGGACGATGATCTCATATTGGAACCCCGTAGTCTTTAATGACAGCTCGTCTCTTCCCAGCTCACTCGGGGGCATGAGGATGGTGGTGGGTGGGTTCCCAAGCAAGTGTCAAGGCCAGCCCTGCAGGGATGAGGGAAGCTATGAGGGCAAGGTGGAGATGACAACAGACTGGGCGTTCGGGGCTTGCGGTGCAGGGCAGGCCGCGGCAGAACTCTGTGTAATCTTGCAAGTTTCAGAGCAAGGCGTGTCCAGATGGGAATGGGTGGAGGCTGGAAAGGGGTCCAGAAAGCACGATGAATCTAGGCCTAAAATGCCTGGCTAAGGATCTGCTTGTACTTGTTAGGTTTCTATTAAATAAACTTCAGTAAATCCCTTTGGTGATGTGAGGTTTGGTTGTCTGGCCCTAAAAATTAAATATTATGCTTAAAGGTGTGGAGGGCATTATTTGAAGACTTTATTTTTATTTCAATTTAAGGCATATCACGTTCCTGATTAGTTTTCATCCCTTGGAATTTGTCACTGGTGATGACAAAGGGGCTTATTTGTTGAGCTACCCTGAAAATTCAATAAGGGTATGAATGATCCTTTACATAATTCTTTAAAAACTGTTTATAAAATACCTACAAGGCCATTAAAAACAAAGCAAAGCAAAAGGGAACTGAATTTTGTTTATATTGAGAGAAATTCTCAATACAAGCACATAATCCTTTTCCAACAAACTGAATAAGAATATTTGCTATTATTTGAATAGAAATGTAGCAATTTGATTTCACCTAAATAGTGTGGTTGAATTAGCTGGGTTGCAGAAGAATTGTGACTCTCTAGCAGGATCTCTTTGGAGCAGGAAATGGCAACGCACTCCAGTATTCTTGTCTGGAGAGTTCCATGGACAGAGGAGCCTGGTGGGCTACAGTTCATGGGGTCGCAAAGAGCTGGACACGACTGAGCGACTGAGCACAGCACAGCACAGCAGGATCTCTTACTTTCTTTCTAGTTGTGGAAAAAAATGCACAACCTATTCTTAACCATTTTAAAGTGTACAGTTCAGTAGTGTCAAGTATATTCATGTTGTTAGGCAACCAAGCTCCAGAACTTTCTCATCTGGCAAAATACAGCAGGATCTTTTGGCTCAGGGCTCCTGACCCCACTTACCTTCCAATAAAATGGGTACATTTCTAGGATTATATTTAAGAAGCAGATATAAATGTGCTTTGTTATGCAATGTTTGATACATATAAAACCATGTGCTAACAGACATGTAATTTATGAAAACTAATAATAATGATACAAACACTCATGAGACTACCATGCCCTACAGTTCCACTGTTTGTGAGTTCCTTGCATATCCCAAGATGATTTAGCTTTTTAATTTAGTTTGGAAAACATATGAATTACATGCCAGGTGCCGTACTCCTTTGTAGGATGATTTTCTGTGACCAGTGTCTCCCTCCCCTGGAGGGGTTCACTGTATAGTGACAGGAATATATATATGAATGAATCGTTGTGTTAGAATGAAACAATTCTCTAGTCCAGTGGTCCCCAGTCTTTTTGGCATCAGGGACAGGTTTCATGGATGACAATTTTTCCAAGGATGGCGGGGTTGGAGGGATGGTTTTGTGATGATCCAAGCTCCTCATATTTAGGGTTCATGCTCCTATGGGAATCCAATGTGGCCACTGATCTGACAGGAGGCAGAGCTCAGGTGGTAATGAGAGCAACAGGGAGTGGCTGAAAATATAGATGAAGCTTCCCTCACTGGCCTGCCTGCTGCTCACCTCCCGCTGTGCAGCCCTGGTTCTAATAGACCATTGACTAGTGCTGGTCTGAGGGCTGGGGACCCCTGCTTTAACAGATGTGTGAAAAAAGTGCTATGAAAATCAAGGAGAGTTGAAGCTAATTCTCCCAGGTGGGAAAAAGGAAAACTAGTTAGATGGAGTAATCATGAGCAGGACTACAAAGAGGAATTGTAGACAGGATAGATAAAGACTATGACAATATTTCAGCAAGTGGAAACAACAGAAAGAGATCAATAATAACTACATGGTATGTTCAAGGAGCCCCAAAGAACAGAGCGAGCCTGGAGACAGCTCTCCTTCCATTTGACTACTCAAAGAAGTTTGAGATTTATAAGTAACCGTCTTGACCTAGGCATGGTTAATGTCTGCGGAACTACACTCCTGGCTTCCAACAGCTTATGTCTATAGGGGAAGACTGACAAGTAAACAGTCAGTAACAACAGCATGGTTGGTGCCATGAAGAAGCTCTCACGGGGTGCTTGGGGAGTCCATCACACACAGGGAGGAGGGTAGGAGGTGAGGCTGGAGAAGGCGTTTGTGGCCAGACTGGGAAGGGTCTACACATGCCAAGTCAAGGAATTTGAAGTCTATTTTAGAGAATTTGAACAATCATGAGGATTTGGGGCAGGGAAGGGAGTGGGATCATGAACTGTTTCCTTGATTTTTTTTTTTTTAAAGGAAAAAACCTAGTGATGGTAGACTAAAAGAGCAGTTAGAAAGTTATTGCAATAGTTCAGGTGGGAGATGCAGAACCTTAGACTAGGGCAATGACATCCATCCATTCACTCATTCATTCATTCCAAACTATTTGTTAAGCAACTCCTGAGTGCTAGGTATTATACTTGGGCTGGGGTAGAGGATGTGGACAGAAGTGCCAGATGAGACAGGGTGTGGGAGAAGAGGATGCCCTATACACAATTCTGAGGTGAGAGAAGACAAGAAGAGAGGGAGAAGACATTGGCAATCACTCTGCTGTCTCTAGTTTGGGCAGCTCAGAGGATGATCCACTGATGAAGACCAGTTCTGGGGTCAACAAGTTTAACTGGGACATGTTGTGGGGGCAGGTAGAGATACCCATGTTTGAGAAATCCACTGGGTTCTGATACTATAGACCTGATCTTTTGAAGCCAAGGCCAGAGATGGCTGGCCACGTTGAAAAGCCACCAGCATATCCGTTGTAGCCAAAGTCATGAGCATTGGTGACATTGAGGCTGAAGACAATCTCAAAGAACAAGAGGTGAGCAGCAGCAGCAGGAGACAGAAGAGTCAGCAGCAGCCAGCAGGGGAGAGAGTTGAAAGGAGAGAGTGCCCACTGCTGAAAGAACTAGAGTAGGAGGAGAAATGAGCACTCCTGGCTGGGAGTTCAGGCTTGCAAGGGATGGACTAGAGAAACAATGGTGATGGAGCCCAGGGTGCAGCAGGCTGAAGAGTGAATAGAAGAACAGTCTGCTCTGCAGAGAAGGTTTCAGATGAAAGAGAGGGAGAAGGAATAGGGCAGCTCGAAGGAGGAATAAGCTATGACACATTCGAAAAGGTTGAAGGAGGCCAGCAGGCAGTGGGGAGGAAGATGGTGGAAAGGATGAACATATCATAGGCAGAGGTGAGTGGGGGAGAACAGGATGAAAGACATGAGTGGAAGGAGAGGGAGAGGGGCCAGTCTGCATCCGGGGAAGGGAAGGATGTTGGAGAAGGATGCACACAAGTCTGTTTGAAGTGGAAGGTTTCTCACAGGATGGTTTCCATCTTCTCACTGAGACAGAAGAGCAGGTTGTCTGTTGAGAGTGAAAGGGCCAGAAGTAGCATAGACATCTCCAGGAGAAGAACAGTCTGGGAGAGACACTGTGAGGGTGAAATCTGGGGCTCCATACGGATGAGGTCAGAGTTTGCTAAGCAATTCAAAGGAGCGGCAAATGTGCCCTGGCTTCATCAGTGTGCTCGGGCAATTATTTTTTGAAGGGATCAGCATCTTGGGAGCAGGAGAGAAGACTTACAATTGCTCTGTTCAGGTGCAGGAAGGGGGCAGGGCAGGTGGAGAAGGAGTTATGGAATCAAGGGTGTTCCTGAGAGTGGCAACATGGGGTCAATAGGTTAAGAGACCATGCAAGCTTTTATTCTATCCCCAGATTTTTTATTTGGAGGAGTCAAGTCCCCACTACTAATCAGGGATCTATCAGTGCCTGGTGACCTGCTGAAATTTAGGCTGGGGGTGATGGCCTTTCCCCGTGTACATGAAGCTACCACATTAGCTGGACTGCAGGCTCTCGTTAGGGTGCTGCCTCTTGGCTGGGATGATGGTAGACACCCAGGGTTACCTACACTTTCTTGATCTATATTAGATGATATTTACTGCTAGTACCACTGATTCATTGTTGACTTTTTCACTCTTACAATATATTTCAACCCTTTTTTCATGATCATCATCTTATTTAGATTTCTTGGTCTTCCTTTTTTTAAAGTTCAATTGAGAAAGTTCAATAATATTGGACCAACTAATAAGTAGATGGAATGGCTATTGCATGACTTAAAGGGTTCTGGCAATGCCTCTTGTGGAACTGAGGCAGGGCTCTATTTATTTGTCTATTTTGGGATAAAATATTGGCTCCTGAATTTCCTTTCTGCAACTGCAAATAAGCCCAGGCTACATAGTCCAGTGACTCTCTCCCCTTCAATGGGAATGTTTTTGATGCCAGTGAATAAAGGGAGGAATCTTAGAAATCAAAGGTTTACCTGGGGATATTGAGGTCCACGCTGGGAAACACTAAAAGGTTTTGATCCAGGATCTGGAAAAATTCTCTCTCCATTGGTCACCACTGATAGACTATTCTCTGCTATTTGGGCAAGAAGTTAACCCAGGTTCCATCTAGGCAGAAGATAAGAGCCAGATGGGCATAAGGTCCTTTCAGAAAGGCAAAATGCAATGAGTAGCACCGGTCGCTCTCACCCTTCAGATTTCTTCTTTCAGATGGGGCCAGCAGGAAGTGAGAGGACGCTGAGTTCTCCAGAGGGCCAGCTTGTAGTAACCAACACACTTGCTCTGGTCATCCTGGTCATTACTTTTAAAATGTTCATTATGATGAGTAAAGAGTGATCTAATTGCCTGCCCTTCTCCCCCTGCCAGCCTCCAAGACTTTGTGGACCACCCCCATTCCCAGTTCATATTCAGCCACTAAACGGTTAATGTTTGGCTCAATTGGGATGGGGGTGGGGGGGCTTGAAGGTTGTTAAATACTTTAAATATCATTCCTGGACAGAATTGTGCAGAAGACAGAGGAAGGACACAGCAGAGAATCCTCATGGCCTCCTCACGTTACAGACCCTTTCTGCCCTCTGGTTATTTTCCATCATTGAGATGTGGCTTTGGTAACAGGTCATGAGGCATTCCTCACGCTCGAGGCAGGGTAGAGACGACAGAGGAAGGTTTCAGGACTATCAGTTACAAGGACGCCCTCTCTCAGTCCCAGACTGTGGAGAGGGGCTGCTGTCAAACAAGGGAGAGAAACTTCTTGCATTCTGCCTCCTAGGGAGGCAGGAGATGATGTCTGCCCTCCTTCCTGTATACTCCCTTCAGAAAACACATGACTTTATCCCATCCCCCTCAGAACATCACCATTCATGAAGGAAGCCAGTGATCAAGAAGCAATTTTGGGGGTACACCAAGTGTCAGAGCCCCTGCCAGTTTTCAGAAATAGTTGTGAGGGCAGTCTGTATAGACCTCATAAACAGGGAAATCAATCTCTAAGATCTTCCCCTTGCAAAGAAATCCTTCAGGACTTACAAAATCAGACCGCATTAAGACTTTTGGCTGTCTTCCAAAGAGACATAGGCTTAACCAGATAGAATCGTTGAAAAATATTTTGAATATTGCAAAACAATCTGGCCTTATGTAATCCTGCTCCCAATAACTAAAGGCGTTAATTAAGAGGCTCTTTCCTGGAAAATAAAATCACAATAAGATATCATCTCATGCCTGTTAGGATGGTTATCATCAAAAAGACAATAACAAATGTTAGTGGAACTCCTTATACGCCATTCATGGGAACATAAACTGGTATAGCCACAGTGGAAAACAGTATGGAGGTTCCTCAAAAAATTAGAAATAGAACTACCATATGACCCAGAAATTTGACTTTTAGGAAACAAAATTACTATCCCAAAGAAGTACCAGCAGCCTCATGTTCATTACAACCTTATTTATAATAGCCAAGACATGGAAACAACCTATGAAGGATGAATGGATAAAGAAGATGTGATATGCATATACAGTGAAATACTATTTGGCCATAAAAAAGAAAGAAATCCTTCCGTTTGTGACAACATGGATGGACTCTGAGGACATCACGCTAAGTGAAGTAAGTCGAGCAGAGCAAGACAAATACTGTATGATCTCACACCTGGAATTTAGAAGAACCAAATCCATAAAAGCAGATCAGATTTGTGGTTGCCAGAGGCAGGGGATGGGGTACAGGACTTAGGGTAGAGGAATTGAGTGAAGGTAGTCAAAATGTACAAATTTCCAGTTAGTTCTAAGATAAATAAGCTCTGGAGCTGTAATGTAAGACATGATGTCTACAGTTTAGACTACTGTACTGTCCATTTAACAGTTGCTAAGAAAGTAGTTCTTGGGCTTCCCTGGTGGCTCAGAGGTAAAGAATTCATATGCCAGTGCAGGAGACGTGGGATTGATCCCTGGGTTGGGAAGATCCCCTGGATGAAGGAAATGGCAACCCACTCCAGTATTCTTGCCTGGGAAATCCTATGGACAGAGGAGCCTGGTGGGCTATAGTCCCTGGGGTCACAAAAGAGTCAGGCATGACTTAGTGACTAAACACCACCACCACTACCAAGAAAGTAGTTCTTAAAAGTTCTTATCACAAAGGAAAAAGTGTGTAACTATGTGGGGTAAAGGGATGCTTGTTGTGGGAAACTTTGTGCAATACAAGTATCAAATTATTAAGTTGTAGACTGTAAACTTATAAAATGTTATATGTCAATTATATCTCAACAAAACTGGAAAAAAGAGACATTTCTCACCAATATAAATTGAATGCCATATGGTACAGTTATGTATTCTTATTATAGTAACTATTTTAAAATAATAATATTAATTATTGTTATTCAAAATAATACAAGGAACTGTTTCAAGCAGTATATATATATATGCATATACATATATATCTATACAGATAAAGATATACATATTTATGATCCTTTAATTTTCACTATCTGCCTATGAGGTCAGAGCTCTCATTGTCCTCAGTATGCAAATGAGGAAACTGGGGGACAGAGTGGTTAAGTAACTTGCTCAAGATCACACAGCAAGTAAGTCATAGAGTACTGCTTGGCTGTTCTATTGCTTCTAGCTGCCTCCACTTAGAAGTAACAGTTTTTAATAATTAAAGGGACTCAGTGAACAAAGATGATGCCTGATATAACAGAAGCCCTGGTGCTCACTTTGGGCTGCTGTCAATACCACCACCAGCCACCCCTTCTTTAAGAGCCCACTACAAGGTCTCCCTCCAGAATTCCAGACTTGGAAATGTGTATATTTCTGAATCACCATACACAGCACGCTGGCTGGCTCATTTTTTTTTTTAAACCTTCCAAATAAAATGGTTGTGCAGCCTTAAGTATTTAAACATTTAACTTGTGAGGCTGCCATGGCTGAGACAGCTTAAAATCTTGGTGAAATCACTCCAGCCCGGATTACACTAATTGACCCAAGATTTGCACCTGTCTGGAGTCCCTCCCCACCACACACTCTTGTCTGCTAAAAGTCATCTTTTCCCGTCTACACCAGAGGCTTCTGTTGGTGCAAAGGCTTTACTTTCCAGAAATCCTTGCCACATGGATCCATATCCTGGCTGAATTTCTTGTTTCATTCATTTCCCATCTCCTTAAGATGCCATTTGAAGACATTTCCTCCTTCAGTTCAAGTCTAGTGCTCTATGAGTCTTTGGTTTCTGTTCTTCACACAGAATTTAAAAAAAAAAAAACAACCTTTTTTTTTTTTGCTGTACTGTGCAGGATGTGGAACCTTAGTTCCTCGGCCAGGGATTGAACCTGTGCCCCCTGCACTAGAAGTGCAGTGTTAACCACTGGAACACCAGGGTATTCCCACACATAGATTTTAGGAGCTTTGGTGCTGTGTGCTTAAATGCTGGCATTCCAGAGATAAAGTGAAGACAAACTGGCCTGGAGAGTCTCACCATCTGTTTTCCCCTCCTGGGCTGGCCATAGAAGGACTGAAATCCAGGGAATGAAAGATCCTGCAGCAGCAGAGCAGCACTGATTCAAACCTGCCTGGCTTTACAGTGCGTGCTCTGACTCTGCAAGAAGGCAGGGCACGTGTTAGAACTAGACCTGTGAGACCTAATGTTTTCCTTCATTTGGATATTATGTTGTTTGGGCTTTTCCTTTTGTTTGGGTCTCTGTGCCAGGGAATAGAAACTGATTGTTGCTGTTGTTTAGTCAGTAAATCCTGTCCAACTCTTTTGTGACCCCATGGACTGTAGCCCACCAGGCTCCTCTGTCCATAGAATTTCCCAGGCAAAAATACTAGAGTGGATTACCATGCCCTCCTCCAGGGGATCTTCCTGACCCAGGCATCGAACCCATGTCTCTTATGTCTCCTGCATTGGCAATTGGGTTCTACACCACTAGCGCCACCTGGGAAGCCCAGGTGCATGCTATAAAAGGTAGGTGCCACTCTGTATTGTTAAAAATAGAGGCCTAAGTCACTTTCTCGGATGAGCTGACTAGTTGCTAAGACCAAGTTGGCTTTGGAAGAGTACCAGTTGATGCAATTCAACAAATATGTGTGTGTGTGTGTGTGTGTGTGTGCGCACACATGCACATGTACCAAACACACACACATTCATGTGTACTGGTTACCTATCAACGAAGCCTCATCATTTACAGTATTCTGCTAACCCTTCCTAGGCACTGGACCCAGAGCAAGTTCTCCAGCTGTCCTACGCAAATGGCATGTCCATTGGTAAACTCACTCCCTAACCCATCTGAACTCCTAATGACTCAGTTTTATTGATTGTGTTAGATGTGGCCAATTTTGTATTAATTGTACCAAAAAGTGCTAGATTTATTCTTAATTATTTACACATTTTCTTGCTACCCTTTCCTTGCTCGTGGGACTGTTAACTTCGTGTCACTCTTCGCTTTGAGTGGCCAGAGGCCCAAGGTCAGGGGAGGACGTTGCGTCGCTTACCACAGTGCAGCAGAGGGGCCAGAACCACCAGAGGAGAGCCAGGGCCAGGAGGAGGAACAGGATCAGCAGGGCGATCGCCAGGATGGAGCCATCGGACTGTGGGGCCAAGAGAGAGGGTGGTGAGCAGTGGGGCTGGCTATGTGTGCAACCAGCACGGAGCGTGGGTGGGGCGAGGCAACCCCTGTGGTCCCCCGCCCCCCACTCCCATCCTCAACATGCAGATTTAAGGCCCAGAGAAGTGCACAGTTCGCCAAGCAAATGGCTGAGACTCTGCCCAGCATTTTGGGCAACACACTCTATGTAGTCAATTCTCATGAGAAACAGATTCCTCTTTTCAGGGAGGCCCTATTCTTCTCTTTGAACAACATCCTGAAGGACTAATTCTGCCACAGACAGAGCAGATGGCTGCTCATGCATCTGGGCTCCGAGAAGGCCTGCCACTCCCTTCCTGCCTGCGGACCATCACCCTCTGCCTGCTGACAGTTTCCTGCTCTCTGGACCCGCTGTTCCTGCCACCACCTGGTCTGGACTCAGGACAGTTGTCAGGACTCAGTCTGCTCCCCTGAACCTGTTTCTCATATGTTCATGCAATAGATTCACAAGCAAAGACTAGAGCCCACAGATAGGATGTGATAAAGGGCAAGGGATTCCAGGGTATGGAGGGTAAAGCAGCGGCTGCTGGCCCTGGGAGGGGAGGGGTGTGGTGGCTGAGTCAATGCTGCTGTCACATCCAGTGAGACAGGCAGCCAAGACAGATCATGCCCACTTCCAAACTTGCCTAGGCCAGTCCGCAAAATGACAGCTGCCATGGCCTGAGATGGTTAACTTTTAGCAGCAGAGATCTCATTGACTGGGTGTCAGTATTCTGAGGCTGCTGGTTCAAAGAGGCAGATTTAAGTGCCCTCCATCTCCCTTCCTTCCCAACTCCTGGGAATGCAAGGGGGCACAATGTTTGGAGCTAGGGGTTAGAGGCAAGTTGTCACAGGTATTAATTGTCATGGGTACCCCTTCTTGCCAGTACAGCCAGCACTTCTACTTTTAGTACCTCCCTGGGAAAATCAGGTATGTTTGCACAGATAATGATGATAATGATGATGATGATGATGATGATAAAGGAAAGCAACCTAAATGTTTAACAAAGAACGACTAATAATACATTATAGAACCACCATATAGTCAGTTACTCTGTAGACATTATGTTTGCAAATATCTAAATGACCCAAGAAAACAACCCTGATATAAAGAGTGGACTTATGTATATGTGTCAAGAGTGAGAGAGAGACTGAGGGATATTTACTAAAATATTAACGGTGGTTTTGTAGGTAGTGGGTTAATGGTAATTTTTAAAAAAATCTATCTTTGTCTTTTTTTTCTCTTTTTAGCATTGAATAATAAGAAAATAAACTCCTGAAGTTGTATTTTAAACATCTGCACTTGGGGCTCTGCCCTTTGGTGTGAGCGCTCACGTGACCCTGGGGCTCTCACCCTGGGTGGGAGGACCTGTGGGGTACATAGACAGGCTCAACTGGATGGAAGGTGTCACCCTCCCAAAACGACATTCATGAATTTTAGGGCACATGACTTCACGGGAAGCCGTTCCCAGTGTGACCAGGTTCTCAAAGCTGCTCCCCCCCGCCATTTCCAGAGCTGGGAGGCTGTGTGGCCTGTCCGAGGTTACACAGCGGGTTAATGGCAGAGCTGGGCTGTGACTCACTCTTACTCTGAGTGCTCATCAGGGGCTACTGGAAGCTGTTCAAAGGCATCTCTTACTCTGTGGAATGTCTTTGACCCAAAAGCCAGGGAACTAAACATTTGACTCCCACCAAGCCGAGGCTTGGGAATGCCCTATTGCCCCCGAGGGAGCTGCACCTCACAAGTGCAGGTGCAGGGCTGGGCAGTGGGTGGGGAGGGGGCACGGTGGCCAGAGGATGCTCCTGGACCACAACATTCATGCATGAGCTACAGCAGAAAATGATGCTCTCCTGGAAGACACGAGGAAACGATGTGTGTTTTCCAGACTTACTGTTAGTCGAAGGCAACCCTCTTGATCTTTCCATTCCTGCATTCCATGCCCATAAAATGGAGATACTAAACCTCACCTGCCTCATTGCATTGACATGAGGACAAAATGGATTGTAAGATGAAAGCAGACATGACTGGATGAGAGATTTGGAAGCCATCAAGCCAGACGCTGCGTTGTAACTCACCCTCTCTTTGTTTCCACATGGCCAGCAAATATGGTGGCCATTTCACATCATAAATCTGTTTGCACTCAGAATATGTAATTTTGTTACTGAAAGGCTTATAAACCTTTGGTATTTCAGTATTAAGTTATAATTTAGTAAAGACTACAGACTACATGTATTCACATTATACGCAGTCTCTCCTCTTTTGATTTAATCCTCACTCTAGAGAAAGGAACTGAAGCAGAAAGGCTGATGTACTTGGGGGATTTTTAAAAACTTCCTTCTGGAAAAAGGAGAAGGTTTCCTATGAAGTGGGGAGGGTGAAGGACCGGGCCCAGATGGGAAGACAGAAGGCTTCAGTACTGGAAGAAGATTTCCTGGATTCAGACAAAGCTCTGTGTGGCCTGCCTCTGGCCAGGTTTGGTTTGACCCTACCCAGCTCCAGGCCTCCCTGCTGCTGTGGAGGAAGACAGCGTGGGATTCAGGGAAAGGCAAGTGCCCCGGGGATGTTGGGGGAGACGAAACGCAGCAGGGCGGGAGGTCCTGACAGGACTGACCCCTGCTCTGGATGCAGCCCCCAATAAACCCCCCAAATGCACTGCCTGGTTTTCAAGATCTTCCAGCAACCATTATACACAGACATCCAGTGCAAAAAGAGTCACCATCAAACAAAGGGCGTGCATTTTTGGTAAACTTAGACCTGAGACTCATGTCTTATAAGGAGATAACATTTGCATGAACATGAACCTCAGTGGTTCACTCATGGATTCATTCAGCCAACGTTTATGGGGGTCTGTCTTGTGCCCACTGAGCGGATATCTGGGGTAAGGACTAATTAGAGAGAACCAGGGTTTTCACAGTCTGCTGAGGCACATGTATCAACTGTTACCCATACTCAGGGGGCTGTGTGCCATTCAACAGCTGTACACACAGCACCTTTTACTTATTAATTTGTTGGATCGGTTTTATTTTATTTAAAAATGTTACACAACTTTGAAGGTTTACTTTCCATTTACGGTTATTACAAAATATTGGCTATGCTCTCTGTGTTGATAGTATATTCTTGAACTTATGTTACATGCTATAGTTTGCACCTCCCACTCCCTCCCTCCTCTAATGCCCTTCTCCCCACCAGTAACCACCCCATGCAGCACCTTTTATGTGCCAGGCAGTGAACTATGTAGACAGTCTCAATTCTTAAAGCTTACATTATGGGGCAATAGTAATAATGTAATGACGATAATACAGGTAATACCACATACTTACTATGTGCCAGGGACTGTCTGTTCTATGTACTAATATGCTTTCAATATGTCAGTTCACTTAATTATCATTAAAAACCTTATGAATTCAATAATATTATGTTTTCCATTCTACAGATAAAAATACTGAGGCAAACATAGGAAAAGAACCATGGCCAAGTTCACAGGGAAAAACCAGAATTTAAGGCTGGGCCATTTGGTGAGACAAAGAAACAACCTAAATGTCCATCAGCAGATGAACAGATAAAGAAAACGTGATTGCATACATGACAGAATGCTACTCAGCCACAAGGAATGAAATAGTGCCATTTACAGTAACATGGATGGACCTAGAGACGATCATACCAAGTGAAGTAAGTCAGACAAAGACAAATACCATCATATATCATTTATATGTCAAATCTAACATATGGCACAAAGGAACTTATCTATGAAACAGAAACAGACTCAGACTTAGAGAACAGACTTGTGGTTGCCATGGGGGAGGGGGTTGGGGGAGGGATGGGGTGGAAGATTGGGATTAGCAGACGCAAACTATTATATAGAGAATGAATAGACAACAAGGTCCTATTGTATGGCACAGGGAACTTTATTCAATAGCCTGTGATAAACTGTAATGGAAAAGAATATGAAGAAGAATGCATATGTTTATGTATCTATCTATATATAATATATCTCTGTATATATATATTTATATATATATATGTAAACATGAATCACTTTTCTGTATAGCAGAAATTAACACATTGTAAATGAAAGAGATGGGAATACCAGACCACCTGACCTGCCTCTTGAGAAACCTATATGCAGGTCAGGAAGCAACAGTTAGAACTGGACATGGAACAACAGGCTGGTTCCAAATAGGAAAAGGAGTACGTCAAGGCTGTATATTGTCACTCTGCTTATTTAACTTCTATGCAGAGTACATCATGAGAAACGCTGGGCTGGAAGAAGCACAAGCTGGAATCAAGATATTGCTGGGAGAAATATCAATAACCTCAGATATGCAGATGACACCACTCTTATGGCAGAAAGTGAAGAGGAACTAAAAAACCTCTTGATGAAAGTGAAAGAGGAGAGTGAAAAAGTTGGCTTAAAGCTCAACATTCAGAAAACTAAGATCATGGCATCTGGTCCCATCACTTCATGGCAAATAGATGGGGAAACAGTGGAAACAGTGTCAGACTTTAATTTTTTGGGCTCCAAAATCAGTGCAGATGGTGATTGCAGCCATGAAATTAAAAGACGCTTACTCCTTGGAAGGAAAAATGACTAATCCAGATAGCATATTAAAAAGCAGAGACATTACTTTGCCAAGAAATGTCCATCTGGTCAAGGCTATAGTTTTTCCAGTGGTCATGTATGGATATGAGAGTTGGACTGTGAAGAAAGCTGAGCACCGAAGAATTGATGCTTTTGACCTATGGTGTTGGAGAAGACTCTTGAGAGTCCCTTGGACTGCAAGGAGATCCAACCAGTCCATCCTAAAGGAGATCAGTCCTGGGTGTTCATTGGAAGGACTGACACTGAAGCTGAAACTCCAATACTTTGCCACCTCATGTGAAGAGTTGACTCAATGGAAAAGACCCTGATGCTGGGAGGGATTGGGGGCAGGAGGAGAAGGGGACGACAGAGGATGAGATGGCTGGATGGCATCACCGACTCGATGGACATGAGTTTGAGTGGACTCTGGTAATTGGTGATGGACAGGGAGGCCTGATGTGCTGTGGTTCATGGGGTCGCAGAGAGTCGGACACGACTGAGCGACTGAACTGAACTGAACTGAAATCAACTATATGTCAATAAAATAAATTTCAAAAAAGCTGAGCCATTTTCTTCCACAGCCTACAGGTTGAACCAGCAGGCTGCTGCTCTCAGCAAATGCTAAGAACCAAGTGCCTGGAACCAGCCATTCACAGGGGGTGACCCTAGACTCTCACCCTGCAGGGTGAAGGAGAGCTTGGCATTCATGCTGAGAAAGCAAACACAAAGTGCCTATTGTGGGGGTAGAAGGGAGGTGGGATCTACCCTGTCAGGTGCCAAGCCAAGAGCGTGACTTTTATCTTGAGACTGAGTGGTTTCAACCTGAGTGTAATGTGATCAGATTTGTTTCTTGCAAAGCAAATGCTTTCAATGCATAGAGTATGGACCTGAGGAGAGAAAGACTGGAGGTCAAGGGCCCAGGTGGAGGGGTACTGCAGTTTGGTCCCGTCTTTTAGTATAACACTTTATAGGGTCACTCATTCTGAAACTCTTGCATTTTCATGGATGTCTGTACTAATTTTACTCATGACAGCCGACAGTTAATGGGTGCTATTGGCATTCGTGGCACTAGGCCAAGTGCTACATGTGCATGAGTTCATGTAACTGAATGAATGGCTCAGCGAAGGTATACGACTGACCCAAGACTCTTACAGACATTTACATGCCCTCAATTTTAACGTTGCAAAACTGGGAATTGAACCTTCACAGTCTGATTTTAGAACTTTGCCCACTTCCACTTCACCATTATACTGTAATGTCAGATTTATAAAAAATTCACTTAAGAAATATTGATACTTTAAAGACTAAACATTAAATAGCCATGTGAGAGACTGACAATGTGTTTGTAATTGCTACATCGCTCTGACGGAAGTTCACCCACATGGCTCCAGGTGGACTGGAGTCCCACGTGGTGAAAGTGTGCTTCCGAGTAAAGCCCAAAAGGGATGGGGGCCACAGCAGAGCCTGCTTGCCCTTTATGAGCTTGGATTGAAGTTTTAATCAATTACCTCATGACAACTCATATTAGGAGACTCTGTGTTACCTTGTTGAATATATATCAGAATGTAGTAGAGAAATACATACACGCCTACACTGTGTAGTAAATGGTATTTGTTTCATTCTAGAAGTTGGTTCAGTTACTCTAAACTAATTCTTTTGTATCTTCATCATATTCCAAGATGAAGAGCTCCCTTGGGTGTTAAGATTCTGCCATGAGCCAGGAGACATGTGGAATGTTCCAGAACCCAGAAGATAGCCTGGTGGCCCATAAGCTGCCTCTTTTGATCTGTTCTTGTGCCACCTTCTTTGGCTCCTTGAACTCGGGCCTTCCACCAGCCCTCCTGTGTCCCAGGTCACTGTGTTACCCACTGCTTGCTCCCCAAAGCTTCTTCCTAGCTTGGAGCCTAAGAGGGTCATGGGTTAACCATCCCTCTCAGTCTGACTCAGGACAAGAGTGTGGACTTGGCCTCTGCTCACCACTTCACCAGGGCACAGGGTGACCAGAACTGGAAATACCCCGGGCCCACGTGGCCTTCACTATGCGGCTGAGCGGGGCCATTTCGAGAAGTGCCTAAATGCGTCTGCCCTGGCTGCACCAGCCAGCCTCCAAGCCTGGAAGCAGATGTAGCCTGTCTTCTCTCTGACGCTGGGGAGGGACCTGCCTGGACCTGATTTTATGATGCAAGGGTGAGAGCAGACCCTGACCTGCCCTGCAAACTCTGTTTTGACACCTGTCCTTGCTGGGAAGCCTCTGCATGTAATTCTCTAGAAACTTCGAAAGAGTTTTCTGAGAGAAAAGAAAGCAGCAGACAAATAGCCAAAGATTGATTCCTGTCATTGGTATTTTCTGGATAGCCTAAATATCCAACAACTTAAATTCTTATTTTATTTAAAAAATAAAAACAAAGTTTAATAAGTAAACACAGCCCTTTAATTTGGAATATTTTCAACAGGAGGTTGGGGGTTCTGGGATCTGTGACTAGAGCTGAATGGAAGCAGCCTAAGGTACTTCCAGCTGGGGGAGGGGACACACCTAGATAGAGTATTAAAAACCAAAGACATCACTTTGCCAACAAAGGTCCATATAGTCAAAGCTATGGTTTTTATAGTAGACAAGTACAGATGTGAGAGTTGGACCATAAATAAGGCTGAGCACCAAAGAATTGATGCTTTTGAACTGTGGTGTTGGAGAAGACTTGGGAGTCCCTTGGACTGCAAGGAGATATAATCATTGGAAGGACTGATTCTGAAGCTGAAGCTCCAAAACTCTGGCCACCTGATGTGAGAACTGACTCATTGGAAAAGACCCTGATGCTCGGAAAGATTGAAGGCAAAAGGAGAAGGGGGTGGTAGAGGATGAGATGGTTGGATGGCATCAGTCGATGGGGTTGCAGAGAGTTGGACACGACTACTTAGCGTCTGAACAACAACAACAATACATCGTTTTCTTCAATGAGTAGTAGTTTCATGCCTTTTTTCCTGTGAATGCTGAGGTGTAACATGTTCACCTGCTCCTTTCTGCAGTCATTCTTTGTTGGGATAACCTTCTCTGAAGTAGACCTGGCTTGAAAGGCAAATCCCTGCTTCATGGCTTTGTCAGTTCCTCTGTTCCCAGCTCACCAAATGAGGGTGTGTCTTTTAAGACAAGGAGGCATTATTTTCAAGGGTATAGATTTGGAAACGCGAATAATGACAGCATCTCTCACATGGTAGGTTTCTAGTAATTTTGGATTTCTGACTCACAAGTAGTGGGGCATGAGAGATCTTGTATAATAGGAGGGAGGCAAGCCTCTAAGGATTAGAGCACGAAGCATCACTGCTCCTTTCTGTCTTGATACTTTGCTTTTTTGTTTGTCTGTTTGTTCTGAATATATCTCTAAAAAAAAGGAGATAAAAAAAAACAAAAAAAAAACCTGTCCCTACAAAGCGATGGCCTCTAGTGGGACCCTGCCTGTTCTCCCCGACTCCAGAGACTTTTATATGAGTCTTAGCTGCTTGCTGGCCTGGGGGAAGGGAGGAGGGTAAAACTGAGAGGAATGATGGGACACTGGGGGAAGCTCAAGTTTAAGAAACGCAAATCTTCAAGGTGGGTTTGAACTGGGATTCTGCCTGATGTCCAGGCATGGGGTTATTAACATGTAGCCAATGAAGTGTCTTCAGTTCTGGGTCAGTCAGGAGGGTGTGTTCTTCCCCACTCCTGCGTATCTTTCCCTGTTGAGGGCGCTTTGTGTCCGACTCCAGGCCTTTCTTCCTCTTTGAGGGCTTAGTCGCTCATTCGTGTCTGACTCTTTGTGACCCCGTGGGCTGTGGCTCGCCAGGCTCCTCTGTCCAGGGGATTTCCCAGGCAAGAATATTGGAGTGGGTTGCCATTTCCTTCTCCATTCAGTAAATAGGACCAGAGCACAGAGGACATGGGCCTCTGCTCTCCACTTCCTCTCCTGGGAGCATGCTACCCACTGGGAGCAGCTACTCTTCAGCTCCACGCAGGCTGGTTTTGTGTGAGGCCTGATGCTTGTACAATTTGGGGAGGCCTCTTTAAGAGAAAGAATGTAAAAATACGAACTCATAATTATAAGCGCCCCTTCTGGGGCCTTAAAAGGGCTAGGAGGAACCCATTCAAAAGAGGACCCTGGAAACTTAAACTTCATCAGCTCCCCCAAAGCTCTGCATCTTCCCTGGACAAGACCCAGGCAAGAGGAGGCTGGCAAGTCTGTTTAATCCTGGACTTCAGTTTCCAGCCCCCTCAGCCTCAGTCTCCAGTCCACAACAACAAAGGCTTTCATATATGGTGTTGAGGGTCTTATTTCTGTTTGTTCACATGCTTTATTGCCCCTAGGACTGTGACCCCTCCAGTATCTTTTAACTTACCCTAATATGGGCCCTAGGGTTTCTTTGGTGGCTCAGATGGTAAAGAAACTCCCTGCCAGTGCAGGAGACCCAGCTTTGATCCTTGGGTCAGAATGACCCCCTGGAGAAGGGAAGAGCTACCCACTCTAGTATTCTTACCTGGAGAATCCCAGGGACAGGGGAGCCTGGTGGGCTAGAGTCCATGGGGTCCTAAAGAGTCAGACGGGACTGAGTGACTAACACTTTCACTTTTTAGGAAGGGCCCTGGTAAATTGTAACAATTATATGTTGACAAGAGTGTACAGGAATTATTAATAAAGCAGTATGATGAGCCCTCCCTGATGGGTGGTGGGTTTGCTGCAGTTTTAGGATCTAGGTTAGGTTTTACAGATCCTGAGCGTTATCACTGAGTTACCGAAGATACTCAGATTATTTCACCTGGTTAGATGAGACTGTCTTTTAAACATTTAACCTGAAGAATGAATTAGCAGGTTTATTCTGCCACATTGTAGGGCGATCAGCCAAACTCTGCCAAAAATATGACAGGAAAACAGCTGATGATCCATTAGATCTTTTTAAAAGCTGGACAGGCTGCTTCCCCGGATTCAGCTGGGAAATGATGATGCCACAGGGCACTCCAGGATACGACTAGGCGGGTTTGCTACGATGTGTGGCTACCCGGCGGTCCCTCTTCCTCTCCTGCCTCCATCTCTGGCTCCGTCCCTCTGTCCCTGGTATTGAGCAAGCACTGTCAGAAAGCACCCAAGGGGAAGAAGCCCTTCGGCCAGGGGCAGTTCTGGTCCATGACCTGGAGATCTCATGGCAATTCGCTTGTTGTAAACAACAAAGAGGCTATCCAGCTGAGAGGGAGATGTGCAGAGACAAAGGGACCAGGGACATGGTGACTTGTCCTGCACCAGGGACATGGTGGACAAGTCAGACGGTAGTGTCAGCCTCTCCAAGGGAGGCCAAAGGGCTCTGTACCCGCCGCTGTACCCCCACCCTCCGCTCCAGGCAGCTTCCCTCCCTCCCTCCCTCCCTAGGCAGAGGCTGCCACTTGGGAGGTGTCACATTCCAGGGCTCTGAAGTGGAATTTCGAACCATCCTCAGCAGCTGGTATGAGCTCTGTTTCCTGCCCAGACAAAACTGGCAGAGTACGGGCAAGTTTTATTTTGAAAGATGAAATTTAAGTCATTTTATTACTGCTGAGAAGTTCTGGACGGGCAAGCCCTGAGACCAAAATTCTCTCTCTTTCTCTCCCTCTCTCCCAGAGCTTATATATTCTGACTGTTATTTCTGGAAGTAACTTTAGCCGTTATCTAACTTCATTGCCCATCCTGCTCTGCATTTTGTTGGAATTCTGTTGCCCTGGCATCGGTGGTGGCTCTCCTTAGCTTCCCACCTCACATCTCTGATTATTGCTTGCCCACCTCTCATGAGCTTTTCCTTGTATTCAGTCCCTTAAATATCAGCAGGGGCATGGATCTGGGTTTTTTTTTTTTTTTAAAGCAAGTTATATACTTTTCAAAAATTAATTTTTATTGGAGTATAGTTGCTTTACAATTTTGTGTTAGTTTCTGCCGTAGAGCAAAGTGAATCCATGATACATATACATATATCCCTTCTTTTTTTGAATTTCCTTCCCATTTAGATCACCACAGAGCAGTGAGTAGAGTCCCCTAAGCTATACCTGAAGTGTCTACTTTTCTCTCATTTTAAAAAGCATAGTAAAGTATACATACACACAGCATTTGCCACTTTAACCATTTGTAAGCGTACAATTCAGTGGCATTTAGTTCGCTTACCATGTTGTACAACCCATGGATGCATTCTTGGTCCCTTGAGGTTTTTCTTTCTAAAACTGGCCACAGGCTGTCTCCCTTCTTTTCACAGTTTAAACTCTTATCTAGATACTGATGACTTAACTCTTTATCTCTAGCCTAGATCTCTCTTCATGCTTCAGGGTCATAGTCAGGGTCATTCCACTGTCTGGTAGGTTCTACTGGCACTGCACTGCAAACTCAGTAATTCAAACTGAGCTCACTGTTTCCTTTTTCAAACCAGCTCATTCTCTTCTCCTCATTCAATGATAAGTACTAAGTACTTCCCAGGTGGTGCGTGATATAGAACCTGCCTGCCAATGCAGGAGACATAGAGACCTGGGTTTGATCCCTGGGTTGGGAAGATCCCCTGGAGAGGGGAATGGCTACCTACTCCAGTATTCTTGTCTGGAGAATCCCATAGACAAAGGAGCCTGTCAAGCTATAGCTCATGGAATTGCAAAGAGTCGGCCACAACAAGCGACTTAGCATGCACACACCACCTATTAATCCAAGTTGGAAATCTGGAAGTCCATCTCAGTTTTCTCCTTATTCCTCTCTCCCCTCCCCAAGTTTACACCCTCTTATAAGTACACCTATTCCTTTGACCAGCTAAATACTTCCTGAATCTGGCCTTATATACTCCTTCTTCAACACTTGATTAGATTTAGAATCTTTTTTTTTTTTTTGCCAATCATAGTTATCTCTTCACTGGTTTCTCTACCACCAGCCTTGCTACTCAAATTCCATCCTCCACCATTGCATCTAGAGTCACTGACCTAACATGTTATAATAGCTCTGCCACCTATGAACCTTTAACAGCTCTTCATGGTCAAGAGTTCTTAATATTGGAGAATTTGATGAAAGTGTATACAGTCCTTTCCTCAGCAAAGGACACATTCACATTTATAAACAAGCTCACTAATTTTGATCATATTTTCAGAGGGGTCCATCAAACCCCCAGAATCCATTTATGGGTCCCTCAGTCCAAGAGTCCTTAGCTCAAGGCCCTTCACAAGTAGGCCTCTGTTTTCTCCAACCTCCTCTCACACCACCTCCCTCCTTATACTTTGGGCTCTGACGAAACTCAACCACACACAGTTCCCTGTACACCAGCTCACTGCTTCTCTCATGGTCTTCTCCCTGAAACATCCTTTCTTCCTTTCATTCCTGGGGCAACTGTTTTTCATCTTTCAAGTCTTAGCTAAGTGAGTGAGTGAAGTTGCTCAGTCATGTCCGACTCTTTGCGACCCCATGGACTGTAGCCTATGACGCTCCTTCATCCATGGGATGCTCCAGGCAAGAGTACTGGAGTGGGTTGCCATTTCCTTCTCCAGAGGATCTTCCTGACCCAGGGATCGAACCCGGGTCTCCTGCATTGTAGGCAGATGCTTTACCATCTGAGCCACTTGCCAACTAGTCTTAGGTAAGGCACCACCCAATTCATTCATACCGTACATATTTATTGAATACCTACTCTATGCCAGGCCCTCTACAAGCACTGGCATAAAGATGGATGTGGTCTTTGTAATCACTGACCTTGTAATTGAGAGGGGAACACAGATAAGTAAGTGCTACCACTCAACTCCAAGTTTGGGCTCTCATCTTATATCTCTATCTCGGTATCTCCTGTATATTATAGTATTATATCATATGTGCTTGTCTCTCACTGAACTATAAGACCCTGGAGGACATAAGTCTGACTTTACTTATTTTTGTGACTGAGATGTAACAATGTTTAAAACTAAAAGGACTTGTTACTCAAGTATTTATTAGATTGAGGGAAATAAGGATTTGGTAGACTAAGACCTTCCATGGCTAGTGGGTAGCCGAAATAGCACAGTTGCCAGTGTGGCCCCAGGTTGCTTACCTCCCCCTCCATGGTCCTATCACTAGAAACAGCTCACCAATCTTACTGCAAAGAGCTTGGGCTTTGGACTCAGTAAAATTTAAAGTCCTAATTCTTTCACTTATTAATACATAGACTTTAGGTAACTAACCCAGCCTCTCTTAAACTTCCTTTTCTCAATGTGTATGAACTTGCAGTAATTCCTACTTCCCAGAATTGATTTGATATGACATAGGATGAGGTATGTAAAGATCCTGGCACACAGCCATCCTTCAATAAAATGTGACTTTCCTTTCCATTCTCCCCCTTGCTTCTATGCCCAAGCTGTGTTCCTGGTGATGTGCCCAGACTTGGCTCAGGTGAATAAATTTGATTCCTGTGGACAGTCTCTTGCAACTATGACTGGCTGTGGTGTTGGTGGGTGGTCCCAGGTTACATAGTGGGAAACCACAGGCCTTCAGGTTGCCATTGCAATGTTAAGCAAAGGGAAACCCAAGTGAGTGTTCCAATGGTAAGTTTAATAGCTTCCATTAAAATCAATCAAACATTAATAGGGGTAAAACACTATCAAATATGATGATCTATTCTTGCTACCTGAGAGGTAATCCAGGCTAGAGGTAATCTGAGCTAAAATGGCGATAAAATTGATAGGCACCGAAGATACTAGATTCCTTAACCCATAAACTGGGCAGTATAGGAAAAATACTAGGTGAGAATTACCTCGGTTCTTGTGGGACTCTTTGTAAAAAGCATGACTATAAAGTAATGAGGCAGTTCATGTATTGAACAGAGTAGAACTCCCAGAGAGGAATCTAATTCCCTCCAAATTAGTGACTCTGGATGCTGGAGACTCTCCAGTGATTCAGCCCATGCTCAAAGCAATTCTGAAATACCTCCATTGGAAGTGTTTCTGAAGCTAATTTATAGGCCACAAAAAGAAAATCTGTTATCTTGTAAGTTACATGTTGCTTTTTATCAGTGAGTTTCCCAATTTGATCACCCAACATTCACCAGACCTGGTTCCCACAACTTTTGGAGTTGTTTTGATATCAAATCACGATGGTGTGATCACTCACCTAGAGCCAGACATCCTGGAATGTGAAGTCAAGTGGGCCTTAGAAAGCATCACTACGAACAAAGCTAGTGGATGTGATGGAATTCCAGTTGAGCTATTTCAAATCCTAAAAGATGATGCTGTGAAAGTGCTGCACTCAGTATGCCAGCAAATTTGGAAAACTCAGCAGTGGCCACAGGACTGGAAAAGGTCCATTTTCATTCCAATCCCTAAGAAAGGCAATCCCAAAGAATGCTCAAACTACCGCACAATTGCACTCATCTCACACGCTAGTAAAGTAATGCTCAAAATTCTCCAAGCCAGGCTTCAACAATATGTGAACCGTGAACCTCCAGATGTTCAAGCTGGTTTTAGAAAAGGCAGAGGAACCAGAGATCAAATTGCCAACATCCACTGGATCATCAAAAAAGCAAGAGAGTTCCAGAAAAACATCTATTTCTGCTTTACTGACTACGCCAAAGCCTTCAACTGTGTGGATCACAATAAACTGTGGAAAATTTGAAAGAGATGGGAATACCAGACCACCTGACCTGTCTCTTGAGAAACCTATATGCAGGTCAGGAAGCAACAGTTAGAACTGGACATGGAACAACAGGCTGGTTCCAAATAGGAAAAGGAGTACGTCAAGGCTGTATATTGTCACCCTGCTTATTTAACTTCTATGCAGAGTACATCATGAGAAATGCTGGGCTGGAAGAAGCACAAGCTGGAATCAAGATATTGCTGGGAGAAACATCAATAATCTCAGATATGCAGATGACACCACTCTTATGGCAGAAAGTGAAGAGGAACTAAAAAACCTCTTGATGAAAGTGAAAGAGGAGAGTGAAAAAGTTGGCTTAAAGCTCAACATTCAGAAAACTAAGATCATGGCATCTGGTCCCATTACTTCATGGCAAATAGATGGGGAAACAGGGGAAACAGTGGAAACAGTGTCAGACTTTAATTTTTTGGGCTCCAAAATCATTGCAGATGGTGATGGCAGCCATGACATTAAAAGACGCTTACTCCTTGGAAGGAAAGTTATGACCAATCTAGATAGCATATTAAAAAGCAGAGACATTACTTTGCCAACAAAGGTCCGTCTGGTCAAGGCTATGGTTTTTCCAGTGGTCATGTATGGATGTGAGAGTTGGACTATAAAGAAAGCTGAGTGCTGAAAAATTGATGCTTTTGACTGTGGTGTTGGAGAAGACTCTTGAGAGGCCCTTGGACGGCAAGGAGATCCAACAAGTCCATCCTACAGGAGATCAGTCCTGGGTGTTCACTGGAAGGACTGATGCTGAAGCTGAGACTCCAATACTTTGGCCACCTCACGCGAAGAGTTGACTCATTGGAAAATACCCTGATGCTGGGACGGATTGCTGGCAGGAGGAGAAGGGGATGACAGTGGATGAGATGGTTGGATGGCAACACCAACTCGATGGGCACGGGTTTGAGTAAACTCTGGGAGTTGCTGATGGACAGGGAGGCCTGGCGTGCTGCGATTCATGGGGTCGCAAAGAGTCGGACACGACTGAGTGACTGAACTGAACTGAACTGAATTGATGATGATGTCTTCCTAATTCCTCAACTGGGGATATTCAAATACTGTGCCTTCAGAGTCATGCTAGTTTCATAGCAGGAGTGCAGAAGATAGCTGAAATTTTGAGTCTTGTTAAGGATATGGCTTTCCAAGGTTTTGAAGAAGCAGTAATAATATGTATGTGTCAATTCTAGTTTGCTATACATCTTATTACTTTTTGCCTTATACAAATAACACCAAAAGGCCTTAGACAAGCCACCATTATAATGCAACAAGAAGAGGAAGATTAATGCCACACTCCTACAAACTCAAGCTTTGAGGTTCTTATCATGAAAGGACAATCTGTGTCAAGATTTTCCAGCATCATCTTGATCTTCACTCGCAATGGTGAGGGTGATAATAAGTAGATGGTGGATTCATTCAGCACTTTTCTTTCCATAAAATTCATAAAGCTTGCTGGTTAGAACCAGTTTTTAGACAACAATGCAGACAACATATAGCTCATAAGTACTCAGAATGCCTTAATTCCTGTCAGTGGGCTGTTGAAATAGGATAACAGAAAAAGTAATGTTCAACTACTGACAGTGGAAGAGAAAGACTAATTTCTCATTTCCACTTTTTGTTCCATTAGCTACAGAGACTTGTCTATTTGCCTTTAATGTAATTATTTATTTAATGTTAATGCATACGCTCAGTTGGTCTTAGTGATCATACTTCATATGTTAGTCAGCATCATTATTATCTATTGTCAATAAGTATACCTTCACTATACAGTTAGCTATTGCTTTAGACTATGAACTTGGAAAGATAGAAGCCATGTTTATGATTTGGGGCCATTGTTGAGAGAGAGATGCTTACTACTGGTGACCACGATGATCTAGTCCTTAAGACAATGTCTCTAAACTGCATAATAGGGCTTCCTGGGTGGCTCAGTGGTAAAGAGTCTGCCTGGAATGCAGGAGATGTGGGTTCGATTCCTGGGTTGGGAAGATCCCCTGGAGAAGGAAATGGCAACCCACTCCAGTGTTCTTGCCTGGGAAATCCCAGGGACAGAGGAGCCTGACGGGTTACAGTCCATGGGGTCACAAAGAGTTGGACACGACTGACAAAATAACAACAAAACTGCAAATAGTATCAGGAGACCAACAGATCATTTTCTATTGAATAGTTAACATATGTTCAGCAGTAGGACACATAGAAAGATGAACAAAGTCAGCCTACAATCTTGGAAGATGCTATCACCATCCATTGAGAAAGTCAGGACTGACTCACAGAGCTTGCTCAAAGAGCAGCACACAGTATGTGCAGTTAATCTCTAAACGATGCTATAACCCACAGTGCTTGAGCTCAGAGCAGGGGGAGCTCAGCAGGCTCGCCGAGATCAGTGAGGCAACCTGCGGCAGGTCCAGGCAGCACTCGGCAGGCCCTGTAGCCATGGTGAGATCTGGGTAGGTGGAGAGGAGGAGAGAGCAGTCCAGAAGAAAAGTGAAATTTGATCAAAGGCATTGAGTAAGGATGGACATTATTTAGAGTGAGGAAATATGAGATACAAATACAGAATTATCATCAAACATTTCTTTTTTTAATCTGTGAGGGATCAAAAATTTGCATTCACAAATTTTAAGGCCAGCAGCTAAAGGCCAACTGAGGTTGCCATGTCAGACTCTACTGTGAAGAGTATTTGTTAGATATTTACTTTGATGGGTTTGCACATTTTACATACAGTCTCAAAAGCCTTGAGCTAGCTTTTCTAAGTTGATGGATTTGGGCAATGCAGATAAAACAAAAGTGCCTTAGCTGCACCTTTTTCATTTTCTTGGCCTGCAACTGAAGCAGTTTTCCTGATGTTAGACAGTATATAGAGGGAACTCAGAAATATTTTAGTTGTCACTTATTCAAGTGCTTTTTAATTTTTTAAGTAAATGAAACAAAATATTAAGCCCACTGCTTTGGACACTGGCTAAACTAACATCTGTTCTAGGATGTAACCATCGTTACAGCAAAGGAATGCTAGCTATGTATTGCTTGTGGCACAGACTCTTCTTCTGGGGAGCTATAAATTGAATCACTGACCTTTGAATTTCCTTGGTGCCCTAACGAATAGGTGAGAAGCTGGTTGATTTGCAAAAGGAAGGGTGCTCATGTACCCTGGTGGGACTTTGTCATTCTGTGGGGAGCAGAGGAAAGAGTCTGTTTGCTCTTTGGGGGTGCAGACAATGTAAATCACAACATCCTGGTCAGAAGATACAAGTAAAGACCCTATGGCAATTTGTGATTTGGTGCATTGTGACTGTAAACTCCCAGCCAGGACAATGTAGCCTGGGCCTGGCTGCTGTCTCCTCCAGTTCTGGGATAGCCTAGTCCACTGGTTTTTTGCCAATTTTGGACCATTTAAAGAATTGGTATTATTTTAGTGTTGGCAGACAGAAAATGCTCAAAGGCTTTCTCTGTGATTTGGTCGTATTTCCTTAACTATGAATTTGTCCTCTCTCTCTTCCTGCCCCACTCCCTCCACCCCTCTTTTCTCTTTCTCTCCACAAACACACACTTTTTGGATCCTCTTTAAATTGTGCACCTTCTTCCTACAATTGTGCCTCTCACAACTGCATTTGCTAATTCAGAATGCTCAACCTAAAAGACTCAATCTTTTGGAATAGCCCCAATGACCCAAGAGCACGCGTAAATGCACACACTGGACATTCACTAAAGCTTGTGTACTTAAGGAATATACTTTCTCTCAGGTTCCTAATCAGAGACTGGGGATTCTTATTTTATATTCAAAGAAGCTTGGTTGTTTGATATCTGAGCACCCAGAAGCTTCTGTCAAATCAGAAAAGGGGGCGGGGAGGGGACCTAAAATAGAAGACCAGGAAGTGAGAGGCTAGAAAAAGCAGAACCATAAACTTAAAAAAAAAAGTGATCAGAAGACCTCCCGAGGGGCAAACAGCCACAGAAATCAAGGGTTTCATGGTAACATGGAAAATTTTAGTTCCTGATAAAGATGGCAAAGAGTAAGGGATTTCCCTGACAGTCCAGTGGTTAAGACTTTGCCTTCCAATGCAGGGGGTATGGGTTCAATCCCTGGTTGGAGAGCTAAGATTCTGCACACCTCTTGGCCAATCGCAGCCAAAAAACCAAAACATAAAACAGAAGCAATATTGTAGCAAATTCAATAAAGATTTTAAAAATGGTCCACACTAAAAAAAAAGAACTTGAGAAAGAGTGGAGGAGAATAAAATGTAAACACTATACAACACTTTATAACATTCACTTTGTGTACAAAGGCTTCCATAGGAAGAAAGACCTCGAAGGGTGTGAGGGATGAGCTCAACTGGCGTATGTTTTCTTTGTTCCCTCAGTAAATGATCTCAGTCCAGCGCAGCCTGAACCTGTGATAGAAGGGAGGTTGTGTGTCCCCCACCCAGAACTGGGGGCTTCCCTGGTGGCTTAGATGGTAAAGAATCTGCCTGTGATGCAGGAGAACTGGGTTAGATCCCTCGGTCGGGACAATCCCCTGGAGAAGGGAATGGCTACCCACTCCAGTATTCCTGCCTGGAGAATTCCATGGACAGAGGAGCCTGGTGAGCTATAGTCCATGGGATTGCAAAGAGTCAGACATGACTGATCGACTAACACTTTCACTCAGAACTGACCGATGAGAACACAGTTCTTTGAACAGATATTTGTTCTTTTACCTCCCTTCCCCACAACTCTGGGAGAAGGCAATGGCACCCCACTCCAGTCCTCTTGCCTGGGAAATCCCAAGGACGGAGGAGCCTGGCGGGCTACAGTCCATGGGGTCACGAGGAGTCGGACATGACTGAGCGACTTCATTTTCACTTTCACTTTCATTTTCATGCATTGGAGAAGGCAATGGCAACCCACTCCAGTGTTCTTGCCTGGAGAGTCCCAGGGACGGGGGAGCCTGGTGGGCTGCCGTCTATGGGGTCGCACAGAGTCGGACATGACTGATGTGACTTGGCAGCAGCAGCCACAACTCTGTTTTCTCTGTCTTGTTTTCTATTCTCTTACTTTATTGCTTTTGTTCTATTTTTGGAGGGGCTTACTCCATTGTTCCTCTGTAACGGTTTGAGTTCAAAGCTTGGCTAATCAACTTATGCCTTTCTTCTTTTCTCACATAGATATTTAAGGATACACATTTCCGTCTAAGAGTCAGTTTAGCTGTATTCCACAAGTTTTGGTATGAGGAATCTTCATAATCGACTACTTTATTTTCTAATTTCCCTTATGATTTTAATTTGACTTATAAAAGATTTAAATGACTTATTTGAAACTGCAAGCACGTGAGATTTTCCTATACACAGTAAGCCCTGCAGCAGCACCATGAAGATTCGTGGATTTGGCTGTAAGGTGGTTGGCGATCAGCTCCTTCCCTCTGCCTGGCCCCCACTCTCCAGAGGAGAAAGCAGAGAGTTCTCACTTCCACTGTTGGTAGGGGTGAGTGGGGGAGAGGAAGTGAAAAATAAGTTTTGTTCAGCATATGTATCATCATCTTTACTTTGGATATAGCACAGACTGCTGGGAAACATTTTAATGAACTTAAGATGCATCCATTGTAGGATGACTCATTATTTTATGAGCCATTAGGGAAAAACACTATGAGATTATGATACATTAATCTCTGAAATTTTCCAATTTCAGAGATATCTTTCTTAAAATTTATGGAATAATGGTATTTTTCATTAATCTTTTAACTGTATAGCCCTCATTTTATGCACCCTTCAAATTTTGGACCCTACTTGGAACATTTTGCTGTGGCATTATTGTGTGTCCACTAGATCATGTTTAATTGCATGATTTATATCATTTTTCTGGTATTTATTCTTTTTGCAAAGAAATAGAGGAAAACAATAGAATTGGAAAAACTAGAGATCTCTTCAAGAAAATTAGAGATACCAAGGGAATATTTCACGCAAAGATGGGCACAATAAAGGACAGAAATGGTATGGACCTAACAGAAGCAGAAGATATTAAGAAGAGGTGGCAAGAATACACAGAAGAACTGTACAAAATATATCCTCATGATCCAGATAAGCACAATGGTGTGATCACTCACCTAGAGCCAGACATCCTGGAATGCAAAGTCGAGGGGGCCTTAGGAAGCATCACTATGAAAAAAGCTAGTGGAGGTGATGGAATTCCAGTTGAGCTATTTCAGATCCTAAAAGATGATGTTGTGAAAGCGCTGCACTCAATATGCCAGCAAATTTGGAAAACTCAGCAGTGGCCAGAGGACTGGAAAAGGTCAGTGTTCATTCCAATCCCAAAGAAGGGCAATGCCAAAGAATGTTCAAACTACTGCACAATGGCACTCATCTCCCACACTAGCAAAGTAATGCTCAAAATTCTCCAAGCCAGGCTTCAACAGTATGTGAACTGTGAACTTCCAGATGCTCAAGCTGGATTGAGAAAAGGCAGAGGAACCAGAGATCAAATTGTCAACATCCGTTGGATCATAGAAAAAGCAAGAGAATTCCAGAAAAACATCTATGTCAAAGCCTTTGACTGTGTAGATCACAACAAACTGTGGAAAATTCTTCAAGAGATGGGAATACCAGACTACCTTACCTGCCTCCTGAGAAATCTGTACACAGGTCAAGAAGCAACAGTTAGAACCGGACATGGAACAACAGACTGATTCCAAATTGGGAAAGGAGTACGTCAAGGCTGTATATTGTCACCCTGCTTATTTAACTTATATGCAGAGTACATCATGAGAAACACTAGGCCGGATGAAGCACAAGCTGGAATCAAGATTGCCGAGAGAAATATCAATAACCTCAGATACGCAGATGATACCATCCTTATGGCAGAAAGTGGAGAGGAACTGAAGAGCCTCTTGATGAAAGCAAAAGAGGAGAGTGAAAAAGCTGGCTTAAAATTTAACATTCAAAAAATGAAGATCATGGCATCGGGTCCCATCCCTTCATGGTAAATAGATGGGGAAACAATGGAAGCAGTGTCAGACTTTATTTCCTTGGGCTCCAAAATCACTGCAGATGGTGATTGCAGCCATGAAATTAAAAGATGCTTGCTCCTTGGAAGAAAAGCTATGACCAACCGAGACAGCATAATAAAAATCAGAGCCATTACTTTGCTGACAAAGGTCCGTCTAATCAAAGTTATGGTTTTTCCAGTAGTCACGTACGGATGTGAGAGCTGGACCATAGAGAAAGCTGAGCACCCAAGAGTTGATGCTTCTCAACTGTGGTGTTAGAGAAGATGACTGGAAGGAGATCAAATCAGTCAATCCTAAAGGAAATCAGTCCTGAATATTCACTGGAAGGATTGATGCTGAAGCTGAAACTCCAATACTTTTGGCTACCTGATATGAAAAACTGACTCATTGGAAAAGACCCTGATTCTGGGAAAGATTGAAGGCAGGAGGAGAAGGGGAGAACAGAGGATGAGATGGTTGGATGGGATCATCAACTTGATGGACATGAGTGTGAGCAAGCTCTGGGAGTTGGTAATGGACAGGGAGGCCTGGCATGCTGCAGACAATGGGGTCACAAAGAGTTGGATATGACTGAGCGACTGAACTGAACTGAACTGATTCCTTTGTCTGTTTGATCTATTAATTACTAAGAAATGTCCTCTTGTGATGGTGGATTTATCAATTTCTTATAATCTTGTCAGCTTTTGCCTCATATATGTTGAGGATATACCATGAAGTACAGGCTAGAATTATACTTCCTAGTTTAACGGTTCCTTTTAACATTATGTAATGGTCCTCTTTTTATCAATAAAGATTTTTAGCTAAAAAGTTTAACTTTAATATAGCTATGTTAACTTTATTTTGGTAAACCCTTGACATAATTTTTCTCATACTTTTATTTTTAACCTTTGTGCCCTTTTATTCTGTTGAGTGCATGCTTTATTATAAATAAAATATAGAAGAATATATTTTAAACACAATATATCAGTCTGTGTTTTTTAACTGCTGGCTTTGGTCCTTTATATATTTATCTTGGTTATGGATTAGTATTTGGACTTTTTATTTCTAAAAATAAATATCACCATCTTGTTATGTGCTTATCTGAATTTCTTCAAGTATAGATTCAGAAAAATCCTTTTTTTTCTCATTTACTCTCAAAACAAGGAAATTTCAAACTTAGAGCAAACATTCTTTAAAATGCCTTAAGATAAAAATACTGAAAGTCAATTCCTCAAACATCCAAGAAAAACAAATCAGCACAATCCTTCAAAACATATTTGAAAAGATTCTTATGTATACAAGGGTTATCAAAATAGAGATGCCGCCAAACTATTTTTATTTCAGTTCATAAACAACGTCTGACATCTGAGTTTGGCATTCTGATATTCCTGTGGTCTTTCAGCCTTTATAATGACAGCACAAGAAACCATAGCTCATCTTGTTAAAATAAAAAAAGACCTTGACTTATATATGTCTCTACTCAGGCTAATTAATAAATAGATGAGACTGATTTGTGACTAGTGTATTAATCGTTTGTAAATGAGATGATGTGTTTGAAGTTATCTGAAAACAAATTTTTCTTGTAAGGAGCTTTAAGCTCACTTTGGTTTGAAATATAATCTCACTTGTATCAGGTGGAGCTTGGCTAGTCTGAACCACATTAAGAGAAACTATCTCCAGTGTCACCAACAAAAGGCTCTTATTTATTTTCAAAATATAAAAGCCAAACTCATTTGTTGCACCATATAGGACTGATAATATTTGCCTTACTCTTTCACTAGATCACTTTTAGTTCTAGAATTTCAGACTTTCAGCACTGGAAGAAGTCTGAAAGTTTTTCTAGTCCCAATTGCCTATCTGATGCATGAATGGCTTTATAATTCTGCCAATTTATCAAGTTGCCTGGACTTGAATATAACCACAATGGGGAGTTGACTCCCACCTGTACGGAGCACCCAATCAGAAAGACTTTTTACAAAACTGAACCACAACTATCCAGCAACTTATTCTACTCCACTTTTTATAACCTCATGGACTGTAGCCTGCCAGGCTCCTCTATCCATGGGATTTTCCAGGCAAGAATACTGCATGGGTTACCATTCCCTCCTCCAAGGGATCCTCTTGACTCAAGAATCGAACCTGGATCTCCGGCAATGTAGGCAGATCCTTTATCATCTGAACCACCAGGGAAGCCCCATTCTACTCCTTAGATATACACAATAAAAGCAGATATACCTCAGGAGAGCCCAGCCCTTGAAATATTTAAAATGTCTATCAAGTCTTTCTTCATATCTTTGGTCTCAATTCTATAGATTATTCTATACGATTTATCATACTTGGTAATCTTTTTTCACATATTCAGTTTTTTGAGGTTCTCCTTTGCAGTGTCCTTACTATTTAATATGATACTTGAAAGGTGTTCCTTCAGCAAGTTGAAAGGTTCTATTGCTTCCTTAGGCTCAGATACCATTCTTCTGTTAGTTCAACCAGAAGTCAGAGACTGTCACCGTGCTGATTCTTACAGAACCTATAACATCAGCCTAAGGAAGCTAACATTGGGTATCTATTGTGTACTAGAACCACTGCCAGTTGTTTAAGGACTGGGATTTTAGTCACACTGATCTGATCCCAAAGTTCATGATGGTTCCCACTTTTCTTCCCCAACTAAGTCTTTCCTTTGTACTTTGCTAAGCCACATCTTTCAAAGGACATATCACCTGTAATTACAGCAATAAGAAAGTAAAAGCCATCCTTTTTCAGGGGCTGATTATGAGATGCTAATGAATCACTAGTAGCCCTAGGGCTGTGGATTGGTCATTCTTGGAGCAAAGTTTCTTTCACCTCAGATAATGGAACAGTAAACTGGAGCCTGTTCCTTTCCAAATGACCAAATTATAAATCAGAGACATCCAGATAAATAATATTTTGCTAATAGACTTGGAATAAACAAATGCTGAATTAATCTTCCAAAAATATTGCCTTGTTCTTCCTTTGAATGGCTTCCTATCACCCAGACTCCATCTTCTGTCATTCAAACCCTCTGCAAAGTCAGTCTCCTATTTCCCCTCCAGCCCTGATACCCCTTATTCTTCCAGGATAGGAAGTCTTCACCCTCTGTGAAGACATGGGGGCTAAATGGATAAGGAGAAAGGTGGACACGGGAGTGAGCTATACAGGCAGTGGAATGATGTCAGGGTGAAGAATCTATAGGAAAAATTGGTCCTCCCCTTCTCCACTGATTGTTTGGAAGGGACTTGTCTTCTTCATGAGTCTTTTCCTATAATTGAGAAATACAATTGGGGAGAAATAAAAATTGGGGAAGGTCTTGTTGGGAAAAAGACACTCTGAGTTGAGTACATCGTGAGCTGTCTATATGTTGCTCTTGAATTTCTAGAATTTGTCCAGCTCCCTTTTGCAGGAAGACATGAATGCCTTCTTAAGTAACTGAGAAGTTAGGGTTAGGGTTAGAGCTTGGTAAACCACTAGGACCATTAAGTGGACTCTCCCCAAAGTGTGCAGTGCTTGTGTCAATTTACTTATCCACAGGCCTGGGTGGAGGCTCTTGAGTCTTTGGAACAGACAAAGAATTTCTGGATACCCTGTGGTATTTGCCTTTTGTACCACCAAATATAATATTTACCTTTTACACCACCAAATATAGTATTTACCTGTTGGAGTATGCATTCTGCCTTGATAACTAGTTTGTATGCTTCTGGAGGGCAAAGACAGGCTACGCGCTTCTCTGAGAGCCTAACACTTGGACCACAGTACTATTTCATACGTGCCAGTCCTAATCTTTGGCTTTGTTCACCATCAGCAACTGCTTCTCTAAACTACTTTCCTTAATGAAGAGGCCCACATACTTAGAGCTGCTGGTCTGAATTAGCTACTTCAAAGATAGATACCTATTTTGATTAATGGACTGCTTTGTTTACCTTGGAAAAGAAATAGGAGAAAAAAGACTTCTCTGATTTCTACTTTTTCTGAAGAGTGAGCATTAGTTTTTTATTATGTTGGAAAGCCAGATTGCCACTCAGCACAAGGTTCTGGATTCATTCCCTACCAGGCCGGTGAAATTCAAGAAATTTTGGCAAGGGCAGTCATGCCAACTGTCTGTTTACCTAGATAGTTATACAACTACAAAGCTGGGCTGGATTTGTATTTTCCCAAGTTATTTCAAAGCAATTAGTCACAGAATTGAACTGACTTACAAAATGAACCCAGGAAGTTGCTTAGAATAGAACTCTGCAGGCAAGGTTGGAAGATGGCCCCTGACCTCCGTCTAAAGCCTCTCTTTGCTGCAGTCACTGGAGCATCCTTCTATGGGCTCCAGCACACTGTCTTCTGAGCTAGCCCTAACCAAGGCTGCCTGTGCAACCTCAGCCTACACTGGCAGCATCCAGATTATATTTAAGTTACCATTGCCTTGGTTTCTAGTGAAAGTGAAAGTCGCTCAGTTGTGTCTGACCCTTTGTGACCCCATGGACTATACAGTCCATGGAATTCTCCAGGCCAGAACACTCGAGTGGGTAGCCTATCCCTTCTCCAGGGGATCCTCCCAACTCAGGGATCGAACCCAGGTCTCCCACATAGGAGTTAGACTCTTTACCAGCGGAGCCACAAGGGCCCTTGGTTTCTGGTATTCCAAGGCAAACTCAGGCCATGCCAGTTTTCCTACGACACTGCTTTCCTCTAGATTCTTTTTTTTTTAAGATGAAAAATGTTCATTTCCTAAATGAGGAGATATTGGAATTCAACATCAAAACAGCATTCTGTATTATACTTAAAGTAAATACTAGGTAAAAACTCCAACTAAGGAAGGCTTCTCCAACCAGTCCCAGTTGTTTCATCTCTATCTTCTCTCCTAACATCCCATCCCAACTAACCACAGCCACATGGGCCTCAAACACACCTTCACCCAGGCCATACCATGAGCAAATGTATCATCTTTCTTGTGAATCAATCCTTCTTTGACTCCCCAGACACTCCACTTCATGGTATCACTGGGCATTGTTCATTTCTCAATTAAAGCACTTATGTCAAATTGCAAATCTTTGCAGTACTTGTCTGTTTCCCCTGCATTATCTTTGTGTTCCTTGGACTTAGCAAATGTAGTTACTTAGATTCTTTATCTGTCACGAAAGTTTTGTCTGCTGTGTGCTGTAGATCCTCATGTGCCAGAGCCTGCCCTGAATCTTGATTTTGATAGCACACACACAAAATTTTTTTCTCACTCTTTTTCTGGGAAAAATGCCATTAGTTTGGGAATAGAACAGTCTCAATTCATGAAAATCTGGCGAATAAAATCATTTAAAAACCCGTGGGAAACAAATTGGTACTAGGCTCATCCATATAGAAGTCAAATGTACTCCAAACCCCAGTGAGTTGTGGCTATCTCAGGGCACACTGGACGATTCAGGCTGTCAGAAGATTCTGAGCTTGCAGCTCTCATCTGTATGAAATGGTACCTCCTCTGATAAAATGCTTCCAGATATGCTGGGTGTGATAGCGTATTTTAAATTTTAATACTACAAATTTTCTATGTGGTAATGATGCATCAAATTTAGTTAATACTTGTTTTGACTCATTCTTCTACATAGTCTATATAGTTCCCTTATGTTACTCCATGATCCGTTGACTGAGAAAACTTTTCTTTTCAAAAATAGTGAACATTAACAGATACACACCACTATGTATAAAATAGATAAACAACAAGATTTACTGTATAGCACAGGGCACTATATTCCGTATCTTGCAGCAACCTATAATGGAAAATAATTTGAAAAATTAAATATATATATATATATATATATGAAACTGATTCACTTTACTGTACACTTGACACTTGCACAATATTATAAATCAACTATACAAAAAATATTGAGGAAACTGCAGCTTAACCCAGTTTGACTTATCACCAGATCTAATTTACTGGTGCTGCTTTCCCTCGTTATTATGCAGGCAACATCTTTAGTCTTTCCCAGGCTGTTCCTAAAGGAACAGGCTTATCATGGACTCAGAGGGAAGCATACTTCTTAATCAGGGAAAATAGCCTGTTTATAAATAATGAACAGCAAATCTTTTAATGAGATAGTCCATTAGACTTCTACTCAGTAAGGAAAGAGAATGTCAACGAACTAACACACAGCTGTCACTTTTTAAACTTTACAACAAGACAGACACTGAGACAGGCTCAGATTAACTTGCCCAAGATCATCATAGGAAATGGAAGGGCTAGAACCTGAAATTAGGATTTTTGACTCAATATTATTCTTAATTCTTCCATTCTGCTGTAATCATAGAGCATTCGTTCTGATTTTGATGCCTTAGGGTTAAGTCTGTTGCATTTTTATTTTAATTCAAAAATTTTCTCTGAATAGGGACTTGACATGGGTCCTCTCAAATTTACTCAGCCTTGTCACTGTGGGGCTTCCCTGGTGGCTCAGCGGGTAAAGGACCAGCCTGCAATGCAGGAGACACAGGAGACGTGGGTTTGATCCCTGGATCAGGAAGATCCCCTGGAGGAGGAGGGCATGGCAACCTATCCCAGTATTCTTGCCTGGAAAATTCCATGGACAGAGGAGCCTGGTGGGCTGTAGTCCATGGGGTTGCAAAGAGTCAGACACGACTGAGTGACTGAGCATGCTCACATGCACACCACTGTAGCCAGGCTATTGTTCAGATAAATTAGGAGCAAAGACAGGCTGTCCACTGAGTTAGTGTTGATTTTAGACTTTTATGTCTAACTTTAGGTCTCTCCTTCAAAGACTATGATTCTCCAACCTGGAAACCAACACTAATCAAATTCTAATAGTTAATAGGGAAAAGCATCAGCTGGGCCTCACTGTTGATCACCAGGTGATCAGGGGTGTGGCGTGCACATCCTTGGAAAGTAGTTGGCAACCTGAGGGATGGACCTCAATTAGAAGGTACCAGATATTGATACAAAATAAGAGGAAAAAAAAAAAAAGTCATGTTTCCTGGGAGGGACCATGAACAAACTATGCTCATGGTTGTATCTAGTTCTGCTCAGATTGGTTTCACTTTAGCAGAAGGCCACTTCCAACTTCTCAACTGTTATTATCATTTTTCAAACCACCACTGGGGTTTTGTCTCCTTCATGAAGCCCTCATGACTCTTTGTGGAGTCACACCTTCTTCTCTACTCTGAAATCCTACAGCATTTATACACCTGGCTCCCATGACCTTGTTCTTTATTACATACTCTTTTATGAGTTTGTTGGACTCACTTCTCAAAATGGATTTTACATTCCTTAAGGACAGCAACTTGTAAAAATAAATGGGCATCTAGGTTGCTTCCATGTCCTGGCTGTTATAAACAGTGCTGTGATGAACATTGGGGTGCACGTGTCTCTTTCAGATCTGGTTTCCTTGGTGTGTATGTGCAGGAGTGGGATTGCTGGGTCATATGGCAGTTCTCTTTCCAGTTTTTTAAGGAATCTCCACACTGTTCTCCAACAGCAGACGAATGGATGAGGAAGCTGTGGTACATATACACCATTGAATATTACTCAGCCATTAAAAAGAATTCATTTGAATCAGTTCTAATGAGATGGATGAAACTGGAGCCCATTATACAGAGTGAAGTAAGCCAGAAAGATAAAGAACATTACAGCATACTAACACATATATATGGGATTTAGAAAGATGGTAATGATACCCTATATGCAAAACAGAAAAAGAGACACAGATGTACAGAACAGATTTTTGGACTCTGTGGGAGAAGGCGAGGGTGGGATGTTTCGAGAGAACAGCATCGAAACATGTATATTATCTAGGGTGAAACAGATCACCAGCCCAGCGTGGATGCATGGGACAAGTGCTCGGGCCTGGTGCACTGGGAAGACCCAGAGGGATTGGGTAGAGAGGGAGGTGGGAGGGGGGATCGGGAGGGGGAATACATGTAAATCCACGGCTGATTCATGTCAATGTATGTCATGACAAATGTCATGTCATTTTTGTCATCAATGTCATGACAAAATCCACTACAATATTGTAAAGTAATTAGCCTCCAACTAATAAAAATAAATGAAAAAAAAAAAATAAATGGAGCACCGGAGACACAAGAAGAATGTGAGAAATACTTGTTGGACGATTCTCTGATTTTTGTACACTTCAGGTGGAAAATTATACAATTTTTGGTTATTTACATAAAAGAAGACAACCTTTCATAAAAAGTTCTGGTAAGGTCCTAAATTTGCTTGAGTTGTTATCAAAATGACAAATTGCTTTTTGCTATTTCCCTTAGAGCAGTACATTTTGGTGATTTTTCTCAACCTATTTCTAGAGTTGGAGAAAAAAAGGAGGTCAGTGAAGACTCTTAGAGATGGGATGTATTCAAATATGCTGGGAAGAGAGAGCTTTGGATGTTTGACCATTTTCTATAGTCATGGAGCTCAACAAAGTTTACCATTTGTATAGGAATCTTTTAGTTCTTGGATGGAAAAATGTCTTTCCTGTAAAACTTCATGGAATTTCTGCTCTTGGCAGAGGCAACAGTTACTCATTGCAGATCTTGAAAACTTGTGACACGGTTGTCCAAATGGGCACCAAGTAAAGCGAGAAAAGAACAGGTTCAACTACATATTTTAAAATTATTTTTGGTTCCAGGGGATGGACTGGGCAGGCTGCAACTGGCACTGACAAGACTAACCCTTTACTCTGATCCAGGGGATCATTTTTGATCTAAAAACCTTGTCCTCCAAACCAGCTGCCCAAGAAACAAAGGCAAGTCCAAGACCTTACTTCATATTCTGGAGGACCACCCACTCCACTTGCAACTCTATTTGTCCAGTGATGGCTTTAGTCTTTTTAATTTGAGCTTCTACAGGACCTGTTGGGGACTGGAGTTGAATATTTCACTATAAATCTTCTTCTCTGGATGATTTTGGCCAACTTGTCTGCCCCCTTACAATCATTTGGGTTTGATCAAGCGATAAACATATTCTCATAGGGCTACATGTTGTGTTGAAAGAGTTATTTTGTTACATTGGGACTCTGAAGTGAGAAGTAACTCCTTGGGAAGAATCTCCAATTAGGTCCATCATTTTGACTAAGCTTCCACTATAATAACAACTAACATTTATCGAGAACTTACTACAGGCCAGGACTGCTTGCCAAGCACTTTACATAATCATTTCATTTAATACTCACAATATTGCTAAGATATGTAAATTATTATTATTCTAATTTTACAGATTAGGAAGTTGAGGTACCTAGGGGCTGAATAACTCAGTCAAGTCCACAGGACTAGTAGATTAAAAAAAACATCTGATTCCTCCTATGCCTCATATCCTCTCTGGCTTTAGCCTTCTTCCTGTCAACCGAGGGCTATTCCTTGGCCAAAGCCGTCTGGACCATTCTTTTTTTTAACAATTATTTACTTAAGCATAGTTAAATTACAATGTTGTGTTAGTTTTTGGTATACAGCACAGTGATTCAGTTATATTTATATATGAGTATATACACTCTTTTTCATATTCTTTCCATTATGGTTTATTACAGGATATGGAATTCAGTTCCCTGTGCTATACAATAGGACCTTGTTATATATCTATTAAATATATAGTATTTATTAAATATATGGTATTTTGTATCTGCTAATCTCAAACTCCTAATTTATCTCTTGCCCACCCCTTTCCCCCTTTGGGAACCATAAATTTCTTTTCTATGTCTGTGAGTCTATTTTGTAAATAAGTTTATTTGTATCATATTTTAGATTCCACATACAAGTGATAGCATATGGTATTTTGTTTTTCTCTACTTACTTCACTTAGTATGATAATCTTCACCTAGTACAATAATAGGTGCATCCTTATTGCTGCCAATGGCATTATTTCATTTTTTTCATGGCTGATTAATATTCCATTGTATATATGTATTACATCTTATTTATTTATTCATCTGTCAATGGATATTTAGGTTGCTTCCATGTCCTGGCTATTGCAAAACAGTATTGTTATTAACATTGCAATGCATATTTCCTTTGAATTAGATATATGCCCAGGAGTGGGATTGATGGATCCTATGGCAATTCTATTTTTAGTTTTTTTATGGAACCTCCATACTGTTCTCCACAGTGGCTGCACCTTGGGGCCATTCTTGATTCCTATCCTCTCAAGCCTTATGTCTAATGATTTGGGAAATATGCTAGCTTTGCCTTCAGAACATATCTGACTATGATCTCTTCTCTCATCACCATTGTTCTCACCTGAGTCAAGCTGCCATCATCACTTGTGCCTGAAATACTGCCATAACCCTCCTGAACAGTCAAGGTCCTTCTATCCTTTGTCTTCCTATTGGCCATTCCAGTAGCCAGAGCGAACTTTCAAATGCAAGCCAGATCGCGTTGCACCTCTGCAAAAGCCGAAGTTCTCCCAAGACCCTCCACTCTCCATCCCATAACCTCACTGCCTACTGCTTGCCTCACTCCTCTTGTGACTAATCACCAGCCCTCTTTCTTCCTCGAACATACCAGCTGACCCCGGTGGTGGGCTCTGAGCAGTGGGGCTCAACGTTTGGCAAGTTCTCCCTCACAGCTAACTTCAAAGTCTCTATTCAAATGCCACTTCTTTTGAACTCACTCACTCACTCACTCAAGCAGTACCAAATTCCCTTACTTGGTTCTATTTTTCATAGTATGGGTTGTGTGATCTTAGTTCCTCCACCAGGGATTGAACCCAGGCCCATAGCAGTGAAAGCATGGAGTCCTAACCTCTGGATCATCATGCAATTCCCTTGGCTTTTTTTTTTTTTTTTTACAGCTTATATCACTTCTTAACACAGTGTGTGATTCATTTGTTATGTCTATTGTTCACTGTCTGCTTTCTCTCCCCGCATCCCCGTGAGATAAGAGATTTTTGTCCTTTGTGTCCTCTGATGTATCTTGGGCACCCAGGGCAGTGCCTACGTGGCACATTGTGCATGATCAGTGAATATTTGTTGAATAAATGAGTGAATGGACCTGGATCTAAAATCTTAGGGTCCTTATAACTTTGTCATAGACATGCAGCCTTCTCAAGTGAAAGGCGAATAATCCAGATGTTATGAGGTGATGCTGATTAAGGGTCAGTTGAACAGAAAACTTAGTGACTTGCACTCAGATGAAGGAGATGGGAAATGCAACATAGGCTGGAGTGAGTCAGGATGATATTAGAGTTGACTGGGAGTTCTTTTCCTTTTGGGTTATGTCAGTGAGGACACCCTCTCTTCTTGGCTTAGCGGCCCAGGGCTTGAGTTTGTCATCCTGCCCCTGCCACCCCACAGGCTTGTCCTGAGATACTTCCCCTTCCCACCTCCCTGCCCTCGCAGACTCAGGACACGGCTGTTTCTCTGGTCCGGTCAGACATAATGAGAAATACAGGCCCAAACTGTTGGGTCATTCCAAAGCAGGGAGGAATCTGGAATGGCGTTGCTAGATTTGGGGTATTTTAATCATTTCCTGCAGGTTGGCAGTTTCCAACAGGGTCAGTTTCTGAAAGAATCAGGCAGGGCATGCTTGGAGACCTGTCACTGCTCCTGCATCCAGCTTTCAGATTTGGTCTCCAGATTTAAGGTTTCACTGCGGCGTGCCTGAGACACAGACATTGCTCAGGGGTGATACGTCTCTGTGATGACGCGAGGCTCTTACTTTGGTCAAGTGAAACTTTTCCACTGTCTGTACCCACTGCATTGGTTTACCCAGCTTTCAAGAAAGCTGACTGGCTCCTAACATATGATGCAACGTATGTGTGTGGGGGGAAAGGAGGAGGAGGGACACCTGGGGAAGCTGGGTGCATTGTCCCTTGTGAGGCCTGGCTTCCTGCTCCTCCAGGAAACAATTCATGTTTATCTTGTCCAGCTCCAGGGCCTGTCTGCTCTCCCTCATCCACCTGGATAGTGTTTAGGACACAAACCCCAGTCACTGAGGGGTTCTAATGACGCCCTCCAAAGGCCAGCTGGGAAGTGACTAAGGTACCTGTCTAAGCTGGCCAGCAGGTCAAAAACGCTAGTCTCTAGAGTGATCTTCCCAGGTGGCGCTAGTGGTAAAGAATTCTCCAAATTTGCCTGCCAAAGCAGGAGACCTAAGAGGCACAGGTTCAGTCCCTGGCTTGGGAAGATCCCCTGGAGGAGGGCATGGCAACCCTCTCCAGTATTCTTTCCTGGAGAGCCCCCAAGGATAGAGAAACCTGGTGGGCCATAGTCCAAAGGGTCGCAAAGAGTCAGGCACAACTGAAGCGACTTAGCAGGCAGAGCAATCTCATGGGAAAAGTGCATTTGGTAGAACAGAAACTGAATATTCAACAAAGATCCTTTTGGAAATGTTCATATTAGGAGCTGAGGTCTGTATATGAGCTAACAAAGCCCTGACTGCCCTCTGATGGGCTGAGCTCCAAGACACTGACAGTGGGAGCAACCTCATAAACCCAGGGGCTCCCAGCCATAGTTGCACAAGAGAACTCCCAAGGGGGCCCTGAACCCACCAAAGCTGGGGCCCGCTGCACAGACTTTGTCCCAGTTGGTCAGGGAATCCATATGTTTTAAAACCTTTCCAGGTGATCTCATGCGTAGCCAGAGATGAATACTCCTCCCATGAAGGACCCAGAGATGGGGCATCGGAGGAGCTGGCAGAGGATATAGTCTGCCCTCTGCCTCACTACCCCTAGGGGCCAAGGTCCCTTCCTCTTCTCTCCCATTTCATGAATTTTTCATTTTCTCCTGGATTATTTTCAAAATCATATTAACAAGTGGTAACTTCTCCAATTCTAAATAAAAGCCTCTCTTTTTATTCCTCCTCTTCCTTCAGCTACTGCACAACCCACCTCCCCCATGCTTCCTTTTAGAGGAAAAATTCCCTAAGATGGGTTTTCTGTATATACTGTGCCATTTATTTCTGTGCATTTTCTCCTAAACCCAGTCCATCCAGGCATCCCCATTCCATACTGCACAGGCCCTGGCCCCATCATACCATCTGCTCATGCCAGTGTGGCCAGGTCTCACTTTTAGTAACAGAAACGGGGAACCCAGGAGGCACAGGCATTCCTGATACACTCTCGACATGTGTACAGCCCCAGAGGTGGCCAAAGGCTGGCCTTGCAGCGCCAGAGTCAACGCTCAGTTAACAGAACGCAGAACTGGAAAAAACTCGCCAGGGAGATGAGGATGACAATGAAGTTCTCAGTCAAGGGAAAGGCAGGGACTTACGCAGTGTGTGGTGGTGATGATGACAGAACTGGAGATGAAGGAGAGGCCGTCGTTCATGCTGACCTGAAGAGCGGCTTTCCTGTAACGACACGGGGACCAGGGATACTCAGCATGGCGTGCCGACACACAGGGGCCCTGGGGGCTCCGTTCTAAACCACCCTCTGAGCTGGCTCCTTTGTAAAATGCGGAGGGTGCTCTCCGAGGGCTGATCCATCTCTAACACCCTAGAGAGATGTCAGGATACACCTGGCTGGTGCAGCAAGGCAGTATATCCAGCCTTTCTTACACCATGGCAAATAGCATTGAATGGACAGAGGCTGCTCCCGTTTAATTTACTTGCCACATTGTAGTAGGTAGGAAGAGGTAGTCTTAACAAATGGTCCAAATCTGCAGGGGATGAACTGGTTAAGCTAGAAACTCTACAGTTGTTGTCTGGACTCTCAGTGATGAGATTCTGATGGTGATGGTTTTGTTACTACCCAGTCAACACAGAAAGGTACAGCAGTACATGAGCTAACCTGCCTTCTATTTCCTCCCATCTAGAAGATGCTCATTGAAACACAAGCTTGCCTTCTGCAGCATGGATACAGGGCTAGTTTGTGGAATCAGTGGCATCATGAGCTGATGTCAGGCAAGTAGATTCGGAGGCTTTGTAATTTGAACAAATGATTGAAAGCAGAATTCAGATGAACAAATTTAGCATTTTTGCTTAAAGCCACCATTCTGTCTTCATTCTGTTAGAGATATGTTTACAGAGAGGTTAGTTTGTGTTCCCTCACCGACATTGCTTGTCTATTTCCCTGCATATTTCTTTTCTTGCTCAGGATGCTAATTCTCCTCCTTCTCTTGACTATTTTGATCTCATCTCACTAGCACTTATCACAACTGCATCACTGTGAAATTTTCTCCATAAATTAGTTCAGAGAGGCTTGGGCAGTGTGGATGAATACGTGATGCTCTGGAGAGACACGGAGGAACATTGAACATGGCTTCCGAGGGTCTGACCGTGGGGTCCTGAATCAGCTGTGGATCACTTATCCTTGCTGAGCTTCTTTTCCAAATTTCCTTATCTCTAAGAAAGGAGATAATCATCTAGAAGGGCAATTATGATGACAGGATGAGGTTATGAGTATAACAGTGCTTTCGGTAGCCTGAGAACTTTCTAGAAATGTAGTTGTGATGAAGCCAGACAGATCTTGTTTTGAACTCATACTCTTCCACTCACGATGTGACCTCAACAAGCTACTTAAATTCTCTCTGCTACAGACTGCACATCTGTAAAATTGTGATGGTTCACTGGGCTTCCCTGATGGCTCAGAGGGTAAGGAATCTACTTGCAATGCAGGAGACCCAGGTTTGACCCCTGTTTGGGGAAGATCTCCTGGAGAAGGGAGTGGCAACCCACTCCAGTACTCTTGCCTGGAGAATCCCATGGACAGAGGAGCCTGGCAGGCTATAGTGGATCTTAGTAGGATAAAGGTCCCCTCTGTAAAACACTGATGCTAGTGCCTGGCTCACTACACTCATAGCACCATCATCATTATCTGGAGGAGTCCAGAGAAAGGTTCCATAATGACAGTGAAGAGAGACTCTTCTCCTTTTGTGGCCCCCCCGCCACCCCTTCTCACCTCCCTGGTTGTGGGGCTTAGTTGCTGCTGGAAACTTACATGCCAACTTCCTTTAAGATAGGTGCTGGACACAGCAAATAAGTATCTTCCACAGTGAAGGGCTTCTCATCTGTAAAAAGGAAGTCACTGGATTAAGAGGAGTGAGGCAAGTTGATAATTTCATATTTGGTGTCTCCTGCAGACCATCAACCAAGTCGCAGGAGACACTAGAAAAGCCATGATGTTTTGAAATATAAACTTGTCTTGAGTTGTAGAATCCATTAGAGTGAATGCAAGCTCTTCTGCCTGAATACTTTCTAACCTGTATATCCAGTTGAGCCTCAGTGAGCACATAGAGGGTGAGCTCTTACCACAGACCAGGCATAACAGGGGAAACGAGAAGGTATTAGGCTGATCCTCGGGAGCTTCAAGTCTAGGTCAGGTTTGAGAGAGGAGTCATATTCATGGGAAAAGTTTGTTGATTCAACCTTGGTTATTGATACAACAGCCAAGACAGGGAATCCACCTAAGTGTCTATCTACAGATGAATGGATAAAGAAATTAGGGCATATGTGTGTAGAATGGAGTGTTATTCAGTCATAAAAGTGGAAGCCTTGCCATTTGTGACAACATGGATAGAGTTTGAGGGCATTACACTAAGTAAAATGTCAGACAATAAGAGACAAATACCGTATAATCTCACTCATATGTGGAATATAAAAAGGAAAAAAAATTAAAAAACCCACCACAACTCACAGATCAGAGAACAGATTGGCTGTTACCAGGGGCAGGGGTAGGTGGGGTGGGTGAAATGAGTATGGTGGTCAAAAGGTACAAATTTCCAGGTATAAGATAAATAAGTAATGAGGATGCAAAGTACGGCATGATTTGAAAGTTTACAAGATTTGTAAATCTGAAAAGTTCTTATCCTAAGGAAAAAATTGTAACTATGTGTGGTGATGGATGTTAACTAGATTTATTATGGTGATCATTTCAGAATATATAAAAATATTGAACCATTATGTTGTACACCTGAGACTAATAAATATCAATTATATCTCAATTTAAAAAAAAAATTTGCTGACAGATACAAGAAGTAGCTAAGCCAAAATATCATTTGGCTTCAGAAGACAGAGAGCAGCTCCCTCTAGGTGGGTGACATGATGAGGTCACAGGGAACATAACAGCAGCTGAGTTTCGGGGGAGAGATGGGAAGATGCATTTCTGGTGGGAAAAATGGCAAACAGCAAAGGCAGAGCAAACAAAAGGGATGGTCCAGGGTAGGACATAAGGAGGACTTGAAAAGATCAGTATAGGAAAATGTTTGGTCCAAGTTCTTTGAGTTAGACTGAGGGATTTGGATCTAAGCCTATTTGGCTATGAAAAGAACTTTGGAGGTTTTTGGAGAAAAACTTGAAGTGATGATTTTGGAAGTTTTAGCAAATGTAGTTATGAAAGCTGGATTCAAGCGGGGGGTGGACTCTGAGCTGAGGGATTTCTTTTTCTTATCCTAATGGATGTCCAGGGAAAAACTTAAGCAGCTTTAATCTGGAACTCCTTAAAAACTTCATCGTTTCTCAGATTCTGGGGCCAGAAGCAGGGCTGAGAAGTTACTATACTCAGCATATGGTAGTCATTCTTTCATGACTCAACATTTATTGGGTGCATTCTTTGTTCAAAAGATGGTAGTAGGAACTGTAGGTGACATGAAGATGAATAAATATGCCCCTTTAATCAAGTTGTGAATACAAATGCCTGGAAGACAGAAAGGAATCCATGTGTAATGGAAGGATGCTATGCTGCTGTTGCATTGGATAGGAAATTGATGTCTCTAATGACATTTAAATGCAATTGACACTAAACACTTGCCTGAGTGGAGATTAGGAAGCTTTGTGCCCTCCATAATAGGACATAAGGACCAGACCCACATGAGATAGGAGCTGGAGGACACATCTGAGTTCTAAGCACTGTGTCTCCATGGAAGGAGGAAAAAGGGATGGCCAATTACAGTTTCCCCTGATGTTTAGGGAGACCATCAAGTGGTGAAAAGGTAGGGAGATTATTCCAAGTCATTCATTCCACAAATATTTATTCAAGACCTACTATGAACTAGAAACATAGGTTTTTAGAAGAGAAACATGGTCTCTGCTTTCATGGATTTTATAGAAGTTGCAGGGGAGATAGTTATTAAACACATTCAATTTTTTGAAACAGTAAAAATATTACATTTATTTAATCTTAGTCTTCAGTACAAGATTTTTTAATTGAAGGAGAGTGGATTTACAATACTATATTAGTTTCCAGTGTATAATATGGTGATTCAATATTTTTATAGATTATACTCTACTTAAAGTTATTACAAAATAATGACTAAATTTTCTTGTGCTGTATAACATATCCTTGTTGCTTATTTAAACACATTTATTAAAAATATATTCTCTTGAATGTCTACCATGTGCCAAGCATTATGCTAGGTCTGAAATGGAACACAGTAGACAAAGCCTCTCACTTCTTTTTTTAATGGCCAGTGTTTTAGTTATCTACTGGAATTAGGGATGTGGGCAAGATTTATGCCCTGGGGACATCAGATATTGAACTTGCTAATAATAAGTGGCATTTATTTCCTGTTATTCCTTGGGTCTGTAGCCTAAGGAGAAGGGATAATTAACTGAACAAAACGCAGGCACTCTTATGCCTTCCAGACAGAGGTCACCTACTAAATCAAAACTTCAGTTAGAGTTCTAATGAGTAACCCTGTTTGAGGGAGGGCTTCACACAGGAAATAAAATGAACACTGGGTTTTGCTAGTGAACAGGAGTTCTGGAGGAGGAGAAATCATGAGGAAAGTACAACAAAGCACAAAAAATGCTGTTATTACACATACTACTATTTAATTAAATTGTGTTCAGTACAAAGAAGGAGAATCGGGGGCAGACTTTTGTCTGGAAGGTCAGGAAACATTTCCTTGAGGAAAGGCTCTGTGAGCTGAGACCTGGGGCCAGGTGAAGAGGAAATGGGGTGGGAAAGAGGTGGACCTGCACAGATTCTGGGGCAAGAAGGAGCTCAGGCCTTTAGCAGCGAGGAGAAAGCTGACAAGGCTGTTGGATTTCAGTGAGACAGCGGATAAAATATGAGGCTAGAAAAGGCAAGAGGGCCAGATGATCAAGCCCTTGTAGATCGTGGTGGGTTTGGGGGATTTTTCCTAAGTGTAACAGGAAGATACTGGAGTTTCCCCTCATTTAGAATGAATACTGGCAGATTGGGCTTCCCGGGTGGCTCAGTGGTAAAGAATCTGCCTGCCAATGCAGGAGACGCAGGAGATGCAAGTTCAATCCCTGGGCCGGGAAGATACCCTGGAGTAGGAAAAAGATTTCTACTCCAATATTCTTGCCTGGAAAATTCCATGGACAGAGAAGCCTGGTGGGCTATAGTCCATGGGGTCACAAATAGTCAGACAGGACTGAGCACACAGCCCGCAGGCACTGGCAGATTATGGAATATTGTCAGAATAGTGAGTGTGTTGAGAACAATTAAAAGCTTATGAGGACAGAGGCAGATCACACAGGGCTTGAACTGGGCATTATCTTCAAGATGCTTTTCTGTCCATGATGGTGACGATGACAGTGAGACCTGGGGCATGCTGTGTGCTCTAAGTGCATCACACACATCACATAACCCAGGGAAGGCTATTATTCCCTTCACTTTATTTTTTAAATTATTTTTGGCTGCAGGGGATTCTGGTTGCTGTGCGCAGGCTTGCTCTATTCGCCACGAGTGGGTTATACTCCCTAGTTGCGGTGCTCCGGCTTCTTACGGTGGTGTCTCTTGTTGCAGAGTCCGGGCAACACTCGGCAAGTGTCTCCATTTTTGTCCCACCTGGCATGGGCAGGCTTCACTAGCTTTGGCCCATGGGCTTAGCTGCCCATGCCCAGGTGGGATTTTAGTTCCTGGACCAAGGATTGAACCTGTGTCCCCTGCACCGGCAGGAGGATTCTTAACCACTGGGCCACCGAGGAAGTCCCTATTCCTTTCCTGTAAAGGTGAGGAACAGACAAAGATGGAGACACTTGCCAAGTGTTACACAAGAGAGTTTGCATCAGCACGTGGGCAGTCTGGCCGCCACCTTTGGATAAAAGCCAGGCTTGATCTCCCCTCACTATGACCTTGGGAACCAAGGCAAGGCAGGACTCACTGGGCTCATTTTCCAGATGCAAAATGGAGGCTCAGAGAGGCGGTGGTAAGCCATGACCTCACAGCAAGTCAGAGGCAAAGCCAGGACTAGAACTGGATTCCCGTGTCCACACCAAGGGCCTCTCCGTTCCAGGAAAAGCTCGTATTAGAGGGAAAACAAAGCCTGCGATAGTCGTGGCCAGTGACAACCTATATTTACTTGCTCTGGCTGCTGCACATGCTCTAGTAATACTTGGGAGTGCGGGTTCCTGCCCACGGAGCCACCAGCCTTCCGCAGCGCGGCCACAGGAGGCCTTGTGACTCCCGGCTGCATTCTGCGGGGGGAGCGGAAGGGGGCGCAGTACAACCACACGCCCGGGCCCAGGCTCCCGCCCAGGCTCCCACCCCCGCGCTCTCCCCAGCTCCTCTCCTCCCTCCCAACAGGAAAGGCGGGAGAGTTGGAGGTTGTCTTGGTTGGTTAGCCTTCGTCCAGCGGACTCGTTTCTCACTTTCCCCCTCCTTTCATTTTTTTTTCCTGCCGGGGAGACCAGCTATTTCAGGAGCAGAGCAGAGGAGACCCTCGCCGCCGAGAAGCCCGAGGAGACGTGGCTGAAGGCCGTGGCACCGCCTCCCACCAGTTCATCGGAGTCCCAGGCTGTGGGCCTGCTCTGGGGAGCTGGCATTTTCGGCTCGGAGAGAGATTGTTTGGTTTGGAGCCTGGTTTCACTTTACCACAAAAATGAGTGATTTTTTTTTTTCTTTTTTTCTTTCTCTCTGAACAAAGGAGGGCCATTTGGTTTCCATAACTCTGATCATCTGACTCCTTCCTGGAACGTCCACTTGGGAAGCAGGGCCCAAAGCCTTCCTCCTCAGGCTGAGCCACGTTTGGCTCAGGGGCCATGCCAACCTCAGGGCCAACTCTGCCAGAACCAGTGGTATGGTGATGTTTACGGGGCAACAATCCACTTTGGAGGACGGTGGAGGGCCCTGGTCTTGTGTCCATTGGCGGCCATTCACTGCTTGTTAGTACCAGGTGGGCGGGGGAAATGCAGCCAGGAACTGGGAGGAAACTAGTGAGGGGAGGGGGTTGAAACCAGGCCTTAAGGGAATCTTTAGATTATCTATAAATATAAATGTCCTTGCTTTTTACCTAAGATAGTTCTGAATTCAGTGCATACCCATGACATAGGTGAATTCAAAGCATCTGTCTTATAACAGTCTGATAATCAAACTGAAATTTGACTTAAATCAGGATCTGGGGATCAATGAGTGTCCTTACACCAAAGCATCAGACACCCAGGCTTGGGATCTGAGCAGCTCTGGAGATGAGTACAGGGGTCACAGTGCCTGGCAGACTCCAGAGTCAAACAGATGCAGGTTCAAATCCCAGGTCCTGTGACTAGTGTGTGACTGAGGACAAGTTCCTTATCTGTGAACAGTAATGATGACATCATTGCACTAGGTTGTGTGGGGAGTACAAGAGTGCATGGAAGTACATTACTTAGCACTCAGGAAACATTTAGTAAATGTTCAGTTCAGTTCAGTTCAGTCGCTCAGTCGTGTCCGACTCTTTGTGACCCCATGAACTGCAGCACGCCAGGCCTCCCTGTCCATCACCAACTGCCGGAGTCCACCCAAACCCATGTCCATTGACTCGGTGATGCCATCTAACCATCTCATCCTCTGTCGTCCCCTTCTCCTCCTGCCCTCAATCTTTCCCAGCATCAGGGTTTTTTCAAATGAGTCAGCTCTTTGCATCAGGTGGCCAAAGTATTAGAGTTTCAGTTTCAACATCAGTCCTTCCAATGAACACCCAGGACTGATCTCCTTTAGGATGGACTGGTTGGATCTCCTTGCGGTCCAAGGGACTCCCAAGAGTCTTCTTAAACACCACAGTTCAAAAGCATCAGTTCTTCAGCCCTCAGCTTTCTTTATAGTCCAACTCTCACATCCATACATGACTACTGGAAAAACCATAGCTTTGACTAGACGGACCTTTGTTGACAAAGTAATGTCTCTTCTCTTTAATATGCTATCCAGGTTGGTCATAACTTTCCTTCCAAGGAGTAAGCATCTTCTAATTTCATGGCTGCAGTCACCATCCGCAGTGATTTTAGAGCCCCCAAAATAAAGTCAGCCACTGTTTCCACTGTTTCCCCATCTATTTGCCATGCAGTGATGGGACCGGATGCCATGATCTTATTTTCCTGAATGTTGAGCTTTAAGTCAGCTTTTTCAGTCTCCTCTTTCACTTTCATCAAGAGGCTCTTTAGTTCTTTTTCACTTTCTGCCATAAGGGTGGTGTCATCTGCATATCTGAGGTTATTGATATTTCTTCCAGCAATCTTGATTCCAGCTTGTGCTTCTTCCAGCCCAGCATTTCTCATGATGTACTCTGCATAGAAGTTAAATAAGCAGGGTGATGTACAGCCTTGATGTACTCCTTTTCCAATTTGGAACCAGTCTATTGTTCCATGTCCAGTTCTAACTGTTGCTTCCTGACCTGCATACAGGTTTCTCAGCAGGCAGGTCAGGTGGTCTGGTATTCCCATCTCCTTCAGAATTTTCCACAGTTTATTGTGATCCACACAGTCAAAGGCTTTGGCATAGTCAATAAAGCAGAAATAGATGTTTTTTCTGGAACTCTCTTGCTTTTTTGATGATCCAGCAGATGTTGACAATTTGATCTCTGGTTCCTCTGCCTTTTCTAAACCAGCCTGAACATCTGGTTCAAGCTGGTTTAGAGTTCACGGTTCACGTATTGCTGAAGCCTGGCTTGGAGAATTTTGAGCATTAGTTTACTAGCGTGTGAGATGAGTGCAATTGTGCAGCAGTCTGAGTATTCTTTGGCATTGCCTTTCTTTGGGATTGGAATGAACACTGACCTTTTCCAGTCCTGTGACCACTGCTGAGTTTTCCAAATTTGCTGGCATATTGAATGCAGCACTTTCACAGCATCATCTTTCAGGATTTGAAATAGCTCAACTGGAATTCCATCACCTCCACTACCTTTGTTTGTAGTGATGCTTCCTAAGGCCCACTTGACTTCACATTCCAGGATGTCTGGCTCTAGGTGAGTGATCACACCGTTGTGATTATCTGGGTTGTGAAGATCTTTTTTGTACAGTTCTTCTGTGTATTCTTGCCACCTCTTCTTAATATCTTCTGCTTCTGTTAGGTCCCTACCATTTCTGTCCTTTATTGAGCCCATCTTTGCATGAAACGTTCCCTTGGTATCTTTAATTTTCTTGAAGAGATCTCTAGTCTTTCCCATTCTATTGTTTTCCTCTATTTCTTTACATTGATCACTGAGGAAGGCTTTCTTATCTCTCCTTGCTGTTCTTTGGAACTTCTGCATTCAAATGTGTATATCTTTCCTTTTCTCCTTTGCTTTTCGCTTCCCTTCTTTTCACAGCTATTTGTAAGGCCTCCTCAGACAGCCATTTTGCTTTTTTGCATTTCTTTTTCTTGGGGATGGTCTTGATTCCTGTCTCCTGTACAATGTCACGAACCTCCATCCACAGTAAATGTTACTTTGCATTATTACATGGGTAGCCAAGCCTTTAAAATGAACTGGAAACTAAATGTGTGGTTTAAAATCAGAGGAATTGAAAATTTAAAATTTCAAAATGCCTAATTGCTTGATTACATCATTCTATCAAACATGTTTTTAGGCATTAGTGATAAGAATAGAGTAGGATAATTAAATAGTTTAGAAATCCCACTAGGGGATTAAAGATAGAAAGAGAATTTTAAGGGAGTTTGGGAGACTGCTGAGAGCATATGAACACTCAAGAAAAGAATCCAGTCACCTAGCAACAATCTACTCTGTCTTGAAGGAAGACCAGGCACATTCAAGTGCCAGGCACAGTCAAGCCACAAATCCTGAGAGTTTTAACACAAGACAATAGATATGAACCTTGTTACCCGAAGTCAGGGAGTTAATGGTCCTTGGGAGACTGGCATTTCTGCATGTAGCCAAGACAAGAATTTAGGTGAAAGGGTAAGTGAAGGGGATGTTATATTAAAACCTAAGACTAATCAACATGTGTTAGTATATGTCATCACCCTTTTGCTAATAAGTGTTTAGTCGTTCAGTCGTGTCTGACTCTGCTACCCCATGGATTGTAGCCTGCCAGGCTCCTCTGTCCATGGGATTCTCTAGGCAAGAATACTGGAGTGGGTTGCCATGCCCTCCTCCAGGGGATCTTGCCAACCCAGGGATCGAATCCAGATCTCCCACATTGCAGGCAGAGTCTTTATTAACTGAGCCACAAGGGAAGCCCTTTGCTAATATACATATGATTTAAATAGCACCATGACAGTACCAGTTAAACCATAAAACAAAGGAGAAACTAAATGATGTAAGCCTGATGTCTACTCCAAATGAGGAAGAAGGTGTCTTCTCCCCTCCCCACTTTTTGATTATAAAAATATAGCCCTCTTTGTTCTCAGGGCTGCACTCCCTAGGCTGCCTGCTTATATTTCTAACAAGCATCTTATGCTAATAAATGCACTCTTAGCCTATTGTTCTACCTCATGCTGAATTCTTTCTGTGGCAAAAGAACCTGAGCTTCATTAAGTCTGGATGCCAGGTAAACAGTTTCAGTTAAAACACAATGGATTCTAGTCCATTCCCAAGTTGGGAACTGTGGGTTCAAGTCCCAATCTGAGTTTTGGCTGGGTCTTAGTTCTTGCCTGGAGAATCCCAGGGACGAGGGAGCCTGGTGGGCTGCCGTCTATGGGGTCGCACAGAGTCAGACACGACTGAAGCGACTTAGCAGCAGCAGCAGCAGCAGTCCCATCTGAGAAGGAATGTGATTTTATTAGAAATTCCTGGGAAAATGAAAAGTTTTAGTGAATGTGTTTTGTGTGTACATATGTGCACACACACAGGCATATATATGTAACTGTGCATTCACACACATATTTATACCTATACATACATGTATATGTATATCTATTCTATACTGATTTTGTGTAACACTATATGCCTATGGTCAAGGCTATGGTTTCTCCAGTGGTCATGTATGGATGTGAGAGTTGGACTATGAAGAAAGCTGAGTGCCGAAAAATTGATGCTTTTGAACTGTGGTGTTGGAGAAGACTCTTGAGAGTCCTGAACTGAACTGAACTGATATACCTATGGACAGCGTATTAAAAAGCAGAGACATTACTTTGTCGACAAAGGGCCGTCTAGTCAAAGCTGTGGTTTTTCCAGTGGTCATGTATGGATGGGAGAGTTGCACCATAAAGAAAGCTGAGTGCCAAAGAATTGATGCTTCTCAACTGTGGTACTGAAGACTTGAGGACTGAGACTCCTGGGACTGCAAGGAGATCAAACCAGTCCATCCTAAAGGAAATCAGTCCTGAATATTCATTGGAAGGACTGATGTTGAAGCTGAAACTCCAATACTTTGGCCACCTGACTCATTTGAAAAGACCATGCCTGCTGGGAAAGATTGAAGGCAGGAGGAGAAGGGAACAACAGAGGATGAGATGGTTGGATGGCATCACTGACTCGATGGACATGAATTTGAGCAAGCTCCTGGAGTTGGTGATGGACAGGGAGGTTTGGCATGCTGCAATTCATGGGGTCACAGAGTCAGACATGACAGAGTGACTGAACTGAACTGAAATACCTATGGTCTCATTTGACATTATTATTGTTATTAATTTACAATTTGGGAAACTGAGTCTCAAAGAAGTTGGTTAATTGAGTTAGTGTTGTAACATGAATAAAAGACCTGGAAATCAAACCCAGGTTTTCTTTAAATGACTTGCCCATAGTCAACTCAGCTAGTTTTTTTTACAGATATAATTTAAACTAGTTAGTCATTTTATATTGTCATACTTTCACAGCTAGTTTTATGATGTGGCCTGAAGTATACCCAGAGCTGAGTCTGACAGCTGTGGAGGCAAAAGTCAAGATTCTCCTTGGGTGAGGTTGAATAATGTTAGGAGGCTTGTCTTCCATGAGAGGCAACCAGGGTTGAGAAGCTCTGTGATAAGGTTCCAGTGTCTCCTGGGAGACCCTGACTTACTATAATTAACCCATATCTCAAAACCATGCATTCAAATGTGCACATGGTTTTGATCTCAGATCAATGTAATTCTTTTCAGACTGGTTAAGAAGTTTCCAGAATTCTTAGCTGCAGTTGGTGACTGTCTAATGGATTTGGGATAAAACCAAGATTAAAATTTATTAGCTAATTCAAACACCAATCACAGTGAATCCTTTTATAGGGCTGATTAAATAACTGAAATACTTTCCAAGTCTTGGCAATCCTTTCTTGATATAAATATTTATTTCTGGCCAAAAGGACAAGAAAAATAACTCTTAGTCTTATCTAGGGGAGTTTGCTGAAACCCTCCAAAAGCTGATGTAAGCTCCAAAGTAGAGTTTACATTCCTACTGTGACAAAATAGTGGAGGTTAGGGACCGAATGAGCTCACCCTGCTCTTTCTCCCCATCTTCCCTGGGTTTAGGGAGCAATTTTGTGGCATCTCTGTGCCAAGTATAACTGTTCAGCACCAAATTATCAGCTGGTTGGGGAATGTGTCCCTGAATGAAGGGAGAAAAGACAGGCTAGACTAAATGTTTCTACCTTTTCACTGACTTGAAAAGTAACCAGCTTTTAAAAAATTAGACTTTTAAAATACTGAGCAAAAACTGGAAATAAAATGATACTCTGCAAGACTCCAAGTTGATGAAATTCAAGGCATCTGGCTTGAGCTTTCTGAGGTCCTAGCCAGAAAAGAGGTGGTTGATTGCTCTAATGGGACTCATGCAATGAAAATTCACAAATGTGAGGGTCTTACTGCAAAGCTAAATGGGATCCATTGCTTAGAGCAGAAAGAAGCTGTTTATTAGGCACGTGAACTTCATGTCAGATCCTGAACTGGAAGATTTTTCATAGACGGGTTTGGTAACAAACCTACGCATTCTTTTTGTAGAAGTCATTGAACTCTACTGAAGGGGACCCTGCAGAGATTTTGAAAGTGGAGAGGGAAGCTTCTACTTGGAAAGGCTAAACAATGGTTTTCTGTGGTCAGAGCAATGAGAAGAGTCAACACAGAATGGGAAGAGCCAGTAGTGAAGCATAGGAGGGTGGGGCCAATTTGGGACCGATCCTCAGAACATACACATCTGCTGTAATGTCTCTCATGTTTTTAATATGGAAGAACCAGTCTGGCCACTATTTTTTTTCCCTCAGACATGACCCATATCTATCCACCCATCTCTTGGTCTGGAGTTGTTGCAAGATTTCTCTGGAAGCCCTCACTGCTTAGTTACTATGAGATCAGGTGATGAGCTTGGCCAACGGGTTCCAGGTAAGTTTCCTGGGTCTATCTATGACTATTTCCCTAGTACCTCTGTGTTAAGGTGTCCAGAATATACCTTTTGGTTTTCTTCTTTGTTCTCTGGGCAGGTTAGAGTAGGAACCATAGCCTGGTCCCTGGCAGGAGCCCCATCACAGCTTGCTACCTACAGACTGTATAACCCTATCCATAACCCAGAGTTCTCACCTGTAAGATGCAATAATACTGATTTCATACTCACTCATTTAATGAGATGATATGATTAAATACTGAACACTTAATAAGCACTTGACATATGTCAACTGTGACTACTAAAGTGGGGGTACTTCTGGGCTCATAGCTTGATGTACCTGTACAACACAAGATGTGAGGGTATATACAAATTGACTAGGTCCTGCGGAACTTATTTCCTAGGTTGTGTCAGGCTATATAGTGTAGGTATGACAAGGTGGCATTCAGCAGTCCTTGAATGGGGGTGGTTTTGACCCTCAGGGGATGAAAAACAATGTTTGAGGCAATTTTGATTGTCAGACCAGAAGGGGCGTGCTATTGGCATCTAGTGAGTAGAGACCATGTACAATGCTAAGTAGCCTACAATACGAAGGCATTCCTCTCCCTCTTATTAAAGAATTATCTGGCCCAAAATGTCAGTAGTACCAAGGTTAGAAATCTTGGTATAATATCTACCATGGTTTTGGTGTCTCAGATGGTAAAGAATCCACCTGCAATGCAAGAAACCTGCATTTGATCCCTGGGTTGGGAAGATCCCCTGAAGAAGCAAATGACTACCTCCTCCAGTATTCTTGCCTGGAGAATCCCATGGACAACAGAGCTTGGTGGGCTATAGTCCATGGGGTTGCAAAGAGTCTGACACAACTGAGTGACTAACACTTTCATCACACATGGTTTTGGCCCATTGTAGAGGGTTCTGGAGATATTACTAGGTAGTTCACAGTTCCCCCTGGGGTACTGACAGAATGTCCAGAAAAGTTCAGAGGTATTAAATGATTATGCATAGAGGAGGGTGAGGGAGGAACAGATTGAGGGCCATTGGAAGGCATCTGGTTAGAGTATGAAGAGAGTGTTTTTTGGTAAATTCTTCCATGCAGGCTTTGATGGATTCAGGTTTGCCTGGTGGTAGGTGACACAGGAGCCATTCTGCTGGGTGGGGCTTTACAACTGAAATGGGGGTGCTCCAGAAGTGGGGATTAGATTGCTGCTGAGGCTCTGAGCTGATATGGGTGGGAAGGCTGCAATCAGAACACCTTACCTACAAACACCAGGGTAGGACAGAGCTGAGTGCAGTCTTGGAAAAAAATGAAGTGGGTTATCTTGAACATTGTTTACAGGAGGATCAAGATTACATCATGGCGCCAGAAGGAGAGGCAGGGGGTGAGGGACCATGAATGCATTCCCAGAGAAGCCCAGGGATAGTAGCCAGTAGCCTGCTGCTCACTGGGTTGTCTTTTGGGGGCTTGATCTCTGTGCCTCAGAACTCTCCAGCTTTTAGAACTGGTCCTTAGCACAGCTAGTCTGACTTCTCAGGATGTAAATTATTTTCAGCTCATATATACTGTTATTTTTAGTGACTGTAAAAGTAATACATGGTGAACGTGAGAAGTCTGAGAAATACAGAGAAGAATATAAAACGCATGAAAATCCTCGGCAGTCCTAACTTTCAGTGATAAACACTGTTAATGCTTTGGGGCATGCTATTTCAGAATTTTTTCTATGCATATTATTTTTTACATAACTGGAATCATACTGTACATAATGTTGTAGTCTTCTGCATCATCTCTATCCAAAGTTAATAGGGAAAGATTTAGGTATTGCAAGAAAACCAAATGAAGATAATGGGGCTCAGGGCTCTGGCAAAATGTTTCCTCCTCTCAATAAATCTAGACCAAAAATTCTTGACTGTTGACATTTACAAAACTAACAAATTATCTTATAAGCAAAGCATCAACCTTTAAAAAATTTGTAAGCTTGAGGTCAGAAAACTGGTGCCCTTGAGACAGCTGTAATTTGCTAAGAAATATATTTTTTAAAGTTTTGTTTTCACTTGGCGGAAGACAATTTAGGATTCATGCACAAGGTATGTGTCTACTGACACAAAGTCTTTCAGCTGTGCACAATTAGGTTTGGAAGGGTTTACCTTTGGAATTGGGATTGAGGGACAAGTCTATTAAAATATGGTGAAGACTCTGCCTGCAATGCGGGAGACCCGGATCTGATCCCTGGGTCAGGAAGGTCCCCTGGAGAAAGGAGTGACAACCCATTCCAGTATTCTTGCCTGGAGAATCCCATGGACAGAGGAGCCTGGTGGCCCTGTTCTTGGGGTTGCAAAGAATTGGACACGACAGAGCAACTGTCTATCACTATCTATCACAGGATCATGACCATGAACTATGGCAAATGCCGACTGCTCTTAAAGAACACAAATTAATAGAGAAATGCAGAGAAGAGGTGGGAATCAGACCTCAGGCACACACTTGAGTCACAGTGGACATCACTAAGCTGCTGTGGTGTGCATATTAGGGGCCAGAGCTGAACTGCTTGAAGGAAAGATACCAGTAGCGCTCTCTTTCTTTCCCTCATAAGCACCCAACTCTTCCTCTAAATGAATGTGGAGCAAATATTTAACATATTTCAAATGTTAATTTGAAGGGGACATAGCTTATTAGCCTACTTGGAGTTCCCATGAGTCTGGTCCATCTCTGTTAACTACTCTTTCTTCCATCATCCTACTGAAATGACAGAGGAGTAGTGCTCCATGAGGAAAGGCACTGCAAAAGTCCAGTTATCTGGAACAGAATAGAGGGGCTGCCAACTTCCCCTATTGAGACAACAGGACTGGCATAACAGCAGTTTCAGGGACATTCACAAGCAGATCTCTCTTAATTATGCTTCAGAGAAGCTCACTGGGTGCCAGAGTCCGCAGGCAGCTTCCCGTTTTCATTTGGAAGCAATTGCACCCTTGGTAGAACAGGGGTAATGTCAAGTTTGACCATCTATTAGGCACTGCTGTAGTTAATTTTGTGTCAAATTGCCCCTGGAAGAAACGTTTGCCTCTAAATGAAAGTCTTCACCAGTTAGTTACATCTGGTGGCAACTTCTCTTTTATCCCCAACTCATCCCAGATTCCTGAGGTTTTTGTCTGACCAAGCAAAACTGCAGTAAATTTCCACTTATCTATATTTTTGTCTGGATCTGAAAGATAGAAACATGGACTAACACAGTCTTGGCAGGAGCCATTTCAGAAACAACTGGGCGAAATCCAAGCTCCCTCTGAGAGCAGGGGCAAAGGGAAACATGAGCAGATACACGGAAAGCCCGTAGAGTGTAAGAAAGAGGGGCCACTTGGGGAACCAGAAGAGGTGGCTTCCCTGTGTTCACACACAGCTGCATACACTGACCTAAAGCCTGGGCTCTCCGTCCCCTGGTCCAGGGCTTTTTTTCCCCTTGAACTAGAGCTCAAGTCTTGACTAACAAACCCATGACCTCGGGCAAGTAGCTGAATCTCTCGGAGCTGAGGTTTCCTGTCTCTACAGTGAGGGGAAGCTGTGGGAATCAGTGTCTTCAAATCAGGCACATGTCAGAGTGATGTGGGCATTCAGGATCAGGGACCCGGGGACCCCAGGGGATCGGTGTTTAAGAAGCAACATAGAGAAGTGGGCAAGAGCCTCTGGAGTAGACCGCCCGGGGTCCACACTGCGGCAACCTCTGGCCACCTGGGTGACCTTGCGCAGTTTCTTTCTGTGCTTCAGTTCCCTTGTCAGCCAAGGGGGATACAAGTAACTCCTCCCTCACTGGGCTGCTGGGAGGATGAAAGGAGCTAGTTTAGGAAGGAAACCAGGCAGGTGCTCACAATCAGTAATTGTCATTACTTGGATGATGCTCCTGGGGGATTCTGATATCAGGCCTGATTAAGAAGCCAGGAGTGGAGGATGGATCATCAAACCGAGTGAAGTAAGTCAAACACAGAAAGACATATATCATATGGTATCACTTATAGGTGGAATCTGAAAAACAGGTACAAATGAACTTACTTAAAAGACAGAGGTAGAAGCACAGATGTAGAAAACACACTTATGGTTACCAGGGGATAAGGGGTAGGGAGGGGTAAACTGGGAGATATACATACTACTATATATAAAATAGATAATTAATAAGAACCTACTGTATAGTACAGGGAACTCTATCCAATACTCTGTAATGGGCTGTTGTTGTTTAGTTGCTAAGTCGCATCCGACTCATTGGGACCCCATGGACTGTAGCCCACCAGGCTCCTCTGTCCATGGGATTGCCCAGGCAAGAATACTGGAGTGGGTTGCCATTTCCTTCTCCAGAGGATCTTCCTGACCTAGGGATTGAACCCACGTCTCCCGCATAGGCAGGCAGATTCTTTACCACTGAGCCCTGGGGAAGCCCAAGGGCCTGTATGGGCAAAGAATCTAAAAAAAGAGTGGAGATTTGTATATGTATAACTGACTCAATTTGCTGTATAGCTGAAGCTAACACACACAACATTATAAATCAACTACAGTCTACACTCCAATTAAAAAAAAGAATTGTGAGACAAGATGCCCCTTTGTATCATTTAATTCCAGTTGCACAAAGTGACATTCTATTATCTTCATACGACATCAAAGCCCTTAGTAAGGATGCATCCAAATTGCGCTTAGTACCTTTGACCAATAGATGCAACATTCCAACCAGTGAGAAAGGAAACAACAGGCTTTTGTTTGGGAAATTTTTCTCCTTCTCTCTCCCCAGCTGTCACCATAGGTGCCCTTCGATGATCTCCTTAAGGGGCCCAAAGCAGTCCTGAGGACCAGATGTTTTCTAAGATAAAGTACAGTTTCTGGATAGCTGGACAGATTTCTAAAAACAAACACACTGGAACTTCTATATGTGAGTGAGTGTAGTCTCTCATCCCCTTGGGAAGAAGCCCCTCTCTGAAACTCTCTTAGAGCTGCTTTCAGGACTGATGTTCAGTTTGAAAAAAATATCTTCAAAGGGGGCAATGTTTTATTCTTTGAGAGTGAACCAAAAGTGAACCAGAGCCATGCCTTGTGAATAAGATCGAAGTTCAAGTTGAGAAATAAAATCCTGCATGAGAAAAGAAATGTGCCTATAAATCCAAGAGGCTGATTTTTCACATGGCCCTTCAATTGAATTTTAGTAAGTTTGCTAAAAATCAGTTTCTTTTGTTTCTGGTCATACCTCATAAGTCTCCATGCAACACTAGGAGAGTCTAACAAGTTTCTCATTATTGTATTAGTAAAACCATCCATTTTTTATTTACTGTTCTTTAAAATGGATCATTTCTCAGCTCCTACCTCAGTGTATCCTTTTTAGCATTTTAATCTCTCTACAAATGGATTTCCAATTGAAAGTGGATCTTTTCGTGGCACGATACACCGAATATTGAAGTAGGAAAAAGTGTAGCCAGAATAAATAAAGTGTGTGAAGATTTCCAAGATACTTTCTTGGCCAGGAGTAGTAGTTCAGCCTGGTAACTAGAGAACCAACTAAATGCTACACTTAAGATGCATGCTTGGCCTAAATAATTAACAAGAATTTTAAAACAAAAATTTAAATGTGTTTTTTTTTTCTTCTCATGACGGAAGGGACATATGATCAGAGAAAACTTAGATGGACAGAAAGAAGTAAAAACTCATAGTGGACTCATTCAGAAGTAACTACTGTTAACATCTGGATGTGTGTCTTTCATATTTCTCTCTGCATATAAATGTATGTGTCTAAATCAGGAGCAGCTTTTAGGCCCTGTTTTGTAACTTATTCTTGACATGTGAAGCAGTACTGTTAACATTTTTCCCACATAAGTGATTACTCTTCTTTCTCACAATATTAATTACTTAAACATGAATATAATTTATATAACACACTATCAATTGTAAAACATTTATGTTACCACCTAGATGTTTCAGTTTGTTTACTTGCTTTCCTCTCTGCTTCCTTCCTTGGTTCCATCTCAAATTCATTCCTTCCTCCCTCCTCTGTCTCTTTTCCTTTTTGCTATCATAAAGCAATATTATGATGAACATCTTGCAGCTTTGTTAACATTCTCTAGCATCCTTTGATGAAGTTGAAATTCTGGGTCAAAAATGTATAAAAGCAGTTGATTTAAGAATGGCCTTTCTGGAGAGTTCCCTGATGGCCCAGTGGTTAGGGTTCCGGGTGTTCAGTGATGGGCCTGGGTTTAACCGCTGGTTGGGGAACTGAGATCCTGCAAGCTGTGTGACTCAGCCAAAAAAAAACAAAACAAAACAGGAATGGCCTTCCAGAAGATTCAGTGATCTGAATGGTCTCTTGCCAATGATGAATGAAGATATTTCTTCCCCTGTATCTTTGCCAATACTGGCACTGTATTTCTGTTAATCTTTACCGGTTTGATAGATTATTTTAATTTGCATTTCCTTCACTACAGTGAGCATTTACCATATGCTTATTTGCCATTATTTTTCTTATAAATTTCTTTTTCCTATCTTTTATCCATTGATGTGCTTGTCTTTTCTACTGATTTTAAGACCTATCTATATATTAAAGTTATTGACCCTTTATTTTTTATACATCTTAAAAATAATTTAGCAGGTTTTCTGTTTCCCTTCAGATTTTCTTAAGGGGGGAAGTTTAAAGAATTTTAAAATGTGTACTCGAACCATTCAAATTTTCCTTTGTGGTATCTCCTTGCAGAGTTATGCTTAAAAGGATTTTCCCCAGTGGAAAATTATATAAATATTTATTTTTGTTTCCTTCTAAAACTTCTATAGTTTCATGTTCACATTTAAATTTTTCATCTGGAATTTGTTTAGATGTAAAGTGTGAGATAAAAATTGAACTGAATTGTTTTTCCAAGAGGTTAGCCAGTTGTCTCAATACCAAAAAGAATAATCTACTCTTTTCCCACCGATTAGAAAGGTCACTTTATTTTATACTAAATTCATAGAAGTGTTTGGCTCTCTTTATGGACTTCGTTTTTCCTGTCCTAATGTTCAGTTTGCCTTTTGTGGCACCAGTCATACATTGTTTCAATTACTGCAGATTTTTTTATACATCTTAAAATGGGCTAGGGCAAGTTTCCACATTTTTCTTGGCTATACCTAAATGTTTATTCTTCCATATACACTTTAGAATTATTTTGTTAACTTCAAAAGTCCCATTGGACTTTTCATTAGGACTGCAGTAAAAGTAAATATTAATTTGAAGACAATAGATGTCTCTACAATCCTCAGTTGCTGCTTCACTGAATAATAGTGATAATGATAATAATAAATTAATACTATCAGCCAACGTTGATCAACTGCTTACTGCATGCTTGGCCCTGTTCTCAGCCCTAATTATTACACTGAAATGTCATAGGAATCCACCACGGAAGTGCTATTATTGCCATACTCATTTTACAGCTGGAGAAATTGAGGCTTCGAGAAGTTAAGTAAACGGCCATGGTCACAAAGCTTTAAGACAGAGCCAGGGTGCTTTTTCTGGGTGGTTTGGTTCCAGTGTGTGTTCTATGCCATGAGTCTATACTGGTTCTCTATTTACTTACATTGTCTTCATTTCCCTCACAGAGTTGTATAACTTTCTTTGTATATGCCTTTACAAGTTTGGTTAAATTTAGTTCTTTCTAGAGTTTATATGCTGCCGTTCTATTTTTCCTGTGACTTTTTTTCTTTTTTAAAAAATAATTTTATTTATTTATTTATGGCTGCACTGGGTCTTCTTTGCTGCATGTGGACTTTTTCTAGTTGCGGAGAGTTGGCGCTAATGCTGGAGTTGAGGTGTGCGGGCTTCTTATTGTGGTGGCTTCTCTTGTCATGGAACACAGACTCGAGGGCGCTTGGGCTTCAGTAGTTGCAGCTCTCAGGCTTGAGAGTGTGGGTTCAGTATTTGTGGTGCATGGGCTCAGCTGCCCTGGGCATGTGGAATCTTCCCATACCAGGGACTGAACCCATGTCCCCTGCATTGGCAGGCAAATTCTTGGACCACCAGGGAAGTCCTTAAAAGTATGTATTTTAAAACTTTGGAATCGATAGTGAATTTTAATGTCTTCTTGGCATCAAAAAATTTGCTATGTGAGAGGAAAATTCCCCCCTCATTTTTTAAAACAGTATTACTTATCCTGGTCCTTTTTAAAATACATTGCTGGATTTTTGTTTACCAATAGTTTATCTGTATGTTTGTCATCAAAGAAATCAATTTCAAATATATTCTACTACCAGTGTCTTGTCCAGTTTTTAAAAAGTCAAGATTATATAATTTTCATAAGTGAATTAAAATGCTTTTGCTCTATTTCTCTGAAAAATGTGTATCAGATATGAATCATTTGTCCTTAAAATCTGGTAAAACACAGATGAAAAATCTGGGTCAAGTGCTTTGGTTGAGGGGTAGTATTTCCTCACATCTCTCTTCCAGTTCATGCATTTCATCTTTATCTGTGTCTAATCACATTACTTAGTCTATCCACTAAGTTGTGTATATACGTGGACAGAGGAGCCTGGTGGGCTACAGTCCATAGAACTTAGCACACAGCACACACACACACACATATCACATGTTCCTCATCCATTCATCTATGGATGGATGTAAGTTGCTTCCACATCTTGGCTACTGTAAATAATGCTGTAGTGAACAGTAATATGCATATATTTTTTCAAATTAGTGTTTTTGTTTTCTTCAGGTAAATAAATACTCAAAAGTGAAATTGCTAGATCATATAGCAGTTCTACTTTTAAGCTTTTGTGGAAACTCCATACTGTCCTCCAAGTGGCTGCACCAGTTTACATTCCCACCAACACTGAACAAGTGTTCCCTTTTCTCCACAACCTTGCCAACACTTTTTCATCTTTGGATGATAGCCATTCTGACAGGTATGAGTTAGTATCTCTTTGTGGTTTTGATTTCCATTTCCCTGATGGTTAATGATGTTCAGCATCTTTCTATGTGCCTATTGGACTATCTGCATATCTTCTTTGGAAAAATGTCTACTCAGTTCTTTACCCATTTTTTAATTGGGCTGTTTACTTTTTTAGATGTTGAGTTGTATGAGTTCTTTGTATATTTTGAATATTAACCCTTTATCAGATACATAGTTTGAAAATGTCTTCTCTCATTCAGCAGGTGGCCTTTCCTTCTATTGATAGGTTCCTTTTCTGTGTAAAAGCTTTTAGGTTTGGTGTAGTCCCATTTGTTTATTTTTGTTTTTTTTTTTTTCCCTTGCCTGAGGAAACAGATCCAAAAAAATATTGTTAAGACAGATGTCAAAGTGCATATTGCCTATGCTTTCTTCTAGTTTTGTGGTTTCAGGCCTTACAGTTAAGTCTTTAATCCACTTTTGAATTTATTTTTGCATGTGGTGTGAGAAAATAGTCCAGATTGATTCTATTACACACAGCAGTACAGTTTTCCTGACATCACTTATTAAAGAGGCTGTCTTTTCCCATTGTATATTCTTGCCTGCTTTGTTGTAGATTAATTGACCATATAAGCAGGGGTTTATTTTGGGGCTCTTTATTCTGTTCCATTGATCTATGTGTTTGTTTTCATGCCAGTACATAGTGGTTTGACAACTGTAGCTTTGTAGTATGGCTTGAAATTCCAGAGTGTGACAGCTCTAGCTTTGTTCTTCTTTCCCAAGATTGTTTTGGCTATTTGGGGTCTTTTGTGTATTCAAACAAATTTTAAAGTTATTTGTTCTAGCTCTGTGATAAACGCCATTGGTATTTTTATGGGATTGCACTGAATCTATAGGTTTCTTTGGGTAGTGTAGTCATTTTAACAATATTGATTCTTCCAATCCATGAGCACAAAGTATCTTTCCATTTGTTTTGTTGTCTTCAATTTCTTTGATCAGTCTCTTAAAACTTTCAGGGCTTTTTCCTCTTTGGTCAGATTTATCTCAAATTATTTTATTCTTTTTGAGACAGCTGTAAAAAATGTGATTGTTTTATGAATTTCTCTAATAGTTCATAATTAGTATTCAGAAATGCAACATATTTCTGTATATTACTTTTGTATCCTACAACCTTACTAAACTCATTTCAGTTCAAATAGTTTTTGTTAGTGTCTTTAGAATTTTCTGTGTATAGAACCATACCATGCGCAAATAGTGACAGTTTTACTTCTTCCTTTCCAATTTTATTTGGATTCCTTTTATTTCTTTTCCTTTTCTGATTGTTGTGCCTAGGACTGCCACTTCCATGTTAAAAAAAAAAGATAGTGGCGAGAAGGGATCCTTGTTTTGCTCCTGATCTTCCAGGAGCTTCCAGCTTTTCACCATTGATTATGATATTGCCTGTCATTTGTCATACATGGCCTTTATTATGTTGAAGTATGTTCTTTCTATGCTTACTTTGTGAAGAGTTTTTATCATAAAAGGATGTTGAATTTTGTCAGAAGCTTTTGCTGCATCTATGGAGATGATCATATGGTTTTTAATCTTCAGTTAGTTAACAAGGTGTATTATGTTGATTGATTTGTGGATACTGAACCATCCATGCATTCTTGGGGTAAATCCTACTTGATCATGGTGTATGATCCCTTTCAACCTGCTGTTGAATTCAGTTTGCTAACATTTTGTTGAGGACTTCTGCATTTACATTCATCAGTGATAATAACTTATAATTATTTTTGGTAGTATCTTTGTATGGCTTTGATATTAGGGAGATGTTACCCTTGTAGAATGAGTTCAGAAGTATTCCTTCCTCTTCATTTTTTAAAAATAGTTTGAGAAGGATAAATTTCTTCTTTGAAGTTTAGTAGAATTTCTCTGCGAAACTGTGTGGTCCTAGAGTTTTTTGGTTGGAAGTTTTTTAAAGAAATGATTCAGTTTCACTACTGGTAATTATTAGTCTGTTCATTTTTTATATTTCTTCCTGATTCAGTTTTTGGAGATTGCACTTTTCTAGGCATTTATCCATTTCTTTAGGTTGTCTATTTTATTATCATATAATTGTTTGTAGTAATATTTTATGACCCTTTGTATTTCTCTGTTGTCAGTTGTAATTTCTCTTTTTTAATTTATTTGGATCCTTTCTCTTTTATTCTTGATGAATTTGGTTAAAGGTTTATCAACTTTGTCTATCTTTTAGAAAAAAAAAACACCTCTTCGTTTCATTAACCTTTTCTATTGCTTCCTAACTCTCTATTTTGCTTATTTCCACTTTGATCTTTATTTCTTTCCTTCTAATGACTTTGGGTTTTGTTTGTTCTTATTTTTCTAGTTCCTTTAGGTGTAAAGTTAGATTTTTTGAGATGTTTCCTTGTTTTAATACACTTTAAATATGTTTATTTTACCTTCCTTTTTAAAATGCTCCCTAGTCTTCTTGCTTGTTCTCCTTTTTCTTTCAACTATTGTCATATGATTTATCATTTGGTGCTGTGAGCCCATCTTCAGAGGGAGTTATGGCTTCAGGAGTGGTGTAGGTTGGACTGGATGTATACTGCCTCAGCCAGGGCCACAGCAATCAGGATGGCCACAGACACATTTTGGTGCTTGTGTATCACATGGTTGGTAGAACATCTTACCTTACTCCCCTGCCTGCTTTCCTGAATCACTGAGCAGCTTGCCCTGTACCCATTTAATGTGTGTTACAGCCTCTGGAGCCTGATTTCTACACGTGGCTCTGTTTTTGCCTGCTTTCCAAATAGGAACAGGAATAGATCAAGGCTGTATATTGTCACCCTGCTTATTTAACCTATATGCAGAGTACATCATGAGAAACACTGGGCTGGAGGAAGCACAAGCTGGAATAAAGATTGCCGGGAGAAATATCAATAACCTCAGATATGCAGATGACACCACCCTTATGGCAGAAAGTGAAGAAGAACTAAAGAGCCTCTTGATGAAAGTGAAAGAGGAGACTGAAAAAGCTGAGCTTAAAGCTCAACATTAAGAAAACTAAGATCATGGCATCCGGTCCCATCACTTCATGGCAAATAGATGGGGAAACAATGGAAACAGTGGCTGACTTTATTTTGGGCGGGCTCCAAAATCACTGCAGATGGTAATTGCAGCCATGAAAATAAAAGACATTTATTCCTTGGAAGGAAAGTCATCACCAACCTAGACAGCATATTAAAAAGCAGAGACATTACTTTGTCAACAAAAGTCCATCTAGTCAAGGCTATGGTTTTTCCAGTGGTCATGTATGAATGTGAGAATCGGACTATAAAGAGAGCTGAGTGCCGAAGAATTGATGCTTTTGAACTGTGGTTTTGGAGAAGACTCTTGAGACTCCCTTGGACTTCAAGGAGATCCAACTAGTCCATCCTAAAGGAGATCAGTCCTGGGTGTTCATTGGAAGGACTAATGTTGAAACTGAAACTCCAATACTTTGGCCACCTGATGCAAAGAGCTGACTCATTGGAAAAGACCTGGTGCTGGGAAAGATTCAAGGCGGGAGGAGAAGGGGACCACAGAGGATGAGATGGTTGGATGGCATCACCAACTCAATGGACATGGGTTTGGGTGGACTCTGGCAGTTGGTGAGGAACAGGGAGGCCTGGCATGCTGCGGTTCATGGGGTCACAAAGAGTCAGACACGACTGAGCAACTGAACTGAACTGAACTGAACTTGCTGGTGTCCTATATCTATATCAGTACTGAGATCACAGCCTGAAGATCCCTCAGGCCTAGAGCCCTCACAGCTTTGCCTTCTGCTTAGATTTTGCATTCCCTTTTTGTTTCCTATACCTGGGGGTTTCCTCCTCATTCCTTTGAGCAAGACCACATGTCACAGTTTTTACATCATATTTCATGCATAATTTTGGAACCATTGACCAGAAACAAGTTGCCAAATTTTAGATTCCTAAGTGGTTGATTTATTTTATTTTTAAGCAATGGCAAGGAAAGCAGGATGGACATAGGTATTAACCTATGCTTTTTATTTTCTGGTTATATTTATCATCTAAGAATAAATGGGAACAATTTCAACATTTTGGCATTAACATGTTGGTGGTTTACTTGTGTCTTAGTGCAATACACGTTAAAGGGCATTCATAGCCACTTTAAAAAAAAGTATATATATTTGCTGTATAGCTTTAATTTTTTATTATTCATCTAAAGGCTTGTACAGTTATGTTAATATATCTCACTATAAATGTAATTTTTTAAATTTGTGATTTTTTACTTAACTGTTTTTCTTAACATAATCTGCTACAAATAATACATTATTTCTTGAAGACTCCAAGGCTTATATAATAAAAACCATAGCTTCATTATTGGGCTTTCAATTAGTCATTTTTTGATTAATAAGGGAATTCTATTCTCTTTTTTGTTATAAAATGTAATGCAGTATTTAGGAAAAAATCTTGAAAGAGGAAATATATACTGTAAAAATGAAAATATAATATTTTAAAACATGGACATGGAAGTGGGAAAGGAGAATGGGAAAAGTAAGAGAATCTGAATTTGTCTTATTTTATGGGACAACTCAATGACATAGTTACATTCATAAAGTTGACAGAAAGATGAAGAATTGAATATGCTGCATTTTAAAATTTATCTATCTTTTCTATCCTCCATAGTTTCTTACTTTACTGAATATAAATGAACAAATATAGACAATTTTTAAAAGAAAATTCCAGTATTACCCCCTTAGCTAAGATATTTTAAATAACTGTTTGTTTGAGTTCAGGAGTGTTGCTTTCGGCATATAACATGGTTGAGTCACTGCCTTTCTCTTCTCCAAGCTGTCAGTGCCTGTGTTGAAAGCATAATTAGGTTTGTGGTTTAAACTAAACCCAACAGACTTTATTTCTTTTTAAATATGTATTAGGTGAACAGACTGTGCAGGTGTTTGCAAGTTTATATTAGGAAAGGAAAAGAAGCTAGTTTCCCAAGAAATAAAATTTTATGGAGAAGCTGGAAAATACGTGTTTAAAATGTCATTCTATAAATCCATCATAAAAAATTTGCATTTTTTGGTTATCTTAGTATAGAATCTCTGGGTAACCTTTCAAGCAACAGCAATGCTATACTCATGGCCATGCATGTTCAGAGAGGAATTGGTTCTAAAGGCTTGCTTGTCTGGGAAGCCTTCTTTGGAAGGTGTTGATGTCTTTTGAGTTTAATCCTCAGGAGTTTCTGATCTTAGATTTAAGATTAAGAGGAGAGAGGGAAGGTGGACTTGAACATCACAAATTAAAGGAGGAAAATAAAAAGGAAAGATTCTGTAGGGGATGCATGTCTGACTTTCACACTATGACAGGATACTTGAAAATGTTTTCTCATAGCAAGCACTTTCTGGATACATGAGGGCATTTCTAAGTATCAGGAAAAAATAACTGAATATTTCAAATCTTTGGAGTTTCTCCATATACAGGAATTCCAGATGTTTGTAAAGAAGCCATTGCATATCTTTGTTTAAATATTCAAGCGGGTTTTGAGATGCTAAAGAGGGAAAAAGGCATACCCTTCGGTTCTTCCTTTTTAAAAACAGGATAGTACCTACTCCACAATGCTAACAGGAGGACAAAATCAGTGTGAAAGGTCAATAAATGAGTATCCTCTCCATCTTCTTTATCTTTCTACCTCCCAGAGCTGTTGTGGCAAAAAGATGTGAGGTATTTAAAAGGTCCTAGTACTGTAGAAAATACAGTCTATGATTGCTGTTTACTGCTGCAGATATTGAACCAGTAATTATCTGTGGGATGAATGCCAGATGTAAATAATAACAGGGACTCCTGGCCATCTGTCTTAACATAATCCATCTGCCCCATCTTTCCTGGACGGTAATCTGAGTCACACATGTCTTTAACTTCCCTGCTACAAATGTCTTGTGAATGTGCCAATGTTGTGATAATTCATTTTTTCCCATGAAATGCACTTAGTTTTACATCCATCTTCCTGTATCTCAGGTCAGGTATCTACCCTGATGAGATTTTTTTTGGCTTTTAGTTTACTCAGAATTAATAAATTTAGAACACCTATTTTTTTCCTCTTTTGCTTGAGAGTCCTGATATCTCGCTAAGCAATGTGGAGCTCTGTACGCCCTAACCAGGCAGGGCCTGAGAGTCTGGAACTTGGTACATGTATGCTGTGGCCTCGGAAACAAGTGCCTGCTGCCTCTCCTTATGGGAGCAAGGGGACCCCAGGGGCCAGTCATGCCCTTTGCTGGTGGCCTTTCTAGCAGGGAGGGCCCTTCTCTGTAGTTTCCTGGGTGCGGCTTTCCGGGAAGATGGCTGGGAACGCCCCCTTCCCAGAAGCCAGCGGCAGAAACCCCCAAACTCGGCACGGACTTACTGAGCGTGACTGACTCGTTGATCTTAAAGCTGCAGAGGACCCTGTCCACGTTGCGCGCGTGTCGGAAGCCATTCCCTCTCACGACCACTTGAAATGATTCTGAAACAAAGAATAATGACAAGACATCTTAACTGACTGCACAATGTTAACTTTAACTTTCCCGTCTGCCCTGATTTAGGGTACTTGTTAACTATTCATCAGGCTTAAAATATTCAAAATCAGTTCAAGCTGGGAAACAGAAGCATCCGTGTGGGAGCCTTTCACCATTCAATCGCTACCTTCTCACTAGTTGCCCACCAGGAAGGCACCGAACTTCTTACTTTAAATTCCCACCTTGGATTTGCCTTTACTGCTCCTCCTCCCTGGAATGCCTCTCCCTCACCTGTGTCCTGCAAACCTTACCCATCTCTCAAGTCGTGGCAGTTTTAAAACCTGTGGTGTCTGCCACCAGAAGGCCTCCTGTGTCTCTTTTATACACTGGATGCACAGGGAAGGATTTCTTTAGAACTCAAGGTGCCGAGGGTTTTTGAAGACCACTGTCTTCTGGCATTCACAGCCTGTCCTGAATAGTGTAGCATGTGACTAGGTATCTTTTGACGTTGTCCTTTTGTTTTTTCTTCCACAGCTAGAAAAGCATTCCTTTATGTTTAGAATTTGTTTGACAACAATTTCGGCTCTCCTGTCTCTGCAGGGCACACAGTAGGAAGACCTAATGTTAGGTAGGAGTAGCTATACTCACCAGAGAAGACATGTCTTGTTTCTGGGTGGCCGGTGGTCAAGTATTTCCCGTTTGAACTGACATAGGTCCTGGTGCAACTAGTGTTCTCTTCTCTCCAAATAGAGAGATAATATAGCTCACTGGCCTCTAGCCCTGCATGTTAATTTCATGTTGGCATAATTCACACTGAATTAACACAATATCTTCATAAAGTAAAAATAATGATCCTCTTACTAAGGGGGGGAAAAAAAAACCCCAGCTAATTAACTTATTAAATGTTTAGGAATATTTGCTTAAGTTTGATGGGAACTAATCGCCAATACTTCATTTTCTTTTATTTTTGTCATCCTTTTGTCTACAAAAATTGGGGCATGGGCTAATGCTCTGTGGCACTAAAAAAAAAAAAAAAAAAAAAAAGAAAAAGACTAAAAGTTAGAAGTCAAAGTGCAATATTTGTGAAAGTGGATCTGGCAGTGTAAAGTGCTATTCAAATGGAGACTTTCACTGGAGGAAGAATGGAATTAAAGGACTAGCATAGGGGACTCTTCCAAACTTTAATAAATGGCATGAATATATGTCACCTTCATTCCCAGGAAACTCATTTAGAGGTCATGCTTGCCAAGAGAATAATAACTGATATCAACTGCTCCCTCTCTGTGTGCCAGACTCTGTACTAAGTGTTGTAAATGTCTCATGTCATTTAAACCTCGCTACAGGGAGGTACAAATGAGAAAACCAAGCTTAGCGAGGTTAAATAGCTGGTCCCAGATCACACAGCTGGTAGTCAGGATCAGAACTAGAATCCAGGTCTGTTGGGTGGTCAGGTACCATGTGCTTAGAACTCAGCCAGCATGCTCTTTACCATTAGGCTAAAATGAATCCTCAATGTCTCGTGACATATGACTCATTTAGAGAGTAACACTGTGATTTTTTTTAAAGCTTATTTTATTTTTATTTTTGGCAGGTTTGCCCGTTTTGCAGGTAAGTGGAGCTGGCCTGGCTGGGAGGCAGGGAACCCGAAGGAAAGGAAAGGAACCTAGAGGCACTAAGGGTGTCACAAGGAGAAACAAGTTAGCAGAGTGCTCTTGAGAGCTACGAACGAACTTCACTGTAAGGAAACTGAAATTTTGACATTGTGAATGACTTGCCCAAGATCAAATAATCTGTCATTGGTAAGCAGCAAAACTGGGTACTAATGTATGAGTATTCACTGCCTTAGTTTTGAACTCTATTAAGGTCATGGGCACATGGCTTTTTTAGATCCAATTACCAGGCTCCCTGATGCCAGCTATGACTGTTTTGAAACAATGCATGAAAAAGAATGCCAGATTCTCACTTTGCTCCTTATTCCATACCCCAGACTGGGAGGCCCATCTATATGATCCCCTCTGACTCCCCGCGGTGGCGGGCACGGGCCTGCTATGTTCTTCCTTCAGCCAGCTGAGGATTCAAGCCATCTTTCTAGTTCCTCCAAACTCTGTCTTTGTAATTTTTCATTTCACTTCAGTGGACAGAGAAAGCCAAGATTTTGGTGGTAACAAACAGGGGCTTATAGTCTGGGGTGTGTGATGCAGAACAACGTAGTGAGAATCTTGTATCCTTCTTCTTGTATTGTTTCAAAATAGTTGTAGCTGGCATCACGAAGACAGGTAATTGGTCCCTGGTAGCTCAGATAGTAAAGAGCCTGCCTGCAGTGTGGGAGACCTGGGTTTGATTCCTGGGCTGGGAAGATGCCCTGGAGAAGGGAATGGCTACCCACTCTAGTATTCTTGCCTGGAAAATCCCACGGACTGAGGAGCCTGGTAGGCTACAGTCCATGGGGTCACAAAGAGTCAGACATGACTGAGCGACTAATATTACTATCTCTGGTTTATTTTCCTGTGGCCTTCTTTCTGAAATGCAAAAAGCTACAAGGGGTGGTCTGCAAAGGGAGAACTCGGGAAAGGTAAGCACCAGGTACAGGATGTAGTTAGCATAGAGTTAAGGGGCAGTACATGCAGGATGTAACTCATGCAGAGCTAGGGACCATACATGCAGGATATAATTTACAGAGTGTCAGGTTAGTTTGTGAAAAGCAAATCTAGTCACAGACTACAGACTAGAAATAGTTAAAAGTAAAACTAGGAGTGATCAACTCTTTTAGATGTGTTTATATTTCTTCCCTGACCTGTTCACTGTTCTCTTTATTTTCTTTGTTCTCAGGAAAGGGAAAGGAAAAAAAACAACCTAATTCCTCTATTTTCCTTTTCACTGCAACAGTATGAGTATTAAGAATTTAGCTATGCATGTTGATGCATAGACAGGATTGCTAAATTTAGAAGGATGAACTAAATAATTTTCTTTATTTTTTCTTTTTAAAAAAATTTTATTATTATTATTATTTTTAACACCAAAAACATTTTGTATTGGGATATAGCCAATTAACAATGTTGTGGTAGTTTCAGGTGAACAGTGAAGGGACTCAGCCTTTTCTTTTGATGTCTGCCTGGCATGTGATTGATGACACTGTTGGTTCAACAAGCATTAAGTGCCAAGCATTGTGGAAGAATCTTATTGTACAATATCTTTTCATTCAGTTTAGCCTTTAGAAACTCATTTCTGTTTTTAGTCTGAATGCTGGACATCCAGAAATCTGCCATTGGATGTTTTTGCTGATTCAAAATGTTTTCTGCCTCACTGCTGGGCTTACTTTTCTTATTTCCTCAAAGATCGGTGGAAGGAGAGAAGATGTTGGAAATGCAGGCTATGTGCCAAGTTCTCTTCTCTTAAGGTCATATCCTAGCCTTAGCAGTGCTGCTGAGGGGTCCTCTGTAAGAGAGGATTTCTGTCTAGTTGGGCCTGGCCCACCCTCAGGGTATTAGGAAGAAAGACATCATGAATGGCCACAATCCATGAACCGCCACAGTGGAAACCAAACAGTTTAACCCCCAGGCCTGGGGAGCAGATGGAGGAAATGATGCTCTGGGAGGCACACCAGAGCAGAGTGCCTGGTACAGTTTCTGTGATAGGACGCACATTTGGTCTCCAGAAGAGCCCAAATATTGACCCAGCAGTCCAACTGGAATGTCAGCCCTTCACACGTAGAGGTTATGTAACAAAACCTTTTGTCAAGTGGATCTGCCAGCAAGCGAGACCAGGCCACAACAGAACCAGGACATATTGATTGAATTACACTATTCACAAAGCCCTGAACCTGCCTCTCACAATAAATACATCTAAGGATTTTTTCAGTTCAGTTCAGTTCAGTCGCTCAGTCGTGTCCGACTCTTTGCGACCCCATGGACTGCAGCATGCCAGGCCTCCCTGTCCATCACCAACTCCCAGAGTTTGCAACATATGTGTTGGGTTACAGCTCCTACAAGAAGTGCTTAGAGACTGGAAAGCCTCAGGGAGGGCTTTCTACCAGGAAATGATCTTTTACTCCATCTCTTTACATATTCTTTAAGGTAAGGTATATATTTATTATGACTTTTTGTCACTTTATTCTCAATTATAATTTAAGCTTCCTGATGAGAGAGGCCATCATTTCTTTTTCTTTAGAATTTTGGGCTCTGCCTAACCCAGGGCTAAGTCTAAGCTCCTTTAATGAATGAATAAACGACATCTTTGGAGAGAAAGGGAATAAGGGAAGGAGAATGTGGTCATTTATTCAGGTACCAGTCAGATAAAATCCTGTTTATTTTCTGAGGCTTACTAAGGTCATTGAATGAGAAGATACCCAACATCATTAGTTATTAGGGAAATATAAATCAAAATCCCTCCACACTCACCAGAATGGCTATAATAAAAGAGATGGACAATAACAAGTGCTGGTGAAGAAATTAGACCCTGTGTACATTGCTGGTGGGAATGTCGATTGGTGCAGTTGCTTTGTAAAACAGTCTGGCAGTTCCTCAAAAAGCTAAGCCTAGAATTACCACATGACCCAGAAATTCTATCCCTAGGTATACATTCAAGAGAATTTAAAACGTACATCTACACAAAAGCTCGTACATGTGTGTTCACAGTAGCATTATTCATAATAGCCAAAAAGTGGAAATAACGCAAGTATCCATAAAATGATGAATATGGTATTCATATAATGGAATATTATTCATCCATATAAAGTAAATTCTGACACATGCTGTGATGTGGATGAAACTTGAAAACATCATGCCAAGTAAAAGAAGCCAGACACGAAAGGCTACATATTGCATGATTCCATTCCCTTTGATTTCCATATGAATAGCACAGATTAGCAGATCCAGAAAGACAGAATATTGTCTGGCAGTTGCCAGAGCTGGAAAGAGGAAGAAATGGGGAGTGACTGCTTAAAGAGTATAGTGTTTCTTTTTAAGATTATGAATATATTCTGGAATTAGATCATGGTTTTAGCTGTGTAACTTTGTGAGTATATCAAACATTACTGAATTGTACTCTTTGAAAGGGTGAATTTTAGGATATGTGAATTATAGCTCAGTTTAAAAAAACCTGTTAAGATCAGAGAATAGATTGATAAACTTACTCTATTCTCTCCTTTTTTTTTTTTTTAATATGGAACACATAGTTTTGTGATGACCTCAATAAAGATCCTTTATCAATCATTGGATCTGAAAATGAGATATCTTTATATTCACCGTTTGCTCTGGTCACCTAAGACTTTTGTTGTTATCACTAACAAAATTATTGTTAGTGATATTTCTATCTTGTGAGTTAGTTTTAATTTTTTCTCCTATTAAATACTTATTGTGACATGTAACATCTAAAATATAATATAGAGCTGGATGTGTATTAAGTGCTTTCTGATGCCTAAATTACTCTAGAAGATTTTTAAAAACTTTTATAGCTATTTACTTTTTAGTGAGGTATAAATGATATACAAGTTGTATGTAAGGTGTATAACTGAGACATTTTGATACAGTTACACAATCAAGGGGCAATACCACAATCAAGGTGGTAAACACACCCACCTCCCTCAGAAGTTTCCACGTTTCCCTTCATAATCTCTTCTTCCAATCCCTCCCCATACCATGCAACCACTGATCTGTTCTCTGTTGTTGTAGATTAGTTTGCATTCTCTAGAATTTTATGAAATTGAATCATATGGTAAGTATTCTTTTTGGTCTGACTTCTTTATACTCAGCATAATTATTTTAAGACTCATCCATAATTACTTTGAGGTTTATGCATAGTCTATTCCTTTTTATTGCTGAATATTATTCGTTGTATGAAAAACCACAGTTGTTTATCCATTCATGTGTTGATGAACATTTGAGTTGTTCACAGTTTTTGGCTCTTAAAAATAGACCAGTTATAAATATCTGTGTACAAGTCTCTGTCAGAACATAAATTTCTTTTTTTCTTGGGTAAATACCTAGAAGTACAATGGCTAGGTCATGTGGTAGGTGTATATTTAACGTTTTGAGAGACTGTTAGAACTGTTTTCCTAAGTGAGAGTACCATTTTACATTTCCACCATTTAAGTGTGAGTATTCCTCCTTCAAACAGGAATATCTTTGAATGAAAAAGAAGACCAAGCAGAGAATTAAACAACTGATTCAGAAGAGGTACCTATGGGCCAGGCATGAGCTTTTTGAAAGAAAATGAAGAGTGAAAGGAACAAAACCACTTTTTGATGTTGCTTAAAAGTGTCTGGTTTAAGCTGCCTAAAAGTACCTTCCTTTGCACTCACTCAGTCATTGTTTATTACAAACAATGAGAAACAACAGAGTACAAATAATACAATTGCTTCTCAAATGATAATGCGGGGAGCTGATGATAACCTCCTTCCATTTCTGGAGGATAAAAGCTTCACATGTAGAGTAGTTGGCAAGCTGTATGCTTAATTCCAATTAGTTTCTTCCTGGAGTATTGCTTACATACTAAAGTAGGCAGGGCCAATCCAATATTGGGCCAATTCTCCTAATTACACACAGGCTAATCTGCAAAACTGTTTAATTAGGAAATCTTAAAAAAGAGTCTATATCGGAAGGGAAAGAGAATCATTTAAAAGCAGGCAGTGTCAAAGCTGGGGCTTCCAAGGTGGCACTAGTGGTAAAGAACTTTCCTGCCAATGCAGGAGATGTAAGAGATGTGGGTTCAATCCCTGAGTCAAGAAGATCCCTGGAGGAGGGCATGGCAAACAGCTCCAGTATTCTTGCCTGGAGAATCCTATGGACAGAGGAGTCTGGTTGGCTACAGTCTATAGGGTCGCACAGAGTCAGACATGATTGAAGCAACTTACCAGGCACATATGCAAAGGCAAAGGGGTTGTAAAGGTTTTCCACAGAGCAGGTGACTTCCTACATGTTTTGGAACAGGAACTGTAAATACAGGGACTTAAGCACCACACTAAATGGCAACCATATGCTTGGCCTGGCTATAGGGGTGACAATGGGGAGAGGGGGGGATAGTATGGTGAATTGGAAAGAGTATATGCTACTTTTAAAGGGAAGTTATTCTGTCTCTAATAATCATTATCATGTGATAAATACAGGCCCAGTATTGCTAGATCTGATTTTTCAATACGAGATGAAAATCTGAATTTTTAGGTGAAATCAGACTTTTAAGTGTTAGTAATAATTTTTTTTTAATTGCAGTGTGAATCAAAAAGAACATCTGTGCAGACCAGAGAGGGCTTGTTGGCCGCCAGTTTATAACCTCTGGCAGTGGAGTCTTTGGGGGACGGCTCTCTCTCCAAATAGTTTCACTCATGACATTGAATGAAATTCTTTTTGATCAGGGCAGATCCCTACATCTACTTCCCATTAAGACTTTTTGTTAAAATGCAAAATAGTTCCAAGTGTACTGGTCTCTTTAGCAATAAAATAATAATCAGTCATTAATATCTTAGCTGACATTGAATTAAGTTTTTAGAAACTTAAAGTTATAAAGGAGACCCAAAGGAGGAGTTCTCTGGACAGCATATGTTTACAGATGGTCATTCATCTGTTGCTCACATAATTCTAGGGGTGGAAAGTTCAGACCATCTACTCCACTGTTGGAAAGCTTTCATTGTAAAAGCTGCATGTGTTAAGCCAAAATCTGCCTCCTTGAATTCCTCCCCAACTGCTCCGTGGTGGTCTCCTGAAGCTATATATAATAAGACCAATAATTCCTTTCTGCATGGGAGTTCTCCAAATATCCTTGTGTTTCAATTCTTTGTCTAAATCTCTGTGGTCATTTCAGTCCTTCCTCATCCCACAGGCATCTCATTAGCATCTCTTTGAGCAGATCTCTGCTATAGTGCTTTATACATGGTTTCGTATTTTATCTGAACATATGACTATCTCCTAGAGAAGACTGAGAGTTTCATGGGGGTTGGGACCAGGCATGCATTTTGGTACTCAGATCTTTTCACATTGTTTGGTATATAGTAGACACTAAGAACTGATGGAAAAGAAAAAAAGAAAGGAGGGGGAGGGAGAAAGAAGGAAAGAAAAAAGGGAAGAAGGAAGGAAGAAGGGAAGGAAGGAAAGAATCAGTGACTGGAGTCTTAGAAGCCTGACTATCCTGCCTGTTCCTGTAAATGGACCTTGAGAGCTTGTTTGGAGGTTGTAGCAAGGGAACACAGCTACTTGTATATCCTTTACTGAAGAATGGACTACAGTCCATGAAGCACTATAGCATTCATGAACTATGCATGAAGCACTACTGCGAAAGGTTATCCTCTTCTACTAAGCATACAGCTTCAGGAGGCACACACCCGGGAGGGAGGGAGGGGACACCTGCCTAGCCAGCCGGATCAGCCCAATCAATCCTGTCTATCAGTGGAGTGACAGATATCACAGCCAGGCTGCCCTCACATCCTGAATGAATTATTCAATGGTTTCTAGCTCCATCTCCTCTTCTATTAAGAATATTTGTCAATGCCATCCTTAAAATATGGGACTTGGAGCTGAACTTGGAATAGTATAGCATGGAATTAGCTCTCTTACCCTGGACACTGGATGGCTACTGATGCACCCTAAGATGGCATCAGCTTCTTTTTTGTCAAAGGCATTCTTGTTGGCTCTCAAGATAGCTATGCGTCTTCTTGCTTTTTCTTTTTCTTTGCATGAACTGTTACTAAGTCAAGTTTCTCAAAACTTGCCTGTATATGAAACTGTTTGCAAGTTAAACATTTTATATTTGTCCCATTAAATTTCACTGTGTTATTTGCAGCCCAACATGGAAAGGTCTGTGTTGGATCTCAGTTTTGTCGTCCAGTGCAATATCTCACTGCCTCACTCAGAGCTCAGTTTGCTGTCAGAATTATGCCTGTTGCTGAGTTGTTGGTAAAAGCCAGCAGAAATCACTGTCTTGGGGGAATGCAGTCATCAGCATAGAGAGTCTTGAGTGGACAGGCCTGGGTGGGGCTTCATAGGAGGGGGTGCTCTGGTGGCCAAGGAAGGGAAGTAATTCAGAGAGGGAGGGGAGGGGGTTGAGAGGACAGGTTTTGGATGAAAGCAAATTCTATCTTCTTCACAGATCTGTCTAGGGTTTAGCCTCAATATTTCCTTGTTTGCTTTCTCCTTCAGTATATATTGAGTTAGTGAATCATTTTGCAGATACTCTGAACTCTATATATTTCTCCAATTTTCTTTCAGTAGAGAAACACTGTTATTGTTTAGTTACTAAGTCATATCTGACTCTTCTGCCACCCTATGAACTGTAGCCTACCAGGGTCCTCTGTCCATGGGATGTCCCAGGCAAGAATACGGGAGTGGGTTGCCATTTCCTTCTCCAGTGGATCTTCCCGACCAGTGGATCAAATCCACGTCTCCTGCATTGGCAGGTGGATTCTTTACCACCGAGCCACCAGAGAAGCCCAGAAAAACATACAGGCATATTTTTCTCATCTAGGTATGATTTTATCAACATTCTCACATTGACCTTCAATCCTTATTAAAATGATACTTATGATAATAATATCACCTTGTTTTGTTATAGCAGTTCATGATTTTTAAAGCACTTTCACATAAATCTCCGGATCCTCACAGTAACCTAATGAAAATTTCAGAGGGGGTATGCCTGGGTCTACTTGACAGGAGTTCATAACCACGGGGAAGTGGCCCCCAATATTTCAAGAAAGCGATGCTTACTCCAAGAATGATCAGAGATAGACCTTTAAGAGAATCCTTGGAAGAACTTTTGGAGTAGGGATATCTTGTGAAAGTTTCATTTTCTTCTTAATATAGTTATTCTCTAATCAACATATTTTAACCCTAATGATTCTAAGTCAAGAGAGGTGGGAGCTTGCCTTTTCAAAACCTATGACTAGATCCCATTGTTCTGTCTTGTGTTAATTTTTTTCAAAAGAATAAAGGAAATGGGGGGTGGTGGTGGATGGGGAGTTGGGGGTTAGCAGATACAAACTCGTATATATAGAATGGATAAATAACAAGGTCCTGCTGTATAGCACAGGGAACTATTATCCTGTGATAAACCATAATGGGAAAGAGTGTAAAAAAGAATGTGTGTATATACATATATACACACACACATACATATATAACTGAGTCATTTTTCTGTACAGCAGAAATTAACACAATATTGTAAATCAACTATACTTCAATTAAAAAAGAAATAAAATAAATAGAATTGGATAGTTTTCTCTGATATGGGAAAGCTATTGTTTGTCTATAAAATATGCAATATTGCATTTCAGTCAGAGATTTAAAAAATATCCACAGAAAGATTCTTTGGACTAGATTTACCAGAGATTTGTCTATTTTATTAGCTCTTCATGGTCAAAGACACAGCTCCTGGGATAATTTATCAGTTAACTTGTTTTAATTTGTTTAAATTCATTAATACATTTTAATCTTTTTTCTTGTATTTTCCTTAGCTTTAAAAATATCTTTTACTTAATCATTTTTCTTTTCTATTTAATAAGAAACATACTAAAAACTGAATTTGTTAGGATCAGATCTTGTGGATCCTGACAGTTCTGTGACATATTCATTATATATGTGGGTTTTTTATTGTCTTGAACACCTTGATGGTAAGTAAAGCAGATTTTGGTTTATTAATCTTTGATTCAAGAATTATTTAATAAGATATTTTTCCATTGTCCAACCGGTTGAGATTTTGTGGGTTTGAGGGGTCTTGTTCTGTCTTTGGCTATTTCTAATTTTGCTTCATTTTAAATTGACAGTTCAAAGGTCTGATAACTTCTTGAGATTAGGTGAAAGTAGTTGTTAATCAGGGTCAAATGAGCAAAAATTGGTGCATTGTTTATTGAAGGAATATATGAATCAAAACATTCGGTCAACATTTACTGACTACCTATTAAGTACCATGTACTCTGTGAGGCAGTGGGAAGTGGAGAGAAATAAGATTTCTTCTCTGTCCCCAAGAACCTTACAGGAAGGGAACTGATTATGCTAGTGAATTAACAGAAGTTGTATTCATTGTCTTTAAATGTTCTGATTCAATACACAGTTGCAAAACATCCAGTAGGATTGCTAAACTGCAAGTCTGGGTTGTTTTTTCATGAATGAGATAATTGCACAATTAAGGAACTCCCCTGTTTTCTAATTGTTTTAAAATAAGGGAATTATAAAAATTGTGGAGGCATTGGAGCTAATGAACCCTGGTTAAGGCTCCTGGCACTGGGTTTGATGTAGTCATATGCTTTTGTAAATTTGCAAAGGTAAGATATTTCAATTCTTTTTCTTAAGAAGGTTTTCCTGGACCTGTCTGTGTGCCAGCAACATATGTTCCTGCCATCTGTGTTGCCAGGTAGCAGTGTATTTAAAGGTCAACAGATACTCTTTGTTGATTGCTTTTCTTCAGGAAATTTACACACATATCTGAATAGTCAGTCCCCAAGCACCACTAACAACTTTGTATGTTTACATATATAGTTAGTGTTTTGTTGTTGGTTCATACTGTTCAGTACATCTAACTCCTTGAAAGTGTTTCAGCTATTCTAAAATATAGCCAAGAAACTGAAATGAAATCCTCAAGGAATTACCTCACTTATATCAATAAAATATGCCATAAAGAATAAAACTGTACAGTTTTTGAAAAAGCTGGAAAGTTCTTCCTCACTACTTACAGGTTGCATGATATATTTTCTATGATAAATTAATAATTGGCACTTGGTATTTTAGGAGACTAGAAAGATGATGTTAACAGTGAGGTCTCAACAGTGGAAGACTCCAGGTCTAGAGCACCAGGAAATAACGGAGAGAGAGCTTATCCTTTTCGAATCTTGAGCACCTACCACAGTGCCTGGCATTCAGTAGGTGCCTAACAGTACTTTTTAAATAAATAAAAGGAGAATGATGGGGAAACTGCCAGGAATTATACAAAGAGAGCCAGCATGGTTAAAGTTTTAGGCAGTCCGTTATAATACAAAACAACAACAAGACCCCAATTTTGATCAGTCAGACAAAATACTGTGACCCAGAGAAGGTTGTTTCTTTGTTAAGTAGAGGTTTGCTGCATTAATGACAAAATTATAATGGCTCTTGACAGGGACAACTGGAATTGCCTATTGACATTCTGTAAGGACTGGCAGATGGGGCAATTAATTAAGATCAAAATATTAGTTATGGAAAGAGGTTCAGCACCAGTTAAATAATTAAATATGTCAACATTTCAGAGGTGGCCTATGATCACTGTGATGTGATATAGGGCTGCCATGAAGATGAAGGGTTAGATCCCACTTGTATCCAGAGTGGGGTATTGGTAGCGGTGTGTGGGAATCCAGTCTTTCTGTAATATTCCTATAATTAGTTCCCATGAAAGGAGAGAATTTGGATAGGTTTTTTCAAACTATCAAACAACTGACATGTTGTTTATTTATTACCTTTTTGCCCCAGAAGCAAATTTAGCAATTTCGACTGCTCTTTTCCCCCTTCCCTTTCATGCCCTTCTTTGCTACTGATGAAGTAAACGTGACCTGAATTGAAATCTCATCATTCATGTGACAGCAATTAACACTTAGCTTCAATTTACCTCCTGCGCATATGGTGGATGGTTCAGCTGCTAGAATTTCGATGCAGGATTTCTTCAAAATCTAGGAGGAGAGGAAATCAAAAAGTCAAAGTCAAAGCACAGCTTATTTTGTTAGAAAAGTGGGTTTGATCAGCAGCCCAGGTTGGATACATGAGACAAGTGCTCGGGCCTGGTGCACGGGGAAGACCCAGAGGGAGCGGGCGGAGAGGGAGAGGGGAGGGGGGACCGGGATGGGGAATACATATAAATCCATGGCTGATTCATGTCAATGTATGACAAAAACCACTGCAATGTTGTAAAGTAATTAGCCTCCAACTAATAAAAATAAATGGAAAAAAAAAAGTGGGTTTGATTTTAGCTACCAAGATCAGAAGACTCAAGGACATTGTGTTGTAGTGGGTAGGTAAGTAGAGTGTTACATTTTCATTAGTGTCATTAATGTCAAGCATTTTATGAGCAGTACTGTGCTAGATGTTCTGGGTGTCACACAAGCTATGTGCATGCGTGCCAAGTCGCTTCAGTCCCGTCTGACTCTGCAACCCTGTGGACTGCAACCTGCCAGGCTCCTCTGTCCATGGGATTCTCCAGGTAAGAATACAGGATTGAGCTGCCTTGCCCTCCTCCAGGGGACCTTCCTGACCCAGGGATTGAAGCTGCATCTCTTAGGTCTCCTGCATTGGCAGGTGTGTTCTTTACCACTAGCACCACCCTGGAAGCCCCACAAAAGCCATAGGAATTATTTATTCATTTGTTCTGGCAGATATGTACTGAATCTATGAAAGGCCACTCCTAGTTATAGAGAGGTTTAACATCCAGTAGATGAAATGGGAGCTACACTTGAAAAGATAAATAACAATGGACCATTCTATGTGATAGGTGCCAGGGTAAAAGGGCAGATGGTACAAGCTACCGACTTCATGGGGGAGATCACTGAAGGCTGTAATTGAGAAGGGCTTCCTGGAAGAAGTGGGTGCTGAGGGTGGGACTCAGTCAAGTGGGGAGTAAGTGAGGGGAGGGTTAAGGTCCTGGCAGGGAGTGGCATTTGCAAAGGTGAGAAACTAGAAATGCATAGACCTCTTTAGCTGGAACAAAAGAAGCTTAAAAAGTAGAAAAATGAGTGATAAATAGATAAGGCCAGAGAGATAGGATGGAAATGGCCAATTCTCTAGGAGAGATGCATGCTCAGATTACTCAGTCACCTTCTAGTTAAAAAGTGGAAACATGTTGCAGGCGAAGGATGTCTTTGAAGGCTACTTGTTGTGCCTCACATTTTAAGAGGACCTTACTTAAATGGAAATGTAGTTTTCCCCCCAAGTGAGTCTTGCAGGGTTCAGTGGAGTCTGGAGAACCCCAAGACTGCACAGGAAGTTAATAATAAAGGCTTCTGGCAAAATCAGGGTATCTGACTTTTAAGCTTTTCTCTGCTATTTATAAATCCCACTGCTTACTGCATAAGGATTCTAAAATTTTGGCCAAGCATTTTAAACAAGTATAGGATACTGAGTGATATACTGCAGTATCTTTATTTGGGCGGGCTTTACTTAATTTGGAAATTGAAATGGGTCAGAGGGCTGAGGAAGATCATTGCTCTACTTATGAAAGGGGCATTTGTTAAAAGAATTAATAGTGAAATAAAATGTAAAGTCTGTTAAAGAAAAAAAGCATTTTTAGCATTGGGAAACACCCATTAACTTGAATGGATGTATTTAGCAAATATGCTTCTTTGTTCCAGCTTAAGTGATACATATGCCACAAGGATACAGTCAAACAAAATATATAATAAATTACAAAAAGGGAGAAAATAGATTAAAGGGAAAATCAGGGGAAGATGAAGTAAGGAGTGAGAATAGCATAGACAAAATACATTGGGAAGAGCTTATTTCCTTGCTAGGAGTGGCTCCTAAATTTAATTCTAAGCTTTCTAGTAGCAAATGAGGACAGACAATATTTATGAAATTCTCAGTCTGAAGAATGAAAACAAACCAGTTTCTCAGAAGAGATAATATTTACCCATTCCAGAGAGAAATCTGGGCATCCTCATAGAGAAGCATTGTGAAAGGAAATAAACAACATGCTTCAGAAAATTGTTCTCTGATACACAGACGACAAAACATTCAGATGTATTCACTGAAAGAGGCTCCCTTCCAACCATGTATTTGAGGTAATTTTCTATACATGAGAGTCATAAGAAGCAGCACAGTCCTCCCTCAGTATCTGCAGGAGGACTGGTCCAGGATCTCCACGGATACCGAAGTCAGAGGATGCACAAGTCCCTTATATAAAATGGTGGAGTATCTGCACACATTCTTCCATATACTTTAAGTCAGGGGTCCCCAACCTCCAGGCTATGGAAATGGTATGCATCCGTGGCCTGTTAGGAATTGGGCTGCACAGCAAGAGGTGAGGGCAGGCAAGCCAGTGAAGCTTCATCTGCCACTCCCCATCACTCGCATTACCACTGAACCATTCTCCTGGCCCCACCCCTGGTTCATGGAAAAATTGTCTCTCACGAAATCAGTCCCTGGTGCCAAAAAGGTTGGGGGCTGCTGCTTTAAATCATCTCTAGATTGCTTATATTTCAAAATGCTATGTAAATAGTTCCCAGCATGCTGCAAACTCAAGTTTTACCCTTTGGAACTTTCTGGATTTTTTTTCAAATATTTTTGATCCCCAGCTGGTTGAATCTGCAGATGTGAAACCCAGGCTACAGAGGGCCAACTGTATTTCTTTTTCTTGACAATTCTAAGATTCAGACTTCCAGCTATTTTTCCTGAACATTCTTTCTGCCTCTTTCACAATGTAAAGGCATTTTAGTATCCGTTTTCAGCTTCTATGTGATTCCAGAGTCAAAGCAATTTGTTCCTTTTTGTCAGCGCTTGCCTTATTTCCTCTTGCTTTGGCTTACCCAGTTACCACGCACCTTAAGCACAGGTGCAGCCTCAGTTCCCCCTGTTTCACAGGAATGGGATAACATGCACCCAATTCTCCACCTCCATCTCTGTTAGTCAGTGGTCAGTACATACCTGGCTCTGGGGACGTGGTATCACCCCTGAGCCCTTCACTGACATTCTGACTTGGAATGAGGGACCCCCAGGAAAATATCCTGGGCATCCGTGTTTCCCTTCTGGCTTTTCCTTCCTCCTCTTTCCAATGGTCAATACAGTCCTTTAGATGCACCAACATCCTAGGATTGGGGCTGGCAAGGATCTGCATCCAGATCCTCCCCAGATAGCACCCTCACTACTGTGATGATTGTCCTCTCCCGTCTCCCCCCTAGTTTGCTGCCACTGGGCTCTTGCCTGAAGAGCCATCCGAGCTACTGGTGGCCATGACTCAGAGAGGCAACCACCCCCTTCATCATGTCTTCAGGCATAAATCTCCAAACAGGCCACATTGGAAGAAACAGAATTGACCCACTGGAGAAATTTATTAAACAGTGACATTAAAACAACACAAAGCTATTTCTTACATATTAAATAAAATTCCTCCATCTCCCTTTATAAGTCATTTTATCATCTGCAACTAAAGATTTCAACAGTCCAAGAATGAAAATTGAGCTATTGGATCTATCCTGTCTCCATTCCTCAAACTCCATCATAACACAAAAATGAAATTTTCACCCATGTTACGTTCCTGACTTAGAAGCAACATTTTTGAACCAACTCTAATACTTAACCAGGGGTCAGTAAAGGAAACACCCGTGAAACTTTAACCACAAAGACACACTTGCAGGTTTTGTCATAATAAACACATGCCGTATGATTCTCTCAAAGTGTCTGCAATTAGCTGATAAATCTAAGGAGTGTATTAAGGGCCAAAAAATGTCAGCCAAGTGCAGTGATTCAATCCAGTAAAAACACAGCTTTCCCAATCTTAACATAAAACATCTGGAAGGGATACGGTGCAGCCAATAGAGTAAAATTTATCAGTGAGGGGGATGGGAAGGATTTGTCTGGGACTGTGGCTTCTATTAGTTTGAAATATCTGGTTTCAAAAGGTAGGAAGTCAGAATGGCATGGGGTGGATTTGGGGTCCTTTGGTTATTAGCAGCCCAGACTGTACAGTAATCAGTCTGTCTGAACTTCAACAGACAGCAGAACAGCCTAGGGACTGGAGACGGGATAGGTGTGGGAAGGCAGAGGATCCCTCCCCGATCTGGGCACTGGTAGCCAGGGAAGAGGCACAGACAGCACTGGGAACCAGATGATGGGAAACGACTAGACAGAGCGGGGAACTCACACAGGGTCGGGGTGATGTCAGAGGTGACAGAATAATTGACCTCTGATGGAGACTGGGCTAAGACTACCACATGCCTCAAGCCTAACCAATGCGAGGAGTTGGTTTCTGGTCTTGACCCTGGTCCTCTACTTGTCTGACTTATGGTCCCTGGCAAATCCTTAAACTTGTCTGAACCCCAATTTTGGGAAACAGTTTAACATACTAATAACTTAGAATCTGGAATCAAATTGCTTGGGTCAACTCAGTCATAAGCACTGTGACCTTGGGCAAGTTTCGTAACCTCTCGAGTCTGTTTCCTCATCTGTAATGGTGGGATAAGAACAGCACCTACTGCATGAGGTTGTTGAGTTGGGAAGATTAGAGATACTATAGGCAGAGTCCATAGCACAGGACCTGGAAATCCTCAACTATGGTGATTTATTCTTAGGAACCTGGGCTCTGGAGACAGAAAAAAATAGATCTGGACTTTAAATAGATTTCTGTTCCGATCCAAGCCCCACTACTTACTGGCCAAGAGGATTTGGATAAGTTATTGAACTTCTGCATCTCAGTTTCTTTTTATGTAAAATGAGAATAAGAAAAACACTGACCTCAAAGAGCTGTCTGATGGTAAAATGAGTAACAGACAGGAACTCAAAGAAGTTTCATTTGTAAAATCAATAGAACTTAGGTGGTAAATGTTGGCTTAGAGAGTGAGGAAGAGAGTGAGATTAAGGAATACTGACAAGGTTTTTGTTCTATAGACAGAACTAGACAGATGTGATTAGTCAATAGATAGTTATTTAATGACCTTGGGCCATCAGCCAACAAATGCCTTTCATGAAAATAAGGTACCAAGAAACAGGCTCAGAACAGCCTTAAGTAGTAAAGCACTTAGCAGGACGTCTAACACATGCTCAGTTCTCAAACAATGGTAGCTGTTACTCTGACTTCAGTTACTACGGCTATGACTGCTACTACTCTTGGGCAAAGACAGGCACTCATAGCTGCTTCTGTCTCACCACTCACCACTAGCCTCTTGCTAAATCCTATTTGCTGAAAATGCCTGAAAGATGGCTAATAATGTTATCCTGCTACCTTTTGGGCAGATTTCAAAAAGAAGATATATGGGTAAGCACGTGGGAAATCTGTAAAGAGCTCTAGAAATGCACATGTTGTTACTGGTAGTGATACTCTTGAACACCTCATTAGATTGTTAGGGGAGTAAAAGAGGCAACAGATGTAAACTAACTCTGCCAAGTAATAAAAGCTATTTAATATATTTAAAGTGAAACTCATAGTGGATTCGTTCAGGACTTTATTTATTCTGAAGCCTTTTCTCATAAAGTTCAGAGTTTATGCAGAGCTTTCTCAAGAATCCTTAAAGATTGTGAATATTTGCATAGAGTTGTTATGAATCCCTCCCTTACCATAAGCATACCTAATTTTTTCCCCCTCACTGCTCTGCCTCCTTCCCTAATAAACTATCATTCTTTATTTATTTGGCCATTTCCTGTTGGAAGGGTTTTGTGTGTGTTCATATACGACCAGTTTCCTTTATCCATTTGTGGTATAAGGGCCTTTTCCTCCTACATATCTAGATAGCATGTTTCTTAGTGTCTTACTTATCATGAAAGGCATATTCTGCTTCTAAGATGCCTGGAGCTTGAAGTAGGCTGGCCCGTGGGTGGTTAACTGTCTATCACCCAATTACATCTGTCTAGTTCTCTAAGCCAAAGCTTAGCAATTTTCCTTAAATTCACTCTCCTTGTCACCCTCCAGATTCAGTATGGATTTTGTGACCTAAGTCTTGGTGATTTTACCAATGAAATATTTCTGTATTCATTTACATTTTAGTATAAATTACCATCTTCCAGAGGACTTACTGTGGTTTATAATGATATATTTATCTTTTTGATTGGTTGGTCATTGTCTATCTTCTCTCTTAGACTATAACTTCTACAAAGGCAAGGAGAATTGTTTCTATCCAGCACATAGTAGGCACTAAATAAATATTTGTTGCACAAACAAATGGTACACTTTCTGCATGGCTTCACTAATTGGCATTTTAGCATATTATATAGCAGCCTTTCTTTTTCCCCATAAATATAATCTTTTATTACATTAATCTTTTCTAAAAGATTTTTTAAATTAAAGGTTTTTTAAATTAAATTTTAAATCTTTTATAGTCTTTTGAATACAAGGCTAGTTTCAGCATCTTGTAACATCTCCCTCTTCTTATTAAGCACCACCGTCTATGGATACTGCCCTTCCAGCAGGCCTGCTTCTCACCTTCATCCTTTTAAATGACTTATATTTTAAGACAGTAATGTTGTAGGTGTATTATGTCCCCATGTGTAAGGTCTAGATGGGCCTGCTTTATAAAAGGCCTTGGTTCCTTTACTTGGCAAAAATGTAAATGTTTGGGAGGTGGGATTCAGACTCCCAGGTACAATAATATAACTGATGGCAGTATTCATGTTGGATAAGCCTGGAGGATATTGCTTTTAGAGAATGTCAGGGAGCTTGGGACACATATCTGGCTCATCCTTGTCTTCAGAACTGTCAATCTTGCCCCCACAAATTTTGAAACTATTTGATCTCTAATAAAATTTTGACAAAAAAAGGTAGTCACCTTTCCTAAGTAAATTCCATTCCACACTTAAAAATCAATAGACATATTTATTGTTAACTATGGACATTATCCTAGATTCCTATCAGTTCTACAAAATCTGAATTCAAAATAAAAATTTACTAACACACAGAGATCTTTCTAGGATTCATACATGATTTTATGTATAGTCACTGTTACGTTTAGTTGCTAAGTTGTGTCTGACTCTTGGTGACCCTGTGGACCCTAGCCCTCCAGGCTCCTATGTATAGTCATGCATAATACCAAGTAAATATTCCAAAGTGCAAGAAAGACATTTTTAAGAGATTACTGACTTTTAGACAAAGCTTATTAAATATCCTGTAAACATGCAAGAGTTTTTGTCTGGAGAGGGGCATCCAGCTTATCTAAATATATACTACTCTTCTCTTAGTTTCACACTCAAGGAGAGTAGGAGAGTCTGGTGTGAAGGAGCACGGGACAAACAAGGTTTTGAAACTGAGGAAATTTATATTTTTTCTATGAAACCACTTTCCTCTCTTGTTTTCAGAAGGAAAGCTCAGATAACTGTGAACTCCAAGACAAGGTTTATTTAGTAAGATGAGCTTGTTGATCTCATGAATACCGGCAAAGTCAGTGGCCCTCCTGGGGAGCTGAACCCTGCAGTGTTTCATTGGATTTTGTCTAAATTCTGCTATTGCTTTTACAATAAGTCTTAACAGATTCTTAGATATAGGAGAAGGAGCTGGAGGCTGTGGGGTTGACCTGAGGATTAACTGAACATACCTCCCTGCAATTTCTTCAGCCTATTTAAGTAACGGGAATTTTTATTACATTTGGATTCTTTACTGAGTTAAATAGAAATAATAGCTTAGCTGAAATGCCTGACCTGAATGTCTGTAAAGTCTAATTAATGACTGCTGAGGCAAATGATTTTTTAAAAAGCTTTTCCACCCACCACAAAAACTACAATTAATTCTATTTATGCTTCCCGGCCTGCTAATGTGAATGCAGCACAAAATGCCATCTTTTATAGATACAGTCTTGGAAAAGGGTAGGGAAAGACTAAGAGGATTTTACAAGGAATAGAGCCACGAAACTGCCCACGTGTGGTGCCTCGTAGGTCACAAACGCTCTGCAGTCCTCGGCGCCTCTTTGCAATGAATTCCTATGCTCAGCCTTGCACTTGATGCCACAGAGGGAATATGACAAAGGGGGCAGGCTCTGAGACTACACAATTCAGCAGCTGACCAGGAGGAAAGGCAAGTGCCAAGCAAGTGATGCCAACAATTAGCATCAGTGGAGCTCAAGGCAGGGAGAGTTCAAGGTGCAGGAGAGATCAGGGCAGGCTCCACAGAAAAAAGAGGATGGGAGCAGAGCCTTGAAGTTGAGACAGAACTCCAGACAGGATTTAGATGGGGCAAAGGTGGAGAAGGCAGTTTCTCCCTTCACAAACACGGCTGATTTAAGAGAAGGGCTGCTGCTGAAATGAATCTCCCCTTCTGCTAGCCCTGGTAGAAGAGCTGGTTCAGTTAAGTCAGGTACTTTGCAGGACTACAGGAATGTGATGCAGATACTGCTTTTTGGTTTTTTTTTTTAAATGTGGACCATTTTTAAAATCTTTATTGAATTTGTTTCAGTATTGCTTCTGTTTTTTATGTTTTGGTTTTTTGGTCACAAGGCATTTGGAATCTTAGCTCCCTGACCAAGGATTGAACCTATGCCCCCTGCATTGGAAGGTGATGTCTTAAACACTGGAACCCCAGGGAAACCCCAGGGATTTAGCTCTTGATTGGAGAAAAACCCTTAGCACTCCCTTGTGGGATCTTGGAAGAGTAGATGGGTGGGAAGCCAGGAAGATGGGCTTTACCTTTTGTCAAAGCTCCAGTAGGACTGGACAAGGGGCTTTCGCAGTCCCATAAGGGGAAGGGAGAAATTAGCACATGATGTGGTTACCATAAATAAAATAAATATATATACACCATGGAATAGATCCAGTACTCAGTTTCACTAGTTCTTACAGCTTCCTTGATAACAAGGGTGTTAGTGCTATAACTTGCAAGAAATCCTTTCAAATATAGTCATGTTTGCTCAATACTTGTTTATAGTTGATCAAACATTCAGAATGCTCTAGGCACTGACTCACCCCTCGAATTAGTAGGAAGCCTTATGCAGGCTTAAATATTTATTTTAGAGAAACGCTCCTGGATGGATATAGTTTGGTACCAGTGACTGGGTTCTTCTCAGAGACCAAGTGTGCTTGATTCTAGGCACCGCCCTTGATTGCACGAGAAGTGGGGGCAGTGGGGAGCAGGAGCTGGCTTCATGGTAACCAGGTCAAGCGTCAGGATTCAAAGCTGCAGACCCACTTCAGTGTTATCCGAACCCAGCTTTCATGCAGGTTCCCATTTCACTGCCTGCAGCACTTTTGAAAAGGCAAACAAAGACCCAGGAGCCTCGCTGGACCTTTGCTTCATATTTTTCACTTGAGGGCTGGCGCTGCACTCACCAGTTGTGGTCAATGGAAACTCCCGGAGAAAGCCACAATAAGAAAAGGCAAAGAAATAGTTTCTTCCTTTACAGTTTTACTGGCTTAAAGGGCTCTAATCTTCCAACCTTCTGAATTTTGTTCTATAATTTTATCAACTGAATTCTGCAAAAACAAGAAGGAATTCTGTCCTCTGAGGTAGAGTCCTGAGCAAGTGTGAAAGTAAAGATGTTTCTTTCAGTTGTGGCAAGCTGCCAGCCTTTCAAAATAATGAAATTTCATCCATCAAGCAGAAACTGAGATTTTCAGAGGTGCTATCTACCTAATAGTAAATGGCAAAGAGTCTCCTGCCCACCAGTGGTGCACTCATACCAGCGTACCTGCCTGGACTCTGGTCTGGTCTTTGCTATAAACTCTGTAAACTGTGTCAAGTCATTTCACATTCTTGGTTCTCACGGTCCTCTTCTCTGAAATGGAGCTGCTTCCCAGCCTATCCACATCATTCATTAAGTGCTGTGGTCATCTTGTTATGGAAACATAGAGACAGAACTGAGTCTAATCTGGATCACTGCCCACTGCTGTGCAATCTTGGACCAGTTAGTTAATCTCTCTGTGCCTAGGGTATCTGCTTCTATGGAAGGAGTAATAATATCTACATTAAATGGTGGGGGTGAGCATTTGATGAGATGACTATGTAAAATGATTTTCACTGTGCCTAACAGCTAAGAATTCACTAAATGATGACTTCTTATTTTTAACCTTTCTAAGGAAATTGAGGTGGGAGAAAGCTGAGCTCTAGAATCATGTACTTGGGTTCCAAACTTGATCTCCCCATTAGAGCTGTGTGCTCTTGTGCAGGGTATCTGAGCCTCAGTTTCTTCATCTGTAAAATGGGAATATTTCCTTCACAGGGCTGTTATGATTTTTAAATGGGGTAATATTAAACGAGAAAAAGGAACAATGTTTGGTACCAAAATAAATTACAAGCTTTTCTCTCTGCCTATTCCCTGTGTCCCACTGATGGAAGATTAAAACAGAAAACAAGTGAAAGCACTTTGAACTAACACATTACACAACAAAATCTGAGTACTTCCTCCGTAAAGTAGAGAGGATTGAAGAATAGTAAAAAGACCAAAACACAGGAATCAGATTGAGGAAGCAGAGAATCCAGGGACTTGCTGCATCCATGCCTTTGATAATCAGTTCCCTATAATCCAGTGATTTTCCATTTCCTCAGACATTCACAGCCCAGTATTGTGGAAAAAGCAGACTCTATGGACCCAGATGTGGGTTCTATTTCCCTCCTCCACCATTATGAGTGGGCAGACCTTCATCTTCTGTCATTTACCATCCAAGCTCCACTCTTCTTCAATTCTGTTATACACCTTCTTAGGGTTCTGCTCTGCCAAGAATGTTGTATCCATGCTTTTCCAATGAACAACTCCATTTCACTTTGAGGCGATCTCTTCAAAGGAGCCCGAGTTCTTTGCCAACCACTTTACTCTTAATCTCAGTTGTATGTCACTTTCTATATACCATGTATCATAATTTAAATTATACATGTTTATTTATTGAGTTGTTTTTTTATAATCTTCCCACTAGATTATAATCTCCACCAGGATAGCGTCTCTATCTGCTTACATATAACCAAATGGCCAGAGTCTACCATAAAAAGTTTTCAATGAATATTAGAGGAATGAATAAATATTAGCCCATGCATCTTGATTGGGGATTTAAAAACAAGGCCACTATTAAGAGGTACAAACCACTGTATAAAATAAATAAGCTACAAGGATAAATTGTACCACACAGGAAATATAGCTGGTATTTTATAATAACCTTAAACAGAGTATAATCTATAAAAATATTGAATCATTAGGCTGTACATCTGAAACTAATATTGCAAATCAACTCTGTCTCAATAAAAAAAGAAGGTCATGGTGGGTCTAGAACTTCATGAACTATTTGAGCTTTTGAAAGCTGCTCTGCACCTATTCTGGGGTAATTAAGCCCAGTCCTACTTTATTAGAGAAAATAACTAGCCACAAAACAACATCCATGGGAAAAAGCTGGAAAAGATTCTTCAGATGGGGAGAGGGGATACAAGAGTTTTCTTTTCAGTATCCAGAAGGAGAAATGAACCCACTTCTTAAAATTAGTCAGTCAACTTTCAGGCCATAATTGTTTTTGTCTGACTTGAGAAAGATGAGCTGTGCTGTGTTTGTCCTCGTTTTTCTGTCCAAGCAAATGAATTAACAACTGCAATAAACATGGGTTTCAAGTATTGGAAGGATGGAAACCACCAGCATAACTCCCAGATAAAAACTCACAAGAATGCTATCATTCAGCTAAAAGTTTGGAGTCTCAAATTATTTTTTCCCTTTTTGGAAGACAGTTTTACTAAAGTTTCTTAAACATCTTTGGAGTGATTTCTACTGGAGGGGTAGGAAGAGCTTTACAAACATCGGAGCTCATGCTGAGCTTAAATAAGTTGCTAAGGCTGAAACAGTCAGACAACACAATTTATACAGATTAAAATACTCAGATTATTTGGGGAGGAACCAACTCCTGAATGATGTGGCATACCACTCATAAGAATCTTTGAACAAGTAAGAGTTGTCCCTGTTTAGAACCCAGTCATCTGAAGAAAGGACTTCTACAATAGCCTCATGACTGGGCTCCTGCCTCTGGGGCCCCCCAATATCCTTTTTACATACAGAGACACTGCTATCAGATTCTCTTCTTAAATATCACTTGTTAGATGTTCAAATGCTTCAGTGATTACGCTAAGTTGGAGTTAAAATTCCTCCAGGCTCTCATCAATCTGCTTCCAACCCAGTGTCTTAGTTTATTTCTCATTATTCCTGACTCCTTTACCCAAACTCTCCCAGACAGATTACTGTCTTCAAAATATGTTTGCTCCTTTCCATTCTTTGGGATGAGGTCATATCATCTCTTCTCTGGAGCTATCCATCACCTGTCCTTGGTCTTTTAGGAATTCAGGTCTGCTCAGCTTCTCATGAAGTCTCCTCTTCAGAACAGTTCACCTCTGAGCTGCCACAGGATTCATGATCAGGCCTGAATCCTGTTTTTAATCATCTGGAGAAATCACTATTTGCATGTTGTTTTACCTGGTTATTACATTTCTTGTTGTTTATACTGTCAAGTATGCCACACTGAACTCAGAAGTTATTTATAGGACCCCAGGGGTCCCTCACCTGGGGATCCATAACTGGAACTGATAATCTTCTATCCTTTCAATTATTTCCACTTTCTGATTAAGGTAGTTTAAGTGGGTTTCTGTTTCTTGCAATCACATCTTAAAGAAGACGTCTGTCATATGTACATGTTTAAGATAGGAGCTCTCAACTTAGGCTGGAATTATTTTTTCACAGTTCTGGAAATGTAAGGTCACACATATCAGTGTTCTGAATGTACAACATCTGGGGCACTGACTAAAAAGTGCAGATTTAAAAGAAGCAGGTTCATAGGCTCCATCTCATACTGATTCTGATAGAAGCTCTTGGGGACAGACCCTAGGAATGGGTAGTGCAGACAAGATTCTCCACGTGATCATAAAGTATATTCAAGAAATTCAGAGGATCAGGAGGAAGCTGACACTAAGGTTTCCCATGTGGTGGTGAAGGGACATGGAAGAGGAAATAATTCATATGTCTTGAGTACTGATTATGTGCTTGAAAAAAATATTAGGCATTTTTATTGGTGTTATCTCTTGTAATCCTCAAACAAGACTACAATGTATGTCTTATCATTAATCCCCTATACAAATATGGAATGAAAGAAAATACCTCATCCAAGGATCTACACATGATAAGTTGTTGGGCCAGTCTTTAAACTCTGGACTGATCAGCTCCAAAGTTCATATGTCTCACTCTCCTTTCCACTCTGCTGGGGTTCTTAGCAAACCTTGGAGGGAGGGATAGGGAGCATGAGGCACAACATGTTGGAGACTTCCTAGGTGAATCTGCAAGAGTTGGACAGATCCTGAACTCCTGAGGAGTAACCCCTGGATTAAGACCACATTAACATCTTAAAAGGACAGTGGTCCTCTGAGCTCTGAATCTGCATCTTGGCCCCCAAGTCTAAAGCCTGGTTAACTCCAACTGCAGATACCACTGGCTGTCTGCCTGCCTCCCAGACCTAAAGGTGGAGGCTTTAGCAACTCTGGACTTTATTACAGGTGCAGCACACACACAGGCCTTTCGGCTGAAGCTTCAAAGATAAGCATTCTCCAGTATTCCGCTGGACCAAGGGTCTAGCTAGGGGATGGACGGTAGAAAAGAAATCCAGGAAGCCAGGTCATGTTCACTGATAGGAAAGGGATGATTAAAAAAAAAGCAAAAACCAGGTTGGGATGGAAAAGAGGGCTGGTGACTGTGCAAACCCTGGGGAACATGGAAACCCTCATATTTTACAGTAAGGTTGAACTATTACTCAGCTATGAAAAAGAAACAATTCTACTTGCAGCAACATGGATGGACCTAGAGATTATCATGCTAAGTGAAGTAAGCCAGACAAAAGACAAATATATGATATTACTTAAATGTGAAATCTAAAGAAATGATACAAATGAACTTATTTGCAAAACAAAAATTGACCTACAGACATAGAAAACAAATTTATGGTTACCAAAAGGGGAAGTAGGGGAGCTATAAATTAGGAGCTTGGGATTAACATATATATACTACTATATATACAACAGATACTATATATACAACAAGGACCTACTGTATAGCATAGGGGACAATTTTTAATATCTTGTAATAACATATAAGAGAACAGAATCTGAGAATCTGAAAAAGAATATGTGTGTGTGTGTGTGCAACTGAATCACTTTGCTGTATAATACCTGAAACTAACACAACATTGTAAATCAACTATATATATTTAAAAAAACGAGCAAACAAATGAGCCATGAAAAAACAGAGAAACAAGAACCTATGTTGTGACTCCAGGTAAGTTTCATTCATTAAATACATAAAAGTTTAATATTAAAAAAAGAAACCTTTTAAAATCACCCTGGGGAAGATCTTAAAACTCCCGTTCAGATAATCATCAACGGGCAGCCAGCTAGAAAACCACTGGTGGAAAGTACCTCTGAAGAGCAAGGGGTAGGGGTTGAGCCCGCAGTGGTCTGAAGGGAGGCTGCAGTCGGTCATGCCTGGGAGAGCTGAGGTCACTCGGGGCACGCAATGGGCCCCAGTGCTTCCAGTGTGAGGACCGCCTGAAGGCCGGCTCACTGCCCGAGCAGGACTCCCTTCTACGTTTAGTTTTCCACTGTGGGGTGAAGAAGTGGCACAGAAGAATAGAAGCCCGTGTGAAAGGCGGGAGGGAGAAGTGGGAACACAGCAGATACAAAGATATACGAAGGCGTGTGTCTCAAGAACAGGAAACACCAGCCTCAGCGGGAGGCGACGGGGGCACGGGGCAGCGGTCAGGGGGCCGGAAGGGCCGGAGTATTCAGTCCCAGAGGAGGCTGCTCTACTCACTGAGTGGATGATGCCTTGCAGGGCCTGAAAGCCGTCATTTACCGGAAACACGTGATCCTTACTGTCCGCAATCCGGGCCAGCTGAGAACACAGCAAACACAGACACACACCGAGACGTGTAAGGTTCGGACACGGAGAACCGGGAAAAGCCAGTGGGTCCAGGGGGCTCCATCTCAGTTAGAACCCGGAGGAACCGAAGGGCTTGCCTGGGCTCAGGGGCCTCACTGCAACGCCCTCAGTCATAATGAGCTTACCAGCCGCCCTTCTGGAGCGGGTCCGGAGAGCCGGCTCCAGCTTTTACGTTTGTTTTAATGCTTGTCTCCATGGGAGCAGGGGTAAGATTGCGAAGCGAGATGAGCATTTGGCCTGGGTTGATGTATTTATGGATTTGGGGGCAGGCCATTGGCTCATTTTTCTCCCATTCAACCACATTTCTATTGGCAACTGTATTTGAATCAAACAGACTCAGGTTTCCTTTCAGTGCAACTTTAAAAATAAATTCAAGCTTTGGTGTTGGGTGAGGTCAATGAATGGGGACCCTTATCTTAGACCCAAGCTGCTCATTGAGGGAAGAACCCTTAAGACTGGTTTGGCTGCTCCTGCTTGATGGAGCAGAGGACTGAAGAAAGGAGAAACTGATCTGTGAGCTTTTCTCCTCCCAAATTTCTGTCTAGTGCTGAGACTGCCACAGTTAGAGTCAGTTCCAGGATTTTTACTGATTGCAAAAGGATCACACAATCATTGGGAAATTTAAAAAAACCCAGGAGTGTAAAAAAGAAAAACAGTTCATATAATTCATGTGTTTAAAAAAGTTCATATAATTCATCTATCTATCTACCCATTCGTCCGTTCATCCTTCATCTATTATTGTTAATTTGATATATATAGTTATTCATACTTTTTCTATACAAATATCATATTTTATTTTAAAAAGTGGATTTGTACTATTCCCAAAACAGTTTTTGTTACCTTATTTTATTCATTTAGCAACATATCATGAGCATTGTCCATGTTATCAAAACAAAAATAAATTGTGAAGCACATCCCTTTAGGTTGCTAACACATTTTCACAATTTGCTTATATATACCTGGACATACTTTTCTGCCCGCTGGCCAATTATTTCCATTTATGGGAGGGGTATTGAAAATGCATTGTGATTTTAATGAGATAAAAGGGATGTTTGCCATTTAAATAAGAAAATCAGATTTGTCAAAATAAATTTTAAAAAACCAATCTGTTTTCAAGTTAATTTCAATCTGTTTTGACTTCTTGGCAATTTAGCATCTACTAAAAGTCAACTAGGAAGGATGCTGCCTAGATGCTCTGTGTTGAAGACCCTCAAATGTATTTGCAAATGGGTTCACATCCCTCACACATCCAATGACTCCCTTCCTGTTTAGCATTCCTGGAAAAATCATCTATCTAAAGGGTATTTACGCTGCTGATGCACACTCCCCACCAAATGCATATGTTTTCTATCATTCACAAGCTTAATATGCTCCCAAGCGTGAAGAAATCTATGTTCATACCTGTGTTTCATTGAAATCCTTCACGCCCACACAGTAAACGATTGCACCCAGATCTCGGGATCTGTTCGCCTGGGCCAATGAAACAATGACATTAGAGTGAGAAGCAGTGGCAAATGTAGTCCTTTTGGATCAGCCAGACTAATTGCAATAACCAGGTATTTACTGAGCATCTACTGTGCGCCAGGTACCATAACGGAGAGGGCAGTCCCTGTCCCGGAAGAGTCAATACTCCAGTGAACATCACATTCTAATTCAATATGGTAGATGCAAAGGGAGTGATTAGTCTAATGGGAAGTGTTGAGAAAGATCCACAGAAGTAGAGTCTTGATGAGAAACTGAATGATGAAGGGAGGAAAAGGAAACTGTAAGCTAAGTCATATTAAATATTCTGGGGAAATAATTATCTTTTCTGTTCCTCTGATGGATTTTTATTGACATAGCTTCTTCCTTTGTAATGGCATCATGCTCTGACAGCAAGGTTGTGATCTTTGGAACCTGATATACCTGTGTTAGATGCTTGACTTAGCTCTGTGAAGTGTTTGGGGGATTAAATAAGATAACATATGCAGAGCTCCTCACATGAGGCCTAGAACAATACAGATGTGCATCAATGTCAGCACCTTTGTGAATAAGGGTTTTTTTATTCCCAAAGACACAGAGTCAATGGTATGGGAATTGCAGTCCATATTTGAGTGGGTGAAACTATGACCTTCTCTACAATTAAGTGTTGAGAGGGCAACATAATGAATAATATACAGATTTTGGCTTGGTTTTAATATTTGATTTATTAAAGACTCTTCCAGGTTTTCTAGGTTGTTTGTTTCAGAATAGAAAACAAAATTTGTAATTCCTTGGTATATGTCAATACAGTAGGAAATTAATAAACAATTGATAGGAAACATATGATAGGTGCCCAATATATGCATATTGATTTCAATGGTGTCCTTTTATCCCCCTCTCTTACTACTCCAACCCACTTATGATTAACCCTGCATTTTAGAAGGGACAGAAACATACATCTTTTTACCTTCAAGTTAGAAATATTTCTTGTTGCTTTCAGGATAAAATTAACTTTTAGATACAGTCTAGCCCCAGCCTTATCTGCAGCAACTTCTATATGACATTTCTCCTCTAGCAGGACTTTATATAGAATTATCAAAAATGGAAAGGTTCATTTTCTTTCTGTATCTTGAACTTTATCTTTCTGTTTCAGACACCCTCTTCCTATTGGCAGTGGCACTCCAAATATTCTTCTAAGTTTGCATGTGCCATACCTAAAATTCTTTTCTACTAATCCCTATTTTAAGCCTGTCACTTATCATTTATTTTATATTCACTTATTTCCTTATTAGGGTTTTTACTTTGATTGCTACTTTGCATCTAGATAAACCATTTTGTGTTCCCATTATATAGTTAGTTTCAACTTTTTCTAAAATTATGAATTTCTATATAGGAATATATTTTCATATAGGAATATATTGTTTCCCAGATGCTCAAGGAGCATCTGTCATAATTTACTCATGTGTCTCCCCATTGAGAATTTTGCACAAGTTAGGGATGGGGGACAGTAGTGTGTTTACCTACTTAATATCCTCATGCCCTTTGCCAACAGAGGCTTCAAAAAGTTGAACATTATTACATGGTAAAGTCCTTGAGTGCGGCAACTGTGTCTTACTCACCAATGTTTCTCTAGTCCAGCAAAGTGCCCATACAGGTCAAACTCTAAGTAAATAGCGAGTGAATGAATGAATGAATGAATGAATATATACTCCGGCTTGTGGAGAAGGCTGAATTTAAATTAAATACTATTCAAGAGCTTCAGGCAAGAGTAATGCTCTGGTTTCTCATCAAGAGGCTGGCATCTCCCTTCCTCCCTGCCTGTGTTTCTTCTTATTGTGTTTCTTTTGAGCTTGTCCTGAATGAGCCTTTGTCACTAATGAGGCTTCAATACATTTCGATGGTGAACTGGTTTCCTTGGGTTACTTATACATATAGCTCGAATGTGACATTTGAAAGGAAAGAATTTCCTAAATATAAACATCACTTTCATGTCCTAGACAAACCTCTTTTTCTGAATCTCTTTACACAAATTGAAAGCTTCATTTCAAAAGAATTCCTTTAATTGCTTTGGGGACCACTTTTCAAGAGCATAAAGAAAAGGAAAAAAGGAATATTGAAGGAGAGCTTGCAATTTACTTTGTCATCAGTTAATATTCAGCTTTGACTCTTAGTAAGAATTTCAGTGATTAATACAGTTTGACAAAATTGGCTCTTACATATTTCAAGTAATTCTTTCCCCTCCTGTTTTTAGTAGAAATGAAAGAAAAATAGTACCGATGGATTTGTTGAAAAATGATACATAGTATTTCAAAACTGCTTTCAATAAAGAAAGGCATGACAGATATATTTTATCCCCCAAAGTAATATGCAAATATTTTTTAAAAGGGAAAAATACCCACCATGTGTGAGACATGTGGATTCACTTTAAAAATAAACTGTTATTATTTTTCACATATGGGACTCTATTTTATCTGGGGATTTTACAAAGAAAATCTATCATTTTGCCCAAGTAGAGAGACTGCAGCCCATTTCAGAAGGAAGAAGCCCCGTTTCTTTGTCAGACACAGGCCAGACTCTCTCTTACCTCCCTCTCTGAATAGAAGAAGAGGTCCTCATGGAGTTCGCCATCAGTCAGAGCTATGATGACGCTGGCTGTCCTGTATCCTGGTCAAACAACACAGACCCACTCAGTTCATCCTGCCACACCGAGAAAACCCCCTCAGCCCTGGGAGTCCATCTCTTTGAAGCTGCACCATCTGAGATTCAGTATTGTGAGAATCAGCTTTTCTTTTGAGACTGCAAGTAGCTCCAGCATGAAGAAGAATGTGGGACAGACTCTAAGGGGGAACATGTTTTGTTTCTGGGTTGCTAAGTCTTGTCTTTAAAAAAGACCATACCTGGTAAATTGGTCACTGGACTGATAGCTGGGGGTAGCTACAGGGACTCACACATGACTGTTTCCTAGGAACAGTCCACCTGACTCTTGCCAAGACCTGAGGGCAAACTTGGCCACCCGGGCCATCCAGATGTCCTTCTCACATGCTGTCCTTGACTGCATGCTGGACACCTTCAAGAGTTTGGCAAACAGTAACAGTCATCACGATTCACAAGTTGACTAGAAGTATTACAGCAGTTGTCAAAACTTACTAGAATTCTGTCTGTGATTTAGAAACTTCTAGTAACATTGTTTGTTAGTTGTTCAGTGGTGTCCAACTCTTTGCAGCCCTATGGACTGTAGCCCACCAGGCTTCTCTGTCCATGGAATTCTCCAGGCAAGAATACTGGAGTGGGTGGCCATTCCCTTCTCCAGGGGATCTTCCCTACCCAGGGATCCAACCCGGGTGTCTCACGCTGTAGGCAGACTCTTTACCATCTGAGAAATCATTGCTGATGATGTCTTTGTATTAACAAGTGTTGCTATAGATACTGGGTCTGTCTTATTTGTTGTAGTTTAGAGTAAAATAGGAAGTGGACACCTCTGCAGGTCTGGGAGAAAAGTCCCTACTGTAGTGCTGACTCTCTTTTTGGAGATTTGCCTCAGATAGAGAAATGTTACCCATGAAAGACAGGGTAGTAATAGTATATTGACTAAAATAATAATAAATATTATTTCTATGTGCTAAGCACACTAGCAAGTGCATTTCATGCCCTTTCCCCATTTAAAGGAAGGAACGATTAAGCCAAACTGGTATCTTAATCTAAAATCATATCCAATCACAATGATGAAGAGGCTTGGAGCTCAGAGAAGGACAAGAAAATTAAATTTGACATAAAAATCCAAGACTTCACTAACTCATCCAAGTATTTATTAACTTGATGAATTCAACATGCAAAATTGGTCATGAGCATTACAGACTGTGGCCCATAATGAGAGCTTAATTACTTTTATATAACTTTTTTGGGAATCATCAGAGCAGTAGAATTTGACCTGGTACATGCCATCTTTCTATGTGTTCCTTCTCTGTGATGAAGTGTGTGTTCAAGGATCTGAAGCAATATCATATGTGTCTTTTGAAACAGGAAATTACTGAGGTAATTTTTCAGAAGGAAACACAGAAAAAAAGTTAATCATAATGGTAATTCAGAATATAGTCTTACCTTGACTGTTTTCATAATAAATCTGCTCACTGGCCTGAAAAACACATGAAAAAGTCATTAGACATATCTACTCTTTGCTACTATAAATGCCATAGTGGGCAGTGGTCTCTGATGTTGGATCCACAGTCTTGGGTCAGTCTTGATTCTTTATGTAATTCACCCAGGTTTCACTCAGATATCAATGGATGACATTCATCTAAAGTTACCTTGGATCAATATCTTACTTCTAATAGACTGGAACTTGTTTTTTTTTAGACTGAAATGATGAAATTCTGTCTCAACCTCTGAAGAAATATATAGCAAAGGTTACCCTGGGAATAGAGAGGACTTGTGTGTGGCATGATTCATGAGCATCAGCTAAGCATTAGCTGAGATTCTTCATCCAGTGTCAGGGAAGGAGGAAGGAATTTCATTTACTCAGCTCTTTTGGATGGAGTTATTGGGTACACACTTATGGGAAATTTTTTTACTCTTGCCATCGAGTGTGGCTCAGTTCCATTAAAACATGTGTCTCATCTCATCAGCCATCCCTGTGTTGATGTTTCTATATCACAATCTATATTTGGAGTTTAAAACTCTTTAAAAAAAAAAAAACAACTCTTTTTAAAGTTACCCTTTCAAATCCTTCATGCATGTAAGTGTCTCCTCCTGGTAGAACCTTCTGGAGTTCTTCTAGCCCTTGACGGATCTGTTCCCTGAAATCCAAAGACACCCTGTTAGTCTTTTTCTCTTTTGCTGTTGATAGTCACATGCATTAGTCTTTATCTTCATGGATAGTCTATATTACCCCAATAGTCCCCTAAAAGCCTATTGGCAGGAAAGTCTTTGTAGTAAATCATCAATTTAGGGCCAGCCATAGTGTAGAATAAGTGAGATTCCAGGGACTGAGGGAAAGGACACTTCTTCAGGAATCTGTGGGTGAAAATTTTCCATTCCCTGGAACAGGACAAAGTTTTCACTCTACATTGGAAACAAGTCTTGAGATGCAACTGGTCTTGAAGCAAACATACCACCTTAGGCAACGTTATATCAAGATGCAAAGAGCTCATGCAGTCCAGAGAGAGAAGGGTACTAACAACCCAGGGCAAGGCCACCACAAGGACCACAGGCAGGAGGGACAGGCGTCTGGAGCAAAATGCCACCAGCACCGTTGTGCCAGAGAAAACCAAGTAGTCAGCTTTGAAAATAAAGACCCTGGCCAACTGGGCTTTCCAGGACAACCAGCAGTATTTTCTGTGGGCTGGAGTCCGTGTCTTCTTACTTTGATTGCTCAAGGTGGTAGTGGTGCAGGAAGAGGAAGTGGGTTATGGTCTTGGGAAAGGTCTGACAGCAGTGGAAAACATGAAGCTTAGGGGACCAATTAGAATCATTGTGGACCATTCCCTTAGGGATGTTAGATGTCCACATTCACATTCCCATCAATTGCTGAAAAGGGCAAGAAAGTGTAGTTTTTGACAAAAGAAAAATAAATGAACTTCATTCATGAACAGTAAGCCTATAAAGGGTTCAAAATTATCTTCTTCCCACTGGAGTTTCTTTAGGAGCAGAGGGTGGAGATGCACAATTTAAATTGGGTGGGGAAAGTTCTTTTCAGCAGGGAAGGAAACTAATGTTCACTGGGCATCCACTAGATACAGGCCCTACACAGATTTCTGATTTCATCCTCATAATAACCACTCCAGGTGGGTATTATTGCCCTCAGGTAAGAAAATGAGTTCAGAGAGGTTAGTTAAGTAAGAGAACAAAGGCTTGACATCAAATCTGCCTGATTAGAAGAGACAAAAGTTTTTGCCTGGATTTCTACTTTGCCAAGCAGCATAGAATGGTGAGAAGTTTTCATTAAAACTTGAATTAATGAAGAGCAATGGCAAATTCTAATACCATCTGTGTACTAATACTGTGTCAAACTGAAAAATACATACAATTAATTCACTTATGCCTTAGGATAGCTCTCTGAGGTAGATACTAGAGTTATCTTCACTCCACAGATAAGAAAACTGAGTGACTATATTGCTGAGAGTATTAAACAGTCATTTGACTTCCCCAGTTCAAATTAGCTCCTTCAATCAGACTTCATATGGCACCCGACAATTTTGGATTTATAGCACTTATGACATTTTATAGCTAATACCATTTGACATTTTGTAACTAATTTATAAACTAATAACTAATTCTAACTAATAACATCTGTTCGTTTCAGTATAGACTTTAAGGAAGTTGTCCAAAGCCCCTTTGCTACTAAGTGGCAGAGGTGGGATTTCAACCTAGAGGCCCTGCTCTCAGTCACTATTATAAACTATTTCTTTCTTGAATAAATGAATGAACAAATGAATGGATAAAATTTATTACTTGTATATACTGGTAATTGCTTAAAGAGGAAGCCCAACACAGAATTAATATTTTGTTAAACTGATGTAATGGGGTGCTCATAGGTCAGACTGGATCATCAGGTTGGAAGTTTTAAAAAATGAATTGAATAGGGTTTAAACTGAGGTTGCTGATGCTTCTAAGGTGGAATATTTAAGGTCAAGTAATATTAAAAAGCAGAGACATTACTTTGTCAACAAAGCCGTCTAGTCAAGGCTATGGTTTTTCCAGTGGTCATGTATGGATGTGAGAGTTGGACTATAAAGAAAGCTGAGTGCCGAAGAATTGATGGCTTTTGAACTGTGGTGCTGGAGAAGACTCTTGAGAGTCCTTTGGACTGCAAGGAGATCCAACCAGTTCATCCTAAAGGAGATCAGTCCTGGGTGTTCATTGAAAGGACTGATGTTAAAGCTGAAACTCCAATACTTTGGCTACCTGATGCAAAGAGTTGACTCATTTGAAAAGACCCTGATGTTGGGAAAGATTAAAGGCAGGAGGAGAAGGAGACGACAGGGGATGAGATGGTTGGATGGCATCACTGACTCAATGGACATGGGTTTGGGTGGACTCCAGGAGTTGGTGATGGACAGGGAGGCCTGGCGTGCTGCGGTTCATGGGGTCGCAAAGAGTTGGACACGACTGAGCAATTGACCTGAACTGACTGAACTTAAGACTTTGGGAGACATACAGATTATTGTCTGCTTCTCTTATCAGTGCCCAGATATCAGCTCACATGCCAAGCTGCCCAAATCAATTAACTGGAAGCCTTCTTTGACCCCCTCTACCTTGACTCCCCTCTCTCCTAATCCCCTATGTAATCTAACATTAGATTCCATTGGTTGAATTCTAAAGATATCTTGAGACTGACACTTCTATTTCTTTTGCCAGCCTCATGGTCTGGGCCACCATCATTTCTTCCTTACACTATTGGGAAAGTCACTAACTATCAGACTGCCTTTTCAACCCTCTTCTGTTCAATTCTTCACATGTTTTTAAACTATGTGTCAAAACATGCTAATCACTCCCTTGCTCAAAACCCTTCATAGCAATTGATTACACTTGGCATAAGATCTCAAATCCTTACCACAACCTTCAAGTGCCTACATGGATGGTTCTCTGTCTCCCTGACAGTCTCAACTTGCACCACTCTGCCCCTACTCCCTTCATCTGAGTGCCACTGGTCATCCCTAGCTCCTTTCTCCAACAGATCCTTCACACCTGCAGTCACTGCTGTCTAGGGGCTGGAGATATTCTCTGCCCAGCTCTCCACTCTGCTAATTCTCTCCCAGCCATCAATCCAAGGTAAATATCAATTGCTCAAAGTAGCTTCATTGGACAATTAGCTCCCTCAATCAGATTTTACAGGGCATCCCACAATTTTTGCTTTATAGCACTTAGGACATTTTGTAACTAGTAACATTTGATTATGTCATCATCTGTTCAGTTTAGTTCATTTGTTTCAGTTCTAGACTTTAAACTCCATGAGGGTTGCATCATGTCTGTTTTAGTCTCCACTCATCTTCTGTGTTTATGACAGTACCTGGAACATTACAGACATTCAAAATATATTTGCTGAAGAGGTAGAGGAGGGAATTAGCTTCATTGGCTACATGCGGCCAGTGGCCAGGCAGAAGCTGACCTGGTAGTAATTGACTGTAGGGCAGGCCTGGGTCCATGTGATTATAAACCATCCTCTGTGCTGTACCTCTTTACAGAACCCCCACATTTTAATGAATTCCATTAAAAGCCATAGTTTAATTTCAACTCTGTTGTTGGGTAATGAGAAAGAGCATATGTTTGTGCATTAGAAGGAGGGTTAAAGATGAGAGTAGAGTCCCCCATGAGGCCACCATGGTAGGGGGAGGGTGGCATTAGCATTCACCTGGCAGAAGGCAGCTTTGCCCTGCAGGTCAGCCTTTTCATGAGGGTAACAGCAAAGGTCCATATAGTCAAAGCTATGGTGTCTCCAGTAGTCATGTATGGATGTGAGAGTTGGACCATAAAGAAGACTGAGAGCTGAAGAATTGATGCTTTTGAACTGTGGTGTTGGAGAAGACTCCTCAGAGGCCCCGTGGACTGCAAGGAGATTAAACCAGTCCATCCTAAAGGAAATCAATCCTGAATATTCACTGTAAGGACTGATGCTGAAGCTGAAGCTCCAATACTTTGGCCACCTGATGTGAAGAGATGACTCATTTGAAATGACCCTGATGCTGGGAAAGATTGAGGGCAGGAAGAGAATGGGACAACAGAGGAAGAGAGAGTTGGATGGCATCACCAACTCGATGGACATGAGTTTGAGCAAGCTCTGGGAGTTGGTGAAGGACAGGGAAGCCTGGTGTGCTGCAGTCCACGGGGTCGCAGAGTCGGACACGAATGAGCGACTGAACAACAGCCAACAGGAGCCAACAGGTGGCAGGATGGTGAAGCTGGGATAGGAGCGCATGGCTGAGACAGAAAACGAGTTTGTTCCCAAGTCACAGAGGTCATACTCTGAAACTCTTCGGTATAGCTGTGGATTATGGAGGCGGAGGGTAATTTCTAATTAGGTGGATGCAGATTGGGCATTGAAAGGAAATGTGAACCAAAACAGTAAACGTGATCTTGTCTTTGGTCATTGACTAGTGAGGTTTAGGACAGTTTGGTAACACTAGAATTGGTGTATTGTGTTAAAATTGGAACTTTTAAAAAGTGGAAAAAAAAAAAAAAACGGGATACTGGGGGTGTGGAAAAGGTTCCCTGGCTGCTTTGTATTTTTTCTTTGCCAAAAAATGTCTGGGAACAGGGGTGTTTTCTCTAAGCCTATTTCCTTTCCTTACAAGTGTTTTCTTGAGCTTTCTATTTTTTTTGAGCTTTCTATTTTTTTGGTACCAGAACAGGCACAGACTGTTTGGGGAGCTGTCCTTATCCTTGATGTGTCTGGCAAGATATGATGAGCTAACTGGTCCCAAGCAGTGGTCACACTTCCCTTACACCACCCTTAGTTTGGCCCCATCTCCCTACTCCATGCCCTTTCTCTAAGCTCCCACAACATCCAAGCAAACAAAACAGATGGTTTCATGGAAATTGTGGGTCTGTTTTAATTCTGGGACAATAGAACTATTAATAAAGACCTATTTTTTTTTAATGCTCTCTTAGAAATGAAAGAAAGCTGGGAGAAAGGTCTTTTAAAGGGGTTGATAAGAACCTCTCCTCTCTGAGAACTTGGGTATTACCAAATGAAATGTTATCTTCCTGGGAAATGAGAGAGTCTGGGAATCCTACGAAAATAGGCTGCTATTAAAGAGTCTCCTCTCTTCCTTGGTGGTTTCACATGTCTGCCAGTGTTCCTACTTAGAAGTCAAGGGTTTTCAGGCCACATGTCTTGTGTTCCTTTTGCAACTCCTGCAATACTTAATGATGGACATAGAGTGAGTGATTTGTTGCTGAATGAATGACTCCACTTTGGATAGATCCATACATCCATTCATTCATTTTCACAACTATTCACCGAGCACTCACTCTGCACCGAGTACTGTGCTGGTTTGTAGAGGGAGGGAGTTGGGAGAATCAGGAACAGTGTCTGTTTTGCTTTCTCTTACCCTGGGAATTTTTCTACATTTCTTGAAGATTACTTTCTGGGATTCCAGTTGTATTGCGATGTTTTAATATTTGCTGATGAAACCATTAAAGGATGAATGTATGTAAGTACCTCAAGAAGCACTTCAACAACTTTTTACCCCAAGTATCCCAGTGATTCTTCCACTGCAAAATCCACCTTGGGGTTAGGCAATGTCTACCACATTTTCAGTCTATAAAAAAGAAATTCCACCACCCCCCTCTGAAACCCAGCATCAGCTCTGAATTGGCCACTTTTTGCCTCCTAGTAAAAGAGCTTCTGTGAGACTGACTTTCCTCAAATGTCCTGCAGTTTTTGGCTTTGGAACCTCAACGATACAGTAAACACACATCACAATTAACCACTAATGCTACACTCACAACATTTCCAGATGTCTCAGGGCTCCAGTGTTGGCTACCAAAGACATGGAGTGAACTGAATAGAATAGCAAAGATTAACTAAAGACATTTTGCTGCTACTTTGGAGTCATGAAGTCCCATAACCAACTCTAATCATTTGTTTATAATGTATAAAGATCACATCCTCTTTATGATTTTTATCTCAGAGTAGGTCAGTATGATTAATGACATCAGGATGCATGTTGAACCAAAGATCCATTGTTATATTTTTTTAAAGTTAGGTATAATTTATATATAGTAACATGCATAGGTATTTATTAATATCCATTATAATTGCTGAATTTATTTCTATTACTTTTTCTCAATATTCTTTCATTCTCTTCTAATATCTGTAGGATCTCTAGTGATAGCTTCCCTTTCATTTCATTTCAGCAGTTGCTATATGGATTATGATATTTATCCTTATTTTATATTAAGTTAATATCACACCACTTCTCATATGATGGAAAAACCTCTTAGTATTATACTTCCATGTAATTTTCTGTCATCCTTTGAGTTATTGTTGTCATATATTCTACTTCTGTATGTAATACATGCCAAAATACAATGTTGATTGTTTCTGTCTTAAATAATCATCTTTTTATAAAATTGAGAAAATAGTCAGCCTTCCCTGGTGGCTCAGTGGTGAAGAATCCACCTGCTCATGCAGGACACAAGTTCGATCCCTGGTCCAGGATGATCCCACATGCTGGGGAGCAATTAAGCCTGTATAAATGACAACTAGAGAGTATCCCTTGCTCACCACAACTAGAGAAAAGCCACTGCAGCAACAAAGACCCAGCACAGTCAAAAACAAATAAATAAAATTATAAATGAAAAAGAAAATAGCTGTCATTTCTGGTTGTTGTTTTTATGTGTTGTTATGACTAGTTTACACCTGGTATTTTTTCTCTGAAAAATTTCTTTCAATATGTATTTATTTATTTTGTAACACAGGTATGCTGGTAATGATTCTCTCAGCTTTTTTTTTCTTTCTAGAAACGTCTTGATTTTGCCTTTAATTTTAAGGATATTTTCAATGGATACAGAATTCTGGATGGACTTTTTTTCCTTTTATCACTTTAAAGATATTGATCCTTTGTCTTTTGGATTGCACATGCTTTTTTCCAGGGAAAAGTAAGAGATTTTCATTGATATTTCTTTGTAATATGTCTTTTCCCTCCCCCTTTGACAGCTTTTAAGATTCTCTATTCTGGTTTTCAAGAATTCAGCTGTGATGTGCTTAGGTGATTTTTTTTAAAAAATTTATCCTGTTTGGGATTCTTTCAGCTTCTTGAATCTGTGTGTGAAATATCATGTTTAGTATTCCAATTATACATATATTAGGTCACTTGATATTACCCCACAAATAATAAGATCTGGTTCATCACTCTCCATGTTTTCCCTTCTCTCTTTCAGTTTAGATAATTTCTATTAATGTGTTTTTAATCCATTAATCCATTTTCTGCAGATATTGTATTTTTCAGTCTGCAGTTTTCACTTGGTGTTTTGAGATTCTTTCTTATTTTTCAGATACCCCATGTCTTCCTCCATTATATGCACCTTTTCCTGTAAATTCTTTATATGTTTATAGCAATTGTTTTAAATTCCTGTCTATTAATTCCAATAATTGAATCATTTGTAGTTTGCTTCCATTCCTGTGTTTTTTTCTTGATCATCAGTTACACTTTCCTACTTCCCATGTCTCACAATTTTTAAATTTGTATTTCACACATGGTATATTTTTTAAAAAGCAGTGGAAACTTAGGTGTAATATTGATTTTTTTTTTTTTTTTTACTCACTGCAGACTGTAAGCCTTTTATCTTTGTGAGCTGGGGTCGGGGTGGTGCTGAATATTTAGATTTTCTCTTGAGTTAGGTTGATCTTCGGTTGGGATACAGCTTTAATTAGACTGTATTCCCTGTTATTAACCCAGTTCCCAGCCCGGCCTTTGTGATCTTTTCTGTTTTTGAGATGGGAGTTAGGCGCAGCTTCAGATAATTTTGCTTGACTTAGGACTCCGGAATCCAAGCAAGCACCACAAGTATCCATGGGATTAAGTGATTTCTCTCTCATTTTCAAGAACTCTTTCACTGCTACTTTCTTGGGAAACTGCAGAGGTTTGGATGAGAGGGAAGAATTATTAGGCTGAGAGATTTTTCTTCTTTGGGGCTCTTTAAGATAATCCATCTCTCTGGTGCACATTGTTGTCTAAGGTTCAGCTGACTTTTCCTCATGCCTGAGAGGTCTGTCCATGGCTCACCTACATTTCTAATTTCCCAAACCCAGATCAGGTAGCCACCTTCAAGTACAGAAGCTTCTGCAGATGTCTGCTCAGTTCTACTGGGCTTGTTTCTCTCTCATCTCATCAGTGCTTCCTGTGTGTCTGCTAGCCCCAGTGGAACATATGAATTTTATTTTGTCTGGGCTTTTCTGGTTGACCATGGAAATGAAGGTTTTTCACATCCCTCTACATCCTAACTAGAAGCAGACATACTATAAAGGCTTTTTCTAAATATTTGCAACTACACATTTGTTTCAAGTCAGGAAGAAAAATACTGGAGATGATTACCAGCATATAAATATATTCTAGTACCTTTCATCTTAACACAATAAATCCTCGGTGACCCCACATGTCCCTCTAGCTATTGACCAATTCATTTGCATGTCTCTTCAAAACAAAACTTCTTGAAAGAGTACTTGCTTCCCAGTTTTCCTTGGTAAAGATTTCAAATGTAAAGTGATTTTTATCCATCTCTTCATAGTGAATGAACAAGACTAAGACTGGTTGCAAGCTCTATGTGCATGGTGCATGCGTGTGTGCTGAGATGCTTCAGTTGTGTCTGACTCTGTGTGACCCCATGGACTGTAGCCCATCAGGCTCTTCTGCTCATGGGATTCTCCAGACAAGAACACTGGAGTGGGTTGCCATGCCCTCTTCCAGGGGATCTTCCTGACCCAGGGATTGAACCCATGTCTCTTACATCTTCTTCATTGGCAGGCAGGTTCTTTACCACCAGGGTCACTTGGGAAACCCTGAGTGCATGGTGGGGCATACCAGTTGGTGGATGATCAGCTTTTATCAACAGGATTCTTTGTTGGATGGATCATCCACTGATGCATTGGTGTATGAACATTTTTCCCCCTCTGAAATGATTATTTCTACAGAGAAGTAGTTTTCAAACTCTTTCCTTAGGTGTTAATTCTGGAATTGACAAAGGAGAGAGTTGGAAGTAGCAACATTTGTTGTGCATATGTCTCCATAATCTCCCTTGTGTGGTGTCAGTCCATGAAACCTTTCTTGTTTAATTTTGCCAGAGAATACACTTCTCTTTTCTAGTGGAGTTGGAAAAGTGGGAAACTGTCAAATTGTAGCAGAAGCAAGTGGTTCTGAAGGTTGAAAGATCCTTATATAAACTTTTAAACATGTTCCAGTCTTCACCCTGTAACACTTACTTGCCATCTGCAGTAGCAGAAGACAGTTCCAGGTTTTGAGCTTTCCAAGGTTCTGCAAGGCTACAAGGCTATTTCTTCCTCAATATCTCTTTTGCGGGGTTACATATGACTTCTCTCCACACTGCTTACATTGCTTGCCACTCTCTGTATTCTTTCTGTCCTGTGTTCTTATGGTTTAAATATTTCTTAATTTCCTCAAAGATGGGCTTTGTGGTTTTGTTTCACCTTCTCCTGATTGTAGGTGCTTTTTGCAAGAAAGAAAGTGAAGTCGCTCAGTCGTGTCCGACCCTTTGCAACCCCATGGACTGTAGCCCACCAGGCTCCTCCATCCATGGGATTCTCCAGGCAAGAATACTAGAGTGGGTTGCCATGGGCTAAAAATATTTTTACCCCTCAATTTAAAATTGAAACCCCTCACCTTTTAGCTCATTTTGCAGTGACTTTTGACTCAACAATTCTGCCGAAACTGCCTATTTCAAGGTCCTCAATGATCTCCACATTCCCAATTCAATGGTCACTTGTCTGCTTTCCTCTTACCAATAGCAGCACAGTTAACTCCTCTCTCTTAATTAGAAATGCTTTCTTCTCTTGACTTCCATTGCAGCATCCTCTCTCCATCTCCCACATCAGTTGTCCTTTCTCATATTTCTGAGTAAGCTTTCCCTTCTCTTCTAGAACTTTAAAGATTGGAGTGCCCCAGAACCCCTTATTCTTACACCTACACTGAACCCCTGGAGAAGGGAATGTCAACCCACTCCAGTATTATGGCCTGGAGAATTCCAGAGGAGCTACAGTCCATGGGGTGGCAAAGACTCAGACACAACTGAACGACTTTCACTTTTTTCACACTGTCTTACAAGGCAGTCTCATTCTTCCCGTGGCTTCAGTATCATTCATAAGAGCAGGGAGACAGATTGAATTGAATTCTAGTTCTGCCACTTCTAACACATGTCAACCTTTGGTTTCTCAAATGCAAAGTGAAAGTGTGGAACTATAAGATCTACCAGCTTCCTTCCAGCTCAGAGCCCTGCACCTGATTTTATGTTAGGACCAATGGTTGAAACAGAAACAGAACCTGGGAATCTCCTGGTAACTGGAGAGGCTACATTTGACAGGCAGGAGTAGTCTACAGTACGACACAGGGTCAAGTGCAGACCAGTAACTGAAGTTCATTAAAAGGAGCCCATCAAGGAATTTCCCAATTCCTGAGCTGCCCTAAGAAGGCAAAGGATGGGAACAATGGTTTAATCACAGGGCAACATGATGAATTTGTCCAAACAAACTCCTCTGTATACAACTCTGTTTTGGTTTATTATTCATTTGCAGAGTGGTTTTCACCATGCAGTTTCCTATGGCACTACTTGGCTGCAAACAAATCCCTGTAAGACCTTCCCCATCACTAACCCTTTCCCCTAGTTGAGTCATATTTGGCAAGAGATGGGAGTGATGCAAAGTAGGCTCTATAGTCAGGGTTACCCAAATACATATTTTTACCCTGTGAGAACCTTTAGTTCCACACTCCTCTCAGTTCAGTAGGGACAGGGTCTCTCCTGGTGCTGGTGGCAACTACGATGGTCAGTTTGAGGTGCCTGAGCTTAGTACTACTGACCACAAGGAGTGTTTGCAGGGGCAGAGGATAGAGTGACACTCTGCCAAATCCTGAGCAACAGAGAATGAGGAGCCCAGAGTCACTTTCTCGGATGGAAGCTGAAAGTAGACAGTTCTACAGTAGACAACAGACAAGAGTCTGCTGTCATGGTCAGGCTGGAAAAAGCTACAGTTCTCTCCAAAAGATAGGACTTCCTTGTCACACTTTGGAGCAATGTTGGGCTGGAGGTGGGTAGTGTATGGTGCAGCCCTTTTGGAGCACAATTAAATCATGTCTACTAAAGTTACATATTTACATACCAAAGACCTAGCAATTCAATCCCTAGGTATATATCTCTATATTAGAGAAATCTTGCTTCCCACCTTCTGGGAGACAGATACAAGAATGTTCAATGCAACTTTGTTTATAATGGTGAAAAGTTAGAAACAAACTAATTGTATATTAATGAGAGAATAGATTAGTACATGGTGGTACATTATTACAATATAACGCAATGCCACAAAAAGTATACATTAGTTAAAATGAACCAAGTGTAGCTACACATATCTACATAGAAAAAGTTTCAAAAACATGATGTTAAGTGTAAAAAGCAAGCTCAAGAAGAACACAGTATGATAGTCTATTATACAACTGAATATGAAAAAATATGTTATTCATGGGTATGCAAAAATATACAATGGTCATTAAGATGATAAATCCTACTTGCAGGATAGTAATATCTCTGATAAGAGAGAGGGGTGTGTCAAAACATAGCATTTTATTTCATAAGCTTGGTGGTAGATAATGAGGGTTTACAATCCTTTCTTTGTATACTTTTGTTATACTTAAGATATTTAATAATTTTTAAAAATTGTTGAGGGTGAGTATCAAAGGCTGAACCACAGTTCACAAGGAGACATTCTGAGCCTATCAAAGGCAGTGCTAAATCTAAGCTTCCCACCCGGGAGGCCAAGGGACTAGGAGGTTGATGGACAAGCCTGATGTTGACCAATAGTAGATTTTTTTTTGGTTAGCCCACAGAAAATGTGTTGGTCTTAGCTATCTAGATTTGAATATGAAAACTCTACCATGTTTGATGCTGCTATTTCTGAAGTTTGCCTTGCTGGCTTCATCCAGATAAGAATGTTTGTGGATACTGCTCTGTCAGATGTTATCCTTCATCTATGTATGTGCCACATGCCACATAGTAGGTGAGCAGGGGAAGTTGTATTTCCTGAGGATCCGTGCTGTGCTAGGGTCTCTGCTAGGTTCTTTCCATGGTTAGTTCACAAAGCATCACAACACCACCCAATGGTGTTTATTATCTTCATCATACATTTGAAAAGAAAATAGATTTAAGAGGTACAGAACATGTACGTGCTGGTAAAGCCCAGCCTGGAGCTGAGGCTGGTCCTAGTACAAAGTCTGTGGTGTCTCTACTACAAATGTGGCATCCAAACTTGGTACAAGACAGTGAACTGTACACAAAGACACAGAAGATGTGTGTGTATGTGTGTGTGTGTGTGTGTGTGTGTGTGTATAATGTTTTTTCCTAGGGCATAGATTATACTCCAAATTTGAGAAAGGACTCAACATGATTTTTATGTGAAGTTAAACATTGGTGTCTGATGGAATAGAATACAAATGCACATTCATTTTCAAGATGAAAGGATGTTGAGGAAATTTCTCATTTTGATGAGCCACTTCAAACTCAACCTAGGGACCTCAGGGCTATGCCTTTCCTTTCTCCTCCCTAACAGCGGTCCTCCAGAGGGAGACTGAGAAGCCAAGACCAGTCTGCTCTCACACATTCATCTGTTCTAGACTTACTGAACTGCTTTAAGGTGGGTCCTTTTTTACCATCATTGAGATTCAATATAAGAAGCCCTTAGACAAACTTCCTCTAGAGACATTGCCTGTGTGCTCTCATCTGGAGCAAGTCTTGCTAGAACCATTAGACAAAGCAAACAATCATTTCCACCTGACGCCATGCCAAAGCAGTCTTTTCTACCCATATCCCTCTGTGTAGGGAGAGACCAGCCAAAGGTTAAAAACTTCAGAGAAGACGTGAGGCATGGAGAGCTGGGGACTTGCTATGAATTATTCTTGGCTATGCTGTGATGATTTCAGTGGTATATGAGGATTTAGGGTGATTCCTTAATTCTTTGTTAAAACCCCCAACAATAACCACAAATGTAACAACACCATCTGCTAGGTGGCTGGCATTGCTAATCCTCCCAACAGTTCTACAAGGTAGGGATGACGTGACAGTATTCATTCCACAATCAGAGAGACAGAGGCACAGAGAGGTAAGGACCTTCCCAGGGACTGAGACACCATGATATTATCTCTCAGTCAAAAGGAGAGAGTAAGTAAGTGCTCTGCTCCATTTCTCTTAATTTTGCCATCAGATCTTCTTGTACCTGAATGAACAGTACTTCAAAGTGGAATGAATCCAGGTGCTTTCAAGCACAAAGTATCTGAAGACTCTTTTTCTCTCTGTTACTTTTAAATTTAGAAAAAGCTTTCAGAATTATGCCCCTTGGTAATGACAGCCTGCAATCATTCTGCTTCAGGAATCAAGTGATGTGTTCAGAATATGTCATTTCCCCCCCGTGATACTGATGGCAAAACCACACTCTCGACCAAACCAAAGGCTGACTGGGAGGGAGAGAGAAGTGTGGTCTCTTGGTTTCTACTCAGCAGTTTGAGCCAAGCATTCTTGGCTTTCTCTCCAACTCCTTAAGCAATAAGCAAGATGCTTAACCTCTTAACCCCATCTGCAAATTGCTGATTCTACCTCTGTACCTCTTTGTGAGGAATATTTCCAAGCTATGTTGTTAAAAGCCCACAAAGATAAAATGTGTAGAGGGCACATGCTTTCAGGGAACTGATTTCTGGAAGAAGTCAAAGGGTTTGGGGTGGTGAGTTATGGAGGCTTAGGTTTATTTTTAATTTAAAACTGTATATAGTAGTAAAACTGTGGGAAACTCTAAAGTGCAGTGATTAGGCGTGTGGGACATTGGGGCCATGGTTCCCGGGCTCAAATCCAGGTTTCCACATTTACGGTAGAGTGGCCTTGAGCCTTTTCTGACTCAGTATCCCCATCTACATAAAACAGAATAAATAATATAATTCCCATAGCAACCTTACAAGGTAGGTATTATTATTTTCTCTTATAATTGAAAAAGGTATTCTAGGTTATCAGTAGATAATAAGCCATTAATAGAAGGTTATATATATATATATGTGTGTGTGTGTGTGTGTGTATATATATATATATATATATATACACACACACACACATATAAGTACACACAAATGCATATATACTTCTGTATTTGCACATATTATATGTATAGTGGTTGCTACCATTTAATTATTCCACAGATATGAAAAAGGATAACTATGCATACAGATACAGTGAATTAGGTAAGCTATGTAATGTAATAGAAAAAAAATCACTGGATCTAAACATTTTAATTCTGTGAATTAAAAAAAAAATCCTACTCTACTGACTACTTATATGAATTTAGGCAAATAATTCAACCTCTCTGAGAATATTTTTCTTAGCAGTGAAGTGAGGCCATTGAGTTGGATAAGACATAATAATTCTTTGACTCACAGTTGTTTCATTATGCTTTGTTTTTTTCATTTTGCAAAGTTTACAAGAAAGGTGAAATTTCCAGTTAAAAACAGTGATCTGGTTCTACACATTTTAATCTTCCTTTTTCTTTCCAAAATGCTGTAAAAACAGCTGAACTAGTACAACAGGGAAAATGTTTGACATTGCTGGCAAATTGATAAATGTATCATATACATGCCAAACTCTCGGAATAATTCCTGCAAGATGTAGAGCTGCTAAGATCAAGGTGACAGAAGGACCTACCAGCCTGCAAGTCCGTGACCTGAGGAGGAAAGCCTGTGGTTGATGATGAGATAGATTCTCAACATAGTGATCCAACACCTACACTTGACTATTTTCCTTTGGCACAGGCTTCCTCCTTACCTTGGACATACTAACTCTCTACCTTTCTCAAAAGAAAAAAAAGTTGCACTACATATAAATTTTCCCATCTTCTTTTCCTGTGATCTTCACCTTTTCAACAAAGATTTACACAATCTCTGATGGAACTCATCTCAAATCCTAGGAAATGTAGTTATTCCTTTTTTGAGTCACTCTACTAAGAAAAATTCTCATAAGATGGAAAGAAGAGGATCAATTTAAGAAAGTTAAGAAAATTTCCCCTTTGAAGCAAACTCATATAAGAAACAGGGGGACACATAAAGCCATTCTAATTCATATTCATGATAAAGATATATCATCTCTAACACAATAACAGTGTGTGCCCCCCCCAACACAAGGAAAAATTCAGGATCAGAAAAATATTCATAGGGTTGAAAGATATTATTTGTTAGTTTAAAAATGCAGTGGCACTGATGAAACAAATTAAAGAATGCCTAAATAAGTGGAAAGACAACCTATGTTCATGGACCAGAAGACTTAGTATTGTTAAGATGACAATACTACTCCAAGTGATCTACAGATTCAATGCAATCTCTGTCAAAATTCCAATGACATTTTTTTTATGCAGAAACAGAAAAACATCCTAAAATTCATGCGGAACCTCAAAGGAATCTAAATACCCAAAGCAATCTTGGAAAAGAGAAAAAGTTGGGAGATTCATACTTCCTGGCTTCAAAACTTGCTACAAAGCAATAGTAATTGAAATAGTTTGGTACTAGCATAAGGACAAATGTTTAGACCAATGGAATAGAATAGAGGCCCAGAAATAAACCTTTGTATATAGGATCAAGTGATTTTCAACAAGAGTGCCACCCACTGAATGGGGGAAAAGACAGTGTTTTCAACAAAAGGTGCTGGGAAAACTGGATATCCATTTTCAACATAATGAAATTGTGCCCTTATTTCAAACCATAAGCAAAAATTAACTCAAAATGGATCAAGGACCTAAATGTAAGAGCTAAAACTATAAGACTCTTAGAAAAAACAAAGGCGAAAGCTTTATGACATTGGATTTGGCAATGATTTCTTGAAATGTAAAACCAAATGCACAAAGCAGCCAAAGAAAAAAATTAATCAAAATTAAATAATTTTACATATTAAAAGACACCATCAACACAGTGAAAAGATAACTCACAGAATGGGAGAAAATATTTGTTAAGTCATGTATTTAATTAGGGCTTAATATCCAGAATATGTAAAGAGCTCTTAGAATTCAATGACAAAAATAAAAAACAATCCAATTAAAAAATGGGCAAAGGACTTGAACAGACATTTCTCTAAAGAAGATATATGAATGTGTCAATAAACAAACAAAAAAATGCTCAACATTCATCATCATTAAGGAAATACAAATAAAAACTACAATGAGATACCATTTCATACCCATCAGGATGGCTATTACAAAAGAAAAAAACCCTACCAGATTAAATGAATTAAAAATGAATGTAAGACCTGAAAACATAAAACTCCTAGAAGAAAACAAAGGTAGTACACTCTTTGCCATCGGTCTTAGCAATATCTTTCTGAGCATATATATTATATCCTCAAGCAAAGGAAACAAAATAAAAAATCAGCAAACCAGACTATATCAAACTAAAAAGCTTCGTATCTGATATGAGATTAATATCCAAATACAAAGAACTCATACAACTCAACAACAACAAAACAACCAATTTAAAAATGAGTGGAGGACCTGAATTGACATTATTCCAAAGGCATACAGGTAGTCAACAGGCACACAAAGGGATGCTCAACATCACCAGTTATCAGGGAATTGCAAATTAAAACCATAATGAAATATGACCTCATGCCTGTTGGAATGGCTATTAACAAAATGGCAAGAAATAAAGAGTGCTGGAAAGGATGTGGAGAAAAGGAACTCTCCAACACTGTGATGGGAACATAAATTGGTGCAGCTACTAATGGAAAACAGTATGGGTTTTCCTCAAAAACTTAAGAATAGAAACTATCAGCTATTTGACTTCTGGGTATTTATCCAAAGAATATGAAAACACTAATAAGAAAAGACATATGTGCCCCTATATTCATCACAGTATTATCATTATTTACAATAGCCAATATATAGAAACAACCTAAGTGACTGTCGGTGGATGAACATGACATGAATAAAGAACATGAATGGATAAGAATATGTGTGTATATGTGTGTGTCTGTATGTATGGAGAGGAATACACAATGGAATACTACTCAGTCGAAAAGATAAATGCATAAAAAGTCCTGCCATTTGCAACAGCATGGATGGACCTGGGGGATATTATGTTAAATAAAATAAATCAGATGGAGAAAGACAAATAAATACTGTACGATTTCACTCATATGTGGAATATAAAAGTCAAGCAAACAAACAAAAATAAGTGAATACACCAAACCAACCAGAAACAAACATGTAGATACAAAGAACAGAGTAGTTGTCAGAGGGGAAGGTATTGTAAGTGAATGTGAAATGGCTAAAGAGGATCAACTATGGTGATGAATGGAAACTAAATTTTTAGTGGTGTCCATGTTGTAGTGTACACTGAAGTAGAAATATATGTTGTACAAATAAAACTTACATAATAAATAAACCAAAGTTATCTCAATTTTTTTAAAAAATCAGAAAAGGATAAGTATCAATAAGGATGTGAAGAAATTGGAATCTCTATGCATTGTTGGTAAGAATGTGAAATGGTGAAGCCACTGTGGAAAACATAAAACACTATGTTTCCTCAAAAAATTAAACACAGAATTATTATATAATCCAGCAGTTCTACTTCTAGTGTATGTGCTCAAAGAACTGAACGCAGGGACTTAAACAGATATTTACACGTTAATATTCATAGCAGCATTATTCACAAGAGCCAAAAGATGGAAACAACTCAAATGTCCATTGACAAATAAATGGATAAACAAAATGCATTATATACATACAAAAGAATATTATTCTGGCCTTAAAAATGAATGAAATTCTGATGCATGCTACAATACAGATGGACCTTGAAGACATGTTAAGTGAAATAAGCCAAACACAAAATAACAAAATTTAAATGATTCCACTTATATGAAGTACCTAGAACAGACAAATTCAGGGAGATAGATGGGAGAACAGAGGTTACCAGGGACTGGGAGAGTCTCAGTTTAGGATGATGAAAAAGTTCTGGATTTGAATAGTCGTGATGGTTGCACAACTTACTGCCACCACATTGTATGCTTAAAAATGGTTAAAATGTGAAGCTTTATGGATGTACATTTTATCACAATAAAAAAATACAATGGATATGAATACAATGGAAAAGAAATGATGTGACTGACAATGGGTTAATATGCAAAATATACAAATAGCTTATAAAACTTGATATCAAAAAACATACAATCCAGTATACCCAAGGGGCATAACAGTTATAAATATTAGAAAAGAGGACAGATGTCATGATTAATTGCAAATGATGTAACCATCTTGCTAGAAAAATACTCCAAAAGTTACTAGAAAAATACTAGAATTAATAAAATGGTTCTTTAAAATGTTGAGATAAGAAATAAATCCACAGAGCAATGATTTCCCCCAGGCCAGTATTTCTTAACTGTTTGGGGGGCATCAGCCTGTTTTGTTGCAAATTATAATCTCCTTGATTTGCAAATTTTTAAAAATAATTTTATCAAGTTCAATAAAAACCCATGGATCCCAAGCTATAGATTAATTGCTTTATAGTGAACAATAGTTTTGAAAATACAACAGAAAAGAAATTCATTCACGATGGAAGCAAAAATTTTAAATGTCTAAGAATAAACCTGATGAATACTGCCTGAGACTGATCTGAAGAAAATGTCAAAACCTTATGGGGGGACATAAAAGTGATATATCCTTAAGTAAGAAAGTCGATATAGTAATAATGTAATGCCATTTTGTTCAGATTATTCTGTACTTTTCATACAATTCAAGCAAAAATTAAGGTATATTTTGGAATATTTAATAATTTAAATAATTACCTGAAATGTACATGGTAGGGAAAAATAAACCCCGTCACTTAAAGACCATTTTCACCCAGGATCAGAGGTAAGGAAGGACTTATCTTTCAGATGTTAAAACTAATTAAAATAATGCAGTACTAGCATAAGAACAGACAAATGCAGTACATCAGAATAGAAAACCAGCAAAGGACCCAAGCCTATGAGAAAATTTAAACTTTTAAATCAGTAGTAAAAAGTTTTGCCCAGCATATTGAAAAGCAGAGACATTACTTTGTCAACAAAGGTCCATCTAGTCAAGGCTATGGTTTTTCCAGTGGTCATGGATAGATGTGAGAGTTGGACTATAAAGAAAGCTGAGCACAGAAGAATTAAAGCTTTTGAACTGTGGTGTTGGAGAAGACTCTTGAGGGTCCTTGGACTGCAAGGAGATCCAACCAGTTCATCCTAAAGGAAATCAGTCCTGAATATTCATTGGAAGGACCGATGCTGAAGCTGAAACTCCAATACTTTGGCCACCTGATGTGAAGAGCTGACTCATTTGAAAAGACCCTAATGCTGGGAAAGATTGAGGGCAGGAGGAGAAGGGGATGACAGAGGATGAGATGGTTGGATGGCATCACTGGCTCAATGGACATGGGTTTGGGTGAACTCCGGGGGTTGGTGATGGACAGGGAGGCCTGGTGTGCTGCAGTCCATTGGGTCACAAAGAGTTGGACACGACTGAGCGGCTGAACTGAGCTGAAATGATGTTAGAAAAACCACCTAAACACCTGGAGAAAAATGATGGACCTCATACCTTATATCAGGTTAATTCTAGAAGTAATAATGTAAAAAGATTATTAAAAAGTACTGTAACTAAAGGTAGTCATATAAAGGAAAATAGTAGCCCAATCATAATTGTGAATACTAGTGTTAAATTTCTTAATAAAATATAGAACACAGAATTCAGCTCTACTTTAAAATAATAAAATATCACAACCAAGTGTAACCAGAAATGCATCTGACCCAGTAGTAAAATATCTTTTCAATGCATTTCACTGTATTAGTTAGGTCAAAGAAAAAATATGATCTCAATAGATACCAAAAATGCATTTAATTTAAATTATCTATTTCTGGTTTCTTGTATAGGAAGAGTTGCACTTCCTTGACATGGGCTCATTTCCAAATGATGAAACATTTGAAGCATTTTTCTATTAAGATCAGGAAAAAGACCATCCAGGGAGTTTTTGGGGACTCATGTGCAGTAGTTAACACTAAAGTAATTTATTATAATAACACTTAAAATTAACATCAGTCCTTTATTATGTTAATGAAGAAACCTAAAAAAACTTGCTACACATTGTCAATTATTTTGCAAACTGATGACATCAAGAAACCTTGAAAGAGCAACATAATAGAATGCAAAGCACATGAGTTGGACTGAATCCAGAATCCAGAACCAGAATGCCAGTTCTGCCATTTTTATTCTTTGACCTGAGCAAGTTGTCTAAACTCTCTGAATCTCAGTGTCCTTATCTGTAGTACTGAAGCAGCAGAAGGTAAGATGGAGTAAATTTGCTGTCTCTTCTGTTGATAGTAAAAATGTCTGGACAAATGAAGAAAGCAAACACAGTAAAACTCCAAAAAGCAAAAAACTCAGGTGAATTGAAGAGCTAAAACCTAGAGAAATAACCCATACAGGAATGAATTCCAAATTTTTTTTCTTCATTTCCTTCATAGCTTTAATCTGAGGGTGGTCTCAGTCACATGGCAGTAGTCTGGGATGTCACCTGAAGCTAAGAAAGTCCCCACATTTCTGGCCTCTGGGAAAAGAGGTCCCTGTGGTCCAAAGAATGTGGAGGAAATCCCATTTCTATTCTCTTTTATTACTCCTGGCTTTGTCCCAAGGGTGGCCTCAGTACAGAACAGCACGCAGCAATGTGGTGACCAAAACTCCAAGAGGAACCCCATTTTTCCTGCTGGAAGACTTGGAAAGGGGGGCCCTCACTGAGAAAATTAGTGCGTGGGGAATTCTGGAGAGGAGAGAGCTGGAGACAGGGATCCTTCTGTGTATGAAGCTGTTTAAGTCCCAGGCTCATCTCTGAATTGCACATGTGCAGGAGAGACCCAAAGCAACTTAGCAAAAAATGAAAACTGACCCAAAATAAAAACCACCACCCACAGAAGAGATAGACCTTGCGATCTGAACCTCACCATGGCGATTGCCAACTAAAGCAAACAAACAATCAGCATTCTCTATAGGATTTGAATATGACTGTCTTAATCTTAAAAACTTTTAGAATATGAATCTAAAATTGTTGGACATACAAATCACCTGGAAAATGTGACCAAGTCTCAAGACAAGAAGCCAATCCTGAACTACTGGAATTATCAGTTATAATATAATAGTTATTATATAATAGGAGCTAAAATAACTAGTTTTATAGTTACAGTATTATAGTTACATAACTATAACAACAATATAATCCATGAGGTAAAGGTAAACACACTTAAAATAAAAGGAAAGATAGAAATTCTCAGCAGAGGAAATTTTTTAAAAAGAACCAAATAGATACTTTATGATTGAAAAAATACAGTATCTGTAATAAGAAATTCAGTGGATGAGCTAAGCAGCAGCATGAAGATGACAGAGGAAAGAGTCAATATGAAGATAGAATGACAGAAACTGTCTAGTATAAAGAACAGAAAGAAAATTGCAAAAAACAATTAAACAGAACTTCAGGGACATGTGGAATAACACCCAAAAGGTTTAATTTAACATGTATGTCACTGAGGTCCCAGAAGGAGAGGGGAAAACAACCAGTGCAGAGAAAACTATTTGAAAAATGACAGCTACAGAGACACCCAATTTGATCAAAGTCATAAATTTCTAAATTCAAGGAGTTCAGCAAAGCCAAAATAGGATAAACTCAAAACAGAAGCAAAAAAAAAAACCCAACCATGGCAGATATATCATAATCAAACTGCTGAGAACTAAAGGTAAAGAGAAAAAAAAAATCTTTAGTCAGTGAAAAATGACACTTTACATAACTATTTTTCATTGTATTACTGCAACCTTCCCCTGGTTTCCCTGTGTGGATCTGATGCCAAGAATTGGTTTCAAATGTACCTTTGATATTATTTCTTTTTATATGCCCCAAATCTTTTGCTCTTGTTGAAATGAGAATCTCTGCTAATTCATGTCTTGTTTTTCAGCAAGTTTTTAAAAATTCTGTAAGTTTCCACATTTTTATACAGGTCTAATTATGCATCTTTCCCTGTCTTGCAGGGATATTATGAAGATCAAATGAGAAAATTGATCTTCATAATAAATATAAATATTTATTATATTTCAAGAGATATAAACTAAAACACTGAAAGTTATATATTTCAGAAACTATCAGTTCGGGAGCTCTAAAGCCTAATTCATTACACCAATCTCCTGAGGAAGTATTTTAAATACATTCTGGCTTGCCCACATCTTTCCACAGGCTGACAAGGTTGGGGATGTGTCAGTGAACCATTGCCATACTTCACCAGCTGATCTGTAGTTTAGGCCACAAGGTCACCACATAAAACTCATTCAGCCTCTATTTGATTTACAATGTTGTGTTAATTTCTCCTGGACAGCAAAGTGATTCACTTATATACATTCCTTTCATATTTTTTTCCATTATGGTTTATCACAGGATATTGAACATGGTTCCCTGTGCTATACAGTAGGACCTTGTTGTTTATCCATTTTCTATATAATAGTTTGCATCTGCTAATCCCAAATCATTCAGCCTTTAGCAAGGTATTTCTGGTTGCTATTTGATGTATTTTCATCCTTTAAATATTAAATGCTGCTTCCAGAAAAGTAGAGATTCTAATCCCAGTCTTCTTGGCACAAGATACTAAGAGTAGTAAAGCTAAGGCACAAAAAACTAGATTCAAAGTAGGATTCAGATGACTAATTTGAACTAGCATAACCAAAATGGGTCTGAAAGCCTCAGTGTTCTAATAGTGTTTATAAATCTGTGACCTCCCTCGACTTCTCCAACTTCCCAGAGGCTGTGAGCAGTAGCACAGAAAATATCCACAAGGGATGTGTGAACTTGCTCTCTTGCCAAACGCTCAGGCATGGAGTGAGTGGAATCAGCATAATGCCGCATTAGGCAGCCTTGGGACGCAGGAGGATGTGAAGAATGGCTAAGAGAGGAGGTTTCTCTAAAGAAAAGACTCTTTGTAAATTAAGACTGAGATATTATCATATATAAAGACTGAGAGAGATTGGGAGTCTTGCATGTGGTCCACAGGATAGAGACAGTGTCTCAGAGTTTCTTAAAATCCTTGGCCAATACTAAAGGGAAGCCACACAGGCTTCTTGGGCATCATGAGTCTGTTTACCAGCAGGTGGAGCAGAAAGGATGTGCAGCCTGCATCTACGTGGGTTCTGCTCTTTTCTTAGGAGCAAGATAAGGCTCAGTTTCCCCTTCTGTCACAAGGAATAAGAAACCCCTATTTTGAAAATGGGGATTCAGTGCATCTCATATGGCATGAGTGCATGTAATAGACACTGCTGGAGGTGTAACAGGATTTGGAAACTTCCATGTGGTACGGAGGACTCTTTTTGTGACAGATGGGAAGCAAAGACACGGAGGAAAACAAGGACTAGATCAGATGTGCTGTGTGAGTGCAAATTTCAGGAAACCTTACTCCATCCTGTTAGTCCTATTCTCATTTCTAGAAGAATGGTATAGAATGAAGTCCTTTATCCTCCCTGTACTTGCTATTCTTCCCTTTCTCCATCCTGTTCATGTAAGTCAGTCAATAATCCCGAGAGTGGGATTATTGGGGCCTCTCTCATGTGGACCATACCACTTTTTAAAACATAGACAAAGAATCATGAACTCAGGAGAAGTGTCATCTCCTATATGCCACCCTAGCTGTGAATAAATGACATGTCTCTGTTACTGCTAGTTCTCACCTACAAGTGGTAAAACCCCAAACAGTGTTTGTGTTACGCTGCTGCTAAGTCACTTCAGTCATGCCCGACTCTGTGCGACCCCATACACAGTAGCCCACCAGGCTCCCCCGTCCCTGGGATTCTCCAGGCAAGAACACTGGAGTGGGTTGCCCTTTCCTTCTCCAATGAATGAAAGTGAAAAGTGAAAGTGAAGTCACTCAGTCGCGTCCGACTCTGAGCGACCTCATGGACTACAGCCCACCAGGCTCCTCCGTCCATGGGATCCTCCAGGCAAGAGTACTGGACTGGGGTGCCACTTCCTTCTAAATAATCCTTTTATGTCAACAACATTTTTCCACACCTGATTCAAGTTGTCTTTTATCTTGTGGTACCATAAGCCCTCCCTTTCTATTTCCTGCCTTTATAATTATGGATGATAATATTTCAAGTTCTTACTGCTCTCACAGTGCTCAATCCACAAAATAAACTTAATTTAAATAAAAGAAAATATAATCCTCTAAGAATTTGGTTTGCTAACATTTTGTGCCACGTCAGCAGACTGAGTCACCAAGGTAAGATTTACCTTAATATGATTCAGTCATTTATAAAGTTTCACCAACAGCAGGAAATTCTATCAAAGTCATCTCAGAGTAAATTAGCAGATGGGTCAATGTGCAAAGTTCAAGGCATAAGTGAAAAGAGAACTATTTGATTAAAATAACAGGTCAAGGCTGGCAGGAGGGCACAAATATCAGAACTACTCAATAAAAGATGGGTTTTGTAATGACAGGGATGGGGAGCATCCTTACCTGTCTTCTGTGAGTTTCATTAGGGTTGTTCCTTGAGTAGAGAAGACAATAAAGGACATTCTTAGCTGTGGGCTGGAAGGAAAAGCAATTCTATTAGGGCAGAAAGAGACACAGTGGAATGCCATTCCCTTCCAGGCTTCCCCCTCCTTCGTCCCTTCTTATTATGGCTGCCAGAGCTGCCAAGCTACAACCCAAAGGGCACTTCAACAGCTGGTGCTGCAAGTATTCGGCCACCAGCAAACTTGAAGCTTTGGATCAAAGAGAAGACTCTCTTTGCCTTCCTGGAAGCTGCTTCTGATTTGACACCATCACTCACTGAATGTGGATTACAAGTAAGAAAGCTAAAGCTCATCACTTTCCTCCACTATGTCTGAAGTGTGTCCCTAGAAGACTGGTTTGCATGCTGTCTATACAGTTCAGGATCCCAACAGAAAACATTCCTGAGTGTCTCCGCTATAGTCTGGTATATCCTATAGTGAATGGAGTGTCTTAGGCAGTGGCAGCTTTATGCCATTAGTCATCAATATTATACAGTTTATTTTACTTGGAAAGTAGGATCACAATCAATTTGTCATCTCTATTTGGCTTTCTAAGGAGGTTACCTTGTAAGGACAGCATGTGCTGATGGGCCACAAGAATTAACTATTCTACTTGGTAGTTAGAACTTCTCATGATTAATGAATATATCAGCATGGCTTTTACATGGCAGTGATTGGGAACTTTATCAATGTAAAACCCACACTCTGAAAGATAAAATAACCCTCAGGTGAGGACAAACATAACTTTTTGTCTGCAAGATGGACTGTCACAATACCATGGATCCACCACTGGAATCCCACCCTTTGGGGCTCTCTCTAGGTAGCCAGCTGGTTTACCTTCATAATAACAGCCAATTTCTTCATGATGCAATGATTTCTCATATCTGACTTGGCCACAGATCATATAGTTCCCACTTCCTAAAATGTTTCCCCAAACCTGTTCCCCTTTTCCTGACAATAGTAATTGTTTCCTAGTTTGTGACCCAGCCGAACATCATTCCTTGCTCCAATTCATTCCTCACACTGATTACAGAATTATTTTTCTAAAATATAAATTATATCTTGTCACTCATCTTGTCATCTCTGTCAAACCTCCAATGGCTTCTATTGCCTCCAAAATAAAGTTTACATCCATTACCTTATGTCTAATGCATCTTTGGAAACCCTTAGCATGGTCTGTAATACATAGTAGGAGCCCAAGCAACACCTGGTGAGTTGAAATTGGCCTCTTGAGAATGGGTTCTCTGTCCTGGGTTCTCTGTCCATGGCATCAGGCTGCCTGTTACTACTTCACCAGTGCTGAGGACATTACATCACAAATGATAATAATAATCATAAGTTTCATAATAATATAATAATTGCTAGTCCAATCATGTGCTTACTATGTGTCAGGCACTATTGTAAGTGATTCCCATGTATTATCTCATTAAACTTGTAATAACTTTATGAGATCATTACTATCACCAATCCTATTTTCCACAAAAGGAAATTGAGACTCTGAGAGATAAAAAAAATTTCCCAAGGTCACACAGTGGGAGAGTGGTGAACCTAGGGCTTAAAACCAAGCATTCTGATTCTAGAACTTGGGTTTTTCACCACCATGTTATACTGCCTACCTTATAGAGAATTAAGCTCTGGAAAGAAAGAATTTGAAATGAGGGAAATGTAGGTCTCCAAACAGTAATTGGTATATGAGTCTGGGCTGAAGACATAATTTGGGAATTCTCAGCACACTGATGTCAGTAAAATTGTTCAGAGTGTCAGCAGGGAGATGGGAAGGGAGCCAAACCTAGAACCAACACTAACATTTAAAAACCTGGCTCTGGTCAGTGGATGAAAGGTGAGCCAGAAGTCAGTGAAGGAGAGGATTTCAAGGAGAGATAAATCTGAATCCAATGAAGTGCCTCTAACCAGAAGAGCAAGCACTGCATGTGTCTCAATGGATTTGTCCTATTGAGCATCACTTTGGGACTGTGGTGAGAGTAAACAGGTATAAGGGTGGGGATGAAGGCAGATGGGAATGGGTTAAGGAATGAATGAGAAGGAAGGATGAAGCCAGACAGTCTTTAAGGATATATTAGTGAGAAATTGGGAAAGAATTAAGGTAGCATCTATAGGAAGACAGGACCAGGAAATTCACTTTTTTAAAAAAATGACATTTTATCTACTGGCAATGGAAATGGAGCCAGAGGAAAGGTAGATAAAAATACAAGAAAGAAACAAAGACCTGGGGGAATATTGGAGACAATGGATAAAATGGACTAATGTGAAAACACTGGGATTAAATAAAGGCTATGCTAGAATCTCAGAGACAATGGGAAGGCATGCATATATCTTTTAAGAGGAGGATTAGAATAAGAGGTAATCCCTTGCCTGCTGTTCTCTGGGCTTTTGGTGAAACAGCAGGTGAAGTTCTTTGCTGAGAGTGATGGGTGTGAGGTGTAGTATGAGGATTTAAAGAATATGGTGAAGTTATGGTATTGAAAGAGCATGTATTGTATGTCGGGCACTATTAGAGGCCCTGGGGCTGCAGCAGTTAACAAAAGCAGCCCTTTTCGGAGTCTGCGTGGCAGTCGTGTCTTGGTGCCACATTTTGATGGGGGTCCACAGCCAAAGAGGACCAGAGGAGACAATGAAAGGGAAGTGGAATTCCTTGTTGGTCCAGTGGTGAAGAGTCCATGCCTCCACTGCAGGGGGCACCAGTTCAATCCCTGGTTGGGGAACTAAGATCTCACATGCCTCATGGCACAGCCAACAAACAAACCAACCAACCAGGAAAGTGCCTCGTGGTCTAGATTAAGCCATATCAACTACTCTGGTCCTTAGTTTCTTTGTCTCTAAAACAAACAGAACTGGATTAAATGGTCTCTTAGTTTCCTCAATCCCTACCTCTAATTTCTTTGAATCTAAAATAGTAAAGTGTCTGGAGATGCTGAAGGAACTGGAGAAGAGAAGTGTGGAGTGCCCACTCTAAGTCAGGTGCTGGGTTTATTGCTTTGAGCACAGTTTCTCTTATAATTTTCACATGTAAACTGAAGTTCAACCAAGGTGAGTCAGTTGCTTTGGTTGCCTAATGGAGCTTGGATGCAACTCCATGTCTGCCTGACTTCAAATCTTTTTTCAGGAGACTCCTCTGCTTTAGAGGGAACAGAAAACCATCAGAGAAAACAGAAACACAGCAGACACTCCCAAGTGTCTGGAGGTAGATTTGCATTTTTTTTGTTTTTTCATCATATGGATCTAGTATTTATTTATTTATTTTCATTTATTTTTATTAGTTGGAGGCTAATTACTTTACAATATTGTAGTGGGTTTTGTCATACATTGACATGAATCAGCCATGGGTTTACATGTATTCCCCATCCTGATCCCTCCTCCCACCTCCCTCTCTACCCGCTCCCTCTGGGTCTTCCCAGTGCATCAGGCCCGAGCACTTGTCTCATGCATCCAGCCTGGGCTGGTCATCTGTTTCACCCTAGATAATATACATGTTTCGATGCTGTTCTCTTGAAACATCCCACCCTCGCCTTCTCCCACAGAGTCCAAAATTCTGTTCTGTACATCTGTGTCTCTTTTTCCGTTTTGCATATAGGGTTATTGTTACCATCTTTCTAAATTCCATATATATGCATTAGTATACTGTATTGGTCTTTATCTTTCTGGCTTAATTCACTCTGTATAATGGGCTCCAGTTTCATCCATCTCATTAGAACTGATTCAAATGAATTCTTTTTAATGGCTGAGTAATATTCCATAGTGTATATGTACCACAGCTTCTTTATTCATTAAAAATATGGAACGCTTCACAAATTTGTGTGTCATCCTTGCGCAGGGGCCATGCTAATCTTCTCTGTATTGTTCCAATTTTAGTATATGTGCTGCCGAAGCGAGCACGGTAGATTTGTTTTGTATCACTCCTGGATGAGAGTGTAGGAGGGACATTATGGGTCAGGGACAGAAGGACTCTTACGGAAACGGGAACTGTCCAACTACTGGGTTGCATCTGCCTCAAGAGGCAGCAGTTTCTTACCAGAGCTTTTCAAGCTGGCAGTGAGTGGGTAGCTCTTAGGATAGCTTGGAAAGTTATTCCTTTCAATTCTAAGCTTCTATGAGTCTCAAATATTTTGTTTCTCTCCTTTTCCTCTATTTTTTCATCTCCATCTCCTCCCAGCTTCTGTTTTCTCCATTCATCTGGGCTTATAGGCTACTTGCTTTAGTTCCCAATTTTTGGCATCACAGAGAGGACACCCCTTAACCTGCTCCCTCCGCAGATGGGTACAGGTGGAGACAATTTGCAGGGAATGCATTTATCAGTTTTCTGGTTTCAGAGGACAACTTGTCTCCTGAGTTAAAATAAAAAAATCTTACTCACAGAAGATGTATACGGCTACTCACATTGGCTGCAAGACTCAACAGAGGCCACCAAGCAGAAGTGGAGTTGCTTTCAAATTTACAACACCCAGAACAATTTTTACCAAAGACCTGGACAACTGGTTTAAATTCAAGCATATAGGTGAATGCTATCACAGTTGTGTTGTCGTTTGGCAGCTGTACCCAAAGAGGGTAAAATTTTACTAGTGGGAGTCTACATTTACTGGACTGCTAAGGCCCCTGCAACGTTTACAGTGCCGATGTTCAAAATTTCATTGTTCTCCCTTGGACGGTATGGTTGAGAATGCTCAGAGCATTCTATCCCATAGGGCACATAGCCAGGCTGAACAAGCATGGTGGTTTGCCCAGGACTGAGGAGAGCACGCAGGGTATGAAACTTTCAGTGCTAAAACCAAGGAGGTTCTGGGCAAACTGGGATGAACTGGTCACTTTACACCCCATAAGGTGTAAGGTGACCTTACACCATACACATGGGTCCAGCCAGAATGAGCCAATTTCTCCAGCATAATGCACTGTGAAAGAAAATGTTAATGATCCTTCTAGAAGGATATTATTCGACAAGAGAGGAAGAAAGTTAAAATGTTGATCTTATAACCAAATCGGGTTACTGTTGAAAACATAGTCAAGTTATTCTATTTAAAAACAAAACAAAAACAAACAAAATATTCTAACATGTGGCAAAGATGAAAACAAAGGTAAGTCTCTCTTCCAAGGCCTGAGATTCTACCTTTGTCAAAAAGCACCCCCAAACTAGTTAGTAATTAGTAGAATAGCAGACACAGGCTGGGTTTACTTATGGCCGAGAACTATATATTTCTCACCTGATGAATTTATGAGCCAATTGTTCCACAAAGTAATAGATTTCATTCCAGTGGTGCAGCACACTTCCTGACCTAGGGAAATAAAACAGATGTGATTTAATCAGGTGTTCATTTGTCTTTACCTTGTGTCATATATTCTATTGTTTTACAGTCGACCTAGCCTTTAACAGGGCTCACCATCTGAAACTTCCGTAACTTTGGAAATTAAGGATGCTTAGACTTAATTTTAGAATTCTGAGAAACTTTGGTAAAGAACTCTCTTCACTCCACCTCCAACTCCTTACCACCCCTACTCCATATACTCATATGTCAAAAAATTCCTGGGCCCAGCCAGATTCACAGGTTAGTTTCACAGCTTTAAGGAATAGTTATTTTTGTGCAATTTATTGCTCTGATTAGAGAAGAAATAGCATTCCAATTCATTCAAATGAAATTGGCACAAACTACATGCCCAAATAGACAAAGAAAAACAAATTCCACTCCTCAAAAGAGTCAAAATTCATTGGTAAATACAGATTCAAAGTTTCTAAAAAATATATTAGCAAAACAAATCCAGCAGGAATTCAAAAGAATGCTAATTAGTTAATTAGTGATTTATTTCAGTAAGATATTGATAGTTTAAAATTTAAGGATAGTTAATGTAACTAATACTTAAAAGAAAAAAAATGATACAGCTCCTCATTATTAAAAACTGATCCTTTTACTGAAAAAAAAAGAGCAAAACTTTCTCTAGGACATATGGAATCATAACATTTTAGATTTGGAAATGGGCTTATTTCCCATAGTTGACTTCTGTTTCACTGATACCACTTACTACTGCTTCAATTCGGCTTATAAGTATTTTTCATAGTGCTCATACTCAGTCTGTTGCACTGACTTCATCGTAACTTTTTCTATTTTAAGGTACTCTTCTGTAGACTCAACGCTCTTTTCCTTTTATTAAGGATCTGTTTCAGCTGAGCGCTGCATTTCTGCCTGTCATAATTGTTGAGGTTAGTTTGCTTTTTTGACTCTGACATTTTGTACTGAAAACATTTTCCACTGGTTTCAGATAGCTTTTATTTTTATGCACTCATCTACCTTAATTTTAACTTCTAGAAAGTTATTGTTATTTTTGTTTCAGACTATTTTATAGATCTTTAAGACGAATCTGTGCAAAGTAAATTTTATGCCTTTTATTCAGTGATTCAATATGTCTAGGAATTCTCATTTTGGTTAAGTGTATTCCACTTCTATGAGTAAAATCTACTTTTTTCTGCCCCACATCCAGTAATGATATGTCTGTCTGATCTGAACAGAAGTGATACAGTATGTTATGGTCAAACACTGCAAGATTATATATCTAAGGATACAGAAGCTCTCCAAGTTAACCTATAACTTCAATTCTAGGAAAAATTCTGAAAAAATGTTTTGTGAAACTCAAAAGCTGACTTCACAAATGAAATGAAGATTACAGTAATAAAAGTAATCAAGGCAATAATGAAAAAGAACAAAGTTGGAAAGCCGGCCCTATCAAATATAGCAACCCCATAAACATGATATGTAAGAGTAGAGAGTAGAACCAATGGAGTAAAAGGGAGAACTACATCCACACCTCAATGTATGTAAGGTCTTGCTCTAATACATAGTGAAAGAGGTGATTCACACTGGGGAGGGAGAATAAACCCTTCCATGTCATTGCTGTGACAATGGATTTCTAATTGGAAACAACCAATCAGATCACTATCTCATACCAAATGTAACCCTAGATGTATTAAAACCTAATAGGAAAAACAAAACTTTCAATCCATTGGGTGAATTATAGGAGATTTTTATGTCATCAGGTTAGTGAAGAGTTCCCTCAACCAAATACAAAAAAGTAGGAATTGTTCTATACAAAAAGAATTATTATGACTATTAGAAGTGTCTAATATTCTGGATGACAAAAAATGCCATCAGCAAAGACAAGGAAGAGAGTGAGAGAAGATGTGTGCACAAAAATAAATGGCAAAAGATTAGTGTCCAGTATATGTAAATAATTGGTACAAGTTAATGTTAACAAGGCAAACAATAGAAAAATAAACAAAGGATCAGAACAGGCAATCCCTTGAAGGATGGTAAATCAGCATTTGAAAAAATATTCAACTCCTCCTCTAATAAATCCAGAAATGCTTTGTTTGGGGAAAAGCAAGTAGTTTTGGGGGGCAGCAGCATAAAGCCTACAGGGTCGAGGAGTGGGGAGCTGGGGAGATGCAGAAGGAGTGGAGAGGGTGAGGCTTGACTTGTCAAAAATAAACCTTTTCCAGTAAACCTTTCTATTCCAAAATTCCATCTGCTTGAGACACGCAGTGTCCACACTGGCAAACTCCTACTCATCTGTAAGACCAGACTTGATCTCTGCCTGTTGCCTTCGACCAACACAGTTGGGGCTCATTGCTCCTGCCCCGGGATCTCAGGGCACTGTGTCCATCTCTCAGTCATCATCCTCTGATACTGGGTTGCCATCACTTTTTTTCTTCAAGCTTCCATTGTGAGAATGTGAAGGATATTTGCCTCTAACTATTAGTTGGATGGAAGGAAGGAAGAAGAGCGTGCAGAGACGTCTCTGTTGCTCATGGATGCCTCCAGATCTTTTGCCAGCCAGTCCTGGCTTCTGGCCTTGTTTGGATGAGTGTCTCAGGACTGAGACTCAGATAGCTCCAGCCAATTCCTGTGACCCTATGTGATCCTGAGGAGCCTTCCCAGATGGGCCAACAATTCTAGAGTACAGATCCTCAATGAACCAGCCTATCTAATCAATGGTAGATCTCTGAGTTTAATGCAACCGGGAAACTCCCAATAGCTCACCAGAAGAGCATATCCCAGCCCTAAACTTTTAAAGCTTTGGAAAGTTTTTCATTAGAATCCCAGCCATCCTCTTGGACATGTTTCAGTAGTATATTTAAAATCTCAAAGACTGGTTCTGACTCCCTTTCTTCAGCCAAAGGGTAGATGCTCTGGTCCTCTGGGTCTTAGTGAGAGTCTGGCAGATCTGACTCAGTGCTATGCATGTGCTTCAGAAGAGCCACCATGTGACTATTAGCCACAGTCTACTTAGAATTCTACAACTCTTTTCCACTGGAATCAAGAGATCTCCTTGAACACTGGTCATCTGTGCCCACTTCTGAAACACAATACTGTGTTTTGCAATGCTGTGTTATAACCCAGACAAGTATCATCTGAAATTTTGGTTACTGAGGAGTAAGGTAAGATACCTAATGATTAGAGAGGAATCCCCAGTTCCTCCATCCCATGTCTGATTTTTTTAATCAGTAGAGAAGTCCTATAGTGAGGGAATTAAACAGGGAAGGGAGGTAAAGAGTTGAAGTAGGGACTCAAACTAGAGTTGGGGATCTATTCTTGGCTGTCTAATAAAGAAGCAGGGGTCTCAAGTAAATTCTTTTTGTGTTAGCATTTTTTTGTTCTCAAGAATCGAGCACAAATCATTTGCATTCCTTTACTTATTACAAATGGCGCTAGTGGTAAAGAACCTGCCTGCAGAGACTCGGGTTGGATCCCTGGGTTGGGAAGATTCCCTGGAAGAGGGCATGGCAACCCACTTCAGTATTCCTGCCTGGAGAATCCCATGGACAGAGAAGCCTGGTGGGCTACAGTCCATAGGGTCACAAAGAGTCAGACACAACTGAAGTGACAGCACATATATATACACTTATTACAAAGGATCACCCACAGTTAATTAATTCACATTTGCATTTTTCTTAAAATATTTCATTTGCACTATCCTTCTATCTGATTGACATGTAAAATTTAGAAAATGTTGGTATTCATCTTTGATTTCTAGATGCTAGATATAAGGAAAGATCCAAGAAATATTCTGGAGTGTTGAGAAAATTCTAAATCCATCTGGAACACTTTCTTGCCAATGGGCAGGTGCTGTATTTTCTCAAGAAGAAAATAAAATGAGAGTCTTAAGATAAAACAAGAGGTAAGGGGATATTGACAGGCTTGCTTCTCCCATCCCAACTCTACTAATAATTGTCCTGTTACTGTCGAAGTTTGTTGTTTCATATGTACTCATGATCATTCTTTACACAGTTACATAAGCCTTGACCAAAATATCTCCTTGCAGTCCAAGGGACTCTCAAGAGTCTTCTCCAACACCACAGTTCAAAAGCATCAATTCTTCAGTGCTCAGCTTTCTTTATAGTCCAACTCTCACATCCATACATGACCACTGGAAAAACCATAGCTTTGACTAGACTGACCTTTGTTGGCAAAGTAATGTCTCTGCTTTTTAATATGCTGTCTAGATAGGTCATAACTGTTCTTCCAAGGAGCAAGTGTCTTTTAATTTCATAGCTGTACTCACCATCTGCAGTGATTTTGGAGCCCCCGCCAAAATAAATAAATAAAGTTTGTCACTGTTTCCATTTCTTCCCCATCTATTTGCCATGAAGTGATGGGACCAGATGCCATGATTTTAATTTTCTGAATGTTGAGTTTTAAGTCAACTTTTTCACTCTCCTTTCACTTTCATCAAGAGGCTCTTTAAGGTTCCACTGAACTCTGTTGTGGATTGTTTTGTTTTTAGAATTATTTTTAACACACAATTGCTGACAAACTATAGTCAAAGAGTTGAAATATCCATGTTTTACATCCAAGTCAGTGGATGTGAAATGTCCCAGATATTTGACTCAATTAAATTCTAACTCATGCAATTCTAGCCCCTGAAGATTTCCGTGGGGCAACTGGGTATCGAGATGCTGTAGAGAATTCAGGTCCCTTCTTAGGATCTCATGGTTTGGCTCCACAAATATATATCTCAACAAAATTTGGAATTCAAATAGCCTCCCAGAGAATTCTGCTTGAACACAGTCCTACAGAATTCTGTGCTTAAAGATTCACTTACTATATCTGGATCCACTCAAAATCAGTCACCTCCTCTTCACATCACTTTCTGTTTGGCTTTCAGAAGGGTTCCCCAGACCACAAGGAGGCAAAGCTACTGGTCCCTTGAAAAGGTAACTGCTGGGAGTAGCTCCAGGGCTCCTTACCTATTTTTGTTTTTCTAGGTCCTCTCCAAGGTTTGGAGCCTGATAAGAAGTCAATACATCTTGTGTATCCATTGTGTGTTCCCAGAGAGGGGTTTGCATGGAACTTGACCTGGCCCTCAGATTATTGCTCAACTACTTTCAAGGATCTCATATGCAAAGAGTAAGAACAAAAGAACAACCCTGGGTGTCATTCTGATTTGTTTCTGAAACACATTCTTTTGTGTTTATGTGTTTCCAAACCTCTCTATGGTTGAGCTCCTTTAAAAACACAAGCTCTTTCCATTAGTCACAGATACAGCCAGTCAGAAACAATCAAGTGGACCAAATTGAGTTTAAATTGTCCTCTCCTTGGCATACAGGTCAGAGTAAAATGAAAGGGAAATAAAGAGAGCTCACAGTTGGAAACATCACCCAGGAGTCTTTTAGTCCTGGAAGAGCAGAGTCCCAGTAAGGATGGAAATTATAAAACTGTCAGGTCCTGCTTTTCTTCAGCCCCACCCAGTTGAAGTCATTCATGTCCTCAGTGACCCACCAGGTCCCCAGCTAATCGTGCAAGGCTAGGGCAGCCTCAGGCGCCACTGAGCGAAACAGGCAATTAATTTTGGCCCCACATTCATTTGTATCCCCCCTCCCACGCCCTACCCCGCTCCACTTCTTCCTTCCCCTTCTCTCCTTCCTCCTAGCCTCCCTGCACCCTAACTGGCTGAAACCCAGATCTTCAGCTCTTGTCCTCTTCTGATTGGCTGGAGTCATGAGCCAGCCTCCCTCTTGCTCTAAAAGCTGACGGCAACTCTTACCCTCCTCCAATGTCTTCAGTGCAGACCCAAATCAAGCTACTGAGCACTGCACCCAACCTGCTCCTATCTGTCTGGAGACCCCAGCCCCACGGTACCGACTTGTAAGGAATTTCCCTGTTAGTCCACCTCACTGAAGGCTATGACAGCAATCGATGACTTTTATGCTGTGGAATGCAACCTATTAGTGATTTGGGAAATCAGTTTGGTGGGATGTTGCCAACAGTTAATAAAAATGAAATAGAATAGAAATATCAGAATATATTGCATACCATGACAGAAAGTCATGCTATGTGAAACTTTCAGTCAACTATGCGTAGGTATATAATGCACATATACTGTGTCAAGATGTAAACTAAACTGTGTTTTTTTTTTTTTTTTTTTTTTTTTTTGTGAGTGCTCAGGAAGACACTAGACCAAAATATGTAATCCTTTCACCTCCACTAATTCACCTTTTCCAACACACACTCACACTCACACAGAGCAAGAAAAGCCTAAAGATATTTCTGATATCAAGTATTGGTTCAGGTGCAAATTCAACACAGAATTATTGTTAAGAGAACAGAAAACTAGTTAGTTGTCTGAAACCAAGATGTGATAAACGAGCCTGAAAGGCCACCTGTCAAAGCCAGCAATGTGATCTGTGGATGAACACCAGGTGACCGTGACAAGACAAGATACGGTACTATGGATGCCAGAAAAGTCAGAGGCACCCTTCACGTGCAAGCCACAAGGACACAATGAGCCCCCTTCAAGCACACAGCCATAGGGCTGAGAGAGCCGGGGGTGGCTCTAAGTCGTGCCTGACTCTTTGTGACCCCAGAATCATGGTCTTTTCCAGTGAGTCAGCTCTTTACATCAAGTGACCAAAGTACTGGGGCTTCAGCATCAGTCCTTCCAGGGTTGATTTCCTTTAGGGTAGACTGATTTGGAAGATAGATAAAAGTAAACTACATTTTAGGGAGGCTGTATTTGTGAATATAGTATGAGCAACTTTTTCTATGCGGCATAAAAAAATTTACACTTTTCACTTTCTCTTTTGAGAATCCATTCTTTAACCTTTATATTTTGCTGTATAACCTCATTGATAACATTACTGTGACATTAACTTTTCTGGGGCCATTACTTCTATTTCTTTTATATTATGTCTTTTTCATATTCTTTATTTACAAAAAGTTTTCCATTTTGATGTCAATACTTCCAAGTGATATTTTTTTCAATAAAGGTATGTGGGTGGTATATATTTTGGATTTTTCTATGTCTGAGGAATTTTTATATGCCTTTGTATTACTTGGAGAAGGCAATGGCACCCCACTCCGGTACTCTTGCCTGGAAAATCCCATGGACGGAGGAGCCTGGTAGGCTGCAGTCCATGGGGTCGCTAAGAGGCACGACTGAGCGACTTCACTTTCACCTTGTATTACTTACCTCTGGTCTCATAATTTTAATCTCTGTATTCTTTCTGCTTAAGTTCTGGAAAAAGTTTCTTAAACTGTCTCCTGATGAGCTGAATTCACTTTTGTAATATTCTTTGTGGTGGTCATTTTTTCCAATGAATTTGAATACTCAGAAACAGCATATTTTCTCTCCAAAAGTTTCTTATTTTCAGCTGTTCCTTTCTCATAACAGACTGCTCTTATTAGTTGATGTAATATCATTTCAAAATTTAATGAAAATGCTAATGAAACATATTTGCTTAAATGGTTTGGATGGTCACTGGAAGTTCTTTTATATAATCACTATTAAGTTTTTTTAAAACCCTGATTCACTTTTTGAGTAATTTTTTAAAGAAAATTATCCTCACTCCCCCTTTTAGAAGAATCTGTATGTATTTGAAAACGTCTTTCTGTTTTCATGTAAGTGACATCTTGACAGAACATTTTAGATCATAACTTTATTCATTAAATTTTTCCAACATTTAATGTTGCAGAACCTTTGTAGGTAAACTGTATCTTTTCCCATTCATAAAATTCTGCTTTTGTTTTTGAAATTAAACATTCTTACCAGGAAATGTTTAAGCACAAATCTCTTTTAATTAATTTTGATTATTACTTGATGAGCTGAAATCTACATTTTCAGGTTTTTGTTTTTTAATCAGGGAAGTTCTATCAAATTGTTGAGTGCTTCTTCTGGGTTATGCTCTAGCAAAGCAAATTATCTGGTATACTGGATATTTATTTTTGTCATTCATTATTTATCATCTTCTCTCTCATCACCTTTGTGTAACTCATTTCCTATTCAACTTATGAGAGCTTCTCAAACATGCCTTCATCCTTCACTTTCTGCATTGTCAGTTCTGTTCTTTACTGCTCCTTAGGTGGCTTTATGACTTTATGTTTTTCCATATTATTTTATATTTCCTTAACTGTTTTAGGTCCCTTTTCTTCTCTTTTCATATTTTATCACCTGTCTAACAAAGTTCTTATTTAATGTCACTGAAATCATAAAACATATGGTGCTAAAACTGATTTCTTTTGCTGTTGAAAATTCTTTCCATAGACATGTTCTTCCACCTCAGGAATTTTGTTACATCATTTATTTTTAGTTGCTAAAATCTTGTAGGCCCTGTTTTCATCTTTCAGTGTGGGAAGGTGTAACTGGGTCTCATATTTGCCATATATATGGCAATGTCTTGAACTTGCAAACTTCTCTAAAAACTAAATCTGGGGAACAAATATCATATGATGTTCCTTGCATATGGAGTCTTAAAAAAAAAAAAGGTACAAAAGAACTTATTTACAAAATAGAAGTAGAGTCATGGATGTAAAAATCAAACTTACGGCTACCAGGGATAAGGGAGGAGAGGGATAGATTTGGAGACTGGGATTGACATACACACTCTTATGTATAAAATAGATAATTAATTAGAACTTGCTGTATAGCACAGGGAACCCTACTCAATACTCTGTAATGGCCTACATGAGAAAATAAACTAAAAAAAAAAAAAAAGAGTGGCAATATGTATATGTATAAATGGTTCCATTTGCTATACATCTGAAACTAGCACAACATTGCAAATCAACTATACTTCAATGAAAATTTTTTTTTTTTTTAGAAAAGAGCTTAGTTTGGGGGAAGGGAGTTAGCCTTAATTGCTAAAGTAAGCTTAAGTTATTGTTCTGTCAATTAGGGGAGAGTAGGCAATGGAATAATTCTTCTTCATTTTTCACAAAGGAATCTCATCCTTGCAAAGTTTGTGTGTTTGTTTTGGACAGGGCCATATCAGTTCCAGCTTGCCACATGTTGGGTTTTTGGACCTGATGTCTACTCCAAGTTCACACTGTGCTGTACCTGACCTCATCCCTGATCCCTACTGCATCCACATAATCAAAGACAGAACTGCCATTCCCCTGGAGGCCCAGGATATGTGGAGAGGACTCAGCAATGCCAGAGGGAGTCACTGTCACAAAGATGCCTGGTGTTCGTGCACTCTCTCTTCTGTGGCTTTGTTTCACCTCGACCGTCCAGCACAGCTGCCTCTGGGTGACGCTGATGCACCAGGGTAGCAGGGCTCTATGGAGATATCCTCTGTTCCTCTGATGTCGCACTCTTTCCTCCAGACTCACTTCCAGATTTGGGATTGTTCTTGAGGTTCCTCCAGAATCCTGCTCTACATGTTTTTCTAACTTGGCGACAGGGTTGAAAGCAGACCTGGCCGGACCTCCTGCAAACTCAGCTCATCTGCTTTGTTTCTAATGGAATTTCTTACAAGGGTGTTGGAGGTCAGTGTGGCTGTCCTCAGAGCGTGGATGAGATGCAGTCTTCCCTAGATGGCTCCTGAAGACTTTCTCTTTCGGGGGATGAAACAGTTTTAGATGACGGTCGGGGAGGCTGTGAGAAGCTAACTGTCTGTGTTCAGCTTCTTTTTCAGAAGTCATTAACAAACTTAATTTCCTTTCTCATCTCAAACTAAGCCCCTGAGTTCATTCAACCTTAATCTCTGCATTTATGATGTCCTGAAGCAACATTTCCAAAAGTCACAAATGCCTTTAGCATAAGACCTTTCTCAGTTCTTTCTTGCTGGATATATTTGTAGTATGTATAAATAAAAAAGAGTATGTATTGATGCAGCAAAAATGATTTTTGAATGCCTGGCAGGTCCTCTAGAATCTAAAAGATTAGTAATTACAAAACAACATGCACTAAGTACTTACTAGGCAGCAGGCATTGTGCTGAGCACTTTCATTCATTGCCATTTAATAATGTGGTGGTTTAGTCCCTCGGTCATGTCTGACACTTTGACACCCAATGGACCGTAGTCCACCAGGCTTCTCTGTTCATGGGATTTCCCAGACAAGAATATTGGAGTGGGTTGCTATTTCCTTCTCTAGGTGTTCCTCCTGACCCAGAGATCAAACCTGTGTCTCCTGCATTGCAGGTGGATTCGTTACCAACTGAGCCACCAGGGAAGCCATTTAATAATAGCTAGCACTTAATGCGGAGAAGGCAATGGCACCCCACTCCAGTCCTCTTGCCTGGAAAATCCCATGGATGGAGGAGCCTGGTAGGCTTCAGTCCATGGGGTCTGAAGAGTCGGACACGACTGAGTAACTTCACTTTCACTTTTCACTTCCATGCATTGGAGAAGGAAATGGCAACCCTCTCCAGTGTTCTTGCCTGGAGAATCCCAGGGACGGCGGAGCCTGGTCGGCTGCCGTCTATGGGATCGCACAGAGTCGGACACGACCGAAGCGACTTAGCAGCAGCACTTAATGAACACTTCCTGTGTGTGGGTAGCACTCTGCTCTGAGCACAACCCAATGTGATAACACTATCGGGTCCCTTTCCACAGATGAGGAAACCTAGTTCACAAAGAGAATAAGTAACTCACTCAAGGACACACTAGTAAGTGGCAGGGTTGGGATGAGGACCCTCGAGTCCATGCTTAGTCCAAATACTACTCTCCTGCAGTCTTTCTGGTGTTTAAACCCCTACTCCTAACACCTGTGCAACACTGCCTCCCCATGGAGGAAAGATGCATACAATTACAACTCACAGTGTTAGGTTGCTAAGATAGTGAGAAGTACCGCAGAAGTTCCACCAATTGTTATGGGAACTTGGGAATGGGGATGCCAGAGGAAGCTTAAAATTGGTGTACTTGAGCGGAATCAGAAGTGCCAAACTGGTTGCCCATTTTAATGGAATAAAGTGTATCAGAGGATTCACCTGTTTGGCCTTCAATCCTCTCCTGTTGCTCTGATCGTGTCTTTTATGACAGTCTATGATCAGGATAACCATATAATTTAAAATCCAAACTGAAACACTTTCAAGAGTAAACTAGGAAGCCACTAATAATTATACTGGGACGAGCACAGGCCAGGAATGTACTGGCCCATCTATTTACTTACGGTTAGGTTATGGCTGTCCAATGGCATCTTGTATTTCCTTTGACCTTATATTGCTTATTATTGTGACTGAAGTGTAGTTCAGTTGGGATATTTCTTTTTTTAAATTTCTTATATATTTTCCATAAACCTGATATTTGCATTATCTTTTATGGTGGCTCAGATGGTAAAGTATCTGCCTGCAATGTGTGAGACCCAGGTTCAATCCCTGGGCCAGGAAGATCCCCTGGAGAAGGGCATGGCAACCCACTCCAGCATTCTTGCCTGGAGAATTTCACAGACAGAGGAGCTTGGTGGGCTACAGTCCATGGAGTCACAAAGAATAGGACACAACTGAGTGACTAACACAACATTTTATGTACGTAATGATGGTTAAGATTCTGATCATAATCCTTATGCCAAAAGGTGTTGGGGAAGTCTTGTTCTAGGTGGTTCCTACAGGAATGAGCTGTATATGGTTAAGCAGCAGGGTATGAGGAAAAGAGGATAAAGTCACTGAAAGAGACCTCAGAAGACACGCACCAAGGGTTATTCTTCTCCATGTCTTGATAATGGACCCTCTGCTGCTTATTATGTGATATGAGTTGTTATGGGGTTGAGAGATTCTGAACAAAGAACAAACTTAGAATGAAGATGATATGTAAAGAGATGACTGTTCTCAATTTTTCTGTACCACTGTGAGCCCACAGCTAGTGATGGGAAGGGAAGAAGTGCCAGTATCATCTCAAAGGTTAAGAGGGTATCACCTATACAAAGATGGAAATGGTGATGAGGTCACTAAAGCTAAAGGCAAGAAAGAGCCTGGGGTTAGTTCAGGGAACTGCACACCAACAATTTTGTTGGAAATTGCAAGGGTGTTGGGTGTGGTAAGAGATGAAGCTAAGGGCAACACATAGTAAAGAGTAACGCATAGTAATCAGAGCAACAAAGTTCTAGAATCCCTTGCTAAGGAGTTCACATTTTATACTGAAAAAACTCTGGGAGTGTTTAGAGGTTGAAGGGTTGGGGGAGATGATGTCAAGATTAAATCTGTTCTAAAAAGATCAACTTGGTACCAATGTCAAGATTATACAGTAGTGTGTACATGCTCAGGTGTGTCAACTCTTAGGAACTCCATCGACTGTAATCAGCCAGGCTCTTCTGTCCACAGAATTTTCTAGGTAAGAATATTGGAGTGAATTGACATTTCCTACTCCAGGGGGTCTTCCTGACCCAGGGGTCCAATCCATGTCTCCTGCATCTCCTGCATTGGCGGGCAGATTCTTACCACTGAGCCACCTGGGAAGCCCCAGGGGTAAGGGTTAAAAAAAAAAAAGAGGAGGTAAAGAGACCAATTTAGGGAACATTTCCGTGAACTGGGTGGGAAATGGCCTGAAATAAGGTAATGATAGGGCTTCACTGGTGGCCCAGATGGTAAAGAATCCGCCTATAATGCGGGAGACCTGGGTTCGATCCCTGGGTTGGGAAGATCCCCTGGAGGAGGGCAAGGCAACTGACTCCAGTATTCTTGCCTGAAGAATCCCCATGGGTAGAGGAGCCTGGCATGCAGTTCATGTGGTTGCAAAGAGTTGGACACGACTGAGCGACTAAGCACAGTACAGCAAGGTGATGACAAGGCAGAGATGTGGGAGCAGACATTGTCAGGCTTTGGAATATAAGAGGATTCATCCCAGCCCTTTGGCTTACGTGGCTAGATCTATGGGTGATGCTGCCCCCAAGGCTAGGAATAGAGATGATGATTTTAGGGGGAAAACATCTAGCTCATCACCCCTCCACTGAAATTCTCTCTCTCCTAGCCTCAGTGGTAACAGTTCTTAGCTGTTTCTCTTCTAACTGTTCTGGCAACTTCTTTTCAACTCTGGTTAATGGAGTTTCTTCTTTGGCCCAGACATTCCTGTTGGCAATTCCTTGAGGTTGGACCCTGGTCATCTTCCTCATTAAACCTCTACTTGACAATTTTTAACCCTGATATTATCTTGATATTATCTCCATGTTATTTATTATCCATATCCATATTTTCATCTACTACTCTTGGGCTGACAACTCTCAAGTCTTTTTTTTTTTGCCAGTTACAGGGTATAAATCCAACTGTCTACTCAATACCTCCACCCAAATGTCCTACGTGTTCAGACTCAACATGTCCACACCAAGCTCCTCTTTTCTTCTCAAACCTACTCCTTCCCCTCATAGCTCTTTCTTCTCACTCACAGCCAACTGCTCATCAAGTCCTGGTACTCCACCCTACAAAGTCACTCAGTTTTATTTGTTCTTTTCTTCCCATTCCCCCAACATAGTCCCCTAACCTGCTGTTGACATGAAAAGTCCTGCTCTTTCCAGATTCTTTTTCTGTCACTCTCACTGCCATGCACACATCACAAAGTATAAGTGTCATTTCACCTTCGTGTGGTGTTCCTTGGTCATCAATGTGTTTTTCTTTACTTTGTCACCTGGCAAAACCCTGCTCAAGGTTCAAGTCCTGGATCCAAAGTTACCTTCTCTAGAAAGTCTCCTAAACCTCTCTAATCTCAATCAAAATTCATTATTTCACCAACTCTGTTTCCCTAGCCCTTTGTCTCTTCTGCTAAACTGTGAAATCCTTTAGAGCCAGGAACATGTCATAGGCATGTTGTAATCTGATACATTTAGTAAAGTTTGATAAATACTGAATTGAACTGACGTACTCCTTACCCTAGACGGGAAGTCCACCTTATAATCTAAGGAGATGTCTTCTGTTAGAGGAACACATCCATTTTCTCTAGGGGTAATTACCACCATTACCACCACCAGCATCACTGTCATCACTATGACCACCATCACCACCACCACCACTGCATCATCGATAAGACCATCATCACCACCATCACCACCACCACCATCACATCATCAATACCGTCACCACCATCACCACCACCACCATCACATCATCAATACCATCATCACCACCACCACCACCTCCACCACCACCACCACCATCATCACATCATCAATAATACCATAATTTTGATCACCAGTACCATCACCATCAGTACCATCACTGTCATCATCACCACAACCACCATCACATCATCAATAATACTGTCATCACCATCACCACCACCATCAATACGTCATCATCACCATCACCAGCACCGCCACCACATCATCAATAATACCATTATCTTGATCACACTACCATCACCATCAATACCATCACTGTCACCATCACCACCACATCACATCATCAATAATACCATCATCACTATCCCCACTGCAGTCACCGTCATACCATCATCACCATCACTGTCACCACCTCCACCATCATCACCATCACCACTACTGTTACATTTACCACCACCACCACCATTATCATCATCTAGGACACTCACATACCAAATGCTTCATTAAGGGTTTTATTCTAATATTATTTAATCCTCAGGATACTTCTGTGAGGCAGTAGTTTTAATACCTGTTTTATTAATGAGAAGACTGAGGTTCAGAAAGGCTAAATAATTTGCTCAAGTCATACAAATTAGTAAAATGTTGAGCTGGTATCTAAAGCCAGAAATGCCTGACTCCAAAGGCAGCTCTCTTAACCTCTGCAATTAGTCCAGTTCATTCCCCTGAGGAACTGGGGTATGTTTCCTGCCTGGAGTCTTGACAGAAAGGGAACAAAGGATTGTCCTAGCAAACACCACGGCCTCCATGTGTATGCACACACGGCAGGACCTGCCAACACGGCAGGCAAAGCACGGCTTATTTCTGACCATGGCTCTTCCTTCTCTGCATCATGTTGAGCCTTTCCTACCACCATCTAAAGTAAGAACTCTGCTTGGCATTCAGCTATCAGGTGTCTGCTTCCTCGTGAGAGAGGAACAAGGCCATCACTATAGGACAACTTTTCTGGTCTTTCTGTTCACTCTCATGATTTATTGTGGGATGGAAAGAACCACATCACAATCACTTGGGAAATTTTCGAAAAGATACAGGCCTGCCCTGGACCCTTAAGGAGCTGATCTGGTCCCTGGTTGAGAACCACTGGTTTGGCACATTCATTTCCAAGGTCAGCAGTTTCCACTGGCCCTCTTATAACTAAAGCCGCTCTAGTTCTTCCTCTAGATAAATGCTCTTCCTGATCAGATGTAGTCCTACGAAGCTTAAAATCAGTATCACTGGCATGCCTTGCTCTACCTGCTTTCCTTCAGTCAGGGGTTCTCAACCAGGGTGATACCACCTCAAGGAAGGCATTTAGGGATATATTTAGAGGCATTTATTTACTGAGCATCACAATGACTAGACGCTTACAGCATTTACAAAGGAACGATCAGAAATGCTAAGCATCCTACAGTCCCCCTCAGTGAAAAACTGTCCACTGAAAAGGGCAATGACACCTTCACTGAGAAACACATTTGGTTGGAACCCAGATACTCTTGATTCAGGGTCGGAATTAGCCTCTACAACACACAGCATCCTCTCAGCCTGGCTGCCTCAGTGTTTCAGGGGCCGCTCTCCCCTTGTGTACATGTGTGCTAAGTGGCTTCAGTTGCACTTTGTGACCCTACGGACTGTAGCCCATCAGATTACTCTGTCCATGGGATTCTCCAGGCAAGAATGCTGGAGTCAGTTGCCATATCTCTTCCAGGGGATCTTCCTGACCCAGGGATCGGACCCTCGTCTCAAGCATCTCCTGTATTGGTAGATAGGTTCTTTACCACCAACACCACCTGGGCATCCCACTCTCCCCTCACAGCTTTTCAAATTCTCTCATAGTCCACAAACTATGGACAAAGGGATTCTGAGATTCTGCATACATTCATGTTAATACTTACCTATATGGGAAACATGTCTCATCTTCATTTCTACTTTCTATTTAGTCTAATTTAATCCCCTGCCCACTGCACTGAATTTTTCATGTAAAAAATGGGATCAGTGGACAAGGAAGGAAAAGAACGAGAGGCCATCACTGCCACACAGGCGGATTTGAACTGTCATGTCTGACTCTAGTTCCGGATTGATGAACATATCTAAGACATAGCTCAACGCTGACCCTGGACCAGAAGTCTTATCTTTATATCCTCTCCCAGGGATGACTCCTTTCTTGCTTACTCGGGCGAAAGTAGTGTATGATTAAATGTTTATAGTAAAGGCTTTTCATGCCCCCCATATCTGGCTTTCCTCTCCCTTTAGAAAAACAGGAGGATGGTGTTTTCCACATCCCATTTGGTGTTGGTGGTGATGGTAGTGGGCCTTCCAGGTGGCTCAGTGGGTAAAGAATCCACCTGTAATGCAGGAGATGCTGGAGACATGGGTTCGATCCCTGGATTGGGAAGATCCCCTGGAGGAGGGCATGACAACCCGCTCTAGTATTCTTGCCTAGAGAATCCCATGGACAGAGGAGCCTGGAGCACTGTGGTCCACAGGGTCACAAAGAGTAGGACACGACTGAAGCTACTTGGCACACACACGTGCATGCGTGGAGATGGTAGAGGTAGTATTGATGGTGTGATGGTGGTGGTGATATTGAGTAGTCACATGACTAGATCTGACCAGTGAGTTGTGAGTGGAAGGATGCGTGTCATTTCACATGTCTACAGAATTGAATTTCCCTTTCCCATCAGATTCAATCTGGACAAATCATTAATTTATTGGCAGTGCTCCAGCCAGAGACTCTCCAGCATTTCCTTCCTTTGTAGTAATGATGGTAAAAGCCGGTGTTAAGGAATTTCCACCAGGATAGCACCCTGAGCACAGGCCCTGTTGCCCCTCACCAGATGTGTAGCAGAGACAGAGATTACAAAGGTTTATACCTTTGCTGTTTTGTGTCACTGTGATTTGGGGGATTGTTTGTTACCAAGGCATAAACTACCCTGGCTGAATCAATGTTCTCTTGCATGCTTAGATTCTTTTCATCTCTGTGCATAGATCATGAGTCAGAGATGCCTGGATTTGAGGCTGAGTTTCACCACTTACAATGTCCTTGGCTAACCTTGCTAAACCTCAGTTTCCTCATGTGTCAAATAGTGATCATGACTGTGCTGGCCTTAAGTGGTTATAAAGGAGATAACTAAACGGGATCATACAAGCAAAATGTTTATACAATGCATGGCAGGTAACATGGGCTCAGTAAACTTAACTTATTTCTTCTCCTCTTTGATCTAAAATTGACTTTACCTGCGTGCATGGTAAGTCACTTCAGTCATGTCCAGCTCTTTGCGAGCCTATGGACCATAGCCCGGCAGGCTCCTCTGTCCATAAGGATTCTCCAGTGGGTTGCCATTCCCTTCTCTAGGGGAATCTTCCCGACCAGGGATCAAACCTGTATCTCTTATGTCTCCTGCATTGGCAGGCATGTTCTTTACCTCTAGCGCCACCGGGGAAGCCCAACCTAACCTGCCCCCTGCCCCCAATCCTCATTAGAGCCTTTAGCTTTGCCTGCCTGGAGTCCTTCTAATGTCCTCCTCCCTAAAAAGCAAATAGCTTTGGACTGCTTGCTGTTTTCTTCCATTCCTTGCAGCCTCCAGAACAGGACACTGTTGACAACAGGTATTGTCACCTATACTTTTATTGGAGCACACACTTGTGATCGGACTTGAGAACAAATCTATGCCAAAGAAACGAAAGAATCAGCTCTTCCAAATGGAAGAAATCTAATCACTATTTTCAGTACAAACATGGCATGTCTGGGAAATATGTCAGGAAATATCCAAATACCCACTTGGTCTTTTGCTGCCCAGTAATCACTGCAAGAGGCAAAATCCAGTCCCTGGACTTCATATCAAAAATAGGCACATGTTCTAAATTCAGTTCAGTTCAGTCGTATCCAACTCTTTGCGACCCCATGAACCGCAGCATGCCAGGCCTCCCTGTCCATCACCAACTCCCGGAGTCCACCCAAACCTATGTCCATTGAGTCAGTGATGCCATCCAACCATCTCATCCTCTGTTGTCCCCTTCTCCTCCTGCCTTCAATCTTTCCCAACATCAGGGTCTTTTCAAATGAGTCAGCTTTTCGCATCAGGTGGCCAAAATCCTGGAGTTTCAGCTTCAACATCAGTCCTTCCAGTGAATACCCAGGACTGATTTCCTTTAGGGTGGGCGAATCCTATTTGCGTTTATGTGACAGCCAAGTCTCACTAAGGGATGCCAGAGTTTGCTGCTGGACTGCTGGGAGTCCTACAGGATTTGAAGATAATTGCAGGTTATCTTAGGATTGGTGCCTTCCTCCAGCGCTCCTGGATTCTATTCTCAGCTTGACACTGAGTTTTACCAGGTCTCCACAGCTAAGGAAACTAGAGGTAATTACTTGGCTGGCCCAGACAGAAGCACAAAATAAAACAAAAGAGTTCTGCCCTATTTATTTTGAACCATAAGCCAAACCTTCCAATTTGCAAGCAGTTCTACCAACTATTACTTGACCTGATAAAACCTCTCCAAAACTGCAATTCTTTCAATTAAGGAAGAATATTGAAAAACCATCAAATCCATCTTGATACCAAAAATAAGACATTCCGAGCCCTTGAAAAACTTTTCCCCTGATGCTTCTCAGAATTATTACTGTATCATTTTCAAGGTACCTTCTAATGAACTCTGTTTTCGTTATTTAGAGTCAAGTTTGCATTTTCATTATTGGAAGTCTTCTTCCAAAGCATTTCTGAAAACAAGCTACATCTGTGAGTTTTAACATGTCTACAGAGTTGAATTTCCCCTTTCCACCAGATTCAATTTGAACAAATTATTAATTTACCAGATCTTTAAGGACACTATAATCAGATGTCCTTAGAGTCCTACCTATCGGGTAATCCCCAGATCTCTGGAACATCTCCATGTGCTGCAGATGGTTGGAGACCCTGAAACTTTCCATCAATTTAGAGCTGCTTTAACAGCAGAGCAGTAGCTCCTCAATTAAGTAACCTTAGTTGCCTTATGCACCATCATTTCCTGAAACTCTGATGCAGGGATTTTTAATTCCTGGAATCTACACAGTCGTATTGCCATGTGCTTCTCATTATGACCCAACTACACAGGGCAATGAGTGGAAAGAGCTGGGCTGAGAGTCAGGAGCAGACAGCGTCCCAGCTTTGTCATTATCTAATCCTAGGTCCTTCCACAGGTCACTTAATCCAGTGGGTTGACCAAGGTTGAACAGTTTTCTCATCTGTAAATTAGAGACAGTAGTACTTGCCCTAGTAACCAAGCAAGGTTTTCTCTGGGGCACTTGTGAGATGGTGTAAGTTTTAGGAGACTTTAGTTTTGACTCTAAAGATGTCTGTTGTAAGTTAGTAGCTGGGAACCCAGAACACGGTGAGGTTCCCAGTCTAATATTGTAAAAATCCATTTAATGACTGTGTCTCTGAAGTATAACACATAGGAAGGGTCCTACAGATCATCACTTGTGACCACCCAATTTTGGATGCTGTGGTTGGACTTGCATGAGTGGTGAGACAGGGTCCCCTTGAATGGGGAAAAGAGAAAGAGAAAATTGGTGCTGAACAGAAAGGAAGTCATGGAGGGAGGAGCTGGGGGTTCCTAACGGGGAAGGAGCCCACACAGTGAGCCTGTAGAGGGTCTTTGCAAATGGAAGGATTTGTTGGGGGACAGGTTGTGGCTTTAGGAAACCTTGTAAGTCAACTATTCAAGGCTTGCTGCCGTCCTCCAGCCCACCATCTCCTCCACTTCTCCTGCCCCAGCCCACCCAACCCTTCTATTTTTGAAGTTTGTAGGGCACACATGAATATAGCCAGCACTTCCCCAGACTCACTATGGAGAGTCCACTTTTTCCACGTAAGTGACTAACAGCTCTCTATAAAACAGACCAATATGTGATACATAAACATCTAGTGTAATAACCGAAGAATCCTGCAAGATAGAAGAGCTCCATGCATGTCCATGGGTTGGCCAACAGGGTGACTGATCTTAGAGGGCCCTCTGGGAGATTTAAGGTGGCGAGCTGCTCCTTGACTGTTTTCCTCTGGATAAAGTCCTCCCAAATCTGACTTCAAATCCCTGATTGAATTCCCAGCAGTCTACTTTTCCTGACTGTAACCAGAAAAGCATGCTTGAATGAACATAACATTCCATCATACAAAGCCTTGTGAAGCCCAGTCCATCAGCTCCGTGGCCAAAGCCGCTAATAAGGCCCTATTGTGTTACTGTGGTAGTCTAGGTTATCATTATGAAGTCTTTGCTTCTGGTTGAGAAAACATGATGTTTCATTAAATGTATAATCTGAGTTTCTTCCAAGCCAGAGATGCATCCTGCTTAAAGCTGAAATGAGCTGAGGTTTAATGTCACAGAAAAGAAGAGAACCATTCGCTGGGAAAAAAGGGAGTTGAGGGGTGGGGAGAAGAATGGTGAATTTACTGCCTTCTGAGCCACTGGCTTCAGCCTCTACAGTGTCTTGTCCGTCAGAGGAGCTGAGAAGCCCAAGGAAAAAAAATGCATCAGCACTCTTTCCCTTTGCAAGCTGTAGTGGTTGGGTGCTGGACAGCACTTTCTGGGGAGGTACTTTCTAAGACAAAAGACCATGTCTTTAGGGACCAGCTGGGGGACTGTTTGCTGTCACTGGCTTTTGGCCCATCCCCCAGCTTTGGGTTTCACAATCCCATAAATCAGCTCGAATTGAGATGGCAAGCTGGAAATGCATATGCTTACCATACCAAGTTCTAGCAACTTTGTCATTCAGCACAAAAATGTCCCTCTCTTCAAGCAATAAGACAACTAAAAGAAGTCAGAGGAGTCCACCTCCATGTAAAGGTAGGTACCTGTAAAGGTCTCCCCACCATTTTTTTCCCGGAGCATTTTTGGGTCCTCAACATGTTGCCAAGGATCCTATGGTGCATTTAGAAACGTACTCCAGGATTAGACATGAAAGAAGCAAATCCTCTATAATTGTGAGGGGCTTGCAATTCAGCACACTGGTTAAGAGAGCTCCCTCACACTTGAAATGACTTTTCAAAAACTCAGAATAACTTATTTTTGTTGACTATACAAGTAATATAAGTTCATTGTAGAAAAATTTGAAGATGCAGAAAAGTGTAAAAAAAGAATTTAAAAATCCTACTTTCTACAGACAAATACTATTACATATTGGGTAAATAAAGACACACATGTGTTTAGCATTTTTTACAAAGGTAGAATCATAGTGTATAACATTTGGTAATTGTATTTTCCCTAAAGAGTATATTATGTGCATTGTGTTTCTCCTAAAAATATCTTACATGCATGTATAACATGTGTCTCAATATCATGTATATACCATGTCTAACTTATTAAATCTTCTGTTGTTGGACATTTAGATAATTTTCAGCTTCACTATCATAAACACCACAGCCATGAACATATAAGCACTCTTTTCTGGCTATCTGGGAGTTTTCCTTTGATACATGTTGCCATGCTATCTTTTTGTCTATGCTATTCAAAATAATAGCCACATATGGCTATTTAAATTTAAATTTAACTTAAATAAAATAGAAAGTTCATTTCCTCAATCCCACTAGACACATTTCAGGAGTCAATAGCCACATACGGCTAGTGGCTACCATATTGGAAAGCACAGTAAGAGAATATTTCCATCATCACAGAAAGTTTTATTGGATAGCACAAACCTAGAAAGACCAAACCAAATTTATATCCTTTTAAGATATGACAATGGCCCTCTTTCCCACAAGTTGGCCAATGCTTAATGTTATAATTCTTTAAAAATCATTGCCAATGTAATAAAAATTACATCTTGTTTGATTTTTCCATTTTTTTGCTAGGGAAGTTGAACTTTTTTTTCATATTTTTTTGTGAATTATTTATATAGTAAGCCTGTTTTCTATTGAAATAATCTTTTAAAAACTGCTTATTATATTTTAAGGTTACTCTATAGAGGGGAATTTATGTTGCAAAAGCTTTTGTAACTTGTTATCTTTTATTTGTGACTTTTTTTCACTTATAGACATGTCAGATTTTAATATATTTAAATCTTTTTGTAGTTTTCTTTATTGCTGCTACTCTGCTTTTATAGCTCCAAATCTAAGATTACAGTAATACTCATATAAATTTTCTTCTAATTCTTTCAATACTTTATTTTTAAATTAAATGTTTAACATTAAAACTTTCAATCCTCTTGGAATTTATCATGGTGGTGGTGGTGGGGGTAAAGTGTAAATCGAAACTTTTTCTTTTCCTATGGGCCAACCATTTGTTCAAGAACCATTTTTTAAAAAGCCTTTTATTAATTTGCCTCAGTATATTTTAATATTTGGAGATATAAGTATTCATTATTCTTTTTCCAAAATGTTTTAGCTCTTAATAACTTGTTTTTTTTTCTCTAAGATAAACCTAGAATCATTTTGCTAAATTCCTCTCACCAACAAAATTCTTTTAGAAATCTGATTTTAAAGTTTAATTCAATTTATAAGGTAATTTGGAAAGAGTTTGATATCTCTGCAGTGTGGAGCTGTTCCATTCTGGGACATGGTGATTCTGTCCATTTTCAAGTCTTCCTGTATGTTCTTCTGAACTGGCTTTAAAAAAAAAGCACAGTGATGGGTATCTGTGTTTTCAGACAGTCTGAATCTGTGAGCTGGTGCTCCCAGCCACTAGAAGTAACAAAAGAAATTCCATTTCTTAGCACTGGAGTATATTTTCAGTATCCACCTTCTCATAAATCTGCAGGAAAGAGATCTCCCTTTTCATCCAAAGAATCTGGAGTTCAAAACAGCATTTACGGAAAAAAATCAAACTCCAGGGGCAACTGCAAAGCACATTTGGTGTCTAGCTGGCCAGCTTATTTTGCAGGACTCTTTTTCCAACTCGCAAATACTTTCCAGTCTGTGAAACTCATGTCCCCTCCACTGTAACAGCAAGCGTCCTGTCCCGGCAGTGGGGCGCTCACACAGCGCTGCTGAGCACTGATCTTTGCTGAGGGGCTTTTTATTGTTAAAGCTGCGTTTTAGTCGATAGCAGGCAGCTTCCTTGAATGACTGTGGCTTGGCAAGTCTACAGGGGATTGGGCAGAGTTCAGTTCTCCCTTGAACAGTCCTGAAGCCTCATCCATTTTTGCAAGAAAACCAGGGCTCCTGCACTTCCCTGGTAGCCCACCAGTCAAATCGCCAAGAACTTGACTTCGCCTGCATCGGGGTTTCTCAAGCCCAGAGGGAGGAGAAATATACCTGCAGGGGACTTTTGGCAATGTCTGGAGACATTTTTGCTTGTCACCACAGAGAGGCTAGTGGGGGCGACGGGGGTTGGGGAGTGGGGTGGGGGAGGTACCAGCATCTAGAGGGTAGCGGCCAGGGATGCTCAACACTCTACAACTCACAAAACATTCTACAACTCGCAAGACGTCCCCACAACAAAGAACTCCCTAGCCTCAAACTCAGTGGAGTGGAGAAATCCGCCTTATATTTCCACCAACTGCTCGGTCTGCCTACATTCTATGCTGAGGAACCAGGGAAAAGGAATATGTAGAGCAGAGTTTTTAAACAAGAGACGATTGACTTTTAAAAGCCCACGCCGCTTAGTTTAGACGTGCCTGATTCTGCCTCTCCTAAGCAAGCTTTTCTCATCAAGGATTCTAAAGCAAATGGAAAGGGTTCACAGAGAGGTAGCAGGTCAACAGCATCTTTACACTCCCATCCTCGAACTCAGGCGGCTCGGTCGCCGGAAAGCAAGGCAGAGAAGAAGCTGTCCGGAGAGCAAGCAGCGATGCCTGCCCGTCCGGCGCCTGCAGCCGGGAAGGATGGGGACGCGCGCTCGGTCCACAAAGGCGCAGCGCTGGGGCCACCGCCACCTCCCGCGGCCCCTCTGTGTCCCTGGAGATGCGCGCCTGTCCCAAAGCCACCCTGCCAAGGAGCCCAGCCCGGGGGGGGAAGCATCATCAGCTTAGCCTAGGGTGGAACAACTCACGGCACTTACTTGTCCAGAATGAAGTACAGGTCAAATCCCCCGTAGCAGGCTGGACCCCCTTCCTCCCTGCGTCCCCCTTGCCCGGCGCAGATGAGCACAAAAGTGGCCAAAGAGAGACACTTGAAGCCAATGCCCAGGGCTTTCTGCTCCACGGTGGCCATGACCTGCAGCCCAAGGGAGAGGGTAGGGTCCTCTCTCCCCACGCTCCTCAACTCGCCAGGACCCTCAAGGGCGCGCCATCCGAGGGGCCCTCCTCTCGGGCCCTTTATTCCCCCTCGCTCTCCCGAAAAACTCCCCGGAAGCAATTGTCTGGAGGAGTTCAAGGTTTTCCTTCTGGTTTCCGCTACGATTCTGTTTCTAGGTTTCGGGTTTCAAGAATCCCAATACTGTAGTCCGCTTTTTTTTAAAGGGGCTGCTCCTGACTCGGGCCGGCGGGCCGCTCTGGAGGCAGCGCTGAGGTTTTGCAATTGAAGCAGTTCCGTCCTGACGGTCCTTTGTCCCAGATTTTAAATATTTTGGGGTGGGTTTTCAAATTGTTCCTGGTTGGGGGAGTGCTTACTCTTTTCTCCCTCCTCTCAACTCCCCCCCTTTCATATTTGATGGGGGAAGAAAGTTCAAAGGGTGCCACCTTGTGGCCAAGGACGGCGAAAGCACTCTTCCGCGTTCTAGGGAGCCTGGCTGTGCACGTTTCTTATTCCATTTTCTCACGCATCTTTCCTTTCATTCTCCATTACTTCTTCCCCATTTTTAGCTGTTCCTCACTCGCTAGCCTTTTTATCCTTGTTCTTTTTTTCCTGTTCTACGTCCGCTGATAAGGTCCCTGTAAGCGATTGATGAGAACTTACTCCAAGCACCACGGCTCTGACCCCAGGCTAGGATCTTTGCAAACAAGACGGTGGACAAACGAGCATAGAAGAACGGGCCTTTGTGATCTGAATCACCCAAGTGACCTAACTGTACACTTAGCGCAGATCATAAAAGAGACTGTTGGGATGCGGTCATGTGACTGAAAACAGCAAAAAACAGTCCCACACAGAAAGCTGTTCCTGGCATGAAACTGCAGAGCATTCTAGATGGTCTCCATCTCCGATTTTGGAGATTCTGTGGTAAGTTCTTTTCAGCCTGTGAACTTTGACTTTTTTCATCCAATCTTTGATTTAAGACAGAGGAAGCAAACAGCTTAGAAGAATGTGAACCTTCCCACCAGTTTGGGACTGCCAGAGAAGTTCTGTTGCAGCCTTTCTATAGCAAGAGACTCTCTTTAGAGTGGGCTCTGGACCCCGTTCCCTGTGGGAACTCCAGTTTTATCTCCCGATGTCTTCCACTCTGGGGATCCTCAATACACACTGGTACTCCCTATTTCAGGATTATTGCTCCAGACACTCATCTTCCCCTCAGCTTGTGAGCCTCTAAATTTTGGAAATTCCTAATGCATTGCACTAGCCTGCCTCCAAAATGTTCCTTTATGTTCTTCATCTCCTGCTATTCACACTTCCTCTCCCACAGTGAATGAGACTGAACTGTGTGTAATAAATAATGTACAGCAGAAATGATGGTGTGTGACTTCTGAGAATATAAAAGATATTGTGCATTCATCTTTTTAAATTAGAATTTTCTCCAGATGTATGCCTAGGAGTGAGATTGCTGGATTATATAATAACTCTATTCTTAGTTTTTAAAGGAACCTCCATACTGTTCTTCACACTGGTTTTACCAATTTACATGCTCACCAACAGTGTGGGAGGGTTCCATTTGCTTCACACTCTCTCTTTATACCAGACTTTATTATTTATGGACTCTTTGATGATGGCTATTCTGACTGGTGTGAAGTGATACCTCATTGTAGTTTTGATGTGCATTTCTCTAATAATTACGATTGAGTATCTTTTCATGTGCCGGTGGACCAGCTGCATTTCTTCTTCAGAGAAATGTCTGTTTAGGTCTTCTGCCTATTTTCTGGTTGGGTTGTTTGGTTTTTTTATATTGAACTGTTTGACACCAATGTTCATAGCAGCACTAATTACAGTAGCCAAGACATGCAAGCCACCTAAGTGTCCACCCACAGATGAAAGGATAAAGGGGATATGTTATATATGGACAATGGATTGTCACTAAGCCTTAAAAAAAGGATGAAATAATGCCGTTTGCAACAACATGGATGAACTTAGAGATTATCATACTAAGTGAAGTAAGTCAGAGAGAAAAAAGATATCATTTGTGGTATCTAAAATATGTACTTTCCCAGGTGGTGCTAGTGTTTAAGAACCCACCTGCCTATGCAGGAGACCCAAGAGGCTTGGGTTCGATCCCTGGGTCAGGAAGATCCTCTGGAGAAGGACATGGCAACCCACTCCAGGATTCATGTCCCAAGAATCCCACGGACAGAGAGCCTGATGGGCTCATGGGGTCGCAAAGAGTGGGACACAACTGAGTAACTAACACACACTCCAAAATATATATGTGGAATCTAAAAATATACAAGTGAACTTATTTACAAATCAGAAATGGACTCACATGCCTAGAAAACAAACTTACGGTTACCAAAGAGGAAAGTGCAGGAGGAGGAGTAAATTAGGAGTTTGGGATGAACAGATACACACTACTATATATAGAGTAGGTAAACAACAAGGTCTTACTGTATAGCACAGGGAACTCTATTCAAAACATCTTGTAATAAACTATACTGGAAAAGAATCTTAAAAAGGAATATATATGTATATGAATCACTTTGCTGTAAACCTGAAACAATTACAACATTGTAAATCAACTATTTTTTAATAATAATAATAATAAAAGATATTGTGGTTTCCTCCTTGTTCTTCTGTGCTACTTCCTCTGGGGAACCCAATGCCATGTCATGAGATTGCTCAAGCAGCCCTGTGTAAGAGTCTGTGTAGTAGGAAGCTTAGTGCTGACAGCCAACATCAGTCAGCCAGCCACGTGAATAACCCATCTTGGAGGTGGATCGTCCAGCCCCAGTGAAGCCTTCAGATGGTTGCAGTCCTGGTCGACTTCTTGACTGTAACCTTGTGAGAAGCTCAAAGCCAGAACCAGTCAACCAAGCCAATTACAGATTCTTGACCCACAAAAATTATGAGGGAATGAGAGTGTATGTATGTTTCAAGCATCAAATTTTGAGGGTAATATTATGCCATAATAGACAACTAAGAAATACCTATTATCATGTTAAAAATTTGAGGCTATCTTTAGGGGGAAAAATGTCTAACTGTATTTTCCAAGCTTAGTTGACCAAGAAACTGTTCTTTTTTTGAAAAGTACTGTACCTATTAATACTTATACTTTGGGAATAACTACTCTCAGGAGAAAAATAATTTCAGGGAGATTAAAATAACTTATCCAAGTCTTTTTTTTTTTTCATATACTTTCCCTCTCTCCAAAATTGAAAACCTCTCCTGGTCCCATTGCGGCTCTATGATGAGAAAGAAGGTGAGGAAAATCTACCAAAATTAAGTGGGTAGATGAATGCACAAAAACTAGGGGAAACTGATTAGGAAAGGAACATGAGATAGAAAAACATACTGAAGAGAATGTTTTGTGTGGGTGACAGGATTGGCAAAGAAAAAGAAAGGGCTTGAACCTGAAAGGGATTTGGGGGACAGGCGGGGTCAGGGAAGATTAGGAGTGTCTTCTCTCATCCTCATGCTCTTGGACTCTCTTTAAAGTTTGGGTGACAGAAGCATGTTTTGAGGGGTTTATAGTTTAGGAAGTTAGTCTGGCGGGGGATCAGAAGAGTCTTAACAGAACTGTTCAAAGTTAGAGACGTGATTGTTAAAGATAAGTGAGGGAATTCCCACGGTAGGAAGCGGGGGAGGGAAACTCAGTGTGAAACAGTTATGGGAAGCGGGGAGAGAGTGGAGCGGTCTCCCCTGGGACCGAGAGGGTTCTTTGGAGGACAGAGAGTTAGATGGATTCAGATACTTGAAGGCCCGAGTTGCCTCTGTTTTTCTTTCACTATCTTAGATAAAGTGAAAGTCATTCAGTCGTGTCCAACTCTTTGCGACCTCATGGACTATACAGTCTGTGGAATTTTCCAGGCCAGAATACTGGAGTGGTAGCCTTTCTCTTCTCCAAGGGATCTTCCCAACCCAGAGATCGAACCCAGGTCTCCCACATTGCAGGCGGATTCTTTACCAGCTGAGCTACAAGGGAAGCCCAAGAATACTGGAGCGGGTAGTCTATCCCTTCTCCAACAGATCTTCCCCACCCAGGAATAGACCCAGAGTCTCCTGCATTGCAGGTGGATTCTTTACCAACTGAGCTATCAGGGAATCATTAATATACATCTTGACCATTTCTAGATTTTAAAGTCACTCTACCTTTTCCTCTGTCTCACAAGCCCAGAGAAATCCAATTCATGTGCATCTTCCAATTAGAGAGTTTATGCCAGCTTCACTCACTATGGAGAGGTATCCTCCAAATATACCCATGAAGTGAACTTGATATTAAGCCATGGAGATATGATTAATCTCATGGAATGCTGAGTAGAACAAAGATGTCCAGAGTCTATAACAAGAGAAATGAAGTCCCTGGTATGATATCAAGATGGTGGTTCAGCAGGTCCTCAAGAGGAGACATTTTCAGGTTCTTCAAATTGGCAATATTTTCTTTTGGTTGTGAGAATGTAACAGACTTATAATTAGTGCACATAGGGAAATGGGAAAGGTGGATCAGTTCCTTGAGGTTGGAGAAGAAGTTGGGAAGAGTTTTCAGGGCATTCCTGCCAGCATTTCTCAGATTGATTTCACAGCTCAGAGATATTCAAGTATCAAGATACCTTTCCACAGATGTTATCATCTTCTCAAGGAAATGCTAAATATTCCACTTGGACTAAGGGTAGCCAGGGTTCTAATCTCTTTCAAGAACATTGGCTGGCCTTCCCAGGATTCACAGAGAAAGCCATATGGAGTCTGGAAGGAACTCCCCTGCTTCTCAAAGTCAAATCAGTGGAAGAATGATATAAATGATGATGCTGGAGCTATGGAAAGATATTTCTGGGGTTGAAGAAGCACAAGGGCAATTTAACCATGCACGTGAAGGTGTTTGAGTGATAACCAGAAGTCAAGGTGGGGAAGAGCTTCTTGGAGGAAGAAACAGTCAACAGTGCCACATTGTGTGGAAGTCAAGAGCATAAGCCCTGAGAAAACCCCGCTGATCTGACATGTGTGTCATCGTGTCACCAAGAAGCTTGTCAGTGGAGGAGTGCAGGGAGCCGTTGGACTGCAGTGAGTTGCCAGGAAGGGGAGGCTTCTGTGTCAAGAAGAGAGAGGGATAGGTGGTAACTTGTGAATGTTTGCACATTTTATGACACAAAGAAGGATCCCAGGATACTTAAGAATGTCAAGAATTTCAAGTTCCCTGGCTTCCAAAAGATGGAGACTTTGTTATACTAGACTGACCATCTTAAGGCTTTATCCTGCACTCTAATCACTGTTCCACATGAATTTTCCAGGCTTCTTTCTTTGAGATAGAAATTGTTAAATATGACCTTCCTGTCTACCAGACCCTAGTGACTCACTCTCCATTATTTGTCCCCTACTCTTCAACACATACGATTGAGCCCTTTTGTCAAGCTCTCAAAAACAAAGTTTGCTCTCTTGATAACATTGCCATCTAATCTTCTAAGAATCCAGTTGGGTACCAAAGGACCATTTGTCTAGGTTTTTGGCAAAGGTTTTGGAAGCCCCAGATAACAGAGTCTACTGAAGAGAACTTGGATAATTACTTCTTTAGAAATACTTGTTCACAGTATGGACAGATCTGGCATTATCTGCCAAAATTTGTGTCAGTCAAATAGGTTCAATGTTTAAAGGTCTTGGTGGTCCCACAGATCCTCGGGCTTTGGTGAGACTCCATAACCCTTTAAGGCAAAACAGCCGTTAGTTTAAAAAAAAGTTTCTTCTCATTGTTATGAGATTTCCTTCGTGCTTATCTTCCATAGGACCACCATTTGCAAAACTTCAAGAGAGCATTCTTAGGAGAAATTTATTGTCCATAACAATATTTCTAAAGAATTGGAATCATTTGAATGTTGGTTTTTGGTCATAGGAAAAGAAAAGTCACCAGTAATAGCTTCAAGTCCAGCGGCAGAATCATGATTTATAGCAAAATACCTTGATGCATTCCATAAGACAGGTTATCCACAATCTCAGCTCTGAAACAGTCGAAACCTTGCTAAACCCAGCATGCTAAAGCCCAGCACAGTCTAGCTTAAAAATCAGTTAACTTCACTATATCCCTTGATTCAATTTAGGGCAATCCCAAACCCCTGTTTATAGCCACCCCAATGAAGAGAAAGAACTTATTCAACACAGTCCCAACCCAACTCTAATAAATTCAGAGCCATAAAAAAAAAAAAAAAAGAGCCAATTTCATATATCTGTCATCATCATCCCGGAGATAGACCATGTGTAATATGGTTCACAACTGAGTTTAGCTAAGCCTCCAGATCATCTCAGTAGCTCCTAAACCATATCCAAGCCCAGCCTGAAGTTGAACTGCCTACCCGCTTTAGTCTAATCCAACCAGAGTTTAGCCAAAGCTCAAAGTCAAACACAACAAGCCTTATGCACATTCCTACTAGGACTCAGCCAAGAGAATAATCCATGATTCATACCAACATATTGTAAAAAGAAATCCATCCTAGAGCCTCACAAGACCCAAAGCCTTGCAAACAAAATATTTATTTCATCTAGAGTAGAGACTAGGCCCATCAAATGCAGAACCCAGAAGAGGGATGAACTGGACCAGTACAGATAATCCAGGGTACTGACAGGTCCAGAATTTACAAATGCCTAATGGAAGCTTTATCAGATGACTCAAGGTCAGCAGAAAGGTACATACAAGACCAGTTCAGCCCTTTTCTACCCAGTTTTGCTCAGTCTTGGCATATTTCATGGTATTCAAAAGCAAGGTCTTACTCAGAGATCCTGGACCAGTTTATAACTGAAGATGACATAAAAAATCTACCTAGGCCCGTCAAGCCCATAACTCCTTCAACATTTTTGGTAGTGGCCACTGTCCAAGTTCTAAGCCAAAAAGAGCAGTTGTTCCCAAAGTGTGTGAACACATGTGTGTGTGTGGGGGGGGGAAGTGTGAAATGTGGGGGCAAAGACATTAATCACCCTGGAATAACCAAGGGAGTTTTTTCAAGATATATATCTCTGTAAAATATCAGAAATGGATGTGGAGGTTACAGGGACACATATAGTTTAATACAGCCTTACGGTAACCAATTTCTTTTTCATCTATACCCTTTCCTTCTCTGATGAGATCTGTTGAAATAGGTAGAATTAAGGGTAATTCCCATAAACTATTTGAGCACTAGTCAGGACACACACTAGTAAATAGTGTAATTGCACAACAGGCTATTTGGGGCAAAGCACAGCTCTGCCATTTTAATGGGTGACCGAGCAAGTTAAGTGACCTATCTATAGTACAATTTCCCATCTGTGAAATTGGGTTAATATTACCTCGTTGAATTGTTGTATGGCTTCAATGGGATAATATATTACATGTGGCCTTCAGGAAGCACACAGTAGATTTTGGCTTTTAGTGTTATTGAGAGATTCTGGGAAATTGCATGTGAATTTCTTCTAGGGAGGAAAAGAATAAGTTTAGAAGAACCACTTTTAGAGTGTTTGATTTTTCTACCACCAATGAAACAAAGCTGTTTCTGTACCATGGGCATTCACATTATCAATTTTGAAAAATGCAAAGATAAAGATTTTAGCTCATCCAGGATCTACTGGGAGTTGATGGTTTCCTAGGGTGTGTACAGAAAACAAATGGAAAACATGCTTTGGGGCTATTAATAATCTATTGGCACCAGTGCTGTTTCTGCTAGCCAAGAATGCTAGAGAGCTAAACTCTAAAGAAATATCTGAGGAAATGGTTATAATCAGTGATGCTTCTTTCTGGTACTGTATTTTTTTTTAAGATCTAACAATTTATAGAAAACAACCATTATTATTTCTTCTTCCTAACTCATTCATTCATTCAAAAATAGTTTTTGGATAACTGCTATAAGGCAGGCCTGTGCTTACACTGGTGATATAAGGATGAATACAATGTGGACCTTGCTGAGTTTAGCTGGGAGGCACAAATATATAAATAGGTCCAAGAGTGTGGTTAATTTACCTTCTAGAGAAAACTCAACTTATCTCCTCATCTCCTCCAGACCCCACCATGACAATTCCAAGGAGAAGTAGATCTGACATAATGGAATCCTCAGTGATACACTATTGGACCACAGTCTTTGGGATGACCTGTTCCAACACCTGGAACACTGTCCTCTAGAAATCAGATTTCTCAGAGGTAGAGGGAAAATTTCAGGTGATAGCTTTCTAAAGAAAGCTTTAGAATTTGGTGTCTAAAAACAGAAATTGTGAAACTGAAGTGTGGAGGGAATTCATCACAAGCTTAGTAATGGGATCAGCTTAAAATATAGTTCTTAATCTTGCAGTCAATTCAGGGACAATGGGAAAGAGAAAAAAGGGAAAGAAAAACATTCAATTCAGAAAACTCTATGGATACAGTAGAATTTTCAGAATACTTTTTCCACAAATGGATAGTTCTTCATTAAGCATGTTCTCCTAACATAATATTAAAACAACAAGTCTTTATTGATGCTGTAGTTCAGATCTACATGGGTGGTCCTGTTATGTGTTTTGAGTTGGATTACTTTCTTCCTCTCTAAGATGTCTATTTATACTTTTTCTTTGAATTTCCAACATACCCTTCTTTATTCTTAATTGATACTGCTGCTTCATATTTAATTGGAAAGTTAGAATGCAGAAGACATTCATCTGTGTGAATCTTACAGTCTGGAATGGTGACTGGATGAAGAGCAGTGTAAGTCACGAGTGTAGAAGTTGACGGCATGAGTACACTTACATATCACTTTAGGCCAAGTGAAGAGCGCCACATAATGAGGTCAAGAATGGAGCCTGGGGATCATGAACATTTTTACACAGCTTGACAGAGAATGAGGAACCAGAGGGAAAATAAGACATTTCTAAGAAGGAGTAACCATGAGTATCAATCACGACAGAGAAGGTGAGAAAATAAGAACTAAATACCCTTCATTAGATTTAGTAACTAGTTCTTTGTTGACCTTTATGAAAGGGGATTAATATAAATGGTGCTAGAAAAAAGGAACATTCAGGGGTGGGGGGGGAGAACTCTTAGAAATTAAAACACAAAAATAAAAATGAAAAAAACAACAATAAATGGAAAATAAGCTTGAAGACTTTTTTTTTTTTAAAGGAAGTGGAGTTAAAAGACCACAAGAAGGAAGAGATGGGTAGAAAACATAGGTGAAACAATGGACCAGTGCAGGAGGTCCAATATCCAAATAACAGAATTACAGAATGTGAGAGCAGAGAAAATAAAGGGAAGAAAAATCATCAAAATTTCTTAGAATTAAAGACATAAGTTTCTAGCTTGAAAGGACCCTTTGAGTCTTCAGAACGAGGGCTAGAAATAGACCTACCCCAAATTCATTACTAAATATCAGTATATTTGAAGCCCCCTTTGTGGATCACTGCCTTGTCATGGCGAAGGGACTTGCATAACTCAATGATGTTATGAACCATGCCATGCAGGCAAACAAAACCATCTCAAAGAAAAAGAGAAGTAAGAAGGCAAAGTGGTGATCTGAGGAGGCTTTATGAATAACAGAAGAACAAAGAGAAGCGAAAAGCAAACTCTCCAATTAAATGCAGAGTTTCAAAGAATAGCTGGAAGGGACAAGAAGACCTTTTTCAATGAATAGTGTTTAATAACAGAAAAAAAAAAAAACAACAAAAGGGGAAAGGCTAGAGATCTCTTCAGGAAAATTGGCAACATCAAGGGAGCATTCTGCCCAAAGATGGGAGCAGTAATGGATAAAAATGGTAAGAGACCTAGTAGATGCTGAAAAGATCAAGAAGAAGAGATGGAAAGAATACATGGAAGAACTGTACAAAAAAGATCTCAATGAACCAGATTACTACAATGGTGTGGTTAGTTACCCAGAGCCAGTCATTCTGGAATGCAAAGTTCAGTGGGCCTTAAGAAGCACTGCTGTTAATAAAGCTAGTGGATGCAATGAAATTCCAGCAGAACTATTTAAATCCTTAAAGGACACTGCCAATAAGCAAGAAAGAAATTCATAGCTCATATGATGTGATTGACCCAGGAGAGCTAAATCTCACCTCTAAAATAGAAAGTCAGTGGATAATATCTGAGGTTAATGAATTAAAATATATCAGTGTATACACATCATTTAGAGATACAGCCATGTGTAAATGCCAGAAAAATGACCTAAAATAGTTAAAAGGGAAAGGAGACTGAGAACTGGGGAGTATGGTGGGACAGGAAACAGGAACATTTTATTATAAGACTTTCAGAAATTTGACTTTTAAACTATGTGACTTTAAAATTTTGAATAAAAATTTTGAGTCTTCAGATTTTGCCAAAGTTCTCGCTAAGGAATTCTGCTAAGTTTGTTTCATTCTATTGGGTTATTAGTACAATGGAATGCCATGTTGTTGTTAAAAGTGACAATCACATGGGCTAGATATAAATATAGGGAGATATTTATAAAATAAAGGGGCTTCCCTGATACCTCAGTTGGTAAAGAATCCGCCTGCAATGCAGGAGACCCCAGTAAAAGTGAAAAAAATAGAAAAAGTTGAACAATAATCAGAGCACAGAGTAATTTATAAACTTTGAAGGCAATACCAAAAATCATATACATATATACACACATATCATATGTATAGACAATATATCTGTAATGATATACATATTTGGTTTTGGGTCAATAATAAAATGGTGCATTATCTGCCATTAAAAATAAAACACAGGAAGGTTAAGTCTGTTTTGACTTTCATGGTGATCACTTCCTAGGCTTCTTCATGAGCTTACCGTTGGTTGGGAGCAGAGTAATGCCCTCCACCACCTCACCTCACTTCCCAGTTTGGATGTCCATGTCCTAATCTCCAGAACCTGTGAACTAGTTACCTTATAAGGCAAAAGGATTTTGCAGATGTGATTAAGGTAAGGATCTTGAGATGAGGAGATTATCCTTGATTATCTGGGTGGGTCCACATACACACAAGGGTCCTTATCAGTGAAAGAGGGAGGCACAAGGGTCAGGGAATGAGAGGTGATGACAGAAGCAGAGGTTGGAGTGATCTGATGGCTGGAAGGGGCCTGCAATCAAAGGAGTGTAGGCGGTCTCTAAAAGCTGGAAAAAGCGAAGAATGGATTCTCCCCTAGAGTCTACAGAAGAAACAGCTCTGCTGACATCTTAATTTTAACCCCTAAAGATCAATTGCAGACTTCTGACCTCCAGAACTATAAGATAATAAGCTCATGTTGTTTTAAGTTACCCGTCCCCCTGAGAAAAAATAAAAATAAGACACAGGAAGACGGTAAAACACGAGAAACTGTTCATGGTGCCTTATGACATGAAAAATTTAGAATCTCTGTAGGTTATGATGGCAACTATGAAATATATTCATCTGGATAAGGACTCAGAAGTCATTTTTACAAATCAGATAGTTTAGAAACAAAAAGAACACATTGAAGAATAGTGGATGCAATTCGTATAAAACACGAGTTTGGGAGCTGTAAAGAAGGGACTATCTGAGATGAGGGAATTGGAGGTAGGACAAGGCTAGAACAGGTTTTCGTGTTTACTTATTTGCATGATTTCTTTTTTTTTAAGCTGGGAGATGTTTTAGTTGATATCCATGATGGGGAAGGGACAAAGGAACTATAAAGACCAACAATGTGAAAGATCAAAGATGGGAGTGGGGAGGAGGGGAGGAGAGGAGGTGGTGCCTGTGTGAGGAGACAGGAAGCGAGGATTTAGAACACAGAGGGAGAGGTCAGCACTGGCCAAGGAAACCAACATATCACAAGGCAGTAACGATACTAGAGGACCATGGATGCTGCCTTTCTCTAACGACAACAGCTGTGATTTTCATATTACAATCCTCATTTCATGAATGAAAACCTGAGACTCAAAGAGGTCAAACAACTTTGATTAATCATCTCTGTACCTGTTCGTGGGCCTGGGATGCTGGTCTGTACCTATTTGTCTTGGCTCCTCCCACTGTGTGATCCTTTGAGACAGTGGAAAGGATGTTGACAAGTTGGCAAGTGTGTAAGTAGAAAGATGAGGAGTTGAAGAAGTTTTGAAAGATGAAGTGTAAACATAATAGTCCTTTTTGAGCAACCATCTACTGCTAGAGTTCCTGGGAACTGTATTTTCTGGATTCTATTCATAACATAGTGTTTGGTATAACAAAGTACTTAACTTTGACATTTCTTTATTCTACTGCCAAGACACTGGTTTTTGTAGCATTAATTTATGTTTTATCTAAATGTTTTAAGTCATATAAATGACTGTATCATGTGTTGGTTAGTGGATGATGAGGGTCCTTCCTCTGAATTATGCAAGGGCCAAGGATGCTTGAATTCAAACACAGGGCTGCTACTTCTTTACTGTAAACTTACTTCTGCAAAGCAGATGTGCAAAACAAATGAACAGGGAAGGGAGCTCTTAAACAAAAGTGTTGTGATTGCATTTTGTTTCCCAAAATGTTGATGGGTTCCTGTGCACAACTGCCATGCTCTGAAGGGTGATGCCTTGGGGTGAGGTGAGATTCTGTCAGACCCACCAGGGTCTTGTCAATGTCATCAGACACTGACCAGCTACACAGGCCTGCCTATGGATCTGTGTTCTTTGGAGTTTGTGAAACAGGGGAGGTCAGTGCAGGATTCTGGGGAATCAGATTCTCAGAGTGCTTCTCGAATATGTCATTAAGTATGTTTGGAGTCAAAGGCAAAGATTGTCTACAGTGGAAAGTCTAAGGGTCATTTCAGTCCATCTGAGCCTGACTCTTCCTGGAGGAGGGGACATGGGGTCATTTATGTGCCTTCAGAACTCGGACAGCATACTCTCTCACTCCCTCCCCAACTGTGAAGTAAAACAGGCTGGACAGGGAGCTGAGAAGGTGCTAAAACCTTTGTCAAAGGGGAAGCAGGACCAACCCTAGGAGTGTAATGAATCTGATGGTGAGCAGGGAGTTTCTAAGCGGCAGATTCTCTCTCCAACAGGGTCCTGCATGGTTTCAGTGGCTGCCTCATCTACCAGGTATCCAGAATGAGACACATGGAACAGATCAGAGCCAGGTGGATTCTCATAACTTGAAACAGAGATGTTCAGCCAAGCCTTGCCTAGGACACCCTACCTAGCTGACCACCAATGGGTGAAAAGAAATGCTTATTATTGAACACAACTGAGATTCTGTGGTTGTTCATAACAGTTGACTAATACAGCAGGCATCATTAATCCTGTATTTTTTCCCCTGGGTCCCTGAGGAGTTAATTAATTTACCTAAGGATCAGCTGTGCTCAGTCCGGCTCCCCACACCATTCGCTACACCAGTACTCTAAGAGATGGGTTAAGACAAGTGTGACCAAGCTCCTACACTGCCTGATGGGCATGGGTTAGAGAAATGGAGGAGGCTAGTTTCTAAGGACCTAAGTGGGAAGGCTCCTCTCTATATTTCTTCCTCAGGAAGTTCTTAGAGATTGCCGAGAACTTTGATCTTGGGGTGTGTGTGGGTTGGGAGTGGGGGTTGCTATGCCTAGTTTTACTGTTTACTGAGTAATTTCCACAGAAGAGATGAACTGAGGAGGGAAGTCCCATCTACAGAACTCAAGCATGAAAGAAAGCATTGTGGATTTGGCTGCCTTATGTGGTTAGCTAAAGGGCTCTAAAGGCCCTGGAAGGATGCTGGTCTCGCAGAGATGAACTCTGCCTGTGTATGTGTGTGAGAGGGTGAGGATTGGGATTCTGTGCCCTAAAGCTCTGCCATTTGATACTCTTCACAATGAGAACAAATGGAAGACTTGACATCCATCCAAGACTGAGTTTTCGGTATTTACCCGTATGAAAACTCTCTCTTCCACACCCTGTGCTTGTGTCTTCAATGAATCTTATAATGTGAATAAATGTGCTAGAGAAAAAAACTGGACTCAGATCCAAACCAGAGACCCAGTCCCTGTCCTCCAGCATTTGCTAGCTACCTGGTTCTGATTGAAAGCTTCACCTTGCTAAGGCTCAGTTTCCACACGAGCTGCCTGCCGTAACTACCTCACTCCAAAGAGCCAAATGAGACCTTGGAGGGAGAAACACACAATTTCACCAAACAGATGATAGAAGAGCAAATCCACATAGTTCTGGAATAGAAGTTGTTGACGTATATCAATAACCTGGAAAGATGGTTTTCAATTTTCTTATTTTTGCATTTGTGGAAAAAAAAAAAGGCATAAGGACCTTGTCTGTCATTATCTGGCTGCTGTCTGTCCAGGTCAATACTAGTATGGTCACTGTCCCCTGAAACCAGGCAAGACCTGTAGACAGAGACATCGGAAGTTCAATTGTCCCTCTCATTTTTTGAATAAAATCATAAATTGGTTTTTAATTTGTCAAATATTTTTCCTGAACCTATCGACTGATTTTTTTCTCATTTAATTTCTTGATGTAATTTGTTGTTGTTCAGTCGCTCAGTCATGTCCTACTCTTTGCGACTCCATGGACTGCAGCATACCAGGCTCCCCTGTCCTTAACTATCTCCTGGACTTTGTTCAAATTCATGTCCATTGAGTTGGTGATGCTCTCTAACCATCTTATCCTCTGCCTCCCACTTCTCCTTTTGCTTTCAGTCTTTACCAGCATCAGAGTCTTTTCCAATGTGCAGGCTCTTCACACCAGGTGGCCAAAGTCTTGGAGCTTTAGTTTCAGCATCAGTCCTTCCAATGAATATTCAGGGTTGATTTCCTTTAAGATAGACTAGTTTGATCTCCTTGCTGTCTAAGGAGCTCTCAAGAGTATTCTTTAGCACCACAATTAGAAAGTATCAATTCGTTGGAGCTCAGCCTTCTTTATGGTTCAACTCTCACATCCATACATGACTACCCTCAGTCATGTCTGACTCTTTGTGACCCCTTGGTCTGGAGCCTGCCAGGCTCCTCTGTCCACAGGATTTCCCAGACAAGAATACTTGAGTAGGTTGCCATTTTCTCCTCCAAGGGATCTTCCCAACACAGGGATTGAACCTGGGTCACCTGCATTGCAGGCAGATTCTTTACTAACTGAGCCATCAAAGGATGCCAGAAAAATCATACCTTTGACTCTATGAGCATTTGTTGGCAAAGTGACATCTCTGCTTTTTAACATGTGGTCTAGTTTTGTCACAGTTTTCCTTCCAAGAAGCAAGGGTCTTTTATTTTTATTTATATATTTTTTCATTTATTTTTATTAGTTGGAGGCTAATTACTTTACAATATTGTAGTGGTTTTTGTCATACATTGACATGAATCAGCCATGGATTTAATATATTCCCCATCCCGATCCCCCCTCCTATATGCAAAACAGAAAAAGAGACACAGATGTACAGAACAGAATTTGGACTCTGTGGGAGAAGGCCAGGGTGGGATGTTTCGAGAGAACAGCATTGAAACATGTATATTATCTAGGGTGAAACAGATCACCAGCCCAGGCTGTATGCAAGCGTCTTTTAATTCCATGGCTGCAGTCACTGTCCGTAGTGATTTTGGAGTCCAAGAAAATAAAATCTGTCACTGCTTCCACTTTTCCTCCATCTGTTTGCCATGAAGTGATGGAACCAGATGTCATGATGTTAGTTTTTGTAATCTTGAGTTTCAGGCCTCAAGAGGCTCTCCTCTTTCACCCTCAAGAGGTTCTTTAGTTCCTCTTCACTTTCTGCCATTAGAGTGGTATTATCTGCGTGTACCAAGCAATTGCCGCCTGCCTATTCCAGGCTCCTGTGGGTCCCCGCTCCTTCTAGTCCCTCCCAGGGGGGTGATCAGGCCTCCTCTTCCACCCTGCCGGGTGGGTTCCTCCTCATCTGAGTGCTCCGTTTCCCTGCTGCTGTCCACTACCTGCTAACGTGAAAGGTCCGGGCGTTGAGAAGCCGAATCCTTCCAGAAGGGCGAGGCGCCTTCCCCCCTCTAGAAGATTCAAGTCGAAAGGCCTCAGAGTAGTCCCAAATGGGACTTGTCTCCTCAAAGTGAGGAGTTTCCCTGCCAAAGCACCAAATGTTGTAGCCACGCATTTCGGGAAACAAACTCACTCAGAAGGACAATGCAGATAGTGGAGTGCAGTTAATTACACCAGCGGGACCAAGGCAGAGTCTCCTCTTAGTCCAGGATCCCAACCAGTTTTTGTGAAAACCTTATATACCCTAAGTGTACTTGCTCAAACCCACCTCCCCAGATTCCTTGAAACTAGTCTGGACAAGGTAAAAGATAGATACGATCAAAGTTAACCCATGATTCATGTGTCACAAGACTAGATAAACAGTGGGTATTTATCAATAGGCCTGTGGTCATACCCCAATAAACATAACGGAATCTACCACTTTGTTCTGTTACAGAGATAATTAGCATATTCTTTTAGGCAACGGAGAGTCCAAGTACAAGTCTTGAGGCTCTTTTATCTGGAGGGTCTGGTTTTCCATTGGTTTGCCATTTCTATAGACACCGGGCACAAAGTTCAGAGTTCATGGGGAGGGTGACCGTGCGTGTAGCCTAATGTTCGCAGCCTGGCCTAGGATGGAGTCCAGCTCTGTCTGTTTCCTCCTTCAATATGATGAATGATATCTATAAACATTTGAATGTTAAATTACACTTGCATCCCTAAGATAAACCCAAATTAATCCTGATATATTGTATTTCTTACATTGCTAAAATTTGATTTTTCAATATTTAGTCTAGAATTTTTGAACATTCAGGAGTGAGATTGATCTGTAATTTTTCCTTTCTATACTATCCTTGCCAAATTTGGGTTTTTAAGTTTATACCAAGTTCTCAGAATACATTAGGAAGTATTGCCTCCTTGATATTCTGGAAACATTAGTATAAAATTGAAGTGGTTTGTTCATTAAAGCTTGGTAAAAAAACAAAAAAAAACAATTCTCCCTCCCATCCCTCAGCACCAGAGACACGACAGCTCCATCACAAATGCTGCTTTCAACAGTCACTTGCCAGACCCTTCAAGTCCCATGACAAGGTCCTGGTGGGGTCTGACTGTGAGGCTGCGCCATGACAGGCAGCCTAGATTAGGAGTAGGCCTGGTTTTCCAGGGTAACATGATTATCATGCCACCTGGAGCCAGCCAATCAACATGCGCCTAGCAAGAAAAAGGGGACCTATCAGGGGAAAGCTGAAAAGCCCGCGAACCCCCAAGTTTGAAAAAAGCCCGCCAAGGTTTGGGCCAATAAGATTACTTTGCAAACGTGTAACCAATCCACTTAAGCCAGCTACCAACTGCTTATGACACCTTATAAATTGGGTAATAGCTTGGGCTCAGTGCTCTCTGACCCCGTACCACTGCGTTGGACGCGCTGCAGGAGCCCTGACTCAAGTCAGCAATAAACTTCCCTTTTATGCCAGTTGCATTGTCTTGGAAGCCTTCTCTCTTCCTGCTCAGGGATTCGGACATCGGACATAACATGACATTAACTCAGCTTCCTCTCCAGCCTCTGGTTGAAGATGGCATTTAAAGTCCATATAGGACTTCCCTGGTAGTCTGGTGGCTAAGAGTCCACCTGCCAATTCAGGGGACACAGGTTCGATCTCTGGTCCAGGAAGATTCCACATGCAACTAAATCCATGCTGAAGCCCACATGCCACAGAGCCTTGCTCTGTAACAAGAGAAGCCACCGCAGTGAGAAGCCCGTGTACCGCAACTAGAGAGTAGTCTCATGATGGCAAAAAAGGCTGCGTGAAGCATGAGGATCCAACACAGCCAAAAAAAATTTGTATATTAACTCCCCTCTTAGCCATATTCCTTTAGAACCTGAATAACACAAAAGTAGAGTAAAATTTTGTTGTAGCACTAGGAAAAATGGAAGGTTGCCATTGAAATGCCAGAAGCTGAAAAGTTTTTGTTACCTACACTGTAATAAAGGACCAGGCTGAGGGAAGTGACAAGCAACCCGTGATTCAAGCAAGGGAAATAAAACATTCTGGGAAGAGCACATTAATGGGACAAAGGGCAAAGGCCCCAAAGACTGGAAGTGAAGGGTGGTGATGACACTTAAATGCAGTCAAATTTTCAGTGTACAAATAACTCAACCCCAGAGCAGCTGACTGCAGCCCAAATGCCAGCTTCCATTGCACTCAGGTGGTCTGGGAAAGATTGCAATAGCAGATCTGAAGTGGAACATTTATTTCAGGCAAAGGAGACAGTGCCCATACTAACTTCAGCTATGCCACTGGGAAAGAAAACATTTGACACAGTGGACATGCCCAGTGTAACAGGGAACAGGAAACTGACTCCACATTGGATCTCTCTTTTACTTTAACCATTTCTTTTTGTTACTTTTGTTATTATAATAGCTGTCTATAGCTGTAAGCATACATAACAGCGAGTCACAGGGAATCCTGCCCCTCTGCCTGACTGTTAAACTAAAGCGCCTCTGATCAGCTCACAAGGAGACAATCTGACCCTGCCCACCTGTGAATGACTGCGTAAAAGAAGAGATTAACACATCCCCTCCCCTGCTGCTGGCCAAGTGAGGAGATATTTTGCAAGATAAATGGCCTTTTTACTTTACTTCCTCACCTCCTCCCCTTCTCTGTTCTATAAAAGAAACTGACCCCAATAAGATGGCTGTTTTGAGACAATAGTCTGTCATCCTCTAGTTCTGCTGGCTTTACAAATAAAGTATTCCTTGCCTCAAAACCACATCTTTCGATTTATTGGCCTGTTGTACAGTGAGTAGAGTGAGCTTGGACTCAGTAACGCTAGAACGGAGGCCACCTCCAGTCAGAGATGCAAATACTACCCCATTCAGAATGGCAGAGAGTGGAATGGAGGGCAGTTGTCACGGACAGAAGCTGACTGCCAGTGGCTTCAGGATTTTCAAGAGTAAAGGGCTTACAGAGTATGATGGGCTTCTACCCTTGTTCTAACCAAGTAAAGAGCTATAAGAAAATGGGTGTCAGTTGCTTCAGTGGTCCCCTAACTAGAGAATCCTACTAAGTAGAAGACCCAGCTAACTCCAGGCAATAAAACATAAAAAGAAAACTTTGTGTCCAGCTGGGACATCCCAAATGTTTTGTTTTGGCGCTGTCTCCATACTGTTGACAGGTAGCACATAACAAACAGGAAAAGATTTGAAGAAAATTGTAGGAGAATTTTAGTTGTCAAAATTAACTGTGTGTATTAGACACACACTGAAGTCATTGGAGGGTAGCTCAGCTGATATTGCAATAGGTGCCATGAAGTCTTGTCCTACATCCCATGTGATTTTCATCTAAATTCGGTTTAGATAACATTTATCTTTATCTAAACTCAGTTTTCTGGGTTTAGATGCTAACTTATTTTACACAGAAAGATATTTACTTTGTACCTTTTTAGTTGGTTCCAAAATTTTCAGGAATGAATGTAAATTGAGGGAAGATGATGTTTTGTTTAGAACTGTATCAGGAATTGTTTGCCTTTGCAACAAAATCACTTCACCAATGAACACAGTTCATGGTATTTAAACCACTGAAAGCAGATACTGACATGACTCTGCATGTCATTGTGATTCTATGTTAAGATGCAAGCATATAATATTGAAGTTTTTCATATTCTATTTTCATGCATTTAATCTTAAAAATTGATGGATATGGTATAAGTTTTCCCCTCTCCTCTCTCTAACTTAGCTAGTTTCTTTCAGAAATTCCAACAGGGATTTTTAGTTGCATATACTTTGGATCTATGTAATTCAGTATATAAAGTTTATGACTATTGGGTCTTCCATGTAGATACATGTTCCATCATCACAAAAATCTTCCTATTACATTATTTACTGATTCTGCCGTTAAGTTGTACTTGACAGTAATAATAGCACCACTTGATTTTATTATTTATTTTAAATGTACCCATACATCCTTGACTATTTATTTCTGACTATCAGTATTTCTTTTTATCATTTTAGCTGGTCTAATCTGGATTTTAAAACAAACTCGTGAGTTTTTTGTCTCTTAATAAAATAGTATGATATGGTCGCTTAAAACTTTTAACTTTAAATAATTTTAGATTTATAGAGGAGTTGAGAAGATAGTACAGAAAATTCCCATAAACCCTTCACCTAGTTTCCTCTAGTAAGAATGCATATCTTACATGATCATGGCACAATAATCAAAACTGGGAAATAAATGTTAAGACAATGCTAAATAATATTAAAAAAACTAACATTGTTGTGGTTTAATTAAATAACCTGCAGATCTTATTTGCACTTTACCAGTGTTCATCTTTAATGTCTCTTTTTTAACTCCAGGATCCAGTCCAGGACACCACATGGCATTTAGTCATCTCCTTAGTCTCCACCATCTATGACAATTTCTCAGTCTCCTGGATTGGGTCTTCCAGAAAGATCTGTCCAAGCCCCAACCCCTGGTACCTGTGAATGTGACCTAATTTGGAAATAAGGTTTTCACAGATTTAAGTTAAGAATCTTGGGATAAGATAATCTTGGATTTAGAGTGGATCCTAAATCCAGTGATTGGTGTCCTGGTAAGTGAAATGAGAGAAAGGTTTGAGACATATAAGGAAGGAAGATGGGGCACATGAAGATGGGGCAGAGATTGGAGTTAGGCTTCTTAAAGTTGAGAAACACCACAGGTCACCAGAAGCTGGAAGAAGAAAAGCAAGATTCTTCCCACAGCCTTTGCTGACACGTTAATTTCAGAATTTTGGCCTCAACATAAGAAAATAAATATCTGCTATTTTATGGGCTTCCCCAGTGGCTCAGCAGTAAAGAATTCACCTGCAAGATAGGAGTTGTAGGAGACACAGGTTCAATTTCTGGGTTGGGAAGATCCCCTGGAGGAGGGCACAGAAATCCATTCCAGTATTCTTGCCTGGAGAAGCCCATGGACAGAGGAGACTGGCGGGCTACAGTCTATAGGGTCGCAAAGAGTTGGACAGGACTGAAGCGACTTGGCATACAGCACATTTTAAGGCAGTAGATGTGTGGCAATTTGTTTTAGCAGCCCTGAGAAATGAATACAAGAACCTTGACACTTTTGAAGAGTACTGTTAAATACTTTGTAGTTCCCAGGTGGTGCTACTGGTGAAGAACCTGTCTGACAATTCAGGAGACATAAGAGACATTGGTTTGATCCCTGGGTCAGAAAGATCTCCTGGAGAAGGGCATAGCAATCCATTCCAGTATTCTTGCCTGGAGAATCTCATGAACAGAGGAGCATGGTAGGCTAGAGTCCATGGGGTCACAAAGAGCCAGACATGACTGAAGTGACTTAACACAAACACATTAAATATTTTATAAAATGCTCATTATTTGGGGTTTATCTGATGTTTTGTCATGGTTATACTGGGGTTATAGATTTTGGGGAAGGATATCAGATAAATATATACATCATATCAGAGGGCATATAATATTTACATGACTTAGTACTGGTGCTGTTCACCCTGATCACAAAGTGGTCTCTGTCAGTTTTCTCTGTTGTAAAGTTACTATTTTTTCTTTCCACATTTGATTTATTAGAAGCAAGTCATTGAATCAACACCTACTCAAGGGGTAGGAATTAAGTTCCACCTCTGTAACTTCACGTTCCGCCTTGAATTTTGGAACTGACACACATTTCTCTCTCTCTCTTTCATTTATTTGTATTAGTTGGGGGCTAATTACTTTACAATATTGTAGCGGTTTTTGCCATACATTGACATGAATCAGCCATGGATTTACATGTATTTCCCATCCTGAACCCCCCTCCCACCTCCCTCCCCATCCCATCCCTGTGGGTCATCCCAGTGCACCAGCCCTGAGCACTTGTCTCATGCATCCAACATGGACTGGTGATCTGTTTCACACTTGATAATATATATGTTTCAATGCTATTCTCTCAGATCATCCCACTCTCACCTTCTCCCATAGAGTCCAAAAGTCTGTTCTATACATCTCTGTCTCTTTTCCTGTCTTGCATATAGGGTTATCATTACCGTCTTTCTAAATTCCATATATATGCGTTAGTATACTGTATTGGTCTTTATCTTTCTGGCTTACTTCACTCTGTATAATGGGCTCCAGTTTCATCCATCTCATTAGAACTGATTCAAATGTATTCTTTTTAATGGCTGAGTAATATTCCATTGTGTATATGTACCACAACTTTCTTATCCATTTGTCTGCTGATGGGCATCTAGCTTGCTTCCATGTCCTGGCTATTATAAACAGTGCTGCGATGAACATTGGGGTGCACGTATCTCTTTCAGTTCTGGTTTCCTCGGTGTGTATGCTCAGGAGTGGGATTGCTGGGTCATGTGGCTGTTCTATTTCCAGTTTTTTATGGAATCTCCACACTGTTCTCCATAGTGGCTGTACTAGTTTGCATTCCCACCAACAGTGTAAGAGGGGAACTGACACACATTTAAAAAAAATAGCCTTATGAAATTTTTGGCAATTTAAATAAATAATAGTAACGTCAATGTTGTTGTTGTTCAGTCGCTAAGTCATGTCTGACTCTTTGCAACCCCATGAACCGCAGCTTGCCAGGCTCCTTTGTCCTTCGCTATCTCCCTGAGTTTGTTCAAACTCATGTCCATTGAGTCACTGAGGCCATCCAACCATCTCATCCTGTCATCCCCTTCTCCTCCTGCCCTCAGTCTTTCCCAGCATCAGGGTCTTTTCCAATGAGTTGACTCTTCACGTCAGATGGCCAATGATTTGGAGCTTCAGCTTCAGCATCAGTCCTTCCCAATGTAATGTGAATAGTGCATGTTGAAAATGAAGGAATAAAGCTGAGTCAGTTATACACAGGAGAAATTTAAGAAATTAGTAAACATTTGTATTATTTAACAATGGAAAGAATGATAAAGATAAATTAAGCCATCAACTCAATAAACTTGAAATGAATAACAAACTTAAGGAGAATAAGAATGAATAAACAATACTAAAGAAAGTGATATATTATAAAAGAGAATTGATAAGAAAATTCTAGAGCTTTTTCTTTGGTTTGGAACAGGGTCCACTGCTATGATGACAGTTGCAAAAATCACCTTGATGAACCTTTGCATCTTTGGCAGGAATCTCGACCAGGAGCCCTTGGCAAAGCAGGAGGTTCAGCCTTAGCCTCATGTCAGACAATTACAAGCTTTATGAGGGGAAACTCTTTCAAGTGTCTAAGTTAGGATTAGGACCAGACCTCCTATTTGGGCACTAAGAGCTATAACTCAGTAGGTTCTGGTAGACACTGAGGATTCTTCCAGGTTCACTGAAGCATGTCTGGTTTCTGATTCCATGCAGAAACAAGAATAACCAGAACAGTTCTTTAGACATGAGTACATTCCCAGGATCGTGGAGATGCAACAGGGCAAAAGCCCTGTGGAGATAGAGTGGAATTTGGTGATCTTGACAGATGGGTTTCGAGTGTCTTCCTTTCAGATATGACCAGAGAGACATTATTTGCACTGTAACTATAAAGCAGTACACACCAATTGGATAAGAATTCATTAGAAGTTGTAGCCCATTTCTGATTAAGTTCAATGTTTTATTTTGTATTGTAAAACAGACCTCTTAATTTTCCTATCTGACTAAGCTTTTATCTTCCTACCTCAATAAAATAGTACCTTCTCAATATAAACAATTAAAAGATTATTTATTTCTCTTCTTAAAGTTAAGGCAATCCAAGAAGTAATTAGATAAATTAAAAAGAAATAAATCTTCCAATCTATCTTTGACAAGCTGATTGTTGGCATGCTGTTTAATTGTAAAAAATGGAGGTACAAGTTGAGTGTAACTGCTATGACTTTATATTTTACACTGCTATTAATGTTCTAGCCAGTGCAATTAGGCAAAGAAAGATAAAGAAATCAGGAAGGAAAGAAAAAATAAAGAGAAAGAAAGGAAAAAAAGAAAATAGATATTAAAGGAAGCAACATAATCAAATTTGTAGGCATTATTATTTCCACAAAACTGCCTTTGCTTTGGAAACGAGCTATGAGGTCAGGAGTCTCCAGGCTACCCAACCTCTGACCAACTGGCTAAAAATTCAGGGGTTCTCACTACAGTTTCAGATTCAATAATTAACTAAAATAACTCAGAACTCAGTTTTACTATAGCAAAGGGATACAAATAAGGACCAGCTGAAGACAGATGCACAGGGCAAAGTCTGGGAGGGTCTCCATCATGAAGCTTTCTTTGTCCTCTCTCTGTAGGGTCAGGGTCCTCACCCTCCTGCACAATGATGTGGAGTGTGTAACCAGGGAAGCTCGCCCAAGCATTGGTGTCCCAGTTCTTATTGGGGCTTCGTTAGGTAAGCACTACTGATTGAATTATTAGTCCTGTGATTCAATCTTCAGCCTTCTTTCTTCCCCTGAGGTCAAGCTGATATCATTAGGCACAAAATTCCAACCTCTAATCAATTCAGTTCAGTTCAGTCGCTCAGTTGTGTCCGACTCTTTGTGGCCCCATGGACCGCAGCACTCTAGGCCTACCTGTCCATCACCAACTCCCGGAGTTTACTCAAACTCATGTTCATTGAGTCAGTGATGCCATCCAACCATCTCATCCTCTGTTGTCCCCTTCTCCTCTCACCTTCTATCTTTCCCAGCATCAGGGTTTTTTCAAATAAGTCAGTTCTTTCCATCAGTGGCCAAAGTATTGGAGTTTTACCTTCAGCTTCAGTCCTTCCAAAGAATACTCAGGACTGATTTCCCTTAGAATGGACTGGTTGGACCGCCTTGCTGTCCAAGGGACTCTCAAGAATCTTCTCCAACACCCCAGTTCAAAAGCATCAATTCTTCGGCACTCAGCTTTCTTTCTGGTCCAACTCTCACACCCGTACATGACTACTGGAAAAACCGTAGCCTTGACTGGATAGACATTTCTGGCAAAGTAATGTCTCTGCTTTTTAATATGCTGTCTAGGTTGGTCGTAACTTGCCTTCCAAGGAGCAAGCGTCTTTTAATTTCATGGCTGCAGTCACCATACAGTGATTTTGGAGCCCCCCAAAATAAAGTCAGCCACCGTTTCCACTGTTTCCCCATTTGCCATGAAGTGATGGGACCGGATGCCATGATCTTAGTTTTCCGAATGTTGAGCTTTAAGCCAACTTTTTCACTCTCCTCTTTCACTTTCATCAAGAGGCTTTTTAGTTCTTCTTCACTTTCTGCCATAAGGGTGGTGTCATCTGCATATCTGAGGTTATTGATATTTCTCCCGGCAATCTTGATTCCAGCTTGTGCTTCTTCCAGCCCAGCATTTCTCATGATGTACTCTGCATATAAGTTAAATAAGCAGGGTGACAATATACAGCCTTGACATACTCCTTTTCCTATTTGGAACCAGTCTGTTGTTCCATGTCCAGTTCTAACTGTTGCTTCCTGACCTACGTACAGGTTTCTCAAGAGGCAGATCAGGTGGTCTGGTATTCCCATCTCTTTCAAATTTTCCACAGTTTACTGTGATCCACACAGTCAAAGGCTTTGGCATAATCAATAAAGCAGAAATAGATGTTTTTCTGGAATTCTCTTGCTTTTTTGATGATCCAGCAGATGTTGGCAATTTGATCTCTGGTTCCTCTGCCTTTTCTAAAACCAGCTTGGACATCTGGAATTTCACAATTCACGTGTTGTTGAAGCCTGGCTTGGAGAATTTTGAGCATTTCATATTTAGATTTCTTTAATATACTTGAAGTTTATTTTTTAATATGGTTTGAGGTAGGGTTCCAGCTTCATTTATCCATTTCTTTTTATTCCATCCTGTATCCTGTGTGTGTTCAGTCATGTCAGACTCTTTGCAACCCCAGGACTATAGCCCACCAGGCTCCTCTGTCCATGGAATTTTCCAGGGAAGAATACTGGAATAGGTTGCCATTTCCTTCTCCAGGGGATCTTCCCAACCCAGGGATTGAACAGGTCTCCCGCATTGCAGGCAGATTCTTTACCAGCTGAGCCACCAGGGAAGCCTTTTTGTGCTAAAGAGAGACACTATCTTTATCTTCCAAGGCTATTTGCTATATAACATCTTTACAAAAATAGTTGCAAACAAAGGACCTCTACTTAAAAAATGTATAGAAACATCATGAACCCTAGGAGAATTTTCTCCTAACTGGCCCCTTAGTCTTCAATGAACATTCTAAATTTAACTCATCATTAATCACACACAGATACATATACATGACCTGTTGGAAATTTATTTTGAGACCCTGATGCTGGGAAAGACTGAGGGCAGGAGGAGAAGGGGGTCACAGAGGGTAAGCTGTTTGGATGGCATCACCGACTCAATGGACATGAGTTTGAGCAAACTCTGGAAGATAGTGAAGAACAGGGAAGCCTGGCGTGCTGCAGTCCATGGGATCACAAAGCGTCTAACACGACTGAGCGACTGAGCAACACAACATACTGAATCTATAGATTGAAGGAGAGTTTATGTTCTTATGATATTGAATTCCTAATTCATGACCATGGTTTGTCTACATTTATTGAGTTTACTTAATGTCTCTCAACAAAATTTCCATAGAAGTCTGGTATAGCTTTATTACTTAGTAAGATTGTATTCCATCTTGGCTTGAATTTCTGCAATGTTTCCTTATTTTACTATTTTGCAAAGTTCTAACAGTTGCCTATATAGCTCATCGTGATCTGGTGCCCCATTACCTCTGTACCTTCATCTCCTTCTACTCCCCACCTTGCTGCTTCTGCTTCAGCCCCACTGACCTCCTTACTATACTTTTAATGTGCCAGACATACTTCTGCCTTAGGCCTTACATTGGCTTTTCCCTTTGCCCTTAATACTTCTCTCCCCAAAATATTGACATTGCTGACTCCTTTATCCCCTTCATTCTTTGTTCACATGTCACCCGCTCTGCATTTTTCCCTTAACATTTCTCATTTTATATTCTGTTCATTAATAATACACAATACTGTCCTAACAAATATCCTATTTATTTCTGTGTTTGTTTGTTAATCATGTTTTTCATTTATTGTTGCCTCCTCTAACTAAAATGTCACCTGTATGAAACAAGGATCTTTGAATTTTTGTTTGCTGATGGGTTTCAAGTGTGTGCAATAGTGCTATACATGTAGCAGATACCTAAGAAATATTCTTAAATAAATTAAATATTTTCCCCTAGGCATATCATATCTGTTGCTTCTCTTATTTCTGTTATCAATGTTTTTAAAAAATTAAACTTTCTGTATGTTTGCTGCTGACATATTGAAACACAATTCATACTTATTAGTTATTTTTGTATTCAGAAAAATTTCCAACTGCTGACTCCCATAAATTATCTATAGATTTGTAATTTTTACACAGAAAACCTTGGCATCTCAGCATAATGATAGTTTTTTCTTCTTTTTTCTTCTAATTTTTATAGTTAATTTTTTTTTAACTATACTAACTTTCAGTACAATGTTTCTAGAAGTTGTGATGGCAGGCATCTGGCTTTGTTTCTTGTTTCAGTGGAAATGTTTTCATTGTTCTAATTGATGCTTACAGTTTTCTTTGATGATTTTGGTCTGTTTAATGAATTTTCTTTTAATTCCAAGTTTCCTAAGAACTGCTTGTTTATTGTGAATATATATTCAGCTCTATTAGGTAATTCTGCTGCTATTAAGATATTTAGTAAATTTGTTGTCTTTTGATTTTTTTTTGTGGCAAACTACATTATTGGTTTCCTACTATAAAACCTTGAATCTTTCCCAGAAGATAAACAAACTTGAAGATTAAAGGCAGGAGGAGAATGGGACGACAGAGGATGAGATGATTGGATGACATCACCAACTCGATGGACAAGAGTTTGAGCAAGCTCCAGGAGTTGGTGATGGATAAGGAAGCCTGGCATGCTGCAGTCCAAAGAGTCAGACACAACTGAGTGACCGAACTGAACTCAACTAAATATCAAATCACCTGGCAAGGCTAGGGAAAATTCCACATGGTCACACTGTATTACCTTTTCTACACTTTGCTTGATAAGTTTGCTATCATTTCATTGAGATATTTTGCATCTATTTTTATGACAGAGATTGTCCTGTACTTTTCCTTTCTCATACCTATCATGTTTTGGAATCAACTAAATATTCTTATGAAAGGGACTGGAGAGTACTTCTCCCCTTGCCCCCATACATTTGAATCGTTTTATGATTAGAATAGTCTATATTTTCAATGTTTGTAAAATCTCAATGTAGGAACTATTTTGGCTTGTAATTTTTTTGTGTGAAGTTTTTATACTTTTCACTAACTCCTTTTCTGGCCATAATTATTCAGGTTTGCTATTTCTTCTTGAGTGAGCTTTGGTAGGTTAAGTTTTTAGAAATTCAGTTTACCCAAGCTTTCAAATTCGTCTATATAAAATTCATAATATCATTTTATTGACATCTTAATATTTGTGGTATTTGTAGGTTAGTATTCTTTTTATTACTAGCATTGCTCATAATTTATCTTTTATTTCTGGCTAATTTTACCTAAAGCTTGTCAATTTTCTGCCTTCCCAAAGAACCAGTTTTTGACGTTGTTGAGTTTTACTAGTGTATAGTTGTTTTCTATGTTACTTACATCTGCCACCATCTGTGAAATGGAATATCTCTGGCCATATCAATCAACCAGAAATGTCATAGCCATCAGGGATTTCAGGGCTCCAAATGTGAATGAGTTCCCCAAAACAGAAAACAATGCCTGTGATCCAGCAGATTCCCCATCCCCACGGTGACTGCTTAGGAGCTGGGGAATGCAAGAAGCAGTCATCTGCTTCTTCTTGAACAGAATGAATGGAGGATGTAAACAATTAGGAAATAGGATATGGCCCAAGATAGCAGAGGTGTATGTGAAAGGAATGAATTCAGTGAGTCCAGAGGCTTGCATCTTCCCATACACCAAAGAACGCTAAATTCCTTAGCTAGGTATCTGGTTTTCCTTACTAACAATAGTCTTTGATGTTCAGACTGCCTGCCCGCTTTGTTGCAAACTTGTATATAGCCTGACTTCCTTTCCTGCCTGTAGGAGCAGTTTTCTCAGGGCTACTGAGATGCTGGCCCCTGGGTTCAGAGTCCTTAATTTGCCCACCAAATAAAACAACTCTCTTATTTACAGGTTGTGACCAATATTTTTTAGTCGACTTATCCATATTACTTTTTTTCCTTCTACTGATTTTGGATATTTTATTGTCTTCCTTTATTTTTAAAGTTGAATGGTTGACTCCGTTTCTAGCTTTTCTTTTTTTGTAAAATGAACATTTAAAACAGTAAGTTGTTAATAGCTGCTGCTCACAAACTTTTGACATGTAGCACTTCCATTACTGCACTGTTCTAAATAAATTGTACTTTTCATCATGAATTTTTCTTTGGCTCAAGTGTTATTTAGAATTATGTTGCCTAATTTCAAAACAAATGAGACCATTTTGTTTTATTCAGAGGGGAATGTTTATACTCTCTTAATTAAATTGAGGTCTATAAAAGTCTGATCTTTTTGATACCAATCATTGAATGTTTTTGAGATCTGCTTTATGCTTCAGCATGTGATCAATATTTGTATATGTCCCATATATGCTTAAGAAGAATGTGATTTCTGTAGAGTTCTATATATATGTTCATCAAAATAAGCTTGTTATTGTTAATTGCATTCTTTTTTTCTTCTTAGCTGTTTACAAGTAATAAATATGTGTTAAAATCTTTAATAGTATACTCAGATTGCTAAATTCTCCTGAAATTCTTAAAATTTTTCTTTCATATATTTGATAGGTGTATATAATCTAAAATGTTTACTTCCCATTGAATTCAATTTCTTATCCTGAAATTGTGATGAGACAATTCTACTAAGAAACATGAGACTCTCTGGTTCACTTAAGTCAGCTTCATGACATTGTGTCTAGTTGGGGAGTAGTGGCTTTCTTTTCCTTTCTTGCTCATAGGAGGGCAGTATGAAAGACTTTTATTTTTAATGGATCTTTGACAGGTTTCCACATCTCATGGCTTCAGGGTATTTTGGAAGCTCTGCTCTGATGGTAGCACACTTCTTATGAACAGCAGTGGAATAGAGACAGGAGATAGATGGACTCCAGGCTAGGCATTTACAACTGGCCTCCTGTTCACACCTCCTGAGGTGAGAAGATGAGCTCCAGGTCGGACATTCATTACCAGCCCCTTGTTTATATTTCCTGAAGCAAGAGACAAACAGGCTCCAGGACTACATATTTATGACTGGACTCCTGTCTACATTTTGGGATCTACACGTTAATATAAAAACCAGCCACAGGAATAGGGTAAATAGCTGGACACTGGACATTTTTATGTCAAGGATAGAATAAAACTAAACCCTGTTAAAAGAGCAGGATGTTGTATATTTCCCACCCTTGTGGCAAGGGAGACATTTCATATGCATAGAAAGACTCCTTGGGGGACCAAAGGAGGTAGTACCATCCCATAATATGTGATGATAACATTCCATAGGCCTCTGGGCTGGAATCCATCTTAGAAAAAACTTGCACAGGCATGTCAGGGAGGGTCTTAGGGTAGGTCAGCTGTGGAAAAAGAAATCAGATAATTAGTTAGAGATAAACAAAAATCCAGAAAAGGCTGGCCCATGTAAATAACTTAACTGCGTCTTCACTGCATCCCTCCTCACTAGGAGGGGTGCTCACATCCTTCCTCTCTGGGTGTGCATCTCTGTCTTGCTTCTACATTAAACAAACCACTTCTCTGGGGGCTCTGCTACTCGTTGTTGTGTGATGTCTCTAATAATAAACTTTGTACTTGCAGGAACAGTTTTTGCCTCTGGGATAAATGCATTTTTTGCTGAGGGCAAAGAAAAGTAGCTTCTAGCCTCTAGTCTTTGCTGTCTGGTAGCAAGGATTCCTGTTTTTCACACAGGCTTCCCAGATCCAATGCTTAGGCAGGGAGTTAGGACCTCACTTCATTTCACCACTCACTGCTGCCTCGCACCAAAATCAGAATTGTTTCAGAATTTTAAAAATTATAAATTTTTAAATTATAAATTAAAAATTATAATTTTTCCCAATAAGGGGCTGGTAAATATGGGCATTTTTCCAGTGTCATTTCCACCATTTCAATGTCCTTAGTTTGTTTGTTAGGTTATTTAAGGGTATCTTATATGGCATCCAGGATATAAAAAATATATGTGGGAGTAATTTTTTAAAATGAGATGTACTATCATATTAGAACACACACCAATTGGCACCTCTGTTTTCTCTGAAATTATTCTCCTTCAGCAGAGACCCCAATGCTGTGTGTGTACCATGTGACATCCCTGTCACATCAAATCACTCCTCTGCCCATCAAAGAGTGGAGGTTGTGGGCTCTTGAACCATGCATTGTGAAAAAAATTTGGAATAAAAAGTATGAGGCTTGATCTTGTGAGCTGGAAAGACACAAAAACATGGGAGATGGGGATGACATTCTGGTTCAGCCATCTTCTGCCATGAATACAGAGCAAGTCATCAAGATGGAAAGAAGAGAGAAGTTGAATTTGAGAGGAGCAGAGAAGAACTATATGTGGTCTCCTTCTCCTTTTCTTTCTCTAAGAGTAATTTTAGATATTCTAATATCTTTGCAATACCCTTCCCCCTCTTTTGGCTTATGCTACGTTGAGTGGATTTCTGTTGATCTGGAATGTTACTATGCACATCAACTATAGGGCAGTCTTCAGAGCAGTTGGATGGTCTTGGAACTATTCCCAGAGCTGTGGTTAGTAGTGTCTGAAGCAGCTGAAGGGGCTCTTTATAAGGGACAAGTTCTGAATATAGGCTAACATTTGGGTCTAATGCACTTCGACAACTCAATGCCACCATACAGCACTTTTGACCCTGTGCTTTCCAAGTAGAAATACTAAAGAACTTAGTATAAAGTGAACTCAGTGCTAAATAGGTTTATTGACATTTAAGGAAACCAAACAGGACTAGGCGAGAATATTTCAGAATGATATGATAAACACCATTAGAACCCACATTTTTCTGAATAGAAAATTCTGATGACTAAACGCACAGGAACTTTTTTTTTAGTTCTCCATTGCTTCTCCACATAAGGAAATGTTCAGAATCCAGAGTATATCAACCTTGATGCACTTTTCTGGGTACAGAATCAGGTTTGCTCCTGATAAAAAAAGAGGAAAGCACTATCAATGACTTTTCAACAACCTCTTTTAAGGAGGATGGTGGTGAGGAATGTTGCACAGTTTTCAAACCAACTCTGCAATAATTTCAAGATTTAGCTAGCTAGCCATAAATCAACCAATTAAGAGATCTAAAAAGTTGGTGTTTCATTCGATTCCTGAGTGGACACCCTGTTTCTGTGAAGTTATTGTTTGAATGCTCAGAATTGGTGATTGTTTGAGCTTTAAAAAAACCAACAGATTCTATCAGCATTCTCCTTGCATTTAGTGATTTATGAGTTTCTTGAGTTTACTCTAGATTCACCCATGAAAGGAAATATTTCAGAATGGTTAAAAATCACAGAATCCAGAGCCAAAATACTTAAGAAAGACCCAGGCAAGGAGTTTGTGTCTTCTGTGCCTGTTTCCTCATCGGAAAGTGAGAATAACAATAAAGTCTATCACATAAGACTGGGATCACGAGTAAATGAGCTAACTCACGTAAAGCCCATTGAATGGTGCATGGCACAGAGCAAGCACTACATAAGTGTTAGCTTTGATCACCACCTCCTGAGTAATTTGTGTCCTCCGTGGACATTGAAAACAGTCTGACAATCCTACCAGCATGAACTCAGAATGCACAGTAGGGGGGTCCTCACCCTGAATCTCTTCAGCCATGTATGTTGGAATCCCCTTGCACATGGTAACAATGGATTTTCCAAACTGGTCCAGGTTGTTGACTTTGTCATGCTTGACTGAGTAGATCAGGCTTTTGGGAGGTGGTGCCTCTGGTCCTCTACCCTGAAGCTGAGTGTGGGGAAGACAGGTGGCAAGGAGGAGAGAGAAGGAGTGTTAAACCCAGTGGTTTGTTGAATTGGGGGTTGTATACAAGGCCAAGTAGAAACATTGCTTTGCCAACAAGTTCCGAATAGTCTAGACTGTGGTTTTTACAGTCACTGTGTATGGATGTGAGAGTTGGGCCATAAAGAAGGCTGAGTGCCAAAGAATTGATGCTTTTGAACTGTGGTATTGGAGAAGACTCTTGAGAGTCCCTTGGACTGCAAAGAGATCACACCAGACCATCCTAAAGGAAATCAACCCTGACTATTCATTGGAAGGACTGAGGCTGAAGCTGAAGCTCCAATACTTTGGCCATCTGATGCCACCTGAGCTGACTCATTGGAAAAGACTCATCTGATGCTGGGAAAGGTTGAGAGCAAGAGGAGAAGGGGACAACAGAGGATGAGATGGCTGGATGGCACTACTGACTCAATGGGCACGAGTTTGAGCAAACTCCAGGAGATAGTGAAGAACAGGGAAGCCTGGCGTGTTGCAGTTCATGGGGTCGCAAAGAATAGGACAACTGAGGGACTGAACAACAACAAGGCTGACAGGGCATATTTCTAGGCTATAATTTTTCCATAATCAAAATGAAGAAGAACCAATTACAACCCTGTATATCTCAGCACTTTGAAATGTCCTAAGGGATTTAGCTGATTCAAAACCTCAGCTTTTCGTAACAGCGTTAAGTCAGGGTAAATTTACACTGAAGGTTGTAGCTCGTTTGGTCATCTTATATTCCTTGGATTGAGCTATATGATAATCAGTCTCTGAAAATGCAGTTTTCTTTACACTATCATTAAAAGATACCCACTTATCAGTTATACAAATATAAACTCAGGCTGACATTTTAGTGATAGTTCCCCTCTCCCTGCCCACCACTCCTAGGGTTACCAGATAAAATACAGGACACCCAGTTAAATTTTGATTTCAGGTAAACAACAGATCATTTGTAAGCATGTCCCAAATATTGCATGGGACATAGTTAGGAAAAAAAAATTATCCACTGTTTATCTGAAATTCAAACCTAACTGGGTATCCTCTATTTTTGTTTGTTAAATCCAATAACCCTAACCCAAATCTTCCAGGAAAATGTCCTTGAAGTGTGGAGGACTCCCCTTGATGTGAACAGAGCTTTGTTCCCCTATTAGTAAGAGTGAGGTGTTCTGATCAGACTCCAGAGGGGCAGGTTTGAGTGTGATGGCAGTTGCCTCTTGTCAGGCAGTTCCAATTCCTCTTCCCCTTTAGGCTGCACGTGACAATGTACTATGTGGTCAAGAGGGAGCAACTGTGACCTTCTCATGGTTTATTGGAAATCATAAGACCCCTCTGCCTCCCCACCCCCAAGCAAAGAATAAAATGACTTTTGCTTTTACCTTGTTTTTCTTGGCCAGCATATCAAGGGCTTGAATAGAGGGCATGACTTCCTTGTTCATTTTGTGCACAATGCACGACTTCTTCTTAAAGGATCTGATTACAGCAAAGCCCTATTAAAGAAGATGGTGGGTAGTAAACAGTGTGTTCTCCAAGGTGTCTTTCTCATCAGAAATTAGTTTCACCAGCAGAGGGAAATGGAATTGTGAGATCACAATGGACTGAGATAAGAGTGCTGGATCTGGCCCTGTTTTGCAATCATATTTATTGCTGACATTTGGAAGCATAGATCACAAACTCTTTGAGGGAGAGACTGTTGAATTCACTTCAGGCTCTAGCCCAGCAAGAGTCTCCCTACATGTTTGTTTTGCTGAAATAAATTTTTAAATACTTTCATGTTTTAATCTCCTTTGATCTTCACAACATTTCAAGCAGGCTAGCAGGATAGTTGGAGAAGGCAATGGCAACCCACTCCAGTACTTTAGCCTGGAAGATCCCATGGATGGAGGAGCCTGGTAGGCTGCAGTGCATGGGGTCGCAAAGGGTGGAGCACAACCGAGCACCTTCACTTTCACTTTTCACTTTCACGCATTGGAGAAGGAAATGGCAACCCACTGCAGTGTTCTTGCCTGGAGAATCCCAGGATGGTGGAGCCTGGTGGGCTGCTGTCTATGGGGTCACACAGCGTCGGACACAACTTAAGTGACTTAGTAGCAGCAGCAGCAGTAGCAGGATAGTAATTAGTTTTATAATTGACCAGATGATAAAACTGAAACTACAAAGAGTTGCCTTTTCTAAATGACAAATTTTGTTAAATACAGAGCTGATAATTGCAGAGTTAGGTTTTCTAACTAGAGCCAAGTGGGTATTATTTTTTTTTGTATTTTTAGCTGCCCCTACATTTAATTAATATTGTCACTTACATTTACTTTGGTCCTTTTGAATTATAAATGAAATGTCAATTTCTATCTTTTTAGGAAATTGACAGTAGAATGATATGGATTATGGTTTGGCAACAGTAATATTATGAAGGTCTTTCATCTTTATTGAGGGTTTCTGCAGGTAAGGCCAAAGGATGTTGCACTTGTTTTATAGCCTCATACCATTCACTGGATTCTAATTAACATTCACTGACTTGAATTTTAACTTACTATGAGAAACTTATTGACAGCAATTTTATCTAAGAAGGTAAGCTGAGTAAGCAAAAGAGACACTTTTACTTATAACTCTCTTCTTATGTGCAATTAGAATTTACGTAATTTTTTTTTTATGGTTAGCAGGCAGTTTTCATTATTGTTTAAAAAGGAATGCCATGTTTGCAAAGAACAGATATTGCGTGTTGACTACCTACACTTTCATAATCCCAGAGGGAATTCCAGGAACCCCATCCGTTGTTATTGTCAATATTGGCCACGCCATGTTCGTTGTTGACACTCACTGACTGCTGCCCACTTCCACCACTGTTGTTGTTATCATTGACATTGATATCCTGAAATTTACGAGAAATTGACAATGATTTAATACCACTTTTCTTTTTTCAAATGCATTTTGGTAACACACTTTAAAAAATAAAACTTACATAGCCAGCAAGAGTAGGAGTCAGGAAGATGCCAAGAAGTCCAGCAAAGACAATCTGAAATCACAAATAACATTGGTCTACTGTTAAATGGCAAAACGATGTCCTCATTGTCTTTTTCTAGAAAAACTTATAAAAATGCTTACTAAATTTGTTGAGTGATCTGTCTTTTCTTCTTTGATCTTCAATTTTTTTAAACCGTAGAAAATTCAATGATAATGTTGAATTTTAGGTTAATTATAGATAATTATGTTGATTGTTTTAGAATTTTTAATGTGGGTCTTACGAAAAACTGAAGAAGTGTAAGTATGTTGAAAAATAGCGTTGACCTGAATAATAGCATACATGGCATGAAAATGGTTTTAAGTTCTGAGAAGCAGACCTGAAACTGAATTAAGATAACTTTCTTAATGTGGTCTAGAAATCAAATAGGACTAATTTCCAGATTAAATTATTGACCTGAATGCTTTTTCTTCTTCCAAGACCTCCTAATCTCAGAAGCAGTCTTTTTATTAAAAAAATTTTTTATTTATTGTGGTAAAAGTCACACAATATAAAACATACTATTTTAACCATATTTAACTATATAGTTCAGTGACACTAAATACATTCATACTATTGTCCCTATTTCCCCTTCCCATCCCACCCCAGGCCCCTGGCATCTATCAATGTACTTTTTGACTCTACAAATTTAACTATTCTAGGTATCTCGTGTGAGTGAAATCAAATAGTATTTGTCTGCATTTACTGTATATACATATATTCAAAGCAATGGATTAGTAACCAGGTTGGATATGAATGATGAGAGGCCAAAGATGGAGTATCTGGCTATCAAGTGTACTTAGTAGAAGGGAAGTCAATCACTGTCCCAGGACACCTGGGGTAACATAGTTGTCATTGAGTACATGATACTGGTTCTCAGAACACAGAGCTTATGCAGGATGCACAATTCTGGGTCCCTATGTTCATTTTCTTTGCCTGGAACAAAATGGTTTGAGACCTGCACTAGTGATTCAAGATAATTTAAAAAAATGTTTGATGTATCCCCTGATAGTTTAAAAAGGAGGATGAAAAAAATCAGAGGTGGAAGAAATTTTAAAGATCTATTAGTACAACATAATTCTTCACAGATGAGAAAATGGAGCTTCAGAAGTTGAGTGACTTGGCCAAGGGTGTACCTTTTGTTCATACCACAACTGCAAGAGAAATCAGATCTAACCTGTCTCTGAAGCTCTTTTTTTTTCTTAACCTTCCTATCATTAGCATTTATTTCCAGAAAACTATTTCACACTTGCAACTCCATTATGAAGCAGAATCTACTGTCATATATTTTAATGTTTAGTATGTCAAAATATTAATGTTTATTCACCTTACTCTAGCCCTTTTGCATCCTGTTATGAGACGGACAGCATCACCGGTTGCTTTGGCAGAATTTTGCTGTCCATTTGCTACTCTCTCGGCAAATGAGCTGATGAACTAGCTTCATGCTACTAGTGTTTTCATGACTATAAGACTATAGACAGGGTTCAAGGCAAAACTTTTTACTTAGAGATCCATTTCACAGGAGGGAATGTGACAGTAAGTCTCTCACTAATTTGTTTTGAAAATAAGCTTTTTATCTTGCCTGAACCTGCTCAGTAGTTTTTTTTTGTCAAAAACGGAATTCAAGAATGTAATGAAAAATCAGACATTTCCTACAGAGTTAGCAACTGCTTGCACTGTGCCTAGATCTGAATCAACAGATCCAGAAAGCAATTTTTTTTTAAAGATAGCACCGTATAAGATGCTCGAGCAGCTGACTAATCCCAGTATAATTATCCTTCTCTATGGAGATGTTTATAAATGCCATGATTCCATAAAAAAGGATTATTCTTATTTTCACAAATTTTTCCATGACAGTGATAATAAGAAGCATACCCCCACTTAGTTGAGAATATTAGCAGTTTCCAATTATAAGGTAATAAATTCAAAAGTAACAATCTACTCACTGTGAACTTCATCTTAACTGCACCAAAGCAATGAAGCTGAGATGACAGGTGTGCATTCAGATAAAAAGTGTTCTCATATTTGTACTTGACCAGCTTTACTCAAGCTAGGTGTGAACAGGTGGGGCCTAAGACTTATCTTTCTCCATTTTCCATATCTGTGCCACATTCCGGAATACCAGGAAGCATTTTGGAATATCCGCCTGGTTGGCAAGGCATTTTGACATGGAGCTGATCTGACTCACCATATGTTGAAGTTGAAGATATCAAAATGAGCAGTATGATTGATGACAACTGCTGGTCCAATTGAAGCCGTGGCTGTGGGTATTTTATACATTGATATTACTGAGATTTAGGAAAAGAATCGTCCCTAAAATCAAACAAGATAAGAAACTATGGACCTCTTCCTGTTAGAACGTGGCATGGCTTCCTCTTCGTACCTTCAACTGAGCCACTGTGATGTTTTTGCTTAGGCTAAGCTGTTCTATTAGGGCTTCCCAAGTGGCGCGGTGGTAGAAAATCTGTCCGTCAATGCAGCAGACACAGGAGATGCGGGTTGGATTCCTGGGTCAGAAAGATCCTCTGGAGGTGGAAATAGTAACCCACTCCACTATTCTTGCCTGGGAAATCCCATGGATGGAGGAGCCTGGTGGGCTACAATCCATGGGGTTACAAAGAGTTGGTCACAACTGAGCATGCAGGCATGCAAACATATTCTATTAGCTACTCCCACCAAACCTATATCTTCCTCTGCAATCCTGAACTCTCTCAGTGACAGAACCACACATCTGGTTAGAAAACTAAGGACTCTCTGTGACTCTTCCCACCACATACAGTTAGTTACTAACCCTTGTCATTTCATCTTAGAATTGACTCTAAACCCTAGCTTTGTCCACAGCTTTGTTCACCTGGACTTTTACAACAGTGATGTAATTGATAGCTCTGGTTATCAAAATGGCATTTTCTCCATTTTCCCTAAGGCTGTTTTTCTAAAGTATTTAAGTAAACTGACTCTACTGTGCTTTGAAATTTTCACTGACAACCTACAAGATAAACTTCACGCTCACAGGAATGGCACAGAGGGCTATTTTTTATAAGATTTCCTAAGCCTCTCCAGCTGTATCTGTCACTCTATGCTAAAATTCTGTATTTGAGCTACACACCAGGGTTCTCACTCTAGTGGGAACATTCAGGATGGTTCATGCCTCTTTGCCTTCATACATGCTGTTCCTTCACCCTGGAGTGCCAACCTTGCCTTTATTTCTAGCTGGTAATCGTTATTCATTTTCCAGGCCCAGCTCAAATATCACTGCCTCCATCATGGCTTCTCCATATCCTGGGGCTAAATCTTTTTCTTTTCCCCTGGAGCTCTAAAAGGAATCCTTGTCCTTTGACTTGTTTTTAGATAATTAAATTTTCAGAAATGATGCTAACATAATCTTTTTCTGATGTTTTCATCAGAAGCAGAGAGTAGATATTGTCACTTGGGCAAACAAGAAAAATGCTCAAAACAATCTTGGAGGTGAATTAAAGTCTTAATTTTTTTTCCTGCTCTCTCTTACAAACGGAAGTTAGTAAATTAAATTACTGAAGAGAAAAACTATACCTCATGAATCACTGATCTATAAATTTCCCCTTGGGAAGACTTCCTGAGCCCATAGCTATCCTTCTATGTATGGATTGCAATCACAGTACTGGGTTATGTGGTTATAAAGCTTGATCACTATCTATATCTCTTTCAGAATGTTGGTTTGAGTGGTTTAGTGTAGCTGTGATAAGATTTTGTTTATGTTTTTAATATGTTCACTAATCTTTACCAAACTTACTCTTTAACTGCAGAAGATCGAGAAGCCTGGGATAGAGGCAGACATCTGTGAAGAGGTCTTCATCTTCTTCACATGCTGCCATGCGACTTCAAAGTCAGAGGGGACAGAATGGTGTCTGTACACTCAGTCATGTGTAGTCACATTGGCACATCGCTGCAGTACCTAGGATACGCTTTAAGTGTCATATCTAATGAAGGATTGGAGGTTGACATATTTTCCTCTGGGCCTATGGAATGCTGGTCTGGAAGATGCTCCACAATGAGTAAATAGTTAATTAGCTAACTAGAGTTCAGGGTTCAATAATCTCCCTCTTAGGAACTGACAACTCACATTTACCTATCAAATGTGCTGAGGAATTTGTAGAGGAGAAATCTGTGTCGTGTTGTTTCATCCAGATTCTCCTAAACTTAACTGACCATAGAACCTGGTTTTCCTTTTTTCTTTTATTGATTTATTTTTCCTAATATCTATTAACATTCCTGGGAGGCAGCTTCCTTAGGGAGACAATTGTGCTGCCTACGAGGATGCATCTTGGATTTGACAATAATTCCTCCTTTATATAACATTGTATTTCAGTGGCCTCAAAAGTCAGAAGAACGTCTTCCTCTGTGCTTTGTGTGTGCTGTGCTGTGCTTCATCACTCAGTCATGTCGAACGTTTTCTGACTGCATGGATTGTAGCCCACCAGGCTCCTCTGTCCACGGAATTCTCCAGGCAAGAATACTGGAGTGGGTTGCCAAGCCCTCCTCCAGGGGATCTTCCCAACCCAGGGATCGAACCCAGGTCTTCCACATTGCAGGTGGATTCTTTACTGTCTGGGCCACCAGAGAAGCCCATGAATACTGGAGTGGGTAGCCTATCCTTTCTCCAGAGGGTCTTCCCAATCCAGAAATAGAGCTGGGGTCTCCTGCATTGCAGGTGGATTCTTTACCAGCTGAGCTACCAGGGAAGCCCATAATTTGTGTGAAAGTGAAAGGTGCTCAGTCGTGTCCAACTCTTTGTAACTCCATGGACTATACAGTCCATGGAATTCTTCAGGCCAGAATACTGGAGTTGGGTAGCTGTTCCCTTTTCCAGGGGGTCTTCCTGACCCAGGAATCGAACTGGGGTCTCCTGCATTGCAGGCAGATTCTTTACCAACTGAGCTATCAGTGTAGTATGTATGAAATATACTCACCTCACCCCACACCCTATATGTGTGTGGGGAGGGGTCAACCCTGACCTCAACACTAGTCTCATTCAAAAGTCTTAAGGAAGTGGGAATTCCCTGGCAGTCCAGTGGTTAGCACTCTGCACCCTCACTACTGAGGACCCAGGTCCAATTCCTGGTAGGGGAACTGAGATCCTACAAGCCATGTGCATGAGCAAGTCTCTTGCTCCCTTCCATTCTTCCATTTTATATGTTTCTTATCTTCCATTGAGAGAAAAACAGGTGTTTTTGTCACCTCCATAGAACTTAGAATATATATGGCACATATATGATGCTCCATAGGCCCATTTTGGGCTTCCCTTGTGGCTCACCTGGTAAATAATCTGCCTGCAATGGGGTAAACCTGGGTTCGACCCCTGGGTTGGGAAGATCCCCTGGAGAAGAGATAAGCTACCCACTCCAGTATTCTGGCCTGGAGAAATCCATGGACTATATCCATGGGGTTGCAAAGAGTTGGACATGACTGAGAGACTTTCACTTTCAGGCCCATTTTAAAATTTAGAATTAGAAAAAGGAGAGGCTTCCCTGGTGGCTCACAGTAAAGAATCTACCTGCAGTGCAAGAGACCCAAGTTCAATCCCTGGGTCAGGAAGATCCCCTGGGGAAGGAGATGGCAACTGACTCCAGTATTCTTGCCTGGAGAATTCCATGGACAGTCCACGGGGTCACAAAGAGTCAATCACAACTGAGCGACCAACATACACTGAAAGGTGATGCTCAAGCTAGAAGATAAAATATGCACAATATTTATTCATTTCTGATTTTTGTAGCCAGCTAGATAGGTGCTGCCTTGCACTGGCTATGGTAACACAACATGGGAGTCTCAGGAGATGGTGTGACCCCAGTGCCCAAGGTCAGTGTGGGGCAAACCAGCCCCTGCGTAAATAAAGCCTCCTCTGCCCACAGAGCTCAATGCTGGGCCATGGAAAGAACAAGGCCCTGTTTTATCTCACAGCACACACACCCAGGACCTCACGTCACCCCACACCCTGTATGTCCAGCTGGGTGTAAGCTCTCTTTGTGTGGATCAAACAGGGGTGCGATATGACTGCGATATGGTCAGACCACAGATCCGGAGGAACTTTCGGAGCTGTTCTGCATAAATCAAACTTCTATTTCCCTTCTCTCTTTCTGAGTGAAAAGGGATGTTTACTTACAGGGCAATTTTTCATCATTAAGTATCCTCATTCAAGATTCCTTCTCTGGTGTAGGTACGTAGAGGGGCTACCCTCAACACCTAGGAAGCCCGAAAGAATCTCATTCTCCGTTTTCTTCTCCCCCATTTTCTGATATTTAGGACTCAGCTGGCCTTTAACCCCTGTGACTTCACACTATACTGTCTTTGCTGGAGGGGGGACTCCCCTTCATGCTGAGATGCTGTCTCAGTCTCTCTGCCTCTGTTGTCTTGCTGAACACCAGACTGTGATGGTCCCACATCGGATGGTTCACTGTGAAATCTGAGCACCTTTGTCACTTGGAGGTGGGGACTGGAGGGGACTTCTGCCCCCATCCCACAATCTTGCTTTACCAGTTTGCATCTAAGACTCTAATAACAGTCCCTGTGATTACAGCTCCCAGGGCTTTTAGCCATGATGTACTCCTATTGAATCTCCCATATATATTTCTGGCCAGGAATGACACATCTGAAAAAGTAGCAATAGGAACATGTAGAATAGCATGTTAATAATTATTGCTAGAAAGCTTCCAATTCCAGAAAATCCATACTTATTACATAGTTGTTTTTTTGTATAGGAGAGAAATTCTTTTCAAATTACAGCAATGTGAAGGAAGCTGTTTCTTATGGCATCACAGATTCTTCTCTTTTTGTTATTTCCTCAAGGACCATTGCCTGCCAAAATCTATATAATGCTGACTTTCTGTTGCTGCCTGTATGTCTGTCCAATCACATCTGCCAAACCTCTGAAACCCCTCAGAGACAAGCTGTGATACATTATGACTCCAACCCATCGCTAACCTTGAGCGTTAGAGCGTTGTGAACAGGATTTGGAAACATCATGCTAAAAGAAGGTCTCCTGAGTAATGACATCATTTCTATAAAATATATGAAAGTAGAGATAAGGGGAATATTGATTAATAACTTCATTTTTCATCACTAGGAAGAGTAATCAAATCAAAGTACTTTTATTCTGAAAAGGAGTTGGAGAAAATACGCCTACTTGAGGAATAGAAACAAAGTGATAATAACGTGCTGCCTTATACTTATTTACAGGTAATTCAGAAGTGATAGCACACTCCTTGTTGATTGCTCATATTGAAGCAATTTAGAGGAAGTGGTGTGAAAGCTCATGCTGATGGTATGTTCCTTCAGCCATAGCAGTCAGGCCTGGGAAGGATCAGCGTGAGCACTGGAAGATGGAAATCAGATTCTAAGTGATGAGAACCAAAAGTAGCACAGCTGTGAGGACCACACCTGAGCCCAGGTTCTGTGAGGACCCCATGGCCCCCACACTGAACTATCCCCATGACTTCCCTGGCAGAAGAGGTCAAAGTGAAGGACTTGCCCTAAGACTGAACAGTGAAACATGATTTTGTGGATCATCGAATGTTCTGCAGGGTGACTGGTCTAAACTGGTTTCCTTTTCTGCATCCCAGATAGAAAATACACACATGTGTGTAATCTGTTCATGTCTGGAAGCACACATCCTCAGAGGAAGAAGCTGGATACTCAGAGGTGCTTCAGGGAATACTGAGCTCCATGTTTATTCAATTATGTATTCGTTCTACCCACACCCCTAGTCTCCAATTCCTGGAAATGCTTAATAGAGTGTATCCACTGGGATTTATTCTGGAATGTATTTTTTCTTCAGGGGTCCAACTGCATTTAAATAAAGACTCAATGCCCCTCATCCAGCCTGGGAAGTTTTTTCATTTGCTGCTCAGACCTATAATTCTTTGCTCATTTTCTCATATTGAAAAGTAATCAATTAACCATGTTAATTAACCAGCTAATGCAATGAGCCAGTTAAACACAAGTGCTATAGAAGATTCAAAGATATAAAACAAGTGCTCACACTCCAAGATCCTGAAATCTGTCCAAGGGCAGGATTGGTTTTTTGGACATGTGATCACATAGTACCTATGCAGGACAGAGGGCCCCAAACTTAACTTTTTGGAGTTGCCAACTTGAAATTCTTATTAATTATATTTCTGAATTTGTGTTTTGTAAGTAGAGTCCAGTGGGACAATGCAGCATGCCCTGGGGGCTTGGATTTGTGGCTTGTGGGTCGTCCCAATTCCTGCTTCTCCCCAACTTCCTGGATGGTCTCTCCATCCCCCACTTCTCTACCTCCACTGTGGAGTCTGGGTGCAGATGCAGACACGATCGAGGTCAGACATGTACACCTGCATGCTGAGTCATAGTGAGGGGCCCCGGGTGCCCCTCAGGATTTGCAGTTACTTCCAACTATCCCCATGCCTGAGAGACTGTGACATTAACTATCAAATCAAAGACACCATCATAGGTTGAGAGAAAGAGAGAAGAAGAAAGGAAAAAGCTTTTTTTTCTTTTTTAAAATTTATTTATTTATTTTAATAGGAGGCTAATTCCTTTATAATATTGTGGTGGTATTTTGTTTCTTGAGCAAGAGGTGCCATATTTTCATTTTGCCCTGGGCTTCACAGATTACGTATCTGGCTCTGTAAGGAGACAAGACACACACATAATGTGGCTATATCAAAATAAGGTAAGAGAAAGGTTCTGGGAGGCTTTGAGCTTATCCAAGGTCACATGCCAGTTAAAAATGGAATAATCCTTTCGTGTAACCCAGAAGCCTATATTCTTTTCTTTTATGCCTTGCAGTTTCTCCAAATGAGCAGTAGAGACAAAACATTCAGAGGAGAGTGTGCCCTTTAAGCTGGAATAGTTGTGGAGGCTTCATGCAGAAGATGAACCTTTGGTCAAGTCCTGGGGGGCAGTCTGGATCTACACCTAGGAAACAAGTGTCAGCCTAGGGGAGTTGCAGAGCCAGGTGGTGTGAGCTGGGGGAGTTCAGTGGCTGGGAGAATCACCTTACAACATTCTTAATACTCTCAGATTCATCTTTATAGTTATGAAATGTCCCATTTAATTGCATTTCGATAGAGAAAAGTTGAGTCAGAATTATTCCACTTATCAAGAACTGACAATTTGCTACACACTAAGCTCAAGATACTCTAGGGATTTAATCTTCACTAATAGCCATGCGAAAATTCCCTTTCTCCCTGACTTCTGAGCTCAGCTATGTCAACCTCATACTTCCCTGCATGTGTGAAGGCGCTTTTCTCTTTGCCACACCTATAAGTTCCTTGCGCTCCTCCCAGAAAAATAATATTTTAGTTGGTGTTAGTTTCCGTGGGTGTTTCTCTAAAAAGGCAATCACTCATTTTTTAAAATAATTAACACACCTTTAAATTTGATTTGCTGTCTTCATATAGGCACATATTCAATGGGGTATCTAAACAGATATGTATATTTTAGAAATGTAGATACTATTTATTGTGTAGAATTTTGTGGCTCACCCTAAAATAAATAGAAGAATTGACCCCTTTATCATGCTGTTATTGCCCACTTTAACTTGGATAATTTTTTTGGAAGCCTGCTTTATCTAAAATTAATATAGATACTCTAGCTTTTAAAAATTAGTGTTATATGGTATGTATTTCTTTACTCCTTTACTTTAAACTGTATTTTAATATATAATCTATGTCTTTATATTTAAAGTGAGTTTCTTGAACATAACATATAGTTGGGTCTTGTTTTTCTGATCCACTTTGACAATCTCTTTTTTGCTTGGTGTATTTAGATCATTCATATTTAAAGTAATTATTGAAATAGTTGGATTAATATCTAATATGTTTGAAACTATTTTGTATTTGTTTCATTTGTTTTTTTTCTTTCCTTTTTTTAACTTTTTTATTTTTTTAAACAGTTTTTTGAAAAGATAAGTTTTAAGTTGGCATTAAAATTGAGTGGAATTCCTGTATCCTCCTTGCCCTCACATGCATAGCCTCCCTCAGCAACATGGAAATGAAAGGTACATTTGTCACAATTGATGAACCTATACTGACACATCATTACCACCCAAAATCCATAGTTGGCATTACATTTGAACAGCTGTCTATCAGATCAATTAAGAATAAGGAAAAAGATTTCATTTTACCTTCTTTATTCCTTCTCTGATTGTCTTAGGCATTCAGACGTGGTGGTTTATAAACAATACATATTTATTTTTTCATAGTTCTAGAGGCTCATATGTCCAACAGATTCATAATCTATGAGAGCCCACTTCTTCCATGAGGGCCATTTTCTTACCGAGAGGCTCTGCAACTTGTCAAAGGTCACATGGCAGCTAAAAAATGGGATGATGTTTTCATCTCTGGGAGCCTGTACTTTTCTTTTGTGACTTGTGGCTTCTTCAAATGAGCAATATAGACAAAACTTTCAGAGGAGAGTGAGTTCTTTAAGCTGGGGTAGTTATAGAGGCTTCACCCAGAAGATGGAACTTTTTTCACCTTATGCTCACTAAAAGAAGTAAATGGTTTCTTATTAAATTATTGATTTGTGATTTCTTAATAACTAACAAGACTGAATGTGTATTATGAATAATAAATAGTGACCATAACATTAGATAACATTTATTAAGAACCTACTGTGTCTGCTACTCTACTATGTGCTTTATATGTGTGCCCTCGTTCAATCTTCATGGTACCCCTGTGAGGAGATGTTTTATTACCCTCTCTTTACAGATGAAGATATTGAGGCACTGAGAGATTAAATAACTTGGCAAAGAACACACAGTGAGCTGGAACACTTAGACAATTCAAATTCAGGTAAGATGTGTCAGAAGCTGTAACTCAAAGCACCTCCTATTGTTTTGTTCCCTCTAATCATGTCTTTGGCCATTAAAGACATGTTCCATGTGTTCATTTTATAACCTGTGGATTTGTAAAATGTTTCATAAGTTGAGACTAAATCTACATCTGTGACTCAATTTCTGTTTTGTAAATAGGTTCATTTGTACTCTTTTTTAAGATTCCATATTTAAGCAATATCATATGATCCTTGCTTTCTCTGTTTGATTTACATCACTCAATAGGGCAATCTCTAGGTCCGTACATGTTGCTGCAAATTACTTGTGTTTCTTTTCTGTTACTTAACATCTACTATATATTCTTGATTATTATTTTTTAATTGAAGTATAGTTGACTTACAATATTGTGTTAGTTTCAAATGTACAACAAAGTGTTTCATATATATATACATATATATATATATATATGTATATATATATATTCTTTTTCAGAATCTTTTTGCATGTAGGTTACTACAAAATACTGAGTATACTTCCCTGTGCTATACAGTACATCATTGTTGGTTATCTATTTTCTATATATATAGCAGTGTGCATAACATTTACTATATTTTAATAGTTATTCATGTTTATGATAGCAAGCTCTGAGAACAGATACTCATCGGGTCTGATTTATTCTTCTATCCATCTCAGAATATTTATCTGGTGACTTTCATAAGGGAGACTGTCATTAAGAACAGAAGGAAAAAGAGAAATAAAAGAAGGAAGGAAAGAAGAAAGAGAAACAAAATATATAAAGGTAATATGAAAAGAAAATAGCATGGTGAAAGGTGGGGAGTCTAAGATATGGAGGGAAAGGACAGGAAAGTAAAGTTGGGTGTCTTTTGTGGCAATTGAGTAAATGAACATCTCTCTGTCCCTATAACCACATCTTCTCTCCTTCATTTAAATATTTCTCACTCATACTACTTGAGAAATTTAGTTTGCAATGAGACTATAATAGTGAGCTAAATGCCAAGCTGCTGCTGCTAAGTCACTTCAGTCGTGTCCGACTCTGTGCGACCCCATAGACGGCAGCCCACCAGGCTCCCCCGTCCCTGGGATTCTCCAGGCAAGAACACTGGAGTGGGTTGCCATTTCCTTCTCCAATGCATGAAAGTGAAAAGTGGAAGTGAAGTCGCTCAGTCGTGTCTGACTCTTAGCGACCTGATGGACTGCAGCCTACCAGGCTCCTCCACCCATGGGATTCTCCAGGCAAGAGCACTGGAGTGGGTGCCATTGCCAAGCTAACAGTATCCAATTTTAGCCTACAGTTGCTGGAGATTTTTAGAAAGTCTTTGAACACAAGAGCAACTTAAGCAATATGGTGCCTTTAAGTCTTGAATTAATTGGTTCTGAGGATGGAACAATGGAAAGTCTGGAAACACGGAGACAATTTTGGCCTTTTCTCTTATGCCCAAAGACTAGCTTCCTCTTTTTGCACAGAGCTAAGCTTCATTTCCCTCACGTCTAGATATGAACTGTGGCTGGTCCTTACTAATGGATAATGAATGGATGTGGTCATTTTCATTCTGAAGAAGCTAAAAGAAGATGTGTTTACTTCATGCTGTTGATCTAAACTCTCAACTGCCTGTTTGTTGCTGCCGGGATAACCATGAAACTACATTTGAAGATGGGGAAGCTATCTTCCCCATCTTGGAGTGGGTTGCCATTTCCTACTCCAAGGGATCTTCCCAACCCAGGAATTGAACAGATGTCTCCTGCATTGCAGACAGATTCTTAACCATCCTGAGTCACCAGGGAAACCCCTATTAATGCTAACTATTGTCGTTATTAGACATACAGACTCAGAACTCTTGAGGGGACAAGAGACACATTAAAGGGTAGAGTATAATACCTCTAATTCTAATATCTACTGTGTGATTTTAGGGGGGATTTTGGAGCCAGATATGGGAGGAAATTGCAGATGTACTGTAACACTTCTTGCTGTTGCTGTCTTAGAAAGATTAAATGAAAAGCCCATTTTACATCCAACGCAGCTGAACAGCCAAGGTAGGGGAATTCCAATGAACTAGGTAACTCCCAAATTGCCCAAATGTCTGCTTTTTAAAAGCTCAAGTTTTAAATAGTTACTGGCTAAGAAGTCATTCCAGCTCTAGAACAAGAACATCATTTATGTTTTTTCTGTGCTTACTGTAGTAATTTTCCATGTTGAACAATTCTGCCATTTACAGGTGCTATTTGCTTTTGTATTTCCCCACATTTGAGTTCAAGATCCCACCCTAATTCTAGCTAGCCATTTCTGACGGTAGAATTATAAAAATTACTTGTATCATCTTTATTGTCTCTATTTTTTCAGTCTGAGAATTTCTCAGTGTACACCAAGATAACAAGAACTATGTAAGTCATAGTTGAGATGGAGTTTTGGGTAAAGTTTAAACATAGAAAATTGGTTAATGCTGGTAATTGGGCAGAGGGATTTCTGAGACTTGTTCTTCGTGGATTTCTGGAAACTAGGACCAACTCTGCAGAAGAGGAGAAAAGAAGTCCTGAGATGGCTTTTTCTTATAACATGTCCGCAGACACTACCCTCAGCTCTAGGCCCAGATCCAGCTCTTGGATGGAAAATTCAACAAGCAGGGCAGGGATGAAAAGACACTGAGTGGGGCCCGACTCATGTCTTAAGGGTGGACTTTACTATCAGGTGAGATTTAGGAATATAGTATTAGATATAGATGACCATGAGATGTTTGTGTAGAACAAGGGTCTTGAAATGTTTTCAAAGGGTGGACATTGAAATCACAAATGCAACAGAGAGTAGATAAGTGGCGATATTTACAGAGTGACCAAGTGACGAATTTTCACTATTGAGTAATGAACTTCTCTGATATCATGTTATGTGGTTGTGTCTTAATCCTGATAAAGGAGTTTGCTGGGGTGTGGCATTGATAGGAACATGGCCTTTTTCAAAGTGATCATTATAGACAGAGATTTCTGCACCTGAAATCCGATATAAAGGTAGAAGTTGCACTGGGCAGCCTCACTTGCTCCAGCAGTTTCTTCTTTTCAGGCAAAATGGAAATCTTTGTGAGTATTTGTTTAAATTTCTTTATACTGTTATGGTTACTGCTTGCAGAGAATGTTCAAATCCAATGTGTGTTGGTTTTCAGGGGTCTTAGACAAATACTGCATTCGTCTAAGTTTCTTGATTGAATTAATGCTGTCTTTGGCAGGAATAATGTCAAATATTAATTTGTCCATATTTATTTGTCCTTTTTCTATTTCTTGAGATGTTTACTAGGAAAATACAAAGAAAAAAAATGGGAAATATCAAGGGAATTTTAATTTGTAATATTTTAATAATAATTCCTTATTAAAAAAAATTCCTTATTGTGAAATTTGGAGGGCATTTTAGGATAACTATATTTACCATCTAAAAGGGAAATAGTGATTTGAAAATAATAATATCAGGGACTTTCCTGGTGGTCAAATAGTTAAGGCTTTGTGCTTCGGCTACAAGGGGCACAAGTTCAATCCTTGGTTGGGGAACTAAGATACTGCATGCCATGAGGTATGGTCAAAAGTAATAATAATAATATCAATAATTAAAAAAATCTGCCATTTCCCAAGTGCATGCTAGGCCTTATGCTGAACATTCCAACGAACCACTTCATCTGTTCACTGCAGCAAGTGTATGTGTGCTATGCTCAGTTCCTTCTGCTGTGTCTGAACCTCATGTGACCCTATGGACCAGAGCCTGCCAGGCTCCTTGGTCCTTGGGATTCTCCCTGCAAGAATACTGGAGTGGGTTTCTTACTCTCGGGGGTCTTCCTGACCCAGGTATTGAACCTGTGTCTCCTGCATTTCCTGCATTGCAGGGGGATTCGTTACTGCTGAGCCACCGGGGAAGCCACTGAACTGAGTGGTATTGCCCCATTCTACAGGTGAGGAGAGTGAGACACAGAGGACTATGATTTCCCCCGGCCAGAAATGTGGGGTTTAGTCTTGAACTCTATCCGTCTTAGGCCCCACATACAGAAGCAATCGTGGCAGAGCAACTCTGCCATGACCACTTCAACGGAGCCCGGCCCTGATCCCAGTCTCCCATAGCTTCACATGGCAGCGCTCCATAGACAGTGACCTATGTTCTATTGCAGCACGGAGCTCCTTCCCCTCAGCCTCTACCCCTTATTCTCACTGAGTTGTTGAAGGAGAGAGTAATATAAGTACCTCCCCATAAGCTGTTAAACACTGTCAATTTAACCAGTTCCTTCTCCTAGGATCTCTTGATTTTCCAAAAGAGATCTAACCCCAAAATGCACACCTGGGACCGTGGGGTATTAAGCACATTGTTGGGTGGGTGACTATTTGGGGGCAGGGGACATTTCCTGACTCTTTAATCATTTCTCTAAATGCTCAGCCCTCCACCCATCTAACTCAAGCTTCTGTAACTTGACCCATTAAATAGAACACGTAGGAGTGTCAGAGGTTACTAGAGCTGGCCTTGGAGCCGAGGTTTTCTGTATGCGAGTAGACAGGTTGGACGTCTGCCCTTAGGTCCATGTTAGACATTCTACCCACAGTCACCAGGACAGAAATATTATTGATGAGATGCAAAGGGAAGTAGGAAAACCTCACTGCTGCTGCTGCTGCTAAATCACTTCAGTCGTGTCTGACTCTGTGCGACCCCATGGATGGCAGCCCACCAGGCTCCCGTCCTTGGGATTCTCCAGGCAAGAATACTGGAGTGGGTTGCCATTTCCTTCTCCAGTGCATCAAAGTGAAAAGTGAAAGCGAAGCTGCTCAGTCATGTCTGACTCTTTGTGACCCCATAAACTGTAGCCTACCAGGCTCCTCCGTCCATGGGATTTCCCAGGCAGGAGTACTGGAGTGGGTTGTCATTGCCTTCTCTGAAGCCTCACTGACAGGTACTAAAAACACCCGCCTTCCTGAAGAGTCTCTCCGTCATCAGTCCCAATGACAGAGCAGTGATGCTCTGTGTTCTGTGATGCTCAGAACAGGGAACACAAAACCAGGCTCAGCATATCGAATGAGACCCTGTACCACAGGATGCCAGCAGTGCCCGGGTCAGCCTCGCATTCTGCTGGCCCAACACTTGTCTGATGGCATCTAATGGGAATGTGGACATTTTCTTTGATGTCAGCCTCAGAAGTTATTTGTGCCCCCACGATCTTATTCTCATAGTTTCCCTTAGGAATACATAGGTACCCCTATCACCCATGAATCTATTTTAAATCTGTCTTACTCTCTTTATCTCAAGGAATTAAATAATTTTTTAAACCAAAAAGCACAACTTGATGCCTGACTACTAAAGCCAGTATGAATACCTCCAGGGTCCTCCTCTTAGTAAAATGAGCCCTTTCTTACTGCTCATCTCTCTCAAGTATTTTTTTAAAAATTTTATTATTATTATTATTATTACTTTTAACACCAAAAGGCATCTTGTATTTCCCCCAAGTATTTTTCTGGCATATTCTTCCTAGAAGGTTGTGTTGTTGGGAAGGGTCAGGAATTTGGTAACAAAGGGAGAACTAATCTGAAAATTAGCAAAAACTCACCAAATGCCTGTCAAATGAATGAGTGTTGGCATATTTTGGAGATGGACTGTTGACCATCCATGACCTCCCACCAGAGTCTTTAAGTATATATTTTCTGAGATATTTGTTCTTGTCATGTTCTGTGTCACCCCACTCCAAATGACAGCCCTATTATGAATGGATGTGACTGGTCTGTTTTTCAGGTGGTATTTGTGGTGGCACTGACCTTCTTTGGGACACAATCTTTGGGAAATGAGGTGAGTTAGTTCACTACAGATATTATACCCTAGAGATATTGGGAGAGGAAAAAGAAGACACAAGATAACCTGAAGGACAACAGAGAGTCCACATGCCCTGTACGTGGGATGACATCCCAGAAATAACCAGTAACAGAAACAATGAGGTTGACTATTTCTTCCAACCACAATACCTTAAAAATATAACCCTTTGCTTTAAAATGTGGTCAATTTCATTTCTCACGTGATGTCATTGCTTTGCCCATATATAATACAGTGAACTAAGAGGAAGACCTTTGCATTCTTATTTTAGCATGGGCTTTTGGTTTGGGATGCCAGTGGCAACATCTCAATGTTCAATCTCTTGTTCAAAGCAATAGAAGGCTTTACTTTGCCGGGAGGGTTGCCTTTCAAAAGCACATGGTTTGTGAAAACACCATTATGTCTTTGTCAATCTAGGTTTACAACATCATCAGCCCAACTGACAAAGGTGGCCAAATTCAGGAGACGATGACAATTGACAATGAAAAAAATGCTGCCGTCATTAACATCCATGCAGGATCATGCTCCTCTACCACCATTTTTGACTATAAACACGTAAGCAGCAATGTTTTATATTCTTCAAGAGTGGACTTCTACAGGGTGGAGGGACAACCATTTATCATGCATTTGAATTCCAGGATCTAGCCTTGTAATACTTTCAGAATTTCCTTACTTCTTCTTTTCCCATTTCTAATTAAAAAATTGATGAGACAGGAAATATACGAATTGGCTTGATCTTTTCAGGTAGGAAGCATGATGATGTTGGCTCACTACAGGCTCAGAAAGTGCCTAGAAGAGTGACTAAAACCCAGGGCAAGGCCTGGCACACAGGCTCTCAAAAATATTTGTCAAAGGTGTGAGTGAAGTAGGGCTTCTTCTAATACAAAAAATTCTGCAGAAAGAGAGCAATCACGAAACAAGCAGTCACAAAAAAGCAGAAATCCTGAACAACTACATATTTAACTATGTACATAGGATATGAAAAAATTATACTTTTGGAAGAATTAAAGCATGTTAACTTAAAAACATGCTATTTCCAAGTTTCAATTACTAGAATTAACAATAAATCTCAGAAACCTGCTCAGAAAACTTATTCCATCCTTGACTCATTCATTTATGTGTTTGTTTTCCATTTATTCCATCTGGGTGACAAACCTGCTTTTATCTATGGAGAGAGTTATGCACTGTGGATTTAAGCAGTCCATAGTCTATGGCACTGGGCATTTGAACTTGCTTTTCTTGTAGAAACCTTCTCCCTGCCTCTGTCCTACTGTTATTGGGAGTTCCATGAAACATTTGAAGGCATCAAGTCTTAGTTTTCAAGGAGTTGTGCTAAAATACTTTTTAAGCAGGTGTCAGGGAAATCCCAAAAGTATCTTTAAAAAGTAGCATGGTGAGAAGTTGGTTTAAGCCTCTTCCACTCTCTTCAGGCTTGGCTTCAGTTGACTTTTGGATTTTAGGAACTGGAAATTAATGAGAACTGAAAATTAGGGACTAGAAAGATTTGCATTATATACAATCTTATATGCTGAATAATTATTTAGAACTATGCCGGGAAAACTCCACTCCAGATGAATAATCCAGAAGGTTCCTTTTGGCTCCAAGGTCTTCAAACTCCATTGCTCTTCAAATCCCATCTTCCTCCATTCCATCCTTATGCAGCCAGCTTGGGTTTGAGGTAGAGATAAGATGAAGAGAAGATGGTAATGAGGGGAGAGGAGAGTCAATGAAACATGTATGTGTGGAGCATGAGGGTGGTGTGAATATGCTGAGGAGATCTTCTAAAGCAGTACTGTCCAGTGAAACTTTCTGCAATGGTAGAAATGCTCTGTATCTGCATTTTCCAGTAGGGAAGCTACTAATCACTTGTGGTTACAGAGCACTTGAAAATATGTGATGGAGGAAGTACACTTTAAATTTTATTTAATTTGACTTTAAATGTAAATGGAAACTTGTGGCTGGTAATTAACATATTTGAAAGCACAGGTCTAAAGAATACCGTATTTACTCCAAATTGAGGAGGTGGCAGAACAAAATCAATAGAGAAAGACAAAGAGCAATTTCTCCTTGACCTTTCAAACCCCAAACTGCAAAACCAAAACATGAAAAGTGAGGCACACATCAAGAGTTTACACAAATTTAGAGGTAGAAATGACAAGTGAAAAAGTGAAATGACGAGGTAAAAGAAGTCAAATGGATAGAATGGATTGCAGCTTGAAAGTCTTACTGTGTATGTTTGAAGCTTTCCCGAACGGCTGTGCTCACCACGTTCAGGAGCTGGGAGGGGCAGTAACTGTGCTCTTGCTGCTTCAGGGTTACATTGCACTCAGGGTGCTCTCCAGAAGAGCCTGCTACATCCTGAAGATGGACCACAAAGCCATCCCTGCTCTGGACCAACTCAAACGGTACACCTTCGAGAGGAAGGTAATTCTGGGGTAGCCTTAAGTATTTCCTGTTCTTGAGCCGGAGAATGTGGGGTCCATGGAGAAATGAAGAGGGTAAGGGATAAGGATACGGTACTCTCCACTTTAAAGCATTTTCATATTCATTGATTTTAGAGCAGGAATATATCTCTTAGCTTGAGTTCCACTATGCAGCTCCCAGTTATAAGAACTTATAATACGAAGGCTGCCGCTGCTCGGCCCTAGATATGTGTCCTCAGGCAAGCCATTTACTTCCTTAGAAAGTAAAAATAACAATTAAAAATTTAAAAACCTATCATAAATGCCAGTGTCTTTGTAGAAAGGACTAACTGCTCTTTTCATGATTGGGAGGAAAAATGAGTGAAGTTATGATATCCAATAACACAGTGGTGCAAGTAAATACAATATAATGAGAATAAGCAAGCATTGTGTGAGGCTAGGGACTTGAGGTTTAATTCTCCTTTTGTGTCTTCTCATTGGGCACAGGATTCACCCTCTCTAGGTTTCATTATCATTAACTGCAAAATAACACTGATAAAAATGAGGCTTCTCTATAGACCAAGCGGTCAGAAGAGATGATGTCTTGAGATCCCTGACCACCTTCTGTTCAATAATTTGAAAGAGAAAAAGCCACAATGTAGAATAAGGTACACCAGATTATATCAATTTATTTCATCTTATTCCACTCTGTCATACTGATCTAGGCTTTGAACAGCATGTTTTCGGACAAATACATCTGGGTCAAGTACAACCCACTGAAGTCTCTGATCACAAATGTGGATTGGTTCCTGTTTGGATCACCCATCAGGCAGCTTTGTGAACATGTCCCCTTATATCAGGGGGAAGTGGCTGATAAGACACGTAAGTACCAATAAATCATTCCTTTACCAAATATTTTCTGACTGCTCCATTATGTCAGGCACTCTGTTAAATGCTGTGTGAGATACAAATAAACATGAAACATGACTCAATTGGGTTTATTTGGGGATTTAAATATCTTTCATGTGTGGAAATGCTTCTAAATATTGGGGGAGACACAGAAATGAGTAAAACTCTACCCCCAAGGAACACATGATCTGGTGGAGAAGTTAATTCATTATGATAGAGGATGGAATAAAAAAAAAAGATTCCTTTGGCACCAAGGGAAAACTATTGGATTCTCTAAAGTATAGTATAGGGCTTCCTTGGTGGCTCAGTGGTAAAGAATCCACCAGGAGACACAGGACATGTGTGTTCGATCCAAAGGTTGGGAAGATTCCTTTGGAGTAGGAAATGGCAACCCACTCCAGTATTCTTGCCTGGGAAAATCCCATGGACAGAGGAGCCTGGTGGGCTACAGCCCATAGGGTCGCCAGGAGTCAGACATGGCTGAGCAACTGAACACAGTACAGCATGGTAACTCTGGTTAATAATATAATATTGCATACTTGAAAGCTGCTGACGGTAGAGATTAAGGATTTCTACCACACAAACACAAAAGGGTTAACTATGTGAAGTGATGGATGTGTTATTTTGACCTTCTATAATGTATCTGTATATCAAAGTATCATACTGTACACTTTGGTGGTGGTTTAGTCACTAAGTCATGTCCAACTCTTTGCAACCCCATGTACCATAGCCTGCCAGGCTCCCGAGTTCATTGGATTTTCCAGGCAAGAATACTGGAGTGGGTAGCCATTTCCTTCTCAGGGGTATCTTCCTGACCCAGGGATTGAACCTGAGTTTCCTTCATTGAAGGTGGTTTGTTCACCACTGTGCCACCAGGGAAGCCCCAATATATTTTACATTTTAAATATATACAAATATATTTGTCAATTGTTTCTCAAAAAAGTTAAAGAGCAATCAGAATTTAGGATAAGATTGGCCCAAGAAAGAGCAGGCAAAGTGGACTGACAGACAGGGAATATAAACTCTGATTTATCCAGTTAACATATGTCACTGTGGTCATTCCTGGTATTTTTACACAAAATTGCTAAATATGCCCAAGTATTAAGCGTGGCCAGAGTGAAAGAGAGGCTGGATCACAGACAATGAAGGCAACAAGAAAAATTCCTCAGAGTAGTGGGAGGTAGATAAAGAAGAAAAGAAGTGGCACTTATTACCTGTCTATTGCCCAGGTGTTGAGATATTTTTCTTTTAATAAGGTCATTAGTACTTACAAGTAAAGGCACACTGGCATGCCATCAATGCAGAATGCTATGGCATCTGCTGAGCCAGAGAGTACTTCCAGGAATTGTTAGTCTTATTTAAGCTAATATATGATTATTCTTTACAAGTATAGCTGAAATCTTGGGCAACATGAAATTACATGTGCAATCTCTCGTCAAGACATTTACAAAAGGGCATTGGTTTGCTAAATTAAATTTAATTTGCTAACGTCTTCATTCTCTTTCTTTCAAAAATTTCCCCCTTTTTAGATAATATTGGTGCTGGAGCCTGCGCAAAGGCTGGGCTCCTGGGCATCTTGGGAATTTCCGTCTGTGCAGATGTTCACGTGTAAGGCATTCAGCACACTGATTTCATCTTTTTAAAGAAATACACCCTTGGTTTCCACTCAACAGCCAAATTAAATTCTTTCTTAATGCCCCAACTAATTTGGAGATTCACTAGTAAAACATGACTAGTATATTTATAGATATCTGCGTGTTTGTTTTTGTAAACCACAAAGGGAAGTCAAACGATGTTTGCATCAATATATGAAAGAAATTGCCAGGATTTCAAATAAAGTGCATAGTGTGAAAATTCCCAGATAATATAGGTGAGTTCCATACAGGCTGGTCAGTTATGTGCAAGTCTCCACTTTTGCATCTGTCACTTAAAGCAGCTGCCCATCTCTCCATCCAACACATTGAAGTAGCTTAGGTAGAGCAGGGGCTCAGGTGACAGTAACTTCTACCTGATGAGCGGAATAGTTTATTTATACCCTTTAAAGACAGCTTGCCTGATCAGATGATGCAAACTTTATATATAAAGTTTATGTTATCACGTATACCTTCTGACAAAGTCTCCAACTTTGAGGGCCATTTATATAACTTTTAGTTCATCAGATTAGTAGACTCAACTGTAATAAACACTATCATGACATATTTCATCCCAGAGTGTGGAGAGAGAGAGGGAGAAACACCTATCACCTAGAGAGAGATACATATTCCTGAAAAGTTTTACAGGAGTGAGGACTTGACTGGGAGTATCAAGTCAATGTAGGAGGAAAACAATTTCTAACATTTCATATAAATTGCAAAAGGTGGGCAAATTTCCAGTGCATATAATTAAATTCTCACATGGACTGGTCAGCGAATGCAAGTTCAGAACAAAGAGGAACTACTTTAGCAAGAATTTCTATCGTCAATTGCTCCTATTTCTAACATCTACTCCTTAATAACCATTAGCACCAAGATAGATATGCTGGCAAAACTACCATAGTAAAGAAAGTTATTTTCTTGTTAGGCAATGAGTCATTTATATAAAACCACTTGATAACAGCAGTAAAGAGTGTATAATAAAGTGTCAAATAAAAGTAGAGCATATTAGCTGGTCCCCTAATGTTTGCAAATGATGGCACCCAAATCAAAATAACAGGTGGGAGTGGAGAGGTGGGAATTTATTGCCTCGTCTACCAAAGGAAGACAGGTATATTCTGGTCTTGGTTGGCCAGAACTAGGTGCTTGAAGGTGACCAGACTATCTTTTTCCACTCTCAACACTCTTTCTCTCTACATGTCAGCCTCAGCATCTTGCATTAGCTTTCTCCGTGGTGGTAAAACCAACATTACTGTGAGCCCCAAGGTCTCCATCTTCCTTGTGTCATCATCAGAGAGGAAAGGACTCTTAATTCTAATTTCAAATTAGCTTTACTTTGAATTACCAGGAAGATAAAACAATTATAAATCTATGTACACTCAATGTAAGAGCGCTTAAACATAAAAAGCAAACATCACCAGATCTAAAGGAAGAAGCAGATAGCAATATAATAATCATGGGGGACTGTAATACCTCACTTTTAATAATAGATCATTCACAGAAAATCAATAAGGAAAACAGCAGACTTGAAAACTGTAAACTGAACAAGCCTGGCAACATATACAGAATATTCCACCCAACAGTAACAAAAACAGTTTCTCCCTAAGCACTCATGGAACATTCTGTAGGGTAGATCATGCTAAACCAGAAAACAAGTCTTAACAAATTTAAGAGGATTGAAATCATTCCAAATATCTTTCCCAACCACAATGGAATAAAACTAGAAATCAATAACAAGAGGAAAGTATTCACAAGTACATGGGAATTAAACAACATACACTCAAACAACCACTGAGTTCAGAGAGAAGTCAAAGGGAAATTATAAAATATCTTGAGATAAACAAAAATGAAAACAGAATTAATATCTTCCCTCTCCAGACCTTACAAAGGGACTCTTTCTGGAGAATATCTAATGGAGCCCCAGCTTCCTTGTAGCTTATATTTGACTCACTCCTTTTAGGCATGTGCCTGTCCTATTTGATTTGCTTCTCCTAATAAGTTTAATTGAAGTGTAATTGGCCTACAACGCTGTTAGTTCCAAGTGCACAAGATAGTGGTTTGATATTTCTATGCATTATAATATGGTCACCATAAGTCTAGCTGCCACCTGTCATCATACAAAGATACTGCATTATAAGTGACTATAATCCTAATAGTGTACCTTAATTTTGTAACTGAAGTTTGTACCTCTTCATCTCCCTTAACTATTTTACGCATCCCTCCACTCCTTTATCCTCTGGCAACTACCTGTTTGGTCTCTGTATCTATGAGTCTGTTCTGTTTGTTCTTTTGTTCTATATTTGGGTCCACATGTAAGTGGGAATATATGGTGGTTGTCTTTCTCTGTCTGAACTATTTCATGTAGACTAATATCCTCTAGGTCCATCCAAGTTGTTGCAAATGGCAAGAGTCAATATTTTTATGGCTTATAGTCCATTGTGTGTGTGTGTGTGTATCCATTCCACTTATTCCATTGTGCATATATACATCTTATTTTTCTATTCATCTATGGGTGGACACTTAGGTTGCTTTCATATCTTGGTTATTGAAATTAATGTTGCAGTGAAAATATGGGTGCATAAGTCTGTTAGAATTAACATTTTGCTTTTTTCAGCCATATACCTGGGAGTAAAATTGATGGATCATATGGTAATTTTATTTTAGTTTTTTGAGAAAACATCATATTGTTTTTCTTTATAGTGGCTGCAGTAATTTGTATCCATACCAACAATGTACAAGGTGTTCCTTTTTCACCACAATAACATTTGTTATTTGTGGTATTTTCAATGACAGCCATTATGATAGGTGTGTGGTGATATCTCACTGTGGTTTGGATTTGCGTTTTTTTGATGATTAGCAATATTGAGCATTTTTTCATGTGTTAGTTGGGCTATGCATATCCTCCTTGGTAAAATATCTATTTAGGTCTTCTGCCCATTTTTAAAATGTTTTTTCTACATTGAGTTGTGTATATACTGTGGATATTAACCAATTTTCAACCGCATCATTTACAAATATTTTCTTCCATTTAGTGGGTTCTCTTTTTGTTTTGCTGACGGTGCCCTTTGCAGTGCAAGAGCTTTTAAGTTTAAACAAGCCCCTTTTATTGATTTTTGTTTTTCTTTTTTTTTTTTTGCCTTAGGAGACATCCAAAAATATTGCTATGATTTTTAAGCAAAGTATTCTGCCTATATTTTCTTCTAGGAGTTCTATACTTTCAGGTCTTATGTTTAAGCCTCTAACCCATTTTGAGAGGGTTTTTTTTTTTTTCCTTTTTTCATGTATGATGTGAGAAAATCTTCTAATTTCATTCTTTCCCATGTAGCTGCCTAGTTTTCCCAGCACCAGAAGGATGTTTTCTGCTAGTCTTCAGATCATTCTCACCAACAGTTGCTCTGTACATAGTTGTAACTTTTGATGTGCCTGTAGAAGGAGGTGAGCCACAGGGTCTTCCTACTCCATCATCTTGGCCACTCCTCCTCCTCATCTATTGTTGATCAGAATTTTCTAATCTCTACAGCTAAAAAAAAAACACAACAAAACAAAAAAATCCACCAACTACCTAATCCCCATTCCCCATTGACATCCTTCCTGCCAACAGTAGTCGTTTCCTGTTTAAGTAGCCATTAAAAAGATCCTTCAGTTTTAAGGAATATATTCCTTATTTAGTTTCAAGGCTTCCATAATGATTAGTCTAAATCAGTGGTTTTCAGTTAGAGCTTTTAAATAGACTGTCTTGGTTTGTCATAGCTTTTCCTCCAAGGAGCAAGTGTCTTTTCATTTCACAGCTGCAGTCACCATCTGCAATGATTTTGGAGCCCAAGAAAGTCTGTCACTGTTTCCGTTGTTACTCCATCTATTTGCCATGAAGTGATGGGACCAGATACCATGATCTTAGTTTTTTGAATGTTGAGTTTGATGCCCAGGTGAATAGCACCCACCGGATGAGGCCAGTGAAGCTGCTTCATAGGAATAACCGCAGAGATACAGCTTAAACTGTGAGGATGGTCTTTCTACCTCAGGCAGGAGAAGGAAGAAGAGGAGCACCACATTCTTGGCAGGACAAGGGGCCCCACTCCTGACTCCTGGGGAAGTTGAGAGCCAGAGTAGGCAGGGAGCCAGAGAGTAAGCTCTGGGCAGTCACCGCCCTCAGCTGATGAGCCTGCCCACCCAGACCCGCAGATCTGGGGTTCAGGGCCTATTGACTCATCCCTGAGGCTTCAGAGAGGCAGGCGTGATGAGGACAGTTAGGGGAGCCTCCTTCTAGGGTGGAAGGAGCAGGGCTAGTGAAGGGAGCAAGACTCCCCTCAAGGCAGCCTATTATTGGAGCATCATTATTATTGGAACATCATTCTCTGAGCTCAGAGGCAGGGAAATTGACCTCTGTCTTGGGCCTCCTCCCTGAGAAGGGCTTAAGGGCAAGAGTGGAATTTTTGCAAGAATCTCAGAGATTTCTTGGTGGGAGGGTTTTGAGCAGTTCCCAGCTGGGATTTAGACATGATCCTTCCGTGGCATGTTGGCAGGAAGAAAAGGACAAAGCTGAAGGAGATAGAAAGCTCAGGAAAGCGGGAACAGGGACATGGTCACACCCAACAAGTCCTAGACGGGAGGAGCGGTGACGAACACCTTGTGACGGCTGTCTCGTGCTCAGGTTTGCCCCCAGCCCAGTCTCCAAAGGGCTCACGCTTCAGGCCCCGGGGTGGTGAATGGGAGTTGTGAGCAGAAACAGCAGAAGCAGCAGAAGAGAGAAGCCTTTTCTCACTACACTTTCTCGAAGAAACCAGAGAAACGTTGCAGCAGTGAGAACAACTGACAACAAACCACGGGGGGAGACACACTTTCCTATTTCCTCTGACTCCCTGAGGCTGAGACAGCAGCGTCTGCCCAGGGCACACGCTCCGTGGAGGGGCGGCAAGTGTGGGGAGTGCTCAGCTTACAGCACCGTGGGCGGTGGGTTCCCAGTCCCTTCCGCCCAGACCTAAGAGGCAGCGCTGGAGATGTCGACAGAGGTCAGTGACAGCAGCTGTACCAAGAAATGGGGGGGGGGGGAGAAAAGAGAATAGAATATTTCCCTGCTTAGAAGAGGAATGGTTTTATAAGCCAGTTCCTAGGCCTTTCCAAAGACATTCAAAGATTATTGCAAAAGACTTAGTGAGAAGCTTGGGTTCTTCAGTCACAGATGGAGGAAAAAAAACACTTTGCTGTGAATATTAATGTGATTGCATTTTAAACAGAAGGCTGGTGGTGTTGATAACATGGAATATGTTTGGGTCAGAGTGAGGGGTACTGGCTTGAGATTCAGATATGGTGAATTTCGTTGAGAGGTGGATTAAGGATAAATATTAACAATGGTCATCAGTAGGGTGGTGCTGTAGACAGGAATGTTTATGTCTCCTTAAAGTTCATATGTTGAAATCTAATCCCCAATGTTGTGGGATTAGTCTCTTATAAAAGAGGCCTAGAGAGCTCCCTTTTACCTTCTACCATGTTAGGACACAGCGAGAAGACAGCTGTCTACATGTGAGAAGGTGGGCTCTTATCAGACACCGGAATTGCTGGTGCCTTGATCTTGGACTTCCCAGCCTCTAAAAATGTGAGAAATAAATGTTTGGTGTTTATAAGTCACCCAGTCTATGACTTTTTGGAATTTTGCCCCTCCCAATCCCATCTTCTAAAATATTTAAATCCTGATGCACACATGGAAGATTCTTTATAAGATGAAGATTGAGCTTTGAAGGACCTGAAGGACCAAAATCTATCTTGACAAGTTCTGTAAGGTCTAGAGCAGTGGTCCCCAACATTTTTGACACCAGGGACTTGTTTCATGGAAGGAGATTTTTCTGCAGACCAGAGTCAGGGGGATGGTTTCAGGGTGATTCAAATGCATTACCTTTATTGTGCACCTTATTTCTGTTATTATTACATGAGTTCCAATTCAGATTATCAAGCATTATCAAGCATTAGATCCCAGAGATTAAGGATCTCTGGTCTAGAGGGCTATGCTAGTTGTTTCTCAGAGTTGGTACAGAGCTCTTACAGCCCAGTCAATGATAGCCCAACATGGGAGGGCAGCAGGCCTTGAACCAAGAACTTCCTAAGGAAAGCAGTTTAGAAGGCAGAGTATCTGTGGGGAGGGTAACAGATAGAAAGACACATGGTGGATGTCAGGAGGTGGGATGTCTAAAGTCTCCTGGAAGTAACTGGGATATTATAATGATCAGGTGGAGCCCGGAGATGATGGGAAATTTAGAAACAGTTGAAGCTCAGATGTCCAGAAGGGAAGGTGTGATAGATATCAGAGCCAGTCAGTAGGCAGCAGTCCCCACCATCATGAGTCCTGAGGGTTTGGGAGCAGGGCTCCAGCAACTGTAACAGGGACTGAGGCACCTGGGACCAGATAGGGACTGCTCCTGAAGATGCCGGGGGCCAGATGTCAGGGATAAAGCATACACTGGTCAAGGAAGGACTGATAGCCATGGGAACTTAACTCCAGGGACACTTTAGGTCAAGGCTTGAGGGCAAGACCATGCTTTGTGGGCCTCTGGTTGACCAAGACTTAATCTGTCACATCTATCTGATTCTTCCAGACTGGATGCTCTGTGCAGTATCTCCACCAGTCTTATCCTTGACAAGATGCTTGTGATCAAATGCATAGATTCAAAGACCCTGGCTGACCTAGCCATAACTTATTTAAACCCAGCTAGAGGTTTATTCTGGGCCTTTCCCATACAATCACCTTTCCATTCATAACTAAGTCACATCACATTGTGACTATGCAGAGCTGGAGCTCAGCTCTGCCTCTGGCAAATCAGTGCTGAAATTCACCCCAGTCCGTCTACTCCATGTGCATGCACAGTTCAGCACTCCCCACCCCTCCCATTCCAGTCCTGTCCCACTTACTCCAAACTCCAGCATGACCTTCGGTGAATGTCTATGTCTGTATTTCCAGTACTCTTCCCTTGTTTATTCTGGTTTAGGCAAGTCAGGGATGTTCTGGTTGCTGTGGGTGGGGCTGACTCTGTGTCCTTCCCAGCTTTCGAGATGGACAGTTAAAGAACCAGGGTAAAGAGGCCAGATCCCTTATCCATTTGTAACAGAGATAAATGCCCAGGGATTCCCATGAAGTGGTTTAGACTGGTTCCAAAGAGAGGTCTGAGAGGCCTTGTTCATGCAGTTAACTCTCAGGGATTTTCACTGTGCAGGCTGGGCCACAGTGAACAGCATCAATTTGCAGGAGACAGAGATGTGACCTCAGACCTGAAAGCTTAAGTCAGGCTGTGGCTGGTGTCTTTTTGTTCTTTCTTGTGTCCCAGATTCTTCAGGAATTCTTCAAGGGACACACCAAAGAGAGGCCCTTAGAAATGAGACCTTCCAGGAGAGGTGTGTTCCCCTTTGTGCCTTGTATGGACAGCATGTGGATGGGAGTCCAGTAACTCTAGAGAGGACAGTGCAGGGAGGCAGTGCTCATATTTTAGATCAGAGAGGCAAGAAACTTTATTGTTCTAAGCCAATAGAACAGGGAGAAAGTGTATTCAGTTTCCAGGTCACAGAGCTGGATCTTGGGTCAAAAGATAGGGGTAATCAGGCCTGAAATGAGCAGCTTTCCATTGGCAGAGGTGGGCTGGGTCCCTGAGCTCTGGGGTCAGGTCAGCGGCCCCATCCGGACAGGTCTGCTCTCCACGTAGCCGACCTGGAGGTTCAGAGCCCAGGTATCTCCCCACAGATGGAGAGTCCCAGGAAGGACAGGATTTGGATTTCAAAACAGGAATCCGGGTTAATAGCCAGTGCAGTACCTTTAAAAAGAAAGAGAAGCGTTTTATTTAAAAGATCACTTAATTGCTCTAAGACTCTAGAGTAGAGTAGATATATTATGAGTTGCACCTAGATGAAGTGTGATGCTCAAGACAACTTTACTAGCCAGAGACTTGGGAACAAAATGGAAGATCTCATCAATGCTGCAATAACGGGTCCCACATTCTTTTTTTCTATTTCTTTTATTGATCTTTAATCATCCTCTTTAACCCCCCAGCCTCTCAAGTTCTCTTTGTTTTCCTGCGGGAAGTTCTCGTTATGAAAAACCCTTGTTCACTGGGTTAGTTTATACTCAGATATAGTTGACAGACTACAGTGTAATGGGAAGTGGTTATTGACTCTATCTGGAGCACCAGGGAGATTCTATTCTTATCTGGTAACTTCCCAAGCTGGTAGACACTGATCCCACTGTATCCCCATCAGGGATACCAGCCACTAAGACATTTCTTTCCCAAAGTGTGGTCTGTAACTGTCAGACTCCTGCTTCCTAGCATCTGGGCAGCCTGAGAAAGAGGAGGACTGAGATTCTCCAGAGCAATGGGCCTCCAGTGGGGGATTCCAGGCACTGTGCTGCTGGGGTGGGGAGAAGGGAGGGGAGGCTGAAACTTTGGGTCAGCTGAGAGTATCCACCAGCTGTCAGTTCTCAGAGGTGAAATGACTGTCCTCTACCATTCAGTAAAGCTAAGTTCACTCTGCTTCCTGTTCTCAGTAACCAGGAGTCATCTCTACTACCAGGGGGAAATGTATCTCAGGCCCCATAATTTTTATACCCATTTGCAAAGAAATGGAATAGACCTGCAAAGTGTCATTAGAATTTGTCAAGGACCTAAAAACCATTCCACACCTCTTGCCTCAACTGTGGTCTTGAGTTTCTAGGTAAGTTATTCATGTACCTTCTTTTCGCTGTTGGGCAAAATAAGTGGGGACCGCTCGGCACATGTCCTTGATGTGTGCTCCAAACTGGGCTAAGTTCTTGACCCGGTTGGGTAAAACAGTGTAGGTCAGGCCGTGAGTAGCTGGATAATGCTTTGAAGTCTGGAAGATGTGACATTTCAAAAGGGTGAGACAGCAGGTAGACGTGGCGCAGCAAGCGGGGAGAGTGAGAAACCTATTCCAGGGCACGGGAACCCTGGATGTACAAAAATGGCCTTGAACCTGCACTTGCCCTGGAGTTTCCTCCCTAATAGCGATATCCTATCTGACCACAAGGTGGCAAAATTACTCCAGAAAATTCTGTGTGTCCCTGTGACAATCTTTACTCCTTTCACCCTTGAATTTTCAGCTCTTCCAGACTCCAGTGCTATTCTCATTTCTAATAACGATATACAATAAATTTTAAGTTATGGTCTTCATTTATATTATGCCTTTTACTTGTTATAAATCAGATGAGGGGAATACTTTCTACCTCTCTTTTTAGAAAGTGATAAATTATTTTATTTTTATGTGATCCAAAGGCATTTTCTTTTCCAGGAATCAGCAGTCCTCCTGCCATGGACATTAGGGACATGGCTCAAATGTTCTGGGTTGGTTATTTAAGCAAAATGACGCCAGATTTCAATGACTTCCCAAGGGCTTCCTGCTGATTTTTAATTTATCTGGCAATCCTTGTCATTTAAGAGACAAGAAGAGAGTTTCAGGAGTCCTAAACTCATATTCAACTAAAGATAATATGTGTGTATGAGCTTAAAGGGTCTGCAGGGGAGGAGAGGAGGCATGAGAATAATAATAGTATTTCAGTTTAATATTTATATTCACTAACGTGTAGTTCACACCCTTTTGGAATACATCAAAATTATGTCATTGCATGGAATGCAATGGTTCATTTTCATTAATGTGATGTGACTTAAATAGGCCATGGATTGGACTTGGAGTCCTTTGCACGATGACGGAATTCCATGGGCGTTAAGATCAAGCATAAACTGAATTTCCCAGCATGTACAGCATCATCTTAGGAGGTCAGAAAGTAAAGTTGGAAAACACCAAACTAGGAGGGGACTCCAGTGAGCTGATCTCACTTACCTGGTGGTCCAGGGCCTTAACAATGTCATCCAAAGTTGGGAAGACAGCTTCATCCATCTTGGCCAGGACACAGGCCATCTTGCTAAACAACTTAGCCACCAAGAGGGCCTTAAAGCAACACAGCAGAACACTGTCATTCATTTAGTCACAATACACAGGCCTCCTACTTGTCATCAGAGCTGCACATAGCTGTCCTTCAGACTGTGGTGTGGAGCATCCCGGCAGAGCAGGCCTTGGGCACCAGAGCAAAGTGCCAGCAGCAGGACTGGCCTTGTACACGGGGCCCTGCTGCAAGCACCACAGGGGGTATCCCCTGGGAAACTCTGCATACGACTAACAGACTCGGGGGTCTGGAGGGGCAGGGGGTCGGCCGCAGTGACAGTGCTGTTCATGGTCCTCAGCCGCCTCCATGACCCTCAGCTTCCCCATCTGTAAAGGAGGAAAAGTAGACTCTCTCCAGGGGGATGTCATGAACGGATGAGACAGACACCGCCTGCTTGTGAAGCCAGTGTGCGAGTTAGCATCCCTTCTGGGTTTACAAGGTAAGGAGGAGCCTGGGGTCAGATCTCCAGAGATAGATCCCAGCCCTCGGTCTGTCACTGACTGCCCCGTTGTAGCCTTGGACCTGACCTTCAGCCTCTCTGAGCTTTGGAGTAAAGCAATGGTTCTCCGGCTGAGTCTGACAATGAGCCCATTTCCCTCACCTGCCAGAGAAGTTGTGACTTCTGTTCCATCGGGTGGAATTCTGCGAAATCTTTGTTGGAAGAAAAGTCTTTATGGCTTAAAACAGAGTTGGAAATCCCTGGCCTGCTTGTCCTCCAGGAAATCAGGAGTAGATCAGGTGAAGAATGGGGAGGACAGAGTTTGGGGAGGTCCAGGGGGTGCAGACAGAAAGCCCATGTTTGTGGAGTCTGTCCTGAGGGGGGAAAGTAGGAGTGGGGCTTCCAAACAGCAGGGGTTGGATGAAAGAGGGTCATGCACGGAGTTGGGGGGGAGGGGGTGTGGTCTTTTCCTTCGACTTAACCCTCTGAGTCCTTTCCAGTAGGAAAGGCAGCCATTGATTCTCCTTTGCAGATGAGGAAACCGAAGCACTCAAAAGCTGCATCATGTCTCTGGTTGCGTCGTGTCTCTTGTCATATAACTTTTCTATCATGGGGCCTCCCGTCCCAATCCTGCCTCTTTCTTCCAGGTCATGCCTCATCATCCCTGACCACATGGGCAAGTGGAAGCAAGATTTCTAAAAGTGAAAATAAATTATTTTCCTGCTTTGGAAATAAACTGATTAAAATCTGAGAGCAAGACCAAAGAACCTCTATGGCACATACAAGTTAGAGGACATCAGGATTCTTAAAAATAGCTCTCTTATTTCAGAGGCCTTCAGGAGCCCTGTGAAGTCAACACAGGAGAGGAATACAAAGTGGTGCTGGATCCCTAGAGATCTCAGAAGCTCCTCCTGTGGCTCAAAAAGAAGTCACTGCAAATGCATGAAAGCTGGTTCCTTACCAAGAGAGATGTATTCCTTCAAGATCCTAAACTTAGAGAAGGCCTGTATAGACAGGGTTCTCTTCTCTCTGGAAAAGCAGGAGGCTAAATTTTGGAGCAGGCAAAGCTTTCTTTGGCATTGTAATGAATGTTTTCTAAATCTTACATTCTTGTAGTCCAAGACTCCATCCCATTCACTCAAAACATTGTTGTCTCGGATGCTGACCATACCTCGAAAGGCATTGACACGGATGCTCTGGGTCCCAACAGATCCATCCAGAGGATGGTTGTCACTGGTGTTCTGGAGAAGAGAAGGCAGCAAGGAGAACAGTCCTAAGTCCAGAGTTCCGGCATTGCCCTTTCTTCATTGCTCTCACACATATAAAGCGGTCCTCACAAGAAACTTGACGGAGGCCACTCCAGATTCCCTGGTGGCTCAGATGGTAAAGAATCCACCTGCAGTGCAGGACACCTGGGTTCAATCCCTGGGTTGGGAAGATCCCTTGGAGGAGGGCATGGCAACCCTCTCCAGTATTCTTGCCTTGAGAATCCTATGGACAGTGGAGCCTGGTGGGCTACAGTCCATGGGGTTGCAAAGAGTCGGACACGACTGAGTGACTAAGCACAACACAGCACCCCAGATTATCACCTTTGAAGTACTTCTGCTTCAGGAGGACCAGACAGGTTGAACCCTCTCCACCCTCACTTACCATCAGGGCCAGAGATGGAGCTAGGAAGAGGACCACAAAGATTGAAGACACAATCTGAAATGGAAACAAATGTCAGTGTACAGGGCTGGCTCTCTTAGCCTCAGATGAGCCCAGGGTTGGAGCCCTCTTAAAAGACCTGTAACTTTCATGGTGTCTCTTGCCCTAGAGGCCCCGAATGTATCAGGAAACTGTCATTCCATGTGTTCGATATGGGATGTACTGGCTACTCAAGAAGGAAAGCTTTATCGTTCATTCAAAGATACCTTTTGTTTTGTTCTACGTCTACTATCAATCACTGGGCTAAAGATTAGGCAACCTGACCAAGCACTTGATCTGCACATAATGCAGGGCCATCTTAAGTCAGGTTGTAAAATAAGTGATAATTCAGGTCCTCCGTCTTCCTTTCTGTACCTCCTACTTTCTTCCCAACCAGTGGGGACCCCCTCTGTCCCCTCTGGAATCTGATATCCTTCCAATTTCCTCTCCTCCAGTTTCTTCCACCTTGCCTGAGCATAGTAGATTATGCATCACTTGTTTACACCTTATTTTGGAATAGGTTTTACTCAAGGGTGAGTTGTTCTTGAGATATTTGCAGTGAATCATTTGCTCTTGGTGTGACCTGCCTAATCTATTGGAGGCATTTCAGACACCAGAAAATAAGTGAAAGAGAATTAGAAGGATGGGAACAGGCTAAGATAAATGTAGCAGAGAATCTTTCCCTACACCTCACAGCTCATTATCTGGTCTACTTAAGGCTCACTCAGCTCAAGAGCTCTTACAACATAAGCCGAAATCGACAGGAAACCCCCTTCCTCCCCTTCCCCACAATATCCTATGCAGTATTCTGCATGTGATGACACCATGAATGTGAGATACATTTTCAAAGAAAAAGAAAACAGTTACTCTCTGAATAATAACCACAATGCAATGAGGTTAACCAAAGAAAAACATGTGATACAGACAGCAATAATATTCTATTAAATGATTCTTAGAATTAGTGCCATGTGTTAAATACACTTGAAATTTTCTTTGCCATAAATTTATAAATAAAATGAATCTAGGATGAAAAGGCCCTAAAATATGAATATCTACTCAATCTGCAAAGATTGTTGAACTTTTAAGAAACTAGCTATTAATTCTTTTGGGAAAGACCCATTTTCTGATGTTCTAAAAAAAAGAGAGGCTTACCAACAGCGAGGTTATGTGCCAAGTTAATATTTGGAAGTTCTATTTAGAGTTAATTTGAAGAGTCGATGGGAAAAAGGAACTACTCACTGGCTATTCTGGCTCTGAAAACATAGTTACCTACATTCAAAACCAGAAAATATACTTACAAGGTGTTTCATATTGCTTCTTTCTCAGAACCTTGGCAACTGCATGCATAAAAGAATTTTCATGTCCTATTTACTTTCTAAGCCTGGTTTATATAGTCTTGGACCTTTCAATTACTACCATGGTAAAAGATTCCGGGAAATTAATCATAATCTGAATACCATTTGGCGGGGGGGTGGGGGGAGGCAAGTTTATGTAATCGTTGTTATCACTTTTCTTTAACTACTTCTAAATATTTTCCTTTTACTCAAATACCTCCACTGGTTACATAAGGCAAACATGGGAAAGAAGAAGGCTTTGTGGGCTGGTGTGCCCATGGCTTTAACAGTTAGCGAAGGATTACAAATAGTAGATCTCACCAAGTGGTCATGATACAAAATCAGTGTTTACCATTTCTACTTCCCAGTTCCAGAGAAACTCTTTACTAATAGTGGAGGTGGTTGAGAAAAACCTTATGAAAACAAAAGAGATGAATTGTAACCACAAGATTAGATTGGCAAGAAGACTGGTCCAGTTCTTCATCCAAACCCCAAATCACAGGGTTGGTCCTGTAATGCCTTCTGCCCACCCACCAAGCTGACCTCATTTAACCTCTTCAAAGATCTACCTCTGGGTGACATCCTAATATTCTGATGTTTTGCTTCCACTCTATAATTTGGCTTTCTCCTCCCAGCCTTTGTTTCAGGGTGACTTTTTCCATGAAGGACCATTTGAGCCGCACTGGATCGCCTGAGACATAGGGAACAACTTTCTATGACTAGTCAATACTAACTCAGGCTTTTTCAAACATTTCTTATTTTTTATCAAGCCCTTGACTGGTTGTGACCCAACTACCTGGACCAAATTCCAAAAAGGTCATAATCAAATGAATGTATTTCTTCAGAGATAAAGATGAAGTATATGGGTGAGGCTGGGCCCACCCAGACAGCTCAGTTCTTATAGTACTTCCTATGAATTTTCAATGGGAGCACAAACTAAGTGGGCCCTGGGGACTATCAGGTCACCCAGGGCTCAGATAATATAATCTCTATGGCTGTCAGTATTTTAAAAACACCATGCACAGAGCACATGCTCAATAGTTATTGGCTGAATAAGTAAAATGCAATAAAAGAATGACTTTCATTTTGGGGCATGTGGTTATGCATTTTTCCCAACACGATTTATTGACTAGATTATCCTTTATCCATTGTATGGTCTTGGTGCCTTTGTCAAAAATTTGTTGACTGAACATGCATTGGTTATGTCTGAACTCACTGTTCTGTTCCACTGATCTATGCTCCTGTTTTTATGTTCAGTTCAGTCACTCAGTTGTGTCCGACTCTTTGCAACCCCATGAACCACAGCACCCAAGCCTCCCTGTCCATCTCCAACTCCTGGAGTTTACCCAAACCCACGTCCATTGAGTCGGTGATGCCATCCAACCATCTCATTCTTGCTGTCCCCTTCTCCTCCTGCCCTCAATCTTTCCCAGCATCAGTTGCTGCTGCTGCTGCTGAGTTGCGACTCCTCGCGACCCCATGGACTGCAGCCTACCAGGGTCCTCCATCCATGGGATTTTCCAGGCAAGAGTAATAGAGTGGGGTGCCATTGCCTTCTCTGCAACATCAGCTAGTACCATATTATTTTGATTACTCTAGTTGTGCAATATAGCTTGAAATCAGAAAGTTTTACGTCTCCAGCTTTGTTCTTCTTCCTCAAAATTTCTTTGGCTATTTGGGACCAAAGACATAAATGGTAAGACCTGAAAGTATAAAACTTCTAGAAGAGAACATAGGAGAAAAGATCCTTGATATTGGTTTTGGCGATGATTTTTTTGGATACCACACCAAAAACACAGGCAAAGAGAAGCTAAAATAGACAAACTAAAGATCTTCTGTACTGCAAAGGAAACAATCAATAAATTAAAAGACAACCTATAGAGTGGGAGAAAATATTTGCAAAGTATATATCTAAATGGAATTATTATTCAATATATCTGAAGAAGTAATACAACTCAATAGCAAATGGGAAATGATCCAGTTAAAAAAATGGACAAAGAAATTGAAGAGACATTTTTCCAAGGAAGACATTTATGTGGCCAATAGGCATATGAAAAGGTGCTCAACATCACAAATCACAGGGAAATGCAAATGAAAGCCACAATGAGATATCACCTCATACATTTTAGGATTGTTGCTGTTCTATCACCCAGTCATGTTCAACTCTTTGCGACCCCATAAAGTGCAGCACATTAGGGTTTCCTGTCCCCCACTATCTCCTGAAGTTTACCCAAGTTCATGTCCATTGCATTGGTGATGCCATCCAGCCATCTCATCCTCTGATGCCCTCTTCTCCTTCTGCCCTCAGTCTTTCCCAGCATCAGGGACTTTTCCAATGAGTCAGCTGTTTGCATCAGGTGACCAAAATACTGGAGCTTCAGCTTCAGCATCAGTCCTTCCAAAAAGTATTCAGGGTTTATTTCCCTTAAGATTGACTGGTTGGATCTCCTTGCTGTTCAAGGGACTCTCAAGAGTCTTCTCCAGCACCACAGTTCAAAGGCGTCAATTCTTTGATGCTCTGCCTTCCTTACAGTCCAGCTCTCACAACCACACATGACCACTGGGAAGCTCATAGCCTTGACTATACAGACTTTTGCTGGCACAGTAATGTCTCTGCTTTTCAACACACTGTCTAGGTTTGTCATAGCTTTCCAGCTAAGAAGCAGTCATCTTCTGATTTCATGGCTGCAGTCACCATTCGCAGTGATTTTAGAGCCCAAGAAGAGGAAATCTGTAACTACTTCCACCTTTTCCCCTTCTATTTTCCATGAAGTAATGGGGCTGGATGTCATGATCTTAGTTTTTTTTTAATTATTTAAAAATAGGTTTGACTATATGGACACTTGTTGGCAAAGTGATGTGTCTGCTTTTTAACACACTGTCTAGGTTTGTCATTCAATGAATGAATATAAAAATGTGATTAAAAGCCATATATAGATATGGCTTCACTAGTGGCTTAGCAGTAATTTCCCTGCCAATGCAGGAGGCACAGGTTTAATTTCTTGGTCAGGAAGATCTCCTGGAGAAGAAAATGACAACCCACTATAGTATTCTTGCCTGGCAAATCCTGTGGACAGAGGAGCCTGGCAGGCTACATTCCATTGGGTCGCAAAGAGTCAGATATGACTTAACAACAAAACAATAACAGCTATATGTATATATATATACATGCACATATATAAAATATTATATATATACATATAGATATCACATGTCTATATGAGTATTATTCAGCCATTAAAAATACTGATGTGTAAGTTTGTTAACAAATAACTGTATAGTTACATAATGAAATCTGTACTTATTTCTGCAAAGGCCAAAAGCCATATGCACAAAGGAAAAATCAATATATCCAAACAATGAAGCCTCATTAAGGAATGAGCTTTGGCCAAAAGAAAGTTTAGGAAGCACTTCTTTTTTGCCCAGCATTCTCTCTTCTGTCTTCCAATCCATTCCATAAACTTTTGTAGTCTTGCTATTTCATTTTTCCAAAGTCACCTGAGGATTTCCACGGTTTGCCCCCCCGTTCAATCTTTGCAGTCCGTCTTCCACTTTTTTCAGCCTATGCCAAGATGCCAACCAAAGGTGGCTCTCCACTGTTCCCCATGTGGAGCCTATGCTTTCTGGACTCTAATCCTTGGTTCATACCAGGAGACTCGTTACCTGACCTCTTCCTCTTACCCATTCTTAGAGGCCAATTTAAACAGTGCCCCACTCCCCACCCTCCCAGTACTCCTAGTCATAAGTGATCACTTCTTCACAATCTGATAATTCCATGCTTGGACCTTACTTTGCTATTTATACTCTTCACTGTGCTATGTTTACTTGTATAGTTGTTTGATCTGGTCATTAAATGACACATTCATGTCACTAGAATATAAACTTCATAAGATTATAGGCGCCTTTACTTTCTGCTGAAGCTCTGATATAAAATATTGAGAGCAGTACCTGACACAGAGATGTACAAAAATACATACATGAAGAAGATGAGTGAATGGGTGCCACTCCTGGTATATTATTCATCTCTCTATCTCCTGGAATACTTAGCAGTGGTCAGCACGTAGTGAGTACATAGTAAATGATTGTTAAATTTAAAGGCAAATTATGCAATCAACTATTTAATAATAATGTGAATGAGGAAGGCAATTAAATTTTGAAGAGCATAGCGGATTCAACAAGAAAAATGAGCCTTTTTATAGATGCCAATTATAGGGCAATTATAAGGTTAGCCAAGACATCATTAATATTTCTGTCCCTGGATTTGAGGGTAGGGGGTGAAGAAAAAGGAAAAGGAAAACCAGGCATCTGCAAAGTTGTTTACCTTTTATCTTGCATCCTGGAGCCTCTGGCATGAGCCAAGCTCCTTTGACTGGATTCCTTGTTCTACCTGCTGTTTGCTAATCACTCTTTGATTTCTTCTGTAATGGACCTACCACATGCTGCAAACCAGAAACTTCCTCATCCTTATTTTACAGTTTCTAGTTCCTGCCTGGAACGCAGGCTTCTGTATTCATCCCTGTCATGGTGCTGATATTTAATTAATCTTTTCAGCTTTGTAGAACTCAGCAGGCATCACAACTGGGGAATCATTTTTTTAATTAGTAAAGCTAAGGAAAGTGACTAAGTCATTCAGATATGACCTAAATCAAATCCCTTATGATTATACAAAGGAGGTGATGAATAGATTCAAGGAATTGTATCTGGTAGACAGAGTGCCCAAAGAACTGTGAACGAAGGTTCATAACATTGTACAGGAGGCAGTAACCAAAACCATCCCAAAGAAAAAGAAATTCAAGAAGGCAAAGCAATTGTCTGAGGAGGCTTTCCACATAGCTGAGGAAAGAACAGAAGCAAAAAGCAAGGAAGAAAGGGAAAAACATACCCAACGGAATGCAGAGTTCCAGAGAATAGGAAGGAGAGACAAGAAAACTTTCTTCAATGAATTGTGAAAAGAACTAGAAGAAAACAATAGAATGGGAAATACTAGAGATCTCTTAAAGAAAATTGGAGATGTCAAGGGAACATCTCCTGCAAGGATGGGCATGATAAAGGACAGAAATTGTAAGGACCTAACAGAAGCAAAAGAGATTAAGAAGAGGTGGCAAGAATACACAGAACTACACAAAAAAGGTCTTAATGACCCAGATAACCACAATGGTGCAGTCACTTGCACAGATCTGACATCATGGAGTCTGAAGTCAAGTGGGTCTTAGGAAGCATGACTACAAACAAAGCCAGTGTGGGTGATCAAATTCCAGCTGAGCTATTTAAAATCCTAAAAATGCATGTTGTTAAGGTGTTGCACTCAATATGTCAGCAAATTTGGAAAACTCAGCGGTGACTACAGGACTGGAAAAGGTCAGTTTTCATTTCAATCCCAAAGAAAGGCAATGCCAAAGAATTGTTCAAACTACTATACAGTTGGTATTCATTTCACATGCTAGTAAGGTTATGCTTAAAATCCTTGAAGCTAGGCTTCAGCAGTACATGAACTGAGACCTTTCAGATGTACAAGTTGGATTTAGAAAAGGCAGGGGGGCCAGAGATCAAATTGCCAACATTCATTTGATCATAGAAGAAGAAAAACAACTCTAGAAAAGCATCCACTTCTTGCTTTGTTGACTATGCTAAAGCCTTTGATCATGTGGATCACAACAAACTGTGGAAAATTCTTCAAGAGATGAGAATATCAGCCCACCTTATCTGTCTCCTGAGAAACCTGTATGCAGGTCAAAAAGTAACAGTCAGAGCCTTACATGGAACAAAGGACTGGTTCAAAATTGGGAAAGGAGTAAGACAAGGCTATATATTGTCACCCTGTATATTTAACTTATGTGCAGAGTACATCATGCAAAATGCTGTGTTGTATGATTCACAGGCTGGAATCAAGATTGCCAGGAGAAATATAAACAACCTCAGATATGCAGATGATACCACTTTAATGGCAGAAAGAAAAGAAGAACTAAAGAGCCTTTTGAAGGTGAAAGAGGAGAGTGAATAGCTGGCTTAAAACTCAACATTCAAAAAATTAAGATCATGACATCTGGTCCCATCACTTCATAGCAAATAGAAGGGGGGAAAATGGAAGCAGTAACAGATTTTATTTTCCTGGGCTCCAAAATCTCTGTGGAAGGTGACTGCAGCCATAAAATTAAAAGATGCTTGCTCCTTGGAAGGAAAGCTACGACAAAGATAGACTGGACTAAAAAGCAGAGACATCGCCTTACTAACAAAAGTCCATACAGTCAAAGCTATGTTTTTTTTCCAGTAGTCAGGTATGGATGTGAGAGTTGGATCATAAAGAAGGTTGAGCACCAAAGAATCTATGATTTCAAACTGGAAAAGACTGGAGAGTCTTTTCAGCTTTTCAATGCTGGAAAAGACTCTTGAGAGTCCCTTGAACTGAAAGATCAAACCATTCAATCCTTAAGGAAATCAACCTTGAATGAAGGACTGATGTTGAATCTGAAGCTCCAATAATTTGGCCACCTGATGCAACCAGTCAACTCATTGGAAAAGACCTTGATGCTGGGAAAGATTGAGAGCAGGAAGAGAGGGAGTGACAGAGGATGAGATGGTGGGATGGCATCACTGACTCAATGGACACGAGTTTGAGCAAACTCTGGGAGATAGTGAAGGACAGGGAAGCCTGGCGTGCTGCAGTCCATGGAGTCACAAAGAGTTGGACCAACTTAGTGACTGAACAACAAAGCTTTCCCCACACTCTGTGTACGTGTATTTCTTCCCTAATCCTTAAGCAAATGAAAAATAGAAATCAATAACATCATTTTGGCCCACAAACCAATTCTCTTTCTGATACTTTTTCATTTTTATTAATATATATATATATTTTCAAAAGAAAGCTTATTTGTTAATAACTATTTTTGGTTGCACTAGGTCTTTGTGGCTGTGTGCTGGCTCCCCCTGTTTCCTTCGAGCAGGGTCCACTCTCTAGTTGTGGTATGCAGGCTTCCCATTGTGGTGGCTTCCCTTGTTGAGGTTTGCGGGCTCTGCACACAATGGGCTTCAGTAGTTGTGACGCATGGGCTTAGTTGCCCTAAGGCATGTGGAATCTTCCCAGCCCAGGGATCAAACGTGTGTCACCTGCATTGGCAGGTGGATTCTTAACCACTGGATCACTGGGGAAGTCCTATTTGGTTGTTTTTAATTAGTTTTTTTTCTCCAGAGTCTGTTACTCAGTGCATTTGGACTGCTTCATCCATGCACCACTTGTTTCACATTCCTAGATTCAATTATGATTATATTTATATGTTTTCTATGACTGTTTTCAAATCTCACCCCACCTTCCTCTCTCCCTCCCCTTGGATTTTCTCCTTTAGCCACTTTACCTTCTGGATGCCTCCATAAATCCTAGGACTCAGGATCTCGACTTTAGGACACTCCCTGTCCCAGAACTGCTCTGCAGCTGTGTCTCTTCCCTTCATGGGTCCATTGCCCTGAATGTTATCTCTGCCCCTTCTTTTGTCCTCCCTGGATCCCAGACCCAAATATTTTTTCCACAGCAGGCACTTCTGAGCCTGCCTTCCCTGAACAGCTACAGCCTTCTAGCAGACATTATCTTGCTGCATCTTGTCTCAGCTCTCAGCTGCTATTCTCATGTCTGTGTCTTCCTGACCTGCAATTGCTTCATTGCTTTCACTTCTTCCTGAGTTCATTCCAGGTAAATTGGCAACCAGGATTCACTGTGTCCTGCCTTGGTAGGCGGCTGACATCATCCTTTACAGGGGCTTCCCAGGTGGCATTGGTAATAAAGAACCTGCCTGACAATGCAGGAGACATAAGAGATGTAGGTTTGATCCCTGGGTTGGAAGATCCCCTGGAGGAGGGCAAGGCAACCCACTCCATTATGTTGACTGGAGAATCCCATGGACAGAGGAGACTGGAGGACAATGATCCCTAGCATTGCACATTGCAAAGAGTCAGATTCGACTGAAGCAACTTAGCACACAAGTGTCATCTTTTACAAAGTTAATTTTTACAGCAGAGCTTTTCTGAGAGCAAAGATTCTCACCTGGGCCCACGATGAAATGGTTCTAAGTCTTCCTGAAATTGCAAGTAAAACTTTATTTGTGAATGCATATGTGGTTTTTCCCTCCCAGGGAGAAGTGTCATGCCCTTCATCAAAAATTTCAAAGGAGTTCTATTTAAAAAGTTTAAGCATCTCTACCTCAGAGATCCTCCTCCCATAGAAAATACGTATTTATCTTTTCTTTTGCAATTTATTTTCTCATCTCACTTGGGAGAAAACTTAGGAGGGGGACACTAGTAAGGAAAGATGAGTTTAGGTAGTAAAACCATTTTGGGGGAGGTGGAGAGAGCGTAGTTTACCCATTTCACAGGTCTGGAAACAGACTGGACTGTGGGGATGGGGTTAGAGGTTGTTGGCTGCCATTGAGACCACAGGCCATCAGTAAATAAGCTCACACCTTGCCCGAGCTCTACACCTCGGACAGCATCATGAAACCATGTGTACGGGCATCTGGTTAAGGAGGGGGCAGAGGGGCTAAGGACTTCTTTGCTCAGGAATCAGGAGGACAGAAAGCCAGGGAGGTGGAAATAAGGAGTCACTGGCCAGTTAAAATGAGCCAGGAGGATGCAGGGAATTAAAAGACCTCCTGTTTGGTTTTCTGATTCTTTGAGGTGGAAAGCCTTGCCTCCAACCCCTGCCCTCAGACCCAGCCACAATGAAGACATCTGGATGTCACACTTAACTAACTCCCTAGGAGCTCCACCCAGTAGGTGTTTGCCAGAAAGCAAGAGCAATCTTGAGTCCCAGCAATCTTCTGACAGACCTGGGACCTGTGTGCTTCCATCTGGCCCTACATCCTCTTTCCAGGCTCTGCATCACCCCAGCTGGGAGTCCCTTTATCCTTAACCCAGAGCCTACACCAGATGACTGATGGCTCATTTTCCTGCAGATTTCTGGGCCAGAGTCACCCATTCCTGAAAGATATTCCTTCAAGTATCTCAAACCTCTAGAAAAACAAACCAGAAGGCCCGCTGTCCCTGGAGCAGCAGCCTGGAGCCAATAACTTAAGCCTATAACTTCTCCTCCGGGCCTCCCTGTGGCTCCTGAGCCAAAGAAACTAGACCCCATCAGCTTCAGATCACCCAGCTTATGCTCCAAGAAGCTGCTCCCTCAGGGGGTGGGTAGAAGTGGATTTCTACAAACTTTGCCTTCCTCTTTTTATGCTGAACATCTGTCCTACCACTGTTTGTCTTATGGGTGTTGGGAGGAGGAAGACAACCTCTCTGAAGATGTGGCATTTTCCTACCTTTGGGTCTAAATGTCTTTGTTTATATGTGTTTTCTTTCCTTTTTAAATTTTTTAAAAAAAATTAATTTGTTTTTTAATTGGAGGCTAATTATTATAATTGGAGGCTAATTACTTTACAATACATATGGTTTTTGCCATACATTGACATGAATCAGCCACAGGTGTACATGTGTTCTCCATCCTAAACCCCCCTCTCACCTCCATTCCATCCCTCTGGGTTGTCCCAGAGCACCAGCTTTGAGTGCCCTGTTTCAGGCATCAAACTTGGACTGGTCATCTATTTCACGTATGGTAATGTACACGTTTCAGTGCTATTCTCTCAAATCACCCTACTCTTGCCTTCTCTCAGAGTCCAAAAGTCTGTTATTTATGTCTGTGTCTCTTTTGCTGTCTCACATATAGGGTCGTCATTACCATCTTTCTAAATTCCGTATATATGCATTAATATACTATATTGGTGTTTTTCTTTCTGGCTTACTTCGCTCTGTATAATAGGCTCAGTTTCATCCACCTCATTAGAACTGACTCAAATGTGTTCTTTTTTATAGCTGAGTAATATTCCATTGTGTATATGTACCACTGCTTTCTTATCCATTCATCTGCCGATGGACATCTAGGTTGCTTCCATGTCCTAGCTATTGTAAAGAGTCCTGTGATGAACATTGGGGTACACGTGTCTCTTTCAATTCTGGTTTCCTCGGTGTGTACACCCAGCAGTGGGATTGCTGGGTTACATGACAGTTCTGTTTCCAGTTTTTTAAGGAATCCACACTGTTCTCCATAGTGGCTGTACTAGTTTGCATTCCCACCAACAGTGTAAGAGGGTTCCCTTTTCTCCACACCCTCTCCAGCATTTATTGTTTGTAGACTTTTTGAGAGCAGCCATTCTGACTGGCATGAGATGGAACCTCATTGTGGTTTTGATTTGCATTTCTCTGATAATGAGTGATGTTGAGCATCATTTTATGTTTGTTAGCCATCTATATGTCTTCTTTGGAGAATTATCTGTTAAAACTCTCACTGTTGGCAGATGGCTTCTAAATGTCTCGATCCTTCTACTCAGTAGAATGTCAAGAGAGAGAGATACATTATGGGAAACCCATCAGGATGTGTGCTCTCATGATACACATAGTGTAACTGAAAACTTACACTACTGTCATGTGTATTAACTCAAAAGGCCTTGTTAGAGGAATATAAAATCAACTTTAGTCAAAGGATTCCTACCTCTTTATTCTCTATAACATTCTCTTGTATTGTTATTGTGTACCTCATTTTGCCTTTTTATCTTAAATTCCTCAGAAGGCAATACTGAGTATTGGAAAAAGCACCAAACCTGAAGTCTGAAAACCAGGGTTTTAGCCTCAGCTCTTCTGTTTTTCACCCTCACTGACTGTCCTCTATCTTCCAACAGATAAGGGTTTGGATGTTTGGCTGACGTCTTGAATGCCTGCAGGAAACCCACCTCAGGTGTCAATAAGCAGTGGTAACCAATTCCACTGATATCTACTTGTTTTTCATCAATCCCCAGTGGGCTGAGCCCTTTCAGAAATATATTTATTTTATTTTGGGGCAGAATGGCTAAGAGAAATTAATTTGTTGGCACTGCCTATAGAAGTGTATACCCTTACATATGTCCTGCTTGCTTTTTGTGATCTATCATAAGCAGTAACTTGAACAACAGAAAAGCAGAGGTTAAAATGCAGTGTTAAGACCGAATTAGCTGAATGCTGCTGTTACTGAATTCTTTATTCAAGCAAAAGCCTCAAGTGGCCTGGCCATTTTTTCTCTCTGAATGACAAAGGACCAACATTTGGATCACTTGCTTCCATGAATGTGTCCAAAGAGTGTTCCATCCAAGTTAAGATTTTGGTAAAATTTTATTGATCTGGCTAATTTTCAGGAATGCTCCTATCAGTAATCTGATTGGGCAGGATCTTGGGAGATTTGACTCAAGAGATGACATGGCCAAGCCTGCAGTTCTGTTGGACTGTCTGTGGACTCTGAGAGCCATAAAGTTGTCAGAGCTGCCGTTTCTGAGAATGGAGGGCTATCGTCTGGACTTGGGCAGTAAGGCAGGCCTAGGAGGTACAGAAAGGCAGTGTGCTGATATGTGATAACCCATGAAAGGAAACTGGGGACCCAGGGGCAGGGATCACCCACTCATCCCTAGTTCCTGACAAGGTGTCTCATTATCAAGGATCAAAATCCAGTTACTTAGGAGAGTCCTCCTTCAAAGAATATTTTCAAAGAAAATAGTTGCAGTGTAGTTTCCAGCATAACACAGATGCCTGAGGCACTTTGTAGAGACTCAGGCATGATTTGTATAGTACCCCACATGTATGCTATTCACATGTGGTATTTCCCATGTTTTCCCAGGGCTGCCTTTTGTTCTCTGCTTCTGGTGGTCAAGTTCATGTTGAGCAGGTGATGTCATTCATTACTACTCCTTAGGTAAGGGTGAAGGAAGTGTGGTGACCAGCCTTCCAGGTGGCCCCAGGTGATCCTTACTTCCTAACACTCATGCCCCTGTGAAGGTCCCTTCCACACTAACCTGTGCAACCAATGGATAGTGTGGAAATGATGGTGTGGTATTTCCTAGGCTAGTCCATACAAGACATTGTGTCTTCTGTCTTATACTCTCATGGATCACTTACTCTGTGGGGGGCACTGCTGTGTTGTAAGATCACTCAATCAGCCTCATGGGGAGGTCTATGAGGCAAGAAGCTGAGGCTTCCCATTCCAAGCTGAGCCATCTTGTGAGGGAGCCATATTGGAGGTGGACCTCCTGCCCTAGTCAAGCCTTCAGGTGACCGTGGCCCCCACCAACATCTTGATGGACACCTCACGAGAGACCCTGAGCTAGAACTATCCAGCTAAGCCCTCCCAGATTCTGACCCTCAAAAGCTGTGTAAAGTAATAAATATTTATTTCCTTTATGTTTGGGATACCTTGTTATGCAATAAGAGCTAATATTCTTCCATGAAGGTAAAATTCACATAACATAAAATTAACCATTTCACAGTGGACAATTCATCAATATTTTGTACATTCACAAAGTTGTACAACCAACACTTCTATAGAGTTCTAAAACACCACGTTAAAAGGAAGCCCCTACCCATTAAGTAGTTATTCCCTATTTTTCCTTTCCTCAGCTTATAGCACCACAAATTTGCTTTCTGTCTCTATAGATTTACCTATTCTTCATATTTCACATGGATGGAATCATATAATATCTGTCCTTTGGTGTCTGAATGCTTTCACTTAGCATATTGTAATCAGCACTCCATTCCTTTTTATGATTGAATAATATTCCATTGTATTTTATATCACAATTTTGCAAATATATTGAATATCTGCCACACACTGTCATAGTACCAAGCAGATAGAAATGAAAAAAGTTAGACATAGTCTCTGACTTCATAGAGCTGACAGCCTAGTGAGGCTGTGAACTGTCCCAGACCTTAGTACTTGGGCATTTCCTCTTTTCTGTCTATATTTGGCTCACTTAGTGATTTTACCAAGTGTATTATGGCTTTAAATATCTCTTCTCCAAGACTCCTAAGTGTATACGCTTAGCCCAACTCTCTCTCGACCCCAGACCCATATGTCTAGTTCTCTACTTGATGTCTAAACATCTAAAAATTGACATGTTCGGAAATGGTCTTCAATGGTTCCACCTCCACCAACCTGCTGCTCAGTCTCCATCCCAGAGAATGGAACCACCACCCATCATTCACTAAGGTCAAAGTCATTGGAATCACTTGACTCTTCTTTCCTTCCCCACAGCCAATTGAGTGAAAACCTTTTCAGCGCTATCTTCAAAGTGTACGCCAGATTAAGGTATCAACACTGCTACAACTACCCTTGTTAAAAATCCACCCCAGGCATCTTTTGAAAGTCTCCACCAGGGGTTTGTCTGAGCGCTGCCCTGTGAAATCCTAAGGCAGATCATGTTATTCCCTGATCAAACGCCAGCTGTATCTTTCTAGCTCACTCAGGGCAAAAGCCACATGCCTTATAGGGACCTAGTAAGTCCCACAGGGTCAGACTCTGTTACCTGTCTGTCTTCAACTCCAATTCTTGCTCCTCTTGCCTCTCAGCTCCGGACACTCCGGCTTCTTCATTGTTCTTTGCTCCAGGCTTTTGCTATCTGTCTGGAACACTTACCCCAGGAATCCAAGTTTCCTTCCTCATCTTTTGAGATCAAGATGTAATTTCCCTCAGGCCTTCCCTGGACACCCTGCCTGATACAGTCTCCACCCTGGATATTCTCTGTCCCTTCTTGCTTTCTTTTTCTCTACCACACTGCTCAGTCTGTGTAGTTGGTTTGTAAAAACCACACCATCTCTTCCCCTAGGATGTAAGCTCTTTGAAGTTAGGGCCTCCTGTCTTTGTTGGTTTGCTGCTTTATCCCCAGCCCATAAATCATTAGCACCAAGTCCTCAGTAAGTGATTGTGAATGAAGCAGTAAATAATTATCATGGGTGTCCTCCACCAGAAAGACTGTCACGAGATAGAGTAGCAGTGAGGACCCAATTCAGATGTAGAGGGAGAGTCAGGCCCCTCTGAAAAGTGACTTAGGGGCTAAGACCTTCTGGAAGCCTGGGCGTGGCCGGTTAGGTACGTGGGGTTGGATGGGGAAACAGCCTGGTCCATGATTTGGGTTTGCTGGGGATGGAGAGGTTTCTAAGTGTTAAAAGGAAAAGTGCCAGGTCAACCAGGATGCGTAGATCATTATGGGGGAGTGAGAAGAGTACGTCCTCAGCAGAGGCTGCGGGACGTGCCGGTGTTCAGGGGGTAACGTGGGAGGGCCAGGTTGGGCAGGCTGGAGGCTGGGCCCAGGCGGTTTCTATTGTCTGTGACGGGGAGCCGCCAGGGGTCTTTGAAAAACTGTTGCCAGCTCTCTGTGGACAGTGGATTGGAGGCCAGTAAGGGCAAATGTGGAAACTTGTTATCTTCTGGTAGTAAGGATTCTGAAAAGGGGTCTGGGTTTTATGAGCTTCATTCCAGACTCATTCCAGGCCCTCGGGGTGGGGTGAGGAGCCAAGCTTGAGTTATTGCTGCTTTGTCTTCTGGGGTTGGACAGAGCAGGCAGACTGAGAGCTACCTAATTTCAGTTCATACAGGCACTTAGTGTGAATTACTAAGTGGGTGAGATCCGAGTGGTTTCTTGATAAAGAGAGAGGTTGTCAAGGAGGATTTTGGAGCCATTTTCTCCATCAAATCAGTAGAGGTGTTAATCCTCAATCTAGATAATGGAATAATGCAATTGCAGATTTTGGCTTTCAACCCCACTGCAGATGAACCAACTGTCAAGGACCTCAACTGCCAGCAGACAGGCCTGGATGGTGAAGAATGCCAAGCATGTGGGCCTGAGATCGTGGACATTCCAGACCTGATTCCCCACTGTGGGCACAGGGTGCTGCCCATGAGCTTCTGGATGGCTCGGTGCTTTACTACCTGCCGGCACCATACCCATGGGCGGGAAGAATCCATCCAGGAAAAACCTGTGACAGACTGTAGGGTGGGATCTCCTGGCCCAGCATCTTTAAGGCAAAAACTGTGATTTAGAAAAAGAGCTTGGTAGACAGACAAGCATTGTAACACTTTTGTCCTACACGGACATAGTCAATAGACTGGGAAGTTGGCGTTAGCAGATGTAAGCTTTTATGTATAGAATGGATAAATAGCAAGGTCCTATTGTAATAAATGGAGCTTCCCTGGTGCCTCAGCAGTAAAAGAATCTGCCTGCAACGCAAGAGACACAGATCCAATCCTTGGTTTGGGAAGATCCCCTGGAGAAGAAAATGACAACTCACTCCAGTATTCTTGCCTGGAGAATCCCATGGACAGAGAAGCCTAATGAACTACAGTCCATTGGGTTGCAAAGAGTTGGACACGACTGAAGCAACTTAGCATGCACTGTAATAAATAAATAAACAGATCTTTGAACAAGATGAGAACATTACTAAGCATCTTGAAAATAAATTTGACAAGGCTATGATTATTCTTGCATAACCTCTCCTGATATTTTCCTACAGGAATTTATTAACATAATTTCCATAAATAAATGTGGCGTCCTAATCTTTTTATAATGAAATATCTCAGTTGTTTAAAGATGCTTAGAAAAAAAAGCAAGGGAAAGCAGAGGATATACAAATACAAAATACCAAAAGTTTTTTTTTCTAATTGTCTGCATAATGTTGGAATGAGTGCCTTAGCGTGAAAACATTTTTCATCTTTTGTTTTATTCCTATAAGAAAAGCTCCAAGAAGTAGATCAAAATCAAAATGTTTGCAACACATTATGATTCATGATGCATACTACTAGACTGCTTTCCAAAGTACTGTGTTCATTTGCACTTTCACCCATAATGTATGTATATTCAAATTTTATGGAAATAAGCATTCTTTTTTAAAAGTTTTAATGGTTTAAGTATGACATCAAATCTTGTTTTTGTTTCATTTCTTTGATTATAGATGAGATGACTCAATCTTTTCCCATAAGATTTTCCTTCTTTTTTTAAAACTAGTTCTCCTTATTTGTAATTCCTGTGTGAACCTCAGCTTCCTCTTCTGTAAAATGGGGATGTCAGTAGTATTACCTTATGGGATTGTTGTCAGAGTTAGTCAGAGCAATGTTGGAGAGTGCTCACAGGCTTCGCTCAGATGTCATCTAGGTTATCTGGCTTTGGATGCCAGTTCTGATATTTGAAAGCTGATCAAGTGGGAGGCGTGTGGCAAGATCACATTGCCAAAATCAGGGAGGAATTGGACATGTTGTTGCAGCCATCTTTGAAAAATACCATCTGTCACTTAACCAGTTTCTTCCTTAAATAAGTCTCTACATGCATAATGCACCCTTGAAAACATGAAAGTTAGGGCTTGTATCCCTTTTGACCAATATTTCAATTCCCATCTCCTCACTAAAGATGACCACCATATTCTCTTTGTTGAACATCTGATGGGAACTTTGCCTGCGCCTACCTCCTCATACATAAACACATGCCCACAGGCTTCTGTAGAAAATCCAGAGTGTTTCTAATGGTTCACATTAATAGCATCTTACTGTACGTATTTCAATTTGATTTTTCATTCAGCACGTCCAGAGATTGTACCATGTCAGGCACTGAGATCTCTTTTAGCCCTTTCCATTTATGCACAATATAGATATAATGTGGTTTATTGAATTACACTATTCACCAACAGAAAATGAGTGTGCTTTTCCCATATTTCTGACAGTTATAAAAAAAGTTCTCAATTTTTGCCAGTCAAATTAGTGAAAAATGGCATACTAACTGTCTTATGTTGCACTTCTTGGATTATTAAGTGAATACGTACATCTTTTCATAAGTTTATTGACCATTTGCTTTACTTCTGTGATTTGCTTATTTTTACACTTGGCTCCTTTACAACTGAGTCATTCAAAATTAATTTATAGTAGCTTATATACTATTCATTTGTTGCAAAATTTGTTTCTCCTACTTTCACTTATTTAACTTTGTTTACACTCTTCTAACGAACATAATTTAAGAAATGTTGATGTAATCAAATTTGTCAATCACTTAGGCCACAGCTTTGTTTTGTGGGTTTTAAAAACTTTGTTTAAGAGCTTTTGTCACTCCCCAAATGTTTTCCTTTAATATTATATAATTGAATTTTATAAATTTAGATCTACAGTTCATTTAGGATTAAATTTTATGAATATGTTATTTACATCTTAATGGACAGTCAATTGTTTTAATCACATTTATTGAGTAATTTCCCCTTAATTTGAATAGTATCTTTATTGTATGCTAAATTCTTGTGTGTGCAGAGATGCTTCTGGATTTTCTATCATGCTTCACTGAGCTATCTGCTTACTCTGTGACAATATCCCTCTTTGTATAACTGTAGCTTTCTAACCTATTTTTCTCCCTATCTTTATTCTTATTTCTCAAATTTGTCTTTACTATTCCTGCCCATTCAGTCTTTCACTGCAATTTAGAATCAACTTATTAATAGTTTTTGATTGACAATGCATTAAATTTATTAACTAACTTGGAAAGACTTAAATACTTTTTTATTTGCAAATAAATTGCGGTGCTGGAGAAGACTCTTGAGGGTCCCTTGGAAATCAAGGAGATCAAACCAGTCAATCTTAAGGAAATCAATCCTAAATACTTTTTGGAAGGTCAGATGCTGAAACTAAAGCCCAGTACCTTGACCACCTGATGTGAACAGCTGACTCATTGGAAAAGACTTCGATGCTGTGAAAGATTGAAGGCAGGTGGAGAAGAGGACAACAGAGGATGCGATGGTTGGATGGTATCACCGATTCAATGCACATGATCTTGAGCAAAGTCTGGGAGATGGTGAGGGACAGGGAAGCCTGGCAAGCTGCAGTCCAAAGAGTCACAAAGAGTTGGACATGACTTGGCAACTGAACAACAACAAAACTTGTTTTTTGCTTATCGTCCCCAGTTGTGGCATGCAATTCACAAGGCAGCCACGTGGTGGCGGTAGTAGCAAAGGAGGTGAAGCTCAGTTCCCCTCATGAGAGACCCAGTAAGAGGTTGAGACTGAATGTGGTAAAGTGAGCTTGCAATTACCTGCACATGATATCTTACACTTATTCTGCATTGTTTACAAGTATTTCATTCACATTATTTCCCTTGGAACAGATGAAGAAGGCTATCTTTTATAGAGGAAAAAATGAAGCCCGAAGAGGTCAGATGACTTTTCTAGAACGTGCAGATGTCAATCTGGGAGATGTGGTGCCCGCAACTCTCCAGGTCAAGTTCAGTTCTCTTTCCATTCATGCCCCTGCATGTTTCAGACTTCTCTACACTAATTGAATATAAAAGTAGTGGAAACTAAAACCCAAAGCAACAGCCGGATCATCATGCCTATGTTCAAAATCTTGGTGTCACTTCTGCATGTCTCTCTCTCCTTGCACTAATTTAGATGGTCCCTAAACCTGTGCATTTTCCTTCTGTGACCTATCTCACATCCACCTTTTCTCTCTTCCCCAAATTGTCATCTTCATCTCACTTCTTACTTCAGTTCAGTTCAGTCGCTCAGTCGTGTCTGACTCTTTGCCACCCCATGGACTGCAGCACACCAGGCTTCCCTGTCCATCACCAATTCCCAGAGCTTACTCAAACTCAAATCCATAGAGTCGGTGATGCCATCCAACCATCTCATCCTCTGTTGTCCCCTTCTCCTCCTGCCTTCAATCTTTCCCAGCATCAGGGTCTTTTCCAGTGAGTCAGTTCTTCCCATCACGTGGCCAAACTACAGGAGCTTCAGCTTCAGCATCAGTCCTTCCACTGAATGTTCAGGACTGATTTCCTTTAGGATGAACTGGTTTGGTCTCCTTGCAGTCCAAAGGGACTCAAGAGTCTTCTCCAACACTACAGTTCAAAAGCATTGATTCTTTGGCACTCAGCTTTCTTTATAGTCCAACTCTCACATCCATACATGACTACTGGAAAAACCATAGCTTTGACTAGATGGACCTGTGTTGGTTAAGTAATGTCTTGCTTTTTAATATGCTGTCTAGGTTGGTCATAATTTTTCTTCCAAGGAGCAAGCATCTCAGGTTTCCCCTCCAACTCCTCTGCTTTAACAAGGTAATAATTTTTATCTGTCAGAGATGGGGAAACTGGGACAAACAAGGTTACTGTTTCAAGGACAGGCTGACTGGGGTTGAATAGGAAGTTGGTGGGGCTTGTGAAGCAGGCGGGACCTTCTGGGAATATTTGGGTGGGTTGATGCACAAGGTGCCCAGGGTATGGGAAGCTGAGATGTCATCCTTCAGGTGATCATCATTCTCTGATTACCTCTCTGATTACCTGGTGTGACTCAAGTAGGGGAGATACAACAGGAGACAGATGAGGGGCTAGTCATAGATAGGCAGGTATGGACTTTTTTATTTTCCCAGAGATCAACCCATGCCACAGGCACACTATCAGCCCAGGCTTTGGAATCACTTGTGCTCTAGGCCATGTTAACTCCAACAACCTCAAGCCAGTGGCTTCAAGGTTCTGATGACTCAGGCTTCTGTTGACTGAGCCCTTGTCACCTTCCTCATGATCGGGGCCTTACCTCACATCCAGGTCCCAGAATGCTCTTCTACCTGAGCAGCTGACTCGACTCTGAGCTCAGCTCTCCAGTTCTTCCTGCTCCAGGATCCTGCCTCACGTCCTGAGGGTCTGGTCCAGACCTGGCCTTGCAGGTCTCTCTGACCCTGGACATCTGCCTCCCTGGAGCGCCATCTCTTTTCCGCCCCCGGGCTCCCCGCCATCTGACTCTGCACACAGGCCGGGCGCCTCTCGCTATGCGCCTTACTCCTTCACCGGGACTTCCGGCCCTGCGTGCCTGCCCTGACCCACGGGGCTCTGCTTGGCCACAGCGCCCCTTGCACCTGCTGGAGCCCCACCCATGGGACCTCTCTCGGTCCTACTGTGGCGTCCGCAAAGACCTCTCCAAGCGCCTCCAAGGACAAGGGCATATAGTCTGTAGATCCCAGGCAACAGGCAGCAAAGGCGATCGTGTTGGGATAAGCATCCGGCAGCATGTACAGCCCCTCATCACTCATCGCCCAGAGGCTGCTGAGGAAGAGCACCCTCGCTGGGACCTGTTTTCCAAGAAGACTCGCTGAGTCACTGTGGAAATGCGACCCTGGACCACGCCTCTCAGCACCTGCTGTTTCTACTCCCTGCAACCTTCAGAAGAGAAATTAGAAACCTCAAGTTTTGCCTTATAAGGCAAATTGGGGCACTTCTCTGGGAAGGTGGGGCTGTGACTCAGGGAGGCCTGCAGGGGAGCTGAAAGAAGGTTTCTGTGCAAATGTAGTTCAGATATTTACACACACACACACGCATGCTGCACACACAGAAGTAGTGCTCTGGTTTGGGAAAGAAGACAGGATTACCTTACCCACCACACACACACATACAAGCTTTATAGATCCTCTCTGTATTTAGTGAATATTTTTCCTCTAAATTCACAGAACCTGTATTCATTATTGCAAATAGGACCATGGGGGATGTTTATTCCCACTGTCTAAAAAAAAGGAGGTCTGGGGACTTTCCTGGTGGTTCAGTGGCTAAGACTCTGTGCTTCCAATGCAGGGGGCCCAGGTTCAAACTCTGGTCAGGGAACAAGATCCCACATGCTGTAACTAAGACCTCACGCAGTCAAATAAATAAATAAATATGTTAAAGGAAGGTCTGCAAGAACTGTGCCTCTAAAAGGAAAACATCAGCTTATAGGATGTACCATGGGGTTCAGTTCAGTTCAGTTCAATCACTCAGTCGTGTCCAACCCTTTGCGACCTCATGGACTTCAGCCAGACTTCTCTGTCCATCACCAACTCCTGGAGCCTACTCAAACTCATGTCCATCAAGTCGATGATGCCATCCAACCATCTCATCCTCTATTGTCCCCTTCTCCTCCTGCCTTCAATCTTTCCCAGCATCAGGGTCTTTTCCAGTGAGTCAGTTCTTCCCATCATGTGGCCAAACTACTGGAGCTTCAGCTTCAGCATCAGTCCTTCCACTGAATATTCAGGACTGATTTCCTTTAGGATGGACTGGTTGGATCTCCTTTCAGTCCAAGGGACTCTCAAGAGTCTTCTCCGACACCACACTTCAAAAGCGTCAATTCTTTGTCACTCAGCTTTCTTTACAGTCCAATTCTCACATCCATACATGACTACTGGAAAAACCATAGCTTTGACTAGATGGACCTTTGTGGGCAAAGTAATGTCTGTGCTTTTTAATAGGCTGTCTAGTTTGGTCATAGCTTTTCTTCTGAGGAGTAAGCGTCTTTTAATTTCATGGCTGCAGTCACCATCTGCAGTGATTTTGGAGCCCAGCAAAATAAAGTCTCTTACTGTTTCCATTGTTTCCCCATCCATTTGCCATGAAGTGATGGTGCAGGGGCAGGAAAAAGATGGAAACCTTAGCCAATCTTGTGAACAGAATCAGAAATTGTGTTAGATTTTAAAAAGATTTCAGCAGGCAAGAAACATTTCTTAAGCAAGAATTGTGAGTCCACAACCTTCAAAAAATAACACTTTATTTGAAGAGTCATAAAAGCAAAAACATCCTTGCTCCATTCTTCCTTAATCCAACTTAACGTCCCAAGTGAATGCTGGTAGGACCTGATGTAAGTAGAATAAAATAAGGAGAATTGGAAACAGGTTTTCCCCCTGTCTTTTGGGCTCCAGTTTACCCTGTGGCCTGGCAACAGGGACTGCTGGATAATTTGTTGAGAAAGTTCGGGAATGGTCTGGCCCCTGGAAGAACAAAGAGGTTTGAACTACCAGGGCCGGTCAGAGAGGACTAAACCCAAGTGTTTCTCTTGGTTCAAGTCACATCCCTCTGTAGCGACTGCTGCCCATTCAAACCCCTGGGTGTGGTCTATGGAGACTTCTGGTGGCTGTGGCCAGCCCACTTCCACCCATGTTCCTACTCAAGGATCCAGAACTACCTCACGCCCCCTAAACAACGGCTACAAGCCTTGCCCATCTCTAATCCCCTGAGATTTTTTTCACATCATATCTCATTTCCAACTCAGCCATCCAACGCTCAATACTGTTCTGTACCTGTCTTTATAACCATTTTTAAAAAGTGTTTTGTTTTTTTTTAGCTCACTTCGCAGCATGCGGGATTTTAGTTCCCTGACTAGTGATGGAGCCCTTGGCCCCCTGTAGTGGAAGTGCAGAGTCTTAACCACTGGACCACTGGGGAAATCTCTGTCCTTATAAAGAAAAGGTGCGTCTTACCTCCTTGCCGAAGCCCCAGCTACAATGCCTTCTTGTTGGCGGGATATTCCTCCACTTCTTCCTTCCACCCCCGGATCCCCAAGTTTCCTGATATTCAACCTGGGTCCCTAGTTAGAAACCTGGTTTTGGAAAGTGCTGTTCAAGGCCCTTCATGATAACCTATCTACCACCCGTGACGTACAGACTAATTGCCAAGTAGAGCAGTTGGTATAATATCAGATGTATGTTCCGTTAAGTCACCAATATTTACCTGTTACCACAGAATAGGACTAAACGACAACAACAGAATAGATGGTGCTAGAGGTAAAAAACCTGCCTACCAATGCAGGAGACATAAGAGACTAGGGTTTGATCCCTGGGTCAGGAAGATCCCTGCAAGAGGGCATATTGGGGTGGGCTCCAGAGTTCTTGCCTGGAGAATGACACCACCGTTATGGCAGAAAGTGAAGAGGAACTAAAGAGCCTCTTGATGAAAGTGAAAGAGAAGAGTGAAAAAGTTGGCTTAAAGCTCAACATTCAGAAAACTAAGATCATGGCATCCGATCCCATCACTTCATGGTAAATACACGGGGAAACAGTGGAAACAGTGGCTGACTTTATTTTTTTGGGTTCCAAAATCACTGCAGATGGTGATTGCAGCCATGACATATAATAGACATGTACTATCAGCAAAAAACACGTTTTTGTTTCAGTGAGCCTTGGAGGTACTTAGTCACTGCCCAGTGCCCTGAGTGTGGGAGCATGAATGCCCCCCTCTCATGTTTCCATGGAGGGGAGGGCATTTCTTCTATTTTTCAAGAGGAAAACAATAAAGCAGAAATGCTTCCAGCCCTGCCCTATTCCTCCTCCCTGCTTCCTAGGGGAGATGTTCCTTACCTGATTGGTGATGGGGGAAGGGAGCTGGCATAGGTAACCTCCTCCTTCCAGAGCCCCTTTACAAGGTCCCTATCTTCAGACTTGGAGTTTTCTACATGTAGCTGTGTGGTAAACCCCTAGGGATGGGCCCTGTGGGTTGGCCTGCAGCTGTCCAGTGATGCCAGTGAACTGGTTGGTAAAACGCTAAGTCCTTGTGGACAAACATCAAACCAAATCCACCACCTATCAGTGATAAAGATGATATTTTGATCTCCATATATCTGCTCCAAGTGAGTGTGTCTAACTCTCGTATCTGAACCTGGAAACAACGGTGTTTTATGTTTGCTCTTTACATCTCCAATACACAACATCTGTGGGGGCCAACTGCATTCTCCCATCTTATCTTACCACATCAGTGACGTCCCCAAAGTTGTCCCTGGGGGTTCTGTGGGCATCCAGACCGCTAGAGCTTCAGCTCAGCAAGCCACAGATGGTGCAAGCAAGCTGTTGCCGCCTTGATGGCAGGAGAGAAGAAGCTGCTGGGTAGGGGTCAGAGGGAGTCATCTGACTTCCTCCTTGTGATGCATTAAAACTCGGGAGTCATCATCTATCCAACTCCCCATGCCGTTTCTGAGCAAACCATTTCTATAACCCCGAACAGGGCCTCAGCAGATGGTTGAGGTGAACTGCACCTTTGGTCCACACCTCCTTGCCCAGGTCCATTCCCTTGGAAAGTCAATTTAAGTCAGCTGCCTCAGTCAGCTCCAACCTTGCCTCCCTCTGAAGAATTAACCCAGGAAGACTGGCGGAGGGGGCAGCAGGAGTGATGGGAGAATAGAGCCTCCATGGCATCCTCAGCTCCAAGCTATGAAAGCCAGCAGGATTGTCTGCTCCATCAGAAGAGGCCAGTGGCTTCCAATAGAGCATTATATATATGTTTCATGTTGAAAAATGAGAATTAAAAGCTTGTGACTTGTTGATGGCCACACAGCACTGCTTCTGTGCCTTCTTTCAAACTAAATAATCAAAACAGGAACAATTCAGTGACTATTTCCTGGGGGTCCAACCCCATCCTAACCTCCTGCCATGTATCAGCTTACATAATTCTCACATCAGGTATATGAGGTGAGTCTTATTATTAATTTAAAGATGATAAAAGTGAAAGTGAAAAGTGAAGTCGCTCAGCCGTGTCCAACTCTTTGTGACCCAGCAGACTATAGCCTACCAGGCTCTTCTGTTCATGGGATTCTCCAGGCAAGAATACTGGAGTGGGTTGCCATTTCCTTCTCCCGGGGATCTTCCTGACCCAGGGATCGAACCTGGGTCTCGAGAGTCAGATAATTTTTATAACTTACCCCAAATCTGATTCCATAATTGATTCTGTTACCCATTCTGTGTAGCTGTATTATGAATTGTCATTAAAAACTCAGAAACTGAGTTTGAGAGCCACTCTATCTCACAAGAGGAAATTCAGACTCTTTGTTTTTTATGTCCATGAGTCTGTTTCTGTTTCATATTTTAGATCCCACATATAACTGATATCATATAGTATTTATCTTTCTCTTTCTAACTTACTTTCAGTTCCGTTCAGTTGCTCAGTCATGTCCTACTCTTTGCAACTCCATGATCCGCAGCTTGCCAGGCCTCCCTGTCCATCACCAACTCCCAGAGTCCACCCAAACCCATGTCCATTGAGTCAGTAATGCCATCCAACCATCTCATCCTCTGTCATCCCCTTCTCCTCCTGCCTTCAATCTTTCCCAGCATCAGGGTGTTTTCAAATGAGTTAGCTCTTTGCATCAGGTGGCCAAAGTATTGGAGTTCAACTTCAACATCAGTCCTTCCAATGAACACTCAGGACTGATCTCCTTTAGGATGGACTGGTTGGATCTCCTTGCAGCCCAAGGGACTTTCAAGAGTCTTCTCCAACACCACAGTTCAAAAGCATCAATATTTCGGCGCTCAGCTTTCTTTGTAGTCCAACTCTCACATCCATACATGACTACTGGAAAAACCATAGCCTTGACTAGATGGACCTTGGTTGGCAAAGTAATGTCTCTGCTTTTTAATATGCTGTCTAGGTTGGTCATAACTTTCCTTCCAAGGAGTCAGTGTCTTTTAATTTCATGGCTGCAATCACCATCTGCAGTGATTTTGGAGCCCAAAGAATAAAGTCAGCCACTGTTTCCACTGTTTCCCCATCTATTTGCCATGAAGTGATGGGACTGGATGCCATGATCTTAGTTTTCTGAATGTTGAGCTTTAAGCCAACTTTTTCACTCTCCTCTTTCACTTTCATCAAGAGGCTCTTTAGTTCCTCTTCACTTTCTGCCATAAGGGTGGTGTCATCTGCATATCTGAGGTTATTGATATTTCTCCCGGCAATCTTGATTCCAGCTTGTGCTTCATTCAGCCCAGTGTTTCTCATGATGTACACTGCATAGAAGTTAAATAAGCAAGGGGACAATATATAGCCTTGACGTACTTCTTTCCCTATTTGGAATCAGTCTGTTGTTCCATGTCCAGTTCTAACTATTGCTTCCTGCATACAGGTTTCTCAAGAGGCAGGTCAGGTGGTCTGGTATTCCCATCTCTTTCAGAATTTTCCACAGTTTGTTGTGATCCACACAGTCAATAAAGCAGAAATATATGTTTTTCTGGAACTCTCTTGCTTTTTTGATGATCCAGTAGATGTTGGCAATGTGATCTCTCCTTCCTCTGTGTTTTCTAAAATCAGCTTGAACATCTGGAAGTTCACAGTTCATGTATTGCTGAAGCCTGGCTTGGAGAATTTTGAGCATTACTTTACTAGCATGTGAGATGAGTGCAATTGTGTGGTAGTTTACTTATAATAATCTCTAGATCCATCCATGTAGCTGCATAAAGCATTATTTCATTCTTTTTTACGGCTGAGTAGTATTACATTCTATATATGTACCACATCTTCCTTATCCGTTCATCTGTGATCAACCTTTAGATTGTTTACATGTCTTGGCTATAGTGAATAGCGCTGCAAGAACATAAAGGTGTAAGTATCTTTTTGGATTATAGTTTTGCCTGAATATATGCCCAGGAGTAATATGGCTGGTATCAGTAACATGGCTGATATCATATGGCATCTCCACTCTTAGTTTTTTGAGGAACCTCCACACTGATTTCCATAGTAGCTGCACCAGTTTACATTTCCACCAACAGTATAGGAAGTTCCCCTCAAAAAGAGATTTGAGAATGTTAGAATTTAGAGCTGGGAGGAATAGCAAATGCCTGCTGTTTCTGGGCCTTCTTTACCACTGCATTTTGTGTGCACATGCATGGGCACACACACACACATATATACACCCTCAGAGAAGATTTTCAGCATCAGCTGCCACAGAGAAAAAGATTCCCAGGGGAGCAGTTATAACTCCACCCTCTTCCCACGGTGATTAATATACCCAGACCCTTAGGTCTATTCCAGTTTATTTACTGCATTGAGACAAAAACTGAGCACCAGAGCTACTTAGCTTGCATTGAGATATTTAATTTCAAAAATGAAATAGTGTGTTGGTCAATTGAATGTCACCTCCTATGCCTTTGTTAAAAATGAATGTTAAAGTGCTCGTCACCAAGGGGCTTTTCTTGTTCAAAGTAGGACCACAGATTGAGCAAATAAATTAACATCCCATTTTGATGGTCTCATTTAGTGGGAACCAGGAATATAAATAAGGAAAAATGAGCAGAGCAGAACACTTCCTACATTTTATCAACAGATGAGCACTGATTCCACATTATTTGTTTATAATTTATTTTTATTTTAACACAATTAAAAAGTTACACAGAAGTTACAAGTAGAGGGAAAAGAACCTTATTTTCCTGACCCACCTGATGCTCACCAACCATGAATTATTTGCATTTCCTGCAAACTAGGACACTCTTCTACATAACCAGAATACAACCAACAGATCAGGAAATGAACATTGGTACACTATTACCAACTAATGCTTAAGCTCCCACTCAAATTTTGCCAATCATCTTATTAAGTAAGGTCCTATATAAAAAAAGGATTCCGTTCAGAATCATGAGTTGCGTTTGGTTGTTATACCTCTTTAGTTTCCAGTTCCTCAGTCTTTTCTTCATTTTAATGACCTTGATACATCTGAAGATTACAGCCCAGGTATTTTATAGAGCATCCCTTGATTTCCTTTGATTTGCTGTTTGCTTATGATTAGATTCAGGTTCTATATCATTGGCAGGAATACCACTGAGGTGATGCTGTATATGTCTCACTGCATCCCAACAGTGAGGGCTTGGTTTGGTTTTGTTCTGTTACTGATAATGCTCACTTTGATCCTTTGATTAAGGTGGCTTCTGCCAAGCTTTTTCACTCCTTTTGCCTTTATATTTAATGAAGCTTTTTTTGAGAGATACTTGGGAACCATGTAAATATTCCATTTCCCACAAAAGATTCCATTGATTCATATGCTTATTTGTGTCTATAGATGCCTAGTTTCCTATTTCACTCAATGGGTTGCAATCCATTACTATGATTATTTATTGGAAGCTCAAATTGTCCTTGATTTGGGCTTTACATTGGCTTCTGTATCCTGTTGAGGTCCCCCATTATTCCTTGTGTTCTTCATAATTGTCTTTTGAAGACAACAGATGTTCCAGGCTCATCTTGTAATTTCCCTGCTCCAGCCCTGGAATCAGCCATTTCTACAAGGAGTGCTGGTTCCTTTTACTGGAGAATGATGTTCAGAAGCCAAGATATGGGCTCCAGATGTGTTCACAGAGATACTCATGTCATAATATCTTTGCCCTTACTTTCTTAGTGGTCAGAGTGAGGGATGGTATGTATATACACACATATTTTAAAATATTTGTGCATATTTAGAAATATAGACATAACATTTTATATCTATAGATATTGACACAATTTATCCATCATATATCAGTTAGATCTATATCTACTGAAAGTCATAGTTCACACCAATACCTCCAATCTAAATTTAACAGCAAAAGGTTCATCTCAGTTTCTCACTTTTCCCATTTGTAACTCCCTTCTCTGACAGTGAGGACTTGACTCCTGTTACCCTTGAGATATTGATTTATTTGATCAATCATCCTGCACAATCAATTCCTCCAGAGCCACTAGCACCTCTTCCCCATGTGGCTGGCCTTACCCCTCTTGGACCCTGAATCCCTTCTCTGACCACTATGGTTCCTACTCTCCTTCCTTCCGGCATGGATGTCTACTTTGCAGGGTCTCACCTAGTGAGTGTGGGAAGAAATCGTTTAGGAAGGGAAAGAAAATGATTGGAAACAGCACATTTATTTATTTATTTTGCAAGAGAAAGGAGAGGAGAGTTTTTCCACTACAGCACTCTATTATGTGAATCATCTTTTTTTTTCATTTATTTTTATTAGTTGAAGGCTAATTACTTTACAATATTGTAGTGGTTTTTGCCATACATTGACATGAATCAGCCACGGATTTACATGTGTTCCCCATCCCAATCCCCCCTCCCGCCTCCCTCCCCATCCCATCCCTCTGGGTCTTCCCAGTGCACCAGCCCTGAGCACTTGTTTCATGCATCCAACCTGGGCTGGTGATCTGTTTCACCCTTGATAGTATACTTGTTTCAATGCTGTTCTCTCAGAACATCCCACCCTCACCTTCTCCCACAGAGTCCAAAAGTCTGTTCTGTACATCTGTGTCTCTTTTTCTATTTTGCATATAGGGTTATGGTTACCATCTTTTTAAATTCCATATATATATGTTAGTATACTGTATTGGTGTTTATCTTTCTGGCTTACTTCACTCTGTATAATGGGCTCCAGTTTCATCCATCTCTTTAGAACTGATTCAAATGAATTCTTTTATGCGAATCTTCTTAATGGTGAGTATTTGAGCTGGTTTAGAATTGAAAGGAATAAATGGAATGATATTCTGAAAGTTTTACACCAAGAGGTGTTCCCGAGTAGATAATCGTTGCTTAAAGACAGTCTCAACAAGCCAAGATAATCTAACCCACAAATGACAGAAGCAATGTGTGAATAAAGACCCTGTGAACTTTCTCTTTATGGTTTATCCTATAGATTCCTTGGGGAGGGGCCTTGGGGAGAGGGTAGGGGAGTGTACTGAGCAGGGAATTAGCTATGGGTTTTAATATGGGCAGCACAGCCCATTCAAGGAGGCCACATGACGGATGCTAAACCCGCTGAGTGTTGGTCTTCTTGTGAGTAAAGCCTGATAATCCCGAGGTCCTCTTATAGTCAGACAGCACAGGGTCCCCAAAGCATGCTGCAAGTTTATCACATTGTCACGCACCCTCCTCGAGGACAAGCCTCATTCATTATCTCCACGGTGCCCCAGCCTGGGTCTGGCAACTATAGGCATTCAGTTGGCCTTTGTGGGTGAGTGAGTGCATGAATGATGGCCCCAGGCTGGCTGGTCTGATCCCCTCTTTAAAAGCATCTTCTCAGCATAGCTGAGAGCTCCTTCCCAGACTGTATGCAAGAAGTCAGGCTTGTTAGGACTGCTGGTGTTCTGCAAGGGCTGACATCCACCCCATCCCTCATAAAAAGCCCCGATTCCCTGATAAGGAGAGGAAGTGACTGACGCAGGAATTTGATCTGTGATAACCCGTTCCATCACCCTCGGTGGACTGTGGTGTGCGGCCGCTGGTCGCATGAGGCAGCAGCAGCCACAGCCTCTAAAAGAATGTGTGTCCAATATTTGGTGCTGAAAGGCTGGAAGGAGAAGCACAACCCAGGACGTGTCAGGGCGGAGGATTCCTGTGATGGGAAGGGTGTGATCTTCATGTAGGCAGCAAGTGGGCGACAGGGTCGTGGGGAAGAATTTAAAGAGAATCAGGTCTTGCTTCCTGGGGCAGAATTTTTTAATTACTTTTTTAATACATTTTTAAATTAAGAAATGTAAAAATCTATCTATCTTTTTAACGTTTCGTATTATTTCCTCTGAATCTTTCAACTTGGCCCCCACTAAAACAGAATTTTAAATAATCTTAAAGTTTGCAGTGCCTTGTGTGCATCCATGAAACTTATGAAGAGCTCTGTTCCTTGATGATGGAATAGTCAGATGAGGAAACAGTCTCTCATCTCAATCTGGAAGACAGCAGGCAGAGATCTTTTAGTTTAGCAATGGGGATGGGAGTGGGAGTGCAGTGGCAAATATTCATAAGAGCCAAGTGGTTGATTCCTATTCTTGGAGGAAGAAGGAAAAATCTACCCTGCTCAAAAATACCCCAGTAGGCTTCCATGCTTTTATCAGGATAATGTGTTAGCGGAAAGAGTCCTGGATTCAGTGACTGAAGTTCTGGGCATCCACCTCATCTTTGCCACCTATGTTTTCTGTCCAGAGAAAGGAAAACTTGCCTGAGTCTTAGATTTCTCTGTCTGTACAATAAATGTCCTACTGTTGATTAGGCAACTCTCATACGAAATGTAAGTGCTCTGTAAAAGGCATGGGGCTAGGAACATGTGGAGAGTATTGGACATATATATTCCCTGGAGGAGTAATCCATCACCATTCACATCTTAGTGTTAATTGCATAAGCATTGTCTCAATTAACTATAATTAACAGTGGGGGAAGTGAATTTTGTTTTAGATCAAGCTCCTACTCTCACTTTACAAGTTGTTGGGGGAAGGAGTTTTTAGAGCTGGGCTTGCAGGGAGGGTATTATAGAGAAGAGATTAGCTGTGGGTACCAATGAGAAATGGTGGATGCTCTGGACTCATAGCGAGTTTTCAAATCTCAGTACTATTAGAGACTAAGTCACCTGGGAAAAGTCATCAAACATCTTTGGGTGTAAGATTTCACATTTTCTGTACAATGACGTAGGGCTTCTATAGATGATATTTGGGCACTGACATTGCATTCCATGGTTTAGGTTGTGAAAGCAAAATATGGTTGTCTGGAGTATGATACGACATTACCTTGAATTATTTTCTAAAAAGAATTAGGAATATTGTCTATGAAGTGGTAGTTCAGATCTTATTTAAGGACAGATAGTTTCTGTCATTTGTAGATTCTCCAGCACAAGGCACAGTGGTGGCACACAGTAGGTGTCTATGAATTATAGAGACATGTTATACAATATTAGCCTGCATTTTAATGGAAGGAAAAAGTCAATTTTTCTGCTTGTACCACTGACAATTTTAAGAGTTCATCTAGTCTTTTATCAAAGGTTCTCCCTGTTCATTTTTGTTTTCTTAGGTATAAGGAATTATTTAAATAACAAAAATTCTAAATATTTAATAATAAGTGATTGGGTAAGGAAATGTGGGTATATGCAAAATAAATGAAGCATTATGTAGCCATGTAATAAAGATTCTATAAATGCACATTGGCACATAAAGATATTCAAGTATATTAAGTTTTAAAAGGTAGATTACTACAAACCTCTCCTAGCATGGAAAAAAAAAAAAAGACCAGAAGACTTATATACCAAAATGCCTACAGATTTTATATATCTTCATGGTAGGATTGAAGATTTGTGAAATGAAATTCTGCTTCCTTTTTTTCTTTCTTCCTATTTGTCCTTCTAAAGATCTTAAATGAGATATAATTCACATACCATATAACTCACCCAATTAAATCATATAATTTAATGGCTTTTAGTGTATTCAGAGAATTGTGTGATTACATGACCGCAGTCAATTTTAGAACTTTTTCAACATCACAAAAAAGAAACCTTGCACACCTTAGCCATCACCTCTGAGTCCCACCCACCCCACCACCCATACCCTTGCAACACTAATTTTTCTTTTTTGTCTCTATATATTTAAAAACATTCTCTGGATTCATATTTTAAACTTACATTTATATGTATTACCTAAGCTTTTCAGTAGAACTCACCTGTGATACATCCAATGATCATGCATGAAAACAGCCATCACTGAACTGTTTGCTCTGGACCCAGACTAGGGACCAAAGCTGCATCTATAATCATGGGTCGTTTTTAGATCTGACAGCATTGGCTGGATTAGTGTGTGGGGTGGAGTGTGAGGATCCCAAGTTCCTTTGGCTTCTCATGATGCTCTCATCCTTGTCTGGAGAGAGAGAGAAAGTACCCAGTAATTTTTAGCTCTTTTTATTCCTGATCTGGGATCTCTTTTCATTTTTTGGAGAGGGGACAGAGATATGACTGAAACCCTCACCCTTAACAACCATTTTCATGCTATGGTTTGCACAGCTTTGTTTTTCATCAAGAATCACTGATTTGAAGTGAAATGGTTTCTGTATGATAGATCTAGTTTGTAAACTCAACCAGGTCAACTCAAGTCATACATATTTGCTATTCAAGTTTTTGAAATGATGTGTCAATTGGTCTTAGGTATTAGAATTGTGATGTTACAACTAAGGAATATAGGCTGGTTTTTAACAAGTAGTTTACTATTTCCTAAAGTTTTGTTATGTGAACTAATTATGCTAATATTTATTAATCATCTCCAATGTAGAAAGCCTTGAGAGAAATGCTCAAATATACAAAGTATAATATGATTGGAATAAAAATTATAAGCCTGGACCTCCAGTCTTTGGACACCATAATCCTTTCCTTATGTACACTATTAAGGAGATCAGTCTCCTTAACTCTGATTGCAACCAACGTAAGACTATCTGGAAAACACAACTGTACATGAAGTTAAATCACATGAACCACCAGTATTCTACCATTTCAACCTATAAAAGTGGCAATTGCAAATGGCTCAATCTAATCAAATAAGAAAAATTTGCACTAATAACAATAATGAATCTTAACCATTTACCGGTAGGGGACTTAAAATATTTTATAGGCTTTATCTCATTTGGTCTCACAACAACCTTATGAGCTAAGTAGCATTTTGGTCTTCATTATTTTTTTTATTAAAATATAGTTGATTTACTATATTGTATTAGTTTTAAGTGTAAAAGCATATTTATTTTACATATAGTATTTTATAAATAAGAAAACAGAATCTCAGAAAGGCTCAGTAATCAACCCAAGTTTGTATGGTCAATCAGTGGTCTTACTGTGTTCAATATGATACACAGAAAGGTCTGTGTAACACAAAAAGTTATGTTCTTAAATATTGTGTTATAGGAAACATTAAAGGAGTTATAAGAGAGAGTAGTGGCTATGGAAAGGTTTGTATCCAAATTTGTAGCAAATAGTGGGTGCTTAATAAAATTAGAGGGCAGAGAAGGGAATGATGAATGCTAATAAAAATGCCAAAGCATTAAATTGTTTTCATATCTTTCTTTTATATTCCAAAGGATACAGAACAATATCCTCTTATGCTGTAACACCTCTGCTTGAGCCCCATCTGCATCTGACTTTGTTGTCAGAGATTCTGGGAGAATGAAGGCTCCCTTTAGTCAGTAATCTCTGACCACTACCAAGAATCTTCAAACCACTGAACAAAAATTTCATTTCCACATGAAGTTTGTTCTCTTTCCAATGGGCTCCTAACAAACCCAGTATTCAACCATAAACTAGTTGAGATAAGATGTATACTCATGAAAATTGAATAGCAATACAAAACATCAGAGGAGATCTATGACCTCAGAATGGGTCTTGTCCTGACCAATATGTCCCAGTCAGAATTCTGTTGCATCTCCAATTCAGGCAGTCTTTGAGCAGAGGCAATCTGCCTGGTAGGACACCTCTGAGTTTACTAACAACAATCACCAACTGATAAAACACCAATGTGTGAACCACTTGACTCCATCTTATGATGAATACTCTTTCCCAAAGTTCCGTCATTGGAATTCACCACTCTATAAGCTTTGTTTGTAAAATACGTGCTGACAACTGCTTCTGCAGCTATTTCAGAATCCTGACATCTATCAATGATTTGGGAGCAAGGGAATGATACAAATCATTCTCAGAAGTAATTGGTACTAAAGGGCAATTTTAAGTTCTTCCAAAGCATTATGGGATGAGCAACACAAAGATGTCTATAAATGCTATCAGACACTGCCCGCCGCATGAGCAAAACCTTCAGTGAGAAGAGAGATACAGAGGAGTGTGACAGGGGTGGGAGTGTGCAGGATAACTAAAATTAGTTCCCAATCTAGGCTCCTCATTTCTGCCTTCTCTGGAATGGCTGTCATTTCCACATTTTTCCCATACATGGTCCATTCTGAGATGGTTCCCATTCAGAGGTCTAAATGTCAACGGTGCTGAAAAAGCTACTGAAATTCTGATGATGAATGAATGTGTAACATTTCAAACAGATACTCTGGAATCTTCTCAGTCTGCCAGAAAAGCAGCTAGGGAGAGAACCATGGGTATGTACTGACGCAAGACCTTATTTCTGGCCTTGTAAAGAGATGTCTCAAACATAGAGGAGCGTACTTCTGGTTGATACCTCATCCTGTTGATAGAGTTCCGCCTTGACCTGGAGCTCCCTGGCCTCCCATTGTTGCATGTAGGCAACCTCATTCCCCATGAAGGCCACCTTATATTTGAGGCCTTACAAGTCTCATGCTACAATTACTGTCTGAATTCTTTTCTCTTGACCAGTAAAATATTGCTTGAAGAAAACATCAACCTGATAACCTTAGTTGGATATTTATTGGGGTCTGCCTGAACTGATAAAGTGAAAAAGAAGCAAAGGAATTTAACTCATATCTCACAATTATTTCTGAAAGTATGCTTCCCAATTGCAACCACTCAGTGATATAAAGGGGGGGAAAGCCTTTTGAAAATCAGCTTAAAAAGCAATAAATTGGATGTTTACCTTAGATAGGTCATAAATGCATTCCTGAGGACAGTTGAAAAACTGACAGCTAATGTTATCCAAATGTGTTTGTGTTTGGGATCAGCTTTCTAGTGACAGGCTGATTTTTCCAATGTCTTAAAAGTGAAGATGAGGAGGTCTAGAAAATGTGATAAATGGCTCAAGCAATGACACTGATGTTGAAGATTCATCTAAAAGGTTTGAATGCAATCTTTAGAAAAATATGAAATGGAAACAATTTAAAATTCATATTTTGCTTTTTACAACACTATTCTAAATACATGTGTTAACATTATTAAATGAAATAATGTAAGTAAAAATTTGGCCATTTCTTCTACATCTTTAAAAGATGCACCCCCTCTTCCCTCAATCTATGTCTTTTCTTAATCCTTCATTGCTAAAAATGGGAGGAATTACATTATACTTGGTGTGTATGGGGCATTTGACTAATAAAAAGAAAATGTCAAGTGTCCTCTATATGAGAGAGATTAGATGTGATTGTGTCTTGTTTTACCTGAATTACTCATTACGATTTTTAAAATACTGTCAGCAAGCATTCCGTAGAGTATCTAAATCTGTATTATGACTGAAATTATTAAAACCATTAGCCAACTTAATAAGTTTATTGTTCTGATGCTATCCAGCTTATTCTTTAAAAAAATCCTGCCTATTTCCCAGTTTAGCTTTACCTAGTTTAACTGTTAGATTTCGGTCTTGACTTTCAGGATCACTGTAAGAGGTCTTTGACAAGTTTCATTTCACTTTGGGGCATTTTGGTTTCCCTATTTATATAAAAAGATGATGTTGTGTGTCCTGCTTTTTCCACAGGATTATGGTGATGACACAAAAGTGAACTGAGAGTATTGCAGTAGTCAAGTTTTCTTTACTTAAATGTATATACTAAAAAAAAACAAAAACTAACCTGAAGCATTCAGAGCATATATGGAGGAAGGGAGAGAGGAAAGATAGAAAGAAAGAGGAAAGGGAGGAAGGATAAGAGGGAAGGAGGGAGAGACAATCCAGAGAATACATTGTTCTGGACCCCAGATTATAAAGGTTGAGGGTTTTTCAGTCCCCTTTCTTCCTTACATCTATCAAGTCCAGTTACTTCATTTATCCCACGTGGCCATGAGAAGACAAGCTGGAGGAATCTTGCTAATTCTCCTGGCTTTGCAGACCTCAGTTTTCCATGAAATTTGTTTTCCTTTTTCAGACACAGCTAATGTGAACTTCACTGGAGTTTGGGGTTTGACCTTCTCTTGTATGGAGTATTGTAATGACTGTATCAGCCAGTGAAAAAAGAAATGGTCCATTTAGTGAATGAAAACTTCTCATTAATATGTTAACTGTGTACTCATTTAGTCATTTTTCCAAAGTTTCTAAGTAGTTTTCAAAAGCTGTCTTTGAATCACATCTTAGGGCATGATATAAGACAGAGAAGAGAACAAATTTTAAAATGAGATTTTATTTAAATGGGAAAATAACTATTCTCAAAGCCTCAAGCTGAATAGATATCCACATTCATAACAGTTATTAGAACTAAGCCTTATGCTAAACACTGTTGTCCATGCATTACAGATGGCAAAGGTAAAGCTTTGAGGACTTAAGAAAATTGCCTATTCAGGGCAAAGATCAAGAGTTTCTGAGGACCAGGTCACACTCTGAGAATCAGGAAGTTCTAGGCTAGAATATGTTTGATTCTGGGCAATGCATCTTAAATTATATTTTCAAGTCACAAAGGGAAAAATAAAATATTCAAAATTTAAAAACTTATTCCTAGGAATAAAAAGAAAAGAAATTTACCTGCGAATTCAATGCATTGCTGAAGTGGGAATATCACTAAGATGCTGGGGTAAGGCAATTTAAAGAGGCTCTAAAGGGGAATCCCACAAGGTTGCCTGGTTGGTGAGAGCCCTGCAGATGAAGGTCATGTAGAAGTTTTCTTCCACAGAGCATGGGAACAAGTGTGCCACGTGTGTGCAGCGCAAGACAGTGTGTGTGGGCTTGGCTGAGAGTGATAGGGAAGAGTCAATAGAGGATCATGGGAAAGAAGGGATGGAAAAAGTCTGGTGATACTGGTTTACAAGAAAAACAAAGATGCTGTTCAAATGTTTTAGCTACTTCCTGGAGATGTTTGTTCATTTAATAAAACCCTTGAACGAGTGACACTGGAGCCTGGCCTTTTCCTCAGTGACAATTCAGCAAGGAAAGAACTTCTTTCAATGGAGAAATTAACTTCTTGCTGGCTCTGTACCAAGTAAAGAATAGAAAATAGCAAAGAAAATAAAGCAGGAGCCAATCTTTATCTTCTCCCTGGAAAGCCCCCTGTTTCCCCAAGACCCTCTCCCTCTGGTCCTTGGCAGCCTCCTTCACAGCCTCCTCCTCTTCTCGCTGGTGAACTCACTGGCGCTTTCCACGGAGAATCTTGTCTTGCTGTTGCTGTGATTATTTCTGGTGCTACAGACCATTTATCTACTTCCTTCACCAGTACACTCTGCTTACCTGTTGTGTCAGGGCAGCTCACAGTATTTGCCATCAGCTCTGTGGTTCTGCAGGATAAGTTACTTTATGCCCGAAGTTTACAGTGTTCCTTCAGTATGACTGAAACTCAAAGAAGACTTGACTTCAGTAAAAATGAAAATAGTTCTGATTGTACTTGTGTAAACTGAGATTCTGTAGGGGTTGCTTAAAATTTGTTGTATTTAACTGAGTTTTATGGGCAGAGATGATATATTTTACTAACTTTAATGAACATTCTGATCTATATATACATGTGTGTTGAATTGTACCACTCACTCAGTTAAAATTCTGGTGACTATAACATCATGCATTTGTTCAGTTGCTCAGTCACATCCAACTCTTTGTGACCCCATGGAATGCAGCATGCCAGGCTTCCTTGTCCTTCCCCATCTCCTGGAGTTTGCTCAAACTCAAGTCTATTGAGTCGATGATGCCATCCAACTATCTCATCTTCTGTCATTCCCTTCTCTTCCTGCCTTCAATCTTTCTCAGCATCAAGGTCTTTTCCAATGAGCCACCTCTTTGCATTAGGTGGCCAAAGTATTGGAGCTTCAGCACATATGATGTTATTGCTATAAAAACACTACACCTAATTTCTCTCTTGAACTCTGGTTTCTGCACATCTAAATGACTCCTTGGCATGTTGGCCTTGCTGCCCCATGTTCTGTCTAACATGCTAGGCTAAAACTCCCCTGCAAACCACCTCTTACATCACCGTAGCTCACCAGGGTTCCTCTATCTCCAAGAAAGAACACTGGAGTGGACTGCCATGCCCTCCTCCAGGGAATCTTCCCAATTCAGGAATCAAACCTGCATCTCCTGAGGAACCTGGTGGGCTATGGTCCAGATGGTTGCTAAGAGTCAAACACAACTGGAGCGACTTAGCACACAGGCATGCAGCATGTAATGAACTCAATATTTGCTGCTATTATTGTCATCATCCTCATCATGATCACTACCTCTGCCCTATCCTTGAACTAATTTGACTCAACAAGATGATTTTGCCTCTTACTTCTCGGAGGAAATTGAGGATGTCAGGTATGAAGTTCCTCAACTTCTACCACCACCAATGTGGCTGGATCTCCACCAGTCTTCTCCTCTCTCCCTTCACTGTAGACAAAGATGATCCCCTTTCTATGGCTTATCCTCCTCCTCCCAGTTGTGTGTTCTTTGCCACCCTGCTCAGCCCATCAAACCAGCCTTTCCTGGGGATGGAGAGCAGTGTTAGGGTGAATGACTGGGCCTATAACTGTACCAACCTGGCATCAATCTCGGACCTTCCTCTTCCTGGTTTTCTGACTAGCCTCTTCATCTGAAAAAATGGAGACAAAGGCTTAAATGACTCTAGGTCATAGAGTTTGGGGGAGAATTGGGTAAGATAATAACCATAAGCAGGGAACTCAGTGCCTGGCACAAAATAGGACCTGAATAAATGGCAGCCTTTTATTCTCATTGTTATGTCTGTGAGCACTGCCAGCCTCGTGCCACTGAGCATTACACAGTGTAGGTGCTTGATAAACATTTGTTTTAGAGGTGGTGGTGAATGATGAATTATTAGCCATGATAAGTTGACTCTGGCTGGGGCTCAAGATTCCTGATTCCTCAGAGAGCTGCCTGATATCACAAGTTCAAGGGACCAACATTCATATAGCAGGGGGATGTTCCAGGCAAAATCATTGTATTTCTATGAGGATTTTGCCCCAAACCTAATGCAGTCTCCTGATGAGCTGGACGGGACCAGGGAGAGGAACATTTTCTGGCTGTATGCAGGTTCAAACACTAGAGCCCAAGGGCAGCAGCAATCTCTTTTTCCCCTGAGGACCACACGTCAATCCATTGCTTTTTGAGAAGAAAAGCAACCCTGTAGAAACACAGGTTTCCCTGGTGGTTCAGAAGGTTAAAAATCTGCCTTCAATGCAGGAGATCCAGGTTTGATCCCTGGGTCAGGAAGATCCCCTGGAGAAGGAAATGGCAACCCACTCCAGTAATCTTGCCTGGAGAAGTCTATGGACAGAGGAGCCTGGCAGGCTACCGTCCATGGGGTCGCAAAGAGTAAGACATGACCAAGCAACTAATATCATAATAGGAACACAGTAAGAAAAAGAAGGGGTCCAGAGACTTTGATCCTACAGGTCTATCAAAGAGAGTGGTGGCTTGGGGAGGGTGTGCTTTCTTAATTGGAGGATACCCAGACCTTTTTTTGTCTCATCCGCCATGTGGAGGAAGGGTTCTTATGAGTCAAGACCTAGCTAGTATTCCCAAGGACTTAGTCTTTGAAAAATAGTCAAAAAAGAATCTCAGTATTTTCAAAGGAGACCTCAAGGAGGAAGAGTAGGCAGGTATGGCATGGGGTAGAAGATAGAAAGCAAGAAAGGCAAGTGTCTTTAAGGATCTGATGCACCAGCAGTTTGGGGAAGATAGGGACACTTAGGAAAATTAGCGTCCCTAATTAAAAGTAGATTCCCTTGAATATCTTTAAGCCTAGTTCTGTCTACAGTACTATAGAAAACTGAAAGCAGATAAATATGTGATGATGTCACATCAGATATATGTTTCTTTGTTTATTGATTTATTGAGCATGTACTATGTGCCAAGCTTCATACTAGGTTCCAGGGATAAATAAATGGAATACAGCCTCTTCATTCAACTTGTCTGAGAAGACAGGCATTCTAACATTATCTCAGGAAAGATGACACAACTCACAAGTATGCCGATCATGTAACAGAGAAGGGCCATTCTTATGTCTGGAATAACAGCTGGGGATGCATATTTTGGAATTCTTTTTATCACAGATTTGGTCATTTGGCTTTACAACAGAACTCACAGGGATTTTTCATGTTAGCCAAGCCAATGGCTTACTATGTAGTGAGAGTGGAAGAATCATGTGACCATAGCAATCTCCTTAAACTAAGTCTTATATTCTTCTATTCTTTGTCTCTCCAAACTCCACTTAACTGTTTGATTGGCTGTTTAAAGAATTCAGTTTTCAATCCTAACTGCACAAATTCTCCAGAGGTAATTAACCAGTGATTCCTAACAAAACCTTGGTAGATAATTTGCTAATAATAATTTTGGATGGTATGTGAAAGACCAAACAAATAGCTTTGGTCCCCTGGACTTCTACATCAGAACAAGCTTAATTGAAGGTGCTTATCTAAAATTCACTTTGTCATCTTCCAGTCATGTATTCACATCACTTTGTAAGGATTGCTTAAACTAAATTACTGTCTTATGACATCATATGATTGGATTGGAGCTTGACTCTGTAACCTGACCTTTTACCATGGAAAGAAAGACAGAAAAAGAGATTTTCATGAGGAGGTAACTAAACCTTTTAAGGAAAAATGATCATCCCTTTCTGTTTAGGAACCAAAAATTTGACTCTAAATGTATCTGCTTTTGCAACATTACCTAAAGTTTATTCACGGTTTCGAGTTTCTTTTTCTCTTTGTTCTGTGCATGACATTTAATGAAGATGGATCACATGCAGAATCTAATTTCACAAAGAACTGTATGATGCTCAGCAGCAGTTCTGTCACAAGACACTTAGGCTATCGCTCTGATACGGAAGACCTTCTCCAAGAAGCCCTTCTGGCATGCAACCTTCTGAACTTGTCAAGTGAAAGTAGTCAGAAAAGTGGCTATCCACCGATAAGGCAGGCCTCAACTATTACTCTCTCCTTCCTTCTCTCTTCCTGCAGTGTCTGAGGCCAGCCAGTCTGACCTCCTTTGTTCCTTCCAACTTGGAGACGCAATGAGTCTCAGTTATAGGGTTTGCCTCAGTGAGTCATGAAACTGGGGAGCAAGGAGTTACTTCAGGAACATTCTGGTAGTTACATAGTCTCAGACTGTGACAGTGGCATTCATATTGTGATTTGGCTGAGATGAAGCTTATAAAACTACATGCCTTCTTCCTCCCCCAGGTAGTCACCATCTAGTAACAGTCACCTTCCAAGTTCAAAAATATTGCGAGTGGTGTGCCTTGACCTTGCAGCTCGCTGGGGAAGGTCCTGGTGGTGATCACTCAAAGAAAGAATGTGCGTTACTCCTTCAAAATGTAGGTACACTGAGTTCTACAGGTAAGGTGACCATATTTTCTTAATGAAAAAAAGAAAGGAGGCTCATATTGTGCCTGGACAGAACATTTGAAACTGGAACCATCCCAGGAAATCTAAAAATATTAGAGGTTTCATGCAGTCTTTAGGGAAACCACAGAGGAGTCAGAGTACAGACTAGTCCACCACCCTGTGCTTGAGTTAAACCGGGGTCTCCTGCATTGCATGCGGACAGCTGAGCTACCAGGGAAGCCCAAATAATCACACAGTCAAGGTTTTATATGGGCATGCCTTGGAGATACTGCAGATTTGGCTCTGTAGATCACCACAATAAAGCAAATATCACAGTAAGGTGAGTCACACATGTATATTTTTGGCCTCTCAATGCATATAAAATTATGTTTATACTTAGTTATTAAGTGTGCAACAGCATTATGTCTAAAACTGCAGTGTACAAACCTTAATTTAAGGATACTTTATTTCTAAAAATATGCTAACCGTCATCTGAGCTTTCAGCAAATCAGAATCTTTTTGCAATAGTAACATCATCATAACAAATATAATAACTGAAAAAACTTGAAATGTTGTGAGAATTACCAAAATGTGACACAGAGAAACAAAGTGACCAATGTTACTGGAAAAATGATGCTGATAGACTTGCTCCATGCAGGGTTGCTGCAAACCTGCAAAAAAAATGTAGTATTTGTGAAGTGCAAGAAAGAAAGTGAAGTATAACTCAGTTGTGTCTGACTCTTTGCAACCCCTTGGACTATACAGTCCATGAAATTCTCCAGGCCAGAATACTGGAGTGGGTAGCGGTTCCCTTCTCCAGGGGATCTTCCAAATGCAGGGATCGAACCCAGGTCTCCCGCATTGCAGGCAGATTCTTTACCAGCTGAGCCACAAGGGAAGCCCTAAAGAAAGAAAAACATAGTAAAAAGAGGTATGCCCTATTTACCTTCTCAGAGTCTAACCATGTGGACTACCAGCTACTCAGACAATTCAGAGGGAGCAATACCAAGAGGGTGAGATTGAATACAAATTTCCCCAATGCATGAACTTGGGGGCAAGTTGTTTTGACCTTTCAAACCTCAGTTTCATCTGTAAAATGGGGAGACAAATGACACCTTTCAGAGCGGGGCTCAGATGTAACTGCAAAATGGCTGATACTGAGAGAGACTCAGGGCCCTGGAATATCCTCTCCTCTTTCCACATTTTGCAGAGCCTAGAAGACACACATGTCTTGGCTCCTCATGAAGCTAGAATTCAAATAACTTGAAACCTACTAATTTTCTTCACTGAAATAATTGCACTTATTTGCGTAGCCTTTTTTTTCCCCTTCTGAGCTGCCTTCCAGATCTGAGTGTCTTGTGAGGCGTGAAAGGCAGCTTATCTTGCTGAGAGTGTGGAATAAAACCTTAGCAGCTTCTGGTGTTAAAGGGCTTGACTTATCTCAGGGTGGTAGCAGAGCGCCCTGGCTGGCTTTGCTGCTTTGTCTTCACACTCTGGATGGTTGCTTAGCGCAGCTGTCAAACACCTCGAGTGATCCTAAGAGCACGCTGACGGATAGTCTATGCCACTCCCAGGATATCCTAGGTCAGTGGGCATTTTCCTTTTTAGCACTGATTCCTTAAGATGCACATGCCAAAAAAATATTTTGTTAGCTTTAAAAAGCTATGAAAATGTGAATTAAGATACAAATAATGTAATCTTTTGTGACAGGGAAAGCTTGTCTCATTCCATGAATAACTGTGTTCCTGAAAGCAGTATAACAAAATCAATTTACAATGTAATTAGGGAACTCTGTTCCAAGGAACTCTTGGTGACATTTTTTCAAAAGCTAATAATAATAATAATACTATTTTGCTACTTTGGAATTTGATAGATAGAATCAATTTATATGCTTTTTTCTTTTTTTAAGCCAAGGGGGATAGGACAATCATTTATCTCCTTTTTATCTTCTGCAGTTGGAGATAGCTTAGGAAGCACTAGCTCTTGGGGTGAAAGGAGCTTTTCTTCCAGGATTTTTTTTTCTCCCAAGAGTCTCTATATCACCAAGACAAAGGTTTAAAGTCACTTTTTCATATTAAGCTCTTACTTTATCTCAATTTGATTTTTGCAGAAAAAAATGAAGTAGATAGTATTCTCCAAGGGTATCTAAGCTATTCTTAACTCTTTGCTCCTGCATTCAAGTTTTAGGATCATCCTTTCAAGTTCAATTTAAAGTCTTGTTAGGGTTGTGATTGGGATCTTATTGAATCTGTATAGTGACTGGGGATTATTGACAGCTCCGTTAGATTCTCTTCCTATTCGTGGACTTAGAATGGTGCTGCCAGGACTTTCTTGGTGGTCCACAGGTTAAGACTCTCTGCTCCCAATGCAGGGGGAATGGGTTTGATCCCTGGTTGGGAAACGAAGATCCCACATGCCACACAGCATGGCAATAATAAAAAATAATGTTGCTGTATTCATATCAGCCTCCTTTCCTGCCCTTCAATTAGTTTTCTCTTTTTTTGGCTCCTGGGAACCATGCTTTACATGGTTTGAATCACTTATTATAGAGTTTTGGGAACTGATACAATACCTTAAAACAGTGCTTGCTTTCCCACATAAACTATGCCTTTTGTCCAAGAGACTATCTCCTGCTCTGTCGTGGATCCTGGGAATAAATGGGGCTAGCAACAGATGAGACAGCCTCATTCAGCCCTAAGAACAAGTGTTGGCGAGGATGTGAAATAACAGGTACTCCTGCTGGGATGAACAGAATTGGGAAAAACAATTTCAATTTGGCAATAAGATTACTCATAATACACTGTACATAGTAAGGAAAACAGAAATAACCCAAGTGTCTATGAACAGCACAATCAAAAAGCACATCTTTATATATTTGTAAAGCTGGTAACTATGTAGTTATGAAAATCAATGGATTATAGGTTAAAAAGTGCAAAAAGTAGGCCATGCAAAAGACTTACAGCATGATTCAATTTATATATAAGTTAAAACATGCAAAGCTAAGCTATGTATTTTTTGGAATTGGTTCATTTGTATAAAATCACAGAAGTGTAACAGATTGATTAATTAAAAATTTTAGTCCAATAGTTACCTCTGTTGGAGAGGAGATGAATTGGAAAGGGTTACACTGGAGATTTTAAAGGTACTGGCCTTTTTCATTTTCTAATTTTTAAGTGGTAGGTATGTGAGTGTGTCTGTTCTATTATTGTCTTCAAACTTTTGATATATTTCATATAAACACTTTGTAGATATAGTACAATGCATAATAAAATTTTAGAAGAATGATAAACCAATTCTTTGTGACATTTTAGTTGAATGGTATGTAATACCATTCTAGAACATAAACCAACCTAGATATATATACTGTCTCAAAAAAACACATGCACATTTTAACAATGGTTTAAATAATATTAAAATTATTACTTATTATTATATTACTTATAATAATTTTAATAATTGCTATTTATTTTTTATGGCATTTATGTTTTTATGATATTACTGGAAGTAGTCTCAGGAATAAGATATTTGGGTGTTTGATATCATTTTTTCTTGAGTGACTGTGACTATTTATTAACCACTGTGGGGAAAGTAAAGCTCTAGGTACTTATGATATATCACAGAACATAACTAGGATTCCTGCCATTCTGTAACACATATTCTAGCTAGGGGGTGAGGAGCAGATGGCAAAGAGAGACAGACTGACAGGCTGAAAAAAATAAGTATACTATATCAATAAATTGTATTATATCTTATGTTGAGAGGTGGTAAGTGGCCACTGGAGAAGGGTTGGTAGGTTCAGGATTGCTGAATGAGCTGCTGTTTTGAATAGTGGTCAAGGTAGGCTTCATGGAGGAGGTTGCTTCTTAGCAGAGGCTTGAATGGGGTGAGAGAGGGACCATGTGGATTACTGGGGAAAGCTTGTTTCAGGTGGAGGGAACAGAGGCCCTAAAATGGGAACAGGCATGCGGTGTTTAGGAATAGCAAGAAGACCATTGGCCCCAGGGTGGAGTTAGCAAGTAACAATGACGTCAGAGCAGCAGTGGAGGGTCATGAGGACTTTTGTGAGACTTTGTCTTTTTATCCGAGTGAGGAAAGGAGTGATGATACAATATCATATCAGGATCTGGTTATCATAGTGAGAACAGATTAAGAGTTGAGGGCAGAAGCAGCTGGTAGCCTGCTACCATAATCCAGGCAAGAGGCAATGTGGCACAGGTGGTCTCCAAGTATTTCTGAGACTGGTGGTATTCTATGAAGAAAAAAATGTGATTTAAGTACTCTGCATTTTTCTTGGACCTCCATTCCAGGTAAGCAAATAAATGAACGACTGCTCTCAATCTTGGAATATGTTGGCAGTTGTGTTTTGAAACCTAAATGTCCAGTGTCTTTACACTTTAAAAAAATTGTAAATTTTCCTTTGCTACTCTAAAAATCCTCTTGCAGGTTATGGAAATTCTACCCAATGGAATTATGCAATTATTATAACGAATGGTTGTAAACAGTATACGCCAATGTGAAAAACACTTAAGATGAAGCGGTCAGTGAAAAATAAAAACAAGAGGCAAGTTGTGTATTTGCACAGTAGGACTATTAAAAAAATCTATGACTTTCTAATTGGTCCAGCCCATTTCCTTTTGGCCTTATCATACAGCTCCCCCTGGCTTGGCTTCCTATGGCCATCTTGACCTGATGCTGAAGCCTCCCAAGCATCCTGTTTCTTTGCATGAGCTGTTCCCTCTGCATGCAGTCCCCTTGTGTGTGCTCCATGGGCTTCCTGGGCGCACCCGACTGACTCCCTCACCTCCACCAGTAAGGCCTTAAGAGTGAGACAGCGGTCCCCGTCCCCCTTGGATCTTCTTCATATCCTTTGGCTTCAGTTTGGTTTTGCCATTATGCTTATCACCACCCAACAGGCACTTTGCTTGATTTGTGTATGTCTCTCTCCCTCCAACTGAAAAGTAAGCTCTACAAGGTCAGGGGTTTGGTACATTTCCTTCAGGTTTTGTTTTTGAACCATACCTGGCACATAGCAGGTACATGCAAGAAATTGTTGAATGGAAGACTATTACAAAGGCTTGCACTTTTTAAAATTGCTAACAATTATTGACGATGATTCACATTCTAGGTCTCATTGGAGAGTGAAGGGATCAGGTGGAAGGTTATTGAAGGAAGGACCTAAGACCCTACATTGAAATACCCTACATCAAAAAGTTGAGTTGAGGCACTGGCCCCTGTGTGTTAGGGCATGACAAGTACTTGGCACAGTGGTAAGCCTTGGGTCAGCAGCCATCTAACTGATGAGGGGTCAGTAGAGGCAAGGGTAAACATCTCCTACTAGAAGGTGGACTATGGCCGATGCAGTTAATGAGAAATACCACTGCCAAGGCAACTTCTAATCTTAGAAGGAAGTCCTGGGCAGACCACATCAAAAGAGAAAAACCCACCCTGGGAACAGAGGGACCCGATCCCCCCTCAATGAATTCCTACATCTGGTACAATAGGCCTCATCTGGGAGGGAGAAAAAAAGGTAGCCAGAGAGTAGATTTAGTAGTGCCCGTGCAAGTGAACAGAGCAAGCTGTCATCCTCATGTTGACCTTGCAAGTTTTAACAACAGCATGTAATTTTCAGAGCTCTGGCTGAGGAATTTTCAGCAGAACTTAGATTAACCTGTTATACATGGGATAGCAGTACCATCTCATGCTGAAATTTATCATCATAGTCACACACCGGTTGGTAGATAGCTGCTGCCCAAGTTCCTTCCTCAGCACTACACCCCAATCTCCCCAGGATTCAGAGCTCAAGAGGTGAAGTTTGGGCCCCTGGGATCCTGTTAGTATCTATTTTAGTTGTCTGGGAACAGTTATATATGTTTCTTCCTAAGCAATTTTATTATCATTCCTGCAAACTAATAGAAGAGACTATGTGTACAGAAGTGAAATAAGTCAGAAAGAAAAAAACAGATATTATGTATTAACACATATAAGGAATCTAGAAAAATGGTACAGATAGACCTATTTGCGAAGCAGAAATAGAGACACAGACATAGAGAACAAATATATGGACACTAAGTGGGGTAAGAGGCGGGGTGGGATGAATTGGGATATTGGGGCTAACATATACACACTATTATGTGTAGAACAGCTAACTGATGAGAACCTGCCGCAAGGCACAGCAAGCTCTGCTCGGTGCTCTGCGGTGACCTGAAAAGGGAAGGAAATCCAAGAAGGAGGGGATATATGTATATGTATGGCTGAATCACTTTGCTGTGCGGCAAAAAGTAACACAGAATTGTAAAGCAACTACACTGCAATCAAAATTTTAAAAAATGAAAGGAATGTGGAGATATTTGACTTTTCAGAGTCATTGGAGAGTCACCAGGAAAAGCCCGAGAAAACTGTGGTAATAAAGAGACTCTGTAGCTAAAAGGTAAGATGCCTAGAAGAGGGAGGAAGTTCTGTATACTTCTTTCATGCCTGAAGTCCAATCTTCTGCCTTATCTACCCAGCACAGGTGAGAAGCGTAAGGACCTTGCATTCCAAGAAGTCATAGGCATTGAGATGTGGTTGTAGACATTTTCCTGTTCTATCTTTGTGTGTGTTAGTTGCTCAGTAATGTCCGACCCCCTGGACTGTAGCCCATCAGGCTCCTCTGTCCATGGGGATTCTCCGAGCAAGGAAACTGGAGCCACTCCCTTCTCTAGGGGATCTTCCCAACCTAGGGATCAAACCCAGGTCTCCTGCATTGCAAGCAGATTCTTTGCCATCTGAGCCACCAGGCAAAGGCTCACTTCTATCTTTAAATCAATCTCAAAGTTAGACATTTGTGATGGGGAAGTGGGTCCAAATATTTAACCCCACTGATAGTCTAACACGGAGTACAGGGAAGCCAGTGAAATCTCAGTTGCACACCTTAGCCCTGAGAATGTTCAGAACCAGAACTCTGCAAGGCAGGAGGCCTGTCTCTCCTCCTGACATCTGAAACCAGCGCACCCGGGTTATAAGTACCACCACTTACTCGGCTGTCCTGTGGCAGTTAGACGCACATGCCTGCCATTCAGAGTTTTGGAGTGTGCGCTGACATTTGTGTGTGTGTGTGTGAAGATAAACGGGTGCTGGTTTCAATGCAGAGTGTCATATAGGGGCCCTGCTGGTATGTTGTCAGGAGCCTGACAGTAAAGCCTGTGGGATGGAATACGGCCCTTGGACTCACTCACTTGTGGACCTGTTCATGTTCCAATCTATTTTCAGTCTACTATTGTCTTTTTAATGGAGGGGCAGAAGCTTTCGTTGAAATAGAGCATTGAATCAAATCTACAACTATTAAAGAGATGACTGATTTTGTGGAGGGATTTTTTTTTCTATCCCCTCAAAATACAGACCTTATCTCTGATAGTTCAAAAAAAACTGCTATAAAAATTTGCATTTTTAAGAGGGGGAAGAATTAAAAGATGATAATAAACCATAGGGAACCTAGAGGGAAAAAAGGAGAGATGCTATAGTTATTGGGGGAAATGTAGGAAAATGTAACTCAGAAACTAAGACTATTTGAGGGCACTGAATACATAGATGCAGAAACCCCTGAACCAAGGCGTGCCCTGAACAGGTCAGAGAGACACGAGCCCCAATGCCTCAGCAGAAAAGGCAACCCCGGGGAGTGTCTGCAGAACTACCCTGATGGCTGCATGCTGCTCCACCACTAAATAGGGTTGAAAACTGAGATGACTTTGACTTCTCTTTCCCTACAGCAGACACACAATCAATTCCCCCACTGTTTTTCAGACCAAGGCAATTGGCACTTTTCACCTTTGTTTGCAAGCTTTTACTTGAACTGTTTGATGGTCATTTGATTTAACCATAAGGATGCATTGGGCAGAGATTGTGGTCTTTTTAGTAACTTGTCACACAGGTGAAGGACCTGAGCACCACATCCAGCTGCAAACGGTCACCTGCCTTCTCCTGACTGTGGACTCCCTGGGGAAGGCTGGCCTGGCCTGGCTAAACTGCCTCTGCCCAGACTAGGGGAAACATGGTTAAATGGTCTGATTGTTTTCTTGTTACATAAGAGTCAGACTGCCTGGATTCAAATCCTGGCTCTATCACTTTGTAGATTTGTGACTTCTGGCAACTTATCGAAGCTTAGTGACCCATATAGGCCATGGGGATAATAGTAGGGTTATTATAGGAAGCTCATTCAGTGATATATGCAAAGCACTTAGTACAATGCCTCTTCATAGGAAAGCACCTAATAAATTTTAGTTGCTGTCATAATGAAGCACTTGCCTTATTTTCCCAAAGCCATTTTAGCCAGATCAAATCTGTACGAAAAAGGCTATTGCCCGTGAAGTTTATACTTTCCCATTTCTAATAATGTCAGCTTCCAACGATTTATGTAAGATCATTCATATGTATTAACTTAACTTGGAAATGTTGGCTATTTTGTCTTTCTTCAGAAAAGCTTATGTGAGGATGAAACTCCATCACTTGTATTAATACGTATCACCATTGATGTGTATCCTGTAGATTCTTAATGTCTATTTTATGCATGTGTGAAACCAAACCATGTAAAAGCAGAATTCAGGCATTCCTGCCAAAAGGAAGTGAATTAAAAGGAGAAGCAGAGCCTTTGCGAGGAGAAAATTGTCCTATCTCTTAGCCAGTGTCAGAATGTGGAAATGTTTACAAAATGCTCATTAAAAGAAAAAAGGATTGCAAGATAGAAACAAAATCTGGTGCGCAGTTTACACTAGGGAGATAAGAAAGGCTAGGCCCCTATGGGGGATTTGTTATCCAATTACTGCAACCTGATTTTTTGGTGGGGGGGAGAGGAAGAGTGGTAAGGAGGAGGGGGAGAGAGGGGAAGTTTCCAAACTTGTCTCCAGTGACACGAGACATTTATGCTCCGCGAGATAAAACTGCCACTTAGAGCCCCAGGAGCGCTAAACCTTCCTGGGTTGGCCTGGGGGCTGGAGCAGAGTCATGGGTTCCGTGGTCCTGCAGCTGTGCACTCTCTCCTGCCTGCTGGTTCACTCGGTTTCTGGCAACCCTATCATGAGTCTGGAGCAGTCGCCCCTGGAAGAAGACATGCCCCTCTTCGATGATGTCTTCTCAGAGCAAGATGGTGTAGACTTCAACACACTGCTACAGAGCATGAAGAATGAGTTTCTCAAGACATTGAACCTGTCTGACATCCCCATGCAGGACTCTGCCAAGGTTGACCCACCAGAGTACATGCTGGAGCTCTACAACAAATTCGCGACAGATCGCACCTCCATGCCGTCCGCCAACATCATCAGGAGTTTCAAGAATGAAGGTAAGTGGAGATTTTACCGATAAAATTTGGCTTTGAGTTTTCAGAAGTGGTGGGTAAATTTACAATGCGTGGAAATAATACAGATAAGAGTGAAGACATCTATATAGGGGTATGTATACACAGATATTCCAAAGCAATGCACATTTTGGTCTATACTATTTTTATGGTCATTTTCCAGATAGTACTAAAAGGTATTAAAGAATAGCTTTTTAATCCAGTGCCATAAAGTGTTTATCACTTCACTATCATAATTGATGCTTTGAAAAATTTCAATTTTGACAGCAGATAATAAAAAATATTGATGTTGGTCTACCGCTACACCTTTGTCATTTTCCAGATAGGCCTTAGTTCCATTTGGCTTTTAATTGACTCCAGGTTTGTGAATTTCTATTTCAAATGAAAAGGTTGAAAAAAAAAGACAAAATACAGAGTTATGATTTGTGTTTCACTCAAACTTTGACTGAGTTTTCATTTTGTGACTTGAGGTAAAAAATATTCAAACAGGATGGAAACTTACATTTTAGAGGCTCTTCCTAAGTTTTTGTTTTGCTTGATGTGACGTGTATATCCCTGAGGGCTCAGTGGTAAAGAATCTGCCTGTAATGCAGGTGATGTGGGTTCAGTCCCTGCATGGGGAAGATGCCCAGGAAGAAGGCACAGCAACCCACTCCAGTGTTCTTATCTGGAGGATCCCATGGACAGAGGAGCCTGGCAGGCTGCAATCCATAGTGTTGCAAAGAGTCGGACACGACTGAACTGACTGAGCATGCATGCATGTATATCCTTGAAGCACTGTTTATAATTTCCAGAAAGTGTGCATGCCCAATTAATGATTCAGTTTATTCTGTGTCTTTATGAAGAACAACACACAAACTTTAAATGTCATGGGAAAAGTGTGTTTTCTCCCTCTAGATCTTTATTCAGTACTAAATGTAATGACCTAAAAAGTTAATCCTTTGTTTAATATGGTGCAAGTAATCCAAAAAAATTTTTTTTTCTAGAATCTATGGTAAAAGCTGTGGGTCCAAAAAAACTAATTCTCTCATATTTACCAATTATTCTTTTATAGTCATTAGTCAGGTACAAAAGACAGTTTAGGTATATGTTGGCCAAATGTTCTTGAAAGCAAACAGGTAGTAGCAAAAAAGGTAGTAGCTCAGAATTTGGATTTCTGAGACAGGGTTGACTTAATAGATGTGGATATTTAGTTTAATTTCTCTGAATCCCATTTTTTCCCTCATCTGTAAATTGAGAATAATATACCTACATAGCAGGCTTCCCAAATGGCGCTAGTGGTAAAGAACCCTTCTGCCAGTGCAGGAGACTTAAGAGACATGGGTTCAATCCCTGTGTCAGGAAGATCTCCTAGAAGAGGGCATGGCAATCCACTCCAGTAGTCTTGCCTGGAGAACCCCATGGACAGAGGAGCTGGTAAGCTACAATCCGCAGGGTTTGAAAGAGTCCGACTGAAGTGACTTAGCAGAAGTCAACTGAAGTGACTTAGCAGACACGCATACATACGTATAACACATTGAGCAATTTCACAAAGAGGTCATGAGTAAGAAAGTACACAACTGATATGAAGTTTTGAATGTCAGTTGTTGCTAATGAGTTCCTTAAATTCTAGGCATTGGAGGAAGTATTGAATAAGTATTGCTCAGTCCTGGAGAAACTATTTGGTTTAAAATGTAGGTGACTGCCAGTTTCAAATATTTAGTAACATTGGAAATGTGACTTCATAACATTTAGTAACATAATGACAATGACAAGTTGAAACTACAGTTTCATTTTGGGTCAGTCTGAATTGAAAATAAACAACCTCCTTCCCTAAGAAGCCTTCCTAATGTTTCTGATTACTGATCCCTGGGCAGCTGGCTCAGAATGTGGGTGGGAAAGTGTTTGCACCCCTGGGGAAAAAAGTTTTTTTTAGTTCTCACTTTTGTGGAGGATTTGGATGATCTAGGTCAGGAAATGAAGTTTTCGGAACTTCTTGTTACTGAAGACCAGCGAGGGTGGGAGCAAACCTCTCGGTGAACACCCCTGCTGCCTGCACCTCTGTCAGTCCCCAGGTGAAATGCACAGCCCAAGGTCATGAATCCCTCACTGCGCTCACTCTGTTGGCTCTTCTTGTCTTTCTTTGATTCTCTGCCGTTTGCTCAGTGCCACTCCCTAGGAGGCAAAGACCAACAAAACAAAATAAAATCTCCTCTACATCTAACTGATCAGGGAAAAACAAGAGCCCCTTCCAAGGTGGAAAAACATGACTTTATTTCCTACCACTGCTTTGACCTCATCTTGGAGAAGTCAGTTCTCTGCATTGAGGCTTGATTTCTTCCAGAATCAGATGAACAGAGGAGCAATACGAGCATTACAGAGTCATTCTAAGAGCTAGATAAAACAGTTTGCAAAGCACCCGGCACATGGAATTTGCTCAACAAACCTTAGCTCCCTTGCCTGAAATATAACACCACTATTACTATACTTGCACAAGCACCGTGGACTTATTTTTTTATATCAGCTCTATTGAAGCATAATGACATACAATAAACTTCATATATTTAAAGTGTATAATTTAAGAGGTTTTGACTTACGTAAACATCCATCAGGACCATCATCACCATTCAGATAGTGTGATCATATGCATCATCAGTGAAATTTCCTTTGTGCTTCACTGTAAACACTTCCTCCCACAACAGTGAGCTTTTATTGTGTGCATTTTTTAAATGGATAGAACACTAGTCTATTTCCCTATTTTTGGTTTTCTCATGTTTCCTGTCCAAGGGGAGTGAAGCTTCTTCCATTCCTATAGTGGGGGTGGGAGGACGTGTACAACTACCAAATTGCTTGATATATTAAGGACACAAATCATGCCCATAATCAATTTGGTTTGATGCCCAGAATCATCAACTCATCAATATTTTTAAAGTGCTACCTCCATCATGGTAGATTAGGGGCACAGAAGGGAATGTAAATTGTGGTACCTGACAGTAGGATGTGAATCTATTAATAGTCGGGAGGATCCACTTATAAAGACAACTGAAAAACAAGGACACGAATCGCAAGGTCAAAGGAGAGATATACAGAGTAAGTACTCAAGTTACCTAGAAGGGAGTGGACTTCCAGATAGGGAGGTGAGGAAGGGAGGGTCCCATAGGGAGGGGTCACAGCTAGCTAGGTGGAGAAGAGGGAGTAGAACTTTTCAAGGGTCAGAAGAACATATCTAAGGTGCAATAGACAGTAAAACAAAGAAATGTTTGGGCAAGTAGTGAAGACATGCATCTACTTTAAATAAGAGACTGTTTAAAAGATTTGTTTAATCTTTCAAAGATTAATTGATAAATTGCAATATTCCATGCGGCTGGCAAAGAATGGGAGCTATGACTGGGTCAACAGATTAAGACCTAATTACAGTCTAGTTTTGAGAGCCATGCTAGAGAGTCTAAATGCATTCCATTCACCTGTAGTTCTCACTGGTGGTGTATGAGAAGATTTTGGGTGGTGCCCAGAGGAAGCTCTAAATCATGCGAAATCATTAGATATTTTTGTTAATGTGGATTAAAAAATACCCACACAACTATCACCTCAAAGCTCTCATTTCAAGAATAGAGCTGCTTAGGACAAGTCTAAAAGTTAGTATGAAAACAATGAAATCAAGTTAAATATTAAAAAGTACAATCTGGCATAGGGACCTAACAGAAATGATGAGCTGAATATACAATTGGGAAAAGGCTGCCAAAGATGATGGAGACCCCCTCAGATGGTTATCCTTAGCATCTTTGGCATCATGGAACACTTTGATTGATGACAGATGCCTTTAGGGATTCCTCATAGACAGGTACTACCTGGGGCAAAGTACTCCCCTGATGGCTCAGATGGTAAAGTGTCTGTCTGCAACGCGGGAGACCTGGGTTTGATTCCTGGATCGGGAAGATTCCCTGGAGAAGGAAATGGCAACCCACTCTAGTATTCTTGCTTGGAAAATCCCATGGACAGAGGAGCCTGGCGGGCTATAGTCCATGGGGTCGCAAAGAGCAGGACATGACTGAGCGACTAACACACAAGTGTACAAGATTTGGACACCTATAAAATTCTCATATAGGGAATCAACATGATAATATCTGGAAGTGTGCTTCTAAAACTAAGGGACCTTTAAAGTTTTATTTCATAAACATTCTGAATGCTTCCTATATGCACAAAATCAAGTGAAGATTGAGGCAACCAATTCATCCTCAAGGTTCATTTTCCCCCATCCCTTCGTACAAAGGACCACACACTCCAGATTCAACTGCTGTGACTTCCCTTAGTGTTATGGCTATCTCGTTGAACTTGTTAGGCTTTGGTATCTAGAGCAGGGGTCAGCAATTTTTTTTTTCCTGTAAAGGGCCAGATAAGGAAATATTTTAAGTTTTGTGGGCCATATTATCTCTGTTAAGACTATTTAACTCTGCCATTGTAGTGCAACAGTAGCCACAAACATAATGCAGAAATGAGTAGCATAGTATAGTGAAAGTCTCAATTGTGTCCGACTCTTCGTGACCCCATGGACTATACAGTCCATGGAATTCTCCAGGCCAGAATACTGGAGTGGGTAGCCTTTTCCTTCTCCAGGGAATCTTCCCAATCCAGGAATCAAACCCAGGTCTCCTGCACTGCAGGTGGATTCTTTACCAGCTAAGCTACAGGGGAAGCCCAAGAATAATAGAGTGGGTAGCCTATCCCTTCTCCAGAGGATCTTCCCAACCCAGGAATCGAACCAGGGTCTCCTGCATTGCAGGCAGATTCTTTACCACCTATCTATCAGGGTTAACTTTATTTCCAAAAACAGGTGGTGCTTGTGGTCCAGGGGTTAAGAATCTGCCCTCCAATGCAGGAAGTGGGGGTTCAGTCCCTGGTCAGGGAATTAAGATCCCATATGCCTGCTGCTGCTGCTGCTGCTGCTGCTAAGTCGCTTCAGTCGTGTCCGACTCTGTGCGACCCCATAGACGGAAGCCCACCAGGCTCCCCCGTCCCTGGGATTCTCCAGGCAAGAACGTTGGAGTGGGTTGCCATTTCCTTCTCCAATGCATGAAAGTGAAAAGTGAAAGTGAAGTCCCTCAGTTGTATCCGACTCTTAGCGACCTCATGGACTGCAGCCTACCAGGCTCCTCCATCCATGGGATTTTCCAGGCAGTGCCTTCTCCGCATATGCCCGCAGCCAAGTTTAAAAAACAAACAGGTGGCATGGAAGGCCCTGACTATGTGAAGGACTCCATCCATAAGTACAAATATGAAAGGCCATGACAACCTCATCTCTGAAAAGTTTCAAGCAAAAAACAACCACCATACAGTTCATTTGATAACTCCTCATTGGTTAGGAAAGTTTTGCCTGCACAATCTCCAAGGACCCTCCCAGTTTTGTAATTTTGTGACTGATAAGCTATGGGAACCAGGCTGGGTGTATCTTCTCTCATTCATTAAGCGGTCAGTTTCCATTTTAGTCTTGGCAGCTTAAGGTGGTCTAGCATTCAATGCTTGACCTTCAGTACTTTCTCTTAGAGAATGCCAACACTGTGTTTGTTTTCACTGATTTTCCTTCATTCTCTCTGTGTGGAGAGAATGGACAGGAGTGCTTATTGCATAAATAGGCATCTGTTTTTCTCTGCTACATGCTGCAAATCTGATTTCTTTTTTGTTTTTTCCAGATCTGTTTTCCCAACCAGCCAGTTTTAACGGACTCCGAAAATACCCTCTCCTCTTCAATGTATCCATCCCTCACCATGAAGACATCATCATGGCTGAGCTCAGGTTGTACACCCTAGTGCAAAGAGACCGCCTGATATATGAAGGAGTGGACCGGAAAATCACCATTTTTGAAGTACTTGAGAGCAAAGAGGACCATGAAGGGGAAAGAAGCATGCTGGTCTTGGTGTCAGGGGAGATCTACGGAACCAACAGTGAGTGGGAGACTTTTGATGTCACTGACGCCATCAGGCATTGGCAAAAGTCAGGCTTATCCATCCACCAGCTGGAGGTCCACATTGAGAGCAAACACGAAACGGAGGACACACTTGGCAGGGGACACCTGGAAATAGACACTAGTGCCCGGAATAAGCACGATCCTTTGCTTGTCGTGTTTTCCGATGACCAAAGCAGTGAGAAGGAGCGGAAAGAGGAACTGGATGAAATGATCGCCCACGAGCAATTCCCAGAGATGGACAATCTGGATTTGGACGGTTATTCCAATGGACCTGGGGAAGAGGCTTTGCTGCAGATGAGGTCGAATATCATCTATGACTCCACCGCTCGCATCAGAAGGAATGCAAAAGGAAACTACTGCAAGAGGACCCCGCTCTACATCGACTTCAAGGAGATTGGCTGGGACTCTTGGATCATCGCTCCGCCTGGATATGAAGCCTATGAATGTCGCGGTGTTTGCAACTACCCCCTGGCAGAGCATCTCACCCCCACAAAGCATGCGATTATCCAGGCCTTGGTCCACCTCAAGAATTCCCAGAAGGCTTCCAAAGCCTGCTGTGTGCCCACCAAGCTCGAGCCCATCTCCATCCTCTATTTAGATAAGGGCGTCGTCACCTACAAGTTTAAATATGAGGGCATGGCTGTCTCTGAATGTGGCTGTAGATAGGAGAGGAATACTGTGGCTTATTTAATAACTGTAAATGTGTATATTTTGTGTTTCTATTTAATGAGATTATTTAATAAGGGTGTACAGATCATAGAGGCTTGCTGCCTTAGGGAATTTGACAGGTCAGTTTGTTGTAGGAAATCCATGTTTTACTCTACAGTCGAGTCCCTTCCAATCTATTTTTCTTTGGACTTACCATGTCCTGGCAATGCCATCTCTAACAGCAAGGGGCAAGCCCACACTACTTGCCTTCTATGTTGATTCGAAAGGAACACCGCTAAGCAGAAATACAGTGTCGAGGGAGGTAGATATTTGTGTATGTATATGTGTACATAGATAAGCTTATCAACCCTTTTGGGTCTATAGAGGCAGATTCTACTCACATGCACCATCAAATGTGTATATATTAAAAGCCAGTGGGAAAGTCTCAGTGACCTCTTCAATGAGTAAGATTTACATCAAGATAATTTGCACCAGGAATTTAACCATCCTAGGAGCTATTACATCTCTTCAATACTCTTGGAAATCTAGATGCAGCTTTGGCGAGTTGAATTTCCATCATTACTCAGAGCAGCAAGGCCTGGTAAAGAGGCTGCAACATTTGAGGGGAGGGGATGTTTGATACAGAAGCCAAAGGGCTTCAAGGGGCAGTGGCCTTAAGGGACAATAGCAAGGAAGGAGCCCATGGGAGACTAGTGTGCTTTTGAAGGTGGTGACTTGCCAGGAAAGCAGGGGACTTCGTCTGTTCCTGACGTGATAGAAAATTCAAGGCCTTGCGTGTTGGCCTTTACGGCTGCAGAGGGTGCGGGAGTTGGGAGAGTCTCCTAGGGGAGGAGGGGCAAAGAAGAGAGATCTCCCAGGACTGTTTGCAACTGTGTGAAAGTGAAAGTGAAGCCGCTCAGTCATGTCCGTCTCTTTGCGACCCCGTGGACTGTAGCCTACCAGGCTCCTCCGTCTGTGGGGTTCTCCAGGCAAGAGTACTGGAGTGGGTTGCCATTTCCTTCTCCAGGGGATCTTCCCAACCCAGGGATCGAACCTGAGTCTCCCGCATTGCAGGCAGACACTTTACCCTCTTGAGCCACCAGGGAAGCCTTGTAACTGTATAAGCAGGTCTAATTGGATAGTTAAATAATTTGGACAAAATAAAATTATCAAAGACTAAGAGACCAAGAGAAGGAAATATCAGAAGGGATCTGTTTGTTGGACTCTTCACTTCTTACTCTTCTCTTCACATCTTCTCCTTTGCCTCTGGAACTTCTGCTCTTGCTTTTCCCACCTTTTCACTCCTGTCTCTCTTTCTGCCCCAGCACCGTGTCCTTGTTTCATTCCTGTGTCCCCTGTCTTCGCTGGCCTTCACTGCCCCTGCTATGAACTGGAAGAGGACACCTGAAAAGCATTTGCTCTTAGGATAGAAGGAGTTAGTGCTTTATGTCTGGATTTCCCCCTGATATTTTACTTAGTTGAGTTGCTAATATATAAGATTTTTGTTCATGAAGAATACCAAAGTGTAAGAAAAAGAGAACCAGAGTCAAAATGAATACACTTAAACAGAGGAGTTAATAAACAGACACACAACCAAATGACTCGGAAGCCAAGCTGGAATTTGGAAATCAGCTATGGTAGAAACCCTGTGCCTTCCCTTCCTTCTCCCTCTGCAGTCTTTCCATTTTGCCAGGATGGAGGGACTGGGAAGGTGTCTCTGATGGGAGTGGTCTGGGAGGTCTGCCCAGTAGTTGGAAGGATACTTGAGACTGACTTTGGTCCCAGTGCCCCTCATGCAGGACGGCAGGTGCTGTGCAGGCCGAACCATAACAGAATTGTTCCGACTCCTTCAGGCAGACGACAGGGATGGTCCAAGCTAGAACTGGAAATGTGGTTCCCCCACCCTCATCCAACTGAATACTTCTTTAAGAAGTTTTGCACTTTAAAAAAAAAAAAAACAACGCTGGGAAGCCATCAGCCTTCCTTTGACAAAACTCTGGGTTCATAATCTCATCTTGCACTAGAAAATAGAGGCAAGGGAAGCTATTTTGAAGGACATCTTGCCGAATCTGGACCTCAGCTCTGCACATCCATTGTCTGCTGGTGTCCAGAGGATGAGTCCTGGAGAATTCATTGGCCCTGGAAGAATGGAGTTTTGGCCATCAGTGGGTATATGGTGACTGACAATTTGAGACAGCTAGGCAACTCAGAATTATTCAGTGATGGAATGCCTCCTACCTAAAATGGTGTGCTTGTGTGTGTGTGTGTGTGTGTAACTGGCTTTATATAGCCAAGCTTAGTACCCTCTGTGAGAAGGGGTCCATCCTTTACATTCATGGTACACACCATTTACTCATATACTCTATAGTACTTCTAAAGGACACTGTAATAGACATATGGTAAAACCTTGGTTGAACAGGATTGTTATAGTTAGATAAAAACTAACCAAGATTTTCTTTATATGTAAAATACATAGGAGTCATATGCTGGTGAATATTTTATAATCAGCAGTGGTAAGGATGGGAGTGGTGGGAGGGAATAGCTCTGATTTGATGGTTTTGATGGTATAAAAACAACCCCCCCACCACCACCACTATGGCCTATTTCAAGACACCAGTGTGTTGTCAATTGGCTCACAAAATTCCCATAAACCTAACAGCAGGTTCTCAGGAGTCATGCGTGCCAGCTCTGGTACCCTCTGCTGTTAGCGCACAGATAATAGAACATGGATGGTGTGAGGTGCCAGGCTCTGCTTTTCTCATCCCCTCCGCTGGCTCTTCCGGATTCCTGGAGAAGTTTGTCATGAGCCCTCATAATCACTCTTCCATTAAAGAGATGTGAAAATCTAGGCTGTAGGCAATCAGGCTGCATATGCCAGCTGTTTCTCTTTTTACTGCAGTCCGGATGTAAACATGTGTTTCTAAGATTTTCTTCTACCCTACAGAAAGAGAGTGCAGAAAACCATTTATTGCTCATTCAAATGTATTTTTTTTTTCTTTCTTCTCATCAAAAAATGAAGAGACACTGACCATAGGTAGAGGAGTCCTGCCATCTCCCCTTAGACCTCCTGATTCATGTTTGCAACCTCTCTACATCACTGCATTGATACAAAGCCAGGAAGTTGTCAGACCCGTAGGAAAGCACAACTCACTACTGTCTTTTCTGGTCATAGACCTTTGCTATGTCCCACACCAGTCTTTTTTTATACGTTTATGGCAGAATTATCATCATAGAAGTTGATAAACCTAAATGACTTTTGAGGAGAAAGATAGTAGAGGGACTTTGGCAGCCAACAACCCAAATATTCATGTAAAAGTTTCCAGGCTTCCTACTATTTATTGATGGATATATTTATTTTTGTAATATAGTGTAGAATACCAAATATTTTATTTTTATGTTTGTGATTCTCTCTTGGATAAAAGAGTCTTCTGTGCTTTTTCGAACAGTACCTTCCCCTAAATATGGCTCCTTTACAATGTATGGCCTGTATTTTCATCTCTCTCTTTTTGCACCAAAATTTCCTGTTACTTTAGGAAGTCTTTTCATAACTTTGCCATAACTTTGTATATTTGTACCTTGTAGGCATGCTGCGAGCTCCTTGGCATGTTTACTGATTTGTAAATAGGACAGTTTTAACTGAAGTGCCCGTGTTTTCAGAAAACATTTCATCAGTAAATGTCACTCTAATGAGCTGACACTATCATTTTACTGTGAGAGGCAAATGTCAGGATGTGAGGGACTAGGATTGCTGCTCAGTGAATGGAGACAGAATGTAATGGGGGTCTTTCATCCCCCAAAACTGGGTGCTTCCCCTCTGATCTTATCCATTGCCTTCAATGACCCACCAATTCAGATACCTAGTTGGAAAAATCTGTTTGTAATTGGACCCATTATGCTATAAATGAAAAAGATATATATAATATATATATTAATTTAGTGATTTCTCCAAGGAATCAGTCTCAAAGTGAATAACTTCTTTCCTGCATGTAATTTTTTGGTCTGAAAGAGTGGTAAATACTTTCCCCAGAACTCTTAGTACATTTTGTGGTATTCTTTGGAATTTACATTGTCGAAGTAAAAGATACTTTCATAGAAAGGAATTTTACGTATGACTGCTTACTGCACTCATCAACAGACTATAAAATCCAGCAGTGTTTTAGCAAAATCATTTGCAATTTGTAACACTGAAGGGACCTTGCCGTTTTTAAAGACTGTGGATCTTTTCACAGAGTCACCAGTGGTGGTACTTAGCCCTTTTCAGATCTGGTTAAAAAAACCAGTGCTTCTGTGACTCTGCGTTTTCTTGCCTCCAACAAAGACATTTGATTTCACACATTAGAGTGAAGGAAAGTAGATAATGTTGTATAACAGCAACATAAAAAGGGTGTTTCTGGGTGTGGAAATGTATCCAAAATGAACAACCCCATCAAGGAATGCCCGTTTGTGGTGATCCACATGTTTCCATTGCACATGAGCACTTGCTTTGTGAGAGTCTGGCCTGAGTGCCCTGGGGATGTGGACTGCTCGTGCCCACTAACACGCCCCCACAAACACGGGAAATCGGCTGATACCGCAGTCACACCGAACCAGCTGAAGCATGTTCGTGTTCTCTTGTCAAACCATGTCTAAATGTACTTAGTAACTATTAGAGTAAAGTGAAGATGGAAATAGATATTTGACACTGTGTTCATAAGCCACATGTGTACATTCAGGATCATCTTGTTAAATAAAACGGAAAAATTATTTTGACAATAATTATTTGCAGCTTGTTTTTCCTCGAGATGAAATCTTTTCTGCCTTCCCTTCCCAACCCACCCCCTTCTTTTGCATATCTGTTTCACAGTCTATTCAGATGGAATAAAGCTTCCTACTACATTTGTAGAGCACGGCCAGAGGAAACGAGTTGGTTTTGGCTTCTAACTGGTCTCCCCAGAGAGTGAGTAGTTGTTTCTCTCATTTTATACAACTTTCTGTGAATCCCAAGAATTCCAGAGACATACATAGACAATGATGTTGGCTCCTGGCAATAATTGAGAAATATTTCTTTTTTGAGTGTGGAATGAGGCAGGACAAGCAGAAGTTTCTTTGGGAAACATACTCATGCTAAATTTCATTGAAATTTGATTATTCAAACTTTACAGAATCTCAGCCTTAGAAGGTAACTTGAAAGTTATCTGAGGGCTACTCAGGCAGCCACCAAAACACCTTTCATCTTTTCTGTAAATATTAGTAATGAGAAGGGAACACACTTCCTTTAAGGACCACTTAATGCGTTTTTAGAGGGGTTGCCTTGATTATACTCACTTCATCAAGTAGGTTAGGTCGTTATGCATACAGGTCACTTCAGGAGAGACAAAGGTAAGCAGAAAGCTGTTAGGGTTCTTCCTTTCATGAATTTAATTCACTCTCAGTGACCCTCACAGCTTTCCAGTTCCCAGCGACTGGGGCTGAACATGCACATCTGATCCACTTTCCTGACAGCCTCTCTGGCTTGCAAACAGCTCTCCTGTCCTTCTGGATCCACTGTTTCCCTTGTTCTGCAATAGGAAAGGAGCATGTTAGGTGCCCAGTCGTGTCCGACTCTTTTTGACCCCATGGACTATAGCCTGCCAGGTTCCTCTGTCCATCGAATTTTCCAACTGAGAATACTGGAGTGGGTTGCCCTTCCCTTCTCCAGGGGATGTTCCTAAGCCAGTGATCAAACCAGGGAAGCAATAGACTATGTTGAAACACATGCCCAGAAACAGCTCCTTCAGCCAGAGGGAAACAGAAGGAAGGCCTGTACCTGGTCTAGACCTTGGCCCTGACAGGGTAATAGGTCTGGTAGACAGACAGATGGTGCTGCTTGTCCTGAGAGGAAGTTTACTCTTACGGCAGATCATGGGATCTGAAGGACATAGAGACAGGTAGGTCAAAATTCCTTTCATCAATCATCCTGCTCCTCTTTTGGAGGTCATATCTGGCAAGTGCATCAGCAGGGAGCACGACCCTAGTTGCTCAGCATCAGAAGTGACGAAGGCAGGATGAGAATTCCAGGTGTGGAGAAAAGGGAGCTGAGAACCTATTATGGGCATAGGCCAGGACTGGACTGACAAAACCTGAAAAGCCATTCTTCTACTTTATTTTGAATTTTTTAGCAACACATTCATTCCTTTCTGTAAATAAGTCCATTACTGAGTGTTTCTCCCAGTGTGGAGTCTGGATTCATTCTCCATCTTGGTCTGACCTGAGCATGGCAGCCCAGGGCTAGCTATCATGGTTCTAGAAGTTTCTCATCCACAATAGAGCCTGGTAGTACATTGGGCAGACAGGGCTGTAAGTGATTTGGGGAGGGGGGTAGTTTGTCTACAAAGTAAGAGAAAAAATGATTTTCAAAGCTCAGATTATACATTAATATTATTTATAGGTTGTATTACTGCTCTTAAGGTGAATGGGCCTTTGTGGTGGTGAGGGAAAATAGTGCCATGAGAACGGCTCCATGTAACTCCAGTCACATGGATGAGAGCCCGCTTTTGAGCAGAAGTGATTATTTGTAAATAAGGGGCCTGCTTGGAGAAGGTGAGAGCTTGTTAACTTGGGTGGTTATAAATGGATTATGTGATTATCTTCAACTCACTCCCCCAAACTGTCAGTTTACAAGAACCAGCTCCTGCCTACTCTTAACGGTCATCAGACGGTTCACACAGATCCACAGGAGCTCAGCTCATCCCAAGGAGAAAGTCCAGAAACTATACAGACACCCAGTCCATTTTCACTCTTAAATGAGATTCTGAGAGTTGTAAAAGCTTTAGGACTCTCAGTTCAAATTAAGATTCTTCAGTGGGAAGTGTGAAGCAGGGTTTCAGCAGAAAATCTTCACTCACAGGACACAAGGCCTACTTTCTCCCACAGAGGAGACATGGTGTTAGAAAATCCAGTTCTAACCTCTCTAATATCCCCTCATTAGTATTTTTGCCTAAAATGCATGACATAACCTGACTAATTATGAGGAAATATCAGATGAATCCGTTTGGAGAACATTCTAGAGAATAACCAGGCTGCACTCTCTTAAATCTTTGATGAAAGGCAAAGAAAAATTGAGACGCTATTATATATTAAAAGAGGCTAAAAAGACATGACAACTAAATGCAACACATGATCCTGGATTGGATCCTCGATCCCCCCTTCAGCGGCACCCTCCACCGAAAGGGCAAAAGGACGTTCTCTTTTTGTTAAATTCCCTACTGCTCAGGGGGTAGAGTTTTCAGCTCTATACTCTCAAATGACGGTCATAAAAAGAATCTTCTGCATGGTTATTGCTCTTTCTCTGAAGCTGTGGGGAGTCGTATGGGAGGAGTAACTAGGCCTTTTGCCCAATGTCATCTGCAAGAAGCAAGCAAGTAGCATTCAAAATAAGACCTTTGCGCAGTGGGTAGACAGAAGGGAAACAGAGTGGAGGGGAAACTATTCATCCGCGTGGCAAACGTGATGTCAGTACATGAGCTACGGTCAAGCATTTTCCTGAAATAACCACGCTCAACACTCCATTCCCCGAAAAGAAGCACGCTTTTCAGGCAGTAAACCATCTGTTTGAAGTGTTTAGAAAATGGCTCTCCAATCACTGGTAATTTAAACTTCCTTATACCCCAGTTCAATGTTTGATAAGGAAAGAGTGCTAACAGGATGGGAACCGAGTGACTGTATTAAGAAACCCAGCCAGAACAAAAACCAGCCCCCTCTAGCTATGTTGTTTATGCTCCAGATCCATCTGTTTTAATTAATGTAATATTTACATGAGACCAGCTCCTGTCACATGTTCTGTTCTTTAATTTTTTTTTTGGTTTTGTTTTTTGTTTTTTTGGGGGGGTGTTATTGTTGCCTTTTTTAAAAGTTCCTACAAATGCACAGCACAGTGAAATCATACCATTGCATCCTAGCTCCCAAGGGCCAGGTCCTCTTGCTTTGTACAGTAAGGGATCAGGTATTAAGTTGCTGGATAAAATATAGGATGCCCAGTTAAATTTGAATCTAAGATAAACAATTAAAAATTGATTGAGTATGTCTCAAATATTTGCATGGGACATACATATACTAAAAGTATGTTTGTTGTATATCTGAAATCCAAATTTAATTGAGTGTCCCATGTATTATTTGCTAAATTTGTCAGCCTTCGTAGGTTATTGCTCAGAAGATTCCTTGAGCAGAAAGAGCCAGAGGAAATGAAGTGCATCTCCCATCGATTCCCCAACTAGCTACTCAGAGGATAACAAATCAAGCCTAGCTGGGTTCATTTTTGAATGAAACGTTGAGATTTGAAGTTGAAATCCACTTCACTGTGATAACTGCTAATACTAAAAACAGTAGCGATCACAGACAAATCCTCCTCCTTTCCCTGGAAATCTTACCTTCAGAGTTTCTATTTTTCATGTTCACTTTGCCTATTTTGGACTTTGTTATATTCACAAAAGTGAAATTGCTGGAGATAAATGATGTACATATTTAGACTATATCATTCTAAGAGATACTATCAAGTTATTCTCCAAAATGTTATACTACCCTGCCCCACCACCTGGATACAAGAAGTCTGTTTCTATAGAGTTTCTAATATTAAATATTATTGTTTTTCTTAATGGATGCTTCCATGGTTGAAATGTGTCTCCTCAAAATATATGTTGAAGCTCTAACCCCTAGTACCTCAGAGTGTGACCTAATTTAAAAATAGGGTCTTCAAAAAGGTAGCTGGATTAAAATTAGGTCATTAGGGTTGTCCCTAAACCAGTATGACTGGTGTCCTTATACAAAGGGCAAAATTTGGACAAAGATATAGACAGGCACACAGGGAGAACATCACGTAAAAATGAAGGCAGAGATCAGGGTGATGTATCTCCAAGATGAGAAATGCCAAAAATTGTCAGCAAACCACCAGAAGCTAGGGGAGAGGCAAAGGACAGATTGTCCGTCACACTGCTCAGACGGAACCAACCTTGCTGTCTCCATAATCCTAGACTTTTAGCTGCAAGAACTGTGAGGCAGTATGTTTCTGTTGTTCAGGTCACTCAGTTTGTGGTACTTTGTTATGGCAGCCCTAGGAAACTAATCCAGATGCCAAGTACAATGTGTTCAGTTGCTCAGTTGTGTCCAGCTCTTTGCGATCTGCAGCCCTCCTAGCTCCTCTGTCCATGGAATTTCCCAGGTAAGAGTACTGGAGTGGGTTGCCATTTCCTCCTCCAGGGGATCTTTCTGACCCAGGGACCAAACGCTAAGTACAATACATTTAATTTAAAAATCTATTTCTTTAATGATTAGTGAATTTGAATATGTTTTTGCATATTGCTTGATTAATTTTCTTCATTCCCTCAATAGACTTGTCCTGTCTTTTACCCACTGTTCACATTCTTCTAGTTAGTTTGTTGAAATCTGCATATTATATGCAATCAATCCTTTGTTTTATGCTACCAATGATTTTCCTGGTTTGTCATTTACTTTTCAACTTTCAAAAATATTTTATTTTTCTGTTCAAAAGTCTTACATTTTTATTTAGTCAAATCTGTCAGTCTTTTCCTTTGGAGCTTCTTGATTTTGCATGTTATGCTTAGAAATAATTTCCCTGCCTCAAAATTATTAAAATATTTGGTTGGCAAAGTAATATTTGGTCCAGCTTAATGAAACAGTTAAATGAAGAAGAAATAAAGAGGAGAAGAAAGCTTTTTTCCTGACTAGGACTAACATAAGCCAATTTCACGCTGGGACTGGAAAAAGCTGAAAGCTTTGCTTCTTTCCTGTGAGTTCTTTAAAAAAACCTTTGATTTTGCAACTGCCTTTGACTCTGTAGTGTCTGTGACCTGAGGGTCTGCTTGCTGCCTCCTGCAACACCCAGGGAACCAGTGATACACACCCCCATCGCCGCCCAGGCTCTTTTGTGCTAATGTCCCATTATGTCCTTAGGTATTTATATTGGATGGTATTCCCATTATGCATCACTGTATAAGAAACCTTACCCAAATAATCATAGTCATTTATTTTGGTCATGAAATCTAAGTGCTGATTAGGCTTACAGGGGAAGATTCTTCTTTCCCATCTCAGGCAGTCAGACAGGGGCTGAGGGTTCATCACCTCCAAGGCTTCCTCCCTGACACGTGTGGCATCTGGCCTTGGGCACCTTGGGTCTCTCTCTCTGTCTCACCATGCTGTCTCTCCACGTGGCTCCAGCAGGGTAGCCAGACATCTTCTCTGGTGGCAGAATGTTTCCAGTGTGCATGTCTAGCCTTGAAAGAAAAGGAACATCACTTCTGCCACATTCTATTTGTGGCCAACAAGTTCATAATCAATGGTATGGGAGTCTGACTCCACCTTCCAAAGGGAGGGGCTTCCCTTGTGGTTTAGCTGGTAAAGAATCAGCCTGAAAGGAGGAGACCTGATTTCCATCCCTGTGTTGGGAAGATCCTCTGGAGTAGGGAAAGGCTACCCACTCCAGTATTCTGGCCTGGAGAATTCCATAGACTGGTATAGTCCATGGGGTTGCAAAGAGTCAGACACAACTGAGGGACTTTCACTTTCACAGGGAGATGTGTTGATGAAGCTTCAGCCATCTTTTAAAACCTCCGTAGATAATAGCTAAGAAATCTCGAAGGTGATTCTCTTTCTTCTGTGCACTACCCACACGGCGGCCTCTGGAAACATTGCATTCTTGGCCCTGCCTAACTCAGAGATGCCCCTCCCTGCCCCTCATAGTAACTATTTTGTACTCTTCCACCGGAGCAGGTCACCAGCTCATCTCGACCTTAGGTTTCTTGGGTGGGGTTCAGACTTAAGCTATCCAGGCCCCTCCTTGCAAACACAGAAAACATCTGTTAGGTTCTCAGAGGGGTACAATTTGAGGCAACTCTGACTATGTATGAGATGGAAAAGTATTCTTCTCCCTCCCCTTAATTCTAACAATTAGAGCTAGTCCAAGTAAATGAAGATACATCCAAAATAAATTAATAGTCACTAAAACCAAGTTTTGAAGGATATCTGTAGGCAGGGCAAATCATTTCTTGATAGGAAAATATTTTCCTTAAGCCAAATCATGATAAGTTTTTAAACTTGGTGACTCAAGATGGCTAAGCAATGTGTTTAAACTAAAGTTAGAGACCTTTTTCAGTTCTTTGGGTTTATTAGATTTTAAAACTCTATTTGGAATTCTTGGTCTTTGGACAAAGGAGTTGCAAAAAACTTAAGTAATTTAACTAAAGTCATCTAATTAGTCAGTGGAAGATTTAATCTTAAGACCTAGATATAATACAACCTCAGGTGACCAAGATGTTTTTAGTGAAGTTATAGACTAATGTTTGCCTCAATACCTTTTTGTGTTAATGAGCAGCAAACAGACAAGCAAAACATCCCAGATCCTACTAGACTATATTCTGCATTTTCTAAACTTTCATGAACGTGTTTGATCAAAAGCCAGATTTTTGACAATCAAATATTGCCAAGCAATGTTATTTAGTAAATAGGGATTTACATAATATGGTTGAATGCCATTGGCTTCAGGAGTTGCAAAGTGAGAAGCAAAGTGCTTTTGAGAGAACCCAGGACATGTGTTGAAAAGCTACATGTGGAGTTCAGTAAAGGTTGAAGGCAGTGTGGATTCACAAGGCAAGTACAGTAACCAAGCCCCATGATCCATCACCTTTGGGTTTGTTGTTTTTAGCCATGACAACTGCTTATCTTTGGTAGATGTTTTTGGATCCGGAGCTGACATTGAGGAAGGAGCTTTTCTTAACTGGTTTGACGAAAACTAAATGTGAAATTCAGCAACACAGCAAGAGATTTCCATGAGGAAGATATTAAGGGGTTTATTATAACTGCTCTTTTCATCATCACACAAGTGATGTCAAAAAGACACTTAGCAGAGAATACTTGTTACTCTGAGCTCTAATATTCATGAAAAAGATGGAGTTAATCAACTGCCTACAGCTAATTTGAGCCCTTTAGTTCTATTACTAGTGCTATTACTAGCACAGAAACTTAAAATCAATGGTACAAAGATCGAACTATTTGTCTCTAATCCTTGTGTCCAGGCAAATTAGACCAACTTAGCGTCCAGTAGGACTCCAGATTTCAGACTTTGCTATGTTTGAGCCTGGATGGCTGTCTCATATTCTGGTACAGCCCTGCTCCCTGCCTTCTTCTTAGACCATCAAAGGATCCCACCATTCTCTTTGAGCTATCTAGAACTGGCACGGCAACCCCAGAGGCCAGGTAAGTGACATAAACAAGTGAGGAGGCCTGGAGACTGCGGGGCACTGGAAGACTCGGGCTCCAACTGTGGGCAGCAGCAGCTGTGAGGAACCAGACAATTGTTGCTGAAGTAGTTTAAGGCCTGTGAGCATCAGATTTTCCAATTTTAAGATAAACTAGAAATTTGAAATTGTAATTAAAAATTTTTTTCCTGACTGATTCCAGAAAATGTCTACATTCTGGGAAATACAAATAATACATATCTCTGAGCCTAATTTGGCTCATAAGCTGCTTCTTTTCCCTGTCTGGCCTTGAGAGAATCACATTCCCCTTGACTGGGACAGTGGCTTTTCTGCTGAATCCAGCAATCATATTCATGTTCCTCTTGAGGCTCATTCTCTGACTCCCAGCTGTTTTTCTTGATCAAAATGAACCAGGATTTGGGTCAGGTGTTTCCTTGTCCCCCACCTCCCCCCTCCACCCCAGTTCTGGGGAGTTTACCTCTGGTCCTTGTTGATGTGAAGCCAACGGCATCCTTCATGGCCCATACTGGACTGTGAAGGCCTATCCTTGATCCTGGCATTGTTTCCACAGCTCAACATTAAAATGAGGCTTTCTCAGCAAAGACAAGCTCTGTGTCAATGGTTCTTAAACTAATTTGTGCCTTAGAAGCATCTGAGAAGCAATTTTTAAAACAGAGTCCCTGGTCTTAGCCAAGAGACTTACATTTAGTTGAATGGATATAATGCCAGGCAGTAGTCCTCAAATGTTTTATTCCTCAGACCCCTTTACAGCCTTAAAAATTACTAAAGACCCCCAAAAGAGCTACATTTCTGTGGGTTATAGCTATGGATATTTACCGTATTAGAAATTTAAATTCACAAGTTAAAAAATATATTTACCAATTCATTTAAAAATTAAACTTATTGTACATTAATATAAACAATGGATTTTTAAGAATAATAAATCTATTTCCCAAAACAAAAATATCATCACAAGAAGATTGGCAGTGCTTTATAATTTTGCAAAAATCGTCAATGTCTGGCTTAATAGAAGACAACTAGATTCTTATAACATTCAATTTTTTGCAATGTCATTTTGGTTGAAGTTGATGAAGGGAATGTAGCCGCCTACAAATTTGTAGTTGAAAAAGGGAGACATATTTTAATAGCATGTGCAGATAATTGTGGGTATTCTTTGACACTACACTAAAACTCAAACACTGATAGTTTCTTAAATGTTAGATGCAAGGTAAAATCTTAAATCATATTGGTGAACTCTTTGTATGTAATTATATTAAAATCCATTGGTCTTCTTGCACTTTTAATGGATCTTTTAGACAAGAGTGGGTCTATAATATTGTGCACTTGTTACTTGGAAAATATTTGCTCACAGATACCCTAAATGTTGACACATTGCATGTTCAATATCAGCACACATTCTGTAGCCTCTGGAAAACTCCCCTGAACGAGAGTGATAAATTCAAAACATGTCTCAGTATTATTATGAAAAAAACTTTGACTGTGTGGACTCTCTGGTGGAGGAAAATGAGCCCTTTCCAAAAAAATATGTCTATCTGGATTTTACCTCAGCTTTGCTACTAACTGGGTTTCCCAACTAACTGGGTTTCCCAGGTGGCTCCGTGGTAAAGAATCCACCTGCCAATGCAGGATACGTGGGTTCGATCCCTGAGTTGGGAAAATCCCCTGGAGAAGGAAATGGAAACCCATTCCAGCATTGCCTGGGAATACTTGCCTGGGAAATTCCATGGACAGAGGGCCCTGGAGGGCCACAGTTCACAGGGTCACAAAGAGTCGAACACGACTTAGCAAATATCAACAACAGTTTATGGTTCAGTTTCTCAGTTGTAAAATGGAAGTTTGGAACTCAGTCAGTGTTTATCAATGTGACATCACTGGCATTCAAGGCAGAGAAATCTGACATTGTGAAGGACAGTCCCTTATGCTATAGAGTATTTAACATCCCAGGCTCCCTAACTAAACACAAGTAGCACTGCACTCCACCCTCAGCTATTATAACATGCCCAGACCCTCAAAAGAACCTTTTGGAGGGTGACATGGCCTTTAGTTGAGACCTACTGGACTAAATGAACTTTAAATTTCCCTTCGGTTCTGAAGCTAATTCTATTAAACAGTGGGAAAATGAACTAAAATAACATACTTCAAATTTCTCTTTTGATGTGTGTGTGTGTATACATTTAGATAGATGTTGTAGACATTCTTAAATATATCTGATTTGAACAAATATTTGTGACCACTCTGGTCTAGTAACTTGGAAGGAAGATAAAATTAGAAGAGGGGGTCATCTGGAGGGAAAAAATAGGAACAGGAAAAAAAAATTCACATTTTCCTTGCCACATTTCACAAACTAAGGATCCCTGACATCTTTAATAGGGGGTAGTGTTTTGACCAGATGTGTGGAAAGGAAGAGCTAAGTTTTCCCTAGACTAATAGATGGCCAGGCAATCAACTCTCAGAAGGGCTGCCTCCTTTTTGTTCCTTGAAGACCAATGTTGGCATAGTGACTAAAAACCTAACTGCTGGAGGCAGTCTGCCTGTTATTGAACCTCTCTGTGTCTGTGCTCCCTCATTTGCCAAGTGAGAGAAATAAAACACCTTACCTTATAGACATATTGAGAGGATCAAATGTGCTAGTGCACATAAAGTATTTGGAACAGTGTGTGCCAATGGGTAAGGAAGCAATAAGTAAAGGCAGGAAGCCCCAGTTCCTCTCCACTGAAAACCTTGGGCTACCTTTGAAGCTTTCTTCACCTTCTCCTGTCCCATTTTTCCATTCTTTTCCCATAAGGCTGAGTATAAAGCTGACTTTGTCATATATTTAAGTGTGCATGTGGGTGGTTGATTGTCGTGGCGGGAAGCACCATCTTATAACCCTGGATGGCTTCAAGGAAGAGCTCTCAGGGAACCCACTGATGTCCACTCTAAGTGAAGGCAAAGCCCAGTGGAGCCAACAGACTAGAATTCTGGGGGGGTTGAAACACACATTTTTAAATGAGGTTGATCTGAAAGTCTCTGTTGGCAATGAAAGTCCCGGAGAAACAGGCCAAAATGGAATTCCCAAGATTTCCAGCTTTGCAATGACCGCTGAGAAGAAAATTCCAGATTGAAAAAAAAGAGACCACCCTTGCCAGGACTTTTCCACAGTAAACATTTGAAAAGGCTGGGAGGTGACTCTTTGAAGAGTGCCGCCTCTTCTAAATTTGGCAGTTCACACAAAGGCCGTGTCTTCTTCCTTATCCTGTTCTGGAAACCAAGAGATTGATTTGCAGTTGTGCATTCTGTTCTCTGAGAAACCTTCCCCCCGGCCACAGAGAATTTTCACTTTCCTGTCACCAGAGGAATGAAGCAGGAGGGGAGATAAGAAAGCAAAAGCACTCACTTCTTGGGTTAATTGTGAACCTTTCTGCAGTTTGGCTTCCGGAGGACACACGGAGCTCTGGGGGAAGAATTCTGACAGATGTGTATATTCCATCAGCATTGCAGAGATAAGGGCAAGGTGACCTCATGGCAAAGCTTCTGTGTGTTTGTGTGTCTCTGGATAAATACTATAGCGGAGCTTCTTGCTCTGGGTTCTTTAGTGGCCCAGACACTTAGCCACTCTTTCGTCAAGATTCTACTAGACCAACTTAAGTACTCAGTGGGCAAGAAGAACTTAAGGCCTCATCCAACTCCATAAGTGTATACATTTATATATTTGTAGATCTGGAAATGACTTCAGACTTCATCTAGTTGAACTCTATTTTTCCGAAATGGAAGTGGAAGCCAGAGAGGCCAAATAAATCTTTGGGATCAGAAATGGCAAGACTGAATCAAGAACTCCCAGATTACAGCCCTTTCTGTTACTCTCCAGAGTTCTTGAGATTGGAGTCTGCATGCTTCCTTACAAACATGTGTGTGGCTATGTTGGCAAGGTACACAAAAGGGAGGGGATACAACTTCGGGTATTTTCCTAGAACCCCAGTCTTATCCTAAGGCCAGCACTTAAATGTCATATCACATGGACCACTGTTCATGTCACATGTATTACATGCTTCCCAGTTCCCAGAATAGTGCCTGATCGAGTGGATAATCAACATTTGTTGGGTGAATGAATAAATGAATGTTAAAAAATAAGATATGACTTTTCATCAGAAATTTTAGTTTACAAGGCCTTAGAGATATGTCATGAAAATATTTTAGAAAACTATAGTGTTGTTAAAGCTAGATGTCTCAAAGAAGTATCTATCTTGTGGCCATGTACCTCATCTATGACTTCATGAATCCATTCTAGGCAATGGCATGTCTTCTGGGGATGCTTATTTTTTCAGATCAAAGGACAGTGCCTCAAAGGGAGAGGTACATTTGTCTTTTGCTCCTTGACTTAGGATGTGGTCAAGTGGCCTAGAGTTGAAGTGGCCATTTTGGAAACGTGAGGGGTGACCAATGTGAGACAAGTCAAAAGCCTAAGGATGGTGATGGATAGGGAAGCATGAAGAAACCTGAGCCCCTAAGGAATTGTGGAGCTTCCCTCTGGTATCTACACCACCTGCCTCCAGAGCTCTCACAAGGAGAGATAGTTATGTCTTCATTTCCTGGGTTGCTCTTAGTTGGGTGTCCTTTGATTTGCAGCCAAATGCTAGTAACTGAATCAGGCTATTGCCAGTATTAGAAGAAGAAGCTAAGACTTGAAAATGGTCAGTGACTTTGCTAAGGTTGGTAAAGTGGGCAGGGAGGCTGGCATTGAACACACACAGTTGGACTCCAGAGCCTGCTGTCTGGGCTCTGGTTATGAGACTTACATGACATGGAGCTGGATGATGGGCAAAGAAAAAGAGTCAGATAAAGGAAAGTCATCAGGAGAGGACAAATTGAGAGGACTAGACTATAGACTGACTAAGGAGATGGCAATTAGAGAAGTAAGGGGGGAGTTAAGGTTAAACACACAAATCAACAACACATCTCCAGCAGAGAAAGTGATTTTGAGACGCTGATAATGGCGGAGCATAGCAGATTGGATAACAGAAGTTACTGCTGGGGATGGGGTGGGGCGTTCGAAAGATAGACGTAAAAATACTAGAATGTTGCTCTTTTTCAAAAAATACTCTGAGCTCTTTCCACTTTCTTCAATATTATATGGAGATCAAAGAAGTAATACAGAGAGTGGCTCACATGGGCTTGGAGCCATGGGTTTCTATCAAATAATAAAGACCGCATAATAATAGCTCTGTGTTACAGATGAACCCAATTTTTTAAGGCAATAATTCATTCTCCAAAATTCCGAGCCTGAATGTATAACTATTTCAGCTGCCACATCGTAAACATAATGAACAGAGCTGATAATGGAGCCAAAGAAAAAAAGTGATGAAAAATGACTGCCATCAGGAAAATGAGCAGAAAAGAAAAATTAAGTTTTTAAATTCTAGATTTGCACCAATCTGCTCAGCAGAAAATCTTTAAATGTCTAAGCTCGAGCTAAGGACAAACAACTGTTGATGGCTCTCTTCAGAGAAGGTGAACTGTGAACAATTAATATAAAATCCTGCCACCTTTGATTTCAGTCCACTCTTCTCTAGCCTCTTCTGGGACCTAATAGCATTCAGTCAGACTGATGGCTGGTTTCTGATTTAACTGATGACTCCACTTTGCATGTGCCATCTCTTCTGCCTGGAACCCTTTCCTCCCCTCCTCCAAATGCCCCATCACCTGCTCACTATAAGTCTACGGCTCAAGTGGCATCTTCTCCACAAGCTCCCCCACATCTGATGCTGGATGCTCTTTTGTGTGTGTGTGTACCAACAACCTGTACATGCTTCTATTACGACACTTCTGTTGATTGGAAAAGTCTACCCACAAGGACCTTATTCTTAATAATTTAAGCCTATATCTGCCAGGGACAGGGTCTTTGCCATTTCCTTTGCAGGAATCTCCTTTTTAGGGCTCTCTCTGAAAATCTATTTATTCTCGAGTAGTGGTGGTTTAGTCGCTAAGTTGTCTGACTCTTACATGGAGCACGCTATTTCTTTAATGGCATTAATCACAATCTGCTGTTCTTCCATTTGCTTCCATCTGTAGTTCTGCATCTCTCTCCCTCCTGCTCTAGGAGGGCCCTTGAGTGATGACAAAACTCTTGTCTGCCTGTCTCTTTCACAGAGACTGGCATTCACCGGGTGCTCCAAAAACATTAGAATAAATAACGCCTAGCACATGATAGTCAAACATACCTAAAATTCAACCCAGGGCTGCTTTATTGCGTATCTTTCAAAAAATGTGTCTTTTGTTGTCTTTTGTTGTTCCTGTTGTTGTTTTTGTGGAAATCTTTATTTCAAGCCAACCAGTATCATTAATATGATACACACAAAAAACAAAATGTTTAGGTGGAAATCATGCTAAAGATTTTTTTTTTTTAATTTCTTTATTTTTGGCTGTGCTGGGTCTCATTGCTGTGTGGGCTTTCCTCTAGTTGTGGTGAGTGGGGGCTGCTTTGTAGTTGTGTGCACAGGCTGCTCATTGTGAAGGCTTCTCTTGTTGTGGAGCACAGGCTCTAGAGCACTTGGGCTTCGGTAGTTATGGCTCATTGGCTCATGGGCTCAGTAGCTCTGGTTCCAGGGTTCCAGAGCACAGTCTCAAGATTTGTGGTGCACAGGCTTAGCTGCTTCATGGCATGTGGGATTTTCCCAGATCAGAGATTGAACCCATGTCTCCTGCATTGGCAGGGGATTCTTTACCACTGAGCCACCAGGGAAACCCCCCAAAAGACTTTTTCAATGGGATAGTTTCTGGTGACGAGGACTAAACACTGCTGCACAATTACTGGGTCCTCAGAGCTTTGAGCCAAAGCGTATTCTCTTTTTTAAAACAGTTCCTTTTGGAATTACTGGAAGCACCCCTTGGGTATTATTCTAGGTCTTAACAGAGCAGGGACTGTGGACCAGGAAATCCATTGATCACTGAGGCTCATGCACGAACCAGATAGACACAGTCTGTGCCCTGTGAGTCTATAGGTTGCCAGATGAGATCAACATTAATCAAATAATCTTACCTGAAATGTATCACTACAAACCACGATAAGTACAGTGAATTAAAACCAGCATGTTGCCAGCAGGACCTTGTTCTCGGGCCTGGGGGAAGAATCTACCCACATCTGGTTCTCAGCAGGTGTTTCCTTTGGCAGCTGCAAATCCACAATCATGCTCAGCACCATCCTTTCTCAAACAATGACTTGAAGGGAGGAGAAAACTTGTAGGTTCCAAATCGAGGCCTTAAAAATAACAGTGTTAGCCTTAATGAATCCATGTTAGATTCATCGAGGTGGGTTTGAGGATGTTTATGCCAACCTCAGCATCTTCTTCTTACCTCTGGTTCTCAGTGACCGTGTTCAGAAGGGGCTCTCCAAGAAAAACTACTTTAGTACAATAAGGCTTTTTTTTTCTTTCTGTGAATTCTAGAGGTTGGGGCAGGGTGAATGCCTGGGCATTTTGGAATGAATGGCTTTTGTCCGGTTCCTGGGCAAGTTGAAGCTTACAGCCTGGAAGCAGACTGTCTGGCCTTCTGGGTCTCGGTGCTCTGGGCCCCTTAGCCCTCATCTCTAGGTCTGTGTTTTTTAAACTTGCAATGTATAAGGATCTGAAGAGGTAGAACCTCTCTTGCCCAGCTAGTTGTGTGGAGTAATAAGACTCAGAAGATAACACTACAAGGGAGAATTTGGACTACTGCCTGTGATCCCCTAGTTCAAGGCCCCACCAAAATATCCTCACCCGTATTCTAGCCCGTCTGGGGGCTGATGGAGGCATGAACCTAGAGCTCCCACTAGTGGCAGGAGTGGGTCACCAATGTGCCTCAACTTTTCCATTGAGGGTTTCTCAACTTTTCATTGGTTTCTTCCCTCATTCACATTGGGTTTAACAGCTAAGCCAGTGGTCTTCAAGAGATATTAAAAATCATCATCTTCACCTTTATGGGTACATTTTTTCCAATGCTAGCAATTTTCTATGGACCTATGGGGAACAATAGATGCCTCCAGGCCTTCATGAATGTCTCCTTATAGTTGACGCCAAAGCCTCAGGTACCAGGAGGGAAGTGTAAGGCCACCTCAATCTTGCCACCACCTCCGCTGACCTCCACTACTTTCTTTTTCTAAGGACTGTTCAGAATCAAATCAAGACGCGCGCACACACACACACACACACACACATGATTAGTTTATCTCTGCCAGCTGGGAGGTTGGAAGAGCTCCTGGGGAGTCTGGAATGAGAGGTTTAGAAAAGCTCTCCACAGGGGTTAAGGAGAGTGGTCTCCTTTGCTTCTCTTCAGGCCTGTCTTTTCTCAGTGTCATTATGGGAGGTTTGGGGGCATGCAGGCTGGGGCATTCAGGGTTCCTGGGCTCAAGTGAAATAGTGCCTCATCACACCTTCCTATTATTACTGTTAATAGTTTAATAAATAATCTAATTAAACTGCCGTATATTATAAATAGAAATCAGGTTTCCTGACCCCTATCCAGTGTCCTTCTCATGACATCCATGGGTCAGCAAGACTTTAGAGTTCTGATCTTATTCATCTCCTGTGATAGAAAATTTAAAACTAAATAAAACCAGAGCCCCTAGTTTCTAGTGGTGAAAATATTAAAATCTTTATTGATGTGCAGAAGAAATTCTGAAAAGTGGGGGGATCCCTCTTCATTGGAGACATAAGTGATAAAGTGTCATGTTACCGAGTATGATGGGTTGAATTGTGTCCCCTCTAAAATTTACGTGCTGAAGCCCTAACCCCCATTACCTCAGAATGTGACCTGTAATTGGAGAGATGGTGCAATTTTGTAACTAGAGGGGTAATTAAGATAAAATGGGGTCACTAGGATGGGCTCTAATCCAGCATGACTGACGTGCTATGAGAAGAGATTAAGACAGATGTGCACAGAGGAAAGACCATGTGAACACACAGGCAGAAGGTGGCCATCCACAAGCCAAGGAGAGAGGCTCAGAACCCAACCCTTCCCACACCTTGATCTTGGACGTCCAGCTTTCAGAACTGTTAGGTAATAAATTTCTGTTGTTTACGGTGGCTCAAGAAAACTAATATACCAAGGGTGGGAGTTTTTCTGAAGATTTTAATGGTGATGGAGAATTCAAAATGATACGATTGAATGGAGTAGAACTGGGATTCAAATTCAGGGCTTCCAAGGTGGCTCAGCAAGTAAAGAACCTGCCTGCAATGCAGGAGACACAGGAGTTGAGGGTTTGATCCTTGGGTTAGGAAGATCCCCTGGAGCAGAGCGTGGCAACCCACTCCAGTATTCTTGCTTGGAGAAACCCATGGACAGAGGAGCCTGGCGGGTTACAGTCTATAGGGTCACAAACAGTTGGACAGGACTATAATGACTGAGCGCAGCAGGGCTCAGGGATCCAAATTCAGGTTAACTCTCACTCTGGAATCCACACAAACCCTAAATGTTATTCACTGTTCACCACCTTGAGCTGGCTTTCAAAAGGCTATTAAAATACATTTGGGGGAGGAGTACTTTTCATAGATAGACTGCTTTCTTAGTGGTGTGGGGGGGTAAGGAGGAAGTTTCGATGTCCACCAGAATCTCTTCATTGCTCCGTCCCACGGCTGAGGCTTCGGCTGAAGGCTCAAGCCTGACTCCTGTTTCTCTTCCAGGTGTTTCCTCCACACCAGGTGCTCTGGTATGAACACAGTTCTAGGTCCCTAGGTGGTATGAACACAGAAGCTAGGTCCCTAGGGTCTCCGTGAGCTGTGTGAGCACCTCCCTGCATTGGAGGTTCCTCATGTGCACATGGGGTCAAAGACGTGAAACTGCTCATAGTGCCTTGTGTACTAACAGCCCATTTTCTTGGGCTGCATCAGGAGGCCCTGGTGACCTCCATCCCAGCAAAGATGTCTCATCCTCAGCCCAGGCAGTCAGAGGGGCCTGGAAGGATCTGTGTCCTGCTCCTGCTTGGGGAGTCAGAGTGCCAGCAGGCAAGCAGGGTACAGAGCCTGCTTTCAGGACAATTCCTATTCCGGGGTTGTGAAGTGTGGAGTCCTAATCCTCAGGCCAGTAGCTCACGTTTGCTTAGCCCTTTCACAACATCATCCTATTTGGTCCTAAGGGCCATCATGAGCTTTGAGTGAGATAGATCTCCCCAATGCCCCGCTTCATGGATGAGTGAAGTGATGTCTCACAGGTGACCCTGAAGACACTTGCACTGCCAGTCAGATGAATGGCATGACGAGGAGAACAGAGGCGATACATTAAAGCAGTCAGTGCAGGTTCCTGTGGCAGCCTTGCTTGGCATTGTTCCTGCCCTCCAGGGGAAGACAGCCAAGATGGGCTGGGCCGAGCACATGGCAGCTCCCGGGGTAACATGGGGACTGCAGATGTATACATGCATGAAGGGAGGATGCGGCTCAGTCCTGCAAAGGGGCTCTGGCCCAGCCACGGTCTAAGTGCCCCCTACACCGAGTGCAGGCAGTTGGGAGTGTCCTAGTGTCAGGCAAAGTTTTAAGAGGCAGCGTGGTCAGATGGCATTATTAGCTGTGTAGGATGCCTCTAGATAGACTAAATAATTTCAAACTAGGAGCAATTTTCCCAAGGTAATGCCCTTGTTTACACTTAACTAGTACCACGCATCACCTAGACTAGAGAGAGGAGGTAATTTTAGAATGGAAGCCTGGGCATCTCTTGCTAAATTTGCAACCTACTGGTTCTCTCCATTCTTAAATATTTTTATTTTCGTTTATTGTTGAAGTGTAGACATTTAGGTTGCTTCCATTTCTTGGCTATTGTGAATAGCACTGCTATGAAACTAGGGGTGAATGTATCTCTTCAAATTATAGTTTTGTCTGGATATATGCCAAGGAGTGCGACTGTTGGATCATGTGGCAACTCTATTTCATTCTTAAGTCCTTTTGATACTAGTTTTTTATCTGTAAGAGAGCTTCTCATCAAGGGAAGTAATAACAGTTGCCTCAGAACTAACAAAGAGCTATTTTAAGGTGAACGTTTTGGCAAATCTCTTGACGTGTAAGAAGTCTTCTTTTCCCCTCTGTCTCTGAGTATTCACCAAGTATTTACAAATTACTTGTAATAAGACCCGAACTTCCTCATTCTCAACAGCTAGGCGGCCATTTCTGCTTCACCAAGACCTCTGTTTGAAAGTCATAAGCAGCCTGTGTGGCTCCTTGGTGTCAGCTGAAAATTGTGCCCGCTGTGCGCTGGCAGAGCCCTGCAGGTGCTGGATTTAGCAAACTGAGTATGGCTCTGCATGGAGGAAGGCCCCCTTCCGTGGGGTGAGAAGTCAGGATGGAGGGTTAGAGGACAGATCGGGCTGCAGACAGCAGAGTGAAGGATCTGTGTTTGCCCCCTCAGCTGTGCAACTGCTCCCACAGCCTGGAGGCAGGCTGAACTCCCCATCTCCCACCCCCGGAGTTCCAAATGGTGAATTTTCCCTGCTTTCTGATCCTCTCTGCAGGGTCTGCAACCACTGCCCCATCTCATCTTGCCCTCGGTCCTGATCTTCAGTTCAGACGTCCAGGAAGCAGCCTCTGCCTGCCTTGTCTAATATTTTCCTATCAGGTGTGAACATCAGTGGTGCTTTACTGGGGTTTCCAGTAAGTCTCTGTTTCCAGTTGGCCAAGCTTGGCTATTAGCATGTGAAGCAGACTAATTTGCCCAAAGTCAATTTGTCAGATGAACAATTCACCCAATTACTGAATATTGCCCTCATGTGCTCCCATCTCCATCTCCAACCCCAGGAGCTGTCAGAAAAATGTTCTCCTCTGGACGTGAGACAGTTTGCAGAGTCACCATGAAAGGCAGGAGCAAAAGCAGCAACAAATTCCTTTGCTGTAAAAAGGGGTTAGTGCTATCTAGATCTGGGGATTTTGTTAGGATTAACTCAGATAATACCAAAAAAAGCACTTAGAACAGTCTGACTGGTGATATTCAGCACACAATAAAGGTTAGTGATTATTACCATTATAATCATTATTACTTTTAATTTCATACATGCATTTAAACTGTATGAGCTAAACTATACTTTCAATTAAAAATTAAAATAACAATTTGAATAAGAATGCCAGGAATAGAAGACAGATTGCAGTCACTAGGCTTCCCTGGTGGCTCAGTTGGTAAGAAGTCTGCCTGCAATGCAGGAGACCTGGGTTTGATCCCTGGGTTGGGAAGATCCCCTGGAGAAGGGAATGGCAACCCACTGCAGTATTCTGGCCTGGAGAATCCCATGGATGGGGGAGCCTGGTGGGCTACAGTCCATGGGGGTCACAGAGAGTCGGACACGACTGAGTGACTAACTCACTTTCAGGGCCAGTTCAGTGGTCTGTAACTTTGGTCTCCTCATTTACCTGGAGGGTGGGGGGAGAGGGGCTGGAAATTGAGTTCAATCACCAATTTGAAGCACCAATTTGGTCAGTGATTTAACCAATTGTTATTAGAGAATGAGGGCTTCCTAAAGCCCCAAATGACGAAGTTTGGAAAGTCTCTGTGTTGGTGAACACATGGAGATGTCGGAAGATCAAGGAAGCTCTGTGCCCCTTCCCATCTACTTTTCCCTGTGCATCTCTTCCATCTGGCTGTTGCTGAGTTATATTCTTTTATAATAAACCTATGATCTAGGAAGTGAAATGTTTCTCTGAATTTTAGTTTAGAATTTTTAATTTCTAAATTTTAGAAATTTTAGGATTTTAGAAATTTTTAATTTCTCTCAAGTGCTAGTGATCCACTCTAGCACTAGGCAAATTGGACAGACTTGGGTCAGTTCCTAGCTCTACTACATTGCAAGCTCAATTTTGTCATCTGTAAAACTGGCAGAGTAGCACTTAATCCAAGTGTTGGTTTAAGGCACAGTTCTTGAGGCACAAGCCTATTGTGTTCCCCCTTTGCCTGGTAAAGTAATAAAGCCACTCTTCCTTTCTCTTCAAAAAAACAAGAAAAGAGAAGAGTTGATGTAAGATTTAAAGACATGTACAAAATGCTTGGCACAGTGCCTTCCAGAGAATAAATGGTATTTGTTGCTTATCAATGGTAGTGACTGTTATGCTGTCGATGATGACACTGATCAAAGATCTAGAATGATGTTTGAACGTGACTGGCCTTGCAGGCAGGGAGGACAGCCTTAGTAAATGGGAGGAGAGAGCAGAAAAGGAAGTCAAAGTGCCAGCTTTGATCCGTTTTCAGGTTTGCTTGAGGGCAAATGAGCTTTCCATCCTACTGCTTGAGTCCCCCGTCCCCTGCCTCCTCACCCAGTAGTCAACTATGGATGTGAGAGTTGGATCATAAAGAAGGCTGAGCACTGAAGAATTGATGCTTTTGAACTGTGGTGCTGGAGAAGACTCTTGAGAGACCCTTGGACTTCAAGATCAAACCAGTCCATCCTTAAAGGAAATCAAGCCTGAATATTCGTTGGAAGGAATGGTGCTGAAGCTGAAGCTCCGATATTTTGGCCACCTGGTACAAAGAGGCGACTCATTAGAAAAAACCCTGATGCTGGGAAAGAATGAAGGCAAGAGGAGAAGGGGACAACAGAAGATGAGATGGTTGGATGGTATTGATTCAATGGGCATGAGTTTCAGCAAACTCTGGGAGATAGGGAAGGACAGGGAAGACTGGCATGCTGCAGTCCATGGGGTGGCAACGAGTCAGACATGACTGAGTAATGGAAACAGCTCTTCACCCATCTCAGATTGTATAACCTGTACTCTCAGGTGACCAGAGCCCTCATCTGCATTATTCTGTGATACATCCCACACTCTATCCACACCTCCACCCATAGCACAATTTAGCCAGCCAGGTTCCCATCTTAATTACACAGCTCTCTGCTAGGAATCAGATAACTACATGGTATAAAGATGGTATTAACAATTAATGGAAACTTCATGGGTGTCTCCTAGGACTGTCACACTCATGGTTAATATCCCAAAGTCTCCTGGTAGATATGTTGCTATCTGCCTTGAGTCTGAAAGAGAGATGGTTTAAATCAGAGTCATTCTCAAGACTGGGACTTCCCTGTAGCTCAAACAGTAAAGAATCTGCCTGCAATGCAGGGGACCTGGGTTCAATCCCTGGGTTGGGAAGATCCTCTGGAGATGGGAACGGCAATCCACTCCAGTATTCTTGCCTGGAGAATCCCATGGACAGAGAAGCCTAGCAGGTTACAGTCTGTGGGGTCGCAAAGAGTCGGACATGACTGAGCTACTAACACACATTCTTAAGACTCTTTAAATCAGGCTCTCAAGGGCTTACCTTCTTTGCTTATGTGAACATTTAAAGTAAGTTGAATGTATCCCCATGTATTAAGGAAGTCTCAGACTCTGGATTTATTCATGACTAAGTTACTGCTATATTAAAGTTGTTTGGTAACATCTTCAGGCTCAGTTTTTCCCATCTGAAAAATGGATTCATATCATAAATCTATTTTCTATCTTGTAGGCATCTCTTACCTTATATGAATGAACCCATAATAAATCAACATGTAGGGAGGACAGAGTGTATAGTTGTGTTGATTGAAAATGGGAGAGGGAGCAGGTAGATTTAATATTATCATTAGTCACGACTTGAGCCATACTTAGCAGTTTTACAATCATGTTTAACAATCCTGTCTGTATTAGAAGTAATTGAAAAGTTTTTGGTTCTTTTTTTAATTCTTAGGCTCCACTCCTAATATTCTGATGCAGTTGATATGGAGTAGGATCTGATGCTCAGATTAAGGAGATTCTATTGTGAGGCTAAGTCTGAGAACCACTGTCTTAGGACAGTGTTGGTAATGCAGAGAAGGTGGAAAATGCTATCATATTAGGTGGGTCTTGGTTGCGACCAAGAGTTAAGCCCAGCTCTGTATTCTGGAAGCACTGAAGTGACAGACGTTCAGTGGGTTTCACAGCAGGGTCCTGGTGTGGGGGCAGAACCCTTGGACAGAAGCTAAGAATCACAAACATCAGGGAACAGTGGAGCAGAGGAGCCCTTTAAATCCTCCTCACTGTGTGAACTCTGACAATTTCCTTGTCTCTGGGCTTCAGTTTCACTATCCATTAAGTGAACAGATTAGATTAGACAAGTTCAGGGTGTCTTCCAGTGCTGTTATTCTAGGACTGTGAAACAGGTTCCAGGCAGCAGAGGAAAGAGAGTTTGGCATCCCTGCTGGTATTCTGCGCTCACTCCTTGCCTGAAGTCGCTCAGCAGCTTTCTCTGTGGCCGACCAAAGGCCAGCCTTGAGCAACAGCTGAATCTCCATCCCTGGGGCCTCCGTTTACCCAGCCTTCCTGGCAGGATGAACGCTTTCCTGCAATTCTTATGAAGGCAGCCCAGGTGAATTGCAGGAGTCACCTCTGAGTGATCTCTCTGCTCCACGGCAGCACACGGCCTGATGCTAGCTGCAGAGGAAGTGGTGGAATGTGGAAGTTTACATGATGTCAGCGCATATGCATCCTTCTGTCCTGAACCCGGAGCCCAGCCCTCCGATCCTGTGCCATGCGGCTCCTGGCCCTCCCCTTCTCGAGAGCCTCAGGCTGCTTGGGAGTCCCCTGCTCCATGTTTCCCAAGAGGATGGGCATCTGAGTAGGACTGAAAGAACTGGTCAAAACAACAACAACAAAAATGATTATTGCTTGCATCCTCCGCAGTAGGTTCGGTATTGTTATGTCACATTCCATGTCTCGAGGCTCAGACTGACCAAGATTCATTGGGAAAGAATGGCTCTGGTCTGAATGTCTGCTTTCCTTCCACCCAAAATTCATATGTAGAAATCCTCGGCCCTAAAGATGATGGTAATAGGAGATGTGGCCTATGGGAGGTAAGTCGTAAGGCTGGAGCCCTTGAGAATGGGATTAATGTTTTACAAAAGAGGCTCCATGGAGCTCCCTATGGAGCTTCTTCCATGTATGCATACAACTGGAAGACTGCAGCCCAGAAAAAGACCTCACCTGAACTTGATCTCAGCCTCCAGCCTCCAGAATTGTGACAAATGCCACCCCATCTGTGGAATTTTGTTAGATGAAGACAGGACTTACCCCAGGCAATCCTTAATACAAAGTCTCCTAACCCGTGCACAAACAGATGGAAGACCATCAAGCCTGCCTCACACATAGGAGAAAATGTGCCATGCTCAAGGCAGTGAGGAAGTGAAAAATGTTGGTGGGAAGAGGGCAAGGGGTTTGAAAGTGCGTATTGCAGACTTTTGAAATTCTCAGCACCTGTGCAGGGAGAAGAAAGGAGACAGTAAAGGGGGTAGTGGTGGGGAAAAGGCAGATTCCTTAGATCCTGCCCATGGCAGGGCTTTGAAAGTAACACTGGGAGCTCCAGGGTCCAACAGAGTTGACATAGGTCAGTCTGGGTTTGCCTTCCAGAAACTGGCTCCCAGATCCAGGTGAGCTGGAGCTACACTGCTATGCATCTTGTAGGTGGTCTTTTGGGGCTTTGATGACACTGGCCTCAGACTCCAGATCTTCTTCCCTGGCCCTTCCTTGGACTCGAGGGTCTGAGGTCCTGGAGAAACTCTTCTTTGTATTCTCCTTATGTGGAGGGTGGCACCAGAGCAAGTAGGGACAGCTTCGGCAAGCCAGATGTCCTTGACTGTGAAGAGGTATTGAGACACTGGCTTCCGAAGCTGGACCGGCTGCTCTCTGATCATGTGGTTCTGGCAAAAGGCATGGAGAGGCATGATCTGACCAGGAGGCGCTTGGCATTCAAATGTGGGCCAGCAAGTTTCTATAATGTGGACCCCCAAACAAACGGGCTTCAGGGCTTCCTCTCTGCACCTGCAGACAAATGTTCCCTTTGGAACTATGAAGCCGGCTACTTTCACACTCAAGTCTGTATTATCATCCAGAGGGTCCATGTCAGGAACCCACGGGAGAACACGGCACACGTGCCTGGCAGAACTACAGACACACATCAGTGGACATTAAGCATTCAGGAAGTGTTTCTACATTTGCTACTCTGTAATTGAAAAACAAATCCTAGGAAATCAAATATTTAACTGCTTTACTTAATAATGTTCCAAATCAGTCTCCCTGCCCTCAATGGGCTGTAAGCAGGCCTCTCCTAGGAGCTCCACAGGTCATCCTTGTCCTCCATCCGTCTGGTCCTCAGGATGCTGGAGGTGGGAGGAGCAGGGCCTGAGTAGTAGGACTAGGAAACAGCTCCTGTCCAGGCCTTTCACTCTGTGAGGGATATGATGACCAGAGTGAAGAAAATACAGAAAAGAGGAAGAAAAGGGAAAAAATGAAGGGAGAAAAAGAAATAATGAGGAGACACAGAAGGGGAAGGCTAAACTCTCACTGTGAATAACTGGAGATTCCAAATCACTAATTCAGCCATGTGTCTTCCAGAATTCAAGCATATTTATGGAGTAATGGATGAAATATGTAATATGAGTACAGGTAACACCTGCTGGGAAATTGGGCTAGGGGCTTCCAGAGATGAAAGCACATTTGAGAATATTAGGTTTGTTTTTATCTCATCCTTATTCAGTTTCTTCCTGTGTATGTTTTGTGATATACATGATAGATTAATATAGTAGGATGTGTATATCATTTATAAATGAATAAACATACTTATGTTGAGAAGGATGGACTTCCCTGGCTGCTCAGATGGTAAAGAATTAGTCTGCAATGTAGGAGACCCGGGTTTGACCCCTGGTTTGGGAAGATCCCCTGGAGAAGGGAATGCCAATCCACTCCAGCATTCTTGCCTGGAGAATTCCATGGCCAGAGGAGCTTGGCAGGCTACAGTCCATGGGTTTGCAAAAATAGGACACGACTGAGTGACTGATGCTTATACTTTTTTTCATATTGAGGAAGGTATGCTCAAATATTTTCTATTGATGGGGTACATGATCAAAAGAGCTTAGAGACCACTCAACTAGAACGATGACAAAAACCATTAAAGACTCCACCGCACTTCCTAGGAAGGCCTGGGGCCTCACTAGGGGCCTCTGCCAGGTTGGCTTAATATAGAAGGAAAAGTCAACTCTGAGCTGGGAAAGCCCTAGCTTTTCTCTAGTGCCTTGGGATCGTTAAAAGAATAAAATCATATGCATTTTGGTGAAATAGGAAAAATATTATTATATGACTGTTACTATCTAAACTCACAACCAGCGTCTAAAAAAGGTTGTATCATCGTGGGCCTGCCCTATGCAATCGCAGCCCGTGAAATGCAAGTGGAATTGGAACACAGCCCACGTCCTGCGCATCATGTGCCTGGAGAGGGGTGTCTCTGCCCCCAGGAAGGGGAGTCATTTGCTCTCATAAAGGTGTCGCATGTATTACCAACAGCTCTGCTGCTTCTTTTTCTCCCCTTTATTTGAATATAATTTTCTAATGGTTTTGCTTTCATAAATACAGTTTATTGCTTGGTTTGTCTTTGCCTAACACGAATTTTGAGTTTCCAGCCCTGGAGAGTGTGCCTCATGGTGGGAGTGGCAGAATGGGGTCCTGGCTTCAGCAGGTGCAGCCCTTCAAAACACAGTTCCCCTCCCCCAAGGCAGAGAACTCAAAAGCTGAATATTATTTTTGGCCCCTGTGTCTCAGAGACACCCCAGTCAGACATCTGACCAAGCAAGTTGTTCCACAACGGAAACACAGCTAACACTTCAGTCCAGCCTCTGTCAGGGGCAGCCTGTTGCCTGTGGCCTGCATCAGTCTCCACTGGACATAGCCATCCAGTTGCGGAAGGTGCTGTTTCACTCAGCTGAAACCACCGTGGAATAATGCAATCCTTTCGAATACAGCCCCAGGGGCTCATAGCTGTCCACACAAGTCTCCGCTTACTCTTATCCTCCTGCAAACTCCACTGATCTATTTATTGGGAAATGTGATGTTTTTCCCTCCAAATGTCATCTCCCTCTTAGGGAGTGATGTTGCTTCCTGGCTATTGGTTAGCAGCAAGAAAGGCAGCAGTGCTGGGTCTCTGCAGGCAGTCTTTGTGGTTCCTGGGATCCTCAAGCATCAGTCTTGGGTTCCTTCATCGATCTGACAAATTCCTTCACCTCCTCTTCCAAGGCCTTGTTCCTCTTCTCCACATCCTCCCGGGAGCGTTCCACGTTGCGGAGGCTGATTTCCAAGGCAGCTGACTTCTTCTTCTCATTCTCCAGTTCTTCATTGAGCCTCACCACCTTAGCCCACACGTCATAATTTTCCTTCTCGAGGCTACGAAGAAGGGAAGAAAAGAATGGGATGACAAGGCATGACCTCTAGACTCTCCCTCCGGCCTTGCCCACCGCCACCCTGTCCGTTTCACCTTCCATGTCACAAGACCCGTCCCCAGCCTGTGCCTCCTGTCCCACCCCGGACAGGAGGACTTGCCAGTAAAGCTGAACTCCCAGAGCGTGTTCCTGCTCCTCCTTCATCATTTACATCCATCCTGTGACATCTCGTGTTGTTTTCCATGTCATTTTGTGTTTTGTATCTTCCACCACAATATAAAGTCTTTGAATGAAGATACCAGCTCTAATATTTACAGCCCACTAGCACCTTACATCTGTCCTGCTCTGTGGAAGTGTTGATTGACAGCTGAATCTCACCCAGATTCTGTGTGTTTGGATCCCCAGCCCCTGGAGACCAAGATTTGGAGGAGTTGGGGAGCTGCCCTTTGGCAGCAATGGTCCTGCCAGCCCCACCTGTACTTCTGAATCCCACTCAAAGTGCAGGATCTGCTGGATTCCTGAATCCCCAGGATTTTCACTGGTACTGGCCAAAATCTTAGTCTCATCCCAGGTGCCTGTCTGTCCTCCTTCAGGCTGTGCTGAATTCACCCTTGAAAATGAGCGTACATATGACATTTTAAAACCACAGCAGGGAATTTCAGGCCTGTGAGGAGAATGTGATTAGAAAAGTCGCTTCAGAGTTTCTGTGAGATACTGCCTCCATGCTACCCAACGGCAGAGACATTCTTAAATGGAGACTTGAGTTCCTGTTTGAGCCCATCCCTGGGCTCCCCTGGTGGCTCAGATGGTAAGGAATCTGCCTGCAATGCAGGAGACCCATCTCCAGCCTGTGCAGGAGATCCTGGTTCAATCCCTGTCAGGAAGGTCTCCTGAAGAAGGGAATGGCAACCTACTCCAGTATTCTTGCCTGGTGAATTCCATGGACAAAGGAGCCTGGCGGGCTACTGTCCATGGGGTCGCAAAAAGTTAAACATAACTAAGCAACTAACACTTTCACTGGCTTCTAACTTCAAGGGCCTGGTCGATGCTGCACGTAATGGCCTCTCATCAGAGCAGTGCCTACCTCTGCCCATTTCTTCTTCAAGCCAAATTAAACATTCCTCTGGAATCCACATTGCAGGCAGATTCTTTCCCATCTTCCCTAGTGGCGCAGACAGTAAAGAATCTACCTGCAACGTGGGAGACCCAGGTTTGATCCCTGACTTGGGAAGATACTTGGCAGGAGGAAATGGCAACCCACTCCAGTATTCTTGTCTAGGAAACCCCATGAACAGAGGAGTCTGCTGGGTTACAGTCCATGGGGTTGCAAAGAGTCAGACATGACCAACTAACACTTACTTTCTGGAATCCTACCCATCACAAATCTAGTTTTCTTCTCAGAGTTCTCCGCATCCCTCTTGTTTAGAGGGCAACCTCACGAGACACTGCTAGATCTTGACCACTGATTCCAGTGGTGGGGAGGTAGAATCTGAGTGGGCTTGGGAGTGTGGCTGACCCGGGTTCAAATCTCAGCCCCATCAATGATTAGCTATGCAACCTTTAGGAACCGTTTTATATTTCCCAAACTCTTATTTCTTCTGTAAAATGAGGGTATTACCTATTTCACCTGATTACTGAAGGGATTATGTGAGAAGGGATGTCTGAAGTGTGAAGATTAGAGTATTATAGACTGTGAGTCCTCCTTCCTCTCCCTTGGAGGAGTTGGGAGCCCCCACCCCCTGCCCAATTTTGGATTCAGAAGACTTTGTTCCCTTCAGGAGGAGTGGCCATCTTAATAAATATTTGCAGAGTTGGTGAATGATATTAATACAAAAAAATTTAAAAATTTCTCTTAATGTTTTAAGGCAAATGCGTGAGACTCTTTGTGATCCCATGGACTGTAGTCCTCTAGGCTCCTGTGTCCATGGAATTTTCCAGGCAAGAATACTAGAGTGGGTTGCCATTTCCTCCTCCAGGAAATCTTTCCAACCCAGGGATCGAATCTGCCTCCCATGTGTCTCCTGCATTGGCAGGCACATTCTTTACCACTATTCCACCTGGGAAGCTCGTATTAAGCATGTTGATGCTTAAAGAATCACTTCGTGGAAATAGCTGGTTAAGCTACTTAAGCTACATACTTACTTTTCCATGAATTTAATCTAAAGTTTAGTGTTTTCACTAATTTGGCCATCTCCTCAATCCCTTTGCCCTTGTTCTTCATTAGGCCAGACTACTTACTATAGAAACTATTATCTATAATTGAAGTTTCATTATGTCACTCCTTCAGCAGAAAAAAGTCCCTATTTGCTTTTAATATGGAAACCAAGTGGCTGCCCAAGCCCCTCTGGGATTGACTTACTTTTCAATCTGTTCCTCATACATTTGCTTCTGTCTTTCTATTTCCTTTTGCAGCTCCTGGACCATCTTCTGCAAAGATTCAAGTTCCTCTTCACCAGAGATTTTTCTCCCAGGCCCAGTTTCAGAGTTTAGGCTGGCAAGAGCATCTCTCTTGGAGTCACAGGCCTGGGGTGAGAGTGTACTGGCTTCATCCCCAGGGGACCCAGGCTGGGTGGGGACATTATCATAAGTGGAAGTCCGCTGGGAGTCGAAAAACTGCTGCACACCTTGAGACATCGTTCTCCTGTGTCCATCCCCAGCCTTCGCCTCCAAAGAAGATGACCAGAATTCATTTTTAAAGATCTCTGCTTTGCAGCTGTTGGCACCTTGCAAAGCGGAGGTCAAGAAGCATTTCCGGTTTGGGAGTGTCTGAGTCCTTTTTCGTGATTGCAGCTTCCAATCTCCTGGCTTGTCCCTGGATGCTTTGTCTTCTAGACACCCATCGTTTGGCTGTTGTCCAGTGGGGCTGGTTGCATCTGAGTCACTGGCCTAAAAAAAAAAAATGGCCATGGATGTTACATGGGTTTTTGTCACATATGTCATGTTCTCAGGATAAGGATGAGAAACTTGAAAGAAGGCAACTCCTGGGTGTGCATCTGTGAAACTCTAGAAGACCATCTCTTTCATTTCCTTGGTATTTTATTAATTACTATATTTTAGATTAGAGGATAACTACTTAACAATATTGTGATGATCTCTGCCACACATCAACGTGAACTGGCCATAGGTATACATATGTCCCTTCCTTCTTGAACCCCTCTTCCATCATCCACCCCATCCCACCCCTCTAGATTGTCACAGAGGACTGACTTTGAGTTCCCTGCATCTTACATTAGACTCCCAGTGGCAATGTATTTTACATATGGCAGTGTATATGTTTCAATGCTATTCTCTCAAATCATCCCCCCTACTTCCCCCACTGTGTCCAAAAGTCTGTTCTTTATGACTGTGTCTCTTGCTGTCCTGCATACAGGATTGTCAATACTATCTTTCTAGATTCTATATATATGTATTAATATATGATATTTACCTTTATGACTTACTTCACTCTGCATAATAAGCTCTAGGTTCATCCACCTCATTAGAACTGACTCAAATGCATTTCTTTTATAGCTGAGTAATATTCTATTGTGTATATGTACCACACCTTCTTTATCCATTCATCTGTTGATGGACATCTAGGTTGCTTCCATGTCCTAGCTATTGTAAATAGTACTGCAATGAACATTGGAGTACATGTGTATTTTTCAGTTATGGTTTCCTCAGGATATATGTCCAGTAGTAGGATTGCTGGGCTATATGGTAGTTTTATTGCTAGTTTATTACGGAATCTCCAGACTGTTCTTCACAGTGACTGTATCAATTTGCATTCCCACGAACAGTGTAGGAGGGGTCCCTTTTCTCCGCACTCTCTAGCACTTATTGTTTGTAGACTTTTTGATGATGACCATTCTGACTGGTATAAGATGATACCTCATTGTAGTTTTGACTGGCATTTCTCTAATAATGATCAATGTTGAGCATCTTTTCATGAGTTTCTTAGCCATCTATATGTCTTCTTTGGAGAAATGTCTGTTTAGGTAAGAAGACCATCTCTCAACTTGTCATATTAGTTGATTTTCTGCCTGGCACTTTTTTCAGAAGAATATTACATTAATACTTGAAGGAACTCGTGCTTTAGAAGTGAAATGCTGACTAAAATCAATTGCTTGTGGGAAGGAGTCCTAAAATAGGATCTTTTAAAATACTCTTAGAATGGGGAGGCTTTTTCATGACCAAAATCCAGAAGCTATAAAAGAAAAGTTTGATAAATTAAATCTACATGGGTTTCCATGATTTCCCAAATTAAAAGTAAGCCACAGAAATCACTGCATGCTAAATCAAAAAAGAATAAACAAACTAACAAAAATATTTGCAATGCATATCACAGATAATAGGCTATTTTCCCTAATACATAAAGTTTATAAAATTTGAGAAGACGACCAATAATCAATAGAAACACAGGCAAAGAACAAGGTCAGATGGTTTATGTAGGAAAATGCAGCTGGCCCTTACACATAAAAAAACAACGTTTGGATTCTCTTACAACAGGAAAAATTCAAAGTTAAAATTAATGAAATATCAGTTCTTTCCTATCAGATGGGAACCCCCACCCCCTGAAAGCTAACATGCTCTGCTTGGGAAAGTGTAGGGAAATAGATTATTTTATGCATCACTGGTGGAAGTACAAAAGAGGACAACCACTATTTAACAATTTTAATCAAAATTGCATATTATAAATCTATTTACTCTCTGACTCATCAATCCCACTTTGAGGAATTTATCCCAGAAATATATCTGTCTGAGCATGAAATGAAGCATGGTCAAGATTATTTATGGCATCCTTGTTTGTAGTATAAAGGAATAAAAGTAACCTGCTCATCCACAGGGGCTGGCTGAGTAGATCATGGTACATGCACAGAATACAATACCATGTGTGTTAGTCACTCAGTCATGTCCAACTCTGTGACCACATGGACTGTGGTCTGCCAGGCTCCTCTACCCATGGAATTCTCCAGGCAAGAATATTGGAGTGGGTTGCCATGCCCTTCTCTAGGGGATCTTCTTGACCCAGGGATCAAACCTGGGTCTTCTGCATTGCAGGCAAATTCTTTACCATCATACACCTGCCCAAAACACGGTTTATGAAGTTGCTGTCTATGTATTGACACGAAAATGTCTCCAGGGTATGCCATTAAACAGAAAAATTCAAGATACAAAGTAGCATGTGTGTGTGCCTGTGTGTGTGTGTAAAGGGAGAGAATGAGTATGTTATACCTTGTATAAAAAGGGAGGTAAATAACAGTTTACATTCATATTTACTTATATTTTCATAAAGGAACATTGGAAGGACAAAAAAGGAACTGATAAAGTCAGGGAAGAATGAGGTGGGTGGAGAGAGCAGAGGGAGCTGAAGTTCTAAACATATCTCTTTTTCTTTTGTTTTGACGTTTTTGTATCATGGATATATATGTTTAGATTAAATTAAGAAGAAAGAGAAAAGACTGAGCCCTAGGTGTAAAATCAGAAAATCAGGGCTCAAGCTGTCATTTGAGGCTTCTAACTTATCACCTGCTTCAGCAACCCCACCTGGAATCCGAAGGGCCTGGAACCTGAGATGCAAACTAGATCTAAGTCCCACCCTCCTGCCATTCTATTACTATCACCTTGGGCTAGCTGGTCCACCTCCCTGAGACTCAGCACCTCAGCTATAAGATGTGTAAGATAAATTCTGCCCTACAGAGGAAGGGTTACGACTCCAGACATGATCTATTTAAGGTCTCCAGCACAGTGCCTCTCCATCACTGTTATAACAAATACAGAAACCTGTCAAATGAGCAAAATGGCCACTCTCAAGGATGTCTAGGATGATTTCATTATAGGAAGTAGGAACATTTCTAAATATTAATCTGGTTTTAGAGTATTAGTAAGATGCACTGTATCCAGACAGGCATCACCCAAGAAAAATCACAACCACCACCACCTTTTTCTCAATACTTTCCTCATCATCCACAGGATTAACAGTACTGTAAGCAACTGACAGCGCCTGGTCAACCGGGAATTCTAGATTCATTACTTGGTCACACATCAAGAATCAAGCTGCTACGTAAAGTTCACGTGTTCTTTTAAAAAATATTTGTTTCTAAAAAGATGTAAAAATAGTTGAGCTTTGTAAATTGTTGGCCTTAGTCTAAATTTCAGAGTCTGCAGAGTGTTTTGACATTGTGAACGTGAGCCACAATCCTTCAGTACAAATGAGGGGGTTGACATTGCTGAGACAGCTTATCAGGGAAAGGGAAATAATACACAAACACATCACATACTCTGAGAAAGAAATCACGTTTCATGGCTTAGCAGGAAACCAGTTCTCTCTGGACTTTCACCCGGAATTTTCAACAACTCTCACTGAAACGTTTACACTGTGGTATACATTAATTTCCCTATCAAACTTCCCCAGACTGCATTTGAAAGGGTTTCCGTTTTAATGTGGGCTTCAGTGAGGATTCCTATTGCTCAGTCATTGGGGGATGGGCACACATGTCACTAATCTCATCTCCAGGATTCCAACAGAAACTAGATTTTGAAAGAGGCCAGGCTTTCAAGATGCATTCAAATGAGTCTATACCAGCTGCGTCCACTGCCACAGCATCACCCAGGACTCCCCAGATTGCCAGCCCCAGAGCAGCTCTTACATGGAATGACCTGGACTGAAGGAAGAGTTGGATGGAAAGAGGAAGTTTTTCTACACCTTACCATGTTACTTACACTGTCTGTCCTAGAAACTGGAGGGTCCTCAGTGGCATCCCAGCCCACCGAGCTTCGTGCAACTGGAGGTTTCTTGGGGTCATTTTGGGGGGCAGGGGGTGATAAAGGTGCATCCTTGGACTTGGGGAAAAGGACTTCGTGGTCTCTGATCATCATGGTCATCACTCTTTGGATTTGAGGAGTCCCTGAAAGAAAGAAGAAAGAGATCTGTAGTGCAAGATCATGGGCAGGGGCCAGGCAGCCCTCAAGGGTCTCCACCCATGAGATGTCACTAAAGTTGACTCTAAAACCACATGGCCCCCAAGGACTTCAGTTGTTCCTCACAGGACCCTTCTTAATTGCTTGGGATATGGGATCCTGGTGAAAAGGATGAGACAGGAGGATATGGGACCGGGGTGAAAAAGGGTTGTTTTCAGCCTATAGCCCTCTGCATCATCTTTGATTAGGAAATAGGGAATATGACAAGAAAGAAAATGAAGACATCTTTCTCTCCTGATGTGGTCCTCAATATGACATCTGATTTCTTACTGCACACATACCAAATGTGTGCCAAGCATACTGTCTCCCCCAAATCATGGCAGACATCAATGACATCCTGACTCTGTGTCAGGACTCTTGTTCACTAAACTAAGACACAGCCTCAGAAGTCTTTTCAGCACAGCTTTACAAGTAGCTTCTTTCTGAGGTGTCTTATAAAATCATATTTGTTCGCACTCTCTGGTTAAGGGTGTTTAAAAATACTGAAAGACTAAGAAACACCGGCTAAATGTTTTTGTGCTAGCCTACCATACTGTGTGATGACTGGTAAATCTCTAACCTCTCTGCTCTGCTGTGACCCAGAAAATAAACTGCCTGCTGATTTCACAGGGTTATTTTACAACTCATAAAGATAATCGACAGAAAATGCTCAGCAAATTGCAGAGCAATTTGGTAGTGATGTCACTGTTATTACTTCCTCTGCCCCTGCCATCACCACGGGACCAGTAGTACCTCTCATGATCACAGCAGGGTCCTCGACCTTCGACCTGATGAGATTTACACCAATCACAGTAGCCAGATTGTCCACGCTCATTTTGTTAACTCCACAGTTCAGCTGGATTTCATGAAGGAACCTGCGGGCAGCCAGGATATCCCAGAGTGGGAGACAAGAAGATGTCACAAGGAAGTACTTCCAGGTACCAAGAAGATCACAGAGGTGTGTCTCCACTCCTTCCTCCTGGTCTCAGGAATGGGACCAGTCTGCTCTGACCACAAGAATTTGAATTTGTCTTGAAAGATTCAAGATCAAGGAAGACAAGAAACAAGCAGCCCAGCTGCTGAGGGTGGTGTAGGGGCCCAGGGTGGGTAGGAAGTTACATTGGCAGGAAGCAGGGTCTAGTGCAAGGAGCTAAGAGACAAGGAAGACTAAAATGGGTGTGGACCATGCCTAGTCTTGACTTTACAGGCTTATCTCCCAGGCTCTCTGTACATCCCAGCTGAGTCTCCAGAGGAAAAAATGTTACAGTGAGATTTCATAAATGGGAACTCATGTTGCCTCCTTGCTCTCATCCTCAGACTATACCACTGAGCATCTCAAATTTTCAGCAGGTGCTCAAAAACTAACAATGAATTTTCACTATAATTCTACCCAGTTGAGGCATGAAGCTCTCAGACTCATTTAAAAAAAAAGAAAAAGAAAAAACCTGAAAAGATCAGCAAAGGGATTTCTAAATGCTATCTCTAAAAAACACTTTTAAATGAATAGGCTGAAGCAATATAAAATTTCCAATATGGAGAAGTTCTCAGAGAAGGGTGTGGTGTCCAAATGAGAAAATTTTAATTTTATGGAATATTAAGGAGTCATATATAACCCTATTTTGCGACATATGAAAATTCTCAAACTATAACATTTAGCCAAAAGAAGCAGGCTACAAATATATATTATTAATATATATACATATTTCTAATTTGGTATAAAAATTGTTTCCATATTATTTATATTGATATATGTGAAGATCTAGCACAGAGACAACAACATTCAGAAGGAAACACGTTCAAATGTTAATAGTGATTTTTGCTGGGTGAGCAGACTTGGGGTAATTTTTGTTTATATACAGTACTTTGTATTTTGCTGGTTTCCAAACCAAGCATCTATCTCTTTTATAATTTGGAAACTGTAAAAAAAATTTAAAAAAAAATAAAGAGAAATTCAGCTATGTCTGGGGTGGAGATCCAGGCTCCCAACTCAGCCTGATCTGGGTCAATCCACATACCATGTTTTGGCACAAAGTCGGCACACAGCAGGTCCTCAGAAAGGGAACTAAGAAAGGTGGCCTGGAATGAATGCCTCTGGGGTGCTAAGTTATGGTCCAGAGTCAGGAAGATGGGAGGTAATTCTAGAAAAATTATAAAGATTCTGGGTTCTAATGCCTGTCCCAGGATTCTGGGCAGCCCTGGAGTAGGTTTGAAGGAGGATGTATGTTTCCTTTTTGTGTTGATAAGATTTTCAGGGAATCCTTTAAATTATCTTGGGGTCACAGGAAACTACCTCAGTGGTATGTGAATAGAGTTGACCTTCCAAAGGTCTGGACCAGAATCTCTTGAGTTCACAGAGATACTCTTTCCTCCTCTAACGGGGCCATCTTTCTGGTGTGGCTGAAAATTACAGAGCTGATTCAGGGGCCTCTTACCTGCAGATGTAGCTCAGAAGGCTGTAGTTGTCTCGGGGAAGAATGGAGAGCTGTTTCATCAGCTCCTGCTGGGCCTGGGAAGAGATTTCAACACCAGTGAATGAAGCTGCTAACTTGCCAGCAATGGGACCCTGGAACATAATTGGAGTTTATCTCTGAAGGAGCAAAACTTTGGCAGTCAATCTTGTCTGTCTCCACGGTTTTCTATGTTTTTTAAAAAAACGTTTTTGAAATAACTATAAATCCACAGGAAGCTGCAAAAACAGCATGGAGATGCTCCTTGTTTTTTGTACAGTGTATTTCTTTATTCATCTGCAATTATGCTCTCCTCCCCAACTCGGAGCTACTCTAAGGCAAGAACTAAGTGATACCATACTCACAATAATTGTTTGTTTTGTAAATGCTAGAGATGTAACACTCCAATAAAGAACTGGACCAGAACCAAATGCCCCCAGGTAACTTCAAATGTATTGAGAAGGAGGATGCTTCTGAGAACTGGGATTTCAAATAATATGGTTTTCCTGGAACACACTGGGACACAAGGCCAGGATGACCAACCCGGAGGGCAGGTGAGAGGTCTGAAGGTTAGAGCTCCATGATCACACTGATCATCAGAGAGAGTCATACAAGGAGTGCATGTGCCAGGAAGACGAAGGACTGCAAACTTTCTTTCCTCTTCTCACTCATAGCACCTGTAGGGGCTGCCGTCACTATTTTTTAAAGATTTTTTTAAAATGTGGATCATTATTATTTATTGAATTTGTTACATTGTTGCTTCTATTTATGTTTTGGTTGTTTTTGGCTGCATGGCATGTGGAATCTTAGCTCCCTAACCAGGGATGGAACCCATACCCCCTGCGCTGGAAAGTGAAATCTTAACCTCTGGACCACCAGGGAAGTCCCGAATCAATAATTTTAAAATGTCACTCACTTGTTACACATATCCCTTGGTTCTCAAAATGATCCTGTCATGAAGTCTAAGTTTGTACTATCTAATATAACAGCAACTTGCCATATGTGACTATTATGAAATACAATAAAATTAGAAATTTTGTTCCTTAGTTGCACTAGCCACATTTCAAGTACCTAGTGGCCACATACAATGAGCAGTTACTACATTGGACAGTGCAGTTATGTAACAGTTCAATCATTGTAGAAAGTTCTCTTGGTCTAAGTAAATAAGTCTAAGTAAATAAACTGAGTCTTATAGAAGATTCATCATTTGCTATCAATAAATGGCAAAATCAAAGTTAAATTTATTGCAAGTTTTTCTGTGCACCATTTTGCCAGAGAGAGCTTTTAACATAGTAATGCTAAACACAAATCTCCTCCCGCCCCCAATGTGGGGAGTTAGACCCCTTTATTAGCTGTGTGTTATTGGAGAAGACTCTTGTGTGGTGTTGGAGAAGACTCTTCAGAGTCCCTTGGACTACAAGGAGATCCAACTAGTCCATCCTAAAGGAAATCAGTCCTGGGTGCTCATTGGAAGGACTGATGCTGAAGCTGAAACTCCAGTACTTTGGCTACCTCATGTGAAGAGTTGACTCATTGGAAAAAACCCTGATGCTTGGAGGGAATGGGGCAGGAGGAGAAGGGGACAACAGAGGATGAGATGGCTGGATAGCATCACTGACTTGATGAACTTGAGTTTGGGTAAACTCCAGGAGTTGGTGATAGACAGGGAGGCCTGGCATGCTGCGATTCATTCAGTCGACTGAGCGACTGAATTGAACTGAACTGATTAGCTGTGTAATACAAACGCATTCATGGACCATTTAGTTTTGCAAATCTAAAAACCATGAAGGTTTTATTGTTGTCAGTAGGGTTTTACTGGTTTCTTTTGCTGGTTGGTTAGTTTGTTTAACATGATTCTAATGTAGTTAACTGTTGACTGTAAGGCCTTTAAGGAAACAATTTACCTGAGGATCAAAACTCCTGCTGGTGAGGAGCTTTGTGATGTTGCAGACAGGAACTGTAGGCCCTGCAGGCAGCTGTGGCTGAAATGAGCCAAGGAAAGTTCCTGTCCTTCCTCTCCCTGGCATATGTTCCTCATATACCCACGCCTGTCACGCATGGTATCACAAAGCTAGAACACTCGGACCCTGCATCTGCCCTCCAGGTTGGTCAGTCTGTCTTTGTGTTCCAGCGGGTTTCAGCGAGGCCATATTGCTTGAAACCTTCTCAGAAGCATTCTCCTTCTCTTACTAGCTTTAAGGTGACTTGAGGTTATTTGATGATAGTCTAGTTCTTTGTTGGAGTGTGACATCCCATAAAGACTGTCACCATGATTGGCTTCATTTGACTTTTCGCTGTTGAGAAAGTTCTAGTTTAACAAAGTATCTCACCAAAAGGTCCACTCTTGACCCACTATTGCTTGCCTACCAGACTAGTGTTCAGTAACCATTACCTTTTTCCAAAGTAGGACAACTTACTCTAATGACATACATACCTTTGCCTCATCTGAATTCATGAGCTGCCCACAGAGCAGGAACCCATCGTACTGGCTCCAGGGAACCACGGGCTCTGGGAGGTCTCGGAGGTAAAGCTTCAGCAGGGAAGCCACCGTGTGGACGTCTGTGTCTCTGGAGGAAAATGAGCAATGCTTTTTGAAAGTAAAGTTCCAGAATTCTCCTCACCTCCCTGCTGGTGATCCACTGAATAAAATCCCAGGTCCCCAAAAGGAAATTTTGCAAAGGAGTAGGGTTTGATAAAGATGCATTTGACTAAAATATTTTTGCTACTCCCCCTTCTGGAATAACAATCCCCAACACCATTTCCTTTATCTCTTCTACCTAAGTGCCTCAAAGGTAAGTTGAAGGTCTACTTTTCCATTAAACCTGTTAAACTATCTAGCCTTCATTGCTTTCTTCTTTCTCTAAGTCACTTAGTATATTACAATTTAGCATTTTCTATGTAGTCTATAGTTTTTCATGCAATAACTCATTTATAGCTATGGCCCATTGTTCTCTTTAATCCCTCAGAAAGCTTAACATAGTTCTGGGGTTCATTCATATATTTACACAATCATTTATTCAACACTTACTCTCAACAGTAAGTGTTGAGAGAATCTACTAGGTTCAAGATACTATGTCAGATATAGGGATTTCAGCAGTGAACCTGGGAGACACACAAGACCCCTGTCCTCATGGAGTGAGAAAGCTGTACAGACTCAAATGTTACCAAGTCATTATAATACTGTGTGGTTAGTGCAAAGAAAAATGAAGTTCTGGACCTGGGACTGCATCGAAATGTAGAAAAGGGCTATCCAACATAGCACTGGGGAGTCCTAGGAGACCCTTCAGAAAAGATTTGAAGAATGATGAGGAATTAGGGCATGGGGCAGGCAGCACATGTATCAACAAGGAGGATGGATGCAAGACTGGGTAAACCATAGCCCAGGAGCCAAATCTGGCCTATTGCCTTTATGTGTACATCCTGTGAGCTAAGAATGGGTTTTACATTTTTAAATGGCTGGAGGGCGGGGCGTGCTCAAAAGAAGAATATTTCATGGCAAGTGAAAAATTATATGAAATTTTAATTTCAGCATCCATAAACAAAGTGTTACAGGAACACAGCCATACTCATTCATTTTTGTATTGTCTTCAGCTGATTTCATGTTATAAGAACAGAGTTGAGTAGCTGCATTAGATATTGTCTGACCCATAAAGCCTAAATATTTCATTTATGGCCCTTTAAGAAAAGTCTACTGATCCCTGGGGTTTATGGAGTTATTGCATTTATCCCACATCTCTATAAGAGAAAGAGTCTGAATATACCATAAACTTGAAGCTCAATAGTGAAAAAAATATGCTTATTTCATATCAAGGAAAACTGGTCATGAACCCCACTATTCATAGTGGCACTATTTATAATAGCCAAGACATGGAAGCAACCTAAATGTCCATTGACAGATGAATGGATAAAGAAGATGTGCTACATATATGCACAATGGAATGTTACTCTGCCTTTAAAAAAAATATTATAATGCCATTTGCAGCAACATGGATGGATCTAGAGATTATACTAAGTAAAGTAAGGCAGATAGAGAAAGACAAATATACGATATTGCTTACATGTGGAATTTAAAACAATGATACAAATGGACTTACTTACAAAACAGAAATAGACTCATAGACATAGAACACAAATTCATGGTTAGCAAAGGAAGAAAGGGGGTTGGGATAAATCGGGATCTGGGATTAACACATACACACTACTACATATAAAGTAAGTAAATAAAAAGGACTACTGCATAGCACAGGGGACTATAGTCCATATCTTGTAATCACCTATAATGGAAGAGAGTCTGAAAAAGAATAGATATATATGTGTGTGTAACTGAATCACTTTGCTGTACACTCCAAACACTGTAAATCAACTATGCTTCAATTAAAAAAGAAAGAAAAACTGGTGTGTGTAAGAGACAGCCCCAGTAGTATTTTGAAAAGCTGTGATGTGGTAAAAGGTTCAGCTGATCTGAGTACTTCCTGGACATCAGCAATGGGGGATACAAAAGTGGATGGGCTGGGTGGGAATGACTCTTGGAGGAGGGCCAGGAGGGGTGGATGTGGGCGTGAGGAGGAGAAGGCAGGCATTTGAGGCCTCAGAAACCAGAACATCATGGCTTGACTGTGGAGCTCTCTGTCTTGACGTTTCATGTAAATGTTTTCTCTTTGGTTTGTTTTGATGGTTGGTGGCTGGAGCTGCCTTCTGAAAAGGCTCCAGCCTTTGTGGCCCGTGAACTCTAACTCCAAAGCAGAACACAGAGCCCTGCCTCTGCTCCACTGCTGCCTTCAGGAAATCAGGGGTGGGGACTATTCACTTAAAGGTGGGGGTTCTGGAAAAGACTTCCCTGCTGAGTCATTGCCTAAAAATACCTTGGCAAAGCCCTCTCATCAAAATGCAGGAGAAGTTTCCCAAAAAATAGCATCTGACACTTTGCAGAGCAGCATTCTCCTAAGTCCAGAAATCTCCTTTGTCCCAATGCCCCTGAATCACTGTCCACACAATGGGCGTCTCTGGTTTGACTGAAGCCCTTCCCCCACCCACAGCCTCTAATCTTACTCTGCAAGTGCTCCAGAATCCCTCGAAGTCCTGCCCCTCCTTTCCCCACCCTGTTCCAGAAGGCCATCGTCTTTTCCCAGGATTCTGCCCCAGCCCCTATTTGGCTTCCTACCGCCATGACTCCATTCTCCAATGCATCGTCTATCAGGTGGCACAGCCCCCAAAACTCAGAACACACCCGCAGAACAAATATGGAAAACAAAGAATTTGAAATGAGAGAAATAGTATAGATAATACATTAAGAACCAGAAACTTTTGAAGATAAACATAGAAACAAAAAAGTCAAACTCTATAGATAGCTCAATCAGAAGGTAATAACCAACATTAGAAAAGAGAAAGAGATTGTAACCACAGATACAGGATTGATACTTCTAAGTTATCATCAAAAAGCACAATTAGCCATCTAAATCATCATAGAATATTGTAACCCACTGAATGCTTTCCAGTTCATTTTGTCAGGGGAAGATAATCCTGCTTGGCTTGGCTAAATACTCAGGCTTGTTTATTGTACATTAGATTAAGTGCCATTTTGGGGTGAAAGAAAGAATACTGGAGTGGGCTGCCATGCCCTCCTCCCAGGGGATCTTCCCAACCCAGGGATCGAACCCAGGTCTCCTGCATTGCAGGTGGATTCTTTACTGTCTGAGCCTCCAGGGAAGCCCCCTAAATCCAGTAGATCACGTCAAAAGCCCCCTGCTGAAAAGAAAAATGATGAAAAAATGAAACCAAAAATAGATGAAAAAAATACTGTCTATATTTCATTTTTTGGCACTTAACACAATAGAACTATACAGTTTTGTTTCTAAGTTTTTGGTTTAATGTCTGTGCCCCCATGGTTATAGAACTGGCTCGAATATCATGGTTATAGTCTAAATTTCCAGCATGATTTTTTCTGAGTTTGCTTTTCCTCCAATCTAATGAAATGTCCTCATATATATATTAATATATATTTTTATATATATATATATATTAATCAAAGACTAAGAACAAGTCAGGAGCCAAGTGACTTCTGAGTTCAATGACTGACCCATCAGAGATTAGCCAAGGCCTCTCAGATGGTCTGTCGACCCTTGTGTTGGCACACTGACCTTATAATGTGGCACACTTGTCCTTTTCTCACAGAAATAGAGGTATGGGAAGTGAATCATATACGGGCAGTATCCAGCCCAGAAGTAACTTGACAAAGACATTTAAAAATTCTTATTTATATGTTTAATGAGAACCAGATACATCTGCAGGAGAACCTACCAAATAAGAGCACCTTTGTTTTTCTTCTTTCTAGTGAGGTAATTCAGGGAATCTGATGGTGGAATGTAGAAGATCTAGACAAGTACCCTAGGGGTCACGTAGCCCCAAGAGTCGGCCCTGAAGAGCCTTAGGTGACCCTTCTTACTTTGGATGTGTAAATTCTATTCCTCAGTCCTAGGGGGGTGGAGCAATCAGACAAGGTGTGTGTAACTCTCCTCCCTCCGGTCCCAAATATTTCACAGGAATCAAAGACTCAACTCCAACCACCCAGGCTGACTTTATAGATGTAGGAGCTCAAGCCTCGGGCAGGTGTTTGGCAACTCCCATAATCACCTCTAGTCCTCCTGGCTAACTGCTCTCATTACTTTAGCAATAACCCATCTGCATCTTTTGATCCACGCAAAGCTCGTTAAAAACATAAGAAGAAAAGTCAGTGTGAAGGTAGCGCGCTTGATTGAACAGGTGCCTGATGGTGAAATGTGATTTATGGTCCTCCCAGAAAGCTCTGTAAATTTGATGCCCGTAACCTGCTCTCATTCCAGTAACGTCTTTGCCTGTTGCTTTCCTGTTAAAACACAGCACCTTGATAAATTAACCTATTGGATGCCAAGGACAGCAGAGACACACATATGATGCTCCAAACCAAGATAGTGGCTGAGAATGGAGAGAAAGAGACAGGTCTCAGTGATGCTTCTGAAGGAGAGTGGGCATCACTGGTGGCTGGAGTGGGAGGTGAAGGAGAGGGAGGGTGAGATGGTCGGCACAGTACCACACTTAGCTGTTCATGGCTGTCCCAGGATCAGCCCTAGTTCTCCAATGTAAACAAGCTCCTGGGGGGATTTCAATCTTTGGAGACTGGTGAGAGTTCAGGCTCAGCTCACTAAACCTCGGTTTATGGGCTGCAGATTTGGAAAGAACAATGGCTCTTTCTTGCCAGCAGGACAAGCGTGTGCAGGCAACTGAGCAAATATTGCACAACAGGTCAAAAGTATACAGTGTCGGTGGGGGTTGTGCCAGTTGAGCAGGGCAGAGAAGAAAACCTCGGCTGTGTAGCTGCAGCGGTTGGGGGGCAGTGGGGAGGGCGAGGGTGGAAGAAGCATCATTGCACCTGAAATGCCCCAAACGGGGCTGGGCAACCTCCAGAGACGAGACTGGGAGAACACCAGGCTGCCATGATGTCAGTCTGTACTCCCTCCCAAAGGGTTCAGAATCAAGTTCAGAGTTGCACAGGACTGTGTTCCTACAAATAAACAATAAGTCCTGGCTCTGGCTGTTTCTGGAAAGCCAAGGAAGACCATCGGAACCCTTGGATATTGACACGGTGCCTAATCCACCACCCCAAGTCTGCCCAGCCAGCTCTGCCATTCTCCATCCCTCATCTGCTCCAAATCGTGAGCCTTGAGCTAGGTCCCATCTTTCTCCCTTAGTCCGCATTTCTCTCCCCATATCCTACATATCTGTTGACTGACCTGCAAGGCCCTAGTCCTAGTTCATGTCCTCTCTCACATGAATGGTCAGCACACTTCTCTACCCATGCTCCAGGCTACCATATTTTGAGTTATGAACAGAACAAAAGGCTTTTTCTGTTGCAAGCCAGGGATTTTGGCAGCATCTATGCAAGTCCCATGGCTCAACTGGTAGACAAAGGTCCATCTCAGTCAAGCAGGGCACAGGGGCGACAAGGTGAGCACAGCATACCTGTCAAAGGAGGGCCGCTCCCCCGCATCAAAAGCATCTCTCAGCTGCTTCACCAGGTTGTCCTGTCCAGGCAATCGGAAGATGCCCTCTTCATTCAGACCATGCTCCAGGATGAACTCGGCACACTTCTCCACCAGGATGGGCACTAGGTGGGGGCCGAACTTCTGCTCATAAGCCACGGTCTCATCCAGGCGCTGGCCAAACACGGCTGGGAAGAGAGAAAGCAGAGCCTGCCCGTCACTCCGATTTCCCTTGACAGAACTGAGCAGTCGAAGTGATAGGATTTTCTCCAATGATACTGAACAAAATATACAAGACACACCACACATCATATTTCCTGGGGCTATAAAGTGGGGGCTGTCCATTTGAGGCTGTCGGTCAGTCTGTTTGTCTACATCTATAGTATTTAAAAGAACAACTCACTTTTAATGACTGCTTTTCTTGTGCTAGGAATTGTGCTAAATTTGAACACCTTTCCTCACTTAATCTTGACAGCCAACTCCATGAGATAGTATTGTTATAACTGTCTTACTATTACAGATATAGAGCCTTAGAGGCGCTAATGAACTTGCCAAGGTCAGGTGCCAGGACACAGTACAAGTCAGAATTCACTTCCAGGCAGTAAACACAAGAGAAGCAAGTAGGCCATTTTGAATTCTGCTTGTGTCATTTAGCATTAAAGCGTAATAGTCTATCATATGGATGTCTCATACTGTATTAAACCATCACAGCATTTTAAATAATTTATGTTGTTTACTATGTTCTACTATTGTTAACACTGCCACAGTGAACATGGTCACTAACCTAGCAGAGTTCCTGGAATGTATTTAGTTCAATGTATAATTTCTAATTAATTGCTTAATTGATTGATGAACATTTGGACTGGATGAACATTGGTTTTTTCTCCTTTTGAACTATTTCCTTAGGGCCAATTCTCACATGTGGAATTACCAGGTCAAGCCATTTGAACATTTTAATGACTATGGTATGCAAATGGTTTTCCAGAAACATTTTTCCGACTTACACTGCCTCCAGCGAAGCATGTGTGGGCCCGCCCCACCCAGTCCTGCCAGCATCTGGCTCTATAATTTCCCCACCCCAGCAGTGGAACAAGGTTAGTTTATGAATCAGGACACTGGCTGGCTACCCATTTCCCCACCAGGGCCCCATGCCCTTCATGTCTTCAGGTCAGAAGACGGTCACGGTTTCATTTCTGTCCTGGCTGGCTTTCTCTCCGGCATCATGAGGGCCCTGCCACGCTGACCACTCCAATCCCTGGGACGCTGTGCCCAAAGTCCTTTGGTTTTCCCCATGATTCTCTCTCTGGGTCCCCTGTATTTGGTCTCTAATTAATGTGGATGCCACATGTAAGAGCTGCAGCCATGTCTCTGGAATCCGTGTCCTCTTTACTCCCCACTGCCTGAGGCCAAGCTGGACTCCTCCCTTCCCTACCTCTGCTGTGATCTCCTCACCTGTAATTGTTCAAAATCTTCCTGCTACTTACCTTTGTAAACAACTGGTCTACCCAAGTATGCTTCCATTTTTAACAGTCACCCACTTCTTCCCCAGTGGCCACAGCAGCATTTTTCAAATGACCCCTCAAAGCTCCAGGGGATCCTCATCACCTCAGACCTGCTGGGCTGTTATCTGTTTTATTTACAGCATGCCAGTGAGACTGTCTGCTTCAATATTTCTGTGGGTAAAATCTCAAAAACAGGGCCAGCATCCCTTAGGTCGGCAACTGAACCAGCCCCCACCTACCTTTCTGGCCTGACTTCCTCTCACACCCTCAAAGGCACCTCACCCTGATGATCTCAAAGCCCACAGTACTCACCAGACTACATGCCCTTGGACAGTCTCTTCTAGCTGCCCACTCTGCTCATCTCTCTCTTCCCTGTCTACTAAGATTCTATGTCTTCCTTGAAGCAAAAAGTGTTAGTCACTCAGTTATGTCTGACTCTGCAACCCCATGGACTGTAGCCTGCCAGGCTCCTCTGTCCACGGAATTCTCCAGGCAAGAATACTAGAGTGGGTTGCCATTTCCTTCTCCAGAGGATCTTCCCAGCCCAGGGATCGACCCCCAGTATCCTGCATTGCAGGGAGATTCTTCATCATTTGAGGCAGAAGGGAAGCCCATGTCTTCCTTGGCCCAACTCAAATACCATCGCCTCTGCCAAGACGTCCCTGACCCCGCCTGGGGGACTCCATCCTCACTCAGTGCGTCCACATCCCTTCTGTACTTTCCCAACCCTTTTCTCACTGGGTTACTACCACTCATTTGCGCTGTGCCCTCTGCAATACTGTAGGCTCCCTAATGCCAGGGGTAGGCCAGGACAGTGACCTGCCCTCAGAGCTTCTACTTCTTCTCTTGTCATTCATGTAATCTCTCAGTCCAACTCACCCTTATGTTTAGCATGGGGACAAGGTAGACAGTCAAACAATTTTGCTGAATTACTTAATGAGCTATGTCATCTTTAAGCAAGTGCTTTCCATGATTAATGACAATTTAGGCATTTCCGTAGTTTAAACCCTAATAGGGATGCCCTCAGTAAGTGAATTCAGCCTCACACTGGCATCTATTGAGTGCCTTGCATGTATCAGCAGCAGGCCATGTGGAATGGATTCTATAAACAAGGGCCTGTAAGAGGTGACTCTCGCTTTTAATTAGCCTACTACCAAGTTATGAAAATGAAAGGACCCATACAAAATGATAAACAATTAGAGGGTGTCAGGAAATATATAGAATTAGGTTTCTATTTATCTGTGAAAGGTGCTAGCTAGGTATTTTCACCAAATTGGAAGGAAATGATTAAATGATCTGACTTAAAGCATAGACAATGGGGCATTTAAAAAATTCCCTTTGAGAGTTCTAGGGAGGGCACCTTAGAGGGGAAAGCAGATGTGTTTCAGAGCAGTTGACATTTGGGCTCAAGGGGCCCACTGGATCACTGTAGAGAAAGATACCCCAAATACAAAGATGTCAGAGCTGTCAAATGTGAGCTCTATTTCTGAGGTCTTGAGGCAGATGATCTGAAATCAAGCTCCTTCTTACACACCTCTGCACAGCCTGTCCACCAGCTTTCCTCCTCATCTGAGTCTCTCAGCCTTCTTCCTGTGTTCATTGTCTCTTCCTCCCACGGTCCACAGTCATGACTTTCAATGTCATTCTTCCCAGGACACGCATTTCCCAACATCCCTTTACCCTCCAGCATCTCCTCAGGTCCAAATCTTCACCACACCCTTGAACCCACCACCCATTCTCTTCCCTCTGTCTTAGCAGGTGACCTTGTCTCATCTTGTCCTTATCTGCCCAAATGGAGGACATCATGAAAGAAACTGTGATCTCTAGTGCCTGCCTTTCCTATCCTCCCTTCTCTGTCCATCTGCCTGTCCTCTCTTGGAGGAAGAAAAGTACCCTGTGCTTTTGTCTAAAATGATGTTTCTTAAACTGGGGTATCCTCCTTTTCTGTCTTTTCTAGGACTTCATTCTTTTTTGATATCTTAAATTGAAAGAGCATCTGCATCTAAGTCTTTACCAGTTTATTAAAGAATCATTTCGCACCCCAGCTCTCCTGCAATCAGTAAATACTTTCTTTCTTTTCTTCACCAATATGCTTACAGAGAAACATGTATGCTTCTGAAAGAGTCATCCACCCTCATGGCTTCCATTGTTTCCCTTGTTATTCATGTAACCTCTCAATCTATTTCAATCTGGTATCCTCACCAGCATCTTCCTACCCAATCTGTTCCCTCAGATTTCTTATGCCCTCCTAATGGCCAAGTCTGACAAACCTAGATAGCATATTAAAAAGAAGAGACATTACTTTGCTGACAAAGATCCATATAGTCAAAGCTATGATTTTTCCAGTAGTCATGTATGGATGCGAGAGTTGGACCATAAAGAAAGTTGAGTGCTGAAGAACTGATGCTTTTGAACTGTGGTGTTGGAGAAGACTCTTGGACTGCACAGAGATCAAACCAGTCAATCCTAAAGGAAATCAATCTTGAATATTCATTGGAAGGACTGATGCTAAAGGTGAAGCTCCAATCCTTTGGCCACCAGATGAGAAGAACTGACTCATTAGAAAAGACCCTGATACTGGGAAAGATTGAAGGCAGGAGGAGAAGGGGATGACAGAGGATGAGACGGTTGGATGGCATCACTGACTCGATGGACATATGAGTTTGAGTAAGCTCTGGGAGTTGGTGATGTGACTCTTTGGTCACAAAGGGTCAGACACAACTGAGCAGCTGAACTGAATTGACCTTCATTCATTCCACAATCTGCTGGTCTTCTCTGAAGACCAATGGTATTGTTTCTCCTTCCTTCCTCGAGACTTCCTCCCTACATGGCAATGAAATATCCACCCTCATTTGAGTCTCATCTCCCTGCAGGCTCCTCTGCAGGGTCCTGTACTTGCTCATCTTCTACCTGCTCCTTCAATGTGTCATTTCCTAGCATCCCAACTCAGACTGCTCCTCACTCTAGACGTTATCCTTGGGAAAGTTCATACAAGTCCACACATTTGGATAGCACCCATAAACTGACACAAATCTGCATATCTGGTCCAATTTCTTTCTATAGATATCTCTGCCTCTCTCATTTCTTTCTCTCTCTCCTCTATTCCTGTAAGCCCAATGTCTGATGGCAGTCCTCCCACTGTCTTCTCCAATCTTACTCTCATCCCACTCCCAACTCTCTGCTCCTCCTATAGACTTTCTCACAAGCAATAGCAATTCAGTCAGTCATTCAAGCAGTAGGCAGTTTCCTAGGCATTGAGAATACAAAGCCATTAACACAAGGTACTAACTACTGTACATTAGAATGATGTGCAACACCCCTCCTTCCTTCTTAACAGATCAGGACATTTTCAATTCACTTTAAACTGCCTCTCTTCTCAATCCTCACTCATACTGCAAACATTGTTGTAATGGGTGCTTCTGCAATTCTTTTTTTGCAAACTCCTTCCACTGGAATTCACAAAATCATTTGGCAAATATAGCCTGAGCATCTGCTGCAGCCCAGATTCTTTAGTAACTGTAGATTATGATAGAAGGAAAACCAGCCTTCCTCTTGAAAACTCTGGAGTGAAAGCCCTTCCTCCTACCCACTGGGAAACCTGATTTTCCTGTAGCTGAACTCAAATGTCTTCTCCTAAGAGGGAATTGGTTATTCCGTATATTGTGCTCACGGCACTCCCTGTATATACCTCCATCACTTCTCATGTCATCTTATGATGATTTATTTAAGTATCTCTCTTCCACTGACTGTGGGTTCCTCAGAGGCAGACAGCCTGTCTGGCTCACCATCTATTTTTATCTCCTGGCACAGAGCCTGGCACATGACAGACTAGTCCTCAAAGAGCTGTTACCTGCTGTCTCCCACTCCTCCTGTTCCTCATCCCTTCTCTCCCAAAAGGACTCTGGTCAGCACTTCCCCAAACTTGCACTTGTCAAGGAAATCAATTTGTTGTTGTTGTTCAGTCACTGTGTCTGACTCTTTGTGACCCCATGGACTGGCAGCATGCCAGAGTTTGCGCAGGTTCATGTCCATTGAGTCAGTGATGCTCTCTAACCATTTTATCCTCTGCTGCTGCTTACTCCTTTTGCCTTTAATCTCTCATTTAATCTCCTTTAATCTCATCAGGGTCTTTTCCAGTGAGTTGGGCTCTTCCCATCAGGTGGCCAAAGTATTGGAGCTCTAGCATCAGTCCTTCCAATGAATCTTTAGGGTTGATTTCCTTTAGGATTGATTTGAAAGGAAATCAATGGCCTCTACATTTTTAAAGTCTGGTGATCAAATTCTCAGTATTTTTCTGAACTGCTGCATCAGCAACATGTGACACAGCAAATCACCCCTTCCTTCTTGAGACAATTTCTCACATGGCTTTCGGTTCTCCATTTATTTCACCAGCCTCATTCTCAGCCCCCTTGGGTGATTCCTCCTTTCTCCCTGTCCACTAAAGGTTAATGTCCCAAGCTTTTCCTTCCGCCTTTGCATGTACTTTATAGTCTCACGACTTTAAATATCATCCATATGATGAAGACTCCAAACTTTCCGGCTCCAGCCTGGAAATCAGTGCAAGCTAGTCTTACCAACCAGACATGACCGCTGCCTGCTCTGGAGACACAGGACCCCACAGATCCCTTCTAAGATGAGAGAAAGGGCAACCTGTTTCTTCAGTTTGTCCACATCAGACTGTCACTCTTATCTCACATCACATGTCAGGAGTTTGGAGTCCAAAACATCCCTGGGACTTCAAAGACCCAATCCTGAGTTCTACCTACCTCTGAATTCTGGATCTGGATTGCTAGAGTGTCCTGAATTCTTTGATCCTGGGTGGACAAAGAATTCAAAGATCCTGAATTCTTTGACCCCGGGTGGACAAGAAATAGCCTAGCTATAAGGGAAGAGATGAACTGAGAAATCTAGGGAAACTACTGCAGGATCAGTGAAGGGGGAAAGACAACAGAGAGTGGGTTGGAGAGTACTCAAAGACCATTTCCCTCCCCAACAATACTAAGAGGAGAAACCCAGCTCCCCTTTCTGTGCCCTCCTAGCTTGCACTCAGCCCTTCAGGGAACTGCCCTTTCTACCCTCTCCAACCACTCTTCCACTCAGAATTGCTCATTACTTTGGACCCATTACCATTAACAAATGCATTTCCATCTAAACAGGTACAAATCTTAAGTAATTATAATATGCCACATAATTATTAATACATTTAATTAATTAAGCTAATTTTATGACAAACTACCTTAAAAGTTTTCATGTGCTCTTTCATTTAGTCCTCATAAAAATAATAAATTAGATATTATTTTCCCATTTTACAGATGAGAAAACTGAGACTCAGATTACAAATCTGTCCAAGATCATATTAATATTTATCCTGGGATTCTAAAACCAGTATACTTTAATCTTTCTTGTCTAAAGTCAGTGGAATAAAATTGTCCAGGTAAAATTTCAGACATCCAAAAAGCTCAAGGAGAGAGAGAAAGGGGTAAACTGTCTCGTCTCCTCTCACAAGCCCCCTTCACTTCTTACTTCTCTAGCTTCCACCCTAGATTTGCTGGAAAACCCCTGAACTCTATATTGGTTCTGTTAAACACAAGTAGGATTAGCTGTCACCTCCTTTTTAACCTCATTCCTCCTTCATCATTGCTCAAACACTCCTGGATTCAGGACAAGAGCCCTCCCACCCGGCCTCCGGTCCAGCCCAGGTCACCGAGAGCCCCCTCTCTGCCTCTCTCTCCCCGCTGCCCCACTCCTGTCCCCGGAGGCTCAGTCCTAGCAGCATCCCCCTCTCAGACAGGAGAGGGAAGGGGAACACTGGGCAAAGCGTCTTTTCCTGGAAGAACCAAATCACGAAATTGAAAAGAAGTACCTTTCTTTTGGAGCTTGGGGGTTTTCTTCCTGAAATTCCAGCAAAAGAGCAGTGCCAGGGCAGGAAAGCCACAGCCCAGCTCCCACCGCGGCATCCTGGGGATACGAGGCATGGTGGGGGCCCAGGAATCGTACTTTCTGCAGGGCCAGCCTCAGACCTTCCCTCCTCCACAAGCTGCAGGAACCATTCTCTCTTGCTTCCAGATCAACACATGCTTGTAAACACTGCTCAGGTTCTGACTCCAGCACTGAAACCATGGGATCTGTCGGCACCTGCCCCTGGCCCTCCCTTCCTCCTTCCCACACATCTTCTCCTCCCCACTCACCTTAACACACATGACTCTTGGCTTTTAAAGAGTGAACATAAAGCTGTCAAGGCCCCCGCAATAAAAATAAGTGCCCCCTTTTACTTAGCAGCTAATTGTCAACTGCCATTCAAGGAGTACCAGGGAGGTGCGTTAAAAAAAGAAAAAAAAGAAAGCCCACACACAGCCCTTCCCAGCATCGCTCCATATATCAAAGCCTCTGGCAGGAACACAGGATTTCACTTAGCGCTGATGAAGCCAGCCCACCCTTCCCTGGAAATGAGTTGCACGTGGCTCAGTTGAGCCTTCAGAGAAAAGGATCTTGGAGGTGGGTTGCTGGGTAAAATGAGAAGATTTCCCCCCTCCCACTGAGAAGACTCAGCAAAGAGTGCAGCAAGCCAGCTAGGTGTGCCCAGGAGACTTGAAATGGACTCTCGGCGTCACGGGGAAGACAGGAAAGGGCAGGGAAGGACTGCCAGGTAGGATCCTGGACAGTGTGATGCTGCCAACCAACTTCATCCCTCCATGCACTCATAGAAATGGAGGACTCACCTTTGATACCACATTCTCTTTAAGTATCAAATTCACTCCCATGTCTGGGCAATGTTACCACTGAAACATTATGCAAACTTGCTTACTTCTCTCCATCTCCACCTTCCCTACCCTCATCCAAACCACCTTAGCATAAAGACCCAGCTTTAACCAGGCTATCTCCACTGTTCACATCTTCCTCTCACTCCAGAGCCCATTCTCCTTTCTGCCACAGGACCTTTGTACATGCTGTTCCTCTGACTGTGACACTGTGCCTCTTCCCTCTTCTTTGCCTAGTTGGCCTTTTCTGGCCTTTCAGATAGAAGCTGAATCATCATTAGTTTCCTGAACTTCTTAATAAAGACATTTTCCCCCCATATGGCATCATGAGTTTTATTCTTCATGGTACTTTATGCAAATTGTAATTTTATGGTTTTCCTTGGAGTTTTAACTTCCTTTCTGTGCCTTTTACTAGACTATGAAAGTAGAGACATTGTCTTTTTTTCTCTCCTCTTTCTCTCTCTCTCACTGTTGTACATAGTGCTGACATAGTGCTTGGCACATGACACATGCTCAAGAAATATTTGTTGAATAAATAAATATTTGTTGAGTATCTGTCGAGTACTGAGGCCTCAGGGGAAAGGAGGTGAAAGAATTAATGAAAATAAACAGAGACCATCCCTTGTAATGTCCCATTTAGCTAGAGAAAAAGAAGCAGGACACACGGGGTAGCAGTGAATTATAGAAACCACACTCCCTTAGGCAACACTGGGCTGAGGGTTGTGAAATTTTGCTCTGAGGGCTGCAGACACAGTAAGAAATGAGGGAGAAAAAGAACCCAAGGAATAGAACAATTGCATATTTATATGCTCCATGCCTAGTGCTAGCAAACAAACAAAGAGTCTTAAACCATGGGACCTGCCCCAGGGTCTTATATCCTGGTTGGGTGGAGCAAAACTACACACAACCTAGAGCAGCGCTTCTGTGCCCAGCGATGGCTCAGGAAAACCTCAGAGGCCAGCCTCCAGAGGAAGAGGGCAAAGCAGGTCCCCACTGAGGAACAATTTGCAAAGTGGCTAACAGCCTCCTGGAGACGGGCCGGATCCAGGGAAGGCAGAGCCGTCTTACTAAAGGGAGGAGATGGTTTGAAGAAAATGGGCAGCTGGGAGCCTGGGGAAGAGTCATTTAAAGTTAAGGTGTGATCACTTCCCTTTCTGTTCTCCTTAATTCTAGAAAACTCTAGAATTGCATCCAGAACTTCTGGGAAAAATTAATCTAGCCTTTCCAGACAGACCCTTAGGAAAAGTGTAGTAAAAAAAAAAAGGAGGGGGAGAGGAGGACAGAGATAAACTGGTTGTTTAGGAAGGAAAAAGCTGGAACACCAAGGTGCACCAAAATGTTGCTTTCCAAGGTGCAATATTACGATTTATAATAAGAAATATATATTTGCTCTTCCACCCATTTCCTGGCACAGAGTTCCTAAAACTCTTGGAATTTCCTGAGATGAGAGTGATCAAATGTCTTTTGTTATGTTAAAGAGGTAATTTTTGGGTCCTAGCTAAGGATGGGGGCTGGTTGCTAGGGGAACCAACCACGTGATTATTGGTTTGGAACTTTCAGTCTCAGCCTCCAGGGAAGGGGAGAGGGGCTGGGGGTTGAATTCAATCATCAATGACCACTGATTTAATCAATCCTGCCTAGGTAATGAAGCCTCCAGAAAAAAACAAACAAACAAAATGGGTTCAGAAAGCTGGTTAGTGAACCAGGTTGGTGAACACAAGGAGGAACTGATAGACCGCCGCGGGGAGAGGGCTTACCCATACCTTCCCTACCTATATCTTCTACTTGTCTGTTCCTGAGTTTTGTCCTTTTATAATCAACCAGTAATCTAGTAAGTAAACTGGTTTCCCTCTGCTCTCTGAGCCACTCCAGAAAATTATTAGAACCCAAGGAGGGGTTGTTGGAATTTCTAATCTCTAGCTGTTTGGTCAGATGCACATGATACAATATGGATTTGTCGAAGGCGTATGAAGTGAGTGTGTGCTTGGGGGCAGTCTTGTAGGACTGAGCTCTTAATCTGTGAAATCTGAAGCTATCTCTTGGTGCATGCATGTGTGCTCAGTCACTCGGTCTTATCTGACTCTGCACTGCAAGGACTGGAGCCCACCAGGCTCCTCTGTCCATGGGATTCTCCAGGCAAGAATACTGGAGTGGGTTGCTATGTCCTCCTCTAGGGGATCTTCCCAACCCAGGGATTGAACCCATGTCTCCTGCATCTCCTGCATTGGCAGGTGGACTCTATCATTGTAGATAGTGTCAAAATTGAGTTCAATTGTATAACACCTAGCTTCTGTCGAATTGCTGAACTTGTGAGGGAACCCTCCCCCTCCCCATAAAACACATCCACAGAAGTTGGTCCCAGAATCAGACATGGTTATAGGCATGTTCAGAATCAGTGCCGAGGCAGGAAGAGCCATGGGGAAGAAGTTAGGTTTGCGTGGGAACCACGTGGACTATCTCTCCCATCACGGGAGTCAGAAAAGGAATTGGGGCAGGAAGAAGCCTCAGCTCTGCAGAACTGTCATGAGAATGACTTGGTGGGAAAAGGGCTTGATATTAAACAGGACGATTGGGGCAGGGCTTGCTGAAGTAATGTTTGAGCAAGGACCTGAGCAAAGCAAGAGACCAAGTCACACAGCTGCCTGGGAAAGGAGGATTACAGACAGAGAAAGCAGTAAGTGCCAGGGCCCTGAGACAGGACCGTGTCCAGGGTGTCTGGGGAAGAGCAAGGAGGCTGGTGACGCTGCAGTGAAATGAGCACTGGAGAGGATTCTAGAAAACAAGGTCCGAGAGTTCACAGGGATGGGGGCAGATTGTGCACGGATTCATCCTAACGCTTCGGACTTTTCCTCTGACAGAGAAAGGAAGCTGTTGGACTGTGGTGAGTAGAGCAGGGTCTTGATATGACAGAGTTAACAGGCTTGCTCTTCTGCTCTGTTGAAAACAGACTAAAAGATGGAGAGGCTGAAAGCCTGGAGAGAGTATGGAGATCAAAGCTGCAATTCGAACAAGACAGTCTGGCATCTCAACCAGGATGGTGGTAGTGAAGGTGGTGAGAAGTGATTAGGTTCTGGGTGAAAAAAAGTCATAGAAAGTTTCATGAAGAGCTGGAAAAAGACAGCAGCAACAGATCTCAGTGTCTTCCCAGTGTCTGAAGGATGCGCCATGGGGATCCAGTAGACCCAGACCCGAGGCACTTTACAAGGCAAAAGAGGGCCTCCTCCTACAGAGACAATAGCTCTGCTGCTGCCCCTTGACACCTGGGCCCCTTGGGAAAATCATTTACTTCCTCAGGACTGGAATTTCCTGAGTTTAAAACAGGAAGGACAAATGTCTGACTTGTCCCATGGCCTCAGACTGGACTCTGCTGTCTGCAAATGCTTTCTCATCCTGAGATCTCTGAGTTTGGTTCAATGCAAAACTTTGAAGTGTCTGAGATGCCACATCAAATCCAAACCTTGTTCTCTGAATAAATAAATAGTGCCGCGCTCTTATTTTTCCTCCCCTGGACTTTCCTCTGCTTACAGGACTTACGCTTGACTTGCTTCTGATGGTGGTGGCCTCCAGGTGGGGTGAGGGAGAAATCCCCGTTTGCGTTATGACTGTAGCAGCAGTTCCCCGGACAAGGCTGAGCAGAGCACCACAGGGGGCACAAACGCTGGTCACAGCACATCCACAGCATTCTGACTCAGAACAGGTACCTATTTGAGAAGGCACCTACTACCCCTGTCAGTTTAGTCAAAGCACTGGATCCAGGAAAGAAAGTGTCAACCATCTCACAATCCAGGGCAGTAGGAAGGTCACAGATAAGACCAGCCAGGCTGAGCATCACCAAATAGACCTTTAATAAATAAACATCTCATCTCTACTTGATTAGCACCAAAAAAAATGCCATATTTAGGAATTGGGAAATGGTTAATGAAATCACACTCGTTTTTTGTTTTTTGTTTGTTTTTTTTTGTAGTCGGTTGCAGCTCTTTGTAGAATGCAGGCACTCGTGAGTTTGGCTGTCCCATCCAAGTCACTTCTGTTCTTACAGCCCACCCCTCAGCCCGCCATGCAGGTCATAGGTCACAGGACAGCATCCCTGCCCCTGATCCCGACCACAGCTGAGCCGGGAGTTTGGAATGGGGCAGTGGTAGAGGCTGAGTTCATACTGTTCACAGGGTTCTCCAGGGAAGAATACTGGATGGGTTGTCATTTCCTTACACTTTAGCAGAACTCTTCTATGACCCATCCGTCTTGGGTGGCTCTGCACGGCATAGCTCATACCTTCATTGAGCTATGCAAGTGCCTTCGCCACAAGGCTGTGATCCATGAAAGGGAATGAGCTCAGCCTCAGCTGCCACCCCAATTCACTGGAAGCACTGTTGCCGAAACTGAAGCTCCAATACTTTGGCCAGCAGATGTGAAGAGCCGACTCGTTGGTAAAAGACCCTGATGCTGGGAAAGATTGAAAGCAAAAGGAGAAAGGGGCGACAGAGGATGCAATGGTTAGATGGCACCACTGACTCAACGAACATGAATTTGAGCAAACTCTGGGAGATAGTGGAGGACAGACGAGCCTGGTGTGCTGCAGGTCCATGGGGTCACAAAGAGTTGGACATGACTTAGTGACTGAACAACAAGAGGTTGAGCTCAATCTCCACTGGTAGTTAAGGGAGAAATACAGGAAAGCTGGGGCTAGCACAGCAGTATTTGGGACTGGCGTGAGTGCTAGAGGGCAATTAGATGAAAACAGACAAGCAGGCAGAGAAAAACAGAACGAACAGCTGCATTGCCCCTCAGAAACAAACAGGATAAGCTCATGCTGATCAGTTCTCAGTCTCAGCTCCTTGAGTCCTCCTGGAAGTTCCTGCCCTTGGTTTCCTGAAGGAGCGACTACAGATGCGCGGTGTGACCCTCTTTCTTATTTAACATCATTTGCATAAAATTTTCCAGTTAAGATTATACAACCATTTTGGAAAATTAAACTAGAAAATAAAAGGTATTGAATTGCATATAACCGATGTTTGTCATCCTGGGGAAGAAGTGTGTATATATGAACATCAGCTGAAAGGAAAACATAAAAATATTTTTGGTAACCTTATGGGTGGTTATTTTCCTATATTTTTTCCAGTGTACACAAAATTGTTAAGGTGCTCATCATTTTTGAAAGAAATAATTGGGCAATTAAAAAATACATAATATTTGATCTGTAAGCCCCCCCTGCAAATGATTTACAAATTAACAGGCAACATAACTGATAATCATGTACTATACAGTTATCCTGAAGTTGACAGAAATGTCTTCTTAAAAAAGTTAAATACACTCGTTTGTGTCATGTGGTCCCTTGAAATCATGTCCACATCTGTTCTTTCATATTTTTTATGACACGAAAAATCACATACTGGATTCACCTGTTTGTTAATTTCAGATTTTTTTCACTTTAGTTATTCACAGGCAGGGCTCCTGGTGGACACAGCATCAGGTTTCTCAGAGACCTCAAATACTCAGGTTTGTAACCTTAAACTTGAGCTTGTACACTCAAATACTTGTAAGCCAGAAAAGTGTTCGGTTCTGAATTCACTGCATACCTACAACACTAGACACAAATCCAGAACCTCTCCCCAGCCTGACCCCACAGCAACTTTCCTTTCCTGTGCTGATCAGCCTCACTTATGCTTTTAGCATAGATCCTGCCATCAACCCTCTTAGGTTCCAAAGTCCCTGTTACTGGGAAGACTCTTGGTACCACTGAAGGTTAGTGCTGCTGAGGACTGGGGTCAGCTGCTCCAATCTATTCATTTTACAGACAAAAGCACTGTGTCCAGAGAGGAGAAAGGACCATTTCAGGGCATCACACACATTTGTGTGTGATGAGTGCAAAGGTCTTTCCAGCCCATCTAGAGTTGGCTTTGATATCACTGGGGAAGGGAATTTAGAGCCTTGGCAATGAGCATGGCCTCAGAGTTGTCCCCTCGTGGTCTTCTTTGAACACTGTTCCAGGAAAAGATCATGTCTGAAACTATTTCCTTCCCATCTCTGAGATGTCACAGACACCTGTTCAGAAAAGCCTGCAGGGGTCCTTACCTCCAGAGGGCGTGCCAGAGACTCTCCTTAGGAATTTAACCCACTCCTCCATTTCCGCCTGGGAGCTGGCCATGAGGACATAGGAGTCCTGTCCTGTACGACTCTGGTCACATGAGGCTGGAGGAAGAAGTAACACTGATGAAGGTCTTATATTTGTTAGGGACCAGAGCAAGGGGCAGCAAGGGAAAGTCAAGCCTGAATTGCTTCTTTGGTCCAGTTAGACAATCAGTCAAACAACATGAAAGCATCTACTTATTCCCAGAAGAACTGAGTATCTATGCACCTTCGCTGTTTTCGCTGAAACTCCCAATTCTATAGATGAGTCACTGAACTCAGTGGTTTGCATTTGAGTTGATTTGGGTTGAGATCTGCTCTCTTGAATGACAGAAGCCATTTCCTACCAAAAGTAAGAGGAAGTGTGAGGAGCAATGTCAGTACTAGAGGAGACAGGCTCTGCCCGTACAAGTTTTGAAGACTTCAGTCTATCACACCAGTCATGGATACTTTCTTAGGCTACCCTGAGCTCAGCTGTGGGTGTGGGAAAGGAAACAGCGACTCAAGAGGGAGAGACAGTGAGCACACAGGTGTCTGTTGTGAATCAGCGCTTCTTGTTCAGCATTACTGCTCTCCTGCCTGCACAAGACATTGCAAACAGTGGCTCTTGATACATAGTTGACAGACAAATGAAGTCTGTTAGGACTTTATTTACTGTTTTTGCTTTAAACCCAATATTATAGACATACGTCTGTAGTATGTCCTGGGTTGGAGTTGTCAAGTGGACAAAAGGATAGAGGAAATGACAAGGGGGCAGAGGAGGGACAGGAGACCGAGACAAAGAATGAGAGAGAGAGACAAACAGAGAAAAGTGGGAGAGAGAAGGAGAGGCGTAGGAGAGGCAACCCATCAAACGTAGGTCTTAAAAACAACAAGAAAATAAGGGCAACTCCTTTCAATGACAAGATACCATTAAATCTCAAATTGTTCTAGGGGATATCAACCCATTCTTTTCAAAATATTAGGGCATTTCCTTCTAATAGAGTTTGTTCTACTACCATATGACCCAGAAATTCCACTCCTGGGTATTTATCAAAAAACAAAACAAAAACACTAATTTGAAAAGATGCAAATACTTCAATGTTCATGGCAGCATTATTTACAATTACCAAGATATGGAAGCAACTTAAACATCCATCAACAGAATAATGGATAAAGGAAATGTGGTATATACATACAACGGGATACTACTCAGCCATAAAAAAAAAGTATGAAATTCTGTCATTTGCAGCAAGATGGATGAACTTGGAGGGCGTTATACAAAGTAAAATAAGTCAGAGAAAGATAATTGTTGTATGATATTGCTTACAGATAACATCTAAAAAATACAACAGACTAGTGGATATAATAAAAAAAAGAGAAGCAAACTCATAGATGTAGAAAACAAACTAGTGGTCACTAGTAGGGAGAAGGAAGTAGAGAGAGATAATAAGGGGTAGAGGATTAAGTGGGACAAGCTATTGGGTATAAAATAAGCTACAAGGATATATTGTACAACTTGGGGAAGATGGCCAATATTTTATAATAGCTATATATCGAGTACAGCCTTTAGAAATTGTGAATCACTATATTGAACACCTGTAATTTACATAATAATGTACATCATATAAGTTCAATTTCTTTTAGATGTCAGAAAACATTCCCAATTTTATTTGTTTTTTCATGTACTATTTTTTTATTTGCGTATCATTGCTTTATAATCTTGTGTTAGTTTCTGCTGTACAGCAGAGTGAATCAGCAGTACGTATACATATATCCCCCCTTTCTAGCCTCCCTCCCCCCACCCCGCACCCCGCCCCCCTGGGTCACCACAGAGCACTGGGCTGAGCCCCCGTGTCGTACGGCAGCCTTCCGCTGACTATCTATTTAACACACGTTCGTGTGCACACGTCAGTGCTGCTCTCCCAAGCCATCCCACCCTCCCCCTCCTCCACTGTGTCCACATGTCCCTTCTCTGCGTCTGTGTCTCTATTCCTGCCCGGCACTGGGTTCATCTGTTTTAAAAAAACTTTTGAAAAGAACCTGTTATATCTGCCCAGCTGGGCCCAAACCTGTATTTTCTTTCATAGCAACAGAATACTTCCAAAGCTCCTCTGTTTCCAGTCTCTTGAACCCACCGTAAAATTACCCAGTCTCACTTTTTTTATGCTTTGGAAAAACCTGATTCTGTAGCCTGGCATGCCACAGTCCATGGAGTCGCAAAGAGTCAGACATGACTTAGTGACTCAACAATGACAACAAACCTGATTCTGAATCCATCTTACCATTGGGTCATCAACAGCTCTTCTGGTCTCAGTCCATGGAAGCACTGGCTATTGAGGAACATCCAGATGTTTCCAGAAGTAAAATGGGCAGTAAAAAGCCCTCAGGGCCGAACTAAAGAATCCCAAAGGGATCACCATATCCCTTTGAAGTAGAACAAGACTCTACTATCATTTCTGCTCCACAGATAAATGAAGCCCAGAGGTGCAACGGGCCTTGCCCATTGGTACCCAGTAAGTGCTAAGTCACTTCAGTCATGTTCAACTATTTGCAACTCTATGGACTATAGCCCACCAGGCTCCTCCTCACCCTGGGGTTTTCCAGGCAAGAATACTGGAATGGGTTGCCATTTCCTACTCTAGGGGATCATCCCGACTCAGGGATCAAACCCACGTCTCTTGTATCACCTGCATTGGCAGGCAGCTTCTTTACCACTAGCACCACGTGGGAAGCCCATTAAGTTACCCAGTAAGTTACCACCAAACTCAGGACAAGGCTACAATCTTTCTCTCAAGAGTCTCCATCAGCCCATAGTGCTTCAAATTTTACCTTGGCCAAAATTCATCTGGTGTCTTCCATCATGCCTACACTCCAGTCTGAGAGAATATGCCTTTCAGTTCACACTCATTCCTGAGAGACTCATTTGGTTGCATCATGGCAACAATTAAGAAATACCCAGATCTTGATGTTTCTAAATAACCAGAGCCTCTATGACTGATCTTTCTGATCAGAAGAGCTGATGACAAGATGGATTCAGAAGTAGGTTATCTCAAAGGCTAAGGAAAGTGAGGCTGAGTGAGATTAAGATAGATTTGAGAGACAAGAACCTCAGAGAATTTGAAAGTTCTTGTTGCCCTACAAATAAATGAGTGTTTAGACACACATCGGTGCTGGGAAGAGCTGTCTTTGAAACTGTTTGACATTAATACAAAGCCCAAGAAGAGCAGCTCTGCCCTCAGACACATACTTTCTCTGACTTAAACAGTGTGTTCAGCATGTGTCACCTAATGGACTGTTTCTCTTGTTAGAGAGGAACCTGCCTTCCTTTCTTCCCTTGCCTAAGGAACTCCTAGCCAGCCTTTCAAGTCAAAGTTTAATTGCTCAGTTGTGTCCAACTCTTTGTGACCTCCTGGACTGTAGCCCGCCAGGCTCCTCTGTCCACAGAATTCTCCAGGTAAGAATACTAGAGTGGGTGGCCATTACCTTCTCCAGGGGATCTTCCCTACCCAGCGATCAAACTCTGGGTCTCCCTCGTTGCAAGTGGATTCTTTACCATTGCAGCATTCAGAGAAGCCCATCCTTTAAAATCTAGTACAAATGATACTTTCTCTAGGGATGCTTCCTTCACATCTCCCCTCCCACTCCAAATCTAGTGGGGAGTCTTTTTCAAAAATCTCTTAACATTCTATCCTTACCTCTATGGAAGCAGTAACTAAATTATCCTGAACATTGTTTTCCTTATCATTAAAACTGAATTAACAACTTAATACTAAAACAAAATACAAAGCTAAAGCCTTGATCTTCTACATGCACAAATCTCAGGAAAGCCAGCTTTCCTGTTGTTTGCATGAAAACTTTGGAGTCAATCTTGACTTCTCTTTGCTACATCTAATCTGTCAGCAAATGAAGTACTCTCTGCCTTCAAAATGTGTCCAGAAATTGCTTACTTCTCACCCCCTTCGTCGTCTCTATAACTCAGTTGTATAATTGCAATAACCTTCTCTGCTGCTCCTGCTATGTCTTTGCCCCTTTTTAGCCTCAACTCAAAAGAACTTTAAAACAAAAGTCAGATCATGTTACTTCTCCGATCAAACCTCCCAATGGCTTTCCATCCTTCCATCACAAAAATCAAACATTGTACAGTTACCGACCAGTGCCTGTGAAACTTGGGCCCACCCCTGACCAAATCGCCTCCTCTTCTCCCCTCTCAGCACTCCACTGTAACTACCTTGGCCTTGTTGCTGTTTCCTGAACGAGAGAAATAGGCTTGGAGACTTGGCACCGGCTGCTCCTTTCCCTGGAATGCTCTTCCTCCAGATACACACTTGGCTCATGCCTTCACTTCCTTCAGATCTTGGCTCAAAATAAGTCACCTTCTCAGTGATGTCTATTCTGCCTGCTCTCCTTCAAATGATGAATCAACAGTTGCCATCCCCACCTCATTCAGAACTTCCTCTCTCTTAATTTGCTTTCTTCTTATAGTACCGATCCCATCATAAAACTATACAATGTATTCATTTATTTGGCTTGTTGTCAGTCTCCCCCCCATTGATTCTAAGCTGCTTACAGGCTGTTTCATTGATTGCTGGGTTCCCAGTTCCTACATAGCAAGTGCTCAATAAATTTGGTGTCACATCTCAGAAAGCAGTATGAGAATTAAATCCTACATATTCCACAGAAGGAATTATCCCCCTCTACCTGATGATCCCCTTTGGGTGGGAGATTGTTATTCTGCTTGAGTTAAGTAGGGAAGGGAAGCCTGCCTCAAATCTTTGCTTGCTCCAAATAAAGAAAAGCAGAGCATAACAACAGTGGAACTCTTCTCTGTGGGCTTTCTACAGCTAACACTGGTGATCAGAGAGAGGGGGCCCTGATCAGGAAGCCATTTCTTATGCCAGGGTTGGCCCCTGAGAATCATCTCCTACAAAAAGATGACCAAAAAAGGAACTAAAAATTCTCTACATTGTAACAGAAAGCATTGTCTCATTTCAGGTTGGGTGAATGATGACATGTTTGGGAAAATGGCTCCCTACCTTACTATTGCTTTATAAGTGTTGTTTTTCCTTATGTGATGAGTGTGTGTGCACCTACTTACATGTGTGAATCTGCCTAAGAACTGCCCCAGCAGCCCAGGAGACAACTGCAAATGTAAGTTACGATGAGAGGACAGATCTTCACCCTACCCTAGCACAGCAGTGTCCAAAGACACTGGATTTGTGGTGCAAAGCCCACAGTAAATTTCTAGTTGGAGCTCTCAGTAGGGTCACCCTATATTGAAAAATCAGGCTATGGGACACAAGTTATCATAAGTGGCTGTGTCTCATGATTTGTGCTGGGAAAGGGGCCCTAGACAGAGAATAAACTTTGTGGGAAAGGGGTGGAGTTCTCCTAGAAAGAAGAGATTGGAAAAGTAGGCTCTTCCTTTCAGAAGGAAGAAAAACAGATAGCTCCTCAGATAAAAATCAAGGGAAGGCCCATGAGGTGGCCACTTAGGAAGAGCTGAACTTTAAAAAAAAAAAATCCTATTTTTCTTTGTTTTCTATAAACAGTCATAGCCAGTTTGGAGAATTGATTTCTGAATTTTACAATTTCCTCTAGTTATTGCCAAAACATCAAACACTGACATGACACTGTTACCAGGCACTATACCAAGTGTGACATATATATTTGTTTACTTAATCCTCACTATCATCATCACTGTCCCTATTTCACAGGTAAAGAAAGAGGCAAGGAGAAATTAAATAATTAAATGCAATAACTGATCACAATTACACACATAGCAGGGGATTCCCTGATGGTTCAGCTGGTAAAGAATCTGCTTGCAATGCAGGAGACCCAGGTTCAATCCCTGGGTCAGGAAGATCCTCTGGAGAAGGGAAAGGCAATCCACTCCAGTATTCTTGCCTGGAGAATTCCATGGACCTGGTGAGGTCACAAAGAGTTGAACATGACTGAGCAACTTTCACTTTACTCTGTCATACACAGAGCGAATGGCAGGGCCAGATGTGGCCCCGGGCAGGCTGGCTCCAGATGGTGCACGTCTACCGTCTCTGCTGTACCCTTCCCCCTCAAGTTTCTTATGCATATGACTGATTTGTGTGAGGATTAAAAAGAGAATTAAGGGAGGGGGCACTCAAGGGACTTGGGGCCTCTCCTGCTGTGTCACCACGGCAGCAGCAAAATCTGGCTCCAGAGCTAGACCAGCAGCCCTGGAGTTCCTGGTGGGGCGAGAGATGGGCAGAAGCAGCTTCAGTGTGACACATCAACTCCCCTTGAGACGAACTGAGACAAATACCCCTGTTCCCTACATGCGTTTGAGGACGGTAACTCTTGATTAGAAAGAGGCATCTCCGGTGTGCTGTTAACTTCTGTAATAGGTGAATTACAGCACCCGACACATAATAAGTACTCAGGAAGTTGAAGCTGTCATTTCTTATCAGGTCACATTGCACCATATGAGACTGCTGACTATCGACCATTTTTGACCTACCAACACGGCAGTTTCTCATGGTTTGATTTATACTTTGTTCATTTTATTGTCCCACTCACCTTCAGAGCTAAGCTGCTTTTCATGTTGTTGCTTAGTTGCTAAGTCGAGTTCAACATTTTTGCCACCCCATGGACTGTAGCTTCCCAAGCTCCTCTATCCATGGGATTTCCCAGGCAAGAATACCGGAGTGGTTTGCCATTTCCTTCTCCAGGGGATCTTCCTGACCCAGGAATCAATCCTGTGTCTCCTGCATTGGCAGGCAGATTCTTTACCAACCACTGAGCCACCAGGGAATCTCCCTTTTAGTTAGCGAGGGTGATATACTTTCAGATCAGTGTCCCAGTGCCTAGTGAATACCTGGCTCCAAGCAGGTGCCCATGAAATGCTTAAAGAGCTGAATCAGATGCACATCCACTTAGTTTCCATGTTATCAATGAACTAGTATATCATTAACTGTATAGAGAACTATTATGCATTCTTACTAGGTTGGTTGGCTAGCTGGTTGACAGACTCACTGAATATAGCCTTGACTTCTGGGATCAGAAATAAGACAGGAATGTAAGGAACATCTCTCCCACTTTTTGTCACCTACCTGGAATGACTTCGAAGACAAACTTCCCCGCTTCTTCTGGATTTGTGGCGATCTCCTTGATTGTACTTCCAGGTAGATACATGCAGCCCTGAAAGATTGAAAGTGAGGCCTTTAAGATAAACAGAAATGTCATCAGCTTTGAACTAAACTTAAGTTGGAGGACAGGCAGGATAGTGATGGGCTGGTGGAGAGGAACATGAAAGCTAGCAACTCAGCTTCAAACAGGGCCCTTCGGCTGTTCAGACCTTAGTCAAATTAAGTGGCAGCTATGTGAGCACAAGGGAGGTGCCTGAGGAGACAGAGGACAAGGTCTTGACCAGAGAATGAGCTGAGAGGGTGCCATCAACAACCTGTGTCTCTTCCTACATTTCCAAGAGCCCAAATTCATGGCCAAATCAGACATCTGATCTCCATGGAGGCCATGTGGAGACTGGGGGAATCCTACCACCTGCCAGGTCACCTGAGGGGGCACTGAGGACTGAACCAGGGTCATCAAGGAGATGCAGTACTCAGCAGCAAGAACTTCTAAGCAGCACACTCCAGGAGTCTGTGCCTTTGCTAAGCACTTCAACTGTGTATTATTCACTTAGTCCTTTCATCAATTCTCCAAGCAAAGTATTGCTACACAAATTCACGAGTGAGGAAATGGGATCAGAATGGTTCTGTGATTTGCCCAATGTCACAGAGCTAGGAAGTGGCAGAAATTCATCTCAGAAGTGAGTTCACAGCCATCACAGCTGAGGTGCTGAGACCCTTCAGCATAATGTCCCTTGAAGGGACAGGGGAGAAGGATCATGGATTCCCGGGGCGGGCAGTGGGGGTAGTTGAAGAGTGAGGGTGGAACTTGTGACCTTACACATGAAAATGTCATCAGAAAAACAAGTCACTTCCACCACGTGTACACTCACTGTTTTACCACTGACAGTGCACCGTCACATGCAGTAACTCCTTAGACCTCAGAACAACCCCCAAAGCAGGGCAGGATGACCACACCCATTTTACAGATGAGGAAACCAATGTTTTCAAAGTCTAAGTAACTGCAGGAAAGGACATAACTAATTTGTCCTGGAGTTACTCACTCATAATTTACATCTCACTGATTGTAATAGGTAGTGCATCTGATTCAGAGTTGAGTAAACAGGGACATTTTATTTCTAGAACAAACCATGGATGAAAGGATTGGCAACAGAGAAGCTACAAAGGAAGAGAAGCAACTCTCATATCAGCTCAGAATCCCGAAAGAATAAATGTTCCTTGGGGGTCTAGAAATAAAAATGTCTAAGACTGAGAAACAGAGTAGAAAAAAACAAGAAGAAGAGGAAGAGGAGGGGGAGGAGAGAAAGGGGAAGAGGAGAAGGAGGGGGAGGAGGGAGGCAGAGGAAGAAGGAAAATAAAAAATATCTGCCTATACTTCTCTAATTTTATTATTTAAAAATAGCCACCACCTACACACTCCTCATTATCTTTAAATATCAGTGGCCTCAGGAAAAAACTGACCCTGAGATTATGCTGCTGGATAGTATATGCAGGACTTTTAACACAGATCCCAGCACCAAGTAACTGTTCAATAAATGGTACTTACATATTTTGTATTTTATTTTTACTCTATTTGGATTAAATTTATCAAATAATAGTTTAGAGATGTACTTAGGAGAGACAGATACCTCTGAAATGACATTTTATTTTACTTCTTATTAGGTAGTCCTCAATTAAATTAAATAACCAAAAAACAAGTGATATGAACTTTCAATGAAATATTTTGCATTAAAAATATAGTACTATTCAGAATTCATCATTTTCTAATTCTTTTTTCTTTTTTTTTTTCTTGCAGTTCTCCTGAGACACAAGTGACATACCACACTGTCCAAGTTCAAGGTACACAGCACAATGATTTGACCCACAAACATCATGAAATGATCACTGTAATAAGTCTGGTGAACATCCATCATCTCATATAAATATAAAAAAAAGTTCTATTTGCCTAATGATTTGCTATATTTTACTATCATTTTTCTTCATATAGTTATTTACACTTAACCAATTTGTGTGGTAGAAATAGCATCTAACACTGCTACTGTACTTCCGTTCTCAATTCTGAGTTCAGGGATGCTGGTAGCTTGAATCAGCCATGGTGGGAGTATTTACACCACAGAAATTGGCAAGTGCTTCGTCCAAAATAGTTCCTCTACCAGCCGGCTGTCAGTTAAATACTTCCCAGCATGCCCCCGATAGACAACCATCTGTTCTGACTTCAGAGAAAGCAGATGAAGCAACGGGACAGCTACGCCAGGATTGTCTAAAACCATCATGGTAGCAGAGACTTGAGAGCAATTCACTGAGATTCTGTTTTAAACAACTTCCTTCACAAAGAAACTTTTGGAATGAGTTATAGAAAACTAGGTCATGGACTTACAGGGCATTATACTGTTAGAGCTGGACAGACCTTTCTGAGAACTCAGAGGAAAAAATGTACAGACTGCCTTCTCCCAAACCCCCCCTGGAAGAGCATAAATAAGAGTCCATTACACAGGGCTCTGTAATTTACTTAATCATTCTCCTCTGTCAGACACTTCATCCAATGTTTCTCATTACAAACAGCACTGCACATATCTGATTTCTTTTGAAGAGCTTCTTAAAACCAGAATGACAGGGTCATTCTGGATATGATATTTTTGGCTCTTAGAAATCTAGCCAAATTGCTTTCTAGAAAGGCTGCACGTACTCATCATCAGTATACATGAGGGCCTTTTTCATATCATTGCACTAATATGATTGCAGCATTTTTGTGTCTTGAGTTTTTAGGGCTGTGTGTTCTTTTTAAATTTATAACTAATTTATATTTTAGTCATAAAGAAAGAGAAAATTAAAGTTTTGTGTAACTCCAGTACTCAGATAACTCAGTTAACACCTCTGTGTATTTCTTTCCAAGTCTTTTCCCATAAATTACAGATTCAAGATTCTTTTTTCCCTCAAAAATGGGATTAGCATATAAATCACCCTCTGCTGTTAACTGCTTTTTTCAAAGCAATTAAATTATCAATGTCTTTCATTTTCAACAAGTATCAATTTCGGCGTCAACAACTGAATTATATTCTATTGTATAAATATATAGAAGTTCCCTGATATAACTTAGCCCCTTTTGCTATATATTCTTTCTTTGTCACTATTATAAACCCCTACATTAGGAATGCAGGATCAAAGAATTTGCATTTTTAAAGAGGCATATTACTCTCCACAAAGGTTGTACAGATTCTCATTTCTACCAATTGTGCATGAGAATTCCTGTTCCCTAGTCTTCACTAGTATTGGAATTTCTAGAAAATCTCTGCCGGTTTTATAAAAGGACAATGATATCTCATTAACTTCCATTGCATGTCTTTAATTACGATTGAGAGTGAAATTTTTTACATATGCCTTTTGGCTATTACATTTCTTTGGGAAATTGTCTGTTTAAGTCCTTTGCTCATTTTCCTATTGCTGTTTCTTATAGGTTTGAGAGTACTTTAGATATGAACAATATTTACCAGATGTATATGAATGGTTTTTCCTGTTTATTCCTTGCCTTTTCACCTTATTATGTTGGTTTTTAAGGTAGAGACATTTCTATTTATGCAATTAAAATCAGCTTAAGAAACTAAAATGTGCTTAAGAAGCACCTGCTTCCCAAAGATCATGCAGGGAATTACACTTTCTTCTCAGATCTTTATGAACTTGTTTTCACATGTAAGTCTTTAACCCATCCAGCATCATGAATGGTGTGAAACATAGGGTGGAAATAGACCTTTATTTTTTCCCATGAATTTAGTTCATATCTTTCATTTCACTTCAAGATATTTGCAATGTCTATGAATCCCAAAACAATGTTAAATGATAGTATAATAAAAATTCTTTAGTTTGTATAGATTTTTCTTTATCTTAATGAAATAATGATGATTATATGAAAAGTTTACAAGATGTCCACTTAATTCTTATTTGTTACGGTAATATAGAAACATCAGCCCAAATTCTCAACTAATTTCTAGGATGAAAGTGGTTAAAAAATTATAGAATGTCCACTCAAGAAATTATTTTGCCACCACTAAGAATTACATTGTAGAAGAATATTTAATAATAAGGGACAATATTCATGACATATTGTTAATTTTTAATTAAAATATTATTATACTAATTTTGCATTTAGAATAGATATTTCTAAATGTGTATGCATAGAAAAAACTGGAAGAATTGAGGATTTGGGTAGCTATTTCTTCCTGATTGGATAATTTTTATTTTCTACTTTCTGATTTTCTGCATCCTCCAAATTTCCTACCATGTTCCCATATGGCCTTTGTAGTCAAAATGTTCATACTCATATAATGTAAAATATTCTAAGAAACTATATTTTATTACTAAAAGCTTTTTACAACAACTTTTTATATCTGAAATGAGTTTTGAATTTTATCAGATTCTCTTTTCAGCTGTCTCTTTAGGGGTTGTGTAATTTTTCTCATTTGACTTCTTGATCTTGACTTATTGGCTTGATATATTAATAGGTTTCCTAAAAAATAAGTCACACTTGTCATCCTAGAGGCAGCTTTATTAATTTAATCCTGAGAGGATTCTGAGTTTCCTCCTCCCAAGGTAAGGGAGAAAAGTTAGGACCACCAATAATTTATTTCACCCTTTGACATCAGTTTATGTTTTTACAAAACAACTTTTTACATGTGCTTCATATAATCCTGTGACAGATGACTGTCTCATTTTACAAAAGAAGAAAGAGGGGTCTAGAAAAATTAAATAATTACATGGCCGGATGGTAGTAGAACCAAACATAAGCTCCCCCCAATACACCTCAGTGAAGTAAGTCTCACTGAGCTGCCCTTTCTGCTATTTTGAGAAGGCCAACGCATTGCTATCTCCCTCCCTCTTTGCAGATGGGAAGACTTCCTGCCTCACTATTAATGCACTAGGAATTCCATCTTAGCCTGTAGTTGCTTGACTCTGATGCAGTCTGTTTGTCAAGTGAAGAAAGCCTGGTTACTACAGACAGGACACTGATCAAGAACTCAGTCAGTGATGGGGTCTCCAGGGCTTCTCCAGCCTCTGAAGGAACAAACACTCCCAGCCCTCTGGGTGGAGGGCCAACCAGGCACTGCCCATGTGTCAGAGCCGCAAGCCTGCCCTTAGAGAGAACCGCCCTCTTTCAAAAGAACCTTCTCGTTTCTTTACATACCCTGTCACCCACTTCCAATATCTTCACTCTTCTTGGGGATTTTTTCCCTGCCTCCAGAAGGTTCTAAAGTCTATTCTCCCTAGTAAACCCCTTCCGGCCAAGCCTACTCCTTCCCCTCCACCACTCTAGGAGAGGGTGTCCAGCCCTCCTGGTTGCCTTAAGACATACAATTTACACCTGGGGCCTCTCAGCTGTTACTAACATCTTTTGCTCTCATTCACCACAATGGCCATGAGGCCAGAAGAAGAGACCCAAGCCCAAGATTTAGGATCAAAGCCCTCTCTAGCCCCATCCACTCCACCTGGAAGTCCCGTTTACTGTACTTTCAAAGTATATCAGGCAATCTGGTCATTTTCCTGCAGCCCCCAACTCCTATTGAGATTTTAAACATTATAGCCTCTCATCCAAATCACCCTTATGCCTCTCCACTTCCGCCTTGGATCTATTTTGGAGCGTGGTAGCCAGAGTCATCTTTTTACAACACACACCAAGAATGACCCCTTTCTGCTGGAAACCTTGTTAGGCCTCCCATTTACCTCAGTATAAATGCTCAAGTCCTCACAGAGGCCTACCACCCCCTTTGCAGTTTGCACCCCCACCTCCTGCCCTCTCCTCTCTGACCTCATCCCCTCTGATACTCTCATTCTCTAACTCTTACATCCCCACTCTGCCCTGCTTGCTATTTCCCACGTATATCAGACATACTCTATCTCAGGCCTCAGGCCTCAGGGCCTTTGCACTGGCTGTCTCTGCCACCTGGAGTGCTATTTCCCCAGAGATCTGCTTGGCCAATTACCACTCCTCCTTAATCTTTGCTCAGATGTCTCCCTCTTCATGAAATCATTCTGACCACCCTTCTTGAAATAGTACCACCTCCCTCAAATGACCAATCTCCCTAGCCCACTCTATCTTTTCCTCATAGAAATAGTCATTTTCTAACAAACCACATACTTTTCTTAATGATTATGTTTATTTTCTGTCTTCCCCACCCCATCTTCTAAGTTTCACATGGCAGGGTTTTGGTTTTTTTAATCTGTTTTACTCACTGGGGTGATTTCAATTTCCCAGAACAGTGCCTGGTGCAAAGTAGATGCTCAACAAATACTGAATGAACAGACAAATAAATCAAAATCTCAGACCAATTTTCCTGAACCCAAATCAACTCTCCCTGAGCCCTTGTGCTCTGCATCCCCATCAAGACCACGCCGTCACGGAGTCCCCTTCGCTGTTCACCTAAAACTATCACAGCATTGTTAATCGGCTATACCCCAATACAAAATAAAAAGTTAAAAAGAAAAGGCCATAGCTGCCAGGCTTGACTTAGTGCTGTGTTTAGGAAGAGCCCCAGTGATCATCTTGGGGCTCCGTGGGGGATCATCACCCTGTCATCTCTGAAGCCCAGTTTATATTATCTTGACAAGGGGGAGAAAGGCAGAGAGAAGTCCTTTGGAATGGACAGGATGTTATCCCAGTGAGAAGCCCCCTGTGAGTTTACAGGACTCTGCGGCGCTCTACCCGCCTCCCACGCCCGGGAGGGGACCGCTGTAGGAAGCAGGGCCGATAGCCTGGTTGGTACCTGCGGCTTTACGTCCTCCTCGTCCTTGTAGTAACAGAGCTGCTGCGCCCTCAGCACGAAGTACCTCTGTTGCCAGTTTTTCACGATGGACCTCTGCTTCTTCAGCCAGCCCATCTTGATGGGTCTTTCCAGCGGGTTGGGGGTGGATGCAGGGTGAAAGGCCGCCATCTGCTCTCCGGTCATCACGCTCCTTGACCGAGCTGTAGAGAGGGACAGACAGGCGGGCTGACCTGGACTGTGAGCAGTGTGCAGGGAGGGCCCGGGAGGCACTGGGCCCCAGCCAGGCCGGGCTTAGGGGTCCAGATCTGCTGCAGAGAGGATGCCCCGGGACCCAGCGAACCAGCGGAGGGGCCCACTCCCACCAGCGCCGGCCCTGGGGCTCTCCACCCGCAAGGTCCGGCAGCTGGAGTCCGCTCCCTCCTTCTACAAAGCCAGAGATTGGCTGGAGCCGTCTGAAGAGGAAGTGGCCGCAGCATCTGACAAAAGGTGCTTCCTTTTTCCTGCGTGGGAGTCAATATCTGACAAGAGAGGGGAGAAAATAGTGCCTCTTGCTCTCAGGGTTCAGGGTGAGTCCCACGCAGCTGCAGAGCAGTCAGAAGCTGCCTGACTTCTTCCACAGAAGGACTTGCTGTGTTCCCCAATCTCACTGTCTGGTTCTGCCCTGCCCCGGCTGCGCCCGAAAGCCCCTCACCCCTGACCTTACAGCCACCATGCAGGATGCCGGCACCTCCCAAATCCTTCTGCCCAGGGTCGTCAAGTACTTTCTGTCCCCCTGCCCACTGGGCGTGTTCACAGCCCTTTCTGCGGGACCAAGGACCTCCCTGTGGCTGCCTTCCCATTACCCTTTCTGTTGGGGTGCCCCTCCCGCGTGGCTGACAGCATACAAGCATTTGAAAGGAACATGAGTCTGCCAACAGGACACAGAAGCAGAATTTGAATCCAGACCCTTCACCCCGCTGCACTGTGTAGTTTCTTTTTGTTTTCACACAACAGCTCTGCATGTCATCAGATTAGGTCCAGGTGACCACAGCTTGTCTCCATGGTAATGCCCACTGAGGATAACTCTCCTCTTCCCTCCTTTCCACAGCAATCGATCAGCCAACCTGGGGTCCCCCACAGGTCAGCATGTCCCTTCTCTGTTTCTGCCCTTCCTTCTTTCCCAGCTGGTTCAACAGTGCCCTTAAAACCAAGGTTGAGGTCCCTGTCTCCTCAACCTTGTGCTGAGCAAACTCCATACCCATCAGTCTCCTGTGTCTGCAGTCTCCTCCTTGCTGGAGGAAGTCTCCATCTTATAATCGCTTTATCCAGCTTTTGTCAGTCCCCAGAACGTTCACGATGTAGCTGAACTAAGCCAGTTCCTCTCTCAGCCCATCTCATCCCACCTGGTTAAAGACCAGTTTTTCCTTTCTTGGATCTTTCAGCCTGCATACATCAGGCAACTTCTCTGAGCCCGTTTCCTCACTTGTTAAACTAAGATCATCATAGCCCCTATTCTATGGAATTGCTGTGGAGACTAAATGAATTTATATATATATATATAAACCACTTTGCACACAGTCCCTCGTCCAAGGTGAACAAATGTCACTCATTATTTTTATCAACAGATGACTTTACTTCCTACTTTGAAGATGGAGATCACTGTTGAGGATCTCCTAAACTTCCCTGTTAGTTTCAAAATGTTGCTCCATCATCAAACCTTCCTTCTTCCTTCATTCCCACCTTCAGTGCATTGAAGCAACAACTTCTCTCATGGCTTTTGATTCCTTTTTCAAATCTTTTTATAGACCTGTTGGTTTTTCATTCTGTATTTCTGTTCACGATATGCTTTCAAATACCAGAATTGTATATGGCATTACAGTCTTTCTTCCACTGACTCTAATTGGATCCAGAGTTATCACCCTACTTATATGTTTCATCCTGTATTGCTGTCTGAGATGGACTCTTCCCTAACTAGGCTTCCTTGACCCCACAAAGGGTCTGCGTTCCTGTCACATACTGGCATTCCCAAGGTGCAGCTTGCAGCACCATCCCTTTCCTCTCACCAGGGACTGGAGAGGTCAGCCTATGTTGTACACCAGGACACAAGACATACTTAATTCAACCTCCTTTGCACAGCCATCATAAAAGTGCCCCATTGTAGTAAAAAGTAACTTGACATTCTGATGACAATTCAGCAGCATGATAGCAATGCATTTGCTTTATATCCATGGGTCCTGGCATGCCAGTTAAGGATTTTATCTTAGATCTTGCTCTCCCGTTTACTGCTGTCTTCAAGGTCTTCCATTTGTAACTCAAAGAACAGCTACTCTGGGGCTGATCACTTGCTCTAAGGCTGTTTCAATGATCTGAAGGAACCAGAGGAGGGTTTGGGGTAGGAATACCGTGGGGAGGAGGGAATTTGAAGAAGTGTCTCTCTAGGCCAGAGACTGTCACTTGGAAAGACTCATATTTATACTAGAAAGAGGGCAGAAGTGGAAAGAATGGTTTGCATTCAGAATTTTGGAAGAAGACTGAAGAGTGAGGGATTCTGACAGATGCACAGAGATCTTCTCTCACCTCAACAGCCTCTGTGTAGCCCAGCTCAATGGAACCTATGTGATCATTCAGCTGAAGCAGCACCAGTCTTGGGAGGGATGGCATCCCTCCCAGCAAGTGCTTAATGAGAAACCTTCATATGGCTTCTAGGGTGATGCCGCCAAAGGCAGCCTGTGCAGGAGAGGAGGGAATCAGGTGGGTGCCATGTGATGGTTCTGAAGACTCCAGTCTCCCCAGACTCAGGCTACACTCCGCCCCCCAAGAGATCCACAGAAACTGTTAGAACTCCTCTAGGAGATAGGAGAAACCAGAAGACTCCAGAAGCACTGAAGAAGTAGAAGGGGAGCAGGACCCCCCAAAACACTGGAGACTGAAGAGAACCAACTCAGTGAAGAAGAATTCAGATGCTGGGAAAGTTTTCATGCTCTGTAGCGGTAAAAACTGTGAGAGTTGGACCATAAAGAAGGCTGAGCGCTAAAGAATTGATGCTTTCAAACTGTGGTGCTGGAGAAGACTCTTGAGAATCCCTCGAACTGCAAGGAGATCAAACCAGTCAATCCTAAAGGAAATCAACCCTGAATAATCATTGGAAGAACTGATGCTGAAGCTCTAACACTTCAGCCATGTGATGCAAAGAGCTGATTCATTGGAAAAGACCCTGATGCTGGGAAAGATTGAGGGCAGAAGGGAGAAGGGAGTGACAGAGGATGAAATGATTGGATGGCATCATTAACTCAATGGACATGAGTTTGAGCCAACTGCGGGAGATGGTGAAGGACACGGAAACCTGGTGTGCCGCCGTCCATGGGGTTACAAAGAGCCGGACACGACTGAGCGACTGAACAACAACAAAAGTGGCAAAAACAGCAGTAACAGAAACAAACATATGAAGCTCCACACCTCCCCCTAGAAGCATCTGTGCATTACAGAATGGCCTGGCAAAGGAGGAGTAGATATATGAATCTTACATCCTCAGACTTGGTTAAGAGGGGTCTTGATGTCCTGGTGACAAGTAGGTGACCACTTTGTCCGCATGTGTGGCATCTAGGCCTTGGCTGACCATCTGTTATATTTCAGAAATGATCCCATTCACCCATACGTCCATCAAATGTGATGTGTCTTGGGGCACTGGGCCATGAGTACAGATGGTTCAGAACAAATTCCCACTGCTAGAATCAGGCCCGAACACTGGGGAGATGATAGCAAAGTTTCTGATGAGACAGTAAAGAAGCCGGGGCTCCTTCTGTCCTATATCAGAGCTGTCTCCCACCTCGGCCCGCAGTAAGGCCCCTCAGCCAGCCTGCTTATCATGAGTCAAATACCAGAGAAGAAAGCCTGATGGGCCCCAAGTTGGACTTGGTTTTGACTACATTTCCTGATTTTTTTCCTTTGAACAGTCTCTCTTTTCTGTGGGTGTGACTTGTTCCTGAATAAAGTAAACAAAGAAATCTGTTACTATTTATGGGGGCTATTTCTCATAATGAAAATAATAAGTGTGATAAGCTTTGCTTGTAAGCCAGTCATCACATACTAGTGCATGCTCCCAGCCCTTTGGGCAGGAAGTCTGAGCTGGATTGTGGGCTGGAGAGGGGGTGGCGAGTGGCCAGTGAGGCAAGGTGGGCAGTTGGAAGGCAGTTGTTAAAAGTTTACGGAACACTCTAGGGGTGTGGGAAACCTACCCTTACTCTCATAGATAAAGAAAGAATAGGCCCCAAGACCTGCACTGTCCAATAATATAGTAACCACTTGCTATGACTGGCTACATACATCAAAATGAATTAAAATAAATTAAATTCAGTGCCTTCTTCACACCAGCCACATCTCAAGTGCTCAATAGCCCTTGAGGCTCATGGCTAGTAATAGACAACATAGAGTATTTCCATCATCACAGGAAGTTCTATTGGTTGGCACTTTAAACATGAAATGAAACAGGCCATAAAAGTGGGACTATCATTTTATCAATAGAGAAACCAAACTGGAGGGTCCAGAGAAAAAGTGGCTTCTGATGGCAGAGTTAGAAGTTCAGCCTTGATCTGAGAGGTTAGAGGGAGCCATCTCACCTACCTGAGCAAGAGAGGTCTGTGATAAAATAGTCAAGTGATTTAATTGAACTGATTAGGCTGCACTCTAGTCTGCAGATGAGGGAAGGCGAGATGAGACATAGAAAAAAAGACACAGAAGAAGTTCCACATTCTCAGTGATGAGGTTTCTGCAGTAGAAGTTAGCTGTTTTTTGCCCCAAATTGGAATGAGAAAAAATTAAAGGAGGAAGTTTAAACAGAGAAGTCAGCTGGGGAGGCATTATCACTTCCTTTCTTTATCTTCTCATCTTCTGACCCCTCTCCCTCCAGATAATCAATCACAAAATCTTTTAAGGTCTACTTCACAGATGTTTCTGCCAACTTCTCTCAACTCTGCATCAGTTTAGATTCTCTTTTAGAAGCTGTGAACATGTGAGTGAGATGGGAATAGTTCAGTCAAAGCCAGAACTCTCTGAAGATATTTTCTCAATATGTTGATCTGAGCAGTGCATTAGTCTGGGAACCTTGTTTAAATAAATTTGAAAAGGGAGTAGAATTTACATGGCCAGCCCCCAGACACCCTTTCCTGAGCTGTGGACTCATCTACCCAACTGCCCACATGTACCACCGTGAAGATCTCAAGGTCATGTGTTGTTAGTTGAACTTACCACTTCCTCCCCCATCTCCCACCCATTCTTTGGGCTTGTGCAACAGACACATTCAAACCTGCTTTTCTATGGTTTGTTGTGACTGACCTCTTCCTAGTCAACCAGCCAATCCAGAAGGCTGCACCATTCCTACATCCTCACAATCAACAGCTTTCTTTCTCTCTGATCCCTCCTCTTTACCCCCACTGGTTTTTTGGGCCCATTTATCCTCTCCCTGGATTTCTGCAATAGTTGCCTGACCTGTCTCCCTCCCACCAATCTCACCTCTAACCCACTGATAACATTGTTTATGACACAGTTCTTCTGAAACACAAGTCTAACCATGTTACTCTTTGACCTGGAAACCTTCAGTGACCCTCCAACATCTTTATTCCAAAAGATGAAGACTAAACTACCTACCATGGGATTCAGAATCCTTTGTGCTTCTCCTACTGTGTTTCCTGCTCTTCTTCCATACCCATCCTGAACTTTATCCATGACAATATTCTAGTCTCTCTGCTGGAATATTCTCCCCCCCATCCTTAGCCACCCCAAGTTGGACCTCTTGGAATGTTCTTGTTCATCCTTTAAGACTTCTGGCCACACCTCCCACAAGAAGCCTTTTCAGCCCAGGCAGACTGAGTCAAGCCCTGGGCGCTGGTCCCTCTTAGCTGGGAATACATGTCCTTCAAAACAGTTATCATGCCTTCTGGTCCTTTTCTTATTTTGTCTTCGCTCTCTACCTGAACTCTAAGAGGACAGGTGTCAGTCTATGTCTGCCTCTTAAAACATGGGCATTAAATGGAGGTCATAATTGTTTGCATTACTATCATAGTATAGATTTGATTATATATTAAATGAGAGAAAATATAGAAGTGATGGAAGGAAAGAGATGAATGAAGTAAAAGGAAAGGAGGAAAGGAAAAGGGGAAAACTAACTGGACAATGTACAATATTCTGGGTACAAATCCAGAGGTCTGAATTAGAATGATGTCAGGGGAACAGAGAGCATAGGAGAGGCAGTGGTGAGGTGGATCACTGGAGGCCCACACCTGGCTGAACAGGAGGTGGGTGTGAGGTTTGGGGTTTGAGTGGCTCAAGTGAGGGGGCCTTCTCCATCCATTCATTCTATGCATATTGGCCAAGCACTTGGCACAAACTGGGAACAACAACTGGATCTGGAATCTAAGATCAGCCAGACACAACCCTGCCTCCAGAGAGCTCATAGACCTCTGAGGCCCTTTTGTAGAAGCAGGGAAAGAAGCAGAGAGCATGGTCGGTGGGAATGGGCAAGAAGGTCCTGTCCTGGGTATAAGGGTGGGCTGGTGGTTGCAGCCATGAAATTAAAAGACACTTACTCTTTGGAAGGAAAGTTATGACCAACCATATTAAAAAGCAGAGACATTACTTTGTCAACAAAGGTCCATCTAGTCAAGGCTATGGTTTTTCCAGTAATCATGTATGGATGTGAGAGTTGGACTATAAAGAAAGCTGAACGCCAAAGAATTGATGCTTTTGAACTGTGGTGTTGGAGAAGACTCTTGAGAGTCCCTTGGACTGCAAGGAGATCCAACCAGTCCATCCTAAAGGAGATCTGTCTTGGGTGTTCATTGGAAGGACTGATATTGAAGCTGAAACTCCAATACTTTGGCCACCTGATGCGAAGAGCTGATTTGTTAGAAAAGACCCTGAATCTGGGAAAGAATGAAGGCAGGAGGAGAAGGGGATGACAGAGGATGAGATGGTTGGATGGCATCACCAGCTCAACGGACATGGGTTTGGGTAGACTCAGGCAGTTGGTGATGGACAGGGAGGCCTAGCGTGCTGCGGTTCATGGGGTCGCAAAGAGTCGGACACGACTGAGCGACTGAACTGAACTGAACTGAGAGGTTTTGACTTCCCCAGAATTCTTGTTTTCACAGCTGAGGCCTGTGTGTTCAGAAAGAGGTTACTGGGGGAAAAGAGGTGCAAGTGAAAAGCAGGATGTGAGGATCTCCTATCTGGAAAGTAACATAACAGATGTTCAGAAATCAAAGAAAAGGTTGAGCCCAGGGGATACTAGAATTGAGGGAAACATTTTTAAATCAGGGCACTGGAGATCAACCATCTAGGTTGTATCTAACAAGGCAGAAAAGGTTACTGTTCTCCTTCTCCTTACAGAGAGCTTGCACTAGGTGTTAAGTGTGGAAGAAAGTAGGTACAGCAAGAAAATCCACTCTCCCCAAGAGTTTAGCGATGGAGCAGGGGTTGCTGCCTGGAAGGGATGTGAAAGGAGAGGCTGTCATTCCATGCTAAGCAAAGATCCAGGGCCAGTATTGGCCCATCTCACACCCCTGGGCCAGGAGCTGTCCTGGAGGAGCGGATAGTTCCCCTGGAGGGATGGATGTAGCGACTTGCCAGGTAACAGCTTCATAAGAGGAGCACTGGCTGGGTTTCAGCCCTGATCACTTTCTGCCAAGACTCTTGACTGCACACTTACACAAACATCTGTGTTCTGTTAGAGGACCCTTAAAGATACAAGTACTGTTCAAAAGCAAGAGGTCTTTTATAAAGAAGTGTTTGAGCTTCTGATCTCAGTATTCTCTTTCAGAAAGGCATATTTGGCTGCGTAGGTGAGCAAAGGCCCCATGGCTTGGGAATAACTATCTCTTTTTAATTTATGTTTTTATTGAAGCCTAGTTGAATTATAATGTTGTGTTAATTACCATTGTACAAAAAAGTGACTTGCATGTATGTCTGTGTGTATGTGTTAGTCACTCAGTCATGTCTGACTCTTCGTGACTCGATGGACAGTAACCGCCAGGCTCCTCTGTCCATGGAATTCTCCAAGAAGAATACTGGAGTGGGTTGCCATTCCTTTCTCCAGGGGATCTTCCCGACCCAGGAACTGAGCCCGGCCTCCTGCATTGCAGGCAGATTCTTTACCAACTGAGCCACCAGGGACTCATGTGTCCACATTCCTTTTCATATTCTTTCCTTTTTCTTTATGGTTTATAACAGGATGTTGGATATAGTTCCCTGTGCTATACAGGAGGACCTTATTTATCCATCCTATATTTAATAGTTTTTATCTATTAACCCCAAACTCCCAGTCCATCCATCTCCTTCCCCCACTATCCCCTTGGCAATCACAAGTGTGTTCTCTATGTCTGTGAGTCTGCTCCTATTTTGCAGATGGTTTCATTTCTGCCATATTTTAGATCCCACATATAAGTGATATCATATATTATTTGTCTTTCTCTTTCTGACTTACTTCACTTAGTATGATAACCTCTAGTTGCATCCATGTTGCTTCAAATTGTATTATTTTCTTTCCTTTTTATGGCTCAGTAGTAAGGAATAATTATCTTTGTGCTTTTTATTGCATGTCTGCAGGTGCTAGAGCTATGAAGCAGTTCTTGAGACAAGGACCATGTCTTACTCATTTGGTATCATGAAGGAGCACCCTCACTGTGTCTGAATCAGAAAAGTTAATTGGAAGGAACAAAGAGAGAGGAAGAAAGTGTGTGTGTGTGTGTGTGTGTGTGTGTGTGTGTGTGTGTGTTAGGAGAGAAAATACTGTTGCATAAGGCTCAGCAGGTAAAGAATCCACCTACAATGCAGGAGACACAGGAAGCGGGGGTTTGATCCCTGGGTCCAGAAGAACTCCAGGGGAGGAAATAGCAACCCATTCCAGTATTCTTGCCTGAAAAAAATCTCATGGACAGAGGAGCCTGGCAGGCTACAGTTGAAAGAGTTTCACAATGAGTCAGACAGGACTGAGCAACTAAGCCCGCACACAGGCAGAAGATTCATAGAATATGTTCTCTTTAACAAAGAAACTTATATCCTTTTAAATTAACCAACTGGAAAAATTTCTTGGGCATTTCCTATGTGCAGAGCATGGTGCAAGGTAATGTGCAGAGTTTAAAATATGGAGGAAACCCTCTAAATTAGTGAACTGGAGACTTATGAGGCTTCAAACATTTGCTATGCAGCCTGGCGCACAAAAATACATTCTGCTGCACCCTGATGTCTATAGTTGACTCCACTCTGACCTAGTTGTTGGTGGACCAGAGCCCTCTCATATTCCTCTTGTATAAAAAAAGGGATTCATTATCGATCACAAACCATAAAGTATGAAAAGACAGAAGTTCAGGCATGAGAAAGTATGTTCCCAGAAACAGGGATTTTTATGTTTTTTTTCACCAATCTAACCACACTTCCTAGAAAAGCATTTGGTCAACTAAAGGTCCTCACTAAATATTTCTTGAGTGAATAAAATAAATATTTTAGTGAGAAATGTGAGTCACCACCAGACGTTGTATATATTTGCAACCAACGTTGGCTGATCTACATATTTGTGGGATTTCTAGATATGTTTACTTGTGCCCACGCAAGCAGAGCAGCCAGGGAAGATGGAATCCCTGATATAGAAGATCCACACAAACAGTGCTGTATTTAGTGAGGTCTTAGCTGTGCCAGCCACCAAGCAGGCACACTCTCAGGGCCAAGTCCATTGTGGCTGAATGCTCACCCTGTGTCTTCACGGAAAGCTCTATATTTTACAGACCAGGAACCAGAGCTCAGAGAAATGAAGCGACTGGCCCAGGTACACAGCAAGAAATCTAATTTCAAAGCCCCAAATCCATCCCTAGGCACACAGTCCATAGAGGCACATGTGCTGTGTGCTAAGTTGTTTGTGTCGTGTCCGACTCTTTGCAACCCCATGGACTGTAGCCCGCCAGGCTCCTCTGTCCATGGGATTTCCCCAGGCAAGAACACTGGAGTGGGTTGCCATTTCCTTCTCCAGGGGATCTTCCTGACCCAGGGATTGAACCTGCGTCTCTTAAGTCTCCAGCATCGACAGGCGGGTTCTCTACCACTAGCACCACCTAAGAGCCCCAGGGAGGCACATATCCTAGTGGTAAAGAGAGACACCGGGACTGGGAATTGTGTGTAAAAATTCACAGAGCTAGACAGTCAGAGGGAAGTGAAGAGGAGACCGTTCCCCGCCCATCGTGGGAGACACCTGCCTTGGCCTCCACCCGTTTTGCTGCAATGTTATGTGTAAACCACTCTGTGCTGCTTTTTCCGTCCAACATAAGCTCTGCAGGGCTCCGCAGGCCTTGATGAAAGAGCGATGGGGAAGAGTAGCACTGAAACTGCCGCCCAGCACCAAGGCAGTGCTGACACCCCGACAGGAAAACGGACATATTAGGCAGTCCTGCTGCATCTCACAGGCTCTCTGCACAAGCTCCTTTGAGGAGACCTGGGCAGAGCCCAGGGGGGCTGAGACCTGGGAGGTAAGAACTTGGAACCAACCCCAGGGGCCCCAGCACTCAGCCCATAAGGCAGCTCACAGCAGATCCCCCACGTGGCTGAGGGGGCAACCCTGGGAGCCATGGGAAACAGTAGCCCCTCATGGCTGCCCCCCTGGAGATGGTCACTAGGGGTTATTACAACCAGTGCTTAGACCCTCCATACACCCTGCACGCACCCCCACACACTCATATACACCCACACACATCCACACCCCCCTGCACACCCCCACACACTCACAGTCACCCCCTGCACACTCATCTATAGCCACACACATTTGTGCACACACCCCTCAACACACACCCACACACTCACACCCACCCCTTCCACACTCATACATAGCCACACACATTCGCGCATGTACACACACACACTTACACCCACCCACACACATATACTCCCCCTCACTCACACCTAAACTCACACATCCATCCACACTCACACACAGTCACACACCCACCCACACACTGTCCACCCCACCACACACGCAGACCCTCAGCTATCCAGTTAACAGATTGTGGGAAGGCAGCTTTACTAGAAAAAAAATGAAGTCTTTTAACTTCAGAACCTCCAGGCCCACTTTTTCTCCCCTTCTCCTCTTTTCCTTCTCCAAGGCAAACTGACCTCTATTTTGAAACACCCACTATTCAGGGAGGTGAGGAAATTAAAAAACCTTTCCACTTTCAAAACCTGGCATTTAGACTTTAGAATACATTTATCCTGTGATTACTCTGCTGGAATTTTGTCATAAATTCTCAGTCTCATTTTTAACTTTGGCTTGAAAAATCTTTGCTCCACCCCCACCCTTGCAAAAGGTAATGAGATGTAAGACTGAGGACAGCTCTGTGCACCCAGAATGAAGTCACATGGGCCTACCCAGGACACTGGCCTTGAGACAAACAAGATAGAATTCAAAGAAATATCTAAAGGTGTTCCTTGAATACCTGCCTCCAGACCCAGGAACTGAGCAGGTTTAATGCTCCAGTGTTCTATAGCTCAGAGACATTCATTGTTTGACAAGTGAGCCTTTCAATCTAAAAAAGCAAACTCTGCCTTGCAAAGGAGCTTAGCACACACAGCTACACCTTTTGTAGGAAAAAGTAAGAATGTGGTCTCCATAGGTTACAAAGAAGAGAGCCAGGGTCTTTAGGCTTTCAAGGTCTACACTTTGAATTCACCCGACCTAGGCTGCCTCTCCAGGGCCACCCCTCTGGTGTGCACATTCTGGAACTTGTGTGTCTCTTGGGAATGCACAGAGTTGTCACCTCTTGTGGGTGTGTGTCTCCATCCGTTGCAACAGTTCACTGGCCCCTTCAGCCGATCTTTGCATAACAGGAAGCCAAGCATAAAAACAAGAAGCGCACAGAATTGTGAGCGCTTCCGAATAAACACTGCTCAAGGCTGCCTCTTCCTCAGCTTATGGTGAAGAGGAGATTTGGCAGCCGAGTGGCACACGCACCCTGGAGTACACACTGTGGCCCCTTCACTGTATCCAAGCTACCTGGCTCCCCAGACATGAACGGAAGGAAGCACTCTGCATCATTAGGACCAGTGGAACATTAGCACAGTCAGATGTACTCATTAGTATCGACCCTTCCACTGTCGAAGTCAGTCATGTGTTCTAGGCAAGGGGTTCTGCTTAGTCATTGGCATTCATAAATAAGTAATGCATTAGAATGCTTGAACTGTTTGCATTCTATAAGCCCAAATAAATTCTGTGGCTCCAGTAACTCACAGTAGGGACCCAGCCAGGGCCATGCCCTGATAATCAAACACTGGGCCCTGATGATGCTACAAGCCATTAACTAGCCTACAGATGTCACTCCAGTCTGTTTCTAGGGGCCCTCTATGCTCCTTGGGAATAGTGACTTTTAACAGTCACTATTTACTTTTTACAGTTCTATTAAGAGTGTTAACAATGAACGGTTTTTGCAGTGGGATGGGCCTCGCTTACAAGACATAATATGTTTCTCTTACTGTTGTTGTTCAGTCATTAAGTCATGTCCAACTCTTCGAGACCCCCATGGATTGCCTATCCTTCACAATCTCCCAGAGCTTGCTCAAATTCATACCCATTCAGTCGGTGATACCATCCAACTATCTCGTCCTTTGTCACCCCTTCTCCTGCCCTCAATCTTTCCCAGCATCAGGGTCTTTTCCAGTGACTCGGCTCTTCTCATACTGTACAATCTGATAAAAAGATTCTATTTAAAAATGGAGGCAATTAGATTATGGATGGAGGACAAAGGATACTCATAAATTATTAATTAGTTTCATAGATGTAATCAGGCATATGGTTAGGAAATTAAGCCTCCATATTTTCAGAGGTGCATACTTAAGTAAGAGAAATAAAGTTACACAGTGTCTGGGATTGGCTTTAAAATATCTCAACAAAAAAAAAGAAAAATAAAGTATTAGAGCAAATGTGATAAAATCTTGATAATTCTGAATTTCAGTAATGGATATACATGGTAGGGGTCATTAATCTTATTCTGTATGTTGGTATTTGAAACATATGTATAATTAAAAAAAAAAAAAAGACTCCAGATTCACTAGTCTTTGAAACTAAATTCTTTTAAGCTTAATTTTTTTCACACATCAGCTGTTGCCCTGAACTTCAACTTGTTGGTTTTCCCAGGCCTGCATTTCCAGACCTGTTAGTTGTTCCTCTGAGCGTTGTGGAATGATGTTAGACAGATGTTCTACCACACACGTACGCATTCCCCTCCGGACGGAGTCTGCCCCTCCATTTCCCAGCTCTGTCACTTTATCAGTTAATGAACGGGAAGAACCCAGGAACCCCTGACGCTTTCAATTTAGGATGATATTTCCTGTAAAGTCGGCTTTTACTCAAATTGTTAGTGGTGGTGATGGTCTGTGTGTCCACATGTATACACACACACACACACACACACACACACACACATACACACACACACACACACACACACACACATAATTCCCCAGGGTCGCAGAAGAAGCTTTAAAAACAGCTGTTGCAAGGCAGGCAAAGAGGCTTCGTCTTCCTTCTGACCGGAAGTACGTCTGGGACGTCGGACGCCTAGTTCAAGATCAATGGAAAGAATGGAGTGACTGATTATCAGCGTTTACAATGACAAAAATTGGAGAAAGTGCTAGTCCATACGCTACTGAAACCAGTAACTTGTTTACACTTGATGATGGTGACCCCAGCATGCAGCAGACAAGCTGGCAGGCGGTCAGCCTAAAGCAGTGGAAGGCCATCTCATTGGGCATCAAGAGATCAAAGCTCAAGTTCCAGCTCAGACACAAGCCAGTTGTGTAATTCTCTGGGCCTTTCTGAGTCTTCATTTCCTCCTTTGTAAAATAAAAGAATGAGAATAAATCACCTTGAATGCTTTTCCAACTCTAAATTAAAAACAATTTTTTCCAACTCTAAGTTTTTCTGATTGGCCTATTAAACATCTTTCAGCCACCTACTTTGTGCTGTAATTCTGCTTTTCAGATGCAACATGTCTAACAATTTGCCAACCCAGTCAAGACGGCATACCAAAATTACAGGTCTCTAGCAATGCAGTTGTGTAATGACTAAGAAAAATGAATGTGGAAAAAGACACAATCTGGTGATGTTAATCAAACCAGATGATTTGGCACGCTCTAGTTACAGTGCTAATTTCAATAGAAGGCTAAAGAAGATTCCCCTGAGAAGTCCCAGTAATAATACAGGGTAGGAAGCATAAAGACAAAAGCCACTATAACTATTCCTCAAGGACTGACAGTTAAACAGGCTGCATGATCAATTTATTCTGGGGTGATACCTTAGCTCCCAGATATTATGGACCCATCATCTTTCTGGATGCATCTCTCCAACTTTAAACCATGCTTTCCCTATCAACATCTGCAGATACATCCATGCCTTTTTGACCAAGAAACCGTCTACTAATTTAGTTAAGGAGATAATAATATAAGTATCTTAAATTTGTTTCCAAAGATATTCACTGCAGCATTATTGTTTAAAAAATGTAAATATTAAATGTTCAACAACATGGAATCGGTTGAATGAAGTATGGTGTGCCCATAAAATAAAATGCTATGCATTAAAGTTAATGCTTCCTTGGGTTATAATAACTTGAAAACATTGAATTTATATATTGATAGCTAGGTTATATATATTGATAGTAGGTTATCTACTTACTCCAAAATAGTATATGACTTCATTTTGTTAAATACACACGCATACACATTATAGTGTAGGAAATTCATAAATATGTGTGTGATATAGCACAGAAAAACATAATGCAATATTCACACCAAACTGGTGTAGGGTTATAGGTTATTTTGCTGGTAGGTGAAATTATGGGTAATTTTTATGTCTTCTACCTGCTGTCATTTTTTCATAAAGAAAACAAGAGCTACTTGTAAAATTTCTATGTCAGCTTTTTCTTCAGTGATCTACAGGCTATCTCCCAATTTAAAAGTTCTAAAATTTTGTGAGTCAAAAAAGAACTGACTGAAACTTTAGAATGATTCATTATTATTAATAAATAAACAAGATTGGCTGTGTGTTGAAAAAAAAAAGAGCTGAATGAGAGGAATCTGTCCTAATGTTAGAAAAATTTCCATAATCTAAACCAAAGTGAATTCCAGAAGTTTTCAAATAAAGCATTTCAGACACTAATATGTTATCTTGGGCAATTTCCCCTTCCCCACCTGTTGGTACTATTTGCCAGCAGGATACAATATATAAACGCCCTATACAGGAGGTACAGGGCATTTTGCTCATTATTATCATCATTAAGCAGGCTTCCCAGTTATGCTAGTGGTGCTAGTGATAAAGAATCTGCCTGCCAATGCAGGCGGAAGAGGAGTGGGTTCAGTCCCTGGGTTGGGAAGATCCCCTGGAGGAAGATATGGCCAACCTCTCCAATATTCTTGCCTGGAAAGTTCCATGGGCAGAGGAGCCTAGTGGGCTACAGTTCATGGGGCCCCAAAGCATCGGACCACTGAGCATCTGAGTGCGCACACACACTCACACACAGTATTGTCATTAATAAGAATGATTTCTGCACATCTTGGTTTCTACATATTTTAAATGAAGTGGTTGAGCAGGATTCTTGCTAAGGTCCTCCTCAGCCCCCAAATTCTTCTGCTCTCTGTATCCAAGCAGTTTCTACTAATACAATATGCATACAGAGTACAGAATTAGAGAAAAGGAGAGTGGAGCAGACTCATTATTTAGGAAAGAAAATAGGAGAGAAAGCACTCAGGCAGGAAGGGACATCAGTATAGTTTGGAGCCGTCAGCCAAGACATCACAGAAACCATAGAACCTGAACAAGCTCTTTGGGGCTAAGAAGGGCAGGGCTTGGGGAAACAGAAGAGGCAACCTGAGGGATCCCAGGAAGGAAGGATCCCCTGGAATGCTGGATGGTTTGACCCTACGGTATAACAGCCCCATTTCCAAATTTCCATCGAAACAACCAAAGAATGACTTCAGTAATAACGGGACGTGTGAAATGAAAGTAAAACTAAAGAAGGAACAGTGTCAGCTACTGGTGGTGAGGAAGATTTCTGTGACCTAGAGGCTGAGCAGGACTAAATTGAGAGAAGAGTTGACCAACCCACAGTTCAGTGTCTGTGGAGGAGCAGTTGTCCACGGGATGGGGATGGTGCCCCAAAGAATCTGCCCACCTCCTTGAACACAACAGCAGCACTGGAGAGGGGAGCAGAGGGAGACCCCCAGAGCAGGGAGGCCTGGCTGGGCAGGCTATGCCATCTCCAGCTTACACCAGTCCTGCCAGAAAAGCAAGGGAGGTCCTGTCTTGCAGATGCCTAACCTGGGCCACTGAACCAGTGAGCGCAGGGGAAATTTTTTCAGCTAACCTGGGGCAGCCCCAAAGAGGAAAAAAAAAATTGTCCATGAACAAAGCTGCACTTTCTAAACTGAACGCTTCTTTAAAAGTTACAGGTAAGCTTTACCATGATGGCCAGCAATTCCACTTCTAGGAATCTACTCAGGAGAAGTGAAAGCGCATGTCCACAGATTCCTTGCATGCAAGTGTTTCCAGTAGTATTATTCATAATGGTCAAACAGGAAATGATCCATAATCCATCAGCTGCTGGATGGATGAACACAAAGCTGTGACTGTGCAATGCATCACTGCCCCACAAATAAAAAGGAATGGAGAACTGATATATGTTGCTACATGGTGACCCTCAAGAGCCTATGCTAAGTGAAAGATGCTGAATGCAAAAGATAGCATACTGCAAATCCATGTAAGAAATCTCCAGAAAAGGCAACATTATAGAGACAGAAAGCAAGTGAGCAGTTGCCTGGAGCTGAGAGTGGAAGTAGAGATTGAATGTGCATGGGCAAGAGGGGACTTTCTGGAAAGATGAAATTGTTCTAAAACTGAGTTGTGGTTGATTACCGTACAAGGAACAATTCCTAACTCATGTTATAGTGAAAGTCTCTCAGTCGTGTCTGACTCTTTGTGACCCCATGGACTATACAGTCCATGGAATTCTCCAGACCAGAATACTGAAGTGGGTAGCCTTTCCCTTCTCCAGGGGATCTTCCCAACCCAGGGATCAAACCCAGGTCTCCCGCAATGTAGGCAGATTCTTTACCAGCTGAGCCACAAGGGAAGCCCAAGAATTCTGGAGTAGGTAGCTCCACTCCATTTTATGGTGGAATTTTATAACTCCATTTTATAACTCATTTATAAAGGCTTGGAGAATTCCATGGACTATGTAGTCCATGGGGTCGCAAAGAGTCGGACACAACTGAATGACTTTCACTTCACCATTTAAAATAGATCATTAAACTCCACAAATTAAGTGATTTGCCTGTTTTCCCACTTAAGTAGCCCAAGTGTCTAGAATTCTCCTGGAATGCAAATATTTCATTATTAAGAAAACTACACAATGGTTTATTACAGCAATAAGTAAAAGAATTGAAAAGCCATTTGTTTTTTTAAAATATTTTGAATTTACAGTTGATAAATTAACAATATTGATTGGTATTACAAAATTAATTATCAAGAATAGAATACATTCTTAGTTGGTAAGAAAGGTCTATCTCAAACCAGAGACAGGGAGCTGAAAGGATACTCTACATTGCCTAAAATTCAACTACTGAAAATTGAAAGCATCTTTAAGAAAACTTCAAGAAAGAAGTTCTTAGGAGCAAAGCCAAGTGTTTGGTGTTTAGCTGTGTAAGGAAAAGTGATGAAGGTGAGAGTTGCAAAGAAACAGAAGATGACACAGCAGAAAATTTCTGATGCTTCTCCTGGGTCATATAATCAAGGGCTGTGGAATATGTGAACATTTCCATTGCAGTGACATTTTACAGTTCCATTAAACATTTTTTTGAGGATTGACAGAAGAAATTGCTCTAAAGTCCACGAAACATAATCCAATAGAAAAAAAAAATTAATGTCAAGGTCTCACATAGAGCTAATGATGTGGGAAATCATTGAGATTTTACTTTTTTGTGAAATAATATTCTTTACCAGCATTTCTACCCATTTCAGGCTATGCATCACAGTATTTGAGTGAGGCTTTGCAGAAGACAGAAATTCCCCTGTGACTCTGTTGCAGACATCCTACAGTTGTGTTTCCTCTTCAAAGCTGTCAAACGTTATCAGCTGTCTGAAAAAAAATGCTCAAGGGGGTTTCCCTATTATCACTCAAGGTCCTCACAAAAATGTTAGGATTTTTTCTGAAAGCATCTGCCTGATGTGTGGGCTTCCTTGACAGGCAGACACAGACCTTTCCCTTGATCGCTCTCTGTGGTTGCCCAGCCCCCCCACCGCCACCTTGATGGTCCTCCCAGCCTCTACACTACATCTCTTGTGGTCCATAGAAGATCTAGAAGAACATCACTTTTCTTACTTCCTCATTATCCATTCATTTGCTTTTAGCTGATGGCCATTGGAAGACAAATTAAACCTTGAAGCTGTAGGTGCACAAGCTGAAGAAGCAGGAAGCCCAGATGGATAAACAGGAAGCAGAAGACAGGGAACCACACATGGGTGACTTGGTGACTGGTACCATGACACGCAAGATTTGTCCCCAGTTCCAGGTCCCTCAGGTCTGGCCCATCTTACAGCATAAAAGGTAAAAAATCACTTAGGTTTGCATGAGGTTTTGTTGAAAGGGAATGATTTCATTCAACTCAAGGTATGCACTAAATAAAGATAAAATAACTGACATGTTTTATAATGAACTTCCATGGGGTTCAATCAGAAAAGAAGCAGGAAACATCTTAATGTGGAATTTTAAACATGGAAGAAAAGATTTATTCATGTGCTCAAGAATGGATTACACTTTTTTTCTCCTTCAATTCCTTAACTCCACCCTTCCCCTCTCTCCTTCACTTTTCTGGCATTTCCTTAGTTTGTATCAGCTGTGAAATGGGAGGACTTCAAATCTTACCTAAGACAGTGACAGGAAGCTGTACCCGGACTTAAAAATAGCCCCCCAAAACATCTGGTCCTTTGAATATATGGAAAGATATTTCAAAATACAGATAGACAAACATAGATGATTAATTCACTTGAACATTAAATCCCATTGACATATAGTGTGAGTTTTGTTACAAAAGGGATGGATGTATTTGCAGGGATGAGATTCCAGAATGCCATTTTTACTTGCATAATTTTGAGAAAGAGGCTTCACAATGACATTCTGGACTGTTTGGCTGTTAAAAACAGCACTGACCATTCCGATCTCCAACGCTTTCCTCTGCATGATAAAAAATACTTTGGAAAATGTGACTTCTGTGATCGTTGGGAGGAGGCCTGGAAAGGGAGGGCTGAGGTTTCAGAGTGACACAGGAAATTTGTGCTTGTAATGCTTAAGTGTGTGGGTGTGTTCACATGGGCAGTGCTGGAGAGGAAACATGAAAGAAAATGTTTGCAAACCATTGCAGGCAGGAGCTGAATGAGAGACTCAAAGAGTCTATAACATTTACAAAACATATTTGATATCCGTGGAGTATCCTGGGTCAGAGTTAGCGGAAACTACTCCTGCCACCAAAAGCACAGTCTAGAAGACTTTCTCTAGAAGAGAAAAAATTGATGGTGGCTTCTGTCAAAATTAAAGCCTTTTGCTCTTTGAAAGGCACTAAGGGAATGAAAAGCAAGCCACAGATTGGGTGGAAAATGTTTGCCAATCACATATCTGACAAAGCTAGTGTACCCAAAATACATACAGAATTCTTAAAACTCAACTATAAGTAAACAAACAAACCCATTTTTTAAATGGGTATAATACTGAACAGATAATTCATTAAGTGAAAAGATGCCAAACATCTTCAACCATTAGGAAAACAAAGTAAAACCACCACCTTTACAATATTAGAATGACTGAAATAAAATTTCAAAACAAACAGTATGGACTGGTAATGATGAGAAGCAACTGGAACTTTAAAACCTGGCTGGTGGGAGTACAAAATGGTTCAGCTACTTTGGAAAAAAATTTGGTGGTTTCTTACAAAGCTAAACACACACTTAGAATATGACCCAGCAGTCTCACTACTCAAAATTTACCCAAGATAAATGAGACAATATATTTATACCAAACCTGTAAGCACCATATTTATAGCAGGTGATTCATAACCTCCAAAAATTGGAAGCAATTCCAGTGTCTTTGAACTGACAAGTGGCTACGTCTATATGATGGAATAATATTCAGCAATTAAAAGGACACAACTATTGATAGAAGTAGGAACATGGATGGACCTCAAATACATTCTGTTGTGTAAAAGAAATTGGACTCCAGACGGGCTACATCCTGTACAATTGCATTTATACAGCATTTAGGACAAAGAAAAACTATAGGGACAGAGAACAGATGAGGGGCTGCCCAGGGTTGGCCAAGAAGGGTTGATTAAAAAGAGATGGTGCTGGACCTGTCTGTATCTTGACTGTGATGGTTATCACATGACTCTAGGCACTTTCCAAAATGCATACAACTGAAGACCAAAGTAAATATGTTTCACTAGATGTGAATTTCAAAATAATTCTTTCATCCACTCTCATTTGTTATGTTTGTTACACAGAACCACCTGACATTCTCACTTCCTCCTGACCTTCAAAAGTTTCCATAGCTAATATAAGTTCTGAATGGAAAAAAAAGTGACTCCTAGCATCCCATAGTGACTTGGGTGAGGTGAGTGACCTCAAAAAAAAAAGGGAATGTCAGAAAGACCAAAATATTAAGCCAAATCTCCCCAGATGGTAAGGGAGCAGGATCATAGGAAAGGTGGATGGTAGCCCTGCAAAGGCTGGTCCACCTCATGGCCCACCATCCCCAGCACCAAGCCTACACCCTCGGAAGAAAGTCTGACATGACCCTCACCCAGATGACTCCTTTCGGTGTCCCAGGCTAACAAGGCAACGCAGCCATGCTGTTTCCTCACCTCAACATCATTTCTTCGTTCCAGTGGTTGCAGTACAAGGGAGAGCACAATGATAGGCAAGTTGGTGGGGTGAGAGACCCCTCAAAGGAGTTCTCTGGCGGCAAGTAGTAGAAATCCCACTGGACAGTGTTTCTGAGACCTGATTTTGCAGGCCTGGTTTTGCTGCTAACTTACTGTGCTCTTATTTGAGCAGTTTACGGAATTTATTCATGTTTTATCATTGTCTTACCAGAATTTTTTTTTTTTTTTGCTGCAAAAAACAGACTCTGAATCAAGCTGGCTAACATAGATAATAGATGGATAGATAGACACATGTGTACATACATACATACATACATACACACACATACACACATACATGAACTGCCAGGAGCCATTATGGGAGGTCCCGCCCGTAACGAGGTCATGAAGAAAATACCGGGCAGGCAAGGCCGTCCGGGACCCCATCCATGACGAGGTCACGAGGAAAAAACCTGACAGGCAAGGCCGTCTAGGATAAGGGACCCTCCAGGTTGGCCTCGGCCTCTACCCCACCCTGTATCCTCCCCCCTTTCCTGCTGTTGTTCTTGTTTGCCCTGCTGCGGATTCTTGTGTTGCCTGCCGAGAGCTCTCCTGCTCCTCTTTCACTGAATGAGGACCAACTTAAAACCCTAATTAATAAATCTCCTGGACGCTGGTACCCTATGAAGGGGCCAGAGATGAAGGAAATGCTTCAATTCAAACCCTTTTGCTGGCATTCTGGCTTGTGTGATAAATATGTGCTCTCATTGCAAAAAATGCTCTTGATTGTTCTAAACATCCTAAGCACCGTACGCTAACAAAAGAAACTATTAAGCATAGGCCCCTTCAAGGGGTGAGAAAAGCTCCACAAATATGATAGCCACAAATGTGCCTAATAGAAAATAGTTTAGATAGAGATTAGCTGGAGACTTCTTGCAGGTACTTAACTTTTAGACTAAGAGCCTGTTTTGTGCCATATCTGCTGTTTCTGCAGTCCTTCGCATTTCTGTTCTGTAAAATGTAATCCTATCTAGTTCCCATAAAGATGAGCTTATTAGAAAGAAAATAGATTAATTATAAGAAAAACAGGGTTGGCTACTGAAGTTGCTTAAGTCACACCAGGTGCAAGCCATAAAATGTTAGTAGGCCTGAAGGCCAAATGATAAGAAAGACTCTTGTGAACGAAAAAGTATGTGGGTGACATCCTGATTCTGTTGAAGGTCAAGTTGCTGTAATGTTTTGAGATGACCTGTGTGTAAGCAATATGCACTTCCCCCAAAAAGATGTTGTTAAGAGTATAAAGGAGCCATGCAAAAATAAGCTTCAGATTTAGCCCCGAGCTTTGTCTCACTCTCTCTCTCATGCGCCGATGCTGTTCATCCTGAGGGTTCCCCTGGATCCTGCTGGGGCTGGACCCCGGCAATGAACCAACAGCTAGATCAATCAATCATTTTTAATGGGGGATGCTCTTACTCCTGTGAGATATTTGGCAATGTCCAGAGATATTTTGGTTGTCACAGCTTGGAGAGTTGCTATTGCCATGAGGTGGAGAAGTCCAGGGATGCTGGCAAATACCCCACAGTGTTCAGGGCAGCCCTCCCAGGAAACAGATGTCTGGACCAAAATGGGCCAGTACTGAGGTTGACAAACCCTGATATAAAGATAGACACACACATATATGTATATACATAACATATGTATGTGCATTTGTGCATAATCTTTTTAAAGATAGCATATTATTTTTAAAAACTAAGGCAATTTGGGGAAAAGACCATGACTCAGGATGATTAGAAATTAAGATATATTTTGCAAGTTTTGAGCTCTTAGAGTTCAAGGGCCTTCCTCTCAGCGCCCTACAATTTGCAGGGCTTTGTTGCAAATGCCTGTTCTCGGTGAACCTCAGGCTGAGAGAGAACAAGCTTGAGTCAGCTCTGTCCAAGGGCAGACCTGTAAAGGCTGAGTCTGTGGCCATCCATGGAGATGGGTTAGAAGCCAAGAGGGGGAGCTGGGAATCCATCCCCCAAGACGTTATTGAACGTATCTGTAAAGCGATGACAAGGCCACCTACCCGCTAGAAGCCTACCATTAAATAAATGACCGTGGTTCTCAAGTCCCTTGGAAGTAGAAGCAGTAGGTTTCTCCTTGAAATGGTATTCATAACCTTTCTTTTTTTTGCCCTTTTTCATTTTGAAGAATAGTTTGCCTTTTTTAAATGCTACTATACAACAAATGGAACCATAACTTATGTTCCCCAGTTTGCATAACTGATTCCACGAACATTTATAAGTTTTGCTTGCTTATGTCAGTCCCAAGTTTTACTCTCTTGGAGCTATCAGGACATGAAGGGTAATTTTGCACCTGAACTTAATGGTTTAAGGACGAAGTGACTGTACAGAAAGTAGTCAGCCCCCGCCCCACACAGTAAGTGGGGCCAAAATCAGTCATCTGCAGCACAAGACCACGTTATTTGGAAGCTAATGAAATGGCAGGGTGGCCTTGAATGGGCTCAGTTGCCCAAGGGAGCTCCAGACGTCTGGCTGGGCCCACAGATCCGCCCCAGCTGCAGCTGAGTGTGCTGCCCTCTGGCGGCCACAGTCCACTTCCGCTTACACATCCGTGACCGGGATGTGGTCCAGGATGCCAGGACCTGCAGGTCAGCAACAAGAAGCAGTTCCAGGAGCTTCCCAGTGAGTTGTCACCCTCAACACTGGGGGGCCAGGAACACTGTGGGGCCAGGAAAGGCTGTGAACTAGGGAATCGTGTGACATTTTCCCACCACTCAGCCTTCTCTCCTTTCACTCTCTACACAGGACACCCAGAAAATACCCTTGGACAAGACAGAGGACGGACCCATGTGCCCACTACATTGTGTTTAATTATCACACGGTTCCTTAGTGAGGGATTTTTTTTTTCTTGGGTGCTTTGAAACATAAAACAGTGGTTTTAGCCTTTGAGAACTGCACATGTAATTTTTCATACAAATTTGGGAGGGTTGTGGGCTTACCAAAGCCAATTCAGAACAGTTTGTCACCCAACTCAGCAGCTTATACCCTGTGACTTGGTCCTGACCTCTCTTGAGAACAGCTGACGCTCAGTCACTTGCATGTTCTTCCAAAATAGCTTCAGAAACCAAAAGTTCTATTTCCTTCTCTTAAAGAAATTCAGAATCGTCTCTCTGGATCAAACCATTGCTCCATACTAGTAAGGGCAGCAGAAAAAACATGCATTGATCTTATTTTTACTCACGAATTTCACTGGGGTGGAGAAAAGTTAGCAGGCCACAGGGCAGTCCCCAGATATACCACAAAAATCTCCAAGATCACCTGTTTAGGTTTCAGTCTCTGTTCTTGGCAGCAATGTTCTAAAAGTGAAGGAAGTAGACAAAGTCCTTCCTTCAAGGCACTTACAGTCTAGAAGGAGTTGGAGACCATAAAATGAAATCAAATAAATATCGTTTCTGGTACTAAGGTGCTATAAAGAAAATAGAATAAAGTAATGAGATAAAGAGAGACTGGATTCGGGGGGTATTATTATACTAGATACTGTGGGCAGGAAAGACATCTTCAAAGAGAGGATATTTGAACTGAAGCCAAATGGACGAAAGGTCATGGTAAGAGATGGGGACGGGCATGTCAGAGAGACAGTGGCAAGACAGACCTCTAGGTGGCCTTGAACTCCAAGTGTTTAAGCAACTAGAAGGTGAGTGTGGCTGAAGGGCAGTGTGAGAGAAGCAGAGAAGCAGCAGGTGGGTTGGGGAAAATGGTTGGGGTCAGATCCCATAGGCAGGTCTCATTGGTTTGAATCTCATTCTAAATATACTGGAGAAAGCATTCCACAAGTTGGGAGCAGTTATTCAATATTCTGAGAAATTAGGACTGATGTTGTAAAAATCATCTGGATAACAACTTCATTATATTAAAGCAAATAATTGAAGGGGGAAAAAAGAGAAAGAAAAACACTATTGAGACTGGCCATGGTGCAGAGTGTAAATTGTATAGGACAAGATGGGAGACAGGAAGACTAGTTAGCAAACAAATGCGGAAGACTTGGCCGGAAATGATGGTGTTTACAGTATCAGAAATAATTAAAAAAACATAATCAGATGGGGAACCCAAATAGATAATGAATCCAAAAATTTTTTTCTGATGGGTTAGATGCAGGGTGGGAGAGAAAAAGATGAGTGGAAGATGACTGTAGGTGAAAGCTTGAGCAACCTGGTGAAAAGTGGAGTCTTACTGAGATCTGGTAAACAGGGTGGGGAGGAATGGGAAGAGAGAGAATTCTGGAGTCTGTGTTGGACATACTGGGAGAGCGAAGCCTGAGAGGGATCCAAGTGGAAATGGTGAGCAGTCTGGAGCCCAGCAGGAAGACTGGGGTGAACGCAGAAAAAGGGTAGATGGAATTTAAAGCCATGGGAAGGGATGAGAGCCCCCAGCGAGGGAGGCTAGATAAACAGAAGATGAGGGGACTGAGTCCTGAGGCCTGCGCTGGCCTCACAGACACACAGCCTGCGAGGTCGTTCTGGGCCCCACATCTCTGCGCCTGCGTCAGTGCTCTACTTGAAGTGCTCTTCAAGTGCACCATCTTGAAATTATTCATGACTTGGAATGAGGGGCTCCACATTTTCACTCAGCACCAGGCCCTGAAAATGATGGAGCCAGTTCTGCCTTGAACACCTCAAAGCTAAGTGTCTGGTGGAGAAGGAGACTCCATTAAAGAAGACTCAGAAAGAGTGGCTAATGCAGTAAGGAAGGCCCCGAGTGTGGCATCTAGCCAGCCTGGAGATTATTTCAAGGTGGAAACGGCTCACTCAGTTAAATGCTGCAGGGTAGTAGAATGAGACAAGGACAGCCATGCACCCTTAGCCCAGATACCAACAATCAGTGATGCTGACAAGGACATTCTTAGTGGAGTGGTGTCCCCAGTGATTACCTTGGCTGACTGTAGATGACAAGTGGCCAGGTTTCCACCACCAACCTTGGAGAAAGTGTGGAAAGAATACAGATAGAGGCCCCCCGTCCTATAGCCCACACCCCTTCTCCTCCCAATCCCAGCTCCATTTAGCAGAGTGAGGGGCTTCACATACATGCATGTGGACACACCAGCCCAGACATCCAAGCTCTTTTCTGGGCCTCCGTGCCAACAACCATCTGCAGGACAACCACTAGAGGGAGCCAGGAAGACGGCTCTGGCCATCCTTGTAGGAATTTCACATTCCCAAGTGCTCTAGATGGCAAGCAGGGCCCAGGCTACAGGTGGGAAGATGCCTTGTCTTATGAGGAGGAACACAGAGCCAGACCTGAGCAGGACCCTATAAGATCCAAGTCTCCAAATGGGGGTCCCATGCCCAGATCTAAAGGGGAGCTCTTGAGGGGAAGATGGGGGTAGATGTGGGTAGACAGAAGCACTTGGTGGTAGGAAAACACAGTGGTTCTCAACCAGTTGCACACACTTCTCTCTAAGAAATGTAAAAGTGAGTGTGACTGTGGAAGTAGGTGTTAAAGCATTCAGAAAAGAAAAAACTGTTTTGGCAAAAAGGAAAGGAAATTTATTAGGTAGGCATAGTAGGCTTCTCTGGCTTGGTTGAACATCCACCTAACATGATTGATCACAAATTTTAAGCAAATCCAGGCAGCTCAGTGGCCTGATTTTCCCTAGCGATAATTAGATGCCCAAGGCACCAAGAAAGTCAGTTGTTGAGTTTAAACATAGTGAAGGGTTTTACCAGGTGATTATCAAGGCAAGGTGGAGGGGCAGAGGAGTTGCGGGTGTTTGTTTAACAGCTCTGCAATCCCAGAATTATCTATCTATGTTAAAGAGAATATAATGGATGATTGATGGTGGAAAAGTGGTTGAACCAATGGAATGGAAGGAATTGCTGGAGTGTGTGGCCTGGGCAGGTAAGATGTGGTGGTCACATCGCATTTCCACGTGGGAAGCCTGCAAGTGAGACTTCAGAGAGGGTACAGTGATAAAGAATGACATGGTTTATTTAGGACTATGAGCAGTTCCTTTCAAGAAATAGGTACTATCTGGAACTCACTTTTTATCTCTAAAGATACAAAGGTGACTTTGTTATAATGCTGGGTATTTCAGGCCACAGAGGAATGAGATATGGTGACAACTTTGTGATGATCACAGCCTGGTTAAATCTGGGGCTTTCTGGAGAGAAACCAGGGAAACCAAGTTTGTTGAAAATGGAGCTGTGTTGTCTGTGGGCGCCCTCTACTGGTACTTAGCAGAATAGCCATCTGGAGTTGGAGGCTTTTGCGGGGCGGAGGCGGGGCGCGCGCGTATTATAATTAACAAGTGAAAACTTGCCCCTTGTAGATACTTCGGGGCTGTGGTTCAGTTGGGGCTAGGAAACTTTAGTTACAGAACAAACCCTGCGTCAGCTTTTTAAATGTTACAATCGCACTTACGTCATTTATGACTTTCTGATTCTCTCCAATGGAAGAGCCCTGCTTTCCTGTCTCTCCAATGAGACTGAGCTACTTTAAGTGAAGATCATAATATTTCTTATCTTCTTACATCCGGAGTCTAGCACAGTGCCCAGCACATTGTAGGTGTCTGATAAATGTGTTCCTCAAAAGAGAAGGAAAACGAGCAAAATGGAACAATTTCACACAAGAAGGGGGGATTAATCTTACTTGGGCAATTTCACGAAGGCTTCCAGAGGGAGATGAGTGGTGGTCATAGTGGTGGGGAGGAAGGGGTAGAATTGAAAGAAAACCCAGAAAGTATAAGGGCAAACCCATAGGCCAGATATAGATTCCACAAAACAGGGGGTTTTGTGTCATTCTGGGAAGACGTTCCTTGCCATGACTGACAGGTGTGGCTCTTAATCCTTCAAGAGAAAGTATGAGCAAGAATTTTAAAATTTCATGAAAACAGAGGAAGTTAGCATGGCAGATTTAGGTAGCCTGAAGGAAGAATCTGGAAGGACTTTTGATCATAAGTACCAAAAAAGAAAAATCAAGGTTTAAAGATGTTTTTTCCTATTTATTTTTACCCTAAACTGTACATCCTCATCAGAAATCCAGTTCAATGAATAGAGAGACTACCAATTAGAATAATGGCAATTTTCTGTCAAAACATCTCAAACTTAGAGCATGGGGCTAGGGTGACTTTTCTGGTTTCTATACTGCATGTCTCATATTTTAAGAACCCTTTGAGTTCCAGGCCAACCGGGACAGCTGGTCACCCTAGCTGAGTGGGAGAACTCAGGATGGCTCACACAGGGAGGATGGGTGCCCAAGCTGGTCTCAGGACAGAGCCCAAAGACCCCTGGCTAAGAATGGACTGAGAGTGACAACTACGCTCTGTACCTGTGATCCTAATAACTCTGGGTTGTATGCCTGGTGAGATTCCTCATCTACCAGCAAAATGGGTTTCCAGTATCTAAATATCCAAATGCCCAGAGCAAAATGCAGAAGGACAGGGAGGGGAGAACACACTCACAAGAACCCTTCAGTTGCAACAGCAGAATTGAGGCCAAGAAAGAGACCTCATTTAGAAGATCCTGCTCTTTCCTCACATGTATCTAAAAATAGAGATGTGGAAATGAGTAGATGGCCATGTGCAGGATTCTTACAGAACTGGAAAATCTAGTCTGCTGCTACTGTAACTCACATGTAAGGGATCACAGACATTAAACATTGACCCGAGTGAGGCCCAAACAAGATGCAAGCTCACATCAGAGGCCATAGACTTGTGCCGTGGGAGATGGCAGCAGCCCTGGAGAAAACAGCTTCTCAATAATACAATAGGGGGTCTTCCAGGTGGTGTACCACCCAGAGTCACTCACTCTTTTCCCACCCAGAGTTAAGCATGAGGAATGGCTCCCATCACAACAGCATGGAGACTGAACTTTTGACAGCAGGCATCCTACAGGAAACTTACCAGAAGCTCCTCCTTATCCTTATAGGAAAATCACAACCCAGGTTCTTTACTAACTTGGGAAAGAAATGTCAATAAAAAAAGAGAGAGAGAGAGAAAAGCAAGATGAAAGAAAAAGGGAAAATGACAAAGTTATATAAACATAATGGATAAAGTTTGTATGTCTTAAAGAAGGATTGCAGATTGAAAGACTGGAGGTAAGGGAGTCAGAAACAAGACATGCCAGGTGACCAACACTGGGCAGGAAAATGGGTAAGCAGATGTTGCAAAGACCATTTGTCTAAAGAAAATAGGGAAGAACTAAAATGGACCAAGACAAACCAAAGTGGACTCTAGCATTGCTGGCTGTGGCCTTCACCAATGACTTGGCTAGAAAGAGTTGTAGGAGAATACAATACCTAGTTGATTGTGATGATGATAAGTGATATTTATGAAATACATGTCAATGTCTGCTGTTATGCTAAGGATTTTTACCAAGATCATCTCCTTTAATCACTGCAATAGCCAGATGGGTTAGCACTGTGATTATGCCCATTTTACAGATAAAGAAAGTGAGAACCAAAGTCACACGAATAGCAACGAGTGACAGTGGTATTCAAATTTAGGCAGTCTGACTCCAAGGTAACTTTCTAACTACCGTACTATACATAGTTGGCTCATGCCACTGTAGCTAGTTCAGACTTTGTTATAAATTTATTTGGTAAACTTTATAAAATTATCTGTAAATATTAAAAAATATTTTCTATAAGCATCAGAAACATAATACCATACCACTTCCTCTTTCAATTTGAAATCCCCAAACCACCAAGGAAACATACAGATGGTTCAGAAGTCATAGGCCAGAGTTCCAGCAGTAGAGTGTCACCAGCCCCATCTGGAAACAAGATCTGTGTGTACACATTTTGGGGGTGGATCAGTACAAACAAAGCTAGTGGAGGTGATGGAATTCCAGTTGAGCTATTTCAAATCCTGAAAGATGATGCTGTGAAAATGCTGCACTCAATATGTCAGCAAATTTGGAGAACGCAGCAGTGGCCACAGGACTGGAAAAGGACAGTTTTCATTCCAATCCCAAAGAAAGGCAATGCCAAAGAATGCTCAAACTACTACACAATTGCACTCATCTCACACGCTAGTAAAGTAATGCTCAAAATTCTCCAAGCCAGGCTTCAGCAATACGTGAACCATGAACTTCCAGATGTTCAAGCTGGTTTAGAAAAGGCAGAGGAACCAGAGATCAAGCTGCCAACACCCACTTGATCATCTAAAAAGCAAGAGAGTTCCAGAAAAAAACATCTATTTCTGCTTTATTGACTGTGCCAAAGCCTTTGACTGTGTGGATCACAATAAACTATGGAAAATTCTGAAAGTGATGGGAATACCAGACCACCTGACCTGCCTCTTGAGAAACCTGCATGCAAGTCAGGGAGCAACAGTTAGAACTGGATGTGGAACAACAGACTGGTTCCAAATAGGAAAAGGAGTATGTTAAGGCTGTATATTGTCACCCTGCTTATTTAACTTATATGTAGAGTACATCATGAGAAACGCTGGGCTGGATGAAGCACAAGCTGGAATCAAGATTGCCGGGAGAAATATCAATAACCTCAGGTGTGCAGATGACACCACCCTTATGGCAGAAAGTGAAGAGGAACTAAAGAACCTCTTGATGAAAGTGAAAGAGGAGAGTGAAAAAGTTGGCTTAAAGCTCAACATTCAGAAAACTAAGATCATGGCATCCGGTCCCATCACTTCATGGCAAATAGATGGGGAAACAGTAGAAATAGTGGCTGACTTTATTTTTCTGGGCTCCAAAATCACTGCGGGTGGTGATTGCAGCCATGAAATTAAAAGACACTTACTCCTTGGAAGGCAAGTTACGACCAACCTAGACAGCATATTAAAAAGCAGAGACATTATTTTGCCAGCAAAGGTCCATCTAGTCAAGGCTAAGGTTTTTCCAGTGGTCATGTATGGATATGAGAGTTGGACTATAAAGGAAGCTGAATGCTGAAGAATTGAAGCTTTTGAACTGTGGTGTTGGAGAAGACTGTTGAGAGTCCCTTGGACTGCAAGGAGATCCAACCAGTCCATCCTAAAGGAGATCAGTCCTGGGTGTTCATTGGAAGGACTGATGTTGAAGCTGAACTCCAATACTTTGGCCACCTGATGCAAACAGCTGACTCATTTGAAAAGACCTTGAGGCTGGGAAAGATTGAGGGCAGGAGGAGAGGGGACAACAGAGGATGAGATGGTTGGATGGCATCACTGACTCGATGGACATGAGTTTGGGTGGGCTCCGGGAGTTGGTGATGGACAGGGAGGCCTGGCATGCTGTGGTTCATGGGGCACAAAGAGTCGGACATGACTAAGTGACTGAACTGACCTGAGTAACACAGGGAGTAAGTGAACCAGCTATCACTAGGCATGATATTGAGAATGCTCCTTAAAAGGGTCTAGAATGTAAAGGTGAGCAAATAAGTGTTACATGAATGAATGAAATTAAAATGTTTGGTCTTAGTGTACTGAACACACCATGATTTGATATAAGTAATGAAAAAATATGAGTAATCATAGAAGTGTGCTTTCATTTGTGAACTAAAAAAATTGATTCTCAGCACCAATATTCTCTGAACACTGGTTTTAGAAAAATTACAATATCCAGTTGCCACTGATAAGTAGGAAATCTACTCCCAGGATACCAGAGGAGGTATATATTGATAGACTGCATATACTTTTACTCTCTCCTTAAAAGACTTCACTGGTTTTTCATACTCAAATAGAAAACTCATTTGCAATGAACACATACATTTGTACCAAAGACAAAGGGAAATATGTGTGCTAGCTGCATGGGTGAAAGTTGTGATGGAGCTTCAATTTAACTCTGAGCTTCCTGGCAGCCAAGATAAAAAGAGAAATACAGTAAGTTTCACAACTGTCTTGACAGAAAGGAGGAAGTATGCCAATCCCTCAAAGGAGACAAAGTACAGCACTGAATTTTCAGCGAATTTTCTCACCTAGAATTACATCTAAGAGTCACCTGCCGTGTTCATTTCTTGTTCTCATTGTTACAAAATAATCAGGAGCAGATTTCAAGAACTCGTTACCTGTGGTGGTGATTGAAACTGATGGTGTGACAGTAAAGCACAGCTCAGTGAACGCGACTCACCGAGGATGCCAAGGGAAGGCAGCCCCAGTACAGCTTCTCATTTGATCTGAGGTTAGAAATGAGGTTATCTATAAAGAAAGGAAACAGGTGTTTGCTAAACATGTACTGTGTTATATGCATGAAATTTCTTCCTCTCAATATATGTAATATTAATTCTGTTTAATAATGAAGTGAATGTTTCTGCAAATCAGAAAAGGCATCCCAAGCTCATGCAGTCTCTCCAGTACCACACACACCCTCTTGTTTTCCTACACTCCTATCAAGAAAAACCAATGGGCAATTCATTGGGCAAGAAAACCAATGGGCGAGTCAAAGCCACTTTTTACAGTCAATTCAAGTTAATTCTCTCCAGGGAGGGCCTAGAGCACTGGTGTTGCACATTACTGATTAAGGAGAAATGTCTTTGTTTAAAAACCAAGTGATCAGTTAGTAGGGTTGACTCATACGTTGCATGTTCAGGAGCCTTCAGTGAGTTCACCACAAAGGAAGTCCACAGTTTCTAGAGTTGTGAGTGTCTCTGTTTAAATGGGCTGGGAAAGGATTGCTATATTCTCCTTCCAGTGATTCGCAGGCTCAGGAGCTCCCAGGGGATAAGACATTTATGCTATGACTAAAACATGATAGAGTTTCAATTTAGCTCTGAGCTTCCTGGCATCCAAGACAAAAAAGACACACAGTTAGTTTCATAACTGTCTTTACAGAAAGGAGGAAGCATGTCAGTCTGTCAAATGAGATCAAGCGAGGGCTAAAACATGAGCAGGAATCGGGTGGTGGTTAAGGGAGCCCCAAGGAGACAGGGTTCCACACAGATGAGAAAGGGCAGGAACTGCAGAAGATGTGACCGGAGTCTAGAGTGTATCTGTGTCTGCTTGGGGAAGCAGGTGCTGCAAGAGACAAGTGGGCAGGTGTAATCCCTCCACAGGGAGGAGCTACTCAAAATTATACAGCTTTTTTCTTCTCTGAAAGAGCAGAGACCATGTACAGGAAATCAGTGTGAGAAGGATGGCAAGTCTGGGACTCACTGAGGAACACATGCATCTGTATATTAAAGAAAAGGGATGGCAGTGATGGGGAGAGAGGTGGTGGGACCAGAATGCAGATTCCTAGGCTCCCTCCTGTGGCTCCCATGACTGCTCTCATCACAGGACTTGTCTTGATGTCCTGTGATTGTTTGTCCTGTACCCCACTAGCCTGTAAGCCTTGAAAAGGCAGAGAGCAGGACTGACTGCCTTTATGTTTGTTTGCCAGACCTATGGGTATCATTTTTTTGTAACATGATTTTGATTTTCTAGAACATTTTCAAAGGAATAAATCAAGTTTTCAAGGAGAAAAATGGTGATGAGTAAAGTATCCAGAAATGTAAAGTATCTTCTCCCTTTGTAACTTCTGCATCTCGGTTCCTGTCTGGGGATTATACAGAATTTACATACCGCGCTCTTGCTAGAATCCCTCCCCCTGGCCTGTGCCCCACGCTGGCTCTCCCGGCGGTATTTCTCTGAGTCTCTCGGAGTGCCCTTTGGTGTCAGCTCCTGTGACCACAGCTGGGGCTTCATAAAAGCTCCTTATACACTCCCTTCTCATATCCAGTTAATCAACAACAGAGCTGCCTCATGAGAGGTTACACTTTTTTTTCTTTCAAGCTGTCTTGTGTGTGGTGGGACCATTATCACCAACTTAGTCTTCTTAATCAGTCACAGGATCTTTCTAACTGCCATATAAGGAGTGTCCTTTTCTCAAAGGACCTTGCTCCAGCTCTGAAGGGAAGGGGCAGAGTTTCCCTAGTTCTCCCATAAGATGCTCTCTGCCAATGCTTTATAAACAGAGAGCCGGAGACGACAGCTTGACCATGCCTGGAAGGTACTTACGTCTGTGTACACTGTGCCTAGATGTATGTCTAGGCACGTCTCACCCTGGACACATTTTTGGAAGTTCATGTACCAAGAGCAACTGAGCTCACCTCTGCCAATCCACACGCACTTGACTCCAATCTAACAAAAGTGCAGAAGCTAAGTCAGAATCTAAGGCAGCCTTGCCTTTTGTCTGCTGGGAGGACTTTATCCGTAAGTGAGCAGAAAACAAGATTTTGACTTCCCATCATTATTCAAGTTGGTCTTCACTCTCCTGCTGTTTAGGATGACGTCAGTCCCCATTCCCCAAGTGGTCAGGAGGCTCTCAACCTCGGTAGCAAGAGGCATGTATTTAATTTGTATCTAAAGGTAAGTCAGTTACTACATAGGGAGAGACATTTTTACTGGAACAAGGAACAGAGACAGGGGTGGGTCCTGAGAGGAATGCCCCTGTGTCATGGACTGAGGAATCAACACTCCTCCTTTGGACTCAGCCTGCATGTGTGGGAGCCCCTTATGCCTCAGGGACCAGGAGCTGCTTGGGGTGTGCAAAGTCAGCCACAGCATATAGCCCCATACATTTGGGCCAGACCTCAGGCTGGTCTGGATGAGCACTTTGGAAGTTTGGCAGTGAATTATAAAGAAAGCCTTCACCAGAGCCAAATGCCACAAACGTAGACCAGTCACCACAGGCTACACGATCTTGGTTGTTCCAACCTGGGGAGCTCAACCAGGCTGGCCTGGTCACAGAAGGACCACTTAGCTCCAAGAAAACCCTGTATCCCAAGGCTAGAGGCCCAGAAAGTCTGCAGATGGCCATGTATAAGTTCTGGCTGGTTTCAACCTCTGCAGCTGGAGGAGGGCTTTACTGCTGGCTCTAAATCACCAAAGAGCATGTGCCGCCTGCCAGACCTCATGTCAACCCGCCTGGCCAAGCACTGAAATTTGTTTTGGTGGTTCAGTGGTTAAGAATCTGCCTGCTAATGCAGAAGCACCAGGAGACATGGGTTCGATCCCTGGGTGGTGAAGATCCTCTGGAGAAGAAAACAGCAACCTACTCTAGCATTCTTGACTGAGAAATCCCATGGACAGAGGGGCCTGAAGGCCTATATTCCATGGGGTTGCAAAGAGTCAGACACAACTGAGCACGCACACGTTCTTAATGATGTAGTTATTTATAACATTTGTTCACTACGGAAAGTCTGGCAAGTACCTATAACGTAATAATACATATATGTGTGGGTATACCTCACCCATAAATCCTTCACCCATAATTAGCTACTGTGGTTGACCTTTGAACAACATGGGTTTGAACTTGGCATGTCCAATTATAGGTGATTTTCTTTTTTTTGTAAATATAGTTTCTGTGTTTTCACTTTACAGATCTTTAAATAAACTAAGTGTAGCAAAAAGTTTGTGTCCAATTGGAGATTCTTTTCCTATTTCAATATCCTGCCTCCTTGGGTGAGTCATTTATCAATTCCTTTGCTCTGGAGGCAAAGATAACAGTACCCAGATTTCCAACCGCATGGAATGGGGAGGGAGGGTCCTGTGCGCCTAACCCCCTCCTTATTCGAGGGTCAACTGTATAAACAAATTGTATACCTCCTTCCGGGTTTTTGAGGGTTTATTTACACCTTTCTTTCTTTGTTCATTTTATACACATTAATAAAATACCCTCTTATCTGCCTACCAATTGAGATTAGTTAGGTATCTTCGTTGTTGTTGCGTCGCTAAGTCATGTCTTACTCCACGCCAGGCTCCTCTGTCCATGTGATTACCCAGGCAGGAATAGTGGAATGGGTTGCCATTTCCTACTCCAGGGATTCTTCTCACCCAGGGATCAAACTCATATCTCCTACATCAGCAAGCGGGTTCTTTTTTTTAAAAATTTATTTGTTCATTTATTTATTTATTTATTTATTTTATTAGTTGGAGGCTAATTACTTTACAATATGTAGTGGTTTTTGTCATACATTGACATGAATTTGCCATGGAGTTACATGTATTCCCCATCCCGGTCCCCCCTCCCACCTCCCTCTCTACCCGATCCCTCTGGGTCTTCCCAGTGCACCAGGTCCAAGCACTTGTCTCATGCATCCAACCTGGGCTGGTGATCTGTTTCACCCTAGATAATATACATGTTTCAAGCGGGTTCTTTACCAGTGAGCCATCTAGGTACCTTTGGAGTTTCCAAATGCATTTCCCGTTCTTTTCCCTCCAGATGTAACAACCACCCAGAACTTTATGTTAATTGGTTTCTCTATTTCCCTTATAGTTTTGCCGTATACTTACATAGACGTACATAGTTTTTAAGTTTCTTATAAATGAATCCCCATTCTGATTTTGTGACTTCCCTTTTTTAATATTAAGTTTTTGCCATTCAGTCCCATTGAAATACATCAGTTAGTTTTTTGCTCTTGGATAGTATTACATTTTATAAATTTATTATAAATTTATTTACATTTTATAAAGTTACTGAAATTTATTTTTCTTTTATTGATGGGCACTTTGGTTGTTTCCCGTCCCTTGTTATTTCAGAAACACCACTGTGGAACTGCTATACGTCTCTTCTTATTCATCCACACAATATTTTCTCCAGGGGGCCCTCTCCAGAGGGAAATGACTGCTTCATAGAGTTTTCACTAAATTTCATCAATTTCATCAACTAAGTTTTCATCAATTTCACTAAACTGAATGTCAAATTGTTTTCCAAAGTTGTTATTAGTGTCTGACAGTCCATATCACTCCCCGTCCTCAACAACACTTGGTATTGTCAGACTTTTTACTTTTAACCGTTTTGGTGGGTGAGATTAGGTATATCATTGTACTTTTACATTTCCTAATTACTGTGATTAACCATTTTTCTATGTATTTATTGGAATCATTATTCCTATTCTGTAAAATGCCTATTCATGTTGTTTGTTCATTTTTTAAAACATTTTTATGGTTTCTTGGACTTACTTATATATTCAGTTTTCTCTGTCTCTGTGAATCTATCTGTCTATGCATCTATCTAGCTAAAACTATACTTTCAAATCTAACTTCTTTAAACAAGAATAATAACCTACACTGGAAATTGATCTACTTCCAGGGTCTTAAGTAACAAATATTTTTATTCTCCTTATGCTAATTTTCTAAAGGACAAAACTAGATTCCATATCAGAAAAATAATGATTTATCAAGTGGGGGAAAAAACCCTCCTATACTGTCATTATTCACTTTACTACTTGGGAGATTAAAACAATGCATGCTTGTTTCTGAATAAGTTTTTCTCAATATTAAATTTCAGCAAGAAAAAAAAGTTGAGTGGACTTCCGTCTCAGTCCAGTGGTTAAGATTCTGCACTCCCACTGAAGGGGCTTCAGTTTTGATCCCTAGGTGAAGGGACTAAGATCCCACATACTACCACAGTCAAAATATAAATAAAAATAAATTTGTTTTAAAAGTATAGCTCATTCACTTTGGCGTACAATAGAAGCTAACACAGCATTGTAAAGCAACTATATTCCAATAAAAATTTTAAAAATATGTGTCCACACACAAAAGAAAGTTGAAAACACTACCCCTCCATAGTCACTTCTTTTAAAAAATGTATCTCAGAGTCATTTGCTCTCTAGGGCCCATTCTCCCCTAGCTCGGCTTAGGGTACCTGAGAACAAAGTAAGATGTGCCTGCAACTGGATGGATACAATGTAGTCCTGAAATTCACCCAGTCATCTTCTAACTAAGCACTCTCCAGCCGCAGGGCAGAAGGGGCTTTCCCTCAATGGTCAATACCTTCTCAATAGAGCACCTGCATTCCATCCACTGGATGTGCCAGACCCTTGGACAGAGTGCAAGAAAGGATACTGCATTCTAAAACCACCCTTCAGGGCTTACAATTCTGTTAGACAAATAAGTGATAGAACATATTTGCAAAGAATAAGACAAAACACTGCAAGAAAGCAATGGAAAGCTGTCGCAATTTTAAGTATTGTACTAAAACTGAAGATGACAAAGGATCAAAGGAAGAAATGTGTGCTTTTGGCTCCATCTCAAGTCGTTGGCTCAGCATTTCCCTTACCTCCAACCTCTGTTCCCTCCCAAGACCAATAGATCAGATTCAGGGTGGCCTGGGTCAGGTTCTCCCATACATCCAGACCCATGGTGTGATCTTTCGTCCACCTCCCATTCACTGGGCTCTCCTCAGTTTCTGAGATGGAAGTACAGAGTCGCCCCCCACACTGGAGATTTTCACTTTCATTCAAGCCTTGGCTCAGCACTCACAAGATAAGATTTAGGGGAACCAAAAGTGCCACTCAGCAAAAAGATATTGGGCCCTTTCCCAGGCCACATCATTGTCTTGCTATTTCCCTAAACAAGTGCTGAACCTGGTGTCCGTCTAGGGTACTGTCCATCCTCTGAAGTTATAACTTACTAAGAGCCTCTTGAAAGTTGCCCTTGACAATGAATCATGAAGTGGTAGCTGAATTCCAGATCCAAGTGATCTGAAAACCATACCTTCTTGATGATAATCCGCTTCAGTGGTTTTCAACTAGGAGAGAGATCTCTTCCCAAGACATCTAGTAATGTCTGGAGATATGTATGGTTGTCACACTAGTGGTGGTAGGGGAGTGCTACCACCATCTACTGGATAGAGGCCGAGGATGCTACTAATATCCTAGAATGCAGGGGTCTCCAAACCCCAGGCCATGGACCAGTACTGGTCATCATACTGGACAGCATACCAGTCCCCAACCCCCAGGCTTAACCAGTCACTTAAGAACCCAGTCACACAGCAGGAGGTGAGCGAGTGAGGGAAGCTTCATCTGTGTTTATAGCTGCTCCCCATTGCTCACATTACCACATTATCACAGTGTAATAATAATAGACATAAAAGGGACAAAAAATGTAACATACTTGAATCATCCCAAAGCCATCTCCCACTCAGCCCATGGAAAAACTGTCTCCCATGTAACCAGTCCCTGGTGCCAGAAAGGTTGAGGACCATTGCTACAATGCAGAGGATAACCCCCATCACAAGAATCAACCAGCACAAAAATTTGTAGTGTCCAGCTTGAGAAACTGATCTACTCCTGACTAGCCCAGGCTGGAGAAACTACAGGTTATTGACACCCTGACACGACTCTTTGGTTATTCTTAAGCCAGTTCCTACAGTCACACCTGGACCCAGGATGCTGGAGAGGGAACTAGAAGTCCCATGGCTGAGTCAGTGGCTCTCCTCCCTCCGAGGGCTCAGCTTGTGATTTGAATTCTCACCAATGTGATACTCATGAAAAGTATTCTGGCTGCAGTCCAATCCTTGGGGTGACAGACTTGTAAACGGCATAGATAATGACAAGAGCTCCTTTGCATTTCGTTTTGTGATTAAGATTTTTTTCACTATTACTGTTGTTTAGTTGCTAAGTCATGTCCAACTCTTTTGCAACCCCATGGACTATAACCCACCAGGTTCCTCCGTCCATGGGATTTCCCAGGCAAGGATTCTGGAGTGGGTTGCCTTTTTCTTCTCCAGATGATCTTCCTGACCCAGGGATTGAACCCTCATCTCTTGTTTGGCAGGTGGATTCTTTACCACTGATCCAACAGGGAAGCCTGATATTTTCATTAAATAGTACTAAACAATATCATTTGCTTGTACTCAATCGTTCATTCAGTCAACAAATATTTTTGACCAAGCACCATGCTGTATAAGATGAATGGCGATCTCCCAAGTCCACTGACTCAGACCATAGCACCTACAGCAGGACTTCTTGATGAGGTGAGATGGAGGGCTGGGGGCTTATTAAATTGCAGCTGCTTGGGTCTCCCTTCAGAGATTCTGATTTTACAAGTCAGGATGATGCTCAGGAATCTGTATTTTTACCTAGCACTTGTGGTGACTTCTGACACAGGCTAACTAGGGGACTGTGGTTTAAGAAACATTGGTTGATATCACATGAAGTCTACCCAACCTAATCCCAAGTCTGAGATTATGTAGACCTGCACTCTAATGTGATACAATCCTATATCCCTGGAAAAAAACCCCTTAATTATTTAATCAATTAATCATTTAACCATTAAATGTCTCATTTCCCATTTTTCAAACCGAAGGAGAATAAGACTGAAACACAGATGAGGAGAGGGTAGAATGACCCCAAATAAATAGAAGCAAGACACTTTCAAAGGAACAGAACCATAGAAGTTTTACTTCTAAAAGCAAATTTTTATGGCATACAATAGACTGAGCATTAGCCAAGTACCTTGCTATCAACAGTGGTTAGGAGAAAAATCTCTGATTATATAAAATCTCTCCTTATTCTCTGAACCAACCTGCAATAATTCCCAGCTTGATTAGAGACCACTAATCCTCTCTGGTTACCAAGATAAATGGCTTCTCTGATTACTCTCAATTTTTTTTCAAATCTTTTCTTAGACCTGTATCATTAACACTCAGATATGTGACTTTTTGCAACAAATCCTTTGTTTCAGTAGTACATTAACCATCATTAGAAGTCCAAGTTAGACCTGTTCCAAACTGAACATTTCTGAGTCATTAGAAACACCTTAACACTTGTCCATGTCTAGTATCAAGGACATTATCTCACTATACATGTATAGGGGTAAAACACAAGAAATCATTTCCAACCCAATTGCTCTATTGTACATTACTGTGATCAGTTTAATTATAGAACTAACCCATATAAAGAAACTGATGATAACAATTATGGAACAGATTAAAATCAAAGGACCACATGGTGGACCTGGAGATAATCATACTAAGTAAAGTAAGCCAAAGGAAGACAAATATCACATGATATTGGTTCTATGTGGAATCTTAAAAAAATGATATAAATGTATACTCAGTATTTTATTACAACCTATAGTGGAAGATGATGCAAAAAAAAGAATATATATATATATATATATATATATATATATATATACAAACACACAACCGAATCATTTTGCTGTATACCTGAAACTAACACATTATAAATCAACTGTATTTCAATAACAATTTATTTTAAAAAATCAATATATCACCAATATTGTTAATGAGAAGAGGCAAAAATGAAAGGCCAGAGTATCTCAGAAAGCATACCAGAGTCCCTTAATTTAATTTATTTATAATGCATCTATTTCGACTCCTCTAGATTTCCCTCCCATTCTGTCCTTTTTAATTAAAAGTGTCTTTATTATACCGTCAAATGTCTCTATATTCCTGTCTTGTCCACACTGTTTACTTTTTGCTACAGGTAACACCATTTCAGCCCCAAGTCCACAAAGGTCTGGGCACCCAGTGGGCTCACAAAACAGAACAGATCAAGCACTTCCAAGACTCTGGCAAAACCCACTCATACATGGATGTGTCCAAACAGGAGGGAAATTATCCTTCCAAGATAAACAGAAAAACTCACCATGTTTTGTGAGATCTGTAGCCTTAGTCCACGCCAAGTACCCCAAATCCCACACGCCAAGGAGCTCCATTCCCACCACCTCCAAACAAACCAAAAAAAAGAAGCCTTCCCCTGGCGCTTGGGGACTTTGAGCCAAAGTCTGAATGCAAATTTCACCCCAAACCCAGCTTTGCCCAGAGATCCACTTTTAAGCAGATTATGCTTACTGCAGACCAACATGCAAATGGTGGGAACTCAAGCGTAAGAACCACAAAGCAGCAAAAAGACGTTGACCGTACCTATTTTGCCAGCCTCCCCTCGCAGGTTGAAATCCCAGTTTCTTGGCAACTTCAGGGACATTTTGCTCCTGGTCTGGGTGAGTCGCTGCTGAAGCAGGGAGTCTGCCACAATCGCTCCCTTCTTGGCTTTTTGATCTTCTTGCCTCTCGAGCGCGCGCGCGCATGTGTGTGTGTGTGTGTGTGTGTGTGTGTGTGTGTGTTTTTCCCCTTCACGATTGCTTCACAAGCAATCTTGGGTTTGAGGTTGATCTGCCCAAGTATCTTCTCCTTTCTCAGATGAAAGGTCCATCCATTTGTCATGGGGGATGGCACCCAAGCCCTCCCACGGTCCCTCAGGGGGCTGGTGCCTTGTGAAGTGTACACCCTGCTTCTCTTACTTTCAGTATTACCAGAAATATCCCAGTTGACACTTCGCTGTGCGTCATGGGAAGCAAAGCTCCTGTTCGAAAGAATCTCAGGCCTCACTGAGGCGAGGCCGTGATAAACAACGGCTGCCTCTTGGCTTTTTTTTTTTTAACTGTCTGCTTCCTCGCATTTGAGGAAGTGGGTGGCTGTTCAGTGTAGATGATACATTGAACTCTGAAGCTCTTCAGAGAATAGATTTTAGAAATGCTTATATAAGTAGAGTAAGTGCTCTTGGGCTATAAAACTTATAGGTTTGATTAAAATTCGAAGACTCTAGCCATATACCTCTAAACCTCCTTTCTCACTGAACAGACTATGCTTCCAAAAATGATCAGTAAGACAATCAGCACTCCCCCAAAGTCACCCTTTTTGAGTTCTTCCTGCTATAAGGCCCACATAGTAAATTCTCCACCTGCTCTGGGTAAAGGTTCCAAGTGATCTCAACCTGATGTCAGGAGGATTCTGATGTATTTAAGTCAATGTTACCTAAGTAGACCCACTTAGGTGTTAGCAATGGTTCTTTGACCTTGTGTACAGGCTGTGGGTTTGGGAATCAGACTGATAAGGGTTCAAAACTCAGTTCTTCACTTTTTAGCGCTATAGCTTTTAATAAGCAACTGAATCTCTCTGGGCCTCAGTATCCTCAGCAGTAAAATGGGTTGATAATAACCATGACTGCACAGAGCTGTGATGGCATCTAGTACACACAGTGGGTGCACCACACACGTATCTCAATCCTTATTCCATTTAGTCTGGTTCCGTGACAGGCTTTCATATGTTCAACTGGGCTGCACTAACTTAATGCTTAAGTACTTGGGCCCAGAGCCAGACTGCTGTGTTCAAATCCGGGCCCAAACACTTTCTCACTGTGTGAGTTTGGACAAGTTTCTTGACTACTCTGTAATTATAGTCTCATCTGTAAGTGAGGTAAACAATAGGACCTACTTCACAGGGCTAGCGTGAGGCTTAATAAGGGTAGCAGGTAATAAGATTAATGAGCCCATAAGGTAAGGGGGCTAATAAAGCAATAGGTAAGAATGCTCACAAGAGTTGCTACTGGCTAGCATACTAGTTGCAAACCTTTGGTTCATTCTTTCTTCCACTCTCCTAGAAGACTCTGCTGTACTTTTTTCTTTGCTTCCCACATGCTCACTCTGTTGGTGACCTGGCTTCCTGTTTCACTGAGAAAGTTGATGCAATGGAGGAGAATGTCTGTAAGCTCCCACCACTGAAGGTCCCACCTCCACGCAGGAAAGCTCACACACTCAATCTTCTCCTGGCTACAAAAGATGAATCGTGTCACCACTCTTCCATCTTTACTGCATCATCAATTTCTTCTCTTTTGGCTCATTCCTTCCAGCATTCAAACTTATTCTTTTTCATCCTATAGCTTTACAAAATCTCTGTTGATGCTTCTTCCCCCTTTGGCTATGGCTCTATTTCTCTCCTTCATTTCTGAGCAAAGTTTACATAAGAATTGTCTGTACTTGCAAATATCTGTCTTATTATTCTCTTCTGAATCTCTTTCTTTGATCTTTTGATCCCATGACTCCCCCAAATATATTCTTATCAAGGACATCAATGACATTGCTGTCACTGAACCCACTGGTCAGTTCCGCCTGTCATTTCACTTTGGACACATTTGATTACTTTCTCCAGCTCCAGGCCCACGCTCCACTTGGCCCCCCGGACTCCTTGCTGGCATGGTTGTTTGCCTGTCTTTCTGCCCCATCTCCATATCCTTGCTGACTCCATCTCATCTCCCTAAATTTTAAACTTTAGAAAAAACCAGGACGCACTACGTGAACTTTTTTCCCATCTATACCCACACCTCAGTGAGCTCATTTCTCTCAAAGCTTGCATGCTATGCATTTGTTGACCCCTCCAATATAGATTTCCAACCCAAATTGCTCCCTGAACCCCCCAATCATACACATCTCTGCTCATATAATGAATAACCATCTCAAACAAAGCTGTTTCAAAATGTATGTTTGGGGAAGCAGGCTGAAGTGTGACCTGAGGCATATCCTTTTTGTGAGTGAAAAGACTGTAAGAGGGAAGAACCACAGGAACACATTTAAAGCTTCTGTTCTTATCATATCTGCTCACATTCCAGTGGCCAACACATATCACGTGACCAAGTCCAAAGTCAGTGAGACAAAAAAAACAGCCCTGAGAGGGAGGGGGAAGAAGGAAGGAGAGACTAAAAGAGACTGATCAATACTCCAACCCATCCCACCAACTTGGCTTATTCAGCCACTTTCCAACCACCCCGGGGGGCCGGATTCCTCTGAACCTGACTCAGCCAATTGCACATTTCACAGCCCCTACTCTGCATGACTGCCTGCCCAGCCCAAACAACACTATGTTTCTGTCCTCACTTGCGGGAGATGTGGAGAGGGGGCACGGGTAGATAGCCATCCTGAGCTCAGTCCAGCAGCATCTCGACAGGGAACTTGATTTCACTCAAAGTTTCAGTCCTGAGACCTTAAACACAAGAACTCTGAGAATATCTTAAAGGCAGTGTGTAGAAACATGCAGAGAACTTCCCTTACTCTTCAGGGTAGGTTCCTATAACTCTTGGAAAAACTCGTGACTGATGGGGAAGTTGCTTGTGAATACTTGGAGAGGCAGCCAGAAGAAAAGCACCCCGGAAAGGCCGAGCACAACTGCCTTGCCTCCAAGAGCCTGCTCTGGGGCCTTCTGCTGCCAGGGTAGGGGTAGAGGGCAGCACCACTGCAATGATGCTCCCCGATTCCTGGGCTCCAGAAAATGAAGAACTAGGTGTCTTGTCTGGTTCCAAAAATTGAATCAGCATATCCAACAGCAAAAGGAAAAGCAAACATTCATTCATCTATTTGCTTATTGAATGCTGGCCAGCTATTGAGAACTTAATTTATATATGCATTAATATACAGTATTTGTCTTTCTCTTTCTGACTTATTTCACTCTAAATAATAGGCTCCAGTTTCATCCATCTCATTAGAACTGATTCAAATGCATTCCTTTTTATACCTGAGTAATATTCCATTATGTATATGTATCCATTCATCTGCTGATAGACATCTAGGTTGTGGTTCATCTTTAAAATCTTTATTGAATTTACCACAATATTGCTTCTGTTTTATATTTGGTTTTTTGGGGCATGAGGCATGTGGAATCTTAGCTCCCTGACCAGGGATCAAACCTCCACCCCAGCACTGGAAGGTGAAGTCTTAACCACTGGACCATCAGGGAAGTCCTAGGACTTAATTTTTTACTGGATATTGGAGGAGTGTTCATGTTCAGAATGTTAAACAAGCCACTCTTGTTTCACATTCAACTTACAGTCTGCTAAGAGAGCACAATTAAGTAAGCAATTAAATATGACATGAGAAGGGGTATGTTGAATTGAAAGTTTGGGGAGCATGAGACTTTACCTCGGAGGGGCCTAATTGGGCCTTGGGGAGTTAGGGAAGGCTTCCTGGAGGAAGTGTCTTTTAAGGCTTCATGAATGAGTTAGGGAAGCAAAAGAGTTTAAAATATTTTCTAGATGAAACAGACAGCATGCAAGAGGCATAGAAGCAAGAAAGAACTCATCAGGTTGCTCCTAAAAAGGATAAAAGAGGAGGGATGGAGGAGAGATGAAGCTGGGGAGAGAGACCAGGGCTGGATCAGGGCTGGATCCCTGGAAAGAGGTTTGACTTTAACTGGAGGAAATAGAAGCCACTGGGGAGCTTTTTATTGGGATAAGGATGGGGAAGCTGGGACAGACATCCAAGGGAGAGTGAGAGTGAAAGACGGCAGGAGGGAAAACAAGGTAAGAGCCAGCCAGGTGGTAAGATTGATGGCACCCGATGAGTTCCTATGGGAGAAAAAAGATGCCCACGGTCCTGGCCTCTGTCCCTGCAGAGATGGAGGCTCCAATCACAGAGATGGGGGGGGAGGGGTGGACAGAAAGAGTGAGGGTTGCTAATGAGGAAGGAGAGATACCCCAGGGAGAAGACGGTGGGCTCTGTCAGTCCGGGGCAGGTTGGAGCTACCAGGTGCTAAGAGCAGATGTTCTGCTGGTGTGAGAGCCCAGAACTCACATTCATTCATTCCCCACTTCACTCCATAAATATTTATCCAGGACTGTGCTGGATGGATGCTGAGTAAATAGGATGATTAACAACCTGCCTAATCCTCAAATGACTCAGGAGAGAGAAGTGCAAACATCACGGCAATGTCATTGGAGGCATAAAAATAGTACACACACAGGGTAGGGTGAGAGCAGGAAATGTGAGCTCTGCTTGGGTGGCCAGAGTGGTTTCCCAGGAGAGGTGACCCAGGAGAGAGCAGGCAGACAAGGAGCAGGATCCGGGCACGGGAGGAAGATGTTCTGGCTGATGAAAGAGCAGAGAGCTGCTACAACAGGAAACCCATTTAGGGAAGTAGCCAGAACGGTATATGGCTGTGGGGTAAGCCTGGAGGAAGGGAAAAAGGGCCAAAGGGGCAGGGCCTCAGGTACTGGCTGAGGGGTTGGACTCTACCCTGAGGTGAGAGTCAACAGTGGACTTGTTAAACATTTCTTTCATTGTTATTTTTACCGTTAGAGATGTCTGTGCATGTTTTTTAAATTTTATTTATTTATTTTAATTGGAGGATAACTACTTCACAATATTATGGTGGGTTTTGCCATACATGGACATGAATCAACCATGGGTGCTCCCGAATCCCCCATCCTGAACGCCCCCCACCCCTGCCACCTCCCTCCCCACCCCACCCCTCTGGGTTGTCCCAGAGCACTGGCTCTGAGTGCCCGCTTCATGTATCGAACTTGCACTGGTCATCTGTTTTACACATGGAAATATACATGTTTCAATGCTATTTTCTTATATCGTCCCACCCTTGGCTTCTCCCACATCGTCCAAAAGTCTGTTATTTACATCTGTGTCTCTTTCGCTGCCTTGCATATAGGACCATCATTGCCGTCTTTCTAAATTCCATATATTTAAATAAGTATAAAGACAATAAAGTCACAGCTACCCTTTAAGATGTAATAAAAATATTTCTCATTCTCTGTCTTCTCTGTGGATGTAATGTATGTGTATATGTATTTTTATCTTTATTAGGGAATAATTGACAAATATAATTATTTATACTGAAAGTGTACAATGTGGTGATTCGCTATCCATATACATTATACATGTGTGATTACTAAGATAAAGATTATTCACACACCCATCATCTCACATAGTTAATATCCTTACTCTTTGTGTGTGTGCGTGAGTGTGTGTGTATGTGTATGTGTGTCTGCGTGTCAGAATGCCTGAGATCTACTCTTGGCAACTTTCAAATATATAACATTAGTTATAGTCACCATGCTGTACCGTAGGTTCTGTGTGTGTGTTTATGTGCTAAGTTGCTTCAGTCGTGTCTGACTCTTTGCGACCCCATGGACTGTAGCCAACCAAGCTCCACTGTCCATGGGATTCTCCAGGCAAGAATACTGGGGTGGGTTGCCATGCCCTCCTTCAGGGGATCTTCCTGACCCAGGGATCAAATCTACATCTCTTGCATCTCCTGCATTGGCAGGCGGGTTCTTAACCACTGGCACTACCTGGGAAGTGTCTGTATATATATTTATGTATAGTTTTAATTTTTAAAACATTAGAATGCATGTTGTTTGATAAACACTAATATCCCTTGACAAAAAAACATGAGCAGTTATCCTGACGTGTTTTCACACTGTCCTCCAGAAGGTTCTACCAGTTCGTGTTCACATCAGTGCTATATGAGGTCTCCAGTTTCATCATGGCCTTGCTAATAGTTGGCATGTTTTTTTTTTTAATCATTGCCAATTAAACAAACAATTTTCTATTAACAGTGAAACTGAAGTTACTTTTTAATATGCGTTTGGCCATTTGTAGGGTTCAGCTATGCCTAGGTATCTATGTGTCTGAGCAACCCGGAGAGGGAGATTATCTTATAACTTTATTTGGGACTTGTTCCACTGGCCTTTGAATCTCCAGAGATTCCAGTTAGCTACCTGCTAGCTCTATATTTGTTGCCTCTTTGTCTTTCATTATGTCACTTTTGTTATCGTCCTCTACACGTTGAGACAGTTTCTCATGTTTGTTCTTCATTTCACTGGTGTGGTTGTTTAACAGCTTTATTGAGATATGATTTCTATACCACACAATTCACCCATCTAAAGTGTAAAATTCAGTGATTTTTTTTTTTACTATATTCATAGAGTTGTGCAAACATCACAACAATTTTAGAACATTTTCATTAGTTCAGTTCAGTTCAGTCGCTCAGTCGTGTCCGACTCTTTGCGACCCCATGAATCGCAGCACACCAGGCCTCCCTGGTGTGTCCATCACAAACTCCCGGAGTCTACTCAAACTCATGTCCATCGAGTCGGTGATGCCATCCAGCCATCTCATCCTCTGTTGTCCCCTTCTCCTCCTGCCCCCAATCCCTCCCAGCATCAGGGTCTTTTCCAATGAGTCAACTCTTCACATGAAGTGGCCAAAGTATTGGAGTTTCAGCTTCAGCATCAGTCCTTCCATTGAACACCCAGGAATGATCTCCTTCAGGATGGACTGGTTGGATCTTCTTGCAGTCCAAGGGACTCTCAAGAGCCTTCTCCAACACCACAGTTCAAAAGCATCAATTTTTCGGTGCTCAGCTTTCTTCATAGTCCAACTCTCACATCCATACATGACCACTGGAAAAACCATAGCCTTGACCAGACAGACCTTTGTTGGCAAAGTAATGTCTCTGCTTTTTAATATGCTGTTTAGGTTGGTCATAACTTTCCTTCCAAGGAGTAAGGAGTAAATGTCTTTTAATTTCATGGCTGCAGTCACCATCTGCAGTGATTTTGGAGCCCCCCAAAATAAAGTCTGACACTGTTTCCACTGTCTCCCCATCTATTTGCCATGAAGTGATGGGACCAGATGCCATGATCTTAGTTTTCGAGCTTTAAGCCAACTTTTTCACTCTCCTCTTTCACTTTCATTAAGAGGCTTTTTAGTTCCTCTTCACTTTCTGCCATGAGGGTGGTGTCATCTGCATATCTGAGGTTATTGATATTTCTCCTGGCAATCTTAATTCCAGCTGGTGCTTCTTCCAGCCCAGCATTTCTCATGATGTACTCTGTATAGAAGTTAAATAAGCAGGGTGACAATATACAGCCTTGACGTACTCCTTTTCCTATTTGGAACCAGTCTGTTGTTCCATGCCCAGTTCTAACTGTTGCTTCCTGACTTGCATACAGGTTTCTCAAGAGGCAGGTCAGGTGGTCTGGTACTCCCATCTCTTTCAGAATTTTCCACAGTTTATTGTGATCCACACAGTCGAAGGCTTTGGCGTAGTCAATAAAGCAGAAATAGATGTTTTTCTGGAACTCTCTTGCTTTTTTGATGATCCAGCGGATATTGACAATTTGATCTCTGGTTCCTCTGCCTTTTCTAAAACCAGCTTGAACATCTGGAAGTTCACGGTTCACGTATTGCTGAAGCTTGACTTGGAGAATTTTGAGCATTACTTTTTCATTACCCCTCCAAAAAAAAACCCCATGCCCTTTAGCAGACCCTCCCCAGTCCCCCAACCAGCCTCAGGCAACTACTAGTCTACTTTCTGAATCTATATATGTGCCTATTCTGGACTTTTCATATAAATGGAGTCATATAATATGTGTGTGTTTTTTTTTAAATAATACTTTCACTAGGCATAATGTTTTGAAGGTTCATCAATTTTGTGGCATATATCAGAATTTTATTTCTTTTTATGACCCAAGAATATTCCATTATACGGACACATTCTGTTTATCTGATCATCAGGTGATAGAAATTTGAATTATTTTTACTTTGGAGATATTATGATAATATTGCTGTGAACATTCATGTGCAAATTTTCATGTATATATGCTTTTGTTTCTCTTGAGTATATTCAGAGCAGTGGTATTTCTGGATCATATGGTGACTCACATTTAAACTTTTGAGGAACTGCCAGGATGTTTTCCAAAGTGGCTGCCTCATTTTATGTCCCTACGAGCCATGTCGGAGGGTTCCATTTTTTCCGTGTTCTCCCTAACACTTGTTATCATCTATTTGAGCCATTCTAGTAGGTATAGAATGGTATCTCATTATAGTTTTGATTTGCATTTTCCTGAAGGCAGTAATGTTTCCATGTGTTTATTGTCTGTTTCTGTTTTTTTACAGCTTAAATTCTGCTGCTTGAAACATCCAAAGAGGTAGCTATAAGGAGTGTACATTTCTACAAAACCACGTTCAGTTAAAACATGACTTCCAGTTTTGACTGCTTCCAATTTCTGCTACATTGTTTTGGTTCCTTTAAGCCTTTCTTTAAGGAGAAGCTGACACATGTCATGCTGAATTTCATTCCAAAATTCTGGCGGTCTTTTTCCTATGTACTTTGAAATACCACTTTCCCCTACCTGCTGCCTGATGAATGTTTAAGTGATGTTGGGTTTAACTGATGTTGGGTCCCATCTTACCAGTAGTGATCAGGTCTGCTGGAGAGAATCCTTCGCTCCCTGCTTTCTCCCTCTCTTTCCCCATCACATGCTTCAGGTTGTGTTTGTCATCATCATTCTCATCATCACTGCTATTGTAGCTGGTATTTTCTGCAGGGATTTGCAGCAGTGCCTGGAGAGAAGAAGGGAGGATGATACAGTAGTCACTTCACTGGTGAGTGTCGGAGAGATGTACGACAGAGAAGGCAGTTCAGCTTTCCGGATTCTCTACGGTGTGTGTCTCTGAGTGAAGAACAGGCTCCAGAAGGAACACCTGAGTGTCCACCTTTGTCGGAAAGTCTCTGCCTATGAGACAGAGTCAGGGAGGTTTTTCTGAGGCCAGATTCTTAGCTTCTTGTGCAGTTCCCTGGTGGCTCAGATGATAAACAATCTGCATGCAATGCAGGCTATCTGGGTTCGATCCCTGGGTCAGGAAGATCCCCTGGAGAAGGAAATGGCAACCCGCTCCAGTGTTCTTGCCTGGAGAATTCCCTGGACAGAGGAGCCTGGCGGGCTACAGTCCATGGGATCACAAAGAGTCAGACACAGCTGAGTGACTAATGTGCAAGCACGCACACACCCACACCCACACACACACACTCACACACACACACTGATGATCAATAAGATTCTCCTTAGGAGGAACAGAGAGAAACTTAGTTGCTGGTGCTGGCCCAGTGATTTCCCTTGATAGCATTGCTTGTATATTTTGGGAGGCGGGATATAAACAAAGATAAATCTTGAGTATCTTGGTGTTGGAAGTGAAACAAAAGAGGCTTTCCATTTCACTAACAACAAAATCTTGGAGTCTAATAGGAGGTCAAGGATTGGCTGCCATCCCACCTGTTTCCCACAGTCCTTAAAGAGATGTTTGGCAAAATAATAATAATAAGGCACTGTCCATGGTGGCAGATCTCTGAATCTAATGTCTTTATTTCTCAGTTGTGAGTGTGGGGTGGGGCTGGGGCAGAGAAAGGGAGCAATGGGAGGCACCTGTCTTAAGCAGACAACAGATGTCATTGTCTGTGGAGAATTTAAAAAGTTTAACAAGATTAAAAGCCATCCGCTTTTTTTCGTTATCACTACACATGATAATTCTAAATAATATCTGTGCTAAAACACTCCTCCCCTTAGTTGGACCACTTCCAACCCCCACTTTGGTAGGCCCCCACAACCCCTGCTGATTTTGATCCCACCTCACCCATGTGAGAATTCTCTCCTTTCTGTGGACCCCACCCAGGGCTCATGAATTTTGATTGCCCGCCTGCAAATATTAACACCATCCCCAGTCCTTCCCAACCCTTCCCACTCCAGCTGCCTGAGGATTTGAACCTCTATGCCAGCCCCTACCCTACCTTCCCCAGTCATCGTCTGTAACAACCCACCTCATCTCATCAGGTTTTCAGTGAGCGTGGAATTTGAATCAGATGGTTCGGCTTAGAAAACCATTCAGCAGAACCTCAGCAGGGGCTGCCCTGGTCACATAGGTCGGGAGTGCCGAGACTCTTCTGCTCCAGAGAGGCGGGGCCAGGTGCCATTTGTCATCACACTTGTAGTGTTGTTTTCCTTAGGCTAGATTTAAGAAGAAGACTATGATACTTTGCCCTCATGTCTCATTCTCAGTTCAGCTCAGTCGCTCAGTCGTGTCCAACTCTTTGCGACCCCATGGACTGCAGCATGCCAGGCCTCCCTGTCCATCACCAGCTCCTGGAGTTTACTCAAACTCATTCTAGAATGTCTCATTCTAAAGTGGGGAGAATAAAAGTAGTCTGGGAAGGTCAAGACATTTGGGAGAAAACATTTCTTTGTGGACATGAGTGAGCTAGTCTCACACGCTTGTATTCCTTACCTGGCTCTTACTGGCACTCGAATGTGTGCCCCATTGAGGGTGCACTTGACCAGCAACAGTGCTTTGAGTTACTACTCAAGTGAAGTGAAAGTCGCTCAGCTGTCTCTGACTCTTTGCGACACCATGGGCTGTATCCCACCAGGCTCTCTGTCCATGGAATTCTCCAGGCGAGAATACTTGAGTGGGTTGCCATTCCCTTCTCCCGGCGATCTTCCTGACCCAGGGATCAAACCCAGGTCTCCTGAATTTCAGATGGATTCTTTACTGTCTGAGCCGCCAGGGAAACCCTTGCAGGGTTAAAGGCTGCACCTTCAGGGATACAACTGATTCCGCAGAAGGTGTTAGAGTGTGGCATTTAGAGACACCAAGAGAAATATCGTGTTTCATATGCATTGTAATAGTCTGTACCTTTAAGACAGTGAAATTTAAAAAGCACAAGTTCAATGTCTTATTCCCTTTCCCTTGGCTATATGAGTAAAACAGATTAAATAAAAAATCCAGCCTGGCAGAGGAAGAGACTCTGCCCACTGAACACTCTGTTTGGGTCAAGGGATGGCAGACAAGCATCTCTGCTGGGATCCTTGCTCCTCCAGGCCTGAAGCATGAGGAGAACCTGCCCTCCTTGATACTGACCTCATCTCCGCCAAGGCTCTAGTGCTGATTTTGATGGTTGCTCATAGCTTGACAGTCTATTAACCTTCATTGATTCCAACTATCCCATAAACATATATATATATATACGGATATAGATATAGAGACAGAAATAGAGATATATAATGCTGTTGAATCTTACCTAGAGGAAGTTTGTTCCATGGATCATAGGATTAGGAAGACAAATGTCCATTTAAATAGGAAATTTGTCACCCAAGGATTATGCAGAATCTTAAGTTTTTGAATGGGAGCACACAGAGCAAATGTTATGTGAGGAAAATATCCCCCTACATAATATGTCCTTTGGGCCAAACATGGGTTACATTGTATTAGACTGAATAAACTGCATGAAGTTCCTGATATTTGACCACTTTTAATCTGCAAAAACAACTTCATATATTTCAGTGTAAAAGTCCCACTGTGCTTCCTGCCATTCACCCACTCAACAAACAGCAAATAAGTTGTTCACCTATGATGCTCCAGGCACTGTTCTAGGTTCTGGGAACACAGCCAAGATCAAGATAGCCAAAACCTCCTGCTTTTGTGAAGTTTATTCAAGGGAGAGGAGAGAGAGATAACCACAATAATAAGTAGAGTGAGTGTGCTATGTTAGACAGGGGTGAGAGCTGTGGGGAACAGTAGTTGTGCCCTGGGAAGGGAGAAGTGATGCTGAGTTTCAGGAGGTGGTGCCTGCAGCTGTAAATGGGTGGTCGTGCCCCACTCGAGTAAAGACCTGGGAAAGTGAGGAATGAGCCAGGTGCGTATCTGTGGAAGAACATTCCAGAAGAAAAGAGAGTGACTGCAAGGGCCCCACTCAAGTACATCTGTGAGACAGCCTTGTACCTGGAGCAGAGGGAAGAAAGGGAGATTGTTGGGGATGGGTCAGTGAGGTAACAGGGGGCCGACTGCACAGGGCTTTTAGAACCTGGTCAGGACTCTGGCTTATGCTTGGAGTGAGGTTTTGAGCAGAAGAGTAACTGGACTTGTAGTTTTAAAAGACCACTATGAAAAGATGCTCAACATTGCTAATCATCAGGGAAATACAAATCAAAATCACAATGAGCTATCACCTTGCACCTGTCAGAATGGCTACCATCCAAAGAACATACATTGGTAATGATGTGGACGAAAGGGACTCTCATGCACTGTTGGTGGGAATGTAAATTGGTGCAGCCAGTATGGAGAACAGTATGGACATTTCTCAAAAAACTTAAAGTGGAACTATCATATGACCTATTAATTCCACTCTTGGCTATATATCCAAAAAAACTCCACTAATTCAAATGTTCATAGCAGCACTGTTTACAACAGCCAAGATACAAAAGCAAACTAAATGCTGATCAACAGATCAATGGATAAAGAAGATAGGAGCAATATATATATAATGGAATACTGCTCAGCCATAAAAAAGGATCAAATTTTGCTATTTGCAGCAACGTAGATGGACTTGGCATTACACTAAGCAAAATAAGTCAGACAGAGAAAGACAAATACTGCACGACATCACTTAAATGCATAATCTAAAAACAGTACACTAAACTAGTAAATATTTTTTAAAAAGAAGTGAAGTCACAGATAGAGAAAATAAACTAGTAGTTACCAGTGGGGAGAGGGAGGGGGAAGGGCAATATAGGGGTAGGGGGTTAAGAAGGACAAACTACTTGGTATGAAATAATCTACAAGGAGGGGTTGTACAACAGGGAACATATCCAACATTTTATAACTAAAATGGAGTACATCATTTAAAAAGTGTGAATCACCATATTGTACATCTGTAACTTATATAATATTGTATAGCAACTATACTTAAGTAAATAGAAAAAAAAGATCACTATGGCTTCCATGTTGAGGGCTGGGGAAGAGGGGATAAGAGATCCCAGCTTAAGTAGGTGGGAAGGAAACAAAAAGGGGCAAATTGTGTGAAGGCTGAGAAGGGCAAGGACAGAAGCAGAGACTTCAGAGGTTGGCTGCAACAATGCAGGTGAGAGGGGGTGGTAGGTCTGGATTGGTGTGGACCAGCCAGCACACCACACATGGTTGTACAGTTGATAGTTTGCAGAGGCACCAGCCATAACCAACAGGTTGAAGGGGTCCTGGGATCCAGCCAGAGCCTAAGTATGGCACTGCATTCCTCCAGATGAGGGGAACCATTCCTTTCTCAAATGCTCTATCTACCCATTAAGTCATGGAGTGACATTTTTCTAAATATTACAAAGCATCACCATATGGACCAGCACAGACTCTGGCAGTGGCCAAGGAGCTAATGAGAAGGGCTGAGATTCTAAATGCATTGTGGATCAGTCCTGTCTGTTCTATTAACAGATTGGGTGAGGGGTGTGAGAGAACAAGAGGAATCAAAGGAAAGTACAGGGCTCTTGGCCTGAGAAAATAGAACAATGAGGCTTCCACTGGTTGAGATGGGGAAGGTTCAGGCCAGGCGGAGAGGGTGGAGGTCAGCACACCATGAGCTAAAGATGCCCAATAAACCTCCAAATGGAGATGGTCCAGTGGGCAGTTAGGTGGGAGTCTGGTGTTCAGGGCTGAGATCCATTGGATGGATATTTTAGATCATGTAAACAAACACTTCCTTGACCTTACACTTTTTTGGTCCACCTCGTGGCTGAGGAAGAACATCAGTAAGTACAGTTGATACTAACCTGAGGGCCTCAGGTTTTCCCGGCCCTGTTTTCCCCGCATCCTGCAGAGATAATGCACTGTGGGCCTTACCCCTGTGGGGATGACCCCCCCCACACACACACCAGGTTGTTCTCCTTTTCCTTGGGGCTGGTGTGAGAGGTCTTGCCCAGGAGATATATAGTTTAGGCTCAGATGTCAAGCAGTCTCAGGAACAGCCCAGGTGTTCAGGGGGTTGGGGAAAACATCCGGTCCTTAACCTGGAGAGAGACTAGGACTAGAGTCCTAGTCCAGTGGGAAGTTGAGTCCAGGGGGGCCTCAGCCTCTCTCACTGGTAGAAGAAAAGTCCCGTGTTTCCCAGCCATGCAGACTCCACTGGACATCCCTGCTCAGCTCTAGTTCGGCTCTCTGACCCCAGCGGCTCAGCACACAGGACATGGCTCTGTGGTGTCTGGATTGGGAAGTTACCCTGCTCCACCACCTCCCAGTGTCAGGCATGTCCATGGTCAAGCAGCTGGGGTCTTCCATTGCTTCCCAAGTGAGTCAGGTGATGTGTGCCTCTCTTTGAAGCAATAGGCTCAGAGAGGAACAAGAAGCTTCCATCCTTCCACCAGAAGCAACCTCTAGGGACCAGAAAGTGTGTTAGTATAAACCCATGCCCATCTTCAGGTCCAGTTTGTGTCCATCCCAGACTGACTGGCGACAAGCAGTACCAGTGCCTGTCTCCTCCCAGTCCCCCCACTCAAGCCCTTTTACAAGTGTCTTGCAGCGAAGGCACCAACACCCAGGAGGAGAGGTCAGAGCGACTTGGAGGCTAACGTGGCCAAGCAGGCCTTGTGAGCAAGGGACGGAGGACTAGCTCTCTCACCCTTCTTTCATCCGCTCTCAGGGGCCCAGGGGTCTTCTCATGACAGAGGAGCCTGGGCCTCATGATTGCCCCCCAGGGAGTCCCTACGGACCAGCATTTCCCAAGCACTCAGCTCACCCCAGACCCCAAAGATGGGTGGAAATGGTTGAGGTGCCAAGATTCAGTTCCCTTTATTTCCCCTCATTCTTGGAACCCAGTGGGGAGTAGGGGCTCACTAATCCCTAGAGGGAGCCCTAGGGCAGGAAGGGAGTCCTCTCGCTCTTTCTCCTCCTTCATCTTGACCTTGTTCTGGATTGTCACCCTCCCTCTCATACCTGCTTGAGGTTTTTAATCTGTTCCTTCTTACTCTGTCCAACTATCACAAGAGAAGTTCAACAATAAATGTGGTCCATTCCTGTCATTTTTGAGAAACAGCCCATCCAGGCTTGCAGGGAGCCCGCTAGCTTTCTGTTTCAAAGCTGGTCCCACAGTAGGGCCACAAGTCTGGACAGACTGCCCAAGAAGTCCAGCGAGGGCAAGCCCACCCGAATGCCCCTCACTGGGCTGACAGCCCAGCTTCCGTCACTTTGGTTTTGCTGAGCTTTCTTTGTTATTAACCAGCAGCCACAGTGCTGGCACCTAGGTGGCTGCCCACAGGCTCTCTGAAGCCCAGCTGGGTCCCCCTGGCCTTGAACACAAGCCTGTTGCCCCATGCAGAGATGGACAGAACTCAGGCACCCGTGCCTGGGTTCTCCCAAGACTCTGCCAAGCCTGGTTCTCCTTTCAGGCTTTCGGCATTTCCTCCTATGGTTTAGGAAATGGAAACTCCTCCATTTCTCATCTAACAAAACTGCTCTTAGCCCTCCTGCGTCAGGTGAGGGCCTCTCATGGTGATTTGACCCAAGCTCCATTCTTGGGCTTTCTCTACCCTTTTTCCCCTCTTTCCTAGATGGAGCCCTGGGGGTTGTACCCATTCTGCCTGGGATTTCACAGGGCAGGCTGAGTCAGGTGCTGCCTGTGGTCTTGGCAGGGCTGTGCAACTTTGCATCCGGGGTTTCCCATGTTCCCCATATGGGTGTATAAATCTATCCACTGTGAGTCCAGTTTAAGACTGAGCTGGGTGTGGGGAGACAGGGGGAGGGGCAATATAAGGATGAGGGGTCAGTAGGCACAAACTATTGGGTGTAAGATAGGCCTTATACAACCACTATGGAGAACAGTGTGGCGATTTCTTAAAAAACTAGGAATAAAATTACCATATGACCCAGCAATATCACTACTGAGCATAGACTTTGAGAAAACCAGAATTGAAAAAGACACATGTATCCCAGTGTTCATTGCAGCACTATTTACAATAGCCAGGACTTGGAAGCAACCTAGATGTCCACTGGCAGATGAATGGATAAGGAAGTCGTGGTACATATACACAATGGAATATTACTCAGCTATAAAAAAGAATGCATTTCAGTCACTTCTAATGAGGTGGATGAACCTAGAGCCTATTACACAGAGTGAAGTAAATCAGAAAGAGAAAGACAAATACTGTATATTAATGCATATATATGGAATCTAGAAAGATGGTATCGACAGTCTTACACACAGGACAGAAAAGGAGACACAGACATAAAGAACAGATTTTGGACTCAGTGGGAGAAGGAAAGGGTGGGATGATTTGACAGAATATCACTGAAACATATACACTAACATAAACATATACAAAAATACGTAAAGTAGACAGCCAGTGGGAATTTGATGTATGATGCAGAAAATGCAAAGCCAGCGCTCTGTGACAGCCTGGAGGGATGGGGTGGGGAGGAAGGTAGGAAGGGATTTCAGGAGAAAAGAGATGCACATATGCGTATGGCAGATTCATGTTGATTTATGGCAAAAACCATCACTATCTTGTAAAGTAAGTGAAAGAAAGTGAAAGTCACTCAGTCGTGTCCGACCCTTGGGGACCCCATGGACTATGCAGTCCATAGAATTCTCCAGGCCAGAATACTGGAGTGGGTAGTTTTTCCCTTCTTCAGGATGTTTTCCCAACCCAGGGATTGAACCCAGGTCTCCCACATTGCAAGAGGATTCTTTACCAGCTAAGCCACAAGGGAAGCCCAAGAATACTAAAGTGGGTAGTCTATCCCTTCTCCAGTGGATCTTCCTGACACAGGAATCGAACCCAGGTCTCCTGCATTGCAGGCAGATTCTTTACCAACTGATCTATCAGGGAAACCCCTAGTAAAGTAATTATCCTCCAATTAAAATAAGTAAATTAAAAAAAAATAGGCCTCAGTGATGCATTGTACAACACAGGAAGGATAGTTTATATTTTGTGATAACTGTAAATGCAAAATAACCTTTAAAAATTGTATTAAAAAAAAAAAAGACTGGGCCAGGTGTGTCTGCCTACCCTTGATCAGCTAGTCTAGATACTTTATTTTTCCATTAAAAAAAAATCCCTGCATTAGCCCTTTGCTGCCTGTCACTCCACAGCACAGAGATTTCCTCTAGAGATTCTGGTGGCTCACCTTAGGGACCCCAGTTCTCATTCTCCCAGAGGCTGGGCAGTGTATTCATACAGTAACTGCTCCATCCGAGGGCAGTATCTTGGGTCCTATTTTTCCCCTAGTCCTTCCGGATCATGAGGAGAAGCAGAGGGATGGAAGGCCTGCAGGTCGAAGGCCCCAGTTCCCCAGGTGGGGAGTCTACCATGCATGGCCGCCAGACGGCCACCCCTTCTTAGGGTCTGTACCCGCCCTCTCAGGGATTTCAGTGGCCTGCTGACATTGTGGCCACTCTGATTACTGCTCTCTCCTGATCTCCTGGCACCCTTGGGGTGGGAGAGATGTCTTTCCACCCTGGGAACCTCCTCCAGCCCTTCTGCACACTAGTTAGGCAGAATTTACTCAAAATCAACAGCCTTTACCAGCAGAAACACTGGTTCCATCACTTGTGCAGGGTTGATCATGGGCAGAAGGGTCAGTGGGTACCCAGGGTCTCCCTCCTCTTGGCTGCAAATGTTGTATTGTGCTCTATGGGGGTAGGCATGGGGGTCCACTTCTGAAAACTAAAAATACTTGGACTGAAAACCCATAAGGAGCCTTTGGGTACAGCAGCCATGACAGTGAGCTCACAGCACCCAGAGGCCTGCAGGATCCGTGCTCAGAACCAGCACAGTGAGGGAACAGCCACCAAGGACCAGGAAGGCCAACTAGGAATCTGTCAGATATAGAAATGCACCGTCTGCCAGCTAAGTGAGAAGGCCTCCATCCCCCAGAGGTCTGGCTAAAGCAAGCAGATGAACTTTCCAGGCTCCCTGCTCCCGAAAAGAGGGCTTTGCTTTAGGCCACAGAATTGCCCACCTGTCTCAAATGGATGGTCACACACTGTTGGATGATAAATGACCCCCTTTATCATGTGCTGGAAATCTCTGACTAGAGAAACTCCATTTATGACCACTCCTCCCAGGGGGCTCAGCATCATAGAATCTGCTGTCTATTCCACTTTCCTTACCATCTGCAGACACGGGGCTATGTGAGCACGGGAATGGCCAGCTCAAGAGCAAAACACAGGCACTGTCACACTTGCCCATAAAGAGAGAGAGCAAAGAGGTGGTGGTGCCCCTCTACCGGAATACAGGCCCATGTGCATCCAGCTGAATCCAGGCCAAGTGCACTCCCCTCAGTGTGAACCCAAGCCGAGCTCAGTCCTTGCAATGTGAACCCAGGTTGAGCTCAATCCTCGCAGTGTGAGCCCAGGTCAAGTTCACTCCTCTCATTGTGAATGCAGGCCAATCTCACCCGCCTCAGTGTGAACCCAGGCCAAGCTCACTCCCCTCAGTGTGAACCCAGGCCAAGCTCAATCCTTGCAGTGTGAACCCAAGAGAAGTTTACTTCCCTCAAGTGTGAACCCAGGCCAAGCTCACACTTCTCAGTGTGAACCCAGGCCAAGTTTACTCCTCTCCACATGTACCCAGGCCAAAAACATTCCCCTCAATGTGGACCCAGGCCAAGCACACTCTTCTCAACATGGACCCAAGCCAAGTGCACTCCCCTCAGTGCAGAGAGTGGGGAAATGGTTCACCTATTCCCCACCTGCCCAAGGGCATCCACACCTACCGGCACTGGCTGGTGTTTGCCCTGAGTCTTTGGCCCAATGCTTCACAAAGCTGTCCTTGAGGGCTCAGGAGCCCATCACTGATGTGGAAAGGTTGGTGGGGGGTCGGGTGGGGTGTTGGGAGGGTCAGGAGCCTGAGCTGGGGTGGGAGTCACCATGGGGAGCAGGGCCTCTAAAGCCAACTCCCAGGTTTGAATCCTCCTTGCTCACTAGTCTACCTGTGTGACTGTAACCATGTTAAAGCTCTCCAAGCTTTACTTCTCCCATATGCAAAATGAAGGTAATAACATATATCTCATAGAGCTGATGAGATGATCAGATGAGACAATACATCAAAAACACTCAAGACAGTGTCTGCCACATAGCAAGTTCTTAATAAAGGTTGAAGAAGAATATAATTTGTATTGGCAAGGTGATGTGTCCTGAAGAGTCCCTGAAGCTCCACTTCATGTGATTTAATACGAAAGTAAGCTGAAAGCTAACAAGTTAACTCGTGCTGTATCAGCTTCCACTTGGGGAACAGGAGGGACCTGCCTTGTTTCAATGGTCTATGAGGCTGCAAAGCTAACTTGGGTTGGTTGGAGAGGGGCGTGGACAGGAGTGAGGAAGGGCGCTGTCTGTCCACAAAGCACTGCAGGGCTGAGATGCTGAGAGTAGTGACTAATTCTGGACCACAAACCAGCACTGCGGTTTAAAGAGCCCCCCTCCCTGTCCCCACAGCAGCCCAGCACGTGGGCAAACAATGACACACCCAATTCTACCATCCTGGACACACTGGAGGAAGGAAGTGGTGTTATGGGGAGGGGGTAGTGCTCTAATCCCAACACCGAGATGAGAGAAAGGGATTCAAGTTGCAGAAAGGTAAACGTGTTGTCTCTTGTCTACCTGGAGCTTTGCCACTGAGAGGAAATCTAATCCAACAGTTGGGCAACTATACTGTTATGCCCATCCCCTGTCAGCCAGCTTCTAGTCCCCGGAGATCACAAGATGCTCAGCAGGGTGCTGCCAGAACAGGAAATGACAAGGGCAGCTGATTTCATCGGTGATATAAAACCCACGGTTCACATTGAGTAATAGCACACAGTACCCTGCTGAGGGAAGGGAAGAGTTGGTGTGAGTGTGTAGCTTTAACTCCACACGTTGGTGATGAGAACAGTTTGACTTTCACACCCATTGCAAACCCATTTTCCCCTCATGATTTTCATAACAAACTTGTACGACTCATCCCATTTTACAGATCAGAAAGCTGAAACATGAACTAGACAGCTAACTTGTTTAAGAGTAAGGTCAGACATGTATGTTTTATCCATGAGTTGTTGCAAACCTTAATAATCCCAAAACATACAATATAATCCTTAAAAGAAAGTATAAAATGCAAAATAAAGCAAGGGATTCATTTCTTTTTTTTAACTTTAATTTTATTTATTTTTAAAAAAATTCTGTTGAAATATAGTTGATATACAATGTTGTGTTAGTTTCAGATGTACAGCAAAGTGATTCAGTTTTATGTATATGTATATACGTATATTAACACATATAAGAACATATGCATGTTCTTTTACATTCTCTTTCCTTATACGTTGTTATAAGATATTGAGTATAGTTCCCTATACTATACAGTATATATATATACAGTAAGTCTTTGTTGGTTATCTATTTTATATATAGGGATTCATTTCCTTTTTAAGGTGTTTATTTGGCTGTGTGAGGTCTTGGTTGTGGCACCTGGGATCTTTCATTTTCATTGTGGTATGTGGAACCCTTACGTTCTGGTGTTCAAACTCTTATTGTGGTATGTGAGGTGGGATCTAGGTCCACAACCAGGGATCCAACCCAGGTCCCCTGCATTGGGAGCATGGAGTTTTAGCCACTGGACCACCAGGGAAGTCCCAGGAATTCATTTCTGATTGCTAGTTCTGATGGTAAAAAGAGGAGTTCAGTAAAATGTCTGCATTTTGGCCAGTTTTACAAAAGGAGTCAACATACTTTATATGCTATTCCAAAAAAGCTTTGTTTATGAAATTTTACATAGCCAGCACAAATTAAAACTTGGACACATTTTGAAACATCACTCTTTTCAGTTTAATGGAGAGATGGTAGTAAAGTTGTCACCAAGGAGTTTCATGTGCGGTTCCAGACACTTGGGCAGAAAAAAGAATGAAGACTTTAACCCATGGTAAGACCTTGGAGCTTAGGCATATCGTAAGTGTTTCTGCATTCAGTCTGTAAGCTCAGCTGGATTTTTACAAAAGCGTATTTCAGGTTTGAAAGATAATATTCTCAAGGAGAGGAGTCTAACAAGATCAACTTCAAATATTCCAGAACATCTGGTGGGGAGTGGGGGTAAGTGTATCAGGAAAGAGCCTACACATTTTAGAGTTGCATAGATTTTGCCCACCTTTGCCAAAGGATATTTGAATCTGGGGGATGGGGCAATCCTGAAAGCAAACTGTGGTCCTTGAACTTGCCCTTTTAAATGATCCCAATAACAAGGTGATTATGGCCACATATTGAGAGGAATTTGACCTCTGCCCATAGCACAGCTTCCAGAGCAAGTGTAAGAGCTATTTTTTACTTAGAAAAACAAACTGAAATGTCTCCATGTCTGCCACCTCTCTTCTGTCTCAGCGTCATTCCTCTGCCCACAGTTTGCCTTGGAAGCTCATCAGAGTGGCATCTCACAAGTTGCCTCCTGCCAAGGGACAGCATTTCTGACTTTTGCAGTTTTAAGGATGAAACCTTTCCTGTCTAGGTGTGTGATTTCTAGAAATGGGCTGATCAGTCAGTTGATAGCGCACAGGAAGTCATTTGGGCTTTTCACCAAAACCATCACTTTGGTCTTTGAATAACATTTCAAAATTTCTTCTCAAAATTAACATGGGCTTTAAGATAAGTGGGCATAACAGGCAACTGGACAAGCCTGGATTCATCACTTGTGCTGAATTAAAAAGCCAGGTATCAAGGGGTGCTCAGTAGGTCTGGACTCATGAGGGTCTGGGTAACAGTTTCTGTGTTACTGTGATGTCTGAATCCCAGACTTCTCATCTACAAGGACCAGATGATAATATCTACTGTGTGCAATTCTTGTGAGGATTAGGCTTCATGAATGTAAAGTGCCAGGACATAGCAGGCACTGTTAAATAGTGACTTTCCAGGTGATGCTAGTGGTAAACAACCTACTTGCCATTGAAAGAGACATAGGAGATGCAGGTTCAATTCCTGGTGGGGAAAACCCCTGGAGGAGGGCATGGCAACCTACTCTAGTATTCTTGCCTGGAGAATCCCCATGGACAGAGGAGCCTGGCAGGATAGAGTCCACAGAGTCACAAAGAATCGGACACAACTGAAGTGACTTAACATGCAGCACACCCACAATGATAATAAGGCTAGTAAGTAAGTAAGTAGTCGCTCAGTCGTGTCTGACTCTTTGCGACCCCGTGGACTGTATAGCCTACCAGGTTCCTCCGTCCATGGGATTCTCCAGGCCAGAATACTGGAGTGGGTTACCATTTCCTTCTCCAGGGGATCTCCCCAACCCAGGGATTGAACCCAGGTCTCTCGCATTGGAGGCAGACACTTTAACCTCTGAGCCACCTAACTTCCCCTAAAACAATGTCCGACGATGTGGAAGGCTGAATAATGGTCAGCCTATAGATGTCCACATCCTGATCCCCAGAAACTGAAAATGTGTGAAAGGACTTGGCAGGCGTGATTAAGTCAAGGATCTTGAGATGGGAACACGATCCTGAACTAGCCAGCTGGGCCCAGTGTCATCACCAGGGGTCTTCTAAGAAGGAGATGGGGAGATTATGTGAATATGGAAGCACAGGTTGGAGTGAGGTGAGAAAGGCGCCACAAGCCAAGGAATCCAAGTGACCTCTAGAAGCTGGAAAAGGTAAGGAGACAGTCGGTCCTCCCTCAGAAACTTCAGAGGGAACTAGCTCTGCTGAAAGTGAAGAAAGTACAAGTCATTCAGTCATGTCCAACTGTTTGCGACCCCATGAACTGTGTAGCCCACCAGGCTCCTCTGTCCGTGGCATTCTCTGGGTGAGAATACTGGAGTGGGTTGCCATGCCCTTCTCCAAGGGATCTTCCTGATCCAGGGATTGAATCTGGGTCTCCTGCATTGCAGGCAGATTCTTTACAGTCTGAGCCACCAGGGAAGCCCTGCTAACACCTTGAATTTAGCCGAGACCAGTTTTGGAGTTCTGATCTCCAGTATTATTCAGAATAAATGCAGGTTAAGTTACTGAGTTTGTGGTAATTTGTCATTAGAGCAAGCAAAACCTCATACAAAGATTCTAAAACTGATTTTCTTGGGTGGTTCATAAATTGGCTTAGGGCCAGGGAGGCAATTTCCAACAAAACAACCTTTCACTTTTTTTCAGAACAAGGTTATAACATATCCATGACATAGCTATTTCAGTAGGGAGAGTGGGAAGAACAGAGGCCTTAAAGCAGACCACGGAGCAGTGCTTCTCAGACTTTTCTGTGACTTCGAATTATCAGGGTTCTTATTAAAATGAACCTTGAACGACCCCCCCACCAGATCAGTGGATCTGCTTGCCCACTTCCTCTGGACCTCAGGCCTCAGCTCTCCTCCCGAGGGACGCCCAGCGCTCTGTCCACTGGCGGCTCCAGCTCCCGAGGGGCCTGCAGGTGCACCTCCCGCAAAGAAAGCTGCTGCTCCTGCTGCCCTGGAGGCTGGGCGAGCGTGCCCGGGGCTGCCTCTGCTCAGGGCCCTTGGACAAGCACAGCTGCTCTGCCTGATGTCGGGGAAAGCCGGCCCCAGGTAGTAGAGCAACTGTGACAAACCTGCATTTTATTGTTTTTCATACAACCTGATCGTGTACTACATTCCTTCTTCTATGAAATATGTGAGCTGTAAGAAAAGTTGTTGAATTAAAAATAAACAAAATGGACATTCCGATTCAGGTTTGGGGTGAGGTCTGAGACGCTGCATCGCTAACACATAGATGATGCAATGTTGCAGGGTCCCCAGATGAGCCTTTGAGTAGCCAGGCTCTCTAGAGGAACACGCATTTTTAAAAATCGAAGTATTGTTGATTTACAATAGTGTGTTGGATTCAAGTGTATAGTAACATGATTCAATTATCTATATATTTTCAGATTATTTTTCATGATAGGTTATTACAAGATGTTGAATATATAGTTCCCTGTGCTATATGGTATTTCCTTGTTGCTTATCAATTTTATTACATAGTAGCTTATAACTGTTAATCCCATACTCCTAATTTACCCCCTGTTCTCTCTTTCCTCTTTGGTAACCACAGATGTGTTTCCTATGTCTGTGAGTCTGTTTCTGTTTTATATATAGATTCATTTGTATTATTTTTTAGATTCCACATATATATTTGTCTTTCTCTGTGTGACTCACTTCACTAAGTATAATGTTTTGTAGGTCCATCCAAGCTGCTATAAATGGCAATGTGTCATTCTTTTTAAAGTGTGTGGGTGCATATATATGGTTTCCCAGGTGGCTCAGTGGTAAAGAATCAACCTGCCAATGCATAAGCCACAGAATGGCACCCTATTCCAGTATTCTCCCCTGGGAAATCCCATAGACAGAGGAGACTGGCAGACTACTCCATGGGGTCACAAAAAGTCAGACATAATGGAGTGACTGAGCCTGCATGCACGTGTATACACACACACACACACACACACACACACACACAATCTTAAGCCAATTGTCTGTTGATGGGTGCTTGGCTATCTCTTGGCTATTGTAAATATAACTATTATGAACTAAGGAGCATGTATCTTCTCAAATTAGAGTTTTTGTGTTTTCCAGATAAACACCCAAGAGTAGAATTGCTGGATCATGTGGTAATTTTATTTTTCGTTTTTAAGGAACTTCCATACTGTTTTCATAGTGGCTGCACCAATTTACATTTCCACCAACAGTGAACAAGGACAAAGGGAATACATTTGCTGGGCACCTTCCCAACTCTGTCCAGGCCTCTGTAAAACCTTGACAGGTGTCCGAGGCATGCCCAGGGCAGGTCGTGCATCACTCGTTTCCACTCCTACCAAGTATATTCTACGTATAAATTCAGTTGGCTCTGTTCCCAAGTGAGTGTGTCCCAAGGCAATACAAGCTGTATTCACTATTCTAATTATAGGATGAAGTTGATTACCCAAACCAATGAAATATGAGTGTGAAGAAAAAAGCAGAACTCTTTTTATGAAAATTAAGTTAATGGCTTTGGAAAGAGACAGTGAATGTATGTCACTATCAAATATGTCAAATCACAGGTGGGTAAATGCAAGGGAGAATCATAAAAATCTCTACACTGAGTGTTTTAAAATGTGCCTTTAAAATCTCACTCTCATTTTAAAGAAACCAAAACTTTTCTGACAGTGCATTACAGACAAGCTTTAAATGAACAAATATGCATCTGGGAATATGCATCTACTTTTTAAGTGAAAATTTAAAAGATCAAGTGATTGTTGCCACTCTCAGTGGTGGGGATGGTGTACTCACTCATACTTCAGACCTTTGAGTTTTCTTACACAATATTGTAGTCAGTGTTACCTACCACCCCGTCAAGCTTCAGCACCACAAGCTTGTCAGAAGTTGTGATTAATCTCTGTCTTTTGCAGAGGAAGAATCTGAAGGTCAAAAAGAAAGGCATATATTGACCAAGTTCTAGAGTCAGAAAAAGCCTCTCCATCCTGGTTCATCCTCAACTACCCGGGGTTGCTCTTCTAAACAACAGAATGTCACATTCTGACCTTTACAGAGAGAAAAAAAAAAAATCACATGTATTGCTCAGTTAAGATCAAAGAGTAAATTGAAATAGCTGTGGCAAAACCACATCAGATTGAAAGAAGTATAGGTTGGAAAATTATTCCATAAAGTAGAATACAGATGCCTATCCAAAATGGCGCTAGAGATCCCATGGCGGTTTCTCACCAGTGTGAGTGCTACTTCAAGATTACATCATGTGATAACCTGTATGGGGGAGGAATCTGAAAAAGAATGACTATATGTATATGCATAACTGATTCACTTTGCTATACACCTGAAACTAACAGAGCATTGTAAACCAGCTATACTCAGTAAAATTAATAAATAAATCAATGTATGCTAAAAGAGATTACTGCATGTGGTTGAGGGTTTGGATAAAACTGTACACATGTTTTTAATCCTTTTGTGCTAGACAGTTGAAACTTCAGTTGCAATTACTTCTGGGAGGGAAGGATGTTGTCCCAAGCTCCAGGAAATTGTAGAAGCCACACAAGACAAGCTCAGGAGCCCTACCGGGCTTCTCTATGGCCACGCTGACTCACTGCAGTCGCCCTGTCTCTCTTGAAGGATCCACATTTTGGGAGAAGCCACAGCATGAAAAAGTTAAGCATAACTTCCACATATGGAAATGCCTCACAAGGGTTACATGGATGTCCCAGAAGAGGCCACTCTGAACAGCTCCCCTCTTTCTCTATGCACTTCCTCTTTCTTTCTCCTTTTGAAATGGGTTACCAGGGAAAATGGGTGTCAAGTCTCAACAAGAGCAAACAAACAAACAAACTAGGACTTCTGATTCAAGTTGGCAAAGCTAAGCATATTCTTTTTCTTGCTCTGCTTTCCCCCAATCTCATCTAAAGGACAATAAAGAAAACCAAGAAGAATGGAGAGCATAGGAGAGGATCAGCAGACTGAGGATTTTCATGACTCTCTTGAAGCGAGTCAATAGTTAGATTTATACAGAGGGATAGATACTGGCAGAGGGATGTCAGCTCAGAACATGTCCAAGAGAAGCCTGCTGCAGAACAGAGGTACTGGACTCATGGATGAAAATGACTGAACAAATGTTTATGAAATAAACTGCAGAGTAGGTCCTTTCTCCTGTCCTCTCTCCTCCTCCATGCATACAACAAAAAGTCCACAGGAGGATAATTTCAGGATGATTAATTTCAGAGCCCCAGGATATCATTAGGACATCAGATTCTTTCCACCTCTCAACTCCGCCCTGTTCACGCTGTCACTTCACCCCACCACCAACAGATGCCACAGGAGTTCCATCCTCACAGTACCTGGTAGAAGGACCAAGGATGGCTCCCATTCTTTCATGCATCCCTTTTAAGAGAAAGCACTCTTTTCCCAGAAGCCCCTCAAACAAACCTGCCACATCTCAGTAGCCAGAACAGGGTCACATGTCTACCCTAAGCTAATCGTGGGCAAGAGGAATGTGATTCTGTGGCTGATTTAGAGCAGTACCTCTCAAACTTGAGTGTGCATCAGAATCACCTGGAGTATGTGTTAAAACACCCATTGCTGGATCCCACCTCAGAAGTTCTGGTTCAGTGAGTGTCAGGATGGGGCCAAAAACTTGCTTTTCTGAAGAGTTTCCAGGTGATGCTGATAGTGGTGGTTATTGGGTTTGAGGAAGCAACCAACAGTGAAAGGGCCCATCCTCTTTCAGCATTTTAAGTAGTTCTAACCTGACTTCCTGCCCAAGTGTTTTAAGTTAAGCCTTCTAGTGCTCACGGTCCACCCTCATGCTTAGAGCTTAGTCATCTCTCATTCAGGGAAGTTATGCTTGTAACCATCAGATGAACTGAAAGCAGAAATGGTCAAAAGTGGCTGCCCCTGGGGAGCCGGTGGGAGAAGAGGGGGTGGAAAGAAGTAATGAGATATTTTATTATGATTATGTGCCCATCTGAACTGATTGGAATTTTCTTTTCATCTGTATTATTGCTTTATTAAGAATGCTTCTGTAACGCGTGTTTTTCTTACTAAAGAACATTTTCCCTCTCTTCCTTTTTCTAATCATCCATTTCTGAGTATTAGTATCAAAGTTGTGAATGGAGCTTAATGTAGCTGGGAGTAGCTATTGAGTAACTGAGTTAAAATCATCATCATGAGCTTGAAAAAATATTTTCTATAATTTTTACTATATTTATTTACTTTGACTCACTGGGCCTTTGTTGCTGCGTACAGGCTTTCTCTAGCCATGGTGAGTGTGGGTTACTCTTTGCTGCAGTGCGCAGGCTCCTCATTTTGGAAGCTTCTCGTGTTGTGGAGCCCTGACCCTAGGCACATGGACTTTAGTAGTTGTGGTTCAAGGGCTCTAGAGCACAGGCTCACTAGTTGTGGTGCACTAGCTTAGCTCTTCCAAGGCTTGTGGGATCTACCTGGACCAGGGAGCGAATCCATGTTCCCTGCATTGGCAGAGGGATTCTCAACCACTGGACCACGAGGGAAATCCTGAGGTTGACAAAATATTAACCTCTGGTTTGCAGCAAAATTTGTCTGAGGAAGCAGACTCTTCCCCTTTGGAAAAATAATTTGAAAAGAACCTGAGGATAAATATCGCCTCCACTGCTACTCAGCGTGAAACTCCATCAAGGCCAAAATGAAAGCTCAAGAGAAAAGGGCTGAAATGGCCTACAAATGAAAGGAGAAGTCATTGGACCTCCTCAGGAAATCCACTGGAAAGCAGAGAGGAGGAGAGAAAGTTGGGTGACATTGAGAAGGAGGAATTGCATTTTGAGCTGTGAACTCTCACTTGGATCTCCTTCATCATTTCGCCATGTCCTTCTCTCTATTAAGAGTCTTACACATGCTTGTTTGAGTGAGTTTTTGTGGTGGAAACTAAAGCAGCTCTGTTTCACATTTGGCATGGGATTGACCCAGACGACCCAGGAGGAAGCAGGAAGACAACGAGGCAGAGGAGACTCAGAGAGCGACGTAAGACTGGTCCACCCCAGGGAAATGGAGCAGAAATCCTGTTTTACTTTCCACAGGCCCAGTTATTAGAAGGTCAAATGTAATTTAACCTACATCTTGAGGGGAAGGTCAGCCCCTAGTTGACATCCCAGTTCGTTATGTAAGAACTAGGAAAAAATCACCGAGTCCATATCAGGGAACGAATGTTTCACCCAGTTGACTGAGGGCTTTGACCTTGAGAAAACTGTTACCTGCTGCAGGGACATCTTCCAAAAAGAAAGAGTGGTCTGGGGTATCGAGAGTCACCTGGAATGGGAGTGAATGTCCAAAAACTGATCATGTCCTTCAGATGGAACAACTCTGAGCAATCCTAGGCTGATGTTCATCTATGCAAAAATCAGAACTCCAAGCCTGACTTATCACAGGGGCTAAGATAAAGCCCTACAACTGTTTTTAGCCTGATTTACTCTAGAATCATTATCCCATTCACCATCTAAAGAATAGGCTCTCCTATTCCAATAATAATTCTGTTCCATTGGTTCTGGTCATCATTCTTCACTAATACCCAGGAAATAATCTGAAGTTCTGCCACTAGAACAAAATTATTGTCATTTTTCCATTTACTCAAGAACTTAATGGATTCTATTCAACAAGATGTCTTAATTCAAGTTTTGTATTTTTTTCAAAGTATTTCCATGTCTCTTTACAATTGCAAGGCTAGATTGAATTAATATTTTTCCTCCCTTTCTATGGCTGATTCTCTTCTTCCTTTATAAATTATTCTATTTAACTCACTTGTAGACCTAGCATAAAATCAACCTCATGCTATCTGTCCTAAGTAATTAGTGCTCTTTTTATGGATTAATGGAAGGACTTGCCATCAGACTTTTCACTAAGCTATCTCTCTAAAAGAATAAATAACACTATTACTTTAAGGAAAATCATTCTTTAACTTATTAGAAAAAAAATCCAAAGGGAAATACATTAGCCATTTTTTGTCTTGTAATCCAGTTTGATTCTGCTCTCTTTGTCTCTACCCAGAGAGGATCATAGGCAGCATGAATGTCCACATTTGGACACAGTGTTATATTTGTCTTCCCATCACACAAGGACAATGACCACATGACTGGCTCAGGAAGGCACAGTGATAATGAAATATCAGGCACATTCACTTGCCAAATTCTAGAATATTAAGATTTTTATATAATGTGTTCCAAACATGCAGACTGGTTCCAAATTGGGAAAGGAGTACATCAAGGCTGTATATTGTCACCCTGCTTATTTAACTTACATGCAGAGAACATTATGCGGAATGCTGGCTGGATGAAGCACAAGCTTGAATCAAGATTACCAGGAGAAATATCAATAACTTCAGATATGCAGATGACTCCACTCTTATGGCAGAAAGCAAAGAGGAACTGAAGAGCCTCTTGATGAAAGTGAAAGAGGAGAGTCCAAAAGCTGGCTTTAAACTCAACATTCAGAAAACGAAGATCATGGCATCAGGTCCCATCACTTTATGGCAAATAGATGGGGAAACAATGGAAACAATGACAGACTTTATTTTTGGGGCTCCAAAATCACTGCAGATGGTGACTGCAGCCATGAAATTAAGCTTGCTCCTTGGAAGGAAAGCTATGACAGATCTAGACAGCATATTAAAAAGCAGAGACATTATTTTGCTGACAAAGGTCTATCTAGTCAAGGCTATGGTTTTTCCAGTAGTCATGTATGGGTGTGAGAGCTGGACCATAAAGAAAGCTAAATGCCGAAGAATTGATGCTTTTAAATTGTGGTGTTTGAGAAGACTCTTGAGAGTCCCTTGGACTGCAAGGAGATCAAGCCAGTCAATCCCAAAGGAAATCAACCCTGAATACTCCTTGGAAGGACTGATGCTGAAGCTGAAGCTTCAATAATTTGGCCACCTGATGCAAAGAACTGACTCATTGGAAGACCCTGATGCTGGGAAAGATTGAAGGCAAGAGAAGGGGATGACAAAGGATGAGGTGGTTGGATGGCATCACTGACTCAATGGACATGAGTTTGAGCAAGCTCTGGGAGTTGGTGATGGACAGGGAAGCCTGGCGTGCTGCAATCCATGGGGTCGCAAAGAGAGCTGGACACGACTGAGTGACTGAACTGAACTGAAATTATAACCCATTGGCTACCCACTCCAGTATTCTTGCCTGGGGAGGTCCATGGACAGAGGAGCCTGATAGGCTGCAGACCATGGGATCGCAAAGAGCCAGACATGACTGAGAGCCTAACACTCGCTCTAAGAAAGGAGCGTCTTCCTCCATAGCCACGGGAGTGCTCAGCGAGAGGAAAGCCCTTGTTTCTCGGCTCCCTCTGCTGGCCCATCAGGAAACCGCTTGTCCGCTTGTCACCAGGGGCCCTGTGCTTTCTATGTGTGTGCTCAGCTGCTCGGTCATGTCTGACGCTTTGAAGCTTCATGGATTGTAGCCCGCCAGGCTCCTCTGTCCAAGGAATCTTCCAGGCAAGAATACTGGCATGGGTTGCCATTCCCTACTCCAGGGGGGTCTTCCCGACCCAGGATTGAACGCGTCTCTTGCATCCCTTGTATTGGCAGGTGGATCCTTTACCACTGGCGCCACCAGAGGGCCGTTTTCTTGCCACACGTGAGCTGATAGGAAAGTTAGATCCACATCAATGGGGAGAATCGCAAGAAGCCCAGTGCACCAAAAGATGAAAATAGAAGAAGGGTCTTCCCAATGATAAATCCAGCTAAAATGGAGATTCTCCAGCCCACCCTACAAAGAAGTAAGCCTGAGGGGCTCAGAGATGTTTATTCTGAAAAAGAATCCAAGATGATTCCATTGGATCTCCTGGTTAGGAACCATAGGTTCTAAAATTCTCTTTTATGTTTTACATTTATTCTGGTTGCTACAGGTCAAAGTTATGTTGTTTTACAGATTTAGTAGTGGTGGGGAAAGGCTAAGAATTAACCTGATTAAATATGCTTGGTTTTTAAAATGGTACCTATAGCCTTGCTTCCTTAGGCTCAAAGCCGTGATTATGTGACCCTCTCTTCACAGTTTCTATCCTTCTGAAAAATTCTCAGAAACTAATCATTGCAATATTGGGAGGCATTCAGCACTGCACACACCCAAACTTCTGAAGTCTTGCTGATTTCTCATTTTTGGTTTTCTCATTTCCTTTCCTTAAGGGTTTTGCTAGTATCAGTGCATTCCTTCTGAAGCTGGTGAGGAGTCACCCAATGACAAAAACGTCATACCTCCGAACCTGCTCAAGCTGTTTATTGTTCACGATGACCAGGAAAATGAGGCAGGGTGCTGAATGACACACACAGCATCCTGAGCCCACAGTCCTGAGGTCTGGCAAGAGAAGAGATCTTGGCATGTCAGCTCAGTGACTGAGAGGCTGCTTCTCACTGGTCAGGGCTTGATTTATGCTCAAATCTATCAATGCTTTACCTCAGAGCTGCCATGAGAAAAACAGTTTCAAGGTTCCAGGTATACCCCTGACCTTAGCTAGACCCCTTGCAAATGTATGGTCTTGGTTATTTCCTACAAAGGGAAATAACTCAAAGTTTGTCCCAATAACCAAGGGTTAGTCAAAGTACACACAAAACAAGAGAAAAAAAGCATGTCCATAATTTGTTTTATCTAGGAAAATATTATACACACATAATATAAAAAGGAACCAGCCAGAACTGAAGAATAACATACCTGAAATAAAAAACACATCAGGAGGAACAGAGTAGATGATACAAAAGAATGCATAAGTGATCCAGAAGATAGAAAAAATAAATTAACCAATCAAAACAGAAAAAAAGAAAAGCAAATTTAAAAAATGAAAACAGATAAAAACCATCACAATATTGCAATTATCCTCCAATTTAAATAAATAAATAAATTTTAAAATGAACACGGTTTAAGGGATCTCTAGGATGATATCAAGCATACCCACATTTGTATTACAGGAGTCCCAGAAGGAGAAGAAAGAGAGAAGTAGTTCAAAAGTGTATCTGATGAAATTGCTGAAAACCTCCTGAACCTGAAGAAGGAAACATATCCAGGTACAGGAAGCACAGGGAATCCCAAACAGTGAACCCAAACAGACTTACACCAAGACATAATCTAATTAAAACACCTATAATAGGAGTGACTGGATCTGGTATTCTTTCAGAAAGCTTTGAGTACTACTTTAGAGGGTAGTTGAAAAGAACTGGAAATCTGGAACTCTGGAGTTTATCACAGTTATATTATCATATTCTCAATTATGTTTTTTAAATGGTCTTGTAAAATAAGGATTTTTCTCTTAGTGGTATAAAAGTTTTTCCGCAGTTTGTAAGAAACATCTTAATAAAGGTCTTTAAAAAGACTAAAAAAAAATAAAATAAAGACGAAATTCTAAAGGCATCAAGAGACAAACGAACAGTCACAGACAATGGACCCCATAACTGGCTTTTCTGCAGCAGGGCCTTTTTAGGCCAAAAGGGAGTGGCATGGTATATTTTAAGTTCTGAAAGGTAAAGAAATTTAAACTAGGATAAGTAAGCTAGGATACTCTACCCAACAACAATATCATTTAGAATTGAAGGAAAAATGAAGAACTTTTCAGACAAGCAACAAATAAGAGTTCAACAGTATTAAATTGACTCTAAAAAAAAGTTAAAGTATATTCTCTAAGAGGAAAAGAAAAGGCTACAAAAAGAAGGAAGCCTCTATAGAAAAGGAAAAATCCCTCTAGTAAATACAAATATATAGTAAAGGCTGAAGAAGAGAAACCTCTTAAACAAGCTAGTCCAAACATTAAAAGACAAAAAGGATCGTAAAATCAGCTGTAACTATAATAAACAGTAAAGGGGTAAATATAAAAATGTAAAATATGACATCAAAAGCATAAGATGTGGGGGAGGGGAGTAAAAATGTAGATCTTTTAGACTATGTTTGAATTTAAATGACAACCAGTTTAAAACAAGTAGATATAGTTAGAGGTCAACATATATAAATCCCATGGTAAACACAAATCAAAAATCGGCAATAGATACACAAAAACTAGGGACAAAGGAACACTAGCAAACCACTAAAGAAAATCATCAAATCACCAGGGAAGAAACTAAGGAAGAAAAGTACAGTGATGAACTACAAAAACAACCAGAAAACAAATATCAGAATGGAAAATAAATAGTGAACACCTATCAATAACTATTTTAAATGTCACTAGACTAAGTGCTCCCAAGACAGAGGGTGGTTGATTGGATAAAGAAACAAGGCCCATGTATATGCTCTCACATTAGAACTGTGAAGAGATTCACCTCACACTAAATACACAGACTGAACCTGAGTAGAAAAGATATTTCATGCAAACGGAAATGACAAGAAAGCAGGGGTAGCAATATTCACATCAGACAAAATAGACTTTAAAATGAAGTCTGTAACAAAAGACAAAGAAAGACATTATATAATGATAAAAGGATTAATACAAGAAGAGGATTTAACACTTATTAACATACATGCACCCAATAGAGAAACACCTAAATATGTAAAGAGCTTCCCTGGTGATTCAGTGGTAAAGAATCTGCCTGCATTGCCCAAGATGCAGATTTGACCCCTGTGTCAGGAAGATCACCTGTAGGAGGGCATTGCAACCCACCTGAGTGTTCTTGCCTGGAAAATATCATGGACAGAGGATCCTGGCAGACTCCACGGAGCTGCGAAGAGTTGAACACGACTGAAGTGACTGAGCACGCATAAATATGTACAGCAAATATTAACAGACATAAAGAAAGAAACTAACAATAATACAATAATAGAAGGGGACTTTGACACCCCAAGTACATCAAAGACATATCTGGGCAGAAAATCATTAAGGAAACAGTGGTTTTAAATGACACATTACTGGGTTGGACTCTTCATAGATACCTATGGGACATTCCATCCCAAAACAGCAGCATATACATTCTTTTCAAGTGCACATGGAACATTCTCCAAATATTCCAACTAAAATGGAGATTCTCCAGCCCACCCTACAAAGAAGTAAGCCTGAGATGGGCTCAGAGATGTTTATTCTGAAAAAGAATCCAAGATGATCTCCTGAAAAAGAATCCAAGATCCAAGATAATTCTATTGTACCACTTGATGTCTATTAAAATCATAAGATCACATGATAAACACAAGTTTCAACAAATTTAAGAGGATAGAAATTATACCAAGAATTTTTTTCAATTACAGTATGAAACTAGAAATCAATTTGCTACTGAAAAACCAATGAGTCAATGAAGAAATCAAGGAGGAAATCAGAAAATAGCTCAAGAAAAATGAAAATAAAAACACAACTCCCCAAAACCTATAGCATGAAGCAAAAACAGTCCTAGGAGGTAGATTTTTAGAGATACAAATCTACCTCAAGAAACAAGAAAGGTCTCAAATAAACAACCTGAAGAAATTAGAAATAGAAGAAGAAGCAAAGCCCAAAGTCAGCAAAAAGGAAGAATAACAATCAAAGGGGAAATAAATGGAGACCAAAAAAAAAAAAAAAAAAAAACCCACAAAAACAAAATAGAAAAAAACAATGAAATCAAGAGTTTATATTTTGAAACTAGGTCTCCCACGTTGAGGAGCTGAATCACCAGGGAAGCCCAAGAATACTGGAGTGGATAGCCTAGCCCTTCTCCAGGGGATCTTCCTGACCCAGGAATTGAACCAGGGTCTCCTACATTGCAGGCGGATTCTTTACCAACTTGAGCTACCAGGGAAGCCATATATTTTGAAAAGATAGACAAAACTGATAAACATTTAGCCAGGCTCATCAAGAAGAAAAGAGAGAGGATCTAAGTAAAATAAGAAATGAAAGAAGAGAAGTAACCACTGAGATCATAGAAATACAAATAATCATAAAATAATACTATGAAGAATTATATGCCAACAAATTGAACAACCTAGAAGAAATAAATTAATTTCTAGAAACATACAACCTTCTAAGACTGAATCAGGAAGAAATAGCTAGCAATAAAATTGAATTTGCAATTAAAAACATCCCAGCAAAGTCCAAGACCAGATGCCTTCACAGGTCAATTCTATAAGAAACATTTAAAGAAGTATTAATATTTCTCCTTCTCAAACTATTCCAAACAATTAAAAAAGAGGGAACACTCCCAAACTTATTCTATGAGGTCACTATTACCCTGATATCAAAATCAGATAAAAACAGTACAAAAAAAGAAAATTACAGGTAAAAATTATATTGCTTAGTTTTCAATTATTTGAAGGTATTTCAGACAAGCTTTTATTTTATTTTTTTATTTTTAGTTAAGTTCAATTTGTTCAAAGACTATACCTTATATAATTTGAATCCTTTGTGTACACAGAGAAATCTCTCTCCCATGGTGTCTACATAACTTCCTAGGCACGCACCATGATCTCTGCACTGTGGTCTCTCTTCAGATCTCCATTGGCCACAGCAGTTTCCCCTCCTGTGGCTGTCATTACTCCAAGCAGATCCTGCTCCAATGAAGCTCTGCCAGAGATGACCATCACTATCATTCCCCTGGGCTACCTGCTGTGAACAATGAGCCGTGGAGAACCAGAGTCATGCAATGTTCTAAAGAGGAATGAGAGAGAATGAGTCCCTCTCTTTTGTGCTATGTTCTATATGAGAGATCTCAAAACAGGAGCATCTTACATTTCTGTTCTCTAACAAACTAGATCCTCATAATAGAAATGACTGCTGGGGAGGTGGGTAGAAAGGGGGAGGAGAAAGAACATGGTCAAAGGTAAATGCCAAGTCAACAATGCAACAATTTCCAGAATTTTCCTTGTGGACAAGGAGCATCAGAGGTTGAGTATTTATGCATTCTTTGATTTCACCTATATAGTACAAGGAAGACAGGATCTCTGGGAAAGGATTGAGGTTTTTGTTTTGTTTGATAGAGAGGAAGATCCCTCCACTAATTTTGTATCTGATAAGGGGCTTTATTGAAAAAAATTAAAACAGGAGTGGTATTTCCTGAAGCTGGTACTAACAAATCTCAGTGGCCCTTCTTCACTACAGCTATGACTTTCTGCTAGAAGTGGCCACAGTGATGACAGCCTTAACCTAGACCATGAGACTCCTTGGAAATGTCAGAACTAATGTGAAATCACTGAGCATGTGGTCTCAAAGACCTTGAGTGGCTCAACTCTCATCAACACTGATGACTTGGGAAAGGTCTGGCCTCCCCTATCATTTGCTGTTTGCCGCTCAAATTTCAGTAGGGTATTTATGTAACTGTCCAGGACAATCACCCCCACCTAGACAAGAATTTCTAGGTCAGGTCCCTGTGAGAGATAAGAATGAGATCGTCCTGCTCCAGCTATTGATAGAGTCAGGCTCATTCATTTACTCCTGCTGCTTAAAGCCTAAGGACTCACAGGCTAGGTGCAGAGAGGTCCCAGTCAGCTACACCTTTCTGTGAAAGCTTTGTTCTGAGTTGAACACCTAGAGGCTTACCCCAAATCCAGCGACACTGAAGATCTGGCTTCTCTCCCAAAATGCTTTACCCCTGTGGGGTTTCAGGACAGTAAACAAACCCTTCGCTGCCCAGTAGAGCCCAGGCCAGCGGTGCTGGGAACATAGGCCCCTGATAAACACCATATGATGGGAGGCATGTTTTACTGACCTTTATCTCAAAATCACCATTTGTTGGGAAGCACATCTAAAGGGCCTTTCATATTAGATGTGTTGATGTCAATTCCAGATGGGATCTGCTTGTATCACACTGCTACAAGTTTGGAATTTTAAAACAGAAGAACAAATTAAAACATTAACTCAGATTGGTTAGTAGTTATATGGTCTTATGTCACCTTTGAAGCCAAATACCTGCTGTATTGGGCTTTATAGGGTCTTCCCAGGTAGCTCAGTGGTAAAAAATCTGCCTGCCAATGCTGGAGACAGAGGAAACCCAGGATAAACTCCTGGGTCAGGAAGATCTGCCTGAAGGGGGAAATGGCAACCCATCCCAGTATTCTTGCCTGGAGAATACCATGTACAGAGGAGCCTGGTGGGTGACAATCCACGGGGTCGCAAAGAGTCGGACACAACTGAATATGCACATAGGCACGCACTGTGCTTTATGTCACTGCCACGATACCAGGAGCTAACAAACGTTGAACACACGCAGTGTGTCAGACACATAATATGTGATTTCATCTAACCCATGGCCTGGTTCCTACAGGTCACTTCCTTCTGCTGCCACTGCAACTCTCCACACCAGATGGGCTCACGCCTCCAGGGAATGGATACAGTGCAGAAGGCAGAAAGTAGCCACAGGCTTTGTTCCAGGCCAGTTGGGAATTTCTTCATTATGAGCATTTATGCAAATGAGTACAATTTAAATGAAGCCTGACTCAATCACTCAATGGGAAGGCAAAGCAAGAAGAGTTCAAAAAAAGCCTTGCAGAGAGAAGCTGGAGAGCCATGGGTGGTAACTGGCCATCGCATTTCCTGCCAGAACTTTCTCGTCACAGCACACCACTTCTCTGTCTTTCTGCTTTATCTATCATGAAATGAGAGCCTCATGATGGTTAAGCCTGTAGCCCAGAGTTGATTGGATGCAATATTCAAAATCAGCTTCAACAGAACTAAGCTCTCACGAAACGGAAGAGGAAGAAGATGGCTTAACTGCTCTGGTTTCAGTTCTTTTCCTGTGAAATGAATTGCTGGACTTCATTTTCTCTAGATCCCTTAATATTCAAGCCTGTTCCCACCCACTTGACCTAAACCTGCACAGGAGACTGTGTTTTGTGGCAGGAGGACAGAAGATGCACAGTTTGACTTTTGAGGAACATAGCTTCTGGAAAGCTCTGTAATTAACATGTCCTCCTCAGGGAGCTCAGTGGTAAACTATCTGCCTACCAATGCATGAGCCACAGGTTCTATCCCTGGGTCAGGAAGATCCCCTGGAGAAGGAAATGGCAAACCACCACTATTATTCCTTGGGAAATCCCATGGACAGAGGAACCTGGCAGACCACAGTCCATGGAGGTCACAAGAGTTGAACACAACTGAACCACTGACCACACACACACCCCAAAGCGAACAACCTGTCCTTCCACCCCACTCCAGCCCCTGACCATAAGCCATTCACAGTATTTCTCTTCTCACTTGCAGTAGAGGAAAGAACAATGAACCAAGGGTTACAAAAACCAGATTCTTATCCCAAATCTCAAGATTTATTTAAAATGAATAAACAGAAAATAATAGCTCATATTAAATAAATGAATAATATGAACAAGTGATATTTTCTAACCAGTCTATTTTCTACCATCTGTATGGGTTCCTCATGAAAGTAATCAAAATCATGGTTACAATGCCTGATTATAGTCTAGAAACTGTATATACTAACTTATAGAGATTCAGAAATGAGAGATCACGATCTAGTTTGAAAAGGGAGAAAACAGAATAAATGGTGAAAAGCAATGCAGTTGTAGTCAGCTTTCCTTTAAATTGCTGCCATACCATCATCAAAAATTCCACAAATAAATACTTGGGAGAGTGTGGAGAAAAAGGAATCCTCCTACACTGTTGGTGGGAATGCAAACTTGTACAGTAGCTATGAAAAACAATGTAGAAGTTCCTTAAAAAGCTAGAGTTATCATATGATCCAGCAACACCACTCCTGGGCATATATACAGAGAAAACTCTAATTCAGAAAGATACACACACCTGTGTTCATAGCAGCAGTATTTACAATAACCAAGACATAGAAGCAACCTAAATATCAATTGACAGATGAATGGGTAAAGAAGATGTGGTACTTACATACAATGGATTATTACTCAGACATAAAAAAAGAATGAAATTATGCCATTTGCAACAATATGGATGGATATAGAGATTATCACACTAAGTGAGGTAAGTCAGACAGAGAAAGACAAATGTCACATGATATCATTACATGTGGAATCTAAGAAAAATAATACAGATGAACTTATTTACAGAAATAGACTCATAGACATAGAAAACAAACTTATGGTTAATGAAGGGGGAAAGTAGGAAGGATAAATTAGGAGTCTGAGATTAGCAGATACATGCTACTACATATAAAATAAACAACAAGGTCCTACTGTATAGCATAGAGAACTATTTTCAATACCTTATAATAAACTACAAGGGAAAGGGAAAAAATAGAATTCCTTCTCTGAGGCTCCCACTCTTACCTTCTGTAGGGTCAGGAACTAGGCAGGAGGAGCCTATGGGTGGTGGGAATGCTGTTTGGTGCTCCTTATCAGAGGAGCTGGGGAAGGTGGGCTAGTGTGGGTGTTCTTATTATCTACATTCATGGGCAATTTCTCCAGGATCACCCAGCTCCCTAAAAAATACTGACACAAATCTGGTTACGTTTTAATGGAAATTTCACATTTTTCTGGTAGATACAGAGTAACTAAAACATTCTTTCTTGTGTGTGTGTGGTGGGGGTAGAGACAAGGCACCACGCATAACTATGTGCCTAGACAGGCTCAGTGGCCCAGAATGGGACATTGGTTGTATTTAGGGGGATCATTTATGTGGGAAACTGTAAAGAAGGGCCACAGAAGTCAGCATTTTGTTGGAGGAGCTATTTCATTTTGCATTCCCACTAGCAATGTATGAGAGTTGCACCTCTTCCACATTCCTGCTATGTACATTGACTGAAAAAATATATATATAAAACCTAAACATTGAAAATTACATTTTATTCCACAGACTTACTGAAGACTTGAACCCAGGATATAGCCTCTCAGATAGCTCTGAGGGACTGTCCCAAAAAGGTAATGAGAAGCCAGGATATATAAGAGGTTCTGCAAAACAAAAACAAGACAAAAATAAAAAAGCAAAAAAAAAAAAAAAAAAAGGTAGGTAGTGGAACATTGAAATTTCACTACTAATTAGAGAAACATACATCTCAAGTTAACGAATTTAAGTGCTTTGCTATGTATGGGAATATGTCTGGGCTTAATGAAATTATTCCTTTGATATGTACCTTAACTATTTAGGGCCAGTACCTGGTTTTTCTCCATCCTGAATTCACTCAAGGTGCACAGTTGGGGATGGTGGCAGTGGTTGATGGCATGGTGGCCACAACATCCTTTGTTTACTGAATTGGCAGGTGAAGTTCTTTGTCCACATGTATAGTATTGCCCATTTGACTTCACGCTTCATGATGTCTGACTCTAGTTGAGTGACCACACCATCATGGCTATCCAGGTCATTGAGAATTTTTTGTATAGTTCTTCTGTGTATCTCTTACCACCTCTTCTTAATCTCTTTTGCTTCTGTTAGGTCCTTACTGTTTCTGTCCTTTATCATGATCATCCATGTATGAAATGTTCCCTTGGTATCCCTAATTTCCTTGAAGAAATCTCTAGTCTTTCCCATTCTATTGTTTTCCTCTATTTCTTTGCATTGTTCTTTGAAGAAGGACTTCTTATCTCTCCTTGCTATTCTCTGGAACTGTGCATTCAGTTGGGTATATCCTTCCCTTTCCCCATTGCCTTTTGTATTTGTAAAGCCTCCTCAGACAACTACTTTCCCTTCTTATATTTCTTTTTCTTTGGGATGGTTTTGGTCTCTGCCTTCTGTACAATGTTATGAAACTCCATCCATAGTTCCTCAGGCACTCTGTCTACCAGATCTAATCCCTTGAATCTATTCATCACCTTCACTATACAACTATAAGGTTTTTGATTTAGGTCATATCTGAATGGCCTAGTTGTTTCCCCTTTTTGTCGTTGTTGAGTCACTAAGTTGTGTCCAACTCTTTGTGATCCCATGGACTGTAGCCCACAAGGCTCCTCTGTTCATGGGATTTCCCAGGCAAGAATACTGAAATGGGTTGCCATTTCCCTCTCCAAGTTGTTTTCCCTACTTTCTGCAATTTAAGCCTGAATTTTTCAATAAGGAATTGATGACTGAATCAGTCAGTTCCAGGTCTTGCTGCTGCTGACTTTTTAGAGCTTCTCCATCTTCAGCTGTAAAGAATATAATCAACATGATTTTGGTATTGACCATCTGTTATGTCCATGTATAGAGTCAACTCTTGTGTTGTTGGAAGAGGGTGTTTGCTATGACCAGTGGGCTCTCTTGACAAAACTCTGTTAGCCTTTGCCCTGCTTCATTTTTTACTTCAAGGCCAAACTTGACTGTTGTTCTTGGTGTCTCTTGACTTTTGCACTCCAATTCTCTGTGATGAAAAGGACATACTTTTTGGTATTCTAGAAAGTGTTATAGGTCTTCATACAACCAATCAAGTTCAACTTCTTCAGCATCAATGGTTGGGGCACAGACTTGGATTACTGTGATGTTGAATTGTTTGCCTTGGAAATGAACCAAGATCATCTGTCGTTTTTTATATTGCACCCAGGTACTTCATTTTGCTCTCTTTTGTTGACTATGTAGGCTACTCTATTCCTTCTAAGGGATTCTTGCCCACAGTAGTAGGTACAATGGTCATCTGAATTAAATTTGCCCACTCCTGTCCATTTTATTTCACTGATTCCTAAGATGTTGACGTTCAATCTTGCCATCTCCTGCTTGACTATGTCCAATTTATCTTGATTCCTGGACCTAACATTCTAGGTTCTTATGCAAAGTTTGTTTTTTTTTAACAGCATCAGACTTTACTTTCACCACCAGATACATCCACAACCAAGTGTCATTTCTGCTTTGGCCCAGCTACTTCATTATTTCTGGAGTTTTAGTAATTGCCTCTGCTCTTCCCCAGTAGCGTATTGACACCTTCTGACCTGGGTGGCTCTGTGAATACACAGAAGAACTATACGAAAAATGTTGTAATGACCTGGATAACTATGAAGGTGTGGTCACTCACCTAGAGCTTTGCGTGTAAAGTCAAGTGGGCCTTAGGAAGCATTGCTATGAACAAAGCTGGTAGAGGAGACAGAATCCCAGGTGAGCTATTTAAAATCTTAAGAAATGACACTGTTAGTGCTACACTTGATATGTCAGCAAATTTGGAAAACTCAACTGTGGTAACAGGATTGGAAAAGGTCAATTTTCATTTCAATTCCAGAGAAGGGCAATGCCAAATAATGCTCAAACTACCAAATAATTGTACTCATTTCACGTGCTGGCAAGTTTATGTTCAAAATCCTTCATCAGTATGTGAACCAAGAACTTCCAGATATACAAACTGAGTTTCGAAAAGGCGGGAGAACCAGAGATCAAATTGTCAACATTTGTTAGATCATGGAGAAAGCAAGGGAGTTCCAGAAAAACATCTTCTTCTGCTTCACTGACTACACTAAAGCCTTTGACTGTGCTATTGTTCAGTTGCTAAGCCATGTCGGATTCTTTGTGACCCTGTGGACACACGGGGAGTTTGCTCAAATTCATACCCATTGAGTCAGTGATGCCATCCAACCCCCTCATCCTGTGTCACCCTTTCTCCTGTCCTCAATCTTCCCCAGCATCAGGGTGTTTTCCAATGAGTTGGCTCTTCACATCAGGTGGCCAAAGTTCTGAAGCTTCAGCTTTAGCATCAGTTCTTCCAATGAATATTCAGCGCTGATTTCCTTCACTGTGCGTATCATAAAAAACTGTGGAAAATTCTTAAAGAGGTGGGAGTACCAGACCACTTTACCTGTCTCCTGAAAATCCTGTATGCAGGTCAAGAAGCAACAGTTAGAACTGGACATAGAACAACTAAATGGTTCAAAATTGGGAAAGTAGTACAACAAAGTTGTACCTATTGTCACCCTGTTTATTTAACTCATATGCAGAGTACATCATGTGAAATGCTGGGCTGGATGCATCACAATTTGAAATCAAGATTGCTAGGAGAAATATCAATAACCTCAGATATGCAGATGACCCCACTATAATGGCAGAAAAGCAAAGAGGAACTAAAGGGCCTCTTGATAAGGGTGAAAGAGGAGAGTGAAAAAGCTGGCTTGAAGCTCAACATGAAAAAAAACAAAGATCATGACATCAGATCCCATCACTTCATGGCAAATAGAAGGGGAAAAGTGGAAGCAGTGATAGATTTTCTTTTTGGGGGGTCTCCAAAATCACTGCAGATGGTGACTGCAGCCATGAAATGAAAAGTCACTTGGTCCTTGGAAGGAAAGTTATGACAAACCTAGACAGTGTATTAAAAAGCAGAGACAACACCTTGCTGATAAAGTTCAGTACAGTCAAAGCTATGGTTTTTCCAGTAGTCATGTACAAATGTGAGAGTTTAACCGTAAAGGAGGCTGAGTGCCGAAGAATTGATGCTTTTGAATTATAGTGCTGGAGAAGACTCGAGAATCCTTTGGACTGCAAGGAGATCAAACCAGTCAATTCCAAAGGAAATCAACTCTGAATATTCATTGGAAGGACTGATGCTGAAGGTGAAGCTTCAATACTTTGGCCACCTGACGTGAAGAGCCGACACATTGGAGGAGACCCTGACTCTGGGAAAGAGTGAAGACAATAGGAGAAGGAGACAGCAAAGGACGAGATGGTTAAATAGCATCACTGACTCAATGGACGTGAATTTTAGCAAACTCCACGAGGACAGAGGAGCCTGGCGTGCTACAGTCCATGGGGTCACAAAGAGTTGAACACAACTTACTGACTGAACAACAACAACAATAGTATTGCTAATATCTTTTATTTTACCCATTCCAGTTGGTGAGAATTGACATCTTGTGGTTTTAATTTTCATTTTCTTAATATTTGATGATGTTTGAGAACATTTTCAAGTGCTTATTCGCACATATGAATCATATATTATCTTTTGTGAAGTATCTATACAAGTCTTTTGTCGTGTTTTATTGGGTTGCTTGTCATTTTTATGGTTAATTTTAGGAGTTGTTAAATACAGTCTGGATTCAAGTTCTTGTCAGTTTTCTGTATTTCAAAAATTTTCTCCCAGTCTGTAACTTGCCATTTCCTTAATTATGCCTTTAAATGTGCAAAATGTTTTGTTTTGATGAATTCAACTCATCAAACTTTTATTTTATGTTACTCTTTTCATGTGCTAATAAATATGTTTCTCAGAAAGAGACCCACAGACTTAGAAAATGGACTTATGATTACCGAGGGGTAGGGACGTCTAGGGAAGGTCACATACACACTGCTATATTTAAAATGGATAACCAACAAAGACCTATTGTATAGCACACGCAACTCTGCTCAATCTTATGTGCCAGACTGGATGGAAGGGAGGTTTGGGGGAGAATGGATAAATGTATATATATTTTTTAATTTATTTATTTTAATTGGAGGCTGATTACAATATTGTGATTTTTGCCATACATTGACATGAATCAGCCATGGTGTACAGGATACACGTATATATATGGCTGAGTCCCTTCACTGTTCACCTTAAATTACCACAGCATTGTTAATCAGCTAGACTTCAATACAAAAGGGTTTTGGTGTTAAAAAAAGTAAAAAAATTTTTAGAAAGTCTGTTTCTGCCCAGGATTTTGAAGATATTCTGTCTTCTGCTTGAAGTTCTATGGTTCTTGCTTATATTTTTAAGTCTTTGATCATCCAAAATTGAATATATATTGTTTGGACATTGATGGCTCAAAAATTTCTATCTCCAACTCCAATTTTTTGTATGTAATCTCTAGAGTTGTATACCCAAATGATTTTTTCAACTTCTTTATTCTGTATTAACACTTAAACTAAGTATTTCCAACTGCTCAGTTGACTACCCTCCCCAAACCTGATCATCCTCAGTGATTTTATCACATAAAATGTCATCATTTGCCCAGCTTTTCAGGAAAAAAAGACTGCCCCTATGTCTTTCTATACCATACCTGATACTGATGAAGTCTGATTAGCTTTGCTTTCCAAAATATAATATGAATCCATCCACTTCTCCACCTGTCTACCATTACCATCCTCGTCTATGATACATTTATAACACATTTGGACTACTGCTTCCTAACTGGTCCCCCTGGTTCTACCCTTGTCTACCACAGTCTATTCTACACACAGCAGTGAGGGCAATTCATGCTGGTTATTTCCTTACTCAAATCTTCCACACACTTAAAACCAATATTCTTCCATACCTACAAGAGCCTGTGGAATTTGCTCTCTGGCTGCCCTCTTCCTATCACCCATTTCCCCCATCTATTCACCTGGCACCTCCACCATGGCCTTCATGCTGTTCCTCACACACTTGAGCCTTTTTTCTCTTTCAGGGATTTTACACTTGCAGTTCCTTCAACCTGGAATGATCTGTCCTAGATATTTCCACAGTTTTTTCCTTTCACTTTATTAAGGTGTCCAGTCATGTGCATTTCCTCAAAGAAAACTTCCTTGACCATCAATCTAAAACAGCCATCACCCCCTGCTCACTGTCAGCCTTTTCTTTTTCTTTTCATGTTCTGCATCATATATTCATTCATTTGTTAGTTTATTCCCTCTGCCAATCCCCACTAGAATATGAGCTTCATGAAGCTGAAACTTTATTTGATTGTTCACCCCAGGAGCTCCAAAATCCAGAACGCCACTTGCCACATAGTTGGCCTGTAATGAATATCTGTTGAAAGAATAAATGACTTTCAACATCCTCTGCATCCCCGTGTGAAGGGGAATTAAGTTTTTCTAAAATTCCACTATGAGTTAGTTACAGAACCTTAAGCAAATGACCAACCTAGACAGCATATTAAAAAGCAGAGACATTACTTTGCTGACAAAGGTCCATCTAGTCAAAGCTATGGTTTTTCTAGTAGTCATGTATAGACATGAGAGTTGGACCATAAAGAAACCTGAGCACTGAAGAATTGACCTTTTGAACTGTGGTGTTGGAGAAGACGCTTGGAAGTCCCTTAAACAGCAAGGAGACCAAACCAGTTAATCCTAAAGGAAATCAGTCTTGAATATTCATGGGAAGGACTGATGCTGAAGCTGAAGCTCCAATCCTTTGGCCACCTGATGAGAAGAACTGACTCATTTGAAAATACCCTGATGCTGGTAAAGATTGAAGGCAGGAGGAGAAGGGTTCGACTGAGGATGAGATGGTTGGATGGCTTCACTGACTCAATGGACATGAGTTTGAGCAAGCTCCAGGTGTTGGTGATGGATAGGGAAGCCTGATGTCCTGTAGTCCATGGGGTCGCACAGAGTCAGACATGACTGAATGACTGAACTGAACTGATCTATCATGTTGCTTAAAATTCAGGGGAGTTTCACCATCTTTATGAAAATTAATTTCTAAAAAAGAGGAGCCTCCCACGGGTATTAGCCTACTGTGAGGGAAAATAGTTGCGCTCCAAAGCACAGATGATAACTTTATGGGTAAGAAGTGTGGGTAAGAAGATGGGGCAGAGGTAGAATCATACCTTTTCAAGCTCTAATAACAGCCTGGAGGCCAGAGTGGGCTCTTTGATCTTGGCCATTGAGATCACAAAGGGAATTCGCTAAGCTTTATCAAATCAGGTCTCTTGAGGCTATTCTGAATTAGGATGAGGTAGTAGTGATGTTATGTTCTGCAAGTTTGTGACTCCCACGAAATTCATATGTTGAAACCTAATGGAGAAGGAAATGGCAACCCACTCCAGTATTCTTGCCTGGAGAATCCCGTGGACAGAGGAACCTGGTGGGCTACAGTCCATGGGGTCGCAAAGAGTCGGACGTGACTGAGCGACTTCACTTTCACGTTCACTAATGCCCCATATGATGATATTAAGATGTGGAGCCTTTGAGAGGGTAAAGCCCTGATGATGGGATTACTGCTCTTATGAAAGAGACCCCAGAGCTATCTTCTGCCTCCTCCTTCATAGGAGGACACAGTGAAAAGACAGCTGTCTATGAACCAGGAATTGGGCTCTCATCAGACACTGAACCTGCCAGCACTTTGATCTTGGACTTCCTGGCCTCCAGAATCAGGAGAAATAAATTTCTGTTCTTTCCAAGTAACCTTGTCTATGATACTCTTTTATAGATGCCAGAACAGACTAAAACAAGTAGAAAGAGCATTGGCCACAACCAAAAGAACCCAATCCTACCTCCATGTTGTCGCCAATCAGCTCTGTAGCCTGCCTGGACCTCAGGCTTCAAGTTTCTAAAAAAAAATAATTAATAAGGGACTAAATATCTAATTACAAATAACAGATTGAGCACTCATATGTATCTCTGATCCTTCCTAGTGCCCATGAAAACAACTGCAAAGGAATTTTTAACAAAGAAAAGAAAAATGAAGGAGGAAAAATAGCAATAGTATTTGGAAATTGAAAAACAGGTAGAGTTAGGTGTTCAAGAAGTCAAAAATCCCCAAATCAGTGAAAACAGCTTGAGAAAGAGCCCTGTTTGCAACACTGAACCCCAAGAAAATCCAAGAATTAGTGGACCTGGCACTTTGAAAGCGAGAGTAAAGATGAGGCTGAAAACAAGGAGATGGAAAGTCTGTGGCAGAGAAAATTGAACTCCAGAATTTCTCCCAACCTTAGACAGTTAAATGTCTTTCCCAACTTATCCAGGGGAAGACCTGTTCTTTGGAGATCATTAAACGGGGAATTCTGGATTTATGGCATAAAGCACAGTTGATGGATGAATGGATAACACTCGTTGGGCACCACTTGCAAACAGGGGGATTAGATGAAAGTTTATAGCCTGAATGTTGAGAACTCTAGCTCTTTTTCATAAAATGGCACAGCTCAGCCTGTAATCTCCAAATTGGAGAATGGGAGATCCTTCTCTATGAACCTGATCACTCCAAGAGAAAAGAGCAAGTTAGATTTTTTTCCCCAAAAGATATAATTTAACCAGGGATGCTAGAATCATGCCCACAGTAGACAAGCCTTTCCTCTGTGCCTAGAGCCTCATTCATAAGTTTGTACAGTGAGTCAAGAATTCCCAGATAGTTGAGGAAACCATCTAATGTAACAATTAGACCAAAGCAAATAGAGAAAATAAAAGCTGACCCTTATGGAGCATATATGTGACCTAGGCACTATTCTAAGTACTTTATATGAATTTACTCATTTAACCCTTATAATCAGCATTTGAGTTAACACTGTTGTTATCTCCATTGAAATAAAGAAACAGAGGCAAAAAGATAGTAAGTAACTTGCCCAAGGTCACACATGTAGTAAGTGGAGAAGCTGCTATTTCAACCAGGCAATCTGGCTTAAATCTATGCTGTTAACCACCAAGCCAATAATAATAATAAATTAGACACACTTGTTAGTAATAAAGGCAATTATTAGAAAATGGAACTTCAAAAATTAACAATAATATAATCCTCTGTAATGTAAGGGAAGTTTTATCTAAGAAAATAAGAATGCTAAACAAGAAGAGAATGCTGTTAAAATGGAATACTAAGAGAACCAACGAATCTCCTTAGCAATTAAAAATGTGGAAACATACTCCTTGGAACGGAAGTAGTCCAGAAGCTAGAGCAAGTCATAGCTCTGCAGCTGATCTCCTAGATTCCAAACTTGGCCCACTCACTCTAAGTTATTCTCAGTGCAATGGGTAGAATGCTTAATTTTAAACCCTAGTTTAGACCCATATTAATTCCTTGCTTAAAACTCTCCAGCTAACTCCCCTCACAGTTAGGATGAAATTCACACAGTTACTGTGGCCAGTGAGGTCCTGCATTATCTAATGTATTCTTCACCAAGGGCAATTCTGGTCTTTCCCTCCTGACATTCCAGCCACACTAGTCTTGCTGTTCCACATCACACGAACTTGCTCCTGCCTCAGGGGCTTTGCACTTGCTAGATCCTCTGCTTGTAAAGCTCTTTTCCCAGATCTTGACAGAGCTGGCTCCTTCATTTCAAGTCTCCAAGAAGCCAAGTTTTCCCTGACCTCCAACCTAAACCACCTCCAATTCCTTTCGACCTCATTCCATGGATTGTCACTTTCTATAGCTTTAACCTGCTCTACTTTTTTTTTTTAAATAATGGTTATCACTATCAGAAATTATGTTTATGCATCTACTGTTGTTTAATTGATTGATTGATCAAGACTATAAGCTCCACAAGGGCTGGAACTTGGTCTTATTCACTGCTGAATCCCCAACACCTACATGGTCCTAATACAGAGTAAGCATTAAATACAAGATTTGTTAAATGAATAAATAATGTCAGATGGTAAAAACAATGATTCCAACTGCAATAACTTTTTATAGCTTCTCTGATTTTCAATCTGCAAAATAATAAAGTAAAAGTTTGTGCAAAACAAAAGAAACTGGTTTCATCTTTGTTACACTCTCAAGCCCTCAAGGGAGTAGCTGCAGACATCATATTTAGACTAACAGCATGCTCTGACATTTCTTCTGTGAGCCCCAGAGGCGCCTCCCTTCTGTCAGAGCCTCAGGCACAGAGGAGGAGCAATACAGCACCTCTGTTAGCTAAGTACATAAACATGTCAGCTGCTGCCTTGCTTGTTATCTGCATATAAATAAAATGCTTTCACTGGGACACACCAAGGGAGAAGCATTCTCAGTTTCAAGTGAGCTAAATTCTCCAGGAAAGTGATTCTGTTTTTTTAAATTGAGGTATAGTCAATCTACAATATTATACAAGTTTCAGGTTTATAAGAATGATTCACAATTTTTAAGGTTATACTTCATTTACAGTTATTATAAAATATTGGCTATATTCCCTGTATTGTACTATATGTCTTTATAGTTTATTTATTTTGTACATTGTAGTTTGTACCTCTTTATCCCTACCCCTATCTTACCCCTTCCTATTCCTTCTCCCCACAAGTAACCATTAGTTTGTTCTCTACATCTGTGAGTCTACCTCTTTTTTTGTCATATTCACTAGTTTTATTTTTTAGATTCCACATATAAGTGATATCATACAGTATATTTCTCTGCCTGGTTTATTTTACTCAGCATAATACCCCCCTCCAAGTCCATCCATAGTGTTGCACATAGCAAACTTTCATTATTTTTATATCTGAGTAGTATCCAATTATATGAACATACATACATATATATGTATATACCACATCCTCTTTATTCATTCATCTGTTGACCGACACTTAAGCTGCTTCCATATCTTGGCTACTGTAAATAAGGCAGCTCTAAACATTGGAATGCATGTATCTTTTCTTTTTTTTTTTTTTTAATTTTTATTAGTTGGAGGCTAATTACTTTACATCATTACAGTAGTTTTTGTTATACATTGATATGAATTAGCCCTGGATTTACATGTATTCCCCATCCCAGTCCCCCCTCCCACCTCCCTCTCCACCCGATCCCTCTGGGTCTTCCCAGTGCACCAGGCCCGAGCACTTGTCTCATGTACCCAACCTGAGCTGGTTATCCGTTTCACCCTAGATAATATACATGTTTCAATGCTGTTCTCCTGAAACATCCCACCCTCTCCTTCTCCCAGAGTCCACAAGTCTGTTCTATACATCTGAGTCTCTTTTTCTGTTTTGCATATAGGGTTATCGTTACCATCTTTCTAAAGTCCATATATATGTGTTAGTATATTGTAATGGTCTTTATCTTTCTGGCTTACTTCGCTCTGTATAATGGGCTCCAGTTTCATCCATCTCATTAGAACTGATTCAAATGAATTCTTTTTAATGGCTGAGTAGTATTCCATGGTGTATATGTACCACAGCTTCCTCATCCATTCGTCTGCTGATGGGCATCTGGGTTGCTTCCATGTCCTGGCTATTATAAACAGTGCTGCGATGAACATTGGGGTGCACGTGTCTCTTTCAGATCTGGTTTCCTTGGTGTGTATGCCCAGAAGTGGGATTGCTGGGTCATATGGCAGTTCTATTTCCAGCTTTTTAAGAAATCTCCACACTGTTTTCCATAGTGGCTGTACTAATTTGCATTCCCACCAACAGTGTAAGAGGGTTCCCTTTTCTCCACACCCTCTCCAGCATTTATTGCTTGTAGACTTTTGGATAGCAGCCATCCTGACTGGCGTGTAATGGTACCTCATTGTGGTTTTGATTTGCATTTCTCTGATAATGAGTGATGTTGAGCATCTTTTCATGTGTTTGTTAGCCATCTGTATGTCTTCCTTGGAGAAATGTCTGTTGAGTTCTTTGGCCCATTTTTTGATTGGGTCATTTATTTTTCTGGAGTTGAGCTGGAGGAGTTGCTTATATATTTTTGAGATTAATCCTTTGTCTGTTGCTTCATTTGCTATTATTTTCTCCCAATCTGAGGGCTGTCTTTTCACCTTGCTTATAGTTTCCTTTGTTGTGCAAAAGCTTTTAAGTTTCATTAGGTCCCATTTGTTTATTTTTGCTTTTATTTCTGAAATTCTGGGATGTGGGTCATAGAGGATCCTGCTGTGATTTATGTCGGAGAGTGTTTTGCCTATGTTCTCCTCTAGGAGTCTTATAGTTTCTGGTCTTACATTTAGATCTTTAATCCATTTTGAGTTTATTTTTGTGTATGGTGTTAGAAAGTGTTCTAGTTTCATTCTTTTACAGGTGGTTGACCAGTTTTCCCAGCACCACTTGTTAAAGAGGTTATCTTTTTTCCATTGTATATCCTTGCCTCCTTTGTCGAAGATAAGGTGACCATAGGTTCGTGGACTTATCTCTGGGCTTTCTATTCTGTTCCATTGATCTATATTTCTGTCTTTGTGGCAGTACCATACTGTCTTGATGACTGTGGCTTTGTAGTAGAGTCTGAAGTCAGGCAGGTTGATTCCTCCAGTTCCATTCTTCTTTCTCAGGATTACTTTGGCTATTCGAGGTTTTTTGTATTTCCATACAAATTGTGAAATTATTTGATCTAGTTCTGTGAAAAATACTGCTGGTAGTTTGATAGGGATTGCATTGAATCTATAGATTACTTTGGGTAGTATAGCCATTTTGACAATATTGATTCTTCCAATCCATGAACATGGTATATTTCTCCATCTGCTTGTGTCCTCTTTGGTTTCTTTCATCAGTGTTTTATAGTTTTCTATGTATATGTCTTTTGTTTCTTTAGGTAGATATACTCCTAAGTATTTTATTCTTTTTGTTGCAATGGTGAATGGTATTGTTTCCTTAATTTCTCTTTCTGTTTTCTCATTGTTAGTATATAGGAATGCAAGAGATTTCTGTGTGTTAATTTTATATCCTGCAACTTGACTGTATTCGTTGATTAGCTCTAGTAATTTTCTGGTAGAGTCTTTAGGGTTTTCTATGTAGAGGATCATGTCATCTGCAAACAGCGAGAGTTTCAGTTCTTCTTTTCCTATCTGGATTCCTTTTACTTCTTTTTCTGCCCTGATTGCTGTGGCCAAAACTTCCAAAACTATGTTGAATAGTAGTGGTGAGAGTGGGCACCCTTGTCTTGTTCCTGATTTCAGGGGAAATGCTTTCAATTTTTCACCATTGAGGGTGATGCTTGCTGTGGGTTTGTCATATATAGCTTTTATTATGTTGAGGTATGTTCCTTCTATTCCTGCTTTCTGGAGAGTTTTAATCATAAATGGATGTTGAATTTTGTCAAAGGCTTTTTCTGCATCTATTGAGATAATCATATGGTTTTTATCTTTCAATTTGTTAATGTGGTGTATTACATTGATTGATTTGCGGATATTAAAGAATCCTTGCATTCCTGGGATAAAGCCCACTTGGTCATGATGAATGATTTTTTTAATATGTTGTTGGATTCTGTTTGCTAGAATTTTGTTAAGGATTTTTGCATCTATGTTCATCAGTGATATTGGCCTGTAGTTTTCTTTTTTTGTGGCATCTTTGTCTGGTTTTGGAATTAGGGTGATGGTGGCCTCATAGAATGAGTTTGGAAGTCTACCTTCTTCTGCAATTTTCTGGAAGAGTTTGAGTAAGATAGGTGTTAGCTCTTCTCTAAATTTTTGGTATAATTCAGCTGTGAAGCCATCTGGTCCTGGGCTTTTGTTTGCTGGAAGATTTCTGATTACAGTTTCGATTTCCTTGCTTGTGATCATTTTGTTAAGATCTTCTATTTCTTCCTGGTTCAGTTTTGGAAAGTTATACTTCTCTAAGAACTTGTCCATTTCTTCCAAGTTGTCCATTTTATTGGCATAGAGCTGCTGGTAGTAGTCTCTTATGATCCTTTGTATTTCAGTGTTGTCTGTTGTGATCTCTCCATTTTCATTTCTAATTTTGTTAATTTGGTTCTTCTCCCTTTGTTTCTTAATGAGTCTTGCTAATGGTTTGTCAATTTTGTTAATTTTTTCAAAAAACCAGCTTTTAGCTTTGTTAATTTTTGCTATGGTCTCTTTAGTTTCTTTTGCATTTATTTCTGCCCTAATTTTTAAGATTTCTTTCCTTCTACTAACCCTGGGGTTCTTCATTTCTTCTTCCTCTAGTTGCTTTAGGTGTAGAGTTAGGTTATTTATTTGACTTTTTTCTTGTTTCTTGAGGTAGGCCTGTAATGCTATGAATCTTCCCCTTAGCACTGCTTTTACAGTGTCCCATAGGTTTTGGGTTGTTGTGTTATCATTTTCATTCATTTCTATGCATATTTTGATTTCTTTTTTGATTTCTTCTACGATTTGTTGGTTATTCAGAAGCGTGTTGTTTAGCCTCCATATGTTTGAATTTTTAATAATTTTTTTCCTGTAATTGAGATCTAATCTTACTGCACTGTGGTCAGAGAAGATGACTGGAATGATTTCGATCTTTTTGAATTTACCAAGACTAGATTTATGGCCCAGGATGTGATCTATTCTGGAGAAGGTTCCGTGTGCACTTGAGAAAAAGGTGAAGTTGATTGTTTTGGGGTGAAACGTCCTATAGATGTCAATTAGGTCTAGCTGGTCCATTGTGTCCGTTAAAGTTTGTGTTTCCTTGTTCATTTTCTGTTTAGTTGATCTATCCATAGTTGTGAGTGGGGTATTAAAGTCTCCTACTATTATTGTGTTACTATTAATTTCCTCTTTCATACTCGTTAGCGTTTGCCTTACATACTGCGGTGCTCCTATGTTGGGTGCATATATATTTATAATTGTTATATCTTCTTCTCGGATTGATCCTTTGATCATTATGTAGTGTCCATCTTTGTCTCTTTTCACAGACTTAATTTGAAAGTCTATTTTATCTGATATGAGTATTGCGACTCCTGCTTTCTTTTGGTCTCCGTTTGCGTGGAATATTTTTTTCCAGCCCTTCACTTTTAGTCTGTATGTGTCCCTTGCTTTGAGGTGGGTCTCTTGTAGACAGCATATATAGGGGTCTTGCTTTTGTATCCATTCAGCCAGCCTTTGTCTTTTGGTTGGGGCATTCAACCCATTTACATTTAAGGTAATTATTGATAGGTATGGTCCCGTTGCCATTTATTTTGTTGTTTGGGGTTCACTTTTATACCACCTTTCTGCGTTTCCTGTCTAGAGAAGATCCTTTAGTATTTGTTGAAGAGCTGGTTTGGTGGTGGTGAATTCTCTCAGCTTTTGCTTGTCTGTAAAGCTTTTGAGTTCTCCTTCATATCTGAATGAGATCCTTGCTGGGTAGAGTAATCTAGGTTGTAGGTTATTCTCTTTCATTACTTTAAGTATGTCCTGCCATTCCCTTCTGGCCTGAAGGGTTTCTATTGATAGATCAGCTGTTATCCTTATGGGAATCCCTTTGTGTGTTATTTGTTGTTTCTCCCTTGCTGCTTTTAATATTTGTTCTTTGTGTTTGATCTTTGTTAATTTGATTAATATGTGTCTTGGGGTGTTTCGCCTTGGGTTTATCCTGTTTGGGACTCTCTGGGTTTCTTGAACTTGGTTGGCTATTTCCTTCCCCATTTTAGGGAAGTTTTCAGCAATTATCTCCTCGAGTATCTTCTCATGGCCTTTCTTTTTGTCTTCTTCTTCTGGGACTCCTATGATTCGAATGTTGGGGCGTTTCACATAGTCCCAGAGGTCCCTGAGGTTGTCCTCATTTTTTTTTATTCTTTTTTCTTTTTTCTTCTCTGCTTCATTTATTTCCACCATTTTATCTTCTAAGTCACTTATCCTATCTTCTGTCTCTGTTATTCTACTCATGGTTCCCTCCAGAGTGTTTTTGATCTCATTTATTTCATTATTCATTTTTAATTGATTCTTTTTTATTTCTTCTAGGTCTTTATTAAACATTTCTTGCATCTTCTCAATCTTTGTCTCCAGGCTATTTATTTGTAACTCCATTTTGTTTTCAAGATTTTGGATCATTTTTATTATCATTATTCTAAATTCTTTTTCAGGTAGATTCCCTATTTCCTCCTCTTTTGTTTGACTTGGTGGGCTTTTTTCATGTTCCTTTAGCTGTTGGGTATTTCTCTGCCTTTTCATCATGTTTAGATTGCTGTGTCTGGAGTGGGCTTTCTGTATTCTTGTGGTTTGAGGTTCCTTTTTATTGTGGAGGTTTCACCCAGTGGGTGGGGTTGGACGATTGGTTTGTCAAGGTTTCCTGGTTAGGGAAGCTTGTGTCAGCGTTCTGGTGCGTGGAATTGGATTTCTTCTCTCTGGAGTGCAATGGAGTGTCCAGTAATGAGCTTTGCGATGGGTCTCTGTGTTAGGTGTGACTTTGGAGAGCCTGTATGTTGACACTCAGGTCTATGTTCCTGCGTTGCTAAAGAATTTGCGTGGTATGTCTTGTACTGGAGCTTATTGGCTCTTGGGTGGTGGTTGGTTTTGGTGTAGGTATGGAAGCTTTTGGATGGTCTCTTATTCCTTAATGTTCCGTGTGGTCAGGAGTTTTCTGGTTTTCTCAGGATTTGGGCTCAATTCTCCTGCCTCTGGATTTCAGTTTTATTCTTCTAATAGTCTCAAGGCTTCTCCAACTATACAGTACTGATAATAAAACTTCTAGGTTAATGGTGAAAAGATTCTCCACCGTGAGAGACAACCAGAGAGGTTCACAGAGTTACATGAAGAATAGGAGAGGGAGGAAGGAGATAGAGGTGAGCAGGAGGAGAAAAAGGGGACTCAAGAGGAGAGAGACAGATCTACGCAGTTATCTGTTCCCAAAGTGTTCTCTGTGGCCCAGACACCCACAAAGATTCACAGAGTTGGATTGGGAAGAGAAGGGGAATGGAGGAAGTAGAGGTGTTCTGAGGGAGAATAACAAAGATTGAAAATCTAGTGTAGAGGTTAGACTCTTTGAAATACAATATTTAAAAACAAAAACAAAAAAATTTAGAACTGTATATGAAGTTCAGTTTAAAAATAGGGTTTCTCTCTCTTTTTTTTTTTTTGTGGCTATAGTGAAATGAAAATGAAAGTTAAGGAATAATAGAGGAGTATTAGAGGACTCTAAAAGCAAATAGGAGAGAAAAACAAGAAAAAGAAAAAAAAAAAGAAAAGAAAAAAAAAATTTTTTTTTTTTCCCCAAATAAAAAAATCGTAAAAATATATGAAAATGAAAGTTGAGGAGTAATGGGGGAGTAATAGGGAATTATAAAAGAAAATGAAAGAGAAAAAATAAAAAATTAAAAAAAAAAAAAAAAAAAAAAAAGAAAGGGAAAGAAAAAAAAATTTTTTTTTTTAAATTAAAAAAAAAAAAAAATGTACATATATATCTAGGAATTTCTCTGAGGTTGTTGCGGTCAGCGTAGGTTCAGTTCAATTTAGATAGCTCTCTTTTCAAGCTACACTCCCTGAATATCTTGAAATGGGAGACCCTTCCTTGAAGCCGTGATACTCAAGAGGATATTTAATTTTTGTCCCCAAAGGTATTTTGGAATGCTAGTATCCCTTGTTTCTTTGGCTCTGCCTTTCTGTTTGTAAGTGGTCAGAATTCCCAGATTTGGAACCATCGGACTGGCAGGTGCTGACCTTATTTATGTGACCTCTATTCAGTCTTTAGTCCTGCTAACGATTGAGTTCCTGTTGTTCTCATCTGAAAAGAAACAGAGGCAAGTAGTGGATACCCCCGGCTCACCGTGTGTGGCACACTGGGTTTCCCTGCAATCTGGTTAATCTATGCTGTTCCCCGCCGACTACAATATAAATACACACTTGTTCATAATGAAGGCCCATTGCGGACTTCAGTTACGATTTTCCTTTTGTAGGGTACTCAGAAAATCAAAAAAGCAGCTGTATGTACGGTAACTCCTGCATTTGGGGAATCCCTTACCCAGGCTAGAGCGTTGTCAGGCACCAGACAACTTTGGCCACTCACTCTGATCTCGGCGGGTTGCAATTTAAACCGTTCCCTTAATTCCTCTCCCAGCTAGCCCCCAGTAGGAGAAACCAAGTTCTTGGGCCCGTGATCTCCTATCGTGATCGGGCCGCTTTTCCTCCTGTTCCACCCACCCAGTGTCCAATCCAGAGGCTTGGCTCTCCTAGGTTTGCACGCGCCTCTGCTTGTGCTCTTTTCCCTCTTGCGAGCGGCTCCTTCAGTCAAGCCAGAGGTTTGCCCCTGACCTCCCCTACCGCCCCTTCCTTTCCCTCACGCGGAGCACTTCATGCCGCCAGTTTGGTCCACTATGAATTATTTTAGCTATGAATTGGATTGTTTTGTAAAGTATAGTCAAGGGGTGGAATCTTGGCCCTTTTCCTTTATCCCCCCCACTGGCTCCTAATACAGCGAAGCAAATACGGTATTAATGTCAGAGGAAACTGATCCCTGCTTTTTTTAGCGACCTTTTTCTCGCAATGTGTTTCGTGCAACAGACGGTTCAATTTTGTCCCTCAATCCCTAAAGTTAAATATAAAAACAGCTGCTCTGACATTGCTGTGACAGAGGCCTCCTTCGTCAGACCTCAGCACCAAAGCAATGCCCCTAGCTAAGTCTCGTCCTCTGTTGCTGTTATCCTGCTTAAAAAAGTTTCTGGCGGGGGTCCCGTGGACAATTCTGGGTACTTTTTTTTAGCTTGGGATGTTCTCATTTAGCACTAATTTAGGGTCATGTTTACAATTTTTCCAGGTTTTTTACAGTTATCAAAACTATCCCATTCCCGTAGTGTACATAGGTTTACCCTTGTTTTAGTAAAGTTCCTCTATTCATATTTTCCCCTTCCTATCCTTCTCCAAGTAACCTAGTTTGTTCCTTTCTGGACTCCCTTATTTTGTCGTTTACTATTTTTCTTTAATTCCCTTCGAACTACAATTTCTGCCTGGTTTTTAGCTCCTAATCCTCTCAGCCTAAGCGTTTCCAGCAAACTTTCTTTTTTGAAATTGTGTATCGCATTATAAATAATCTTTTGATTAAATTTTATGATCAAAGTGTTTGACCGAACTTAAGCTCTTCCATCTTGGCTACGGGCACTCCGGCTGTATCTTTTCTAATTAGTGTTTTTGTTTTTTTCTGATCCAGGAGTGTAATTGCTGGGGCATATGATACCTCTATTTTTAGTTTTTTTTAAAAACATCAATACTGTTTTCCATAGTGGTTGCACAAATTTACATTCCTACCAAAGATGGACAAGGAAAGTGGTTCTTGACTGATGTTTCAAGGAGAATCCTTTGGAGGAAGAATAGATCAACCGACCTGCCTTTTCACAGCTGGGACAGTTTCTCTCGGCTCTAAGACATGAGGAGGAGTGGGGAGAGGAGGAGGAGAGGAGGGTGAGGAGGAGGAAGGATGGACTTTAAGCCATGAAGGAGACTTTTCTAAAGAGAGCATTTATTAATTTAGACTGTCAACTCCTATGGACTATCTACATTGTAATAATGGGTAAAGAGAGGACAATGAAAAGAAATTCGGTGGTAGTCAAAATATCTCATTTACCACAATAATAATCTCACTCCCTAAAAATGCAGTCCCCCAAGGAAGGCCTTGGCAGGCATTTTCAGCATGACAGGGCAGGTTTGGCAACTGGAGCCTAAAATCCAACCGCAAAAGGAATCCAGAGTTGAGGGCTTTGCATGAAGGCAAGACCTACCCTGGAGTTCCCACAAGTGATTCTAGAGGCAGATCTGAGAGGGTTGAAAAGGAAAGTCTCAGGCAGCAATCTTCAGTAGAGTTTGGTGTCATCTAATAGTTCTGAAGGTCAGAAGTCCAAAAAATCAGTTTCACTGGGCTAAACTCAAGGTGTTGGTGGGGCTGACTTCAGGAGAAAATCCATTTCTTTTCAGCTTCTAGGGGCCTTGGCTTGGACTCCCTTCCCCATCTTCAAAGCATGTTTCTCCAATCTCAGCTTCCATGATCACAGGGCCACCTTTCCTCCTTCTGTTTCCCACTTATAAGGACACGTGATTACATTTAGGGTCCACCTGGCCAATCCAAGACCACGTCCTCATCTCACAACCTTTGACTAAGTCACATCTGCACAGTCCCTTTGTTATGTAACAAAGCACTCATAAGGCTCCAAGGATTTGGACCTGGGTATCTTTAGGGCCAGTATCCAGCCTATCACAGTATATAAAGTAAATTCTATATACTTGTTAGAGGAAGGAAGGAATGAGAAGTGAATATCAAACCAAGAAGGCATCTTGAGACCAAAAAAAAAAAAAATGAGGAAGCTAGCTCTATATAATCAATAGATTCATTTATTATAGGGTTACTTACCTCCAGGGTGGGATCAGGATCCCAAGAACAATGATCTGGAAGCACTTGAAACTGCACTCCACATAGCTAAGGAGACATGGGGACAATTTTATAGTTAACCAAGGAGGTGGCAGTAGATGCTATGGAAACAGAAAGTACATTTCTAGGTGAAAATTAATGAATGGGGGATTTCCCAGGTGTTACAGTATATAGGAATCTGCCTGCCAACGCAGGGAACACCGGTTCAATCCTTGATCCCTGAAGATTCCATGTGCCATGAAGCAACTAGTCCTGTGAGCCACAACTACTTAACCTGTGCTCTAGAACCCACAAGCCACAACTAGGGAAGCCCCACAATGAGAAGCCCATGAACAGCAATAAGAGAGTAGCCCTTCTCACTGCAACTAGAGGAAGTCTGCACACAGCAATGAAGACCAAGCACAACTAAAATAAAATTAATTAATTTTAAAAAAAATTCATGAATGGGTAACTAGTCTCTCGAGTGCTGGGAATGTCAGTGAAGGTTTTCATCATTGTTTGAAGATGGAACAGGGCAGAGACGCCACCTGATCCTAATGATTAAACAGTATCTATTAAGTGCAAAGCCATTGACCACAGAGAAGTGATTTATTACACAGTACAGTCCCTGGTAGGGTCAGCGAAAGGACAGGAGAATCTGGAAGAGCCCAAGATGGTGTCAGTTCATGCAGTACTATATATGTATAGTATATATGTTAATAATAACCACTTCTTGTTCACTATTCATGGAGAAGACACCATTACATGATTGTTGATACTTCAGACTGAGATAAATTTGGCTTTCACAATATAATTTGATATAGCATTGGTGAGACTATGTCCTTACAACCAAAAGTGACTTTCTTCTCCCCTGTCAACAGACACACCCCGAGTGTGAATTGCAAATAATCCCTAAAATTAAGAGTTAGTTTTTAGTAGAGGTGCATGTATATTTTTCCCAAAGATTTACTGACTGAATAGCACGTTTTCAAGACCACACATTAGGGCCAACTGCAACCTCCCTCTGAATGGAAGGCATTAGACTTCCTGGCACAAGTCAGCAGAGGTGGACTACGGGTACCCCCACCCCCACCCCATGCATTAAAGACTAAAAACTCAGATTGTAAGTGAGTGCATGCAAGCACACTAAGTCACTTCAGTTGTGTCCAGTTCTTTGCGACCCTTTGGACTGTAGCCTGCCAGGCTCCTCTGTCCATGGGATTCTCCAGGCAAGAATGCTGGAGTGGGTTGCCATATCCTCCTCCTCCAGGGGGTCTTCTGGACCCAGGGATCAAACCGGAGTCTCCTGCAGCTCCTGCATTGCAGGCAGATTCTTTATCACTGAGCCACTAGGGAGAGAAATGTTAGTAAACTCCTGGGTGAGAGATGAGAGAATTGTGCCAAAGGAAATGCATGCAGCCTGGTCCCAGACTGGATGAGCCTCTCTCTCCTATGTTGAACGACCTCAGGAGAGGCAAACAAGTGCTTACAACATGCAGGCCAGCTGGAGCCCCCTTGTGGAGGGCACAGCCTACAGGCTCAAGCAACAGCTGGTGTAGACTGTGGGCAGGAGAGCCTGGCTGAAGTGATGAGCAAAAACCAAGGAGAAATTTTTGGGACCTAGACCTTCCTTGGGGAGCCTCAGTAATACTTTTAATGAGGATCACACATGAGGACTTGCTGTTACAGACAGGCGACAGTGAAATGACAATGACATTAAACAAATGTGATCTCAGCGCACTCTCACAATTGGGGGGAGGGTATATTTTTTGGTTTGGAAATAGGTTGCCATGGATACACTGACTCACTCCTGAGGACATTTTATCTAAAGACCTGACCTCCCCCTCAGGATCCAAAAGTTTTTTAACATGTCTGGTAGTACACTAAGAATAAGGTGTGGCTTGTTTCATAAACTGCCATGTTCAGAGTCTACAGACATCTTTTTTTTTCTTGGTGGGATACAAAAATAACTACACTAAAACTCAAACGCCTATTCCAATTCAAGGAGTCTATAAATTCTGTGTGTGTTTACATGAAGATGACCTTCTTTGTCCCATGCTTTTTCAATGCTGTTAAAAAAACAAAATGTACTCATTAGGTTGTGTATTATTTATTGATGCTCAGACGGCCCCCCCTTGAAGTTCATAGAAGACTTCGGTTGGCCCACTTCCTAAATAAAAAGGTCAGAGTTAGAGACATACATTTTAATGCCTCATACCGAGAACTGTTCTAACCCTGGGCTTCTGCAAGCTTACCTCTCAACAACAACAACAAAATCTATTAATTTTAGCTTTCTGGTACTTCAGGGAGCCCAGTTTTGAAACAGAATCACAGGTGCTCCATTACTTACTATCCACAGCCTCAGAGATCCCAATTTAGTGGTCACTTTGAGATCTTTTCTAATTAGCAGTGTGGAGAAGCCGAGAGTTCCTCTGGATATTGGAACCACCAGACCTGTCTATGGTCTTTTAGCTTTAGAGTCAAGGACAAAAATTCAGAAACTTTGTATGCTTAGATAGAATTCTCATTACAAGACAACTAAATGGGGGCATCCTTGTCCTCAGACACTCCTCAACACAAAGATAGTAGAGGGGGAAAATGGAAGATCAGATAGGGTAGTTCCATCTCTCAGCAACAATATTACCACTCATCTTATTGGGTTATGAGGTGTAAATAAAATCATGCTTATAAAGCGCTTAATAGAGTCACAGAGACACTTGATTAACTAGAAATAGTAGTATAGTATATTATTATTATCATTACCACTACTACTATATTCCATATTATAATAGCTGAAAAGAAAATTTAAGAAATTCTTTTTCTTAAAAAGAAAAGCTTAGCTATGATAAGGAAGCACCTTAAGGCCAGATGAAAAATTTTCCTCATGTGTGTGGTACAGATTCAATTAGAATTGTTCAGATTCTGTTTTTATTAAGGTACTAATACGCTGGAGAATGCTGAAATCCTGTTCAGGTAGTTGGACAACGTAACTTCCATTGAAAAGACAGTCATTGGAAGACAAAATGTAGTCAGGCTAGCTGATACTGAGCCATTCTGGATACAAAGTTAGGTAGAAGCAGACCTACTTAAATAGTAAAGTAAGGGACATCCCTGGCAATCCAGTGGTTAAGACTCCCTATTTCTACTGCAGGGAGTATGGGGAACCTGCAAGCTACTTGACCAAAAAATTAAAATAAATTACTTTCACCTCACTTAGGAGAAATACAGAGATAGTCCAGTGTTGAAATGGATGCCACAGAGTTACTATGGGCCCATTATCCTCCCAGGTCTCCGGTCCACCAAGCCTATACTGCAAGCCTTATTTTCATTGTACAAGATCACTGCTGGAGCCTTCACATCTCATTCTAAATAATGGAATTTTGAAAAGGAAAGAGAAAGGCACTTTCCCCTGTTTAGGGAAATGAATTTTCTACTTTCATAACTTTTCCCCTAGGTTTTACTGGTCACACATTTATCCTTAGCAGCAAGGAAGACTGGGAAACATAGTCTTTACTCTGAAATAAAAGGTCCTTTTACTAAGAAAAAAGGGGATATTAATGAGTTAAAGAAGCTAAAATTGCCAGTCACACTAAATTCATTCTTCTCTGAATATTCTCTATCTCTTTCCCTTTTCATTCCTGGTTTTTCCTTCATTTATTTCTGAATGATCATTCTACTTTTCTCTCTATATTCTGTACTTTCAATTTTATCCATTTCAAAGGCTTCAATTGTCAAGTTTGTATGGAGCTAGGAAGGTGTTAAGCCAGCTGGTTTGTGGTCCACTTCCCTCCATATTATCAGAGGGGTATTCACAGATGAGAAGGCAGATTGTTCAGTCTAATCTCCTTGTAAATCTCTTGATCACTGGATCATCTATAATCAATGAATGATTTCATATGAAAAGAGTCCCCATCAGTAAAATTTTCTTAGCAGGATAACCCTGTTTCAGGATTACTTATGTTAAATGAAAATACAGTTTGCGCATTTACGAGTCAAGACCTCTAAAAAAGTCACAAAATCCCTGTGATGATCTGTGTTTAAAAAAAAAAAGAACTATTTCAGATTTTAAATATCCCCTACCAATGAAATGACCCACAAATCTCAGTTAGAGACCTCATCTTTTATATGAGAGCAAAAGCAATGTCTGATATAGGAAGGATGTAGGTAACCACTAGATTGTCCTAGAAAATCCCTCCTTGACCTAAGCCTCTGGATTTCTTGAAATGAGATCATTAGTAAAGCTTGGTACTGAAAAGGAGCTCTAATTTGTGAGTCTAATTTGACAGTTTGATCCTTTGTGATAATTCAGTGTGGATGGTAGCCCCACTCTCTAACTTCCAATTTTCTCCTATATTCCTCATCAATAAAAACTTGATGGATATAGCCAAATGTTTTATCAGCACCTCAAAATCAATATATTTAATAATAAACTTATTTGCCCCCTCTTAAATCAGTTCCTCCTCCTGAATTTCCAGTCAGCCAAACTCAAAACATCAGCATCATCCCTTCCTGCTCCCCTTTCCTTACCTCCAGTAACACTTTAAAACCTTCACTCCATCCATGTCTTCCTTTGTATTTTTAACTTCCTTCTAATGATCTCAGATGGTAAAGAATCTGCCTGCAATGTGGGAGACCTGGTTTGAAGATCCCTTGGAGAAGGGAATGGCTACTCCAGTATTCTGGCCTGGAGAATTCCATGGACAGAGGAGCCTGGCAGGCTACAATCTATGGGGTCACAAAGAGTCGGACACGACTGAGCGACTTTCATTTTCTTTAACTTTCTAATGATTTATCTGGTTCTAGTTCTTCTGGCAAAAATCCTTCCAAAGTACTAATCTTCCTATAGTACTCTTAACACATATGATGGACTTTTAGGGAAATATAGTAAAGGTGACATAGGACCATAAAACCTAATGATATATATCACAACTGTATATATATATATATATATATATATACATATATATGTGTGTGTGTGTGTGTGTGTGTGTGTGTATCTTTTAGAAGTGGTACCATGAACAAGGTGAGAAGATGAAATTTTGAAAAATAGTACAAAGGAAGTACATACTGCATGTGGGAGGTAGACATCTTAGAGGAACAAATTAAAAATTCCTTTCTGGGTTAAAAGATTTTCCACTACTATGAGTGATAACATACCAGAAATGAGAAAAATTGCAGGATTCACCATTTTGTTTTTCACCAGCTGGGAAGAAGTCAAGAGAAGATTTGAAGAATGACCACACATGGTTAATATTTCTGAGAATGAAAAGTGACTTAGCAAAAAGAGAAAATTAAAAGTTAGATAAGAACTTGTTTTTAAATTTACAGGGTGGGTAATCCATAAGAGATACGCATGATTGCCTTCTTCCACTAGAATTCATAGTGCTGTGATTGATACTCTACCAGACAGGGAACTATCAGGAAAAACGGGGTTGGGGGTTATCCTTAATAAAGGACAGGTTTGTAACGGTACAGATAGGACTGAGAAGAAGTAACCAGGAGTAGTGAGCTCCCTAAAGCCAGCAACAAAGGCAGCCAGGATCTCCCCCAGCCCTAAAGGAAAAGGGGAGGAGTGGTACCCAAGGGAACTACATAGAATGTAGCCCCTGTGGTCTGGAAAGTTGGGAGTCAACTGAATAAATTCCCATCTTCATTCTGTCTTATCCTCTGACCCTCTGCCAGTGTCTGCCATTGACTTAATCCAACAAGAAGCTAGAAAAAATACAATATATGGCTCATCAATGGTATAACCCCAAAGTCAGTCTCCTGGATTCTAGAACAGAGTAGAGGGAGGATTCAGAGAAGCAAAGAAGAAATTGTTGTTGCTGTTCATTTGCTGTCTGACTCTGCAACCCCATGGACTGCAGCATGCCAGGCTTCCTTGTCCTTCCTTATTTCCTGTAGTTTGCTCAAACTCATGTCCACTGACTGATGCCATCCAACCATCTCATCCTCTGTCACCCCCTTCTCTTCCTGCCTTCAATCTTTCCCAGCATCAGAGTCTTTTCCAATGAGCTGGTTCTTTGTGTCAGGTAGCCAAAGTATTAGAGCTCTAGCATCAGTCCTTCCAATGAATATTTGGAATATTTCCAAATATTTGGAATATTTCCTTTAGGATTGACTGGTTTGCTGTCCAAGGGACTCTCAACAGTCTTCTCCAGCACTAATTCAAAAGCATCAGTTTTTTGGTGCTCAGCCTTATGGTCCAACTTTCAAAGTCATACATGACTACTGGAAAAACCTTTCATGAAAGCCTTCAAGTTCTATTTTTCCACCGAATGACTAGTGGAGGGGAAGAGAAATAGGAGGGGAAAAATAAAATGAAATTGGGGATAATAAACTTAGAGCAGATTATCATTGACTGAGGTGAAGACTCAGTGGCTCTCCTTGAGTTGAAGGAACAACCCAAAATCCAAGGGCAGGATGTGCACCTGTTTAGCAACAGTGAATCCCAGGATGCATGCGTGTGTGCTAAGTTGCTTCAGTCATGTCTGACTCTTTGTGATGCTATGGACAGTAGCCCTACCAGGCTCCTCTGTCCATGAGATTCTCCAGGCAAGAAAACTGCAGTGGGCTGCCATGTCCTCCTCCAGGGGATCTTCCCGACCCAGGGATCAAATCAATGTCTCTTAACGTCTCCTGCATTGTCAGGCAGATTCTTCACCACTAGTGTCACCTGGGAAGCCTAAACCCCAGGATAGGACTTAAAATTGTAGAAAAAAGACCCAACCCACCAATCATGGCTATAAATAGCTCCTCTCTTCCCATCCTATGCAAAGCAGAACATGGAGCACTACTATCTAGCTGAAGCTCAAATGGAAGAAACAGAGAGGACATAAAATCACTGTATTTGGGCAATAGAGCTGATTCTGCCCAAGGTCAGTAAAATAAAAAAACAAACAAACAGGACAACAATGCACATTTATGCAAAAAAGAAAGTAAGAAAGAAGAAAAAAGAGGAAAAGGAAAGAGATCCTGCAAAAGAAAAATGAAGTCTACTATGGAATAAATAAATATCAAAGGAACAAAGAGAAACAAATACAGCAAATGTTGGAAATCTTAAACATATAGAGAGAATATGGAAACTCTGAAGAAAGAAATACATTTGTCAAACATAATGAAATAAAAAGATATATTTCAGAGATAAGGATACTCCACATTTCCAGCCAAGAGTAAAGCTCTAAGGAGAGAGAGCTTGCTCCCTTAATTGCTTACAAGACACAGAAAGACTAAAAATAAAAGAAATGTATATTCAACTCAAGAATGTATGAAAGGGTCAACAATATTAAAATGAGGAAAATAGAAACAAAATACAACTATTGGGTTGGACAAAAGTTCACTTGGGTTTTTCCAGAACACCATGCAGAAAAATCCAAGGGAACTTTTTGGCCAACCCAATATAAGACCTAAAAGTAACAAAACAAGAGAAGCAAAGCAGTCACTGATAGCTAAATCTGTCTTGTGCTTTCCATCAACAAAATGCCTGGTCTCTTTGAGACCAATTGCTAAAGAACAGGAGCTGAAATTATGTCATATTCATTTTTGTAACTTCATAGTCTAAGACAATATATGATTGTTAAATAATTTTATGAAAGAATCCTGAGTATCCAGGTTATAAGGAAAGAGACCATCTCTAGCTTCTTGAATGAATTTTTGCCACATGGATGAGGTTTGGGGCCACTGAGAAGGCACAGGACAGACAGTGGGTGAATCACAGTGCCTCTAGAGGTGTTTTTATAAGAAAAGTACCCCCCAAAAAAGATCTGTTGATTTAATTCCATTCACATGCACATGCGTCTTCCTTCCTGCCATCTCCATTTCTACCAATGCCCACTCTGAGGTGTGCTTGCCTTGGCCTCCCTCTCAGGCAGGTGTTCTTAACCAGTTTAGGGGCCATAAACACTGATGGTGGGCTTCCCTGGCAGCTCAGACAGTAAAGAATGTGCCTGCAGTCCAGGAGACCTGGGCTCAATCCCTGGGTTGGGAAGATCCCCTGGAGGAGAGCATGGCAACCCATTCCAGTATTCTTGCCTGGAGAATCCCATGGACAGAGGAGCCTGGAAGGCTACAGTCCATGGGGTTGCAGAGAGTCAGAGACGACAGGGCACAGCACAAACATTGATGGAAAAAATCCACTGTTACTCTCACTAACCTATCATTAAACTTTAGTAATTCCTGCTATTATGATATAAGCAACACATCCCTTGAATATTAACAGTCACTGAAACCGTTCCCAAGAGAAATGATAAGATACTTTATATTACATTGCAGCTTGAAAAGAGAGCTCAAAATGTCATTCACATTCATCACTACTTCCAAAGCATGGTAGTTATTCAGTTCAGTTCAGTTCAGTTCAGTTGCTCAGTCATGTCCGACTTTTTGCAGCCCCATGGACTGCCGCACTTCCCTGTCCATCACCAACTCCCAGAACTTGCTCAAATTCATGCCCATGGAGTTGGTGATGCCATCCAACCATCTCGGTAGTTATAACAACCATCATGGTAGTTAATAACCCTGATCTTAATCTGATAATTTAAGGTCTTAAATATTTAACTTAGAAAAGTTAATATAAATATTGATACAATTATACTATAAATTAAAAAAAATATTTGGATAAGAGTATGTCCATATAATTGATTTTTTTTGGCATACCTATGTATTTTGTTTAATACCTTTTATTCAATACACTGTTTTGAGAAGGGGCTATGAACTTCAGAAGATGTCAGAAGCACCCATGACATTCAAAGGTTAAGAACTCTATATCAGGGTCAGCTGCTGAGGGTAATAAAAACTTCTCAGAGAAGGAAAAATGAAGGTGGGATTTATGTCATTCTTGGATTTTGAGAAAATCTGATTAACTTAAGAGATGATTTACCACAAAGGAGACAGGCATTTATTTGGTATACTAGAAGGCACATGGAAGATCATGCAAAGGCTGCAGCGCAGACTGATCACAAGCTAGAGCCCACGAGTGGAGCTTCTTGCCTTCAAATCTCAACCATTCACTCCTTGAGTGACCTTGAGCAGCTCTGTTTCCTCATCTATGAAGCAAGAGTCATACACACCCCCACCTTGGAGGGTCTCTTCTGAGGACTGTGCAAGATAATTCCTGTGACCTGCTCAGCTCAGCCCCTGACACATGGTGGATGCCCCTCACTGCAGGTTTTTTAAAGTCAGCCAAATTTTGTTTCCACTTTCTCCTCCACATTCTTTCTGTGCTTTTTTCCGCCTAATGATGAGATGCCTCCTTCACCCCATCATACAGACCAGCTTCGCAAAGCTGCTTTCTGTCTCTCCTTCCCTCCACGCTCTCCTCCCATCAGAACCCACTCTCAGATAAGCCCTGCACTATTGCTTATGTCTCTGCTTTCTTTTCAGTGCTTCGTTACCTCTTCCAGGGATGACAATCTTATCGTTGAGTGAGAAGTCTTTTCTCCCAGCAAAAGATCAATTTCGGTTTACTGGAGCAGATAAAAGTAATGTTTCTCTTCCCATGTAAAGTGCTTGCCTTCTGCTTTTATACAACCCACTTGTGCTGTTCAAGTCTGACCTTGTCCAAAGTCTCTTTACCTCTCATCTTCACTTCTGATACCACTGAACACATAGGCCTGCCCTTCCTCTGGACACCAGACTAGGCCACTCTTCTTTATCACTTTCCTCTGCTTTTCTAGGGCAAGGCAGCTATTCTCAGGGACAGGGGCCTGATATCTTTCTTTTATATTCCTAGGGATCCCCAACTGAGCATTTAAAGAAAGAATGGCTATAAAAATTTTTAGGAGTTCTTCCCTAAAGCCTCCTGATCTCCACGTCTGTGCTGAAAGTTCCCAGGGGTAGGATGAGTTAAACTTGGCTTGCAAAGGAACCAGGAATGTCTCTGTTAAACTCTTTAAGGGTCTCCAGAGAAGGTCAGGCTGGAGATGAACCTCCTCTCAAGGGTTCTTGGAAAGGATCCTTCTCTTTCCAAGATTGATGCTCCCTACATTCATGAATGCTGTGGTAGCAAAACTCTGGACTGAGCTTCAGGAGCTCTGGGGTCTCACCCTGGCACTTACAGTTACCAGCTGCGTGATATTGAACTTCTCTTCCCCTCTCTGGACTTCAGTTTCATTACCTGCAAAATAAATCATTGGAATTTGATATTCTTACACTCTAGGAAGGAGAACTGGATTCATTCTTCGTGGACACATTCCAAAATTAATCATATTTTTCAAGAAACAGGACGTGTGTTTATAATTTTCTGGCAATCTTACAATTTCTTTAGCATTCTTTTCCACACTGAGCATGGAACTTGTTTCACGCTTCAGGGCTTGCTATGGTGACTGCCATTTCATAATGTCTTTAAGAAATTATTCTTTAAATGTATACTCATTAGGCAAAACCTCTCAAAGTTTTACTCTAAACCTGCCCTCCTCTTTTACTTTGGTTTAGGAGATGGTTTGATTTTATAAAATCATGTTTTTATTCTTCTATATGGGACAATGTGCATATCTCTTTGCATACTGAAAGTATTTAGAAAATAGAGAAGAAATACATAGGTACAAGTGCCACCCTGTTGGAGTTTCTACCCGTTTTTAGAGAAGCAATCAGCTGGACAGACCACTGCTCAGCTCAGTGACTCAGCCGCTAATCTGAAAGAGATGTAGTACCCTAGGTTCATCTCCTGGCTCATTTTCCATGTGTGGACACTGAGCCTGTTCAAAGATTTAGCCTTAGTTAATGTAATCAGCATAAAGTGGTCCTCAGATTTCCAGTCTTGGCACTCAGGTGCTATGGTTTTACCAAAGTAGATTTATAGGAAAAAAATATAAACCAGCTAAATCTCTTTAGGATGGAGAGAAGTTCACAGGCAAGAGGAACATGAAATAGAATTGTTCTCAGAATTCATATGATCATGGAATCAGCTTCTATTCAGTGTTCACTCAGAAAACCAACACACGGTAACTGGAAAAAGAATAAGGGAGGAAGGAAATTACAGGAATACTATGGTTAATAATTATATATAGAGAGAGACTATTTATTTCACTTGATAATAACATTTTCATTCATTGTACAATCACAAACAGACATCTAGAAATATTACAGACAGGCAAACAAGTGAAAATTTGATATTTGATCAGGAAGAGGTTTCAATGTCACATGTAAAAAGCTCCCATTTAATACAGTCAACTCATGTTTAACATTCCTAATGGAAAATGAACATAAGGACAATAAATTATGTCATATTATTATTTTTCAGTTCAAACTGAACTATTTCAGTTCAAACTAAAACTATTTTCCTAGTTTTAGAATGCAATAGAATTGCCTTCCAAACCAGATTGGCTTCAGGCTAATATTTTAATTAGTTTTCATTCTCTGAGAGTATTCTAGTTAAACCAGAGGGTAAATCTTCTGGATGATGAATAAAAAGAAACAAACAGGTTTTGAAATATGTCTTCCAGGCAAATACAGTAACTATTAAAGAAACAAAAACAAAAAACTTTGCCATCAAAACTAAAGAGTTGACTATATTTGGAGGGGGAAACACCATACATACATCACTTAAATAGCATTATATCAATAGATGTGATGCTCTAGAATTATTTAATAAGAAGATAAATCCATTCCACATTTATACACCCCCATGAGATGAAACTGGACTGAGAAACAAGTATCACATTTCCCAGATTCATGCTGGCTAGGAACAGGCATGACTGATACTTCCATGATCAATCACAAAGATGCTCCGATTCTGAAGTTTCTAAAACCCTGAGCTCATTTTCTGACTGGAGACCTAGCTACCATTTCCTTTCACAATTCTGCCACCAAATTTCAACGTCTTATTGTACCAATCTGTTAATAGAAACATAATGCACAAATAGAACTGCTAACAGGGATAAAGGAATAATTCACACAAACAATATGAAAGAGGGAGATGGTGAGGATTCTATGATATATAAGCTAAGATGACAAGCTTTTCCTTGTCCAGGGCACTACACATAGCTATTAGTCCACTCTTGATTACTTGCATGGTTGAAAGAGTTTTCCCATATATTATCTCATTGGTTCTTCACAGTCATCTCATTGGTAGCTGTCACAGGTTTTATATCATCTTCATTGCCTCCAAGAGGCCTTATCCAGGCCCATACAGGTGATAGATTCAAGGCTGGATCAGATCTTCTGGTTCCAAATTTCCAAATTCAAAACACCAAACAAAGGAGGTGGATTAAAAAGAGGGACAATCCCTCAATAAGCCTGTAGTCTCTGAATCTCACTGTTGGGCCCCCCACCACCTATTTGTATGTTTCTTTCTTTCCTGGGTACCCAGGGTGAGAGTCAGGACCAGGGATAGAAGGGGAGATTGCAGAAAGAGCCAGGAACCTGCTTTGTATTCTTGCCCCAGGCCAGGAAGTGTTAGGAGTGAACTCAAGCCTAAGAACAATCCCAGAGATAGGTTATCTCAGTGTCTGATGAGTAGCTGAGATGATCCCGAGAGAACCTCACCCTACAAACATATAGACCACAGTCTTAAGTGACTACTCAGGCTCCCTTCTGGAAAACCCATTATTCCACACTATGTCCCATCATTTTTGTTTTTTTTTGTTCAATCCCTATTTCTTTCTGCCAATCAAATATCATCAACAGATATAGATTTCACCAGTGCCTACACTTAGCACAAATTAGATGTTAATTGAATGTCAGCCACTGGTGATGGTGTAGTCACACCAGTTTTAGAGATTCTGAGCTTCCTGAACACAGAACTGACATATTTGTCCATTTCTTTTGCCCTATGCGGCAAACCTAGAGTTCTTGGTTGATAGTGTGGGCTTCAGCACATTGTCAGGGGCCCAAAGGTCCTGTTCTGGAGTTATTTCAGCCTGATGCAGTCCACCTCTTCTGTGGCAGGCACCCCTGTGGTTTTGAGGTCAAGGTCCCCACTGGACTTACTGTCATTGTAAGAGGACTTCCAGTGGAGCAGCATAATCTTCTTGAAGTACTTGATGGTGTTATTCTTGACAGTCACGAAGCACACGGTGTTGATCATGCTGTTGCTCATTGCAATACACTCGACCACGTAGAAAGCCGTGAGATAGTGTTTCTCCTTCACAAACACTGCGGGGAAGAAGTCCCGCACGATGGTGAAGCCGTAGAAGGGCGCCCAGCACAGCACGTATGCTGTGAGGATGCACATGAGCACCAAGACGGTCTTCCGGCGACAGCGCAGTCGCTTTCGGATTTGCTCCGTCTGGAAACCAGGGACGGCCTTGAACCAGAGCTCTCGGGAGATCCTGGCATAGCATAGGGTCATGGTGACCACTGGGCCCACAAACTCGATGCCAAAGATGAAGAGGAAGTAGGACTTGTAGTAGATCTGCTGGTCTACTGGCCAGATCTGGCCACAGAAAATCTTCTCCTGGCTCTTGACAATGATGAGGACCGTTTCAGTGGTGAAGTAGGCTGATGGTATGGCAATGAGGATGGACACCACCCACACCAAAGCAATCAAGCCGGTGGCTGTTTGATACTTCATCCGGGGTCTCAGCGGGTGGACAATGGCCAGATATCTAGGATAAGGACACAGTTGGTATCAACATGTAGTAAGGAAGTGCTGGAGGATATTATTTTTGCAACATTGAGGCACAATCAAATGGCACCTATGGTATGTGGGCTTCCAGGAAAGGCAGACTTGCCTGCCAGCTCCAGCCCCACATCTACTAGCTGTACAACCTCAGGAAAGTTATTTTTAATTGAAGGACAGCTGTTTTACAATGTTAATTTCTGCTGTATAGCAAATATACATCCCTGTGCTATACAATAGGATCTTGCTTTTTATCCATTCTATATATAATAGTTTGCATCTGCTAACCCCCAACTGGTAATCTATCCCTGTCCCAACCCCTACCCCTTGCCCCTTGGAAAAAACAAGTCTGTTCTCTATACCTGTGAGTCTCTTCTGTTTCATAGATAAGTTCATTTAGGTCATATTTTATGGCAACCCACTCCAGTATTCTCGCCTGGAAAATTCCAAGGACAGAGGAGCCTGGTAGGCATGGGGTCTCAAAGAGTCAGACACAACTAAACCACTTCATTTCACTTCACTTCTTAGATTTCACATACAAGTGATACCTTATGATATTTATCTTTCTCTTTATGACTTACTTCACTGAGTATGATAATCTCTAGGCCCATCCATTTTGCTGCAAGTGACATTATTTCATTGTTTATGACTAAGTAATATTCCATTGTATATACGTACCACATCTTTATCCATTCAGCTGTCGATGGACATTTAAGTCGTTTCCATGTCTTGGCTATTATGAATAGTAAGGCTTGAACATAGGGCTGCATGTACATTTTTGAATTAGCATTTTCTCCAGATATATGCCCAGGACAGGCAACTTATGTTTAATCTCTCTGAATCTCGACTTCCTTATCTGCAAAAGTTTTTGCCTGTTTGTTTTTAAAGATTAAACGTGCCAGTATACACACAATTTCTGGCACAGTTTTAAACATGGTATACACTCAATAAATGGTAACTATTATTATTAAATGTAATAATAACATTTCCTATGGGTTTCTAGCCTGGCACTATTCCCAGGTTCATGCTGTTTTCAGGGAAATTCATCCTAATTACCCCACAGTTTAGAGTTAATAGGACTTGATAATTCCAAGGACTTGTTGGGAGAATTTGCCCTTTCTGATAGAACTAGTGGGCAAGGTTTTGCTTTCATTCCATACTTTTAAATACATTAAAACCATTGCTCTACATGCAAAGGTGAAAGAAAAGCATGTGACCGCTTATCTTATTTTTCAGGCTGGAAAATGCAACTTAGTGAGAAATGACTGACTTTCTCAAGGTCATATACCATAGTACTCTCAATAGAAAACATTTAACCCTATCTCACATGGTTGATGTGAAAATCAATTGAGAATATACATGAACATGTGTTTTGAACCACAAAGCAACAGAGAGTAAAAGATAGTGGTTTTGTCCTTTCCCCCTAAACCACACTGCTGTTGCCACAGTTGTCCGGAGAGAAGAGAGAGCATTTGCTGGGGGATGTGCGTCGTTCGTGCAGCATGAAAGCATCCTTCCCAGAGCGAGCGCACACACTTAGGCAGACAGCTCTGATTTCCTGGAAGACATTCTGTCTGGCAGGGGGTAGAAGCAGGAGAAGGAGAAAGATGGAAAGTGAAGTGGGAGGGAATGACTAATCAACGCTGGAAATAAACATATCCTCATGCATCCACAGCTTATTCCTGGTAAAACCAAGGGCAAACATGACAGGGGCTTGAAGAAAGCTAAACAATTCTGTTTTCTTTGCAACTGATCCCCTTGAGGTCATCTTACTTGGAATTCTGATTGGAAGGGGAGGTTCATTCTGTTTTTTTCATATCATATTTCTGCTGTTTCTGTCCATCCCATAACACAGACAGCCAACCCCGCTGAGTGTCACTTGGAGAGTTCATTGGCACAAGACTTCTGCTTTCTTCCAGATGTTAGATGAAGTTGGATGGGTTGGGTTCACCCTGGCCACCCAACTGACTGCTTGACAGGTTCTACCACCAGCAACAAACCCTGATACTCGCCAGTCTCCCAGGCTGGATGCTAAGGGTGAAGTGGGAATGCCTGCAGCGTGTTGGCAGTGCCTTTGTCAATGCATGCAGTGGACCTCCCTGAAGACCACGTCGCTCCTGCTGTAAGGAGGACAACCAATCTGCTCTGAGCCATAGCAAAAACTAAGAGTTTAGAGCTTCTGTTCTCATCATCTCTCTCCCTTATCTACCCCACCATATTCTGCTGATTACTCTGTCAAAGAATGTTTCTGTATTCATACTTGCTTGCTATCTGAACTTACACTATACAATTCTATTCCTCCTTTTCCCACTAGTAATTTCCTAAGTCTTTATGATGTTTCAAACTCAGAGTGTTTTTTCAATGACCATGTAAGAGAGAACACTGATCCAGGAATGAGAATATTAAGAATCTAATCCCAGCTTTGCCACAAACATGTGAATTTGTCATTTTTTTAGCCCTGTGGACTCGATTTCCTTATCTCTGACATGGGAATATCAACTATCTTTCCAAGCTCACAGAGATACTGTGAGGCTCCAAAGTGACACTGCATATAAACAATAGACTGTTAATATGCAAGAAATTGTTAGTATCCTAAAATGTATTTTTCAGAGCTATTTTGTATAGCAAGCAATTTTCTTTCACCTGTTACTGGCAAATCCTGCATTTGCAAGTTCTCTGCTACTTGGCTCTATGTTATTGGATCTACTTTATTGGATTTATTCATTTTTGCATCAGCACTAATCTTCAGGGTAATGTGTGACTGTCCATCAGTTCATCCTGACATCACCCCACCACCATCCCCAAGGTTAGCACCAGGAGGTGTGCAAGAGGTCTTCCAAATATATTTACCAATAAGCAAATTGCAGAAAACTGTTTCAAGGATAGCCACCAGCCTTAGCTATGCTATACTCTGAACTCCAATATTAGTAAGTAAAAGTCACTCAGTCGTGTCTGACTCTTTGTGACCCCATGGACCGTAGCCCACCAAGCCCCTCTGTCCATGGGATTCTCCAGGCAAGAACGCTGGAGTGGGTTTCCATTCCCTTCTCCAGGGGATTTTCCCAACCCAGGGATTGAACCCAGGTCTCCTGCATTGCAGGCAGATTCTTCACTATATGAGCCAGCAGGGAGGCATATTATTAGTAATATTTGCTTAAGTTTGTAAAGCAGCTTACAATTTACAGAGTGTTTTAAAATCTGCTTTCTCGTTAGATAACCCCAACCCTATTGCTAAGGAAGCAAAGATGCCCATCTTACAGATGAGCAAACTGAGATGTGAAGAAGTTAAATAACTGTCAAAAGCCATGCAGCTAGTAATTGACAGAACTATGATGCAGATCCATCCATGTCTTGTTCCAAATCCCGTGGGTTCTCCAGTACTCCAATGTTCTTTCCATTTCCACCCAGAACAAGCAACCCTTCATCCTTCCCTCCTGAAATCCTAGCAGCCCCTCTCTTCTTTTCATCATAGTCAGTTTCTACCTATAGATGTTTCAAAATGGAGTTAGACAGTTGGCAACTACTTTTCTTTGCTTAGGAGTATGCCATTGGCTTGACCAGTGTGTCTATCACTACAGTGGCTCAGGTTCAAATCCACTTAGAGTCAGCATTTCCCAGAGAACAAAGAGTGAAGGCTGCCAGACAAAGAAATGTCCAGCCACTAGCTGTGTGATGGCAGTGGGTTGTGTGATTAAGCTAAGAGGCTTGGAGCTCCCTCTCTGTCCCCGGGACTCAGCCCCAGATCTCATCATGGAAATGGTGATCACAGTGGCTACTCGGTGGCTCATGGGATGGGCAGCTAATGCACAACCTGCTCCTTAAACAACCAGTAAGCTCACCAGGAAGTACTGGTGCTTCCTAAGGCTGAGTGCTGTTCCTCCGGCCTTAGTTGCCTCATCCAGACAAGAGCTGCCAACAGGCAGGCTGACTGGTCAGCTTCCCTAGATTCCAGGTAAAAGAAGGGACTCCAGTGCCCTATATGCCCGAGATCCAAAGATACACCCCGAGGATTGTGCAGCTGCCTCCATATCAAAGAGGAAACCCAGACCTAGGGGACAGAGCGCTCTAAGGGTTTTTCTCAATTTCCTGTTACCCTCAGGTCTGACTCCTGGTGCCCAGATTTTGTGATCCTGTAGAGCAAGGTCCTACTTTTTTTAAATTTTATTTTGTTTTTAATTGGAGGATAATTACTTTACAATAATGTGATGGTTTCTGCCATATGTCAACATGAATCAGCCATAGGTATACATAGATATACATATCCGTCTTAAACTTCCTTCCCACTTCCCTCCCCATCCCACCCCTCTAGGTGTCCCAGAGCACCAGCTTTGGGCTCCCTGTATCATACAACAAATTCCCACTGGCTATCTACTTTACATACGGTAATGTATAATGTTTCAATGCTACTCTCTCAAATCATCCCACCTTCTCTCTCCCACACTGTGTCTAAAAGTCTGTTCTCTATGTCTGCATCTCCATGGCTGTCCTGTAGATAGGTTCATCAGTACCGCCTTTCTAGATTCCATATATATGCATTAATATACAGTATTTGTCTTTCTCTTTCTGACTTACTTCGCTTTCTATAATAGGCTCTGGGTTCATTCACCTCATTAGAACTGACTCAAATGCATTCCTTTTAACAGCTGAGCAACCTTCCATTGTGTATATGTATAATTTCTTTATCCATTCATCTGTCAGTGGACATCTAGGGTGCTTCCATGTCCTAGCTGTTGTAAATAGTGTTGCAATGAACATTGGGGTACATGTGTATTCTTCAGCTATGGTTTCCTCAGGGTATATGCCCAGTAGTGGGATTGCTGGGTTGTGTGGTAGTTTTATTCCTAGCATTTCAAGGAATCTCCAGTCTGTTCTCCACAGTGGCTGTTTCAATTTGCATTCCCACCAACAGTGTAAGAGGGTTCCTTTTTCTCCACACCCTCTCCAACATTTATTGTTTGTAGACTTTTTGATGATGGCCATTCTGATGGGTATGAAATGATACCTCATTGTAGTTTTGATTTGCATTCTCTAATAATGAGCGATGTTGAGCATCTTTTCATGTGTTTATTAGCCATCTGTATGCCTTCTTTGGAGAAATGTCTAAGTCTTCTGCTCACTTTTGGGTTGGGTTGTTTGCTTTTCTGGTATTGAGCTTCATATGCTTGTTTATTTTGGAGACTAGTTCCTTGTCAGTTGTTTCATTTGCTATTCTCTCCCACTCTGAGGATTGTTTTGTCACCTTGCTTATAGTTTCCTCCTTTGTACAAAAGCTTTTAAGTTTAACTAGGTCCCATTTGTTTATTTTTTATAGCAGGCTCCTGTTCTTTCTGATCTCTACTCTCTTACATTCTTTGCTCTGTCCCCACACCTCCTCTCCTCCCCGGATCTCATTCTCACCTCAAGCATTCTCACCACTCAGCTTTTGCAAACACCATTCTACTCTCCTGGAAATCCTTTCTTCTTCTTTACTGATAGTCACTGGTTGAAGCCAAGTTAATAATCTGTCTCCTGCATGAGGCTTCCTTTGACTTTTCTGGTATCAGATGATCTTCCCCTTTTCCAAATTTAATTTCAAACTGACGCTTTACTTCCCCTCCAACTCTTCCGGGTTAGTTCTCACCCCTCCCTGCACCCTGGATGACAAACTTCCCAAGAACAGGGATCATGTCTTACTTCTTTCATAACCTTTTGCTGACTGTGAACTCTGGGCACTTAATCTTAATAAAACTTCACCCTCGACAAGTACCTAGCCCTAGATGAACAGAAACATAATAGGCCACGGTGACAGTTCTCAAAAAAATTGCAACCTGTTTTTGGAAAACAGGACATCAATGTGTTTACCCTGCATGAGACTGGCAGGTGGTCTGGAGCTCAATAATAAGACATTGGAAAAGCAGATGAAAAGATTCCAGCCGTGTTCTGTAGACAATGGTGGTGTTAGAGGTCTTTCAAGCAAGAGAGGGAGGGGTGTATGAGGCAGAAGATTAATTTGGCTGTAGTCTTGCTTTCTTCCCTCAGTCTATAGGGCCCTTCTCACTATTCCTACAACCTTCAATTTTGCTCCCATCTTGAGGCCTTTGCACGCTGTGTCTGGAATACTCTTTCCCAATCTTTACAAGGCCAGTTTTTTTTCCTCCATCATTCAGAGATCTGTTTCAATATCTCTTATGAGACACTTTTCCTGAATCCCACCTAGAGCATCTCCCACACTCCATCACTCTCAGTGTTTGCTTGTGTGTCTGTCTGTCTTATTGAGGAACACTTAATTTACAATGTTGCATTATGTTCAGGTGTATAGCAAAGTGATTTAGTTATGCCTACATGTACGTGTTTTTTTGATTCTTTTTCCTTATAGGGTATGTATATTTTTGCTTTTACTCAGAGTATTTCTGATGTTTTGAAATTACCTTACTTCTTTGCTTGCCTGACTGGTCTCTCTCCATCAAGCTCCATGAGTGCAGGGAGGTTTTTTTTTTTTTGCTTATTCACCATCATTTCACCAGTGTTTGTAATAGTATTTGTCACATCAAAGGCTCTCTATAAAAATGCATTGTTTGAATGAACAAATGAGTGAATGAATGAATCTTTAGGATGGATTGTGAGGGAGTAGGTTTGGCAGAGAGGCAGAGCCGAGAAACCCTGGTGGCCGGAAGCCCAAGAGGAGACTGTGACAGTTCAGCCCTTGCTGAAAAAGTGGGAGGTGGGAGCATGACTTGTGGGTGGGGGGGTACTGTCAGGCCCTGGGAATAAAATGAATGGTGGAGAAAGGGAGAAAGCAGCAAGGACAAAAGGGATTTGCCAGGTTAGATGCCTGGGAGAACCATGGAACCAACAGTAGAGACAGAGAACAGGTAGGAGATAAATAGTTTTATTCTACTATAGCTTGAGAGCTGTATTTCTTAGAAACTTTGTAGTATTATTTCTTTAATCAAATCATAAAACAACCACTATGATGAAAGCAAAGAGGCTAGCCAATCAGAAATAGTCATAGTTTATCTGGTTTTGTTATTACTGTTCCTTTAAAGGATAATTTACACATTATAACATCCGCTGTTTATTTAGTACTTACTCTGCTTTAAGCATTGTTCTAAAGAACTACATGTGTTATTTCATGTTATCCTTAAAGCTATCCAATACATTAGGTTTTCTTATCATTCTTATTTTATACATGAGAAATCTGAAGCAGAGAGGGGTCAAATAACAAAACCCTGAAGTCAATAGACAGTGCAGTAGGAGTTTAAACCCAGATAGACTAACAGCTTGGGCTTCCCTGGTGGCTCAGATGGTAAAGAATCTGCCTACAATGTGGGAATGCCCAGTTGCATCCCTGGTTTGGGAAGATCCCCTGGAGAAGGAAATGGCAACCCACTCCAGTGTTCTTTCCTGGAGAATTCCTCAGACAGAGGGGCTTGGCAGGCTAGAGTCCATGGGGTCACAAAGAGTTGGATATGACTGAACAACAGACTAACTGCTCATACTATTCCTACAGAAATTCATAAAATTAAAGATATTTTTATAACTGTGGACATATTTGTTATATCAAGATAAAAACTAGTTACCAACAACAAAATCAAACCTGAAAATCACTGATCAAATCCTGAACACATGAGGTCAAACAAGAATCTATTCATGAAAATGAAATTTGACATGTGAGAAACACATAAAAATCTAAATAATTTGAAACAAAGATCACAATCATCACGAAATGAACTTAATGCGTTGGAGCAGTCAGTTAGTTGGCCAAGGCCATTGGATGGTCCTGTGCAGGCAACGCTGTTTCCTCCAGTGTCTGGATTCAAGTTTCCAATCACAACACCACTCTAAACAAGAGCAGTCCCCAGGATGCAAAGCATGCTCCCAATTAAAACCCCTACTATAAGAGAAATGCCTGCAATATTTCAGACAAGCTGAGTTTCATATGAAAGTTGAATAAGAATTTGAAAGAGTTTGGTAGATGGAGGTGAGTTGATTGACATAATAGTAATTTATCTTACATGTTCAGAATAGCCCGATGTCCTGATTTTACCCTGGCTTCCATCCCCCTTGAAGCTGCTTCTTCCTCCAGTGTTACCCCTTTCCACCAGTAGGCCCCTCCCTGGTAAAATGGGTCTCACGCAGGCAGCAAGGGCCCACCCCACAGCAGGCATCTACCTACCCCCCTGTAGTGGCTGGGAGCACCCCCTGGGAAAATATGTCCTACTAGAGTGAAACGTCAGCAAATGACCCTGTATGTTTTGTCCTGCTCATGTGCTAAAAGAGATGGTGTAGCTTCCACTTTCAGAAAAGTTCAGAGACAAGGTCCCTGGAGATTTTCCTCAACAGTTGTGAGGAGGACTTGGGAAGCAGATAGTCTGCTTGACTATCCCCCTCCTGCTCCTTCCACATAGTCACCCAAGGTCTGTTCATGGGTGGACAGAACACCATGGAGCTCCATGGCTCACGTTGAGGACCTCAGCCAAGTCTTCTTCAGGGATGACACTTCTGAACACCTTCTACAGATGACAGACCAGGGGCTGATTAACGTGCTAACCCTCTGACATGCTTCTAGGTTTTAAAGCCAGGCTCCTTCTCAACCCCCTCTCAATCCCAGGATGTTCTGATTGCAAGGAGTGGGCCAGATGCCACCAGAGCCCTCGGGCCATGGGACACAGAGAGCATCTGTGCTTCAGGCCCTCTGGGTTAAGAGGGAGAGACAGACTGTTCCGATCCAAGTACACAGGGGCCCAGTCAGACCCTCAGGGTAACTGTCTGTATACAGCAACACGGCTTTGTAACAAGAGTTCAACTTTGGGCAGAGGAGCCTTCAAAGACTGTCCCAAGGGCACAAAAACCGCTCTGGCCCATTAGCACAGGTGATTATACTAAATGAAAAGCCTGAAGATATAAGATTGGCATAGGCTGCTCTTACTGATTTTATTTATCTTCACTAGAATCAGCTCTTCAGTACTGTTGCACGCTAATGTATGAAAAGGAGCAAACTGATTATTGCAAACAAAACTAAAAGAGTAAGCATATGCTTTGTTTTGACTTGTTTTGTTTGTTTTTTTCCAAACAAATTCCTCAACCTTCTTTAAAATCAACCAAAATAAATAAAATAAAATCAACCAGTGTTAACACTGTTAATCTACTATAGTTGTAGTAGCAGTGTTAGTCACTCAGTCGTGCTAGACTCTGTTGGACCCTATGGACTGTAGCCAGCCTCCTCTGTCCATGGAATTCTCCAGGCAAGAATACTGGAGCATTCTTGCCCTTCTCTAGGGGATCTTTCCAACCCAGTGGTCGAACCCAGGTCTCCCATATTGCAGGCAGATTCTTTCCATCTGAGCCACCAGGGAAGCCCTAATCTACTATACTCCAATATAAAATTAAAAACTTTAAAATAATAATAACTATTAAAAAGTCAACTGGTATTAGTAAGGTGTCATGTTTAGTATAGTAGGTCTTGATGAGATAGAAACCTCCTTCAAGATTACCAAGTTAACTCCAGAGGTAACTGCCTGAAACTTAAACTTCTCCTTCCACATCTCCTGATGGCTGTCTACCTCTAGGCCTTGGACAGATACAACACCTATCAGCAAGCCCATAGCAGAGAGACCAGAAGCCTTCTGGCTACTCAACTCTAGGGGCCTCTACTACCTCCTGACTCCTTACAGCTAGAAAACTAGAATTCTCACTTTCTTTAATTGGGCCACCTTTGGCCCCTCCATGCATCCACAGTTCTTCTGAATATAGATACCTCTCATCAATCACAACTGTCCTTCCTTGGTTGTCCCAGCCCCACTCACCTGTCGACGGCGATGGCCAGCAGGGCATTGGTGGAGACGTAGAGAGAGACCGTGCGCAGGTAGTTGACAGAGGCACACAGCACATGGCCATGCTCCCAGGAGAGCTGGTGTACCACATAGTAGTCCATCTCGAAGGGGCAGCAGACAATGGCCACCAGGAAATCAGAGATGGCCAGGTTGGCGATCAGCAGGTTGGTGAGGTTGCGTAGCTTCTTATAGCGGGCCAGGGCAGCAATGAAGATGAAATTGCCGATACCACAGACCAGCATGATACCCACCAGCGCCATGCCAATGACAATCTTGGCGGCAAAGAAAGTCCGGGAATTGGTCACATCCTCATCTTCATCCAAGGGCATATCATAGTCACCATAGCTGAAGTTGAAGGGCAAAGAAACAGCTTGGGCTCCAAGGGGGTCAAGCAGAGGGAAATAGTTGGTTGATGTATTGGTGGCATTCTCATCCATGACCCCCATGGTGATCTCCATCTGGCTGGTTGAAGCCTTGTGCCACACTCTTGGGAATTCCTCTGGGGTGATGTTGCTAGGCTGAGGTCTCCCCTTTCTGCCGAAACTCAGCTTTTCCTTCATGAGTCAGTGTGTCCCTGCAAACATCCTTGGGGTCCAGAATCCAAGCTTCATCCTAAGCCTTTGAAAGACATTACACACAATCGGCACACAAAAGACATTACACACAAACCAGGCCAAATTAAAGCCATCCTGTAACCTGGCCCATTAGCCACCTGCCCAGAGTGAACACTGGGTTGGAATAGAAATAAAGGAACCAGGGGAAGAAAACAAAGGAATCCAAATCACATACCCACTCATTTAGGTAAGGTTAGATTGCTATAGAGACAAACAGGCACCAACTCAGTTTATTTCCATTCCACTGAAGATTCTGAATGTTGCACTTTTTCTCAGGGGCAAAGTAAGGAGTGTGGGGAGGCTGAAGAGAACCAAAGTGACCTGCTCCAAACTCCTTTCCTTGTCTCGACAGCCTGAACTATGTCCTTGTGAAATTGTCCCATTCTGTGGCTTAAAAGAAATTGTTCTGAATCCCATTGAAGAAGCAAGGCTTTGAGACAAACCTGACCGCTCTCCATGAGCTGGCCTCCTTCCTTCTGGAAAAACACTGCTCTAAAATCACAGAACCTATGTAGCACCTGCCTGTCCCTCTCCTCCCTGGGTTTCCTATTCCTACATCCAAGGCAGCTGAGACCCTAGAAGCCAACACACAGCATTGACCAAGGTCTGTCTCCAGACAGGGGCTGTAGGGACTGAATTCCCAGCCTAATCACCGAGTGACTTAGAAAGGGGACACTGGAGCAAAGTCCTTTCTGGGATGGTTGTGTGTCCTGAGATAAGAGTTCAGACATCCTCCAGGGCAAGAGATCAATGATGTCTGTAAAGCACTGAGCTCTGTGGAGAGGGAGGGTGTTACATCCTAGGACCGCAAGGAATTACTAGTGAGGACCAACGCCTCCTCGGTCAGCTGCAAGAAGAGGAGGGTCCACCTGACCCACATGCTGGGGCTGGGATACTGGGAGGGGTTGTCGGCTGCACCGATGGGGACAGAGATCCAAGAGCCAGCCAGAGTCCCCACATCCCCTGCGCTCTCCCTACAGCCCAGTCCGTCCCACAGTCTGCAAGCATCAGACCAGGTTGCTGGGATAGAATAAGAAGGCTGGAGTCTGGAGAGCTCCGTGGAGGGCAGGAAATCCAGAGAGGGAGGGGAAATGTGGAAGTCTGAGGTTCCTGGGACGGAGACACCAGGAAGGCTCCAAGGACCCCTGGGAGAGCTTGCTGTCCACATCCCTCAAAGGTGACACGCCTGGAGCCTGCCTTTGGGGGCAGAACTAAAGCGCCTCTGCACCCCAGGGAGGCTCAGCTCCAGTTCCATCTCTCCCCCAACTCTTTGCCTCGATTTTCCTCAGATAGTTTTTTCCTCTTCTGAGCATCAGTTCTGCCCTTCTCAGGCCCTGCCCTTTGCCCCTGTCAGATCTAAGAAGCAGAATCCAGAGCCTAAACGGCAGAGGGTGTCAGGCTTGCCACCCAGGCAGGAAGGACCCAGGCAGGGTGGGACAGCCCTGGTCCCTGGCCGGCCCTGTGTGTCTCCGAGGCAGGGCACCTCTGAAAAAGGCCCTGCAAGCTTGCTACCTGGAAGACTCAGAGTCCCAATTTTAAAACAAAGAGCATAAAAACTTCTTGGGGAGACCGGGTGTTAGGAGCTTTGCGATTTGGGGAGAAATTGTCCAGCGATCTTTTTCTTTCTCCTTTAGTCCCACCTCTCGGAGAGGAACCCCACTGTCACCCGCTGTCCTCTGGAGCCCCAGCGTTTAGCGCTCGCCCCCCTGGCCAGACCCCTCCCATCTCTGGAAGCCTCCCTTCGCAGCCCCTGCTGGTAAGCTGTCTCCGGCTCGCAACTTTGTCTTCCAGAGCCTCAGAGGCTACGCCTAAGGACAGAAGGAGCGGGCAGCCCGGCTCCGGTGAAGATACGAGCACGAGTGCGAGTCTCTTGGAAAGCCCCCGTTCTCACTCAAAAGCCCCGGGGCCCCTGGAGTCCTTGGAGCATCGCTCCGGAGGGCGCGCTCTGTACCTGATTCATTCCGGAGTCCCGAGCCAGGCAGACGGGGTCCTGGGCTCTTTAGCCCAGGTCGGAGGACACGAGCCGCTGCTCGCAGAAGCCCGCAGGAAGAGCACGGTCCCCGCTCGGGGCTTTCTCCCTGCTAGGCTCGGCAGGAGTTGCGCTCTCGCCGCCGCAGATCAGAGGACCGCGGCTCCGCGGCGAGGCCACCCCGCCCCACACTCGCTGTCCCCGCCCCGGGGGCCGCGGGGCGCCGAGGGCCCGGGTGGCCGGCTCTGGGAGGCGTGCTCCGCCGGGTCCGCGAGGCTCCAGGAGACGCCGAGGCTGGGAGGTCTGGGCTCCAGGCGGGGCCACGTCGGGGAGTCCAGGCCAGCGCGCGGCTGAGGACCCGGAGTCGCCCCCGGGCCGGAGTGTCGGGGATGCAGAGAGGAAGCTGGAGGCGAGGACACGCCGCAGGGAGCGCGCGTTCCCTGGGCTCAGACTCCGGAACGACCGCCCGGGGCGGGAACAAGGGCGGCGGCGCTGGGAGCCGGGCTCAGCGCCGACTCCGAGGTACCGACCCCGCCGTCCCCGGGGCTCGGGATTGCTCGGCCGCTCACCTGGCCTGCCCCGGAGCCATCGCCAGAGTGGGCGGTCGGGCTGGGGAGCCGGCGAGATTTCAAAGAACCAGGAGGAGCCGCCCCTTCTGCCCACACCGCCCTCGCAGGACACACTGGGAGCAACTCAAACGTCGCTCCCCCGGGCAAGCCTAACTGGACGCGGGGGTCGGCTTCATTTCAGCCGTTTGACCCCGGTGTTACAGGCTCAGAGAACTGCTTTCCGGGAAGCAAGGAAGTTGGGGGAGGGCAGCGGTGTGGATGCCGGAGAGAGAGCAGCCCTCCACCCCCCCATCCACCCATCCACCCATCTACCCAGGGATATTTGTTCAAAATGCTAGGATGCTCAGAGCTAACTTACAGAGCACCGATCTCCTTCAAAAGTCTACAGATTTCTCAAGAACTTAAATATAAAATTACCTGGGTAGCCTTCCTAATGGAGAAGGCAATGGCACCTCACTCCAGTACTCTTGCCTGGAAAATCCCATGGAAGGAGGAGCCTGGTGGGCTGCAGTCCATGGGGTCGCTAGGCGTTGGACACGACTGAGCTACTTCACTTTCACTTTTCACTTTCATGCATTGGAGAAGGAAATGGCAACCCACTCCAGTGTCCTTGCCCGGAGAATCCCAGGGACGGGGGAGCCTGGTGGGCTGCCGTCAATGGGGTCGCGCAGAGTCGGACACGACTGAAGCTACGCAGCAGCAGCAGCAGCCCTCCTAACCCAGGTATCGAACCCAGGTCTCCCACATTGGGCAGATTCTTTACCAGCTGAGCCACGAGGGAAACCCTATAAAAGTACCTTGCTACTGCTGCTAAGTTGCTTCAGTCGTGTCCGACTCTGTGCGGGCCCCATCCTGGGATTCTCCAGGCAAGAACACTGGAGTGGATTACCATTTCCTTCTCCAATGCATAAAAGTGAAAAGTGAAAGTGAAGTCGCTCAGTCATGTCTGACTCTTCGCGAGCCCATGGACTGCAGCCTACCAGGCTCCTCCGTCCATGGGATTTTCCAGACGAGAACATTGGAGTGGGTTGCCATTTCCTTCTCCTAAGTACCTTAGGATCCAGCAATTCCACTTCCAACAATATCCAAAGCCAGGATTCAAATACTTGCACATAAATGTTCACAGCAGCGTTGTTTACAACAGGCTAAAGGGTGTAAACAAGCCAATGTTCATCAACTGATGAATGGAATTTTTTTAATGTGGTTACGCATGCATTAGAATATATCTCATCCTTTAAGAAAGGAAGGAAGCATAAAAGCGTTGTTGAGGAAGTGGAGAAATTGGATCCTTGTGTGCGGTCGGTGGAAACGTAAAGTGATGCAGCCACACTGGAAAACAATATAGCAGGACCACAAAAATTTTAAAAAAAAGAATTACCATATGATCCAATAATTTCGCCTTTGGGTATATCCCCCAAATTACTGAAAGCAGTGTCTGAAAAAGATATTTGTACACCCATATTCTTAGCAAGGTTATTCACAACAGCCAAAAGGTGGAACCAGCCCAAATGTCTATCAACAGATGAATGCATAAACACAAATGTAGCTTGTACTATACATACAACAGAATATTTTCCTGACTTTAAAAGGATGGAAATTCTGACATAGGATATGGATGAACCTTAAGGACATTATGCTAATTGAAATGTCAGTCACAAAAAGACAAATGCTGCATAATTTCCATTTATCTGCGGTACCTAGATGCATCAAAATCATAGAGACCAAAAGTAGAATGGTAGTTGCCAGGGGCTGGGGGGATAAGCGAAGGGGAGTTCCTATTTCATACAAACATGGTTTTAATTTTGTAACATGAAAAAAGTTCTGCTGGTGGATGGTGGTAATAGTTGCACAATAATATGAATGTACTTAATTCACTAAACTGCACACTTAAAACAGTTAAGATGGTAAATATTATATGTTGTTATTGTTTAGTCGCTAAGTCATGTCTGACTCTTTGTAACCCCATGGACTGTAGCCCACTAGTCTCCTCTGTCCGTGGAATTTCCCAGGCAAGAATACTGGACTGGGTTGCTATTTCCTTCTCCAGGGGATCTTCCCGACCCAGATATCAAACTGGCATCTTTTCTCCATTGACAGGCAGATCTTTACCTCTGAGCCACGAGGGAAGCCCAAATATTATATGTATTTGACCACAGTAGAAAAAAATGGGGCGAAAAAATGAAATCTTGACACAATATGGGGGAATCTTGAAAACATGTTAAGTGAACAAAGCCAGACACAACAGGAAACACACATGACTCCACATATATGAGGCACTACAACAAGTAGATTTATGAAGACAGAGAATAGAATGAGGAGGAAGTATAGTGAGTAATTGTCTAAGGGACACAATTTCTGTTTGGGCTGATGACAAGGAAATGGATAGTGGTAATGGTTGCACAACACTGAATACACTTAATGTCATTGAATTGTACACTTAAAATTGTTTAAAAAATAAACCTAAGCCATCGAAGAGCTCTCTTTGAATGTACTGCTATGTACCAATTTGCTTTTTATCTTGAAGTTTCTGAAGAAGGGCTCTGTCTCATTCTTTTTTTTTTTTTCCCTGAATCAGGGTATATTTGCCTGACAATGTTGCTTGTTTCTGCTATGCAATGAAGTGAATCAGCTACATATAGATATATATACATCCCCTCACTCTTGGGTCTCCCTCCCCTCTGCACACCCCAGGATCTAGGTCATCACAGAGCACTGAGCTTCCCGTGTTACACAGCAGGTCCCCACTAACTACGTGTTGTACACGTCGCGGTGCACAAGCATCAATCTCCATCTCCCAATTCAGCCCCTCCCCTGCCACATTCACACGTCTGTTCTCTGCATCTGCATCTCTATTTCTGCCCTGCAGATAGGTTCATCTGTATCTTTTCTTCTAGATTCCACATATGAAAAATGTGGATGGACCTAGAGTCTGTCTTACAGAGTGAAGTTAAGTCAGAAAGAGAAAAACAAATATCATTCATTTTTGAATCCTGCTCTGTATTGTTTCTCAGACATTCCTGATCATTAGAATCATTTGGGGTGTTAGTTAAACATACAGTTCCCAGGTCCTGCCCCAAACAAAGGAAAGATAGAAAAGGCTTTTCAGACAATTGTTGACTTGTCATTCCAGATAACATATATGTGTTCATTCCACATAGTATGTCTTCCCATTTACTCAAAAAAATCAAAAGCAAAGCACACTGTGCTTTAGTTATCTATTTCCACATTCCAAATTACGCCCAAACTTCAGAGCTTAAAGCAAAAAACAGGTATGGTCTCACCTAGTTTCTAAGTGTCAGGAATTTTGGAGTGGCTTAGCTGGGCAGTTCCAGGTTCACGGTTTATCTTGGGATTGATATCAAATTGTTGGCCTGGGTGATACCTCATCTGAAGGCTCAACTAGGGTGGAGGGGATCTACCTGCAAGTTCACTCACAAAGTTGTCAGGCCTCTAGGTTTCACTGGCTGCTGCTGGAGATGTGAGTTCCTCCCACCCATGTGGGGCTCACTACAGACTGCCCAAGTGACCTCATTACATGTAGCTGACCTCCTTTTTTCTGCAGTATGTATTTGTCACACACACACCTCTTGCCACAGTGTAGGAGGGGACCTCACAAGTGTGTGAATACCAAGAGGGGGATCACTGGGAACTGATTTGGAGGCTATCTTGGAAGCTAGGTACTAATGCAAAATTAGAATTTTCCTATTTCCCCATCTAAAACCTGATAACAAATGGTTCTTGAGGCTAACAAAGCTAGCCACAATGAAGACTTTCTGACCTTCAGAGTAGGGAGGTACTGGGTGGCTTCTGGAGTTGGAGTCAGGAGAGCATAATTGGAATACCTTATTGGCCAGGACCCGCCTGGGGGAAATGAAAATATTGGAGGCAGACACAGTCTGGCAGGTTCTGTGCACTGCAGGTCTTGGTGGGGACTCTTTTGAAGGACTTGGTCCCTCTGTAGGGATCAGTCTCTGCCAAAGTCTTCAGGGGAGCCCCCTCCATCTGAGGAGCCCACTCCATCTGGGGGTCAGTTTTAATAATTCATCTCTGTGACAGTGTTAAACCCAGACTTACAGCACAATCTGGAACTAAAAAGGTTTTATTTAAAAAAAAAAAAAGGCTAAGGAGAAGAAGGAAAGGGAAGGGGTTTTAAAAAATTTGGAACTCTAATAATGTCATTTTTTTCCCCAAATGTCTAGTCCCAAAGACACCAATGACCTGGAAGTTTTTTGTGTGTGATTAGAGTCTGCTGCCACAAGGCACACATGCTTTGCCTCATCCCGCCTACAAAGCAAGTCACAATACCTGAGAGAATGTCATCCCAGGGAGCCCTCACCAAAGAAAACCAAAAGAAAGCACTTGTTTGGAAAGTATTTTTTTAGTGCTTTTTGGTGTCCCTCACCCCTAAATAATGTTCTTGAGCATGTTGGATTTTTGTCCTCTCCTATTCCTGGTGGCTCAGATGGCAAAGAATCTGCCTGCAACGCAAGAAACCTGGGTTTGATCTCTGGGTTGGGAAGATTCCCTGGAGAAGGGAAAGGTTATCCACTCCAGTATTCTTGCCTGGAGAATCCCATGGACAGAGGAGCCTGGTGTGTTACAGTCCATGGGGTTGCAAAGAGTTGGACACAATTGAGTGACTTACACTTTCACTTCACTTCATTCCACTAGTAGGAATCATCCCAAAGGCCCTTTGAAATTGCATTTCTTCATCATATTATTCTATAATTAAGTTTATTTGTTTAGACATGAAAATTTAACATCTTGGACTTTTTTCGGCCATGCAACTCCCGTGATGCTCTAGCAAACGCCATTTAGAATCCCAGCTCAGGGAGGGCCTTAGAGGTCATTCTGTGAGCACTCATGTTGAGAAAGGAGCAAATTGATGCTCAAGAGGGAAGGCCTCTAGCCCAAGGGAACCGGCTGACTTCAGATCTCAGATTGGAATCCAATCTTCTGAACTTCAGCTCAACCCTTGCCTCCCTGGCCAGCCACACCCACAATACACATCCCTACCTATTCTCAATTTGCCCTTCTTTCTGTGATCCTTGGCTTCAGGGTTCAGCCACAATTCCTCCTGTCTGGCAAATTTACCAAAACAGCTTATTTTCTGCTTTCATCAGGTTTGTTCCCTGGGCATACACTCTCATTCTATGCCATGAAAAAAAATGAAGGATTCCTGGAAGACACCCAGAGCTGGCTCAGAACTCAACCTGCCTCCTTTTCCAATGACCTCCCCTATACTCAAGCCAGCAATGCTTGATCAGCTTCCCAAAGCCCACTCAGCAGGTCATTTGGACTGTGCTCTGCCCTTCCTCTCCAGCTCCCCAAAGCCCTCAGGAGGAGATGTGAAGAGAGATTCAGCTAGGCACAGAGACATGCTCTCATTCCCAAACACACCAAAGATGTCAAATCTCTTGTTAATTTAATTGGTTTGATGCCATCCCTGACAACTTTTAGTGGGTGACAAAACTATTCATATGTTTATCTGGAAAAGTAAACAGATGATGGCATACAAACATGTTTGGGAAAAGAAGAGAAATAAGAGGAAATTTTACCTGCTAATATCAAAATATGAAAGTTCAAGAAGGCAGCAGGTAATGAGTTTGAGCAGAAAGTGTGCCACTGTTAAGAACTAGATACATCCCAGAGTTGCTGATAGACAGGGAAGCCTGGCAGGCTGCAGTCCCTGGGGTCGCAAAGAGTTGGACATGACTGAGTGACTGGACTGAACTGAACCTTGTCTTGGGCTTCCCAGGTGGCACAGTGGTAAAGAAGCCATCCGCCAATACAGGAGACACAAGAGACAGGTTTGATGCCTGAGTCGAGAAGATCCCCTAGAGGAGGAAATGGCAAGCAACTCCAGTATTCTTGCCTGGGAAATCCCAGAGATGAAGGAGCCTGGTGGGCTACAGTCCATGGGGTGAAAGAGAGTCAGACATGATTGAGCATACACACACACAGCCTTTGTCTTACTAAGTGCACTGTGCTCATATTGTCTACTAGTATTCTTTGTTTTAGATAGTTCATTCTTATAGTTTCTTCTAAGGAAAACACTAAATATTCATAACACTGTAGAATAACAAAATGTTAGAAAAACGCCAAAGCCGTCAAAACTGGGTCCTCAGTCTCCTGGGGCTGTTGTAGCAGAGTGCCACAAACTAAGTGGCTTAAAGCAACAGAAATTTATTCTCTCACAGTCTGGGGGCTAATGTCTGAAATCAAGGTGTTGGCAGGACCACGGTTGCTCTGAGTGTCTAACTGGAATCCTTCCTTGCCTGTTCCTAGCTTCCAGTGGTGACTGTCAACCCATGGTGTTCCTTGGCTTGCAGCTGCATCACTCTTATCTCTGTCTCCAGGGTCACATAGCCTTCTCCTCTGTGTGTCTCTGTCTTCATATGGCATTTTCCTATTGTGGGGACACTAGTCATACTGGATGAAGACTCACCCTAATGACTTCATCTTAGCTTGATGACATCTGCAGAGACCCTATTTCAAATAAGGTTACATTCCCAGGCACTAGGGGCTAAGTTTTCAAAGTATCTTTTGGGAGGACACAATTTAACCCAAAGCAAGTATATTGTGATGCATTTATGTCTGATGGAATACATCTAGCTGTCAGAAATAGGACTGTGAAATGAATCTATGGTGCTATGAGTCAGGACAGAAGGACAGTGGTTACCTTTGGAGAAAGAAGATCACAGGCAAGAGCCATTTGAAGGTTTTGGGGGTGCTAGTAATATTCTTTTTCTTGAGCTGGTAGCTGGCTACATGAATGTGTTCAGTTGTAAAAATTCAATTCATCCATAAGTACTTATGTATTTATGTCATATACATATTTCTGAATGTACGTATATTTCAATGAAAAGTTACTTAAGACATAGTACTGTAAAAGGATATTGATTGACATGGAAAGATAGTCATGATGCATTACTGAATGGAAAAACATCAAGAGAAATGTATGCATCCTCTAGAGAAGAAAATGTCTTTAAAATTGCTAACACTCAACTCAGAATGGAAAGAAAATACAAGTGTTCTCTCCCTCATTTCAAATATTTGTATTTTTCTTATTTTTAAATGAATCTATATTATTTGTATCATGCTTTAAATTTTATAAATGAGAAAAGGGTGAATTAATGCAATGAATAGGAGAATCAACTATTAAGGGAAATCATTAATTTAGATCTTTATTTCACACTGTATTCTAAAATGCAAGAAGGAAAGATTAAAGAGTTAAATTCAAAGGATTAAAAACTAAAGAAAACTGATAAAAAAAATTTATGAAAATCATGAGATTTCAGAGTAGCGCCGATGGTGAAGGCTTTTGTTTTGTAAAAAACAAAAAGGTAATAGATGATCTCCAAAGCAATGGATAGATTAAAAACATTTGAAAGTCAGAAAAACTATAAACAAAAGTCAAAACTAAATGTCAAACTAGGAAAAATATTTATGGCAAATATTGCAAACAAAAGGTCAAGATTCTTGATATATGAAGTACTGTTACATTATAATAAGGAAAAAGCTGGTATCTCCGAAAGAATAATGAGCAAAATATACAAACAGACAATTCATGAAAAGAAATGCCAATAACAATAAAAATGTATTTTAAAGTGCTAACTCTCATCAGTAATCAAAGAAATTTCATCTAAAAACAATGAGATACAATTTTGCCTATCCCAAATTAGCTACAATCACGGACTGTAAAAATGGAAACTGGATCAGTAGCTTAATTTAAGAATTCAAATAAACCCTCTCACTTTGAGAATATCTTAAGCTTTCTCTGATTTTTCAGCCCTTCTTGCATTCTGCCAAGAGTTGCTTTATAATAAATGTGAGTTGATTCAGTTGATTTCACACAACCATTTTTCCCTCTTCTGATTTTCGATCTGCCTAACATTTGCTTGAATTGCAGCCACAGGCACAGAGCCAAGAAGATGATGTCATTCTAAGTAAAGTCAAGTGTCAGAGTTCTGTGCTTCTTATACTTGTAGAGAAATGCACAGGAGAAGATTGAATTCAAATTACACATAAAAAGTGTAATTGATCTTTTACATGTTTTACTGAATAATGTACAAAACTGCCTTATATTCAGACCGTTTTCAAGTTATGTGTGTGTGTGTGCATGTCTGTGTGTGTGTGTCTGTGTATGGTTTTGCAAGAGTGTGTAGAGGAAATGGGAGACAAGTGATATACATGGCAACCACCTGGAAGCACTTTTATCACTGGCCAAAAGCCAGATTGTAGTGATATAGCTCATCTAATGAAACTGCTCTCAATGTTACTTAACCGAAAGGGTGAAAGGAGTGAATACTGAAACAAAGTACATGACTTTTTGTAATTTAGGTAAAGTAAAGCAGACGCCATGACCTAGATGGAAGGGTCTGAGAAGAGTTGAAGCTGTTCAGACCGAAGTGCTATTTTATATGGCAGAACTTCACCTTCTCAGCTTTTTACCTGTTGATGACATCACCTCATCCAAGCTCAGATGTGTCTCTAGACTCCATGCTCACTTGCACCTGCTCATGCTCTCTCTCTCCCCCTAACATCATATACTATTCTCAAGAACAAAGAAATGTGTGTTCTCAAGAACACACATATATGGTATTTAATTGGGAATAGTACATAAAGTATATATTTTCAGGGTCTTTAAGTTTTGTCTGTGATCACAAAAGTAACATTTGTTGTTACAAAACAAAATCTCAAACCATATGAAGTATAGAAAATGCAAATTCTCACACTTACCTTTATCCATAATCCCATTACTAGCAGTTTTGGTGTATTTTCCTAAGAACAGAGTGTCTTAAAACCATTTTATACAGAATTTATTAATGTCAAATAAATAGCAAATGTCAATGTATTTTAAAATACAAGTAGACAGTAGACTATAATGTCACAAATGTTCAAAACACACACCTCATGGGAATTCTCTGGTGGTTCAGTGGTTAGGACTCTGTATTTCTACTGCTGGGGCCACAGGTTCAATCCCTTTTCAGGGAAATAAATCCTGCTTGCCACAGTGTGCTACCAAAAAAAAAAAAAAAAATACCCACCTTAGGGCCAGAGCATTAGTCTAATATTGGTGAACATGGTTTATTAGAAAACTCTTTGTGTGTGTTTATTTAATACAGAAACTAGGTAGAAGACTGAGCAATCTGCACTTTGGTAGAATTCCAAGCCCAGACTATTTTCCCTAGAGAGACTGTCTCCTGGAAGCCATAAAGAAAAGACAGGAATGCAGCTACTCTGCATCTCAGTTTTACTCAGGCAGGAAATAGGTGAGCCTCGGACCTGCAGGAGGATAGAACTTGAAGTGTGTGGCCAGAGGCATGGAGGGGCCATGTGTAAGGTCCAGTGGTGGAAGCGAACTGCCCTGGTCTTAGAGAGACAAGATGGCTATGTGGTCAGACCCTTCCTCCACTTTCCTCTGATGATGATGGGAATGACTGAGCAAATGCTTGGTGGTGTGCTGGAGTCCCAGGTTCTAGGTAGCAGGCCTCAGTGCCACCTCTAGCCAAGAAAACCACTAGAACTGGCCCTAGGCACCCAATATAGGGGAGAGATGCATTCAGGTACTGGAGGCAACAGTGGGGAAGAGAGGCTTGTGGTGAGAGTCTCTGAGTTTCATGGATTAAGCAGAGACAGTCACAGAACTCAGCTCCACACCCTGGCAGAACCAGGTCGGGTAACGGTGTGGAGTCCTCCAGCCTCTAGGGGGCACTTCTGAGTTCTGACTCCAGTAGCTGGACAGCAGCACACACAAACAGGGCTTTGGATCCAAAAGTATCCTGGGGAATCCTGGACTTGTTCCTGGAGGGAATGACAAGGAGGAAATTCTCATAAAGGACTGACATATAGGCTCACTGACATTTACTCTGAATTGTAAAAGGAATAGACCTCACTTTGGACTCCAGTCTAATGATGTGAACACGCCAGGGAATTTACGCATATGTACTTCTATAAGATAATCATATCTTGTGTTCTGTTCTGCAATTTGCTTTATTCACTTATCAATGTGATCCTTTCCATGCCATTGTATATATAATAGACTTACTCCATCCTTTTTAGCTGCTGTATTGTGTTCCAATGAAGGGATATACCACAATTTCTTTATATAATCCTTTACTGATAGATACTTATATTGTTTCCAGTTTTTCACTACTACAGACTATGCTTGCACACATCACCTTCTCCAACACAGCTGTTTTATAAAGGATGTTTTCAATGTATTATGGAGATAAAGCCACAAGCCTCATGATTGACCCTCTGTAATAGAATTTTAGTACCTTGCTAGTTATTGGGAAAGGTGTATGGGGTGTAGCCTCACCCTTCCTCAGACCCTAGAAACTGGGAAATAAGTCAGCTCCCTGACTTCCTGCACTATCGTTCCAGATCAAGGGCTTCCCTGCAACTTTTCTTCAACCTGCCAAGCTGCTGGGTGAGACTGTTCAGGGTGTATCCCACATAAAGTAGCTGGACAAGAAAGCACACAGAGACTGAAGCTCTGCCCACACACCTCATGCCAAGCTGATGGCCTTCCTGTGGCCCAAGTCCACCCAGAGGAAGGGGTGACTTGGTGCAAATGAAATGCTTGCTGTGGCCCAGAGTCTGTCTACTGGATCAATCCTTGGTCCTTAAAAGTCTGCTTTATCAACTCAGCATGCCAGCTGGTCATCTGCATCCAAGTTTGTATTCCTCCATCCTACCTTCAGTTGGGTAGAGGGGCTCCAGGACTAGTGCATGTGCGCTAAGTTGCTTCAGTCATGCCTGACTCTTTGTGATCCCATGGATTGTATTCCATTAGGCTCCTCTGTCCACGGGATTCTCCAAGCAAAGATACTGGAGTGGGTTGCCATTTCTTCCTCCAGGGAATCTTCCCAACACCAGGGATCCAACCAGAGTCTCTTATGTCTCCTGCATTGGCAGGCAGGTTCTTTACCACTAACACCACCTGGCCAGAAGACTAACATGCTGGGTTCAGATGTCTACTTTGTTCTTGTCTGGGTGGTGGTGTATAGCTTGCCTACCTTCTCTGGGATTCTGCTTTGTCGTAATGTCTAAGAATCTCCCAGGTCCCTTCAAGTTCTAAAATTACATAATTCCTTGTGGCGTTGAGTTTAAAAGATTTGCTCTGCCAAATTTGTTCCAACTAATCAGATGATCTCCCCGGGCTTTGAGGTCATGGCCCCCATCTCTGAGTGGCTGCTGGGAGAAGCTGGAGAACACACCTTTATCAAGTCGCCCACACTCTCACTGAAGCCATCCCCCTTCACTTCCACATCCTTCAGACCCTGGTGCATGTCCCTGAAGATGTCCTGTGGTTGCCAAGGGATCCTGCCCTGCGCAACCTCCCAAAACTCCCAGTGGTACAAAACTTTTGTAGCTGAAAGATGATTTGAGTAGATTTCTGGTTCTTCAAAGACCTGTTTGATGTGCGCAGTCAGCTGTTCATCTGCACTGCTGGAAAGCTTCAACTACTCATCAGTGCTGTCCGCTAGGATGTTTGTACAACCTCAATCTGTTATGTAAACTCCAGAATCTTCTGTCGTGGGTGAGTGATAGCAGCTTTTGTGCACTGAGTGCCTGGTATTCTATCCATGGAGCCCACTGGATGTTGCCATTAGGGCCAGTGGAAATCTGGACAAGGTTACTTACTTCCAATTACTCCACTCACTCTTGGTTGAAAGGCAGCAGCAACACAAGCTGTTTCTGCCATTGCTGGGCTGGTAGAAGCATCAGTCATAGACAGAGACCTGGACTGGCATGACTATAACAACTGCCATCTTCTGACCAGATACCTATTGATTTGGTGACTTCCCTTTGGGGTCTCTGGCTTGCTCCATCTACTATGAAAGTTCACCTCTTTCTTTGTCTTGGATAGCAATTGGATCTGCTGTGGGACTTATTCAATGCTGCGAGGATGGTGGAGACACCATCAGTCTCAACACATGCATTCTTGTTTTCCAGATTCATTTCAGGCTCCGAGTCTGCCTGAATTGGCTGCATCTCATGTGGAGACACTGAAGACCTCCTGCCCTGGCGCTGAAAAAGATGCTTCAAGCCTTGGCCAATCACATTATTGCTCTCCAAAAAGCATAACAGGTCATTTTAATGATGTATGTTCTGAGTCTGTCTGCCTTCTGGCCCCTTATCTGCAAAGCAGTAAATGTGGCATTTTCTACTTTGACAATTTTTTATGCTATTTTTCCTTTCTCTCTCTTCCCCTCATTAAAGAAGATTTGCAGCTAAGTCACCCTTCTCTGACTGGACACTGTACCAGTGGTCCAGGCCCTCCACCACCCTACCTTGCAAAACATATCCTTGGTTCTTTACAACATGCTGTGTCTTTGATCCTGACTGGCAGCATGAAAGCTTTCACCTGACTCAGTGAACAAGTACTCTTCTGCTAATGACTTAGCTGTGTGATTGTACAATTAGACTATACTTGGAGGCAGTAACAGGAAACAATGCTACTACTGCTAAGTCACTTCAGTCGTGTCCGACTCTGTGCGACCCCATCCCTGGGATTCTCCAGGCAAGAACACTGGAGTGGGTTGCCATTTCCTTCTCCAATAGGAAACAATAAGCCACACTAATTGCAAAATACTTTGGCTCTGTTTTTGATTCCATGGTAGTAATGTGGAGAAGAGCGGAAACTGAACCAAATGTAGGTCTGGCTCTTGCTCTGCCACTAACTAGTGGTATGACCTTGAAAGTGCTACTTTACCTTAAGGTCTCAATTTTCTCACTCATTCAAAAATATCTCTTGAGTACCTCTCATGTGCCAGGTGGAGTTTCCCTGGTAGCTCAGACAGTAAAGAATCTACCTGCAATGCAGGAGACCCGGTTTCGATCCCTGGGTCAGGAAGATCCCCTGGAGGAGGGCATGGCCACCCAGTTTTCTTGCCTGGAGAATTCCATGGATAGGGAAGCCTGGTGGGCTACAGTCCATGGGGTCACAAAGAGTTGGACATGACTGAGCAACTAACACACACACACACACACACACACACACATATGTAGTAAATTTATCACAGGTAAAGAAAACATGGTCCAGATGTCTTTGCTGATGGGTAACACAAAAAAGAAAGAAAAATAAGAAATAAAAGAAAAAGAAGGAATGAAGGAAGAGAAAAAATAAAGGAAAAGATGGAAGAGAAGATAGGGTGTGGGGTGGAGAGGTAAATTATGAGTTTTGGATTAACATATACACTCTACTATATATAAATAAAAAGATAAACATCGAGGACCTGCTGCATAACACAGGGAACTATATCATATATATATATCATATATCTTATGATAACTCATAATGGAAAATAATTTGAAAAACAATATACATATATATGAAATATATATATTTAAGATCTATATATATATAGATGCACTTTGCTGTGCATCTGAAACTAAGAAAACACTGTAAATTAACTATACTTCAATTTTTTAAAAAAGGTCAAAAAGGAAGCAAGTAAGTACATAGATCATCACAAATTATAATATAAAATTTTGCATTTTAAGCACTTTCTTTATCTATAGAACTATTTATTCAGAAGGGATCTACCACGGCAGCCCATGAACTGTCCTGGTTGCTCTCACCTGTCTCACACATGGCCCTTTGCCCCGGCTCAGCCCACGCCTGCCTTCTCACGCTAAACTCGCTTCCACCTCAGGGGCTCGGCACTTGCTCCTCTTCTGCTTGTAGCACTGCCCCTACCTTCCCAGATGGCCTGATCCTTCATTTCCTTCATATATTTGCTCAAATGTCACCTCAGAAAAGACAGCTCTGGTAACACTATCTAAAAATAATTCTGTGTCTTCTAGTACCCTACCTTATCCTGCCTTGTTTTGCTTTTTTCCATTTAATTATAGAAATTATGGACTCATTATTTGTCCCATGAAAAGTAAATTTCATAGCAAGGAGTTTGTCTAATTTCTAAGTTCTTAGCTGCTAGTACAGGCCTGCAGCAGAGTAGAAGCTCAGTTAATATTTGTTAAATGAAAATGGTGGGAAAAAACTAATCTGGAGTTGATTTTGTTTGAAACATTAGGGACGGAAGCTAAGTCCCACACCTTCCTTCCCTCCCTGTGTGACCCCTGAGGACCTAACATTGTAGGATTCCGTGAAATCATTCATCGGGAAAGAGGTCCCACATGTTAAACTTCACTGCTCATTTTTTTAAATTCCAAAAACATGTACTTTGATCTAAGAATTATGTTAATAGTACAAATAGAATTCTGTAGTCTGTCTCGCAGTTCATGGTCTACCTATGAAAACATATTACTCACAATGTTAATGATATGACAGTTGAGCTGGGAAGACACAGAAGACAGAGCAGCTGCCTGGAAGACACCTAAAATTCCTTAGCTATAAAAGGCATATTTACTTCTCAATTTCAAATTCTGTTATAAGGATGAAATGAGAAAATGTATACGACATTGCCTGACATACTGAAAAACTCCAAATGTTTACTATTTGTATGGTTACTCAAGGTCAGAAAGCATATCACCAAAATGAGAGTAAGTAACTCCAAAAGTATGTCCTTCCAGGAAATCAATGAAAAAAATGTCCTAAACTATTAGAATTAGCTTTTGATTAGGAAGCTAATAAAAGACATTCAATAAGATGGGGAGCATTTGTTTAAGAAAAACAGCTAACATTCTATGTTAGAATGGTGAGCTTTGTGGTGTTTTAACTTACCCTAGCCCAATCCTTCACTCACTCACTAGCTCAGTAACAGCCTTGAAAATAGCAGTCCACATTCTCAGTTCCAGAAGGAGCAGAACAAACCCTATTCACAAAGAACTGTCATTATTTCACCAACTAGTGCCTCCGTGGAAGATGGTTTGAAAGGCTATCTTCATCTCACTGGACTTAAAACTCACCTAGCCACTACCCAGGGAACATGTGTCAAAAATAATTACAGGGAAATATTTTAGCCACTGCTGCCTGAGACAACAGATATAAGTTCAGCAGACAACAGACTCAACTCAAAGCTTGAAAAGAAAGAGTAAGGAAGGAAGAACTTCGTAAAGTTCCTAAGTATTTCTGGGAGTATGGAAGGCTACATAGACACCCAGAGCTGTGTACCTGTTCGAGAGAGACCCAAGAAGGCCCTAGCTCTTGTTTCTGGCAGACTTTGAGATTCTGCACAAGCAAAGGTGGAATCTAGGACAGAGTTGTAAACTTCCAGACAGGATGTTGAAGGTATGCCTCAAAGCACATAGACAAACTATTGGCAAAAGCTGTAAGAATTTTTGGTTCCAAGTGTTTAAGAAAATCTCTGCCCAAATCATTAGGTAATCAATAAATGAACAGACCAGAAACATCAGTACTCATACACAATGAAGAATACAGACTTTACAGAATTCATTCAGAAAAGCCACTAAAAACAAAGACCAAAAGTACAGCAAGCAATACCAACAACAAATCCTAAGGAAAGAGAATTTGATCTCCAGAGTTGCCCATGTAATATTCAAAAAGCACAGTTTTCAACAAAGTATTACAAAGGATGTGAAGAAATAATACCCAGTGACATATAAAAGCATCAATAGAAACTATACCTGAGGAAGTCAAGATGTTGGACTTACTAGACAAAGATTTTAAATCAGCTGTTTAAATTACATTCAAAGAATTAAAGGGAAGAGTAGAGAAAGAACAAAAGAAACTAAAAAGAATGTATCTCTTCAAATACAGAATATTCTGGAATTGAAAAGTACAGTAACTGAAATGAAAAATTCAATAGAGTAGCTCAGCAGCAGATTTGAACAGGCATGAAAGAGGGCATGGCCAGTGGACCAGCATTTTCATGGGGCATAAAAGACCAGCATCATGGAACCTTTGCAGGAAGGATTGAGTTCCAGTTCAAAAGTCAGTAATTTGAGTAATCAGCAAGCAAAAGCTTCAGCAAAATTAGTAGATTTTTAAAAATCCTCTGTAGTCTTTTATTCATTCAGTTTCATACCCCCTCCCCCATAGAATTTTTAGATTAAAAAATAAAAGCAAACCAAAACAAACAAAAAAACAACAGCATTCATAGTCAATATTTTACCTATACACAGTGTTTTTACCTGAGGCACATTTCTGGAAATGGAGGGGATTGACTCTCAAGGGGAGAATCCAGGTTTTTCTACAGTGTTCTCTTCCTTGGCCAGATGCCAAGGTTTGCTAAGGAAGGAGCAAGTGTTCATCGAGTACCTGTTATGTGCCAACATTGTATGTATACACATTATTTACTTAATCCTCACAATTTTATGAGCTAAGTCCTCTTATTTGATCCTTTTCACACTGAAAAAAAGAAAGTCACACAGGCAGTAAATGGCAGAGCCAGAATTCAAACTCATGCTTCCAGAATTTCAAGTTTATGTCCTGCCCATTCTTGTGAGGCAAATGAAACACTGATTTGGGGAACAGCACTGAATATGGCCTCCCAACTCTCGAGTTTGGGGGTAGGGAATGGAATAATAGGCTTCCTGGGGTTTCATTCTGTTACCTCTCAAAACATGATTTTTATTATCTGTTGTGCGTCAGAATCACCAGAGGAGTATCTTCTTTATACACATGCCTGGAATGTACCCATTGGAAGATTTGGTTGTAAGAGAAAAAAATTTGTTTATATTTCCTTGTAATTTTTAGAAAAGACACCAAATAAAAAGAGTGAGAGAATGAATAAAGCTCAAAGGAAAAGTATTGAATAAAAAATATATTTTAATTAATTGGGCTACCTTATTAGCTCTTAAAGACATCAGAAAATCTCAGTAGGGTGGTATTCTGCTTTCTTGTTTGTAATCCTTGACTCAGACAAAGTTGTCTGGGTCTCCATCAACAGCTGTATTTAAAGAGTTGTTCTTTTTCCTGTCCTCAATTCAATTCAGTCATTTTTTATGAATGCCTGCTTTTTGAAAGGCTACTTTTTTACAAGTCACATCAAGAAGAAAAGGTTAAACAATAAATTTAACAAGCATTTATTGACTGCTTGATGTATGCAAAGCCCCATGCCAAATAATGCAGATTTTGAAAGGAGAAATGGGGAAATGGAGGTGGGGAGGGCATTTCAGGGCAATCAAAGTGATGGCTCAGAGAACTTCTACAGATTAATACAAATATGACTGCATATATAGATGTAGATATATAGACATCTTGTGAAACAAACCAACAAGCTTATTTTAAGCCTGACTGTGCACTAGACTGAATTATTTGTTACTAACTATTTGTTCATACTTGTCTAGGTAGAGTATGCTTTGCTAACTCAATTAGCTACAAGCCCCACCCCTCCTGGGTTGACTTTGGGCATAGTCTTAGGACTTGCTTTGGCCAATAGAATGTGCATGAACACAGTATGACCACTTGCATGGTTTGACTTGGCCTTCTGAACTCCTATCTTCCACCCGCAAATAACATGTCTAAAAAGTGGCTGCTCCTTCAGTCTTGGTCCCAAACGAGAGGACAGAGAAACCTAGATCTTTCCCACATGTTGTCAAGTCCAGCACAGCCCAGCAGCATCAAGCAATGCTACAGCCACAGACCCACAAGTGAAAAATAACTGTTTGGAATTTGAGCTACTAAGCTTCGAGGTACTTAGTAATGCTCCATTATTGCTGCAAACGCTGACCAATACAGCCTGTAATGGTTCACAAAGACAAGCAGCATGAAATGCTGGGGTATCTAGAAATAATCCCTGAGAACCCAAGTGGGGCTAGTTTTCTGCTGCTGCAGTAACAAAGCATCACGAACTGAGTGGCTTAAAAAACAGAAATTGATGGTCTTGCAGTTTTGGAAGCTCAAAGCCTGAGATCAAGGTGCAAAGTTGATCCCAGGTGAGAGCTGTGAGGAAGATTCTGTCGTGTCTCTCTCTATTCGTGGTGGTAGGCTGGCAATCTGTGATATTGTGGAACCATCACCCTATTTCTCTCTTCATCTTCTCACGGCATTCTCCTGTGCCCAAATGTTTTCATAAGCATGAATATTTTTTTAAGGACACCAGTCATATTGGATTAGGGGTCTACTCTACTCCAGTATAACTTCATCTTAACTAAATACATCTGCAGTGTCCCTATTTCCAAGTCTGTGATATTCTGTGGTACTCGGAATTAGAGCTTCAATATCAGTCGAGGTGGGGGGACACAGTTCAAATCATAACAGTGCTTTTTTATAGTTACTTTCCTTGAATGAGGGGAAGACTAGAGACTAAACATCACCATGGCTTACCGTCCCCCACCTAGGGCCATTGGCCCTTATTATGATAATTGTCACTTTGAGAGGAGTGGGTTGTTCATGACATGATATGTGTTTGAGCTTTAGGCTTACAAACCTTTTAAATTCTGGAACCAGGCTTAGAATCCAGGTGTCTGGCTGGATTTTAGAACATTTTTCCTATTCAATTATGCATTTTCAGTGGTCAGAGATCTGAGGAGGCAGCTAGAGCGAACAGAATAAAGGAATTAACAGTTAATGCTAGGAAAGCAAGCAACAATCAAACACATTCAAATCACCTACAAACCTCATTTACCATTTCCAAGGCGAAGTTTCAAAGGCACAAAATTTCTGAAGAAAATAAACAGATCAGTGATAGAGGATAGCTTTAGCAATCAAAAAAGGAAGTAAATATGGTTGCACAGGATTTTTAAAAATATGACAGTAAAGTTTTATACTTGATGAAATGAATCATTCTTTTATAAATTACAAAAATTGACTCAAAAGAGGTAAAAATCACAATAATTGTAGATATGATGAAAAAGTAAAGTCTCTTCCTATGAAAGTTAACAAAGCCAGATTTATGTAAAAAGTCTACTGAAGTGTGAGTAACAGATGATGGAAATCCCCCAAAAATATTTACCCACTCTCCTTATGAACAAAGATCAAAAACTTATGATAAATATTAGTAAAACTGGATACAGTAGAAGAATCACATCCAGGATATATTCCATGGTGACATGCATGGTTCAGCATTAGAAATCTACTATGTAATTCATTACATGAAGCAGCGAATGGTGAAGAAACATTCTTACTAGATGCTAAAGAATTTGATAAATTAAAAAATATTTTTTCTTTTAAAAATTCTTCATAAGCTGTGAATAAAAGTAAACTTAACTAGAAACCTATTGTACAGAAAAAGACAGACCCACTATCAATAAAACTTCATGTCACATATTGCAGATCTTCAGTTCAGTTCAGTCACTCAGTCAAGTCCAACTCTTTGCGACTCCATGAATCTCAGCATGCCAGGCCTCCCTGTCCATCACCAACTCCCGGAGTCTACCCAAACCCCTGTCCATCGAGTCAGTGATGACATCCAGCCATCTCATCCTCTGTCGTACCCTCCTTCTCCCGCCCCCAATCCTTCCCAGCATTAGGGTCTTTTCCAATGAGTCAACTCTTCACATGAGGTGGCCAAAGTACTGGAGTTTTCAGGTTCAACATCAGTCCTTCCAGTGAACACCCAGGACTGATCTCCTTTAGGATGGACTGGTTGGATCTTCTTGCAGTCCAAGGGACTCTCAAGTCTTCTCCAACACCACAGTTCAAAAGCATCAATTCTTTGGCACTCAGCTTTCTTTACCGTCCAACTCTCACATCCATACATGACCACTGGAAAAACCATAGCCTTGACTAGACAGACCTTTGTTGGCAAAGTAATGTCTCTGCTTTTAAATATGCTATCTATGTTGGTCATAACTTTCCTTCCAAGGAGTAAGCATCTTTTAATTTCATGGCTGCAATCACCATCTGCAGGGATTTTGGAGCCGCCAAAAATAAAGTCTGACACTGTTTGCACTGTTTCCCCATCTCTTTGCCATGAAGTGATGGGACCAGATGCCATGATCTTAGTTTTCTGAATGTTGAGCTTTAAGCCAACTTTTTCACTCTCCTCTTTCACTTTCATCATGAGGCTTTTTAGTTCCTCTTCACTTTCTGCCATAAGGGTGGTATCGTCTGCATATCTGAGGTTATTGATATTTCTCCTGGCAATCTTGATTCCAGCCAGTGCTTCTTCCAGCCCAGTGTTTCTCATGATGTACTCTGCATAGAAGTTAAATAAGCAGGGTGACAATATACAGCCTTGTTTAGTTCAGTTCAGTTCAGTCGCTCAGTCGTGTCTGACTCTTTGCAACCCCATGAATCGCAGCATGCCAGGCCTCCCTGTCCATCACCAACTCCCGGAGCTTACTCAAATTCATGCCCATCGAGTCAGTGATGCCATCTAGCCATCTCATCCTCTGTCGTCCCCTTCTCCTCCTGCCTTCAATCCCTCCCAGCATCAGGGTCTTTTCCAATGAGTCCACTCTTTGCATAAGTTGGCCAAAGTATTGGAGTTTCAGCTTCAACATCAGCCCTTCCAATGAACACCCAGGACTGATCTCCTTTAGGATGGACTGGTTGGATCTCCTTGCAGTCTTGACGTACTCCTTTTCCCATTTGGAACCAGTCTGTTGTTCCATGTCCAGTTCTAACTGTTGCTTCCTGACCTGCATACAGGTTTCTCAAGAGACAGGTCAGATGGTCTGGTATTCCCATCTCTTTAAGAATTTTCCACAGTTTATTGTGATCCACACAGTCAAAAGCTTTGGCATAGTCAATAAAGCAGGAATAGATGTTTTTCTGGAACTCTCTTGCTTTTTTGATGATCCAGCAGATGTTGGCAATTTGATCTCTGGTTCCTCTGCCTTTTCTAAAACCAGCTTGAACATGTGGAAGTTCATGGTTCACGTATTGCTGAAGTCTGGCTTGGAGAATTACTAGCGTGTGAGACGAGTGCAATTGTGCAGTAATTCAAGGATTCTTTGGCATTGCCTTTCTTAAGGATTGGAATGAAAACTTAACTTTTCCAGTCCTGTGGCCACTGCTGAGTTTTCCAAATTTGCTGGCATATTGAGTGCAGCACCTTCACAGCATCATCTTTCAGGATTTGAAATAGCTCAACTGGAATTTCATCACCTCCACTAGCTTTGTTCGTAGTAATGCTTTCTAAGGCCCACTTGACTTCACATTCCAGGATGTCTGGCTCTAGGTGAGTGATCACACCATCGTGATTGTCTGGGTCATGAAGATCTTTTTTGTACAGTTCTTCTGTGTATTCTTGCCACCTCTTCTTAATATCTTCTGCCTCTGTTAGGTACCATTGCTGTCTTTTATCGAGCCCATCTTTGCATGACATGTTTCCTTGGTATCTCTAATTTTCTTGAAGAGATCTCTAGTCTTTCCCAGTCTGTTGTTTTCCTCTATTTCTTTGCACTGATCACTGAGGAAGGCTTTCTTATCTCTCCTTGCTATTCTTTGGAGCTCTGCATTCAGATGGGAATAGCTTTCCTTTTCTCCTTTGCTTTTAGCTTCTCTTCTTTTCACAGCTATTTGTAAGGCCTCCTCAGACAGCCATTTTGCCTTTTTGCATTTCTTTTCCATAGGGATGGTCTTAATCCCTGTCTCCTGTACAATGTCACGAACCTCCGTCCATAGTTCATCAGGCACTCTGTCTATCAGATCTAGTCCCTTAAATCTATTTCTCACTTCCACTGTATAATCATAAAGGATTTGATTTAGGTCATACCTGAATGGTCTAGTGGTTTTCCCTACTTTCTTCAATTTAAGTCTGAATTTGGCAATAAGGAGTTCATGATCTGAGCCACAGTCAGCTCCGGGTTTTGTTTTTGCTGACCGTATAGAGCTTCTCCATCTTTGGCTGCAAAGAATATAATCAATCTGATTTCAGTGTTGACCATCTGGTGATGTCCATGTGTAGAGTCTTCTCTTGTGTTGTTGGAAGAGGGTGTTTGCTATGACCAGTGCGTTCTCTTGGCAGAACTCTATTAGCCTTTGCCATGCTTCATTCTATACTCCAAGGCTAAATTTGCCTGTTACTCCAGGTGTTTCCTGACTACCTACTTGCAGATCTTAACCTCTCAGCAAAGAATTACTTGGGCTTTCCTGGGGGCTCAGTGGTAAAGAATCTGCCTGCAATACAGGAAATGCAAGTTCAATCCCTGGGTTAGGAAGATCCCCTGGAAAAAGAAATGACAACCCACTCCAGTATCTTGCCTGGGAAATCCCACAGAAGAGGAGCCTAGTGGGCAACAATTCATGAGGTCACAAGAGTTGAATTATTTAGTATTTTATTCCTCTAGACCAACTTCGTGATCTTTTTATAGATCTTCAGTGCTTTACAAACAAAACTTTGTAAAATTCTAAGCCTTCTCCTTGAAAAGATGCCAGGGTGCCTTCTCAAATACTTTTCTGGACAAATAATGTGTGTCTTATCAATGCTTTTTTTAAGCAGACCTTGGAGTTTCTAAATTATGACATAAGTACCACTTTAATCTTCCTTTAGGGTGTCTTGGGTCTTATCTCCCCCAATTTGATGTCATGAGACCCCTTTCCTCCTTGCTTAAAATAATGTAAAAAGTTTTTGGCTGCCCTGGGTCTTCTTTGCTGCATGCAGTCTCTCTCTAGCTGCAGCAAGTGGCGGCTTCTCTCTAGTTGAGGAGTGCAGGCTTCTCTTGTTGTGGAGCACAGGCTCTAGGGAGCACAGGTTTGAGCAGCTCTTGTTGCTGCTGCTGCTGCTAAGTTGCTTCAGTCGTGTCCGACTCTGTGCGACCCCATAGACAGCAGCCCACCAGGCTCCCCCGTCCCTTAGGTTGTGCTAATATTGTAAAAAAGACCCATTGATTTTTATGTGAAAAAGACTAAATTACTGTGATTCCCTCATTTCTTTCTCTATACAATTATTTATACAAAGAAAAAAAGCTTTGTAAAGCTCTAAGTCTATGATCTTTTTAATCTATAATGGCAGTGAGTCCCATACCTCATGGTGAAACCTTAGAAGCAATCCCGTTAAAATCAGGAACAAGGTAAGGAATCTGGCTACAAGTTCCCATCATTCAACACTTAATGAAACAAGAAAAATAAGTGAAGTGCTAACACTGGAAAAGAATAAAAAAAGCTGCCATAGTTTGCAGATGGTAACATGGCCAAACTAGACAATCTCTCAGAATGTGTTAAAATAAATGCTAACAAAAAAAATTTTTTTTAATTAATAAATAAATGCTAAAACTAATAAGGCTTTCCATTAAATTGCTCTGATAAAAGGCCAGCACAGAAAATTTTAGTTGTTTTCTTATTCATAGCAATAGCCATAACCAATTAGAAAATGCAAGGGAAATATATGTTCCCTTCACAAAGGCAATAATAATTATGAAGTATTTAGAAATAAAAGTGATAAGAAATATATATGGAAGGCATTATTTTAAAAGCTATAATACTAGTGCATATAGAAGAACCAAATAGATGGAGGGACTGGTATGTTCATGGATGAGACTGAATTTTGTAAATATGCTGCTGCTGCTGTTCAGTCACTCCATCATGTCTGACTCTTAGGGATCTCACGGACTGTAGCCTGCAGGTTCCATGGGGTTCTTCATGCAAGAATATTGGAGTGAGTTGCCATTTCCTTCTCAAGGGATTTGTAAATATGCATCACCCCATTAAATTATAAATTTTGTGCATTTCCATTAAAAATCAGAATAGAATTCCTTACTAAATTTGACAAACTGATTCTAAAGTTCATCTGCAAGAATAGCCATGACAAATTTCAAAAAGAACAAGGATGGCTGTGGAAGGAAGTTTCTGAAGTGACCTCCAGTGACCCCAGCTTCCAAGTATTCATGTCACATGCAACCTCTTCTGCTTAAGCAGGCTAGTCCTAATGCCTCACTTCTTCTTTTTTTTTTTTTTTTAAATAGGAAGTCCTCATTTGTTTTATTGCTGAATTTTAGGTTCAAATTAAATTTTTACTACATAATAGTTATCTTATTTAGTAATGATCATGAGGTTTTTATTGTTTTTTAATTTATTTTATTTTATTCTTTTCATTTATTTTTATTAGTTGGAGGCTAATTACTTTACAATATTGTAGTGGTTTTTGCCATACATTGACATGAATCAGCCATGGATTTACATGTGTTCCCCATCCCGATCCCCTCTCCCGCCTCCCTCCCCATCCCATCCCTCTGGGTCTTCCCAGTGCACCAGCCCTGAGCACTTGTCTCATGCATCCAAGCTGGCCTGGTGATCTGTTTCACCCTTGATAGTATACTTGTTTCAATGCTATTCTCTCAGAACATCCCACCCTGACCTTCTCCCACAGAGTCCCAAAGTCTGTTCTATACATCTGGGTCTCTTTTTCTGTTTTGCATATAGGGGTATCGTTACCATCTTTTGAAATTCCATATATATGCATTAGTATACTGTATTGGTCTTTATCTTTCTGGCTTACTTCACTCTGTATAATGGGCTCCAGTTTCATCCATCTCATTAGAACTGATTGAAATGAATTCTTTTTAATGGCTGAGTAATATTCCATAGTGTCTATGTACCATAGCTGCTGCTATGTACCACAGCCCGTCTGCTGATGGGCATCTAGGTTGCTTCCATGTCCTGGCAATTGTAAACAGTACTGCGATGAACATTGGGGTACACGTGTCTCTTTCAGATCTGGTTTCCTCAGTGTGTATGCCCAGGAGTGGGATTGCTGGGTCATATCTAATGCCTCACTTAGCAAAAGTGATGACATTACTTCTGAGATTAGGTTTTAAAAGACTGTGGCTCTATATTGGGCATACTCTCTTGCTCCCTCAGTTGATCTAGAGCCAGGAAGCTGCAATGATATGAGCTGCTCTTTGGGGCGAAGGTTCATGGAGCAAGAAACTGATGTCTCTGGCCAATGGCCAGTGAAGACGTAAGGCCTGACACTCCATGTGAGTGAACTTGGGAGTGGACTCTCCCAACTGAGTCTTGATATAAACACAATCACATCAGCCACTTTGGTTGTAGTCTTGTGAGAGCTCTTACCCCAGAGGCTCCCAGCTCAGACACGCCTAGATTTCTGACCCATACAAATGGAGAAATAATAAGTGTTCATTGTTTTGGATAATTTTTATACAATAATCAATAATTAACATGCCCATAAATATTCAATTTCTTTAACCACAACTGCCTCAATCTCATTCAACTTCCATTAAAACTTAAAACAGAGAACAGATGAGCCATGGGACTCTGCCATCTCAAGGTTTCATGAGAGTTAGGCTCCTCGGAACTCCTGCTCTTATTCCCATGTTGAGGAGTTTTTTGTGTGGAACAGCAGGTGCATTCTTGGAAGAAATGGCCTGAAGGCTGGCTTACCCTCCCAGGGCAATCTTTAACTCCCTATGTTCACAACCACTCAGCTGCAGTCCTCAGCAACCTGATTTTGTGGCCAAATGATAGCTGATCCATCTCTTAGGAGTGGACTCATATTAGTCAACCATGCAAGATTGAAGAATAAAATTATTTCCATTTACAAATTTCAAAGGAAAACTTTAACACATGCTGAATCATGAGTATACCAGTCTCCATGAATCACCCCTTCTCTCTGGGTAAGTTTCTTGGGCAGCAGTGAAAGATGAATAAAGTTGGGAAGTTGGTTAAAGGAATCAAATTAAACATTAATCATTTTAATTATCGATTGCTACATAAAAATCACCCAAACCAAGCAACTTAAAACAACCACCTTGAAACTTTGAAGTGCTTCGGAACTCTAAAGTGCTTATTATGGAACCTGGCAGCTCTCAACAAACAGGGGCTATAACAGCCATCCATTATCTCTCTTCTCACCAGGGTTTAGATTCGAGCCAGGCAGCACCGAGTCTTGGACGGAACATGGGCCTTGACATCAGATAAATCAACGTGCACATTCCTGAGCTGTCATTTATCATCTGTACTTTCTCCTTGGACTGCAGGAAAGGGAACAGCACTTTGCTTCTGTCAGAAGTACTGGAGAAAGTTAGTAGATGGATAGAAGAAGTATTTGAGGCCATCTCTTGAATTTGTGCGTGCTCACTCGTGTCTGACTCTGCAACCCGCTAGGCTCCTTCGTCCACGGAATTTCTCAGGCAAGAATGCTGGAGTGGGTTGCCATTTCCTTCTCCAGGGGATCTTCCTGACCTGGGGATTGAACCTGCATCTTTGGCATCTCCTGCATTGGCAGGTGAATTCTTTACCACTGGTGCTTCCTGGGAAGCCTTAGATACCATCCAGATACAACAAATAGTAGATGAACCTTAGAGATGCAATGCACAGTCTTGTGTAATGTATTGCACCACGATTACCAAACTTGCTAAGAGACTATAACTCAACTATTTCAACTCCTAAAAAGAAAGAATTATGCAATGTGATAAAGTTGCTAACTTTCACTAAAATGGCAATCAAATCACAATATGTAACTGTATCCAACTAAAATGTGATTCAAGTCAAATATGTTTCAACAGCAAAAAATAAATAAAAAATAGAACTAGATAATACACTGCTACAAGAAAAAGAAAGCAAAGAAAGAAATATCTAAAGAAATCCAAGGATTATAAACAAAAATACCCTTCACAAAACTGAATGGTGAAAATATTTTAGAACCAGGAGCGACACACTCAATCATCTGCCCAGATGGAAGTGTAAATAGATGATGCTTCCAGGGGCAGATAAAACCAGGTTTGAGAGTCATGTAACTCCTTCAGGTCATCACCATTTCTGTTCCTGCTGGCTCCTTGGTAAGCCAGCCAACCGTGCCATGGTCCATGTGCTGTGGCCTGTGAGATGCTCCAAGCTTCCTGCCACCAGCTGTCAGGGTCCCTGGCAAACATAAAAAGTGATAGACAGGACTGTGGCAACAGAGGCTGACTTGTCCTGCCCTGGAGTTTATACAGAGTGGTCTGAATGCTTGTGTTGTAGTAGTTTCATTATTTTGGGGACGGTGTAAATCCAGATCTGTGTATTTATTTCAGGGTTTGTGTGTTGTAATAATTCTATTACTTAAAATGGATCTTTCGGCTGATCAGTGAACAGACACTGAATAAGACCATAGAGAGACATGAATGTGCAAGAGATTTACTGTGTTCACAGGTCCTAGAAGAGGTAAACCTGGAACTATGTGCAGGGGGCACACAGGAGGAGTGCCAGGGGAGTGGGCTCACCCAAGCAGGTGGGGAGCCAAGAGAGAGTGAGGCCCTGTGGACAAGCGCCCCTACTGGGGGGTAAGGTGAAGTACAGAAGGGAAAGGTGTGAGTGAATTTCACTGGGGTGATTGAAAGCCACTAGGTCACAGTCAGGGAGGGCAAGAAGGGGAACATGTGGCAGGGACCAGTCTTATCTCCTGGTCACTTGGGCAGGGTGCTCACAGTCTATTTATGGGAATCTTCAGGCAACAGAAGCTTTACAATTTTACAATATGTTTTGGTGCCTTTAAAAAATTATTTTGCAATAAAACCTTTTGGTAGCAACGAAATTACAGAAAGGAAAATACTAATTATTTTTAAGGGAAATTGATGATAAATTGATGATAAATGTTTACTATGGGGGCCATAGTGATATCACTGACCACATGAAAACAAGAAGATACAAATCTCTTGAAAAAACATCAGTGTCTACTACAAGAGCTAGAGATTATTTTAAGATTGTGTCTAATTTGCCATCACCAACTGCAGAAGGTACACTTACCTATCATTCTGTGAAGTATAGCTTTTCATTTAGATCAAATGATCAGTCTTCTAAGTTCTTACTTTCTAAACTAACTCTGCTTTAACTCAAGTTTTTTTGATGTGTAGAAACAAAATTATGGCTGTTAGTATATAGGCAGGCCCCATTTATCAAAGAAAAAAAAATTATGTATTTTATATTGATATCATCAAATGAGTCTAATTGAAAATCAGCTGGACTTATTCCAATAATGGTTTGACTACTTTTTTAAAACACTCACAGAATCATAGTAAAGCTTTTGGAACTTCATTCTGGCAAAGACAAACATTTGCCATTATATTAAATGCTATTATAGAATCAAGTAATAAGTTCAACATTTATGATAAAATTGTTTGAGGGGGATGTATGTGTTGGTAATCTGAATTTCAGTGGAGCACAGTGTTGTAATAAGAGGTATGTTCTTATTAAATTTAAAAAATTATGGGGAGAATTCTATCTCTAGAATTAGTTTTTTGCACACATAATTCATAATTATACACAAGCTTTCAATATTCTCCAAAACCACGTAGCAGCTGCAGCTGACAACATTTATAAATATAAGTACATATGGAATAGTACAGAAAATTAAGTTATTGTTAAATACCAAAAAAAAAAAAAACCCAGCCCTTTTGGGATTTCCCTGGTGGTCCAGTGGCTAAAACTCCACGCTCCCAATACAAGGTGCCCAGGGTCGATCCCTAGTCAGGGAACTAGATCTTATATAACACAACTAAAGATTCTACATGCCATGAAAATCAAAGGCCCTGTGTGCCACAACTAAGACACAATACAGCCAAATTAACTAATTAATTTTAAAAAGAACCTTTAGCTTGGCAGAATCTGTTGTCTCTATTTTCTATTGTTAATCAGATCTTATAAAACTGGGGCCCTTAAGGAATAATTTTGTAAATTAAAGTGTCTTACAATTGTATTAAACTTTAAAAAATTTTAAATTTGGATGCATTTTAAGCATAATAATTTAAAATCTGCTATTGAAGTGTCACTGACTATAATACCAAAATAAGTCAAGTTTTAAAGCTTTTAGTAAATTACAATCATTGAAAACAAAGCTTATAAACAGAAACATTGACATATATATATATAGGAATATATGCTATAGGACCTATAAAAACTAAATGAGAATTTCAACTGATATTTTCTAATTGTGCTTTGAAATGTCTCTACTTATAAGAATTTTCTTTTTAAAAAAATTTTTAATGGGCCTAGTCCCACAGTCCAAAATCACTGCAGATGGTGACTGCAACCATGAAATTAAAAGATGCTGCTCCTTGGAAGAAAAGCTATGACCAACCTAGACAGCACATTAAAAAGTAGAGACAATACTTTGCCAACAAAAGTCTATCTAGTCAAAGCTATGGTTTTTCCAGTAGTCATGTATGGATGTGAGAGTTGGACTATAAAGAAAGCTGAGCACCAAAGAATTGATGCTTTTGAACTGTGGTGTTGGAGAAGACTCTTGAGAGTCCCTTGGCCTGCAAGGAGATCCAACCAGTCCAGTCCTTCATTGGAAGGACTGATGCTGAAGCTGAAACTCCAATACTCTGGCCACCTGATGTGAAGAACTGGCTCATTGGAAAAGACCCTGATGCTGGGAAAGACTGAAGTTGGGAGGAGAAGGGGACGACAGAGGATGAGATGGTGGGATGGCATCAGTGACTCAACGGGCATGAGTTTGAGTAAGCTCCGGGAGTTGGTGATGGACAGGGAGGCCTGGGGTGCTGCAATTCGTGGGGTCACAAAGTCGGACACGACTGAGCGACTGAACAGAACTGAGTCCCAGAGTCTAAAGCAGGTACTGGCGACTGCGAGTTTGGCTGGGAAGGCTGGTGGATGCTACCACTTGGGAATTGGGGGTTGGAGGGGTTGGAGATGTGGTTGAGAGGGTAGGTGAGGTTGTGGTGGTGAGGCAACTGCAGGAAGGTTGATGGGGAGTGCTCCCCAGGCTCCTCCTCTCACCTCTGCCCTCTTTCTTTTTAATTGTGTTAAACATGTAATGTAATATTTACCATCTTAACCATTTTTAAGTGTATAGTGCAGTAATATTAAGTATATTCAAATTGTTTCACAAGGAAATCTCAGGTCTTTTTTATCTAGCAAAACTGAAATTCTATATCCATAAACAACAATTCCCACTCTCTCCCTACCCCAAACCCCTGGCAAACTGTCTCTATGAATTTGACTCTTCTAATACCTCAAATAAGTGGAATCATAACCCTATTTGTCTTTTTGTGACTGGCTTATTTCGCTGAGCACAGTATCTTCAAGGTTCATCTATGTTGCAGCATGTGTCAGAATTTCCTTGTGTATTAAAGTTGAAAATACTCATTGTGCATGTACAGCACATTTTGTTTATTCATTAATCTGTCAGTGCACATTTGAGCTTCTTCTGCCTTTTGGCTATTGTAAATGACTCTGCTATGAACATGGGTATAAAAATATATCTGAGTCACTGCTTTCAACTCCTTTGCATGTATACCCAGAAGTAAAATTGCTGGATCTCGTGGCAGTCCTATTTTTAATTTTTTAAGGAACCTCTGTACTGTTTTCAACAATGGCTTCATCATCTTTTATCCCACCAATAGTGCACACGCTTGTGTGCAAATTTCTCCATATCACCATCAACATTTGTAATTTTCTGGGTTTTGTTGTGATAATAGTTTGTTTCTGGAAAGTAACCATCCCAGTGGGTGTGAGGTGATATTTCATTGCAGGTTTTATTTGCATTTCCCTAATGATAAGTGATGTTGACCATCTTTTTATAAGTCTGTTTGGATTTATCCAAAATAAATACTCTGCTTATGTTATTTTTTAATATTAAAGAAAACCTATAAGGGAATTTTAAATTTTTATCTACTCTATGCTCTTGTGTATTCAAGCTTTTAAAGAGACTTTTAGTTTTGAAAAATAGTTTTGGATAAAATTTTTTGTGGTCTGCCAATTCAATGAAACCAATTTTTTGGTTAAGTAAGTATTTTAAAAATAATTAATTCTGATAATTTTAGTGTCTCCATTCACTTTCAGAAGTTTCCCAGTGGGGTGGTACATTATATGGTCACTTTGGCTTTACATAACATGCCTGGACACCCTGTACCCCCACCACGGGCCTCTAAGGTTTATGGGCTTGTCCTTACTCATCCTTAGACTCAATTTAGATGAGTTCTCAGAAATGGAATCACCCTTTCATTTACAAAGGAGATTTCCTCCTTGCAGTCAGCTGAGTTCTTGGAGGTGGAATCTTCCAGTGTCTGGAAAGGACTGAAGAAATTTCAGCGTAAGGACTAACCAAAGAAAGAGTCCCAGGGTGTTCTGAAATAGCTAAACCAATGCTGATAAAAGGGGGAGGGGAGTTTTCACTCAAGAAATTGATTCTCTTTGAAGGATATGAGAAATGTGCACAGTTTAAAAAAAAAAAAAAAAAAGGAAGGAAGACCACCTGCAAAGCCCAAGCAGCAAGAGAAATCAAGGTCATGAAGACGACTTTGGATATGTAAGAAAGCAGCAGCAGTTAATGGATCCAGCACCTACCACAGCATGTGCCAAGCACTTGCTGGGCACATTACATACATGGTTTGACCTCATCCTTTCAATACATCTATGAGATGGCTATTCTCCATTTTACCCTTGAAATCCTGAAGTTCACTCTAAACCAGAGGGCTCTCTACTGTTTCACCATCAGATCTTCCCCAGTAGAGGGGGATGGAGAGCAACAGGGAAACAAAGGAAAGACAAGGTGAAGACAGGCAAGAAAATCAAGACTACAACTTGACAAAACTATTTGATCATATGAACCAGAATGAAAAAAGACCTTAGTAAAACATGAAAAATCTAGTGTTCAAAATAAATAGGTTTTGAAGGCTCTTGAAAGCAGTGGTCAGCTAGAGCCTTTATTCATCCAATCAAAAACAAGCATGCCCTCTCTTAGGTAATGAATGTGCAGATAGCCAAAGCTCAGAATTAATTACAGAGAGGCTGCAATACCAGTCATCCTCTGGAAGTCTGCTGTGAAGTGGAATGTAGAAATAGCACAGGTAATCAGATCCACGGTTTGCTGGGGATGATGCAAACACATTATTTCCCCCAAATTAAAGCACTCTGTTCATGTCCAGAGCTTGAAAACTCATTTCTCAGTAAAGGTCAAGAAAAGCAAACACTCCTTGAATTTAATTATTAAGCCAGCTGTCAATCACTGGCAGTGAGAGAGACAGGAAGACATTTCGAGGCAGGACATTGGCTGAAATTAGCGAGACAGGGTCCTTGCATCTTTAATCAGAAACTCCTCTTTCAGAAATATTTTATTTATCACTGAAAGAATGATGCCAAGTTGGCACCTATTTTATTCCCTTATAGCTCTCATTCTTTTAAGCAGCAAATCTAGCAAACAAGACCTTAGTTCCCTAAGAGGATGGATTTCAGTAGGGCTGATAATGGTATTAATCTGTCAATGATTGTCCACATCCTAAAGTAGTGCACTAAAGCAAGATCAAAGCTTGAGATAAAAATCTGACTTTATGGCTTTGTTTTGTTTATAAGATTAGGTGTGAGAGAGTTGGTTCAGGCATCAGGTGAACCAATTTTATACCTAAACCAAACCACTACTACCTAGAGGCCACTTCAGAAAGTAGAAAGAATCCTAGGCTGGAAGGGAGAACTGGAACTATGTAGAGTGAATGACAAAAAGGCCTAAATCATCTGCCATCCCCTCCTACAACTACCCCTGCTACTAATTTTTCATCTGTAACTTTGGAGGATTCACTTATACATCTTTAATCTTTAATTTACCAATTGTAAAATGGGAATAGGATACTCCGAGAGAGAAGCAGCAGTGATGGTCTGAGGTGGTGGTGATTATTACGGGGGATTTTTATGTTGTTCTTTCTGCTTCTCTGTTTTCTCTGATTTTTTGGAAATAAAATCTTAAGCATATTATAAATTTAAATATTATTTTATCTTTACACATTGATATTATTAATATTTCCTTAGGGTTAAGTGACTGCCTCCCTACTGATGAATGTTCTATATTTTTTGATGGCTCTTCACACACAGGGCCATAACAGAGGAAACAAGCCCATCATTGTCTCAAATTATAGTCAACATTCTTCCACAGTCTACATTGCTTCTCAATAAATTCTCAAGCTTTTTCCAGCAATAAAATTAAATGATAATGATACCTTTACTACTTTCAACCAGTACATATTCTCCAGTCATTACAGTGAAACAGAAATGCTTTCTGGGGGCTAATGTCTGGCAGGGAGTTAATGAGCCCTATAGAAAAGTTCAGGAATATTCGCTAACCTCTCATCAGTTCAAGAAGCTGCTTTATAGAAAGGGCATGATTAGTCACATTTTCAATAGCTTTTAATTTTTTTCCAGCATAATGATGGCCAGAGAAGAAATTACATTTTTAAGTTAGATGGAATTACAGACAAGACTTAACAACTGAACAACAACTAGATAAAAATCATATGAAGGTTTTTCTCTTTTCCTTAAGGAGGAAAACAAAGATTCAAATACACACAGAACATCAAAGAAGGTTTTAAGCTTAGTATCTCTTCTACTTATATCAACACATGTATAATAATACATGATTTATTAACATGAATAAATATCACTTATACACATAATACATATAAAACAATACATGTTATTATGCATAAAAGCCTATTGTTTTCATTTGAAGTGTTTAAATTTTTAATATTATGAGTTTTATTAATGGTTATAATAGAAATGTTCATAAGGTTTCTTGTGTTGTGAATCTATCTTGCTCTCAGCTGATATGGATTTGGATTCTGTTGTTGTTCAGTCACTAAGTCATATCCAACTCTTTGTGACCCTATGGACTGCAGCACTCCAGGCTTCCGCTTCCCTTTTCTTCACCATCTCCCGGAGTTTGCTCAGACTCATGTCCATTGAGTCTGTGACGCCATGCAACCATCTCATCCTCTGTTGTTTCTTCTTCCTCTTGCTCACAAACATTCCCAGCAATGTTTCCCTGATCAGCTCTTCAAATCAGGTGGCCAAAGTATCGGAGCTTTAGCATCGGTCCTTCCAATGAATTCTGTTGGCTATAGTGCAAGTCACTTTCTGTTCTAGATTATTCAACTCAAAGTCACAAGATCTAAATTCAATTCACTGGAAAAACACTTAGTGAAAATCAGCTATGTATACAGCGAGGGGCTAGGAAATGCATAAGAAAAAGAGAAGGTAGTTCTCACCCTCAAGGAAACTGGACCCATATGACTGTCCTTCTCTGCTGGGACAGGGCTTTCAGCTGGAAATAATGAAACCCCAATGAGTTCTGAATGCCCCTGGTAATATGCTTCCTCTCCCTCTCCTTCAGGACACCATAAAAGACTCAGCTGCCCATAGACAAAGTCTAATTGGAGGCTGCAATTAGAGCTAATTATTTTCCATCAGATCCATCTCATCATGCCCCACAGCCCTGTTTGCTTCAGTCAGGTCTAAGATCACTTCTCAACTAGTATCTTACATTAATCTCACCTAGTATCATATTAACACCTATATGTTCAACATATATGCAAATCTCAGTCTCTCACTCCTTCCCAACTCCGAAACTCTCTATAATTCACAGTCTGTCATCTCCCAGATGCCCTCACTGGTCACCTCTTCTCTGAACATCCCCATGACCTGGCATGATCCAGCTCTGCCCTCTGCTAAAGGAAGAAGTCTCTTACCCTTCCTGGCCTCCTGCTCCCCTCAGCCTTGCTCATTCTACTTTAAGCACTCTGGTTTTCTTGATGGTTCTGGAACACCCAAAGCTGCTTCTTGCCTGTGGCCTTTGTACTTGTTACCTCTGTTGGGAACACTCTTCCCCTAGATATATATGTGACTACTACCTTGCTTCACTCATGTCTTGACTCAAGTATCATTCCTCAAGGACACCTTCAATGATCTAAATGGTTTCACCTATATGTATATACACACAGACAATGCAAATATGGCAAAATGTTAATTAATGTTGAATTAATTTATTATAATAATACATTTATAATTTAACAAATTATAAAATAATGTATACTATTATTTTAAATTTTCTGTGTTTTTTAAACACTTTCTTTAAAATCTTAGAATAAAAGCAAATAAAACATGGGGGTGGTTTCTTAAATTACAAAAGAAAGTGATACATAGCTATCCTAGTTAATCTGAAGACAAAAGAATCCTGCTAAAAGTATTATTTCAAGCTGACCTCATCCTTTAAATTTTTTGACTTTCTGTTTTACAGTGCATATAATATATTATCATTTTATTATCTTTCCATGAGCCTTAGTTCCAGGAAACACTGCAACCAGAGCCATAGGGAGCTCAGCTATAGGAAATATCTTGATCATATTACATATACTCCAAATTTCCAAGAGGTCAAATGAGTCGTTGAAGACAGAGAAACACAGTCTAGAGAGCTCTTTGCAATTTTGCTTGGTACAGCCATAATTCTAACTTCTGATGATTAAGTGAGACACCCCCCAAACACTCCCAATCTTGATTGAAGCCCCCTAACAAATTCTTGCTAATTGATTACTCTGTTTACTTTTTGCTCTACAAACCCACAAGTGGGTTATTCTACTTGCTTTGGTAGCATTTCAAAAGTTGACCTGGAAATATGAAGTTTTAAGCATAGAAGTAGTCTCCAAATGTTTTTGATTGCACATTGCATCAACAAGAAATTTTGAGCATGTATATTTTTTAAATCAAGTATTCACATAAATACTTGACATAAAGTATTTATATGCACCACTATATTAATATATTAGTTTTATATGCACTACAAAATACCAAAAAAATGAAACATTTTAAAGGATGAGGTCAACTTGAAATAATCTATATTTTTAACAGAATTCTTCTGTCTTCAGATTGACTAGGATAGAGCTATGCATCAATTTATTTTGTAATTTAAAAAATCACCACCATGTTTTATTTTCATTTATTCTTTTCTAAGATTTTTTTAAATGTATTTATTTTAATTGAAGGCTAATTACAATATTGTAGTGTATGGCAAAAACCACTATAATATTCTGTTCTAAGATTTTTAAAGAAAGTTTTTCAAAATACAGAAAAGTTAAAATGATAGTAAAATGAACATCTGGATATTTATCACCTAAATTCCACATTAACTGACACTTTTGCCATGTTTGCATTATCCACATGTTGTTCGGTTGGTAAGTCATCTCCGACTCTTTGCAACCCTATGAACTGCAGCACACCAGGCTTCCCTGTCCTTCACTATCTACTGGAGCTTACTCAAACTCATGTCCACTGAGTCAGTGATGCCATCCATCATCTCATCCTCTGTCACCCCTTCTCCACTTGCACTCAATCTTTCCCAGCATCAGGGTCTTTTCCAATGAGCCGACTCTTGGCATCAGTTGGCCGAAGTATGGGAAATTCAGTTTCAGCATCAGTCCTTTCAATGAATATTCAGGGTTGATTTCCTTTAGGATTGACTGGTTCAATCTCCTTGCTGTTCAAGGGACTCTCAAGAATCTTCTCCAACACCACAGTTCAAAAGGATAAATTCTTCAGCCCTCTGCCTTCTTTATGGTCCAACTCTCACATCCATACATGACTACCACATCTTAGACTATACGGACTTTTGTTGGAAAGTGATGTCTCTGCTTTTTAATATGCTGTCTAGGTTTGTCATAGCTTTTCTTCCAAAGAGCAAGTGTCTTTTAATTGCCTGGCTACAGTCACCATCCACGATGAATCTGGAGGCCAAAAAATGAAATCTGTCATTGTTTCCACATTTTCTCCATCTATTTGCCATGAAGTGATGGGACCAGATGCCACAATCTTAGTTTTTATAATGTTGAGCTTTAAGCCAGCTTTTTCACTCTCCTCTTTCACCTGCGTTAAGAGGTTCTTCAGTTCCTCTTCACTTTCTGCCATTAAATGGTATCTTCTGCATATCTGAGGTTGATGATATGTCTCCTGGCAATCTTGAGTCCAGCTTGTGCTTCACTGAGTCCTGCATTTAGCATGATGTCCTCTGTATATAAGTTAAGTAAGCAAGGTGACAATATAGAGCCTTGACATACTCCTTTCCCAATTTTGAACCAGTCCATTGTTCCATGTCTGGTTCTAACTATTGTTTCTTGACCTGCATACAGATTTCTCAGGAGGCAGGTAAGGTGGTCTGGTATTCCCATCTTTTTAAGAATTTTCCACAGTTTGTTGTGATCCACACAGTAAAAGGCTGTAGTATATTCAATGAAGCAGAAGTAGAGTTTTTTGGAATTCTCTTGCTTTTTCTATGATCCAACAGATGTTGGCAATTTGATCTCTGGTTCCTCTTTTTTAAATCCAGCTTGTACATCTGGAAAATCTTGGTTCACATATTGCTGAAGCCTAGCTTGAACGATTATGAGTATAACCTTGCTAGCATGTGAAATGAGCACAATTGTGAGGTAGTTTGAACGTTCTTTGGCATTGCCCTTCTTTGGGATTGGAATGAAAACTGACCTTTTCTAGTCCTGTGGTCACTGCTGAGTTTTCCAAATTTGCTGGCATATTGAGTGCAGCATTTTCACAGCATCATCTTTTAGGATGTGAAATAGCTCAATAGGAATTCCATCACTTCCACTAGCTTTGTTCATAGTAATGCTTTCTGAAGTCCACTTGACTTCATATTCCAGGATGTCTGGCTCTAGGTGTGTGACCACACCATCATGGCTATTTGGTTCATTAAGACCATTTTTGTACAGTTCTTCTGTGTATTTTTGCCACTTATTCTCTTCTGCTTCTGTTAGGTCCTTGCTGTTTCTGTCCTTTATTGAGCCCATCTTTGCATGAAATGTTCCCTTGGTATCTCTGATTTTCTTGAAGAGATCTTTAGTCTTTCCCATTCTATTATCTTCCTCTATTTCTTTGCATTGTTCACTTAACTTCACTGTATAAGTGGCAAAAAGTATAAATGGAACTGCTTGAAAATAAGCTAAATATTGATATATTATGCCATTTCAGCTATAAATACCTCAGTTTATATCTCCTACAATTAAGAACATTCTTCTTCAGCATCAAAATGCTATTATCACAGCCAAAGGAATTAAGAATTCTCTAACATTCAGGTCATATACCTGGGTCCCCTACATTTCAGGTGTATTCTTTTACTGCCGAGCCACCAGGGACATCCTCAAATTTCTCCAATAGTCCTTAAAATATCTTTTATAGCTCTCCCCCCGCCCCAAAGAAAGATCAAATCAAGATTTGTGCATGCTTGTGGTGTTCATGACTTTTTATTCTCTTTAAGTCTACAGTGCTCCCCCACCAATCTTTTTAGAACATTGTCTTTTTTTAAGAGATCAGGTATAATGTCCTAAATTTTGTGTTTATCTGACTACTTTATTGTGGTGTCATTTACCATGGTTCTCTACCCACTCTATTTTCTGTATCCTCGGAGTTAGTTTCAAAGGCTTTATTAGATTCAACAAAATATTGTGGTAAAGAACATCACTTCAGGAAGCACATAAGGTCATACTGGTGGTGACAACTTACCTCCCCATTGTAAAGCTACATTCATTCTCTGTTAGTAAGTTCTCTATATGGTGATACTTTTCAGGATGTGTTGATTGTGCTTGACTGAATCTGTGATTACTTGACAAGTCAGAAAATGGTGATTTCCTAGTTCTCTCATTTCTTGTCCACGTATTAGCTGGCATCCTACAGTGAAACAAGATTTCTCTCCTCTACTGAGGATGAAATGCAGTTCCTCCTCAAAGGCAGGATAAAAGTTGTTTCAAATTTCCAGAGCAGAAAGTTAATGAAAATGACTTTCCTTTGTTTTAATTTGCAAAAATATTTATTATTAATATTAGCAACAGCAGTATTTCTATGTAATCATAAATTCATATTTATGTAATGTTTTATTATGAAATAGAGTCACTGGTGGTTTTTTTTTTTTTCTTTCACTTCCAACTTTGGTAGTTTAAAGCTATTCTTAAATCTCTAATCAGCTGAATAAATGCTGGTGTACTGGGGTCTTCCTTTAAGAAGACCCTGTACATATTTGAGCTTAGGAAGCACTGAAATAGCACCTGTATAACGGAATACATTTTGAGACTCACTACTTGATAAAATGCCAAGAAGTTCACCTGAAGGCGTTATGTTAGATGTTTTAAAAGACAGACAATATTTTTTTCAACATTTCTATCTCAGCCTACCTCTTTAATTACTGATTTTTGAAGAAAACAGAAGAAAGATTGTAACAATGATTAAAATTCCCTTAATTAAATGAAAACTGTAGTGTTAACTACATAGCTTAATCATAATGTATAGGGTAATAATTAAAAGAGGTTTTTTTTTTTCTTCTTGCTGGATGCAGCAGACATCAATTCTAGCTTAAGGAAACTAAAAAAGACCCTGTGGCAGTTCAAAGGCCTGCAGACTCAATCTCAAGACAGCCACAGTGCCAAGTGCCCCAGCTCCGACTCCTCCTCTCTGTCCTCACCCAGGACAAATTTCCTAGAAGGAGCACCTGATAGGCCTGGTGGGGTCTGAGTTCACCCTGCATCAGTGGCTGAGGTTAGAGAGGTAGGATCATGGAGTTGGGCATGAATCACCCCTGGGCACGTTCTCAGAGCCTACAGACCATCACCAGTAGGCAGCCTCCACAAAGGAAACTTCAGATGTTCTTTAAAATGAACCAAGGATGTGTTGAGTAAAACTGTGGGAATTTCATTAACTTTGTCATTCTGATAAAGCCGATAGTTTTGTTTTGTTAAAACATCTTAGATAACTGTGATTTTTTTTTTTAGTATTTAGGGGAATACAGATATGGTGCCAGTTTGGAAAAAAGGTTTGGGGGGAACAAATGTGTCATTGATCAGGGAAATTTTATCCAGTCTGCTAATTTCAAACATTATTTCACAGACCAATCAACCTGCTAAGTCATAAAAGGGCCATCTTTTTACCAGGTGGCATGGTTAATATTTAAGCATAGATGGTTTGTTCCAGGGCCTTCCCAGGTGGCTCAGTGGTAAAAGAATCTGCCTGCCAATGCAGGAGACACAGGAGATGCTGCTTCAATCCCTAGATGGAGGGAGGATCCCCTGGAGGAGGAAATGGCAACCCACTCCTGTATTTTTGCCTGGAGAATCTCATGAACAGAAGAGCCTGGTGGGCTACAGTCCATGGGGTCACAGAGAGCTGGGCAAGACTTAGTGAATGAGCACGCCCACAAGCTAGCATTGGCAGAATTAGGGAATAGTCTGGACTTCTCACTTAAACACTGGAATGGGATGGGAATTATCTGGGGTCTTAATTAGCTCACATTCTTCAATGTGCATTTCCTCATCCAATGTTCAGGACCAATAGGTAAACCCTCCTGGCTTTTATCTCGCTCTGTGATAATACATAGGATATCAGCGATCACGGGTGCATGCTTGCTGACCTAATGATGCTGACACAGTGGAAGAGTTCCAGCACCAAGACACCTAAGAGAATCCAGTCATTCAGTATTTATGATGGGTGCTAAACACCATGGAATGCCAAGAGATTGCCAGGAGGAGGGGAAAAGATTCCTTCTAGGAATGGATGAGGATGTAGCACTGAGTTGGTTCATCCTGTCACACCTTATGATGCTCCTTCTTCTATAGCTTCCTCCAAACTCCTCATCCAGGATATTGGCTAAGTGCTTGGAATTTGGAGGGAACTGGGAAAATTTAGCTTAGTTTTTTTTTGTAAAATCTCTCATATTTCTTCATTGTTTGACACCCATGGCATAGAGTATACCTTGAATCTGTAAAAGCTCCTACATTTCTACTAGTTAAATTGCTTTTATTTGAATTTATATTTTGGTAAAACCTCAGGAGTCATGGGCACAGAGGGGATTTGTCCTAGTCACTAAAATAGTTTTCAATGACAGAAATATTCTTGACAGCAGCAGAAATAATGCATGTGTCTGAGGGCTTTATCTTGGGACTGCACTGCTATCTCTTTCACTTTCACCAATGGGGATCCTCAGTGATGATCTTTTTTTTTTTTGGACACAAATGGTACTTGAATATATTCTTGTTATAATATAATAATATATTCTGGCAATATATTACTATGTAGACCGAATTTGACAGTCCACCCTTAATTTCCTTCCCTTCCCACATCCATTCCCAGTCTCACAGGTAAGTACTATTAACAGTTACCTGTATCCTGTTTTTTTCTATTCAGATATACACAAATATGCATAGTACTTATTTGCATAAATGCAGTCATACTGCATAATGAATACTCATTATTCAATTATTTCTTTTTTTTGAACTAGCATTTCATGGTGAGCTCTTCTTATTTGTACAAAAGTCAAACACATTCTTCTTCATGGCTGTATAACACTCCATAATATGGTGGCTTCCTAATTTATTCAACTATTTCCCTATTGATAGTTGGAAATTAAGGATTTTTTCCTTTTTTTTCTTTCTTATTAGTGACAAAGCTGCAATGGACTTTGTGGAATATTCATCTTTACACCTGTTTACATCTTTAAATTTGTTACACAAATGCTTTTGCAGGACTGTTTCCTAAAATCAGGACATACTCAAAGGGCATGCACTTTAAATATTTATATTTATAGCTAAATTGTCTTCCAGAAAGACTTGACCAATGAACCATCCTCCTTATCACTGGAAGCTATCAACATTTTTAGATTTTACAACTTGGCAGTCAAGAACTCTTTCATCATATAAAATGATCTTAAAGGATACATCCATCCCAATGCTCATTACAACACTGTTTACAATAGACAAGACATGGAAGCAACCTAAATGTCCATTGACAGAGGAATGAATAAAGAAGCTGTGGAGCATATATACAATGGACTCTTACTCAGCCATTACAAAGAATGAAGTAATGCCACTTGCAGCAATTTAGATGGACCTAGAAATTGTCACAGAGAAGGCAACGGCAACCCACTCCAGTACTCTTGCCTGGAAAATCCCATGGATGGAGGAGCCTGGTAGGCTGCAGTCCATGGGGTCGTGGAGAGTTGGACACGACTGAGCGACTTCACTTTCACTTTTCACTTTCATGCATTGGAGAAGGAAATGGCAACCCACTCCAGTGTTCTTGCCTGGAGAATCCCAGGGATGGGGGAGCTTGGTGGGCTGCCATCTATGGGGTCGCACACAGTCAGATACAACTGAATCGACTTAGCAGCAGTAGCAGCAGCAGAAATTCTCATGCTGAGTGAAGTAAGTCAGACACAGGAGGAAAAATATTATATGACACTACTTACATGTAGAATTTAAAAAGAAATGATACAAATGAACTTACTTACAAAAGAGAAAGTCTCACAGAGAATGAACTTTTAGTTGCTGGGGGGAAGGATGGGGGAAGGAACAGTTAGGGAGTCTGGGACAGACATGTACACACTGCTATATTTGAAATGGATAACCAACAAGGACCTACTGTATAGTACATGGAACTCTGTTCAATGTTATGTGGCAACCTGTTTGGGAGGGGAGTTTAGGGGAAACGTGTGTATATGTATGGCTGAGTGTGCATATGTATATATACATATAAATATATATATATAAACATAACATGTATATGTCTATATACATATAAACATGTATATGTAGAGCCCTTCACTATTCACCTGAAACTATTACATAGTCAGCTATACTCCAATACAAAATAAAAAGTTAAAAGAAAACCTCATTAATTTGTACCCATGTACGCTGAGGCTGAATACATTTTCACATACACATTCTAACTTGTTCCTGCAGATAGAAAGGGAAGCTGTTAATTTTTGCTGACCTTGTATCTAGCCAATTTAAAAAATATCCTTGTCAATTTTAATAATTTTTCAGTTCATGTGTTTCCTAAGTAGCCAAATATGTTGCAAATAGTAACAGGCATTTTTTTTTTTTTTTTTTTGCCAATACAGAAAACAATTATTTCTCTTAATTTCTATTACCAGGAGTGGAATATTCAGAACATGAATTGTAGAGGTGATCATGGAGACCCTTGTCTTGTTTCAAACTTCTTCTCTGGGAACACTTCTAATGTTTCTGTATGAACGGTAATGTTTGCTGTAAATTTCTAATATTGGGTTAGCCAAAAAGCTTGTCTGGATTTTTCTGTAACATCTTACAGGAAAAAGTCAGAATGAAATTTTTGACCAACCCAATAAATACTTTCATCAAGTTAAAGCAGTTTAATTCTACTCCTAGCTTTCCAAGTGTTTTCTTTTGTTTTCTGAAGAACAGTGTTGAATTATCAAGTACTTTTTTTGGATTTTTATGAGATCATAAGTTATTCCTTTCTTAATGTGATCAGTGATGTTAATGTGATGAATTACATTCATAGATTAACTGACACTGAACTACCCTTACATTCTCAGCATAAATCCTGCTACGTCATGATATCTTAATGCACTGTTGAAGACAAGTTGAGTAATAATTTAGGATATTTATGTCTATGTTCAAACTGAAATAAATCTGTAAGTTTTTCAGTGATGTCTTTGGCTGACTTGAAGAACTGGAGAGTTATCCATGTCTTTCCACACTTTGTAATAGTTCTTATAACAGGAGAACTATTTGCTGAACAAAGACTTAATAGCCCTACTTGTAATCCCCAGCATTTAGTGCCACACTAGGAGTAGAATTTTAAATACTTTCTATTTCCTCTAGAGCTATTGATCTGTTCATATCTTAAATCTATTTTAAAGTAAATTTTGATTATATTTTTATAGAAAGTCATACATTTATCTAGATTTACAAATTTATTAACAAGTTGTACATATTATAAAAACTTTACATCATTCTTATGTATAGTTCTAGCCCTTTTGGTTTCTAATATATGTCTTTTTTCACCACAGGTCTATTTTATCAATCATTTTAAAGAATTATTTTTGTGTATTATTGATCAAGTCTACTGCTTTTTTGAATCTTTTATTCCAAGTTTAACTTTATTAATTCTGTACTATTTTCCTTGGGTTTATTTTGATGCTTTCATCTTATTTCTTAAGAAAACTACTTAGTTCATTTGTAGTCTTTTATTTGCAGTCTTTTTCCTAATATGTATGTGCATGCATGCTAAGTCCCTTCAGCTGTGTCTGACTCTTTGCAACCCTATGAACTATAGCCTGCCAAGCTCCTCAGTCCATGAGACTTTCCAGCAAAGAGTAGTGGAGTGGGTTGCTATGCCTCCACCAGGGTATCTTCCTGACCCAGGGATTGAACTCTCATTTCTTACATCTCCAGCATTGTCAGGCAGGTTCTTTACCACTAGCACCAATTAAGGCTATATATAGCTATATATTAAGGCTATATATAACAGAAGACCTATACAAAAAAGGTTGTCATGACCCAGACAACCACGATGGTATGATCACTCACCTACAGTCAGACATCCTGGAATGTGAAGTCAACTGGGCCTTAGGAAGCATCACTATAAACAAAGCTAGTGGAGGTGATGGAATTCCAGTTGAGCTATTTCAATCCTAAAAGATGATGCTGTGAAAGTGCTGCACTCAATATGCCAGCAAATGTGCAAAACTCAGCAGTGGCCACAGGACTGGAAAAGGTCAGTTTTCATTCCAATCCCAAAGAAGGGCAATGCTAAGAATGCTCAAACTACTGCATAATTGCGCTCATCTCACATGCTAGCAAAGTAATGCTCAAAATTTTCCAAGTCAGGCTTCAACAATATGTGAACCGTGAACTTCCAGATGTTCAAGCTGGATTTAGAAAAGGCAGAGGAACCAGAGATCAAATTGCCAACATCTGTTGGATCATCAAAAAAGCAAGAGAGTTCCAGAAAAACATTGACTTCTGCTTTATTGACCACGCGAAAACCTTTGACTTTGTGGATCACAACAAACTGTGGAAAATTCTTCAAGAGATGGGACCACCTAACCTGCCTCCTGAGAAATCTGTATGCAGGTCAAGAAACAAAAGTTAAAATGGACATGGAACAACAGACTGGTTCCAAATCAGAAAGGAGTACATCAAGGCTGTATATTGTCACTCTGCTTATTTAACTTATATACTTATTTAACTTATATACATCGTGTGAAATGCTGGGCTGGATGAAGCACAAGCTGGAATCAAGATTGCCAGGAGAAATATCAATAACCTCAGATATGCAAATGACACCACCTTTACGGCAGAAAGCAAAGAAGAACTAAAGAGGCTCTTGATGAAAGTGAAAGAGGAGAGTGAAAAAGTTGGCTTAAACTCAACATTCAGAAAACTAAGATCATGGCATCCAGTCCCATCACTTCATGGCAAATAGATGGGGAAACCATGGAAACAGTGACAGACTTTATTTTGGGGGGCTCCAAAATCCCTGCAGATGGTGACTGTAGCCATGAAATTAAAAGACACTTGCTCCTTGGAAGAAAAGCTATGACCAACCTAGACAGCATATTAAAAAGCAGAGACATTACTTTGCCAACAAAGTCTGTCTAGTCAAAGCTATGGTTTTTCCAGTAGTCATGTATGGATGTGAGAGTTCGACTATAAAGAAAGCTGAGTGCCAAAGAATTGATACTTTTGAACTAAGGTGTTGGAGAAGACTCTTGAAAGTCCCTTGGACTGCAAGGAGATCCAACCAGGGCATCCTGAAGGAAATCAGTCCTGAATATACATTGGAAGGACTGATGCTAAAGTTGAAACTCCAATACTGTGGCCACCTGATGTGAAGAACTGAATCATTTGAAATGATCCTGATCCTGGGAAGGATTGAGGGCAGAAGGAGAAGGGGACGACAGAGGATGAGATGGTTGGATGGCATCACCAACTAGATGGACATGAGTTTGAGTAAGCTCCAGGAGTTAGTGAAGGACAGGGAAGCCAGGCATGCTGCAGTCCATGGGGTCACAGAGTTGGACACGACTGAGTGACTGAACTGAAGTGCATAGCTGTAGGAGCGTAAGAATGAAGCAGGGACTCCAAGCTGTCAGCAGTGGAAGTTCAGATAGAGAGTCAAATTCTGGATATATATTCTGAAAGTAGATCCATCAAGATTTTGCTGAGTGTAGGACAAAGTGGGAGGTCAAGAATGTCAAGTTGTTTAGCCTAATCAGGAGAGGAAGGTTTGCAGGGGAGCAAAAAAAGGCAGTTAGAATTCAGTCCTGAAAAAAAAAAAAAAAAAAAAAGAATTCAGTCCTGAACATGTAAAGTTCGAGATCTATCATTCAAGTGGAGATGTTGAATAGACAATTGGATATTTAAGTCTGCAATTTAGAGAAGAGGTCAAGGCTTGAGTTACAAATTTAGAATTATTTTAAAAATGACAACAAAAAACAAATTACATGAAACAAATGAGTGTAAATAGGAAAATAAAGACCAAGGACTCTGCTGTAGGATAGTCTGAGCATTAAGAGCTCATGAAAAAACTGAACACCCAGCAACGGACACTGGGAATAAGGCAGGAAAAACCACGAGATATTCTAATTTACTAGAAGAAAAATGAAGGAAGTGTCTGAAGGAGGTAGGAGTGACTTGTTTCAAACATTGCAGAAAGTTCAAGAAGGATGAGGGTTGAGAATAGATGATAGGATTTAAAGGAGTGATCACAGATGCTCTTGACCACAGCAGTTGCAATGGAGAGGTGATAAGGAAAGCTTGACTCAAAAGACTTTCAAAGGAGGAAAAGCATTGGTGACAGCAGGTATAGACAACACTTGGGGGAATTTTGCTGTTACAGGGAGAAGAGAAATGGAGTAGTAAAGCTGCAGGCAAAAGTGAAATTAGTGGGAAAATTTCATTTGTTTTTAGGATGGAAGAAGTATTTATATGATGATGGGAATGGTTCAGTATATAAGGAAAAAAGGATGAAATGGGAGCAAAAGGGAAGAATAACCAGTGTGAAATCCATGAGAATATAAGAGGTGACTGAATATGGGGGATTGACTTTCAATAGGAACACAGATGATTCATCTGAAATATCTGGAAAGACAACAGAGAGTATGGGAATAGCTGGGGGACAGGTAGACACAGGTGAGTCTGTGCAAGTTCTCATCTAATAGCCTCAACTATCTCCAAGAAGTAGGAAGTCAAATCTAACCTCAGTACTTGCACTTGTATCCATTCTGCAGCAACTACAATGTCTGCTGCTTTCTCTTTCAACAGTCCTCTATTTTTAGCTTCTGCAACACAGCAAGTTCCTGACATCCCTCTTCTTCCTCTAATTCCTCTGAAGTCTTCATCTTTCTACTCCTTAAATGTTGACACTCAAGATCATGTCTTCAACTCTTTTCCCTATTTATCACTCACCCCTTTAGTGATTATAGACATTACTAGTGTTCACTCAATCTGGTTCTCATCCTTTTTGGGCACCAAAACTGTATTTCTGAGGTCCCTTTCAGTGGGCAAGGCCATGTGACTTCCTCTGGACAATGGGCTGTGAGCATGAGTGACACTTCTAGCTGGAAGCATTTAATTAACAGGGTACAACCCTTCGCTTTCTCTATTCCCCTTGTAGTCATGATTGGTAAAGTCTCATGTTCCAGTGGTGCAACTACAAGATGACAGAGCTTCCAAAATCCTGGAGTGATGAGCTGCCACATGATAGACAGTGGCCTGAGGATTCACCCAACACAAAATCTTGGCTTAAGAAAACTTTCCTTGTGTTAAGGCACTGTGATCTGGGGGTTATCCCACCACAACTAGCCTAACTGAATGGTGGCTGTTGTTGTTCAGTTGCTAAGTCATGTCCAGCTCATTGCAACCTCATGAACTGTAGCATACCAGGGTGCTCCTCTGTCTTCCACTATCTCCTGGAGTTTGCTCAAATTCCTGCCCACTGAGTCAGCCATGCTATCTAACCATCTCATCCTCTGCCATCCCTTCCACTTTTGACTTCAGTCTTTCCAACATTAGGGTCTTTTCCAATGAGTCAGCTCTTCACATCAGGTGGCATAAGTACTACAGTTTCAGCTTCAACATCGGTCCTTTCAGTGAATATTCAGGGTTGATTTCCTTTAGGATTGACGGGTTTGATCTCCTTGCTATCTAAGGGACTCTCAAGCATCTTCTCCAGCACCACAATTCAAAAGCATCAATTCTTTGGCACTAAGCCTTCTTTATGGTCCAACTCTAATACTCATACATGACTACTGGAAAAAAAATACCTTTGACTAGACAGACCTTTTTCATTAACGTCTCTGCTTTTTAATACACTGTCTAGGTTTGTCACAGCTTTCCTTCCAAGGAGCAAGCATCTTTTAATTTCATAGCTGTAGTCACCATCTGCAGTGATTTTGAAGCCCAAGAATATAAAATCTGACACTGATTGGTACAGTGACTTAATTAAATGGTTCTCAAAATGTTGCGACTTAAGATTTAACTCATAAAAATTATGGAGGACCCAAAGAGCTTTCATTTATGAGGGTCATATCTATAGATACTCACCTTTATTGTAATTACAATTGAGAAATTTATTTGCTATTTTTTAAAATAATCCATTCTATATAAACACAAATAATATATTTTAAGATAATCTTTTAATTTAGTAAAATGAGTGGCACTGCTTCACATTTTTTTAAGTTCTTTAATGCCTGGCTTAATAGAAGACAGCTAGATTCTCATGTCCACTCTTCTATGTTGTTTTGCTTGAAGTATATAGAGAAAATAAGGGTTTAAAAAGATAATGTAATTGGAAAAGGAAGTAGTTTCATATGCTTTTCAGAGAATTATGAATATTATTTTCAATGGGCCACCAAAAATAAATAGCAGCTTCTGAAATGTGTTAGGCACAATGTGTTAGGCACAATCTGAAGTCATATTAATGAACTTTACAGACTCTGTTACACTAAGTTTCATTGGCCTATCTTATGCTTTGAGTGGATCTTTTACCCATGCCTGATTTTATAATATGCGTTGGTCATTCGGAAAACACTGGCTTGCTCAGTTTTGTATATCTTCCAAACGTTGACACATTTCATTGTAGTAGATCACCAACAATATCATCAGAACAGTTTTTAAAGTTTTGGAGAGCTAACAAGCTCAGTGACATATCGAAGTTTTCTAAAGCTCTAATTTTTGATTGAAAGTTCATTTTTACAATTGTAATATATACTGTTCATTGTTTTCCTTGGGAAAAAAAAAATAGGCTAAGTTCATTTTTGAGGAAATGCCAGCCTCACACTCCATTCTGAATAACCGTAGTATGTCTGCCAGTCATTTTTGAAGATAAAAGTTGTGTTCCATGAAAAAAATCCACAAAGTCAGCTTGCAACTCAATCAGACAAAGACTCTTCCTCAAGAATGAGACTGTATTTCAATACACAGCAAGACAGACCATTTAAATTACACTCCAGCATTCCTTTCTCGGACTATTGCATTTCTACCCATTATGTTATTTGCCTCACTGCCTTTGCGAGCTCTCTGATTGCAGAAGCTATGTCCTTTTCTTCCTTGTATTCTCCATAGTATTTGGTAGTCACTGTTATCAAATAAATAAATATCCCTATCTTCCCCAGTGGACTGTAAGGACATTGAAAACGGAAACTCCATGTTATTCTTCTTTGAATCATCAGCACCTAAGACAGGGTCTTGGGCACAACAGAGTACAACTGTGGTTGCTTATGATAATCAAATTTATTGTGTACATTATATCAGGATGTCCAGTAACAATCTCAGAAATAATTATTCTTTATTATTTTTCTTTCAATACCTACTGTGGAGGAGCAGCTTTGTAGGTTTGCAGACTGGCAGGAAGAAAACACACACACACAGACACTCTCTTACAGATTCCTCCTCAAGAAAGAGAAAGTAATGGGAACAAGAAGGTGGACTCAAAGAGCAGGGCTAGATGTAGCAGGTTGGTGGGTGGTTTCTGCCTCCATGGGATGTGTGGGTGACACTGAACTTTGCACAGATAAATCAGAAGAAAGTCACTATCCATTTACCTTTACCTCACCATTCTGGAAAAATTACGCTCACAATCTATTTCTTCTCATTATAATGAATGTTTACAATCATTAGGATCTTCTAGTTCTAGAAATAGTATCAACAATGTCATCCTCAACCTGGGTGAAAAGCAGAATCAGTACCCATGTGTCACTGAAAATCTTCATGTCTCCAGCTTCCCAAGGTCCCAGAAAACCCACCTCACTTCAAGAAGTCGACAAAAGACATTTGCTTTTAGAATTAAGCACATTAGTGAAAAAAGTGTATGTGACCATTCTTAGCTTGAAGGAGGAGGTTAGCATATAGTTTAAATTCTATGAATACCATGATAAGGACAGTTGGCTCTCAATCCACTGTTTAGGACAGCAACTAAATCAAGTTTTGTTAGCAATGCTTTTGAGCCCACCAATTTCATCACTTTTGCCTCTATTTTGAAAATCATAGACTGAAATATAGTCCAAGTAGAAAATTTTCATTACAATGAAGTTAAATATTTACACATTAGTTATACTCAAAAGTGTCTTTAGGATGTTTATGAAAGGCACATCAAATTATTCTTAAAAATTAACATGAGCTATCATATAACTTCTAAGAAGACTATATTCTGATATTGAATGCCTTTCTTTCTAAAAGGCTAATGTCACCTTTTGTATTCCGTATCATAGCCTTCTTGATATTTGTAATTCATATGCCATACAATTCCCCCATAGAAAGTATACAATTCAGTGGATTTTAGTATATTTACAGAGTTTTACACCATCACTACTAATTTTAGAACATTTTTATCAATTCAGAAAGATACTCTTCTTCTCTCTAGACCCTGGCAACTACCAATTCACTTTCTGTCTCTGTGGATTTGCCTATTCTGGGTATTTCATATAGTTGAGCTTATTCAATTTGTGGCCTTTTTTGTCTGACTTCTTTCACCTACCATACTGTTTCCAAGGTTTATCCATGCTGTAGCATGTTTCAATCCTTCACTTCTTTTTTTTTTTCGCCAAAAAATCTTTGGTTGTAAAGATAGACTACATTTTGCTTATCCACATATTAGCTGATAAGACATTTAGGTGTTTCCACTTTTTGACTGTTACAAATGATATTTCTATGGACACTATGTACAAGTTTTCATGTGGACACATGTTTTTAATTCCTTTGGGATATATCTATGAATGGATCAAGAAACACTTTAAGGATTAAGTTTGTGCAAAGTGAAAGTAAAAGTAAGTTCAAAGAATTTTTTTCACAGGTTTGTCAAGCCCTGAAGACTAAAGGGACATTAGAAGAGAAAATTAGTTTCTAAATAACAACAGAGAGAAAAATTTGAATAAAAGATAATAGAAAAATATTTATCTTTTCCTTGCTGTAATATAAGTAAGTTTCAATATTATGCAATTATTTTAAAATAAACTTAAAAACACTAAGAAAACAATTACAAATCTGTCCTGCTCTTTTAAGACATACATTTTTAGGTCCTCTTAGAATATAAAATATTAGTGCTTAACGAGGAAACTTTTGGTTTATGATTTACAATTTCAAAGCTGTATTTACTGCTGTTTGTACAAACCCAAATTAAAGATTCTAAACTATATTTCAAAGATTCTAAGTCACGTAAAATGAACAGTATTACACAGCCTAAAGGAATTCAAGAACAGAGATGCAGAAATATTATACTATATAAAACTGGAGAAGAAGGGGTTTCTTCTTGAAACAAAAGGCCAGAATCTTGAATGCTGGCAGACAACTTGATACTTTCATCTGAGGATAAAAGAGCTAATATAATTTAAGAAAATTATGGTTTAAAATAATTTCTATATTCTTAATTTAAGAATAGCATATTGAGAGTTAAAAGCATCAGGCAGGACTTGTTTGAAAAAGAAATGGTCAAATTCTTTCAGGTTTTCTACTTTTAAACTCAGACATATAGTAAATTACAGACTTGGGACACAAAATAACATTCCCTGCATGGCGGACATTTCTGTAGTCTAGTTGAATCTATTTTCAGTACTCATTTTGTACTAACTTCCCCGAGTTTCAAAGAATGAAAGTAGTCAATGAAATTGCAAAGCTCACATCTAGGACATTAGAAAAAATAATAGCCATTATATGATGGCTGGTATTTTTTAAAGTCTGGTTCTGCTTTAAGAATTACTCCAACAGGAATGAAAGAAGCATGCTTTCCCACCAGTTACGTAATCTGCCTGGTTATACTTGTATAGTATTCTACATAAAGGTAGAATCTTTGGAAAAAAGGAAAAAAGACCTGTGTTTTTTTGCAATCTATGATGTTTACTTTTTATTATAAAGTACATGAAAAATGTCAATTATTTCTTTTTAACTCTGTCTGCTTATTATTTCCAGATGTTTGAAATAACATAGAAAAAGCAAAGCAACAGAACAAATTTCATCCACTACACTGAAGGGTGACATTTGAATGTTTCATTTGTGAAGAGTCAACAGTAAAGTTGTAGCCATAAAAAGCAGAAAAACAATTATCCCTTAAGTGCTTCCTGAATTATCTTTCCATAAAGAAACAGTAAAATATGAGCCATATATTACGGCAGAGGAGTCACTTTTTTCTTTTCATAAACTTTTTTGCTTCTTTCAAAAGCCCTTCCATATCTTCCTTCTCTAGGTCTTCCTTTTCTGGTTCCCAGTCGGAATCTTCGTCTGTTGGCTCGTATCCTTCTTCCTCATCATCTATAAAGCTGTCATTCAGGTTGTACTCATTGGGTTGCCCAACACTGTCATCTTCATCCGAAATGCTTCTCACTGAAAAACAGTTTAGTACATAGCACGTCAACTGTCACTCAACCTGGGTTTAGAAACCTCTAACTGTAAAATATCTTTGTCAAGAAGATTTTACTTAATACATAGCTAACAATTACAAATTTCTAGAAAGGGGGCTAAAGCTATTATTTTTATTTTATTTTTTAACATTTGCTTAAATCAAACTTCCCCTACTATGAGGCTTCCAAGATTAAAATGTCCTCTGAGATTCATCATAATGGTTCCTTAATAATATCATAATCAAGCTACACCACCTTCCACAAGGGCAGAATATATTTCTGTCCCAGTTATTCACTGTCCCTCCTTGCGATGTGATTCTATTTACCCATTGCCATTGACGTCAGACTTGGCCAAAGAAAAGTAAGTGGAAGTAGTGGCTTCCATGCAGAAGCCTTAAAGGCCTCTCTGTGATTCTGCTATTGCCATTTTCCCTCTGCTAGGAGAACAGTGTGCCCCAGATAGAGGCTGATCCTTCAGCCTGGATTCAGGATGAGACAAGCATGAGACAGAGCAACAGCCAACATGCAGCTACATGCATATTAACATGACAGAGAAATACACCTATTTGTTGTTATAAGGCACTGAAATTTGAGGACTGTTTGTTATCACCACAAAGCTAGCACAATCTGATTGACACACCAGTGTGTGTGCGCTCAGTCGCTCCAGTCATGTCCAACTCTGGTGACCCCACGGGCTAGAGCCCACCAGGCTCCTCTGTCCGTGGGATTCTCCAGGCAAGAATACTGGAGTGGGTTGCCATTTCCTTCTCCAGGTGACACACCAGAGTTGTGACCAAATGATGAGATATAAACTTACAGACTTTGAAAAATTTAGCTTTGTAGATCTTATAGCTCACACTTTGGTAAGACTAGAATTACTATGGTAACAACCATCAGAATTTACAGGTTTCTAAATAATATCATAATAGTAGAATTACAATTCTAAAATTCTTCTGTCTCAAAACTAATTTCTTCCCTCATTCCACTGTTTTCTTTTCACAGAGAGCAAGAGTTGGTTTAAAATAAGGCAGTGAGAGACCCTAGGATGATGTGGAATATTTAAAGGTTAAAAATGTTTGTACTTTTGAATATGCTTCAGCAGGGGTTTCCTCAATGGCTCATCGTGTAAAGAATCTGCCTGCAATGCAAAAGACAAAGGAGATGAGGTTTGATCCCTGGGTCAGGAAGATCCCTGGAGGAAGAAATGGCAACCCACGACAGTATTCTTCTGAAAAATCCCATGGACAAAAGGAGCCTTGTGGGCAATAGTCCAAAGGATTGCAAAAGGTCAGATGCGACTGAGCATACATATGCTTCAGCTAGCTTCTTCCTAAAACATTAATATGTAACAGACATAACTTAAATGAAAGTTAAGAAATTTGATAGGAAAATTTTTCATGGCAGAATGATGACAAAGAAAGTAATTTATTTGTCTTTTTAACTTTCACAGCCCAGACAGTTATTTCTTTCTTAATATCACTACTCATTCCAAGAGGATTTGAGACAGCTTATAATCATGTGCTTACTGTGATTAGTCACTCAGTCATGTTTGACTCTCTGTGACCCCATGGACTGTAAACCCCCAGGCTCCTCTGTTATGGGATTCTCCAGGCAAGAATACTGGAGTGGGTTGCCATTTCCTGCTCCAGGGGGTCTTCCCAACCCAGGGATCAAACCTATATCCCTTGGTCTCCTGCAATGGCAGACAGATTCTTTATCACTAGCGCCACCTGGGAAGCCTGTATTATCATGAGATAACACAAATAAAAGTAGAAATTAAGAACAAAGAAAGCAGAATGTAAGTATATCAACCTCAATTTTTAACATAATCAATATAGACTGAGCATCAAATTTCTCCCTAGGTGTCTTGGTAGCAGAAAGCCAAAAAGGCTACACAAAAACATACATTTCTCATTAGCACAAGAAGCACACCAGTTCCTTGAGGGAAGTCTGAGATTATTTGTGTACACTTCTTATCTCTTGTAAGCCTCTTGAAGGCATGTTTTATGTCTGACTAACCTCAATTCCTCATGTAACTTTTATGACAGAAAACAATTAAAAACCATTTAGAGGATAGTTTGCAGATGGGAAAGGGAGTGAGGAAGAAAGAACAGCAATGTTTCTGTTCTTGACCATTCTGCTCTTGGAAGTATCTCATATATATAAATACTGCCATCTCAATTAACAGTCTCATTTTAGATTCAGAAATTAGCTTATCAGATTTAGAAGGAAAATATATATAAAGCTGAAACTATTTCAGGCTCTCCTGCTTTATTGGCTGTTCCTTCTCCATCTTCTTTGCTGGATCTTCTTCATCTTCTCAACCTCTAAATTTTGGAGTGCCCAAATTTCAGGCTGGGACCTCTTCTCTAAGACACTCCTTAGGCTGTGTTCAGTCACCCAGGGGTGTCCGACTCTGTGCAACTCCATGGACTGTAACCTGCCAGGCTCCTCTGTCCATGGAATTCTCCAGGCAAGAAAAACGGAGCAGGTTTGCCATTTCCTTCTCCAAATATAGTCCTTAGATGATTCCATCTAGTTGCATATCCTAAATTCCTAAATTTATATTTTAAGCTCTGACCACAGCGTAAATTCCAGACTCATCTATCTCACTGGCTGTGTACCATCTCTACTTAGTGACTAACAGAAATCTGAAATGCAACACTTCCAGAACACAGCTCTTGAGGTGCTTCACCCAAATGTGGTCATTCTCTTATCAATCTTGAGCATATATGACTCTTTCAACCTTCCAGTTGTTTTTAATTAATTTTATTTACTTTATTTTGGCTATGCTGGGTCTTTGTTCTATGCAGACTTTCTCAAGATGCAGTGAGTGGGGGCTACTCTCCAGTTGTGGCACAAGAGCTTCTCGTTGCAGTGGCGTTTCTCGTTGCAGAGCCCAAGTGCTAGGGCGTGTGGGCTTCTGTAGCTGTAGCACGTGGGTTCAGAGGCTGCAGACCCCAGGCTCTGGAGCATAGGCTCAGTAGTTGTGGTGCGTAGGTTTAGTTGTTCCAAAGCATGTGGGATCTTCCTGGCTCAGGGATTGAACCCGTATCTCCTGCACTGGCAGGCAGATTCTTTACCACTAAGCTACCAGGGAAGCCCATTCCAATCATCTTGGCAAGAAACCTTGGAGTTATCCTTGAATATCCTCAAAAATATTTAATGTCAAGAGATCCTATTGGCTCTACCATCAGAATGCATCCACCACTTCTCACATCTACTCCAACACCCTGGATCCAATAATACCATCTTCTTCCTGGTCTATTCCCAATATCCTCCTAGGTGGGTTCCCTACTTCTACTCTTATCTGTTCACAAAGAAGCCAAAAAACCTCCCAATAGCTTTTTATCTCACCCGGAATAAGATCTGAACTCCTCAATTGTAGCTCTTGGCCTCCAGGACCCTATAAAACTGGTTCACTAGCTCTTCTCTTCTCACCTGCCATTCTTCACTTACACTTTGTTCCAAGCCTAGCCTCTCTTCACTGCTCCTTGAATAAACCAACAGGATCATCTCCAGGGCTTCTGAAGCATCCTTCCTACTGCCTAACACACCCATCCCTCAGAGAATCACCTGGCTGGGTCTCTCCTTCAGCCTTATGCTGAAATTATCACAGTCCTTCCTTTACTGTCCTATTTGAAATGGAACCTGCTCCCACCCCCATCCACACCCTTGCCATTCTGTCCTCTTGAGTCATTCAGTCGTGTCCGACTCTTTGTGACCCCATGGACAGTAGCCTACTAGGCTCCTCTGTCCATAGGATTTTCCAGGCAAGAGTACTGGAGTGGGTTGCCACTCCTTCTCCAGGGGGCCTTCCCGATCCATGGATCGAACCTGGGTCTCCAGGACTGTAGGCAGATGCTTTACCGTCTGGGCCACCAGGGAAGCCCACAGCTTCCTTCCTTCTGTCCTCTTACACAGCTTTATTTTTCTTCTTAGCAGTTATCACTACACGACATCACATAATTGGTAACATGTGCGCTGTCCACCTTTGTGAAATTCTACAAGAGCAAGGTTCTGTCTCTATTGTATCCTCAACTCCTCCAACAATGCCTAACACATAAAAGACACTTATAGACACATATTTGCTAAATATATGAATGAATAAATGAACCATCTGCAAATCAACTTCTGAACACCTTCAGTTTTCAGAAATGCTTTATTATAACCTACACTTTTAATCACTAGCCTGCCTGTCAACAAAATGAATTATATTACAGACTTTTATTTAAATCCCGATAACTGAAGGAGCTTTAAGCTTCAATGAGCCCTGGGAATCTTTAGCAACTTACTGGATAGGTTCATTTGCTGAAGCAATAACAACATATTAATCAGAAGAATCCCACTCATTTCATCAAAAAATTGTTTTTATCTATAAAATCATAACATCACACTCATGTTCTTTTAGCAAGAAGTTTAGAATCTGAAATAACCATATGTAACAGTACTCAGTGTGGCTGGTATCCCGCCCCTCTACTTCATGTGAACTGGCACTCAGCTTTAAGTGAAGGCACCTGAAGAACTGCTTGACATAAGCAAGGCAAGGTCATGACAAGGTCAAGTCAGTGCCAGGACTCAGCTCTATGTCCCTTCCTAGTGGTCCCAGGTCCACATCTCACGACAGGGTTTTGAATGCTGACCTTTTTTGTGGAACCAATTAAATGGACCCTCTTGTAGCAAATTCTGTAGTAATGACTTCAAATATTCTACAATACAAATGCCATCTAGATGGGAGGGCTTTTTTTTAAGTGCTGAAGGTATAACTGGGCCATAGATATGATGAAACTTCATTTACTAGAAAATGCTGAATTCACTTGTTGATCTGAGTCATTTCATGATTTCTTGAATCATGGGAATAATCTCAGGAAGCACAGTTCTGAAATAAATATGACTAGCACATAACCTATGAATAAAATGTCTGTCTTTACCATAACAATTGAGTTTTATGCAAAGGGGCATCTGCAGAAAGCAGGAACAGACGCCCATATGTGTATTCCCTGAGTAAGCCGAAGCATGGTATCTGAGTATCTGGATTTAAAGTGATGAAGCCAGTAAAGTTCATATAAACCTTGCTATAACTATAATGTTTGCCACACAAAAAGTTCAAAGAAACCCTCTCAGACAAGGAAGCATGTTATTTAACAGAACTCAGTCATGAGGAGTCACATTATAGACAATCCCAAACCAAGATCCCAACACTGTACACAGGACACCATGGTTAGTACAAAGCTTACTGAAGTACAACAGTGAGAGCCTGAGATGGAATAATAAGTGTTTAATATTTTTAAGCAATAGCAAAAACCAATTTTTGTGGCTTTATTTTTTGTAGTTGTGACTTCCAATAGATTTCCACAGAATTAAACAGTATAATGCCATTTTTGGAAAAATAAGAGCCTACATTTAGCATTTTCTTATATTACAAATACTTTATTTGAAACCTAATTGTTGAGCATGTCTAAGAAGTCAGAAATAAGCATGTTTCTTCCAAGTCAAGGTGAGCTCAGAAGCAGTCATTTTTTTTCTCTATCTTCTGGCTGCTAGTGACTGTTTATCTGTGATGTTCCAGTCCCCTCACCCAATAAGAAGTATCTAAAAAATAACATGGTTTAAGAAAAAGATATATACTAGGAGGGTAGAAGTTTAAAGATCTGTGTCATAAATCCCTTAACAATGAACAAGGCATTTATTGGAGTTTATCTTTTTATCTGTGAATTAAATGATGTTGATTAAATGACCTCAAAGATCCTTTCCAACCCCAAAGTTATAATTTTAAGAACAAAGCAGGAATCTTCATTTTCTCTACAGGAATATGAAACATACAGACAGGCTGACAGCTTGACTATTTGAAGGCAGCACAAGAGAAATAAGCTGTCACTTATTTTAAAAAAGTGATGGATAATACTGTTCTACCATAATAATGAAAAAATAACAAACTCTAGAAAAAGTAACAAACTCTTTAACATATTTGAAAGAATGTGCTATTAACTATTTGGTATTATTAGGATGTGGTAATTTCTGACTTTTCTTTTTTGGCAGAAGTATTTATAATATTTTTATTATATGAAATTTGTATCTAACATTTCCTGTACAACTTAAAATTTCACCATCAAGTTCCTATCCAAAGAACCAAGTCTACAGAGCTACTAAAGAGTACACTGTGTTATATGCATGCTGGAAGATGATTATGTGGAGGAAAAAATCTTTCCAAATTGCTGATTTTCTCCAAATAGTTTTCTGGTAACAGGAAATAAGAAGACAGATGTCTCATAGCAGATTTGTAGTTTAACATCAATAATTCTTCAGGTTTTATTTTCCTTTCTTGTCCAGTAAATCTTAGAATTAGGATATTAATTTTCATTTAAGTGAAAAAATATTTTAGCCCAATATTTCTACAGATGAAAGCGTACTACATACTCCAAGAATAAAGATGTTTAAATGCCTCATTTTACTACTGAATACTGATCTTTGTAATGAACCAAGCTACTAGTCGGGTATTCACATTTTAACTTTGGAAAAGCAGTTTGTGCAGGCCTATCCACTTTATTATATTAATACATTGTTTATTTCTTTTTAAAAACACCACTGTATTTGCCTCTTTCATGTTCTAAAATCTCTCGGCTTTTCCCACAGTAAGCAGCAGTTTACAAAATCCCATTTAGCATCACTAACCTTACTTAATAGCTTACTTTCTAGATCTTTTAGTTTCTACTTCTGAAAATAAAAAAGCCTATATAAGCATATGTATGCATATGATTGGAGAACTAGAGAAATACTGAAATAGTTTTCAGATGGGTAGAACATTCTAAATTTCATCCATGAATAGTACGGATCCCCTCGAATCATGACTGTCACATAATAATAGGAGCCAGAGAGAATGACTCCAATAATCAAGTGATATAACACTGATGATAATTTCTTTCAAATGTTGTCAGCAAGTAAGGTAGCTAAGAAAGTTTAAAATAAAAATTTCCTAGCACTTATTACTCTTTTACTCAATATGCTGTGCTAAAACTGTATGTAGCACTCTGATAAAGTGTGGAAAGCTAGTAAAACTTTAAACCAATTAGATAAACAAGAGCTTAACAGATGATTACAGTCAAACCTACAAAAATCAAAATATATGGCATAAATTATTACATGTGTGGGAAAATTTTAGTCTGAAGTGTTTTAGAAGCGCTACAAATCAGAAATTAAATAATAAAATAGTTTCATATAGTTATTTTATATTATAAAATTCTAGAGTAGTTGGTACACAGTATATGGGTCTCTATTATAACTTTTATTGTTTTATTATAGATTATTGGCACTCCACCTCAAATTTAACATGTATAACTTAAAAAAAAATCAAATCCACAAACTACCTAGTTTTTCATCCTGATTTATATTATAATCTCTAAGCTCCTGATATGAAATCAGAAGGAAAAACTAGGTAGTATGTGGGTTTGGTTTTTTTTTAAGTTACACATGTTAAATTTGAGGTGGGGTGGGTTTTTCTTCCTGATTTCTATTATCATCTCTAAGCTCCTGATAGGAAGCTGAAACTCCAATACTTTGGCCACCTCATGTGAAGAGTTGATTCTCTGGAAAAGACCCTGATGCTGGGAGAGGCTGGGGGCAGGAGGAGAAGGGGACAACAGAGGATGAGATGGCTGGATGGCATCCCTGACTCGATGGGCATGAGTCTGAGCAAACTCCGGGAGTTTGTGATAGACAGGGAGGCCTGACGTGCTGGGATTCATGGGGTCGCAAAGAGTTGGACACGACTGAGTGACTGAACTGAACTGAAGCTCCTGATAATTGGTACTTTAACTTTCAATCATTCCTATTTCCTTTGATTCATCCCATCCCCCACACCACAGCCAATCAGTTGGAAATTCCTCATTACTCTTCTTTCAAAATCTCACCTGTATCAAATCCTGTTTTTCCATTCTCATAGCAGCCCAGTTCTGGTCCTTCATTCACCGACCTAACTAATACCCATAAGGCTTCCTCTACTCTGATTCAGACAGCTCATCATTAAGCTGTGTGTGTGGTTATTTGTCACCACACCCACATCTTTGGTCTAGCTTTCAAGGACTTCTACAATCTGACCTCAATGCATTCCTCTAGTATCATTCACAGTCAACAAACAGATCATAGAGAAAGCAAGAGACTTCCAGAAAAACATCTACTTCTGCTTCATTGACTATGCAAAAGCCTTTGACTGTGTGGATCACAATAAACTGTGGAAAAGTCTTAAAGAGATAGGAATACCAGACCACCTTACCTGTCTCCTGGGAAACCTGTTTGCAGGTCAAGAAGCAGCAATTAGAACTGGACATGGAACAACAGACTGGTTCAAATTGGGAAAGGAGTATAACAAGGCTGTATACTGTCATCCTGCTTATTTACCTTATATGCAGAGTACATCATAAGAAATGCAGGGCAGGATGAAACACAAGCAGGAATCGAGATGGTCAGGAGAAATAAATCAACACTCTCAGGTATGCAGATGATGTCACCCTAATGGCAGAAAGTGAAGAGGAACTAAAAAGCCTCTTGATGAAGGTAAAAGAGGAGAGTGAGAAAGCTGACTTAAAACTCAGCATTCAGAATACTAAGATCATGGCATCCAGTGCCATCACTTCATGGTAAACAGATGGGAACAAAGTTGAAACAGTGACAGATTTTCTTTTTCTGGGCTCCCAAATCACTGCAGACGGTGACTGCAGCCACTAAGAGACACTTGCTCCTTGGAAGAAAGCTATGACAAACCTAGGCGGCATATTCAAAAACAGAGACATCACTTTGCTGACAAAGGTCTGTCTAGTCAAAGCTATGGTTTTTCTAGTAGTCATGTACAGATGTGAGAGTTGGACCACAAAGAAGGCTGAGCACTGAAGAATGGGTGCTTTAGAACTGTGGCGCTGGGGAAGACTCTTGAGAGTCCCTTGGACTGCAAGGAGATCCAACCAGTCAATCCGAAAGGAAATCAACACTGAATATTCACTGGAAGGACTGATGCTGAAGCTCCAAAACTTTGGCCACATGAGGTGAATAGCCGACTCATTGGAAAAGACGCTGAAGCTGGGAAAGATTGAAGGCAAAAGGAGAAAAGGGCGGCAGAGGGTGAGATATTTAAGAGAGCATCACCGACTCAATGGACATGAATTTGAGCAAACTCTGGGAGACAGTAAAGGACAGGGAAGCCTGATGTGCTGCAGTCCATGGGGTCACAAAGAATCGGACATGATTTAGTGACTGAACAAGAATATCATTCATTCACAGTAACTGCAGAGACTCTCCCTGTCAGTTAAACTGACCCACCTTCTAATTCCAAACACAATTTATTATTTTCTATCTCAATGTCCTTGACGAATCTATTACTCACTTTGCCTAGGATAGCCTATACCCACCTACCCAATGCTAAGAAACAAAGATAATTGAAATCCTACCACCTTAAAGACCAACTTTACTTAAAATTCCCTCACTAAGTTACCCTGATTAACTGTAACAAAAAGTACTCCATCTCTTTTCTCCAAGATTGTAGAGCATCTCACCACAAGCACATGGATCCACAGCTTGTTTTCATGTATCTCTGTAGTTCTGCTCACTTGGAAGTCATATAATAAATGAATAAATGCGTGCATAAGTGAATCATTACATAAATGAGATTAAAATCTGGGTAATGCTAAACCTTAAGGATTTTGGAAATAATAAAAACATGTATGTTAGAATTATATGTCAGGTATCTCTAAGAAATATAGTGAGATTTATAATATAAAATTTTAAATACCCCAGAGAGTTTAATTTATACATTTTATAGTGGGAAGAGATATCCTGACTATACTGCCACATAACAACCCTTGAAAATACATTAAATATATAAGGCTAAACTGTTATGCTAAAATATCCTATTTTTAAAAAAAAGGATTTCCAATGAAATAAAATTTTTTCTTAAAAAAAAGCTAAATATTCTAAAATTATGTTCTTCATTCTGAAGATACTTCAATGATAATTCAAAGAGATTTTTCAAAGAAAACTGAGGTACTTTTTAACAATACCATATGATGTGTATTGACAGTTTTCAGGTAAATGGTTCCTACTTCTACAAAGATAAACAAATCTGTCAAATGCTCTTTCATGGGAAAATGCTAAAATTTGTCAATAAAACAGAGTTTTAATCAAATATTATTATATTATTGTTCAAAGTAATATTTTTCAACTTTTGAAACTTTTGAAAGTTAACAACCATAAATGCTATAGCTTCAGATACAGCCTCAGTAAGGAAAGTATAACATATAACCTCCATACCATATTAACTGAGATAAAGTGATCATATTGTATCTGTATTAAAACACTAAAGTGTGCTTTAATAAGAAACAGTAAATAGAATTCCCTTGTGGTGAAATTATTTTTATCACCTGGTTACAGGTTGGCTGTGTTTATACATATACAAATGCATGTGGGCATAGCCTGGTATACAGTTTATTCTCTCACTCTGTGGGCAGACATACTGGATGCTGAACTGGCCACTGCATTATATAAATGATACAAAGAAGCCAGAATTTATTAAAGGGAAAAAATACTAGAGTTCAGAAGCAAAGGAAACAGAAAGCAAAACTGGTTGATGTAAGCAGGACTGATGGTCAATCGATAGTTGTTGCTTTGGTGTTTGTCCCCTACTTCTCTTCCCCAAAACAAGAGTTTCTATTAAGGATCTCTGGTTTTGAAGAAAGAGATTCTATTTTAGTTCCAAGGGCAGAACAAACTAATCAGTGGTCACAGTGATTCATTCAAGAATAAGAATGTGATTTAAGCAATTTTAAGTTAGTTTCATGATTTTTCCTAAGAATAGCAAGCATCAAAGTTGTTTTCTCTCTCTCTTTAGGTGTAAACATGGATGCTTATCATCCCAGCTGAATAAAGATGTATATAGTTCCTTGCTGGGGAGAGCAGCCAGTCTTAGGATAAAAATCACTCCTCTAAGGACAGTATGATGGAAGGAAAGTGGGTTATTGGTGACATTATTGACATTATTAATGAGCTGAAGCAACAAATCTTTTCTAATCTAGCCCTACTTCTGGACTTTTCAGTAAAAGAAGTCAATACGCTCTCTTTATCATTCAGGCCAGTTGGAGATTTTGTTTTAAGGTACCTGCAAACAAAATAATTTTAACAGATACAAAGGAAAATATATATACACTGTTAGACAATGATTGCAGAAAAAAATCTTCTATATAAAAATTTATCATTTTTAAATCTAAGAAAATCATTAAAATCAATAATTCAACAAATTCACAGAAGCAGAGATTTTTTTAAAACTAATTAAAATAAGTGGCAACTGTCTCTAGGTTGTTTTTTTTTTGTCTCTAGGTTTAACAAGAGAATCCATCTGAAGGTTTCATTTTGAATTTCCTCAAGTAAAATTACTTACCTGGAAATGTACTATGTCTATATTCTATCTTGTGCTGGGGATTCTTCCTAAGGGAAAAAAAAAGAAAGAAACAAAAGAAAGCAAATATAAGGTCAGGTCTGACAATCACTAAAAATGAATAAGACTATTTAAATTAAACTAGAGCACTCAGTAAACTACAAATAAAATTAGCAATAAGCCACTTGTTGATAAACATTTGCTTTGTTATTGCTGTTAACTACAGTTACCATGCTGTACAAAGCATCTGCTTTTTAATTACAACATTTACTGAGTGCCTACTCCACGCCAGGTATAGTGTTGGATGCAAAGTGTGGTGAGCCAGACAAAGTTCTTCCGCCCTCTTGACTTACATTCTACAGAAAGGCAATATGAGACAAATAAAATACAATATACTGTATTTTTAAAATGTCAATATCATATATCACATAAAGATATGATGTAAATTAGTATATAAAATACATAACACAAAGTATCAAATAGTGTGTTTGTGTAATATCTAAAAGGATACTTTTAAGGCTCTTTTAGAACCCAAAAACAAAAGCATACAAGTCATGTGTCTCCAAACGATACCAATCAACTGTTATGAGAAAATAAGAAAGTCAATATGCATTGAGAAACATATAACAACATATCCCAAAGTCAAACAGAAACCACTGTTTGAATATCTACTTTTGATTAAATATATTGACAATCTCTTCTATCATTTTATTAAACAAATGTTTGGGTACACTGTATACATATAAACATTCTCCAGATAATGCAAAATTGCCCAGACAGCAAAACTTCAAAGCATTAACTGGTCCATCATGCTGCACTTGGCGGTTACCTTTCTCTTAGGGGGCTAACAAAGGAGAGTTGGGGAGTGCTGACAACAGACATATGCTGAGATGGACATATGAAGCTGTTGAGAGGATTTAAGTTTAAGGGCTTAGTAGGTGGTAAGTAACTACGGTTGGCCATTTGTTCATTCATCAGTGGTCCAAGAAATAGTCACAGGGCACTTATCACACGCGAGGGTCTGTGGCAGGTGTCAGCGACATTTCTTCTTGCTAATCTCTCTTCTTTTGGGGTAACTTTCCCTACAATATGAGTGTAAACACAGTACAAGAGTGCAGCCACACAATTAATAAGGGTCATAACTCAACAGTTTTGAAAAGTGGAGAAAAGATTCACCAAAAGACTGTGTGTTTGGAGTAATTAACCCAAATCTGACTGAATGAAAAAGAAACCTCAAGGTTCAAAGAAATAAACTGGACAACTTAAACGTGATGAAGGGAGCTGCAAATGAACAAAGCTTCCATGATGCTTTGTGGGAAGATCTTTCCTCACTGAACACGCTGGCACAGGTCATTAATTTGTTTAATTCAATCTTTATTAAAGTACAATTAATATTGGATATCAGGAGAGGTAGAAAAGAAAAATGAAAGACATTAATGCCAGAGGTAGTTCTCATTAATAATCTAGAAAAAATTGCTGATCCTCTGAGATTATTTTTGGTAATATTCTTAAAATCTTTTTGTTATTATTACTGTGGTAAAATACTGGTAACTTTTTTTATTTTAAATGTCAAACTACTGAAAAGTAGTCAACTGGTACACAGAAATTCCATATATCCTCATTGAAATTCTTCAAGTGTTAACATTCTACATAGATGCCTCACTATTATCTATCTAGAGTCATTTGCGATTTAAAGGTTTTTTCTCCTTCTTTTAATACGTTTCCTTTCAGAAAGCAGTCTGAAAGCAGTCCTATCTTTTCCTGCTTTTCCCTGAACAGAGCAGGCTTATTGCAAAGCTCAATGTGATGTTAATTGTTTGCTACTGGAGTCTCCTTCAAAAGCTGCTTTAGAAACTCTCAAGCATCTAAAAACAAGCACAGAAATGAAATCAAGTGAGTTAATGGAGATAAGTATAGTTTGTGTACCAAATACCAGTTAAAAGACTGCTGACATCAGTTCTCAGGCTAGAAAGACTAAAAGGAAAAGTATCCTTTTTAAAAGGCCAAATGAAGCCTAGTGGGGACAGGGGTAATAGTTCAACCTTAAAGTTATAGAAGGTGGTTATCTTGGGACACATCCACAGCTGCACTCATATACCGATCTACACAATCTAACCTCACATTCGACTTAGGAAAAGGCAAGCCCTTTCAGAATAAATGAATAGGGGGAAAGGTTTACACTGGTATATTCCAAAAAAGAAGAACAGAAATAAGTGTTATGAAATTTTGTGTTCAGAAAAGGAAAAGATTTTCAGCTCCATGTGCAGATTTTCATCTGCCTTAGAGGGGGAAAGGGTGTTTCTTTAAGGTTTCCTTAACAGTTTCTGTCCTTTTGTAAGAGAACTTGATACTATTTTCATTAAAAGGCAGGTGTAAGACTGCAATATAGACCAGAAGAAACTAGATGTGCTGGTGCTTTTCCACATTTAACTTAGAAATTAAACTTCCAATTTAAAATAAAAGAATTAATGTCAATATTCTGCTAGTTATTTCATTGAAAATGAAGAAAAAATATCCTCTGGGATAGGTTCAAAAGTTTTCTGTTTTAGGGTATTTTCAAATATACTTTATTCTTTCTTGATGATATAACTCACAGGATAGATTTTAATAAGAAAATAAGCCAAAGCAGAAACAAAAATATATCATCACAGGCAAAAGCATATTCAAAATAAAAACAAATTTTAGACATCTTGTTTACATAGCAATTTAAATGTAAAAAAATTAAGTATTCTGAATGTTAAATTCCTTAAATCATCCTCTCCTTCAAGGTCCCTCATGATCTTGGTCTATACCTTTATTTGCAGCCCAATCCTTCATTTCTTCTCTGGGAAAACAGCTTCTGATTTTTTGCCATCGATAGGCACTTGCTCACAGCCAAGAATATTCTTCTAACTCTATACTACCTACCTAAGTACCTTCCTCAGGAAAACAACTCTGATAATTACCGGGTAATACCTCCAGAATATATTGTCCGTATCTACCATTTAGTACTCACCACATAATTTCTTATACAGTCATTTAAATTTTCAACACAAATGTGAGTGTGTGTGTGTGCGTGTGCATGTGTATGTATTATCTCATCATCTGTCAAACGAACTGCTGGAGGTTGTGGCTTTTTCTTACATTATAAATATCTTTTACAGCTCCTACAAGAGTACCTTTTATGAGATGGCATTCAACTATACTTTTCAAAAACTACCTACCTATTACAATATAATCAACTCTTTCCCTTCAAAGAGTTTTTTTAATTGAGCTTTTACATGAGTTTCCAAAATGATGAAATATTTTCTATTTAAGAGGGAAAAAAAAGACACCTATTTTTTGCTACCTTTATTATTATTTCAAAATGATTATTGAATTTGCAAGAATCATTTGTAATACAAACCAAAGTTTAAAATTCTCATTGGCTGGTACAAAAAGCAGTTCCAATCATTTCTAGACTGACAAGTTTTCTTACTTTTTTTTCTTTTTCTAGTAAATCATAATCTATGGATCCTGATGTTTTTAGAAGAATTTCCTTTGAAAGGCAGTTTTTCTGTTGGATACAAGCCTATTCTCATTATGTTGAAAAGAATGTTCACGTGCTGAAATTGCTCTGTGCTCACACCTACAAAGTTAATAATCAAAAGTATTCACGGAGCCTTTTTACACAAACCTAGGACTAAAATGTGTTAAAATTTCCTGCCATTAACAATTCATATTACCTCCTCAGGAAACAATGAAAATCTGACAATCACATTAAGCGGACTCCACTGCCAACAGGTTCCTGAGATACTGACTGCTCAGCATCACACGACACTTAGCTCTCATCAATCACTCACTCCAGTCAACAGGAACACAGAGTCCTTCACATACAGTTTAGGGACAAATGCCATGGTGACTTGGACCTGTTCTCATCTGGCTTGTTAAAGTTTAAATCACCAGCATTATGCTGTAGAAGGTGTTCAAGGTTCCGAGATTAGAAGAACCAAGTCTGAATTCAAACTACATTGTTTACTGGTTTTGTGATTCGGGGCAAGTCCTAAGCATGGAAAATACTGCCTACCTCACAGAGGTAGTTTGAAGTACTAAATGAAGTGATGTGCATAAACATTTGTGGACCATTAAGCATTTTACAGGTGTCAACTATTTTTACAGAAACAAATCAATTTTACTTTAAGATAGCCAACAATGTCTGAAAACTCTATGTAAAAGTTGGCCAGTAAAAGTAACTGCCAGCTAATATTAAACAGCTGAGTTTTTCCTTCAATAATACAGTTACTACCCTTTAACATTTCCCCCATCACCCTTCACATATTTATAGAATATTTTATAACATTTGCCCATGTGTATCCTATTTTAAAATATCAGTTATTAATAATACAGCAGAAAGTCTTTTTCATATTACCTTGGGTTAAAGTTAAGTGGCAATACTGTACAGCTCTTTGGGAACATATGCATATCCGTAATAACTTTCAAGGACAATGTAGCAAAATTCCACTCAGGACTTTTTCCTAATAGTAATTGGAAATACTTAGAGTTCATTCATTAAAAAATTTACATCAACCTTTTTCACAAATAGCATTTTTGTAACTCAGCAGGCCTCAAAATCCTGTTCTTTGACATTTTTTTTTAATCTTTGGGCTTTTAAACACAGACATACACACTTATAACTACATCAGATTTTTATGAGCTGTTATATTTTAAAATACACATTTTACAAAGCATTTCTGGCCTTATGAATGATATGAATAACAAATATATATCTGAAGGAAAAACATTCAGAAAGAGAAAATAGAAAATGTCTTCAAATTTGCTAAGGTCCTGAGGTGGGAACAAACTAGGGTATATGGACAAATACAAACAGCTTGCATAGCTCAATAGGAATGAGGGGGAGGAAAGAGTAGGAAATGAAGTTAGAGAAGAATTTGGGCCAAGGTAAAGAGTTTTGTGTGAGGCTACTGGACAATTTTGAATAAGAAATCAACTTGATATGACATTTTTAGAGAACTGCTCTGATTGCTGTGTGGAAATGAACTATTAAAAGGCAAAATAAGAAATAAGGATGTCAGTTAAGAAGCTACTATTGTATGTACACCAGATCTGAGATGACTGTGGTTATGACTTAGATGACTGAGGCAGAGGAATTAAGAAATGTTCAGGTTCTAAACATATTTTAAAGGCTGAAATGGTAAGAACTGCTGATGAGTGATGTGAAGAAAAGAGAAGGATCAAGGTTGCGTCTTGGTTGGGAGCCTCGGTATGAGAATGGTGAAATCACTTACAAAGGTGTAAAACACTTGGGAAAGAGTTGTTTTCATGACAAAAATCAAAAGTGATCTGTTTGGATGTGATAAGTCTGAGCTATTTTACAACCAAGTGGAGGCACTTAAACAAAGGAGTCTGGAGCCATTACACTGAATTAGCTCACCTAGGGCGTAAGAACAGAGCAGCAAAGGTAAAGGATCAGAGAGCTGCACCCCGGGGTTCAGCAGTAATTATAGGTGGGAAAAAGGAGACAGCAAAGAAGGCTGAGGAAGAGCAGCCAGGAGTGTTCACTGACCTGACTTTATGAACTGGACTATATTTCTCTCTGTTCTAGATTTCCCTACTATTGAATGGAGGCCCCCAGAGCACAAATGTTTCAACCTTCTTGTTTTCATGAGGAACTAAGGCCCAGGAAAATCAAATGGCATGCAAAGTTTTGCTACACAATTGGCATAACCATAACTAGAACCTAAGCCTGCTGATGTAAAAACTCATTATCTCTCCATCACAGAGATACCTAAAGATTAATTAGGCAGCGATAAGAACAGAATAATAATGTTTTACTTCCAAAAATTTGATAACTTAATACTAAACTTACCACTCAAAATTTTCAAATGAACCTAAAGTCCTGTTTCACATCAACTTTTATAAAATGGACTTTTATAGAAGTTTTTTACGAAAGACTTTATAAAAAAAACTTTTATAAAAAGCATGTCTGATGCTCAATATTCACTCATACTATGCTTTTGTTTTCATTGCAAAACAATTTACTTTACACTAGTGAAATTCAACATTTATTTTAAAACCTAAAGCAAAAACATGAATACTATGATTTCAAATATTTAAGTCTCAAATTTAGGAGAAAAAGGAAAATTAAAAGTATGATCTTACTGAAAGAGTAAGCCAACATAAAATAAGAGAAACTAATCAATCTGCTATTTTAAAATCATTACAATGTACTATCTCTGAAAATGTATTTATATATATATATATATATCTGTGTGTGTGTGCAATTAACTAAATATAACAAAGAAAAACAGATTTGTTAATGTGCATTCAAATAAAGAAGAAAGAAAAACAAAACCGCATAAGACACTCCAGCACATTTTGTCCAGGCTACATGACACATTACACATCAAGGAGCAATGTTGTTACTACTATTTCTCTTTTGATGCTTTTACTGCTACTTCTAAATGAAGTTTAAAAAAAAATTACAGCCATGTCTCCAGGTAAAACTGTGTAACCAGTGATTAACATTTATTCTAAGATACTTTCTTCTAAGACTGTATTCTTACACATGATTAAAGAATTGTGAACATGGCAGATTACTTCTATATGCAGGTCCTATAAATATGGGTGATGTTATCAGCTTTAATTATACTTAACTCGACAGCCTGATGACTGATTCTGCGAACCTCAACTATGAGGCAATTCGTTTCCCTATGAAAACCCATTTATTTTGTCTCAAATAATATAGTATGTATTTATACTAAATACACATGTTCCTATTTTTATTAAGCAGCTTCAAAAAATCAGCATTTTGTAGTTTAAGGTGTACATTTGCATACATTATTAGGATAATACTGCAAAAACAAACAAACAAAAGATAATACTGCAATAACTTGGGAAACTTTGAAAATAAAAGAGAAAATAGCAAAAGATTTTATATGATAGTTGGGCTTTCCTGGTGGCTCAGCTAGGAAACAATCTGCCTACAATGCAGGAGACCTGGGTTCGATCTCTGGGTTGGGAAGATCTCCTGGCTCTGAACAGCTACCCACTCCAGGATTCTGGCCTGAAGAATTCTATGGACTGTATAGTCCATGGAGTCGCAAAGGGTCAGACATGACTGAGCTTATATGATAGTTATAAATCTGACTCAGCAAATAACAAAAGATAGTAATTTTAACATCAAATACATGTTTTTTAAAATGAATTATGCTTGTGGCAAAAACACTGTGTTCTTTCACAGCATACAGATCATGTCGTAGATTCATTATAATGAGAGCACTTATATGGTGACTGACACACTTCCCTACGTCATCCCTCTTAGAAGGTATTACAATTTGAAAAAAATAGTGGAGCTCTGGCTTCTGGAAAATATGAAGGTACCAACACTTTCATTTGTATAATACATGCCTTCCTAAGGTTCTGTAAATCTAAGGCAATATATGTGAGTTTGACTTTACATGTTGATACTAAGCCAGTTGAAGATGGATTCTGCTCATTTTAGTGTATATACATTCTAAGTTTAGTGCTTAATTTAACAAATAAAAACAGGAGTAATACACTGCATAAAATCCTATTATGCACCAGAGGAAGTGAGTCAGTGGCAAGCACAGCAATCACTGGGTTATCCTGGACAATAAGTGTCTAATTTAGACAAGTACCTTAAGCTAATCAAATGCATTAAACTGAACGAGCCTTCTGACAGATTGCAGTATATAGCACAAAAGGGAAAAAATCAGTTAAATGGGCAAGATACTGAAAATGATACCATGAACTAGTTCTTTCAAATTATCAATTTTCAAGCTGATTTAATTTTGTTATATTTTTAAAAGTATAACGTCAGAGAAAATGTTAGTAATGCCTATAGTTTTAGGAAAAAATAAAATTTAATAATTAAGGATGGTTTTTTCAACATCAACTTCCTACATTATATGGGAATTTTTCTTTTTTACTGCATAATATATTTATTAACATGTGATCCATATCTGTCTTACTCATTGAATAAAATATCTGAAAATTAAGTATATCCATCTACATACAGTTTTATGTTTTCATATTTGCTCTATAGTGATAAAAACCTTGACCACAGATGACAATACTTGCAAATACAAAACAATACCACATAAATTTAGGTAGCTGATGCAGTGCATAAGATTAAGATTATTCAGTGTAGAATACAACATTTGAGATCACCTAGATTTACCAACAAGAAACTGACTTGGACTCATTCAAGGGATTAGAAGGTAAGGCTGGGAAGCAAACAAACTAAAAACCAACCTAATATTTCACTTGAAAGAATACTTTCTACCTGAGAATAATTCTTATCCTGTTTTGTGAAGGCAAATTTTTGAAGATAAAAAGCAAAGATATTTTAGCTCATGAATTTCACCTCTTTCAAATGAATCAACCATCACGGAGTACAGGCATATCACAAATTTACTTTTAGAACATATATATTGATATATATTTACTTTTATAAATATAATAATTTCTGGCTGATTTTGTGCTTTATTTTATGATCAGTGAGGCTTCAATATTTTTCTTCTGTGGCGATAGGAAAAATCTGACATGCATTTACATAAAAACTCTTTTAAGCAAGCTAAATTAGAACATTTTTCTCATTCTGAGACAATAGGCTTATATTCTCAACACTGCTGAAATAAACATTTAGACCCAAGATGGAGCTGCTTCTGCCTAGGGTGCCATGCTAGCAAACTGAAAGGTAAGGTAACTTTCAGGTCCCTGTACATACTCTACCTGATTAGAGACACAGTGCGTCCAATCAGCCAGTCCCCACAGGCCATACCAACTCTGGGCTCCATACTTATTTCCTTGTTCCTTCTCACCCCAAACAAGGTTGTAGCCCCAGCCAGTCAGATATTTTCTCTTTTTCTCTACCTTGTTCTTTATTCTTCAGCCTTTAACAGCTTCCTGTCTTCAATCCTATTTGCATTTCTCCAAATGGAGACTGCTTCATGAAGTGTTAGATAAAGTTCATTTGTATCATCCAAACTGTCTTCTTTAAATCATTTTTTAACAGCAGGAAATGTGTGTGTGAGGCTAAACAAACCCAATAGCTTATTCTTGCAAATCAAGATTGTTAAATAATAAACTGTTCATAATATTTTATCAATTTAGTTATGGCAATGATACAAAATGAATCTACCAGATCCTGTTTTCTGCCTAACTAAAAATTATAATGTGACAAGAAAGGGTATACAAATATATATCATGCTTCTACAATCTGGTTTCTAGGATCTTGTTGATTTGAAAAATTCACAATTTCTTCAAAGTACTTTATCTGGTTTTTTCTTTTGTCAGCTCCAAAATATTATTTTGCCATTAGGCTAAAAAGACAAGGACTAGCAATACTTGAGAAGCCATGACTAGCAACGGTGGAATCAGGCCATACCACAGAGAAAGGCTGAACTGGAGGAGAGAAGAGACTTGGTTTTGAGCTCACTAGCTTTGGTGTCTTAGGCAACTAATTTAACCTTTCTTAGTCTCCATTCCCTTATCTGTAAAACAATAGTCAGAGTAAGTGATAACATCTAACATTCTCTTTAAACTGTAATTAAAATTAATGAGGGAAAAAACTTAAGATTTTATCTTCAAGTAGAAACAAGGACACTGGAGCAGCTCAACAGCTGAAGAAGAAAAGCACAATGTACATACATATAAATACATTTAGATACAGACATGAAAGTTTCTGCCATTACATGTGAGTCACTGACCTCTGAGTAATTTCTCTTGACTACTCCCTACTCTGTCCCCATTTAAAGTGATTGATGAAATAAAGGGTGGTGAAAGAAAGGCTGCAGTGTACATACATATAAATATATTTAGATACAGACATGAAAGTTTTTGCTATTACATGTGAGTCACCGGCCTCTGAGTAATTTCTCTTGACTACTCCCTACTCTGTCCCCATTTAAAGTGATTGATGAAATGAAGGGTGATGAAAGAAAGGCTGCAATTTTTTTACATCATTATTCTTAGCAAGGCCTTGCATTTTGTTTTTATCCTCCTAAAGAATAGGCATACTGCATTCTACTTCTGAAAAGGGTGTAGGACATCATGGCAGACAAATACTCTTGTTTTAACAACCAGGGGGGGAAAAACAACTCTGATATATTGTTAAAATTTTATTTATGAGAGAATTGTGGGAACAATGAGAATTTTATATTATCTAAAATTCCAAAGAGAAAAAGTCCTTCTTAGGGGAACTGATAATAACTCGTGCTTCTCTTCCGAAGAGAGCTTTGACAATTCTTAGCACAGGCTAAGGATAAGATTTGGACCAAATGGAGGCACACTATTTGAGGAAAGAGAAACTAGTAGAGCTTATTATCATGGTCTCACGGGGTTGTCACCACAACAGTCTAGAAAGTCAGGGAATTTCAAACACAAGGCAGATTTTTCCCAAGAAATATTTGCTGAGAGGAGCTCAGAGAGGTTTTAAGGTCTGAATTTGAATTTTCAAAAATGCAGAGTAAAATTTCTAACCCAGGTATTATCTCAGAGACAAAATACCACTAGAAGGAAGAGATCTGTAACAAACACATAACTAGTCTCTAACCAACAATTACTAGGAAATGCAACGGAATATAATGAATGACAATCTGGTAATGCAGTCAGCTAAATCCAGGCTAAGGGATACTCCTCAAAATAAAAGTCAGCTTCCTTCAACAAATGCATTGCAAGGAAAAGAGAAACCTATTGATTAAATAACTTAAGAAAAATGGCCACTTTTTGTCATAGATGGACCTTAACTGGATCCTGATATGGAGAAACAAAAGTGGGGGACAAAATGAGACTATAAGGAAACTGGGATACCTGACAGAATATCTAAGACAACTATGGATAAAATGGAATGAAAAAGATAACAATGATTTCAATATAATCTAGGAGTAGGGATAAGATGGAAGGAAATGTGATATGTATGAAAAACTACTGGCCATGACTTGATAATTATTGAAAATGAGTTACAGCTTCATTGGAACTTATTCTACACTCCCCCCACCCGCCCCAACTTGTGTATACATATAAAAGCCTGCATTACAAAAGTTTTTTAAAAATGAAAAGGTCTATTATCATAGTGCCACAAATTTTGACATGAGCTGTGAAAGCTGTTTTGTTCCAAAAATCTAGATAGACAGACATAAATAAATTTGTTCTACAAGTAATCTCACTCAACATTGTTTCATCAATCCTTGATATTTAATGATTCTTTGGGAAATATTTGTTGAATAAATGGGAGCAATGAATTAGTTACTTCAAGATTGTGTGTATGTGAGTGTGTGTATGTGTGTGTATGCGAGTGTGTGAAATTTCCCTGATTAGTGATGATACTGAGTAATTTTTCATGCTTATTCATTCTAGATGTTCTTTTCAGCAAAAAGTCTGTATATGTCACTAAGAGAAAAACAATAGTAATTTATAAGTCTACTTTCAGGATACAGAACAGTAGGATATAAGTCTGTTGTCTATTATGTCACTGTAATTATCTTTTTCTCACTCTGTGGCTTATTTTCACCCTCTTAATGGTGCCTTTTGATGGAAAAAACCTTTAATTTTAATGCAGTAAATAACTTTTCCATTTTAAATATTGATTTTTTATTGAAATAGAGTGATTCAGTTATACATATATATATATATTTTCAGATTCTTTTCCATTATAGGTTATTATAAGATACTGAATATAGTTACCTGTGCTACACAGTAAATTTCTGTTGTTAGCTACTACTTTTTATATCTTGTCTTAGAAAACAACTCCTACTTTGGGATTGTGAAATTATTCTCTTATATGTATCTTTAAAACTTTATTGTTTTCTTTCACATTTACTTTTATGATCCATCTGGAATTCAGGTTTTGACTATGGTGTGAATTTTCTTTTTTTCGTTAAACACTTGTATCCCAATAAAATTAACTGAAAAAATTCACACTTTTCTCACTGCCTGCAATGACTCTTTTCATGAACATGTCACCTGTGTATGCAGAGGTTTGCTTTTGGGTTCTGTTCTGCTCTGGCCTTCTTACTTTATCTTTGAGCATATACTGACCTGTCTTACAGTAACTGTATAACAAGTTCTGCCAACTTTTTTTTTTTTTTTTATTAGTTGGAGGCTAATTACTTTACATCATTACAGTAGTTTTTGTTATACATTGAAATGAATTAGCCATGGATTTACATGTATTCCCCATCCCAGTCCCCCCTCCCACCTCCCTCTCCACCTGATCCCTCTGGGTCTTCCCAGTGCACTAGGCCCGAGCACTTGTCTCATGTACCCAACCTGGGCTGGTGATCTGTTTCACCCTAGATAATATACATGTTTCAATGCTGTTCTCTTGAAACATCCCACCCTCGCCTTCTCCCAGAGTCCACAAGTCAGTTCTATACATCTGAGTCTCTTTTTCTGTTTTGCATATAGGGTTATCGTTACCATCTTTCTAAAGTCCATATATATGTGTTAGTATACTGTAATGGTCTTTATCTTTCTGGCTTACTTCACTCTGTATAATGGGCTCCAGTTTCATCCATCTCATTAGAACTGATTCAAATGAATTCTTTTTAATGGCTGAGTAATATTCCATGGTGTATATGTACCACAGCTTCCTCATCCATTCGTCTGCTGATGGGCATCTGGGTTGCTTCCATGTCCTGGCTATTATAAACAGTGCTGCAATGAACATTGGGGTGCACGTGTCTCTTTCAGATCTGGTTTCCTTGGTGTGTATGCCCAGAAGTGGGATTGCTGGGTCATATGGCAGTTCTATTTCCAGCTTTTTAAGAAATCTCCACACTGTTTTCCATAGTGGCTGTACTAATTTGCATTCCCACCAACAGTGTAAGAGGGTTCCCTTTTCTCCACACCCTCTCCAGCATTTATTGCTTGTAGACTTTTGGATAGCAGCCATCCTGACTGGCGTATAATGGTACCTCATTGTGGTTTTGATTTGCATTTCTCTGATAATGAGTGATGTTGAGCATCTTTTCATGTGTTTGTTAGCCATCTGTATGTCTTCCTTGGAGAAATGTCTGTTTAGTTTTTTGGCCCATTTTTTGATTGGGTCATTTATTTTTCTGGAGTTGAGCTGGAGGAGTTGCTTATATATTTTTGAGATTAATCCTTTGTCTGTTGCTTCGTTTGCTATTATTTTCTCCCAATCTGAGGGCTGTCTTTTCACCTTGCTTATAGTTTCCTTTGTTGTGCAAAAGCTTTTAAGTTTCATTAGGTCCCATTTGTTTATTTTTGCTTTTATTTCTGAAATTCTGGGATGTGGGTCATAGAGGATCCTGCTGTGATTTATGTCGGAGAGTGTTTTGCCTATGTTCTCCTCTAGGAGTCTTACAGTTTCTGGTCTTACATTTAGATCTTTAATCCATTTTGAGTTTATTTTTGTGTATGGTGTTAGAAAGTGTTCTAGGTTCATTCTTTTACAGATGGTTGACCAGTTTTCCCAGCACCACTTGTTAAAGAGGTTATCTTTTTTCCATTGTATATCTTTGCCTCCTTTGTCGAAGATAAGGTGACCATAGGTTCGTGGATTTATCTCTGGGCTTTCTATTCTGTTCCATTGATCTATATTTCTGTCTTTGTGCCAGTACCATACTGTCTTGATGACTGTGGCTTTGTAGTAGAGTCTGAAGTCAGGCAGATTGATTCCTCCAGTTCCATTCTTCTTTCTCAGGATTACTTTGGCTATTCGAGGTTTTTTGTATTTCCATACAAATTGTGAAATTATTTGTTCTAGTTCTGTGAAAAATACTGTTGGTAGTTTGATAGGGATTGCATTGAATCTATAGATTACTTTGGGTAGTATAGCCATTTTGACAATATTGATTCTTCTAATCCATGAACACGGTATATTTCTCCATCTGCTTGTGTCCTCTTTGATTTCTTTCATCAGTGTTTTATAGTTTTCTATGTATAGGTCTTTTGTTTCTTTAGGTAGATATACTCCTAAGTATTTTATTCTTTTTGTTGCAATGGTGAATGGTATTGTTTCCTTAATTTCTCTTTCTGTTTCCTCATTGTTAGTGTATAGGAATGCAAGAGATTTCTGTGTGTTAATTTTATATCCTGCAACTTGACTGTATTCGTTGATTAGCTCAAGTAATTTTCTGGTAGAGTGTTTAGGGTTTTCTATGTAGAGGATCATGTCATCTGCAAACAGAGAGAGTTTCACTTCTTCTTTTCCTATCTGGATTCCTTTTACTTCTTTTTCTGCCCTGATTGCTGTGGCCAAAACTTCCAAAACTATGTTGAATAGTAGTGGTGAGAGTGGGCACCCTTGTCTTGTTCCTGATTTCAGGGGAAATGCTTTCAATTTTTCACCATTGAGGGTGATGCTTGTTGTGGGTTTGTCATATATAGCTTTTATTATGTTGAGGTATGTTCCTTCTATTCCTGCTTTCTGGAGAGTTTTAATCATAAATGGATGTTGAATTTTGTCAAAGGCTTTTTCTGCATCTATTGAGATAATCATATGGTTTTTATCTTTCAATTTGTTAATGTGGTGTATTACATTGATTGATTTGCGGATATTAAAGAATCCTTGCATTCCTGGGATAAAGCCCACTTGGTCATGATGAATGATTTTTTTAATATGTTGTTGGATTCTGTTTGCTAGAATTTTGTTAAGGATTTTTGCATCTATGTTCATCAGTGATATTGGCCTGTAGTTTTCTTTTTTTGTGGCATCTTTGTCTGGTTTTGGAATTAGGGTGATGGTGGCCTCATAGAATGAGTTTGGAAGTTTACCTTCTTCTGCAATTTTCTGGAAGAGTTTGAGTAAGATAGGTGTTAGCTCTTCTCTAAATTTTTGGTAGAATTCAGCTGTGAAGCCATCTGGTCCTGGGCTTTTGTTTGCTGGAAGATTTCTGATTACAGTTTCGATTTCCTTGCTTGTGATCGTTTTGTTAAGATCTTCTATTTCTTCCTGGTTCAGTTTTGGAAAGTTATACTTCTCTAAGAACTTGTCCATTTCTTCCAAGTTGTCCATTTTATTGGCATAGAGCTGCTGGTAGTAGTCTCTTATGATCCTTTGTATTTCAGTGTTGTCTGTTGTGATCTCTCCATTTTCATTTCTAATTTTGTTAATTTGGTTCTTCTCCCTTTGTTTCTTAATGAGTCTTGCTAATGGTTTGTCAATTTTGTTAATTTTTTCAAAAAACCAGCTTTTAGCTTTGTTAATTTTTGCTATGATCTCTTTAGTTTCTTTTGCATTTATTTCTGCCCTAATTTTTAAGATTTCTTTCCTTCTACTAACCCTGGGGTTCTTCATTTCTTCTTCCTCTAGTTGCTTTAGGTGTAGAGTTAGGTTATTTATTTGACTTTTTTCTTGTTTCTTGAGGTAGGCCTGTAATGCTATGAATCTTCCACTTAGCACTGCTTTTACAGTGTCCCATAGGTTTGGGGGTCCAACTTTTTTTTTTTTTTTAATTTATTTTTAATTGGAAGCTAATTACTTTACAATATTGTAGTGGTTTTTGCCATACAATGACATGAATCAGCCATGGGTGTACACGTGTTCCCCATCCTGAACCCTCCTCCCACCTCCCTCCCCATCCCATCCCTCAGGGTCATCCCAGTGCACCAGCCCTGAGCGCCCTGTCTCAGGCATCAAACCTGGGCTGTCTGCCAACTTTCTTATTTAATATTGTCTTGGCAATTTGGGGCCCTCTGTCTATCCATATAAATTCTAGAATCACATCATAAATTTCTATACAAAAACTTCTGTGATTTTGAATGTGTTTGCATACAAACCAATTTTGGGGAAAACTGCAATTTAAACAATATTGAATCTTCTAATTGTGAAAATTTCAGTCTTTATAATTAGGCTTTTCTAACAAATTGTTTCTTTCACATCTTTTATTAGATTTATTCCTAGGAGCTTGATACTTTTTGATGCTATTATAGATAAAATCTTTCAAGATTTTTTTCACAATTGTTGACTGAAATATAAAAATATAATTGGCCTTGTATACTGATATTTATATTAAACAATCTTGCTAAGAACTTATTAAGACTTACAATTCATTAGAGACTATTTTGCATTTTCTATCTCTATAATAAAACCATTTGTCGACAATTAAAGTTTTACTTCTCCTTTCCAATCCTTATTCATTTCCTTTTTTTGTCTCATTATACTATCTTGATCACTAGGAAAACATTGAATAATATTAGTAAGAAAAGGCATTCTTGTCTCATTTCTGTTATCAGAAAGAAAATGCTGAATATCTCACTTCTAAGTAGATATTTGCCATAAACTTTTTTATAGATAACCTTTTATTATATTAAAGACATTTCCTTCTGTTCCTACTTTAAAATGAATTATCATAAATGAATGGTCAGTTTTTTAAAATACCTATTGAAACAATTATATGATTTTATATAGATTTTTTAGTCTGATAATAATTTTCTACTTAGTCTGATATGTAGTAAATTACATTACTTTTTAATATTAAACAAAGCAAGCATTCCTTGAATAAAACCAATTATTTAATTCACTTAATGAACCTTTTTTTTTATTTACATCTAAGATCAAAGGTAAATTTTCATTCTTATATTATTCTTGCTGGGTTTCTGTATCAAGTTGGGGAATATATTCTCTTCTACATTTTTTAGAATATTAACATTCTGAATAAAAATTGAGTATTTCTTCTTTAAGTGTATGTGAAAGTGAAAGTGTTACACCCTCATTCATGTCCAACTCTTTGCAACCCCATGGACTGCAGCCTGCCAGGCTTCTCTGTCCATGGAATCCTCCAGGAAAGAATACAGGAGTGGGTTGCCATTCCCTTCCCAGGGGTTCTTCCCAATCCAGGGATTAAACCCAAGTCTTCTGCATTGTAGGCTGAATCTTTACCATCTGAGCACCCAGGGTATTAGCCATTAGCCATTAAAGTCATATGGACTTAGAATTTCTTTAATGGAAGTCTGTTATTTTTATATACAATTTTTCTAATGTTACAGGATTATCCCATTTTCTTTCTTGTATCTTTTCTACAAGCTGTATTTTCTACAAATTTGGTCATTTCTCCTAAATTTTCATGTTTATTGATATAGCTGATGACAACATAGTCATTATTATCTGTAGGATGCTCTGCTGGAATGGAACACTTAATTTTCAAATGGTAAGGTACAGGCTTTTTGATTTTTCTTCCAGCCTCAGAAACTTACTCTGCTTTCTTATTGAAAACAAAGTCACAGAAATAGTAAAAATTTCAAAAAGGCCAGCAGGTTCAGTTACCTGTATTCGAAAATCACCTAAGAAAAATAGCTATCTAGAATTAAAGCTCTCTAAGAATGGAATCCTACTTCTTTCCTTGGTGGTTTCATTTATTTCAAGTTCATTCATTCATTAAACAAAGTTGCAGACAGAAAAGTACTTACTGTCAAGGAACTTACATGGCCTGGAGAAGCCAGTCCAGGGAAGAGCCAAACAGAGCCTCATGAGATAAATTCTACTCTGCATGACACAAATGAGCACAAGACACTATGGAAGGAGGGAGGAGTGGTACTGTTTTCTTTTAGGGGTGAGTTTCACATGGTCACAAGAATGGTGGAGTGGTAGGAGTTGAGGGAGCAGAGATAACATCCTGAAATGATTTATATCAAACTAAGGCGTCGCTAGTAAAGCAAAGCTCAAAATTCTCCAAGCCAGGCTTCAGCAATGCGTGAACCGTGAACTTCCAGATATTCTAGCTAGTTTTAGAAAAGGCAAAGGAACCAAGAGATCAAATTGCCAACATCCACTGGATCATAGAAAAAGCAAGAGAGTTCCAGAAAAACATGTACTTCTGCTTTATTGACTATGTCAAAGCTTTTGACTGTGTGGATCACAATAAACTGTGGAAAATTCTGAAAGAGATGGGAATACCAGATCAGCTGACCTGCCTCCTGAGAAACCTTTATGCAGGTCAGGAAGCAACAGTTAGAACTGGACATCGAACAACACACTGGTTCCAAATAGGAAAAGGAGTAGGTCAAGGCTGTATGTTGTCACCCTGCTTATTTAACTTCTATGCAGAGTACATCATGAGAAACGCTGGGCTGAATGAAGCACAAGCTGGAATCAAGATTCCCAGGAGAAATATCAAAAACCTCAGGTATGCAGATGACACCATCCTTATGGCAGAAAGTGAAGAAGAACTAAAGAGCCTCTTGATGAAAATGAAAGAGGAGAGTGAAAATGTTGGCTTAAAGCTCAACATTCAGAAAACTAAGATCATGGCATCCGGTCCCATCACTTCATGGCAAATAGATGGGGAAACAGTGGCTGACTTTATTTTGGGGGGGCTCCAAAATCACTGCAGATGGTGATTGCAGCCATGGAATTAAAAAACGCTTACTCCTTGGAAGAAAAATTATGACCAACCTAGACAGCATATTAAAAAGCAGAGACGTTACTTTGTCAACAAAGGTCCGTCTAGTCAAGGCTATAGTTTTTCCAGTGGTCATGTATGAATGTTGGACTATAAAGAAAGCTGAGCACTGAAAAATTGATGCTTTTGAACTGTGGTGTTGGAGAAGACTCTTGAGAGTCCCTTGGACTGCAAGGAGATCCAACCAGTCCATCCTGAAGGAGATCAGTCCTGGTTTTCACTGGAAGGACTGATGCTGAAGCTGAAACTCCAATACTTTGGCCACCTCATGTGAAGAGTTGACTCATTGGAAAAGACCTGATGCTGGGAAAGATTAAGGGCAGAAGGAGAAGCGGATGACAGAGGATGAGACAGTTGGATGGCATCGCCAACTCGATGGACATGAGTTTGGATGAACTCTGGGAGTTGGTGATGGACAGGGAGGCCTGGTGTGCTGCAGTTCATGGGGTCGCAGAGTCAGACACAACTGAGCGACTGAACTGAACTGAAGGAGTCGGGATAAAATGTATAATGGGGTAGCATTGACAGTTCTTAAATTATCTGATTTGCAGTGTTAGAATGTTAGGAAAAATTTCAGGCATTTCTAATGTTAATAATTTCAACAACTTAGAATTGTCTAAAAGAATCATCATAATCCTACCTAGTAATAAAATGAAAATTTATTACCTATAGAAGCTTAAAAAAAAGTTAAAGGCTTGAGATGAGAAGCTTGCCTGCAGTTTCTCCTGAGTAAGTTAACAAAAATTAAACAGAAAAGCAATGTAATCAAACATTTCAGGTTTACAAACCTATAACAAGATGCTCCATAGGGACATTCAGGCCGGTCATCAGCTTCATCTTGACACGTGATGTTTACACCTCCATAATCACTATCACCAGGGTGACTGAAATGTTGAAAATGGACAGGATTTTTCCTATGAGAGTGACAAACATACTGTCAGAAAAAATAATTAATAGGATATACTAGATTTCTAGCTAAACTAGAAAAAATAGTAGGATATAGAGGAAAATCAAATGATACACATCGGATTATTCCAGAACACGAACTAACACTACATTGTTAAAAATAAAACTCATGATAACTAGTCAGGGCAGAACTCTCATAGTAGCAAAATTAATTTCTGGTGACATGGGAAAAACCATGATTGTCAACAGACGAACTGCAAACAGTACTTTAAATAGGATATATATAACAGACTATGTAGATTAATACATATGTAGGATAAAAATATTATAAACATATATAGCTTTTAAGGGCTTCCCTGGTGGCTCAGATGCAAGAATCCGCCTGTAATGCAGGAGCCCCATGTTCAATCCCTGGGTCAGGAAGATCCCCTGGAGAAGGCATTGGCAACCCACTCCAGTATTCTTGCCTGGAAAAATCCCAGGGACACAGGAGCCAGATGGGCTACATGCAAAGAGTAGGACATGACTGAGCAACTGAGAACATTTAATCTATTAGAAACTAAAAATGAGAATTTTTTTAAAAATATATTTACTTTAAAATAGCAGTAAACCCTTTACACATTATCATAAAAGGCAAATCTCAACATAAATACCTATCTTCCAAAAAAAAAAATTGATGGAGACACCGTTTTATACTTCAAAAATTTCTATATTGTCTGGCTCAACAGAGGGCATTTGGATTCTCCTATCTGCTTCTGCATTCAATCATTAACACAAATCATAAGCCTCTGGGAAATTCTACTGCACACTGGTGAGTGAGAGAATCACAGCAGCAAGGCATATACACAGGAAGCATTATTATGAAACTGGTTTCGGCCCAACAGTTTTCTCAAAAGCATCTTGGGGGCCAGGCCCTGCAAAGGCCTCTGGACCATACTTTGAGAAGCAATGTTATAAAACAGTATGTTAGTTAAGAATCTGCCTGCAATGTGGGAGACACGGGTTTGATCCCTGGGTTGGGAATATTCCCTGGAGGAGGGCATGGCAACCCACTCAAGTATTCTTGCTGGGAGAATCCTATGGACAGGGGAGCCAGGCAGGCTGCAGTCTATGGGGTCACAAAGAGTAGGACATGACTGAAGCGACTAATCACAGCACAGCACAGAACTTAGTGAAGCTAATTTATCAACACAAATTGGAAAAGTGGTTGGGACAAAAGAATGAAGATGTCTCAGAGGAAGAAACACTAGCAAAAATCTTCACATTAAAGAAATTATCAGAGATACTTCACTACGAAAGATAAAATATTGGAAGCTAAGGAAAACTTCAAAAAGTGTATAACAATTTTTCTTTTTATTTGTAGCACACCAGGCTCTTCTGTCCATGGGATTTCCATGGACAAGAATGTTGGAGTGGGTTGCCATTTCCTCCTCCAGGGGCTCTTCCCAACCCAGGAATCAAACCCGAGTCTCCTGCTTGGCAGGAAGATTCTTTACAATGAGCAACCTGGGAAGCCCCAGTTAGCTCAGGCATAGAAATGATGCTTGTTCCATACTTAATAAGTTATGTGAAGAGAATAAGACAAGTACTGTTCAAACTACTCTTGATACATTGTTTTTACAAAGAAATAAAACATCTTAGTGCCAAAAAAAAAAAGTTTATTAGTTTTGTCTGTACTTGAATTAAAATGGAAATATGCACTTCTTTGAGAATGACTTATGTTTATATTATTACTCTATACTGTTTCATGTAACAACAGTATACTTTTATTACTGTGCAATGTTCCATTGTATGATTTTTTGTCCATTCAACGAAGGTGCCAAGACCATTCTAAAAGGAAAGAATACTCTTTTTGACAAATGGTGCTGGGAAAACAGGATATTCACATGCAAAAGAATGAAGTTGGACCCTCCCCTCACACTATATACAGAACTAACTTAAAATGTATGCAAGATATAAATATACGACCTAAGATAGTAATACAAAACTTTAAGGAGAAAACCGGAGAAAGCTTCAAGACATTGGATTTGTCAAAGATATCCTGCCAAATGCAAAGGCAAGAAATGTAAAACTAGGCAAACTGGACTACATCAGAATTTAACTTTTCTTTGTATCTAAGGATGCAATTAATAAAATGAACAGGCAACCTACAGAATGGAAGAAAATATTCACAAGTCATGTACCTAATGAGTGGTCAATAATCAGAATATACACAAAACTCATACCACTCAATGACCAAAAAAAAAAAAAAAAACTTGAATCACGAATGAGCAAAGGAATGTCTATAATCCAAAGAAATTTCTATTCAATACACAAATGAGCAATAAGTATAAGAAAAGATGCTCAAAGTCAGCAATCATCAGAGAAATGCAAATCAAAATCACAATGTATCATGCTTCATACCCATTAAAATGACCACCATCAAAAAAACAGAAAACAGCAAGTGTTGGTAAGAAAGTGTAACACTTTTTGAGTATTGTTGGCAGAAAATGTAACAAGTGTGGAGAAACTATAATGCTTTGTGCACTGTTCACAGAAATATAAAATGGTATATCTGCTATGGAAGATAGTATGATGGTATCCCACAAAATTAAAAACAGAATTGATCCAGCAATTCAACTTCTGGATTTATACGCAAAAATAATTGAAAGTAGGATGTCAACGAGTTATTTTCATATCAAAGTTCACAGCAGGGACCTAATGAAACTCAAAAGCTTTTGCACAACAAAGGAAACTATAAGCAAGGTGAAAAGACAGCCCTCAGATTGGGAGAAAATAATAGCAAACGAAGCAACAGACAAAGGATTAATCTCAAAAATATATAAGCAACTCCTCCAGCTCAACTCCAGAAAAATAAATGACCCAATCAAAAAATGGGCCAAAGAACTCAACAGACATTTCTCCAAGGAAGACATACAGATGGCTAACAAACACATGAAAAGATGCTCAACATCACTCATTATCAGAGAAATGCAAATCAAAACCACAATGAGGTACCATTACACGCCAGTCAGGATGGCTGCTATCCAAAAGTCTACAAGCAATAAATGCTGGAGAGGGTGTGGAGAAAAGGGAACCCTCTTACACTGTTGGTGGGAATGCAAACTAGTACAGCCGCTATGGAGAACGGTGTGGAGATTTCTTAAAAAGCTGGAAATAGAACTGCCATATGACCCAGCAATCCCACTTCTGGGCATACACACCGAGAAAATCAGATCTGAAAGAGACACGTGCACCCCAATGTTCATCACAGCACTGTTTATAATAGCCAGGACATGGAAGCAACCCAGATGCCTATCCACAGACGAATGGATGAGGAAGCTGTGGTACATATACACCATGGAATATTACTCAGCCATTAAAAAGAATTCATTTGAATCAGTTCTAATGAGATGGATGAAACTGGAGCCCATTATACAGAGTGAAGTAAGCCAGAAAGATAAAGACCATTACAGTATACTAACACATATATATGAAATTTAGAAAGATGGTAACGATAACCCTATATGCAAAACAGAAAAAGAGACTCAGCTGTATAGAACAGACTTGTGGACTCTGGGAGAAGGCGAGGGTGGGATGTTTCAAGAGAACAGCATTGAAACATGTATATTATCTAGGGTGAAACAGATCACCAGCCCAGGTTGGATGCATGAGACAAGTGCTCGGGCCTGGTGCACTGGGAAGACCCAGAGGGATCGGGTGGAGAGGGAGGTGGGAGAGGGGACTGGGATGGGGAATACATGTAAATCCATGGCTAATTCATTTCAATGTATGACAAAAACCACTGCAACGTTGTAAAATAATTAGCCTCCAACTAATAAAAATAAATGGGAAAAAAAAAAAGTTCACAGCAGCATTATTCACAATAGCCAAGAAATGGACGCACCCCAAATGTCCATTGAAAGATGAATGGATAAACAAAACAAGGTATAAACATAAAAGAGAATATGATTCAGCCTTAAAAACAGGAGAAATTCTGACTCATGTTACAACATGGATAAACTCTGAGGACCTACATAAAGAGTTGTGTCTGACTCTTTGAGACTGTATAGACTCTTTGAGACTGTATGGTCCATGGAATTCTCTAGGCCAGAATACTGGAGTGGGTACCCTTTCCCTTCCCCAGGGGATCTTCCCAACCCAGGGATCGAACCCAGGTCTCCCACATTGCGGGCAGATTCTTTACCAGCTGAGCCACAAGGGAACCCAAGGATAATGGAGTGGGTAGCCTATGCCTTCTCCAGCAAACATTCCCAACCCAGGAACTGAACTGGGGTCTCCTGCATTGCAAGTGGATTCTTTACCAACTGAGCTATTAGGGAAGCCCACATAAAGTTAAGACAGTCACGAAATAACAAATATGGTATTCTTCCACTTAGGTATTGTAACTATAGCCAAAGTTTACTTGTTTTAATCCCTGACCACGTCTGTACTATTTTCATGTATTTTAAACAAATACATTACATAACACAAAAGTTATTACTGCTTTATATAGTCATATTCAATTTTATTATGCTTCTATTTTCCCTCATGAATGTCTATAGCTTCCATACAGGGTCCCTCCCGCTTGGCAAATACTGAACTCCATTGTTGTTGCCTAAGCTCTATGAGACTGCCCAAAGCTCTGCCTGTTCTCCTAGCCCTCAGCATGAAACATTAAAAATCTGGCAAATGTCACAAAGGAAAAAGAAGCCTTAAAGTGTGACTGCCTCCGATGTTCTCAGACATGGGTGTTCAGCTTTGCTAGTTGTTTGCAGTGGGAGGTTTGGTCCTCAGTTAGACACTGCACATGTATTAGAGATAAAAACCTTATTTTATATACTGTTAACTCATACTTTTTATGATCTTATTCAGATAAAACTACAAGTTTTAATTAAAGTATTAATTTATTACATGCTAATAACAGATGTTTCAATTTCTGCCCGATTTTTAAAATCAGCTTACTAATGGAACCATATGCTATTAAACAAAAAAACTATATGACCCCAGAAGAACAAAATCTTTCAAAACAAGTTTTTTGGAAACAACAGTTTCTACAAAGTTAAATGCTCTTTTGTTGTTTTCCGTTTCACAAAGGATTGAAAGAAGATGTGACTGCTTTAGACAAGGCTGAACTTGATGTGCCTGTGATATAAACAGTGATTATCTGGATCTAAAATTTAGTACAGAAATCTCTGTTGGAGATACAGACTTGGGAGTTAATAGCATAATATCAAGGGATAGAATAAGACTTCTCTTGAGCAATAATTTTCTATTATGACAGAACATGTAAATAATTGGTGGTGGTGGTGGTTTAGTCGCTAAGTTGTGTCCAACTCTTGTGACCCCATGGACTGCAGCCAGCCAGGCTCCTCTGTCCATGGGATTTTCCAGGCAAGGATACTGGAGTGGATTGCCATTTCCTTCTCCAAGGGATCTTCCTGACCCAGGAATTGAACCCGAGTCTCCTGCATTGCAGGCAGATTCTTTACCGACTGAGCTATGATATTAAATATCAGATCTAATAGCACACTTTAGAAACTGTACAAGGAAAAAAGTTGTGTAAGATAGAGGCTGAGCAATGTAGGGAAGAATAGGCATATCAGAAAAGGATGAAAAAAGGAACTGAATGAGTCTTTCAGCAGGACCGAAGTGAGGAAACGGGAACAGTGCATCCAAAGGACATAACAACAGCCTGACAGCATGGTGCAGCTGAAGAATCATTGGCAGTTCAGGGCCTTCTGGACTCTGCTAAGAAATCCAGCCTTTAGACACTGAAGGATTCTGTATAAGAGTAAAATTGTCAGATTTTTTTTCTCTCTTATTTTTTATCTTTGCTTTTATTTTCTCAGTCAGATCATTCAGGCAAGAATGAGGAAGAAATATGAACCTGAGGGAAAGTGTGGAGACTTCGGAGATTATTTACTAGCTCCAGGGGAATCATGGCATGAGCTGAAGCAGTGGCATTGAGGCTGGAAAAAAGATACATTGAACTGATTGCTATGATATACATGTATAACAAGAACTCAATTTGGTTTTTTTTTCCCCTTTATTACAAATATAAGCATTCTGTCATCAAGATTTCAGTTGCAAATATTTCATGGGTATTAATTATGTATATCAAAATGAGTGAAAAGGTAAAAAAATATTCATAAGCTATGACTGATTAACGTGTCATTGTCAAGTATGACTGAATTCATTATGATCTTGATAGAACATTAAATCATGTTTAACAAAGACAAATACCAGCTGAACACTGTCACGGACTGAACTGTGTCCCCCATCCTCAAACTTATATATTGAAGCCCTAACCCCTAGTGTGACTATATATGGAGGCAGGGCCTTTAAAGAGATAATTCAGATTAAATAAATTCATAAGGGTAGACCCTTTAATCCCAAATGACTGATGTCCTTGTAAGATGAGGAAGAGGCTCCAGGGATGTGCATGAACAGAGAAAGGCCATGTGAGGACACAATGAGAAGGCACCACCCATAAGCCAATGAGAGAGACTGCAGGAGAACTCACCCGCCGACACCTTGATCACAGGTTTCTAGCCTCCTGAACTGTGAGATAATAAATTTCTGCTATTTAAACCACCTAATCCGTGGTATTCAGTTATGGCAGGTCTACTGAACTGATACAAATACCAAACAGGATTTTTCAAAAATTCAAAATAACAGAAGGTTTATATACTTCCAGTCACAAGTTTATCAATTATGGTCCATACGCGGGACTAAAGCCATCATAAATAAGACAAAATTGTGAATAAATGCATAAATTATAATCACTAAAATTGGTTATTCAAATGTTAAAATGGCACTGCACTTTAAAGAGATACAATGAATGAGAAATTAACAGAATATGTGATATACAAATGCTATTGCATAGAAGATAAACTATACTAGAATGTATTCATAAGATATTTAGCTTGATAAGTTGCAATAGCAAAGAAAAACTTCTGAAATAGGGCTATGAAACATAGAGAAAACACAGTATAAACATACAGCATAAAAGTAATTCACAAGGTATGATATTAGAAAATATGATACAATATAATCAAATGAAGTAAGTAGAAGAGTAGCCAATCAATCCAGAAAATATATATTCAGTTTTTTTCGAAGGCATCATAGTGATTTAAAAGCATTTTTAGAAAAATATAAAAGGCACAAGTATAATAAGATGCCTAAACACAACTTAGAATTCTCTTGAGAGTTATACTGTATACACAAACTACTTAGGAAGCTATCTTTCTAACACCTAAATAAGACATTAATAAACAGGTATTTAGGTCAGAGTGATTCTGTTTTCAAGTCTGTATTCCCCAGTTCAGATTCTTGTAGTAGTCAGTGTATCTATAATGAAACATTTAATTCCCCACTATATTTTAAAAGCCTCTAGAAGGATTTGCTAGAATGCATACTGAAAAAGTATAGACCAGCAGAAACACAATAAAGCTCCTAACCTTAAGGCCAATGGGTCTTCTTAGTCTTTTAACACACTACAGCATGTATTTACATGCTACATGCTATTGAAATAATGGAATTATATGCTACCTGTAATTTCGCTTTACCTGTAGCAGTTTGCCCCATACATGCAGGACGTTCTCTGGACCTTGTTTTCTTCAGAACCATGTGAAACTGTATCGGTTGCCTTCTGCACACATTCAGGACTGGGCGGATTAGAGCTGGATTCAGGATGGGATTTTTGAGGCTCATCACAGAAAGACTTGCTCTGGGTACTGGAACAACTCTCAGAACAACTTCTTGCCATGCTGTCTTTATTTGAACTTCCCTTAGTGATGATTTTATGTTCAGAAACCTTACCAAGTGCCTCTACTGGGATTTTGCTTCTCTGTGGATCAGTATTAGTGTTATTTACCTCTGTGTTATGTAACGTGGCTGCAGAAAATGACTGTGGCATTTCCTATAAGACAAATCAGGAAATAAATCATAAGTAAAACATGTTTCAAAGGAAATGTGTAAATTTAAGCATAAATGCATGAAACTGTAAGATTCATGCAATATGTATATTTTAAAACTTTAAGATCCATATTTTAAAGTTATTAAAAATATCATTGTCTATGTCTCTAGCTTAATAACTTTGAAATAATGTGTTATTAGAAAAGGAATTTACAGCTATGTCAAACCTTTACAATCATGACAAACATTCAGCGAAAAATAACCAGAAAAATACAAATGAAACATGAGAAAATCCAACACTTGCTCATTTGAATATAATCTTTCCCCCAAAACCTACATGGCTCTTAAATTTCCTGTTAAACAATGTGCCACACTCTTCTGCACTGTTCTTTTAATTTCTTACAAGCTACTGTAATACTTTATTTCTACCCTCTATATCAAGATTTTTCCCCTCAGCTGAATGATGAAAATGATCCTCCTTCACAGAAAAATTCACATGAAAACTATCTTATGACCAACTTAGAAAATAAGATTCCTTTGAAGTGGTATGAATAACAGTTTCAGTTTAACGAATTAAAGGTATTTTGAATCAAGTAAGTATTCTCATTAGCATTACAGAACCTTTTTAATATGTACTTACCACAAGTACAAAGAGTAAGCCTAGTCTTATCCTATTAAAAATGACCTCTTAATTGCTTATACTTCCTGTGCAGCAGAGACATTGCTTAGATAAACTCCAGTCCTCACGGTAAGGATGTAATGAAAACATATTAGAATGAAATTAGATGAAAACACACACAAATGTTCACCCCTGCGTATAATAAGAACTCACGTATGCTGGCTATCTACTGGAAAAAGCTGGTTTTAATGTTATTTGATATCCAACAGCTGAAATTTCTTGAAGATATTATCAACATGACTTTTTTAGACTAATTCCTTAGGTGCTTCCATAGTTTTTTCTTTTTTAAGAAATATAGTAGGCCAACTTTCAAGTGTTATCCAACTTTCAAATGTTATCCAAACTGACTAAAGACCTTGCAGAAAGAACCTAGATCAAATCATGGTTCTTGTATAGTAATAGATAACCAGGTGGAGCTGGCCCTCAGTTGCTGGCATTCATACCACATCCTGCCGACATATACACTCTTTCCCCACAAGCTGCTCAAGTACACCCCAATCTCATCTCCCTTTACTATAGGACCCCAACTAGCCAGGATCTGTAGCTGTGGGGTGGAAACAGAGCAATCCTGACCCACCTCCTTATCTGCAGTCCCCGACTGGCTCAACTCTCACCAATTTTCTTTTTCTCTGTTCAGGTAGTAATGGGATAAGTGAGCAAATCTTTACTGGCTAAGCAGGGCCAGGAAAACGTCAGTCTCTTGTTGCTGTTGGCATCTCAGAACTCCACAATAAACGCTCTTTGAGCACATCTCTTCTCTTGATTTTAGAAAGGGAGAAAATAACTTCTTCTACCAAACACAGCACTCTTCCAAATCTTTCAACCTTCTTTTGTCTCAGTTCTCTAAGTATAAAGCCTGGGTGGGGAGGGACAGTGAATTTTTCAACCCTTTCAAAAGGTCCCATAGTAAAAAGACTAGCTCTCACTGCTGAGGGCTCCTTTCAAATATCAGATGCTTACAGTTAGTACTTCTGCCCCGGGTGTTGGGCCGCAGCAACAGTTTGGGGACAATAGGGGAAAATATCCCACTCCTGTCATATTTATTATAGGGGAAAAAAGGACACAGCTAGGAAAGCGTTAAATAAAGGAGAATACACTTATGAAACACTGTGCAGAGACTGAAAAGAATGAGGTAGATCTCTCTCTACATATATCCAAGGATTTTTTTAATTAAAATATATATACATCATACACACACACACACACACACACACACACACACTATGATTCTATCTAGATTGTAAAAAAACATTCCCTACATATCTATTTGATTACTTACCTATGTAAATCCAAATGAAAAGATTTAGAAGGGCAATAAACCAATATATCAGTACTCAATGAGATGGAAGGAAAAGGCGAATCAAGATTTTCATTTTACTTTAACATGTGTCTGAATGCATTTTTGATAAGCATCTACTATATTACCATTTAAAAAAAATGAAAAGCAAACCAAGAAATACAATAAAAGATATGAACTATAAAGCATCATATTTCAACTCTCTCTACTTCTATGAAATGTAAAGAAGGATTTATTTTTTTAATATTTTCACAAGGAATATGTTTAACATGTTAATTTATTCCAAAAGAGAAAGGAGTAATAAAGTCACAGATATCAATACTATGGATCGGGGGTTATCAAATATTTTAAGAGGCATAAAAGCTGGAATTCATAATGTTCATTATGGAACTCCATGAAATATTGATATTCAGTAGGCCCTTGGCATTCAAGAATTTAACATTTGTGGTTTCAATTATTCATAAATGGTCCCAAAAATCCATTACATGCAGTAATTTGTAAGTTTGCTGAGACATAAATTCGTACTATGCCAGTTAAAAAGCTCATGAACCAGAGCAAGTCATTGAACTGGCAAATGAGAAAAGAGGAAAGATGGAGGGTTCTCTGTAATTGGAAGAAGTAGGGGAAGGCAGAGAGCTCCATATTTTATTTTATATCTGAGACCCACATGGCTTATATCCCAGATGACATGAAAATGTGAAGAATAAAGTGTAGGAGGCTAGAGATTCATGACAGAAGAGGCAGATCTCCTACACTCTCTATAAAAATACATGCTACAGACCTCAGGAATTGAGGAGCATGGAGCTGGTGGAAGGTGACCTTGATACTTGAAGTTGGCTAAAATGTACTATATTAAGGTTATTTGGGCAGGTAAAACAAAAAATCTGCCTGCCAATTCAAGGGACGTGGGTTCGATCCCTGAGTCGAGAAGACCACCTGAAGAAGGAAATGGCAGTTCACTACAGTAATCTTGCCTGGGAAATCCATGGACAGAGAAGCCTGGAGGCCCACAGTACAAGGGGTCACGAAAGAGTCAGACACGACTTAGTGACTGAACAACAAACTTAACAACAAGGCTATTAAAGTAGCCTGTTAAGTTCCCCAATAAGTCCTTCCTTATCTCTCTGAAGGTTTCTTTTTCTAGCTTGTGGGATCTTTAGCTCCCAGACCAGGGGTTGAACCTGGGCCCACAGCAGTGAAAGCACTGAGTTTTAAGCACTGAGTCTAGACCACCAGAGAATTCCCCATCTGAAGTTTTAACATACTTCAAAGGAGAGAATAAAGAACTTCCCCTAAAACAAGCTCAATGAAGCAATTTGCTATTGTCTCCAAGCTGCCCTTGGAAAGAATGTTTGTGCTAATAAACTATCTTAAAAGTCCTGCATCAATACATTAGCTCCCACATGTTAAGGAATAAAAAGTTCTCAACTCCAGCCTTAACTTCACTCTTGAACTTCAAACTCATTCACAGCATACATGAACCATGAACTTCCAGATGTTCAAGCTGGATTTAGAAAAGGCAGGGGAACCAGAGATCAAATGGCCAACATCTGCTGGATCACTGAAAAAGCAAGAGTTCCTTGCTTTTATGTACTGCTGCTTTATTGACTACACCAAGGCCTTTGACTGTGTTGATCACAATAAACTGTGGAAAATTCTGAAAGAGATGGGAATACCAGAGCAGCTGACCTGCCTCCTGAGAAACCTTTATGCCGGTCAAGAAGCAACAGTTAGAACTGGACATGGAACAACAGACTGGTTCCAAATGAGAAAGGAGTCCATCAAGGCTGTATACTGTCACCCTGCTTATTTAACTTCTATGCAGAGTACATCATGAGAAACACCGGGCTGGATGAAGCACAAGCTGGAATCAAGATTGCTGGGAGAAATACCAATAACCTCAGATATGCAGATGACACCACCCTTATGGCAGAAAGTGAAGAAGAACTAAAGAGCCTGTTGATGAAAGTGAAAGAGGAGAGTGAAAAAGTTGGCTTAAAATTCAACATTCAGAAAACTAAGATCATGGCATCTGGTCCCATCACTTCACGGCAAATAGATGGGGAAACACTGGAAACAGTGACAGACTTTATTTTGGGGGGCTCCAAAATCACTGCAGATGGTGACTGCAACCATGAAATTAAAAGACACTTACTCCTTGGAAGAAAAATTATGACAAACATAGACAGCATATTAAAAAGCAGAGATATTACTTTGCCAATAAAGGTCCATCTAGTCAAAACTATGGTTTTTCCAGTAGTCATGTATGGATGTGAGAATTGGACTATAAAGAAAGCTGAGTGCCGAAGAATTGATGGTTCTGAACTGTGGTGTTGGAAAAGCCTCTTGAGAGACCCTTGGACTACAAGAAGATCCAACCAGTTAATCCTAAAGGAAATCAGTCCTGAATACTCATTGGAAGGACTGATGCTGAAGCTGAAATTCCAACACTTACGCCACCTGATGCAAAGAACTGAATCATTGGAAAAGACCCTGATGCTGGGAAAGATTGAAAGTGGGAGGAGAAGGGGACAATGGAAGATGAGATGGTTGGATGGCATCACCCACTCAACAGACATGAGTTTGAGTAAACCCGGGGAGTTGGTGATGGACAGGGAGGCCTGGCCTGCTGCAGTCCATGGGATCGCAAAAAGTTGGACAAGATTGAGTGACTGAACTGAAATAAACTGAGTTCCATCACTTCATGGCTAACAGATGGGGGGAAAGTGACACTAGTGACTAAACAACAGCTAGACATTTCTTCCTCAATATTCTATGCATCTCACACTCAAAATGTCAAATTTGAAATCCTCCCTCTGTATTCTGTACCACAGTTTTGGCCAACATAATCAACTTGTTTTCACCAGAAGATGTGGATAAATTTCTTGGATGACTATTTTTCATTTCTTCTTTACTTTCCCCAGATCTAAACAAGTGCTGCAGTGTGTCTCTTAAATATTTCTGTAATTCATGCCTATCATATTTAATATTAGTGCCTCAGTCAGATTCTCTTCATGACAGTGTCAATGACCTTACCTTATCCCTCTGTTTTTAATCTTATTCTCTTCCAATCTCTCCTTTGAAAAGCTGACAAGAGTTTACCTTCTTCTGCAATTTTCTGGAAGAGTTTGAGTAAGATAGGTGTTAGCTCTTCTCTAAATTTTTGGTAGAATTCAGCTGTGAAGCCATCTGGTCCTGGGCTTTTGTTTGCTGGAAGATTTCTGATTACAGTTTCGATTTCCTTGCTTGTGATCATTTTGTTAAGATCTTCTATTTCTTCCTGGTTCAGTTTTGGAAAGTTATACTTCTCTAAGAACTTGTCCATTTCTTCCAAGTTGTCCATTTTATTGGCATAGAGCTGCTGGTAGTAGTCTCTTATGATCCTTTGTATTTCAGTGTTGTCTGTTGTGATCTCTCCATTTTCATTTCTAATTTTGTTAATTTGGTTTTTCTCCCTTTGTTTCTTAATGAGTCTTGCTAATGGTTTGTCAATTTTGTTGATTTTTTCAAAAAACCAGCTTTTAGCTTTGTTAATTTTTGCTATGATCTCTTTAGTTTCTTTTGCATTTATTTCTGCCCTAATTTTTAAGATTTCTTTCCTTCTACTAACCCTGGGGTTCTTCATTTCTTCTTCCTCTAGTTGCTTTAGGTGTAGAGTTAGGTTATTTATTTGACTTTTTTCTTGTTTCTTGAGGTAGGCCTGTAATGCTATGAATCTTCCCCTTAGCACTGCTTTTACAGTGTCCCATAGGTTTTGGGTTGTTGTGTTATCATTTTCATTCATTTCTATGCATATTTTGATTTCTTTTTTGATTTCTTCTATGATTTGTTGGTTATTCAGAAGCGTGTTGTTTAGCCTCCATATGTTTGAATTTTTAATAATTTTTTCCTGTAATTGAGATCTAATCTTACTGCACTGTGGTCAGAAAAGATGACTGGAATGATTTCAATCTTTTTGAATTTACCAAGACTAGATTTATGGCCCAGGATGTGATCTATTCTGGAGAAGGTTCCGTGTGCACTTGAGAAAAAGGTGAAGTTGATTGTTTTGGGGTGAAACGTCCTATAGATGTCAATTAGGTCTAGCTGGTCCATTGTGTCCGTTAAAGTTTGTGTTTCCTTGTTCATTTTCTGTTTAGTTGATCTATCCATAGTTGTGAGTGGGGTATTAAAGTCCCCTACTATTATTGTGTTACTATTAATTTCCTCTTTCATACTCGTTAGCGTTTGCCTTACATATTGCGGTGCTCCTGTGTTGGGTGCATATATATTTATAATTGTTATGTCTTCTTCTTGGATTGATCCTTTGATCATTATGTAGTGTCCATCTTTGTCTCTTTTCACAGACTTAATTTGAAAGTCTATTTTATCTGATATGAGTATTGCGACTCCTGCTTTCTTTTGGTCTCCGTTTGCGTGGAATATTTTTTTCCAGCCCTTCACTTTTAGTCTGTATGTGTCCCTTGCTTTGAGGTGGGTCTCTTGTAGACAGCATATATAGGGGTCTTGCTTTTGTATCCATTCAGCCAGCCTTTGTCTTTTGGTTGGGGCATTCAACCCATTTACATTTAAGGTAATTATTGATAGGTATGGTCCCGTTGCCATTTATTTTGTTGTTTGGGGTTCACTTTTATACCACCTTTCTGCATTTCCTGTCTAGAGAAGATCCTTTAGTATTTGTTGAAGAGCTGGTTTGGTGGTGCTGAATTCTCTCAGCTTTTGCTTGTCTGTAAAGCTTTTGAGTTCTCCTTCATATCTGAATGAGATCCTTGCTGGGTAGAGTAATCTAGGTTGTAGGTTATTCTCTTTCATTACTTTAAGTATGTCCTGCCATTCCCTTCTGGCCTGAAGGGTTTCTATTGATAGATCAGCTGTTATCCTTATGGGAATCCCTTTGTGTGTTATTTGTTGTTTCTCCCTTGCTGCTTTTAATATTTGTTCTTTGTGTTTGATCTTTGTTAATTTGATTAATATGTGTCTTGGGGTGTTTCGCCTTGGGTTTATCCTGTTTGGGACTCTCTGGGTTTCTTGAACTTGGTTGGCTAATTCCTTCCCCATTTTAGGGAAGTTTTCAGCTATTATCTCCTCGAGTATCTTCTCATGGTCTTTCTTTTTGTCTTCTTCTTCTGGGACTCCTATGATTCGAATGTTGGGGCGTTTCACATAGTCCCAGAGGTCCCTGAGGTTGTCCTCATTTTTTTTGATTCTTTTTTCTTTTTTCCTCTCTGCTTCATTTATTTCCACCATTTTATCTTCTAACTCACTTATCCTATCTTCTGTCTCTGTTATTCTACTCATGGTTCCCTCCAGAGTGTTTTTGATCTCATTTATTTCATTATTAATTTTTAATTGATTTTTTTTTTATTTCTTCTAGGTCCTTGTTAAACATTTCTTGCATCTTCTCAATCTTTGTCTCCAGGCTATTTATTTGTAACTCCATTTTGTTTTCAAGATTTTGGATCATTTTTATTATCATTATTTTAAATTCTTTTTCAGGTAGATTCCCTATTTCCTCCTCTTTTGTTTGACTTGGTGGGCTTTTTTCATGTTCCTTTAGCTGTTGGGTATTTCTCTGCCTTTTCATCATGTTTAGATTGCTGTGTCTGGAGTGGGCTTTCTGTATTCTTGTGGTTTGAGGTTCCTTTTTATTGTGGAGATTACACCCAGTGGGTGGGGTTGGACGATTGGTTTGTCAAGGTTTCCTGGTTAGGGAAGCTTGTGTCAGCGTTCTGGTGCGTGGAATTGGATTTCTTCTCTCTGGAGTGCAATGGAGTGTCCAGTAATGAGTTTTGCGATGGGTCTCTGTGTTAGGTGTGACTTTGGAGAGCGTGTATGTTGACACTCAGGTCTATGTTCCTGCGTTGCTAAAGAACTTGCGTGGTATGTCTTGTACTGGAGCTTATTGGCTCTTGGGTGGTGGTTGGTTTTGGTGTAGGTATGGAAGCTTTTGGATGGTCTCTTATTCCGTAATGTTCCATATAGTCAGGAGTTTTCTGGTTTTCTCAGGATTTGGGCTCAAGTCTCCTGCCTCTGGATTTCAGTGTTATTCTTCCAAGAGTCTAAAGGCTTCTCCAACTATACAGTACTGATAATAAAACTTCTAGGTTAATGGTGAAAAGATTCTCCACCGTGAGAGACAACCAGAGAGGTTAACAGAGTTACATGAAGAATAGGAGAGGGAGGAAGGAGATAGAGGTGAGCAGGAGGAGAAAAAGGGGACTTGAGGCCACCATCACCCTAATTCCAAAACCAGACAAAGATGCCACAAAAAAAGAAAACTACAGGCCAATATCACTGATGAACATAGATGCAAAAATCCTTAACAAAATTCTAGCAAACAGAATCCAACAACATATTAAAAAAATCATTCATCATGACCAAGTGGGCTTTATCCCAGGAATGCAAGGATTCTTTAATATCCACAAATCAATCAATATAATACACCACATTAACAAATTGAAAGATAAAAACCATATGATTATCTCAATAGATGCAGAAAAAGCCTTTGACAAAATTCAACATCCATTTATGATTAAAACTCTCCAGAAAGCAGGAATAGAAGGAACATACCTCAACATAATAAAGGCTATATATGACAAACCCACAGCAAGCATCACCCTCAATGGTGAAAAATTGAAAGCATTTCCCCTGAAATCAGGAACAAGACAAGGGTGCCCACTCTCACCACTTCTATTCAACATAGTTTTGGAAGTCTTGGCCACAGCAATCAGGGCAGAAAAAGAAGTAAAAGGAATCCAGATAGGAAAAGAAGAAGTGAAACTCTCGCTGTTTGCAGATGACATGATCCTCTACATAGAAAACCCTAAACACTCTACCAGAAAATTACTAGAGCTAATCAACGAATACAGTCAAGTTGCAGGATATAAAATTAACACACAGAAATCTCTTGCATTCCTATACACTAACAATGAGAAAACAGAAAGAGAAATTAAGGAAACAATACCATTCACCATTGCAACAAAAAGAATAAAATACTTAGGAGTATATCTACCTAAAGAAACAAAAGACCTATACATAGAAAACTATAAAACACTGATGAAAGAAATCAAAGAGGACACAAACAGATGGAGAAATATACCGTGTTCATGGATTGGAAGAATCAATATCGTCAAAATGGCTATACTACCCAAAGTAATCTATAGATTCAATGCAATCCCTATCAAACTACCAACAGTATTTTTCACAGAACTAGAACAAATAATTTCACAATTTGTATGGAAATACAAAAAACCTCGAATAGCCAAAGTAATCCTGAGAAAGAAAAATGGAACTGGAGGAATCAATCTGCCTGACTTCAGACTCTACTACAAAGCCACAGTCATCAAGACAGTATGGTACTGGCACAAAGACAGAAATATAGATCAATGGAACAGAATAGAAAGCCCAGAGATAAATCCACGAACCTATGGTCACCTTATCTTCGACAAAGGAGGCAAGGATATACAATGGAAAAAAGATAACCTCTTTAACAAGTGGTGCTGGGAAAACTGGTCAACCACCTGTAAAAGAATGAAACTAGAACACTTTCTAACACCATACACAAAAATAAACTCAAAATGGATTAAAGATCTAAATGTAAGACCAGAAACTATCAAACTCCTAGAGGAGAACATAGGCAAAACACTCTCCGACATAAATCACAGCAGGATCCTCTATGACCCACATCCCAGAATTTCAGAAATAAAAGCAAAAATAAACAAATGGGACCTAATGAAACTTAAAAGCTTTTGCACAACAAAGGAAACTATAAGCAAGGTGAAAAGACAGCCCTCAGATTGGGAGAAAATAATAGCAAACGAAGCAACAGACAAAGGATTAATCTCAAAAATATACAAGCAACTCCTGAAGCTCAACTCCAGAAAAATAAATGACCCAATCAAAAAATGGGCCAAAGAACTCAACAGACATTTCTCCAAGGAAGACATACAGATGGCTAACAAACACATGAAAAGATGCTCAACATCACTCATTATCAGAGAAATGTAAATCAAAACCACAATGAGGTACCATTATATGCCAGTCAGGATGGCTGCTATCCAAAAGTCTACAAGCAATAAATGCTGGAGAGGGTGTGGAGAAAAGGGAACCCTCTTACATTGTTGGTGGGAATGCAAATTAGTACAGCCACTATGGAAAACAGTGTGGAGATTTCCTAAAAAGCTGGAAATAGAACTGCCATATGACCCAGCAATCCCACTTCTGGGCATACACAGCAAGGAAACCAGATCTGAAAGAGACACGTGCACCCCAATGTTCATCACAGCACTGTTTATAATAGCCAGGACATGGAAGCAACCCAGATGCCCATCAGCAGACGAATGGATGAGGAAGCTGTGGTACATATACACCATGGAATATTACTCAGCCATTAAAAAGAATTCATTTGAATCAGTTCTAATGAGATGGATGAAACTGGAGCCCATTATACAGAGCGAAGTAAGCCAGAAAGATAAAGATCATTACAGTATACTAACACATATATATGGACTTTAGAAAGATGATAACGATAACCCTATAGGCAAAACAGAAAAAGAGACTCAGATGTATAGAACAGACTTGTGGACTCTGGGAGAAGGCGAGGGTGGGATGTTTCAAAAGAACAGCACTGAAACATGTATATTATCTAGGGTGAAACAGATAACCTGCCCAGGTTGGGTGCATGAGACAAGTGCTCGGGCCTGGTGCACTGGGAAGACCCAGAGGGATCGGGTGGAGAGGGAGGTGGGAGGGGGTACTGGGATGGGGAATACATGTAAATCCATGGCTAATTCATTTCAATGTATAACAAAAACTACTGTAATGATGTAAAGTAATTAGCCTCCAACTAATAAAAATTAAAAGAAAAAAAAAGAAAAGAAAAGCTGATAAGATTATCTCTGGCTGAAAATATTTCAAGGTCCTCCTTCAATGAGTTCGTTCACACTACCAGCTTCATCCTCATCTTGCCCTGCCGCCCAGCTCTGCACCAACAATGCTAAGAACAATGGTCCCCAGCATAGTCTTTGGACCCTCTCTGCTCTTATACCTGCTGCCTCATCTACCTGGGATGGATTTCTATGCCTGGTTCATGCCCACTGCCCTGAGGATTGGCTCAGGGTCACTTCTCTCAGGAACCCCTCCCTAGAAGCTGGTTTATGGAGTCCTCCTCAAGATTGCCATAAAAATCAATGTGTTGTCACTTTATTTTAGCATTTGAATCATGTGCCCCACAAGACTATTTGCTCCTCATCAACTATGTCTTTTTCATCTTTATGTATTTAACCCCACGTTCCAGCATACTGCCTTACATATAACAGAAAGACTGCTTAGGGTAATGATTATCAGAATGGTCTTTGAGCTTAATAAATGGTTGTGGGTAATTTTTCAGCTGTTGTTGTTAACATGTATTACTACTATTTGCTTAATGAATGCTTATTAAATGAATGAATAAATAGATGTTTCTGTGGGACTGATCAGAGACATGCTATAAATGGTACAACCCAAATAGCCAGTCAGGAGCAAAGGATATAAGATTCTTTGATGCAGTAAGGAGCTCTGGGGATACAGTCTTAATTAAGAGTGAGCTATGTAAATAAGAGTTATAGTCTTTACCTCTCCTGTTATTTTGGTCAGTCAAGGCAAGAATCTAGTGTACTAAAAACAAATGAAGATACTCTTAAAATATCACCTCCCTACCAGCTTTCAGGAATAAACAACCTATTTTTGGTAATGTTTCCAAGATTTTATTGTACATCTAGATCTTCTGATATTCCTGATAACTTAAGTTTTTTCTTTCTGAACAACCTAGATTGCCGTTTTTATAGCTGGCAGAAAAGGCGTGACCTTTCTTAAAAGTTTCACTTGTGATTATCAAACTTTATGTGTTGCTTTAAATACAGTAAGACATGTACACTACAGATTTTCTTCTGGGGAAAAAAAAATTTCTCTTAGAAAAAAAGGCAGTTATATTGCTACTGTAAAAAAATCAATAAAAAGAAACCTCAATTAGATAGAAGATGGAGCTCTCGTGCCCTGTGATGATAGCAAAGCCCAACAAGAAGACGACTCCTCTTCTTTCCTGGCAATAATTCAGCCAATAAAAGAGCCACGGACTCTTAGTTGACTATAGTCCTGCCAACCTCCTTTTCCTCTCTCTACAAGTTCTCCTTCCCTTACAGTGAGGGAGCTTGCAGCAGAGGCTTGCCAAGGTTAAAGACCTCAAATTGCTGATCCCAAATAAACCCATCTTTGCTGGAGAAATATCTGGAAGTCCATTTGTTTCAGGTCAACAGTTTGGTGGCCTTATACAGGGATCAGAGAAGACCTTCAACAGCTCCAGGGCTGGTGGGCAAACAGGTGCAGCATCCACAATCAAGTCCACTGTAATCATTGCTTTTTCTCACAGATCTTGGAGTTTGAAGGTACATGTTTCTCCAGGATGTGAGCTCATACCCTCTTTGCATTTGAAGCTCTCTGAGCTTTGTTTGCAATCTATTCTGAGTTTTAATTTTCCAGGTTAAGGCCTTATTCTGCATGACGGTACCCATTTGGCACTTTGGTCTGACTTTGAGATCAGACTGTTTCAACTGAAGTCAGCTAAGAAGCTTTTAGCTTGGCTTCTCCAGGACCAAGTTATTTCTTTAGAACCGGCTGTTATTAGGCCTGCAAGTTGTTTGAGTTGCAAGCTGTTTGAATTGAGCTGTTTAAGTGGTAAATTGTTTAAGCTGCTTAAAAATTATTCTTTTATTATAGAAGAAAACCTCTGAGAAGTAAGATTCCAGTTACCTAAATATTTTGAGGTTACCTCACCCCCCAAAATAGATACTTCAACTGATTCTCTGCTTAAAAACTAGTCCTTCTTTATGTGCATTTCCAACTAAATGGACCAACCTGACCAAAGGCAATTTAGAATATCAATGGCCATTGTGGGAAACTTTTGAAATCCCCAAATTTAATTCTCTTAAAGCCAAGATGGATTACAGTAGCTCAAAGTTTCCAGGACTGAATGGAATGATGATTTTGATTGATATTTTGAAGCTTCCCAATGTTATCAGAAGTTTAAAATTGCCTCTCTGCAAAATAAGATTTTAAGATTAACTGAGGCATATGATTAAAGAAGAATAGAATGGTTTCCGAAGCTTCAGGCCTTTCTTCCTTAGCTTCTTTTTCTCAGGTTCCACATCTGGTGCCAACTTGCCTCTGCCTTAGCTCCTACACCTTTGGCACAATCTTCCTCTTCTCTTCTACACTGTCGACACCTCCTCTCTACCCTCAATGACCCCACACCCATTCTCCTGCCAAACTTCCTATTTTCTCTGAAACTCTCCCTACTCTCTTCCTCTGAAACTGCCAGAACCTGTCCCTTTAAAATTAAGCCTTCTGAGAATCCAGATGTTAAACTCTTAGTTTCTTACATTCCTTGGACTAAAGCTGAACTGTGAGCCATAGTCAAAGACTTTTCCAACGTAACGGAAGATCCTCATTGATTTGCAGAGGAATTTAATATAGTTATTCAAACTTATCAACCTGGTTTCTGACATATATCATCTAATTTTATACTTGTCAGTGAAGACTGGGCCCAGCACTGGATAAAAGCATCTAGTTGGGAAAATCTTGAAAGGTCTCTAGAATTAAAGCTCAGTAACCAGACCACTAACTTATTATATGATCATGTGTGCATGCTCAGTCTTTTCCAACTCTTTGCAACTTCATGGACTATAGCTGGCCAGGCTCCTCCATCCATGGGGTTATTCTGGGTGGACTGGAGTAGGTTGCCATTTCCTACTCCAGGGGATCTTCCAGGCCCAGGGATCAAACTTGTGTTTCCTGTGGCTCCTGCACTGGCATGTGGATTCTTTACTCCTGAGCCACCTGGGAAGTCGATTATATGATCACACTTCAGCAATCATGAGGCAATTTCATCAGGTGATTTCTATGGCTTTCTCAAAGCCTGTTGATTGGAAGAGAATTCAGGCCTGTACACAAAAATCCAACGATCCTACTCATGACTATTACAATCAACTTCAGATTGTTTTAAAGGAAAAGTCTACTCTTCTTTCAGATGTTGATTCCACCTGGGTATCTATTAACCCATGTTTATTACTTAAACATAAACTGAACTGGGTCCTTTCTTTTCTAGTAAAAAGGACTAGGACAGAATGGGAAACTATCAGCTCCATATTTAGCTCATCTGGCAAGCCAGCTCACTCAGACTCTAGATGGATCACCCAAAAGGAAGACTATCTTCAAACCACCAACTGAAGACTCCAAACAAAACCAAAACCCTCCTTGTTTCTGCTATTATTGCAAAGAGCCAGGACATTCGAAAGAGACTGCTACAAATATACTGTTAAGTACTTCAGATGCCTTCAGTCCTCTAACCAGCCTTTCCAACATCTGCCCAATTCTCAAGGACAGAACTCTGAGAAAGAACAGGGGCTCTTCCCAGTCTCCCCTCTCCGTCAACCTGGAGAAACATTTCTACAGATTGGAGACAAGTCTATTCTAGTCCTAACTGACCCTGAAGTCATACTCTCAGGGCTCAACATGACTACTATAGAGCAGTCTCAACACAGCTCAACTAGTGGGATTTCTTTTTTTTTTTTTTTTTTCATTTATTTTTATTAGTTGGAGGCTAATTACTTCACAACATTGCAGTGGGTTTTGTCATACATTGACATGAATCAGCCATGGAGTTACATGTATTCCCCAACTAGTGGGATTGGGGATTTCTAACGAGCCTCAAGAGGTTTCTGTCTCTGAACCTATTCCCTTCCACTTAGGCCCTTTGAGAGATGCATACCCCTTTCTCCTTAGTTCCTTGGCCCCCAACTCATTTATTAGGCTGAGACTTCTTAATGAAGTGTCATGCTTGAATTTCTTTTTCCCAAAAAGGGGAAATAATTCTAGAATCTGACAACAGTTATCAAAGTAATGAACCAGGTGAATGAAATGGTCCTTTGACATCTTTTATTTGGTTTGCCTCTGACAGTACTAGAGCTAATACTGATCTGGAAATGTTGATCACTGGTCCCTAGTTACCACCCACCTTATGGGTAAAATCTCCAGTTGATACCGGCAAAACTCACAGCACACATCCCAAGATTCAAATAGATCCCTCAAAAACCACTTAACCAGACTTAATTAATATTCTATAAGAAAAGAAAGCCCTGAAAGGCATAAAGACCATAAAAGAACATTACAAGGCTCAAGGGCTCACTAACCCTTACACCAGTCAGGTGAACAAAACCTAAGGGCGGAGGGTGGAGGTTCCTCCAGGATCTCTGAGCAGTAAACAACACTGTTATCCCTTGACACTGTTGTTCTTAATACCATAATTACGAACATCCATTCCAGTTGATGAGGCTGACCAATATCTTTCTGCCCTCACTTAGGAAGAAAAGCAATTCACCTGAACAGTAATGACTCAGGGTTTTACTGAGAATCCTTATTTCTTACAAATACTAAAGGCTCATCTGGATTATGTAAGGTTCCCTAGAGGTTCTACTTTGTTGTAATATGTGCTTCATTTGCTTCTTTGCTCTCCTTCTCAAGCCTCCTCACAAAAAGACAGTATCCACTTGCCAAAGCTTTTAGGAACATAAGGTCATCAAAGAAAAATTAGGGTTTACCCAAACCCAGGTTTGATATTCAGGGCATCTGATATCAGCACAAAAGCTTTAAGGAGATCCAGATACACTTCATAATATCCTAAGCTTCCCCAAACCCAAGACTACCCTGCTATATGCTAAGTCTTCTCGGGCTGGTTGGTTATTTCCAAAGCTGAATCTCAAATTTCTCTCTTATGGCCAAACCTATGTGAGCTTTATTAAACAGTAACAATCATGACTCAAACTTAAAGAAAGAACTGAACAACACAGCCTTTAAAGCCTTAAAGTTGCGTCTCATGAACCCATCTGCCTTTGAGAATCCCAATTATCAGATTCTCTTTTTTTCTTTCCTTTTTATATACGAAAAGGAAGAAAATGTCCTTGGGGTACTCACCCAAAACCATGGGTCCACCATCAACCCACACTGCATTACAGCCAGGAACTGGACTCTGTGGCATAGGGATACCCTGCTTGCCTCAAAGCCATTATGGCTACTGCTCTTTTGGTTAAGGCCACCAAGAAAATCACAGGATCCCCTTTAACCATTTTTGTACATCATGCAGTGGAAGCCCTCCTGAATTCTCATCACACTTAATATTTCTCAGCCAGGTGCCTTACATCCTAAGAAGTAAGTCCTTTCATTAACTTCTCCCCACATAACTCCTTTATGCTGGACCTGCTCCTCTTCTCCCCTCTGTCACCAAAGAAGCCCCTAACTGACCACCAAAGAGGACACTGCCCACCTCCAGACTCATACTGGTTTACAGGAAAGACCTCCTGGTAACACTGACTTCTCAAGGTTCACTGACATTCTTATTTAAAAGGTAACGACGGTAAAGACGCTAGGTATGCTTTGCTACTCCTTTTGATGTTGAGGCAGCACTTTTACCTTTGGCGACTTTGGCCAAACAGGCGGAATTATACACTCTCATGTGGGCTTGTACTTAAGCCAAGGGCAAAGCTTTGTACAAAGCCAATATTTATACTGATGGTATATACTTTTATAATATTATACACAAATATAATAGTTTTACACTACACAGCAGCTTATGATTTTGGAATACTGTGAAGCAATGTGACTTCCTTACTTCCTGCTGAAATAAAATTTTAAGTGACCCTTATATTTACTGGATGTAATATTTTTATCTGCCACTTTAGGTATTACTAATATTCTGGGACATTCTACACTTGACTCTCTGGAAACTAAGGGAAATAACTTTGATGACATTTCTGCAGGGAATGTTGCCAATACCAAGGGGCCAATAGCAAGCTGTTGGTCCAAAGAGAAATTTTCCCAAATGATAACTTAAAAAAACAGACTAAAGAAGCCTAACAACTGGCTTCAGAAAAGGAAAAACAAGATTGGAAATTTAAAAATTGTTGGTTTGATAAAAGAGGAAGCTGTGGTTTAGACTAACAACCCAGTCCTCCTGGACACTCTAAAATCCCTATACTTCAGCACTGTACATGTATTAAACCACTGGTCTACTGACAAAATTATAGCATTCATCAATCAATATTGATGTGCAAATATTAACAAGGTCATCAAAAATATCTACCTCACTTGTCCAACTTGTCTGAAATACAACCCAAGAAAGCTTGTTATAATGTTCCCAGACAATTTAAACAGCCCAATGAACCATTCACAAGGTCTCAAAACTTGCTCTGGCTCATGGATACAAATACGTTTCAGTAATGGTCTGTGTGTTTTCACATACAGACAGGCATCCCTGGCAGACATGCTACTGCTTCTTCTGTGGTTAAAGTCCTTTTAGAAAAGATTATCCCTATCAGGGGAATTCCTCTCAAATTTCATGGTGATCAAGGAACACTTCTTATTGGTCAGGTACTTCAACAAGTCTGTGCTATTTGGACAATTTTCAACACTTTCACTGTGCTTACCACCCTCAATCCCCATTTAGTTGAATGCACTAATGGCATTATTATTACTCAGTTGACAAAATTAGTAAAGGCACTCCAAAAATTTTGGCCAAAATGCCTTGGCCAAAAGCATTGTCATTGGTCATTCTGAATCTCAGATCCACCCCTTTCAGAACTTATAAGCTCTTGCACTTGAAGACAGTCACAGGATGCTCTTGCTTCTTTTGACTCACAACTGGTAAAAGGAGAGATACTCCAATATAGCAAAAGCCTAAATGCTATTAAAAATAACTTTTTTAGTAGAGCAATATTTTCACAATGTACTCTTGGGGGAAGATGACCTAAAATAAACCTGATAAACTGGATATTTTGTCTACTGGAAAGAAACACCTCCAGAAGAACTCTCTTCAACCTCACTGGAAAGGCCTCTATCACGTACTGCGAACCAGCCTTTGTGCCACCAAACCCCAAGAAGACTCTTGGATTCACATGACACATATAGAAAATGTACCAAACCCTGACTAGATCTGCACATTATCTGATGACCTGAAAGAAAAGATTTCCCAGAATTGAGGCAGATGACATCTGATGAGACAGCTTTCTGAAGATATCCAGACCAGGCCTGTTGGCAGCTTGTCTGTCACACCTTTGATGATGACAGAACACTTCAACACCCTCCAATCTCTATGATTTTGGTGACATACAAACTTTAGATTAAAAGTGCCTGAAAATTATTCCTCCTACCTCTCCTTGATACTTGAATGTGACTTCAATAGGTTTCCAATCTGTGTACTTTCACTCCAATGTGAGATGCCACACCCAGCAAAGGTCCCTCCTGGCACTAAAGGACAAAAAGTCACTGAAAACCTGACTCTTGATTAGCAATGCTTTCAGAGAAAAATCTTGACCAAAATGGGAAATGGGGAAATATAAAAAATTAAATAGAGTTGGGAGACCAGAAAGTACAGTTCTCATGCCCTGAGATAACAGCAGAGCGCAACAGGAAGAAGAAAGAGTCCTCTTCCTGCATGGCAAAGACTCAGCCAATGAAAATCCATGAAATTTGTTTACTGTGGGCTAAAAAGCATCCTCTTTCCTCTGCTGTGCAGGAACTTGCGCCCATGGCTGAAGACTCCAAAATACAATTCTTGGCTGATCCCAAATAAACTCATCTTTGCTGGAGAAATATCTGGAAATCTACTTGCTTTAGGTCAATAATATGTTTAGAGAGTACAGCAGAGAATATTAGGGCTCAAAATTCACATAAAATGTATAGTTAAGTTTTTATGGTCAATGTATGTGAGTTAGAATACATTTTGTTTTCATTTATTAAGCTTGACTCTATAAGTAAGCAGGAGAGTTAAGCCTATAGTGATTAGACCCTGCTTTCTAGCTGGAAGAAAGGATCCTGTTTCTCACTAGAGAGGAGGCAGGAGTGAGGGGAGAACTATAAAAAACCTGATTCTCTGGGATAGTGGCTGAAATTTCAATCAATCCAGTGCATGCTATTCTAAAAGCAATCCTATTTCTTTGGCTCTCCCTGAGACTAAACAGATGGAGACGCATAGAGCTTAGCCACAGGACTACAAGGATCATGAAAATGATCATTTAAAGCCATTCTTCTCCTGAAAGGAGGAATACCTGATCTTTTTGTCCCAGAGTCATCTCTCTTTTTTCCCCCTCCTTTCTTTTGAAATTCATCTAATAATCTCATTTTCCTAGAGTACCCAGTATCAAAGAATGCTTAAGTCAGCCAAACCATTCTAATGAATTAGCAAAAACTGAAAGAGGATAGAAAAGATTTATAAATACTGCAAGTAAACCCAGAAGTAATTCTGCAACAGACTGTTAAGAACTACTCATTAATTGTTCCTCTCTTAATATTTACCAAGAGAAAAGTAGTGACAGGCAGCCTGAGAATGATCAAAAACCCAGAGTTTCAAAAGGGAGGTACCAAATTATGTCCAGAGTCAAGTGGTCTCCACCTATTTTTCAGTCTGAAAATTTCTAAGTTAAATAGCTCTGTTTTCTACTTTGTAAGTGCTATATTACAAAGCCAAACAACAAAATCAAACAAAATAACAAATCTTGAGAAATAATATAAAAAGCATTTTTGGTTTTTCACTGATATATATAGCATATAATTATCCTAACTAGAACACTTGATGGAGAAAATAAACAACCAAATAATGAATATTTTAAAAATCACCTTGGATGAAATGATAGACTCTTCCTGATCATCATTTTTGTACTTTTTTCCTGTGTCTTGCTCTGCTGATGTACTTTCTGAACTTCCTGATGAAATTAATCGCTTTTTTCCTTGCTGTGTTATGCTTACTTGGGTTTTTTCTTTGCAGACTCTTTCTTTTTCACTTTCTCGGGTTACATTATTATCTTAATCATACACAAGCACATAAACACAAGGAAAAAGAAAACGAAAATTATCTCCTGTACCTTCAAATGTCAATAATCCATACCCCCCAAAAAAAGAAATCAAAACAAAAATAAAAATGATAAAAGAGCAAACACTAAAGTTCTATCTATATTAAGGCCAATCTGAAAATGCATATTTCCAAATCTCAAGAAGTATTAAGCAACACCATGGCCAAGAACTCCAGCCCTGAAGATATCCAGGCCAAGATGCTAATGTGGGCAAGCACCATCCTTTAACTGTTTAACCTTACCTCTCTGAACTTTGGTCTCATCATGTAGAAAAGGGGAATTATAAAAACTCATGGAGTTATTAGGAGGAGTAAATCAGATAAGACACATAAATTATCAGAGTATCACATGTATATTAGTTATCATATGGATAGTTTCTTAATTTTAGCAATGAATTTTTATAACAGAAAATCTGACCTATAGCAATCAATGAATTTTACACATACTTACTGAGCCCCTACCACCCATATTGAGAAATGCACCTTAAATTACCTTAAAGACAGATTAAAAACCAAAAATAACTGAAAAGGGAAAGCAACCTCTACAAACTTAACTAATAAAAGAAAATAAATCTCCAATAACAATGGACACTGCATTGTCATAACCCTTATTCAAGGTTCAGTGTAGTGGAGAAACTTAAGTCAGTATCATATTTTGTTAAAAAATTCATGAACTGTCTAATCAGAAAAGAAAAAAGATCTAAAGAGGGAAATCTTCATGGTTAGTTGTCTTTCTTCTATAATTTATGAGGGCAGAGGCTTCCTGTGCCTTCTTCACTATTCCCTACTTCATGTCTCCAGAATCTAGACCTGCAGCTAACACAAAGTTCAGTTCAGTTCAGTTCAGTTGCTCAGTCGTGTCCGACTCTTGGCGACCCCATGAACTGCAGCAAACCAGGCCTGCCTGTCTATCACCAACTACCAGAGTCCACCCAAACCCACGTCCGTTGAGTCGGGGTGATGCCATCCAACCATCTCATCCTCTGTCGTCCCCTTCTCCTCCTGCCCTCAATCTTTCCCAGCATCAGGGTCTTCTGCAATTAGTCAGTTCTTCTCATCAAGTGGCCAAAGTATTGGAGTTTCAGCTTCAACATCAGTCCTTCCAATGAATACTCAGGATTGATCTCCTTTAGGATGGAATGGATGGATCTCCTTGCAGTCCAAAAGACTCTCAAGTCTTCTCCAACACCACAGTTCAAAAGCATCAATTCTTCGGTGCTCAGCTTTCTTTATAGTCCAACTCTCACATCCATACATGACCACTGGAAAAACCATAGCCTTGACTAGACGGACCTTTGTTGACCAAGTGATGTCTCTGCTTTTTAATACGCTGTCTATGTTGGTCATAACTTTCCTTCCAAGGAGCAAGCGTCTTTTAATTTCATGGCTGCAATCACCATCTGCAGTGATGGGACCAGATGCCATGATCTTAGTTTTCTGAATGTTGAGCTTTAAACCAACTTTTTCACTCTCCTCTTTCACTTTCATCAAGAGGCCTTTTAGTTCTTCTTCACTTTCTGCCATAAGGGTGGTGTCATCTGCAAATCTGAGGTCATTGATATTTCTCCCGGAAATCTTGATTCCAGCTTGTGCTTCATCCAGCCCAGCGTTTCTCATGATATACTCTGCATATACTGGCACTCAATGAATATGTATGAGTAATTAAACTGTAAGCATAAACAGAAAATTGTCCAAAGATCCCTTGAGAACCTGGATACATGTATGTAAGGCAATCTGTAGTCACTATTCTAATGTTCTAAAGCAAGGGTTAGCAAACTTCTGTAAAAAGCCAAAGAATAAATATTTTAAGCACTATGGGCTGTATATTTGCCACAACTACCCAATTCTGCCTTTTTAGTGTGAAAGCAACCACAGACAATACATACATGGATGAGAGTTTGCTATGTTCCAAAAAAACTTTTTTACAGAAACAGGCAGTGGGTTGAATTTGGCTCATAGGCTATAGTTTGCTCAGAGCTGTTCTAAAGGATATTGAAATGACCTGAAATTGATAATAAAAATTGATAATATGGACTAATAGAATATTATCCATATTATTAAATAGGAAAATCACTGAACCAATATAAAAGTAATATATTTATCAAAAGAAACATGTATAAACTAATAAATAAACTTGGCCTCAATTACTAACATCTTTGTTTTAAATCTAAATTAGGAAACATTTCCTATCATTTTAGAAACTGTCAGAAATAAAGCTAAATGGAACTGACTATATAGTTTGATGACACAACAGATGTGAATTGTCAAACCAAGGGAAATAATCAATTATGATATTGTCTACTATGCTAGGAACTAAAAACTATAAATAAGACACAGTTTCTGCACAAATGGCAGGTTACCACATTCCATGTGTCACAGATGTACATAAAAGTCTAAAATTTAAAAATACACATTTATAATATTCAATTCTTTTAAATTCCAAATGAGATACTACAAATATTCCTTCTAGGGACCAGGGCTCTTTCTTTTTGCATAGCAAGAAGTCATTTTGATATTGTTTAAATGCTCTTCACAAAGCATATATAAGATAAATAAGTTAGCTGGCTCATCTATCTATCATGCTGTACTCAGTCATGTCCAACTCTTTGCAACTTTATGGACTGCAGCCCATGGGATTGTCCTGACAAGAATACTGGGGTGGGTTGCCATTTCCTCCTCCAGGGGATCTTCCCAACCCAGGGATCAAACTCCCATCTCCTGTGTCTCCTGCATCACAGGTGGGTTCTTTACTGCTGAGCCACAGAGGAAGCCCAATGGCTCATAAAAATCTTTATATCTGGTATATAAAACACATTTTTATAAATTCAGGATGAGTACAGTTAAATGATAAAACTGTAAAAGAAATTAGCTATTATTACAAATCAGTTTATTTTGAACAATTACTAACTGCATTTACTTATATGACACAATTACACTAACACTACATGAATGCTAGCTCAACGATATGTAATGTCATTAAAATCATATCCATCTAATTTTATCCTTCAAACAAACCACTCCTAACAGCCATATTACCAATTTTATATATATTTTTCTCAGCTTTTTCTTAAGTTTAAGCAAATACAAGAATACACACAGGACTAAAAGTATACATGCTATTACTTCTCTGGGATAAATATCTAGGATTGGAATTTCTGGACCAAAATATGTCTGTCAAATTTTCCCTTATTCTAGGCTTCCCATCATCTTAGGAAAGTCTCCCAGAAGTAATAAAAAATTGTTTCCCCAAATTTTCTTCAAATGCCTTAGCTTCAATTTTTAACATTGGTTATTAATTCAGTAGAAGTTTATTTATAAATGTGACATGACCAGTGAGTGCTCTATTATTACTTTCTTCCAGATGGAAATCTAATTCTCCCACATTGTATTTAACAATGATGCATCCTTTCTCCACCAATTTGAATTGATAATTCCTTATACATTAAATGTGTGTCATTGTAATCTGCTTTGAGGTGTTTCATTCTTTTTTACTGGTCAACTTAACCCATTCCTATTCCAGAACTGTCAACTACTAGAAGCAGGCACTAGGCCCAGATTGTGATAAAGGAAAGTTCTATTTAAAAAAAAAAAAAAAGATATTTCTGTCCTTGAACATGTATTAAAAAATCACTTAATTCATTTTCTACAATGCTGACATACCTATAATGTCAAAATCTGATATGGATGGCACATATGGAGAAAAATATTAGCCATACTTATGAATATAGATGCAAATATCCTAAAGATTTATAAGTCTAACAACATAAAATAATATGCCATCATGATAAAATGAACTTATCCCAGGAACACAAGCATAGTGCAACAATAGGAAACCTACCAACATCATTAATTACATTAATATATGAAAATGCAGAACTGTTTCTATACCAAAAATTTTTTCAAAAAATTCAAGCTATCCCTGAATCAATCAACCCAAACATAATAAGAATATCAGAATTGAATACCAAACATATTAAATGCTGAAGTACTAACACAATTTCTGTTAAAATCAGGAAGAGAGATGCCAATTTTATCCATTTTTATTTAAAACTTATAGGATCTAACTTATGAAATAAATGCTTTTAAAGCAATAAATAGATCAGAAGAGTCAAAATTATCATAATTCTATAGATATGACTATACATCTAGAAAATCCAAGAGGCTAAAAAACAATCAGAATTAGTTAGACCACTTAACAAGGTTGCTTGAAATAAACAGAATAACTCGTACTGTAATCAAACTAAACAATGTCAGTTAAATATTTATCATCTGTATTGTCACAGAGAAAATATTCACTGTACAAAATTAAATGTAAACCTAACGGTTTGGGGACTATTTACTACTTCAACCTTTATCAGCATCTGTCACTTTTCATTACTTCATGTTGGGGGGTTAGAAGATGGGGAAAGAAGAATACTAAAGGGTAGCATGAACCAGTGAAAATATAAAAGCTCCTCTTAATCTACCAAGAACATCAAACCCTAGGAGTTATACCTTGTCCTGGGCCCTAGCGAGCTAAGGAAGCAGACATAAGCAAAGAGAAGGGGAAGTCTGATAGTCTTTGCCCAAATATACTCACTTACCAATCACTCCAAGGGACATGGAAAAAATTTCAGCTCAGGTCTAAGAAACTCAGGATAACACCCAAGGGATAATACCTGGGGACCCAGAAAACTAAATAAACTAGAAGTATATTAGCTGAAAAGCAGAAAGGATAGCCTGATCACAGCAAACATTCATGTACATATAAGAATTAAAACTACAGTTAAACTGAGAAAAGATCTAGAAGAGAATGCAAGGCATATTAATAAAATAAAAAGCAAAACCAAAACTAAACCTCCAAAATATACAGAGGGTAAATTTAGGTGGCTATAAAGTGATATGGTTCAGAGCATGTGCTTTACAGTCAGGTAGAGCTACATCTCATTATATCTCTGCCATTTATTATGATCTTAGGTAAGTCAAGTCAGTTCATATTAATTAACATTACTATTTTTTTCTGTATTTGAAGACACAGATGGTTCAAAAATATCAAGATGGTTTTAGGTAGTCTAAATAAAGATCAATTAACACAATATAGTATTAGAGCTGTAAAAGACTTAAAGTATCCTATACCTAAATGAACCTAAAATGCATCCTGGAAATTGATTTTTAAAAATCACTAGCATTGGTCTATTGATATGGGTGATAAACTATTTAAACGAACATAACAACAACAATAGAAACTACAGAGCAGAAAAAGTCAAAGTACTCCAAACTTTAATTTGCTGGATTCAAGTACTAAACTGTTATTTCCTTCTAAATCTCTCTGTCTTTAAAAAAGTTAACCTACCTTTTTTCTTATATTTCCCCAAAGTAGGAATTTATAAGAAATGCTTAAATGCAAAGACTTTATTTTGAAGCTTTAGCTTTTTGCACTATGTAATGGGGGCTGCTTCCCAGGTGGCGTTAGTGGTAAATAATCTGCCTGCCAATGCAGGAGACATAAGAGATAGGGGATTCCATCCCTGGGTCGGGAAGATCCCCTGGAGGAGGGCATGGCATTCTTGTCTGGAGAATCCCATAGACAGAGGAGTCTGGCAGGCTATAGTCCATAGGGTCACAAACAGTCGGACCTGACTGAAGCAACTTAGCGCACACACGCTATTTAATATGCCTGTCTAAAGCAATGTCAAATTACTCTCATTTGTGTTTTCTAGGTGAGGTGTCAAAAAAAGTGCTTCACATTTTATATGGTACATTTACCAAGTGAAAATAAAGGGATATATTCATAACTGGAAGTAAATATATTTTGGACAATTATAAGTAATGTAATAATGATAGTATAGAAGCAATTACAGTACAAAACAACTCTGAAAGAAAAGAACTTGCTTGCAAGGAAGAAATTCACACTGGTCAATTTTTGGTTACATAGTTATTCTTTCTATATTACAGAAAATGTTCTAATGAGAGGAAGTGTCTGCTCCCTCTCCACTACCATCCCCCATTACCACCCCCTTCCTGCAAAAGGAGAGGACCCACACTTAATGAGAAATACTACTGATAAAGATATACATGTAACGATAGGGGGAGTAGGGAATTCAAAACCACTGTCCTGGAATAAATAAAACCCTTACCAGGAAATCTTAGATTTCAATGTGAAAATGCTCCAGATTAAATCACATCTCCCTTAACACATATAACCTATTTTTGCCAAAAAATCATTCTGATCCTACTATAATCCAAATTAGCATTTTTAACTGAGAAGGAAAGGAAGGAATGGGTTGACAAACAATTAAATTTCCATCAGGCCTGATGCTCTTTCCTTTCTAGGACAATGTAGACAGAGCTAAAAGGAGTGGCATGGCCTATATGCTGCCCCTTCCACTTCTGCTGCTGCAAAGTTGAGATCGAGGCTTGCAATGAGTTAGGAATAATCCTTGCTCACATGAATCTCTGGCTCTTCCATCACTGACTTCATCACACATTATTTTATGCCCTGCATGTGTGTAGGTGAAAAATCATATGAAATTTTGAAAATATCTTTTTTAAAAGTAAAGCATAAGATTTTCGTAATCTTGGGGGAAAAAAAGAAAACAGGAAGGCCAAGTTAACTACCTATTAGAATAAAAATATTTATTCAGAAGGATACAAAATCAAAGTCTCTATACTGTATCATTCATAACATCCAACATCCAATAGCACAATAGGAAAATGTGACCCACATAGAGGAAAACAGGCAGCCAACAGAAATTAAACCTCAGATGACTGAGAAGTTGCAAATGAAATGCTGACTGAATAATACAATGTAGCAAAAAGTTTAATAATCTCTAATCAATGGGAATATCCAGAAGATGACATAAATCACTGTGGTATCTACCACGACAATGAACTGTGCTAGAACACTGGTCTCATCATCTTTGACTCTTTTCAACACATAACATTGTGTGCTTGTAGTTTTTTAATTTAATTTGAAATGTTTTTACTGTGCTTGTCATCATAGACATGACCCTAAGGGATTTGTTTGAAAATCTATTTTAATGACATCCGGAACTAAAATTAGTATAAATCAAAAAACCATCAGAATTTAAAATAAAATAATAATAATAATCAGCAGAATTTGCAGAGGACCTAGGATTCAATCCCTGTCATCTGGGCTCCAGTGAATTCTCTCACTAATGGGTGTCCTACTTCTACATTTACTTTTACTATTTTGTTACATATACAGATGGCACACGTTGTTGAGTGAAACCTAGAGTTGACAGGAAACAATTTTTCAAAGTGTTTTTTTTTTTTCACTGTAGTACAAAGGGAGTATTTTAGTAACATGTCATGATCCTTTAATATTTGTAGTTTCTGATCAAGTAATTTCCTTTCTACAATTTATATCATAGCAACAAAATAATGGTAGACTTCTAAGACATTCACACAGTTTTTAATCACACTTAATGACACTATAATTTGGGACAGTGACAAAAGTTAAATATTAAGATAATGCTTAAATTATGATATATTAATATTAGGAGAGTGGACAAGTAGAGAGACATTAGTGTGGTCTGAAGATTTCTAAAATGACCCTTCCCCAAGATTTCCTGCCCTAATCCCCAGGACTGTGAATGCGATATCATACCCATGATTGTGTTTGGTTATATGGCAAAATAAATGTTGCACCTATTTTTAAGTTTACATATCAGTTTATCCATATCAGTTTATCCTGAGTTAATTAACTGGAAGATAACATACATGGGTCTGATCTAATCAACAAATTCTTTAAGCAGAGTTTTCTCAGTTGGTCACCAAGGAGAAATTAGATGCAGAGCAGGAGGAAGGTCTGTTGGGCCATGCTGGCCTTGAAGATGAAGTTCAGAACTGAAAAATGCCCTCCAGTAGCTGAGAGTAGCCATGGCCAATAGTCAGTAGGAAAACAAGCCCTCCAACTACAAGGAAGCAAATTCTCCATAAAAACTGAAATGATCTTGTAAGTGGATATCCCATGACACCCAGGTCAGAGCCCAGCCTGACACTTGGATTTGTCTCGTGAAACTCTCAACAGACAACTAAGTTAAATCTGCCCAGACTTAAAAACTGTGAGCTAATAATGGGTATTGTTCTAAGCTGCTAGAATAAAAAATTAAAAAATAATAGTAAGTAGTAGCATGGTGTTTGACAAATGGCATAAAATAATAATTTATGATTTAAATTAAACTTCATGAAGACTCCTAAAAAAATGTTAGGCTAAGTTACACACATATACAACTACAATTTTATCTTCACTTGTTCAAAAACTTTCAAATTCTGTCAAATATTTTCTTGAAACAAAACCTACCTTCACTGATGACTGAAAGGTTCTGATCACTTGAATTTTCTGTCAACATCCATGCTGGGAGGATTCTTTTCCTCTGGGAAGGATTTGGTTGTTGCTGACTCGAGTCTCTACTTTCACCTATGAAAGACTAAAAGGCACCTATATATTAATTGCTAAAAATCATCCTGAATCCTTAATGAAACTTCACAACAATTTACTTTGAAGAAAGCTACCATTTAAAAAACCCATCTGCAGCTGTGGACTGAATTAGTTAAATTTCTCAAAGGAAGAAATTCAACATTTCTATTAGCTGAAGGGTTGGTCTAGTGTGACCTTCTCTAGAGCTTTACTTAAAAACAGGAAAAGCAGGTCAACGCTAGCAATTTTGTCAAGATATGTCTAATATCAGTTGTCTTCTCTCCTCAATACAACTTAAGTAACATGTTATAAATGGTTAAGATCTTAAATTTCTTACCACATTATTTGCAGTGGTCTGGGTCTTTGCTGTTTCTATGCTTCTTCCCAGTTGTGGGGCACTGGGTGTTTTATCGGGCAAATCAACTGAGGAAGATTTTGGTGTTTCATTCAGTATATCATCTTCATCAAGCATTTGACTATTTCTATAAGATACAATTGAAATTCATTTATTAATCATTTAAACTGAAAACACTTCTATTGCGTACCATGACATTATGTGATTCTCCTAAGTATATCTAACTAATGAGTCACGCTACTTTTATCAGACTTAGGAGGACAAAAAGCAGATTATAGTATACCAGAATAAAATACATAGACTAGAATATGTTCTTCATGTTCTGCCCACTGTATCACCATCACATTAATCTTCCCAAAGCATGGGCCTAGAAACCACAGCTATTTATAAGATGGGCAGTAGCCATCTCTATGAAGGATGAAGAGCTACTTACTTATTTAGTAAATAGGCAAATAAGTCCAGATTGTCTAAAAAGGTTTAGATCACCTACAAGTTTCCAAAGAGAAAATGCAAACTGTAAAAACATCAGTTAAACTAGTTAGGCTCTTGAAGAAAAAACAAAACACTGAGGTCAAGTTCACACACAGCTGCTACTGAGGTCCTGGCCATTACAGCCACTTGTGAAATCTCCCAACTTGTAGTCCAACAAAGGAGCATCCAAGGTCATATATGGAACATACTAGCAGAACTAACTGCCTCTTACTTGCTGCAAAGTGTGGTAAGATTATCCAAAGTTCTAATTCATTATTCTTTATGTATGCATAGACAGGAATCAACAAACTTATCTTTCTGACAATTTGAAAATGTAGATGGAAATACTACTCAGAAATAAAAAGGAAAAAAGTACTGATTATGCAACATCTTGGGAATTTCAAAGGCAGTTTGCTAAGTGAAAGAAGCCAGACACAAAAGTATGTATCATATGAATCCATTTATGTGGCATTCTGAAGGGGTAAAGCTGAAAGGACAGAAATCAGATCAGTAGTCACCAGAAGCTGGGGTGGGGGAGAGGAATGACCACAAAGAGGCAAGATGGAATTTGGGGGGGAAATTAAAATGTTCTATATCTCATTGTGGTTCTTAATGTGACTATACAAACTTGTCAAACTACATCGAATTATACATTTAAAGGGGGTAAATTTTACTATGTGTAAAATGTTACTCAGTAAAAGGGAAATTTTAAAAATTAAAGATATAAGATTTTTAAAATTTGTCTAGCTGAGAATAATTAGTGGCTTATCTTATTTGTTTTGTGTTATTGCCTAGTAATAACCTCCCTCAAAGGCAGACTTGAATTCATGGCAGGAATCAGCCAAAAACAAAAATTTGACTAAGTTTCTGTGTAACACTACAGTTTTTGTTCACTGAATAAATATTTTAAAAATACCGAGTGTATGTTAGATACTACGCCAGGTACAGGGGATTCGGAGTTGAAAATGTATGATTGTTTTACCCATAAAACTGCACTCCCACAAAATATTCAAATCTTTTACTCACAACACAGAGGTGTGCTTCCAAATTCTAATTTTTTCCCTCAAATTTTCTTAACATTTATTTTATTTGAAAAATATTAAGAAACACTCTAGAGAAATGCTATGACTTTTCACAACTTACAGAGTTAGAAATTGAGCAACATCATCCATTCCATTTCTAGTTTTTCTATTCTGGCATAAATCCACTAATATACATCCTATGGCCATAGGGAAATTTTTTAGTATTTACCAAGAATAAACATAACAACAAAAAACCTGATCCCCCCCAAAATTCTATTTAACATTTAGTTCCAAATAGGTCAAAGTACAAATGATTTTAGTACACTTTTATTTAAATATAAATACTGCCACTGTAACATAAACATCTTCCTATTTTTAGCTTCAAATATTAATACTTCCTCGAGCAATCAACTATCACAGATTTATAATACAGTGAACTAGAATTTGTTAAAACTTAACAACTTGGAATATAATAAACAAAGATAAATGAGCTCTCCTTTTCTTTGGCAACAGCGATCAAGACATAATATATATAGTCATGAAATTCATGCTTCTAAAGTATAAAATTTAGTAGTTTTCAGTATATTCACAAAGTTGTACAATCATCACCAATATCTAATTTTGGAATATATTCATTGTCTCAAAAAGAAATTCCATATGCATTCAGTTCAGTTCAGTAGCTCAGTTGTGTCCGACTCTCTGTGACCCCATGAATCGCAGCATGGCAGGCCTGCCTGTCCACCAACTCCCGGAGTTTATTCAAACTCATGTCCATCAAGTTGGTGATACCATCCAGCCATCTCATCCTCTGTTGTCCCCTTCTCCTCCTGCCTCCAATCCCTCCCAGCATCAGGGTCTTTTCCAATGAGTCAACTCTTCGCATCAGGTAACCAAAGTACTGGAGTTTCAGCTTCAGCATCAGTCCTTCCAATGAACACCCAGGACTGATCTCCTTTAGGATGGACTGGTTGGATCTCCTTGCAGTCCAAGGAACTCTCAAGAGTGTTCTCCAACACCACAGTTCAAAAGCATCAATTCTTCGGTGCTCAGCTTTCTTCACAGTCCAACTCTCACATCCATACATGACCACTGGAAAAACCATAGCCTTGACTAAGATGGACCTTGTTGGCAAAGTAATGTCTCTGCTTTTTAGTATGCTATCTAGGTAGGTCATAACCTTCCTTCCAAGGAGTAAGTGTCTTTTAATTTCATGGCTGCAATCACCATCTGCAGTGATTTCAGAACCCCCCAAAATAAAGTCTGACACTGTTTCCACTGTTTCCCCATCTATTTCCCATGCGGTGATGGGACCAGATGCCATGATCTTAGTTTTCTGAATGTTGAGCTTTAAGCCAACTTTTTCACTCTCCTCCTTCACTTTCATCAAGAGGCTCTTTAGTTCCTCTTCACTTTCTGCCATAAGGGTGGTGCCATCTGCATATCTGAAGTTATTGATATTTCTCCCAGCAATCTTGATTCCAGCTTGTGCTTCTTCCAGCTCAGCGTTTCTCATGATGTACTCTGCATAGAAGTTAAATAAGTATGGTGACAATATACAGCCTTGACGTACTCCTCTTCCTATTTGGAACCAGTCTGTTGTTCCATGTCCAGTTCTAACTGTTGCTTCTTGACCTGCATAAAGGTTTCTCAAGAGGCAGGTCAGGTGGTCTGGTATTCCCATCTCTTTCAGAATTTTCCACAGTTTATTGTGATCCACACAGTCAAAGGCTTTGGCATAGTCAATAAAGCAGAAATAGATGTTTTTCTGGAACTCTCTTGCTTTTTTGATGATCCAGCGGATGTTGGCAATTTGATCTCTGGTTCCTCTGCCTTTTTTAAAACCAGCTTGAACATCTGGAAGTTCACGGTTCACGTATTGCTGAAGCCTGACTTGGAGAATTTTGAGCATTACTTTACTAGCGTGTGAGATGAGTGCAACTGTGCAGTAGTTGGAGCATTCTTTGGCATTGCCTTTCTTAGGGATTGGAATGAAAACTGATCTTTTCCAGTCCTGTGGCCACTGCTGAGTTTTGCACATTTGCTGGCATATTGAGTGCAGCACTTTCACACCATATGCATTAGTAGTCACTTATTCTCTTCTCCAGCCCTGGCAACTGCCATCTACTTTCTGTCTCTAGGCATGTACATTTTCTGACACTTCATATAGATAGAATCATACAAGTTTTTGTGTATACAGCTGTTTTCAGTTCTTTTGTGTATATTCCTAGGAGTAGAATTACTGGGTCACAAGTAACTCTACATTTAAAATTCTGAGGAACTGCCAGAATGAGTTCCACAGAGGCAGTAAAGACTTACAACCCCACTACCAAAATATATGAGTTTCAATCTCTCCACAACCTCACCAGCACTTCTTACTATCTGTCTTACTGTAGCTATCCTAATGAATGTGAAATGGGAGCTCATTGTGGCTTTCATTTACATTTCATGTTGAGCATCTTTTTTCATGTGCTTATTGGCCAGTTGGGTAACACCTCTGAAGAAAGGTCTACTCAAGTCCATTTTGCAAATTGGGTTCTCTTATTACTGAATTATAAAGGTTCTTTATATATTCTGGATAGAAGTCCCTTATCAGATATGTGACTTGCAAATATTTTCTCTCATTCTGAGGGCAATCTTTTTACATTCTTGATGACATCCTTAGAAGTACAGAAGTTTTTAATTGTGATAAAGTCCAATTTATCTAGATTTTTGCTTGCTTGTGCTTTTGGTGTTATATCTAAGAAATCATTGCCTAATCCAAGTGTTTTTTCCTATGGATTTCATAGTTTTAGCTCTTTTAGTTAGGTCTCTGATCTATTTTTATATGGTGTGAGGTAGGAGTATTTTGCATTTGTCTCAGCACCATTTGTTATTCTTTTCTCCATTTAATTGTTTTGGCACTCTCATTGTAAATTAATTGGCCATAGTGCAAGGGTTTATTTCTGGACTGTCAATTCTATTCCATTGATCCATATATCTTTCCTACACAAGTATCACACTGTCTCGATTACTGTAGCTTTGTAGCTGGTTTTGAAATTGAGAAGTATGAATCTTCCAACTTTTTTCTTCTTTTTAAAGACTGTTTGGAAGCCCAGTACTTGCGTGCTCCAACTACTGAAGCCTATGCACCTATAGCCCGTGGTCCGCATCAAGAGAAGCAACCACAGTAAGAAGACCATGCACTACAACTAACAGCAGCCTGCACTCACCGGAACTAGAGAAAGCCCACACACAGCAACAAAGACTCAGCACAGCCAAAAATAAATATATAAATAGTTTTAGCTCAGCAACAATAAAGATTGTTTTGGCAATTATTTTTAAAATTATAGTCTGTTATATTTAAATATAAGTTATATATTTTGTCTTTAATACAAAATATATTAATATGAATGAGCTAGACCTAAAAGTTTAAAATAATTATAAATAAATTATAAACATGCCTGTTTTCATACTACAATGGCATTTTCATCAACATTTCATTATTTTGTCCAAAATTAAATAGTGATTAAAAGTAACTATTTAAGTGGAAACTAAGTATTAAGCACTTTAACAATTTGAAAGAAAAAATGATTTGGTACAAACGATTTACTTTCCTTTCCTCAACAGTGTTTTAAAGAAAACAGTCACTCCGGAGAGAGAATGTTGTACTTGCTTACCAACAATGAGATTCAGATGAGGAAAATATTATAAAGTATTTCATTCATGTATTCAAGAAACCAAGAAGGAGAAGGGGGCAACGGAAGATGAGATGGTTGGATGTCATCATCAGCTCAATGGACATGAGTTTGAGCAAACTCTGGGAGACAGGGAAGGACAGAGAGGCCTGGCGTGCTGCAGCCCATGGGGTTGCAAAGAGTCGGACATGGCTGAGCAACCTAACAGCGAAACGGCTGCTAAGCACCCACTACTGGGAAGGCAACAGGAATGCAAAATTAATGTTGGCCCTTCTATATGGAATACGCCATAATTTAATTGAACTAAAATATAAAACTTTTTTTTCACTTTCTCTCAAGAGTTGTGAAAAAAGTACAGCTTTTCATACAATAATTTCAGAGAAACATATACAGAGTGAAAAATGAACACACTAGAGCTAATGTATACATACCCATAAGCTCTAAGTCAGTTATGAATGGGCTTTATTTATACAGAATCTAAATACTAAATGAAAAGCATGCTGACAGGAGTAAAATGAGAACTTGAAGAAACGACAAGATTCTGCACTGTTATTTTGCTCTTCAAACCTCTTTCTTAAATTCATAGCTGGTTGGAAGAAAGAGTTTATAATGAAATCAGGGTCCTTATAACTTACACAAAGCACATAGGTTTTCTATTCTTATTCAAATTTTAAAATATTTCAACATGTATTATAAAAGTATAGAGAGATTAACTGGACTGAGGTATCCCAGAGGTCCACATCTCCACACCCAACTGCCTGCAAACTCTACTGCTGGAAACCTCAAGACAAAGAACTAGTAAGACAGGAACACAGTCACATCCATCAAAGACAAAAAGAAACAAAAGACTATATATATATATACATATATATATATATATATATATATGTATATATATATATGTTACAGATGAAGGAGCAAGGTAAAAGACTACAAAACTTAACACATGGAGAGGAAACAGGGAACCTATCAGAAAGAATTTAGAGTGATGACAATAATGTCATCTGCAAATAAAGACAGTTTTGCTTTTTTCTTTTCAATAGGATGCCCTTTGTTTCTTTTTCTTGATTTACTGGATTGGCTAGGACCTCCAATAAACGGATATCTCTGTTTTGCCCCCAACAGTAGGGAGAGAACTTTCCAATACTTCACTATTAAGTATTTTTTTATAGGATGGAAACTTCCTTTTTTTCCTAGTTTTCTCTAAGGTTTTTAAAACTTAATCATAAACATGTATTAAATTTTTGTCACAACTTTTATGCATCTACTGAAATGACAGTTCTTTAATCTGTTACAGTAAATTTCATTGAATGATTTTTATATGATAAACTCACCTTGCAGTTCTCAAATTTCACTTGGTCTTTTTACACATTGCTGGTTGTGACTTGTAAATATCTTCTTATAAGGAATTTGGGTCTATATTTACTTCTTTTGTAATGTTCTTATCTGATTTTGCTATTAGGACTATAAAAGCATCATAAAATGAATGGTGAAGCGTACTCTCTTCTATTTTGGAGAAAAAAGTATAACAGTGGTATTATTCATTCCTTGTCAGTTAAAAAGAATTCACTGGTGAAGTTCCTTGTGGGAAATTCTTAAATTAGGAACTCAATTTCTTTAATGAATATAGGATTCGTCAGACTTTCTATTTCTTCCTGTGTCAGTTTTTGTAAATTTTGTTTTTCAAGAAATGTTATGTATTCATTTAGGCCATCAATTTTACTCCCATAGAATTTTAAATAATAATTTCTTCATTATTCTTTCAAGCTCTGCAGGGTCAGTAGTGATACCCCCTGTTCCATTTCTGGTATTGATCATTTGTTTTCCAGCTTTTTTTTTCCTTAGTAAGCCTTACTAAGGTCTTATCAATTTTATTAGTCTTTTCAAAGAACTAACTTTAGGCTTTGTTGATTTTCTTTGTTATTTGTCTATGTTCTATTCACAGATTTCTAGTCTTATTTTTCTTATTATTTCCTTTTTGGGATTAATTTACTCCTGATTGTCTATCTTCTAAAAGTAGAAGCATATAGCATTCATTATATAGCTTTCCTCTCTCCTAATAAAAGCATTTAATATAAATTTTCCTCAAATGCTTACTGTCATAAATGTTTCTGTTATGCTTTCAGTATTATTTTGTTCAAAATGTTTCCTAATTGCCCTTGAGATTTCTCTTGGACCCATGGGCTACTTGGTACATGCTGCTTAATTTCAAAATATTTGAAGATCTTCCTAGATATTGTATTTTTATTGATTTTTAATTTAATACCAGTGCAATCAAAGAATATACTCTATATAATTTTGCCCATCTACTTCTATAGGTCCAGTTTAAATATTCTATAATTTAAAAGCTAAACAAAGGCAAATAATCTGCTAATGACTGCCTCAATAAAACTCACTGCATTAATTATAACTTTACATCACCTATTTATTGTAATACCTCATTTCATCAGTTTCCCTATTATATATTTTCTATTATTCTCATAAGAAAGAGGAATTACACAAGTATAGTCTAAACCAGAGGTTAATATCTTAAGAAAATTTTTAAAGTTAAAAAAAGAAAAGATTAAGAAAATATAGTTTCATATTAATTATCCTGATTATTATTTGATGGAAAAAGCATTCTAAACATAATGTTTGTAAAAGATGAAATATATAGAAGCAATCACTACTGAGGCATAAGTTTCCAAAACCAACTGTTTTCTAGAAACACATTCACACACACACACATCAAGAAAGACCTACATTGCCACCATATTTATAAATTCTAGAGTGGTTTCAACTGAAGCTTTTGTGGATGACTCAGGAATTAGACTACAAATATCATTACTTTAATCACACTTCATCAGGCAATCTTACCTTAAAGTACACTCCATTTCCATTTCAGAATGTGTAGACAAGACACAGAAAATGTATTTGTCAACTAAGAAAGAAAAACGATCTCCAGGATTCAACCAGCACCACATATTTGTCTTCAATGGTAAGAACTGGCTCTTCTCAGAAGACTGATAAAAACATGGATTTGTGTGTAGCTAACAAATTTAAAAAACAGAATACAGTGATGTTATAATTCAAAATCATGACAAAAATACAACTAAATATGAATGGATTCAAAATTTTAGTGCCAAAACAATTTTAAGTATAAATTTACACTGAAAAGTCTAATAAATTTGACACTTCAAGGAACCATATAATTATAATCTAACCATACAAAAAAATAGTTTTATTATACTTCTGATTTCTCTAGGAATCAAAGAAAAAAGCAAAGTTATTAATTAACTGGTTAAAAGATACTTTTCTTGAGAGATGACTGGACACTGGAAAGAGAAACATGAAAAATAATTATCAGTATGGAAATTGCGTCCCCCAATTTTTATCCAAAATTCACTAATCCCTTGAAAATTCTTTTCTGTTTATTTTCCCCTAAGAAATACTACAATTAAAAAATGAGACTCTATGGGAAGGAAAATTCTGACCAAATATCTCAAGCAAACAACATACCTTATTTAAAAAAAAAAAATCCTCACAAAAGAATCTTATTTTGTTTCAATGAAACTCCCCTCTGAAGATCATCATCCATATTCAAATTGCAAGAAGCAAATATATATCACTGTCAAAACTATTACAATAGTCACTATTTTGAATTATGTTTCCACGAATTACCTCATGTTAGCAAAGACAACGAGAGCTGCCTCCGTAACTAAGACCTATTGAAAGGCATCTTAAAAATTCTAACTAGAATCAAACTGAAAGTAGCCATTTCCAGATAGCCTTCTTGACATCCATACTACTGGGTCTTTTAAATAAATAAGCTTTAGCATATAACAAAGCAATCCACATTAATGCAGATTTTCTTTTTTTTTCTTTAAGAATTTTATATAGAGCAACTCCCCCTACCACCCATCTGTCTACTTTATCAGTTTAAATGACATTTTTTTCTGGAGACATCAACCATCTCTCCAGCACAGCAACATAAACATCACCTTGAGATTGACATATGCTGAACATTCTCAATTTTTCTATTTATAATTCATTAATGCAGAAAGTGAAGAGGAACTAAAAAGCCTCTTGATGAAAATGAAAGAGGAGAGTGAAAAAATTGGCTTAAAGCTCAACATTCAGAAAACTAAGATCATGGCATCTGGTCCCATAACCTCATGGGAAATAGATGGGGAAACAGTGGAAACAGTGTCAGACTTTATTTTTGGGGGTTCTGAAATCACTGCAGATGGTGATTGCAGCCATGAAATTAAAAGATGCTTACTCCTTGGAAGAAAAGTTATGACCAACATAGACAGCATATTAAAAAGCAGAGACATTACTTTGCCAACAAAGGTCCATCTTAGTCAAGGCTATGGTTTTTCCAGTGGTCATGTATGGATGTGAGAGTTGGACTGTGAAGAAAGCTGAGCGCCGAAGAATTGATGCTTTTGAACTGTGGTGTTGGAGAAGACTCTTGAGAGACCCTTGGACTACAAGAAGATCCAACCAGTCCATCCTAAAGGAGATCAGTCCTGGGTGTTCAATGGAAGGACTAATGCTGAAGCTGAAACTCCAATACTTTGGCCACCTCATGCAAAGAGTTGGCTCATTGGAAAAGACCCTGATGCTGGGAGGGATTGGAGGCAGGAGAAGAAGGGGACGACAGAGGATGAGATGGCTGGATGGCATCACCGACTCGATGGACATGAGTTTGAGTAAACTCCAGGAGTTGGTGATGGACAGGGAGGCCTGGCGTGCTGCGATTCATGGGGTCGCAAAGAGTCGGACACAACCGAGCGACTGAACTGAACGTATCTTGAGACAGAGGCATATTTTCATTCATACATCAAAACATTTTCTGACCCCAACCATTTAAACTATCTATAGGTGTTAAGATATGTCTTATTCACCGTGAGTTTGAACAGACTTGAACTGAGTATAAATTCAAAAGGTAAAATCTTCTGTTACTACTGTAAAAAATATTAGAGAAAAATTAAGGAAGCTTACAATAGGCTTCTTTTTAAATGTATTTTCAAGTTCTAGAAATGCATTGGTATTTTTTTTTTCTTTTTACCCCTCAAAAATTTTCTTTCCATTGGGAAACTCAGTTTAAAATTTTTATTAAATATAGTTATTTTCTTTTTTAAAAAATCTTAATCATTTATGGAATACAAACTAAGTAAAATATAAGTAAGTTTAGAATATTATTATAAACATGAAGCAAATACTGTTATTAACTTTGGTATATTACTATGCATTATATTTTTCATTTGTTTTTATTTTTTAAAAATGTCTATTTCCAAAAGAACAGGGTATTTAAACGGTAAATATATTCTGATTTAGTTTCTATATTAAGCCACAGCAAAATATCCACAAACTTTTACTGAACATCTATAACCTTTTTCATTCCATTCAAATGTAAGTTCCAGATCATTTACCTCTATAAAGTATACCAGGTCCATTTCTCTTTACCATTTGCAGTCATGGCCCTAATTCAAACTCTTACCCACTGTGTGCATTTCTTACTTTCGCTAACATCACATCAAGTCTCCCAGTCTTCTATCACCTCACTGCTTCCCAGGTTACTTTTTACATTTTTCTACATAAGCCCTCTGAGGCTTCTCCAATATAAAAAAGCATAGAAATGAAGGGTCTTCATAAACCTACAGAGGTTTCCAACCCCAACTTCCACCTTCATACACCAAAATCTTTGCCCTATACATACAATCTTTGGCCCAATCATTAATACCTACTAAAAAATGCTCTGTTGTTTACAACAGCCTCAGTAATGTCTTATCCCAACCACCTTTCTGCTTGAACTATTGGAACCAGTTTCTACCAGTCAAAGATTACCTATAATCATCTGACAAATCACCACTAGACTCTAAGGTCCCTGGGCACAGATAATTATCTACCACAGTTCTAACAGTCTATGATTAAAATGACTATAGGAGTCTCTAGTAGCAGGAAGAATCGATGATATTTCAACCATCAGTCATTAAACGAATAATCTCAGGAATGGTTCCAAATAGTTTACTATAAGAAGTGAGGCTGGAAACCCAATGTACTTACTAAAAATGCTATCTGTTGAGTCACTTAAATAGATTCACCCCTAAAATTGGCTAAATCCATATAATCTATACAATTAGGTAAACTAAATTTTAAACAGAATCCACTTTCATCCTCTAAAAAGCTCCTGGTGGCCAACAGCTCAGCACAAAAGCTTACTAGCTTTCAAAATCCCAAGAAAATCACACAAGTAACATTAGCTGTAACTTCATATGACTTCATCTGATCAAATACCATAATATACTTTTAAGTTAACCACAAAATCATAGAATTTGGGTAGAGGAATCAGAAAGTATTTAGCTAAATTGGGAAAGAAAGTGACTACATTTTAGAAGCTAAACCATCCAAACAGTACATTTAACCCAGGCCTGTGGCTAGTGTGGGGGGTGGGGAGTGGGGGAGTAGAGGGGTAGGTAGCGTGGGGAGCAGACCTACTACAGGATTAGGAGTATTAAAGTAAAAGCTGCCAGGAAAATAAGCACTGCTACCTATAAGCTCAATTTTTAAAAAAGAAAAAACTCTGAAAGCTGCAAGGAATACAATTTATCTAGTTCCAGCAACTGAATTTCATGAGGATCTAGCCTTAAGTCCTTCCCAGGTGTATCTGCAAGGGGAAACATTTCTATTTCCTGTCTATGCTGAAAAAGATTAAAAAGCAGTAAAATAAAATTTGGAGGAAAGGACAGAATTAGAAATTAAAAATAGAGGATATATAAATTTGGTGTGTGTGTGTTAGTCGCTCAGTCATGTCTGACTCTTTGCGACCCCATGGACTGTAGCCCACCAGGCTCCTTTGTCCATGGGATTCTCCAGACCAAGAATATTGTAGTGGGTTGCCATTTCCTTCTCCAAGGCATCTTCCTGACCCAGGGATCGAACCCAGGTCTCCTGCTCTCCTGCATTGCAGGCAGACTTTACTGTCTGAGCTACTAGCTGCTACTGCTGCTAAGTCGCTTCAGTTGAGTTCGACTCTGTGCAACCCCATAGACAGCAACCCACCAGGCTCCTCCGTTCCTGGGACTCTCCAGGCAAGAATACTGGAGTGGGTTGCCATTTCCTTCTCAAATTCATGAAAGTAAAAAGTGAAAGTGAAGTCGCACAGTCATGTCCAGCTCTAAGCAACCCCATGGACTGTAGCCTACCAGGCTCCTCCATCCATGGGATTTTCCAGGCAAAAGTACTGGAGTGGGTTGCCATTCCCTTCTCCTCTGAGCTACTAAGGGAAGCCCTCAAATTTGGTAAGTAATTATTTCACTGGGCTTCTCTTGTGACTCAGCTGATAAAGAATCCGCCTGCAATGTGGGAGACCTGGATTTGATTCCTGAGTTTTGGGAAGATCCTCCTGGAGAAGGGAATGGCTACCCACTCCAGTATTCTGGCCTGGAGAATCCCATGGACTGCATAGTCCATGGGGTCGCAGAGTCAGACACAACTGAGCGACTTTTACTTTATTTCACTGGGTCAGAGTCATTTTACAAACTATAGTAATATAAAATTTTACAAACAAGATGGCATAAGAATAGAGATGCAGTGTAATTTATGCAACATTATATTCCTAAAAAGAGCTGTGAATGTTTGATATTTTCTAAGTTATAATTGAACTTAACCTTTCATTATGTTATCAGCCACCCCTAATTTCTCTCTCAGTGTGGCACTCTGGCATATGGTTAGAACTTCTGAGTGCTTTCACACGTTGCTGGGCTTGGAAATGTTCCCTGTTATTCCTCAGCCTTTTAAGTGAAGCCTCCCCTTTCTTGATATGTCATGGTCACCAGTAAGGAATGCTGGGTAGTGGGAAGGACAACAGTCAAAATACGAATATGCAGAGTTTCTGCCTGAACTCTGAGGTTTCCTTCTCATAGGTTAAGATAAGATGATGTTCATGAGTATTTGAAAAACTCAGATGAATCTCTAAACAATATTAAATAATGATACAGCCCTAAGTTTACAAAAGCTAAGATGTTAAATACAAAAGCATAAAATTCTAAGAGAAGAAAAGGTTAAATATTTAAGAAAGGAAACTGATTATATGTCTTTAAAAAGACATCAAAAACCCAAAGTCAAACAAAAATCAACTTGAGTATTTTTTCCTCAGCTGAAAGCACTTAATATTTAAATATAGGTGGTTAAATACTAAGCATTTAGCAAATCCATCCACAAAGAAAGTAGGCCAATCTGTGTGGTCCATCATTATCTTTTTCTTTTCCTAAAAATGTCCATACCAGGAGATCCCAAAACTAAGCACAAAAGTGACATCTCAAGAGATCTGATGTTTGATCCTATAATTAACATCTAAATAAATATTACTCATTCAGTAAGCTAAAAAAAAAGAAAAACTATATCAAACTATGTATACTCCAACTAAAAAGCCATGTATATAAGAAATCCAAAAGATAGTTTTTTATAAGTAAAAAGTAGACAAAAATCTAGTGATATTAATAAAAAGGGAGAATATATATAGAATATTTGGAATGAAAACAGTGAAATAAGTACTCATAAAACAAAACTTTTAAAAATTAATAGAATACTATAAATACTTTAATATCAATATATTTATAAATATGGCCAAAATTGACAACTATCTTAAATATACACTAAACTGACTTTTTAAAAAAAGTATGTATGTTTTGTGCATGTGTGGCCTGTTTAAAAAGTGTTTAATAACAAAAAAGAAAAGCAGACTGAATTAGACTTATATTTTAAAAATATAATCAATAACTAAATATCTTTCCAATTCTTCCCCCAAATCAGACTTAAATGTATTTAAAGATTCTTCTTAATATCCAAACGATGAGACCAAAAAAAGATGGAAGGCTCTGATTCCTTCAATGAGGCTGGCAGAAAAGGGCAGGGAAAACACTGGCAAACCCAGACCCACAGTAAATAAAAAGATACAAGCTACCTGTATGAGAGGTATACATGAGGTATGTGCCTTTTCACAGATCCATGTGATTATAAATATGAAGTTAAATGAGTATGCTGTATTCTTCAAAGTGGTACAAAGGCTGCATTATCCCCCTGAAAAAATGGAACTAAAATACAAATCAATTTCCTATAGCTTTCTCTTGGAGTTATCACTAAATATTAAAGAAAGATTAATGTGTCAAAAATTTTTTAAAAGCTCTTCAATATTGTTTTTTTTTTTTTTTTAATTTTGAAAGTTCTTTGTTTTTTTTAAACAAAATGAGTTAGATGGGGGTTGCACCTGGAAAATAAATTTCTTAAACTCCATATACATGTTTCAAATCTGCTGGGTCCCAAGTCCATCTATGAATTCCCAGGCTGCCAGTACCATGTGCAGCATACTAAAGCTACACTATCTGAATAGCTTATTAATTCTGCATAAATCAGGTCAATCAATGTGTCAACCTGTAACAGACTGTGCACTTTTAATGAGCATGGCAAAATATTCATTCTCTTGAACTTTTATTTTCCAAGTGCAACCCCCATCTAACTAAATTTTTTCTTCACCTTGTGCTCTTGACAGCTGAAAAGATCATAAATAACATGGGAGTAATAATGGGTCAAAATTTACAAAATAAAGTACTGTTTTGGTGTGGGAGTTGTCATGAGGCTATGTTGAAGTGACTTTAATTATGTGGGATATTGAGTTTTTTTAATGGATTGAATATTCATTAAAATGGATTTGTTCAGCCATTTACATTAATGAGCATTTAAATGCAACAGATACCATTTCAGGTGACTTAACATAAATGAATAAAAGTCAATGCTATTGGAAAAAAAATACATAAATAAAAAAAAAACAAAATGAGTTGTGGAAAAGCTACTTTAATAGCTATTTTACAAGTACAGTCTTAATTTCATGGGATAAAAATAATCACAACTCAGAAATTTCACTGTGCAATAGAAAAAATCACTCAAAGCCATATATTTTGAGAACCAATATGAAATGGCAAAAAATAAATATCTTTGCAATTTAAAGTTATAAAATTACTCCTTCAGTCATCCAAGAACCAGGAAGTAAGTTTTTATTAAAATGAAATAACACCCGGAGGATAAAACTAACCACTGGTGATACAGTCTTTTATAGAGAACATTGTCATTTTGCCTTCATAATGCATTTTCTCCCTGCTGATACCAGACTGTAGATTAAATTTAAATGACACACAAAAAAGCTAACATCATCTCCTCCTGAGTTAATATTATCTCCTCATGCACTGTTTCCTAGAACTACTAAGTGCCACAGCCTTTTCTAAAGGAAATATCAGAACGGGAAAAAAGAGACAGATTCATCCAATCTAAAAGTCTAAATTAGCTCTTGCCCTAATTGCATTCATGTATCACTGACAAAGCTACTTTTTTGTTTAATTTGAGGGAAAGCAAAAAAATATTTAATTACTTACACATAACATTACAATATTTAACTACATAAACATAACTGTGAAATATATAGCTTATGGAAGGGATCATCATAACAAAATATTTGCTATATTTATTTATGCAATTTTACAAAGCTTTTTAAACTAAAACTTCTCAACATTTTATTATAGTGCATATATAATCTGCTTTAGTAGATCAAATAATTTGTAATTGACTAGGAACAGAGAATAAGTGATATCTAACATTATGATAAAGACTAGAAGTTATCTGTCCATCTCATACTCATTACTACTGATCTTAAATTTCATTACCAAAGTCTGTATTAGAATTCCTCTAAATTTCCCTACATTACACCTTGAAGGTACAGCAACAATAACAGGCTGATTAAATAAATAAATCTATTTCAAGGGGATATTTTATTGACACTATATTAATATAAACAAGAAATCAAGCATTACATAAAGCAAAGAAACTACACATATATCACTAAATCCAAGAGTCAGTTTTCCTTCAACTAATATAATGTGAATTTAATAATTCTGGGAATAAAACAAAAACCCAATTAAATATTTTTCTAAAAGAGGAATCAAACTCTAGTACTAGAACTGCACATTTCCATAAAAAAACTTTTCTTGTGTCTTCCAATGTTTGGTAGTCTGGCATTACAGAAATAACTGCTGTAGTATTCATAACTTTTTTCATGTTATAAATATTCCATATTAATTTTTCAGAGCGGTAACTAATGTAAGGTAATATGTGCAGACCCACCACCCAGTTTAAGAAGAATATTACCATTACCTTTGACGTTCCCTGTCTTTCCCTATTCACTCTCTTCTCAGTTCCCTCAGACAAAACTGCCCTGACTATTGTACATACTGTTTCCTATTCACCACCTAGGTCTGACCACAGAATATATTGTTAATTTTGCAGGATTTTTAATCTTATATAAATGGAGCCATACTATATATACATTCTTCCAATGCATGTTTTTATCATTCAATACTTTGTTCCAGATTTTAATCTATATTTTCTCAGTTTTCACAGTATCTTCATTGTACGGTATTTCATTAAATGAATATATCACAATATATTTATTGATTTTACTGTTGGTGGAAATTTCTTTCACTTCTGGTGTTTTGCTATCATACAATTTCACTCTTACGGCTCTTGTATACATCCTGTATATGTATGAGGTCTGGTTTGGAAGGAATACAAGCCTTCAACTTTTGGAAATAACACTAAGCTATTTTTCAAAGTGGCTGCACCATTTGAGCTCCCACCCACAGTTCATCACTATTCCACTTGTTCTACATCCTCACCAACACTTAAATTGTTAGACTTTGTATTTTTGCCAATCTGTTGTGTATACAATGGTATCTCACTGTGGTTTCATTTATTTCCCCAGCTAATAAGAAGACTGTATGCCTGCTTTTCATGTTACTAACCATCAGATTTTCATTTCTGTAAGGTGAAACTCAAGTCTTCAGCCCATTTTTCTACTGGATTATCTTTTTCTTATTAATTGAAAGCATTTGCTATAAATTTTGGATATCATCCCTTTGTCAATTTTACATGTTTTAAATATCTTCTCCCTGTGGCATTTTTCATTTTCATTATATTTTGATCAGCAAAGGTTCTTAATTTTAACGTAATTGGCTTTTTTTTCCAATCTTTCTTTTACAGTTTCTGCTTTTTATATCTTATTTAAAAATATTTCCCCACTCTAGGGTCATAAAGGTTTTCTCTTATATTTTCTAATAGTTTTATAATTCTGACTTTCACATTTAATCTAGCTGGAATTGATTTTTATGTATGGTTTGAGGTACAAGGTCTATTTTTTTTTCCCCCTAACAAACAACAAACTGTCCCAGTACCATTTACTGATAAGAAATTCTCTTCTCCACTGATAGGCAATGACAGTTCTGGCCCCAATCAAATGAGCACATACATAAGCCTGAATCCAAGATTGCTTTCAGTTCTAAAGCTCTATTAAACTGAAAGCACTAAAATATTTTGTGAAGATAAATCAACAATTGGTTTTAACTCCATGAATTTTTTTTTTAAAGAACACCAAATGGTAAAAAAAAATCCTGACTTGGACAATGTGATGGAAAAAAAAAAAAAAACCCTACTGCAAAGGTTCAAAGAACCTGAGTTCTACTTCCCACTAAACAACTTACTGACTATGTAGAATTAGACATTCTAAGCTGTCAAAAACAACAGTACCAAGAAAAGCGCAAAATTATTTACATTTTTTTCATGTATATAATTCACACACTAAAAGTTCAGTAAAATTATACCAGATAATATTTAAAAGATAAACAAAGGTATAATTTAAATAAATAAATGTTATCATCCCCAATTTTAGTTTTGTATCTATAACCTAATGTGAAATATTTGCTCTAACTTCTAATTTTGTATCTACCACAATTTGGTGCTCAAAAAACAACTGTTTACTTATATAAGCACAATCTAACTAAAGACCAAGTAAGGTGAAGACTGTTTTCTAAAAGGTGTCTTCTTTGAGTAAGCATTGATTAAACTCCCATACAGAAATTTGACCCACTTTATAGATGAAGTTTAAGAAGAAATTTTCCATTAATAAAATCACCTTTATTTGTTTTACATTATCAATACTCTTTTAAATAGTCATAGAAGTTCAGAATATATCTGAATACTTTTCATCCAGGGATGGACAACTCCAACTAAGCATCTTTTTTAAGCCAATTTGGAAAATATTCTAGGTATAGAAATCCATTAAAACAAGCCGAGAACACTTAAGTGACTTTGTTTGCTGCCCCATCCCCCCAAAACTAACCATTACACAGTAGGTACTTTCTTATAGAATCTTCTTTGTAATATCCACTCATGAACAAAATTGTAATGCATACATGAACTGGCAGTCACCTTTCAATAAAATTCTAACTGAAATGTAGCACTACCGCATGGGAAAAAAAGAAGCTTAAATAGTTTAGATCTTTATCTCCCAGTTATCTTCTGGCAATAAGGGAAACACACTCTAACATTAATTCCCTATTTTCATAACTTCAAGAATAAGCCCCTCCAATCAGGAGCTTGAAAAAGGTGAGAGAGAAAAAGTTAAAATAAATCATTAATGACATATTTACCGGTTTGATTCGAAGCTTAGCACCCACCACTTCAAGAATGGCATGTCTTCTGGACACTCTCTTATCTGTTATCTACAGGGGGAAAAAATTAACATTTCAAACACAGTCACCTTCTAAAAACAAACAAACAAAAAACAATAACAACAACAAAAAACCCCACAGCAGTGTTTCTGAAATTAGTAGACTAGATATGAAATCTATTACTCATTCAATGACTGTATATTGAAATGACTGTCCTTGCTGAATACATATCGAAAACAACTCAGAGATTAAGAGGCCTCCCCAAAGTCACAGAAAAATAAATAGTGAAGCAGAGACTCAAGCTTGGAACCTAATAGATCCCAAAACCTTTCACGATCATTTCAAGACATATCTTTAGCAGGGATTATCAATAAAATTAACAAGATGAGAAAGAAAAAAATCTATATAATATGTATGTATCAGGAAACATTTCAAATACAGAAAATATACCATGTGTTATAATGACAAAAGATCTTAACAAGCAAGAGTCTGGTAAATGTAAAAGGTTTGACTACAAGCACTGGGGCCAGGCAGACCCAAGTCAAGCAGACCTGCACTTGAACCATGAGCAGCAGTTAAGAGGGCAGGAAGACAGGAAGAGCAGTGAGAACCAAATATTTACAGTGAAGAAACATTTAAAAAATACATTTGCTTTCTGCTTTGAGACAACTACTGCAAGTAGTGTTTTACTTATGCCCACAATCACTTCTGCACACCAAAGTTTAAAAATTGCTTGCACTTTTAAGTGTTGAAATTGCCAAGCAAGCCTTCCCTACATGGCTATTAACACAACAGTTAAGACAGATTATCTTCATGATTTGTAGTTTTATGTAATGAAAATGTTTCAATCACCAACTTTATTTAATAGCATAATTATCTGGCCTATCTCGTCATTACCTTGGTATCTGTCACTTCATCTCTAATCTTATCCACATTAGGACCAAAATTATCAGTAAAAACAGACTGCAGCAAGGCCTAAATTCAATTAAATCCACTCAGTTCAATTCAGTTCAGTCCTACTAGTTCTGCAAAAACTTGCAAAAATACGAAACTTTCAAGAATCAGTACTCATTTTTTTAACCAAAGAGCAATTCCACACTTACGGCTGTTCAGTTCAGTTCAGTTGTGTCCAACTCTTTGCCACCTCATGGATGGCAGCACGCCAGGCTTCCCTATCCATCACCAAATCCCCAAGAATACCCAAGGTCATGGCCACTGAGTCAGTGATGCCATCCAACCATCTCATCCTCTGTCATCCCCTTCTCCTCCCACCTTCAATTTTTCCCAGCAACAGGGTCTTTTCAAATGAGTCAGTTCTTCACATCACGTAGCCAAAGTACTGGAGTTTCAGCTTCAGCATCAGTCCTTCCAATGAGTATTCAGGGCTGACTTCCTTTAGGATGGACTGGTTGGATCTCCTTGCAAGGGACTCTCAAGAGTCTTCTCCAACACAACAGATCAAAACCATTAATTCTTCAGCACTCAGCTTCATAGTCCAACTCTCACATCCATACATGACCACTGAAAAAACCATAGCCTTGACTAGATGAACCTTTATTGGCAAAGTAATGTCTCTGCTTTTTAATATGCTGTCTAGGTTGATCATAACTTTCCTCCCAAGGAGCAAGTGTCTTTTAATTTCATGGCTGCAGACACCATCTGCAGTGATTTTGGAGCCCAAAAAAGTAAAGTCACTGTTTCTATTATTTCCCCATCTATTTGCCATGAAGTGATAGGACCAGATGCCATTCAGATTTCCTGAATGTTGAAATTTAAGCCAACTTTTTCACTCTCCTCTTTCAAGAGGCTCTTCAGTTCTTCTTCGCTTTCTGCCGTAAGGGTGGTGTCATCTGCATATCTGAGGATATTGATATTTCTCCTGGCAATCTTGATTCCAGCTTGTGCTTCATTCAGCCCAGCGTTTCTCATGATATACTCTGCATATAAGTTAAATAAGCAGGGTGACAATATACAGCCTTGAGTTACTCCTTTCCCAATCTGGAACCAGTCTGTTGTTCCATGTCCAGTTCTAACTGTTGCTTCCTGACCTGCATACAGATTTCTCAGGAGGCAGGTTGGGTGGTCTGGCATTCCCATCTCTTGACAGAATTTTCCACAGTTTGTTGTGATCTACACAGTCAAAGGTTTTGATACAGTCAATAAAGCAGATGTTTTTCTGGAACTCTCTTGCTTTTTCGATGATCCAACAGATGTTGGCAATTTGATTTTTGGTTCCTCTGCCTTTTCTAAAACCAGCTTGAACATCTGGAAGTTCACAGTTCACGTGTTGCTGAAGCCTGGCTTGGAGAATTTTGAGCACTACTTTGCAAGAGTGTGAGATGAGTGCAATTGTGCGGTAGTTTGAGCATTCTTTGGCATTGCCTTTCTTTGGGATTGGAATAAAAACTGACCTTTTCCAGTCCTGTGGCCACTGCTGAGTCTTCCAAATTTGCTAGCATATTGAGTGCAGTACTTTCACAGAATCATCTTTTAGAATTTGAAATAGTTCAGCTGGAATTTCATCACCTCCACTAGCTTTGTTCATAGTGACGCTAAGCTCAACTAGACTTATGGCTGTGACTATATAAAAATAGTAATATCAAGCATCACAGTGAAATAAATTTCACATATGTGACTTTTCCACAAAGCTACAGTTAATTTTTAGGACATTTTCGAAAATAAAATACCTTACAGGTGCATGTGTGTTTGTTCATTCAGTCCTGTCTGACTCTTTGCAATCCCATGGACTGTAGCCTACCAGGTTCCTCTGCCCATGGCATTATCCCAGCAAGAATACTGGAATGGGCTGCCATTTCCTCCTCCAGGGGATCTTCCGGACCCAGGAATCAAACCGGCATCTCCTGCACTGCTGCATTGGCAGGAGGGTTTTTTACCACTGAGCCACCTGGGAAGCCTACTTAAAATACACCCATTATTAGCTACAAAGGCTATTTCATAAAAAATTAAATATAACTATTTATTAAATATAAATTAAATATAAATATATTTATTAAATATAAAAATTAAATATAAACTATTAGCCTATTCAATCAGAAAAGAGGATAGAAATTTGGAGGCTCCTATATTCTTCCCATAATGTGTCTTAGTGGGCCCAAAACAGCAGTCACCTGATAATCCACTTCACCATTCACACAGATCTTATCATTTGCATAGAACTTTCACTTAAATGTTGAGCCTCACCATAACACTGTCATAAATGTTATTCACATTTTACATATTGGAAATTGAAAGTCCAGAGAATTTTAGTTGCTTGTGTAGGTCACTCTTCACAGTACTCCAATTCCATAATTAACAAAAATAAATACATGAGAAAAAGTCATGTATTATTACTCTACACCTACATGTAATCATTTAGAAATAGTTTCAAGAACTGCAAATTATTCTGGGGCAAGGAGTAAGAAGTTTCTATTTATAACTTGGGGAGTAATATCTTATTGTTAACTTCAATTATACAAATTGATCTTCTACAACAGAGTAACAAACTGTCAAATATAAAACCATGACATATAATTACAGTTCCTGTAATAGTCCAACTTGGGTTTCTTTCATTTTCAAGCCAAATTTTTGCAGAAAGCAATAATATAAAGGTTTAATGACCTCTAGTGGACACATGTTTCTTCAACAGTGTGATTTCACTGCAAGCTGTGTATTTCTATAGTACCCACAAAAGTGCTTTCGAGTCTCTGAAATTAACATCATTCAGGCATTCAGCTGCAACTGTCCCTTTTATGCCCCACCTCTAAATAACAAGTAAGTTACAAAACAATCAGCTCAGTCGCTCAGTCATGTCTGACTCTCTGCGACCCCATGGACTGCAGCATGCCAGGCCTCCCTGTCCATCACCAACTCCCAGAGTTTAATCAAATTCATGTCCATTGAGTCAGTGATACAAAACAGTAATTTATGCTTTTTCAATAGAAAGCTTAAAGGTTTAACAAATGATGTTTAAAGCTTATTTTAATTTCAGGATGGGGGTGGTAAGGGGCTTAAAGGAGTAAGGTCATAAACAGATCCTAAAGATCTGATGACCTGCTTTATGTAACAGCAATCACTGCTTTTTGTGCAGAGTAAATACCCACACATTTTTATTAACATACAAATTGTAATGGCAATTATTTATCAAGACCACAACACTGTTCTATATTTATCACATATATCTTTTCCCATCATCACAAAACCTGTGGAAGATACTACCATCTTTATTTCACAGGTGAGAATTGGAACGGCAGAGAGGTTACAGAGCCAGTAAGCAAAGGAGAGGGGCCAGGATTTGTGATTTAAAGGCACCTTCGCTCTTAGTGCTATACTTCTTTCCTCGTTATCATTATGTAAAACATCTTTTTTAGATGATTCAACATCAGCTTAACTGTCTAAACTAGGACATACTAAAAAACTAGAAATAAGACGGAATGGCTATTTATTAAGCAAGTAGACATTCTGGGAAAACTGAAGCCCTAAATAAAGCTTCAAGAAGCCTTCAGACTTCCACGCGGTCCTGTGTATTCTGAGAGCACAACCAAGTCTACCTAGACGAGCTATGTGAATTCCCAGTCGTCTATTCACAGCAGACAATAAAGCGCATAGGGTTTAGTAGGCAGTGCATTGACCATGATGTTGGTCTGCAAGTGGGAAGAGGTTAAAGAAAAGTGAAGAAATGTAAGGACTCATAGTACACTGGTTAGAGGCTACTGGGAGTAGGTTGAAAGGCGTAACATCCTTCAGAAGGTGCTAAAGGCTTACTATGGAGAATAGTATGGAAGTTCCTTTAAAAAAATAAAGATAGAGCTACCCTAAGACCCTGCAATCCCACTCCTGGGTATATATCCAGAGAAAAACATGATCTGAAAGGATACATGCACCCCAGTGTTCACTGCGGCACTGTTTACAATAGCCAGGACCTGGAAGCAACTTAAATGTCCATCAACAGGAGAATGGATAAAGAAAATGTGGTACGTATATTACAATGGAATATTCAGTTCAGTTCAGTTCAGCCTCTCAGTCGTGTCCGACTCTTTGCAACCCCATGAATCGCGGCAAGCCAGGCCTCCCTGTCCATTACCAACTCCTGGAGTTTACTCAAACTCATGCCCATCCAGTCAGTGATGCCAACCAGCCATCTCATCCTCTGTATTAGCCATTAAAAAGAGGGAAAAGCTGCCATTTGCAGCAACATGGATAGACAGTGTTACACTGAGTGAAGTAAGTCAGAGAAGGAGAAATATCGTATGACATCCCTTATATGCAGAATCTAAAAAGAAATGATACAACTGAACTCACAAAACAGAAAAAGACTCAGGAACTTAGAGGATGAACTTACGGTTGCTAGAGGGAAGGATGGGGGAAGGAACAGTTAGGGAGTTTGGGACGGCCATGTACACACTGCTATATTTAAAATGGATAATCAACAAGGACCTACTGTTTAGCACATGGAACTCTGCTCAATGGTATGTGGCAGCCTGGATGGGAGGAGAGTTTGGGGGGAAATGGATACATGTATATGTATGACTGTACCATCCCTGTTCTCCTGAAATTATTACAACAGTTTGTTAATCAGTTATACCTCATAAAAATAAAAAGGTTTTCTTCAAAAAAAAAAGATACTTACAGCTTGTCTGTTGCTAACTCACTAATTTGCAACAGAGAAAGAGAAAGTAAATGTGGCAAAATGTTAACAATTAACTAATCTAAGTTAAGGCTACATAGGTGTTTTTGTACCAGCCTTTCAACTTTTCAACAGGCCTGAAATCTTTCAAAATAAAAAGTTGAGAGGAAAATAGTTAATATTTTTAAAGTGCTGGTACATTTTCGTTTGATACTAAAAGGATTATCATTAGGTTATGGAAAAAGCAGCAAACATGATAAAAGCAGTGTGACATGATAACTGAAGTATGATTTAATTTACAGCTATGCCACTGAAATTAAGAAGCTTCTATTAGTTATATCTACTTTTTCTCTTAAAATTGATTTAGATTAAGCACCACCAACTGGTAGCCAACACACAGGAAATCACTCAGTATCTTTTTTGAATTTGTGCTCTGAAGAGTACAGGTACCCTCCATCCCCTCAGAGTCCCCAGCACTCCCTACAATCTTCCACTTAGCCCACTCCCTCTTCTGCATACCTGGCCTCCGCAGGCATTTCAATTTGTAACTCATGATTTAAACGACACCGGAACTTTTTAGATGCTAATTCTCCACATATATCATGTACACCAGATGCTGCTAGTTGCTTAATCAGTATCTACTCATTTCTTCTTTAACACTAATTTTACTTAAATTTTGTTAAGGGTAACATTATACCCAGTTAAAAACATCCAAAAGCCGAGAATTCCTCATCGTTGTAGATGGCTCAGATACTTAGTTCAAGCGCCAAGCACAAATGAAAGAGTGTGTATTACCCATGTTTTCTAGTTTCTATATCTGACGCTTTGATATCTAAGGCTTTGCTGACTAGAGAAAGACTACTTCTAAAGAGGCAGTAAAAGACTTACCCGCAAGTGCAACCTTCATACGCAAATAAACCCACTCAAAGCCACACCCCAATCTTGGCTTTATCTGATTTTTACACTGTCCTAACCACCTGGCTAGCATCAGACAATGAGAGGTGGCCCTTATAGCCCAGAGTCCAATATAATTAAATTATGATACTCTGTTTCCCTGCCTTGCCCATTCATTTCCAAGAAAACCACAAGAAAGGCTTTCCTGCAGTTCCCCTAGCTCTCTGCCTTCTGCCCTCCTCCAATCCTGTGTGGTCCTGTGTGGCACAGTGGGCCCTTATTTCTCTCTGGAATTGTAAGTCTCTCTTCAACGACTACCATCTCCTGGTCCGTGGGCCTCACCATACCTAACAAAACTATATTTCAAAACCAAGTAGAGTGTCTAGGAAGACTTGTGTGTTCCTGGTAAAAAGGAACAAGCTCAACCGGCCTACACCTTTTTCCTTCTGCCTTTCTCCTTTTCTTCCTGCTCACATGTAAACACCTCGAAGTACAGCAGTGTCTTATGAGTACAGACAGGAAAGCCACATGCAAAGCTCGACCAAGAAGGAGCAGAGAGCAGCGGTTTCTTGAACAGCTGCACTAGCCCTGGACCGATTGCCCCTGAGATTCTGTTACAGAAGAAAAATGAACTTGATTACACTGCTGTTTGTCACATTTGTTACTTGTAGCCAAAGTAATTATGATTAACACACACTACTCTAACAACTGTTACATTGATACTGGACACTGACAATAAATTCCTTTATACTCAGCCAGGCAGAGAAGGAATATTAGAAAACAGAAAAGTTAACTAAAGTGAGCATTCAAGTACAGGAACATTTTATTATTAAAAGAACAGCATAGCATACAGCAGAAGCTTAGAAAAGAAATTCTGAATACACCGGCTAAAGAATTACACTGAAATCACTCCTATCCTTTGTTAGCAACAGCCAGAATGATGGTAATTTTTCTTCAGATACTATAGAAAAACCCTTTTGCTTAAATTCTTCATGCTGTGTCTTGAATGGGGACAGGGCTCTCTGTTTTTGTTAACACTTTTGTATTTTACAGTGTGGATCCCTTATCTTTGATTTTTTAGTTTTGAATTGTGTATTTCATGTATTATGATGAAGTTTTCTCCGTTTTTAAGACATGGTGTTTGTGGAGGAAAAAAAGACATGAAAGCTTAAAAGAATCATTTGTGATTTCTTTGCCAAATATTTATTTTTGGCATTTACTGAAGTCAAACAAAATGAAGAGTTCCTTATGCTACCAGCAGAAACGTTTAAGTGTTTTGAACCAAGGTCTCTGACCTATTTGTTTGTTCCTAAAATTCTAAAAATAAAAACAAACCTGAATAAAGCAAAAGTAGAAGTAGAAAAGCTACTGGACCTTTCATTTCGTCCATATATAATATTTACTGACATGTTACAGTCCAGGGGTCACAAAGAGTCAGACACAACTGAACAACAACAGTATTTACTGAAAAATCAACATCATTTAATTTTTCTGGCAATGTTTCCTAGAGAAATTTCTGAATATCATAGACAGGAATAATATATCTCATGAATTCAATGTTACCATTTAGCCTGGTTCCTATAAACGGAAGAACAGAGAAGGGGCAAAATTAGTTTTTTTCAGAATAAACTACATAGCAAATCAAGGACTGAGATAATAAAAATTTTCTTGTACAATGCTTTAAAATTTACAGTACTTTCACATAAGATTACCTGGTTTGTTCTATCAACAACAGACAGATTCAAACTATCATGGTAGAAAACTACAGGAAATCATCTGCTTTGAGATTTGAGCCTCTATATGAGAAAACTGGAGAAGGAAATGGCAACCCACTCCAGTACTCTTGCCTGGAAAATCCCAGGGACGGAGGTGCCTCGTAGGCTATAGTCTACGGGGTCGCAAAAGGTCGGACACGACTGAGCGACTTCACTTTCACTTCCACTTTATGAGAAAATACATAAACCTAAAGAAGCATGGGACCTAGTTAGGCATAATCGGCATAAAATTCTTTCCCCAAATTTATATTGTGTAGCAAGTAAGTAAAGTGTAAAATTAAGAGCCAAATTGAAGACAGACTGGTTACTATAAACCAGTCGACACACCATAAACTCTTATCTAGAGTGCTTCCCACTATCAGGTCCAACACACACTCCAGCGCTCACACATCCACACCAAGCCTGCCATATTAGATGATAAATGGACCTTATTTTGCAACAGAGCAAAAGCTAGTTGATAGAAGACGTTTAGTATCATCGTACATGCTGCATCAGAGTCCAGCTTCTGATGCTAAGAAAGGACAAGTTTGAGAAAATGGACTTGACTTTAGTCAGAGGCAGACTCCAGTTTATCAATTATCTCTCTTTAAAAAGGTTATTACTACCAGCCCAGGTTGGGTACATGAGACAAGTGCTAGGGCCTGGTGCACTGGGAAGACCCAGAGGGATCGGGTGGAGAGGGAGGTGGGAGGGGGGACTGGGATGGGGAATACATGTAAATCCATGGCTAATTCATATCAATGTATAACAAAAACTACTGTAATGATGTAAAGTAATTAGCCTCCAACTAATAAAAAAAAATAAAATAAAATTTAAAAAAAAAAGGTTATTACTATATTGCATGTGACCTTTGAAACCTGTCAACATACTTTCTCCTATGACTAATGGTATAAATTAGAGTGAGTTTATCAGGCTACCTCACAAACACCTGCGTAATCCACAATAGTAATGAAATATGGATCATTTAGACCTTTAAAAGTAAAATCCAATACTTTCTGAGCTCCTAATTCAAGGTTGCTGAATTGTTAGCCAATATAATGGAATTGTGCTGACTTGCTGCTGTTGCAATGTCAACTTACTCAACCTGTTTGGCTTGCAATTCCGCTTACACAGTGAATGCTATTCAAATTTGAGAACATCATCCTCATCTTTAATATGTTACGATAGAGGCAACATAGTGAATAAAAACATAAACACAGCTTAGGAAGATAAAACAGGGTCTAAATCTCCACTTGGGACTTTGGTAAAACATCTGTTAAAGACTATTCTGTGCAAGGCATTCTACTTAGCGTGTCTAGAAGTGGTTTTCAAATCTGGTTTCTCAACAGGATCATCTTCAGAGCTTTTAAAAATACAGATACCCAGAGACTATCTACAGAATCAAATAACCAGAGAAAAGAGTTTGGACAGAGGTCTGGAGGCAAGTGAGAAGGCAGCGTATTTACATCCAATAGTCCACAGGGGATGATAATTTAAAGACACTGACTTAGAAATAAACACATGTGAAAAGCAATTCACTGCACACCCATTAGAACAGCCAAAATCCAAACCACTAACAACACCAAATGCTGGTGAGGATGATGAATGACAGAAGCTCTCGTCCACTGATGGTGGGAATGATTGGTGCAGCCACTTTGGAAGACAGTTGGCAGTTTCTTGCCACACTAAACACGCTCTCACCACACCAGCCAGCAGCTGTGCTCCTCATCATCATTTTTCCAAAAGGACTGGAAACTTGTGTTCACACACAAACCTGCAATGGATGTTTATAACAGCCAAAATGTGGGAGTGACCTAGATATCCTTTGGTGGGCAAATGGATAAACTCTGAAACATCCAGACTGTGAAACATATCACTCATCATTCAAAAACAATGAAAATACATGAAAAGAAACCAATCTGAAAAAAAGTCTACATATACATACTGTATGATGTCAATGATATTATTTTCTGCAACAGGTAAAACTATGCAAATGGTTAAAGTTCAGTAGTTGCTAGGTGTTGGGAGGGAAGGAAAGATGGACAGAACATTAAGAATTTTTAGGGCAGTATTCTCTAATACTACAGTGGTAGATACATGTCATTACATATTAGTCAAAATCTATGGAATGTACACCAAGAGTGAACTCTAGTGTAAACTGTGGATTTTGGGTGATAATGACAGGCCAAAACAGGTTCATCAAATGCACCACCATGGTAGGGGATGCTGATAGAGGGGAAGATGGTACATGCGTGGGGGCAGAGGGTATCTGGGAACTATTTTCTGCTCAGTTCTGCTGTGAACTTAATAAAGACTATTTTTAAAAATAAAGACCCAGAGGAATCGGGTGGAGAGGGAGGTGGGAGGGGGGATCGGGATGGGGAATATATGTAAATCCATGGCTGATTCATGTCAATGTATGACAAAAACCACTATAATACTGTAAAGTAATTAGCCTCCAACTAATAAAAATAAATGGCAAAAAAAGAAAACTAGTGCATACTGTTAAATGTAAAAGTTAAACAGAATCACTGCTTTAATGTGATCATCCCACAAGTCTACTCACCCTTACCCAATTATTCAATATGCCATACACTTTCCAAACTCAGAGCCTTAAGTCATACATTCATTTAGCCTGAAGGGCCCTTCCCTTCCTACCACTCACTCTCCACCTACCAAAACTCTAGCTGTTCTATCACTTCAAAGTCAGCTCAACACGTCACTGATTTCACAAAGTCTTCTCTGACCTCCTCATCTAAGTTGTGGGTTCCTTCCTACACCTTTCTGTAGGTGTAGGAGTCTTCTGTTTGGCTTAAGGTACTGAAAAAGCTTTTAATGTGACCTCTTAAAAATCAGAGGTTATAGTGCAAGTTTGATGCATAAAGCAGGGCACTCAAAGTTGGTGCTCCAGGACAACCCAGAGGGATGGGATGGGGAGGAAGGAGGGAGGGCAAAGTCGGTGCTCCAGGACAACCCAGAGGGATGGGATGGGGAGGAAGGAGGGAGGGGCTTCAGGATGGGGGACACATGTGCTCCTGTGGCTGGTTCATGCTGCTGTATGGCAGAAACAACCAAAATAGTGCAAAATAATTAGCCTCCGATTTAATTTTTTTTTAAATCAGAGGTTATATCTAAAAATCTAGATTTCTTACTACCTTTGAGAAAAACAATGTTACCAGGTCCCAACAGTTACTCCATTACCAGGCAGCACAAGCTGCATTACAGATCCCTCTCCTGGTGGCTCCCCAAGCCCACAGCAGTGTCATTCATGATACCGCTGTCATCTATCACATCTCCATGTCACTCTCCTTATGCTCTTCCACTTCACTCACTTGAAGGGTCTGTCTAGCTCCCCTTTCTAGTTACTTGCTTCTGCATCTCTCATACCCACTAACTATAAGTCTCCTGAAAGCAAGGACTTATTTCTCCTTCATTCTTCCCATCTAACTAGATTCATGAACTATTTCCTGAGTTTGCTAATTAGTCAACAAAATAGGAAAAATGTAAACAATCCATCATGGATGTTGCTCCTTAAGCTTTAGCAGTTGGCAGCGCTGCCTCTTTAAAATATTTATATCCACTTCAAAACTCCATGCTGTCCTTTTTACACCTAAGTTGCAAGTAGGCTCTTAACGAGGTTTGGAAGAGTGGATTTGAGAAACAGAAATCATGTGTTGAAGGCCTACTATGTGCCAGGAATTATACTAGGCTCAGTAACTGAGGGAGGGGCAAAACTCCCCCGCAGCTAGGAGTGCTTGGCACATCCCCACGGACAAATCTTGCTGGACCAAGTAGAACTAGCATTCCAAGACAGTGAGTGAGTTTTGGCAACAAGGAAGAACGGTGCAGGGGCTCCCCAGATGGCACCAGTGGCAAAGAACCACCGGTCAATGCAGGAGCCATGAGAGGCTGGGGTTCGATCCCTGGGTCAGGAAGATCCCCTGGAGGAATGCATGATAACCCACTCCAGTATTCTTGCTTGGAGAATCCCACAGACAGAGGAGTCTGGCGGGCTACAGTCCAGAGGGTCACACAGAGTCACACACAACTGAAGTGACTTAGCACACACACACAGTAACAGCGCAGAGTTGCCAGGCTTGGGAGTGGTTACTTTGTATTAATATAAACTTTGTGGAACACACAACAGGAGTTAACTGATGCCTAGGGAAGAGTCTGCACTAGAGGCCAGGACTATCCCCACCCCTCACTGGGCGCCCCTTCCCTTTTTAATTAGAACAATAGATTCAATTACATCTGCCTTCAGGAAATCTCACTAGATACCTGGTGCTATCCTATTTCCCTGGAAGAAAACAGATCATTAAGGAATGTGCCCTATAATCCCTGCTTTCGAATAAGGACAATGTGAAACCGGAAAGAGTAGTTTTCATTAAGAGTATAATCAGATTTAATTAAAGAAAAACCATAAAGCAAATAATTTGGTTTAATGGTATTCTGCTGAGATGCTGTAAAATCTTTAATTTTTTATTTAAGATAGTTGTAGGTTCATGGTGATATTATTACAAAAAGAATTCTTGTACTGCTCATCATTCCCCCCAGCAGTAACATCTTGCAAACCTATAGTACAGCAGCACAACCAGATATTGACATTGACACAGTGAAGATACAAAACAAATTCCTCATTACTGTTTTACAGGCATACCTGATTCCCTTCTTGCTCCCCTCACCTCTTCAGTAAGCTCTGGCAACCATATTAGTTCCCATTTTTATAATTTGTCATTTCAATAACATCATGTAAGTGAAACCATACAATATGTGACCTTTGGAGTTGGCTGTTTTCATCCAGGATAATTCCCTAGAGATTCATCCTGCTGCAAAACCTTTTGTTTGGTGATCAGGAACCAGAATTACAACTTAGTAAAGAAAAGACCTTGGGTTCCCTGAGGATTCACTCTAAAGCAAAGGGCACAAGAAAATGAAATTTCACTGTGTTCTGTTATCTACAAGAGTTCTAAGCTTTCCCCCACTGTAAAAACATGAAGACATTCCCACTGCCAAATTATTTTACCACAAAGAATGCTTAACACATTGGAATTATAAACGTAAGGTTGTGGCCATGAAGGTTTGTGAAATTTGTTTCCAAAAGACATGACTAATTAAGAGAGGTAAAAAAAAAATCATCCTGATTATTATTATTCACTTCTGATAGATATGAATTAAAATAAACTCCCTGAGTTTTCTGACTTAGAACTATGTCTGTGCTCTCTCACACACCATGAAAAAAAAAAAAAAAAAAAAAACCCTCACTGAAATTGCTGTTGTTTGAAACTGCAGCCCTCATGTGGAGTTTTAAAACACTGTAGAGAAGAAACACCTGTCAGCTCCAAATTTTTGAAAACCACATGGTGATTTGTTTGTTCTTCAAGGTTTTTCTTCAACACATCTAGTATCATTCACTTCTAATACCCACCAAATTTGGAAACAGAATCTCACCATCAATGACTATTCAAAAAGGAAAAACTAAATCCTGACCAGGTAACTGACTTCCTATTCCTTACCATTTTTAAAAACAGAAACCAAATAAGCTTGTCTCACATTAGCAAACCTATTAGCAAAGATCAAGCTACAAATAATGAAGGGTCTGTGACCTGGTGCCAAATTTATAAAACAGAGGCCTAAAATTCACCCATCATTTAACCCAATCCATAGTACTCTACATTAATTATACGATTTGTTGAGTAAATTAAAACTCATTAGTAACCAGACATAAGATTTCTAGATGAAGCAGATACTCTATTTCTAATTGAGATAAAATGAGAGAGAGAAGTAGGGAGAGAGAGAAGTAGGGAGCTAGAGAAAGAGGAATAGACCGGGAGGGAGGAGAGGAAAGGAGGGAAGGGAATAAGAAAGGAAGGAAAACAGAGGGAGAAAACCTCCCAAGCAGTTATTCCAAAGGTTTGTATATAATAGACTATGGAGAAAAGTAATACACATTTAAGTGGAAAAAAAAAACAGCAAGTGAATTTGAAGTTTCTCAATAATCCCACTACATATACATATACTCACACTCCTCTAAAACTAATTTCCCCATCACCGCCTTGAACCACCTTTCCTTTTTCTGCCTGGAAAGGGGTCCTAAGCCTAATACCAATGGTTCCATTTAGACACTGGCGGTTAATCAGGGTAAGTGACCAGACTCCTTACTTCCAGGTATAGGCTCACTGATACAGCTTTGTTCAGACAGTCCAAGAGAAAACTGGAGGGCAAGTATCCATTTTATCTCTGTGTGCACCCGCAGTGCTAGGGTCTGCAGATGCGCAGCATAAAGTGGCCAGTAAACAAGATACGTTGCATGTCGAGAAAACAATATATATGTATTTAGTGAGAGATCGACAAATTTCCAGAACGTTACAGGCAAGTTTTCTAACTCCTAAACACCCTAGAGGAAGAATACATAACCCAGTTGCACTCTGTTACCCAAAATCTTGTGTGTGTCCCTTAAATAACTCGCTCAATTTTCTCATCTGAACAATGAAGATAAGAGCACCCAACTCAAAAAGTTTGGAAAGGTTTAAAGAAGCTGGTACAGGTAGTCTTTAGATCAATGCCTGGAATTCTACACACTACATAAAGGTGAGTCACTGACGTTACTGAAAAAGATTATTACAATAAAAGTAACGCCCAGACAGTACCACCAGAGGGGCCAAAGCTTAAAAGAAATTATTCTAGAAAAACTAAGATCAGAGGTTGGCAGACTTTTGCTGTTAAGGGCCAGAAATTACTATAAATATCGTGGCTTATCAAGCTAACAGGCAATATTCCCAACCCTTAGAGAAATTCTTCTCCCTTAAAGGCTAATATGGGTTTTTTTGTTTACATTTTTAAATCTGAGAAGCATTCTTAGTATGTGGGTCCCAACAATTGCTGGCTGGATTTGGAGCCAGGGACGTAGTCTGCCGACCTCCGGGTAAAACACTAACGACGATAATCCAGGTCAGTGCTTTTTAAAGGCAGCAGAAGGAAACGTCTGCGAGTTAGTTCAAGTTGACTGAAAAACGTGCTGCCTTCAAACTTCTAAAATCCAGAAAGGCCTGCCCGGAGCGGTAGGGAACCCGGGCAGGACCCAGAGTAAGGCCTCAGGAGCCCGCCGGGACCTCGCGGTTCTCCGGGGCCGCCGAACCCCCGCCACACTTACTCCCAGCAGCGGCCCGCGGCCGATGACCGTCTCCCCGGGCGCCAGGGCCACCCGGGGGCCGCCGTCCTGCGGCTGCAGCTCGAAGCCCCCGGACATGGCGGCGAGGATTAAATAGACCCCTTCGCAAGGGGCGAGACCCTGCAACCGTTTCCGCCTTCCAACGACAGGCCCAAGGCCCAAGCAGGCCCCAAGAAACACAGGAGGAGGTAGAGCAAAGACTGCCCTCGAGTGTGCCCCGGCTCCGCGGAGCTGGGGCCCCACCGAGGGGGACCGAACCCCGCCCCTCCACTCCGGCCAGTGACGTACTCAGGGAATCCCCTTTCACACCGCCTCCAATCGGTCTTTTAAAAGCCCCGGTTACCCAACCCCCACTCCCCCCCAGCCCTTCTCACCGCCCACCCGGCTCGGAGGACGCCGGTCTTTGTAGTCCATGACGCCTTCCCTTCTCCTCCACTGTCGATCTCAGGCGCCCCTGGAAAACTACCAATCCCAAGAGGCAACGCGCGCCCCTCTCCGCGCCTGTGCGAAATCTGAGTCAGCAAGGCGGGGCTAGAGTGGGTGGGAAGAAAGGGACTGAGGGAAGGATTCGAATTCTGGACAATTTAAATCGCGGATCGAGAGGTAGCAGCTTTCCAGTAGGTAGGAGGGGGTCTTCCCTTTGCGCTGACATCTGGCAGGCGTAATCCGGGGTGCGGCCCTGGCCCTCGCACAGCCTCTGCTCGGCCTACCGGAGCTGCGGTGACAGTCGGTGCTGACAGTTGTTATTGTTTACCTGTCAATGCCCAGGTATTCTTTGGACTCAGACAGCTGCTGTCGGCGCCGGGCATGCCAGGAGGGTGGTTCAGATGGGACGTGGGGTCATTCACTCCGGCCTGCAGTGTCTGCCTGGGGTGGAGGCTCCCCGAAAGCCGGGCGTCTGCCCTGCTTTACGATTCCTCCCTCCGTGTGGCACCTGAAAGAGGGGTGATCTGTCACCTAATTAGAGAGGTAATTTAGCAAAGTTTGGTTTAGAAAGAAGAGGATAGGTTTCTAGACATCCAGGCAAAATGGGACTCAGAAGAAGAAAAATGCCTAGTGGGGTTTAGGCACCCCCATCTGTTAAATTGAAATGCTTTCGTCTGCCTCGTGTGGAATAATTGTAACGGGAGGACGTATTTATCTCCAGGGAGATCTTAGGAGAAACAACAAATGTGCGTTTAAATGCACAGTAACTTTCTCCTAGTATGAGATTCTTTTCAAGAATAGAGTAGTTTGGCTTTAGTTTATATTGATGAGGGCTAGAGGGTGGAAGAGCAAAAACTTGACTTATGAACTTATTTTTTGCAGTTTGCTTTCTTACTTCCCCAAACTCTCAAGAGGAAATCCTCTGTTGAAGTCAGACATTAAAATTCTGACCACTGTAGCCAACTTGGATCATAACCAAATGAACGGGAGCATCTGTGGTATTGACAGGTATAGAAACATATAGGTGAGTAGCACATCTAGATCATTGGAAAAGACCCTGATGCTGGGAGGGATTGGGGGCAGGAGGAGAAGGGGACGACAGAGGATGAGATGGCTGGATGGCATCACCGACTCGATGGACATGAGTTTGAGTATACTCCGGGAGTTGGTGATGGACAGGGCGGCCTGGAGTGCTGCAATTCATGGGGTCTCAAGGAGTCGGACACGACTGAGCAACTGAACTGAACTGAACTGAACTGAGCACATCTAGAAAGGGGAATATGTCATTAGCTAAGATAAATGAAGTATTAGCTATATCTGAAACCTCTCCTGCACCAACACCCCTCACTATAAAAGGCAGTACAAACTGGAATAAACTGATTTTAAGTAAATATGAACTGTCTTTATATGCCAAAATACCGCCATACTTTCAACTGATATCAGGAGCCTAAACCATGCACCTTAGGCAAATTAGCTCAGACTGGACTTTCAATCTTTAGTCATGTGCTTTACCTAGATGCGTTACAAATATTGTTTATAGTTGTTAGTCACTGTCGTTTGATGGCCTTAATGACTAGTTATCTTAGTCTGTAATTAACTATCCATGTGGAATAGCCTCAAGAAGCTATTTCTAAAACACAACTCTTATAACTAATTGAATATCTGAGATTTTGTCAGTATAGCCCAGACCTCAACCTCTTATCAATTTCAGACAGCATCTGTGTCAAATGTGAGTATTTACCTATTAAGTGCAAGTAGATAAATAATTCTTATATAAACTACTGAAAATTCATTAGGTTTGTCATTAAGTCACAAGTTATAAGTGAAAAACTTAAAGACAAGGCATTTGTTCCCACAGACTAATATTCAATGAGTTGAGTAGAACTGAAACATATACATTTTCAAAAGTTTTTTCAATCAATACTTGGAATAGAATGTGTTCTCACCATAGTTGTTTCTACTACTAAAAATAAATTATAGACTGAATGTGAAGAATCACATCTCTTTTTCAGATAATTTTCTTTGGGAGTAGAAAAACAAATGTTTAGAAAGAAACCCATTTACCAAAAATATCTAAAAAGAAGAAAAGGAGTAGCATGTGTTGCATGTCTCCTGTGTTCAGTTCAGACGTAGAGCTAGATTCTTCACTCATCATCTCTGGTCATCCTTGTAAGAAGACACACCAGATTAGCATCACTGGCTCCATCTGACAGACTGAAGAGCTCAAGTCAAGAAAGTTAAAGTTCATTAAATCTAACCATGAAAGTATCTGGCTCAAAGGGACGTCTACAGTCTGATCTAAAGGCAGTGAATATTTTTAGCCTTTGCCTTTCAGGTTATATATGAGGATAATTCACTAAAATACCAAGCTATGAAGAAAAACTCCAAGAGAAACCACGCTTCAAGAATTTCTGACATAGAATTGAACTCTGTGGATGCTGAAAAGGAAAAAAAAGAGTGTCAAAATAATTTTGTTGAACTGCTGCCTCCAGAAGTTACTTTTAAAATTTTCAGTCAGCTAGACATCCGGAGCTTGTGCAGGGCTTCGGTGACATGCAGGAGCTGGAATCATGCAATAAGACACAGCGACTCCTTGTGGAAACCTCACTGCCTGACTGTAAGAGCTGTCTGTCAAAGAGAGATAGATGACGATCTAGAGAGTGGTTATCCCTGGAGGGTAAGTTTAACCTTTGCGATCTGAAGCCCTCTTGACAATATGGTGGTCTGTTTGAGCCACGCTCTACCTTCTGGCTTGAAGGAGGGAGGATTTCATATACAGAATGACACACAGAGTGGGTTGACTTTGGGAGTTAAAGTCAAATTATATTCTTTTCCTGCAAAAAGGATATCTCCCATCTATCCTTTTGAATTTGGGGGGCATTTACCTCATAAACCACAATGGCTACTTCATTTTACTCCACCTATCCAAAAACCCCAGCAAACTGTGTAACTCACACTGTTCTGTACGTACACACACACACACATTTATTAATAGATGTGTGTATCAATGCAAATATTTAATCTTTTCAGCCTTTCAGTCAGCTTCTCTAGCTTCAAACAAACTCATTCACCAACCCCTGACTACCTTCTTTAACAGTGGTGGTAGTTAGTAGTAGTAATAGTGTTAGTCGCTCAGTCATGTCTGACTCTTTACCATGGACTGTAGCCAGCCAGGCTCCTCTCTCCATGGAATTCTCCAGGCAAGAATCCTGGAGTGGATTGCCATTAACAATGGTGGTTTACTTCTTTCAGGTCATACTACTGAGGAATTACCAGAAGAGTAAAGTGAAACATGAGTGGCTAACTGGCAGATACAGCAACATATGTTCTCCTGTCAGCCTACCAGAAAAAATCATGTACCCAATGGATGCAGACACTTGGGGGGAAATTCTAGAAGCAGAATTGGAAAGATAAGCAGAAAACTCTCCTAACTTTGAGAGTTTAAAACCAAAATGACTCTTAGATTATAAAAAGTATGTCTTTAACCGTCCATTTTTTTGTTTGCATTTTTATTATTTAACATTTAAAAGAAAACTAAATAGAAAATATAAAAAATAAAACTTTGTTTTCATTTTGCACTTCAGGTAAAATAATGTCTTACCTAAATGTTTCTGGTTTTACTGTAATGTGGAAAAATCATGAAATGTTATTTATATAAAAATCCTATACTGATAGGGTGATTTCAAAATGTATTATTTCATGTATTTGTGTTGGTCTGTTGTAGTACTTCAGTATTTTAATGATTAAAGAGTTTTATTAGTGTTCTCTGCTTAATGATAATTTGAAAATTCAAGAAACAATGTGAAGGAACTGATTTAGAGATTTATTAATTAGTAGACATAGTTAGGCTCATGGGAAAAATCCCTAAATGAAATTAATAGCAATATGTTTAAGTGTATAATAAATGTATATTTTAATAACTTAAAATTTTCCATTTCAGTGGAATCAGATTGAATTGTCAAACACTGAAAATATTTTATGTTAAACATGTGGTTTAATTTTAAATGAGTCCAACAAGAGAACTAAAATTTGTGAGATTAAGTTCCTCATTACTTGCCTACAAACCTTGAAATACTCTCAGGGGCTGAAATGTATGGAAAGTGCCATCAGAACCTCCACACTGTTTTTCTTGGTAAAACTTATCTTCTTTCTGACATCTTGTAGCACCATCTAGTGTACTTCTTGTAGATAACCAAGAAAAAGGACCAGCTCCTTTTTGTTTTTCCACATTTAAAAGAAAAGAAAATATTATTAACAAGAAACCTATATACTTGACTGTTAGAGTTTATAGCTTCATAGGAACCTTTAACTTTTGTTCTCTTTTACTTAAAAGTAGATGATATATTCGTGGTACCAGATTATTCAGTCTGAAACTGTGATCAGCACCATAGGTAACGTGACTACAAAACATTTTAGTTAGTATGGGATTTTCTTCTTAAATTATGCTCTATCGCATGAAAAGTAAGAGTCCAGGAACTCAATATTTAACAAGTCAACAAATATGAGGAATATGTCCTGCTATATACAGATTCCCTTTGTTGAATCAAGTAGGTGATGATTGGTTCAGTTCAGTTCAGTTCAGTCACTCAGTCGTGTCCGACTCTCTGCGACCCCATGGACTGCAGCACGCTAAGGTTATCTCCTACTATCTTCTTGGGGGTAGAAGGGACCTTGAAGATCAGACAGTCCAGTCTCTAGGATTATTCGGTAATCCCCACTATAGGAATGTTCTTTCCACTCACCATTAATTCTCTTCTTCGTAAATTCTTTTGTACAGTGTATCATCTTAACCTGGAAACCACTCCTACCTTCTACCATTCTGCATTAAGTGACCCTTTTAAGGTTCCGTAGTTCTTTGTACATACCATTCTCAAAGCTGTCATACTACATTAAATTGTCTGTTTGATTTGTGTATCTCCCCCATTAGATTGTGAGCCGCTTAATGGCAGGGACCATTTATTTATTTTTGTGTTCCCAAACCTGAAACATAGTAGATATTTCATAGAGTTGTTAAATTATTTTTATATTATTTATTTTAATCCTACCCAGAATGTAAAATAAAAATAACATATTTTAGTAGATAATATTGTACTGAAATGCAATGTACAAACCCATAAGATATATGGGATGCTTAATATTAATGCTAGTGTATGAAGAATTATTCTTGTTTTCTTAAAAGCTATAAGAGAAAAATAGGAAAGAAGAAATATTTTTTGAATAAACACTTGAAAATGTACTTTACCCAAAAGTGTCATTCATTTTTAAATATGGATCATCCCAATCAGTTTTAAATATTGTTAAATGAGTAATCTTTGGGTTTTGTCTTATACCATTTTTATACCATTAAAATAATTCTTTGTATAATAAGTTATTACTGTGATTACAGTCTACACTGAAAGGAAAGTTTTGGAACTTAATGATAAGTTTATGGAATGGGTTTAGAATGAGTTGTACATTTATCAGATCAAGTCATTAGCATCTGAGAATGTGTGTGGGTGGACTCAAATGAAAAAGAGTGCTTTAACTCAGAGATAAAATAACATGTTATATATACATAATCTGTAAAGAGGCAAGTTTATTAGGGAAGAGTATTAAGGAATTTCCAGTGTTGCTTAATGTTTGATCAGTTCAAGATCTAGTTTTTTGTAGTTGCTTTTAGCAACCTTTTTTCAGTTGCTTCTAGTTTATAACTCAGTCTTCAGTTCAGTTCAGTTCAGTCACTCAGTCATGTCCAACTCTTTGCAACCCCACAGACTGCAGCAACAGACATCACCAACTCCCAGAGTTTACTCAAACTCATGTCCATTGGGTCAGTGATGCTATCCAACCATGCAATCATTGTCCCTTCTCCTCCCAGCATCAGGGTCTTTTCAAATGAGTCAGTTCTTCGCCATCACGTGGGGAAAATTTTGGAGTTTCAGCTTCAGCATCAGTCCTTCCAATGAATATTCAGGACTGATTTCCTCTAGGATGGACTGGCTGGATCTTGTTGCTGTCCAACGGACTTTCAAGAGTCTTCTCCAACACCACAGTTCAAAAGAATCAATTTTTTGGTGCTCAGTTTTCTTTATAGTCCAACTCTCACATCCATACATGACTACTGGAAAAACCATCTCTTTGACTAGACGGACGTTTGTTGGCAAAGTAATGTCTCTGCTTTTTAATATGCTGTCTAGGTTGGTCATACCTTTTCTTCCAAGGAACAACCATCCTTTAATTTCATGGCTGCAGTCATGAAATCATCTACAGTGATTTTGGAGCCCAAAAAATATAAAGTCGGTCGCTGTTTCCATTGCTTCCCCATCTCTTTGCCATGAAGTGGTGGGACCAGATGCCATGATCTTAGTTTTCTGAATGTTGAGCTTTAAGCCAAACTTTTCACTCTCCTCTTTCACTTTCATCAAGAGGCTCTTTAGTTCTTCTTCACTTTCTGCCATAAGGGTGGTGTCATCTGCATATCTTAAGTTATTGATATTTCTCCTGGCAATCTTGATTCCAGCTTGTGCTTCTTCCAGCCCAGCATTTCCTCATGATGTACTCTGCATATAAGTTAAATAATCAGGGTGACAATATACAGCCTTGACGTACTCCTTTCCCTATTTGGAACCAGTCTGTTGTTCCATGTCCAGTTCTAACAGTTGCTTCATGACCTGCATACAGATTTCTCAGGAGGCAGGCTGTATGGTCTGGCATTCCCATCTCTTGAAGAATTTTCTACAGTTTGTTGTGATCCACACAGTCAAAGGCTTTGGCATAGTCACTAAAGCAGAAATAGATATTTTTCTGAAACTCTCTTGCTTTTTTGATGATCCAACAGATGTTGGCAATTTGATCTCTGGTTCCTCTGCCTTTCCTAAATCCAGCTTGAACATCTGGAAGTTCACATTTCGTGTACTATTGAAGCCTGGCTTGGAGAATTTTGAGCATTACTTTGCTAGTGTGTGAGATGAGTGCACTTGTGTGGTAGTTCGAGCATTCTTTGTCATTGTCTTTCTTTGGGATTGGAATGAAAACTGACCTTTTCCAGTCCCATGAACACTGCTGAGTTTTCCAAATTTGCTGGTATATTGAGTGGCAGCACTTTCACAGCATCGTCTTTTAGAATTTGAATAGCTCAACTGGAATTCCATCACCGCCACTAGCTTTGTTTGTAATGATGCTTCCTAAGGCCACTTGACTTTGCATTCCAGGATGTCTGGCTCTAGGTGAGTGATCACACCACTGTGATTATCTGGGTCGTGAAGATCTTTTTTGCATAGTTCTTCTGTGTATTCTTGTCACCTCTTCTTTGTATCATCTGCTTCTGTTAGGTCCATACCATTTTTGTCCTTTATTGAGCCCATCTTTGCATGAAATGTTCTGTTGGTATCTCTAATTTTCTTGAAGAGATCTCTGAGTGAGTGAAAGTCGCCCAGTTGTGCTGACTCTTTGCGACCCCATGGACTATATAGTCCATGGAATTCTCTAGGCCAGAATACTGGAGTGGGTTGACTTTCCCATCTCCAGGGGATCTTCCCAACCCAGGGATCGAACCCAGGTCTCCTGCATTGCAGGTGGATTCTTTACCAGCTGAGCCACCAAGGAAACCCAAGAGAATATTGGAGTGGGTAGCCTATCCCTTCTCCAGCAGATCTTCCTGACCCAAGAATCAAACCAGGATCTCCTGCATTGCAGGCGAATTCTTTACCAACTTGAGCTATGAGAGAAGAGATCTTTAGTCTTTTCCCCTTCTATTGTTTTCCTCTATTTCTTTGCATTGATCACGGAGGAAGGCTTTCCTATATCTCCTTGCTATTCTTTGGAACTCTGCATTCAAATGGGTATATCTTTCCTTTTCTCCTTTGCCTTTCACTTCTCTTTTTTCACAGCTATTTGTAAGGCCTCCTCAGACAACCATTTTGCCTTTTTGCATTTCTTTTTTTTGCGGATGGTCTTGATCCCTCCTCCTGTACAATGTCACAAACCTCCATCCATAGTTATTCAGGCACTCAGAGCTGCGGCTGCGTGGCGCTGGAGTGGCTGTGAGGAGATACCCCATGTCCAAGCGCAGAGAAGCCCCAGCAAGACAGTGGGGTGGGAGGTGGTGAAATCGTGTTTAGAATCAAACCCAATCTTAGAGCAGGATAATCATTAATAAAATCTATGGGAATATAAACCTTAGACCTTAGAATAGTCAAGTATAGAAGCCTAATTTGAAAAATATACCCCTAACCACTTTAATTTCATCTTTGCTTTGGCTTTACATAATATCTTCTCTCCACAACATCAAATGCCCTAATAATATTAACAAAAATAAGATGAGTAGTAACACTAGGATATGATTTGCAAAGAATAATATATAACAGTGGACGATCACACGTTTTTATTTAAAGTAGAACTGAAAAAACAAAACCATCAAATGGATGAAATTAGGTAAACAATGGGCAAAGCTGATTAATTATAATAGCCAACATTTATTGAATGCTTGCTCTGCTCCAAGCATTGTGCTAATGCAGGGGTTTCTATTATTCTATATCCATTTTATGCATGAGGGAACTGAAAATTAGAGAATAATCTTACCTACCTAGTCCAACCTCACTTCCCAGCACCTATAAGAATATGTAATACATAGTAGGCACTCATTAAATTTTTATTTTGAACAAATTAAAAACTAATCTGAAAACAAGTAGGTCAAATAGAAGAGCCAAGAATATTCCTTCAACTTTTTATTTTGAAAAATTTCAAACCCACAGAAAAATAAAAATATATGACAAAAACCCTTTGTATGACCTTCACCTAGCTTACTACTTGTTAACATTTCCACATTTATTAATCACTTTTGCCAAAGCATTGAAAATAAGTTGCAGACATGATACTTCACCCTTAAATACTTCAGCAAGCATCTCCTAAGAATATGTAGTCTCCTAAATATTAATATAACTTCATTAGCATATCTAAAACTTTTTATATTATTTCAGTAGTCATCTAATTTACTATCCCTATTTAAATTTATCCAATAGTTCCAAAAATACATTTCATAGATTTTTTTCCAATTAAAAATCCAGATATGGTTTACGCATATCATTTTTTTATGTTTCTTCAATCTCTTTTAAATAGAAATATCTCCATGCCTTTGGTTTTGTTTTTTAGGATATTGACTTTTTTTTTAAGAATTCAGGTTGGTTATCTTATAGAATGTTCTATAACTGATTTGTCTGATTGTCCCTTCATGATCTGATTCAGCTAAAACATATTCAACAATTAGACTACACAGGTGATGTAATATACTTCTTACTGTACCTCATTAAGAAACAGGTGATACCCCATTGTTGCACTACATGGAAGGAGAATTTGATCAATTGCTTGAGGTGATAATCACCAAATCTCTCTATTTAAAGTGATAGAACTAAGACTTTCTTTCCATAGAGCTAAGACTTCTTTTCCATAGAGCAAAGACTTCTTTATTCAACAACTCATTTCTAAATTATTGCCTTACTCTATGCTAAATGCTTTATAAGACATTATCTTACTTCATCTTCATAATTAGACTTTTAAAGACCATAGGAAAGCATCACTAAATTCTTTGCCAGGCAGTCTAAAACATAAAAAGGAAATGTAAACCTACTATTTACACTCAAATCTCTCCAACTTCAGATATCAAGCTTTTAAACCCTATGGTGGTGGTAGTCGCTATGTCGTGTCCTACTCTTGTGACCCCATGGACTGTAGCCTGCCAGGTTCCTCTGTCCATGGGATTCTCCAGGCAAGAATACTGGAGTGAGTTGCCATTTCCTTCTCTTTTAACCCCTATATAGTATCTTTTGTAAATTCAACAATTTGTTCTTATGTTGAGACAACATGACAGGCTAAGACTAACAAATAACATCTCCCATTACAAATATATAGAGGTTCTATATGAAATTAATTTTAAATACATAGTACTTACATTTCAGCTAGTAGCAGAACAGATAATTCTGTCAAGATTTCCTTCTTAGGACAATTAGAAAACCAGATTGGGGTGGGGGTTAATCTATTTGAAGGCATCCCAGAGCTAATAAGATAGCAAAGAGATATTGGACCAATTTCTGGGGAAAGAAAGAAAATCAAAGAGGTAAGCCAATGATTGAGGTTAATCTTGCCATGAAAACATTTGCCAATTTCTGCAGGGGGAGCTGAGAGATTTAATAGATTTTGAAAGTCTGCAAGACTACAAGGACGATGAGTGGAATCTAGAACTCGTTAAGCAAAAGAGAACCAGTAACCCCTCTCCTTAGTAATCTACTTTCTTATGGTTTGGGACTCAGAAGGACAGCACCCTAGGAAAGGAAGTGACCTGGAAGTACATAAAAAAAAAAACTATGCACCTTCAAAACATCTCAGCCTCTGAAAATGGAATGATAGGATCCCAGAAGAAGAATGCCCTAGACACCCTGGCAAAGAAAAGAAAAGTTCTTCCTGGAGAAAGATATCAACATTATCAACATTTTAGGCTTTATATTATCTCTACGAGCATTGTAAAATATTGATGTTGATGTGTATACACACACACAGGAGGAGACATTATAAAGAATAAAACGAATATCATTGTTGAAAAACACAATAGAAAAAATCCACAGTTGTAGTTATTAGATGAGGTCTCCAAAAAAACAAAGCTTGAGGTAATCAGTGACATAAAATGCATGTTGAGAAATTCAGCAGAGAAATGAAAATTATAAAAAGAGCCAAGTGGGAATTTTACAGCTAAAAAATAAAATGACATGTTAAGAAAGCAATAGATTGGTTTAGCAGAAGATTAAACACAGCTGAAGAGAGGAGAAAGTATGAATGAATCTGAAAATAAGTACAAAGAAAATATCCAGAATGATGCAAAGAGCGAAAAAGGAGGAAAAATACAGAAAAGGGAATAGTGGGAAAACATTTATAATGAAGTGAGAAACTCTATACATGTTCAAGAAGACAAGGAAGTTTAGAGTGAGGTAAAAATAATTTTGAAACAATGACAGCTAAGAACTGATCAAAGATCTTAAGTCACAGATTCAAGAAACCATGCAATCTGCAAACATGCTATACAAAAGACGTACTAACTAAGCTAAAGCTGCTGAAATGTGAAGACAGAAAAAAATGAAAGCAGTCAAAGAAAAAGGACAAACTACCATTGGATGAACAATAATTGGATGATTTCTTGTTAACAAGAACAAAGGAATGTTATCTTAAGAAAAAGGATCCAAAAGAAAAATACCAATTCAGAATTACATTCCCAGAGAAAATACATTTCAAAAAAGGAAAGTGAAGCAAGGACATGCTCAGGAAAAGAAAAATTGAGAGAGAATTTTACGAATGGACTTGAACTAAAAACATACATTGAAAAAGTAAAAGGAATGTGCTCCCAGATTTCATCTGGTTGGAGTATAGGAAAGAACAGAAATCAATAAAAGTATAAATATGTGGACAAATCTCAATGAACACCAAGTATAAGGCAGTAATAAAATCTGCAGTGGAAAAACAAAGATGTTGGATTGAATTTTTAAACTATGCTATCAAACTGAACTTGAATCTGCTTGCCTGGTGCACAGAAAAGCCAATTTACTGATATCAAGTTGTGGTGAAGGGAAATGCAGCATTTATTGCAGGCACCAAGCAAGAAGTACGGCAGCTCATGCTCAAAAGTCCAGAACTCCCTGACGGCTTTCCTCCCTGATACCTCTCCAGGAAGTATTTTTAAAGACAATATTTGGGGGTGAGGGTTGCAGGATGAATGAATTTCGTCTGATTGGTTGGTGGTGAGGTAACAGAGTGGTTTTCAGAAATCTTAATCACAAACCTTCTGGGTCCAGCCAGTCTGTGGGGCTAGTGCTTGTGCTGAACATGTGGTCACCAAACTCCACCTGAGTGAGGGAGAGGAGTCTTAGTTCTTGAAGAACAACTTAAAGATATCCACATCCATCAGACTGTATATCCTTTGAGAAGGAACTTGGGCTCTGTTTTATTGCTGAATTATTGTCATTGCTTTTCTTAACTTCTCCTTTTCCTTTGTTTCTGCATTCCCTCACTTCCCTAATTAGTAACCGCTTGTGGGCCTGCTCTTTGAAACTCAGGGGAAAGAGTAAACTAGGAGAAAAAAATAAAATAAAGGTGAAAAAAAAAGAGTAAATTCTTTTGCTGCAAACAAGACACAGGGGGCACAGAGGGGCTTCTTACCCAGGAGGGCCCCAAAGTGTTCTCCTCAGTTTCAACCCCCCTTTTCTTTTCTATGATACTCCTCAATCTTGAGGGAAACATGTGGGACAAGAAAGGGGATAAAGTTTTGAATAGAGAGGTTAATCACAAACTCAGGAGAGGAACTCAGTTTCAGGGCGACTTGGTTTCAGCTATAGGCATTTTAGAAGAGATACATCAAAACTGAAGGGTACAGAAAAGTTTAAAGTAAAAGGATGGAAAACTATATGCTATGCAAAGACTAACAGAAGAAAAGTTGATGTATCTAGCTTATATCAGACAAATTAAATTTTTTAAGGAAAAGTATATAACCAGAGTATTTTTTACAAAATTATACAATTATAAAAAGGATTAAATTTTTCATATGTTGTGAATTTAATAATACAGCATGAAAACATACCAATAAAAAATTATAAGAACAAGTAGAGAAATCCATAATCACAGTAGGAGATTTTTAATCACACCTCTGTCAGCAACCGATAGGGAAAATAAGGCCAAAAAACATGCAATGAGGATATATAAGAGCAATGCTACTGCCTTAAATAAATAGAAAAGACAGAAAACAGAAAACATCAATAGAAAGGCATTGGAAGGCTGCCAAAGCAACCAGAGCTACAGGGTCAAGATTCTGGAGAAGGATAGACCTGGAGAGTAAATTGATATTCTACTACTTTCTTTTTCCTGAAAACATTTGGCAATTCCAAGTGTGATGCAAAAAATAACTAAGAATATGGCTTTTGTTAAGATAGAGGGCCTTGGCAGGGGAGGCAGGGATTCTAACAAATCTGTGGGTGGTCTCAAGAGTGCTAGAGAGACAAAACTGGAGACTTGAAGGCTCAACAAGAAGGTGGAGAGCTAAGTTTTAGGACACTTGCCAAATTCTGAAGCCCTGCAGAATTGGAGGCTAAGAAGCTAGGCAGAGACCCTCTGAAAAACAGAGTGGAGTTTTCACATGGCCTCACTCTGCAGGCGAGATAGGAATTAGAATTGAGGCTGCACCTGGACCCAGGTGAACATCCAGGTTCTTAATTTAAACCCCTGGAGGGCCCCACAAAATTGTCTGCAGCCTCAATTCAGCTAAATCTCTAATTTGATTAGGATGAGCAAACCCCTGGACCTAGGAGAAGATACTTCCTCTCTAGAGGAAGATAAAGTCACCTAGAGCCAGATACAATGTCTGCATCCAATAGATAACTACTGAGCATACTGAAAGACAGAACTAAATGATGGAAATTCAGGAAAAAGGACCCAAGTCAAAGGGAGTTAGTGGAGTTTGCTGACAAAAACCTCACAATATAGTAACCGTGTTTATGTATACTACGTGCTTAGTCGCTCAGTCATGTTTGACTCTTTGCAGCTCCATGGACTATAGCCTGCCAAGCTCCTCTGTCCATGGGGATTCTCCAGGCAAGAATACTGGAATGGGTTGCCTTGCCCTCCTCCAAGGGATCTTCCCAACCCAGGAATCAAACCAGTGTCTCCTGCATTGCAGGCGGATTCTTTACCAACTAAGATACCAGGGACATCCAGGTAAATGGGAGACAAAATGAAGAAAAGAGATAACAATGAAGAATTTTCATGAATATTCAATGAATAATTAAAAAAGAACTAAATGGAAATTCTAAAACTGAAAATTACAACAGAAATGAAAACTCAATACATTGGTTTAATGGCAGATTAGAATACCACTGAAAAAGACATTTGCGAACTGGGAAATAGAACAATAGAAAAATGATTTGAGTCAAAGCACAGAGAGAAAAAATATTTTTAGAAAAGGATTTGGAGATTATGAGTCAGAATACAAACGTTTAATAGTTTCTAATAGGACTTCCAGAAGGGACGGAGAGAGAAAAGTAACATTCAAATTTCCTCAGCCCAGGCAGGAGACCACCGAAAAGGTTCCCATGCTATAGAAGCAGCTGAAAAACTAGGCAAAAGAACCCCCAAGCAGAATCCTGCAATTGGCAACCAAAACCAGAAGCCAAATAGCGAGGGCCACAGAGATCTTAGAGCAACATAGAGATGTGGGGTAGGCCAGAGGCAGCAGCAGGAGGACCCCATGCCCTGAGCCCTGACTGTTCCAACAGAAGAGACAAATTATAGGGACAAAGGATACAGTATCAGAAGAAACTGTTACTCAAGCTTCCTCCTCTGCCCGCCACCCCCTCCCCCTCCTTGCCAAGAAAGAGGAAGGAGAAGGGAAAAAGAGGAACTCCAAATAGGATTGCCAGATTTAGCAAATAAAAACGTAAGTTGCCCAGTTAAATTTGAATTTTTGATGAACAGCGAATCATTTTACTATAAGCATATCCCAGATATCTAATAGGATATGCTTACACTAAAACATAAATTTTTCATTTTTTAAATCTGAAAACCAAATTTAACCAGGCATGTGTTTCTTCCCTAGCAACCCTAACCCGGAAAGATGGAATGAAGGGCTGAGTTTGAATTAACCAGGAAATGACTGGAGAATACCAAGGTTGAGTCTCAGAGTGTGTCCCATCTCCACTCCCAACTCCACACCCCTCACTGAACACAGAATGGTTTCTGACTGAGCGTGACACTGTAAGGTGACCCGGCCTCTCCTCAGGCCCCCTGGGCCTGAACACCCTCGGCATGCCCCTTTCCACTCCGCTGTGGCTGCCTTGTAGTTATAAGACATCCTTCTCCCAGGTCTTTGGAAGAACACAGAATGTTCTACCATGAAGTCCCTCAGATGCGTCTGGGGGCTTCTACTCTCCAGTGGGTAGCAGAAGGGTGCTCAGAGGCACCCCCAGAAACTTCCCTTAGACTTCTCTGAGTTTCTTTCTTCTGTTAGGGGAACCACAGACAGAAACAGCTCACCCTGGCCAAGCACCACAGTAACCATTTGCCTGAGTTGTTCTAGGATAGGAGGTCTTATTAAGGAACATGGAGATAACAAGCCACCATCAATCAGAAGGACTCAGGAATGATCAAAAGCAAAGAGGAGATGCCAGTCCACGTGTCCTACCAACCTCCCAGAATCCTGCTTGTTGGAATCCACCCTGGCTGGGCAACGTGCTCACCACCAGGGAAGACCCTGAGTCAGGATGATTGGCCAGAGACAACCCGGAAACTAAGCCCATCACCATAAAACCTCAGACTGCGAGTCACATGGCATAGCAGTTCCCCCTGGGTTCCCCTGGCCTCCTGCTCTCCCCCCAGGCGCCCCTTCCCAGTGAAGTCTCTTGCTTGGCCAGCATTACTCTGCAGCCCGAGAGGAGGTCCCCCTTCTTGCAACATTTCTACCAGCTGGCAAACGCCTCAATCGCTTTTTGGATGGGAATGCTGAACTTTAGTTGTATCTTCCATCCTTCCTATTTAATGGTAGTTCAGTTAATAAACAATGTTTTTGATTTATTTAAAGTGAATCTTTTGGAATTCAGAAGACCCTTTTCTCAAGTACCTGGATCTTTGCATTCAAAGCCGGATTATGAAAACTTTCATTTCTTCTGTGCTTTTTTTTTTCCTTTTTATTTTAGTCTTTTGAAATTCAAAACAGTTCTGACTTCTTTATTCTTAGTCATATGTTCCATCCTTCCTACAAAGACTTGGACACCTGCCTTCACAGGTGGAGAAGGCAGAGAAACAAGACTTACTGGGAATGGAAAGTACAGTGGGAAGTGATACAAAGAAATCAACTCATTCTATTGTTATTTTTCATGATAAAACAATTTGGGAAAAGAAGGAACAGTGAGAACAGCGGAGACTGAGATGAGGCCAAAGAACGTCAAAGTACAAATGAAGGCTGCAAGTCAGATATGGTTAGAGCTCAGCATTTTTATAGTGAACTCTACTAAAAATAACCCCCCTTTTTTGTAGACCATTTCACACTTCCCAACACCTTCCTAGTCCCTGCCATCTGGGCAGAATGGATGATAAAATAAGATAAAACTAGAGGTTTGCAAACCACACCAATTATGCTGTGTTACTATAAACATTAACCTGGCAAGGAAAATTTTTTAAATAGCTGTTTTCTAAGGTCTATTTTTTAGCTATGGGTCTCTGAGCCAAGTAAGGAAGAAATTCACTTCTGGTTTCCCAATTTGCTTGTTTTGATTTAGTTTTAAAAAGACAAAATTATCTACTTGATGATCAGTGAAAACGTGGGAGAAAATACATACATTATAAAAGAACCTTTATAAAAGTCATGCTTGATCATTTTCTCAACTTAAAAGACACATGCTCCTTGGAAGAAAAGCTATAACAAACATAGACAACACATTAAAAAGCAGAGACATAACTTTGCCAACAAAAGTCTGTATAGTTAAAGCTGTGGTTTTCCCAGCAGTCATGTATGGATGTGAGAGCTGGACCATAAGAAAGGCTGAGCACCAAAGAACTGGTACTTCTGAACTGTGGTGTTGAGGAAGACCCTTGAGAGTCCCTTGGACTGCAAGGAGATCCAACCAGTCCATCCTAAAGGAAATCAATCCTGAATATCCATTGGGAGGACTAATGGTGAAACTGAAACTCCAATACTTTGGCCACCTGATGCGAAGAGCTGACTCACTGGAAAAGACCCTGATGCTGGGAAAGACTGAAGACAGAAGGAAAAGGGGACGACAGAGGACAAAATGGTTGGGTGGCATCACTGACCCAATGGAGATGAGTTTGAGTAAACTCTGGGAGTTGGTGGTGGACTGGCCTGGCGTGCTGCAGTCTATGGGGTCACAAAGAGTCGGACATGACTGAGCGACTGAACTCAACTGAACTGAACTGATACAGAAATTTGAAAGAATAGCATAATGATACACTCACCTAGAATACCCGATTGTTAACTTTAGCCACATTTGTTTTATCTATATCAGGTTTCTAAGCCTTGGCACTATTGACATTATGGGTTGTTTAGGGACTGTTCTGTACTTCATATGCTGTTTAACTGTATCCCTGTTCTCTACTCATTAAATTCCTAGAGCATTCCCTTCCCAAGTAGTGACACAGAAATATCTCCAATCATTGCCAAATGTCCCTGAATCAGAACTGGTCTATAATAAAAGCACACACTGCTTCCACTGAGCTGAAATATTTGAAAGTAGATTTTCAGGCCTCATATCTTACCCATAAATATTGGAGAATATTTTTCCCTCAGGACACATAAACATATACTCCTTCATAACCATAACCCTATAATCACATCCAAGAGATTTTGCTTTCATACAATAATACTGGGTTGGCCAAAAAGTTTTTTTCTGTAAGATGTTATGGAAAAACATGAATATATCATCTAATACCCAGCTCAGTTCCAAGTTTCACTCAATTGATCACTGAAAAGTATGATTTCATGCTTTTGAATGCTCACCAATCTGTCAGTAAGAAACGGTATCTTCATGTGGCTTTTTGAAATGATTTATTGAGAACTTTTCAAGCATACAATAAGGCTGAAAGAACTTTCTCATTGTAGATTTGATTTGCATTTCTCATCTCATAAATAAAGTTCATATGTTTAAAGGAGCTTGTATTTTTTAATGCTTATAAATCTGCATTTCTTGGTATTTGAGTGCTTTTTAAATATGGAAATTAGTTCTTTATCTACAGTATATGATGCAATTACATTTTTCCTAGTTTGTCACTTGTCTTTTGGTTTTGTTTATAATCACTTTTCATAAAATTTCTTGTTATTAACATAGTTAATTTTGTTGATATTTTCCACTATTGCATCTGGATGATGTGCGTATTTTAAAAGATTTTCTCCACAGCAAAGCTATGAATAAATTAACTTAGGGGTTTTTTCCTAGTACATTTTTGGCTCATTTTTCCATTTGGATATTTTCCTGAAATGTGAACTATGGATCCAAAAAAAATTTTTTTTCAAATAGCTGTGCAGTTGTCCTAACACCATTTTTTAACAAGTCTGTCTTTAACCTCATGGTTTGAGATGCCAGTTTACTCATTAGTAAAGTTAACTTGGTTCTGTTTCTGAATTTTCAATTATGTTCCAGATCTACCCATCTATTCATGCCACATTGTTTTAGTTATAGAAGATTTAGAGTGTATTTGTACTTAACAAGGTTGTGTGTGTGTGTGTGTGTGTGTGTGTGTGCGCACTCAGTTTTGTTCAACTTTTTGCAACCCCATGAACTGTAGCCCCCTAGCTTCTTCTGTCCATGGGATTTTCCAGACAAGAACACTGGAGTGGGTTGCCATTTCCTTCTCCAGGGAATCTTCCTGATCCAGGGATCAAACCTGAGGCTCCTGTGTCTCCTGCATTGGCGGGAGGATTCTTTACCAATTGTACCACCTGGGAAGCCCACTTAATAAGGTTATCTCTCCTCATTGACTTTTCCCTGCCCCCAGGTTCCCATATATGCATGTGTGTTCACTTCTCCATGCAAACTGCCATACGACCCAGCAATCCCACGGTTGAGCATACACACCAAGGAGACCAGAACTGAAAGAGACATGTGTACCCCAGTGTTCATCGCAGCACTGTTTACAACAGCCAGGACATGGAAGCAACCTAGATGTCCATTGGCAGATGAATGGATAAGAAAGCTATCGTACATATACACAATGGAATATTACTCAGCTATCAAAAAGAATGCATTTGAATTAGTTCTAATGAGGTGGATGAAACTGGAGCGTATTATACAGAGTGAAGTAAGTCAGAAAGAAAAACACCAATACAGTATATTAACCCATAATATGGAATTTAGAAGAATGGTAATGATGACCCTATATGTGAGGCAGCGAAAGAGACACAGATGTAAAGAATAGACTTTTAGACTTTGTGGGAGAAGGTGAGGGGGGAATGATCTGAGAGGATAGCACTGAAACATGTATATTATCATATGTGAAACAGCTCGCCAGTCCAGGTTTGATGCCTGAGACAGGGCGCTCAGGGCTGGTGCACTGGGATGACCCAGAGGGATGGGATGAGGAGGAAAGTGGGAGGAGGGTTCAGGATGGGGAACACATGTACACCCATGGAGGATTCATGTCAATGTATGGCAAAAACCACTACAATATTGCAAGGTAATTAGCCTCCAACTAAAATAGATAAATTAATTAAAAATAAAATGAATTCATCTAATTTCAAGAAATATACTTGTTGAAATTTTATGGAAGTAGTGTTAAATTAGGGATAAGTTTGAAGCTGAAACTCCAATATTTTGGCCACCTGATGCAAAGAGCTGACTCACTTGAAAAGACCCTGATGTTGGGAAAGATTGAAGGTAGGAGGAGAAGGGGACGACAGAGGATGAGATGGTTAGATGGCATCACCGACTCAATGGACATGAGTTTGGGTAAGCTCCGGGAGTTGGTGATGGACAGGGAGGCCTGGTGTGCTATGGTTCATGGAAACACAAAGAGTCAGACACATCTGAGCGACTGAACTGAACTGAGCTGAAGGGATAAGTTATATCTTTATGATATCAAGTTATCTTATCCAAGATCAAGGATTTTATCTTTCAGGAATGTTTTACATTTTTCCTCATATGGGTTTTGAACATTTGTCTTATTTTTCAAGTATTTTTATCTTTTATGCTGTTATCATAAATGTGATTTTCTCTTCCTTTATATTCTAATTGGTTACAGCTATAAACACACACACTATTAATTTGTCTACATTAGTTTTGTAGCCTGTTAGCTTACTGAAGTCTTTTGTTCATATTAGTGTTATCACTGACTCTATTGGGTTTTCCAAATGTATTATCATATCACTTGCAAATGGAATTTTTCTTTTTTTCAATATTTATATTTTTTCCTAGAATGAATATACTGACTAATGCATCCAGTATGTTGTTAAACAGTGGACATCTTTGCTTTGTTCCTTACCTTAGTGGGAATGCTTCTAGCATTTCTCCATCATAACATTCCCTCACTCTATCATATATATGTGATATATGAATATATCCTTTATATAATATATATGTGCATAATCATGTTAGGGGAATAGTCATTAATTTATATTTTATCTAATGCATATGTATTTTATTAAAGAATCTTTTATTATCTAATGCATCTGTATTTTATTAAAGGGCTGTTTGGCATCTATAATTTAAGTTAAGCATTTCTCACTGACAATTTTTAAGAACTTTACAAATAACATGTTACTATTCTACATTCTGTAAGAATAGCTTCCTAGGCTGACATAACACATGTATGTTTTCTCAAATCCAGAAAATCAACAGTATTGAAGATCATATGATACAATTTTGAAAAGCTTGATGAACAAGCTGAATCTTCTCCAAAAGGGTCTTATGATAATATCTTTCATTTATAAAGTACATTTTATGTAGCCATCTATTCATAAAGCAGTCTTGAAAGGTAGTTTTTTTTAACATTACTATTTTAAAGATGCAAAAATTAAGACTCATAAAAGCAAAGTAACTTGAATAATATCAAACAGCTTTTACACGGAGCGAGATCCCGACCCCAGGTCTGACTCAAAACTGTTTCTGCCACACCATCCTTGAGACCTGGCGATAGCTAACTGCTGCCGGCAGAGGGAGCAATGTTCCTATTAGAACAGAGCGGGAGCGAGCCAGCAGAGTTCATGTCAACCTGTTTGCTGATTGGAAATTTTCAGATGTCAAACTTTGTCCAAATCCATTTAGTCGCAAACGACAGAATCGAAACTAGTGTTGCCCATCTCAGGTGATAGGGGTGGGCTGAGAGTGGAGTGAGGCTTTCCTGGAAAAGAACATTTGCCCATCCAAAAATGACAGACTCTACAGCTAGAAAGTTAAGATGTCAGGAAATAAAATACTCCAATGAAGAGAATTCTCATCCAACCACTCTCCGTCCACAACACCCTCCAGTCCTGGCCTGACCTTTCAAAGGGTTTCTACCTTAATCTCCAAAGGCACAATTAAGAACATCTGAATTCTTTTTTTTTGTCAAGGAAAATAAAGTCCAAGTCATTATTCTGTGCAGATGTTTTTCCAAAGGGGTATTATTTCATTTTCCATGAGTTGGTTCTCCAAATCTCCAGCTCAATGCCTCCACTGATTCTGTAGCTCTTTAAGGTTGAGCTGTATTGTGAGTGTATTCTACTGAAGTAATGAATGCAAGTTCTGAGTTTGTTGGCTCCAAGAGCTTAGAATTAGACATTTATGGTTTAACAGTCTTAAAGTGTAAAGAAATTTCTCACCCTTTTACTAACATTATGAATAAATTCCACTCTTATAGATATGAAAAGACTATAAAAGGAATTTACCCAGAGTCAAGACACTTCTAGAATCATATTTTATTCTTTCCCTTTGAAACTCATTTAGGCAGAAAGATTGAGCTAGGAACCTTGAGGAATTGAGCAAGGTTATAAGAATTCACATGTAAGATTCCATTTCATTTGAAAACACACCTGTCACATGTAAGTTTTGAAATTCATCTCCTGAGTTACATACTTCATTATGTAAGAAATAGCTACATCTCAAAAGGGAAAGCAAAGTGTGCCCAAGTATGATGTAGAATTTTGTCTCAATATGACTTAGCTTTGACTCAATATGACTACTTTCCTGACTTTGTCTAAAGCACAGTGTATTTGTGATACAAGAATCACCACTCTAGGCTTCCCAGGTGGTGCTAGTGGTAAAGAACCCATCTGTCCATGGGTTCTGAGGAGACCTCAGAGATGCGGGTTGGATTCCTGCATTGAGAAGATCCCTGGAGGAAGGCATGGCAAAAATCACCGCTCAAGTTGAACGTATAGATATTTGTAGCTACGCTAAGTTGAGTGTTTACCATGATGAAGGCATCTTCCCAACAATCCTTGGAGATATTTCATTCCTGCTACAATTCCTTATTAACTATGTGAGTAAGTTGTCTCTGCCTCTGCTTTTCATCTGTAGAATGAACATTACAAAAATATTCACACTCATGGAGTTGTTATGAGGATTGCCAGTCATGTCTCATCTCTCATACCTCCTCCTGCCTTGCCTCAGTCACCACTAATCGACTTTCTGTATCTATAGCTTTGCCTATTCTGTACATTTCATTTTTAGTTCATTTCTTTATACAGTTAACCCATAAACAACACGAGCTTGAACTGAAAGTCTCCAGTTACACTTGAATTTTTTCACTAAATATTCACTACAGAATTGCATGATCCACAGTCGGTCAAACCCAAGGATATGGAATACAGAGGGCAGACTATAGAGTTTGGTGTGGATTTTGGACTCTATGGAATGGGCACCCTGACTCTCTCATGTTCAAGGCAACTAGATAGTGTGAATTAAGGAACTTCATTCTTTTGCATGTGGCTCTCCAGTCATCTCAGCACCATTTGTTGAAAAATTGTTATCTTCCCCATTTGAATAGTCTTAGCACCTTTTTGAAAATCAGATGACCGTAATGTACGGGTTCATTTCCGTACTCTTAATTCTACTCCACTGATCTCTCTATCCTTATGCCAACACTGCATTATCTTGATTACTCTAACTTTGTACTAAGTGCTTAAATCAGAAAGTGTGAGTCCTCCAGTTTTGTTCTTTTTTAAGGATTGTTTTGGCTGTTCTAGGTTCCTGGAGGATAGTGGTGGTTTTGTTCTTGTCTGTTTGTTTTTAACATTACCTTAGTTGGCTGAGTGTTTCATAAAGAGGAGAGAGAAAAGTGTCCCAGAAAAAAAAAAGAATTGAGTGATTGGACTATCTCTCCCACCAATCTCTACCTCAGTTATAACTCTTTTATAGCTGAAGTTGCAAAGTTGTTAACAATTCACTGATACTCAAGGAATATTGTCCTTCTGGTATTTTCTGTATTACATACTTCTGTGCAGTAAAAATAGAAGCAATTAGGGCAATAGAAATATTACTAACACCAGTTAGTAGTGACTCTCCAGGCAGATTACTTGTTGTTGACCTGTAGTTACTTGCATTAAAAAGGCACTTGAAGAATCACAGACCCTGTGATTTCAGGCCATCTCTGCCCTCAAGCTCTGCTGAAGCTCTGCTCCTAACCTGTGGGAGTTACTTCAGTCCAGAGATCACTCCGAGTAACTCACGTCACTTGTCAGCTTTGGTCTTTTTTTGTTTTTAAGTAACAGGAACTAATTTTTCCAGACCTTCATTCCACAAATGTCTGGGGACTAGGAGATTTGGAGTTAAATTCTAACAAATTTTAACATTTTGCTTCTGCACACTTCTTTTGTCACCTCATTTTCGCACTCTATATTTATCCTCTAGCTTATTTTATCTTTGTCATGATTTTACTCTTCTAAATCTTGGGGTCACAATTTTTACTTTTCACCATATCTGTTGTTGACTTTGCAGTGTACATTTTATCCTTTTTATATCCTAAGCTATAATGGTAGGCAGGATTTATGGGTCTAGAAGTAACACAGCTGTGGTGAGGTCTACACCACAGACAGAAATGTTGAGTACCTTTTTCCTTCTAGCGATCTCCACACTTACTTCTCTGGCTCTGTTTGGCAGATCATCTGTCTTAATCAGTGTTTTCCTCCAAAAATAAATGTTAACTAGGTTATGCCAGAAACACAGGAATGACAACTCCTTCACATGGTTCTAAACTTCCTACTTATGTAAAAAAGCATATTTGAAATGCTGGAATGAGTGCCTTTTTATAAGGAGCTACATGTTCTAAGAATCTATCGTCTGTGACACACATAGCTAGTCGATATAAGGGGCAGAGATTTAGGCAGAAAGTACCACTTATTCCTCCAGTTTTCCCTTTTGCAGCGAATCAGGTATCAGCTGCTCAAACCAGAATCCCAGGAGGCACCCTGCAGTAAATTCTATCCATTCTGCCCCTGTATATGCCATCAGTTCAGTTGCTCAGCCGTGTCTGACTCTTTGAGACCCCAGGGACTGCAGCATGCCAGGCTTCCCTGTCCGTTACCAACTTCCAGAGCTTACTCAAACTCTGGTCCATTGAGTCAGTGATGCCATTTAACCATCTCATCCTCTGTCGTCCCCTTCTCCTTCTGCTTTCAGTCTTTCCCAGCATCAGGGTCTTTTCCAATGAGTCAGCTCTTCGCATCAGGTGGCCAAAGTATTGGAGCTTCAGTTTCAGCATCAGTCCTTCTATTGAATATTCAGGACTGATTTCCTTTAGGATTGACTGGTTTGATCTCCTTTCAGTCCAAGAGACTCTCAAGAGTCTTCACCAACACCACCATATATCCCATACTTGTCCCCTAGTCTTCAGTTTCACTGCTCACCTGAGCTACTGCCTTATCATCCCAACTTGACTTCTAACGCTGACCCCTCTGTACATAAAACAGCCAAAGTGATTTGTTAATGTATCAAACCATATCGCTCCCTGAGTAAAACCCATCAATGTCTCTCTGCCCACGGCACCTCAAGTAAGTCAGAACTCTTCACCAGATCTCCACGTGGGGACCTGGTCCCTGCCTGTCTCTTCCTCCTCACCTTGCTGTTTGCACTTCCTCCCTGCACTGACCCTTCCCTGACATGGCAAGCTCTTTCCCACCTCAGAGCCTTTGTATCAATTCTTAGTGATTCTTTCTTCCTGGAGGGCTTGTTTCCTATTGTGTGTAAAGCCAGCTCCTTCTCATCCTTCATGCAGGGTGACTGACCACCCTGGTTTGCACAGGTCTAAAGGGATTCCAGGGATGCAGAACTTTTAGCTTTAAAACCAATAAAGTCGTGAACAAACTGAGTTAGTCAAATAGATCACTAACTTTCAAGTCTCAGGTCAAGTTTGATTCCTCAGCAAAGCTTTCCTAGCCCGTGAAGTCCACAGTGGGTTCCCCGTTCAACCACCGCTCATGGTTCTCATTTCAGCATCCTGTTTCTTTTCCTTCATGGGGAGGACTCACTACACATGCTTTGCACTTACTTTATATACGTGTCTATTTGCTTTCTCTTTGTCTTCTTCCCAAATGTCTAAATATCATGAGTACCAACATACCCATCTTATTCCCCAGTATTTCCCCAGTGCTCAGCACTGGACCTGACAATATTTGTTGAAAGAAGGAAGGGAGTAAGGAAGGATGAGAGAAGGAAGAGGAAGGACTCCTTAGTGTAACACTCAGGCTTACCTTTGTAAGGAACTATAACCTTTTCGCAAACCCTTGTGGAATGAGGCAAGCCTATTCCTCACAATCCTACTTCTGTGAATTTTAATTGGATTTGTGTCCATTGTTGGGGAATTTCTTAAAGAATCTTTTAATGCCGGAGTCTACTTACTGTATCGGTTTTCTTCATTCTCCACCCTTTGTGTTCTTTTCAGGGTCAAGTTGTTCCTGGAGAGTTATTTGATTTCTTTAAAAACAAAATTATAAACCCAAATGCCTTCAGAAATCAAATCAGCAATATATAGGAATGAAGCAGGCTGAACGTAGGAAAAGTCAACAGAAGAAAGACATAGTTAAACTTATCTTGTTTTGATTCAACTACAGCTTAAGCGCACAATCTCGTATACATTTGTAAAATATTGGAAGTTTTGTTTTGAAAACGAAATGGAAACCTCACCCAAACAATGAAAAACAATAGAAATATAATTATCCTGAATACTGTCACAGGTTTTATACACAACTTACATGCACATAGAAAGCTGTTTTTCCTTTATTTAGCTGATATAACTGTGCTCCTTGCAAGCCCATAACCTCTGAGTTTCAGAAGGGGAAAGATTTACTATTGAATTCATTTCAAACCTTAGACCTATCCAATGACAGAAAGCATTATTAAATATCCAACTTATGAGAAAAATGCTCACTACCTTGGACTCTGTTGCCTTATACCCTACTGCCATTCAAAAAATTGTAAAAAGCACCCAGGGACAGAGGGATTTATGTGATTTCACGTCAGAAGAAGTCATGTCACATCCATTCCTCTATCATCATCTGCTTGTACGGCTGCTGGAAGCATGGTTGACTGGTACTGTCCAAGGGCTTTCTACTGGCGTCGACTGCTGACTTACCTCTGATGGATATGTGATCTTTTCTGTGCAATCTCATGCTTCTCCAGTTTACTCTTGGCTATTGTTTGGCTGTAGACCTGAGTTTCTTCCAGCTCCACCACGCGGTCACATAGCCAGCTGGTCTTCCTCCAATATCTGCTGTGGGGCAACCTGCTCCTTCCAATGGCAGGTATGATAACAAGCCCCCTGGCTCTCAGCATGGACCCAAGGGAGACTTGGGGTCTAAACTAGAGCTACTCTTTTCTTGACCATGTCCAACAACTCTTTTGGCTGTGCTGGTTGGCCCATATTGGCATGGAGCCTCTCCACAGGAGTCTCCTACAGAATCTCAAACTGGAAGCAGGAAAAGCCACTCTCCCTTCAATTTACCTGTCTCTTCCCACTGTCCACACCAAGAGTCAAACACGGGCAATCACAGCACACTCCTTCTCTCCTTCCTGATTCTTTCTCTCTGCCTTTCCCCACAATCCCATAACTAGAACGCACAGGTGGGTTTCCATAATCACCAGCATTTCCTGTGCTTTAGCCTCACCACCTCACCATCCCCACCGGGGTCCCTTCTTTACAGTACCTCTACAGTCTCCGTGTTCAGGCCTTAAAAAAACATAAACCCTCTTTCCCCACCATTAACTGGATTTTAAGCCTGCTGTCTTGCTGTAAATTTCAAAGAATGTCAGAAAAGAAGTATTACCTTGTTCTTACTCTCACACAGCTTCTGTAATAGGTTGAAATCTCCTCCAAGACCAACCAGGGAGATAGTCATATACTAGAAAAGGCACAATGATACTTTTCTCTAAATATCACTTCTATTAAATCACATTTTTTTTTTAAAGTGGTTACCCCTTCCATTGGGAACTAAAATCTCACACATTTCCTTCCTCACTAAGATGTCACTGTCAGGTTGGTGGGGGGGGGGTTGTTTTTTTTGTTTTTTTGCTCCAATTTGCAATGCAGGATTTAGCCTTAAACCCTTTAAACAAAAGGGATACTTATTTTCATTTATAATAAAATCTGCTGATCACAAATATAGTTGTTTCCAAATATGGATGCAATCTTTGCACCATGGTTTTTGTATCTTGACTTGCCACTCAAGATATCTATAAAATTCTGCCCTTCTGAAATCCCCTTATATATTCTTTATGATTTTGTTTAACTGCAACTTCATAGCCTCTCTTTGTAGTAATTTTCTATACTATCAATATTCAGTTAGATGGTAAAAAGGATCTTAGCTCATTTTCATAAACTTTGAAATCAGAGAACTTTTTGAAGTTTAGTTCTTAGTTTTCACAGTCATACTTCATATGACAATTTTATTTTTGGAGACTGACTTCAGTGTAGCAGAAGTGGGTCAGATTTTTATGTGCCAGTTGAGTTTCCTCAAGAAAGAATTTTCCAAGAATGAGTAGGTTACATAATATATTTATGTCACCACTTAAGGATGCCCAGGCAAGAGGATGGTCAGTGTGATGAGTTGAAATGACAATCCTTCAATCCAACCTTGCTGGTTATTTAAGGTAGGGATTCTTTTGTAATAGCATGAAACAAGTTGGTTGTTTTGATTTACATTTCAAGCCGTCTCTTCAACATTTTGCAGAAGTAAGTCATTCAATTGCTGCTGCCACATTGTGCAGCCAATTTTTTAAACAGAGTATAGAATTATTTGAGTATTAAGCAATGGTGTCGTATTAGTTCATAGTGATGCATCCATAGTTTTCTATATTTTTTTAATTTTTAGAAACATTTTTTTCTTGATATTTATTTGGCTGTGTCAGTTCTTAATTGTGGCACACAGGCTCAGTAGTGGCAACACTCAGGCTTAGTCACTCAGTGGCATGTGGGATCTGAATTCCCTGACCAGTGATCGAACCCATGTCCCCTGCATTGCAAGAGGGATTCTTTATCACTGGACCACCAGGGAAGTCGCTCCTATTTTATTTTAAAGACAGTATTCTTGGTGACCCTGTAATGAACACTTGTATGTATCAAATCCTTGGGAAATATTTTGTCTTTGAATTTAAATTTTGTAGTAAGTCCAGCATTAATACCAACCATTGCAGAAGCGTAAATCATTTTGATCAACTTAAATTTAAAAGTGTAAGACTTTTCACAACGCAGGATTAGGTAGATAAAGTCCATGGACTGGGCCTTGAGACACCCGATGATTCAGAAATGAAAATGATGAAGAGTCAGCAAAAGAGACTGAGGAAAGGTAGAGGGAAAACTAGGAAGTGAAATGCTTTAAGGAGGCAGGAGAAATCAATGACTGCAGGTGCCACTGAGAAGTCAAACAATAGGGTGACTAAGACCATTGATTTTAACAATGTAGAGGTCATTTACATGTCAAAAAATTAACAGGTACCATTTATTGCATATATAAATTCAGTTGGAAATATTGTTGCTCAAGAGTTGAGAAGATGCCTGAGAACTTATAGGACACATTGCATGGAAATTTTCTAAGTGGTCCCATGTGACCTAGACTCCACAGACGCTTGATCTTACTTTCAGGACCTTTTTATCCCCCTTCCACTCATACTTTGCCTTTCCTGTATTGGCATCCTTGACGTTTCTCAAGCACACTCCCACCTCAGGGCCTTTGTACTTTCTGTTCCTTCTGTCTAGAAGGCTTCTCCTTCCAAATAGCAACATGGTTCAATCTCTTCCTTTAGGCCTCGGCTCCAATGCCATCTTACTGAAGAGGATTTCCCCAACTCCTTTCACTAAAAGCGCACCACCAGGCCCTGACCTTCAATCCTTTATTCCTATTATCTTTTTGTGTAACAATTATCACATGATTTATTTGTTTATCAAGAATATAAACTCAATGAGATTAGCAGCCGAAACAGTAGCTGACACTGATTATCTATTAAATATTTTGAATGAACATTAATTAAATAAACAAAATGAATGAAAAACAACTGGCCAAGATATTTTCAGAGTAACTAGATGCAGCATAATTATTTATTCACCAAGAAGGGTGAAAACCCCAACTTTGGTTAAAGGACATATTTTTAGAATCCACAAGGCAAATGTCTTGCAAACATCCCCACCCTCACGTTTTTACCTAACAAGATATAAATGGCTACCTGAGAGCAGTCTCTTCAAAGCTCTAATGTGGATTCTTTCCTCTTCTCTAAATACCCTCCAGTAACAACAGTTTCTAAAGTTTTTTTTATTCAATTTGGAATGAATAAAAAATATATACTGTATAAACTTTTGTTTACACACTAGTTAATAGAAGAATTATACAGTTCCCTGGTGGCTCAGTGGCCAATAATCCACCTGCCAACGCAGGAGACAGGGTTTGCTCCCTGGGTCAGAAAATCCCCTGGAGAAGGAAATGACAACCCATTTTTTGCCTGGAGTATTCTTGCCTGGAGAACCACATGGAGCCTGGCCCACTCCATGGGGTCACAAAGAGTCAGGTATGACTTAGCAACTGAATAGCACAGCAAATGTATCACTTTAAAGTTTCTTTCTTTATAAATGATAATTTCCTCAAGTTAACTTTTTAATAAACTACATATACCAAATTTTATTTTGAGGCTTCACTTTTTAGCTTCAGCTTTATTGATGTTAGAAATTTCAGTTTTTTTTTTTAAAAAAAACCTTCAAACTTTGTAAAAGAAAGTACACAAAGCATTCAACCAGTTAGCATTTGTAGCCAACAGCTGCATGTCCAGATGGAGCAGAAAAGATCAATACGTGCTTCGTATGTGCACACCATATGTACAGACACGGTGGACCTCAGTACAGCATCCCTGGTATTGTTGTTTCAGGATCACATTGAAACAAGTCAAATAAAGGGACATTTACATCTTTGCTGACTCATTTGACAAAAGACAAGAAATTCATCCACAAATGCAAATGAAGAGTGAGGATTGAGAGGATGTGGGATGGGGTGTGAAAATGTACAAGAAACAGGGTAGTGTTCACAATTTGAATGTGCTTTATCCTTTTGCCTTCCTGAGAATTAAAGCCTGACCTAGTCATCTACTGTGGGTTTCCCCAGCGGCTCAGGTATAAAGAATCCACCAGCAATGCAGGAGTCACAGGAGACTCAGGTCCGGTCTGTAGGTCGGTGAAGATCCCCTGGAGGAGGAAACGGCAACCCACTCCAATATTCCTGCCTGGAAAGACTCCATGGACAGAGGAGCCTGGAGGGCTACAGTCCATGAGGTCGCAGAGCCGGACACGACTGAGCGACTCAGCACTACCTTGAGTCATCTACTTGCATGGGAAGAACAGGATGGAATTAGAATTGCCCATAGATTGTAATAAAGCCATTAGGAGCTTACCTTTGTTTTATTTTCTCAGGCTTGCTGACAGCAGCAATCAGTATCTGCTGAAAGACTGAATGAATAAGTAATACAAAGAAAAATGAACTTTCCATCTTAAGGGGCAAGAGAAAAACTTATGCGCTTGCTTGCAGATTACCCCAAAACAAGAAGAAGTAAAAGAAACAGCAATACAAATTGCATCTTCATTAAGACTGCATTAAGATATGGTATGGTGGAGTAGGAAATGGCAACCCACTCCAGTATTCTTGCCAGGAAAAATTCATGGACAGAGCAGCCTGGCAGGCTACAGTCCATGGGGGGTCACACAAGTCATACACGGCTAAGTGAATTTCACTTTCAAAAGAAAGAACGAGAAAGGAAAAACAAGCATCAGCTAATAGTCACATATTTGGTTCTGAAGGACAACTGTTGTTTGATACTGTTTTGATTTCTGGAGAAGATCAGATTTTTTAGTACTTGTGTATAGGTTTTCTCCTTTCCTTTAATATTAAAGGACAAAGCTGAAAGAGTATTCTATATATCTATGAAAATTAAAGTGCATACCAAATGCATATTCGATCCCACAAGGATTGATTTATTAGTATTTGCACAGCCTTGTGAAAAGTACGTGATGCACCAGGTCCCTTGGGGGCACATTCAGTCTCATAGAAAGGAGTAGTATTTCAAGGGTCAGGAACTGCGCTTTCATGGGGAGAAGTTCTATAACTGACATCAAAAATATTTTGGAAAACAATTATGTTCAAAATTTTAAAATAAATGGGAAATGTATGCCTTAAAAAGACACAAAACCAAAGTCTACAGTCACAACATAAATCTTTTTTGTGTGTGCTGTTTTCTCAAATTAATTCAACGATTGTAATAAAGGTTTTCTCAAAGGGAAAAAAAAAGAAAGACATGGTATGGTAACAGAAAGAAGCTAGAGGAATGTGAAATGGTTTAGCAGAGGAAGAGGAAGAGGAATCTTAAGTGCCTGCAGGGGGAGATACCAGAAAGAATCCGAGTGAGAAGCATAGTGGAAATCCAGAATGGCTCAGAAACTGAAGGTACAATGCCTTAAGGGAGACAAATATAGAATTCGAGGTCAAAAATAAACTCCACTGAGAATTTTGAAGGCATTGATCCATTGTCTTACACGTTCAGTGCTGCTGTTGGGGAGTCCAATAACATTCTTATTTCCAATTCCATCTGTGTGCCCAATTTTTTGTTGTTGTTGTTCCTCTGATGTTCTTGAATTTCTCAATGATGGGCCTAGAAAAATCAATACTACACTCTCTGTTTAAAAGCTTCCATTTTTATACCATAAACTCTTTTCTTTTTTTTTTTAAGTGTAAGTCAAATCCAAGCTTAGGATTTTTTCACCATTCATCCCATTGCCTTATTTGTGATGAAGCTTCATGTCGGTTTTTTTATCTGTAAATTACAGAAGATTAAAAAATTACCAGAAATTATAGAGGATTACAAAATTACCAGAAATTACAGAAGACTACAAAATTGCCAGGTAGGGGACTTCCCTGGTGATCCACTGGTTAAAACTCCATGTATCCACTGCAGAGGGCAAGAGTTCAAACCCTGATCTAAGAACTAAGATCCCACAAACTATATGGCCTTGCCAAAAACAGAACAAAAACAAAATTAATGGGTAGTTTAGCACCATCCACTCCAGCATCATAACTGCAGTGCTTCAACAAAGGAATTTAAAGATCTCATGTAGTTAAGAGAATGAGGACTCACCAGTCAATCTTGTTTAAAATTAAAGCCATATAAATCACCTTACTTGTGTGCCTTGTCTTACCCAGAAAATATATTTTTTCTAAGTACTGTGTAAAATTTTGGAAAACTTTCCATGTATGCTGGATCATTACCAATGAAGAACATTTGCTGGACTGTCTCTCCAGGAGACAGGGGTAACAGGTAAAGTGCAGAACTCTCAGAAAACAAAGTCCCAATCAACATCAACGATAGAGCCAGGTTTCTGGGAGTGGTCAAGGTGGTCAAACAGCCTCTGCTCCTTTAAGGGTGAATTGACTTTTGAGCTCCTTGAGAAGGAAGTCATAGCCGATTTTTTTTTCTTTCTTGATATGTATTTTGCTATGTTTTTCCCCACAGAAACCTGTGTAGCTCATTCATTATAGCTAAAAATTTTCTGTTATATTTCAAAGAATGGCTGGGACAAGAGACTGGATCATCATGAGGCATGTTATCGACATGGGAGCACTAGAGTCAGAGGACTCTTTTATCCAAGAGTAATTGGTACTAGGAAGTCTACTTAAGGAGATGCCACTTGAAAATGTAATCAAATATGATAGTGAATAGTTAAAAAACATTTCAGGACTTCATCTTGAAAATTTTAATAGTAAAGTAAGGAAGTCTCCGTCAGTTCAGTCAGTTCAGTCACCCAGTCGTGTTCGACTCCTTGCGACCACATGGACTCCACCACGCCAGGCCTCCCTGTCCATCACCAACACGCAGAGTTTACTCAAACTCATGTCCACTGAGTCAGTGATGCCATCCACCATCTCATCCTCTGTCATCCCCTTCTCCTCCTGCCTTCAATCTTTCCCAGCATCAGGGTCTTTTCAAACGAGTCAGATCTTCACATCAGGTGGCCGAATTATTGGAGTTTCAGCTTCAGCATCAGTTCTTCCAATGAATATTCTGGACTGATTTCCTTCAGGATGCCCTGGTTGGATCTCCTTACAGTCCAAAGGACTCTCAAGAGTCTTGTCCAACACCACAGTTCAAAAGCATCAATTCTTCAGCACTCAGCTTTATTTATAGTACAACTCTCATATCCATACATAACTACTGGAAAAACCATAGCTTTGACTAGACTGACCTTTGTTGGCAAAGTAATGTCTCTGCTTTTTAATATGCTGTCTACGCTGGTCATAACATTTCTTCCAAGAAGGAAGTGTCTTTTAATTTCATGGCTGCAGTCACCAGCTGCAGTGATTTTGGAGCCCCCAAAAATAAAATCTGTCACTATTTCCATTGTTTCCCCATCTATTTGCCATGAAGTAATGGGACAGGATGCCATGATCTTGGTTTTCTGAATGTTGAGTCTTAAGGCAAATTTTCACTCTCCTCTTTCACTTTCATCAAGAGACTGTTTCGTTTCTCTTCACTTTCTGCCATAAGGGTGGTATCATCTGTGTATCTGAGGTTATTGATATTTCTCCCAGCAATCTTAATTTCAGCTTGTGCTTCATCCAGCCCAGCATTTCACATGATGTACACTGCATAGAAGTTTAATAAGCAGGATGACAATATAGCCTTGATGTACTCCTTCCCTGATTTGGAACCAGTCTGTTATTCCATGTCCAGCTCTAATGGTTGCTTCCTGACCTGCATACAGATTTCTCAGGAGGCAGATCAGGTGGTCTGGTATTCCCATCTCTTGAAGAATTTTCCACAGTTTGTTGTGATCCACACAGTAAACGGCCTTGGCATACTTAATACAGCAGAAGTAGATGTTTGTCTGAAATTCTCTTGCTTTTTCTATGATCCAATGGATATTGGCAATTTGATCTCTGGTTCTTCTGCCTTTTCTAAATCCAGCTTGAACATCTGGAAGTTCACGGTTCACGTCCTGTTGAAGCCTAACTTGGAGAATTTTGAGCATCACTTTGCTAGCGTGTGAGATGAGTGCAATTGTGCAGTAGTTTGAACATTCTTTGGCATTGCCCTTCTTTAGGCTGGAATGAAAACTGACCTTTTCCAGTCCTGTGTCCACTGCTGAGTTTTCCAAATTTGTTGACATATTGAGTGCAGCACTTTCACAGCATCATCTTTTAGGATTTGAAATAGCTCAACTGAAATTCCATCACCTCCACTAGCTTTGTTCAGAGTGATGCTTCCTAAGGCCCACTTGACTTCACATTCCAGGATGTCTGGCTCTAGGTGAGTGATCACACCACCATGGTTATCTGGGTGTGAAGATCTTTTTTGTACAGTTCTTCTGTGTATGTTTGCCACCTCTTAATATCTTCTGCTTCTGTTAGGTCTATACCATTTCTGTCCTTAATTGTGCTCATCTTTGTATGAAATGTTCCCTTGGTATCTCTAATTTTCGTGAAGAGATCTCTAGTCTTTCCCATTCTATTGTTTTCCTCTATTTCTTTGCATTGGTCACTGAGGAAGGCTTTCTCATCTCTCCTTGCTCTTCTTTGGAACTCTGTATTCAAATGGGTCTGTCTTTTGCTTCTCCTTTGCCTTTCACTTCTCTTCTTTTCACAGCTACTTGTAAGGCCTCCTCAGACAGCCATTTTGCCTTTTTGCATTTCTTTTTCTTGGGGATGGTCTCGATCCCTGCCTCCTATACAATGTCACAAACCTCTGTCCATAGTTCTTCAGGCATTCTGTCTACTAGATCTAATCCCTTGAATCTATTTGTCACGTCCACTGTATAATCGTAAGGGATTTGATTTAGGTCAGACCTGAATGGTCTAGTGGTTTTCCCTACTTTCTTCACTTTAAGTCTGAGTTTGGCAATAAGGAGTTCATGATCTGAGCCACAGTCAGCTCTCAGTCTTGTTTTGTCAGGGTTCTCACAAAACGTGGTTCACTGGAGAAGGGAATGGCAAAACACTTCAGTATTCTTGCCTTGAGAACCCCATGAACAGTATGAAAAGGCAAAAAGATAGGACACTGAGAGATGAACTTCCCAGGTCGGTAGGTGCCCAATATGCTACTGGAGATCAGTGGAGAAATAACTACATAAAGAATGAAGAGATGGAGCCAAAGCAAAAACAACATGCAGTTGTGGATGTGACTGGTGATAGAAGTACAGTCCAATGCTGTAAAGAGCAATATTGCGTAGGAATCTGAAATGTTAGTTCCATGAATCAAGGCAAATTGGAAGTGGTCAAGCAGGAGATGGCAAGAGTGAACATTGACATTTTAGGAATCAGTGAACAAAAATCTCCTGGAGTGGGTGAGTTTAACTCAGATGACCATTATATCTACTACTGTGGGCAAGAATCCCTTAGAAGAAATGGAGTAGCCATCATAGTCAGCAGAAGGGTCTGAAATGCAGTACTTGGATGCAGTCTCAAAAATGACAGAATGATCTCTGTTCATTTCCAAGGCAAACTATTCAATATCACGGCAATTCAAGTCTATGCCCTGACAAGTAATGCTGAAGCAGCTGAAGTTGAATGGTTCTATGAAGACCTACAAGACCTTCTAGAGCTAACACCCAGAAAAAGATATCCGTTTTTGTATAGGGGACTGGAAGGCAAAAGTAGGAGGTCAAGAAATACCTGGAGCAACAGGCAAATTTGGCCTTGGAGTACAGAATGAAACAGGGCAAAGGCTAACGGCGTTTCGCCAAGAGAAAGCACTGGTCATAGCAAACACCCTCTTGCAACAACACAAGGAAGCCTAATAGGATAATAATTATGGTAGGATAACAAGCTTCTCAATGACATTCATAGCCTATCTCCTGGAACATGTGAGTATATCAGGATACTTAGTTCTTCAGGCACTCTGTCTATCAGATGTAGTCCCTTGAATCTATTTGTTACTAATTGTAAGGGATTTGATTTAGGTCATACCTGAATGGTCTAGTGATTTTCCCTACTTTCTTCACTTTGAGTCTGAATTTGGCAATAAGGAGTTCATGATCTGAGCCACGGTCAGCTTTCGGTCTTGTTTTTGGTGACTGTACAGAGCTTCTCCATCTTTGGCTGTAAAGAATATAATCAATCTGATTTTGGTATTGACCATCTGGTGATGTCCATGTGCAGAGTTTTCTTTTGTGTTGTTCAAGAGAGTATTTACTATGACCAGAGAGTTCTCTTGGAAAAATTGTTAGCCTTTGCCCTGCTTCATTTTGTACTCCAAGGCCAAATTTGCCTGTTACTCTAGGTGTCTCTTGACTTCCTACTTTTGCATTCCAGTCCCCTATGATGAAAAGGATATCTTTTTTAGGTGTTAGTTCTGGAAGGTCTTGTAGGTCTTCATAGAACTGTTCAACTTTAGCTTTTCAGGGAATAGACTGGGATTACTTTGATATTGAATGGTTTGCCTTGGAAATGAACAGAGATCATTCTGTCATTTTTGAGATTGCATCCAAGTATTGCATTTTGGACTCTTCTGTTGACTATGATGGCTACTCCATTTCTTCTAAGGGATTCTTGTCTACAGTAGTAGATATAGTAATGGTTATCTGTTAATCTCTGAGAGATTAATATATTTTACTTTGAAATATATCTACGTTTTTCTGATTTTAAAAAAGAACATAGACTTGTTTTGCTGCTACTGCTAATTTGCATCAGTCGTGTCTGACTCTGTGCGACCCCATTGACAGCAGCCCACCAGGCTCCCCCGTCCCTGGGATTCTCCAGGCAAGAACCCTGGAGTGGGTTGCCATTTCCTTCTCCAATGCGTGAAAGTGAAAAGTGAAAATAAAGTCGCTCAGTCGTGTCCGACTCTTTGTGACCCCATGGACTGCAGCCTACCAGGCTCCTCCATCCATGGGATTTTCCAGGCAAGAGTACTGGAGTGGGTTGCTATTGCCTTCTCCGATATTTGTTTTAGAAGTGGGAAAGAAAACCATAATTCAATAAGATACATGCACCCTAATGTTCCTTGTTGCACTGTTTATAATAGCCAACTACATGGAAACAACCCAAAAGTCCATCAGCAGGTGAATGGATAAAGAAGATGTGGGTTTTCCCAAGTAGTCCTAGTGATAAAGAACCCACCTGCCAATACAGGAGACAAAGGACCCGGCTCAATTCCTGGGTTGGTAAGATCCTCTGGAGGAAGGCATGGCAACCTATTCCAGTATTCTTGCCTGGAAAATTTCATGGACAGAGGAGCCTATCCATGGGGTTGCAAAGAGTCAGACACGATGGAAGTGACTTAGTCCACACACACACACGATGGAATACTCCTCAGCCATAGGAAAAGAATGCCTGGATTTTGTCAAGACCTCCTAATTGGTTTTTCTTGCCTCATTATTGGCTCCCTTCAATGTATTTTCTGTACAGAGTCAAATGTTTTAACTCTAAACTCCTCCACCTGGGATGAAGGACTCAAGGATTTAATCCCATGTATTTCACAAATCTCTGCCCTCCCCTCTAACCATTCCTTGCTTAAACTCTAATGAACACTCGTGAACTATAGGGAGTCCATCTTGGTCAAAACTAATGATTTCAATCACCAAATCCAGAAGGTTCTAATGGAGAGAAAACCAATCCAACACAAAAATTTTTACTGAAAAACAGACTGTTTAAAAAAACCTATGCCCCTCTCAAACATCCCTCCCACTTAAACTAATACCCATGTCCTCCAATCACATGAGTGTATTGTTGGTCAGCCACGGTGCTGTCTGGGATAAACATCTGGTAGTAGGGTGAAAAACATTGCAAGAATTCCAAAGGATGTGGGATTCTAAGAGACTAATAAAAGTGTTTCAATAGCAGCTCCAAGAATACAAAAGCCAGTGATAATGGTTATCTAGGAAGAAGCAGAAATCAGCAGGGTGATGTAAGATAGTCACTTCAAAGGAACATGATCTGAAGATCAAGATGTTAAAGCCACAAAGATTTCTACCAAATATCTTAAGTTCACACTGAAAAGAACGATCTTGTGTTATTGAATCATACTATTAAGTCACAAAAATTAGGCCCTTAGAAAAAGAATCTTCTCTGGATTCTCTTCTCATTTGCTGTAAATATTCAAAATGCCAGCCTTTTCCTTTAGGATACAGTTAGGAAAAATGAATTACTGTAAAAGTCAGAATATTGATTACTTTAAGGGGTGTGGCATATAATCTGCGAAATTGCAGGAAGGAAATTTGTAGGATGCTGGAATGTTTGATAACTAGGGGTTGTATATATTAATATGTGAAAGTGTTAGTCACTCAGTTGTGTCTGACTCTTTGCGATCCAATGGACTATAGCCTGTCAGGTTCCTCTTTCCATGGAATTCTCTAGGCAAGAATACATTTCCTTCTCCAGTGAGATCTTCCCGACCCAGGAATTAAACCTGGGTCTCCTGCATTTTAGGCAGATTCTTTACCATTCCAGGTGGCTCAGATGATATAATATGTGGAAGACAAAATTTTGATGCTTTTAAAATTTAATTGTATGCTGTCTTTCAATAAAAATTTATTGTAATAATTTCCTGCTGTTGTAATAAATTACCACAAGTTTAATGACTTGTTTAATAGCACACAGTTATTATCTTTTCATTCTGAAAGTTAGAAGTCCAAATGGGCCTTACTGGGCTAAAATCATGGTGTTGGTAGGGCAGTGCTCCCCACTGAAGGCTCTAGTGGGAGAAGCTATATTTTATTTTGCCTTTATGAGCTTCTAGAGGCTTCCTACATTCTCTAGCTCAGAATCTGTCTCTATTTTCAAAGCCAAAAATGGCCACATGATGCCATCTCCTGTTTTTGACTCTTCTGCCTCCCACTTCCCCTATTTAATACCCTTGTGATTATGCTGGGTCCACCTGAATAATCCAGTAGAGTTTTTCTCTTTTAAAGTTAGTTGGTTAATGGGACTTCCCTGGTAGTCCAGTGACTAAGACTCTGTGTTTCCACTGGGGGCACAGGTTCAATCCCTGATGGAGGAACTGATTGTGTGGTACAGACCCCCTGCCAAAACCCCCAAAACGAACAACCAAAAAAACCTGAAAAACAAAGGCAGTTGGTTAACAACCTTCATTATCTCTTACCAAGTATCCTGATATACTCACATGTTCCAGGAGATAGGCTATGAATGTCATTGAGAAGCTTGTTATCCTACCATAATTTTTATCCTATTAGGCTTCCTTGTGTTGTTGCAAGAGGGTGTTTGCTATGACCAGTGCTTTCTCTTGGCGAAACTCCATTAGCCTTTGCCCTGTTTCATTCTGTACTCCAAGGCCAGATTTTCCTGTTGCTCCAGGTATTTCTTGACTTCCTACTTTTGCCTTCCAGTCCCCTATAAAAAAAATGGACATCTTTTTTTGGGTGTTAGCTCTAGAAGGTCTTGTAGGTCTTCATAGAACCATTCAACTTCAGCTGCTTCAGCATTACTTGTCAGGGCATAGACTTGAATTACCGTGATATTGAATAGTTTGCCTTGGAAATGAACAGAGATCATTCTGTCATTTTTGAGACTGCATCCAAGTACTGCATTTCAGACCCTTCTGCTGACTATGATGGCTACTCCATTTCTTCTAAGGGATTCTTGCCCACAGTAGTAGATATAATGGTCATCTGAGTTAAACTCACCCACTCCAGGAGATTTTTGTTCACTGATTCCTAAAATGTCAATGTTCACTCTTGCCATCTCCTGCTTGACCACTTCCAATTTGCCTTGATTCATGGACCTAACATTTCAGATTCCTATGCAATATTGCTCTTTACAGCATCAGACTGTACTTCTATCACCAGTCACATCCACAACTGCATGTTGTTTTTGCTTTGGCTCCATCTCTTCATTCTTTATGTAGTTATTTCTCCACTGATCTCCAGTAGCATATTGGGCACCTACCGACCTGGGAAGTTCATCTCTCAGTGTCCTATCTTTTTGCCTTTTCATACTGTTCATGGGGTTCTCAAGGCAAGAATACTGAAGTGTTTTGCCACTCCCTTCTCCAGTGAACCACGTTTTGTGAGAACCCTGACAAAACAAGACTGAGAGCTGACTGTGGCTAAGATCATGAACTCCTTATTGCCAAATTCAGACTTAAAGTGAAGAAAGTAGGGAAAACCACTAGACCATTCAGGTATGACCTAAATCAAATCCCTTATGATTATACAGTGGAAGTGACAAATAGATTCAAGGGATTAGATCTGGTAGACAGAATGCCTGAAGAACTATGGACAGAGGTTTGTGACATTGTATAGGAGGCAGGGATCGAGACCATCCCCAAGAAAAAGAAATGCAAAAAGGCAAAATGGCTGTCTGAGGAGGCCTTACAAGTAGCTGTGAAAAGAAGAGAAGTGAAAGGCAAAGGAGAAGCAAAAGACAGACCCATTTGAATACAGAGTTCCAAAGAAGAGCAAGGAGAGATGAGAAAGCCTTCCTCAGTGACCAATGCAAAGAAATAGAGGAAAACAATAGAATGGGAAAGACTAGAGATCTCTTCACGAAAATTAGAGATACCAAGGGAACATTTCATACAAAGATGAGCACAATTAAGGACAGAAATGGTATAGACCTAACAGAAGCAGAAGATATTAAGAGGTGGCAAACATACACAGAAGAACTGTACAAAAAAGATCTTCACACCCAGATAACCATGATGGTGTGATCACTCACCTAGAGCCAGACATCCTGGAATGTGAAGTCAAGTGGGCCTTAGGAAGCATCACTATAAACAAAGCTAGTGGAGGTGATGGAATTTCAGTTGAGCTATTTCAAATCCTAAAAGATGATGCTGTGAAAGTGCTGCACTCAATATGTCAACAAATTTGGAAAACTCAGCAGTGGACACAGGACTGGAAAAGGTCAGTTTTCATTCCAGCCTAAAGAAGGGCAATGCCAAAGAATGTTCAAACTACTGCACAATTGCACTCATCTCACACGCTAGCAAAGTGATGCTCAAAATTCTCCAAGTTAGGCTTCAACAGGACGTGAACCGTGAACTTCCAGATGTTCAAGCTGGATTTAGAAAAGGCAGAAGAACCAGAGATCAAATTGCCAATATCCATTGGATCATAGAAAAAGCAAGAGAATTTCAGACAAACATCTACTTCTGCTGTATTAAGTATGCCAAGGCCGTTTACTGTGTGGATCACAACAAACTGTGGAAAATTCTTCAAGAGATGGGAATACCAGACCACCTGATCTGCCTCCTGAGAAATCTGTATGCAGGTCAGGAAGCAACCATTAGAGCTGGACATGGAATAACAGACTGGTTCCAAATCAGGGAAGGAGTACATCAAGGCTGTAAATCATCATCCTGCTTATTAAACTTCTATGCAGTGTACATCATGTGAAATGCTGGGCTGGATGAAGCACAAGCTGAAATTAAGATTGCTGGGAGAAATATCAATAACCTCAGATACACAGATGATACCACCCTTATGGCAGAAAGTGAAGAGAAACTAAAGAGCCTCTTGATGAAAGTGAAAGAGGAGAGTGAAAAGACTGGCTTAAGACTCAACATTCAAAAAATGAAGATCATGGCATCTAATCCCATCACTTCATGACAAGTAGATGGGGAAACAGTGGAAACAGTGAGAGACTTTGTTTTATTGGGCTCTAAGAAGGAAATGGCAACCCACTCCAGTACTCTTGCCTGGAGAATTCCATGGACGGAGGAGCCTGGTGGACTACAGACCACAGGGTCGCAAAGAGTCGGACAGGACTGAGCGACTTCACTTTCACTTTCAAAATCACTCCAGATGGTGAGTGAAGCTTGCTCCTTGGAAGACAAGCTATGACCAACCTAGATAGCATATTAATAAGCAGAGACATTACTTTGCTGACAAAGATCCGTCCAGTCAAAGTTATGGTTTTTCCAGTAGTCGTATATGGATGTGAGAGTTGTATTATAAAGAAAGCTGAATGCTGAAGAATTTGAACTGTGGTTTAGGAGAAGACTCTTGAAAGTCCCTTGGACTGCAAGGATATCAAACCAGTCAATCCTAAAGGAAATCAGTCCTGAATATTCATTGGAAGAACTGATGCTGAAGCTGAAACTCCAGTACTTTGGCCACGTGATGGGAAGAACTGATTCATTGGAAAAGACCCTGATGCTGGGAAAGACTGAATGCATGAGAAGAAGTGGGTGGCAGAGGATGAGGTGGTTGGATAGTATCACCGACTCGATGGACATGAGTTTGAGTAAGCTCCGGGAGTTGGTGATGGACAGGGAAGCCTGGCATGCTGCAGTCCATGGGGTCGCAAAGAGTCAGATACGACTGAACGACTGAACCTAAGAGAGATCTTCTGATCTTCAGCAGAAACACACCAGTCTTATTTTTAAAGATATTTAACCTTTGCAAGCTCATTCCGTAGAGCAGCTCATTACCAATTGTAATATGCATAGGACATCATCTGATGAATCTAGTTAAAACTCATGCTCTGACTCAGAGATTTGGGCTGGAACTCCAGCTTCTGCATTTCTAACAGACTTCCAGGGGGTGCTAAGGCTGCTGGTCTGTGGACCACTGTTATAGCCATACTTTCACATCACGTTCCCACAGTGAACTCACTCCATGTTGGCCTATATCAGGAACCTAATCGGTTCCTCAGCCCATCTCAGCACGCATGGTTTTTCTGGTTACTCCAGACCCCTGCTCAGATCCCACACACGCCCTTCACCTAGTCTACCAACATGTGTTTGACCTCCTGCTAGTAACTCATCCAACCTCTGTGCCCAGGTTCATTTCCATTGGATTCCTCATTCTTACTTTAGGATCTTAGTGATAGAACTTCTAAAAGAGGTCAAAAAGATTTTCTCCCTCTTTGTACTACATAGAGATGGATGCTCTTTACTCCCAAGCAAGTCTCCAAAACATCTATTACAAACAACTCTCCAGAAGCTCCCCAAGAATTCCTCTCACTCAAACCCCTCTTTGCAGTGACTTCCTCTCTTGCTTTAGAGAGATGTCAAGGGCAATCAGCATAACCTCGTCCCTCTTTATTCCTCTCAACTTTTAAAGAAATCTATTTCTACATCTGTCTCTATTTCCTTGTTCATGTTAGTGGTATCACTCCTGCTTTCCATGAAAATGTTCTGTCTGGTCCCATGATACAACCCTTCATCACCACCTCCAAAACCTTCCTTCCTCATTTCATCCTTTCTTATTGTCTCCAACATATTCCTACCCTTAGCCTACAATTTACAAAGATTGTGTTCCATTTAGAAAAAAAAATCTTTCATTTGGTTTTAACCAACCCTTTGGACCCCAGTTCTACCTGGATGACTCAGAACAGGCCACTGTGAGCAAAACAAAACCCCTGATGCTAACATCCTACCACACCCCACATCTGTACTTCCTCCAGGCTCCTCATATCAGCAAATGCTCTACCATTTGTCCAGTCGCTAGGAAACCTAGGAGTCATCCTTCATTTGTCTTTTCCCTTGTTTAGCAGATCCTAATTGATCATTTTACCACCAAAACATATCCTCATTCTGACTCTTTCTCTCCATATTCAGAGCTACCAGTCTGGATTAACCAACCTTACCCCTTCCCTGAATGAGTCAGCAACTTCTCACATTCCCAAGATTTAATTTTTTCCTTCCATAGTCTATTCTTGAGGAAGCCAACGAGAATTTGAAAGCTGTCAATCTGAACATGTCACTTCCTTAAAATCCATCAATGATGTCCTCTTGCACTGGGAATATAACCCAAGTTTCTTCCTTGTCTCTCTGTTAGTCAAGCATCAGATACAATGGCCCTTATTTTGTTCTTTGATCATGCAACACTCAATCCTACCTCCAGATCTATGCACTTTCTCTTTCCACAGACTAGTATGTGGAACTTCTTGCTTTGTTTTATTTTCACCAATAGCACTTTCAGTATCTGAAATTGTCTTAACTGTTTACGTACTACTCCTCTACACTAGAATGAGAACTCCCTAATCCTAGGGACCTTACCTGCCTTACTCACCTAGCAGTGAACAAGCACTCATAGACTCTAATTAACGTGGGCTCACTGAACAAATAATGAATGAGTTACTGTGAGTTAGTATACTTCTTGAAGCTACAGCTCAACTCTCTCCCTTATAACGCAATGTAACAAAGTTCCAGAATGAATCATCTGCAACCACTGCTTCTGTTTTTTATTAATACTACGTACCCGATTTTCACTGTGTTGTGACTTTTCCCCTCATCATCCTTTTGAAACTTCACCACTGTGTGCTTTCATGACCACACCCAACTGCCTTCTAGAGGCCTCAGCCTTCTCACCCACCAGGCACCCGCCATGTCTTTGACACTGTTGACCACTTCCGTTTTCTTGCAGAATCATGCTTCTCCCAAGGCGTCTGAAAGCATTCTTCTGTTAACCACATCTTGTCCAACCTCTTTGCTGGATGCTCTTCCTGCTCCTGAACTCCATCCATAGGTAGTCCCAGCTCTTCAACATAAAGCTATGTTCATATCTTAATTCTACACATTCTCCTTTGAGGAACCCATCTCCTAGGACTGCAACCCTTCTTTGCCTGTAAGTCTAAGTAGACCCCTACATCTCCACTCTCCTTACAACAAATTCATGTCCCAAACCCACCCTCATGCTCTGATTTTCCTTTTTCTGCTAAAGAGCTGCTCTTCTCAGAGGATCAAAACACTACAGTTCTCTCTAAGTACCTCTCAACTCTCACCACCTTATTTGGTCTCTACTATCTGTGGATTCTTCCTCTGAAATGGTTATCTTCATCCTTTTTTCTACTGCCTACACTCTTAATACCAGCAATTCAAATAAACAAAAGTTCACTACCTAATTTCCTAGTCCATGAGTCACCTTCTCCCAAGTTACCTCCATCCAGGACCCCTTGAACAAATGGCTCCCCATTGCCTCCAAAGAAAAAGGGAAAGCTCAAATTCCTTAGTTACTAATTCAGTATAAACAGAGCCACAAGCCAATTTTGTAGATTTTTCTTGATATATCCACTTTCTTACTTTTTATGATATTAAGTACAACTGTGGCCTCATCACAGGGATCATCTATACAGTTCACTTATGTTAAGCTTTATAAACAGATGCTTTGCCCCACAGGGCATGATTGGGTCTTGACTTTTGTGCCCCTGCATGAGACCTAGCTCAGGAGTTGGTCAGTTAAAGTTGGTCCAGCCAGTTTCTTTTGAAGCAGAAGTCTTCTGTGCCCATGTGCAAAACAGAAGAACCAGACAATACATACATGTAAATGAATTAATTACAATCATTAATAAAGATTATTGAAATCTCTGCAAATTTAACAATATTAACAACTATGTGTACAATCAGTTGAAATTTTTAAGCTATATTCTCTCAATGGCAAAAAATTTTTTTGAGTGTAGACTATATTCAACTTTTCAACTCCATAAAGTCTACCTCATCCTTAAAGAGTGTTCTCTTGTTTTCTATCCCATTTCTAATTATCAGCTGTTTATCTTTTTCTCTGCACTATCAAGAGTCTTGAAAGAAGAGTCTACACTCTTGTTTGTCATTAAAACACTGATGCAGATTGATCTCACAGTTCTTCAGTTACGACACAGTGGGCACGCAGTAAATGTTGAATATGTGAGTGAATGAATACATGAGCTCATGTTCTCCCTCATCACTACAGCTTCAAATGCCCCCAGACAAGTTCATGACTCCAAAACCTCAAACTCCACTTCAACTCTTCTTTGTTCCAGTCCTGTAGATTCCTAATTCCTACTGAACAATCACTCCTAGATTCCTAACTAGGACTTTAAATTCAATATTTTTCCATTTAAATGCATTATCCTTTCCACTAACTGGGCTGCAGATTTTTGGATTTCTTACACTCATCAACAAAATGGTCATTGGAATTCCGGTTGCTATGTCAGAAATTGGAAATCATCTTCAATTTCTTAATGAAAAGATTGAGTCTTTCTCCTAAAAGTATCTGTCAAATCTGTCTCCTACACTCTCTGCCTTGGTAAATCCTACCCATCTTTCAGGGTTTCACTCAGTTATCACCACCTCCAGGAAGTCTACCCTATACAGCCCATTTTCCCTTCTTAATCTGCCCATCAGAACACTCAGCAGTCACAGGGTATTGAAATCATCAGCTTACAAGCTCTCTGAGGGCAGGAAGTAAGGTGTATTTACTTCTCATTCTAGCACAGATTCAGACATATGATGCACCTTCTATAGATATTTCTTCAACTGTTGACTGAAATGGACTCTCATCTGCCTCACCTTGACGGCTGTGATTCTGCTACCTCTCACCTGGATTACAGTAATGACCTTTATTGCCACTATTCTCCCAAAGATGCTCTGTCAGCTCCAAATACCCACACTGTGGTCAGAATGAACTTGTAAAATGCTAATGCAAACCATTCACAGAGAGGCCTAGAGAGCCAGAGGAACAGGAAGGAAGGCATAACAGAAAGAGCAATTGTTTATCCAACTGGATCACTCACTGTGGCAGGAAACAAGTGACCAAACAGGGTCACTGAGTCTTCTGTTTTTATGTTGACTCATTTACTAACCCAAAGACGACTGGAAAGTTATCTTCCCGTGTGTCAGGTTACTGCCAAAAAAGAAAAATCCAGTGATGTTTGTTCTGCTATTCTCCTTCTGAATGACTACTGGAACAAAATTTTTTTCAGAAGACAAGGAAAAGCCTTAAAGATTTTGATATCTTTGGTTGTTGGCCATAGAGACGTGGAGTCCAAAGAAGAAAAATAGACGTTCATGGAGATTTGGGAGGATAGGAAATTCACTTCTGCTGCTTTTTCTCTTCCATGTTGAACCAATCAGAAGAGCTAGGTTATTAATGCTGCAGTAACAAACAACCCCAAACCCCAATGGTTTAAAATTATTTAAATTTTATTTAATTATTTAACATTATTAAACAGTTATTTCTTGCTCACATGACACTTTCATTATAGGTTGACTGTAGGATCTTTATATTTCTGATATCCTCACTTTGGAAACCCTTGAGACTGATATATGAAACATACTATCCAATAAAAACATAACGCAGTTTTCTGTACAGCAGAAATTAACACAACACTGTAAATCAACTACTCTTCAATAAAATAAATTTTTAAAAAACATAAAGCAAGTCATATGTACATTTAAAATTTTCTGATAGTCATATTTTAAATAGTAAAAAGAAACAGATGAAATTAAGAATCTTTTCATTCAACCCACTGTATTCAAAATAGTATCTTCTCAACAAGTAATAAATGTAAGAATTATCAGTGAGATATTTACAAGCTCTGGGGAGTACTAAGTCCTTGAAATCTGATATGTCTTTTACACTTACATCTCAGCTTGGCCTCGCCACTTTCGAGTGCTCAGGGGCTCCATGTGACTGCACAGAGGCTACAGGCTGGATCTGGACTCCGATAAGAGAAAAGAGAACCCCAAAGGGCTCACATCACATTGAAATGCTTAACCCAGAACCTGCCCCGTGACGACACCCAACCCTGAGGGGCTGGGAAGTGAGGTCCTTCCAGGTTTCCGGAAGAGAGAGAGTTGAGCTGATAGAGTGAGCAGCCTTCAGGACTGCCACATATGCCTTCCAGAAATAACGTCTTCCTGTCATAACCACAGCTACTGTAACCATTATGTTGGAAAGCTGGTCTCCTAGGAGGCAGTCATGATAAGCCCCACTCCCATAACCCATTTAAATCAGTTCTCTGGGACTACATCTTTCTCCACTCTTGATGGACGATCAGGCAGGTTCCATCATATTTTCAGTCTCCGGGGTAATGAAAAATCCTCCAATTACTTCAAGTCACAAAACCATCTCAACTGGGTAATTAAAATGCAGTATATTACTCCATTCAGTACTCCAAAACTCATTTAGAGATAAGGAGGCTGCCTTCACAGATCAGTCCTGGGGGGCTTGAGAGCTCTGCAGGAGAAAGGGTGACAGTAACCTGTACCCCTGCCCCTGCTTCCTCCAGCTCCTCCAGAAGCAAAAGGCGTTGGGGGAGGTAGGAGGCAAGGGAAGGAAAGGTTTTGCATTCTGGTTACCAATCTTATCTTGCATTACTTTCCTCTCAACTTGTACAAGTTCAAAGCTGCCTCTTCAGGGGGGTTTTGGTGGCTCCCAAAGACACTGCCCTCACAGACACCCCCAGCAACATTAAGATGAGCTTCTCACGAGGACTGCCATGTGTGCTCCCATGGCTGGCTGCCTACATTTCTCCTTTTGTCCATGAGAATCTGACGGTCTATTCCATTTGTTGAGGTCATGTTCCTTCCGCTCAGGCAGTCCCCTCTGGCAGAATTTTTTAGAGCCCCACGTGGCCTTCTGCCTGTGGCCCGCACTGGGACACACTCATTCAAATGGCCATTGCCCTACGGAGCAGAGCCCAATTCCAGTATAACCTTTGCTCCTTGTTCCTGCCGCCAGGACACACCAGTCACAGCCTCTGGCCTGAGGCTATTTCCAGCTGTGATCTGCCATCAACTTCTGGTCTACACAGATTCCACCAGATTCAGGTCAAGGTGACAGTCTTCTTAAAGCCCTTCACGGTCTACTTGGGCTGAAGGGAAGTACCCTCATGGAGTGAAAAGGAAAAATTCCATTGCACTGCAAGTGATTTCCCCAAAGAAACAGTCTTCTTGATTTCCAAATGATATTTCTAAATTCTTCCTATTTAGATCTCCTAGACAGGAGAAGAACAAAGAGTCCTACATCTGGCTTTTGTCTACCTTTTCAAGTCTAGCATTGTTCTGACAAGGGAGTACAGTACCAGGACATTTTAAGGGCATCATCCAAATAGAAAAAAAGGATCCCATTTTAACCGTTGCTAAACTACTGTATATTGACCATTCATGCCCACCTCAGTCATTTCACTTCCATGATTTTATTTAATTGTCATGTGAATGGTACAATGTCAATGTCAACCTCTCCACATTACAGATGTATATCCAAGGCTCAGAGAGGTTAGGATTTGGTAAAGGAAGTCTGGCATTTGATCTGCCTACTCAGTTCAGTTCAGTTCAGTTCAGTCGCTCAGTCCAACTCTTTGCAACCCCATGAACCGCAGCATATCAGGCCTCCCTGTCCATTACCAACTCCAGGAGTCCACCCAAACCCATGTCCATTGAGTCAGTGACGCCATCCAACCATCTCATCCTCTGTTGTCCCCTTCTCCTCCTGCCCTCAACCTTTCCTAGATTAGGGTCTTTTCAAATGAGTCAGCTCTTTGCATCAGGTGGCCAAAGTATTGGAGTTTCACCTTCAAAATCAGTCCTTCCAATAAACACCCAGGACTGATCTCCTTTAGGATGGACTGGTTTGATCTCCTTGCAGTAAAAGGGACTTACTTTCAGGAGTCTTCTCCCACACCACAGTTCAAAAGCATCAATTCTGCTAGTTTCTAAGGATCATGTCTGCGAGTCAGGATTCCCGATCCAGAGACAATGGCCCCGATGGGATGGAACCCGAAGGTGTCATCGAGAGTAACTGGAATGAGATTGTCGACAGCTTTGATGACATGAACCTCTCAGAGTCACTCCTCCGTGGCATATATGCCTATGGTTTTGAGAAGCCCTCTGCCATCCAGCAGCGAGCCATTCTTCCTTGTATCAAGGGTTATGATGTGATTGCTCAAGCCCAATCTGGGACTGGGAAAACAGCCACTTTTGCCATATCAATTCTGCAACAGATTGAATTAGATCTAAAGGCCACCCAGGCCTTGGTCCTGGCACCCACTAGAGAGTTGGCCCAGCAGATACAGAAGGTAGTTATGGCCTTAGGAGATTACATGGGTGCCTCGTGCCATGCCTGCATTGGGGGTACCAATGTACGTGCTGAGGTGCAGAAGCTGCAGATGGAAGCCCCTCATATCATCGTGGGTACCCCAGGCCGTGTGTTCGACATGCTTAACCGGAGATACTTGTCTCCCAAATACATCAAGATGTTTGTACTGGATGAAGCTGATGAAATGTTAAGCCGTGGATTCAAGGACCAGATATATGACATATTCCAGAAGCTCAACAGCAACACCCAGGTGGTTTTGCTGTCAGCTACAATGCCTTCTGATGTGCTTGAGGTGACCAAGAAGTTCATGAGGGACCCAATTAGAATTCTTGTCAAGAAGGAAGAGTTGACGCTGGAGGGTATCCGTCAGTTCTACATCAATGTGGAACGAGAGGAGTGGAAGCTGGACACACTGTGCGACTTGTATGAAACCCTGACCATTACCCAGGCAGTCATCTTCAACAACACCCGGAGGAAGGTGGACTGGCTCACCGAGAAGATGCATGCCCGAGACTTCACGGTCTCTGCCATGCATGGAGACATGGACCAAAAAGAACGAGACGTTATCATGAGGGAGTTCCGCTCTGGCTCTAGCAGAGTATTGATTACCACTGACCTACTGGCCAGAGGCATTGATGTACAGCAAGTTTCCTTAGTCATCAACTATGACCTCCCCACCAATAGGGAAAACTATATCCACAGAATCGGTCGTGGCGGACGTTTCCGCCGTAAGGGTGTGGCTATTAACATGGTGACAGAAGAAGACAAGCGGATTCTTCGAGACATCGAGACCTTCTACAACACCTCCATTGAGGAAATGCCCCTCAGTGTTGCTGACCTCATCTGAGGGGGGCTGTTGTGCTACCTAGCACCAGCCAGGGATAAAACCTTGGAGGGGGCTGAGGAGCAGCAGGAGGGGGGAGGGAAGGGAGCCAAGGGATGGACATCTTGTCATTTTTTTCTTTCTTTTTTCTTTGACTCTTTGAATAAATGTCACTTTTTGAGGCAAAAGAAGGAACCGTGAACATTTTAGACACCCTTTTCTTTGGGGTAGGCGCCGTCTTCTCCCAAAAAACACTAATCCATTTCCCTAACGTAGTCAACCTCCAAACCCTAGAGGCTCTCCCACCCCAGCTGAATTCCTCTGAAAACATGCATTCAGTAGGGGCTACAATTTTGCTCCACCTCATCTGCTGGGCCAAATCTGGAGGGCAAACCCCTGAACTACGTAGCCCAGGGGATTGTCCCCAGGTGGGGGGAGGAGGGGAGAGAAAATGGTAGCCATTTTTACATTGTTTTGTATAGTATTTATTGATTCAGGAAACAAACACAAAATTCTGAATAAAATGACTTGGAAACTGCCAAAAAAAAAAAAAAAAAAACCAAAAGCATCAATTCTTCAGCACTCAGCTTTCTTTATAGTCCAACTCTCACATCCATACATGATCACTGGAAAAACCATAGCCTTGACTAGATGGACCTTTGTTGACAAAGTAATGTCTCTGCTTTTTAATATGCTGTCTAGGTTGGTCATAAATTTCCTTCCAAGGAGTAAGTGTCTGTTAACTCCATGGCTTCAATCACCATCTGCAGTGATTTTGGAGCCCCCAAAAATAAAGTCTGTCACTGCTTCCACTGTTTCCCCATGTATTTGCCATGAAGTTATGGGACTGGATGCCATGATCTTAGTTTTCTGAATGTTGAGCTTTAAGCCAACTTTTTCACTCTCCTCTTTCACTTTCATCAAGAGGTTCTTTTGTTCTTCTTCACTTTCTGCCATAAGGGTGGTGTCATCTGCATGTCTGAGGTTATTGATATTTCTCCCAGCAATCTTGATTCTAGCTTGTGCTTCTTCCAGCCCAGTGTTTCTCATGACGTACTCTGCATAGAAGTTAAATAAGTAGGGTGACAATATATAGCCTTGACGTACTCCTTTCCTATTGGAACCAGTCTGTTGTTCCGTGTCCATTTCTAACTGTTGCTTCCTGACCTGCATACAGGTTTCTCAAGAGGCAGGTCAGGTGGTCTGGTATTCCCATCTCTTTCAGAATTTTCCACAGTTTACTGTGATCCACACAGTAAAGGCTTTGGCATAGTCACTAAAGCAGAAATAGATATTTTTCTGGAACTCTCTTGCTTTTTCGATGATCCAGCTGATGTTGGCAATTTGATTTCTTGTTCCTCTGCCTACTGACTATGGGTAAAATCTCTTTTTGTAGTAGGGGTAGAAAAATTCACAATTATTTAAAATTATTCACCTTCAGTGGGTTGATCTATTAGACGTGTGCTTTTGGGAGGAACTTCAGGCTTTCTTGTCCGATCATGAAGCCAAACACACTTCAATTTTAATGTGTGCTCACCAGCTAACTCAACATTTCTCTCTCACTCTGACCTTTCTTGGAAGTGTGTTCAGCTTCAAGATTTGTGCACATCAGACAATCTACTTCCTCTGAACCACCATTCAAAGGGAACTTGATTATTGAAATTACAGGAAACATTTGACTGAACAAAACCCACTGACCAGAACTTCAAAATAACAGGAACTCTCTTTTATATTCCAGTCTAAAATAAAGCAGCAAGTCACAAGACAGCAGGTCAATGTGAGAGACTGGGTGCGAAGCAGGGGCATAGGGTATTTAAGAGAAAGTTTCCTAGCAGTTGCAGTGTGCGGGCTTTGCATTGCCGTGGCTCCTACTGCTGCAGAGTACAGGCTGTAAGTGCACAGGTTTCAACAGCTGTAGCACACGAGCTCAGAAGTAGTAGCTCATGGGCCCTAAAGTGTGCGGACTTCAGTAGTTGCGTCACAAGGGCTCAGTAGTTGTGGCTCATGGGCTTAGTTGCTCCACAGCATGTGGCAAGTTCCCGGACCAGGGATTGAGCCTGTGTCCCCTGCATTGGAAGGTGGGTTCCTAACCACTGGATCACCAGAGGAGTCCAGTAGGTACACTTTTTTGTCTGGCTTTTTTCACTCACCACAATTTATTTTGACATTCACCCCATGTTGAATGTCATGACTTCCCTCGTAGCTCAGTCAATAAAGAATCTGCCTGCAATGCAGGAGACCTGGGTTCAATTCCTGGGTCAGAAAGATCCCCTGGAGAAGGAAATGGCAACCCACTCCAGCATTCTTGCCTGGAGAATCCCATGGACAGAGGAGTCTGGCAGGCTACACAGTCTTTGGGGTCATAAGAGTCAGACACGACTTAGCGACTAAACCAACACCACCATGTTGAATATTCATTTCTTTTTATTGCTGAGTAATATTCCCTGGTATAAGTATACATAATTTGTTTCTCTATTAACCTTTTATTGTGTATTTGGGTTGTTTCCAGTTTTCAATTACTACAAGTAAAGCTGTTATGAACATTCATATATAAATTTTGTATAGTCATATGCCTTCACTTCTCTTGAAATACATCCAGGAGTAGACTGGCTGGTGTGTGTTCAACTTTTTTTAGGAGCTCTCAGACTGTTGTCCAAAGTGGTTGTAATAATTTTACTTTCCCACCAGCAGCATACAACAGTTTCGGTTCCTCTGCACTTAGCCCACACTTGTAGTGGTCAGTCTTTGTAATTCTAGACTTTCTACTAGAAATGCCTTAGCATTTCATTGCAGTTTTCATTTGCATTTCCCTAATGATGTTGAGCATCTTTTCATGTGCTTATTTGCCAACCATATGTCTTCATCACAATGTCCCCCCTTTTATTATGTTTTGAAAGTGAAAGTCTCTCAGTCGTGTCCAACTCTTTCCGACCCCATGGACTATACAGTCCATGGAATTCTCTAGGCCAGAATGTTGGAGTAGTAGCCTTTCCCTTCTCCAGGGGATCTTCCCAACCCAGAGATCGAACCCAGGTCTCCCACATTGCAGGCAGATTCTTTACCCACTGAGCCACAAGGGAAGCCCAAGAACACTGGAGTGAGTAGCCTATTCCTTCTTCAGTGGATCTTCTGGACCCAGGAATCAAACTGGGGCCTCCTGCACTGCAGGCGGATTCTTTACCAACTGAGTTATGTTTTAGTTTCTTATTATTGACAAAGCATGGCTTTTGAGCACATAGCAATTTTTCCTGTGCATCCACCCAATGATCTCAGTAGTTAGGTTTAAAAAGTTTAAATACGCACATAAGCATACAAATAAATATATATATTGCATATGTGTCCATATATAGACACATACACAGTAGTCAACTCAGGAAATGTTTTGCCACATGTAACATTAAAAATACAATCCTCAAAAGCCTCAAAACCAGCATCAGGAGGGCAGAGCTATTTGCCTAGCTGTATCTAACCTTAGAGGTTTTCCTTAAGAAAAGCCTAGAAGGTAGCCGTGGCCTGACAGGAAATGGCTGCAGCTGACAGGGCAGGCGGGTGGGTGGAGTAAACCAGGTGTTCCCTTAGCAACAAGATAAAGAGCAGAAAGGCAGTGAGAGCAAGAGCTACCCACTACAGAACAGAACACTTAAGCCCCGGGATTCAGAAGCCAGGCTGATCTGTGTTTGAATCTCCTTGGGCGACCACCTTGGGGCCCTTCCCCAGTATGACTAAACACATTTCCTTCATTTGCAAACTGGGGACACAACCCAAAAAATAACCCATTTCCAATCATTCCTCCACTCTGTGCCATAGGAAACACTTCTAGACTGTGCAACTTCTCTCTTCTTTCCAATCAAAGTAATGTCTTCCATTACTTGTAGATTGAGTATAAGGAAGCTAATTTTTTTTTTGAGAACTTATCAGATCAATTTGAAAAAGATGATGCAAAATAACATTCACTTAGAAAAAGGTAGACATGGAGTCACAGCATGGTTGGGTTAATTCAAAGTGTGGCCATTCTACCATAAACTGCTATTAACTATAGTGAAATGATGCAAGTTCAAATCAAAACCCGGACTCAAATATGTCTCCAAATTTTAGAAAAAAATGAATTGTACAAATTAAGTGGAAAACTCGTGTGGTATGTAGCCAAGTTCCTAGCATTCATAGTCAGCACTTATGAAGGGGAAATTTAAAGTAGGGGTTAAAAGCATGAACTCTGGAGTCAGCCCGACCTGGCTAGAATTTCAACTTGGACAATTCCTAGCTGTGTGTTCTTGGACAAGTCTTATCATCATTCCAGGCACAATTTTCTTATCCATAAAACGGGAATAATATGAGATAAACCTCCTAGATTTATTATGAACATTAGCTGAGTTCATATCTGCAAAGTCTTTAGAATGGTGGTAGCAGAGAGGAAATGTTTGCTATTACAGCTGCAGTGATCTCTCTAAGCTCAAGACGGTATATCTGGAGCCTCCTGTTGTGACTAGTAACTAATTCATTCACTTTACTTAACTAACAGCTATTTATAGTGTACCTGCTACACAGTGTTAGGAAGGATTGAAAGAGTTGTAAGACACAGACACTTCTCTGACCTCAAAGAACACAAACCCTAAAACGGGAAGCAGAGTTGGTAACTTCAGCCAACACAGTAAGCAACTGTTCCTAAATACCTGATGCAAGCAGATAATGGAGAAGTTCAGAGGTGTAAGGTCGACCACAGCCGTAGAGGAATATGAGAGAAGGGTGAGGCGCTAAGGAATCCAGCTGGACCCTGAAGGATGAAGAAGAATGAGGGGGCCAAAGAGACAGGAAGCAGAGAGTGTTCTGGGCCTCAAGGGTCCCTTGGTGCTACTGGTCTCTCAGGATCAGAGAGAGGGCAGGTGTCCAGAGTTGGGGGCAAATGAGCAATTACTCAGGAAAGGTACTGGGGGCCAGCTCTTGAAAAGTCTTTAAAGCTAAGTTTTAATGTCTACACTAGAAGCAGTGGGGATTCAAGCACTTTATTGGTAGTTTTTAACTTTAATGTTGATTAAAATTACCAGTCTTGTTTTTGTTAAAAAGTAGAAATGCAAAACTTTAGATCCCACTGCACACTTAGGAAATCAGAATTCCTGACACGGAGGCTCAGGGAAAGAATTCCACAGCCTGTTCTGATATAAACCAGAAGTTGAAATCCATTGCTACAAAGCCTTAAAAACTTGGATTACCACGACAACTTCCCTGGCAGAGGGGTCAGGAGGAAGAAAACTAGGATTTGCTGAGCACCCACACGTGCCAGGGGACTGACAGGTATTTTTCCATTGAGTCCTAACAACAGTCCAGTGAGGGGGTACTTTCTGATTCTCATTTCAGGGATAAAGAAGTCAATACTCAGATGTGTAAGTCACAGAAGTGAAGTGAAACTCTCTCAATCGTCTCTGACTCTTTGTGAACCCTTGAACTATACAGTCCATGGAGTTCTCCAGGCCAGAATACTGGGGTGGGTAGCTGTTCCCTTCTCCAGGGGATCTTCCCAACCCAGTGATGGAACCCAGGTTTCCCGCATTGCAGGCAGATTCTTTACCAGCTGAGCCACAAGAGAAACCTGTAAGTCACAGTGGGGGTTTTCAAAGCCAAGTCCCAGGAGTCAGAATGACTGTACTTTGTACTGCATCACCTGATTGCCCCAGAAACACCCATATGTCTTTCCCCTGTACCTTAGTGCAGTTCAAAGTCCAATGGCAAAAGTGGCACCAGAAACACTCTCCCCCATCCCCATTTCTCTCCTCCAGTGAAATCTGAGTTTACCTTCCCTTTACCCTGAAGCTGAGCCAAAATCACTGAGGGCCATCATTTCAAGTGGAGTTTATTCTTATAATCAAGCTTATTCCAACTTTCTTTTTCTTCCACTCTTTTCTCTGTGACATCTCCTAATCTATTCTATGCAGTTTTGTTTTCTAAAGCTTCTGGTGTACAATGTTATAGCTCAACATCTATATACACTACAGAAAAATCACCATGAATCTAGTTGCCATTCATTACCATCCAGCTGACTCTATTCACCCATTTTATCCAACCCATAACCCACTTCCCCTGTGGTGACCACTAATCTGATCTCTGTATGTAAGAGATTTTGTTGTATTTTGCTTTTTTAACTTTAGATTCTGCATATGAGTAAAATCAGACTGTATATGTCTTTCTCTGACTTATTTAAATCAGTTTAACACCCTTAATGTCTATCCATGTTATTGCAAATGACAAGATTTCACTCCTTTTTTATGACAGAGTAGTATTTCATTGTATATATACATCATATCCTCTTTATCTATTCATCAATTGGTGGGCACTGAGGTTGCTTTCAGATCTTGGTTTTTATAAATAATACTGCAGTGTACATGGGGAAGCACCCTATGCAGTCATGAAACTTCTTATTCGGAGCAAGACACAAATGGAACATGAAATCTTAAATAATTCTTCTTGTGGCTTTATTTTTACCCTGAGGGTAACATAGGTGGTAGCCAGGGATGGGAGGGGGTTTGTCCATAGAGGACTTCACCTGAAATCCACAGGAAATGATATGGATGCGCTGCTTAGCTCTCTCACCAGCAAGCATTGGAAAACTGGTTGTTCTTTTAATCTAAGCCTGTTCTTCATTCTGTTTTTGAAAGACATCTCCCATCGGTAGGATTTTAGCCACTCTATGTGTACCTATGTGTCTGCAAGACACACCTCACATCTTTCCTTAAATTAGTCTTGGGATTTCCACCTGCATGTAAGATTCTCACCTCACAAACTAAAAGTCTCTCAGTTGTGTCAGACTCTTTGTGACCCCATGGACTGTAGCCTGCCAGGCTCCCCTGTCCATGGAATTCTCCAGGCGAGAATACTGGAGTGGGTAAGCTGTTCCCTTCTCCAGGGGACCTTCCAAACCCAGGGATTGAACCCAGGTCTCCTGCATTGCTGGCAGATTCTTCACCATCTGAGCCACCAGGGAAGCCCAAGAATACTGGAGTGGGCAGACTCTCCTTTCTCCAGGGGATCTTCCTGACCCAGCAATTGAACCGGGGTCTCCTGCATTGTAGGCAGATTCTTTACCAGCGGGGCCACCAGGGAAGCCCTCACCTTACAAGTCCTCCTTCTAGTTTTTGTTTTCCAGAAGGGTGTTAGATTTAGCAGACTTAATGTTTTATTTTTCCGACTTGTTGTCAGTTACATGATGTAAGAATCCATATTCCCCCTTTATATATATTCTTCTAATTATCTTGTAAATTATTCTTTTCCAATTTTTTTCTCCCCACTCTAAATTGGAATCCTGGGTGAATGCTGAGCAGCCCTTTTCCCAGCTTCTTATGTTCTTCAAATGGAATGACAGGTAGTACATTCCTTCACCCTCATCACTGAGGGCAATATTCATCACTCTGGGGCTCTGCCCTGTGTGGTTTGCTTATTTCTGCACTGAAAGGCCAATTATTTACTAGTAGTAAAGAATATGCCTGCCAATGCAAGAGATGCAAGAGACTCAGGTTGGATCCCTGGGTCTCTACTCTAGGGGTTGGGAAGATTCCCTGGAGTAGGAAAAGGCAACTCTCTCCAGTATTCTTGTCTGGAAAGTTCTATGGACAGAGGAGCCTGACAGGCTACAGTTCATGGGATTGCAAAGTCAGACACAACTGAACCACTAAGCATGCTCACACAGATGATTTCTGAGCCAAAGCAATTCAGACATAATATCTATGCATGCTCAGTTGCTCTGTTGTGTCTGACTCTTTGCAACCCCATGGGCTATAGCCCACCAGGCTCCTCTGTCCATGGGATTTCCCAGTCAAGGATACTGGAGTGGATTGCCATTTCCTACTCCGGGATAATATCTATACCTATACTCTACATATCTACTTTGGCAAGTGATAGCCTTCATTCCAATTGCCCCCATTAGGAAGCCATAATGATGTTTTGAATTCTTTGCAGACCACAATATTCAAATGTGTAATGCAAATTGTGTAATGCAAATTCCAGGGGATGACAATCACCTAGACTACAGAGTGAATAAGGCCCCCTGAAGTTGAGCAGTGCACATCCTGCTCAACAATACTGAGCAGCCTTTCAGTTAGAAACTTCTTTTCCTCTAATGTAAATAGTTTTCAGCATTCTTAATAGGTAATGGCTATGTATGGACCCTTTTGCTTGCCTAAACATTATAATCAAGTTCTCATAAGTTAAAAATTACTGGGAATTCACTAGTGGTCCTGTGGTTAAGAATCTGCCTTGCAATGCAGGGGACATTTGTTTGATCCCTGGTTGGGGAACTAAAATCATACATGCTGAGCAGCAACTAAGGCCACAACTAGAGTTTGAGTGCTACAATGAAAGATCCTGTATGATGCAATGAAGATCCCACATGCCACAACTAAGACCCGATGCAGCCAAATAAATAAGAAAAGAAAAAAAGTGTATAATGCAAGTAATTTATTTTTTTAATCAGTGATAAAGATTTAGGGACTAGAAAGATGTCCATATATCTTTTTAATCCCTAAGCCTTATCTTTATTTTCCCTATCGTCTTGCTCCCTAGAATACACTGACTTTGTTTTTTAAACAATTTTAAATTCATAGGGATGACTTGATAGATGACAGATGGTGTGGAAATCAGTAAGGGAAAGTAGGTGGTAAAAAAGGAGTCACGACAGACAAAACATCACAGTCATCACACCAAGATGACACTCAACATGGTCAAATTTATTTCAAAACTTAAAATTGACTACACATTAATAAATACTTCTAACATGAATGTAGAAAAACTACTGTGCATGTTCTAATAGTTTACTAAAGAATCACAGAAAAGGTAATCTTTTACCTCTTGGCCAATGAGAAAACAATCCGAGGGTAAGAATAGCCTCAAGGATATTGTGTGGAATTGGGGGAGGGAAAAAGGAGCTGATAAAATCAAGAAGAACTTGCTACTCTTCTTTCCTCACTAGGGCCTTAAAATTAAAAGTCTAAAAGTTGGAAAATACACCTTCACAAACATATTTAATTTCTTTCTCAATTTTGGTTTAGAATCATTAGTTGGCAGACAGAATAAAAAAAACTGGAAACAGGTACACAATCTGAATTTAGATCAGATCCCTCTGAATGATGGTGGGCCCATGAGGCCCTTTGTTGGCCAAGCAGGAGATGGGACAGCTTGTGCTTAAAGCACATGCTTTAAGGCATGACCACAATCTCAACAACTCAAGAACTGAAGGCACGGTGTGATGTGACAGCCGCCTCCATGTTCAAGCTAAGTCCTTCCAGAGCTGTCTTTGTATAAACTCATCATCCCATCAGCTGGCCTGTGATCGAGACCCTACACCTTCTGGAGCTGGAGTGGGGGTGAGGGTGGGGAGGGGCTGGGGCAGGGGACATTTCAATCAGGCAGCTGTCCAGCCCCCTCACCCAAGCAGAGACCCCACAGAGAAAACCCCTCTGGCCACTTTTTTCTGTAAACACTCAAATGAATCAGAATCTCACAGTTTTGGAGTTCCTGCTCCTAATTAGAAATGCCCTCTGGAAAGAGGCAAAGATAGCTTCTTGTCTGACCAACCCCCAGTAGAGTGCAACCGCCTGCTCTGGGAGGCCTCGGGGAGACGAGAGGACCCTCAGCTACCCCTGGCTTCCTCGGGCCTTTTTCTCAGAAGACAAAACTTTCCAGACTGAAGTCACAAGGCTTCAAGCTAAAAACCACCGCTGCACTATGGGCTGTCCGGAAGTTTCCGGGGAGGGCAAAGAAGGAAGAAGAGGGTTCTCCTTGGTGTTGATACATGAACTTGTGCCAAGAGCAGGAGAAGGCAGCAAAAGGGAACAAAAGAAGCTTGTGCTAGTGCTTAGTACAGATGGGCAGGCTTTAAAGGAACAGTTGTTTCAGGTTCTGAAGGCCAGGACCTGGTCATGGAGGGACTCCAGCTGCCCTGCCATGGGTATTAGATTGGCAGGCTTTTGAAGCTAGGGAGGACAGGACTCCCCTAGTTCAACTCCTTCATTTTCCAGAGGAGGAACCTGAGGCTTGAGAGGGTAGGTAGCATCCCCAGGCTACACAGCTTGGCATGTCTGCCCAGGGGACAGAGAGAGTGGCAGAGAGGCTTCAACGAGTGATGTGGTCAGTGTGGGCAAACATCACACGGCATGTGGTTAGTTACATTCAGGACCCCCAAGGATGACAATATCCCACCCCTGGGCCTTCTGTTGCAGAAGTGGCCAGGCCCTGGACTGAGCTTATCCATGTGGTTCCCTCGGGAGGGAGTGTCTTCACTTCCCCGTCCGGGAGGCCACCTGGATGGCTTTGATCCACTCGATGCGCTCCTTGGGGGTGGCTGCTTGCAGGAAATAGTGAACTTCATCAGCCGTGATGATCTCAAAGAGGTTCTCTTCTTCACTCTTCTTGCCTGGTGAGAGAGAAAGTGATGACAGTGAGCATGGGCATCAGAAAGGCCACTGAGCTCGCCCTCCTTCTGCAAGCAATGAAATCCCCATTTTCCAAGCGTTCTAAGGAAATTAAATGTGATTTTCAAACTTACCATTATTGTATGCTTATACACTTATATATGTATGATTTATATATATATATAGTACTTATATAGACAGGTATGTAGTATGATTGTGTTTGTGTGTTTAAGAAGTAAGTGTAACACTCAAGGAGAAACATTTTCTTTTATAAGCAAACTAAATTTCTCACTGTGCACTCAGTGTATAATGATAACCTGTAATAGTGTCCGTGAGTACCTTTCCTCCACTCACAATATAAACCAAGAGCTGGACCTCAATATTAGTTTTCTTAAAAAAGAAATTAAAAAAAAAAAGATGTGCCGCCAGTACCATCAGTGTAGTCTAAACTAATTTTTATCAAGCCCTAAGTGAGCATCTCTACTGAAAGATCAGAAGGCAGAAAACTGGCCAATACTGTGGCAAGACTCAAAACACATCCATCTCAGATCAAAAAGGAGCACACTCCCCACCCTGACAGTGAAGGATGACTCTAAGGGGAGAGGGGAGGGAGCAGATCCAGGAATAGTTAAAATCTAGGCATTTGCAGCTGCAGCATTTCCAGTCCACCTCTACAGTATCACTAGCCCAAAATGACAAAGAGAAACCAGGCTCTGGGGTTCTGAACTGCATCTCCTGCTGACACTACTCACTCATTCCTACACCTGAGACGACAGTCATTTCATCACCAAATCATAGACTTGTGATCAGGACCCAAGAGTCAGCTGGTAGGACTCCATCATTCTCAGAGAAGGAGCCAAGACCCAGCTTAGTTAGGCAACTCACTCAAAATTGTGCCCCTAACTAAGTAACCTAGACCTAACATCACCCCAGAGCACTTCCTGTTCCCCACACTGCCTCCCGGCACAAATGTTCCTCTTGTTGTGGGACATTTCCTGGTCTGTAAAGGTGCACTTTGAGGAAGGCTGGGCACTACACTACAGGTAAAAAGTCTCCCCACCCAAGCCGGTTCTGAGGTGACGGGTTTTTCTCAGCATTGTGCTAGGATTTATTCAAGGCATCCACAAAACCACTACAGCTCCCCAAGACCCAGAGAGCCAGGGCAGCAGTTGAGAGAGAACAGCTTTGGTTCTCTCTGAAGTTTCCAGACAGTGAACTCATTCATGCCTGAGTAAGGCAGTGAGTGAGGGACTGGTTGCTGTTGGCTCAGGGTGCACAGGTGTGGGAAGGGAGCCCAGGGAGACACACCTCTCTCCCCCCAAAATTCATTCTTACCATCTGGGTTGCTCTCCACTGAGGTCACCACACAGCCTCTCAAGTGAATCGCTCCCAAGGGATCTTCCCCCTAAAGGAGAAAGGAGTCCTTCATTATGTTTCCAAAGTAAAATATAGGCGTATACTTGATCCTCTTGGTGCAAAAGCCACATAGGCTCACTGTGGTTTAGAGAAGAGCGGAAGGAGATTAAAGGGAACCCGTTCTGGATCCTCCACCCCTCTTCCCACTTCACACAGCGGGGAGGTGGGGAGGCGGGGAGGACGAGGAGACGCCAGTCAACCTGAGCTTCACGTCTGGAGGAAAGTGACAGCCGGGGCAGGTAGGGAGGCCGAACCATCACACCCCATGGGAGAATGGCCAGGTGTTTCCAGAGTCCTTTGGCCCCAAGCAACAGACATAGTAGTAGAACCCTCATAGGAGGGGATCAAGAGAGCCCTGCAGAAGCTGAGGACCCAACCCAGATAGACATGACTCAACTTATCAAGGAAAAAGCCCTCTTCTGAATAGTCAACAGCCTACACGATTGGGCTCAAAAGATGCTCTCATCGAAATAGTCCTCGAAGAGGAATCATCACTTTTTTGCACATTAAACCAAGAGCACAGTGGTGGGTTGGTTGAGTTCCTCTGAAAATATCAGCTTGGGATAAATAATTAAAAGTTATGTTGTGTTGATCTAATAAATGACCATATAATGATATTTTCTTCCATCCCCTGAGATTCTGCTGGCCTCAAAGCCTAAGGTCTCAGATCTTTGCAATAAGAAGGGGTTGGAAAAGGTAGAGCAGGTTGAGGAAAAAGAAGAGGGAGGGTGAAGACGAAGGGCGCAGAGCAGGAAGGGCCTGGGCAGCCCCGTGATTAGGAGCAGCACAAGCTTCTCGTGGGAGGCTTTATGGAGCACCGTTTCTCACCCCAGCAGGGTCGTAGTAGTGCAAATAGGCAGGGTCTTCTCTCAGGATGAACTTCCTCACTTTCCAGTTCTTCCGCCTATGGCCCTATATCCAGGATCAACACAGAAAACAGAAGGATGAGTTTTTAGCCTCACTCAGTACACATCCTACAGGATAAGTCTACACATCCTACAGGATAAGTCTTGTTGAATTGAAAGAAGAAAAGCATAAAGACATTCTATCTCCAGGAGAATCCAGGCCACAACCCAGGCCTTGTCAGAAATAGCACTAGAACCTATGAACAATTTAGATGTTATTAAACTGTGGGTTAAATTATTTCTAAGATCATCTCACAGCTTTAGCATCATATAAGACAGCACCATGTATAACATACTATGTTAGGTAATGTGGGGCTATCAAGAGATCTAAGACATGGCCCTGCTCTTCAATGAGTTTATAATCTATGTGGAAATATAAAATAGCAAATGTCCAAACCAAATAATCTCTATAGATAAGAGTTTTTCAAAGGATTTTTCATTTTATTTTACGTATGATAATGTAAATGTCCATGGTACCCTCTGCATACATCTCACCCTCTCCTCCCCTCTCCCCATGTCCATATGTCTATTCTCTATGTCTGTTTCTCCATTGCTGCCCTGCAAATAAATTCTTCAGTACCATTTGTCTAGATTCCATATATATGGATTCAAAGGATTTTTTCTTAATTTACTATTTATTATTTGGAAACTTCATTTGTTTTTTTTTAATTTTCATTGAAATATAGTTGATTTACAATGTTGTGTTAGTTTCCAGTATACAGCAAAGTGATTCAGTTATACACACACACATGTATATTATTCTTTTTTAGATACCTTTCCATTATAGGTTATTACAAGATATTGAGTATAGTTCCCTGTGCTGTTCAGTAGGTCCTAGTTTCAAAGGATTTAAATGAAGGATATATAATTGTGGGTTTGGCATGTCAAAGAGAGCCTCATAAAAATCTTCACTTATCCATGTGGGACACACAGGAGTTAGACGGGTGAGAAAGAGGTGGGTGGGAAGACTGTTGACAATGAAAAAGCAGTGGTGGGAATGTCTAAGGCGTATTCAGACCCTGGCGAGTAAGACCATCAGGCTAGAAGTCAGGGTTATGAGGTATAGCAGAGGCAAGTTTGGAAAAGTGGAAGGAGACAGTAAAAATAAGACACAGGGGTTGTCGTCACTGATAGTTTTTGAGTTGGAAGCAAAAAGAGTACTGTAACATTTTAGGAAGATTAATATGGTGACAAAATATAGGATGGATCAGCTAGGGGTTAAAGATAAAGCCAGGGGAAATATAATAAGGTAGAAAGAAGACCATCAAGAAATGATTACAATAATTCCAACATAAAATTAGTAGAGACTAACAGCAGGGAGCAGCAATGGAAATTGGAAGCAGTAGTGGTTGTGACAGACACAATGAGGAAGAACAGGACTTGGCCCTTCCCTAGAGAACCAATGACTCTTCCAATGTCAAACACTGACATTGTCTAGACTGTGGGTTTTGAGGCAGGATTTGTGTCTCTTTCTCTTTGTTCCTCCCATGCCCAGCACTACGCCTGGCATGTGGGAGCCACTTCGTATCTATTTGTAATTGCCTTGAATTACCCAGTTATTTCAATTAGCTGATAGTAGTTGTTTAAAATATTGTGCTAAACCTGATTCTACGATTTCCTACAGTAAATTCAAGTGACTTTTAACTCCAGAAGTTAAAAAAATTAGATTAGAAAGTATATAGTTTCCATATTGCCAACATGAAGAATATTATGTGTTATTTCTGAAGCACCGCGTATTAAGAGGCACATACAGAAAGCTTCCAAAGTTTTTCGCTGTGTTTATATAGAAAGCAATGGAATATCTGTGATTTTAGCAAATGATGTCTCCTTCATAATGCCAGGTCAGAGCACTTTCAAGAATGGGTTTAAGTTATTTGGCAGAGCATTTGGTCAAGGAGCTCATCTCCAAAGAACACTATACTTGCCTGAAGGATGGAGCCAAAAACACTGAAGAGTCATATGGGAGAAAACAGAATATTTCTATCTGCAATATTATATGGCTTTTGTAAAGCATCAATTCTAAAATTCTTTTTATGAGTCCCTGCTCTTTGCCTTAATTGATGTTACCCAAAGGCTAAGAACACTAAGGTTACTGCCCCACACCATTTTCGCCAGACCTACAGGCACACAAATCATGTTCTCTTACACAATCACTGGGTGAGTATCAAGTACTCAGGAGTCAGTGGAAGAGGAAGGTACAGGAGGATGTGAAATCAGCCAACCCTGGCCAACTACCACATTGTCTTGAGGTCCTCATTGGCACACGGTGTGAGGTGCTGAAGAGTTGTCTTTCATTGACTGAGTGTTTCCTGAGGCACTTTAAGGAATACAAGCACAGCTGGGGTTTCCAAGAATTGTTGTTGCTCTATCAACATCTTCTATGTGCGACATCATTTTATATAAGGGACTTGAGCATCCATAGATTTTGGTATCCATGGCGGGTGCTAGAACCAGTCCTCTGTGGGTACTGAGGAACGGGTGTACTTACATTCAACTTAGTTGACTCTAAAAATGTTTGCTGTCTATTACAGACTAAGGGTGCTGAACTCCGCAGCAGATACAAGAAAAGTATGTATAAAACATTGTCCTTTCTCATCAAAGAATCTACATGTGGTTGAGAAATGAGGTATTTTATTCATCATAGTCACAGAATGAATTATATAAAGAGGGTTATGTTGAATATAATCCAGTATCATTCATACTCAAACTGGCTATGTCCCCCAAACAGAATTAATGCCTCTGGAATCAGTGAAGGGGGTAGAATGAGGGTAGGGACTGACCCCCAAGTGGATGCATTTCCTTCCCACCTATGAAGTATGGAGCACAGGTGCCCTTTTTTGAGATAAGGCTTCTACCAGGTAACCCGGGCTAACTCACAACAGAAGACACAGGGTTGATTAGTTTTTTTGGTACTTAAAAAGATTTTCAAAAATCTCTCAGATGATCCTGCTATGAGCTAGGATTATAAACCACTGAGATAAGGGACGAGAAACATTAAAGGGGGACTATGGCTCAGCCAGTAAAGCATCTGTCTGCAATGCTGGAGACCTGGGTTCGATCCCTGGGTCAGGAAGATCCCCTGGAGAAGGAAATGGCAACCCAGCCCAGTACTCTTGCCTGGAAAATCCCATGGACAGAGGAGCCTGGTAGGCTACAGTCCATGGTGTCGCAAAGAGTTGGACACAACTGAGCAACTTTACTTATCAATTCAAGTAGAAGAGGTTTTTCTTCCCTCTCCCTCCCCTAAAAATTAGAGGTGGGGGGAATATTAAAAAAACAAAATTCCTGAATGAAAAAAAAATTGTTTTCTTCATGTTAAAAGGAGGTTTATGACTATTTAAACAGTGACATTTTGACAATAGGATAAACTAACTTTTAAGAAAATGGTTAACTCTGTAATTCTTTACATTGGCCACACACCAGAATCTCTTGGGGACCTGTAACATAGAGAGACTCTGATTTAACTGGCCTGGGGTGCAATTTTAACAGATCCCTGAAGGATTCAAATGTACACCACCTGAGCTATTGAAGGCTGACCTGTACCTATCAACGGCCACGTAAAGAAGATGAAGAAAAATGGAAGAGTAAGCCTACATTTAGTCCCACTACTTTCAACACACACTCACACCACAACCCTCAGCTGACTTTTGACCATCCAGCATCTCCATTGCATCCTTTGCCCAGACCTCACTCCAGTCCAGCCTGGACTTCAACTATCCCTATTCAACCTTCATGTTCAGTTTTCTCAGGGTTCCACTCTAAATTAAGACATGTCAGATCAATTAATTCAAGAAAAGTCGTCCATGGCTGATAATAACATAGAATTATAGAAGATAGCATAAGGAAATAATGAAACTCCTTCCCAAGTGACTCCTGCCTTAACAGCCTATGATCAGAGCCATATACATACAAACATTCGTCAGAACCAGGCAGGAAGCAGGTGATGGGCAAACTCTGCCTATGGGCAACCTCTAGAACCTACCCTGTGTAAGGCTGACCCTGCTCCTTTGCTCATTCTTTAATCTAGTCAGTGGGCATACAAGTTATTAGAATAGTCTGGAATTCTTTCTAAGCTATGGCTTTTTTATTTCTTAGGACCCTGTTCTCTCAAAATAAAATGTGAAGGTAAGTTTTTCGCATTAATGCTCTACTTCTAGTGAAACTCAAAAATCTCTATCTATACTTAGTCAACCCAAAGTTCTCCTTTTTAAACATAAATATATGCTCAACTTTGGTTCCTCCCTCTTCACCCAGAAGTTCAGGCTTCTATCATGAGATAAGTCAAATCTCTCAGTCCAATGAGATCTATAGACAATGCACAGAAATCGTGCAGCAGCCAGATTCTCTTTTATTAACATATACGGAGCGGTGCCTTTGAGACAGCTCATGGCACAGTCACAAGGGGCAAGACCTTGGCCTCATAAAGCAGCTTAGGCTTCTATGACAACATATACTAGCATCAGTTGTTTCACTCTGAATATTCTTATTTTTCAATTGCTTCTTCTCTACCAGGTGCTGACCCTGGCTTCCTCACTCAGCTCCAGCCATCGGATTCTCCTTCCTCATGGTGTCCCAGGCCTTTGCACTTGGTAACTGACCAGAGTTCTTCAGCTCATCCCAGCCCCTGTCTCCCAGACTGACAGTGGCCGGTATCTGCTGACACCTGATAATGACTGAGTCTATGCCCTCTGACCGGATTTGACCTTCGTCTGTTGCTCTCCTGCAGAGCTGGCCTGGGTATGGGCTCACCGTGACCTCCCCACAGTCTGTAATGGTACTTTTTGGTCTCAATTGTTTATGATGTTCCTCTTCTGGGTGCGGCTTGCTTCTATTTCCTGCTTACTTTGTAGGGCGGAAGGACAGGCCAATGGAAGAACTTTCATTGTGAAACATCTCTGTCTTTTGGATGGCATCTCTTTGCCAACTGATCTCCAACTAATGAAAAGGTCAGCACTTTCCTGAAACACTGATAGAAACTTCCCTATTTTTAGGTGCTTCAGCCCTGCCTGCCTCAGTCCTCCTGACGTAATGCCACTTTGATCATCTACTTAACTATTTGTCTGTCTTTCACCAGGTCAGTTTCATTCTCTAGTTGACTATTCACCAAACAAACAAATTACCATTTGATCCTATAGAATACAAAATACCGTTTGATCCTACAGAATACACAGGGCCCGGTTAGGGAGAAAGCCTAGGGCAGAATATAGTGGCCACTCACCTGCTTCAGTAAACATCCCTGCTTGATAACGATTCCTCTGAATTCTTCTCTCAAAATCACATCATCATCACTGGAATTCTCTTCACAGAAGAACCCACTGTCTGGCTGTTGGGGAACCAAAGAACCAGTTTATTTTTCCAGTCTTAGGCATAGTGCTAATTATACCACCTTCATCTCCCCCTTCCCCCTAGCCACTCCTTCTCCCTGTGATTCACATCCCAACCTGAATGTTAAAGGCTATTCCTTGGTTAGCTTGTTTCCCCTCCCAACTTTTCTTGTTTCTAGATGCTTATTTCTTCTTTTTTTGTTTTGTTTTGTTTTGACTGCACCATGCAGCCTGTGGGATCTTAGTTTCCCAACAAGGAATCAAACCAGAACCCCCTGCAGTGGAAGCACAGAGTCTTGACCACTGGACCACCAGGGAAGTTCCACCTAGATGCTTATTTCTTGTTGCTAGATGCTCCCTTGTCTCCATGCAAGTATGATCTTGTCAATATACTTTCATTTTCTTGGGTTCCCCAAGCTGTATTAGAAGTCTAGCTCAGCACATCTCTCCCTTCAAAGCCTTCCTTCTCCGGGGACCTCATGGCCACACCGCTGAAAGCGAGCTGGCTGGTTTATAAGATACTGTGCATACAACATAACCTCCACATGCCCCCTGCCACTCAGCTCCCCCACTTTAAGAGACCAAGAGCCCAGGTCCAGCCACATCCTCTGAGTTCAGGCAGGAACTGGGCCTTGCTCAGCTACACGAGACCAATGAATCACACAAGCCACTGTGCTCGGTATTTTTAGACCTACATTTTTTTTTAGAGTCCTACATTTAAATAGCTATAAACAACCAGGTTGAAATTCTGCAAAGAAAAAAAAAATTCTGACAGAGGAACTTCCCCAAAGTGAAATGAAACTCTCTTTGGTACATTCACTTCATTTTTATAAGTAGCTTCCTTACTTTAGTGCTCTGACCCCAAATAGAAATAAAATTGCCAGAATCCCCCTAGAAATCCACTGTTGCCGGATGGCTCATGTGACCCAAGTTTAAGTCCATGTTGTACTGTACAGTGTTTCCCAGTCTGTGGGAAAGCATGCCACTGGAGGTATCCATGATGACAGGGGGAAGGAATAAGGATGAACATATTTTGTATTGAGTCACGTATTTCAATGTATATTTGGACTCCCAGGGGCCATAATTTTGCCGGTTATTTTTCCTTCCATTACTGGATCTACTTTGACTAAGTGGGTGCCTGGCATGTGCTCAGTCCTTAAGTCACATCCAACTCTTCATGACCCCATGGACTGTAGCCCACCAGGCTCCTCTGTCCTTGGGATTTCCCAAGCAAGAATACTGGAGCGGGTCGCCATTTCCTTCTCCAGGGGATCTTCTCGACCCAGGGATTGACCCCTCATCTCCTGCATTGGCAGGCAGATTCTTTACCACTGAGCCACCAGGGAAGGCCCACCTGGCATGTTCTTGGGCCTAATAAGCTTTTACAAAAGAAAGTCCTTGCTTAAAATAAAAATAAATACAGCAAATTTTTAAACAAAAATGAAACTATTCAAGTAAACAGTATTTTCCTTTAGACTAATTCACTGGATGTGATAGACATTTTGGAGAGGGACAGCTGTCAAGTCAAGGACATGGACCAAAGCTGTAGGGCTAGGTGCTTTCTTTCACATCAGCAGATATGAACTGAAATCAACCTAGAACCCACCCAGGTCAACCCCCACGCCCAGAGGAGTAGATGGGGAGCTCCCTCACTCACAAAGTAGTAGAAGGCATCAGGGTTGTCCAGGAAAGGGTTTTCAGCAGTTCCATCCACCGCGTTCTTGGAGAGGTCTCCAGCGGGCTGCAGGTACCCTTCATTGAGCAAGGAGGAGGCGATCACGAGGCCTTCCTGGCGGTTCCGAACGGACTTATTGGAAACCAGCCAGTCAATGACACAGTTACCTGGATGGGACCATCAGAAAGAAGGTTAACTCTCTTTTTCAAAGAACAAGGCACTGACAGTTGACCCTAGAGAGCTGCAGGGCACCCAGGTGTCTTACTTATTTCATCGTCTCTGTTACTCCAAAAAGGAAAAATGAAATTAGTGAGATAGATACAAACAAGAGGAACCATGTAAACAGTTTTAAAAAACATCTACATGCTCCTTAAGGAGCAATGCATGCGTAAAGAAATCGTTTTTACTAACCCACTCATTTCTTCCATTGATGACCCAGAACTTCTGCTGAGAGCTAAGTTCAGTAATGGCTATTGGGGAGGCTCCCCCGGGGGAGTCTAAAAGGGAGATCTGGGTAATGAGTAAGTGTTGTAACAAGTGCCTTGCCGTGGGGTCAGTGCAGTGGAGCTGCTGGGTCAAATCTGCAGGAAGGCGTGGAGGGCTGGGTGGGGCAATGGGTACTGTTTCACAGAGGAAGTGACAGTGTTTGTCAAGCATTTGCTTAGGCAGGGGCCAGAGGAACCAGCAGGAGCTGAGGCAGCAGCAGTGTGGACAGACTCAAACAGGCATGAGGGCTCCCTGCTGGGAGATGGTGGGAGAGGGGCTGGTGGACAGAGGACAAGAGAAGACAAGAGAGGAAGGCACAGGGTGCGTGGGGAGAGCTTTGATGGCACATTAAGAATTTGACAATGAGGAGCTGTTGCAAGTTTTTAAGCAGAAAACAGCATGTGCTAGTATGTGTATGTCCTAATTTAGAATTTGATGTCATCCCTTACATCGAATGTCACACCTTTGCAGGGTCTAGCAGGGACCTTGAGAAGTCATTCAGTCAGGCTTCTGAATCAAGGGAGGACTGTGAGAAGAATAAAATGAAATTGACCCACTAACTGGATTCTTAGCAGGCTACAATGAAGCTCTGTATTAAAAATATTTTGTACAACCAACAAGGACCTATTGTATAGTACAGGGAACTATACTCAGTATTTTGTAATAACATATAAGGGAAAAGAATCTGAAAAAGAATACATATATGTGTGTGTACATGTATAACTGAATCACTGCTCTATACACCTAAAACAAACACAATATTGTAAAGTAACCATACTTCAATAAAAGTAAATAAATAAAACAAATTTCTTTCAAACATTTATATATATTACATATATATAAATTTATGTTATTAAATATACTTATACATTATTACAAAATACTGAGTATAGTTCCCTGTGCTCTATAATATATACTGTACAAATATAGCCAACCAAAGAATCAACTTAACAAGCCCCAGGTCATCAAACCAGTAAGGTATACCATCTTTGAAACAAGAGTGAAAGCAGTTAGTTGATAAGTGCACCTTTCGTGAATTTCATATACAAAAGGCTTTGCCCGGTTTTCTTTGGAAGGAAAAACTAATTAATAGTGCATTTCTGCTTTTAATCCTTGCAGTGACCCTGTAAAAGAGGTAGGGAGGTAATTACATACCTCTTTTAAGAATGACTCAATGGACATGAATTTGAGTCATTGGGAGATAGTGAAGGACAGGGGAGCCTGGCATGTTACAGTCCATGGAGTCACAGAGAGTCGGACACAGCTTAGCGACTGAACAACAAAACATTATGCAGCCTCAGACATCCCTAATATTGTCACTTAAATCTAACATTCAGTGTCTTGATCCTTATTTATCATCTTGCTCAACTCTATGTCTATTTCAACATCCTGCCATTTTCTGGGGAAAAGTGACCCTTTGACTGATATAGCTGGAACTTCTAAGATTTTACCTTGAACCACAAAGTATGGGCCTACCTTTCTTTCTTTCCATGCTGGGGAAGTCCAATGATCAGGTCCACCGGTCTGTGTTCCATGACATCAAACCCCCCACCTCACTCCACGTCCCCCCACACACACTCAAGGCTAAGCAAGACCTCCATATTGCCCTCCCCAGAAGCCCCACATCAGACCCACAAGACCTTTTACCTGTGAAGCAGTGATTGAAAATCTTCTTGTCCTTCTCTAGGTTCAGTTCTTTTACTCCTTTTTCAGTGTCTTTCATGGACAAATACAAGGCACTGCACAGATGAAAACACACAGATGAGCAGGAGCGGTTCAGTATAGCCCGTCCTCTTGGACTCGCCAGCTTGGAGGGGCTGGTCCTGAGCACAAGCTTCCCCTTCCCCAGGTGAAACCTGAGCCTAATCTCTCCACTGGATCATAAGTAGGTCATTAGAAGGCAGAGTTCATACTTGCATGAACTCTGTGGTCTGCACAGCATTCGGCAAAATGTACTGGGAAGGTATTTAATAGCTCTCAAATTCACTCAATTCTGTTGATTTAACTTTTAGTATCTGAGATGGAGAGTTGTCCCCAGTTATATGTCAAAGATTAAAGGTTCTCAGGCCTCAATATTCATGTCCCAGTTCTTTGTACCCTTTAAGAGACCATCCGTTGTAGACATTTGACTCCAAGAAAGTGAATGTGTTTTGGTGGGGTGTAGGGGTGAGCGACTTCACTTTCACTTTTCACTTTCATGCATTGGAGAAGGAAATGGCAACCCACTCCAGTGTTCTTGCCTGGAGAATCCCAGGGACCGGGGAGCCTGGTGGGCTGCCGTCTATGGGGTCGCACAGAGTCAGACACAACTAAAGTGACTTAGCAGCAGCAGCAGGGGGAAGTGACAAGGGGTTAAAGTTTCTTTTTTTTTTAATGTGGACCATTTTTAAAGTCTTTATTGAATTTTTTACAATATTGCTTCTTTTTTTAATGTTTCAGTTTTTTGGCTGCAAGGTATGTGGTATCTTAGCTCTGTAACCAGGGATCAAACTCGCACCCCTGGCATTAGAAGAAGTCTTAACCACCAGACCATCAGGGAAGTCCCGAGAAAGTGAACGTTTTAACTAAACTTATACTTTATCCTAAAATTTATAAGAGATAAAACAAAATAGTGAGATGTTCTCATTTTTGTCCTTGAATAATAAAGATAACCTTATCAGAAAAATTGCAAGCAACAATTTTGTGTGTCTTGTGGCTCCATGTAGCACAAACATCATTCCCACTTAGCTCTGACGGTTGTGGCCAGAAATGCAGTCACAGGGACCACCCACCCAGCAGCTACAGCTGGACTAGGCAACTCCTCTTGGGTCTTTACCAGAAAGTTTTCTTGGTGAGAGAAAGTGCTCATTCTCTCTAAGCTCAGTATGCAAACTTCATCAAACTCCTATGACCTGCCAAATCCTGCATTAGGTGTGCATGGGGCTTTTTCCATTCTCCTCCTAGGGACTCCCTGCATTTGGTAAACAAAATCCTGGATGGATGCTGTAAGTAGTCAATATGAAATTCTTCCTGGCAAAGCTCCTGTTACAGGGTACGTGCCACATAAAAGCAAAAGCCAGTAAAAAATAAAGACACTCCTAAAGAAAGGGACTTAAGTGATATCAATCTTTAGGCAACAACTATCACCTGTCCACTATCACCAGTCAACATCAGAGGTCACTAAGCTAGGTCGGGACACAAATGATTTCTGCCTAGGAGAGAGATTCACGCCTGCTGAATGTGTGAACTTGAACTTGAAAAATCTTACTTGCTTGGACACATAGCTCGTATCTTTTCCTACCTATGTATAGATCCCAAAGCTTTCTTTTAAGAGTAATTTACTATAGCTATTTTATAAATGCAATGATGTATTATCTCTTTCTCTCCTCCCTCCTTTTTCTCTATCTCTCCTTCTCCCTGTCCCTCCCTCTGCAAAGATTACACAGACATGAGGGAATTCCCATGCCTCCTCTCAGCTTTTAGGCTTTGGAGACACCACGATCACTCCTTCAGAGCCAGGTAAACATCTTAGGACATCAAGTGCAAGTACTAAGGACTGGTAAGGGTGTGCACAGCCTTCGAAGGTGCCCAAAGCAGGCCTTGGAGTAGGGTCTGCTGCGAGATTGCCTCAAGGAGTGGGGTGGAAGGAAGGAAGGGTGAAGGAAAGTAATCATAGAAAGTCACCCTAAGTCAATCGTTTCCGGCAGTCGAATGGACCTCCTGGTGGATTTTCTCGCAAACTTCTGGCCTCCTTCAATGCATTTAGTGGCCTTCTTGATGTCCCGAACCCAGCCATCTCTCTCCTCCAGGAATGCTGCCTGGAAGAAGTGGTCCTGCTGTTTGGTCGTAGTGACCTTAAACACAAACTGAAATCAAAACACATCCCATTAGGAATGACTCCTTTCAAGGGTGTGAGGGCGTTTATGAAGCACAGGAGTTGAGCCATCCCTGTTCTGGAAATGACTAGCCAAGAAAGACCCAAATGCCCAGGGTGCAGGATGAGTGGTGCGGAGAGGGACTGGCCCAGGGAGCTCCATTCACATTAGTAGGCTATGCAGAGGGCAGCGCCTGACAAAGTGTTCATCACAGTTAACGACGTCAACTCACCATCCTTTTTCCAAAGTCCTGACAAGGGCTAGTCAGAGTGCTTCCTTTCAAGGGAATCATTCCTTTGGGGCTGTTGTCACTCTTCTTCTTATAGAATTCAATTCCATCTTCTAACAATACAACCCACATGGCTTTCCAAGAGTTGAACATGCTCCCCTGTGAATGCCAACAGAAAGATCCGGGTAAGGATGTTTTCTAAAGCTCTTCTGTAGATGCCACAGGGTTTGGTACACAGCCTAACTTTGGCCAGTGTGGATGCAGGTGACCCACATTTGTGTGACCAGGGGAGGAGGGGAATGCCATTCTTCTGGAACTTCTTTAAAATTTTTAATATAAAATGTATACACATCTATCATTAGCCCATAAGCCTCTCCTGGGTCATTACAAGGGAATATGGTATGGATCTCAACTCTCCTTCTTGTGTGTTTCAGACTGACTTTCTGCAGCGTATTTTCTGCTCCTAACCCTGCCCATTGTTTTCAGTTCAACTTAAGGATGGCAAAAGAATCTACCTCAAGTGCCAACTCAGACTGCGTAGTAGCTGGTGCTTGAAGCTGGACTCACTGGAAAAGCGCCACCATCAGTAGCATGTGCCATTAATGGCAGCATGGAAGCTCCACTTACTTCCATCCTTTGGTCGAATCAGATTTTATCTGAGTATGAATGTCAACAAGAGACTCAGAGCACAGCCTTGTGTATAGGCATGGCTAGGAGGGATGAAAATCACTTTCAGAATGGTCTCTGATGCCAGCAGGATGCTATCATGTCAATTCTTCAAAAGTTTTCAGTTTGGGTTGATGCCAACTGCGCCTTGAGTAACAGATAACCATTCTGACTAGGAAGTCTCTCTTTCTTGTCTATATTTTAGGCGGACTTTGGAAAAAGAAGAGAATAGTGTTCTTCGCCTCTCATCTTTGAACTCCTGATTGTCACCCTGTCATGACTACCACAAAAATGGTATTATCAACCAGTTCCCAGAAGATCCTGCTGCTTATCTTAAAATACCAAGAGCCTCTATATAAAGGTCCAGTTGCCCAAAAGGAAGACTATTTATGCAAAGAAGATAAGTACTCATGGAACAATCATTTTGCTGGTCCAAGTGTTTCCTTTGTTTTAGTTACTGAAAAAAAAGTTTCTAATTAAAACACACGATCTCTTTTCTGTAAAGGCAGAATAACTATTCATGCTAACACTGGATTATTTCCCTTTTTTAAAAAAATGGGCAAGGTCAGACGCTATGCCAATACATGAAATAATTTCAATCAAATGTCTTTCTATTTTACATCTACTGGAGACAAACTCAGAATATAAAACACTCCTGCAAATCAATCAGAAAAAAAATGCAAATTATCTATTTTTTAATGGGCAAAAAACTGGAAGAGGCATTTCATTAGAGATGGTATCCAAAAAGACTCTGAAAATATGTTCAATATCACAATCCATCAGGGAAACTCAGATTAAAACCACAATGAAATACCTCTGCACACACACTAGAGCAGCTAAAATTCTGAAAGATTGAGAAAAGCAAGACTTCACAAAGATGGTAACTGGAACTCCCATATATGGCTGGCAGGAGAGCAATATAGTACATTCAATTAAGAAAACTGTGGAGAATGTTCTAATTCTTAGAATATATATGTCGATACACTTAGGCACAAGGGAGCAAGATGTCTGAAACTTATTGCCAAATATCTCAGCAAAAAAAAATATGTGTATATATTTATATAGGAATATGGAGTGATAAGGTAAATGTAGCCATGCATTAACAATTAATAAATCTAGGGAAAGAGTATATAGCTAACTGCACTATTTTTTCCAGTTCTCTGTGAGTTTGAAATTTTTCAAAATAATTGAGGAAGAGTAACAAATTAACAATATGACACTACTACTTATTAAAATTTGGGATGTGCTTTTAGGGAAATATATAGACAAGTCTAAAAAAATCAAGTATCTGAAACTAGTGAAAGACCTACTGACAGAGCTAGGAGTAGAAGTTGGACCAGATGACTGCTGAAACGCCTTTCACGGCTCAAATTTTAGATTCTACTTCACACCTATCAAAGATTTATAAATGCCAGAGTCACTCAGGGCTTTTGACCTTGGCACTGGCATAAAATGAGAAGTCAGCCAACACTGCATTCCTTCTGTAGACAGTTTAAATAAAACTACTATGCAGCCAACTGTTCAAAATGAGTTTGTGCTCTCCTAATTCAAATGTAGCCTCGGGGTCTGTCTGCTCACTCGGTGGAGAGTGTCATTTGGGATTCAGGGCCATTGTGCTCATTGAGGAGGCTGATATTGGTAAAAAAACAAGAGAAATCCGGAGAGCTTATGAAGTGGGGATTTTCTTCCAGCCTTGGCAGTGGTTAGTTAGGTTAGCATGATGGGCCATCACTCTCTGCATCTGCCAGCTTCTCCCTGGAGTAACCTGACAGCCCCTCCCCTCCACGATCCCTGTATTTACCCTTCTCTGTCCTTAACTATCTCGGTGCTCACACAACAGCAAACCTGGAAGTGTGATCACAGAGTGTCCATGCTAGAAAGACATTTAGTATCATCTACCATCACCCTCATCACACAAGTAGGAAAGTTGAAGCTAGTTTAAGTAACTGAGTCTAGTACACTCGACCTATTAACGTGAGACCAAAATAATAATCCAGGTCTCCTGATACCCAACTTTATCTTCTTTCCACTTCCTCTTAGATGCCATCTTCATTCTGGTTCTCACATAAATTTCAGTCATATTGGAATCTAAATCAATTTTTAGGTCACTTAGCCAGCTATATACATAACCTCATATATATGTGTGTGTGTGTGTGTGTGTGTGTGTGTGTGTATAAAATCATGTGTGTGTGTTTATGTACTTAGTTACTCAGTCATGCCTGACTCTTTGTGACTCCATCAATCATAAAACATATCTAAATCACAAATCACATCATAGCATGATCATATATAAAAGATATGCTTTATGACACTGTACATATATAAGGTTTATCCATATAAATAAATATATATGTGGCACATGTCTGTTTTCTTTCACTATAGGCCAAAATCTATACAATTATGTGTCAGAATTGGCAGGTTTTAGGTGCTGAATCAAATTTAAAGTTTCCCAGTGAGTCACTGTACATCATCATGGAAATGGCCAGTTTCGTGCATAAAAGTCTGACACTACATGACACCGAGAAAAGAAAACTTAAAGGTCAAGATATTTGACCATATAAAAAAATTGAATTTTTGTACAATGAGAAAACAAATGAACAAACAGCAACAATAACAATAAAATCCCTGAACAACTGAAAAACAAATTAAAAGGCGTAGATACTTATAACAAATTACCATATAATTAAAGATTAATATCCTTAATATATTTTCAACCCTTTAGAATCAATAAGAAATATACAAACCCTATCAATTTTTTTAGATGGACAAACAATATAAGCAGTCAATTTTTTTTTAAGCAGTCAATTTTTAAGAGAAAAACATCTGGATCCAATAAATGTAGAAATGCACTGCTTCAATAGCATTCAAACAAATGCAAATTAAATAAAATGTAATCTTGTTCTTCAATGTGTCTTTTTAAAAGATTTATAAAATATATGAAGATTTGGGGAAATTGGCATGTGGAGGACAAAAAGAAGCTCTATGAGTCAGCACTTTGATGTGGGATGTCAAAATGACTGATGTCAATTGTGGGCTATATAAATAGAAGCATAGGAAAGTAAGAAAGGCTCTAACTTTAGATGGAGCCTAACCAGTAGTGACCATGGAATAGGTGGCCCAAACTCAAATCCCAGCTCTGCCTCATTCTTGGAATGTGAACTTGAGGAATGTTTAAACCTCATTTGCTACATCTGGCAAATGGGAATAATGCTACTACATATTTCTTAGGATGACTGGCAGATTAACTGAAATAATCTATGTAAATTGCTAAGGGCAATATCCAGAACATAGTAAGCATCCAATAAAACCTACCTAGTCTCTGTAAGTCTGTGTTTATAGATATACCCCAGGGCTTTCGTGATGGCTCAGTAGGTAAAGAATTCACCTGCAGTGCAGGAGACCCTAGAGGCACTAGTTTGAACCCTGGGTCGGGAAGATCCCCTGGAGAAGGAAACAGCAACTCACTCCAGTATTCTTGCCTAGGAAATCCTGTGGACGGAGGGGCCTGGAGAGCTACAGTCCACGGGGTCACAAAAGAGTCGGACACGACTGATTGACTAACCATATAGATATACCTGGAGGATGAAACTGAGCTCCAGAAACCTCGAAGTGGCAGATCAAGTGAAGCCTGTTCTATATGCCAATGAAATTTTTTTTTTTAAATAGAGAAAATGGCATCTCTCTTGGGGAATTATTGGAACTCACAAGTTTGAGCTCAAAAGGGGACAGACAGAGTACATGAGGGCTGTCTTCAGAGGTGTGAAACACTGACTTGTTTTGAAGTCCCAGCAGGTGAAAGTTTCAGGGAAAAAAAACAGTTTACTGCATAACTTACAGGAGAAAGTCAAATTAGTGAGTTCCCTGGCACAAGAGGTCTTCTAGCATGTTTGTGAACAGATTAGTAAAAGAAGTGCAGGACACAGATGAGAAGTTCAATTAAATACTTATCAAAATACTTCACATTCCTTTCAATCCTCAGATTCTACACATCTGTTCCAAAAACCTGTTGTTCCTATTATGCCTTTAGTCTTCTAATTCCTTATCCTCATCTGAACCCTTGGGCCTCATCTGCAAGAAAAACAATAAAAAAAACAACCCCCACAAAACCCTCAAAAACATGTTTAACATGACTGTCTAAAAATGACTCCATTAGAAATTTTTTTAAGTTACTATAATACGAACCCCTTACATTTTGGTTTCTCTACAGTTTAGTTCAGTTCAGTCACTCAGTCATGTCCTATTCTTTGTGACCCCATGGACTGCAGCACACCAGCCTTCCCTGTCCATCAGCAACTCCTGGAGCCTATTCAAACTCATGTCCATTGAGTTGGTGATGCCATCCAACCATCTCATCCTCTGTCATCCCCTTCTCCTGCCTTCAATCTTTCCCAGCATCAGGGTCTTTTCCAACGAATCAGTTCTTCCCATCAGGTGACCAAAGTACTGGAGTTTCAGCTTCAGCATCAGTCCTTCCAATGAACACCCAGGACTAATCTCCTTTAGGATGGGCTGGTTGGATCTCCCTGCAGTCCAAGAGACTCCCAAGAATCCTTTCCAACACCACAGTTCAAAAGCATCAATTCTTCGGGGCTCAACTTTCTTCATAGTCCAGCTCTCACATCCATACATGACTACTGGAAAAATCATAGCTCTGACTAGACTCACCTTTGTTGGCAAAGTAATGTCTCTGCTTTTTAACATGCTGTCTAGGTTGGTCATAGCTTTTCTTCCAAGGAGCAAGCGTTTTTTAATTTCACGGCTGCAGTCACCATCTGCAGTGATTTTGGAGCCCAAAAAAATAAAGTCTCTCATTGTTTCCATTGTTTCCCCATCTATTTGCCATGAAGTGATGGGACCAGATGCCATGATCTCAGTTTTCTGAATGTTGAATTTTAAGCCAGCTTTTTCACTCTCCTCTTCCACTTTCATCAAGAGGCTCTTTAGTTCTTTGCTTTCTGCCCCAATTCCTAGTCCCAACTATTTTTCTCCGGATGTTGGTGGATGTTGACAATCTGATCTCTGGTTTCTCTGTCTTTTCTAAATCCAGCTTGAACCTCTGGAAGTTCACAGTTAACATCCTGTTGAAGCCTAACTTGGAGAATTTTGAGCATTAATTTGCTAGCGTGTGAGATGAGTGCAATTGTGCAGTAGTTTGAGCATTCTTTGGCATTGCCTTTCTTAATGATTGGAATGAAAACTGACCTTTTCCAGTCCTGTGTCCACTGCTGAGTTTTCCAAATTTGCTGGCATATTGAGTGCAGCACTTTCACAGCATCATCTTTTAGGATTTGAAATAGCTCAGCTGAAATTCCATCACCTCCACTAGCTTTGTTCAGAGTGATGCTTCCTAAGGCCCACTTGACTTCACATTCCAGGATGTCTGGCTCTAGGTGAGTGATCACACCATCATAATTATCTGGGTCATGAAGATCTTTTTCATATAGTTCTTCTGTGTATTCTTGCCACCTCTTCTTAATAGCTTCTGTTAGGTTCATACCATTTCTGTCCCTTATTGAGGCTATCTTTGCATGAAATGTTCCCTTGGTATCTCTAATTTTCTTGAAGAGATCTCTAGTCTTTCCCATTCTGTTGTTTTCCTCTATTTCTTTGCATTGATCGCTGAGGAAGAGTTTCTTATCTCTCCTTGCTATTCTTTGGAACTCTGCATTCAAATGGGTTTACCTTTCCTTTTCTCCTTTGCCTTTCCCTTCTCTTCTATTCACAGCACTTTGTAAGGCCTTCTCAGACAACCATTTTGTCTTTTGCATTTCTTTTTTGGGGCGTGGTCTTGATCTCTACCTCCTATACAATGTCAGGAACCTCTGTCCATAGTTCTTCAGGCACTCTGTCTATCAGATCTAGTCCCTTAAATCTATTTGTTACTTCCACTATATAATCATAAGGGATTTGATTTATGTCATACCTGAATGGTCTAGAGGTTTTCCCTACTTCCTTCACTTTAAGTCAATTTGGCAAGAAGGAGTTCATGATCTAAGCCACAGTCAGCTCCCGGTCTTGTTTTTGCTGACTGCATAGAGCTTCTCCATTTTCGGCTGCAAAGAATATAATCAATCTGATTTCTGTGTTGACCATCTGGTGATGTCCATGTGTAGAGTCTTCTCTTGTGTTGTTGGAGGAGGATGTTTGCTATGACCAGTGTATTCTCTTGGCAAAACTCTGTTAGCCTTTGCCCTGCTAATTGGTTTCTCTACAAATGATAAAGCAGCCCCCACATTTCAGACACTTGCCTTTGTATTGTGGTAAAAAAGTGAACAAAATGCTATCTTTACTCTCAAATGCTCACAGTCTAACCGGGGAGAGAGTGACCTTGACCTGCAACTCCAGGTCAGTGTGATAATGCACAAACTGAGACAGGTCTTCCTACACATGGACAATTTCACAGAAAGAAGTCATGACTCATTGTTGAAGGTGGAGAAGCTTGATTTTGTGTGGAAGCCCCTCCCAAACACCTCTCTTCACTTCTCCTTTTCCTCAAACTTCTCTTTTCCCATGTTGACATACAGCTAGAATTCAAAGGAAAACTATTTGATGGTCAAAACTACATATTGAACTAAAGCAGAACTATGAGTCAGTATCACTATTCTCCCATGCTCGTGGGAAACGTTATTTTAAGTTTGGTGTTACAGTCAATGAAGTCCTTATTTCTGCTACATCATAGATGGCATCATTTAGTCATCCAGTCTGATCCATGACATCATGGGTTTAACATCCCAGATCAGTGGTCATTTTGTTCCTGTTTGAATACTTTGAAGGCAAGGAAACTAATTTGTTCAGCAGTATATTTTTTTATATAAATAAACTTTTCCAGGTTGGACAATTTCTCAGTGAAAACATATTAGGTTAGCAATAGAGAGATGACACAAATGTTTAATAGCATGGTTTCTGGGGTTTTAGGGGTTTAGGTTCAAATTTCAACTTTGTCTCTTCCAGGTTACATAGCCTTAGGCAAGTTACTTCATTTTTTTCCAAACCTTACTCTCCTCGCTTGTAAAATGAAAATAATATAGTACCAATTTCCCATTGCTATAAAGATTAAATGAGATAATACACTTAATGAGATAATACACCTAGCTTGTAGTAGATGCTCAAAAAATGGTTACCATATAGGCAGATAAGATAACATAGTTTTGTAGGCAATACTGTGAAGTCATTCTAGCCTAAGGTTCTCCTGGGTACCACCCATCACAACAATGGCACTTTGGGAAAGAAAATCACTGCAGTCTGAGCCCATGAGGGCCACATAGAACATGGTTAGGCACGGCTTTCTGTGACACTGGGATCACACCGCTGGGTTCCAGTCCAGCTCTGCCACTTAGTAGCTGCGTGACCTTAGGCAAGGCCTTTTACCTCTGTACCTCACCTTCCGGTGGCTCGGTGGTAATGAATCTGCCTGCTAATGCAGAAAACGTGGGTTCAATTCCTGGATCGGGAAGATCCCCTGGAGAAGGAAATAGCAACCCACTCCAGTACTCTTGCCTGGGAAATCTCATGGCTACAGTCCATGAAAGTCAGATCTTACTTTCCTCTTCCATAAAGTAAAGGTAGTGGTTGTACCCATTAAATGTACATAAAGTGCATTAAATGGTTAGATCTATCCCTGCTACAAGGTAAGGGCCACATATGCTGGCTACTCTGACAATGATAATTCAATGGGTGCAGATCATAGGGGATTATTTCACGGTATCTGGAAGACAAGGTTTGGAAGAATTGCTGGGCAGAGACCACTGAGTCCTGCTCTCTGTTTTGCCCCAGGCTTTCCTCCTTCTGCTTCCGTCTTTTCCAGCCATTTTCTTTCCTAAAAAAGTCCCTTGTCCTCTCTCTAACCACTCCTATTCCTGTGCTTTTCCCAGCCTCACAGGCCACCTAAATTCCTAATACACTCTTTGGACCAGTCCTTCCACTCAACATGATGCCTGGATTGGTTGTCATAGAAACAACAGTTCATTCTATAAATTGTGTAGAAATGAGGTTAGTTTGGGAGGTGACTTGGTGGAGTCTAAGTTATTGGTTGCATATAACCTGCTCCTCTCTCTTCTTTTAAGCTATGATTACAAACATATCCAAATCAGTGGTATGCTCTCAAGGACCTCCAAAATATGTTTATGCTTATTGTCTGAAGTAACCCCCTAATCAGAGACAAAGAGAGGTTGACGTCATTGCATACACTCTTGCCCACAGTCCAATTTGTCCAGGCCCCACTCTGGCTCTGCAAAGTTCATCTCACCTCCCTTTAGCTGACTGGGGAAACCTGCCTTTCAGAAGGCTTCCTGGGATCAACGAGATGGTGGTAGGCTTTGCAGTTAGGCAAGCCTGGGTTTGAATCCCAGATTGTCCTCTTATCAGTTGCTGGATATGGGCAAGTCACTTATTCTCTCTGAGAAACTAATTTATAGAGTTAAAAATACAAGTGTACAATATAAGAGCAATTTAATTACAAGATGCTTAAATTGTTTTTAAAACAAACAGAAAACCTTTGCAGAAAATGTTGCCATTCACCTGCTCTTGCCAGGATACTAGCCTAAGCAAGCAGGAAAGAAATAGCAACATTAATTAGTACTGGTTCTCAAAGAGATTATTAGAGCCTACTGCAAAGTATCTACATACACCTCTGTGTATATATGTGCATCTTTTCCAAAGGATGTTTCAAAATATGGCTAATGAGACAGAATACCAGCTGAGGGCTCATTTATTCTCCGGACCTTACTTGTAACTCTCACAACCACAGACACATTACAAACCCTAATTTAGGCTGAATTTACTCTGAAGATCCCAGTGTACTGGAGACAGGCTCAGTGCCAGGAGACAGGGAGTAAGTTTCTGATCCCAACACTGTCACAGCCATGTGACTTTGAGCAGTCACCAGCTTCTGGGTCTCAGCTTACTCTTGTGGAAATGAGGGAATGAGGGAATGAGGTCAGATGGTCTAAGGTCCCTTCTAGATTTAAATCAAAACAGAATCAGGCAGCAATGTGAGCAGTTTGACCCCCTCTTAGTAGAACACTTCAGGCTAAAATTCAGGTTAAACAATGAATGGCCTAAACAGAGTCCCACTATGCACTCCATCAATTAAAAAACTGGGCCTCTAAAGGAATGTACTGAATTTGGTTCACTTCTAACACCCTGAGCTCACTTGGGTCAGTGTGAGTTACTTGCTCATAAAGGTGTTGTCCACAGGATGCCAACAAACCTATGTGAGAACTTACCCTCCTGGGAAGATTCACAGTGACGCGGCACACACCCACCATCAGAAGACAAACCAGCAGTGCTAATGAAATTCAGTTTCCTGATGCCTAACCATTGAAACTAAGCTTTTTTGAGTAAACTCCTGTCTCTATTTCCTAGACTTTAAAATGGTGTATCTACCTACCATCTTAACAGCATGTTATACAAATTGACTAAGAACTGCGAATAAAGAGATTTCAGTCCAATAAAAAAAGATAAATAAGCTACCATTACTGTATCACTATATCAGCTCATCTTTAATCATTCGCTTCTTCTTCCTTTCCAAAAAAATAAAAAGGGGGAGGAAGAATTTAACTAACAAATGAGTAGTTTCTCCTAGTAATAACCTCTATAGCCGAAGAGTTTGAGTCTTCTGGCATAACACACAGGCATGACTCTTGAAAAGGATGCTCTAAAACATGAAGGATTTCCAGACCCTGCATTCTGGAATTCTCAGTCCCACATAATCAAGCTGTGCTGACACCTGGGATGGAACCTTCCACCTATAAGAACCAGAAGGCAGTGGAATGCATACTGCTTCTCCCCACAACCTTCCACAACCTGCAGTACTCTCCTATTTCAGCAGTAGAAAATTCAAAGCTGGACCCCAATCCTCCCCCACCCTATGCCCAGGGTCACCATCGCAGGTGACACTTTGCTTACCTTCTTCACAAGATAGCCCTCTCTGATCCGCTTTGGTTCCATGTCGGATGGACAGAGAGCCAGGTGCCCTTACAGATGAGTCGTCTCAGAAGCTCACCCTCCTCTGAGAGCTGTGGCAGTTGTGGGCTGCTTTTCTAGAGCAAGGTCCTTTTCACAATTTCCCCTCTGCGGGCGATCTCGTGATCACATCCTCTTCTCCTCACTGGGGTGGAAGATCGGAATAAGGAACTGCAGCTTGAAACAACCCATTCTTTGCTAATGTTGGAGACTTACCATAAGTACAGTTGGGTTGCATATTTACCTGAGGGTCAATTTTTATTACCAAAAAGGAAAACATTCTCCTAAAGGGAGAAAAATGGCAAAAGGAAGGCGAAAGTGAAAAAGAAAGCCTTACTCATGGAAATTGTCCTGGCTTAGGAATTATTCCTGAGAGCCTCAAAATGCTTAATAAAAATGCCAAGAAATTTGAAACTGTCTGGTGAACATAAAGGCAACTACTATTAAGTAAACGTCTGTTCCAGGTATTCTCCGAGGCGTGTTTCAGCCGATCTCGATCTCATTTAATGCATCTGTTACAAGAAACCCATAGAGGACAGTATACTGTTCCTTCTGTGAAACTCTCAAGATGTAAGGACACTTATGCTCAGAGAAGAAAAGAGTTGTCTTGAGGACACACAGCAGGTAAGGGACAGAAGAGCAGGGAGGGTCCTTACCAGGGTGCTGGGGTCTCCTATCCGGCGTGAGATGCATATGTCACACAGAATGTTAATCCCACAGTAAAAAGGAGCCAGTATTCAAACATGTCTGAGAAACCGTACAAATTAAAGCCCCCCCCCCAAAACACACACCCGCAAGTACTACAGCCAAGAATCCTACCGTCATGGTATTTGAAATGTGTTTTTCAAATTCATTTGACCACAGAATTCTTTTTTGAGCAATTTCTATCAACATTCTTGTTATAAGTTGAATTGGAAAAAAACCCTCAAAAACATATTTAACATGAATATCTAAAAATGACCCTCAACCACAAAAAAAAGTCCTAACCCCCAGTACTTTAGAATGTGACCTTATTTGGCAATAGTGTTATTGAAGATGTAATTAGTTAGGATGAGGTCATACTGGAGTAGGTTGGCCCTTAATCCAATATGACTGGCTTCCTTGAGTAAGAAGAGCAAGGGGACTTCCCAGGCTACCCAATGATTAAGACTTCACCCTCCAATGCAGTGGGTGCAGGTTTGATCTCTGGTCAGGAAGCTAAGATCCCACATGGCTTGTGGCCAAAAAACCAAAACATAAAACAGAATATCGTTACAAATTCAATAAAGACTCTTAAAATGGCCACATCAAAAAAAAAAAATCTTAAAAAAAAAATGGAAAAGGAGTGAGACACACAGAAAGAAGGCAGTTGTGTGATATCTCTACATGCCAAAGAATGTCAAGGACTGTCAGCAAATACCAGAAGCTGGAAGAGGCAGGCAAGTTTCTCTTCTACAGCAGTCAAAGAGAACATGGCCCTGCCAGTTGATTTCAGACTTCTAACCTCCAGGATTGTGAAACAATGAATTTCTGATGTTTTATGTCTGCTGCGGCCAGCACAGCAAGGTAGGGATCAAAAGTGGTCAATGCACAGTTTGGGAAAAAGAAACTAGAGACAGAATTAAAGTTTTAAAGATGGGACTGGGGAACTCAAGACCTCTTGAGTCAAGAGCCCCATTCCTCAGAGCTACATCACTTTTACTGAGTGTCTTGGCAAGCAGAAAGTATCTGTTGTGCTATGATGAAATCATTAGCCTCCTGTGTCCCCGGTCACATCTCCCATTTTATTGATTACTTTAAACCATCTTTGTTATTTTCTTGTACATAGACCCTCATATACCTTGGGAAAAAATCTTAGGGTGTGCACAAGCAGTGTTCTGAACATATGCTGACCTGGCATTCCAAGGTCCTCACTATGTTTTTCCTTAGCCTAGCAGGGCACGACAAACCCAACTGATCAACCCAATGTACTTTTATTTGTGTTATGCTGTATTGCTATATTTTGCTTTTATTCTTTTCCCATGGTGATTTTCTCATGGCTTAGCCAGAATAACAGGTGGCTTGATATTCAGGGGTTAACATACCCTTTTTTGATTTTGTAGCAGAAAATATGATGCTGTAACAATTTCTTTCTTCATTAGTTCTCGGAGGGATTTTTACATGTATCTGAGGACTAAACCAAAGATTATAGCTAAAACAACAAACTGCAATACATAGCTAGTGTTTCAATGAGACCACCTCTGATGCCTTTGATCTACTCAAGAGGACTCAATGAGTTAAGGCTTTCTGCTATTCCTTGAAGGTTATCTATACCTGTTAATAGTCTAAGAGAACCATGCTGCATGCCAATGATTTTTGCTTGTAGTTTTTTAATATCTAGAAGGTTGTCAGCTGTATGGTCCAGCAAGTGCCGTCTAACTTTTTCCCAGGAGTGTTCAGATTGGTTATATTCCTGGGGGGTTACACAGAAAGTAGTAATGTTCCAATCACACTTTAAATGTATTTATAATTTAAGACGTTGTACTTCATCTTCCAAGAGTAGCACTGCATTTTTTAAATCCACCGACCTGTTGTTAATCTCCTCATCTATATGAGTTTGGGCTCCCCAGTATACTCCGAGATTTTTGTATATGTCTGGAGATAGTCTTTTTTACCTTGATGAAGCTGTTCAGAACTCATGTGTATTGAGTTTCTGGAGGGATGAGGCAGAGAGAAAAGAAAAATGTTTTAATTTTACCCACAGGTGCAAATCACTAAATTGTTTTAAACCATCAGTGACTTGAGGAGAAAAGCTTTTTTATATCTGAAAACAAAGATTAGAAGCCAGTAATGTGTCAGACTGGAGAGGGCAATGGCGAGAGTCCCATGGATGGAGGAGCCTGGTAGGCTGCAGTCCGTGGGGTCGCTGGGAGTTGGACACGACTGGGTGACTTCGCTTTCACTTTTCATTTTCCTGCATCAGAGAAGGAAATGGCAACCCACTCCAGTGTTCTTGCCTGGAGAGTCCCAGGGACGGGGGAGCCTGGTGGGCTCTATAGGGTCGCACAGAGTCGGACACGACTGAAGTGACTTAGCAGCAGCAGCAGCAATGTGTCAGACAAAAAGTCATGAAAATTGTATTCATACTTAGCAGTCTGTTTAATCTCATGTAACCAGTTCCTTTGTTCTGTGGTCCTTGCCTGACCACAAAGGACATCAGTGAAAGTGATGGTCTCCAAGAAGCTCATGAAATGTTTGCCAGTGTCTGTATGACCTGTCCAATAAGTTGGGTGCCCGGATCACTGGAGATTGCAGAAAACGTATTTTAACCCTTTTTTTTTTTCCATTGTGAGATTATTAACCCCACAGCCAGGAAAGGCTTTATCCTATCAAATAAAAAGTAAGGTTTGTCAGGGAGCTGGGAAAAGCCAAGCGGCCATCCTGGATTTCCCATAGCCCCAACTGTTTGGTTTATAGCCATTGTTTATCCATTTTAAATTTCCTGATGAGGGGTTAATTTTGTAGAAGCAGAATGAGCTTTGTCTATGTGTGTCATAGTCTCCATAGATCATTGTGAAATAACACTCATTCATTTTATCAAAGTAACAAAAGATTTTAAAAGCAAATATGAATGACTTAAGCACAAAGAAATTTACATAGTCTGTTATCAAAGCCATATTCCAAGAAGACTTTGTTTTTTTTAACAGGAAAAGAAAATCAAATTCCAGATTGGTACCAGCTTAAATTCATTGTGAAACAGTAGTTATTCATTTAGTCAAAGTAACAATGAAAGATTTCAAAGGCAATTTAATGTCTTATGAAACTTGTATCCTGTACAAAACTCTCTTCTACTTGCCACAAACATTTTTACACTTCTGTATTCATCACTCTATTTGCCCATTCAGAAAACAGCCACCTGCAAGTTCAGATGTACTTCCTTTTTCCTTAATAAAATCTAATTCCATTCCTTATACCTTTTTATTAAAAACACAGCTTACCTTCCTTTAGCAACCATGAACTGTACCTTATAACATCATTCTGTAGATTGGTAAATATAAATCACTCAAAGCTATGTCATTTGCAAAAGTATCTTCACAAAGTCAATAAATAAACATTAATACCAGATATCAATTCAATAGTGAATATTTCCCAGTTTACACAAGTCTGAAATTCATTTTAGTTTAATTTTTTTGAATTTAGAATTGATTCATAAGCACTTATTTCTCTTTAGGCCAATTAAATAGAACTCATTGACCAATCAGCCTTTAGCAATTTTGTCCAAGGACAAAGATACACACTGAGATACATAAATTTTGATAGCCATATAGACAGAGATCTCATAGTTTTCTGCTTGATATTTAATTTTTTTTCTTTTTTCTGCTTGATATTTAAAATGTCTCTTTGCCCCTTCTCTTTTTCTTGGTTTGAGTTCTACCAATTTTTTCATGGCTGGAGTCCCAGTTAGAGTGGGCTATGCATCCCAAGGACGTAAGACTTAACTTTAGTTTTTTTCCTAGGCCTGTTTTTGTTTCTTAGGCAGAATTGGAACTCCAAAAAAGTATTTTAACAAGCCAACATTTTTTTTTAATCACATGTGCAAGAAGAACCAGTTTTGCAATTTCAAAAAGACTTCATTTTAACCAGTTTTCTCTGGAGTCTAAAGAATATCATGGCCATTCAGTATCAAAAATGTCATCTCTCTTTTTGTAGTCATAGTTTCATAGTTAAAAATTACACCAGAGGGTGTTCAAATTGGCTCTGATGACAGGAGTGGACAGACTGATAAGCAGTTGTTCCAGCAGAGATTGTCTCTCTGGGCAGATGAGGTCTTCTCTTAAAGTAAAGAAAGCCTGTCCTTTAACCTCTATTTTTTCCCAAGCTCTTATGCAGTATCACCTCACCTGTTCTATAGCATGATCTTCCATAAGCACTTGATCTTGAGTTTTCCCCCAATTTCCACTGCCTATCAATTGATCTAAAGAGATGGGGAAAAAAAAATAAAATAAAGAGATGGGGATTAGCAAGGAAACACAAACTTTAAATGATATAATGGACCAGTTAGACCTAATTGATATCTACAGGACATTTCACCCCAAAACAATGAATTTCACCTTTTTCTCAAGTGCACACGGAACATTCTCCAGGATAGATCACATCCTGGGCCATAAATCCAGCCTTGGTAAATTCAAAAAAATTGAAATCATTTCAAGCATCTTTTCTGATCACACTGTGATAAGATTAGATGTCAACTACAGGGGGGAAAAAACTATTAAAAATACAAACATATGGTTTGTATTTTAAGCAACACGCTTCTGAATAATCAAGAAACCACAGAAGAAATAAAAAAAGAAATCAAAATATGCATAGAAACAAATGCAAATGAAAACACGACAACACAAAACCTATGGGATTTGTAAGAGCAATGCTAAGGGGAAGGTTCCTAGCAATACAAGCTTACCTCACGAAACAAGAGAAAAATCAAATAAATAACCTAGTTCTACACCTAAAGCAACTAGAAAAAGAAGAAGTGAAGAAGCCCAGGGTTAGTAGAAGGAAAGAAATCATAAAAATTAGGGCAGAAATAAATGAAAAAGAAACAAAGGAGACTATAGCAAAAATCAACAAAACTAAAAGCTGGTTCATTGAGACAATAAATAAAACAGACAAACCATTAGCCAGAATCATCAAGGAAAAAAGGGAGAAGAATCAAATCAACAAAATTAGAAATGAAAATGGAGAAATCACAACAGACAACACAGAAATACAAAGAATCATAAGAGACTATAATCAGCAACTATATGACAATAAAATGGACAACTTGGAAGAAATGGATGAATTCTTAGAAATGTATAACCTTCCAAAACTGAGCCAGGAAGAAATAGAAATCTTAACAGACCCATCAGAAGCACAGAAATTGAAACTGTAATAAAAAAAATCTTTCAACAAACAAAAGCCCAGGACCAGTTGGCTTCATAGATGAATTCTACCAAATATTGAGAGACAATTTAACTCAATCTCTTCCAGAAAATTGCAGAGGAAGGTAAACTGCCAAACTCATTCTATGAGGCCACCATCACCCTAATACCAAAACCAGATAAAGATGCCACAAAAAAGAAAACTACAGACCAATATCACTGATGAACATAGATGCAAAAATCCTCAACAAAATTCTAGCAAACAGAATTCAACAACATATTAAAAAGATCATACATCATGATCAAGTGTGCTTTATCCCAGGGATGCAAGGATTCTTCAATATTTGCAAATCAATCAATGTAATATACCACATTAACAAATTGAAAGATAAAAACCATATGATTATCTCAATAGATGCAGAGAAAGCCGTTGACAAAATTCAACAACCATTTATGATGAAAACCCTCCATAAAGCAGGCATAGAAGGAACATACCTCAACATAATAAGAGCCACATATGATAAACCCACATATGATAAACCCACAGCAAATACTATCCTCAATGGTGAAAAACTGAAAGCATTTCCCCTAAAGTCAGGAACAAGACAAGGGTGCCCACTCTCACCACTACTATTCAACATAGTTTTGGAAGTTTTACCCGCAGCAATCAGAGCAGAAAAAGAAATAAAAGGAATCCAGATTAGAAAAGAAGAAGTAAAACTCTCACTGTTTGCAGATGACATGATCCTCTACACAGAAAACCCTAAAGACACCACCAGAAAATTATTAGAGCTAATCAATGAATATAGTAAAGTTGCAGGATATAAAATTAACACACATAAATCCCTTGCATTCCTATACACTAACAATGAGAAAACAGAAAGAGAAATTAAGGAAATAATTCCATTCACCATTGCAACGAAAAGAATAAAATACTTAGGAATAAATCTACCTAAAGAAACAAAAGACCTATATATAGAAAACTATAAAACACTGATGAAAGAAATCAAAGATGACACAAATAGATGGAGAAATATGCCATGTTTATGGATCAGAAGAATCAATATAGTGAAAATGAATATACTACCCAAGCCACCAACAGTCTTTTTCACAGAACTAGAACAAATAATTTCACAATTTGTGTGGAAAATCAAAAAACCTTGAATAGCCAAAGCAATCTTGAGAAAGAAGAATGGAACTGGAGAAATCAATCTGCCTGACTTCAGACTTTACTACAAAGCTACAGTCATCAAAACAGTATGATACTGGCACAAAGACAGAAATGTAGATAAATGGAACAAAATAGCCCAGAGATAAATCCACGCACCCATGGGCACCTTATCTTTGACAAAGGAGTCAAGAATATACAATGGAGAAAAGACAATCTCTTTAACAAGTAGTGCTGGGAAAACTGGTCAACCACTTGTAAAAGAATAAAACTAGAACACTTTCTAACACCATACACAAAAATAAACTCAAAATGGATTAAAGATCTAAATGTAAGACCAGAAACTATAAAACTCCTAGAGGAAAACATAGGCAAAACATTCTCTGACATAAATCACAGCAGGATCCTCTATGACCCACCTCCCAGAGTAATGGAAATAAAAGCAAAAATAAACAAATGGGACCTAATTAAACTTAAAAGCTTTTGCACAATGAAAGAAACTATAAGCAAGGTGAAAAGACAGCCTTCAGAATGGGAGAAAATAATAGCAAATGAAGCAACTGACAAAGAATTAATCTCAAAAATATATAAGCAGATCATGCAGCTCAGTACCAGAAAAATAAACGATCCAATCAAAAAATGGGCCAAAGAACTAAACATACATTTCTCCAAAGAAGACGTACAGATGGCTAACAAACACATGAAAAGATGCTCAACATCACTCATTACCAGAGAAATGCAAACCAAAACCACAATGAGGTACCATCTCACGCCGCTCAGAATGGCTGCTATCAAAAAGTCCACAAACAATAAATGCTGGAGAGGGTGTGGAGAAAAGGGAACACTTTTACCCTGTTGGTGGGAATGCAAACTAGTACAGCCGCTATGGAAAACAATGTGGAGATTTCTTAAAAAGCTGGAAATAGAACTGCCATATGACCCAGCAATCCCACTGCTGGGCATATACCCCAAGAAAACCAGAATTGAAAGAGACACGTGTACCCCAATGTTCATCACAGCACTCTTTACAATAGCTGGGACATGGAAGCGACCTAGATGTCCATCGGCAGATGAATGGAAAAGAAAGTTGTGGTACATATACACAACGGAATTCAGATCAGTTCAGTTGCTCAGTCATGTCCGACTCTTTGTGACCCCATGAACCACAGCACGCCAGGCCTCCCTATCCATCACCAACTGCCGGAGTCCACCCAAACTCACGTCCGTCAAGTCGGTGATGCCATCCAACCATCTCATCCTCTGTCGTCCCCTTCTCCTCCTGTCCTTAATCTTTCCCAGCATCAGGATCTTTTATTCAGCTATTAAAAAGAATGCATTTGAATCAGTTCTAAAGAGGTGGATGAAACTGGAGCCTATTATAGAGTGAAGTGAGTCAGAAAGAAAAACACCAATAAAGTATATTACCGCTTATACATGGAATTTAGAAAGATGGTAACAATGACCCTATATACAAGACAGCAAAAGAGACACAAGATAAGGAACAGACTTTTGGACTCTGTGGGAGAAGGCGAGGGTGGGATGATATGAGAGAATAGCACTGAAACCTGTATATTACCATATGTGAAACAGATCGCCAGTACATGGTCAACGCATGAGACAGGGCACTCAGGGCCAGTGCACTGGGACGACACTGAAGGATGGGATCCGGAAGGAGGTGGGAGGTGGGTTCAGGATGGGGGACAGGTGTACATCCATGGCTGATTCACGTCAATGTATGGCAAAAGCCACTACAATATTGTAAAGTAATTAGCCTCCAATTAAAATAAATTAATTTTTTAAAAAAATGAAGAGATGGGAATCTGAGTGACTTGGTCATGAGCCACCATAATCAAATGGGAGTCCTCAGCTAGTCACTGCACTATTTCCAAGGTCAAAGGAGAATTTACTCCATAATTTTGAACAGCTTGCTTAAGTTCCTTTAGTATTTTGAAGAGAATCTGTTTGTGTATAGCCTCATACACCCCACTAGGATTATTAGGATCTTTCCCGGGAGCTATGTATTGTCACTAGAAATGCCATAGTCATAGCGTCCAAGTCACCCTCATGTCGAGCCCACCAAATACCTTTCTGCAGGGTTGATAGAAGGGTCCACAGCAAGGAAAGAAAAGCTTGCGTCACTCCAGCGGTTAAGACAGGAGGGGGAGGAAGAAGAGGTCAAGGAAATTCGTCCTCCCCAAACAAATGTGCAGGATGAATGCCTCCTGCGTTTTGTGTTCTATCCCCTCAGGCTTTGCACTGTCAAGTTCTCCCTCTGATGGGGTTTCACCTGCATCCTCCCTTCCTTCTGAGCTTTCTGGGGTCTGAAGAGGTTCTAAAATACATTTTATCAGCGTCCAAATTGACCAGCTAGATACAGGCAAGGGCACTCCCTTGTAAAGAAGTTTCTCTAATTCGTTATCTACCTTCTCCCACATTCCTAAATCTAAAGTATCGAGAGAAGGGAACCGTGAGCAATATTTCTCAATGGTGTCTAAAAGCTCCAATAGCCGGCGCTCACTTATTTTTGTTCCCCCTGTTTTCACTGCCTTAAGAGGCATATATACGCCCAGTATTATTCCGAGCTTTCTGAATTTCCCATATTTAACCCCGGTTTCAATGCCTGAGAGAGCGTTATTTACCGCAAAGGGGGATTTTCAGAGGCCTCACCCGACTCTTCTTCAGGGTTGTGCGCCGGTATTTCAACTTCAGTTTCGCTCTCCGCGATCCTTCACTTTCGAGCCCCACGTTGGGCGCCACGAGCTGCGGCCAGCACAGCAGGTAGGGATCGAATGTGGTCAACGCACAGTTTGGGAAAAAGAAACTAGAGACAGAATTAAAGTTTTAAAGATGGGACCGGAGGACTCAAGACCTCTTGGGTCAAGAGCCCTGTTCCTCGGAACCACATCACTTTGATTTAGTGTCTTGGCAAGCAGAAAGTATCTGTTGTGTTATGATGAAGTCAGCCTCCTATGTCCCCAGTCACATCTCCCATTTTATTGATTACTTTAAACTAATCTTTGTTATTTTCTTGTACAAGGGCTATCACCTAGCTGGAGGTCATAGACCCGCATATGCCTTGGGAAAACATCTTAGAGTGTGCACAAGCAGTGTTCTGAACTTGCGCTGACCCGGTGTTCCAAGGTCTACACTATGTTTTTCCTTAGCTTAGCAGGGCATGATTCAACTGATCAACCCAATGTACTTTTATTTGGGTTATGCTGTATTGCTATATTTTGCTTTTATTCTTTTCCCATGATGATTTTCTCATGGCTTAGCGAGAGCAACAGGCAGCTGACTGTTAACCCCTGCATATGTCTCCTTGTTTCTGGTGTTTTGTTTCAGCAGCCCTAGGAAACTAATACACTCCGGAAAATTAGTATTCTATAAAACAAACTTTGAGAGTGTTAATCTGGCCATGTGAAAATGACCACATTGGATTAATCACCTATGCCTCAGTTTTCTCATCTGTAAGATGGGAATAATAACATTTATTCAATGGGATCACTCTTAATGTAAGCATTCTTCTTTATCTAAGTATTCTTAACTAAGAATACTTGTAAATGATTAGAAAAGTGTCTGGAACATAATAGGTGCCCATAAATGTTAGCAATGCCTCATTTTCGAGGAGTCTCCATTTCTTTATGGCTAGTCCTTTTCAATGATAAGTTCAGCTGAGATTATAGAAGTAACACAGGACTAGATTTTTGACTAGTTCACTTTCCCTATTATATCAGTTAGCATTCTTTGGCTGCAGTCACACAGAAACCAACTCTGGCTTATACAGGCAAATAGAAACTTACTAGAAGAATGTGGCGGGGGGTGGCTCATGGACTTGAAGAAATAAATACTCTAGTCTTTGAAAGAATAGAAAACAGAACAGCTGTGAGATTCTAGGAAGCAAGAGGTAATGGGACAGTCTCTTTGAACCACTAAACTGAAAGAACTTGTGGTTTTCAGGCTCTGCAAGAGTTTCCAGGGCCCCTTGCCCTTGGTTGGCATAGCTTGACTTGGTGTTGACCCTTCAGTCATCTGAGCAGCCCCATCAGGACAGTTCCTTGGGAGAGGGACTCATCCCCAGGGTAAAATCAATATTAATCTACTATGAATAGTAGACAAGTGAAGGGCCCCGAGGCAGGCAAATCTGACAAATGTCCACAAAAGGCATGCGAGGAGCCAGGAAAGTCAAGGGCAGGAAGAAGATCTGTTCTTGGGGTTTCCTAAGGGCTTCCTGATTCCCTCTTCTCCTCACCAGCAGTCATTGTGCCTCTAATTTTTCACTTTTCATTTTACCCTAATCTGTTCCCTAAAATTATAGGTGATATGCCATCAGTTTCTCACTGCACCAAAATTAGTAAAAAAAAAAAAAAATAGTAGAAAGGTTTTTTGGGGGGATAGGAGATGAAGAATTGGTATTTGATGACACCTAAGCAGAACAGAAACAAATAAAAGGATGACTTACCACATCTGCATTGAAACAAGCATTTTGCTGCTTAGGTGTTTATACAGGCAACACATCATAGATTTACCAAGTCTAATTTCATGGCTAAATGTATATATTTTTGATTAACTAACCCACTGATTTCTAATTTATAATGTTTTCTCTCTTTGTCCTAATATCACCAGAGGTCTTAACGAATCCTTTCTCCAAAATCTATCTGTTGAATGTCTACAGTGTAAAAACATCCCCTGTGCTCCAAGTAATTCCTTTAAAGGACTATGTATTGAATTCTTACCATGTGTGCCAGGGCCTGGACTAGGTAAAAATGTCTTGCCACCAAGAAGCAACCCAAGCTTGTTCATCAACTGAACAATACATCACCAGGGGTGTATTAGATACCACCATCCTGGCTTCTCCTCCTGCCAGGGGTCTTTGTGCTTGCTTAGCTACCTCTAGCGGTCAATGGGGTGAACTGTCTGGATCAATGACATCCCAGGACTTCTCTTACCAGAATATTTAGCAAATCTTCTACTCTGGTAGTTCTTGCCTAGAGAATCCCATGGACAGAGGAACCTGGCGGGCTACAGTCCATGGGGTCACAAAGAATCGGACACGACTGAAGTGACTTAGCATGCACATGCCTGCTACTCTGTAGATACCATTCCCAGATCACACAATTAGAACCTTTTCTATTAATATCTTTTTTATGTGTATGCGTCTAGACTTACTTTTAAGTCTCTTTCTGTATTCTTTTTGGACTTCCCCTGTCGCAAAGCGGTAAAAAAAAAAAAAAAAATCTGCCTGCAATGCAGGAGATGTGGGTTCAATCCCTGGGTTGGGACGATCCCCTGAAGGAGAGTATAGCAACCCTTGTCTGGAGAATCCCAAGGACAGAGGAGCCTGGCAGGCTACAGTCTATAGGGTGACACAGAGTTGGACATGAGTGAACCATATTCCTTTTAATTCTCCCACACTGGATCAGTACCTTGGAAACAATTCTTCTGGTATATTTTAATGGTGTAAGGAAATTTTAAGACTTTGGAATTTAAAAAAAAAAAGATTATTGTGTGTCTCCAGTGGAAAACTAGGCATCATTTATGGCATGACTTTGCAGGTTCTCTAATTCTATGAAGTTTGTGCTTTTCCTTGTATTTGAATTATTTCACAACTCTATAAATTGTGGATAACTGATACCAATGCAAACAATTCTTGTCTATGAATATGCAAATGAATTGTGATGGAGTTGCAACCCCGCTCCACTACCCAGGGAAAAAGCCAACTTTCTGTCCATTTGTAAATTGACTTTCCCACTCCTTTCCTCCATATGAATTTGTCTCTGACTTCCTCTTTGAACCAGTTGTGATATCTGGCTGGTTCCCACTTTAATACATGAGCTAAATAAAGTTTTCACTTTATTACATGTGAGTCATGATTTCACCTTGATGTTTTAATTGTTTTAATTTAAACTTCTAAAAACTTATTCTTCAGCATGGGTAACTCCAAAAAAGCCCTACATGTGGCTGAGAAGTATCAGAATACTGCTAGCACTCAACCTAAATGGAGGTGTCAAAATCAAAGAGTCTGAGGTTCACCTTTGTGCGATTTTACAAGTTTGTCTCCATGGTTTCGTGGAAGCTAACATCAGATACCAGACTTTCAGACCTTAGGACGGGACAAAGGATGTTGTTACTCACAGCACAGCAGGCAGGATAAGCTTCATGTCTGTGTTGTTGCTCTTACCCCTGTGAGGACTGTGTGGGGTGAGGCAAGGACTGTGAGGCAAGATGGAGTGGCTCAAATGGATGCTGCACATGCAGGAGGTTTGCATCACAGCTGGGAAATCCCAAGCTTAGGGAACCCGAATCTTTGATCACAGGCTGCAAGCAAACCTGTCCAAACATTGCCTCAGAGGGAGACATTATCTTTATTATTGTTGTTGTTGTTTTTCAGTTGCTACGTCAGGTCTGACTCTTTGCAATCCCATGAACTGCAGCACGCCAGGCTTCCCGGTCCTTCACTATCAACTGGAGTTTGCTCAAATTCAAGTCCACTGAGTCCCTGATGCCATCCAATGATCTCAACCTCTGTCGCCCCCTTCTCCCCTTGCCTTCAATCTTTCCCAGCTTCAGGGTCTTTTCCATGAGTCAGCTCTTTACATCAGGTGGTCAGAGTATTGGTGCTTCAGCTTCGGCATCTGTCGTTCCAATGAATATTCAGGGTCTATTTCCTTTAGGATTGATTGGTTTGATCTCCTTGGTGTCCAGGGGACCCTCAAGAGTCTCCTCCAGCACCACAGTTTGAAAGCATCAATTCTTCAGTGCTCAGTCTTCTTTATGGGCCAACTCTCACATCTATATATGACTACTAGAAAAACAAGAATTTTGACTAGACAGACTTTTGTTGGAAAAGTGATGTCTCTGCTTTTTAAATACACTGTCTAGGTTTGTCATAGCCTTTCTTCCAAGGAGCAGCATCTTTTAATTTCATTTCTGTAGTCACCATCCACAGTGATTTTAGAGCTCAAGAAAATAAAACCTGTCACTGTTTCCATTTTCCCCCCATCTACTTCTATGAAGTGATGGGACCAGATGCCATGATCTTTGTTTTTTGAATGTGGAGTTTTAAGCCATCTTTCTCACTCTCTTCTTTCACCCTCATCAAGAGGTTCTTTAGTTCCTCTTTGCTCTCTGCCATTAGAATGGTATCATCTGCATATCTGGGGTTGTTGGTATTTCTCCCACCAATCTTAATTCCAGCTTGTGCTTCATCCAACCTGGCAGTCACATGAGGTACTCTGTATATAAGCTAAATAAGCAGAATGACAATATACAGCCTTGATGTAATCCTTTCCCAATTTTGAACCAGTCCGTTGTTCCAAGTCCGGTTCTAACTGTTGCTTCTTGACCTGCAGACAGTTTTCTCAGGAGGCAGGCAAAGTGGTCTGGTGTTCCCATCTCTTTAAGAATTTTCCACAGTTTTTGTGATCCACACTGTCAAAGGCTTTAGTGTTGTCAATGAAGCAGAAGTAGATGTTTTTCTGGAATTTCTTCTCTTTTTCTATGATCCAGCAGATGTTGGCAGTTTGATCTCTGGTTCCTCTGTGTTTCCTAAATCCAGCTTGTACATCTGGAAGTTCTTGGTTCACATACTGTTGAAGCCTAGCTTGAAAGATAAGAGCATTACCTTGCTAGCATGTGAAATGATATTAGACAGTAAGAAAATCTGCCCTTGCTCTGGAGAGACACCCTCTCTCTACCTTCCAAGGTTGTTTTTCACTATATAAACATCCATGAAAAGACAGTGCCTCTGCTTGAAACTTGTAGAAAAACACAAGAGATCCATGGAGAAGTATCTCCCAACAAAAGGAAAGCTTTAAATTATTAATTTATTTAAACCCATTAGAGAATATCCAGTCTCTGCCCAGTGGGCCTCCAGTGCAAAGTATGTAACCAAGCACCCTTCAGTTCAGTTCAGTCGCTCAGTCATGTCTGACTCTTTGTGACCCATGGACTGCAGCACGCCAGGCTTCCCTGTCCATCACCAACTCCTGGAGCTTGCTCAAACTCATGTCCATCAAGTTGGTGATGCCATCCAACCGTCTTATCCTCTGTCATCCCCTTCTCCTCCTGCCTTCAATCTTTCCCAGCATCAGGGTCTTTTCCAATGAACCAAGTACACATATTAAACAGCAATTCCTCCCGACAGGAGTTGGTGATGGACAGGGAAGCCTGGCGTGCTGCAGTCCATGGGGTTGCAAAGAGTCAGACACGACTGAGCGACTGAACTGAACTGCACTGAACCTCCCGACAGACACAGAGACACAAAATTCATATGGAAATGATCAAAGAAATATAAAAGTTTATCTATGCATATACTCATTTGCTTCAATGAAGGCATTTCCACACATATATCTTCTAACTTTGTTAGCTGAGGGCCAAGAGGCAACAACACCGTGGTAGCAACAGCCACAATACTATGGACTTTATGTCCCTCCAAAATTCATATGTCTAAATTCTAACTCCCAATGTGATGGTATTAGAAGATGGAGCCTTTGGAGGGTAATTAGGCCATGAGAGTGGAGCCCACTTGAATGGGATTAGTGCCCTAATAGAAAGACATAAGAGAGCTTGCTTTCTCTCTCTCTGCTTTTCTGCTACATGTGGATACCACAAGAAGACAGCAGTCTGCAATGGAGAAGAAAGCCCTTAACAGAACCCAACTGTACTGGCACCCTGATCTTGGATGTCTAGTTTCCAGAACTGTAAGAAATAAATTTATGTTGTTTATCAGACAGTCTGTGGTAGCTTGTCACAGCAGCCTTCCCAGGGGCTTACCTGGTGGCTCAGACAGTAAAGAATCAGCCTGTAATGCAGGAGACCCAGGCTTGAACCCTGGTTTCAGGAAGATCCCCTGGAGAATGGAATGGTTACCCACTCCAGTATTCTTGCCTGGAGAATTCCAGGGACAGAAGAGCTTGGCAGGCTACAGTCTATGCGGTTGCAAAGAGTTGGACACAACTGAGTGACTAACACACACACACTGTGGTAGTTTGTCGCAGCAGCCTAAACTGACTAAGACACACGAACCTACTGCCCAGATCTTGATGTACTATCTCCAATAAAAGAAATTACGGCTCCATGGAGAAATAGATGATTCTAGGACTAGGATACGAAATATACAAGATGAGCCTGGAGCATCTTGTAGTGTCAGAAAGTAAGGAAGTGTTAAAAATTGTTAAAATAAGTAAAACCGCAATGATGAGTTATGTCAAAGAGACACAGGAGCCAACTGAAAGAAACCCCAATGGTCAGAGCTGGAACAATTTGAACTACAAAGTACATAAAGCAGTACTGGACTATAGTCCAAAGAATAAGATAGATAAACAAATGATTGAATTAAATAATTAAATAAATGAGAGAACAGGCAGATCTATTCCAAGAATTCCAACTAATTTGGGTAAATACTCCACCCTCAAGAACATGGAGCAGAAATCCCACTCCTTAGTCGTGAGTTGTCTGTAGTAACTTTCTTTCAAAGAGTATAGTATAGGAAAGAAAAAAGAGTATGCTTATGGTGGAGAAAACTGACAAACCTTAGCCTGGTGATCAAGGTCAATACCAACAGTGAGAGCTCAGGTTGAAAGTATGTACTCTTGATGCCTGATCATGCGAAAAATGTTAGACAAGTCTCAACTGAAGAACATTCTACCAAATACTTGACTGGGACTCAAAGCCATCAAAAACAAAGAAGTTCCGAGAAACCACCACAGCTAAGAGGAGACTAAGGGGATGTGATCACTGTAACATGGGACGGGATCCAGGATAAAGGAAATTAAGGGAAATCTAAGTAAATCTAAATAAGGTATCAACTTTAGTTCATAATAATGTATCGATATCAGTGAACTAATAATGACAAATAGGTCATACTACTGTAAAATCTGTACACAGATCAAGAAGCAACAGTTAGAACTGGACTTGGAACAACAGACTGGTTCCACATTAGGAAAGAATTACGTCAAGGCTGCATGTTGTCACCCTGCTTATTTAACTTCTATGCAGAGTACATCATGCGAAATGCCAGGCTGGATGAAGCACAAACCAGAATCAAGATTGCTGGGAGAAATATCAATAACCTCAGATACACACATGACACCACCCTTACGGCAGAAAGTGAAGAGGAATTGAGGAACCTCTTGATGAGAGTGAAAGAGGAAAGTGAAAAAGCTCAACATTCAACAAACTAAGATCTTGGCATCTGGTCCCATCACTTCATGGCAAATAGATGGGGAAACAATGGAAACAGTGACAAACTTTATTTTCTTGGGCTCCAAAATCACTGTAGATGGTGACTGCAGCCATGAAATTAAAAGATGCTTGCTCCTTGGAAAAAAGCTATGACCAGCCTAGACAGCATATTAAAAAGCAGAGACATTACTTTGCCAACAAAAGTCCATCTAGTCAGAGCTATGGTTTTTCCAGTAGTCATGTATGGATGTGAAAATTGGACCACAAAGAAAGCTGAGCACTGAAAAGTTGATGCTTTTGAACTGGGATGTTGGAGAAGACTCTTGAGAGTCCCTTGGACTGCAGTGAGAGAGATTCAACTGGTCAATCCTAAAGGAAATCAGTCCTGAATATTCGTTGGAAGAGCTGATGCTGAAGCTGAAACTCCAATACTTTGGCCACCTGATGGGAAGAACTGATTCGTTGGAAAAGACCCTGATGCTGGTAAAGATTGAAGGCAGGAGGAGAAGGGAACAACAGAAGATGAGCTGGTTAGACGGCATCACCAACTTGATGGACATGAGTTTGAGCAAGCTCCAGGAGTTGGTGATGGACAGGGAAGCCTGGCGTGCTGCAGTCCATGGGGTCGCAAAGAGTTGGACATGACTGAGCAACTGAACTGGACTGAATGTAAAAATAGAGGAAACTGAGTAGAGGGCATATAGTACCTCTCCCTATTATATAATTTTTTTAATCTAAAACTATTCTAAAATATAGTCAATATTTAGTAAAAAAAAAAAAAAGAAAGCATTTCCAATTCATCTTCATCTTCTTAACTTCTATCCTGTGCAGATGGAGATTCTGATGTAACCATTTCCATATTACTATGTTCACATTCTATTTGTTCAGAGAGGCTTTAAATTAAATCAGGAGTCTTTTGCAATGGAAAATTTGTTTCATCAGTTCTTCCTCTCCCACTAAACATTTTGAAGGTAGAGAACACTGCTTTTTAAAAGAGTGCACCTTTGTTAAGTTCAAGATTTTAATGCAGTCGTAAGTCTCCAATTGTCTAAAGATGTGTTTAGTTGCTAAGTTGTGTCTGACTCTTTGTGACCCCCACGGACTACAGCATGCCAGGCTCCTCAGTCCTCCACTGTCTCCTGGAGTTTGCTCAAATTCATGTCCACTGAGTCAGAGAAATTTCAGATTTTTAAAGATGCTATTTTTAAAAAAGGCCTTACATCATCACCACCAACAAGGAAAAACTAAGAGGATGGATAACCAGAAGAATCCCACTAACACAAACAAATTGAAAGGACTAACTTTCGGAAGTATGGTCTGCTGAAGGTTGATGCCAATCAAATTCTAGTCTTGTTAGAACATTTGGAGAAGTGCAGCAAATCAAGCACCATGGAACAGTCTGCTCGGCACTTACCGTCAGCCCACTCTTGGCGAAGTGAGTGGACTTGAAGGAGGAGAAGGGCAGTTCTCCTACAGACCATGGTGACTGTTGGGTGAAAGGGTGGGGCTAGCGGGAGCTTCAGGCTCACAGAACACATGTGCAGTTTGCCATGGCCGCAGTCAGAGGCTGAGATCCAAGCTGTGTCTGACAAGACCCCCAGCGTTACTGCTCTGGGGAAGAGGTGCTTTTTTCTTGTGTGCAACAGTACCCTCCTCCAGTTAAACACTGTGGTCATGAGGTTGTTCTGCCCAAGTAAGTGCCTTTGGCAGTGAAAAGACCTTCACAGGCTAGCTGCAGCCCAGGGGAGTTTCCCAAACAACTGCCAAGCTGCAACTCAAACAGAACCTTGGAGAAGCTCCTCACTTCCATATCCTGGCCACTGTCCCAAACAATTAGGTTTCTGGTTTTTTTTAAAAAAAAACAAAACAAAACAATAGTTAGTCTAAAATTGTCTCTACTTCCTTGAGTAGAGAAGTTCTATCCTCGCTTAAAAGATATGAGCCAGGATAGAATTCGTTTCAACTCTGACACTGAAATATATAGATCCTTCTCCTAAAGGACAACAAGCAAACCCCAAAATCAGCACATATAAAAGATTTGACAGTGCCAACTGTACATGTCCCCGAGGGAGCTGGACCCAGTAAGGTAAAATCACAAAGGACCTATTCTTTTCCTTGGTGTTCCTCCCTCGGACAAACAGTTCCTTCTCAACGCGTTGGATAAGATCTTGGACAGTTTCCACATATTTCCCAAGAACTCTTAGTTTTAAAAACAAGCAATCCAAATCAGTCAAGCAATCATATTAACTATAGTCCACGATAATAGTAAATACTCCAGACATTTTTGTTTAATTTACAGCATATCCTCATCCTCAGTTTGAAACCTGGAGTGAAGAGTGAAGTTTCTTATCAGCCTCTTTATACTGTCCTAGCTCCCTCTCCAGACCTGCCTCTTGAGAAACCTGTATGCAGGTCAGGAAGCAACAGCTAGAAATGGACATGAAACAACAGACTGGTTCCAAATAGGAAAAGGAATACACCGAGGCTGTATATTGTCACCCTGATTATTTAACTTATATGCAGAGTACATCATGAGAAATGCTGGGCTGCAGGAAGCACAAGCTGGAATCAAGATTGCTGGGAGAAACATCAATAACTTCAGATATGCAGATGACACCACCCTTATAGCAGAAAGTGAAGAAGAACTAAAGAGCCTCTTGATTAAAGTGAAAGAGGAGAGTGAAAAAGTTGGCTTAAAGCTCAACATTCAGAAAACCAAGATCATGGCATCTGGTCCCATCACTTCATGGCAAGTAGATGGGGAAACAGTGGAAACAGTGGCTGACTTAATTTTTCTGGGCTCCAAAATCACTGCAGATGGTGATTGCAGCCATGAAATTAGAAGATGCTTACTCCTTGGAAGGAAAGTTATGAGCAACCTAGACAGCATATTAAAAAGCAGAGACATTACTTTGTCAACAAAAGTCCATCTAGTCAAGGCTATGGTTTTTCCACTAGTCATGTATAGATGTGAGAGTTGGACTATAGAGAAATCTGAGCATTGAAGAACTGATGCTTTTGAACTGTGGTGTTGGAGAAGACTCTTGAGATTCCCTTGGACTGCAAGGAAATCCAACCGGTCCATCCTAAAAGAGATCAATCCTGGGTGTTCATTGGAAGGACTGATGTTGAAGCTGAAACTCCAATACTTTGGCCACCGGATGTGAAGAGCTAACTCATTTGAGAAGACCCTGATGCTGGGAAAGATTGAGGGCAGGAGGAGAAGGGAACGACAGAGGATGAGATGGTTGGATGGCATCACCGACTCGATGGACATGGATTTGGGTGGACTCTGGGAGTTGGTGATGGAGAGGGAGGCCTGGCTTGCTGCAGTTCATGGGGTCACCAAGAGTTGGACATGACTGAGTGACTGAACTGAACTGAAACTACATTCAGTCCCCTACATATGAACGAGTTCCATTCTGAGAATATGTTTTAAGTCCAGTTTGTTCATAAGTCCAACAAAATTAGCCTAGGTACCCAAATAACACAATTGGCTATATAGTACTGTACTGTAATAGGTTTATAAAACTTTTCACACATAAAAAACAAACACAGGAGAATTAAGAAAACACTTTTAATCTTATGGTACAGTACCTTGAAAAGTACAGTAGTATAGTACAGCAGCTGGCATACAGGGGCACGTTCCCATCTATGGAAGTTAGCAACTTGAAGGTTCCTATGTAGGGGACGTACCCTGCATCTCTTCACTTGGTCCAAGGAGAGGGGAGCATGTCCTCCCTTTCCAAATGGGAGATGGAGAGAAGGAATGGGAATAGAGCACACTGATGATGCCCCAAGGGAATCTCCCCGGTATTTCCAATCTCAGGACTCAGGTAGGAGCCAGGTGGTTGCTGATGAGTGTAGAGCCTGTTTGCCTCTTTTGCAAGTGGTCTGAGAATGGTCTAGCATCGGGGCAGCAGACTACAGCCTGCAAGCCACAGCCCCTCACCACATGGTTTTAGTAGAGCCCATCTGCTGAGTGGGGTTTTTCCATTTTTAAATGGTTTTTAAAAAGAAGAGTTTATGACACATGAAAAGTATATGAACTTCATATTTCAGTGTCATAAATAAAGTTTTATTGGAACACAGCCACTTATTCGTCTGTCTTGTATATGGACACTTTTACATTAAAATTGTAGAGTTGGGTAGCTGTGACAGAGATCATGTGACCCAAAATGTCTAAAATATTTACTCTGTTGCCTCTGGCAGAAAAGGTGAGTTAATCCCCTGGTCTACAGCTTCAATCAGAATGTAAAGGTTTTTAACATCAGTTACCTCCTTCCTTTCTGGCTAAACACAAAGATCTGGTTTAACATGTGGTTACAAGTTCATCGGCTCAAAAGAACAGCAGATGGGAGCTGCAGAAAAGTGAATCAATGAAACAGAAAATGAGTTACAAAAATTGTCTACAACACATAACAAATCTGTCATATATGTTCAAATATTCAATATCAACATGATACCTTCATATGTTTAAGGATTTGGAAAGGATATACTCACATACTTTTTCTGAAAAAGAAAAAAATAAATTACTTGATGAAGTATATGACTCAGGTAAAAAATTAATCAAAATAACCCAAACTATTTACAGGAAAGGACATCAGTGAGAAGCTTATCTTTTGAAGCCCAGAGTATGAGCTGTGACCAAAAGATATGTGTGAAAGTCTGTTTATGGAAAGGTTGCATCCTCACTCTCTCCCAGCCAGCACAACCCAAAGACTGGCCCACTTCTGCTCCAGTAGTAAAGGTTATTTTGCAGAGCAATAGTTCTCAAATATTTTGGTCTCAGAACCCCTTTATATCTTAAGAATTACTAAGCCTCAAAAGAGCTTTGGCATAAAGAAATTTTCAATCAACAGATACACACTACTGTATATAAAATAATTAAACAATAAAGACCTAATGTACAGCACAAGGAACTATATTCAACATCTTGCAATAAGGTATAATGGAAAACAAACTGAAAAAGAATATATATATATAACTGAATCACTTTGCTGTATACCTAGAACATTGTAAATCAGCTATACTTCAATTTCAGAAATATGACAAAAAATAAATAAAATAAAATTATGCTTAAAAACATTTGCTAATTCCCTTAAAAATAATGATAATAGCCCTATTACATGTTAACACAAATAACATATTGTGATGAAGTGAAATAAAAATAATTTTACAATAAAATGAATAAAATAAAATAGTGATGAGTGGCATTATTTTCTATTTTTTCAAAGTTCTTTAATGATCTACTTAATAAAACAAGACTGGATTCTCAGGACTACTACTGTGTTTGAACTGTTGTGATATGCTGTTGTGGTTGAAGTAAATGAAGAAAACATGACATCACATAGATTTGTAGTTGGAAAGGGAGTATTTATTTTTTTTATTGAAATGTAGTTGAGTCACAATGTTAATTTCAGTGAAGTGATTCAGTTATACATATACATACATATATGTGATTCAGGTATTAATATAACACATATATTTGGTTATATATATATACATATATACATTCTTTTTTGTATTCTTCTGAAAGGAAATATATTTCAATAGCCCTTCTAGATAATTATAGATATTCTTCATACAAACTACACCAAAACTTGAGAAGTCTCTTAGAGGTTAGTTCCAATGTAGAATTTAAGCCATATCAATGAACTTTTTGGTACTCTGTTCTATTAAAATTATTTATATACCTTTCACTTTGAATGGAATTTTTTAGTCGCTGAACAATTTTGCAGCAAGACTCACTTATCATTTTTAAAACACTGGGAAGACCCAGAGGAATCGGGTGGAGAGGAGATGGGAGGGGGGATCAGGATGGGGAATACATGTAAATCCATGGCTGATTCATGTTAATGTATGACAAAAACCACAATATTGTAATTAGCCTCCAACTAATAAAAATAAATGAAGAAAAAAATATTGGTTCAACAACTTATGCAGAACTTCCAATTGTTGACAATTTATTCTACCATAATTTTTCAAATCACATTTTAAAAATATCATCATCAATCTCATTAAAATAGCTTTAAAGTATTGGAAAGCTATCAAGATCATGGTAGCAGGTACAAATTTTCCAAATTTCTAATTTTCACTTAGAAGTTTGAATTATATCATTGCAACCAATACCATTCTCTCTAAATTGACAAGTTCACTTTATTCATTTTCAAAAGGATATCTGCCAAATACTCAAGTCTGAATAACCAGCTGGTCATTCATTCTTTTAAGTAAAAATTGTGTTTCTGCACAAAATAAGCTAGTTCAGCTCACAGCTCCAGGAATCACACAAGTACCTTTCCTTGAGACATTATGATATTTTGCTATGAGATAGATAGAAGTACTTTATGCATACTCCTTATTTTGTCAAACAGAATAGTAAAGACATATGTACTCAAGGGTAAAGAGCTAATAACATCAATAAATTTTACTGCTTCATGAAGGACCCTCCTAAGTAAAACTGGTTTTTCCTTTTTTTATCTGTGGCTATTTCACAGTGAAAAATATACAACTACAGTTTGGTGTCCTTTTCATTACAGGGGACTGAAATGCAAAAGTAGGAAGTCAAGAAACACCTGGAGTAACAGGCAAATTTAGCCTTGGAGTACAGAATGAAGCAGGGCAAAGGCTAATAGAGTTTTGCCAAGAGAACACGCTGGTCATAGCAAACACCCTCTTCCAAAAACACAAGAGAAGACTCTAACATAAACATCGCCAGATGGCCAACACCGAAATCAGATTGATTATATTCTTTGCAGCCAAAGATGGAGAAGCTCTATACAGTCAGCAAAAACAAGACTGGGAGCTGACTGTGGCTCAGATCATCAACTCCTTCTTGCCAAATTGAAGAAAGTAGGGAAAACCATTAGACTATTCAGGTATGACCTAAATCAAATCCCTTATGATTATACAGTGGAAGTGAGAAATAGATTTAAGGGACTAGATCTGATAGACAGAGTGCCTGATTAACTATGGATGGAGGTTCATGACATTGTACAGGAGATAGGGATCAAGACCATCCCCCCCAAAAAAGTGCAAAAAAAGCAAAATTGCTGTCTGAGGAGTCCTTACAAATAGTCCTTACAAAGAAGAGAAGTGAAAAGCAAAGGGGAAAAAGAAAGATATACCCATTTGAATGCAGAGTTCCAAAGAATAGCAAGGAGAGATAAGAAAGTCTTCCTCAGTGATCAATGCAAAGAAATAGTGGAAAACAACAGAATGGGAAAGACTAGAGATCTCTTCAAGAAAATTAGAGATACCAAGGGAACAATTCATGCAAAGATGGGCTCATTAAAGACAGAAATGGTATAGACCTAACAGAATCAGAAGATATTAAGAAGAGGTGGCAAGAATACACGGAAGAACTGTACAAAAAAGATCTTCACAATCCAGATAATCACGATGCTGTGATCACTCACCTAGAGCCAGACATCCTGGAATGTGAAGTCAAGTGGGCCTTAGGAAGCATCACTACGAACAAAGCCAGTGGAGGTGATGAAATTCCAGTTGAGCTATTTCAAATCCTAAAAGGTGATGCTGTGAAAGTGCTACACTCAATATGTCAGCAAATTTGGAAAACTCAGCAGTGGCCACAGGACTGGAAATGATCAGTTTTCATTCCAATACCAAAGAAAGGAAATGCCAAAGAATGCTCAAACTACTGCACAATTGCACTCATCTCACACGCTATAAAGTAATGCTCAAAATTCTCCAAGCCAAGCTTCAGCAATACATGAACAGTGAACTTCCAGATGTTGAAGCTGGTTTTAGAAAAGGCAGAAGAACAAGAGATCAAATTCCCAACATCTGTTGGATCATCAAAAAAGCAAAAGAGTTCCAGAAAAACATATATTTCTGCTTTATTGACTATGCCAAAGTCTTTGAATGTGTGGAAAATAAACTGTGGAAAATTCTGAAAGTGATGGGAATACCGTACCACCTGACCTGCCTCTTGAGAAATCTGTATGCAGGTCAGGAAGCAACAGTTAGAAATGGACATGGAACAACAGACTGGTTCCAAATAGGAAAAGGAATACGTCAAGGCTGTATATTGTCACCCTGATTATTTAACTTACATGCAGAGTACATCATGAGAAATGCTGGGCTGCAGGAAGCACAAGCTGGAATCAAGATTGCTGGGAGAAATATCAATAACCTCAGATATGCAGATGACCCCACCCTTATGGCAGAAAATGAAGAAGAACTAAAGAGCCTCTTGATGAAAGTGAAGGAGGAGAGTGAAAAAGTTGGCTTAAAGTTCAACATTCAGAAAACTAAGATCATGGCATCTGGTCCCATCACTTCATGGCAAGTAGATGGGGAAACAATGGAAACAGTGGCTGACATTATTTTTTGGGGCTCCCAAATCACTGCAGATGATGACTGCAGCCATGAAATTAAAAGACACTTACTCCTTGGAAGGAAAGTTTTGGCCAACCTAGACAACATATGAAAAAGCAGACACATTACTTTGCCAACAAAGGTTCGTCTAGTCAAGGCTATGGTTTTTCCAGTAGTCATGTATGGATGTGAGAGTTGGACCATAAAGAAAGCTGAGCACTGAGGAATTGCTGCTTTTGAACTGTGGTGTTGGAGAAGACTCTTGAGAGTCCCTTGGACTGCAAGGAGATCCAACCAGTTCATCCTAAAGATCAGTCTTGGGTGTTCATTGGAAGGACTGATGTTGAAGCTGAAACTCCAATACTTTGGCCACCTCATGGAAAGAGTTGACTCATTGGAAAAAACCTTGATGCTGGGAGGGATTGGGGGCAGGAGGAGAAGGGGACAACAGAGGATGAGATGGCTGGATGGCATCACTGACTCAATGGACATGGGTTTGGGTGGACTCTGGGAGTTGGTGATAGACATGCTGTGATTCATGGGGTCGCAAAGAGTCGGACACGACTGACCAACTGAACTGAACTGAACTGGACTGCATCACACCAGGCCACCCTGTCCATCACCAACTTCCAGAGCGTACCCAAACTCATCTCTATCGAGTCGGTGATGCCATCCAACCGTTTTTCATTCTCTGTCATCTCTTTCTCCTCCTGCCCTCAATCTTTCCTAGCATCAGGGTCTTTTCAAATGAGTCTAATCTTCACATCAGGTGGCCAAATTATTGGAGTTTCAGCTTCAATATCAGTCCTTCCAATGAACACCCAGTACTGATATCCTTCAGGATGGACTGGTTGGATCTCCTTGCAGTCCAAGGGACTCTCAAGAGGCTTCTCCAACAACACAATTCAAAAGCATCAATTCTTCAGCATTCAGCTTTCTTCCCAGTCCAACTCTCACATCCATACATGACTACTGGAAAAACCGTAACCTTGACTAGACGAACCTTTGTTGGCAAAGTAACATCTCTGCTTTTTAATATGCTGTCTAATTTGGTCACAGCTTTTCTTCCAAGGAGAAAGCGTCTTTTAATTTCATGGCTGCAGTCACCATCTGCAATGATTTTGGAGTCCAAGAAAATAAAGTCTGCCACTGTTTCCATTGTTTCCCCATCTACTTGCCATGAAGTGATGGGACCAGATGCCATGATCTTAGTTTTCTGAATGTTGAACTTTAAGCCAACTTTTTCACTCTCCTCCCTTCACTTTCATCAAGAGGCTCTTTATTTCTTCTTCACTTTCTGCTATAAGGGTGGGGTCATCTGCATATCTGAGGTTATTGATATTTCTCCCAGAAATCTTGATTCCAGCTTGTACTTCCTGCAGCCCAGCATTTCTCATGATGTACTCTGCATATAAGTTAAATAATCAGGGTGACAATATACAGCCTTGACATATTCCTTTTCCTATTTGGAACCAGTCTGTTGTTCCATGTCCATTTCTAACTGTTGCTTCCTGACCTGCATACAGATTTCTCAAGAGGCAGGTCATGTATTTGTATGTATTTCACCTGTTAGTAGACATTTGAGTTACTTCCAATTTGTTATTTTTACAAACAATGATCCTATGAATGCTAGATACTTGTCTTCTGGGTATCTGTGTGTACTTGTTTATATTGGGAATATATCAAGGACTGAAGCTACTAGAGCATATTTTCCACAATAACACCAAATTGTTTAGCAAAGGCCAAATTAGCAAAATTGACAAATTCATTCTCTCATGAGTAGAATTTTGGTTTTTCCATATTTTTGCCAACAATCCATAGTATCAGACATTTAAACTTTTGCCAATCTGGTGGATGTAAAACAGTATCTTGTGGTTTTATTTGTATTCTATCAATATATTTGAGTGTATTTTTATATGTTCATTAGCTGTGTTAGCATAAAGGTAAACTACTTAAAAAATAAAACAGAGGATTCAACAAAATACGTTTATTCCTCTCTCATATGGCGAACTGAACCTAAACAACCCAGTGCCACAATACAGCTCTGAAGTGTCAGGATCTGGACCCTTCTGATCTGGTTGTTCTATCTCCGTGACATATGATTTCCATCCCACATACTAACATGTCTGCTCTGGCTTCCACCACAATGTGAATGTTCTTGAAGGCTGCTGAAAATACAGACTCTGAAATCTCCTTTCACACAGATGGTATACTCAAGCACCACCATCCCCACTCATGTCAATTTTTGTTTCCAAGGACAAGAGTGGGTAGGAGGCAGGATGTGGTCCAGAGCAAAGAGAAAGGGATATTGGGAGATACAAGTGTCCTACAGACTCAAGGATCCCATTAGAGACCAACCAGTACATTAATGCCATATTCCACTATGATGCACCAGCAAATTTAGGATGGAGCAAGGGAGTTTTCTAAATAAGCACAGTCAGAAAACTGGGTGGGCTTAAAGGAGCAGGCAGGGCAGTGGCCTGAATACAAAGCCCTGTGACTAGCCAGGTCTTCCCAGCCCTTCTGAGCTCAGGCAACCCTTCTGAGAGCTCCCCCTTTTGAGAAAATTCTTCAAAATGGGAAATGCTGGAGAACTGTAGATGAGAAAAAAACATGGACTTTGGAGACAAATTCACATTCAAAGTCTAGCTCTCTCTCTCACCTTGGGTAAATGCCTTGACCTCTCTTGACCTCTCTGAGCCTCCATTTTCTCATCTGTAAGATGCAGATAGCTACAGTACCCACCTCTAGGACTGTTGTAAAGATGACAGGAGGTACTGAGTGATGCCTGCAAAGAAGATTATGTGAAAGAGTGGTGAAGATCATGGCACCAGACCAAGCTGCCTGGTTCTAATCCCAGCTCCACTATCCTAGCCATGTGATCTTAGACCACTTGCTTGGCTTCTCTGTGACTCTGCTTCTTTGTTTGTAACACTAAGGTAATAATAGTCCCCACCTCAACATATGCAAACTATTATACATAGAGTGGATAAACAACAAGGCCCTATTGTATAGCACAGCAAACCATATTCAATATCCTGTGATAAATCACAGTGGAAAAGAATATGAAAAAGAATGTATTTATATGTATAAATGGATCACTTTACTGCACACCAGAAATGAACACAACATTGTAAATCAACTATTTTCCAATAAAATAAATTTTAAATAAATAAATTCATATCTCATAAACTTGCTATGGGAATTGAAGTACTGTATGCACACCTCTTAGGTGAGTATCTGCTACATATAATCATAAGTGCTTAGCAAATTTTTTTTAAGTTAAAGCATGAATAACAGCCTGGAAAAATATTTGAAATAAGTATGAATTATAGTGGTGCTCAGTTCAGTTCAGTTCAGTCGCTCAGTCGTGTCCGACTCTTTGCGACCCCATGAATCGCAGCACGCTAGGCCTCCCTCTCCATCACCAACTCCCGGAGCTTACTCAAACTCATGTCCATCAAGTCGGTGATGCCATCCAACCATCTCATCCTCTGTCGTCCCCCTCTCCTCCTGCCCCCAATCTCTCCCAGCATCAGGGTCTTTTCCAATGAGTCAACTCTTCACATGAGGTGGCCAAAGTATTGGAGTTTCAGCTTCAGCATCACTCCTTCCAATGAACACCCAGGACTGATCTCCTTTAGGATGGACTGGTTGGTTCTCCTTGCAGTCCAAGGGACTCTCAAGAGTCTTCTCCAACACTACAGTTCAAAAGCATCAATTCTTTGGCGCTCAGCTTTCTTTATAGTCCAACTCTCATACATGACCATTGGAAAAACCATATCCTTGACTAGATGGACCTTTGTTGGCAAAGTAATGTCTCTGCTTTTTAAAGAATTCCGCCTGCCAATACAGCAGACTCAAGAGGTGTGGGTTTGATCCCTGGGTCAGAAGATCCCCTGGAGAAGGAAATGGAAACTCACTCCAGTATTCTTGTCTGAAAAATTACATGGACAGAGGAGCCTTTTGGACTACACTATAGTCCGTGGGGTTGCAAAGAGTCAGATGTGACTCAGCACACACACAAACACAAAAGTTATTCTTCATAATATAAAAAGGTCACCTACCAATCAGTTAGGAAAAAAGTCCAAGAGAAAAAAATGGGCAAAAGATATTAAAAAAGCATTTCACAAAATAAATATAAATGCCCAACAAGAATGAAAAACTAATCACCTCAGTAGTAATTTTTAAAATGCAGTTTAAGAAAAAACAAAGTTTTGCTATATAGCACAGGGAACTATATTCAATATCATACAAAACTATACTTGAAAAAAATCAGAAAAATAAAAAAGAATATGTATATATATATACATATAACCAATCACTTTGCTGAACACCTCAAGGTAACACAATATTGTAAATCAACTATGCTAAGTGCTAAGTCACTTCATTCGTGTCCGACTCTTTGCAATGCCGTGGGCTGTAGCCCGCTAGGCTCTGCTGTCCATGGGATTTTCTAGGCAAGAATACTGGAGTGGATTGCCATTTCCTCCTCCAGGAGATCTTCCCCACCCAGGGAGCGAATGTATGTCTACTGTATTAACAGGTGTGTTCTTTACCACTAGCACCATCTGGGAAGCCCCAAAATCAACTATACTTCAATTAAAAAATAAAACACAACTTAAAAAAATTAGAATGTGCCATTTTTTGCCCATCGGACTTAATTTTTTTCATATTGGTGAAATCATGAGTGTATTTCCATATACTGTTAAGTAAAAATATAAATCAGTAGAAATTTCTTTGAAGAGCAACGTGGTTGGTATCTCTCAAAATTTAATCACATGCTGTGAGGTAAACTAACTGTTCACCCCCAAAGATTGTATGCTTTTCAACTTGTGTATCCCATAAAGGACCATTGCTCCTTCTAAGAAAAGTATCCTCTACTTGCCAAGATTTCACCTGTGGTCTGCACTGCAGATTCTCTGATTTCTCTCTAAAATCACTTATCTTTGCTTTTTCTTAATATTTATACGTTTTATTCTTTGACTGAATCCTTCCTGTTTAAATTGAAATACTGTTGATCATTCGTCTTTAAATTAATAAACAGATTTGTTCTCTTAGTAGTGAAATTTCATCTATTTTTACATTTGAAAATGTAAATCAGGGCTTGATACACTTTTTCTGTAGAAAGCCAGATAGTAAATATTGGATTCGCCAAAAAGTTCGTCCAGATTTTTACATAAGATTTAAAAAAAAAAAAAAAACCCGAACGAACTTTTTGGGCAGCCCAATATTTCAGGTGACAAGAGCCGTATGTATGGTCTCTGTTACAACTACTCATCTCTCCTTCATAGCACAAAAGCCACCACTGACAATACATGAATTAATGAGTGTAGCTGTGTGCCAATAAAATTTTCTTTTTTAAAAAATAATTTTATTTGTGTATTTATTTTTGGCTGTGCTGGGTCTTCCTTGCTGTGGGGGCTTTCTCTAGTTGCGGTGAGTGGGGTCTACTCTCTAGTTGCGGTGCAAGGGCTTCTCATTGTGGTGGCTTCTCCTGTTGTGGAGCACAGGCTTTAGGGCACATGGGCCTCAGTAGCTATGGCATGGGCTCAGTAGTTGTGGCTCCCTTTATCTAGAGCACAGGCTCAGTAACGGTGGCCCAGGGGCTTAGTTGATCTGCAACATGTGGGATCTTTCCAGAACGGGGATCAAACCCATGTTTCCTGCCTTGGCAGGTGGATTCTTTACCACTGAGTCACCGAGAAAAGTCCTGTGCCAATACAATTTTCTATGTGAACTCTGAAATTGAATTTCACATCATGTTCTTATCTCACTAAATATTACTAGCGTGCTAAGTTGCTTCAGTCACATCCGACTCTTTGCAACCCCATGTAGCCTGCCGGGCTCCTCTGACCATAGGATTCTCCAAGGAAGAATACTGGAGTGGGTTGACATGCCCTCCTCCAGGGGATCTTCCTGACCCAGGGATCCAATCCCTGTCTCAGGCATCTCCTGCACTGGCAGGCAGGTTGTTTTACCACCCACTGGTGGTAAAGTCCAGGGAAGTCCATCATTAAATTTTAATCTTTTTTTATTTTACTATAAAAAAATGTAAAAGACATTATTAGCTCACAGTCCATTTAAAACCAGGTGACAATTTAGCCCATGTGCCATTTGTCCACCCCTATTCTTAGGGATGGAACGCCTGCTTTTTGCAGATTGGATAAACAAGCTTCAATATGATCTTTTGTCCTTAACTCTAGATAGTAGCAGAAAAATCCTCAACTAAATTTCTAACAGTTTTCTCAGCACTCTGTAATATGCATACATTACAAAAATATAATAAATTTCTTTTTTATAGTTTTGGGGAACAGGTGACATCCCTTAACAGTCATGCTGTTTCTAACATGCTGCTGCTGCTGCTACTGCTAAGTCGCTTCAGTCGTGTCCGACTTTGTACGACCCCATAGACGGCAGCCCACCAGGCTCCCCCATCCCTGGGATTCTCCAGGCAAGAACACTGGAGTGGGTTGCCATTTCCTTTTTCAATGTGTGAAAGTGAAGTCGCTCTGTCGTGTCCGACCCTTAGCGACCCCATGGACTGCAGCCCACCAGGCTCCTCCATCCATGGGATTTTCCAGGCAAGAGTACTGGAATGGGGTGCCATTGCCTTCTCCACATATGTGTAAATAAACTCAGGGATTGATGGGATTATCAAAATAGTACAAACCAGGGACTTCACTGGTGGTTCAGTGGTTAAGAATCCACTTTGCAATGCATGGGACATGGGTTCAGTCCTTGGTGGAGGAACTAAGATCCCACATGCCTTAGACAAAATAAGCCCATGAGCCACAACTAGGGAACCTGAGTGCTGCGTGGAAGGCACTGCATGCTGCAGCTAAGACCTGATCTGCTGTGTGCTCAGTTTCTCAGTCGTGTCCAACTTTCTGCGACCCCATGGACTGTAGCCTGCCAGGCTCCTCTGTCCTTGGGACTCTTCAGGCAAGAATACTAGAGTGGGCTCCCATTTCCTTCTCCAGGGGATCTTCCTGACCCAGGGATTGAACCCACGACTCCTGCATTGCAGTCAGACTCTTTATCAACTGAGCTACAAGGAAAGCCCTAAATAAATAATTTTTTAAAATTATACAAACCAGTAGACATTTCAGACAGTACAGAAAGGAATGAGATAAATATAGAAAGAAAGAGGGTAAATTAATGTTTTAAGTGTTTTCCATTAAAAGCAGGGATTTTATATTAATATTTTGACAGAGTTGTTTTCATCACATCAGAGAAGGTAGATGCTAAAATCTCAGAACTGTCTTCTTACAGGTGCACTGGTCAGGAAAGCAGAAGGAAACACACAAAACTGTTAAAACATCGGGAATTGTTTGGTGGTCCAGTGGTTAGCAGGATTCCCTGGTGGCTCAGATGGTAAAGCATTTGCCTGCAATGAGGGAGACCTGGGTTCGATCCCTGGGTCAAGAAGATCCCCTGGAGAAGGAAATGGAAGCCCACTCCAGTACTCTTGCCTGGAAAATTCCATGGACGAAGGAGCCTGGTAGGCCACAGTCCCTGTGTTTGCAAAGAGTCGGACGTGACTGAGCAACTTCGCTTTTACTTTCCAGTGGTTAGTACTCCTCACTTTCACAGCGAAGAGGCTGGTTAACATAATCCAAAGTGTTTCAGGAAATCAGGGAAATTGGAACGCTTTCACTTTACACTTTAATCACTACTTTATCATTTGAACTTGTTATGAAGTGCATGTATTCCTGCTTATGCATTAATCCAATAAACATTTATTTTAATGATTTTTAAGGCGTCGTCAAGAGCATGGTAGGAATGTAAATCAGCCCCACCATTGGAGAGGGAAACTAGATCACAGGTAGCAAAAGCCTTAAAAAATAAACTCCTTTGACTCAGGGCTTCCCAGGTGGCACTAGTAGTAAAGAATCTGCCTGCCAATGCACGAGATGTAAGAGATGCAGGTTCGATCCCTGGGTCAGGAAGGTGCCCTGGAGGAGGATATGACAACCCATGCACAGAAGAGCCTGGCAGCTACAATCCATAGGGTCACAAAGAGTCAGACATGACGGAAGTGACTTAGCACGCATTAGCATGTGGGGGGAAATATAACCATGAGGATGTTCTTTGCAGCATGGTTTATAATATGGCCCTCTATATCCACAGGTTCCAAATTCAAGGATTCAATCAACTGCAGATTAAAAAAATACTCAGAAAAAAAAATTCCAGAAAGTTCTGAAAAGTAAAACTTGAATTTGCTAAGCACTGGCAACTATTTACATAGCATTTACATTGTATTAGGCATTATAAGTAATCTGGAGATGATTAAAGTATTCAGGAAGATATGCATAGGCTGTATGCAAATATTATGCCATTTTATATAAGGAACTTGAGCTTCTGCCAATTTTGGTATCTGAGGTGTGGTCCTGGAACCAATCCCCATGGATACCAGGGGATGACTGGAATGAAAAGTTAGGGTGAAATCTAAATGTGCAAGAATAAAAGGTTGGTTGAATGAATTATGAAGCACGGATAGACTGAATAAAGGTATTCAACAGAAATAAGTGGAAAAAACAGGATATAAGCCAGTTCAAAACTTTATGTGATAATTTTTGCACAACAAACTTGGAGCTTTAATTAGGCTGAAAACTGTTGAGTTCTGTGATGATCTAGGTGCTGTGGAATCAACTGTTTCATTTTTAATAAGAGCACATTTAATAATGGTCCATAAGAATTTCATTAGTTAACAGGTACAGAGTGCTGGAGATTTGGGGGTATAGCTTTGGTGTCCAATTAACAGATGAATAGCATTAACAAATGTCAAAATGCCCTCTGCTTTGGTGTTGCTTCAGCTACACCAAAGGTTCCAGAAGACCAAGCACAGTTCTTAAGGGACTGGCAGCAGCAGCCTCTGCAAGTGGGGAACGTGCTCTCAGTGCAGACGTCAGCATCCTTGGCATTACGCATCCCTGGCCAGGAGGGATGCGGCAGACCTAGGCAGGCATCACCTGTTGCAGTGGCAGCATGAACTGCAGGAGACAATGGTAAGAAGGGCCAACAGGGGAAACCCGTGGTAACTGATAGGGCTGGCCATGAGTCCATGTGAATCAACTGCATAATTTCCGAAATACACAGGGGACCAGGGAAGGGAGCCAGAGTTCGCATCACTGAAAGTATGTGCAGAGCTCGAGAAATACCACGTACAACTGTCATTGGGTAGCTTCATTTTCCCCAGGCTTGTAGGGCTGGAGCTATACAAGGTCTATATCTGCATCACAGTCACTGGATACCAAGGGTATCTTCCATCTTCAACTTGTTCAGACAAGTTCTTTCCTAAAATGGGCTTCTGAAGACACAGCTGCTTGGAGTTGCAGTTGTCACCCTTCCTTCTTACATTTCTTGCCCGTGTCCAGATGAGCTAAGAGGCATTAAGTGTAGCTGAGGTCACTGAAAAGATTTTTAAATAAGCTATTTTAAAAGTTACTGACATCATCAGCTCAGAGCTGTTATTCCCGGGTCAGCACAACGTCGTCTCTGCAGCAATGCTGATCACTGCCTGCCTGCACAGGACCGCAGTGGGTACCAGATCTCAGCAGGCGCCAAGAACACAGTGAGATCACAGGCCTTCTAGCAGCTAACCTTCCATAAAAGACAGAGGAAACTATTTCCCAACAGAATTTAAACCAAATGTTATATCAGATCATGACTTGGCCCTGAAAATATTTGACACTTTAGAAATAGTAAGTATATATTTCATTCTGATTCAAACTGAGTTTTGATTTCTTTAAAAGATGCCTTAGTCTCACAGGGAAAAAAGTTAAAATTGAGGTTTATTTAAACAGTTAGCAAATAACTCTGGGAAGGAAAACAACCAGATAACATCCAAATTGTTTTTTGACACCTAGATTCTATTATGACACCTATTATTCTATTATTCATATCTATGATGTCTATTCTATTATGACACCTATTATTCTATTATTCATATCTATTATGAAATGGATAGGATTCATTCACATTTGCTTTGTTTAACTTTTTCAAGCCCCCATTCTGATGTTAAGGACGATAGCAAAAGAGAAATAATTCACCTCTTCCTGGGAAGGACAGAGGTCAATGCATCTAAGACTTGTATTAATCTTCCAAATGCTATAAACCATTTTTTAAATGGCAAACTTATAAACATTTGATCAACTTGAATCAATAACAATAATAATAAGCTAAGTTTTATTGAATGCTTGCTATGTTTTAGCATTGTACTAAAATCTTCATTTATTTTAATCTCGTCTAATCCTCCCAATCTAACAAGGCAAATGTGATTATTATTCCTGGCTTATAGATGAGGCAGCCAGCATAGAGAAGTTAAATGACTTGCCCAAGGACCTACAGATTATCATATTAAGTGAAGTAAATCAGACAAAGACAAATATAATATGACATTACTTATATGTAGAATCTTATCTCTAGTAGGAAATGGCAATCTACTCCAGTATACTTGCCTGGAGAATCCCATGGACAGAGGAGCCCTAATGGGCTATAGTCCTTGGGGTCGCAAAGAGTCAGACAAGACTGAGTGACTAACACACACACGAACACATATATAGAATCTAAAGAAGATACAACTGACTATTTACAAAACAGAAATAGACATACAGACACAGAAAACAACTTACAGTTACCAAAGGGGAAAGAAGGGAAAGGGATAAATTAGACATTCAGAACTAACAGATACATACTATTATATATAAAATACATAAACAAGGTCCAACTGTAGACCACAGGGAACTATAGTCAATATCTGGTATTAGCCTAGAGTGAAAAAATGCATACATAACTGAATCACTTTGTTGTACACCTGAAGCATTGTAAGTCAAATATACTTTAACAAAAATACTTAAAGGACAAACATTATTCATAAAAATAAATGAGAACACTCAGAAAATAAATAAATACATACACAAATACATGGCTTGCCCAAGGCAGCTCAGCTCATAAGAATGATAGGCTGAGATCTGATCCAGGTCTACCTCTTTCTAGAGCCTAAAGCTCCATACAACACCTGGCATACAGTCACCTTAAAGTCTGGTGTTTGGCAGCCAAGAGAAATCAATCATTAAATTCACACCAGCCTCCAAAAAGAGCCACCATTTCAACAGAAGAAACAAAACTTCATTGATTCTTTATTTTTAAAAAATGCTTATTGTGTATTTTTCTATCAGTTCAGTTCAGTCACTCAGTCAAGTCCGACTCTTTGTGACTCCATGGACTGCAGCACGCCAGGCCTCCCTGTCCATCGCCAATTCCCAGAGTCTACTCAAACACATGTCCATAGAGTCGATGATGCCATCCAACCATCTCATCCTTTGTTGTCCCCTTCTCCTTCCACCTTCAATCTTTCCCAGCACCAGGGTCTTTTCCAATGAGTCAGTTCTTCGCATCAGGTGGCCAAAGTATTGGAGTTTCAGCTTCAGCATGAAGCTTCCAATGAATATTCAGGACTGATTTCCTTTAGGATGGACTGGTTGGATCTCTTTGCTGTCCAAGGGACTCTCAAGAGTATTGGAGAACCAATATCACAGTTCAAAAGCATCAATTCTTTGACGCTCAGCTTTCTTTATATAGAAGTCCCTGAATAAAATATCTCTACAATAAATGCAATCTTGTGATCTGGATAGCAATTTCTTAAAATTTCTCAACAAATCTGAGGTACAGAAATACTCACCTTCAAAAAGATGTTAAAACAGTAGGAGTTATATATTAAGCTCTATGTCATAATCCAGAAATAATACTTGAAAACACACACATGCACACACACATATAAAATCTCAGAGGAATATCCTTTAAGCAATTGTGCATGTAAATCATCTTTCATCAAAGTGCTTAAGATAAAAATTTGAGATTATAATCTTTGGCAAAGGACTTAAGTGTATATATTCTAGTTGGTCAACTAGGGGCAGATGTATATCCCCTGAAATAAGTCTTTATTCAATAAATCAAAGTGGTGATAGCCATATAGAAAAAAAACAGATACATTTAGATTCTACATTTCATGCCTTATATCTCAATGAATTCCAGTTGGATCAAAAATATAAATATTAAAAATTATATCAAGAAAGTCTCATCAGAAAACATGAGATAAAGTTGTTTTTATCATCCTAGAGTGGTGATGCCATAAGAAATTGATGGATTTAATTACATAAAAGTTTTTAAAAAACTATGTGTGAGAAAAGCATCACATACAAAGCAAAAAGATGTGTCAAGTCAAAAATCATTGTACTACACATCCCAGACAAAAGACTTATTTCCTTCACACAAAGGAATAAAATACAGAGGCCACAGAAAATGGGCAGAGAACATAAACAGGAAAGGGAGTTCAAATGATTTCCTAAACTTATGAAAAATGTGTGAACCCATAAAAGGAATCACTAAAAAGAGATGAGATGCTATTCTTTACCTATCAGATGGCTCAGAGTCAAAACTTAGATGGCACCTTGTGTTGATGAAGGTGTAGGGAAATAGGCACGTGGCTGGTAGGAGTGTAAAGGAGAGCAAATTCCACAGAAGGAAATTCAGCTATATTTAGGAAAATTCCCCAAAGCATATACTCTTCGACCCAGCAAATCTGTTTCTGAGCAAAAATCATATAGATATACTCACCTGTATGCAAATAAGAAGTATGCAAGGACTCTGCTCATCGAAGTATAAAGTGCACTTTGCATCATTTTCCATTTCTTTCTCCTTCTTGGTCATCATAACACTTAGTGAACTGTTCTTACAATACTCAAATCTGTTTTGTCTGTCTCCCCCTCAAGTGTGTGCATGTGAAGAAAGGGTGACCAGCAGGCTTGCTTGCGGAACTGATCCTGGGTTTGCTTTCTCACAGTGCTACTTCCTTTCATAAACGTGGACTATTACATACTACGTTTTTGTTTTCTGTCTTGTTTACTGAAAGAGAGGCAGGCACTCAAGCCTTGGACTGACATATCAAGAATCATATAGAGAGACAAGAGGGGAACTAGAGCAGAAAAGTTTCTGTTTCAGGATGAATCACAGATCTCCTGACCTTGTTCATGGAAACTACGTTTGCACTCCCTGTTGGATCACTGAAGAATCCGAAGATGCTTTGCCTGTTGCTTTCCATGGCCTGTTTCTATGGACAGAGTAAGCTTAGCACTAGATTCAGTCCAATTGAGTCCAGTCAGTTGGATTGCCAGTCTGAACCTGAAGCTTCTCCTGGTAGAAGGACAAAGCACCAAAAATCAGGCTATGTGCCCAGCATCTAGACCAGCACCTGGCACATATTAAAGTTATATAAATAGTATTTAAAGAATACATGAATAGATGAATGAATATACTGGTAAGTGAAAAAGTGCAGGGTACACAATGGAGACACTGCATGCTGTCCTTTGTGCAAAAAAAAATATATTGCTCCCATCTGCACAGGCTAACTTCTGCATTTGATGGTTGCAGAAATTTTTATGTCAGGACAGAGAATCTTCTTGGAAAAGTTATTGGTCTACTCTTCCAAATATACAAATATGTAAATGACTAATCAAGGTTGTGTATGAGAAGCAATAATGATTTTGAGTCTCAAAGCTGATATTACTAGGATAGCTCTGTGATTTGCTTTCAGAAGTATAGTGTTCTAGTTCTCTGAGGGCATGAACATGCCACAGTAAGAAAAATTTTAAAAGGCTCTGAACAAAGCTGGGAGTGGGATGCAGTAGATAAGCAGGTATGTAACAACATAGAGTCACAGTGATCCCACCAAGACAGCAGGTCGGAAAGTAATATACCAAAAGTAACTAATCATATTGGTCTTCTCTAAGAAATTGTTGAATGTCAATCAATAAGTTTTAAGGGAAGGGATGCTGACAAAAAGTAATTGCTTTTAAGGACCTTGTATTAAGCTTTCTGATCATAGAGAACAAAAATCACTCCTATTTCTTAACAACTAAAAGTATATCTACTGAAGCAGAGAAAAAATTTTTTTCTATTTCCTATGTAACAAATGGGACAGATGAGGAGAAACTTACAGATGATCCAAGAGTTGTTAGAAAATCATTGAGAAATAAAAGATAGGATTAGAGCATTGCCTATCTTTATATCACTCAGAAAGATCATGTGATTTGATAGGTTCCTACTAACTGGTTATCAGAGGATGAGTTCTTTAATCAGGCTCTAAATCAGACAATGCTTGTCTATACAAGTTTTCTATAGACTTTGGCCCGTTAACTGCTTGCTTCCACAAAATCAAAGGTAAAGTCCAGCAAAAAAAAGCAGCAAATATTACAAGGTTCTTCCAATCTGGCTGGTAGCAGTGCAAACCACTCCTTCACCCACCCCACCACCACCCACTGCACTTGAGCTCCAGGAATTCTTCGACCTGTAGCTTTCTGGTGGTTCTATCCTTGTCTCATGGGATTTCATTCCACACAGATCAGTCATCAGCCCAAGATTCTCAAGGACTGACCTGCAGATACCTAAAGTGTTCTCTCTCACTCTCTCCCCAAATGCTTCCTCACTGATATTCTGTACTGTAAGTTCTAGCCAGTTTCCACTAATTCTGATCTCTGCTCCTCAGTCCCACTGGAGGTCTTTCCATTCTCCTTCCAGCTCTATGGCCTGGAAGTGGCTGTAGACAGCAAGCTGGGACCCCCACTGGGCTTACCTTGTGTGTATTTCACAGTCCTATGCTACCTGCAATCCACTGTCTGGAAACAGTGTTATATATTTTGTTTAATTTTCTACTTTTTTTTCATTACAGGAGGAAAATTCTTGTTGCAGTTAAATCTCCTTGAGAGGAAGTACAAGTCAATTTTATTCTTCATAATTTCTCCAAGAGTATCTACTAGATACTAGATACTAGATCAATTTAAATGATATAATGATATTGTGGTCATGTTTTATACACACAGGCACACCAATTCTTATCTTTTAGGGCTTCTGACTAAGTGATATAATTTCTGGGATTCGTTTCAAAAATATAGGTGAAAGTGAAATTGCAATGGGGTAAACACTGACTATGAATGGATAATTATTGAAGTTGGGTGATAAGTATGTAGTGTCTACTTTTTAATGTTTGAAATTTTCCATAATAAAAAGCTTTCTGAGATCAATTATAAGAACCTCTATGTTTAAGGCCCACTACACGATTCTACTATGTCAGCTGAGTAAGAACAAATGAGCTGAGAGCAGGCCTTTATGGTAGAAAGGGGCAGAACACAAAGGAACGTGGGGTAAAAGAAAGAAACTGAAGGAAAAAGAAACGAGCTAATGGCAATCTTCAAATGCTGTATCTTATCAGTTCAGAAGAAACTGCTCCTGAAAGGGTATAAATGAACTTATCTACAGAGCAGAAGTAGAGTTAGAGATGTAGAGAAGAAATTTATGGTAACCAGGGGATAAGGGAGCAGGGAGGGATAAATTGAGAACTGGCATACACACGCTACTATATATAAAAGGGGCTTCCCTGGGAGCTCAGCTGGTAAAGAATCTGCCTGCAATGTAGGAGATCTTGGTTCAATTCCTGGGTCAGGAAGATCTCCTGGAGAAGAGATAGGCTACCCACTCCAGTATTCTTGGGCTTCCCCAGTGACTTAGCTGGCAAAGAATCTGCCGGTGACGCGGAAGACCTCGGCTTGATCCCTGGGTTGGGAAGATCCCCTGGAGGAGGGGACAGCTACCCACTCCAGTATTCTTGCCTGGAAAGGAGCTTGGCAGGTTACATATATTTACACGTATCTATATATGTATATATCTATACATGCTGCTGCTGCTGCTAAGTCGCTTCAGTCGTGTCCGACTCTATGCGACCCCATAGACAGCAGCCCACCAGGCTCCTCTGTCCATGGGATTCTCTAGGCTAGGGAGTGGGTTGCCATTTCCTTCTCCATATAGCTATACATATCTATATATAAATTATATAGGTATATACATATATATATAAGATAATTAGTAAGAACCTACTGTATAGCACAAGGAACTCTCCTCAATACTCTGTAATGGCCTATAAGGGAAAAAAAATCTAAAAAAGAGTGGACATTTGTATAACTAAATCACTTTGCTTTGTAGCAGAAACTAACACAACATTGTAAATCAACTGTACTCCAATAAAAACTTAAAAAACAAACAGAAGACAGCCCCTTCTGATCAACCAGACATCCAGGACCTGGCACTAAGCCAGGCTGACAATAGCTTCCCCACTTTATGTGTGACTGGGAGGTCGCAGAAGCTCTACCCAACACCATTTGTTACTGCTGCCTCCACTGCCTGGTCCTTAATTTAGAGAGTGAGATTTCACAAATCACTAAACCAATCTGTCCTGCTACAAACTCTGGCTAAATAGAACCTGGATCACCATGGTAACAGCAAAGGCAGACGAGGGGTGGGGAAGGGATACTACTTCGTTACAGAGACAAAAAGGTTGGCGAAAAGCAAAAGTCAGAGAAAGCATCCCATCCATGCCTGAGGATCAAGCCCAGAATTCTGCCCCCCTTTCAACCCTCCAAGGCCTCCGTTATACAACTAGGTTTATAAAGCACCTAGTCCGGGCACCCAGGAAGCTATTATTATCTTCATTTTGCAGAAGGGAAAACTGAGGCTCAGCAAGACCACGAAACTCTAAAGACTGCAGCTGCTGCTGCTGCGTCGCTTCAGTCGTGTCCGACTCTGTGCGACCCCATAGGCGGCAGCCCACCAGGCTCTGCCGTCCCTGGGATTCTCCAGGCAAGAACACTGGAGCGGGTTGCCATTTCCTCCTCCAATGCATGAAAGTGAAAAGTGAAAGTGAAGTTGCTCAGTCGTGTGCGACTCGTAGCTACCCCATGGACTGCAGCCTACCAGGCTCCACCATCCATGGGATTTTCCAGGCAAGAGTACTGGAGTGGGCTTTAAAGGCTGTTAGGTGCCAAAGCTAGGACTGAAGCCCAGATCTATCTAGTGCCAGGACTTATGTTCTCCCATCTTGATCCTGTAGCATTTAGCATTTAAGGCTGTCCATTTAGAAATTATCCATATAACCTATAAGTCACCACTTATTAAAAAAAATACACAGTGGAAAACAAAAACAGGCAAACGTAGACATAAAATTAATTCTTAAGCATTTAAAGGTCCAGAGTGTTTTCAGAACTCATATTTCATTTCCCTGCTCTCCCAAATTTCAACCATATAAGAATGAAATATTAGAGTATAATAATAAGAGGGAAATCTCTTTCCATCGTAGAAACCTGAGAAGAGAGACAGAAACAAAGAGCTGCATTAAAGGACTGGCCAAACAAGCAGTATTCTAAGATATCGCACTGTATTTAAATATCGTTGGGATAAATAAAAATTATACTGTTCAGTTCAGGTCTTCTCATAGAACTCCTCAAAAAGAGCACAATGTAAGTTAGTCTTATTCTTATTCAGTGTCTATAATAAATCCTCTATTTAAACATTTGAAAATGTGCTAGAGAAAAGAATATTTATCATCACAAACTGGTTTCTACAGAAAGTATTTGTATTTGTTGTTGATGTTATTTTGGGGAATTGTTTGCTTGTGGATTTTTTATGTTTTGTTGAACACAAATACAATTTTTATCTTCAGTATAGTTGCCTTGTCATACATGAAGAGAGAAATCTAGGTGTTCCAGAAGGAATTCCATGGCCAAGAGGCTGCTAGTATAGAACATCCAACACCAACCACTTGGACAGCTGAGGAGTTCTCATTATGTTCTAGTCTTTGCATCATCCATTCTAGATTTAAATCTAGAGAAGTTTTATTTTTTTAAGTTTATTTTATTGAAGTGTAGTTGCTTCACAATGTTGTGTTAATTTCTGTACAGCAAAATGATTCAGCTATACATATATTTATATTCTTTTTCATATTCTTTTCCATTATGGCTTATCATAGGATATTGAATACAGTTCCCTGTACTATACAGTAGGGCCTTGTTGTCCTTCCATCCTATATGTGATTGTGTGCATCTGATAACCCCAAACTCCCCCTCCATCCCTTCCCCACCCCCTCCCTGGCAACCACAAGTCTGTGGTCTCCATGTCTGTGACTCTGTTTGTTTCCTAGATAAGTTCATTTGTGTCATATTTTAGATTCCACATATAAGTGATACCATATGGTTAAATCTTGAAAAAAATTAAGACCTACCCCTCACACCTTTTATAAAAAGTAACTAAAAATAGATAACAGCTCTAAATGTGAAGCCTATGGACTGGGAAGCCTGGCATGCTGCAGTCCATGGGGTCACAAAGTCAGACACGACTGAGCGACTGAACTGAACTGAAAACTAAAAAACTTGCAGAAGAAAAATAGGAAAAAAAATTTTGAGACCTTAGATTAGGCAAAGATTTCTTAAATATGGCAGCAAATCATGATCCGTAAGAAAAACAGATTGGAATTCTTTTAAATTAGCAACTCTGCTCCTCAAAAGACACCGTGAAAGAAAATGAAAAGACAAAGCTCATAACAGGAGAAAATATTTGCAGAGCACTTTTCTGTATTAAGACTAAAACATATGAAGAACTCTCAAAACTTAATAACAAATGCAAAAATTGTCCCCCAAAATGTAATCTCTTTGCAGTAGTCTGAACAATGGCTTCCCAAAGATGCCCACATTCTAATCCCTAGAATTTGTGAATATGATACTATTACCTTGCATGGCAAGAGACACCCTGCAAGTATAATTAAATTAAGGATCTTGAGATGGGAGATTATCCTGGATTATTCAGTTGGGCCCAGTGTAACCACAGGAGTCCTTGTAAAAGCGAGGCAGGAGGATCAGAATCAGGAAAAAGCAATGTGACAGCAAAAGCAGAGAAAGACATTGGAAGATGCTAGGCTGCTGGTTGGGAAGATGTATGTTGGGTCCATGAGCCAAGAGTGCAGGCAGCCTCTAGAAGGTGGAAAAGGCAGGGAAATGGATCACTCAGAGCCATCAGAAGAAACACAATCCTGCCAACACCTTATTTCAGACTTTTGACCTCCAAAGTGAAAGACCATAAATTTATATTGTTTAAAGCCACTAATTTTGCTGTAATTGGTTACAGCAGGAAAAGGCAATAAACACATATGTATACATATATATATGTACATGCATATACATGTATACACACATTCATTTCATAATTTTTCTTTAAACTGTTTATGTATATTATTCACCATTCTTTGTGGTACATATACACATATATATGTATACACACATTTTAAAGAAAAACAGTAAAACGTTTGTATATGTATGAGTAAAATATATAAGCAGTTTAGAGAAAAGTTACAAAGTGAATATGTATGTAATCATCACCCAAGTCTAGAAATAGAATATCGCCAGCAGCCTAGAAATTGCATACACTTCTCCCTATGGTATACTTCTCCCAGAGATTATCATTATCTTGACTGCTTGATAATAACTGTGTTTTCCTTCGTATTTCCTAATATGCCCATATAAATGCACATAGAAGTGCATCTCTAACTAGTACAGTAATTTTGCTTGTTTTCTAAAATTTTTTAAAATACAAGTAAAATACATTGTTACATTGTAAAATACATGTAACATACAATTTTCCATCGTAACCATTTCTAAGTGTACATCACTGTACAACAGAGTGCCTGAATATTTCATCTTGCTAAATGGAAATTTTACACCTGTTAAACAAGGACTCCCATTCTCCCTTCCCCCTAGTCTTGGTAAACCACTGTACTTTGTTTCTGTGATTTTGACCACTTTAAATACTTCATATAAGTGAAATGATACAGTATTTGTCCTTTTGTGGCCAGCTTATTTCACATACCATAACACCCTCAAGGTTCATCTATGTTCAGTATGTCAGAATTTTCTACCTTTATAAGGCCAAACAATATTCCATTGTACGTCTACACCACATTTTGGTTATCTGATTATCTGTCAATAGGGCATTTGAGTTGCTTTCACCTTATGGTTATCATGAATAATGTTACTATGAACATGGTTTTACAATTATCCCTTTAATACCTTGCTTTTAGTTCCTTTGGATACGCACCTGTATTGTGGGGCTACATGGTATTTTTGAGAAATCCCACATCAGATATATGATTTACAAATATTTTCTCCCATTCTACGAGTTACCTTTTCACTTTATTGTCCTTTGACACCTTTGACACACGGAAGTTTTTAATTTTGATGAAGTCAAATTAATCTATTTTTACTTTAATTGTACATGCTTTTGGTATTACAGTCAAGAAACCATTGTCAAATCCAGTGTCATAGAAATTTTCCCTTATGCTTTGTTCTAACAGTTCTATAGTTTTAAGTCTTACATTTAAATCTTTGATCCATTTTTTGTTAATTTTTATGGCTTTAGTTAAGAGCCCAGCTTCTTTCTTTTGGATGTAGATTGCCAATTTTCCCAACACCATTTGTTGAAAAGACTATTCTTTGCCCCACTGAAAATCATTTGAGCATATATGCAAAGGTTTATTTCTGGGCTCACTATTCTATTCCATCTGTCTATATGTTTGTCTTTATGCCAGTACCAGATGGTTTTGATTACTGTAGTTTAATTTTGCTTGTTTTAGAACTATATGGAAACCTATTATTTGTATTCTTGAGGAGCTTGTTTCTTTGATTTGGCATTGAGAGATGGATTTGTATTACTGCATACAGTTCTAGGTTTTACTGAAGTATGGTATCCTATTTTCTGAAATGTATCCATTCTATTGCTGGTGAATATTTGATTCTTTCCCCAAATATTTTTTATTTTTGGCAATGGATTGCTGCTGCTTGGTCTCAGTGAGTTTTAAATTCTTTTTCATAGCCACCTGAGTCTATTTTGTAGCAGTCTCTTTTGACCTACCACATCAATGTGATTTTATCTTTTTGTTTCTTTAAGCATTTCATCCATAGCTATTTTACAGTTCCTGTCTGGTATTCTAAAATCTGGAGTTCTTGATGGTCTAAACTTGCTTATTATTGTTTTGTGGAATCTCGTTTTTTTCATTTATCTATGTGGCTTTGGTGATGTTTGATTGTAAGCTGACATTTGGTTGATAATTATGTGCTTGAAATCTGTGGCTGAGGTTGATGCTTCCTCCAGATACGATTTTTATTCATGTCTCCAGGAGCCTAGGATGGCTGCAAACGTGCGAGCACTTCTAACCCATATTTGGAGCATCAGGAGTCGTAGACATCCCTCCCTTTCTATCCCTCCTCCATCTTGTCGCTGACCTAACAGCTTAGTTTCTGGATTGTAGGACAGATACTGTCATTTCATTTGCCTTCTCAGAGGCATGAGTTTCATTGAGTTGTTGTTTTTTCCTTTGGAAAGTTCTCTATTTGCTGTGATACAAGCAATATAACAAAATTGTGTTTTCTGTAAATTCTAGGTGTTTTGTAAGAGATTATCTGGTCCACTTCTGCTTAAAAGCAGAAGACTTTCAGGTCTCATTTCTTGGTAGGTTGGAACATGCTTGAGAACATGCTTGAGAATAATAAATGGAAATCATTAGACTAACCAAACTAGGCTATTTTGGGGGGGGGTGGTCATGCTTGAGAACAATAAATGGAAATCATTAGACTAACCAAACTGGGCTATTTTTTTTTTAATAAAATAGACACGAGTTGGATTGTCCTCAGCTGAGGAAAAAAGCTAAACCTGGAAAACAGAGGATTTGTAGTAATTTGGGGAAAAGAAGAAGAAAAAGGGGTAACTGGAAAGAGAAACAAACTCTATGGGATGAGTCTGATTTAAGCTTTTGCTGTTTGGTGAGAGATGTGACTCATAAACCAACTACAAATATGTCTATGTTTTACAATAATGTGAATTCCTATCAACTTTGGAAAAAGCAATGAAATTGTGAATTTGGCTCTGAGGTAGATGAGAGTGAGACTCAGGGTCTATTACCTACATTTGATCATATCTGGAGAATGAAACTTACCTTGATCTTCTTATTTTGGTCTCTTGCAGAAATGTCTTCACTATATTAAGATGTAATATAAGTCTTATAGTTTTTATAGCACACTAATATAAAAATTCATTAGAAGAACATTCTGTCTTTTACAAAAACACATTTTAAGATATCTATTAAATTACTCAGTGTATCTTAAACAGGAACCCGCATACAAAATTTCGCCTCAAGTTCAGTGCCAGGAAAAACTTTGCCTTGTTAGAAAAATATGTTTGCTTCTTTTTATCGGACTAAATAACCCATATGTTTCCTGTCTCAACTTATTTTCCTTAACTCCCAAAAAAGTCAGATCTAAACTAAGCTCACTTGTGGTAACCAGTGTATCCCAGGTGCCTGGCCCATCTCTGTCTCTGATCCTGCTTGTGTTAAAAGTAGTTTGCATATTAAATCATAAGAGTAACACATATTCATTATTCACTCTAGAGAATACAGACACAGAAAATGAAAAACAAAAAACAATTGTTACTTTTGAAACCTTACTGTAGATTCTCTGGTTATACCATCCCTACCACCACCCCAACTTTATTATTATTATTTGATTGCCAGAAGGAAAAACTGACTCAGACTTATGCAGGGAAAGGAATTTTTGTTTTTCTTCTACCCATCTTAGGTTCATTGGCTGGGACCCTGCAAATCAGACTGACAAAAGATAGGTTAACAAGGGAAAACAAACAAAGGCTTATTAACAAGTACAACACAGACTTGGGAGAACCTGGTGAGATTATAAAATATCTTAGCAAAGAACAATAATTTTGTAGAGAAGTGACAAGATAAAAATGACTTTTAGTTTCTAGGGGCAACAGATTACAGGAAGGCAAACGGATGGGGAAATGAATGGTGGATAAGGGTTCATTTCAGCCAGGTTCGTTATGGAGGTGCCTCTGGTGCCTTCTCTGGGCTGATAAGGGTCTAGAATGGCCTCGGTGATTAACTTCTGACCTTCCTGATAGAGAGGAGTGGGGGTACATATTTATGAATTTACATCCTGCATTTCGGCAAATAGGGGAGGACAGGGAGCTTTTCTTGTATCTGCTCTTCTCAGATGCCTTCAGCTCAAGTTAGCCGTTATGCCAAAGTGGCATATTTGGGGGTGGCAAATGCTGCTACCATTCAGTTATTCAAACAATAAAAGGTATTTATTAGAAGGATCTGGTGAGCGCCCAGAGTTCAAGTGGAACACTCAGGCTTCAGAATGCACAGGAACCATGGTAGTCTTCAGAAATCGGAAATCACAGACAATGTCCCTAGGACTCATCTCCAAACTGCCTGTCAGCCAGCACGAAGCACTGTGTTTGGCAATCCCACTAAGGCTGCAGGGAATCAGGCAGGGATTAAGAGCCAGCACAAATGAGCATGGGTGCTTCTGTCACCACCAAGGTGAACTGGGTAAAAAAAGAGTGTTTTCAAGCCACCTCCTTTTCCTCCTTTCTGTGGGGTCACAGCCAAGTGTTCATGAATTTGTGTTGCCCCACACCTACCACCACTGCTTGTGAGAAAGAAACCCTGGGCTGACTGTCATTCTGGTGGGTTTCCTGAGTGGACATCAGTGACTGACTGTGGTTTTCTGCTGCCTCCAGGCCCCTCCTACCCTTTATCCTGCCAAAGACAACTGGGTGCCCAGAGGAGTGAGAAGAGAAAGTCCACACTGGACTGGAGGGTGTTGTCCCCGTAAGTACATTACACACATGCATGCTAATTCGCTTCAGTCGTGTCCATCTCTTTACGACGTCATGGACTGTAGCCCAGCTGTTCCTCTGTCGATGGGATTCTCCAGGCAAGAATTCTGGAGTAGGTTGCCATGCCCTCCTCCAGGGGATCTTCCCAACCCCGGGATCAAACCCGTGTCTGTTATGTCTCCTGCATTGGCAGGCAGGTTCTTTACCAGTAGCGCCACCTGGGAAGCCCATATTACACATAATTAAAGCAAAATAAAAGTTGATTATATTTATTTTAAAAATTATTAGGTGATCTGAGTCTATTCTACACCCTCAACAAATGAGACATGAAAGGCAATATCCTCAGATGTGCATCTAAAGCAGTACTCTGTAATACTTATGGGCACTTTCATTTATAGAATGCTAGTGCACTTGGTCAGAGAAGGCGATGGCACCCCACTCCAGTACTCTCGCCTGGAAAATCCCATGGACGGAGGAGCCTGGTGGGCTGCAGTCCATGAGGTCGCTCAGAGTCGGACACGACTGAGCAACTTCACTTTCACTTTTCACTTTCATGCATTGGAGAAGGAAATGGCAACCCACTCCAGTGTTCTTGCCTGGAGAATCCCAGGGACAGGGGAGCCTGGTGGGCTGCCGTCTATGGGGTCGCACAGAGTTGGACACAACTGAAGCGACTTAGCAGCAGCGGCAGTGCACTTGGTGATATTAATATTAATTTTGAGGAAAGAGTTTTGGCAGTCAACTACATTTCATAAACATTGCATACTATGTTATATTTTTGAATATGCAAAGTACCCTGTATCAAACTAAAAGCTCTAGGAAATTCTACAATTTCTTTGCTGTCTCTCTAATATATAAATATATACACTAAAATTATACAGTGATTATATTCCACAGGGTAAGTGAAACTGTAGACATTTTTCTTTGTTTTGCTTTTCCTTTTATTATGATTTTGATATTATATTCCAATTTTGATATTACATTCTGATTTTTATGCAACACATATATTTAAAAAGTTAACAATTTATATAAAATATATGACAATTTAAAAATTATTTTAAAACTAAAGATTAAATAGCTGTTAAATACAACAAATAAAGAGAATTTATTATCATCAAACACCAAAAGTGTTTGATAATGTCTCCCATTATCTATTAAAATATAGCACACTGTCCATTAAATATGTGAATTGGATATGTCCCAAATGAACATGGCAACATCAGAGCGTCTGTAAGATTAATGTATTATCCCTATGTCGTTACACAAATACTCATCCATGAGACAGACTCTATTATCAATTTAAGAGTTCTTCATATTCTTTTACCATATGAGTAACAAGGACATTATTTTAAATGTCCTTTGAAACCAGGGGTTGGCAAATTTTTTATATAAAGAGTCAGATGGTAAATCTTTTAGAATTTGCAAGCTATATAGTCTCAGTTGCAGGGCTTCCCAGGTGGTTCAGTGGTTAAGAATCTGCCAAAGTAGGAGACACAGAAGATGTGTGTTCCCATTCCTGGGTCAGGAAGATCCCCTGGAGCAGGAAATGGCAACCCACTCCAGTATTCTTGCCTGGGAAATCTCATGGACAGAGGAGCCAGGTGGGCTACAGTCCATGGGGTCACAAAGAGTCGGACACGACAGAGCATGCATGCACTACCATAATCTCAGTTGCAATTATTCAACTCTGCTGTCTCAGTTAAGTGCAGTCACAGACAATACCTAGACAAGTGTGTACAGTTGTGTTCCAGGAAAACGTATTGATGGACACTAAAATTTGAATCATATTCTTTTCATATGTCATTAAATATAATGACATTTTAATTTTTTTCCAATCATTTGAAAATGTAAAACCATTCTTAGTTCATGGGCCATGTGTAGCCCCCTCCCATATCACAGTAGCATATGGGAGAAGTGATGCTACATAACGTCTAAGATGAGGTTATAGGACTATACATTTCTGTCTTGCATGCATGCTCTCTCTCAGGTCTCTGCCATGTTGTGTGGTGAGGCCCACAAGGCAAGGAGCCGAAGCCACTACCCAATGTTCAGAGATGAATCGAGGCCTCCTGACAGCACCTATGAGAGTGAACTTGGAGGCAGATCTTCCTCTCCCAGTAGAGCCTTCAGATGACTGCAGCCTTGGCTAACAGCTTGCATACAACCTCATGGGAGATTCTGCAATAAAATCACCCCACTAACTCTCCTAGAATTCTAACATCACAGAAACTGTAAAACCGTGTACTGGGCTTCCCTGGTGGCTCAGTGGTAAAGAATCCGCCTGCCAAAGCAGGAGACACGGGTTTGACCCCTGGTCTGGGAGGACCCCACCTGCCGCAGAGCAACAGAGCCAGCGCACCACAGCTGCTAAGCCCGTGCTCTAGAACCCAGAAGCCCTGAGCGCTAAAGCCCATGCACTCTAGAGCCTCTGCTCCGCAACGAGAGAAGCCAGTGCAACGAGAAGCCCCTGGCCACAACCAGAGTGGCCCCTGCCTGCCGCAGCTGGAGAAAGGCCCACCCGGCAGTGAAGATCCCGCACAGCCGAAAAACAAACGAACGCAGACTGTGTGTTCTTTGTAGCTGCTAAGCTTGGGGGTAATTTTTTACGATTCAGAAATTAATACAGCACCTATGTTCGACCAAGGTCTGTTGGGCTCCTAACACTAACCCTTCACACATCGCTGCTCTCAAGAACCCTCTGCTCTGATTCAGACCCAACAGCTTGTGTGGGTGCCCCGTCTACGAACCCTGCTGTTCTAAGACACTCCCTGAAACCAAGCCTTAACTCCAGCCTTTGGAATGTCTGTGTTACATGTGGAACTAGTAAAAGAAGAGGAGGGAAATGTTCCTACACGTTATTTTCCATAAAACACTGGTCACAGTTTCTGAATCTTGTGGTTTAAAGTATCCTTCCTTCCCAAGAAAAAATAAGAAATTTAGTCACTGCTTCTTAACCTGCTATATAAATCTCCAGCTCTCCTCAATCACCCTTTTCAGTATCTTTGCACACAATAAATTTTGTCTTTGAGAACTGTGCTTTATTTTTCGATCAGTCACCTGATTTTCCTTTATAATACACAATCTATTCCACTGTTTATTGCTTCTTACTTGTCAGTATTAAAGGTCCTGTGATTGTTCAAGATGACATTTTGTAAAACATACGGCAGGAAAAGCAAGAAAATAATACTCGCTCTGCCAAGTCAATCACATGATCCTGACAGAGGCTTGGAGCCAGGCCTGTTGTCATTAGCAGGAAATCATCTTACTGTATTTTGTGGTTTCAGCACAGTGGAATGTTCATAAACACCTTCTATACATTTAGAAAGTGATTGGGATTGTGCATTCTGCTTCATTGTAAAGGGGTTTGTTAGTCCTGAGCATGTAGGCATGTGTGTGCAGGAGGCAATGAAAGACAAGGGGTGGAAAGTGGGAAATATCCAGTTGTTCCAACTGCCCTTGTTCAATGTGTTTCTTAATTAATCAGAGAACTCTAAATTCAGAACAAACATCAAGAGGTCTTTAAAAGGGCTTCCCCGGAGGTTCAGTGGTTAAGAATCCGCCTGCCAATGCAGGGGACATGGTTCGATCCCTGGTCTGGGAAGATCTCACATCGCAGGGGTTGGGGGATGGTGGAGGAACTAAACCCAGGCATGGCAACTACACCTCACACCCTAGAGCCCGTGCTCCGCAACAGAAGGCGGCACTACGGTGAGCAGCCTGTGTGTACCTTCCCTGGTCCTTCTTTGGGAGACAGCACCCTTTATTGGGGGAAATGATTCTCTCTCCAAGCATCCAGTTCTAAAAATTCTAGGCCCAATGATTCCTGAGGTTCAGCTGAGCCTCTCCGTCTACTACATATGGCTTCATCCACTCTTCATTTTGTTACGTAATATACCCAGCTTTCCCTAAACTAGTTAGAACAGAGTTACTTTACTTGCAACCGCTTGCAAATGAATCCCAGCTAACTCAGGTGCTGTATTGTGATCTAAATAAAAGAATAAGAAACACAAGCCATATTAAAAAGAAAAAAGTAGAGAATTGTTTAAGAGAGTGTATAAATATAATTATCTGCTGGTGCATCATGTGGTTTTCAGCTAAAGTGAATTTGAAAAAACAGTATTATATTTGTGACAAAAATTATTAAAATTGCCATAACACCTGCATGCTAAAAGACATCTATTAATAAGTAAAATATGCCCAGCCCTAAACCTCTTACCAATCAGATACAACCTATAATACTGTGTTACAGCCAGACATTTTGCCATTGTTCTGTGCCTTCACAGAGTAAGAAAGTTTGAACTGGAGAAGATGAAAACATCCTGGAGATGGATGTGGGTGATGGTTGCACGAACAATGAATGTGTTTAATGCCACAGAACTATATTTGTTATTGTTTAGTTTAGTTATTGTTGTTGTTTAGTTGCTAAGTACTGTTTGACTCTTTGCGACCCCAGGGACTATAGCCCAACAGGCTCCTGTTTATCAGTTTCCAAAAAAATGGTAATAATGGTTGCCTTATTGATAAACGTTTAAGGTCATCAGTTTGAGGTAGTAACACTAGACAACTTAAAACTATAGTTTTGTTTCAGACAAAAAAAAAATAGCCATAATTTATTGCGTTTCTATACGTGACTGATACTCTTGTGGGTTTTATATATTCTTACTTGATTCTATCATTGAACAAATGATTTTTAAAAATAAGGGTGTTCTGATAGGCTAAATACCTTAGTTTGTTCAAGGTCAGCCAGCTTGTAATCAGCAGAACTGAGATACAAACACACCCATTAAACTCCATTCCCACATTCTTTGCACATTTATATCAATGATGATAAATTTTCCTATTACTTTGACATTTATTAATTCTATCTTAAGAAGTTGCATTTTATTGTTCTGCAAATGTTATTCCTAATGCAAGTTGCTCAGCATTTGTAACACCTCATATTTGGAAAGTAATTTATTTTTTCAAATGCTTTCCCTTTTCTCATTTAATTTTCATGACATTGGGAAGGAAGTGTTTTAATTCCCATCTTGCAAAAAATGAAAAATGAAATGCAAAGATTGAAGTGCCTTGCGTAAAAGAAACCAATTAGTGACTGAGCCAGGATTCAAACTGAAGGACTCTTACTCCATGTTCAACACCCTCTTCAATACCTAGGTGGAAAGTGGCTAGAGACCACGGGGCTGTTGAACAAAAAGTTGAGAAAAAAAGTGAAATCTGAAAAAGACTTTCAAACAATTCCCAAAAGTTACTATCTTCTTCCCAGCCCCATCCACCAAAGTAGCTAACAATAAGTTTGCTGTATACCCTCTAATTTTTTAATATGCTAATAAAAGCATATATAAATTTGTGGGTTTTTTTTAGTGTTTTTAAATAGTATCATACTATAGATGTTATTTGAAATTAGATTTTTTTTCTCTTTATTATTCTACATAAACCATATGGATATAATTACTTTTCAAGATATGGAAAAAACATATAAGGACATGTTTAAAATAAGACAGAAATTCAATTCAACAAATACTTACAGAATATCTACAATGTTCCAGGCACTGTTCTGGGCATTCTGGGGATACAACAAAGAACTTATCTTAGTCACTCAGTTGTGTCCAACCCTTTGCAACCATGGACTGTATAGCCCACCAGGCTCCTCTGTCCATGGGATTTTCCAGGCAAGAATACTGGGATGGGTTGCCATTTCCTTCTCCAGGGGATCTTCCCGATCCAGGGATCAAACCCACATCTCCCGTGTCTCCTGTGTCTTCTGCATTGCAGGAGGATTCTTTACCACTAGTGCCATCTGGGAAGCCCTAGATAAAAATGCATACCCTCAGGCTTCCACAGTTTGCCACTGTGTAGCTGCCCCATCTTTATCATTAATAGTTCTAAACATATGTTTGCCAATACAACAAGCAATTTATTATTTTAACAGTGGCATAAATTCTATAGTATGGGTATATGAGAAGTTTTTTCAGCCATTTATTCATTGGTTAACATTCAATTTATGCTTGGTTTTGATTTTCACCATCAGAGCTGCAATAAGCACCCATAACACAACAACAACAATTACATATATCCAATTATATACAATATAATGATGCCTTTAATTCTTCTGAAGGATAGGTTTTTTAAAGTAGGATTTCTAACTCTATATATACATATCCAGAAAAACATCTAATTCTGCTTTATTGACTATGCCAAAGCCTTTGACTGTGTGGATCACAGTAGACTGTGGAAAATTCTGAAAGAGATGGGCATACCAGACCACCTGACCTGCCTCTTGAGAAACCTGTATGCAGATCTGGAAGCAATAGTTAGAAATGGACATGGAACAACAGACTGGTTCCAAATAGGAAAAGGAGTACGTCAAGGCTGTATATTGTCACCCTGCTTATTTAACTTCTATGCAGAGTACATCATGAGAAACGCTGGGCTGGAAGAAGCACAAGCTGGAATCAAGATTACTGGGAGAAATATCAATAACCTCAGACATGCAGATGACACCACCCTTATGGCAGAAAGTGAAGAGGAACTAAAAAGCCTCTTGATGAAAGTGAAAGAGGAGAGTGAAAAACTTGACTTAAAGCTCAACATTCAGAAAACTAAGATCATGGCATCTGGTCCCATCACGTCATTGCAAGTAGATGGGGAAACAGTGGAAACAGTGTCAGACTTTATTTTTTGGGCTCCAAAATCACAGCAGATGGTGATTGCAGCCATGAAATTAAAAGATGCTTACTCCTTGGAAGGAAAGTTATGACCAAATTAAAACAGCATATTAAAAAGCAAAGACATTACTTTGCCAACAAAGGTCCATCTAGTCAAGGCTATGGTTTTTCCAGTGGTCATGTATGGATGTGAGAGTTGGAAAGTTGAGTGCCGAAGAATTGATGCTTTTGAACTGTGGTGTTGGAGAAGACTCTTGAAAGTCCCTTGGACTACAAGGAGATCCAACCAGTCCATCCTAAAGGAGATCAGTCCTGGGTGTTCATTGGAAGGAGTGATACTGAAGCTGAAACTCCAATACTTTGGCCACCTCACACAAAGAGTTGATTCATTGGAAAAGACCCTAATGCTGGGAGGGATTGGGGTCAGGAGGAGAAGAGGACGACAGAGGACGAGATGGTTGGATGGCATCACTGACTCGATGGACATGAGTTTGAGTAAACTCCTGGAGTTGGTGATGGACAGGGAGGCCTGGCATGCTGTGGTTCATGGGGTCACAAAGAGTCGGACATGACTGAGCAACTGGACTAAACTGATGGTTTAATAAAGTTGGAATAAATTCATCAGATTACTACTAGGAGGCCTGAATTCCCCACATCTTTACCAACACTGAATGTAAAATTTTTTAAATTAAAAAAATTTCAAAATTTTTCCTACTGATAGGCCAAATAGTTTTTTATTACTGATTCAATCTGCATTCTTCTGACTCTTCTATTAGATGGTGAGCATCCTTGTGTGTGTGTTAGTTGCTCAGTCATGTCTGACTCTTTGCGACCCCAAAGACTGTAGACCACCATGCTCATCTGTCCATGAAATTCTCCAAGCAAGAATACTGGAGTGGTTTGCCATACCCTTCTTCAGGGGATCTTCCCAAACCAAGGATTAAACCAGGGCCTCCAGCATTGCAGACAGAGTCTTTACTGTTCCAGCTACCCAGGAAGCCCAAATAGTGACTATTTGCATTTCCACCTAATAACAGTTGTTAATATTAGATTCAGCACTGGAACGTGCATTATCTCATTTGATCCTCACAACAACCATATCAAAGAGAAAGCATCTACTTCCCCCTCCCTTATTTTACAGATCAGAAAACCATTTCCAAGAGGTAGTGAAACTTACACAAGTTTACACAACTAGCAAAGTGGTAGATTGTGGATTTTAACAAGTCTGATTGTAGTGATTCTGGGCTTAATCACTGCACCAACTGCTTCTGCTGCCAGGAATATTTTCAAGCCATTTCCTCCAGCATTACTCACTCCCTTCTAGTGAAGTCTGAACAAGTTGGTTAAATTAGCAAAAACTTAAAAGAGTCCTTTTGCTGAAGACAGTATGGTAGACACTATTGGGAAATCTGAAGAGGCAAAGATCCTTTGCCAAAATCTTCTTAGGGAACCAAAATACACTACATATAAGAAGCATATGGGTTCCCTGGTTCCTCCGATGGTAAAGAATCTGCCTGCAATGCAGCAGATCCTAGTTCAACCCCTGGGAGGGGAAGATCCCCTAGCAAAGGGAATGGCTACCCACTCCAGTATTCTTGCCTAGAGAATTTCATAGACAGAGGAGCCTGGCGGGCTACAGTCCATGGGGTCACAGTCAGACACGACTGAGGGACTAACACTTTCATTTTCACTTTTTTAAACAAATTAATATATATGGATATATATCTGTATTTTTAGAAGCAAAGTAGCAGCAATGTTAGTAACTGTGGTGTGCTGGGCAAATCTATCCAATGTCAGGGAAACAAATGACCATACCCAATTCTGCAGCTCTACAGAATTTAATACCCTTCAAAGAGTAGTGTGGGGAATATTGCAGACAATCCTGAAATGAGAATTAAAGCTGATTTATTTTTTTTAGATGACCAGGTTTGTTCCTTTAAAAAAAAAAAAAAGCTGATTTATATTTGTAGAATGTAGGAAACAAATCACCTTCGAGATGGAGCTATTTTTAAAGAAAAGTATTATTACCGTGAGTGAGCAAAAACCACCGAACGGACTCATCTCGCCGCTTTGTCCTCACTAATCTGCTTCTCCATTCCCCAGGTGTGCTCCGCGGCCCTGGTACTATCCACGAGGTGGTGCTGAAGCAGGTGATCATTCCCCGCTATCCGAAGCCATTCCCAGTGGAGCCATAACACCCTTGGTCTTCCCTTGCCCCCAAAATCTCGAGCTGTCACCCGACTTCTGCACGCTTAATATGCAAATCTGAACTCTGCGGGGATCGCACCGGATGCCCTGCCAATAATCTTTTTACTGATCCCTCCTGTTGGCCACCGTCACCATGCCTTAGACTCATGCCAATTCCTTTAACAGGGTTATAATAGCTCATCCTACAAAATCAGTGTAAATGTATGTGATTCATTACACGGTGTCATTCTTGAGACAAGGACACGCATAATGTAAATACACACCCAAGAGAAGATGTGGCTCCTTGAATATGTATTGGTTATTTTCTTTTTCTTTTCTTTCTTTTTTTTTTTTTTTTTTTTTTTTTTTTGAGCGTATTCGTAATCCAGAATGGTTTGAAGTCCACATTAGATGGAATTGCGTGTATCCTCAGCCTTGTCCCCTAAACTTTGGAAAGATACGTTTCCTGAGATTAAAATCACTAGCTAACGGTTTCCTGCCCCGCTTTGGCCCCTCAGCCTCTTCCTGCCTGGCTGGGGCCAGATTCGCGAGCAACTGTGTCCACAGCCCTTCCTTCTCTGTGCGAGTGGATAGCCAGATTCCGAGGTCTTGGCGGCTGGATGTAGTGCCTCTTAAACCCAGGACCTACCCCGTCCCTCCCCATCCTCCCCTCCGCCCGCCCCGCGCCGCCCTAGGAGGAGTCTAAATGTCCGCTTCCCCCGCTGAAGGGGATTGTAATGCGTAAACAGGATTAACTCTCTCTCCTCCAGCTGCGCGGATCGGCCCGCGCGCGGCCTGCGGGCCGGAGTGAGCCCCATGGGTGCGCGGAGCGCGCGGCTCTGGGAGTGGGGGATGTGGGAGCACGACACCTCGGAGCTGTCCCTGGGGTCCGCTTCCTCGCCGAGGGGGGCTGGGGACCACAGCCTGGGGAGCTGCTCCTGGGAAGCCGGGGCTGCTGGCCGCGACGGCTCGGGCTCCTAGCGGCAGCCACCGCTCCGCCACCTCCCTCTCCCTCCCCGCGCTTCCTCTCCGCCCACCGCGCTCCAGCCGCCCGGTCGCCGCCGGCTCAGTCCTCCGCCCCCCCGGAGCCGCCGCGCCCGCCCGCGCCCAGCCATGGGAGACCTGCCGGGCCTCGTGCGCCTCTCTATCGCCCTGCGCATCCAGCCGAACGACGGCCCGGTTTTCTACAAGGTGGACGGGCAGCGCTTCGGCCAGAACCGCACCATCAAGCTGCTCACGGGCTCCTCCTACAAGGTGGAGGTGAAGATTAAGCCCACCACGCTGCAGGTCGAGTGAGTGCGGGCGCGCGCCGCGGCTGACCGGCCTGTCTTGGGATACGCTGGGTGGACCGAGGCTCCCGGCACAGCCAGAGCCTCTCCCGGGCACCTCTCCCCTCGCCCGGAGGGCCCAGGAGGTTTTGTGGCGGGGGGGAGGTATGAGGTCAGCTCTCTGCTCCCTAGGTCATCTCCTTCGCTATTCTCGCTTCCCTCCACGCCTCGAAGGGTGAGGTGTTTAATACTGCAACTGGAAGCCAGGGGATCGGGGGCTTTTTCTTGTAAATTTCTCATCCTTTCTGTCCAGCCATTGATGCGGACCCTTAGGCGGCCGGGCTGGGGCGGAGGGGAGAAGCTCGCCTTGGGCTTCACCTACCGCAATTCCGGTTCATCTCCGCCGGGTTCTGCAAGACTGAAGGAGGCATAAAGGCTGAGTAATGAGGTATAAAATTGGGGGTGGCTGATTACTGGGGCTTCTTAAGGATGCTCGCCACTCATCCATCAGCCATTATGAGCCCGGAACCCCGGGGCTGGAAAAGCAAGACGGAGGGCAGCCTTGCCGGCTTAGGCCTAGTTTCCCTTGCCTGGTGTGTTTCTTTTTCTCCTGAATTGTCTGTTCAGCCTGGTGATGGGATTAGCAACATCTTACAACAAAAGGATGGTGGTGTGTGTGTATCTGTGTGTGTGTCTGTGTGTGACAGGAACTATCTCGTCTCTGCTATCAGAGGTGGTTGTATCCTGTAAACCTCAGGCTAGAAAGTCAGTGAGGAAGGTGCAGGAACTTATGGGGAAGTATCCTTTACCATGAGAGGTGGAGTCCTTTACCTCTCAGCTTCTACCTAAGCATGGTGTGAAGTCTAATGTGGAAAGAGGAAAGAAACCACCCCGTATTGTATCTACTACCATTTGCTGAGCTCGGAAGTTGGGGTGGAGAGGGCTGATATCTTAAGTCTTCCCCAGTAGACCTTAATTCAACAAAGTTGTATCTGCCAGTAGACTTTAATTCAACAAAGTTGTATTGGCCTTCTAGGTGCCAAGCTCCAGTTGAAAGACCTAGAATCAAACCTGGCTTGATTCTGATGCTCTTGGTCCATTTACTTGTCAGCATCCCCAACAGCTCCAAGCATCCATTATTCTCACATTTCCCAGTGTTCTGTGCATCTAGATATGATCTAGACTTTTCCTTCCCCATCTTTCCTGGCAAACCCTTCTACCAAGTTACCTGGTCTAGTTACCTCAGGGTAGTTCCCTCTCTATTTTTCAAGTTAATCTAAAAACAAATTTGTGTTAATGATAAAAATTTTTTTCTTGTTATACTTTAATTTTATCAAAGTGCTTCAATGCCTTAACCAGTGGTTCTCAAACCTGAATGTACATGAGAATCACCTGGAGGGCTCTTTAAAACACAGATGACTGAACCTCACCTTAAGTAGAAATAGTGAACTCTAGCACTAGAGTGGAGCTTAAGAATTTGCTTTCTGATAGATTGGCAGGTGATACTGACACTGTTGGTCCAGAGATGACACTTCAAGAACCATTACCCTAACATGAAGAAATGATGCAGTGAGAATTTTTGGTATATGCCTGGCTTGAGGAGGAGTACCCCCCAAATCATGGGACCCCTAATGTTCTGTTGTTGGAACAGAAAAAAAATTATTAGAGAACTCATTCAGTGGTTCTGAATTCTACTTGTGCATTAGAATCACCTCTGCAATGTTAAAATAAATTTACAAATGCCCAAACCACACCCCAAGCCAAGTGTTTGAGATAGGCTGGGTATAGCTAGATTTTTAAAAGTTCCACAGATGAGAAACTAAAGAGGAAGACCATTGACAGAATCTGACTTAGCCTTATACAAGTATTCTGGATGAGAATACTCATGTCAATCCAGAGAGATTAAGCAGTTGATCTAGGTTCACATGGGTTAGTTGGGAAAGACAAGCTCCCTAAAGTTTCAGAACTTTCTATCACACCACAGTGTCTCTGTTAGCCACCCCTGTATGGTTTTTGCCCAGGGTTATGGTCCACACCAGGACAGGGTGCCTAAGCTAATTTCTACCATGTATGATCAACTCAAGTCCATTGCAGGAACATTTCCATCGGTGGTGTGGTTGTCCCACTGGAACTGAAGTCTAAAGAGCCTGATGGGGACAGAATCGTATATACAGGAACATATGACACAGAAGGTGTGGCCCCAACCAAGAGTGGAGAACGGCAGCCCATCCAGATCACCATGCCGGTAAGGTCTGCTTGGGAGTGTTGGGGTATGATGCCAAAGCAAATGGAAACCATGTAAAAGAAAATAATCACCATTTTCCCTTAAGAAAGGATATAAAATCAAATATTATGAAGTGTTATATCAGCTCACAGTTTCATATATTTGTTCATAATGTCCCAGTTGTTGTTTTAGTCTCTAAGTCATGTCCAATTCTTTTGTGACCCCATGGACTATAGCCTGCCAGGTTCCTCTGTCTATGGGATTTCCCAGACAAGAATACTGGAGTAGGTTGCCATTTACTTCGCCAGAGTATCTTCCCAACTCCAGGAGCAAGCCCACATCTCCTGCATTGGCAGGCAGATTCTTTACTCCTGAGCCACCTGGGAAGCCCAGTGTCTCAGTATGGTTAATTAATCCATGCTTCTCCAGTGATCAGTTTTATAGTAATTTCTTTGTGGCAAAGATTTAATTCTCTCCCTACATTTTTGTTATCTGTTCCATTGATCTGCCTATACTTATATCACTTCTGCATTGTTTTTACAGTATATGTTTGTGTATTTTATAATTGGCCACCTTACAGAACTTGCTTACTAAAATTCTTCATTCATTGATCTTGGATTTTTCAGGTAGACAGTCATAATCTATTAATACATATAATTGTGTCATTTTCTGGGTTTTATTTTTTTCCTGCCCTTATTGCATTGGCTGATGTTTCTAGAATAATGTTTTCCACTAATAGTGATAATCCTTGTCTCCAGCATTTCACTATTAGATATACTGTTAGTTTCGAATATTTATCTTGTTAAAGCATCCTTTTTCTGGTTCATTAAAAGATAATTGGGAGATGTGTTGAATTTCATTTCATTCCTTTATCTATCTATGGAAATAATTTGAAATATTTAACTTCTCTTTATTTCTTAAAAGAAACCCTACTTAATGTCATTTATCATTTTTAATATATTATTACATTGAAAATGCTAATATTTAAGGGTTTTAATTTTTAATTTTATTGTTTTTTTGTTTGGCTGATTTATCAGCAAATATGTAAAGACTTCCTCTATATATCAGATATTGGGAGAAGAGTGGTGAACAGAATAGATATCCCTGGCTTCATAGGGCTTCTAATGTAGAGGAGGAAAACATACTTTATACAAGATTATCAATTATAAAGTAAGTAATTATTATTGTACAGAATGTACTTAAAAAGTAGTGGTACCCTTGGGACATATACCAGGGGTCTTAGGATGGCTTTCTTAAGAGCTGAGAGGAGGGAACATTTGAGGAAAAAGGAGCTACAAAGATCAACAGCTGGAGGAGAGCAAAATGTGTTTCAAGGAATGAGTAGCCCAGCATAGCTTGAGCAGACAGTGAGGTAGAGACTGACTTAAGATTAAGATGGATTTAACCCAACATTGTAAATCAACTGTATTCCAATAAAAATTTTTTTAGAAAAGATTAAGCTGGAGAGGTAAACAGAGCTCAGATGTTAGAGGGCCTGCTTATTGAATTTATCTTCATGCTTTTGGGAATCCATTGAAGGTTTGTAAGTCAACTTTGGTATGCAATTTACATACAAATTGTATGTAAATATATTAGTACACCAATTTAAACTGTACAGTAACATAGATTTTGACTAATCACCACCCCAATAAAAATATAGAACATTTCTGGTCATCCTGAAAATTTCCTCCGTGCCTATCTGTAGTCAGTGCCCCCAGTCTTAGCCACTCTGAGCTTTTTGTCTCAATAACAGTTCTAATGGTTCTAGAATTTCATGTAAATAGAATCATAGCATTGTGCCTGATTTCTTTCACTTAGCATAATGTTGTAGTATAATGGTGAAGATATACAACAATTTATTTATCCCTTTACCAATAAATGAACAGCTGGGTTATTTGCAGCCTTTGGAGTTATAAATAAAATTGCTATGAATATTTGAGTATGAGTCTTAAAGTGAGCATGTTTTCATTTCTCTTGAGTAAATACCTAAGAGGAGATTTAACAAATCACATGGTAAGTATATGTTTAACCATATAAGAAATATCCTGATTGTTGTACCATTTCATATTTTTACTAGCAATGTATAAGAATTCTAGTTACTTTACATACTTAATTATATCAGTCTTTTAAGTTTGGAAATGCAAAAGACCTACATGAGCTAAAACATTTTATTCCATGATCTATATTGTAGTCTTTAAATTGGATAGCCTAAATCTTTCAGCTTTGTTTTATTCAAAGTCATTTTGACTATTCTAGGCCCTTGGCATTGTTTTATAGATTTTAGCATGAACTTGTCAGTTTATTCTCCAGTTCTCCAAGAACTGGAATATTAATTGGATTTGCAAATTGGGCAGTTTGAAAGGATTTGACACTTTAATATTGAGTCTTCTGATACACGAATATATCTGCTTATTTAGGTTTCTTTAATTTCTCTCTGTAATGCATTACAGTGTTTCCTATACAGGTTTTATGCATATGTTGTTAAATTTTTCATTAAGTATTTCATATTTAAGCACTATTATATATGATGGTTTACTATTTATAGAAATAAAATTGTTTTTTTTCTATATTCATCTTGAGTTCTGAGGCCTTGCTAATCTCACTTGTTAATCCTAATAGTTGTTCAGGATTTTTTTTGTAGAACACTTAAGCTTTTCCATGTTTGATATAATGTCTTCTGCAAATAAACAGTTTTTCTTCTTCTTTTTCAATTCATATTCCTTTCATTTCTGTCTTGATGGCAATGCCTAGGACCTTCAGTTTGATGCTAAGTAAAATTGATGAGAGTAGACATCTTTGTTCCTTAATCACAGGAAGAAAGCATTCAGTTTTTCAACACTAAGTATGATGTTAGCTGTAGAGTTTTTTATTAATTGCCTGTTATCAGGTTAATGAAGTTCCTTTTATCACTAATTTACTGAAATTCTACTGAGAGGTTTAAAAAAATATGAATGTGTCATATGTTTTCAAATATTCTTTTCATACCTACTGGGATGATCATATAATGTCTTCTTTATTCTCTAGTAGATTTTATTGTTTATTCAATGTTGAAACAACTTTAAGTTATTGAATACTAGGATAAATACCAATTGGTCAATGGGATGCTCCCTGTATATATGACTGGATTTGATTCATTAACACTTTATTGAGGATTTTACATCTGTGTTCCTGAGAAATATTGGTCTGTGGTTTTCTTTTTTTGTATTGTCATTGTCTAGTTTTGGTATCAGAATAATAATAAAATTATTTGAAAGTTTTTCACTCTTCTGTTTTCTGGAAGAGTTTATATTATTCTTTTTTTTTTTAACTTTTTTTTCCATTTATTTTTATTAGTTGGAGGCTAATTACTTTACATCATTGCAGTGGTTTTTGTCATACATTGAAATGAATTAGCCATGGATTTACATGTATTCCCCATCCCGGTCCCCCCTCCCACCTCATATTATTCTTATTAAAATATTATTTTTATTTAATGTTGGCTAGAATTCACCAATAAAGGCGTGCATTTCATTTTGTTTAAAGGTTTTTAGTTACAAATTCAATTTCCTTCTTTGATAACAGGCTATTTAGGTTTTATTTCTTGAGTTAATTTTTGTGATTTGTCTTTGATATCATTCATTTATTTCAACTAAATTGTCAAATTTGTTGGCACGAGGCTGTTGGTAAGAACCCTGCACCATCCTTTGATGTGTTAGGATCTCTAATAATGTTCACTCATTCTTTATGTTTATAATTTGCCATTCCTCCCTTATCCCCAACCAGTCTAGCTAGAGATTTACCCATTTTATTGACTTTTTCAAAAACCCAGTTTTGTTTTCATATGCTTCACTGACCCATTTTTCTGTTTCATTGACTTCCAATCCTATCTGAATTATCTCTTTCATTTGCATTAAAATATTTTAATTTAGGTTATACACACAGAGATAGAATTTGAGTCTATAAGTTAATGTTCTTACCAAATTTGAGTTATTTTTAATTACTATTTTGCCTCAAATTCTTTTCAACTTTATTCTTTCCCTTTCTTGTAGTGCTTCAATTACACACTGGACAGTTTGGTATTATCCTACAGGTCTTTAAGGTCTTGTCCAGTTTTCTTTTATGGATCTCCAAATTAGATAATTTCTATTGATGTATACTCAAGTTCACTGTTTTTTTCATCTGCCCCTTGTTTTCTGATTTTTTTTCTATCATTATATTTTTCAGCTCTAGAATTTTTATCTGTATTTTCTATAGTTTCCATTTCTCAAGATTCCTTATCTGTTTGCCCATTTTGACCATATAGCCCTTTACCTCTTTGAGCATATTTATAATTGCTGGTCTGAAATACTTATTTGGTAAATCTAGTATCTAGCCCCGGTTAGAGCAGGAATGACTTTTTTCCTGAATATGGGTCATGCTTTCATTGCTTGTTTGATAATATTTGATTAGAAACTAAACATTATAGACGGTATATTATTGATTTTAGTTTATTTTATTCTTTTGAGGATTATTTTCTTTTTGAGTTACATTCCTGGACTGAAGCTGCAAATTCTGTCTTTCCAGCAGGACAGCAGCTGAAATCTCTGCTTAATTTTTTTTTCAACTTCCAGTTGCTGCTTTTCTAGCCTAGTCCCCTTTGTCCCAGTGGAGTTTAGCAGTCAGCTGTGGAATTGGACAGTTTACACTAAGATTTTGGTATCCATCTACCCTGAGGTTTCTCTAAATTTCCAGTTTCTCTACCAGGCCTGAGCTGTTTGCTTTGGTACTTTCAAGCCATGAAGGCTCCAACTTCTCAGGTTTGGGAATGCATTCAATTAAAAAAAAAAAAAAGGCAGCAAACTTCCAAATCTTATTCAGCATAACTTTCTCTTTCAAGAATAGATGCTTCACTTAGATGAAATCAACCCTGCTAACACCCTGATCTGGGACATCTGAGGAGCCTGGCATCTTATAGTCCATGAGGTCGTAGAAGAGTCAGACACGACTTAGCAACTAAACCACCACCAACCTCTTGAACTAGAAACAATAAACTTCTGTTGTTTGATGGGGGGAAATAGACTCTTTACTGGTTAGTCTGCTTTTTCAAGCAGGAAAAACCCCCTCCCAGCAGCCTATACGTGCGATTAGCCTGTAGAATTATGGCGGAGTCACAGTCAGATTTTGGGTCTCACCTCTTCTGCAGCTCTCTTGCTTCCAGGATTTTCTCCCTAAGTTTCCAGCTGCTCTTCCAGCCCAGGACATTCTTCTCCCTTTTCCAGTAGGTAAAACTGCTATTTTCTTCTGCCAGAACTGCCTGGGATTGGGGAGCACCCTCAGGCAAAAACCCACAGGAACGGTTCTTAATTGTTAGAGTTGAGATCCTTCAAGAGTAACTCTGATTTCTGTCTTGCTTTCAGTTGCTTTTTAAATGCATCAAATAGCTTTTGTTTACATTTTGTCAGATTTTATAATTCTCTTTGTAAGTTTCATCCAACAGTTCCACCCCACTATTATCACCATTTTAAAAAACTTTTCAATGTAGGACTTCCATTTCCTGGTAACAGTGATAAGATTTGCCAGTTGTTAAAAATCAGTCTAGTAGAAATGTGTAGATTAGATGGGGAAATGGGCAAAGGACAGAAGGTCTTCACCGGTTAACATGGGGTGTTAGAGTTAATCGCTTTATAAAATGAATTGGGCACATTTTCATAGTTTGTGTTCTGAAACTGTTTACATGGTGTATGATTTAGCTGTTATTTGAAAGTCTGGCAGAATTTCCCCATAAAAGTCAGGATCCAAAGTAAAGATATTTGGAAAGAATATCCATAACTTTCAACTTAGTCCATAAGTTTGCCTTTGGAGAGGCTTTAAAGATTTTATTGAGTCCGTTTTAGTTGGTTTTCTGAGAAAACCATCCATTTCTACAGAAACACATTTTAAAAGGTATTTTTAGACTTCTAAAAAAATATTTGAAGATCACATATCCAGTAAAGGGCTGGTGGATCAAAATAAATCTTTTATATCAAAGATCCTTCTATTCTAGTGTATCGAGAATAGCATATATATCAATAATTAGAGTTAAAGGAATGATTAACTGGAAGCAAAATTGCAAATGCTTATCAGAATTTTATTTTTGTTTATTTTTATTTTTTAAAATTTTATTGAAGTTTAGCTGATTTACAGTGTTGTGTTGATTTCTTCTGTACAGCTAAGTTACTCAGTCATATATGTTTATATATTTTCCGGAAAATCCTGGAAGACTATATGTGTGTGTATATGCATATATATATATATATATATATATATATATATATATCTTCTTTTTCATAGTCTTTTTTTTTTCTTTTTTTTTTCATAGTCTTTTCTATTATGGTTTGTCATAAAACATTGAACATAGTTCCCTGTGCTATACAGTATGACCTTGTTGTTTTTCTATCCTATATATGTAATAATTTGCCTCTGCTAATCCCAAACTTCCTTTCCTTCCCTCCCCTACTCTCTCTCCCCCTTGGCAACCACAAGTGTGTTGTCTATATCTGTGAGTCTGTTTTTGTTTCATAGATATGTTGATTTGCATAGTATTTTAGATTCCACATGTAAGTGATATTATATGGTATTTGTCTTTTTCTTTCTGACTTACTTTGCTTAGTATGATAATCTCTAGGTCTATCCAAGTTGCTACAAATGGCATTATTTCATTCTTTTTGATAGCTGAGTAATATTCCATTGTATGTATGCACCACATCTTCTTTATCCATTCATCTGTCAAAGGATATTTAGGTTGTTTCCATGTCTTGGCTAAATGGTGCTGCTTGAACATAGGGATGCATGTATCTTTTAAAACTTTACTTTTGTCTGGGCATATGCCCAGGAGTGGGATTGCTGAATCCTATGGCAACTCTATTTTTAGTTTTTGGGGGGAACCTCCATACTGTTTTCCATAGCATCTACACCAATTTACATTCCCACCAATAGTGTACAGATCTCCGCCTTCTGTCCAGCATTTGTTATTTGTAGACCTTTTAATGATAGCCATTCTGACTGGTGTGAGGTGGTACCTCATTGTAGTTTTGATTTGCATTTCTCTATTAGTGATGTTGAGCATCTTTTCATGTGCCTATTGGCCATGTATCGAATTCTAATGAGAGCTCAAAAGGCCAGTGAGCTGACTTTAAGTTGTTCATTCTTTCACTGAACTGGTGCTGAGCACTGGGTCAGATACAGAGGCAGTCACAGGAGATGAGACTGTATCCTATTCAGGTGGTCACAGAACAGGAGAGGAGACCTCCCCTCCCCACCTTCTCCCTGGAACCAGAATGGGCTGAGGGGAGCAGAGCTATAACTTCCTCTGGTTTTAGAAGGGTGTGGAGTCATACTTCCTTTGCTGTAAGTTTAAAAAGAACACCAGAGAGAACAATTAACAAACAATTTAGAACTTAGTTTAAAACTTCTTAATTGGATTTGTAAACTAAGAACATCTACATTATTTTGAATGAGACTGAAATACGGTACTTTTTTTAGTATGAGTATAATTTAGACATATCCATAAAAAGAAAGATTTTATTTTCTGGATCAGGATTGCCTGTCCAGGTACCTGCTAAAGGGCTGGAGAGCTTTTAAGTTACTCAATACCTTTGGGGTGTGTTGTGGGGAAAAGAATATCTACGCTCTAACTCAAGAATCCTGAGTTCTATCTGTAAAGCCTAGATTCTTCCATATAACTTCTACTCTAGAAGAAGCAGGTGATTGATAGTTGAATGTTCCAGCAGTGATCACATAGCATTAGGTTTGAGCATTGGCCATGCATTTGTGTTTTATATGTAGTAGGCTGATTCTCAGGAAAACATGGAAATTAGAGGTTTTCTGATTATGTCAGCAGCTCTGGCATTGAATTCAAATATTCATTCTAGTGGTGAAGCTTTCAGCTAGTTTCATCATTATCCTGTGACATTTTTAAGCTACCATTATTATGACTCAAGTTTTAAAAAGTGTAGACATACCATATTCTCACAGGCAACACTAAAACCTTGAACTTCCAGGTAAATACAGTCAGTTAAGCAGCAAGTTCCTGGATTATTAAATTTACATACTTTATCAAGGGAAACATCTGTGGTGTGGGTGCCTTAGGAAACCTCTAGAATGTCAGAATTAAAACTGGAAGTTATGAAGGTATTAGGATGTCATCTTCTTCTATAATTAACTCTGTGTTGGTCCCTCAGTTGTGTCCGACCCTTTGAAATCCCATGGACTGTAGTCTGCCAGGTTCCTCTGTCCATCAGATTCTCCAGGCAAGAATACTGGAGTGGGTTGCCGTTCCCTTCTCCAGGGGATCTTCCCAACCCAGGTCTTCTGCATTGTAGACGATTCTCTGTCATCTGAGCCATGAGAGAAGCCCCATAATTAACTGTGATCCCAGGCAAACTTAACTCAGTGGGCCTGTTTCTTTAATACAAATAGGTGAATTCTACTCTTTGATCACTAAGCCCACTGTCAGCCCTAACATGGTATAAAAATTATAAAATTACCCTTAGGGTATGATTGATACTAGTTATTTGCTGAAGAAGTCAGATTCTCAAATACTGTCATTTAGGATGACACCAACTAGGACTGAAATCCAACAAATCCATATAGGATTCCTTTCTGGTTGGGTACAGGCATGCTGAGAAGTGTGGCTATGCATCCCAGCATCTCAAGGGATTTGCATGTTTCTTTAAAAAACTGTGAAATATCAAGACAAGATTCAGAAATGTGAGCTTTTAAAGCACCAGTAATCCCTGCATTTTGATTTGGTTCATTTTCAGATTAACTTTCACATAAATACATTCTATAGTTGTAATCATTTTTAATATATATTGTCCAACTTTCTACATATTTTTAAAATTTTAATGGTAATATAAGACTCTATCACAATGTATCATGATTAGACTTACCCAGATATTAGATATATTGATTGTCCCATCATAAAAAGTGCTATAATATAAAATTTTATATATGTATATATATATATATATATATATATACTTCAATCTGAGTAAAAATATTTGGTCAAAAGAACTGAATCTTTAAGGCTGTTCTCCAATATGGCATTTTGGTGTTTTGTTTTTTTTTAAGTTGTACATACTATTTTACAATGTTACTAGCAATGAAGAAGCCTACTGACTTTATTATAATTATGACATCACTGAGATGTCATAGATTTTCTAGTTTACTTTTCACTATGTAATAGTGTAAATGTAATATGTACTAGATGTACATATTAAATGTACAAATGTAATAGATTTTCTAGTTTACTTTTCACTATCACAAGAATGAACATTTCTACATGTCAGTTTAATTTTGCTTCTTCTATAGATTGTTTTTTCATGTTTTGTCAATGCTTCTGTTGGAAATTATTTTTTTAAATCACAGACTCCTAATAAAGAAAAAAATCTGTCATATCTATCCTGTTTCTCTTACTCTTGCTTTATTTTATTTTTCATTGTATAGAAATACAATTACACTAAAATTTTTCATTTTCTATTATGATTTTTTCTTTTAAAATGAAGATGGTTATTTTTTCATAGTTAACAGTCTATTTTGGGTTTCCCATAATTTTAGATTTTATGTGATTTAACTTTCCTCTAATTCAAATTTGATTTATGTTTATACTGTACATCATTTCCAAAAGATTTAAAATGGTATTTCACATTTTATGAGTCCGAGCAATAAAGCCTAGGTCCTTAAATATAATTTCTACTCTAGAAGAAGAAGGTGATTGATTATTCCAACAATGATCATACAGCTTTTGGTTGAGCATTGGCCATGCATCTGTATTTTATCAGTGATAGGCTAATTCAATTACAGTTGAAATTAGAATTATCATTAATTGAAATTAGAAGTTTTCCTGATCAAGCAGCTGAAATGTTAAGTGAAAATTTCATTTTTGTGATGAAAGCTTTGCATATGCTTTAACACTATCCTATGACAAAACTTCTGTCAAGCTTAAATATTATACATTGCTGACACAACCACTTACATAAGTAATAAGGAAGTCTTGAGATGTCCAGGTAAACTCAATTAATCAAGTAGGTGAAGCTAGCAAGGAAAGCTGAATTAAAGGTACACCAAACAACTTCTTATAAGTCTAGGGTTATCTCAAGATAGTTTCTTAGATGTTTAAACATTGGATAAATGATGCTAGGATACTTGGCAGCCTCTGTTCTTTCCTGATGCCTTTCCTTCTTTCCTGATCAAAAAATATTTCAGATGGATTATGAGATTATCTCTAAAGCATCAAATTTGTAAAAAAATCAAAATGAAAAGAATGTATCTAAACCTAAAAGAAATGGAAGAAATCCAAAGGTAAAAAAGGAAGAAATCCAGAGATTAAAAATGGAAAACTCTTGATTACATAAATGTAGATTTCCTGTTAAATATTGTAAACAAAGTTAAATTAAATTTTCCTTAAAAGGCAATTTAAAAGGCAAATGATACTTGGTGACATGTGAAAAACTTGATAAATAACATGGATGGTTAAGCAGTGGTGCCTCGATTTACCACTGCCTGTGCAGACAATGCTGCAGCCCTGAAGCTGAACTCAGGATGTTATCAAATGCCATCTGACTTAGATTAGTGGCAGTGATCTCTTTATTCACATAATTCCAGAGGCCCTGGTACCAGGAATTTATGAATGATACCCAACTCTAAGGGCTTCCCCGGCAGCTCAGTGGTAAAGAACCTGCCTGCCAGTACAGGAGACAGGGGATGTGGGTTCCATCCCTGGGTGGGGAAGATCCCCTGGAGAAGGAAATGGCAAACCCACTCCAGTATTCTTGCCTGGGAAATCCAATGACAGAGGAGCCTGGTGGGCTACAGTCCATGGAGTCACAACAGAGTTGGGCACGACTTAGTGACTAAACACTACCACCCAAGTCTAAAAGCTCTCCACCCCACCCCCACTTCAAAGAGTATTGCTGACTTGTATTTTAATGGGACTAATTCTCCACTTAGTCCCTTCAAGGAGAGAGCCCAAAGGGAGATTCTGTCTGCATTATGATAAGTCATCACATTATTCCCCTTTTGGTTGGCCCTCTTAGACAAGAGACTGGGGGGAGTTTGGAGGAATGAGGCAAGCAATACATGAGCTTGTTGTGAGCCTGTGTTGTGCGGGAAGGTGGCCTTACACATGGATTCCCAAACATAAAATGTGTTCCTCCTGTCAACTCTTTCTAATATTTTGGCACAATCTGTTACTTCATATATAAAGAATTCTTAGAAACCAGTAAGGAAGAGAACCTTACTGGACATAGGAAATTGAAAGAGAAGGACATAGGAAATTGAAAAATAAGCAAAAAAAATAAAGAGGCAATTCACAAAGGAATGCAAATCATCAATAAATATTAAAAAAGATTTACTTTCACTATTATAAATATATATATAAATAATACAAGGCCAATTTTCACCCACAAAATTGGCCAAATATTAAAAAATAATACTACTAATTCAGTGCTAGTGTATTTCTTTATGAAATATGATTTATACTCTAAATTGATTTTGGGTTCTGCAAACTTGCTGAATTTGCTTGTTAATTGCTTCATAGTTTTTGCACACATTTTTATCGTGAATTGAAGTTTTGTTTCCCTTTTTCCCCTTCTTGCCTTAATTAGAGCCACTAATACAGTGCTGAACAGGAATAGAAGCAACTGCTTTCCTTGCCTTATTTCCATCTTATAGGGAAAGGACTCGGTTCACTTAATGTTGAAGGTGATGTTAGCTATTGTTTTTTTATTGATGGCCCTTAATCAGACTGAAGAACTTTTCTTCTATTCCTAGTTTGCTGAGAGTTTTTATTATATATATGATTATAAAATATAAGGATGGTAAAAGGTATAAATAAGGATGGTATAAGTATAAAGTATAAGGGTGTTGAATTACCACATGTTCTTTCTACATTTATTGATATGATTACATAATGTTTCTCCTTTATTTTGTTAATATGGCAGATTACATGGATTTTCAGATATTGAACCATCCCTGAGTTCTGAAGATAAACCTCCAATATAATATCCTTATTATGTATTGCTGGATTTGATTTACTAATATTTCAAGCAAATAAAATTATATGTAAGTTTTATGCATAAATCCATAAGGAATTTTTGTCTGCAACTTTCCTTTACCTGTAATATCTTGGTCAGGTTTTGGTATCAGGGTAACAGTGGCTTCACAAAATGAATTGAGAAGTATTCCTTTCTCTGTTGCGTAGAATCAGTATTTTCCCCTTAAGTGTATGAATTTATCATTGAAGCCACTGAGCCTAAAATTGTCTTCCTGGTAAGAATTTTAATTACAAATTCAATTTCTTTAGTAGTTAGAGATTTAGTGATAGTTTGTGTCTTTCAAAGAATTTGTACATTTGTATACCAAATGTATTGGTATATGTTGTTCTTTAGTCTCTAAGTTGTGGCCAACACCTGCAACCCAGTGGACTGCACCCTGCCAGGCTCCTCAGTCCTTGAGATTTCCTAAGCAAGAATACTGGAGTGGGTTGCCATTGCCGTCTCCCAGGGATCTTCCCAACGCAGGGATTGAGCCCATGTCTTCTGCATCGGCAGACAGATTTTTTACCAGTGAGCCACCAGGGAAGCCCATATTGGTATAAGGATCCTAATCTAAGGATTCCATGTTGTTACCAATATAGGATCAATAGTGATAGCATCTTTCATTCCTAATATTGGTAATTTGCTTTCTTTTTCCTGCTCAGTTTTGCTGGAACTTATCCATTTTAAAGATAGTTTTTTAAGAAGATTTTAGTTTCATCAGTTTTTCTTTACTGTTTTTTCTTTTTCTGTTTCATTGGTTTGTGCTCTTTATTGCTTTTCTTCTTCTTACTATAAGACTAGCTAAAATTAAAAGAACTGGCAATGTCAGCTTTTGGAGAGAATGTATCAATAGAACAACTGAAACTCATATTGCTGGTGGGAAAGTAAAATGGCACAATCACTTTGGAAAAGTTTAACAATTTCTTATGAAGTTAAGCATACTTATAAGACTTAGAACTTTTAGCCCTATCTATTCAGCTAAGAGAAATGGAAAATAAGGATTTACTAATAAAATTTCAAATGGTACAGGAATAGAGATGTTTGGAATCCAGTAGGAATTGGTAGGTCATACCACAGTAAAAGTCACAGATGCTAATTTATACTGAATTTGTTTACTAATGAAGTAACATCATGTCTCTATCAATATAATAAGTTGATTCTGTGCTCCTAAGTCAATGAATTTCTGCGTCACTTTATCCTTGATGAATTTCAAATGTCACTGGTGAAATTGAGTAGAATGGTGAATGGAGAGAAGTACTCTGGGGATTCTAGGTCATATGGTTGTAAGACCACCACAGAAATTGTTTAAAATAAATTCTTCAGGACTTTCTTGGTGGTACAGTGATTAAATATCTGCCTTTCAATATAGGAGACATGAGTTCAATCCCCAATCTGGGAGTATTCCATGTGTCATGGGGCAACTAAGCCCATGTGCTACAATTACTAACCCACGCTCCCGAGCCCATGAGCCACAGCTACTGAACCAGCACAACTACCGAGCCCGAGTGCTGCAACTATCATCGCCCAGAGCCTGTTGTGCCTGGAGCCTTTTCTCTTCAACAGGAGAAGCCACCGCAATGGGAAGCCCATGTACTGCAACTAGAGAGTAGACCCTGCTCTCCACAACTAGGGAAAGCCGCACAGAGTAACAAAGACCCAACACAACAGAAAAAAAATTTTCAATAAAATATTTACTGTTTATTAACAAGTCAAGATTCCTCACTTGTTACTGAGGACAACAAATGAGTCTCCTCTCCTTAGAATCTGGGTTCCCCTTCACATTGGTTGTGAAACAGAAGTGTACCAAGGCTTGTAACTTGTAAGAACACTAACGTAAATAAAATGTCCAGGTATATAGTAGAGTGTCAGTTTCAGAATACTATAGACTGGCAGGCTTAAACACCAGATATTTATTTCTCACAGTTCTGGAGGCCGGAAATCCAAGATCAAGGTGCCAGCAGACCTGGTGTCTGATGAGAACACTCTTCCTGATTCATAGACAGCTTCTTTCTTATTGTGTTCTCACATGAAGGAAGGGAGAAACAGATCATCCCTCTCATGTCTGTTTTTATAAGGGCACTAATCCTATTCATGAGGGCTCCATCTTCCCGCCGTAATTACTTCCGGAGGACCCCACTTCCAGATACTATCACTGGGGATTTAGGCTTTACCATTTGAATTTTGGGGAGATACAAACAGTCTGTAGTGGCATCCTAAAACATTCTACACATGACAATTCATAGATATTCTTCTCATTCAGGGAGAAAAAAGAAACACTGTTCAGTAGCTTGTAGCCCATTTGCTTGTACACTGGTTATCATTTTCTAGATGAAAATTAGGAAACCTAGGTTCTTGACTTGCTCCTACCACTAGCTGGCTGCACAGTACTAGAGTAACTCACTTAACCTCTCTGAATTAGTTCTTTCATCCACAAAATGGAGATGTTAAAACCAGACACAAGACTGAATGAGATAAAGGATAGTAATTGTGTATTTTAAAAAAGAGAGCTATTAAATGCACAGAATTATCCTGTGTATCACTGGGGAGCTTGCCTGGGTAAATTTTCCTTGGAAGGCACAGATGGGTTGGGAGTGGGTAGAAAGCTATGTAGTTGTTTCTGTTCTTCAAAAGCAATGTCCGTTTTGAAGACCCCATCTGTTCTCAGCCAGAACAGAAGAAATCCCGAGTTAGGTAGAGATGGCTAGGAAATAGAGCTCCAGAAGGAAGAATAGAAAGAGCACTTATGAGAAGTTAAAACAATTAAGATGTGGGAGAGGAAAATATATGCCTAGTCAGCAGCAGTTTAGTTTACTATAACATGACCTTGAGTCCAACATTAATAAAAGAAACAAAATAGAATCTTTAGCTGTGACTTGCTGTCAACATATTTCTGTTTTGGTTTACTGTGTTGCTGAGAATTCTTGGATGGAGACTGTCTTAGTTGTAAGGTTACCCAGATGTTAAGTGTAGTGCCTTAGGGCTTCTGTTTTTGTTTATTGCCTGTGGTCATAATCATCTTTGTTTGTTTTTGTGGCTAACTTTTATTTATATCTATTTCCAAAAAGGCCTCAGTATTGTTTCTCCCACTTACCTAATCTTGTTTCAAGCTGCTCCTGCAAAAGTTTAGTTGGTGTTTATAAAATATTTTTAGAACTTAATTCAGTTGCACTTAAAATGTACAGTATCCTACGTTGGTCAAAAATAATACTAAGTCATCTCAGTGATTTGTAAAATGAGATATCAGTTTATTATTACCACTTAAGGGTGGTATTATAAACAAAGTTGTATCATACTTCATACTATGTATCCTTAATAGATTTTATTAAATCCCTAGGGTTTGAGGGATATTTGTATTAATTTTTCAGGGGTGATAGATCCATCTCACCATTTAAAATATTCTTTCTGCTTATAAAAGTAACATATTTATTGCAGAAAATCTAAGTAGAAAGCTAGAAAAAGTTTACTTAGGGAATTCTTGTTAATATTTTTCCATGTTCTTTTCTCTATACATCTAGTATATTTGAGCTCATTTTCATCCATCTTTTTTCTGTTAACATTGTTTTAATCATCTTCTGTCATCATTAAAACTAAATTCCTGGGCTTCCCTGGTGGCTCAGTGTTAAAAACCCACCTGCCAATGCAGAAGACACAGTTTCAATCCCTGATGCGGAAAGATTCGACATGCCACTGGGCATCTGAGCCTGTGTGCCTGTCTCTAGAGCCCATCGACCACCACTGCTGAGCCCATGCACTGCAACTCCTGAAGGCCGCGTGCCCCAGAGCACATGCTCCCCAACAAACAGCCACCGCAGTAAGAAGTTCGGGCACCACAGCCAAAGCACAGCCCCCACTCACAACCACGGAAAAGCCTTCACGACAGTGAAGACCCAGCACAGCCAAAACTAAATGAATAATAAATTAAAAAAAAAAAAAACCCGAAATTTCTGTTTAGTGGTTATACATATTCAGAGTACAGATATACCACCATTTTTCATAATACTTTCCTAAAGTTTTAGGTTTAAACTGCTTCTGGTATTTGAAAATGTTTGCTGAGTTGATAGGTGAACAAGTTACAAAACTCTGAAAGTTTGTATTTCTTTAATTACTAATACTACTACATTTGAATATTTTTCAGAGTTAACCAATTTTTTTAATGAACTGTTCAGTTTTATCCGAATGTTCTTAGTAGTTCTTAACATATTTTATGTTAAGGATATTAGCTCTTTGGTTAAACTTGTAAATATAATTTGGCTTAACATTTTTTTCTGATTATGAAAGTAAAATTTGATCATTAAAGTACCAATAAGTACATAGAAGAAAATGAAACTTATTCCATCAGCATTTACATGTATATTTTTTTTTTTTATTGGCTGCACTGGGTCTTCGTTGCTGCATGCAGGCTTTCTCTAGTTGCGGAGAGTGGGGGCTCCTCTCTAGTTGTGCACCGGCTTCTCACTGCTATGCCTCCTCTTGTTGCAGAGCCTAGGGTCTAGGCGCATGGGCTTCAGTAGTTGTGGCCCCTGGCTCAGTAGTCGCTTCTCACAGGCTCTAGAGCACAGGCTCATTAGCTGTGGCATATGGGCTTAGTTGCTCCACAATATGTGGATCTTCCTGGACCAGGGACCGATCTCGTGTCCCTACACTGGCAGGAGGATTCTTAACCACTGGACCACCAGGAAAGTCCTGTATAATTTTAATGAAATTAATGCTAGACAGTCTTATTGGTTCTCTGCTTAGTTCAGGTAACAATACAGAATAATGGAAAATTTTTATTTAAATATTTACATTTAGAATTGTTACATAGTATTCCACTATATAGATATGCCATAATGAATTAAGGATGGAAATTTATAATTCAGTTTTTCACTATTCTGAACACTGTGATGTCAAGATAAATTATAAATGAAATTGCTATACCCAAGTATGTTCACAGCTTTCAGTTCAGTTCAGTTCAGTCGCTCGGTCTTGTCCAACTCTGTGACCCCATGAATCGCAGGATGCCAGGCCTCCCTGTCCATCACCAACTCCCAGAGTTTAATCAAACTCATGTCCATCGAGTCGGTGATGCCATCCAGCCATCTCATCCTCTGTCGTCCCCTTCTCCTCCTGCCCCCAATCCCTCCCAGCATCAGGGTCTTTTCCAATGAGTCAACTCTTCGCATGAGGTGGCCAAAGTATTGGAGTTTCATCTTCAGTGTCAGTCCTTCCAGAGACAAATTACCCTTCCAAAAGGCTATGTAATTCAGTTCCCACTGGCAGGGTTAAGAATACCTGTCTCCTTGTTGCTCATTAAAAATCAATATTTATAATTTTTAATCAACTTTGTTGCATATTTACATATAATAAATATACCCATTTTAAGTATACTGATCAATGAGTTTTAACAAACACATACATGTGCTCTTGTAACCACCACCCCAATCAAGATGTAAAATGTTTCCGTTACCTGCAAAAAGTTGCCTCTGGCACATTTTCATCAATCATCTATCCCCTCCTCCTACCTCAGGTAACCGAGGTAACCACAGATATTTCCTCCCAGCATAGATTATATTCTGGGGCTTCCCTGATGGCTCAGCAGGTCAAGAATCCACCTGCAATGCAGGACACACAAGAGATGCAGATTAAATCCCTGAGTCAGGGAGATCCCCTGGAGTAGGAACTGGCAACCCACTCCAGTATTCTTGCCTGGAAAACTCCATGGACAGAGGAGCCTGGCATTCTATCACTATAAACTACATAGATATACATATATATGTACATAAATATATGGTACATATATGTACATATAGTACATATATTCTTTGGGGGTCTGGATTCTTTTGCTCAGCATGTCTTTTTTTTTTTTTTCCCCCAGCATGTCTTTGAAATCCAACCTTATTGCTGCCTGAATCAGTATGTTCTATTTTATTGTTAAGTAAAAAGTCTTTTTATATTAGTAGATATACCAAAATGTGTCTATCAGCAGGTAAATGCTGAAACATTTGGGTTGATTCCAGTCTAGGGCTTTTGTGAATAAAGCTGCATATTTGTGCACAGGTCTTTAAGTCATGACTTTCTATAAAGAGAGACTTCATTTTCTTAGCTGAGAGAAGATTTGTGGACTCGAGGTACATCATCCACTGTTACAAGTCAAGCAAATTTTCCAAAGGCAAGCCAAATCTTGTTTTGGGATCAGATTAACAAGATGAGGCAATGGTGCAGGATATAATTTTGAAAGCATCTTGGAAAGCTATCTGGGAAGCACCTGATCACCCTTCCCCTGTGGCAGCCGCTAGCAGAAGGCTCCTATTGCTCACTGCCCTCCCCCCTCCACGTCTTCTGGCTCCTGACAAGTCTAAGAACCCTGCTAAGTCAGTCCGTGTCTCCTCCCATGACAAGGGAGGGTCAGAGGAGAAAATAACAGCAGGCATCATGCTGTTTAATGCCAGGTCCCCTAAATAGCTCCAGGAGACGGTGGCAGGGTCAGGCTACCCCGCAGGCCACTTGAGCCCCTGCCCAGCGGCCTCTAGGGTATTCTGTACCCTCTTCTCAGCTACATGAGAATTGTGTGCTCATGACTCTGGAGAATTCTGTGCAGTGTTTTCAGGGCCTGTCTTCTGGTAGAAGGTAGCAGATTTCTTGAGAGCAAGGAGCATCCCTTATACAAATTTTTCTATGTGTAAGTCACACAGTAGATATTCAGCTATGGCTTTGGATAATGTATAATCAAAACCTGAGGCATGGGCATGGCTTATAAACACTCAATAGTACTTGAAAGTTAGCATCTTTAACAAGCAAATGCTTTCAATAAAATAGGTTTTCGTGGAGTTGAAATTAATGATGAGAGGGCAGTTGTATATTATGTTTAGTCATGTTGGACACACGTTATTTTGTACAACTGTTTTATTAAACAGAAACCAAAAGCAATCATTAAACACCATTTCTTCTCTTCTCTTCCCAATCTCCCTTCTGTGGCAAGCTCTGAAATTCTGAGATTCTAAGAGTGGTTTCCAGAACTTCAATTTAGGAAACATACACATTTGGAGAGTTATTTTTATGAAGGCAATATCATAGCAAATGCAATAAGTGTAATGGGAATGTGATTTTATAGAGAAATAAATGACTTACAGATAGCTTTTCAGGAAAATCTCTCTTGTAATAAAGGAAGATCATTCATTACAGTAAAAGGCCTAAGCTTTTATCACAGGAGCCCGGAGTGATTATACTGGTTACTGAAACGTGAGGGGCAGAGTGTGGGGAGGAGGAGAGTTAGTCATTGCGAACCTCTTGGTGCAGGAATCTGTTCTTGCAGCAGTCCACATGGTCAGGTCACAATGTTCCTGTAAACCTCCAACAAGATGAATGTTACTCTCTGTTCTGCAACATTTTACCTCTATATGACTAGAAAAGTGTTTTACTCTTTAAAAGTCAGAACCTTGAAAACGGGCTATCCTGTGTATTTCAGGTAACATTCTTACCTTGAAGCAAAAACAATAGAATGGGAAGGTTAAAGTAAAAGAAACAGCTCTAATATGGAGTCAGATTTGTTCTTCCCTATTACGAACATCAGCTTTTGTCTATTGCTGGTGGCAGAATGAGTTTTTGATGGAGTGTGTTTCTCTTCCCTCAGTTCACTGACATTGGGACCTTCGAGACAATGTGGCAGGTCAAGTTCTACAATTACCACAAGCGAGATCACTGCCAGTGGGGAAGTCCCTTCTCCGTCATTGAGTATGAATGCAAGCCCAACGAGACCCGCAGTCTCATGTGGGTGAATAAGGAGTCCTTCCTCTGAAGATAGCACTTTCTGATGCTGCTGGACAGTCTCTTCAGAGATCCACTTTTAGATAACCCAGCACAAGGCTTCACCGAGGCACACCAAACCATTGCCAGTGTCCTGTCTGGTGCCAAGGACCCACTAGCCCTGATCATTTTTGAAAGTGTAATTCCCCTCTGATGCAATATCCCTGACACAAAAGATTGTGATGTTCCCTGCCCAAGAGGCTCTCTTTCTGTATTCTGTATTGATATCCCTGCCTCCAATTGTTCTTGGTCACCCTGGTGACCTCTTGGAGGAGCTTCGTGGAATCTGCAGGCCCTGTCCCGCACTTAACTTCTCCACTGATGACTGTGCTGTTCCGTTTCCAAGTTGAGTGCTTCCCTCTTTTTTGTTAAATGTTAAAATAAAAAATAACAATGTGCGTGGGTTCCATCCCAAGTATGCTATGGTAACATGTAACTTGCAATGTTTTCCAACTCTCAACGCAGGCTTTGTGAAAATGTGATGCAAACTGCAGTCAATGAGACTCAAGTGTTGTGCTTTCTATAAACAGCTTGGCTTTTTCAGGGAAGGATAATGACAGAAGAAAAGGACAAATGTTTGAGTATTTGTAACTTATTAGAACTCAAGTGATGTATTATGCTGTGGCCTAGAGGAAGTAGGAAAGAGCCTTGTGTGGACTACTGCTGAGGTGACCAAAAGTGACAAGGTTACCTTTCTGGAAAGTGATTGTGGTGTCCAAACAGGCATACTGATGGCCTCCCTACTTTCCCCTTCACTCGAACTTTGTAAAACTGTGTATGGAAATGTAATCAACTTTTGATATTTCTTAATAAAGACATTGAAAATCATCCTTGACTTACTTTCTTAGTTTGGGCAATATCTGTTCAGCAGGTCGACCTCTGCTTCAGGTCAGCTCTACTAAGACTGTTCCCAAGTCCAAAGTGGTACTGCTCACTGCGTGACAGGTCAATAAATCAAGAGACGATGTGTCGGGGGTCAAAGAATAGAACTTGATTTGGAAAGCCAGCAACCCAAGAAGATGGTGGACTAGTGTCCCAAAGAACCATCTTACCTGAATTGAATTCAGGCATCCTTCAGAATACTAAAAAGGGAGGCTGCTGCTGCTGCTACTGCTAAGTCGCTTCAGTCGTGTCCGACTCTGTGCGACCCCATAGACGGCAGCCCACCAGGCTCCCCTGTCTCTGGGATTCTCCAGGCAAGAACACTGCAGTGGGTTGCCATTCCCTTCTCCAATTCATGAAAGTTAAAAGTGAAAATGAAGTCATTCATTCGTGGCCAACTCTTCGCGACCCCGTGGACTGCAGCCTACCAGGCTCCTCCGTCCATGGGATTTTCCAGGCAAGAGTACTGGAGTGGGTTGCCACTGTCTTCTCCACAAAAGGGAGGAAATGTGGCTGATTGTTGCAAACTTCTTAATGTCGGAGTCGTTTTTCTTGCAGCTGTCTGCATAGGTCAGGTCATGATGTTCCTGTGAACTTCCAACAAGACAAATGTTACTCTATCTTTTGCAACCTTATAATCTATGATTAGAAAAATGAGAAACTTTTAAAGGCCAGAGCCTTGAGAATGGGCTATCCTGTGTATTTCAGACTATAGGCAATATTCTTTTACGAAAGGTATAGAGCCAGCATGACAAGGCACTGACAACAGAACACAAAGATTAGAGCTAAAGGGATAGATCCAATATGAAGTCAAGTTTATTTTTCTCTGTTACAAGAGCCTGGGGGATGTTGCAAGGCCAGGGGGATATACCTGGAGGAGAATTAGCACACTTAACTCATAGATCAATTCTGACCATTACACACAGAATACTCCACCTGGCTCCAACAAAGCAAACGCAGGCTTGAGTTCTTGGTGAACAATCACAAAATGTCCCTCCCCCTCTCCATTCCTTCTTCCAGGGTGGCCAGTCCCCCATCAGCCAGCGATGTAGCTGAGCTCTTTGAGGATGTGGCTCTGTAACTGCATGTGTCCATCAAGGTAGAGGCCTCCTTGCCTGCTCCTAGACACTGCAAGATACCTGGCACAAAGCCAGTACTCCATGCAGATTGAGGATAAATCTCTAAAAAGCAAAGAAATATGCTCTTGAAAAGTAACTTAATGGAACTTCTCTGGCTGTCCAGTGGTTAAGACTCTGTGTTTCTAATGCAGGAGAGCTTGGGTCTGATCCCTGGTCGGGGAACTGGGATCCCACATGCCATGCAGTGTGGCCAAAAATTTTTTTTAATATATATATTTGCACATAGATGAGGGAGAAAAGAAAATTACCACAATATTGTTGGTAACAATATTGTAATGTTCACTTGGGAAGCACAAATCCTACTGGGTTGGAAAAAGTTAGTTGGGGATTTGTTTCTTGCTGCCTGTGAACCTTCCATGTAAGAATGAAAAGTGAAACTGAAAGTCACTCAGTCGTGTCTGACTCTATGCAGTCCTTGGAATTCTCCAGGCCAGAAGACTGGAGTGGGGAGCCTTTCCCTTCTCCAGGGGATCTTCCCAACCCAGTGACTGAATCCAGGTCTCCCACATTGCAGGCGGATTCTTTACCAGCTGAGCCACAAGGGAAGCCAAGAATACTGGAGTGGGTAGGCTATGCCTTCTCCAGGGGATCTTCCCAACCCAGAAGTTGAACCAGGGTCTCCTGCATTGCAGGCAGATTCTTTATTGCCTGAGCTATCAGGGAAGCCTGGGACTGTTGTAGAAATGAATTTGGAAGACTGGCCCCAGAACCTCTGCACCTGTAAGTCACTTACCTGCAGTGAGGCTGGACTGCCAGCAGGGCACAGCAATGCCTTGGATTTGGGCTAATCGTGAGTGGTACTAAAAGAGAGGAGTATGCTTCTCAATCCGCTTGTTTTTCAAAAATGATAGTGTCTATTACAACTGCTGCTACATGTTAGCATTAATCCATCCCTAATTACTGTATTTTAAAAGTTAACACTTGACTTCAAACATTGAGATATTTAAAGTAATAGATTTGCTACAGGCAGAGGCTTAAGTTTTCTTCCAGAATATCCAGGGGAAATGCAGAGTTATTAGAAGGTAGAGTAAATGTGAAAACTACATATCTTAGCCTGTTGAAACATTTGCTGAGTAAGTATTCTCATTTGGGAAACAAGCTAGTGACTCATTCATCAGAGCCTTAGTATTTGTTTTGAGAGTTAGAAGCAATATCGTGACTTTGGTCATTTTCCATTTTTTTTTTTTTTTTTTTTTAACTAGAGGTTTCCATTTTTGAGCTTGGAATGACTTAAGGTAGGCCTGGGGGAAATATGGCGCATATCACTGGACACACCCTCCCACCAAAGAGAGAGAAGATGAACTCTGACCCAGAAGCTGGAGGGTCCAAGTCCTAGAGACATGCTAGGTGGGTTTCAGTGCTCACCATATTCTGCTTGTGGCTAAAATGAGTTGGCTAGTGGAATTCTAATGCACATTAAGATTCATGGTTTATACCTCTACTCTGTACCCCTTATTTTTTTTTAAGAATGTGTGTGTGTGTGTGTTTCCCTTGAGGCTAGGAGGTAAGGTTGAATCAAGGGAGGTGAGGAGGGGATGAAGATGAAGTAAACAGGAAATCTTAACAGCTAATCTGCCACGTTAAGTGATCTCTCCTGGCATCTCCTGTTCTACTTATGATTGGACTCAAGCCCAGTCTCTCTGGCTACTTCTCGGCATAGCTCTCCTCCTACTCCTAAATTCAAGTGCTCAGCTATATCAAGCTGCTGAGTTGTAACTTTGCCCCTAGACCATCTGGAAGGGCTATTTTTATACAAGTTGTGGCCATGTCTCTCTACTTCTAAGCATCGGATGGTTACCCAGAAGCTTGAGGAACTAGGCCATCCTTCTAATTACTATGATGACTGAAACACTTTGGAACAGGTGGAAGAGTAGAAATGCCTTTAATTTCTATTTTGTGACACCTTGCTTATTAAGAAGTCACTTATCTAGCCACCTAAACCATCCAGAATCCCAGTTGAGAACAGAAAATATGCCAAAAAGTGAAGATCTCCATCACAGACATCACAAAGTCCAGTCACTAAAGGCTTAGGTCTTCTCTCAAGACCTCATGACTCATATCTTAAAGACAGTTCTAATTTATAGGGTGGCCTGGTCTCTGGCTCTTAGAAAATTGGGAGCAGAGTAACTAGAGGAAAGATGGCAATTTGTAGGTCAATATACTGAAAATGATTTTTTCACAGAGAGAGGACAAAGAGAAAAAATATTGAAAGAAGGTAAGTCAAAAAGCATAATAGATAGGGACATAATTCTGAATTAAACAATAGTTTCTGTGGATATCAATAAAAATTGTTATACAGAATCATGACTCTGATTTATTTAGGAAGGTGATCCATTATCTTCAGAAATGTTACATCATGACCCAGTGTTTTAAGAGTTCAGTCTGGAGCCAAGATGCCTCAATTCACAACCTGACTCAGCCTCTTATTCGCTGTGTGATCTTAGGCAAGTCACTTAATATCTCTTTGCTTCCATTTTCTCAGTTGGAAAATGGAGATAATAACAGTATTTACCTTAAAGAAAGAGTTGTTGTGAAGATTAAGTAAGTTAATGCATATAAAATTAACTGATGGACACATACATTATTACTTGGTGTGTTTGGGCCCAGTCATATTCAACAGTTTGCGACCCATTGGACTGTAGCCTGCCAGACTCCTCTGTCCATGAGATGTTATTTAAAAAGACAGGGAAAAAATACATTTTCAACTAAAACCATTAAAATGCAAAGAGAAAAACTGAAGGTGTTTAAAAAGATGCATGGATAATGGTCAAAGTTTGTGCTTCGATTTTATATAAAACATGAAGAAGGAGAAGGAGAGAAAGAAGAAGGAGGAGAAGAGGAAGAAAGAGACGGGGAAGAGGAAGAAGAGGGAAAGGAGAGGAGGAAAAGGAGAAGTAGAAGAAGGAAAAGGAGAAGAATGCATGTAAAGACAATATTTTTAATTATTTAAAAACAAATAGTTTGAATCAGAATATTTTCAGATATATTAGGGAAAGACTTTCTCCACCAACAGGTTTCATAGAGTCTCTTTTACAAAGAGCCAGTTCTTAATAATATGTAAACATCAGGACTGAATCAGAAAACTTAAAACCAGGGAAAGGTCAAAACTGATGTCAAAAGTTCTGTTTGTTATTTCTTTTAATCCTCCCAACAGCTCTGTGAGGCAGGCAGCACGTCAAATCCCTGTTTTTTAGGGGAAAAAAAGTCTCAGATGTTGAAAAATAAGGCTCGAGTTTAAACAGATGGTTTTATAAGAAACTATTTGTTCCTCAGTTTTCTCATTTGTGAAATGGTGACATTACTATCCACTTCCTGAAGTGTGTTAGGATTAAATAATATGTCACATGCAAAACACCTTCCTTCTGACACATTGTATTTAAAATGACTTCATCATATGCCCACATTCCTGCAGTGTTTATTTTTTTAAACTGGTGGTTTTGCCTTCCTTCACTTGCAGTCTACTAGGTCAATGCCTTTCCCTCAAAAAATTACTGTGGATTGATGAAATCTATATAGATGACTCTAAATTATTGTCAGTAAGTAGAAGTATTCCATTCCTAGAAACTCTGTATTTAGTTAGAAACTTACAGCTCTCTACAAACAGATTACTTGGAGAGAAACTTTACTCTTGGAAGTCATAGGAACTACTGTTAGAGCATTAGATAAGACTAATTCCATATTTTCTTAGCAAGTATGGTATTTATTTGGTATTAGTACCAAATAAAAGTATGGTATTTTATTTACTGACAAGTGAAAAATATGGCAATATTTTGGCCCCAGTCTCGTGCTAGAACAGCAATCCTGACAGGCACTCCAGCCTCTGGCCATGTGGATCTCTGATTCTCCTTCAGATAGTCAGAGCTGGTTCAGTTTCCTTGGCCCCACACAGCCTGTACCCTCTGCTTGGAATGCGCTGCTCCATTTTCTACCTAGCAGATGCCTTGGAGTGCCAACTTAAATGTCATCTCAGCAATGAAGTCTTTCCTGACTCCTCTAAAATGTTGAATCCAGAATTCTTCTGAAATCGTGTTTATTCAAATGTTTTCTTTGATGACCCCATTTCTGAAAACTGTCACCAGCTCCCATCTAACTTCTGCTTTTCTGAAGTTCCCTGGATGACTTCCATGTATTCTGACTAACTCGGTGAAAATGAGCTGACTCAATAAAAAAGCGATGAGATTCTAGAAAGAGCTAGCTGGCTGGCTGATTGGCTGAAAAAAAAGAAAAAAAAAAACAGCAAGAAGTTTGGGATTTATTAGCCTTTAACAGATTAGTTCTGCTCCCTTTAAAGCAGACTGAAAGTAGGCAAGTGGATGAGAAAGGAAAAGCATCTGAGTTTTCTGTCCGACATTTCTTAAAGTGAATATGCCTTTTCATGTTAGTATCATTAATGATGACAGGATTAAGGTGCGTGGTTCTTGGAAAGAGTCTATTTATGTCCGGATCGTCATTTTGTGCCGCCCACCAAGTGTTTATAACTCTTTGCTATCTAGGCACATGACAGGATTGCACTCTCATGATGGGGGTAGGGCCATGTGAGAGGAGTTCAGGTCAATGAGTCGTGAGCAGAAATGACATGAGTCACCTCCAGGCTGAAATAGCCAACTGTCTGCACAATATCCAGCAGAGCTCTCTTTCCTTCACCACGGCAACTGGCCACTTTCAAGATGGTCCATCATCCTGCATCCTGACGTGAGAAGACATGGAGCAGAACCCTAGTCAACCTTTATTGGACCTGGAGCATAAATGAGAAATAAACTGTTCTCACTAAACCTTTATTGTGAAAAAGTTGAAACAGAAAATGGAAAGACCTGGACAACAAAGACAGACAGCAAAAATCCACATACCCATCACCTGGACTTTGTAATTAACATTTTGCTATGATTACTTTATCACTTATCTATCTATCCATCCATCCTTCCATCCTTGCATGCATCTTTCTATGCTGTATCAGTCCCTCTTTTTGGAGGGGGGAAGAATGAGAAACTATTGCAAAACACTGCTGAGATTAGGTGGTTGTTTATTATCACAACATAGTCCAGGCTTTCCTTGCCTACATCTGCAGAGCCCTGGCCAGCTACTCTCTCTTTCTGTTGAAGATGCTGTGTTAGTGGCAACCTCACTCCTTGCTTGAAGAAGAATTTAAAATGTTAAAATTACTTGACAAGAATATTGTTTGAATGTTCAGAAAAATTCAACATTAAGCATAGGAGCATTGTGAATTTCTCAAAGCTGAAATAGCTGTTTTTTTTCCTTTGGTTTATCAGTCATTTTCTCTTACCAAAAAACATATATATATATATATATATATATATATATATATATATATATACAGAGAGAGAGAGATTCTATAATACCAATATTTTTTCCTTAAGCTCAAAGCCTGGTTGGAATCTTGATTTTCTGACAGTTTATTCTTTATGCTTGTATTTTGTCATGGAGTAAGAGTGTATCGGTATATGAGTGTGCGGGATATCCCCCCAAATTTAGATGATAACAACTTGAAATTGAATGAGTATGATCACACTGACAGTTCATTTTCAGAAGTCTCATGACTCTGGCCTAATGATTTCAGAGTCATGTGAGTTACACTCAAAAGAACAGGTATGATGGGTGTAACTTTAAATCATCAAGTTCCCATTACAAGAATGTTTTTCCTGAGCTAAGTAGCTCTTGCTCGTCTGAGTAGGAGGGAGTAACTGAGCCCACTTGCCTGGGAAGACAGCCTAAGAACCCACTTAGAACTTGAGATCGTGAGCATTTGTCCTCATCCTATAGAAATAATCTAACCTTGGATGAAGGGATGACAATTCCCTTTAAATATTGCACACAGGTTATCTTTTTTAGCTTTTCTACGGAGCTTATTAACCATTTCCTGTTTCTTTTTTTTTAATGTGATTAAGACCTTAAAATAAACCTTGGATATTCAAAGGGAGTGTCTTGGGTGATAGAATTGTTCTGTTTCTTGTTAGTGGTGATACTTGCTGGCTCAGATGTAAAGCATCTGCCCGAAATGCGGGAGACCCGGGTTTGATCCCTGGGTTGGGAAGATCCCCGGGAGAAGGAAATGGCAACCCATTCCAGTACTCTTGCCTAGAATATTCCATGGATGGAGGAGCCTGGTGGGCTACAGTCCATGGGGTTGCAAAGGGTCGGACATGACTGAGCGACTTCACTTTCACTTTCTTTTCATAAAGGTGTTAAAACTCATAGAACTGAATGTAAGACACATGCACATACACATAAACAGAGTTAGTTTTACTGTATGTTTACTTTTTAAAAACCTGAACACACTGATACAAAAAGGCCCAGGAGATTAGAAATCAAGCTGTCAAGGTCAAACCATCTCTACAAAGCATCAGGGAATAAAATCCCAGAGCGCAGTCCCCTGAACAGACTTCCAATGGGTTGCTATCAGGGCAGTCCTCTCCTCTTTCCTTCATTTATATAAATCCTTCCGGAAAACTGACAAGTGCAATGTTTCTCATAAACCAGCAGAGAAGAGTTCAATGTTTTTCACAGATGAGCTACTGATCCTCTGTGTGTCTTCATCGAGGCTGGCATCCTGAGACTAAAGATCTGGCCACCCCTGAGAAGGCAGAATCTAGCAAATATGGGTCAGAGAAGTACCTAAATCAGAAACTGGGTTAGCTTCAGTGGATCTGAGGAAATCAGAGTCTGTAGAGCTGAGAAGGGGTTCACCGGAAGGAAAGTCACAGGAATGAGAAGTCAAGGTTAGTCTAGGCAGATCCATGTGGCTGAGCTTGCGGGGACCGGACTCTGGAAGAACTGGAGCTCTGCCCCCACTGAACATCTGCTGCTGGAAGACCCGCCTGCACACAGGTGCTTAACTCGTGTCCACCTCCTGTCTCTGCAAGGGGTTTGCAGTCTTGGCTTTTTGCTTTGGCCAATGTGGTCCTTGGCAGTTCCACATTGCCTAGAACCTGGGAATCTTTTCAGAGCTCATTTATCTCAGGAGGGAAATTGCCTGAGCAGACTTGAAGGCAGGGGTGGGAGCCACCTGCTGAAGACACCAGGGAGCATTTGGCAGGGTGGGTGGGGAAAGGAGGCAGAACAGAGGGAGGGGGCTGGGAGCGCTCCCACTCTCTCCCTCCCGCCTGCATCTGGTGCCCCAGGAGCTGCTCTTGAGCAATGCCTCTCCAATGAGCTGGCGTGAACTTGTACTTGTTCCTCCCTGAGGGAATAAGGGAAGACAGGCTGAAAGCCACTAAAATGTTTGGAGAACATCCAAAGGGAAGCTTTTCACAAATGCAACATATTAATGAAAACAGCTTGGGTCTGGCTAAATAGTGACTCTTGGAACAAAACAAACAGATGGGAGTTGACGACAATTGTTCTGAAAGAGAAACAGTCCAGCCCTTGTGCAGAGAGCCTGATGCTTCTTGAGAATCTTCAGGGAATTCACTGCACTGTGTCTTTCTCCAGCTTACACTGATATCCATTTATTCTCAGGAGTACCAACAACCACCACGTCAAGGGAACTCCTATGGGCATAAGCACAATCTCCAATGTATGCCATCTCCAGGAACAAAGATTCTTTGCTTTTACTGTTTATCAAATTATTTGCTTTGCATTCTGGGGGTTGGTCTCTCATAGGTCATCGGAATGATCTCAGATGCTTGTTAAAATGTAGATTCCTGAGCTCTACATTTTCAGGACTGCCAAATTAAGTGGACTCTCTGGGAGGAGATCCAAAGTATCTGAATGGTGTTTACCAAGAAGGAGGGGGTTGGGGAAGGATGGAGTGGGAGGTTGAGGTTAGCAGATGTAAGCTTTTATATATAGAATGGATAAACAACAAGGTCCTACCACATAGTACAGAGGACTACATTCAGTATCCTATGATAAACCATAATGGAAAAGAATATTTTTAAAAGAATGTGTGTATATATATATATAAATGAATCACCTTGCTGTTTAGCAAAGTGTACAGAAATTAAACAACACTGTAAGTCAACTGTACTTCAGCTTTAAAAAAGCACCTTCATGATCCTTATCTCAAAGTTTAGAAACCATTGCCCTAGGTCTTTTGATGGTAGTCCTTCTCTTTAATGTACAGTTGTTCTTTCAACAAACATTCATGTGCCACTACTCTGTAGGACAGGAAATGAAAAGAGTACTGCAATAGATGTTTGAGTTGCTCATTGCCAGGTAATTACAGTTAGATGTGGTAAATGCTATGCTGGAAAGTGATATAAAACACACGAAAGGATAGAGGAGGAGCCTGCAAGGGTTGGAAGGCAGCTTCGTAGATGGTGTTTGAACTACATCTTGACCAATGAGAAGACACCCTTCAGGAGGATGAGAGAAAGTACATTTGAGGCATAGAGAAGGTATGACAGGGTATGGGCAGGTGAAGGCATATGATCCACTCTGTAAGAAGGGATTCTGGGCGTCTGGAGCACAGGGGATAGTGGGGGAGGAAAGAGGCCTAGACCTGACCACGAGTGTGCATAGACGCTGAGCAGCTTTGGCTTTCCTCTAAAGAAAATGGGAGCTGGGAGAATACTTGAAGCATAAGGTAACAGGATGGTATGCCTGGTATAGAGTGAGCTCCCTGTTTGGTGCAGGGAGGGGAGTAGAGAAGCATCCATATTGGTGAGAGGTGAGGAGGCCAAACTGAGACAAGAGCATGTGGGGGCAGAGAGGTCTCTGAAGGGGGAGTTAAGGGTCTGTGAGAATACAGAGAGCGCTTAGACCACATGGTGGAGAGGCAGAGGGATTGTAGCTCTACCTCTAAGGGAATGAAGTCCACATAGATTCGGTAGAAGAGATATGAAAATGGCCAGTTGGAGTCTAGAACCTCATCCGAGGGAAGGCAGTTTCAATGCCCACATAACTCTTTCAGCCAGCCTAACACTGGCGCTTGTGAGCAAACTGTCAAGTCTGGGCCCTTTAGTGAGTTTCTGCTGTGCTGTGGAATAAGTTTAAAGGTATCTGTTAAGTCGAACGACTAGGTTCTACTGTATAGCACAGGAAACTACCTTTAATACCCTGAGCAAAAGCATAATGGAAAAGAATGTTTAAAAAGAATGTATGTATATGTATGACTGAATCACAGCAGAAATGAACACGGCATTGTAAATCAACTTCCTCAATAAAAAGATATCTGGTAAGTGGTAAAATCACCCCATAATATTTAGTTTGATTTCATTTCTGTTTTTAAAAACTAAGGGCAGGTAGATAGATTGGGAGAGAGAGAGAAACAAGGAGAAAGAGACAGGTCAGAGCTGGAGGAAATACATAATAAAGGCAGGCTACTATTAATAACGATGAGCAGTGGAGTTGGGACAGGGAACAGAAGAACCCTTGACAATTTATTCTGAATTCTTGTACATTTTCTTTTTTTTTTTCCATTTATTTTTATTAGTTGGAGGCTAATTACTTTACATCATTACAGTCGTTTTTGTCATACATTGAAATGAATTAGCCATGGATTTACATGTATTCCCCATCCCGGTCCCCCCTCCCACCTCCCTCTCCACTCGATCCCTCTGGGTCTTCCCAGTGCACCAGGCCCGAGCACTTGTCTCATGCACCCAACCTGGGCTGGTGATCTGTTTCACGCACATTTTCAACTAGTCCTAAACCATGAGGTCTGTGGACATAGGTTTTTGTCTCTTTTTTACAGCAATTTTTAGAAAGATGCTTACACATCTTCTTGGCTGCCACTAGGTGGTACTAGTGGCAGGACAGATTGGATGGCCTTGAAGCTTCTTGGGCACATCCATGACACCCGTATATGGATCTAACTTCTAATTTCAAAGAGTGAAACAAATTAAGGCACCAATTACTAGAGCTCAGGGCTGCAAGCCCTTAGACTTCCTTTTTATTCCTCCTTCAGGTGTGAGAAGAGGATTTTCTGTTTAATTGGTATCAAAATATTTTCAAGTAAAACAATGTTCTTTCCATATCAGTCTAAGTTGTACACAGTTGTGTTCACATACATTTAGTTCATTTCCAGATCACCACCTTGCAAAGATACCCCCAAGTCAAATCTTCATCAGGTGCATAAAAATAATCGAACTCTTCTCTGTGATGCGACTGCCTCACCTGAGGTTCCCTCATTCCAAGACCAGGCCTCTCTTTCCATCCACTTACCCTAATTCTCATGGACAGTCACATCTTCCATCACCTCAATTGATGCGGGCAGGAGATAGAAACGTTACACTTATCTTCTTTCTCCATCCCTTGATAATGCAGCATGTGTCATTTCAGTGCTGGGAGATTTCCCTTTTCTGCATGACTTCTTTCCTATCCCAAGTGGTCTGAACTAGCTAATGTGTTGTCCTTTGTTCTAAAGCAATGAAAAGTGAAAGTGCTAGTCACTCAATCATGTCTGACTCCTTGCAACCCCCATCAGGCTCCTCAGTCCATGGAATTCTCCAGGCAAGAATACTGGAGTGGGTAGCCATTTCCTTCTCCAAGGCATTTTCCTGACCCAGGGATGGAACTTGGATCTCCTGCATTGCAGACAGAGTCTCTACCATCTGAGCTACCAGGGAAATATTTCATTCCAAAACCACCAATCCTGCAAGATGGCATAGTCTAGCAGGACACAATGAAAATAGCCATGTGCTCTCTTTGGGATACCAATGAGGCCAGCCTGGCGCACAGAAGCAACCCAGTCCCAAAGGTTGCAATGCCAAGAGGTGTCTGCAGTGGCTCTGGCGTGGCTAAGGCATGCTCCCAGTTGTAATCCCCACAGGACCTGGCATGATTCCTCATTGCCTTACCCCTAACCCCACCCCATCCCTCGAGCAGAGGCACCGTGCTGAGTTGATCTCTGGATAAAACCCAAGAAGAAGGTCACCAAGGTTACAGAATTATACTTGACACTCCCTGTGTGGCCGGTTGAGCCACAGATAAATACCAGAAGGGAGAGTCAGGAACATTCCATGCAAAGGACACTGGATATTAAATGAATATTAGCCACCATCCAAATAATGGACTTCCTAGATGGCACAGTGATAAAGAAGCCACCTGCAGTGCAGGTTCTATCCATGGGTTGGGAAGATCCTCTGGAGGAGGAAATGGCAACCCATTCCAGTATTCTTGCCTGGAAAATCCCATAAACAGAGGAGCCACGAGGGCCACAGTCCATCAGGCTGTAAAGAGTTGGACACAGCCGAGTACACATACATGCAAGGTTTTCTTCTGCTTTTCTTTTGAACTCGTGCTGTTTTCCCGAACCTCATACAAAGAAAGGCAATGCCAAAGAACGTTCAAACTACCACACAACTGCATTCATCTCACACACTAGCAAAGTAAAGCTCAAAATACTCCAAGCCAGGTTTCAGCAGTATGTGTACTGTGAACTTCCAGATGTTCAAGCTGGATTTAGAAATGGCAGAGGAACCAGAGATCAAATTGCCAACATCCGTTGGATCACCAAAAAAGCAAGAGAGTTCCAGAACAACATCTACTTCTGCTTTATTGACTACATCAAAGCCTTTGATTGGGTGGACCACAACAAACTGGAAAATTCTTAAAGAGATGGGAATACCAGACCACCTGACCTACCTCCTGAGAAATCTGTACGCAGGTCAGGAAGCAACAGTTAGAAATGGACATGGAACAACAGACTGGTTCCAAATAGAGAAAGGAGTACATCAAGGCTGTATATTGTCACCCTGCATATTTAACTTTTATGCGGAGTACATCCTGTGAAATGCTGGGCCAGATAAAGCACAAGCTGGAATCACAATTGCCGGAAGAAATATCAATAACCTCAGATACGCAGATGACACCACCCTTATGACAGAAAGTGAAGAAGAACTAAAGAGCCTCCTGATGAAAGTGAAAGAGGAGAGTGAAAAAGTTGGCTTAAAACTCAACATTTAGAAAACTAAGATCATGGCATCCAGTCCCATCACTTCATGGCAAATAGATGGGGAAACAATGGAAACAGAGAGAGGTTTTATTTTGGGGGGCTCCAAAATCACTGCAGATGGTGACTGCAGCCATGAAATTAAAAGACACTTACTCCTTCGGAGAAAAGTTATGACCAACCTAGACAGAATATTAAAATGCAGAGACATTAGTTTGCCAACAAAGGTCCATCTAGTCAGAGCTATGGTTTTTCCAGTAGTCATGTATGGATGTGAGAGTTGGACTATAAGGAAAGCTGAGCGCTGAAGAATTGATGCTTTTGAACTGAGGTGTTGGAGAAGACTCTTGAGAGTCCCTTGGACTGCAAGGAGATCCAACCAGTCAATCCTAAAGGAAATCAGTCCTGAAAATTCATTGGAAGGACTGATGCTGAAGCTGAAACTCCAATACTTTGGCCACCTGATTTAAAGAACTAACTCATTTGAAAAGACCCTGATGCTGGGAAAGATTGAAGGCAGGAGGATAAGGGGACAACAGAGGATGAGATGGTTGACTGGCATCACCAACTCTATGGACATGAGTTTGAGTAGGCTCCGTGAGTTGGTGATGGACAGGGAATGGACAGGGTGATGTCCTGGTGGTGATGGATAGGGATGGAGAGGAATGCAGCCTGGCATGCTGCAGTCCATAGGGTCACAAAGAGTTGGACACAACTGAGTGACTGAACAGAACTGATGCTAGGTATTTCATATATCTCGTCTCATTTGATTTCCTCAAGCATCCTGTAAGTTAGCACTATTGCTCCATTTTACAGACGTAGAAAGTTTCAAGTGACAAGCTCGGGTTTATCTATTTTCGAAATTCGTCTTCTTAATCCTTATACTGTTCTGACGCTAGTGAAGGGCTCTTGTTGTTTAGAGATCTGTTTACACCACATTTGACAGACTACTGAGAACCCTTAGTCTTCCTCCTCCTAACCCTGTAGTTCACTATCCTCTCCAAGACGGGAGGAAAGATCTAGGCAGAAAGTGAATGTAAACATCCACATGCTTTGTAATGATATACACTTTTTATTCTTTGCATACACTTTTTCATTACACACTTTTAAAAGATAAAGACTATGCTTTTCAGTTACTTCTTGTCTTTCCTTGGAACCTCCCAATATGCTCCACCCATAACAGTTTTTTTTTTAAATACTGTGCTGCTTCAGGGACTGACTGACCTCTTGTTCACATCTGGAGTCAGGAAGGTTAGGGATGGGATACAACCCAAGGCTTGTGATTTTCTGTGGGTCAAGATTATTTTTACCGTCTGTTTCCTCTGGCCATGAATCCTTGAAAATGAAGTGTCATTTGGTTTCCAAACTGAAATATTTCATCCCATTTTTTAAAGATGAGCTTAATTTTATTACTTTAAGAGAAACTTATCAAATGAGATTGGTTGAAAGAAGTAAACAAGAATAAATCTACCATCACCACCACAGTCTCTTTCTTAGGAACTTAGAGCTGGAGCTTGTTTTCATGATATAATTAGTCAGGGACTTCTGTGGCTTAATTTAAAAGCCCGGAGTATAATCACCTTTCTTTTTTTTTTTTTTTTTTTTTTAAAACAGTTTTCTTCTCTGCTACCCCTGGATGAACCTGTCTCTGCTTTTCCAAATTCAATGATGTCACGTCATCAGGGAGCAAATTCGAGATGGTACAATTCCCATCAGCTATTAGCTGGAGAGCGCTTTCCATCCCCAAGGTCTAAGCTCAGTTCTAAAGGGCATGTTTTCTTTTCAGCAAATGTGGTTATCCCTATTAACAGTGATGGGTGTTACATGTGAATGTGCAGAAGACTCTGTACCCCTAAGTTTTTCCCAAATGTGAATTTCATGAGGCCAAATTAAACACAGTTTGGCTCTTTGGCTCTCTCCTCCTCTGTGTTCAGATAAATGTTGATACTCGAATAAGACTCTCGGTGATGAAATGCCAACACATGTGGCTTCTGCATCTGTCATCTAGAGGATGTGCCTTTAAAAATGGATTCCTTTCTTTGTTTAATCCTTGGCCTGGTAAACCATTGTAACCCTGCAAGGGAAGCGAGGTGAGGAGATATTTCTAAACAGTCTTTCTCTGCCCTGACATCAAACAACTTGTGCCAGTGATGAGATATACCCAGCACCTGTTCTGAAATGCCTGCACCCTACGCTACCTCCATTGATTCGATCAGTATCAGATACTCTGACGTCATGAAGTGAAAAATCGGCATTAAAAATAATCAACTGAAATACGAATAACAAACTGTTCAAGAGAAGGCAGCCAGTTCTGGAGGACTGACTCCACTTGCTTAGAAGTGTGTACCAATGCCAAATAAGCCGAAATAAGAGGCAGCCTTGTTTGTGTAGTAGTTAATAGGCCCCAGAGGGGAAAGGGACAGCTCAATGAAACAAACTTGCCTACTTTTTTTCTTAGGTTCTTTACTCTGTTTCACCTAACTCATGATTTAGAAAGGTCTCTAAAATGTGGTGGTTGTAAGAACATCAAAGGGCCAAGGATCTTAAAATATATGTTAACAACTTTGATCTTGTGGCCTATAAAGCTATCTATGGAAGCAATGGCATTTCATGTGTGTTTAAACTCAGTAATTTCTGCATGAGAAGGCCTTTACTGACATTTGTAAACTCTTTGCCAGAAAAAGTGCGGAAAATAATAGGATTAATAGTGAGCCAAAGACTTCCATTTCTTCTGAAATTATTTTTAAGGATGTAAACAACTTACCCTCTTCTTTGCTGGTGTTAACCTACAAAACACAAAAAGTCAACTGGTGGTTACTTTTTCCTGACTCTTGGCCTCAATTCCTGGATCAGGAGATAATACAAAGCAGTTCAACTGGTTTTGCCTTGCTTGAGAAACTAAAATGAAAATCTCAGGAGTTATTTATTTTAACCCGCAAATAGGAAAGAAAGTGGTCTGTCAGAAAAAGTCATAAAGACAATTTTACAAATGTGTGGACCTTTTTAACTTTGTACCAATCTAAAAAAATAAAAATGTTTTTTTTAGAAAATATTTTTTATTGTGTTTTTTTTTTTTTTTTAATGGGTCTCTCTAGTTGCAACCGGACCCTTTAGGTTTTAATTCTCATCTTTCAGCTACTGGCATGCCATAATCTAGTCTAGGGAATGACTGCCTAAATTACTACATCCATAAATATATTCTAGTGGAAAACATTTGCAAGGCTTATTTTCAGAAGTACACTGAAGTACCTTGACTTTGACTCCTAGCTCATAATACCAAATTCAATTCTATTTTTCTGTATCATAGTCAACAATTTCTAGGTGTTATTTTAAACATAGCAACTCCAAAAGTAAGACAGAAGAGTTAAATGGGTGCTACATAAACCAATCTTGAAGTTCATTATGGAAAAAGAAATACCTAGTGATGGTGACCTCCATTTTTCGTACCAACACTGATGACCAAGCAACCTCTGGTATTTACTCTTGGCTAAGATAAGTGATATTTTTGAAAACAAAATTTGGACAAATGTATGTTTTTCTGACTTGTGACACATTTGATCTCTTTCTGTTTTTTAAATGTCATAAATCAGACTCTAGTTGTCAGAGTTTTAGCTTTTGAAGAAGAAATAGCATAAGGTGTTTATTGATCAAAGCTAACTGAGTCGAAGCCATAATGGCTAATTTTGGCTCATTCCTCAGTTCAGTTCTGTTCAGTCGCTCAGTCGTGTCCGACTCTTTGCGACTCCATGAATCGCAGCACGCCAGGCCTCCCTGTCCATCACCAACTCCCGGAGCTTACTCAAACTCATGTCCATCGAGTCGGTGATGCCATCCAGCCATCTCATCCTCTGTCGTCCCCTTCTCCTCCTGCCCCCAATCCCTCCCAGCATCAGGGTCTTTTCCAATGAGTCAGCTCTTCTCATGAGGTGGCCAAAGTAAGTATTGGAGTTTCAGCCATAGCATCACTCCTTCCAATGAACACCCAGGACTTATCTTTAGGATGGACTGGTTGGATCTCCTTGCAGTCCAAGGGACTCTCAAGAGCCTTCTCCAACACCAGAGTTCAAAAGCATCAATTCTTTGGCTCTCAGCTTTCTTCACAGTCCAACTCTCACATCCATATATGACCACTGGAAAAACCATAGCCTTGACTAGATGGACCTTTGTTGGCTCATTCCTAGGACTCTTCTAACTACAAATTTCTTGGTTAAACGACTAAACGTGATTTGTTAACTGAAAGTCTGAATAAGCCATTGTGTATATATTGTGTTATCAATTATAAAGCCTTCTATTCTAGTTGGGCTTCCCTGGTGGCTCAGAGGATAAAGAATCTGCCTGCAATGCAGGAGACCCAGGTTCGATCCCTGGGTTGGGAAGATCTCCTGGAGTAACCCACTCCAGTATTCTTGCCTAGAGAATCCCATGGACAAAGGAGCCCAGCAGGTTACAGTCTGTATGGTTGCAAGAGTCAGACATGACTGACTTGACTTCACTTCTATACTAGTCACTGGTTGATCACTGAGAGGGGTATCTGTGTTTCAGTCAATAAATCTTTACTGAGTGCCCTATAAACACTCACAGAAGAAGAGATTATAAAATAATCTGCGAACTACATTACAAATTACAATGTTGAGACAAAATAAAAGTAAAAACACAATAAATGTATAAATCCCTTATCAGCTTAAGGAGAAAAATCTTTTATCTTCCTTGTTCCTTTTGATCTTTACTTTTTTTTACTAAATTCCATTTTAAATCTATTTATAGGAATAATTTGAAATTTACTAAGTAAATTTAGATCTCAGACTTGGAAGTGTTAGTACGACCAACACATGATTTGTGATTGCAGGTCCTGGAAACAGCTAACATCTTTGAGAGTCTCAGGAGGACACCCAAACCACTCTCCCTCAACTCTATCAACCTAAATAGAAGCAGAAATGTTTGTATATATGACGAATGAGTCTCTTCTTAAGTTGTAGACACATAAAGCTCTGATTCCAACCTCCTGGGTTCCCTTTTCTGGCTGGGTGACTTCTTCCACATATCCTCAGGGTAAGTTGCTTGGTCTCATGGAATCTTCATCTCCCTGCCTGTTAGAGGGGGAGGAAGCATGATAATGCTTTTACCACAGGGTGTTGGTAAAAATTAATGACTATTTATAATATACTCCATTAACATCCTCAGGTAATTCATAACACAGAATTTATAAGGCACTTGATCACTGCTTAAAGTTTTAAAAACTGTCCTTGGTTTTTCAAGTCAAGAAAAAAATGTAACAAATCTTTATACTTCAAACAGTAGGATTAAGTGTAGGAACATTTGGCTTCCCTAGGAACAATTATTTTCCTGAGGTGAAAAATATTAGCAAGCTACAAAAGCTTATTTCCTCAGCTTTAGACTATGAATAGAGTAGCTTTCATTTGTAGTTGATAAAAGTCAAAGGAAGAAGGGTTTTTTTTTTTTTTTTTTTTTAAATAAAACCCACTTTAATAGCTGCCATCTTTGGGGATGTTTTCCACTCCTCACTATTGAAAAGGAATTGGTTCATCTATTTTATAGTGATTTAATTTTAGCACTTAAAGGAAACCCAAGGGGTCATTTCCTGGTTGCCATCTCCTGCCTGAAATAATGCTATTGAACACCGACCCTGCACCTGCTTGGGGCTTCCCTGTAGCTCAGATGGTAAAGAATCCCCCTGCAATGCAGGAGACCCCAGTTCGAGCCCTGGGCGGGGAAGATCCTCTGGAGAAAAGAATGGGAACACACTCCAGTATTCTTCTCTGGAGAATTCTATGGACAGAGGAGACTGGCAGGGTACAGTCCATGGGGTCGCAAAGAGTTGGACACAACTGAGAGACTAACACTACTACCTCTGCAAAGCCACAGTCTCATATTACAGATGAGGAAACTGAGGCTTGGTGAACTTAAATAACAAAGCAGAGTGAAACTCATGGCCCTGGACAGTCCATGCTCTTTCCACAACCCCAAAAAGCTGCCTCCATGAGGTTATACCTAAAGTTCGCCCCCCCCAACCCATTCGGCACGATGTGTGTCTCTTCCCTTTTTCTCACCTCTCTCCAAACTTAAAAATTGAACTAAGATATTCTAACAGAACTTCAATCCCATTCCTAGAGGGCTCAAAAGCATTCTCAAATCATTTGATAAGTTATTTTGAAAGATAGGTAGTTTAAAATAACTTTTAAAAGACACTTTTATAAAGTTTTATGGAAGAGGGGAAAAGCTACCTTTATCCCTTCTTGAGAATTTACTTAGTTCACTCAGTAATTTGCTTATGCCAAATCAAAATGCATGTTATATTATCAAAACCTTTAAACCTTCTACTGAAGCATAATATACATTTAGAAGTGAAGTACATTTAATTTCTGAAATGTTTAAAATCCATCCCATCTTTACCTAGTGAAGACAAGATGCCATTTCACATCTCAGAGAAATGTACCTAAGTAACAATGAACTCTAATAATGTATAAATTAGCTCATATTCCTAACAGTGCTTTGAAAGGTTAAGCTCATTATTTAAATTAAGGCATTACTGGTAAAGGATTATAATTATGATGATCATTCAAATGATAATGGATTTTCTGATGCCTTTAGACAGCAGGTAAGACAAGATAAAGATAATAAAAAAACTATAGATACCCTACACACTATCACTATCTTTAATGACTAACAATAAATACAATGTATGAATATGCATGAAATCTACCTCCACAAAAATTACGGATTGTTGGAATGATAGGGCCTTAAAGTCCAGAAGTACCTAAGAATTTGAATAGCGATTGAACGAAGTCAATTTGAAGTAGATATTTATCTTTATCCTTTCATTTTGACTCATATTCCTATTTAACATTCACTGATAATTAAATGGATGGAGATCCCTTATCAAACTCACATTAATCACTATTCTAAGCTGGTAAATATCAGACTCCCGATTATGGAGGCTCAGTGATGCTCCTGGGCTGGGAACATATATTCATTGAAATATTACCAATAAACAGAAGTCTTTTATAGTAGTTAATTGCATTCCTCTTATCTCTAGACACTGAATCAACTCAGCCCTACCTTTAACTTAAATAGGAGGACATAGGCACCAGATATCCTGCCCTATGCCAAGCTCAAATTAAACAAAAACAAAATAGCCTTTTCCCCTACACCTTGGAAGACTGGCTTGGACTTAATCCCATTCTCAATGTCTGTTGTGGCAGGTACAACAGCTGAGCAGCCTTCTGGGTACCAGTCTCAGCTGCACAGGTCCCTTCTGGTCCTGGGGCTCTGGCCCCATTAGTAGAAAACCCCGAGGAGATTCCCTGAGGGCCTGAATTCAGCTTTTGTCTGCCTGGCAAAAAAACAAAATTCTTCTCTAAAAATTCCCCTAAGATTTTCCCCAGGGAGTAACATATGACACTAAATCAACTCAGTTTGAAGGACAAGTTAGCTAGATGAGAAAGAAAATAATGTTCCATAAATTTAGTGACTGAAACCTCCGAGTTTAACCTGCTATCAGAAGTTGATTAATTATACTCATAGCACTAAATTATGGCTACAATATTTCAGGGAAAAAAATCATATTTTTAAAAAGTTTCAAATGTAAATGCAGGTATTTAAAAGAAAATAATACTTTTTTATTTAAGAACTTTGTTGAGAGTAGCTTATTTATGAAATGAACAGTCCAATATAATGGCATTTAAATCATTTGATTTTCTAACTTCTCTTTAGAATTGAAATTTTTACAGTTTAAGTTCTCCCCAAAATTTATTGAGATAGAGATAAATTTAAAGGTCTTCATTTTATAGACATTATATGGTCCCAGAACTTATAAAATAAAACAAATAACCAATTTAAAAAAGAAGTTGTAGGGTGAGGGGTATAGAGAAATCAGAATTGATCCATTGGTCTCATAATACATTCTCCTGCTAAATCAGACAGGAATTCTAGGTCAGCAGATAAAAAGCTATTCCAATTTCCCTCATAAATGCTTGCTGTCACTTTAACAAATCCCATGGTGAGCAAGTGCTTTCAGGTATCCAAAACCAATGATAAAGAACAAGGGGTCATTATCTACATAGAAACACTGTACTTTTGGTACAATTAACTAAAAAAATAAAATTCACAAAGCAACTAAAAACAGGTAAACAGAAAGTCTGTATGAATCCATTTCAGACATGAAGTCTCTTGACTAATTCAAAAAGTTCTGGTCTTCTCTGTCCTTCCAACATTTACTCGATCTCTTTGACTTACCTAGTTACATAACTGATTCTGTGACTTGTAAACAAACAGCCGCATTGCTTGACAATTCTGGATCTGTGGGTTTGTACTGCTGTTTCCCTGTGGAGGTTGAGAGCTGCATAATGATTTATTCTTCCCCGCCCCTGCCTTCTTTTCCTATTTTGCTCCCCCCTCTTTTTTTTTTTTTTTTTTGTCAAAGTAGGTTAAAAAAAAAAAATCCATGTGAACTGGGTGTAAGAACAAACCCTGGTGCTATAAGATTGAGGCCACCAATTTAAATACCCTAGGCGCAAGAAATGCAAAATGTGAGGGTCTCATACTCAGATGAGCTTCCCAGAAGGAGATTACTAATAGTCTTTTTCAGCATCTCCTGGACTCCAAACCATGTGCATTTGTATAAGGCAGCTTTGATTTCCCTAGTTTCCCACGCATGAAGCTCTCAGAGCTTCAAAGAGAGCTCTGCATGCAAGAGATACATGGGGGTGTAGTTCAGGAGGAGAATGTGGGTGAATTAACATTCAAGTCTGTTCTTTAATTCCTGTGCTATGTTCCAGTGGTGTGCCCCAGTTATAACACTGACTGCCAGCAAATTAGAAGCTTTCTATTTTGGTAATTAGACTTAATCAATTACCTGGAATTAAAACACACCTAATTCCACCATAAAGAAGTGAAATTTTAGATTGGATCCTAGGTCATGGATTCAGTTTATTTTTGATAGTGTAGATTAAGTACAGTTTATACTACAGTATGTGTGCCAGGCACACACTGGTACTTTGTGTCACTGATGGAATCTTCAGGAAACATTTTCATTGCATAATGATTTAATGCAGATAAAATAAATACAGAATAATTGAGAATTTTGTTTTTTAAAAATCTAGAAATTTATGCAGGTTGAAGTGAAGGAAGACAACAGGACCTTTAACTACCTTAAGTGAATACATGAAATTTTAACTAATTCTCCTTTTGTGTGTGCTATTTTTAGGAGACACAAAATATTTATTTCTAAATATTTTCAAACTGTTTCCTCTCCCATTTATCACCTGCTCTTCTAGTAGTATGGGCTTTGTAAATTATTTCTATGCCAAAGATTCTCTTGGGACATTAGAGTCTAATCTACTAGTAGACTTTTTCCTTAAAAAAGCTTCAGGAAATACTTTATTAGCTGAATCAGGGCAGAGATAAACATCTTTTGAAACTGCAAAAGCCTTCTTTGAATGCTGTCTTTGGAAGTTTAGTCTTTTTCCATGAATGTGATCAATGGATATTTAGTGATCAATGGATATTTGATGAGTTCTTCATTAATTTATTTTTAATTTTATACCATTTTCTAAAGGTTGCCTTCCAACAGTGCTCTTTATAAGAAATGTACCTCTATCCCTTTTAAAAATCATTTTGTCATAGGAACTTTTTTTTCTATCAGTATATTCTCAAGCTTTAGTTTTTAAAAATATTTTCATGTGTGTATCCTGAATAAGAATGCCTGGATTCTCTCTGACTTCAATTCATGTGATCCTGGTTGAAATGAAAGTGGCAGGTCTCAATTTTGCAGCCACTGAAATGAGATTCTGAGGAGAAATAGTTGCTGAGCCCAAGAAATGAAGAGGAGCCTCTTTGTTTCTCTCGGAGGCTGCAGTTGGAGCTTGCTGGGCTTTGTTCTGGCAGGTTCACAAAGTCTGTTAGGAACAATGGAAGCACAGACCTTTAGAACTGGAAGGAATGATGAATAGCCCTCATCTAGTCTAAACTCTTCATGTTAGAGATGTGAAAATGCATTCCAGATGGGGATTGTGATGTTTTCTACTTTTCTTTTTCTGAAGCCATTTTTTTCCACTTATTTTTATTAATTGCAGGCTAATTACTTTACATTATTGTAGTGGTTTTTGCCATACACTGACATGAATCAGCCACGGATTTACATGTGTTTCCCCATCCAGATCCCCCCTCCTGCCTCCCTCCCCATCCCATCCCTCTGGGTCTTCCCAGTGCACCAGCCCTGAGCACTTGTCTCATGCATCCAACCTGGGCTGGTGATCTGTTTCACCCTTGATAGTATACTTGTTTCAATGCTGTTCTCTCAGAACATCCCACCCTCACCTTCTCCCACAGAGTCCAAAAGTCTGTTCTGTACATCTGTGTCTCTTTTTCTGTTTTGCATATAGGGTTATCGTTACCATCTTTTAAAATTCCATATATATGCATTAGTATACTGTATTGGTCTTTATCTTTCTGGCTAACTTCACTCTGTATAATGGGCTCCAGTTTCATCCATCTCATTAGAACTGATTCAAATGAATTCTTTTTAATGGCTGAGTAATATTCCATGGTGTATATGTACCACAGCTTCCTCATCCATTCGTCTGCTGATGGGCATCTAGGTTGCTTCCATGTCCTGGCTATTATAAACAGTGCTGCGATGAACACTGGGGTACACGTGTCTCTTTCAGATCTGGTTTCCTCGGTGTGTATGCCCAGGAGTTGGATTGCTGGGTAATTTGAACAATATTTATACCCTGCTAAAGCACATGGAACCCAAAATTTGTTGTGATTACTCCATCCACATGGTGGAGGAATTGGAGGGAAGGGGAATTTTGCTTTCCTGAAAAAATTAAGCAAATACTGAGCAAAATGTAGGACAAAACTTAAGGACCTGGGTCTTACGGACACCAACTTCCATATCAATATGATTTAATAAATAATGAATCACTCTCTGATTTACCTTATATAATCACAAACTCCAAGGATGAAATATAAAAAATAAATCAGTATTATGGAGGACTGAAGCAAGGAAACCATGGCTGGGTCTAAAATGAAAACAAGATGGTTTAAAAATTCACTTTCTTTCTTCATATGTCTACTTCCTGTGTATCTTAGAAACACATTTATTCACTTTATAAACAAGGTTGTAATTTTTTTAAGCTTGCTGTTACATATGATTAATAAGTAGAAACACTAGTTGAGAAGACAAGGGAGAGGATTACATTTCTGCCATTTCTACACAATAACCTGAAGCATTCCAAATAAGAAAAAAGTTATGAATGTTTCCAAATGTCTCCATGATTTGACTATTTTTACAAAGTCAAAGAAATTAGATCATTTTCTTTTCCTTTATCTCAACTTCTGGGCTTGCTCTCTGACAGACTGGTGGCTCAAGTCATTGGTAGCTTTAGTATGGCCTCTGGGATGATTTTTTACGAATTGGGAATTGACTTTTGTTTAAATATGGTTCTTGGGCCTATGGTTGGGGCCCTGGAGCCAATGTTATCAGAGCTCTCCAAAGCCTAGTGAATATAAAGAGTTGGTGAGGCAGACTTAAAGGTTGCCGGAGTTGGGGGAAGAATGAGGGAAGAGATAGGGAGTTTGGGACGGACATATACATATTTCTATATCCAAATGGATAACCAACAAGGTCCTACTGTATAGTACAAGGAACTCTGCTCAATATTATATGGCAGCCTGGATAGCAGGGGAGTTTGGTGGAGGATGGAAACATGTTCTATGTATGACTGCGTCCCTTTGCTGTCCACTTGAAACTATCACATTGTTAACAGCTACATGTGAGTTTCTCTACTGCGTCTGACTCTTTGCCACCCCACGGACTACAGCCCACTGCAGCCCACTGTCTTCCACCATGCTCCTCTGTGGAATTCTCCAGGCTAGAATGCTGGAGTGGGTTGCCATTCTCTTCTCCAGGAGATCTTCCCCACCCAAAGATCAAATCTGTCTCCCACTTTGCAAGCAGATTCTTTACTGCCTGAACCATCAGGGAACAGCTATGCCCCAATATACAATAAAAAGTGAAAAGAAAAGAGCTGGTGAGGGAACTAGTTACAAAACAGCAAGATTCTATTTTATTTTTAACTTTTATAGTAGTATAGTTGATTTACAATGTTATTTTCTACTGTACAGCAAAGTACATTATTTATATATACATATATCACCACTAATTTTAGATTCTTTTCCCATATAGGTCATTACAGAGTACTGTAGAGTTCCCTGTGCTATATAGTAGGTCCTTATTAGTTACCTGTTTTATATAAAGTAGTATGTGTGTACATATATATATATATATATATATATATATATATATGTCAATCCTAATCTCCCAATTCAGCACCCCCTTTCCCCTCGGTAACAATAAATTGGTGGCTCAAACGGTAAAGAAGCTGCCTGTGATGCAGGAAACCCAGGTTCAATCCCTGTGTTGGGAAGATCCCTTGAAGAAGGGAAATTTGTTTTCTACATCTTTAACCCTACTTCTGTTTTGTAAATAAGTTCATTTGCACCATTTTTTTTTTTAGATTCCACATATAAGCAACATCATATATGTTTTTCTCTAATTTCACTAGTATGACAGCCTCTAGGTCCATCAATGGTGCTGCAAACAGCATTATTTCATTATTTTTCATGGCTGAGTAATATTCCATTCTCTCTTTCTTTGTGTCTCCCTTCCCCTCCACACCATGTATGTGTGTATACAGGCTTCCCTGTTAGTTCAGTGGTAAAGAATCTGCTACCAATGCAGGAGACACAGGTTTAGTTCTCATGTTGGGAAGAGTCCCTGTAAAATAGAGTTTCAACCCACTCCAGTATTCTTGCTGGAAAATGCCATGGACAGAGGAACCTGGTAGGCTACTAACCATGAGGTCACAGAGAGCTAGACATGACTGAGTGACTAACACACACACACACACACACACACACATGTATATATATATATCACATCTTCTTTATTCATTGGTTGATGGATATTTAGCTTATTTCCATGTCTTGGCTATTGTAAACAGTCCTGCAATGAAACTGCAGTGCATGTATCCTTTTGGATTATGGTTTTCTCCAGATATATGTCCAGGAGTGGGCTTGCTGGATCATATGGTAGTTCTATTTCTAGTTTTTTCAGGAACCTCCATACTGTTCTCCATAATGATTGTACCAATTTACATTTCCACCAATATTGGAAGGTTTTCTTTTCTTGATGACACCGTCTCTAGCATCTATATCCTATTTTATTTTAAAAAGAAAATCAAATATATAAAAATGATGCATGTGTTCATACAGACACACACAGTCACACAGGAATACACCATGGTTATACACCAAACAGCAGTATAACACAGCGGTGAAAAGCTTGAGTTTGGAATCACACCGATCTGAGTTCTACTTCCAGGCCCAGCACTTAATCTCTACTCTTCTTAGATGCATGAAATAATTTTCAGTCAACTAAAAAGATTTAAAAATATATGAGTTTCAAAGTGCTTAAATTTGGGTCTTTATGAATTGTTCATACCCATCCCCATGCTCCTCCAGTAATACCTATGATTCTCTATGCCCTGCTAACCAGTCAAGCTCAGATTCCTCTTTGCTTCTCCAACAGCCAATGCTGGAGCACTCTGTTGGGGTTCAAAGTCTTAAACTAGTGTTTATAGTGCCTAATCTTTCCACCCACCACTGTGTAAACATCCTGCAGCCCCTGCCTATTTACTCTATCACAAGAACACGTGCATTTCAAACATTGGTTGATTTGGTTCTGCTGAGCCCCCTCTCTTGATCTCAACCCCCTAAGTTCTTTCTCTTAAACACACACATTTGGAGCACCAGGATCACTTTGCCTTCATCCTTCAAAGACCAGTCTTTTTCTCAAAGCATCTGCTAAAGGCAAACAATGAATTTCAACATCTCTGGTGTCCAGGATTAATGAGGTTTTCTTCCACACTGAAAATATCCATTACTAATCAGATCTTGAACATGCACATATTTAGGTAACTTAAAATGACTACTACTACACAAAAAGTTTTCATTTCATCCTTTATCCTATATCATTAAGAAGAGTTTCTTGTATTGCTGCAGAACTTAGAACAGGTACAAATGAGAGATAAAGTCACAGTTTAAAAAGACCATGGGGTTCCAGACTCCTCTGTTAGAAGAAAGCCTTTCTTCCACAGTGTCAAGATTGTTTGATAGTGAATAGCATATTAAAACATATCCTGGTAGGTTGTGTTCTTACTTTGCAGTTTATTCAACTGCATGACAGACAGAAGGAAGTTCTGTTCAGTCATAGCCAAGTATTTACCCAGCATTTAGACATTGCAATCAATTACTTTCTGTAACCTGCTTTCTGCAAATAACACCACCCTTTGGCTCTGGGTGGATACATTCTATTTGCTAATCTTAGTGTTTTATAGAATCCTATAAAAGGAAACAAGGGGCATTAGGGACTGAGTGTGGGTTAGAAGAGAGTGTGAAATGAGTCTATCAAAGCTCAGGGCTTGAGATTAGTGTAGGAGCAAGAAAAGAGGGGTGGTGATCGGAAAGAGTACAGTTAGAATGTGGATTTCTGGGTGGACCTGAGTGTGATTGTTGCGCTGGACCAAAGGCTCTACTGTTTCCTCATTGTGTCACCCTTCACTGTTCCCCATTGCTCTTTGCAGAGTCCTTTTGTCTCTAGGCAAACTGTATGTCTAAGGTTACTGATGCTGACACTGGAAAAGGATACAAGTCCTATTAATCGTAAATGCTTTGATAGTGAATGAGAGTCTTCACTTAGAAGAAGTAATTAATAATTATAGAGGTGCCTCGGAACTAATATGAGCAGCTATTTAAGAAAAACAATGGAAAAAGCTAGTTGAGACTAACTAAACCTAATCATCATTGACAAAATTTGTGTCTAAGGTAGAATGGGCCCTGAAACTCTACTGCTTCTGGGCAAAGGTTGTCTGCTTGTATGCTAACATTTCTCTTCCTTTTGATTTGTCACGCAGAGTGGTTAGTATTTTATGATGACCTGAAGATGCTCTTTAGAATCACAAAAAACACAGGATTCACTGGATGAAACTTATTCCCCAAACATTTCAGCCTTACTCAAAAAGTACAACTTTTTAATGAAAACACCTTCTTAGAAATACAGTCGACTTCCCCAATCTGACAAAATGCATAAAATAAATCTACATTGCCATTTCCTGCTGTGACCTTGAGAACTTTAGCACTGGTGCAATTTGCTAATTTTATAGAACAAGTTCTATTTACAGTATTATAAATGTCATGTATCTCATACATGTTTATAAATTCTTTTCAAAGGAGGAAATTACTTTTTAAAAAGCATACTCATTTATTTTAGTGATACAATCTTGAATATGCAGGCATGGTTCATTTACTGAATACTATTTTAAATATTATAAATTTACAATATCATATTGTATATTTTTATTTGCACAAGTATATTTCTTTAAAATTTGCCTTTTGGTTACTCTTACATTTTCTGGAAGAACAGCATTATAGAGAATATGCTAGTGAAAAATTCAAATTTAGTTCCAAACAGTTTGCCCTGCAAAAACAAATTTATACGAAGCTGGTATAGCTAGTCAATTCTTTTTTTTTTTTTTTAAGATATTTCTATTTTAAAATATTGCACAAGGAAGAACTCATTCCAACAGAAAAACACAATGAGAATTAACTACCCAGCATGGATCTTGGGGTCATGACTGTATTTAGTTATGATGTTACTTTTGTTGAAGCAAATCGTTTTCATGTATTCATGCAATTGTAAATGTAGAGGAGGTATGTTACAGTTACCTATATGTATAAATAAAAGGCTGGTTTAATCTTCTGCCATATATCTTACTTAGGATACCATGGAGAGAAAGAAAAATGTGATATAAATTTTTGTAAAATGTTTTGAGTAGTGTGTGTACTTGATAGAGAAAAAACATAAAGCAATGTGTATCTCACATATACATTTTATAACCATATACACATACATTTTATAACCATATACTTTGTATAGGCTATGTGTGCAACTGATACATAAGGCAAAATAATACAGTGGATCCTAGATCATTGACATATTCAGAAGATATCTTCAGTTGTTTTCAGCCTCTGAAGATTTCAGTTTTTGGTTGTGTATATAGTTCATTATGTGTCTTTGATGCAACATTTTCATATGCTACATTCCTCTTCATTGAAGAATATGATTGAAAGATAAGGTCAAATAAAATTCTGAATGAATTGAATTTGCTATTCAATAGAAAACAGAGTAAGTAGCTACTGTCAAGTCAGCATTAATTAACCTATTCTCTGTAAGTAGAGTGGTTGGTAATTTACTAGATGGTCTACCTTCCAATCGAACCATTGAATGTATACTTTATAATGTTTTGCATGGGAGAGATAGATTAATTATATGAAAAAAGTTCTTAATTAACTAGAAGATATTTATATATTAAAGGTGTTAACTTTTAAATTATCATTCATATGTTATTTTTCCCCCATATTCAGAATGGGAAAATAATCTTTAAAAATGCCACAAACTTAGTCAAAACATGATAAGGGGATATCCTTCACGTACAAAGTTTTTATAAATCACTAAAAATGACCAATTTCCCCAAGAAAAGTGACCAATGAACAGGTAAGTCACAGGAATATATTCTCAGCAGTTGAGTTAAAAGATCAAAATTTAAGAAAAATGTTCAATATTACTAGTAAACCAAGAAATACAAATTATGATGAGGCGCCAGTTTAAAAAAAAAAACTCTACATTTAAAAGAAATATCAATACAGTTTATACTGCTGTTGAGAAATGTGCATTGCTGGTGGGAAATCTACAAAATTTCTTGAGAGTAATCGGAGTCTCTCTCTGTCTCTGTCTCTCTCTCTCTCTACGTATATGTAATATAAAGTCTTTAAAATGTTTATACCCTTTGGTTCTATAACTCCACTACTATGAATGTATCCTAAAAAAAAAAATCAGAAATGTGCACAAAGATTTTACAAAAGTGTTTAATATATAATGTAATAGGAAAAACTGAAAACAACCAAAATAAAAATTAAGTTATAGGAGATTCTTAGTTAAATAAATTATGGCATACATTAACATTACTGAACACATATAAGTTGAAAATCATATTCTTGAAGAATATGTACAGATGGGAGAAACATTTCCAAAATATTAAGTAGAAGATTATAAGACAGTAGGTCCCAATTATACACATATATTTTAATATACATTATATATATTTATAATTATATATTTTATATACATAGAAAAAATACTGGATACACATCCAAATATAAACAATAATTATCTTTTGCTGACATAATTACAGATCATTTTCTTGTTTTGTAATTTTCTGTATGTAAAACATTTTCTATAACCTTGCTACTGATCCAGTGGTTTTCCTCCAAGGGCCCTCTTCCATTTATGTCATTAAACAATTGCCCAGTGTCCAGAGTCAGACAAAAGAGAGAACCAGGTTTCCTCAAAAGTGAGACATTCAGAGTAGTTCCCTCTAGTGGAAACAATGGCAGTGAAGGACTGGTTACAAATGCCTAATACTGAGCTTCAGTGTTCCCCACTCTGCACACACCCATCTAGAAAACGCCAGGCTAAGCTAAGCACCAGTTTGTGGCTTACCATATCATGAGGGTATGGCTTTCTCTTAATGGCACTGTAATGGCATCGCATTGCCTCTTCACTCCCCCAGAGAAGTCAGGGGGACCTCTGAGATCTGCCATCTTATAAACAACTAATTCCTAGTACTGGTAGTTATAATCTACAAAATATCATTCCCTTTTCTTGGGGTTAGTCTGATCCTGGTGTGCATACCTTTTCATTTATCAGATGGGTTAAGTCAATGAATGGATATTTTATGCCAAATCAATCTTTTTTTGTTTTGCTAGTTTATTTATTTCCTTTCCTTTGGAAGCCAAGGTCTATCTTGAAAATTCCCTGAGAAAACCCCTGATGACTGAAAGAAGTGGATTCAGTTTGCTGCACGCTCAAACTCCTGATTCAGCACTAAGGAATGTTATTTTTAGACGGAATATAAAACTGAAACCCTGATCCCTTATTTATTAAAGATCTCTTAGGAATCTTTGTGACATGACAGGCTTAATACTTTATCTTTTACACATTCTCTTTGCATTTTAAAACTTCTCTATAGTATCCTGAGTGCTACGTGAAGTCTACATTAATGTTGTGGGTAAAATACAGAAACCAGATTATAGTAAAAAATAAAACTCTTTAGTGAAAACAAAGTATATTAACTATTAGTTCTATGCAGTTGCTAAAAATATTTTTATAAATTTAAAATTTTTAGTATGTTTGTTGCAATATAGTTAGATGTTGAAAAAGCTATATTAAACATTTTAATATAGAATACATGCATTTTAGTAAAAGTACTGACAATAAACTTTAAATGTTGTTATTTTTCAGTCTCTCTTTCTAATATATTCACATACACAGGGTTTTTTTTTTTCCTTAGATTTGTCCATTCTCATTTGTTCCAATATACATTTTGGTTTTTTAGTGTCTATTACTTGTTTGTTCAAATGCCAAGGGCATCTAAACTAGATTCAATTAACTTGTTGTATTTGAAATTTGCTTACCCTCATAACAAACAAACATATGTTAGTGGTTGGTGATGCATATTCTCAGGTAAAGGACTTGTTCAATAGAGAGCTGTTCAATAGTACTTTTGTGGTGGTCACTATGGTAGCCACAAGGTATACAGCCATCAACCACTTGAAATATAGCTAATGAGACAGAAGAACTAAATTTTAATTTTATTCAATTTTAATTAATTTAAATGTAAACAGCCACAAGTGGCTGGAGGCTACCAAACTACACAGCACAACTTAGGTTTAAACAACTATCCTAAATTCATAAACAGAAAACTCATAATTCATAGAAGTGGACTGGAGTCAGAGGTAGGATTAGAACTGGGGTCTCACTTGAGTGTTACACACAGTCTCCTGTGAAGCACATGTGGATAATGTGAGTGTGTAAGTATATACGTGAGTCAACAAGTATGACAAACAGGTCTTCTCTAGTGTTATATCTGTTTTTCGTTTAAATCATTTTTTTCTGATACACTCACTTAGTGTAAATACTGTTTGAAAAGTGAAGTCGCTCAGTCGTGTCCGACTCTCTGCGACCCCATGGACCGTAGTCCACCAGGCTCCTCTGTCCATGGGATTTTCCAGGCAAGAGTACTGCAGTGGGTTGCTATTTCCTTCTCCAGGGGATCTTCCCGACCCAGGGATTGAACCCGGGTCTCCCGCACTATAGGCAGATGCTTTTACCGTCTGAGCCACCAGGGAAATAAAAAATGCTATAATGTAAATACTCTTGTAAACTAGTAAAATGTAAATACTATAACAGCTTTTCCTTGGTTTCCATTTTTATGTGCAAGAGACCAAAGAAATGAGAATTCTAACTCAGAAAGACTATTTTAAGACACACTCTAGCACATCTCAGTGGATATATATGAATGTAGACCAGCAGCCTGTGCTACTGCATCTGACTTGGTCCTCTTTGACAACACTGCTGGACCACTCCTTTCTCCTGAAACCCCGTCCTTTGGCTTCCTGAGCATCTGTGCTGGATCTCCAGCCCTTCTGTCTAGTTCGTTTTTGTTTCTGTCATTACTTTATCTTTTAGCCACTTAAATGTAGATGTTACCTTGATTCTGCCCTTGGTCTGGCCCTGTTGCTTCTATGCTGATTTTTGACCTTTCTCTCATGGTTTCAACTGTTATACTTATGCAGATAATTACTCAATTATAATGTACTTACTCAATTATAATGTACTTATCATATAGAAAAATCATCAGTTTAGAAATATAATAAAGCTCATCATGTAAAAGGTGTTAATGCATTGCCTTCAAAAACACTGTGAATTTTTCCTTCAACACATGGAATTAGATGTGGATTTAAGAGGTTCAGGAATAAATCTCAGGAAGTTCTTCACCCCCCCCTTTCCTTTTTGGTCCTGTATATAATACAAAAGTAATTTATATAGCCAATTTACTGAATAAGTTTTGGAAACTTTCCCAATTAAGGAATATTTCTAACCTGTGTTTCATCTGAAAAGTAAATTACAGATTTTATTTTGAACAGACTCAATATTATTAATTCTCTTATGGTAATTTGAAAAGTTGCATACAATTCCATAGTTTTAAAAATAATTATGTGTAGAATTAAAAAAAAAAATCCACCCAGCACTTGGTACGCATTTCTCCCAAATTCATTAATTCACAAAGCTATATATATATTTTAAGAGCATCGATTTCTATCATTGTGTTTTTAATAGCAAATACAGAGTTTCAGCTACATTATAATATAAGTAGGCTTTTGTAGGAAGGCCATTGTTTACAGAATTCTTTGTAAAATCATTTCTATGGAGAGATGAGTTTCCAAGGTAGAACTTGGAATCCTTGGTTCCTATCTTCGCTGCTTAGCAAGAAGGGAACTAGCCACTTCCCTGCCAACTCAGGTGCCAAGGAATCTTCCCTCAACCGCACCATGGAGCAGGGGGCTACCTGGCATCCCTGCTTTCTTCTTGGTATAAAAAGAGATTCTAGGAAGGAAAGTGATTTTTTCCCCATGCAACCTCGGTGCTCACAGCAAAGAGAATTTTATATGAAACTGGATGACAGAAAGGTACAAAATATTCTTAAATCTTGGCTTCATAAGCTGGGACATGTATGGTTTTATTTAGGAGGGTAGGTAGATGTTTCCTCTGTGTTAACAGATGTGTACTAAAAAGGAACAGACATTATTTACAAGTCGTTTTGATTTTTCTTCAAGTGGCATTTTCTTCCCATGTATGAGTATAAAGTTAAATGAGTATAAAAGTTAAACCATTTAACTTTATGTTGACCACACTGTCATTCAACATAATCGTGAATGGCAGTGCGTTATTTTGGGGTAATACTGCACAGGAATGTCTTAAACAACTATAGAAATGGTAACTCAGCTCTTCTGCCACTCTTATATATGACATATAAGGAAATGACCACAATCAGACCTTTATCAGACCACAATCAGACCAGAAATCCAGGTAGATTTCTGGATATCATAATGACCTTGATAAAATTACCTGTGATATAGCTAACTTCAGAAAGATAACTGCAGACACACTGAAGTCTAAACCTGTTGTGCGGTCAAATATGACTGCAAACATTACTCTTTTTCTTAAAACCTCAAAAAAATTTTCTACTTAGCTTTATTAGGATCTTGGGGTCCTTTCTTTCTCTTGTGACTAAATAAGGGGACACCTGAAGATTTCAATTTTGAGTTCTTCTTTTTGAGATGATTCCCACATCACTCTCCCTTTCTACCCTACAGTTCCAGCTTCTTTCTCCTTGGGTGCTTCCACAAGGATATCTCACCAGCAACTCAAATTTAGCATTTTAAAATCCAAACTCATCTCTTTCCACTCAGCAATCAAACTTCTCCAGACTTCTCTGTTTCTCACAATAGTACCACTATTTTCTGTCATCAAACTAAAACTATAATGGTCATCTTTTATTTCCCCTCTTCTTATTCCCTACATTGGTTAAATTGCATAGTTAGTCCATTTTTACTCCATGTCTTTCCTATTGATCCCTTCCTTTTCTCCACTATTGATACTTCTCCTGACCTCATGCTAGCTGTTACCATTACTGTAACTGGTATCTCTGTCTTAAGTGTCTCTCCCTCCGACTTACCTCCATAATACTCCCCAACAATCATCTTTTAGATGCTAAGTTTTCTAGGAAATAATAATCCATTTATTACATATGTCCTTTGCCCTGTGTGTTTTTGGCAGAACCACTAGGTACCTGATCCCTTAGTAAAAAACAAGAAGACTGATTACAATACTTTCTATTTTGACCTCAAGGGAAAAACCTGGATGATAAAGGTGCATTTTGGATTTACCTCTCTTAATGAATTCAGAATAATCTGTTTCAGAGTCAGAGATGCTACCAGTTTGTATATTATGCAGTATATACAAAACTGGGACAATATAAGTGGTGAATTCTGGTAAATTTGCAGGATGCCAAGCAACAAGTGAACTGGCCTTGGTTTCTTGCTTTTGTTAGTCACAAAGCCTAGCCAATCTTTCACAGCTCTGAACTCTTAAATTCCTGATTTAAGTTCACAATAGACGTTTGTTGAATGATTATAGCCTACATTGGTACAAATCATGACAAAATTATGGGTCACTTTGAATCTATTGCATCCCATATAGCTCAAATTCTTTCTCAGTATTTAATCCTCAGTCAAAATGATAATTTCATTTTCACTAAATGTATCCGAGGGACACACAAATGCAGTTACAGTGATGATCTCTGAGAGGTTGAGTTGAGGGGGAGGAATTTTTAAAATACTGTTCTTTTAAAAAGTGAGCTTGTCTTAATTTTATGATGAAAAACTAATTAAAATTAATATACCTAGCAAACATAAATGACAATTATCTCAGGGATTTCCCTCTGTTTTGGAATACATATTGGAATCTAAATAGCAACATATCTAAGTCAAGACTTATTAACAGATTAAACGGTGGAAGAAACAGGGTCATTTCTTGGCCTTTCTTCCAGACATTCGCTATGTGATACAGCTTGTCATCAAAGTTACTTTTCCGTATTTACCCTGAAACGGAAACACAGTAGTTTTTAAAGAAGAGGCGGGGACGAAGGGTGAGTTGCACATCTCTAGGGCACATCACTGAGGTTCTATTACAAATGATGAATGTTTATCACACAGAAAAATGACTAGCGCGTAAGAATAAAACCCATGTAAAAAAAAAAAAAAAAAGAATAAAACCCATGTAAGGAGCTTTAGCAGACTGCCTTTAAAAATACTATAGCTTTTAATAAAACTATTGAAAAGAATTTGTTCATTAGTTTCTGACCACTCAGTAAACATCTCTCTCTCTCTCTCTCTCTCTCTCTCTCACACACACACACACACACACACACACACACACACACACGATTATCAAGAGTTGAAAGGGAGTAACTGGTTAAAACTGTTGCAAATTGCTTCCATCATTATCCTTAATCACACCTCTCCTGGCAGCTCTTTTTCTTTTTCCCTGAACATAACTTTCCTCTTTAGGCTTTTCTGGATCCCACGTCCCACCGCAGTCTGAATTTTCTGAGAACAGTAATTACCACCAAAGTGAATACAGCCCTACTAAAGGGACAAGTGGGCAATCGGTCTCTCAACGTTTCACCAAAACGCTGCCACGTCAAAAAGGTAGCCTGGAGGGTTTCAGGAAAATCCAGAGCTGTGTGCGAAGGGCTTCGCGGCAGCCTCTATCGTGTTTCGCTGACTGCACGCCTCCTCCAGTCTTCCCAACCCGGCTCCTGACTGCCAACCTATATAGGAGTGCAGGAGTGTGGGCCTGAGGGCGCTGCACCTGGGTGACAACTGTCTAGATGCGACATGCATTCTGAAGGGCATCCAAGCCATCACACTGATGCAAAGATACCTGTCTTCAGGCGCAAACTGATTCCCTCTAGCCCCAGGGCTGGGGTTGGCCTCTTTTTGGTGAAGAGTCTGGGTGTTCCGACCTTACGGCCGCTCATCTGTTCCTCCTCTCCTACGAGGTTTCCACTAAGGCCCCCTGTGCCCAGGCTCGCGCACCCCTCGCACTTCCTCCCTCACAGGGAACCCTCGTATTTCCTCGTTTCCCCCTCTCGGCTCAGACTCCCCCTCTTCACCCCCTCCACCCCGCCCGCCTCCAGCCACATGACAGGAAGGGCTCCACCACGCGACGTCACTGACGTCCGCGCCCCCGCCCCCGCGCTCCCCCCGCCCTGCACGCAGGGGGCGGCCGGCGCGCTCCGCGCTCCCCAACCAGAGCTCGCCAGAGCGCCGCCGCGGCCGCTGCCGAGCGGGTGCGCGGGTTCCCGGATGTGCGGCGCTCGCGGAAGCCCCGCCCCCGCCGCCGGCTCCGCGCGCGCCCCCGCCCTCCGCCCCGCGCGCCGCTGCGCTCCGCTTTCCCCTCCCTCTCCTGCCCTCCCCCTTTTTCGTGCCTTGAGGTTGCGGGTCAGTGCGAGCCACTGCAGTGAGTCCGTCACGGCTCCGGTGCGGGCGCGAGCACGAGTGCGAGGCTGCAGCCCCCAAGCCGCTTGGCCCCCTTCTCCCCCGCCTCCCCCCCCCCGCTCGGTCTCTCCCCACTTCTCGCCGTGTCTCCTCCCGCGCTCTCCGTCTCAGAATCTCGACCTTAATTTCTCTTCTCCCCGCCAGCTCCCGCGTGTCCAGTCACCCCGGCCGGCGCGCTCCCCGCGGCGGCGCCTGCCCTCCCCCAGCCTGAACCCCCCCTCCCCCGCGGGCGTCCCGAGGGCCGCAGCCGCCCCAGCCGAGCGTAGCTGGGCCGCCACTGCCGCCGCCGCTGCTTCCTGCGGGAGCCCGTCAGAGCGCCGACACTCTTCTCTGCGCGAGCGAGCCGCCGACCGCCCAGCAAAATGGTGAGCTCTCCGCTTCCCCACGCACCATCGCTCCCCGCCCGCCGCTTCCAGGGGCGAGGGCGGGGGCGAGCCCCGACGCCCCCGGGCGGCTTCCCCCGGTGGAAAATTCGAGAGACCTGAGAAAGCCCCAGCGGCCCGGGGGCGACGGGCGGCAGATTGACAGCCCGGCGGGGCCCCCGCGCCCGCCCCCGGGCCTCCGCGGGGCGCCCCTCCACCCCTCCCCCCCCCGCGCCCCTGGGATTCCGCCCGGGCCTCGACCCCCAGCCACCCCGGCCGTCCGCACGGGACTGTCCCCAGATCGGCCCGCTTTCCCTCTCTCCGGACCCTCCTCCACGTGGACCCCCCCCCTCACCCCCAGACTCACTCTCTCAAGTTCGGGGAGATTCCGGAATCCTACGGCAATCATAGGTGGCGAATGGCTCTTTATATAAGACCCACTTTCTCTCCAGGGCCGCTCTCTCCCCCACTCCCACTCTATTTTGAAGCAGCGAGTCTTGGCAGGAATCCTGCCACTTACTTCCCCCCTCTCTCGTTAGTGTTTATTTCACTGCTGTTTGCAACCTTACGAGGCTTTTTTTTTTTTTTTTTTTCCTTCTTCGCTGCTGGTTTCTCTTTGCAGTGGCGAACCGGAAAGGTCCAAGGTGTAGATTCACGAACACAGTGTAGCTCGGATTGTGATAAACGGGGATACTTGTTTTTAACAGTGCTTACAGACTGCCAAGGGTTTCTCGTTTTCTTTGTTACCATCGTAAGTCTCTCCGGTGCGGGTTGTTTTTGAATCATGGCGATTTAAATTTGTCTTTCCTTACCCTCACAGTAATCCCTAGGTAGAGCTCACTGCTGTAGTGTTTCCGACCGACGCTAGGGGTGTGTCTCCCGCCTCTGTCACTGTAGCCAAGAAATCCACGACGCCCTTTTAGCCTGTTACCCTACCGGTTCTCTAGCTCCGGCTAGCCCGTGGAGTTTTCTCTTTGTAATCAAGGATTGCATGCAGAGTAGAAAAAGTTTGCAGTGCTTTTTCGTCTAGATCAGATATCCGAACAGGTGATTTGGTCGTTAGGCTATTTCTAAAAGTTTTTGAACAGTTGTCCGAAGATTATTCCTACTGATTGCTAGGCGTTGAGTAATGTCTTACAGCTTTTAATTGTATTGTATTTCATCTTGTATGTAAAATTTAAGTATTTCAAAATAGCGTGGTGGGTGAGTGAAGAAATTCTGTGGACTGCAACTTGAGATCAGTTTAGTGTGATTGTGGGGGAAGAAAGTGACAGTAGTCAAGTAACTCAGCTTTTATTTAAAAAACAGGACGAGCGAATAAGTGCACCTATTGTGTGTGTGCTCAGTCGTGTGAGACTCTGCGACCTCATGGATTATAGCCCACCAGGCTCCCTCTTTCATGGGATTTTCAGGGCAAGGATACTGGAGTCGGGTTGCCATTCTCTTCTCCAGGAGAATCTTCCCAACCCAGGGATCGAACCTTCGTCTTCTGCATTGGCAGGCGGATTTTTTTACCACTGAGCCATCTGGGAAGCCCCAAGTGCACCTATTAGTGTCCTTAAAATTCAGATTAGGAGCAGACTTAAATGATTAGTGATTTTGATATGCGGAGGAGGTTTTTCCTTGCCAACTTGGGAGGCAGCTTCGAGACGATTTTGGCCTTCAAAGTCAAAACTTAGGTTTTTCCAGACTGCTACAAAAACAAGTTATATCAGAGCCATTCATAGTACAGTCTCTCTCTCTTTTTTTTTTTTGGCATAATCTTTTGGAGTTATGAATTGTGCTTTAGTGCTTTAATACAGCTTCCTTATAGATGTATTTTACCCGAGGGTCCAAATCTTGAAGATCTTTGTCCAGTGTTTTTTACCTGTATTTATGAAGGATACGTTTTGAGGAACAAAGACCTAGTCTTGTTTATGTAGCGTATAGGAGAATGATCTGACTGCCAAATAGTTCTTTTCCCCTCTATGGTGCATCCTCCAGCCTTGAACTACAGTCAGAATTTGGGAAATCCTCTTTTAGCTTTTAAATTTATCTTCAATGTTAGTGTTTATCTTTCAAAAGTGTTTTAAACTTCCATAGGATATTTTTTTCTTCCAGGTCATTATTTCCCTCTTTCCAGTTTCCTTTTTAGTATTTATTTTCTGGTTTGCTCTTGGCTCTTTTTTCTGCCGTCCTCTCAATACCATTTCAGGGCATAATTTGTCATGACAGTGGCTCCTCAACTTTTAAGATTGTGTTGGTCTGTTGAGTATGGCAGTGGTTCGAAACTGTCAAGCCTGTACCTCAATTGTGCTTTACGGAGTATTGATTAACTCAAATAAATAGGAGGTTTGGGAGTGATCTGGTTCATTTTCTTGTTAATTGAGCATGTCGTTCTGAAAACTTTCACTGTCTTTGGAAAATGTAATTTCTCCTGAGTATCATGGACATACTTGGATTTTTGTCAATAGATTTTAATTTGTGAGTGAGTTAGTGATTAATTCAGGTAAGGGGAAAGCACAGGAGCTTAGACATTGGATTGAACCCATCAAGACTCTTTGACAGGTATTAATTTTAGTTGCTACCTTAAAAGTAGCCAACTTGTTTTTTGCCTGCTGTATCTTTCCCTCTCTTCATCATCTTTGTTTGACTCTTAAAATGTTGAGCAAGTGGGCTGAAAATTATGCATGTCTCCCATATAAAATAGTGGGTACTGAGCTCCTAAGAATTTTTCTTGAATCATGAATGATCAGTTTTCTGTGATTACATAAATGAATGTATATTTATTGAAAGAAGTGGATGTCATCACAATTTTTTCTGTAGGTAGGTGTGTATAGTTTTAGATAGAGTACTTCAGTGTTACTGAAATGCTGAGGTAGAATAAGAATAAAATAATCAAATAGAATACTTGTTTGAGTGACTGAAAGTTGCTCAGTCGTATCCAACACTGCTTGTTTAGATGGGTATAATTTGAAAACACTCGCAGAGTAAGTTTTGAAGGAGTAAACTTTGTATGGGCATTTTTAGAAACTAGCTAACTTTTCATTTATCAGAGGTGGTTTTTACTTGTTCTTAGTGTAATTCAGAAATACGACCAGGTTTTTGGTTGGGATAGGTAATACAGATTTTGTTTTGGATGCATAAATGAACATACTGTATAAATAATTAGCTATTCTTTTAAGTTTTGTTTCTTAGGGTAACCTTATATTTCATAAGTGACCTTTTTATATTTTTGTGTTTTTTAAACTTTTTATTAAAATTATCTCCACTATCTGTGATGAGAGCCTGAAGCATATTTATTGCTGTCTGCAATAACTGCACTTGGGGTTGTACACAGGATATTTTAGTTCGGATTCTCTGACCAAGAAAGGCTACTTTTAAAAAAAAGGTAAGCAACCTGCCTTATGGCCAACAGAATTAAAATTCAAAACAATCATAAAGAGAAAATTTCTCCACTTACTGTGTCCCATAGTTGTTTAAAAAAATAAAAAGGTTCAGAGTACAAGGTAAAGAAGCTGACTAAGGGTCAGTCAGCAATAAGAGGGACAGATAAGTGTGGGAGGATCAGGCGTCTGTCATAGGCAGTCAGGCAAGCAGAAAGTACAGAGCAGTGTAAGAAGTCAGCTTGGGCCAGGAGGATTAAGCGACTCAGTCTGCGGGCTCAGAGTCTGGGCAGTCAACAGGGATTCATTCACATCAACAAATGCTTGTCGATTTCATCTGCTCTTCACTGGTTACTGTGCTAGGTTGTGGAGAATATTAAAATGATTAAAGCAGCTTTCCTTCCTTCGTTTAAATGGAGAATGGAAGACAACTGCCAATAGGTTTGGGGAAAAAATTAGCATTCATTACCACATGAATAATGTACCCAAGGCTGGATACAAATAAAGAGCAAGATCAGTTTCTGTGGGATTAGGGAAAGTTTTATGAAGGAGATGACAATTGGGCTGGGTCTAAAAAGATTATTCAGGTTGCAGTAGTCAGAGATGGATGCAGCTGGGAAAAGACTTTAAATTCTCGAGTGAGGAAGAGACAACATATATTTGGAGCTCTGACACTCAAGATGTGATTCCTGTATTAGCTGTATCAGCATCATCTGGAAAGTTGTTAGGTCCCACGCTGAACCAGCTGAATCTAGAACTCCGGGGTGGGGCCAAGTGGTCTGGATTTATATTGCCTTCTGGGTAATTCTGATCTATGCTAAATTTTGAGAGCCGCCATTTAGAGAATGGTTCAGTGGTAAAGAATCTGCCTGCCAATGCAGGAGATATGGGTTCAGTCCCTGGGTTGAGAAGATCCCCTGGAGAAGGAATTGGCAACCCACTCCAATATTCTTGCCTGGGAAATCCCATGGACAGAGGAGCCTGGCGGGCTACAGTCCATGTGGTCACAGAAGAGTTGGACATGACTTAACAACAACAATTTTGAGAGTAATGTTGCTGTTGTTCAGTCTCTCAGTTGTGTCCGACTCTTTGCCACCCCATGGACTGCAGCATGCCAGGCCTCTTTTGTCCCTCACCATCTCCAGGAGTTCACCCAAGTTCATGCCCGTTGAATCAGTGATGCCATCCAGCCATCTCATCATCTGTCATCCCCTGCCCCTGCCTTCAACCTTTCCCAGCATCAGGGTGTTTTCCAGTGAGTCGGCTCTTGGCATCAAGTAGCCAAAGTATTGGAGCTTCAACTTCAGCATCAGTCCTTCCAGGACTGGAGCTTGAAGTCAAGTGGGCCTTATGAAGCACTGCTACTAATAATGCTAGTGGAAGTGATAGAATTCCAGCTGAGCTATTTAAAATATTAAAGATGATGGTGTTAAAGTGCTGCACTCAATATGTCAGCAAATTTGGAAAACCGCCAGTGGCCACAGGACTGGAAAAGGTCAGTTTTCATCCCAGTTCTAAAGAAGAGTCGTGCTAAAGAATGTTCAGACTACCAGACAATTGCACTCACTTCCCATGCTGGTAAGGTTATGCTCAAAATCCTTCAAGCTAGTCCTCAGCAGTACTTGTATCAAGAACTTCCAGATGTGCAAGCTGGGTTTAGAAAAGGCAGAGGAATCAGAGAACAACTTGGTATGTATGTATTTGACTTTTAGCTGAGTATCTGTTAATATTCCTAACATTGACTATATAAAGAGAAGACATAATTGTAGTTTCGGGAACTTAACCAACTGGGTGAACAAGACAATTGTTACACAGTGTAATGTGTATTAACAGATTAAACACAGGGTGCTGTAAGAGCATGTGGTAGGAAAGAGGTGTAATCCAAACTATGGGGGATTGAATGGAGAGATGAATGTCACTCAAAGAAAGCTTCTTGAAAGAGATGGTGCCTGAGCTGAGTCTTAAAAGAATGAACATCTAGCCAGTGGAAAAGGCACTCTAGGTAGAAAGCTTTATGGAAAGACACCGAGGTATGGCTATCCAGGCCTGAAGTTCAGCATGGCTGTTAGGGTGGCATGGAGAGAGAGGGTGGTCAGGTAGCCGGAGGCAGGATTATAGAAGGGTTTGCTTAACACATGCGGGAGGTAAGTTGTTTTTTTTTTTTTTCTTAAAGCCTGTGGAAGCTATTGTTGTTAAGTAGGAGAATAACATTGTCTCATTCTCATTTTTAGAAAGATGAATTTGATGGTCTGGGGATAAAATAGGAAAGATGAAAGTAGACATGGTGACCAGTTAAAAAGTTAACTGCAGTCACATGAGAAATAAGGACCTCAAAGAATGTAGTAACAGTGCAGGTGGACAGACGAGACCAGGTATGAGACACATTTAGAGGGTAGAAGGTATGACTTGGTGTCTTAGTTTATGGGGAAGGAAAGGGGTGAATCCTGCTGGGGCTTCTGGCTTGGGTGACTGGGTAGATAATAGTGCCAGCCACTCTGCGGTGTTTATCAAGCCTCTGTTTATTTGATTTAGATTTGATTCTAAGGACATACTAGAATGCTATCCATCCTAAAGAAACTTCCAATTTGCTGTAATAACTGTTGTTTCATCTCTAGTCTTCTCTTATCATTTGGTAAATAATGCTTAGAATGCTTTGTTGCAAGATTCTAAGTTCAGTAGAATAGAGTGCCGTGAAATATTAACAGTGCCTGCTGCATAGATACCATGGCCTAGGAGATAGCAGAATGAACTTGACAGCCTGGAGGCAGAAAGAGCTAGCATATGTGTGAGCAGTGATTCTCAAAATAAGGATCCTGAACTAGCACCATGGGCATCATCTGGGACCTTGTTAGAAATGTGCATTCTCTGTCTAGGAGAAACAGGAGAAGGAGATTGGGAGGAGTGATGATGATTTCTACTTAGGACACAGTGAATTTAAAGTAGTCATGGGTCACCTGGGTGGATATGGCTAACAGGCTATATTGGGATGTAGAAAAGAAACTGGGATTTTATTAAAGATTTGAGTGTTATTTGTATTTGTTTTAGGTAGTAGTTGAAGGCATGAAGCTGAATGATAGCCTATAGATCTTTTTGTGTAGTCGCTAAGTTGTGTCTGACTCTTTATGACCCTCATGGACTGCAGCCCGCCAGACTCCTCTGTCCATGGGATTTCCCAGGCAAAAATACTGGAGTGGATTCCCATTTCCTTCTCCAGGGGATCTTCCCGACCCAGGGATTGAACCTGGATCTCCCACATTGGCAGGCAGATTCTTCACCACTGAGCCACCAGGGAAGCCTAATCCTATAGAGAAAGAATATAAAACAATGAAGAGGACAGACCCTAAAGAACACTGCATTTAATAGCAGATGAACCTGTGGATGTTGTCTGAGAATAAATAAGCCAGAGAGATAGTTGGAAAATGAGAGTATTGATGTCACATTTGAAGGAGTCAGCAGTGTGTAGATTTTGCAGAGATCAGGAAAGAGAACTGAGAAGTGTCTTTTGGAGGGAGCCGGCAAGTTCTGGTGACTTTGGCAATAGTACTAGAAAAAAACAACGTTTTGTGCTGGTGGCGAGGAAAACTAGGATGCTGTGAGTTGAGGAATAAATGGGTAGCCAGAGACTGAAAATAGACTATTCTTTAATGCTTGATTTATGGAGAAATGATGAAAGTCAGAAAATTTAGGTTTGAGGAAGTATTTATTTTTAGGGTTAAGGGAATGAACCAGGAAAGAAGGAGCAGTTAAAGATTCAAAGGAAAAGTTAGAATTCTTAATATCTTGAGGGCCCCAGGGAGATAGGAGGGAATATGAGTCTCCTTAGACAGTAAGAGAGATTTTTCTCAACCATTAACATGGGCGAGAGGGAGCTAAAAATGAAAACTATTATAGAAGTTATAATCTTTAAGACAGTAACTTCAATTAAGCCCTAGGTAATGAAAATAAGATTGCAAAGAATGTAAACTGAGAATGCAGAGGCCTTGTCTTTGTCTTTTCATTGTTATAGTCCAAATGCTTGATATATGATAGAGATTAAGTAGTGTTTGAAGAAGGAATATGTGGATGAATAAGTGGAATAAAGAAGTAAATCTTAGATGACAGAGTTGAGGGCAGTGAGTGTCAGTTCACTTTTTGAGCCATTTATGGAAAATGGACAAAGAAAGGTTATCTTGAGTGGTTTACAGTGGGGGTAATTCTTGGTGTTCTTTCGAGTTAGAAGAAAGCCAGGAGAGGGAGCTGTGAGAAAAAGGATGATTAATGGAATGAGATCCAACCAGTCCACCCTAAAGGAGATCAGTCCTGGGTGTTCATTGGAAGGACTGATGTTGAAGCTGAAACTCCAATACTTCGGTCACCTGATGCGAAGAGCTGACTCATTTGAAAAGACCCTGATGCTGGGAAAGATTGAGGGCAGGAGGAGAAGGGGACGACAGAGGATGAGATGGTTGGATGGCATCACCGACTCAATGGACATGAGTTTGGGTGAACTCTGGGAGTTGGTGATGGACAGGGAGGCCTGGCGTGCTGTGGTTCATGGGGTCGCAAAGAGTTGGACACGACTGAGCGACTGAACTGGACTGAACTGAATGGAATGAGCCCAAGAAGTGGTAGGGAAAAAAAATGGATAAAAGGGAAAGAGGGACATGGAAAGAGAAGGAAAGAAAAGAAGATGAAGAGAGTAAGTCATGATGACAGGTATGTTTTAATAATGGAATTCAAACCAGGTGACCCCATATCATCTCAGCAACTGGAGATAGTTTGAGGCAAGATCTGCTGAAGTTGAGACTGATGCTGAGGTGAATGGGGTGGGTTGAGGATGAGAAGTAGGGACACAATTATAATTTCGATTTTGGAAGATTTCATAGGTGGTTAACAGGGTATTAGGTAAATATTAAATAATAGATCCAAGATCTAGAAAGTTCATCTAGGAAAAAGGGGTTTTAACAGGAAAAGAGGTTAATTGTCAGTTTTTGTGTTAGTAACTTCTAATCAAATTACCTAGTTCTAAGAAGAATTATTTTCTGAGTTTAGATTTTATGATAAGGGGAACATCTAGTTGTAGATTAATGTTCTTAAAACATTTTTAAAGTTCTAAACACACCATTGATACCTTTACTTAAAACATAAAGCCATACTGAAAGTTATGAAGTGGAAAATAAGTCTTTCCTGGTCATTCCTTCTTCTTGTGTTGATCATTGTTAAGTGTCTTGTATATTCTTACAAGGAGTTTGTGTGTGTGTGTCCCTTTCTTAAAGCTATGCCAGTGTGTGGATTTATTAATTTTTTTTGGTAATTTAGCTCTTATTAAGGTAAGACTTAAAGAGATTTTTAATGATGCCATGCTCTAGTTTTCTCATTACAATCAGTTTTATTCCAAGGTTTTTAGTGATATTTCAAATGTAAGTATTGAGTCAAAAACAAGTCAGCATACTTTAAGTTAGGTAGCAATTTCATAATGGTTGAGATTGGTACTTCAGCATGAACTATGACAGTATTCTTATAAAAATTACTCTTTGGGAAAATAATATTTCACTAGAACATTTTTTGTACTTATTTTTCCCACTTAGCATCTTATTAAGTGTTAACATCGATAGCCATTTTCTAAATTAAAAAGAGAAAATGATCTTCAAAGTGTACTAGAGAAAGGTTTCATTTTATTTCAGGCTTGCCAAGTTAAATTTCTTCCTCTTTTACCCTTCCAAATAAAACTGTTTATTCAGCCGTCCATCTTCACTCTCTCCCTTTCTGAGTTTTCTCCTTAGAGTCCCACACCCCCTTTGTGGTCTCGGGTTGACAGTAATTATAACTAATGAATGGGCTTTCCTGGTGAGTCAGACGGTAAAGAATCCACCTGCGGTGTGGGAGAGCTGGGTTCGATCCCTTGGTTGAGAAGATCCCGTGGAGGAGGGCATGGTAACCCACTCCAGTATTCTTGCCTGGAGAATCCACTGGTGGTCTACAGTCCATGGGACGGCAAAGAGTTGGACATGACCCAGCGACTAAACACATAGCACATAGCTAATGTATAGATCTGGTGCAGGAATAAAAATTTGAAATGAAATGTGACTAATTCATGTTTTTGGATTTGTCTTTGTGTGCTATAAAAAATGTTTAAAACTTTAGACGATTTCGATAGGAAATCCTTTAAAATTTAGCACAGGTGCTTCAGCAAGTCATAGGTTCTTACCGGTTACTTTCGCAGAGTTCTGTTTTGGTAGTTAAAGCTCTTTCTTACCAGTATCAATGGCAGGGTCATATGGTAACCCCACTGCTATCCTAGAAGCATTTCTGTAAATAAGATAGCACTTTGACTTGTGTTCCAGGAGCATTATTAGGCTCATCTGTGCTCTAGCCAGGTCTCTTCACTTTCGTGAACAATTACAGAGAATTCATTTTTACTTGTATGCCAGAATTAGGTATACAGTTTTATTGCTTATAAAAGCAATAAATGCTGGAGAGGGTGTGAAGAAAAGGGAATCCTCTTACACTGTTGGTGGGAATGCAAATTAGTAGAGCCATTATGGAAAACAGTGTGGAGATTTCTTAAAAAGCTGGAAATAGAACTGCCATATGACCCAGCAATCCCACTTCTGGGCATACACACTGAGGAAACCAGATCTGAAAGAACACGTGCACCCCAATATTCATCGCAGCACTTTTTATAATAGCCAGGACATGGAAGCAACCTAGATGCCCATCAGCAGACGAGTGGATGAGGAAGCTGTGGTACATATACACCATGGAATATTACTCAGCCATTAAAAAGAATTCATTTGAATCAGTTCTAATGAGATGGATGAAACTGGAGCCCATTATACAGAGTGAAGTAAGCCAGAAAGATAAAGAACATTACAGTATACTAACACATAGATATGGAATTTAGAAAGATGGTAACGATAACCCTATATGCAAAACAGAAAAAGAAACTCAGATGTATAGAACAGACTTGTGGACTCCGGGAGAAGGCGACGGTGGGATGTTTCAAGAGAACAGCATCGAAACATGTATATTATCTAGGGTGAAACAGATCACCAGTCCAGGTTGGGTGCATGAGACAAGTGCTTGGGCCTGGTACACTGGGAAGACCCAGAGGGATCGGGTGGAGAGGGAGGTGGGAGAGGGGACCGGGATGGGGAGTACGTGTAAATCCATGGCTAATTCATTTCAATGTATGACAAAAACCACTGCAATGATGTAAAGTAATTAGCCTCCAACTAATAAAAATAAATGGAAAAAAAAAAAAGAATTAGGTATACAGTTTTAAACTTAGGCATGAGAGTGTGATGCACAACTACCTACAAAAAGAGTCCAACCTTTACCATTGGCATTATTAGAGCTGTCTGTTAGCACTTTCACGAACTTTTCCTCACTGTCTATAGTTTTCAGGGTGAGTTTTCATTCATATCCTCCCGAGTGCAGTGCCACATGCATCCTCCTGTTTTAGGCACACAGTAAGCTGCAGCCTGTAGTGTTATTTGCTTGTAACACAATTTTTAATAAAAACTAGAATGTCAGGTAAAACCAGTGCTAATATTAAGGGAAACCTGTGATTTAATGTGTGCTTATGTTGCATCTATTTTCCTAACAAATAGAATTTCATGAATTATAAACTAGTTCATCATAATCTTTCTCAAATAATGAATTTATGAATGTACAGGTATACTTCAGGTCTGCCCTCAGTATCTAGCTGTGACTCTTGACCATCATACTTTTGACTTATCTGTATTTGCTTATTTTCTTGGTTTTTCAGTCTACTGCCATCTAGATCTGTGATGTCCAGTTCAGTAGCTGCTAGCTACATGCGGCTATTTAAAAAAAAAAAAAAAATGAAATAAAATTGTAAATTCAGTTCTTTGGTCATAATATCTGTAAGTGCCCAGGGGCTGCTTGTAGCTTGTGGTTACAGTATTGGTGCAGATATAGAAGACTTTCATCATTGCATAATGCCGGTTAGAGAGTGCTGATCTGGAATGATTATGCATCTGCATGTCATTGAAAATTGCTATGTTGGCAGTAGTCTTCTAATTATCAACATGAGATTGGGGGTTGAAAACATTTGACTTTAGACTCTGGTTCTGCCGTTTTCTAGCTAAGTTGCTGTTAAGTTGCTCAGTCGTGTCCGACTCTTTGCGACCCCATGGACTGCAGCGTGCCAGGCTTCCGTGTCCTTCCGTGGAGCTTGCTCCAACTGATGTCTGTTGAGTCAGTGATGCCATCCAACCATCTTGTTCTCTGTTGCCCTCTTCTGCCTTCAGTCTTTCCCAGCATCAGGGTCTTTTCCAGTGAGTTGGATCTTCATATCTGGTGGCCAAAGTATTGCATCAGGTGGCCACATTCTAGCTAAGTGACCTTGAACAAATGCCATAAACTGTAGACCTTGTTTAGTATGTGTGTAAAGTGGGAATAACTGCACCTGAGAGACAGGTGACCCTAGATAGTCTGGAAATCACTGCCAGCCTAGGCTCCTACATATTATAGAAATTCAGTAAATACTTGTTGAGTGAGTAAATTGAGTGAGTTCATGAATTCTTTATTTATTCTCAGAGTTTCACCATCTTCTATGTACTGATGATTCATATTTTTGGCCCACATTACTCTCTTTTCTAGTCCATAATTGCTTACTGGATATATACTAAATGAGGATGTCTGTAAAATGCCTCAAACTCAACGTAGCTAAAACCACACTCATTATATTATCTTCATATTCATGCTTCATTATTCCTTAATTTTTCTTAATGGAAACAGTATCTGTCCATTCGCTCCTTTCTGGAAACCTGGTATACCTTTTATTTAGCTGGTGAAGAATCCGCCTGCAGTGCAGGAGACCCTGGTTCAATTCCTGGGTCAGGAAGATCCCCTGGAGAAGGGATGGGCCACCCGTTCCCATGTTCTTGGGCTTCCGCGTGGCTCAGATGGTAAAGAATCCATCTTCGATTCAGGAGACCTCGGTTCCATCCCTAGGTTGAGAAGATCGCCACCCATTCCAGTATTGGGGCCTGGGGAATTCCATGTACAGAGGAGCCTGGCAGGCTGTACAGTCCATGGGGTTGCAAAGAGCAACTTTCATTTTCACTGCTACCTAAGTCTTGAGCAGTCATCCGTTAGAGTCTGTACTAAGAGAGTGTGACACAGGAACATCCCCGATGTGGTTTGGGGATGGGAAACTCAGTCACTCACTCGAGGGACTTCTGAGGCGTTCCAGACTGGCTCACCTCCTATCCATATAGAGGAAAATGGACTGTTTTCCCAGCATGTTAATGCTTCCTGCCATCAGTAGCGGCAGTTGAATCTAAAACACAGTAACACAGCTGAAAGCAGCATTCTGCTAAGCAAAGAGTTGTGTATGCTCTGTCCATATACTGCGTTCTTCCTCTTGACTGATACTTGCCGTTTATCTGTGTTGAAATATTTTATTGCACATTTCCCTCAGGGTTTTTTTTTTTTTAGTTCTACCAGTTTATTGCTATCAACCTATGTCCCTCCATCCGCATGCATGTGTTGCTCAGTCGTGTAACCCCATGGAACACAGCCTGCCAGACTCCTCTGTCCATGGCCTTTGCCAGGCATGAATACTGGCGTGGGGTTGTCATTTCCTTCTCCATGCCCCAGTTTTTTCTGCATTGTTTTTCCTTTGTTTCTGTAACTTAGCTTCAGATACCTTTTACACTTTTTTCTATTACAGTTGACCCTTGAACAACATGGATTTGAACTTGGTATGTCTATTTACATGCAAGTTTTTTTCAATAAATACAGTACCGCAAGAGCAGGGGTTGGTTGAATCTGTAGGTATGAATTGCATATGCAGAGGACTGAACTATGGAACTTGAGCATCTGCAGATTTTGGTGTCTGGCAGGTTCCGGAAGCACTCCTGTACTTGGAGCTGTACTTTTAGAAAGTGCGTGCTTGTTAGTTATTTAGCACATCTTTAACTATGTTAATTTGCTTATTAGGATTCTTGTTGGTTTTGTTAGTAGTCTGGTTAAAGTTGCCATGATTTTGAGTGTCTTGCCTCCAGCTGTTTTCCTTAAGCCATGTTATTTTTAAACTGTGATTGATTGTATCCTTGTTTTAAGGTATAGTTTTTAGACCATGAAGATTTTTCAGGAACATTAAGTATCATGTTATAGTAAATGTATCGTGTCATTTAGATCCCAAATTATCCCCTGAATCAACTTTATCCCTATGCTTCTGGCATCATTGCAGTTCCATTATTTCTTACCTGGACTATTTCTGTAGCCTATTTGATGCTTTGCTCTTTTTGCCTCTAGGTTCTTCGTTCTGTCTTCCATACTACCACTAGAATTTGTCTTCTGAAAAAAAAATCTAGTGTTACTACCTTATTTAAAAGTTGATGCCACATCTTCCAGAATTCAACATTTAAACTCTTTTGCATGGCACTTATATTCTGATTCTTATTTCTAGCCAGGGTTATGCTATAACCAAGTCAAACTTCTTGGTTCTTAAATGCCTCATTTTTCACTTATTGGTGCCTTTGTATATACGTTTATTCCATCTGCAATGTCCTTCCATATGCTTTCTCTGTCTGGCAAACTTCAGGATCCTATTCCAGTTGCATTTCCCAACTCCTCAAGGTAATTAATGGCCGTTTGTAAGTAACTTTAATTATAGTACATCCCATATTTCATTGGGTTTCATTGCCTCCCCTCTTAAGTGCTGTGAAATCTCTAGCGTGGGGGATGCATTTTTGTTCATCTTTGTTTATCCAGTTGCCTTTGTGGTATGCTCATGGAATATAAATGCTAATGCTGGGTGGGCAGGTGGGTACTTGGGAAGCCAGCAGAGGTGCAACAGAATGAGTTATATCTGTCTTCTAGGGGTGTGGGGGCGGGGTCTGGGGGGAGGTCTTCAAAAGTCCTGTAAATAAACAGTTAGAAAGCACAAGGAGTTAGGCACAATTGGAAAGCTACCAAAATGGAAACTGCTGTTCATTCTGAAAGTTGCAGTATTCTTTTCTTCTTCAGGGTTCTTTTTACATATATGAGTAAAGTGTCAGTTATATGTCATTTTTAAACAGTAAGAAAATTTTTTCACAAATAACATTCAAAATTTATAAATAATGTTTAGTTTTGTTTACTTAAACTGATTTACCTTAACATTTTCTAGATGTATTCTAGAACAACTGGTAAAGAGGAACTGCAGCTCTAGATCTTTGATTTCTTAATTTAGCAAGCATCTATCTTCACCTATTACATATGTTGAAATATCAAGTATAATGTTAGATGCAGAGATGACAGGAAAAAAATATATACCCCCAAAGACTTCACAGCATAAATTGAGCCAGGCATGTAGAGGGAAAGATTTTAATACAGTGTAAGTACTTCAGTAGAGCCATTAGAAAGTGCTGGACTTCTCTGGTCACTCTGCTTGCCCAGTTTAAACTTAACATATAGCAGTTTGTGGACATTTAAAAAATTCACTTTAGTCACATTACTCGTCTAATAGAGTTGTATAATGTCAAGTAATTATTTAAGTGCTGAAAGAATACTGTAATCATTTTGTTGTTGACTGTATTGCTTTTTTTTTGTAAGTATAGTTGATTGCAGTGTTGTGCCAGTCTGTGCTGCATAGACTCAGTTACACTCATGGACATTCTTTACTTTTTCCATTATGGTTTATCAATTATGTTGTTTTTAGCGCATTTTATTTGATACTATGAGACATACTATGATGTGGTATGTGGGCTATAGAATTGAAAGACCTATACTGGAGATACATATCTGTAAAATGGCCTTAAGACTGCTTGATTTAGAGTTCTGGTGGGTATTGGGTAAGGGAGTTACATAGGATGCTTGATATAGTGCAAAGTACTGTTCATGTTTTTTAAAATCAGACTACTGAAAACTAGTATGTAGCATTCTAGGCAGGTCTAGATTTCATAATTACTTCATCCTTATTTTTGTAATAGCTCTGTCCAGTAATTTGCTTATTGACAAAGTAGAAAATGTATCAGAATGTTTTGAAATACAAGTAACAAGATCCTCCCAACTAATAAGGAATGTTTTATTTCACAGAATAAGAAGCCCAGAGCCAGAGTTGTTACAGGGTAGTTCAGCAGTTTTCATCAGTTTCACCAGAGACATAGGTCCAGTGTACTTTAAAGCTCTGCATGTCAGGAGAGGGCTGTCATAGTTTTACACACTGCAATCTGACTGAAGAAGAGCAGGTAACACTTCAAGTGTCTGTCTGTTAGGGAGGAAAAACTTTCTTGCAAGTCTCACAGCAGGGTTCTTCCTTAGGTCTCCTTATGTTTTTCATGTTTCTTACGTACTAGAAAAAGACCAGATTCCTTACTCAGGCAGCTAAGTTCTTATTAGCTGGCTAGCTTACTTTACATGACCAGAGGATAGGCGTTATAGTCTTAAAAACAACCTCATCAATATTTTATTTGGTACTCTGAACAGAAGTCACAGATTTTTGATGGGAATTTCGGCAGTGAGAATTACATCTGGCTTCTGATAGTTTATACTATACCTTTCCCCTCATCGATATATAACTGTCACCCTACTGTTGTCAGCCTCTTAACACAAATATTTTCTGTACCTAGTTTTCCATAACCAAAACCAATACTCATATTTCTACCCAGAATTTATAACAAGTTCTTAAAACTAGACAATAAAAAGACAGCCCAACTAAAAAATGGGCAAAGGATCTGAATAGATATTTCTCCAGAGAATATAAATAGATGTCCCATAAGCACATGAAAAGATGGGCAACATCATTAGTCATTAGGGCAATGCAAATCAAAACCACAGTAAGATACCACTTAACACCCCACTAGCATGGCTATAATAAAAAAGACCAGGTATGTGTTGAGGATGTGGAGAAGTTGGAACCCTCATAACACTGCTGGTGGGGATGTAGATGTTGTCCCCACCCTAGAAAATAGTTCCTCAGAGTGTTTAACATAGGGTTACCTGGGTGTGTGCATGAGTGTCAGTGTGAGTTGCTCAGTTGTGTCTGACTCTTTGCAACTCCATGGACTGTAGCTCACCAGACTGTTCTGGGCATGGAAGTCTCCAGGCAAGAATACTGGAGTGGGTAGCCATTCCTTTCTCTGCAGAGCTACTGTAAGACTTGGTAATTCCATTCCTAAGTATATACTCATAAGACATAAAATGAAAAACATTTACTAAAGTTCATAACAGCCTTATTTATAATAACCCCCAAAATGGGAATAGTTTGCATGTCCATTAACTGAAGAATGGATAAATAAATAAAATGTGGTATATACCATACAACAAAGCATTGTTTGGCAGTAAAAAGAAATTTTTTACTTAACCATGGATGAATCTAGAAAATATCTGCTAAGTAAGAAAAAAACAAAAACAGTTACAAAGGAATACTTACTCTATGATTCTACTGATATGTATTCTGGATACAGGATAGACATGATGTAGAAACAGGAAGTTATACATTAGTGGTCGTCTATGGCTGGGGTGAAGCTGGGAGAGGGGAGTGACTGCCAGTGGATATAGACTTTCTTTTTAGGGTGAGAGAATGCTCCAAAGTTAATTGTGGTAATGTCTACACAGCTCTGCCAATGTGCTAAAAACCACTGAATTGTATGCTTTAGTCAAATTATGTGGTTTGTTAATTTTATCTCAATAAAGCTATTGTTAAAAAGAAATCCTTGGGACTTCCTCGGGTTGCCCAGTGGTTAAGACTTTGTGCTCCCAGCGCAGAGGGCACAGGTTCAGTTCCTGGTCAGGGAACTGAGATCCCATATGCCACAGGGTGTGACCAAAAAACTCCCAAATACCCAACCAGCCAAACAAAAAACCCTCACAAAGCTGTAGTAATCAAAACAGTGTGATGATGGCATAAAACCAGGCACAGATCAATGGAACATAATAGAGAGCCCAGAAATAAACCTGTTTATCTTTGGTCAGTTAATTTATGATAGGAAAGCCAAGAATATAAAACTGAGGAAAGGACAGACTCTTCAGTGGTGATGGGAAAACTGGGCCACTGTCTTACACCATACACAAAAATTGACTCAGTTGTTTAAAGACTGGAACATAAGGCCTGAAACCATAACATTTCTAGAAGAAAACATAGGCGATAAAGCTACTTGACATGCATCTTGGCTATGATTTTTTTGGATATGGCACTGAAAGCAAAGGCAACGAAAATAAACAAGTTGGGACTGCTAAAAAACTTCTGCATAGCAAAGGAAACCATCAGCAAAATGAAAAAGAGACATACCAAACAGAAGAAAATATTTTCAAATTATGTATCTTGATGAGTTAATATCCAAAATATATAAAGAACTCATATAGCTCAATTGAATAAAAAGTCTGACTGAAAAATAGAGAATCCAAACAAACATCTCTCGAAAGAAGACATACATCACTAATCATCAGGGAAACACACATCAAAGCCACAAGATGCGGTTCTCACACCTGTTAGAATGACTTAGATATATAAAAACGAGACAACCGATTTGACAGAGATACAGAGAAAAAGGAATCCTTGTTCACTGCTCGGAGGAATGTAAACTGGTATAGCCACTTTGGAAAAAAGTATGGTGGTTCCTTAAAAAATTAAAAATAGAACTAACTATATGACCCAGGAATCTCACTTTGGGTTATTTATTCAAAAGAAATGAAAAAAACAAAGCTTTCTGAGAAAGATACATGCATCCCCATCCATTGCAGCATTTACAGTAGTTAGGACATGCAGCAGCCTAAGTGTCTGTGGATGGATGGTTAGAGAAATTGTGGTATATATATTTGCATATACAATGTAATATTATCCATAAAAAAGAAGAATGTCTTGCTATTGACAGCAGTATGGACAGACCTTGAGGGCATTTTGCTAATTGAAATAAGCCAGAACAAAACAAATATCCTGTGATCTCACTTATATGTAGAATCCTAGAAACAGAAACAAAAACCCCAGACCAAGCTTACACATAGCAGATTAACAGTTAGTGTTTGCCAGAGGCAAGGGGTGGTAGGGGGCGGAAATGGGTAAAGGTGTCAATAGCTATAAACTTCCAGTTATACAATAAATTAGTCATGGAAATGTACAGCATGGCGACTATAGTTAATGCTATGTTGTGTATTTGAAAGTTGTTAGGAGAGTAGCTCTGAAAAATTCCCATTATGGCATTTTTCACAGACCTAGAACAAAAAATTTCACAATTCTTATGGAAACTCAAAAGACCCTGAATAGTCAAAGCAGTCTTGAGAAAGAAGAATGGAACTGGAAGAATGAATTTTCCTGATTTCAGACTAAACTAAAATGTCATCAAGACAGTATGGTAGTGGCACAAAAACAGAAATGTAGACCAGTGGAACAAGATAGAAAGCCCAGATAAACCTGTAAACCCATGGGCACCTTCTCTTTGACAAAAGTGGCAAGAATATACAATGGGGAAAGATAGTCTCTTCAGTAAGTGGTACCAGGAAAACTGGACAGCTACATGTAAAAGAATGAAATCTTCCTTAACACCATACACAAAGATAAAATGGATTAAAGACCTAAATATAAGACCAGAAACTATAAAACTCTTGGAGGAAAACATGGGCAGAACACTGTATGACCTGAATGACAGCAAGATCCTCTTTGACCCACCTCCTGGAGTAATGGGAATAACGACCAAAATAAACAAGTGGGATCTAATTAAAAACTTTTGCACAGCAAAGGAAATTATAAATGAGGTGAAAAGACAATGCCCAGAATGGGAAAAAGTAATAGCAAATAAAACAACTGTCAAAGGATTACTACCCTTCACAAGCAATTCATGCAACTCAATATCAGAAAAACAAACAACCCAATCAGAAGGTGGGCAGAAGCCCTATACAAACATTTCTCCAAAGATACAGATGACTAATACAGACATGGAAAGATGATCAACATCACTCATTATTAGAGAAATGCAAATCACAGCTACAATGAGATGTCCCCTCACACACATCAAAAAATCCACAAGCAACAGATGCTGGGGAGGGCATGTGGGGAAAGAGAACCCTTGTGTACTGTTGGTGGAAATGTAAATTGATAACAGTCGCTAAGGAAGACAGTATGGAGAGAGATTCCTTAAAAAAAGTAGGCGTAAATCTCACATGACCCAGCCATCCCACTACTAGGCATATACCCTGCAAGAAAGAAAAGTGAAAGTAAAGTCACTCATTCGTGTCCAACTATTTGCGACCCCATGGACTGTAGCCTACGAGGCTCCTCTGTCCATGGGATTTTCTAGGCAAGAGTACAGGAGTGGGTTGCCATTTTCCCAACCCAGGGATCAAACCCGGGTCTCCCGCATTGCAGGCAGACGCTTTACTGTCTGAGCTACCAAGGAAGCCCTATACCCTGAAGAAACCATAATTGAAAAAGACACATGTACCCCAATTTTCATTGCAGCACTATTTACAGTAGCTAGGAGATGGAAGCAACTTAGATATCCATTGAAAGATGAATGGACAAAGAAGCTGTGGTACATATATACAGTGGAGTATTACTCAGTCATAAAAAGGAACACATTGAAGTCAGTTTTAATGAGGTAGAGGAACCTAGAGCCTATTTTACAGAGTGAAGTAAGTCAGAAAGAGCAAAATATATATTAACGTATGTGTATGGAATCTAGAAAGATGGTACTGATGAACCTGTTCGCAGGGGAGCAGTGGAGAGGCAAACATAGAAAACAGGCTTTTGGACGTGGAGAGGTGAGGAAGGAGTGGAATGAATGGAGATAGTGGCATGGAAACATGCACACTGCCATATGTAAAGTAGATAGCCAGTGGGCATTTGCTGCGTGACTTAGCTCAGACCAGTGCTCTGTGAAAACTTAAAGGGGTGGGATGGGGTGGGAGGTGGGAGGCAGGTTGAAGAGGTGGGGGACATATGCATACCTATGGCTGATCCATGTGGATGTGTGACAGAAACCAACAAAATATTGTAAAATAATTATTCTTCAATTAAAAATAAGTAAGTTTCCATTATAAGAAAAAGAATTGTTAACTATGTAAGGTGTTGAGTTTTGACTTTTTGTGGTAATTATTTTGCAATATATATAAATATTGAATCATTGTGTTATGCACCTGAAATTAATACAATGTTGTGTCTAAATTGTATCTCAATTAAAAAAAAATACCTGAGGTGGTAGACTTGATATAGCTACCTTACAGATTATTACTTCTGATTTCTCCTGCAAAATCACTTCCTTCTATCTGACTGAACCTTCCTTTATTTCTTCTCATTGTTATCATCTAAGATTTTTCTGGATAAAACAGTTTTCATTCAGAATTTAAGTACCTGTGTCCTGTTGCCCCTCTTGGTTCCGCTGTTGTGTTGTCTTCATTTTCACCCTTGCTTTAGCGTTCCTTGGCCTTCTCCATAATCACCATACATTCTCTCCACTAAAACTATATCTTGTAGCCACTATATCCTGTGGTCTCTTATCATAGTCCATAACTCTTCCACTACTAGGACTTTATTTCCTCTGTTTAGAGATTATTTTCTCAATTATAATTATTGAACATGCTGTGACTTTAGAGTTTTCTGTTCTGTTTTGGGATTGTGTGTGTTTTTAAAGTAAAATATAGTACCAAATTAGTACTGTTTCCTACAAGAGTTTGTTGGGCCATTTCCATTTATTTTATACTTCCCATTCCTTTACCCCTGTTCTCAGCTGTCTCCACCTATCTCACACCCTCTCATTGTCATGTTTCTGCAATTGTTACCATTGTGTTAGATACAGGAGCAACATATTTTAAATTGCTTTGCTAGTATGAGTTGTTAGCGACAAGCCTCTTTGAACTTAAGTGTTCTAAGATGTGATGAAAATGGTTTCACTGACTTCTTTCTCTTGTATAATGCAGAAAGGGTGTGGCTTTATGATACATTGATAAGAATACTATAGAAATTATATTAGGTTGGGTTCAAATTTGATCCCCACTACCACCAGCTGTGTGACCTTGTGCAAACTGTTTAACCTTGCCACTTCATTTACCCAGAAGTTTTTTTGGAAGATAAATGAGATAAGATACGTGAAGTTGCTAATGGAGTACACAGCACATAGTATTTCTTCTTATTTTTTTGTATTCCATAAAGTTAACTTTTCTTTTTCCACCCCCGTTTATATTCACAAAGCTAACTTTTAAAAATTATGTTCTAGATCCATCAGTTTTTGCCTTAAAAAAGGTCCATTAGAACTTGATAAAATAACAACATTTATTGTACTGCATAGTCTTTTTTCCCCCCATTGAAAGGCATTTTATTTTAAATACAGCGGTGTGTACATGTCAGTCCCTACTGTGTGCTTAGTTCGAGCTAATTACTGAAATTTAGGTGAATACATTTAAAGGATCTGAAGGATTTAAGACTTACTATTGATCAAATTAAAGTTATATCTTATTTTTAATAGTATGAGTTTTGAAGTCTGAACTTACCCCTGCCATTGCAATAATTGTTATTTGTCCCCTTTGTTACTCTTAACCCCTTCACACTTAAAATTTTTCCTTGTATAATTTTTAGAACCGTATTAGATTATGATCCCTAATAGAATGAAAATACTATATATGTTCTATTATGGTCTAAGAAAACATCATGGGATAATATAGATTATGATAAAACCATGAAAGAATATTAAACTATTTGCATAGAACCATATTCTACTGACTCCTGTTTTTAATAATTTTTGTTCTTAGTGAATTTCTCATCTAATTTTTTAAGTGTTGGTATTTTGCTATTTTTTATTTTGTTTTCCTTTTTTAATGAACTCCCCTTTGAGTGGTAAAGGTTACTATCTGTATGCTGATAATGTCCAAGATCATATCTCTAGTTAAGACCTTTCTCTGAGCACAGGTTATTTACTTGGAAGATATATCTACCTTCACGTCCATAACTCCCCTGCAGTTTCAAATTGTGTGTTTAGGGGACTTGAGAAACTGCAGTGTTTATACTTTGATCATACCTCACATATTGTATTGCACATGGATGGGCATTTTCCCCTCTCCTCACTCACGGCTCTGTTAAAGGGTATAAATGGGAGGCTCTTTACATGCAGAGAAATACCTTGGAATGTTAATAAAGCAGTATAAACAGCTACAAATTCATATAGCAAAGTTATACTTAGATTCAGACAGCTCAGTGAAAAAGTAATCAGGTGTGTTATGAATTAGTCATAGTGTAAAATGAGATGAATAAGCTAGGCTGCTTTAAAATTAAGGACTTTTCTTCATGAAGTGTTACCGTTAACCATTCTCCACCAAAAGGATCTTGAGCTCCTTGGAGAAATAGCTGATTTCAGGACTGGGGCAGGCAAAATGCAGTGTATGCTTACAGCATCTTGTGCCTGAAGGTAAGGAAGGCTCATAAAATGATAGGAGTATATTAAAAGAACACAGGAACTAGCCTAAAGGGGAAGGTTCCCACTGGTCATATGTGGGACAATTTAAACATCGAGTTAGATATGATGACAGAAGATTGTAACCCATTGAAATAAACTGATTAAGTCCATGCTGAAATACATAAGTACTTGTGGATATGGAGGAAAAAGAAATCTTTCCTACAGGAGGAAACCAAATAAATGTTGAAGGATTGATGAAATTAGAAAAATACCATATGGCAATTGTGTCAGTTACCTATTACTTCAGAACAAATTACCCGACAGTATAGTAGCCTAAAATAACACACATTATTTCACAGTTTCTCTGAGTTTAGCTGTGTTTTCTACTTCATGGAAACTCGAAAGACTGATATGAAGGTGCTAGTCTGTGGGTTGTGGTCTCATCTGAATGCTTGATTGGGGAAGAATCTGATTTCCACACTTCCACAGTGTTGTTGGCAACATTTAGTTCTTTGTGGGTTGTTCACTAGAGGTCATCTTGCTATGTGAGCTTCATTAAAGCGCGCAAGATGAGGTTATAGAAAGAGACTTGTTGGCAAGGTTTGGAAGTCACAGTCTTTTGTAACCTAATCACAAAAGTGATATCCCCTTAATATTGTCATACTCGGTTGGTTAAAGGCAAGTCACTCAAGGCAAGGGGATTATACAAGTCACACAAGGCAAGGGGAATATCAGGAGGTGGAAATCATCTTGGAGGCTGGCTAACTCAGCAGCCATCATGATATAATTGACTCAGACAAGAATCATCAGTTGATGTTAAAATGAATGGATGAAAGTTTGAGGAGTAACTTAGATATATACATAGACCAAAAGATACCTTCCCATAACATGCTTATTAAGTACAAAGGGAAAAATAACTTTATGAAGGAGAAATCTATCCAGTCAAAGTGATCAATCAAAGTGAAAGTCGCTCAATCATGTCTGACTCTTGGCTACCCCATGGAGTATATAGTCCGTGGAATTCTCCAGACCAGAATACTGGAGTGGGTAGCCTATCCCTTCTCTGGAGGATCTTCCGGACCCAGGAATCAAACCGGGGTTTCTTGCATTGCAGGCATTTCTTTATCAACTGAGCTATCAGGGAAGCCCCTAAGTGATCAGAGTTAGCAGTAATGAGAAAAACCAACATTATCTTTTCCCCACTATCTGGCAAGAACATGTTACCACCTCTTTAGTATTTTACCTAAATCAAATCATGAGGAAGCATTAGGTAAACCCTTTGAAGGAGAGTCTATAGAATAACTGGCAAATATTCTTTATAAATACCAAAATTACAAAAGACATAAACAGACTGAAGAATTGTTCCAGTTTAAAGTACTCTTAATTAAGAGCGACATAGCTATTAATCACAATACATGATCCAAGACTTTTTTTTCATAAAGAATGCTATTGGGACACATTTATGTATTATAGAATAATATAGACTGTTATTATGAAACCATAATAGAATATTAGAAAAAGTAGAACAGATGCATAGTCTACTGGTTTTGTTACTATGTTAGATTTTCTTTTTCACTGGTGAATTTCTCTTCAAATGCTGCTTTTCTCAGTTGGCAAAATTTAAATAAGATCTTTGGATCATTAGTTTTCAGAGTGGTTCATCATAACTGGGAAATCTCCAGGACCCTTTCATGGGGTCCACCAGCAAAAGCTGTTTTCATTATAACACAGAAATAATATTTGTTTTATTCATTCTGTTTACGTTTGCATTGATGGTGCAAAAGCAGTGACTGGTAAAACTGCTGATACCTTAACATGAATGAAAACAGTGACACTGTACTGTATCAGTCATTATATTCACTGCCATGCAGTTGCAATTTAAAAAAAAACACCAGTTTCTCTCGTATCATTGGTAAAGCAGTAAAAAGTATTAATTTTATTAAATCTAACCAAGAAGCAAGTGGCAGTTTTAGAACTAAAAAACAATAACTGATACAGTAATGCAGTGGGTAAACTCAAGAGAGCAGAGGAGTCAATAAACTGGCAGATAGAGGAAAAGAAATTACCTAATCTGAAGAAGAGAAAGAAAACAGAATGATAAAAATAATCCACAGAGCCTCAGGAAACTGTGGGACTATAAAAAAGATTTAACACTCGTGTCATTGGATTCCTCAGAGAGAAAGAAAAAAGGCTCCCTCCTCAAGAACTGAAGAAAGAGAAAAATCTACCCAAAGGAAAGAAATAAAAACAGAAATCAGGATAATTGAAAACAGAAGGACAGTAAAGGAAATCAGTGAAAGAAAGAACTGGTTCTTCAAAAAGATCACTAAACCAATAAACTGGTAGCCACACTGAGAGAAATTAAAGCAGCAGCAAAGATCAGTATCAGGAATAAAAGACAACAGTGTTATCATAGACCCTGAAGATGCGAGCAAGGTAATAAATACCATGAACAGCTCTGCACACCTAAATTTGACAGTTTTGATGTGATGGACCAGTTTCTTGAAAAATACAAACCAGTCCTATTGCTTTGATACCAAAAAAAAGAATTTTTAAAAGGTACAAAGAAGAAAACTATAGGTCAGTATTCCCATATCAGTGTAGATGCAAAAATCCTTAACAAAATATAAGCAAACAGAATTAAACATTAGGTGAAAAAAATTTTTAAAAATATCATAACCGTGTATGGCTCATGCAGCAGGGCTGCTTCATTATTTGAAAATCAACTAACATTAGTGGTGTCAGTCACTCAGTCGTGTCTGACCCTTTGTGACCCCGTGGACTGTAGCCAACCAGGCTTCAATGTCCATGGATTCTCCAGGCAAGAATACTGGAGTGGGTTGCCATTTCCTTCTCCAGAGGATCTTCCTGACCCAAGGATTGAACCAGGGTCTCCTGCATTGCAGGCAGATTCCTTACCATCTATAGGGAAGTCCCCCAGTCAGGTAGTATAGCAATATCAAATCTTGTTTAATAATGTAAATGTCTATTTTATCTATCCCATTCTAAATAACTATCCAGAGATTCATTCATTTGTGGTTGCTGTTGTTCAGTTGCCCAGTTGTGTCTGACTCTTTGTGACCCTGTGGACTGCAGCATGCCAGGCTTCCCTGTCCTTCACCATCTCCTGGAGCTTGCTTAAACTCATGTCCATTGATTCTGTGATGCCGTCCAGTTATCTCATCCTGTCATCCCCTTCTCCTCCTGCCTTCAGTCTTTCCCTGCATCAGGGTCTTTTCTAATGAATCGATTCTTCGCATCAGGTGGCCAAAGTATTGGAGTTTCAGCTTCAGCATCAGTCCTTCCAATGAATATTCAGGACTGATTTCCTTTAGGAGTGACTGGTTTGATCTCCTTTCAGTCCAAGGGCCTCTCAAGAGTCTTCTCCAGCACCACAGTTCGAAGGCATCAGTTCTTCAGGACTCAGCCTTTTTTACTGTCCAGCTCTCACATATGTTCATGGCTACTGGAAAAACCTTAGCTTTTACTATACAGACATTTTTGCAGGCAAAGTAATGTCTCTGCTTTTTAATATACTGTCTAGGTGTGTCATTGCTTTTCTTCCAACAAGCAAACGTTTTAAATTTCATGGCTGCAGTCACCATCCATAGTGATTTTGAAGCCCAAGAAAATAAAGTCTGTCACTATTTCCATTGTTTTCCCATCTGTTTGCCATGAAGTGATAGGACTGGATGCTATGATCTTCATTTTTTTGAATGTTGAGTTTTCAGCCAGCTGTTTCATTCTCCTCTTAACTCCCTTTGAAAAGAAAAAAAAATTAATATTAATATAGTCTGCCATATTAACATTCTGAAGAACAAAAATCACATGATCGTATCAGTTGATGAAGAAAGTGCATTTGATAAAATTCGAGACCCGTTCGTAATTGTTTAAGAAGTATTAGTTAATTTATTTGGCCGCCTCAGGCCTTAAGCTTGAGACCCTGGGGACTGGTGCCGCGTCACGCCGAGGGCTCTGTTGCTGGCCGTGGGCTCGGGCTGAGCCTCGCGGGCCCAGGGGTTGCCGTGTGTGGGCTTGGTTGTCCTGTGGCACGGGGGTCTCAGTTCCCCGGTCAAACCCACGGCACCTGCATTTGCGAGGTGGTTTGTTAACCACTGGACCACTGGGGAAGTCCCACCCATTCATAATTTGGGAAAAAAAAAAGCAAAACTTCAGAAAAATATACTTTGGGGACACTAACTCAGTTGGGTAAGGAACATTTATGAAGACCTACTTCATCCTTAACTGAATATTGGGAGGATCAAATTCTTAAAAGTTCAGTTATTAAAAAAACTTTAGAGTTCTACTTTCCTTGATGCACACTTTTCATACTGGCTATCTTTTAAGCATTTATATGTACTTCAGATAAACAAGCATGTATTCTTAATACTGAAATAATATTTATAGCCTACAAGAAGAGCCTGTAACCAAATAAGACAATGTTGTCACATCTTAAAGTCTACTAGATAAAGATGAATGTCTAAATATTCTGACAGCATGCCCTTTGAAAATATTCTGAACTTTATAGTATGCATCTATAAAATTTATTTTTGTTCTCTCACATCTTGACACTTTAAGATCAAAGTAACTCTAAACGAAAGTGAGATAAAAGAGATCCAAAAATATTTGCATTTCTTTGCTAGAAAATTTCTTTAGAAAATATTTTAGTGTTCTTACTGATTTTTATGTGTACCAAAATTGTAATCATAATAAATTTTTTTAAAATGCTGAGTAGCACAGACTTGAGGGGAAAGTTAGAATCAGTCCAAGTGTCTATATCTGTTGAAAACAAATTTGTCAATTTCTCACAAATCAGTTTTTTTCTAGGATAAAGTCAGACAATTTTAATAACTTCTAAAACATAACTCCTCATCTCAGAAGTATGGCAGGTGTTAAACCTTTTTTATAATCCCTCAGTTTGTAATTCCCCAAGGCTCTGTAGACTAATTTTTTTAGTTTGTTTTCTTTCTGTTGTCCAGACTGGATAATTTGTTTTCCTGTATCTACCAGTTTACTGACTCTTGCCTCTGTCTGCTCTGTTCTGTTGTGTTTACTCATTGCATTACTGTATCAATTATTGGTTTTCAGTTCTAAAGTTGCTGTTTGGTGGTTCTTTATATCTTTTATTTCTTCATTGCGGTTTTCTCTTTTTCATGTTTCATGTATCAGTTGCTTTCCTTGAAGCTACAGGCTCACTGTTAACACACTGATGCTTAAAAGTCCACTTAAACCAAATTCCTTAAGCTATGTATATTTTTATATGTACCTATAAAACTCTTGCTTAAATAAAGTTAGTGAGTGAAAGTGAAGTCGCTCAGTTGTGTCTGACTCTTTGCGACCCCATGGACTGTAGCCTACCAGGCTCCTCTGTCCATGAAATTTTCCAGGCAAGAATACTGGAGTGGGTTGCCATTTCCTTCTCCAGGGGATCTTCTGAACCCAGGAATCAAACCCAGGTCTCTCCTGCATTGTAGGCAGACACTTATACCATCTGAGCCACCAGGGAAGTCAGTAAAGTTAGGATAATGTTAAACCTGGCAAGGAATATCAAAACATAATAAGATAATTGTTGTCTTCATGGACTTTAAAATCTGAAAGTGAAAAAGTAAAAGTTGCTCAGCCGTGTCCGACTCTTTGTGACCCCATGGACTGCAGCACGCTGGGCTTTCCTGTTCTTCACCAACTCCCAGAACTTGTTCAAACTCATGTCCATTGACTTGGTGATGCCATCCAACCATCTCATCCTCTGTCATCCCCTTCTCCTCCCACCTTCAGTCTTTCCCAGCATCAGGGTTTTTTCCAGTGAGTCACTTTTTCCCATCAGGTGGCCAAAGTATTGGAGTTTCATTAGTATCAGTCCTTCCAATGAATATTCAGGACTGATTTCCTTGAGGATTGACTGGTTTGATTTGCAGTCCATGGTACTCTCAACAGTCTTCTCCAACACCACAGTTCAAATATTGTTAAGGAGTTTTGTATCCAAGGACATGAAATACTGGAGAATAGTTTTCTTTTTTGTAATATAGTTGTCCGATTTTGCCATCAAGGCAATGCTGACCCCATAAAATGAGTTAGGAATTATTTCTTCTGCTTTCTAAATGAATTGTATGTTTTTGGACTTTGAATATATAATAGAATTGACCAGTGAAGGCGTCAGGTCTTTAGTTTTTTTGTTAAAGGTATTTTTTTCCCCCTGAAATTCAATTTAATAGCAATAGATCTGTTCAACTTACCTCTTTTTTTCTCTTGAGTCAATTTTGGTAGATTCAGTTTTTCAAGAAACTTGTCCATTTCATCTGAGTTAAACATTTTATTTTCATACTTTTTTTTAAAATATACACTTATTTTTCTTTTAATGTCTCTAGGATCTATAGTGATTTGCTTGGGGTGTTATTTATTGACCTTTCCCAAACAATGAAGTTTTGATTTTACTGATTTTTCTTTCCATTTGTCTACTGCCTTGTTCATTAATTTCTGTTTTTACTTTTCTCTTTCTCCCCTTGTCTTGGGTTTAATTTATTCTTTTTCTGGCTTTTAAAGGTGGGAGCAATTTTTGCATTTTAGACTTCTCTTCCAGTAGTACTTTCCTCAAAAGACTACTTAACCTGCAGCCTTTAAATTCTGATTGGTTCAGCTTTCACTGTGTTCAAAATATTTTGATTTCTCTCATCATTTCTTCTGTGACTTTTGGGTTATTTAGAATTGTGTTGTTTATTTTCAGATATTTTAATGTTTCCAGATACCTTTGTTTAATTCCATTGTAATGAGAAAAATATTCTGTATGATTTCAGTCCTCTATTAAGACTTTTTTTTTAGGCTCAGAATAATGTCTATCTTCATGAATGTTCATGTGCACTAGAACAGAGTATTTTGTTGTTTTAGGACATTTTGGTTGATACTGTGTTATTATGATCTTCCATAATTCTGTTTACTTTATCCTTTGGTCTGCTTGTGTTCTGTCAGTTACTGTGAGAGAAATGTTAAAATCTCCAAATATGATTGTCTCATTCCTTTCAGTTCTCTGTGTTTGACACATTTAATTTTGAAGCTTTTATTAAGCATACAGTTGGCTGTTAAACATGTGTTTGAAAAACTGTGCGAGTCCACTAATACAGGGTTTTTTTTTTTCCCAGCGAATATTGTAGTACTCCATGACTGAAGTGAATCCATGGACTAGGGTATCTGTGAGGGTCCTGAACCCAATCCCCTGTGATTACTGTGGGATAACTGTATATGAAAGGGTTCTGGAACCCAGTTAAAATGAGTTTTTCCCTACACAACCACAGAATTCCTGGATACCAGGTGTCCTACAATTCAACTCAATTCTGACACTATATCTAGAGATTGCATGAGATTCCACAGGTTAAAGGCTCAGACCTACAAGATTGCCTCCACCCCTTCCCCCAGCCCTTAGATGGGAATTCCAAGTCCAGGTTGTTCCTTGAGGTTCTGACCAACCAGTTACAAGGTTCCAACAACCCCCACCTTGAGTAATTAGTTTGCTAGTGCATCTCAGAACTCCAGCATTTTACTTATTAGACCACTGGCTAATTATAAAAGGATGTAACTCAAGAACAGCCAGATGGAAGAGGTACATGGGAAGGCGTCTGGAGCGTCCATGCTGTTTCCAGGTGCTCCCAAACCCAGAAGGGGTCTTCAGCCCATATTTTTGGTTTTTTTTTTTTCCCCCTGGAGGCTTCATTACATAGACATGATTTGTTAAACCACTCACCCATGGTGGTTGAGTTCAGTCTTCCAGCCCAGATTAAATCATCAGCCATTGGTGAGTGGTTTTTTAAATCTTTATTTTAATTTTGGCTCTGCTGGGTCTTCACTGGTTTGTGCAAGTTTTCTCTAGTTATGGCAATCAGGGGCTACTCTTTCCTGTGCCATGCCAGTTTCCCATCGGTGTGGTTTCTTTTATTGCAGAGCATGGGCTCTTGGACACATGGGCTTCAGTAGTTGTGGTGCATGGGCTTAGTTACACTGTGGCATATGTAATCTTCCCAAACCAGGGATCGAACCCATGTCATCTGCGTTGGCAGGCAGATTCTTATCCACTGCACCACCAGGGAAGTCCCTTGGTGAGTGGTTTAACCCCCAGCCCATTTCTATTCCCAGAGGTTGGAGGGTGGGCCTGAAAGGTCCAGTGTCTAATCAGGTGATTGGTTCCCCTGGCCACCAGCACCTATCCTTGGTCCTTTCCCATAGTCATGTCATTAATATAGCAAAAGAAATCTCGGCAGCTCTCCTCACTTAAAAAATTCTAAGGAGTTCTAATGCTAGAAATGAATGAGGACCAAGGATATTTCTCACTACATATCACAGTATATTTAAGATTGTTACCTCTTTGTAAATGAATTGACTCTTTTAAGTTTATGAAATAATTCTCTTTATCACTGGTAATATTCCTTGCTCTGAACTAACTCTACATTGTTCATTATTGCTAGCCACTGTATCTTTCTTTTGATTATTGCTTGTATGGTATATCTCTTTCCTTCAACCTATCTGTAAAGTAGGCTTCTTGTAGATAGCATATATTTGTATATTCTTTTAATTGGAGCCATTAGGCCATTTATATCAAACATAATATAATTCTCAGAATGCTTGGATTTAAATCTAAATTGCTAGTTACAATTTTTTTCTCATTTGAATTTTGATCCTTGCTTCCTATTTATCTGCCTTTCTTTGGATTGTTTTTATGATTCCATTCTATATTTTTTGTTATAAAGTATTGCTCTAGGGTTTACAATATGCATCTTCAGCATCATGCTCTACCTTCAAATAATGTAATGTTTTCCTCATAGTATAAGATCTTGACAAATATATTAATTTTTTACATTTTTTTTGGTTACACATTTTACTTCTTCACATTATATGCTCTACAGTACATTGTTATGTTTGTGTTAAATAGTGAAAGTTGTATTTGGAAGACATTTAAAACTGAGGAAAATGTATATTTTTCTTAATTTGGGAGTATATTGGAAAGACATTTTACCTTCATATTAAATATTTGGAATATTTTCTGGGTATAAAGTTAGGTTGAGGTTGAAATAAGTTTTAGGAGAGAGATGAAGCATTCACTGTTGATGGAAAAGCCCTGAGAACCCCAGCCAGATTGATCTTGGGTTTTGTGATTGCTTAGAAGGAAGTGGTACAGGCAGAGGATGGATGGTATCATTTATAAAGAATTGATAACACTGTGAAGGTCAGTGGGCTGCAGAAACAAGGACCTGGTTTCTAAGTCCTCCCTGAAACTACTATATAACCCTTTGGCCTTCACTTATGAAACAGTTACATTTTAACATTTAAACAACATTTAAAAAAAATTCAGTTCAGTCGCTCAGTCGTGTCTGACTCTTTGCCACTCTATGAATTGCAGCACGCCAGGCCTCCCTGTCCATCACCAACTCCTGGAGTTTACTCAGACTCGTGTCCATAGAGTCGGTGATGCCATCCAGCCATCTCATCCTCTGTCGTCCCCTTCTCCTCCTGCCCCCAGTCCCTCCCAGCATCAGGGTCTTCTCCAGTGAGTCAACTCTTCACATGAGGTGGCCAAAGTATTGGAGTTTCAGCTTCAGCATCAGTCCTTCCAATGAACACCCAGGACTGATCTCCTTTAGGATGGACTGGTTGGATCTCCTTGCAGTCCAAGGGACTCTCAAGAGTCTTCTCCAACATCACAGTTCAAAAGCATCAATTCTTCGGCGCTCAGCTTTCTTCACAGTCCAACTCTCACATCCATACATGACCACTGGAAAAGCCATAACCTTGACCAGACGGACCTTTGTTGGCGAAGTAATGTCTCTGCTTTTTAATATGCTGTCTAGGTTGGTCATAACTTTCCTTCCAAGGAGTAAGCGTCTTTTAATTTCATGGCTGCAATCACCATTTGCGTTTTAAAAACACCTTATAGTGATAGTATAAGAATCACTGTACTTTTTTGAGAGCCTCATAAGAAACATACTTAATTGTAAGGTAGAGTGGAATATTTAAATATGTGAGACAGCAAAAGATAAGTAAGAATCATAAAGTTAATTGAATAAGATGCAAAATAAGTAGAACTCTATCTCTGCTCATTAATAATGTCATTTTTTAAATCAATGTTTGCTACTTCTGTCTTTGTTTTAATATATATTTGATGTTTAAATTGACCTAAAATTAGACTGTCCAGTTAAATTATCTGCTATAATTTTCAAGGAAAAGACTGTTGGCAAGATAAGAATTACAGATGCTAGTTTACTGATAAACTTTTCTTAGACCTTATGTTTACTCAGAATACTTCTAAGAGTTTAAAAGCTAACTTGCCAGATTAAAATGATATTTCTCATTTCAGGCTGTATTGAGTAGCTTCTTGGAACACTTTGGTATATTCAGATATTTAAGTGTTAATCCTCTTGTACACTTCGTGCTGGACAAGGTCACAATTAGATAGCTGGGATATAGGATGCAAGGTATACTAAACTTTAAAAATTCAATTTGTATTATTTTTAAGTTCTGTTGACTTTTTCAAAAATTTTCTTCATCATTTTTACTTCATGTGAGCCTGTTATACTTGAAATTTTTACTGTTTTAGATTTAGAGCTACTCCAGGTGGCGCTAGTGATAAAGAACCTGCCTGCCAATGCGGGGGGCATGAGAGATGGGGGTTTGGTGCCTGGGTCAGGAGGATCCCTTGGAGTAGCAAATGGCAACCCAGTCCAGTATTCTTGCCTGGGGAATCCCATGGACAAGAGGACCCAGGAGGGCTACTGTCCACAGGGTCACAGAGAGTTAACACGACTGAAGCAACTTAGCACTCACGCACACACATACCTGATTCTGTTATTAATCAGATGGTCTGATTTTCACCAACTTACTTGACCTCCGTGTACCAAGTCATCAAGAATTGTTAAATGTAGGCCTTGGATCAGGTCCGTAGTTTTTCTTCAGCACTTTTTTCCTTAAGTAAAATTTTAAGTTAGGAATCCAGGTAAATTGTATTAACTTAGAGATTATCCATGAGATAAGACTTCTCCTGAACAAAAAAACTGGAGTTCAAGTGGCTGGCTCTCTTACATTGGACCTACCTTCCTATTATTTTTCTTATTTTAGTTGCATAGCATATAGAATATTCAGTTTCAATGCAGGTATAAAAGGTAACAGAGTTTTCTTAACAGCTTTGAAGTCTCAGTAAACTCTTCAATTAAAGAGAGATGGCAGGAGAAGCTTTATTCTGAACTCTATGCAAAAATGAGTTCATCCAGCAAGACAGGTTATAGCATTGAGTCTGTAGTGTGTTAAAATTTGATATACAGTATGTTTAAGGTGTTAAAAATATGTAAAATAAATTTTAATCAAATGTTTGTGTCTTAAGTGACAGAGCTACAGCTCAGGCCTGTTTGATGCAAGAGCTCTATCATATTGTATAATTTTTTTAAATAAAAAATGTTTATAGTCTAGCCACATTCGTTTATGGCTGTTGCTCAATGTTTCATGACTCAAAATACTCAAATTCAATCTTCTAAAACATTTGTGTCAATTTTTGTGACTAATTATTATTATTTCTTTTCTCCAGGGAAATGAGGCAAGTTATCCTTTGGAAATGTGCTCACACTGTAAGTGAAATATTCTTACCAAGAATTTATTTTATTTTCACATCTTTATATATGTATGTGTATAAATCATACACCTTTGTGTATTTGTATGGCAAAGTTAGTTCTTAGTGGTTTTAAATGGGTAGTGAGTTTGACTTAGAGTCTTTCTGAGTTACCAGAATAGTGAAAGATAATTTTTTATAGATCTCTTTACTATTAGTGTCTGCACTGTGTTGTAATTACAAATTGACCCTCAAATTTCAGTGGCTTTTAACCCAACAGAAGTTTTTCAGATTAACAAAACTTCAAGTAAACAATTTATTTAGCCTGTGGCTATGTAAAATCAATGCTTATTGGAGGCACAACTCTGGCAGACTAAGCAGCTGTTGCATAAGACCTTTCTGGGCAGAATGAGGAGTATAAGAAGTGTGAGTGGGCTGGTTATTTCCGACTATACTGGAGAATATAAAGAACATGGTAGCCTTCCAAATTCTTGATTCAAGGATCAGAGAACCAGAGAGCTTAAATAAAAATCATAAGGTCTCTTGTGTGGAAGTACAATGACTAGGGAAGAAGGGAGATCATGGGAATTGGCATGGGGACCCTTGGTAGATTTAGATACAATCCTAAATTCCAGGAGGTTCCAGAATTCCCAGACTCTTCTGAAACTTCCATGCCTTTTCTGCCATCCCTGTGTGATGAAAGTGGTTGTACCCTGTTTGGAGACAGCTTACTTTGCAGTGAGGTTTGTCTTATTAAAACTGTTTTTCCATTGTTCATCATTTCTTCAGTCTGCTTTCTTTTTTCAGAACAGTTGTCAGTTTTGGGGGCTGCAAAGACTTGGACACGACTGAGCGACTGACACTTTTCACTTTTTTTTCTCATCGACACCTTTGCTTTCTTTTGCTTTCTGATTCAATGCTCTTACATCAGCTCTTTTCTTGACCGACTTCATTGTCTTTCAGATGTCAGCATAAATGTCCCCGCTTTGGAGATGTTTTCTCTTTCTCTGCTCTTCAGATTCTAACAAGGATAGTGCCCTGTTTATTTTCTTTATAGCAGTTCCCATAAGCCTAAATTACTTGTTTATTAATACATTGTAATCCATTTTATTTTCTAGGGGGGACCGGGATGGGGAATACATGTAAATCCATGGCTAATTCATTTCAGTGTATCACAAAAACTACTGTAATGATGTAAAGTAATTAGCCTCCAACTAATAAAAATAAATGGAAAAAAAAAAGAAATCAAGGGAATGAAAAATGGTAATGTACCATTAAATGAAATTGAAAAATAATAAACAAAGTTCATTCTAAAAAAAAAAAAATCTTTGTGGTGATACTCTGAGCACTTACCCATAATTTGGCCATCTCTACTGCTGTTTACATTTTATTTTACTTTGTTTGCTCCCAAGCTTTCCCTTATGAATTTCTTATATCACTTTGATCATACATAGCTGTATATTTCTGTTTTAAGCATGAAGGTAAAATGTTGTATCCAGTGTATTTTTAGAATGGACCAAAACCATAACTAGTCATGACTGTCTAGACCAGAGGTTGGCAAACTACTACTTACCAACAGTTTTGTTGATAAAGTTTTAGTGGAACACTGCCATGCCCATTAGTTCACATATTGTCTATGGCTGTTTTCGTCTGACCTGTGAAATGTGTTCAGGTAGAGTAATTTAACAGACTAGTGCTCCCAAGTGTTACCTCGATCTGGAATTCTTGTCCATGCCATAGTTAATGTGTCAGTTACACAGTTTCTTTAGAATTGAAAGGGCTCTGCTCAAAATTGTACCTTGCCACTTACTGTTCAGCTTGAGCCTGTGGTGTGAGCATTGCCCCTGTTGCTAGTGGGCTAAGAATGGGTTGTAGAAGCCTGTAATTAACTAGGATTCAGGCTGCAAATAGAGTTGGGGTGGGCTGTGGGGAGCACGACTCCGAAAGGTATGAGGTACTGGGAGGTTAGTTTTTGTTTCTTGATCAGGGAGCAGAGGTCCTAAGGGGATAGTACATCCCAGGTTCTAACCTTCTGCTCTCCCTGTGAATCTGGGACTGAGGGTCATTTACCTGATTGTGGAGAAAAATGTACCAGAGCGAAAGACAAGATGGTGTTCCCTTCAGTGTATCCAAGATGTTTGAAAGCCAAGTTTTTTAAAATAGTAAGTATTTGAAATAGATTTCATACACTGTTAAAGCTGTTTCTTTCAGTTTTATCCTCAGAGCTAAGTCTTTCTTCTGACTTCATCTGTGCTTTGAGGAGGCTTGAGCCTTGTCACTAAAGATCTGTACTTGTCAGTGATTGTTCAACTAGGTATGAGTCTGTCTGAATTCTCCTGTCATCCAGTAAAAATGAAGTCTTCCTCCTTCCTAAGTGGTTCACTAGAGGATAATATATTTTATACATGATTTGGATGAATTTTAATTTATCCACATTAAAACCACAACTTCCCCCCACCCACACATTGTAGTCTTGTTTGCTCATTTGCAAAACTTTATTAATGAGAGAGCTTAGTGTTATTTGTAAACGGCTCTTAGCATGTGTAGTGTTAGCACCAGTCCTTGGGGCACTTGACTGTACAGTCTTCCCTGTTCAGCTTGTGCCTTTTTTTCCCTTTTAAGACCTAGCTCAGGTCTGTGTTCTCTGGGAGACCTTCCATAGTCCTCTCACCTCATCAGTAGTTAGTCTCTTTTGCTCTTTTAGTATTTAAATTGTACTGTTTTGTAAAAGGTAATAAGATTCTAAATATATACTGACACACAGGTAAGTACCCACAGAGTGCTTACAGTCTAGCTATTGGGAGAAAGAGAAATGCATTTTTCTCCAGTGGAAATAAACCATTATGAGCAATAAAAACAAAGGCTCCAAGAGGGGAAATTACCATTGGTTAAGAAAATTAAGAAAAGCTTCATGGAAAGGGTAATGTTTGAAATTGTTTTTTGAAATCTGCATAAAGATTTGAATGCTGATTAATTCTTACATCTGGTCATTTACCTCTTTCAGTCTCTAAATTCCATCCAGATCTTTGACGTTTTATCTAACCCCATGCATTATTCTTTCTGGCACCCTACTTTTAATCAGTGACTTAATGCTAATGCTTTAAGAAATGCTCAAGAAAACTTGAGGCTATTTCAAAGTGTTAACCTCATTACCTCCTCACTCCATCACCGCGCTGCCTGCCACACACAGAAATTTTCCCATTCTCTTAGTCAGGCTTAATAGCTCTTTGCTTTCAATGTCAAAGGTTGGGTTATCTCCCTTATTCAAGGTCAGCCTCTGCACTGTGCTTTTGGTCTCATCCCCTCTCACCTCTTGGACCTTATTTTTTTAGTTTCTTTCCGTTTTTACCTATGTCTGCAGCTTCTTCATTTTTCTTCAGTTTACATAGTCAGCTCCCCTTTGATCCTGATCCCGCATGTATCTCCCAGTTTTTCTCTCATTTCTGTCATATTTGAGCTTTGCAAGAACATATACAGTGATCTCCATTTCCTTATTTCTGTTAATTTCTTTGCCTGCTCAAATCTGGCTTTCATCTCCTACTTTTATTGAAACTGTTAGTTAAGGTCACCTTCATTTTATTGACACAGTGCCCAATTGTTAAATCCGATGGAGTAAAAAAAACCTGTAAAATCATTTGTGGTATTTGGGGAAGTTTGAACACTGATTATTTACTATCAAGGAATTAATTAGTAATAATTACTGTTTTAGTTAGAATAATATTGTGTTTAAAAGAATATTTTAGAGATAGGTGGTAAGTACTGAACAGTTATATGGATATGGTACTACTATGTCTGGGATTTGCTGTAAAATACTTGAAGTGGATTATAAATACAATTTTTAATGTGTTAATAATTGAAACTGGGTGATGGGTATGTGGGATTCATTATGAGTCTGTCAACCTTTACATTTGTCTAAAGTTTCCTTTATATGTATTTTTTAATAAGTGAAAAAAAGTGGAAAATAACTGAGTAATATAAAGGAGAAATTATTATTTAAGTATACTTCACTATGGCATGAAACACAGCCAGCTTTAATAATAATAGTAATAAGAAGTGGTTAAGCTCATTGTCACCACTGAAAGAATTGAGGTGTTGACAGTAGAAGTGGAAGTGTGTTGGCTGGCATAGAGTAGATGCTGAATAAGTATCTGTTGACTGAATAAGTTAGTATGAGCTCAGTGCTGGATTGTTGGGTCATTTTAAAGGCTGTTTCTTTAGAAAAACCCAGTAGATAGCAATCACTCCATTTGTTTTCATAAATAATAACAAATACATGGCATTTAACACATACCAGGCACTGTTCTAAGTACATCACATAGATTTACTTTTTAACCTTTGCAGTAGTCTCATGAAAGAGGTATTGTTACTTTTCCCATTGTATAGATGAAAAAACAGAGACGTCAGTAATTGACCTAAGATGACGCAGCGGCAGGTAAAGTCAAAAGGCTGTGATTTGTATCAAGCAGTCATGTTCCAGAGTTGTATCTTTGATCAGTACTGTACAGCCTCTCTTATAGTAACTCTTATCAGGTTAATGTTACGTTTGTCTACATGAATGATTTTATGGAAAATTGGACTTGTCTAAGATATATTTAGATATTCTGATTTTGTGTGTGTGTGTATCTTAATGTCTCAATTCAGTATTTGGTTTTTGTTGAATTAAATTATTCCTGGCCATTGTGACTTGGTTCTTTCTATTGGCTAACCTGTCTGGAGCAGGAAATGTATACTCTTGTTGCGGTGATTTGCTCAAAGACTGTGGTTGTAACTTGGCATGATAACTTGGAAAAATGGCTGAGTACAAGATACTAGGTTAGATAGTTTAGCAGAGGGCTAGATTGGAGCACAGGTGGAAGTGTGTAGAAAGGGAGATTCAACTAATTTACTGTTGGTAAAGCCAGTATAACTGAATAATTTTAATAAAATTGGTAAACGTAGGGCCTGTTTTGTAGATTGAATGCAGATGAAAGACTAAAAAAAGACTTTTATCTGAAGAGATTTCTCAGTTTTCTTTTGTTAGAAGGTGACCCAAGAGGAGCTTGGCAGGCTCTGAAGGAACGTTTCCCTTTGCATAATGAACTATCTGTAGAAACCTTGAAGACACCTTTAGCCACTAGAACACTGCTCTCATTTTAAGTCAACAGTCTCATATTTAAGTAGTTTTGTTTCTGGTTTGAATATTTCTGCTCACAGTCAGATTGTCTCAGGGAGGTTTACATGTTCATATTCTTTACTTATACTCAGATGTTTCTTTGTTTTGAAAACAAAACTTTTTCACAGAGAAAGTTAATCTAAAGTTCATTTGATTTCCTCTTTCACTTCTGCATTCCTTTATGTTTCCTTTCTTATATGGACTAGTTAACTCACTATAATTTTTCAGTGTTGTGTATTTTAAAGAGTAATACCTGATTTACTCCCAAATCATTCATCATCTCAAAAATTATTGGAGGAGACTTTATCAACAAAAATTTTGTTACTAACTTTTACACTTGTTATTTTAGATTAAAATCTTCATAAAGGTATTCCATAATTCATACTTTTTCAAGAATCCACCAACCATGATTATCAGTTGCTTAGTGATACTGAACTCTACCATATTTCACCTAGTCCACTGAGAATTGCATACATTCTCTTTTCTTTCAGTAAAGCTTTATTGGTGAGTAGTAAAGTATAGTGCATGAACTTGAACACCTAGGCTTGAATTTGCTACCTTGTTTTGTAGTTACAGTACCTTAAAAAAAAAAAAAAAATCCCTGGATGGTCTGCTATATTCTAAATATTTCAGATTTTTAGGTGAGTAGTCTTAAGAAAAATGAAGTGCTACCTCTGTTTTCTTTATCCATACTGTCAGATTTTGGCATCGTGGTAGCACTTAGACATTTTTAGTTTTAGCAGTGAAAAGTTTAGTAGTAATTTGTAGTAATTTGAGAGTCTACCACAAATTTGAATCGTTTTATAGCTGGTATGTAGAAGACAGTTACATCAGCTGGGAGAAAGCCTATCTAGGCATTTAGCAAAACTATAAATTCTTGGATCTTTCTCAGAATATTAGAGCAAAAGATATGGAAAAATATGCAGGGAACTTGGGGAACAATACAGAATGTAATAGCATCTGCCTAAAAGACATCTCGAAACATGTAGTAGATAAGACAGAAGCAAAAATAACCAGTGCATTAGTAGGAGAAAATTTTCTTCACCTGAAAAATCGTATCTTCTGCTTGGAAAAGCATTCTGATACTTGGGAAGTTTAGATGAAAAGAGGTCTATATTTGGTGTTAACCTCTTTTGTAATTTTAGAAGTCCAAAAGCAAAAAAGAAAATCCTAGAAGCAGCTCGACAGGGAAACGTTTGGCCTCGAATAAGAGTCTGCTGACATTGGAATTCTTAGCAGCAGCAATAGGTATTAGAAAGCAATAGGGCAGTTAATTCAAAGTTCTGAGTTCCTAAATCCAGAATTTGATATCAACCAAATGATTATTTAGGTGAGAGATCAAATTAAAGACATTTCCAGAAGTTTAAGGACCTCCAAAATTTACCTTTCATGACTTCTTGAATATGCACCCAGAAAAGTGAAATAGAAGAGAAAAAAGGAAGAAACAAGATCCAAGAAACTAAATCTCGAAGACACCAGTGAAAATCCCAGGATAACAGCTCTGCCAGGGGGCCTGAAAAGCAGGTGGTTCAAATTAGAGCAAGAGCCGGAACTGTCTGTGGAAGACATCATCAAGAAGAAAGTAAAAGCCATTACATAAATTGTATGCTGGAATTTCTTAGTGTTAAGATAAAAAGCAAGTCAATAAGAAAAAAGCAGAGACTGTGGTTGCAGTATTACATTCTTGGTGATAAACCAGATTGAGCTCTGGAGCAGCCACAAATAAGTCTTTTGACTAATTGGTCCTGAAAAGTTAAAGAAGACTCTTGAAAATGCTTGATTTTGTGAAAATACCGTATTTTGGGGGGAGTTGGTGGTGGGGAGTGATACAGTGCTAAAGAAAAGGGCAACTAGCATATTCAAGCACGACACATAGAAATAGATAAAAGGAAAGCTTGGAAATGTGTAATGAATTAGGGTTGGATTTGGTTTACAAAACAATGGAAATCATTGAGAGCCACATGTTTTGAATAAGGTATGTTACTGACCTACGTAGTATACTTAAGAATATGACTTTTAAAAAATTAATTATTTTTAATTGGAGGATAATTACCTTACAGTGTTGTTGGTTTCTGCCATACATCAACATGAATCAGCCATAGGTATATGTATGTCCTCTTCCGTCTTGAACCTCCCTCCCAAGAGTGTGACTTATAAGGCAAGTTATTAATAACTTAGAAAACTTGAAGATACGTTATCTGACCTTATAAATGTATGCTTTTTCATTAACTTATTGCATATTTTGATTTGAACCACAGTGTAAATAAACCAAAAGGAGAAAAGAGCAATACAAACACCTTCAGCAGGAAAACCAGTTGGAGAACATCTTAGAAATATGTTTTTTGCTTTTTATCTACCTGCAGTGTGGAAATACTGTCATTATTCTCTTTTCTCCACACTTGGCCCAAGAGTACAGGTTGAGTTGAGGAACAACAATATTTAGTATCTCTTAGCCCAGTGTTCCATGTTAACTCTTCTGGTGGAACTAACAAGGAAAAGAAATTATAAAGTATTTCAAGAAATCCCTTTATCCAGCTTTTACCATCAAGATTTTCAGATTAAGAAATTTTACTTAACTTTCTGGGTCTTTTTTTCTCATCTGGAGTTTTGCATTTCCAAGGTTTCTTCCAGCTTTTTGCATTACATGGCTTTTCTATGACAGATTTTCTTCTGAAACTCAGTGAGCTCTGAAAATTCTAAGAATGTTTTTTTAGAATTAAGTGTGTAGCTTCTTTTGCGACATCTTTGGACAGTATTCATTTGCTTTGTGAATTTTGATGTGATGGATCATTTTTGACTATGTCTTTTATGTAAAGTAGAAGAAGTGAGTGTTGCATAGCGTTCACATTTTGAAGGAGCGTTCTAGAAGAAAGAAAGGAAACAGTTTCCGGTATTAGTAATGAAAAAGCTGAAGTCACTTACAGTTCCTATACATGTTAAAAGAATAACAAGGCAGTTTTATAAACAGTCTTATTCCAGTAAGTTCTACACCTTGGATGAAACAGACAAATTCCTTGAAAAATGAATACAGGCAGACCTCTTTTTATTGTATTTCACTTTCATCATGCTTGCAACACTGCATACTTTTTCATTATTATTGTTATATTTGTTATGGTGATTGTGATCAGTGATTTTTGATGTTTATGTAATGACTTGCCAAAGGCTCAGATAATAGCAATAAAGTGTTTGTAGATATTTTTTTTTTACATAATTCTGTTGCATACTTAATAGAATACAGAATAGTGTAAATATATTGATAACTTTTATATATGCATTGGAAAACCAAAAAATCATGTGACTTGCTCTTTTTGCAATAGTCTAGAACCAAATCTTGGAGAAGGCAATGGCAACCCACTCCAGTATTCTTGCCTGGGAAATCCCATGGACGAAGGAGCCTGGTAGGCTACAGTCCATGGAGTCGCGAAGAGGCAGACACGACTGAGCGACTTCACTTTCACTTTTCACTTTGATGCACTGGAGAAGGCAATGGCAACCCACTCCAGTGTTCTTGCCTGGAGAGTCCCAGGGACAGCGGAGCCTGGTGGGCTGCCATCTATGGGGTCACACAGAGTCAGACACAACTGACATGACTTAGCAGCAGCAGAACCAAATCTGTGATATCTTTAAGGTATACCTGTTCCTAAAACCTGACACAAAAGGGAATAGAAAATCTTAATAGCATTTTATCTATTCATGAAATTGAATTGTTTCCCACAAGGAAATCTCCAGGGCCCAGATGGCTTTACTGGTAAATTCTAGCAAACATTTAATGGGGGGGGGGAGGACATCAGTCATAATCTAGAATCCTTCAGGAAATAGCAGCTAGCATTACACCAGTAGCAATACCAAAGATGAAGCACAAACTGGAATCAGGATTGCCAGGAGAAATATCAGTAACCTCAGATGTGCAGATGACACCACCCTTACAGCAGAAAGTGAAGAACTAAAGAGCTTCTTGATGAAAGAGGAGAGTGAAAAAGTTGGCTTAAAGCTCAACATTCAGAAAACTGAGATCATGGCATCTGGTCCCATCACTTCATGGCAAATAGATGGGGAAACAGTGGCTGACTTTATTTTTTGGGCCTCCAAAAATCACTGCAGATGGTGACTGCAGCCTTGAAATTAAAAGACGCTTACTCCTTAGAAGGAAAGTTATGACCAACCTAGATAGCATATTAAAAAGCAGAGACATTTGTCAACACAGGTCTGTCTAGCCAAGGCTATGGTTTTTCCAGTGGTCATGTATGGATGTGAGAGTTGGATTATGAAGAAAGCTGAGCACAGAAGAATTGATGCCTTTGAACTGTGGTGTTGGAGAAGACGCTTGAGAGTCCCTCTGACTGCAAGGAGATCCAACCATTCCATCCTAAAGGAGATCAGTCCTGGGTGTTCATTGGAAGGACTGATGTTGAAGCTGAAACTCCAATATTTTGGCCACCTGATGTGAATAGCTGACTCATTTGAAAAGACCCTGATGTTGGGAAAGATTGAAGGCGGAGAAGGACGACAGAAGTTGAGATGGTTAGATGGCATCACCGACTCAATGGACATGAGTTTGGGTAAACTTCAGGAGTTGGTGATGGACAGGGAGGCCTGGCGTGCTGCAGTTGATGGGGTTACAGAGTCGGGCATGACTGAGCTACTGAACTGAACTAAATACCAAAGATACTATAGAAAACTGTAGACCTGTATTCACCATGAACATAGATGCAAAAATCCTTAAATATTTTTAAGTCACATAAATAATATGTAAAAAGGACAGTAAAATATGATCAAGTGGAGTTTATCCCAGGAGTATGATTTTAACTTAAGAAAATCAATGTGATTCACTCTATTGACATAATAAAAGAGGAAACAAATCTGAATAGGTGTAGCAGAGTGTTTGAAGAGTTCAGTACCCATTAATGATAAATACTTTTGGTAAATTAAGAACAGAAAGGAATTTTCTCAACCTGATAAAGGGCACCTATAAAAAAAACCTACAGTTAACGTCATACTTACTCCATGATAAAAGACTGAATGCTTTCCATTTAAGATTGGGGGGAGAAAGCAGTTTTTTACTCTAGTTGTAGTCAAACTTGCACTAGAAGTTCTAGCCAGTACATTAAGTCCAGTAGAAGAAATAGAATATGAAAGTGAAAGTCGCTCAGTCATGTCCAACTCTTTACGACCCTATAGGCTATACAGTCCATAGGATTCTCCAGGCTGAAGTGGGTAGCCTTTCCCTTCTGCAGGGGATCTTCCCAACCCAAGGATCAAGCCTCGGTCTCATGCGTTGCAGATGGATTCTTTACCAGCTGAGCCACAAGGGAAGCCCGAAATAAAATGTATTCAGATTGAAAAGGCAGGAGTAAAATTGTCTTTATTCTTACATGGTTGTGTTTGTAGTAAATCTTATTTCTGTTACCAGAAATAAGAAGTGAATTTAGCAAGATTGTAGGCTATAAGGACAGTATACAAAAACTAGTGGAATTTCTATATAATAGCAGTGAGCAATTGAGAAAATGAAATTAACAAGGATACTATTTATAGTAGAATAAAAACATTGGGATATTCAAGTGTAAATTTAACCAACTGGATGTTAAGTTCTGTACACTGAAGTATGAAACATCACTGAGAAGAAACGTATAAAGCCCTAAATAAATGGAGGTACCAGATTCCTAGATTGGAAGACTTTGATACTCTCAAGGTATTGGTTTGACTCCGATTGATCTACAGAGTTAAGACAATCTCAATCAAATTTTCAGCAGGGTTTTAACAAAAACTACCAAATAATTATTAATTCTATATAGAAAAATCACAGGCCTTAGGAGAGCCAGCACAGTTTTGGAAAGGGACAAGAAAGTGTGAGGACAGTGTCCCCTGATTTAGAGACTTACTATGAAACATAAAACTATGGTGTTGACGTAAAATAGATAAGCAAATCAGTAGAGGGTATAAATCCCTGTATGTTTTTATTCGGTTGATTTTTTAAAGCATTTTTTAATTGGATACTTTACTTGTAACATTTTTGAATTTAAGGTACAGCTTGTTGATTTGTATAGTCAATTGGTTTTTGACAAAAACATCAAAGATACCGTTGTAAGGGGAGCCTTTTAAACAAATAGCTGGAATGAAAGTTTAACTCACATGCAGAAAAATTTGGTTATAAATTTAAACCATAAAAACTACAGCTATGGAACTTGTAGAAGAAAACATCAGCCAAAATCTTATTATAGGCAGAGATTTTTAGTTGCTCTGCAAAATATGAATCATTAAAGAAAAAAATGGGTCTCATCAAAATTGACAGGTTTTGCTGTTTAAAAAGTAAAAGAAGATACTTGAACTACCTCCACCTGACAAAGGACTTGTACCAGTCTAAAAACAGAATCATGCAACTTTTAAAAGACAACCAGACAGTGACGAATCCGCCTGCAATGCAGGAGACCCAGGTTCAGTCCCTGGGTTCGGAAGATCCCCTGGAGAAGGGAATGGCTACCCGCTCCAGTATTCTTACCTGGAGAATCCCATGGATGGAGGAGCCTGGCAGGCTCATGGGATTGCAGAGTCAGACATCACTGAGCAACTAACATTTTCCCTTTCACATTTAAAGAGAGAAAGGATTTGAAGTCACATAACAAATGAAGATATATGAGTTGCCAATAATCACATGAAAAGGATCCTCAAGATCATTAATCCTCAGAGAAATGCAGGTTAAAACTATAATCACATACTGCTGCCATCTACCAGAATGGCTCAACTTAAAAAGACTCACAATACCATGATCTGGCAAGGAGGTAGAGAGAGCCCTTAGAATTCTCAGGTAGTGCTGATGGGAGTGTAAAATGGCACACCCACTTTGGAAAACTTAACAGTTTCTGAAAGTCAGACATGTGCTTATCCTATGATCCAGCAATTCCAGGAAAACATACAAAGATTAGGTATAATGTTCTTAGAAGCTTTATTCCTAATATTTTCAGATAGGAAATATTAGGAATGTATATTAAAGATGAATGCTTAAACTAATTGGAAAGTATTCATAAATGGGATATATATACTACTCTGCCATAAAAAGGAAGAAACTACTGACATATGAACCAACCCGATTAATGTCAGAAACTTGATGAGGAAAAGAAGACGTCAAAAACTTCAAAAACTTAATGAGAAAAGGAAGAGCACATACGTATGATTCCATTTACTTGAAAGTCTAGACAGAATTTAGTTACAGAAAGCAAATCAGTGGTTGCCTAGAGTTGTGGTGGGGAGGTAAGTGGGGCATGTTTGTGACTGATAGAAAGGGATCCAAGGAAACATTTGGAATGACAGACATGTGTTTTTTGTCTCGATTGCATTGCTATTTCCATAGATGTATAAATTTGTCAAAACCTGTAGAACTATATGATGATGTGTTTTTGGAGTATCATTTATTTCCCAAAGTTGGTTTAAAATTTCTTTTTAGCATTTTATTAACAACTTGATAATCCTTTTGTTGGTGCTGATGTCTTGTTTTTGTATATTTGATAATTAATATTTTAAAGTGGGCTTCCCTCATAGCTCAGTTGGTAAAGAATCTGCCTGCAGTGCAGGAGACCCAGGTTTGATTCCTGGGTCAGGAAGATCCCCTGGAGAAGGAAATGGCAACCTAGTCCAGTACTCTTTCCTGGAGAATTCCATGGACAGAGGAGCCTGGCAGGCTAAACAGTTCATGAGGTCACAAGAGTAGGACACAACTTAGCGACTAAATGACCACCACCATTTTAAAGTGTATAATAATTTAGAAACACCAAAAGCACATATTTCATCTTGCTTTAGAAAATTGTGATATGCCCCCTAAAATCTAGATATTTTAAAAGTGGTTGAAAGTTTTTCACTTAAAAGAAAAAGACACAGTACAAATGTCCATGTTTCATAATATACCTTTTTTATTCTTTCAATATTAATAGGGAATTTTCTCTGTTTTGTTTCATTGTCAAACTGTTCTGTGTGGAACATAAATATTAGACTGTTAGTCTATAAAGAAGGTTATTATAAAATTAGGTGTGTATTTTGAAGCTGCTTCAGTTCAGTTCAGTTGCTCAGTTGTGTCCGACTCTTTGTGACCCCATGGACTGCAGCAAACCAGGCCTCCCTGTCCATCACCAACTCCCAGAGGTTACTCAAACTCATGTCCATTGAGTCAGTGATGCCAGCCAACCAACCATCTCATCATCTGTTGTTCCCTCTCCTTCTGCCTTCAGTCTTTCTCAGCATCAGGGTCTTTTCAAATGAGTCAGTTCCTCGCATCTGGTGGCCAAAATATTGGAGTTTCAGCTTCATCATCAGTCCTTCCAGTGAATTTTCAGGACTGATTTTCAAGATGGACTGGTTGGATCTTCTTGCAATCCAAGGGACTCTCAAGAGTCTTATCCAACACAACAGTTCAAAAACAGCAACTATTCGGTGCTCAGCTTTCTTTATAGTCATGGAGCTGCTTAGTGAAAAGTGAAAGTGAAGTCGCTCAGTTGTGTCCGACTCTTGGCGGCCCCTTGGACTGCAGCCTACCAGGCTCCTCTATCCATGGGATTTTCCAGGCAAGAGTACTGGAGCTGCTTATGAAGGTTTTTAATCTGTGATGGTCCCTTCTGCGCCCCCTGGTGGTTTTGATTTCTTATTTGGGATAACATTGGAAATATAATCATTACATTTGTAGATTTAAACTTTAAAACTTTTAAACTAGTCTTTATGTTGAAAACCTACCCAGTAGCTTCTGTTGACAACAGTATAAGGCTTTAATCATATGGTAGTCTTTACAAGAATTACTTTTTTTAAAAAAAAGTTTATTTTTTTTTTTCTTAACAGTAACAATCTAGTTAATAATGAGGGAAAAAATTATTAGGCAATACCACAGAAATAAAATTTTACAAACAAGACCTACCTAAGATGATGCTAAATTTAGATCAGAGTTTGAGGAGAAAATAGGATATGAATAGTCTCAAAGTACTCCTCCCAGTATTTTTCGATGCAAAGGGAAAGATAGTAGATTTATAGTGGAGAAATCTGACAGAAACCCCTTTGGCCACCCTTGACAATGATGAAATGAGAAGGGCACATTATTTCTACGGTATTCTTGCCCCAAATGCATTCTAATCATTAAAAAAAAAATCAATTCTTGCTGAAGGACATTTTACAAAATACTGGACCAAAAGTTTCAAAGTCATGAAAGACAAGATAAAAATTGAGTTGTCACAAATTGGAGGAGATGTAAGGAAAAATTACCAAGAAGTTGCAAAAATAATAGACGTCTCAGTTACCACACACCCAGCTTCTTTTGATGTTAACATTTCACAGACTTGAAATGCAATTATTGTTATCAAAATGGAGAAATTAATCATTGTTACAACATTGTAAGCTCTATATTTTAGTGGGAAAAAAGGTGACTTTGAAAAGTTTTTTCTTTTCCAAGATTCTGTTCAGGATACTGCATCACATTTAGTTGTTTCTTTGAAAATACTATTATTGCTCAAAGGATTTGATAGTCTTGCTTTATTTTGTTTTTAAATCATTAACAAACCAATAGGTAATAAACTATTTATAAAGTGGCTGTTAGAATTTTTTGAAGGAATAGTTTTTTGTTCTTTATTACTATTATACAGATTTGGGGAATTGGCTAAAATTTGAGGAAAGTTTGTTTTTCTACCATTCTGCTTATTTCTTTTCCTTTACATTCTGAGAAACCTCAAAACCACGTAACAGTGGCATAGCAACTGTGTGTGTGTGTGTGTGTGTGTGTGTACGCGCGCGCGCATATGTGTATAGTAATAACAGTGCTTGAAGGCCTGCATCTCTTTGCTACTGTTGGTAACTCATATTCTTTTTTCTAAATGAGAAAAAAAAATACATACATATATATATATATATATATAATTGTTGGTGTTTCTTTATCTGAGATGATGAATAGATAAGCAACCTTCTATGTATTAATATTATATATTCTTTAGTGTTATTATGTCCAATTAGAAGTACTTATTTAAACTTAGATAGCATCATGAGATCTCTGAAAGCAGCTTAATTATTTTATGTGTTAACATTAATAAGATTCTTGAAATCACTTCTTTAAATAAGTAACCATATAGATTGCACATTTATTCCTGAGTATATTCAAGGGTGCGTTAATCTGGGTAAGGTCTCAGTAATTTAATTTGGTTGTTTTCTGTGTTAACATCCCATAGTAATAGCTGTATTTTAGAAACTCAGACTAAAAGATCTGTTTTTAATATCTTAATTTTTAGAGGCATACATATGCATATGTATGATTATAAGATTATCTATTATAATACTTTGTATCGTATAGTTTAAATTGAATATGTAGGAACTTTCAACTGCTAGAAAAGATAGTCCCTCCCAGAGGTATCCTTACAAAAAAGTGGAAAAATAGCATGAGTCTCAACTTGGCAAAACATTAAAAACAGTATCTCTGAGTCACAAGATGAGTCAAAAGGGTGAGGTTTGTTTGTTTTTCCTTGTTCATCTGTTTTAAAGGGAGTGTGATTCCAAGTAGCAGAAAAAACCTTCGATGAAAGATGGTGCCAAAAGTTGGAATTCTTTATATTTAGAAGTACAGATCTGAAACATTCAGTGGTGTTGCCAGGATGGATTTGATCTGTGCCTAATTTTTAGGAGATTGGCAATAACTGTAAATGAAAAGTAACCTTTAAAAATATTTAACTTTTATTAAATTTTTTTCTTAAAATTTAATTAAAAATTAAAAAGTGCTGGGTTTTATTTGTTCATACTTGTGAAGAATGATCTTTAGATGAATATTCAAGAAGCTGGCAGCATTGGAGGAAGACTTTGAATATTGAACTGTATTCAAACCTTGTTCAGATTTTGAACCATGAACTGTTAGAAATAACTTAATTAAAATTTAAAAGAGAAATGAAAATCAGAGTGCCTGGTGTACATAGCAGAGATTGATTTAGTCTGCCTGGTATGAACCACCTGACTTCCATGATCAGCTTAGCATTGTCAATCCTGTAATATCTTGGTACTCAGCATACATACAGTTGGTTGTATGTTATGGCGGGTACAGACAAGCAAAGAGGTAACGAAAAAAATTTCATGATATATTTTCTTTGTTATAAAAGTTAGTCCATAGTATGTTCAACTCTAAATTAAATTGAAAATTAAACTATTGGATAACTGCTGAATTGTTTCTCGTAGTTATCATACAATCATTTGGTAAATGATAACGCCTCTTTTTGTTTGCTTTTAGTTGATGCTGATGAAATTAAAAGGCTAGGAAAGAGATTTAAGAAGCTTGATTTGGACAATTCTGGTTCTTTGAGTGTGGAAGAGTTCATGTCTCTACCTGAGTTACAACAGAACCCCTTAGTACAGCGAGTAATAGATATATTCGACACAGATGGGAATGGAGAAGTAGACTTTAAAGGTAAGAAAGTAGTTAGTTAAACTGCAAGTTAGATCATCTATGAATAGTCTTATACTTCTATGTACAGAAATGTCTGAAAAGTTGACTTTTTCTTGAATGTCCTTGAGTACTGGTTTTCTTATAATAATAGATTGTTAAAACTCAAAAGTCTGTGATATATGAACCTTAATCAGCTAATAAGACCTTGTACTTTTTGGGACATAAATGATCGAAGTGCCCATTTAGGTAATCTAAAAAATGGGATTTAGTATTTATTTCTTTTGTTGTTAGAAAATTTTAGAGAAACTTAAAATACTAGAAGCCACATTTTTTTAAAACTTTTTTTTTAAAGAATGAGACTTTAACAATAAGTCAGCAATAAAAAATAAGCTGAAGTCAGAAGGATAGGAGTATTATCATAGACGGGATTAATTTAGTTAATCTAGATTTTACAGAGACAGTAGTGCTTTTGCTGATGTCAGCCATTTGATTCTACACTTTAAATAAACCTTTCATTTCATCAGGAAATCAACACTTTTTGTTATTTTCTTTCATTCTTTTTCTTTCTTTTTTTTTTAGTTTTTGTTATTTTCATTTGAACAATTGTCCAAGTGAAGGGCTCTAAACTGGTTGGGATTTAGTGTTCAGCAGCAGTGAAGAAAAATGACCATTTGTTATGAAACTTCAGTTTATGTAAATGATTCTGAATTTTGGAACCAGAAACCTCCCAATTTTTTCTGCCAAACAATGTAAATATTTTTTTAAAGCCCTCTTGTATAATCATATTCTAAGAATATAGAGTTAAATAGTTTAAGGAATATGTTTTTTGAGTGTTATGCTCTGTAGCAACTAATAAATAATAATAATAAATAATAAATCAGCTTCTTCAAGTTGATTTGATTTTAGAGAGTTCCAGGTTCAACTTATATATAGAACCTTGTTTGTTGAAGTTTCAGATTTGGCTTTTTCAGTTGTAAATTCCACTAGTAATATTTTCTTTTGGAACAGGAAAATATTCTGTTGTGAGCATGTAGGGTTTGTGTCCATGCGCGTGTGTGTTCTTTGTAAAAAATGGAAACTTCTGATTTGTGAATGTTTTTTACTCTTGCTCAGAATTCATTGAGGGGGTCTCTCAGTTCAGCGTCAAAGGAGATAAGGAACAGAAGTTGAGGTGTAAGTATTTTTCTTCACTGAGCTCGTTCTTCCTCTTAGACCACTGCCCCATGCTGCATTATAACCTCCTTTTAAAATATTCTAAAAGGTATCTTTTATTCTAGATCCTTAGTAGACATAACAGAAATTTTACATTCTGGAGAAGATTGTTTTTGGACATTTGCAATTTGTATTTTTAATGATGTGTCATTGTTGCTTATACGTTACAGGCATACAGTACACAAAATTGATTCACAATTTTTAGGATTATATTCCAGTTGTGGTTAAATAATATAAAATATTGGCATGAAAGTGAGAAGAAATGCTTTAATGTGATTAGCCTAACTTCGTTTATACTTGTATTCAGAATTATTTAGCCAGAAGTTTACTCTTTTGGTTTATGTAGGCTGGCCTCTCTTTCAGGGAACATCTGGTATCTTTTTAAAATATTCAGCTCTTAACTGGAGAGACATTATGTTCAATAACAATTCTCTGAGGCACAGGCTATATGCTAACATCCTTTGCAAGTGATTTCTTGATATAAATGAGAATAATATTTATAATAATAAGAGTTGCTGTCTTTGTATATTATCTCAGTACTGCAAAGCAGCAGTCCCCAACCTTTTCAGCACCAGGAACTGGTTTTGTAAGACAGTTCTCCCATGGACTGGGGTAGGAAGTGGGTCTGGGATGGTTCAACTGCATCACATTTATTGTGCACTTTATTTCTGTTATTACATCAGCTCCACCTCAGATCATCAGGCATTAGATCCTGGAGGTTTAGGGACCCCTGCTGTAAAGAACCTGGGAGGTTAGAACTATTATTAGCCCCAATTTTATATGTGCAGAAACTGAAGCTTAGGAAAGGGTAAATGACTTAAACTCTAGGCTGCATTAACTGGCCCAGGCAGTCTTAACTCCATAGCCCATATACTTGTAACCACCTAGTTTCACCTAAAAACACCATCTCTATGTGGGAAGGAGCTGTCCTCATAGTAGAGTTCGAAATGCTGGGCAACTTACTATCTTCTCTCTCTTTGAAAGTGTTCGTGATTACCATGTAACTGCCATTGATTTTTCCTTGCTCTTTTTTTTAGTTGCTTTCCGTATCTATGACATGGATAAAGACGGCTATATTTCCAATGGGGAACTCTTCCAGGTGCTAAAGATGATGGTGGGGAACAATCTGAAAGATACACAGTTACAGCAAATCGTAGACAAAACCATAATAAATGCAGATAAGGATGGGGATGGAAGAATATCCTTTGAAGAATTCTGTGCTGTAAGTACAAAAAAGCTGGTTCTTCATTAGTTATGTTTCATAAAAACATGTTTAATATCACTTAGTAGAGAATTCCTTATATTTATATTTTGCCCTAGAAATTTCTGTGTTTGATTTTGCCCGATAGCCCCAGATTCAAAGTTTTGAAATGTTCTTTGTTGTAACTGTTACTAATTACTAATTATTCTCAAGAATTAATATTCTCAGTGATTGATAAAATGCCACAGGAATGGTACTAGTCACTTTTACTTATTATTGGTAGCCTCCCAAGTGAACAGCTAGGTTATTTGAAAATACTTCGTAGGAAGTAAGAGTTCATGAATTTCAGCTAGGAATTGAGAGGCTTGGTCACAAAGATGAAAGAAATGGAGTCCCCATCTGTCACAAACTCAGCAGTGAGGCGACGTAGAAAGGTGATTTGTTTTCCCCTCTCCTTTTTTTCTAAGCTACTGATGGGTGGTTTTTGTAATCTGGGGCAAGGGCTCCATAGAGGCATAGCCTACAGTTGTGAGAAGCCCTGGCGGACTTGCTCTCGGTGGGAAGTGGGGCACTTGCTCAGCTTCCTGTTTATTGCTTCTCTTCTGTGGCTGATGCCCCTAAAACAGAGATAGTAACTTTCTGATGCATCATAAGCAGTTTTAACGGTAAACTGAAGATGCTGGACAATCCAAAGGAAATGCAAAGAAAATAAAACGTTTTGAAAATTTTCAGTCTTTACTGAATGCTTCTGTGGAAGGTTTTCCTTCTCTTCATTTTTTACTTAGAGGACACCAGGGAAAACAGATTAATTTGTCATGTGTTACATAAGGACTTAAGTAGCTACTTTGGCTTTTAAGTAGAAGTTTACATTATACCTCAAGGATCTTTTTTCATCTCAAGGGAATGAGATCTTTGCATTTTGTTTCAAAAAAGTAGGGTGGCGCTCTAGTTTAAAGAACAGGCTGGTTCTTCTTGGAAGAGAGTTAGATAGGATGAACTCTTGCGCTTTGGAACCAGTGCCCGGTGGTGCTGTTGCAAGTGCGTCCTGTTCCCCCGCCGTGTCTACCCCACTGTTGCTAGCTTGTGTTGAAGGACTCCCGTGGGTTTGCATCGGGTTGTGCGTGACATGAGACCAGCCTGGTAGTGGCATCATAGCAGCCAGTTTTCAAAAGTAGGAAAAAAAAAATTCCAAAACTTTAGGGAACAAAACAAAAATGAGGAACTTGGCTGGAGTGATATGAAGGGATGTGTATAAGTGAAGATTACTTGCATTTAGTAAATATAAGCTGTAACTTAAAATTACATGTAAATCACTTTACTAGTGGAAAGAAATACATCCCTAGGTAGAGAAATTATGGTCTGTACGTTGAAGGCGTAAGCTAAGCTTTGAGTTTATTTTTCAGCCTTTGTGATAAATTGCCTTTACTTGTATTTTTGGAGGGCATAGTTCAGGAATGAGTGAAAATGTTTGTATATTAAGCCAACTTTTGGGAACATTTATCAGGCTCATAACTTGAGCTTCATTGGGTTCTGTTTATTCTGTTTTCTTAAGCTGTAACAGAGAAAGAGAGAGTTACCTTAAAAGATCACATACTACGTATCTGTTTTAACATTTTCAGAATGCTTTACCATACACAAATCTTAGAAATGATCAGTGACAAGATTAACGTTGATGGATTGAATGCATGTATTTAGTTTTGTTTCCTTTGAAAATTTCACTGAAATTAAATGGGTTAAAAAGAAAAGGTTATAAACCCACAAGTACCAGGTGAATAGCAGAGAGGATAGTAACTCAGTTTGGTAATTTATAAAGTTGAGTGGTTAGCAGACAGGAATGAACATTCTAAGCTATCAACTGGGAAAGCGGAGAAGCAGCTTGGTTTATAATGTGGAACCCCTAAAAGGCTCAGAAAGTGGAGACATGACTGAAAGTGAGGGTGAAGGTGGGGTTAACAGGAGAGTTGCTTAAGTCTGTGTAAGAAGCAAATGGAACACAAGGTCTCCTTCCTGACTCTGTTCAATCTCTCCTACACTGTAGTGGGAGCTTGGCAAGAGTGAAATAGGGCTGTGTGTGTGCACGCGCGTGCGCATGTGTGTGTTGGGGAAATTAAGAACAGCATGTTTGCATTTTGACACCTCCAGCCTTTTTCTTTGACTTGATTCCCTGGCAGCTACACTTGTACCCTCTAGGCAAGAGGTGGGAAAAGCCCTGTTTGGGAAAGCTGACTTCTAGAAATGGTATTTACCTAGTTGTTCAAAGCGCAGCGCACAGTCAGCAGCCCTGCCCCATGCAGAGAGGCTCTGGGGTGGACTTTCCGTAGGAGGAGAGAGCCCAGGATCACCAGATCTGATACGGATTACAGAGATGAAATCAAACCTGGAAAAGAAGCATGCTGAAGCAGGCCTATGCGAGGCCAATAAACACTTTAAAAGTAGAACAGAAATCTCATTATTACCCTTAGGGATATAATATATTAGATCTTTGAAACAAAAATTGGACAATGGATAAAAGAGCTCTAGGAAATTTAAATGTTGGGATTCATTCTAGGAGGTCTAACATCCTTCTGTGTTAGGACCTCCAAATGTTAGGTCCCAGAAAGAAATTGGAGGGAAGGAAATCATCAAAAATGAATCAGAAAATTCTCAGAATCAAAAGTTTCCTTGACTGAAGGGGCTTACCAAGTACCCAGCATAGTATATAAAATAATCTGGGCCTTGGTACACCATCATGAAATTTTAAAACAAAGAGATGGTTTACAAGCTTCCAAAGAGCTCAGGTAGAGAAACAGGGGAAGGACTTCATACGAAGAGTCAAGAACCGCGATGGTGACAGCTGTCTCATTTAGCGACTTGGAAGACAGAGGACAAAACAAGAAGTCTCAGTGAACTCAAACTGGATGGTAGAATCAGACATTTTCAGGTATGCAAGTCCTTCTCCCTTTTTTGGAAACTACTAGAAGATGTACTCCCACTATGAAAAGGTTATAAATCAAAAAAAGAAGTCAGTGTGTGGGATCCAGGAAGCTCAGACGGTCAGGTGGAAGAGAAAGTCTCTAGGAGGATCCATGGATGCCAAGCTTGGATGGGAGTAAGTCCAAAAGCTCTGGGAGTGATTTGAAAATAATAAAATTGATAGCTTGATGTAATACATCTGAGTGCCTTTAGGGCAAAGTTTAGTGTTGAATTAATGATAAATGCATAGAACACCCAGTGAAGAAAAAGATCAGTTATTAACTGTAGCAAAACAGATCTGCAGGGAAGCAAAAGTAATCATAGTACACAGTTCTCTTCTGCTGTAAGTAGTATTTTATATAGGCATAAATAAAATGCTGAATTTCTATCTAATAAACAAAAACAAACATGCAGCTCTTTGATGCATGGGAGAGGTGGGAGGTATGTGGGGTAGGAGATGATGTAGGATAGGAGAAGGATAGGAGATGATATAGGAAGGGAAGAGGTGTGTGTGTGTGTGTGTGTGTGGAAGTGAAAGCTGCATCTCCTGCAATGGGAAGTTGATGGATAATGCCTAAAACTTTAAATCCAAGAAGAAGCAACGTAGGAATGTTACTTGGAGTCTTGTAGGCAAATATTGAACATCAGCTGAGAATTCTAAATGATTGCCGCTAAAGTAAAAAGAAATTTGAAGACAGGATAGCAAACGGCTGTTTTCATGACAGGAGTTGTAGAACTAGCTGGTTGTTTAAGCTTTATTTTTCAAATAAAAATTAAAAAGTTAAAAAATAGTAGCAGATGCAACTATGTACAACATGGATGAGTCTCACAAACATAATGTTGAGTGAAACAAGACAGACTTGAAAGATTTCATTTGTAAAGTGTGTAAAAACAGATCAACCTGATCCATGGTGTTGTCGTAGTGACTAGTTACGTGTAGGTGGTGGCTTGGGAGGAGGGAGATAGGGTGGGAGGGGGGTCGCAGAAGAGCCTTGGTGATGCCCTGGGCGCTGCTTACTTGGGTCATCACTCTGAAAATTCACCAAGCTGTTACCCTTTATGGTTTGCCTATTTTATGTAGGTTTTGCTTAATAAAAGTTACCCTCACATAATGCTACAGGTAATCTCTCTTCGACATTGCTGTGTCAGTATTCACAGAGGTGTCTATAACACCTCTACGTGTATTTGACTCCACGTAAGAGCAATGTGCAGAAAATTTTATTCATTACTTTTTGATATATTCTAGAACAGAGTGACAATGAAGCCTGTATTTGGTTTTTGAGTTTTTATGGTAACACCTGGTTAACATTTGATATTAAACTACCGAATCCATGTCGAAATGCAGAGGAAAGAGTGGGCCAAATCCTTCCGGTAGCCTATTTTTTATGTTTTTGAGCTAAAAAAAGTTTTTTAAACTTGAAAGTGCTGTTTAAAAAAAAAAAATGGAGGAAGAAAATTTAAGAGAAACTATACATGGCCTACAAAGCTTAAAATATTTCCTGCCTAGTCCTTCATGGAAAAATTGCCATTTCTTGTGTTAGAGCGCAAGAAAATGCTTGTTATCCTGGGAGAAAGAAGCCATGAAAATTCTAACAAAAGGCGATGTGAGTTTTAAAAAAAGAACAGCAGCTTCTGGAAATGGCTAAAGTAGTGTGCTTTTTTAAACCTCAGTTTTCATAGGATAGTTAGACTGGTACAACAGAGTCCCTCACACCTGGTCAAGTGTGGTCTGTTCTGTCTGTTGCAGGTTGTAGGCGGCCTAGATATCCACAAAAAGATGGTGGTAGACGTGTGACTCTTGTGTAAAGAGTACCACCCAACACTTTTGCTTTCTTCTCCATCTCTGAAGATCTGCTCAAGACGTCCAGCAATGCTCTTTGTGTATTTAAATGGAAGTATTTTTCTCTGTGAAGCCACATTTTCCAACATGAGCCTCATGAAGCCCAACTAAGTGTTATTGAACTCTAATTCTCTCAATAACTCAGTGTAGCACTTTAAAGCTGAAGGACAGCAGCATGAAAAGAGCATATCAATGTGGCGAAGAAAGGGAAGGGGTTGGCTTTTTAATTTATTTTTCTTCATCTTTTATAACAAGAAAGTATCTATATATACATATGTAAATATTTATATATAGATATATGTAGCTTTCTATATGTGTAGTAGGTTGGCTTTAATTTAATATACTTGATTCAGAAACAAAAATGATAAAGAGTACAAAAGTGCCAAGCAGAACATTCAACATCCTTACTTTTATTTCACACAGTTTTATATATAGATCAAAGATTGTACAGTTTGAGCCGGGTGTTAGGCCAGCTGTTTTCCTTTGCCTGCTCTTTCTCCTTTGAGAGATTGACAAAGCATTTGTTAACATCTTCTTATTTACCTTGATTACATTTTTGTAACAAAGGAGTGTGTAACTTAATTTATACCTATGATATATTTCCAGGGACTGGTCTCATTGCTGAGCAGCTTTGATGACGTCTCTGCTTGAGGAGAAAGTCGAGTCCAGCGCTGCTGCCATGAGCTCGTTCTTGTGTTCATGCAGTCACTGCACAGAGCTTACGCCTCATTCTGTTACTTCATAACTAGGAGCCTTTGCGTTCATTAGGTGTCCCCGAGTCAGTGTCAGTTCGTCGTGATTTTATTCGTAAAGGACAGAAGCTGTGTGAGGCAATCCTGATTTGATCTCAGACATGACTTAATGAAGAGTTCCGGAAATAATCATGTACTAGCTCAGGATATCCGTTTATGTTTCATTACATGGGTGGTAAATTCTCATTAAACTTACCTTTAAACCATAAATTTTCCCTTCTCTGTTTCAGAAGACTTGCAGCTAATCTAAAAACTGGTGATGTTTAATGTGCACGAGTGTATCTATACACCCACATATACTTACCTGGGAGGAGCCTCATTAAACTGTTTGTCACAGAAGAGCAAAATTATACCCAAATTTATACCTCTTCAATTTCTTTACCACAAGGCATAGAGAGTGCATGATGGTGTTCTTCCTTTGCCCGAAGACGTCTCGGGTAACTTAATACTTTGTGTGATTTAAAAGTAGTGTACCACGCTCCGCCAATTGATGTTATTATCATCCCTTCCCTTTTCTGCAAAGGTACTATTGGCTGGAAGAAAACATTCTGGTTAGCTTTGTAGGACTGTAGTCTTTCCCTGTAATAGATTTTGTAGGAAACTGGTTTTATACTCTGAGTGGGAAGGGCAGGTTGAATCAAGGTTGAAAGCATCTTAATTTGGGCACAGCCGCCTGCCACCGCTGTTCCTTCAGCTGAGTGCTGCACGCCATGGGCTCTGTCTGTGAGAGAAATCCCGGTGCTTGGTGTCCTTGCATGACATGGAGTTTTGCATGTAGATCAATTTAAAATGTACCTCTTGTTTACATAATTTGCATAATTTTAAAACATAATGTTGCCAAACTTTGGAAATGTTAACATTCAAGCTGAAAATCTCCACATGTAACTCTCTTCCCCTGGATCAGTACGTGGCTTATCACCCCGGCCAGTGGCTTGGTCTGTTCAGTGTCAACTGCCATGTGCTCTGCTTCAAGAGGGGAACTCGTCTTTTGTGAATTTTTTGTACATAAGTATTTGTTACAGATATTTTAGCAAATGCTTTCTATTTCTCTTGCTTGTGCATATCTTGGCTGGCGTTACAGAAAAATAGTGCAAACATTATTTCCTTACTGGGGAATGAGGGTTTTTTCTTTTTTTCTTTTTTTTTTTTAGTGTGTGTGGGTGGGTGGGTGGGTGGGGGGTGGTTTATGTTGAATGTTTAGTTTTTCTTCTGCATGAAACATCATGTTGTGGGATCTTTAGGAAACTTCATACTGTATGAATAAGAAAATAAAATATTTGAACCTTGATTGAGTGTATTTGCAGTGGTCTTTAGGCTTCCCCAGCCATTGTGTGAGTGTGTGCTTGTGCTCAGTTGCATTGGACTCTTTTGCGACCCCATGGACTGTTTGCCCATCGGGCTTCTCTGTCCATGGAATTTTCCAGGCAGGAATGGAACTGGAGTGGGTTGCCATTTCATCCTCCAGGGGGATCTTCCTGACCCAGGGATCAAACCTGCTTCTCTTGTGTCTCCCGCATTTTCAAGTGGATTCTTTACCGCTAGCACCGTTGGATAGTCTTTGTTCATTCTTCTAGGTCTTTTAAAAACCTTGGTAGGTTGATGTTTGATCTTTGACTCTAAGCCATAAGTCAGTCTGCTTTGTCAGTGGGTGAAAACACAGGTGAGTATGACCTGTAGGACGCAGTCTGTCACCCTTCCTCTACTTGCAGCTTCCTTGCTCCTCTGGAGGCCTTGACACCCTCTTTCCCGACAAGGAATGCTTCTAAGGGGTTCAGCCACGTCGTGATTCAACAGGAACTCTCCTGGCCACCATTTAAACACACTAATAACACCTGATTCTTCTTTTACCTCAGTCTTCTTCCATAACATTTAACCCCTTCTTACCTGATTCATTCTGTATTTGTCTTCGCTGGTTATTCAGTTAACATGAATGAAAACTCCCTAAGGGTAGGGATTTCTGTCCCTTGTTCTCTGATAGACTTGGTTGTCTAGATTCTGCCTAGCTCTTAGTGTTTACTCAATAAATACTTAATGAAGTAGGAAACACCTTGTTTCTGCAGGTTGTGTTACTAAGTTCTATTCAGTACTTTTGTTACTTTTCATAAGCATTAGTATTGGGACTTTTATTCATTCAACAACTTTGTAGGGTTCCTATGCCATGCCTGCACTATAATGAGCACTTGAGAGTCTTGCGACAGGTAAATGATGTACCTGGCCCAGATGAAATATAGGCTCTTGGTGTTTTATACCCAGAACACTTATATTGTCAGGCATGCACTAGTTATGAGATACTAAACACTGGGTTCCCTGACTTCATGGATTAGTTAAGCTTAAATCAATAGGTAACATCTAAGCTGTAGGTCTCCCTTTCTTTTCTTAGTTCTAATGGTCTTAAGAGTAGAAGAGATGACTTAAAGTGAAACAGCAATCCACAGAATGGGAGAAAATACTTGTAAATCACCTATCAGCTAAGAGATTTTTAGCTGGACTATGTGAAGAGCTACACTCTGAAACAAACAACCTGATTAAAAGATGGGCAGCTTACTTGGATACTTCTCCAGAGGAGGTAACATAAATAGTCAGTGCCACGAGAAAAGATGTTTAATATCACTAGTCATTATGGAAATGCAAGTAAAAACAAGATACTACTTCACTAGAATTGCTATTAGCAAAATAAAGGTGTTGGTAAGGATATGGAGTAGCTGGAATGCTTGTGCATTGCTAGTGTGGATATCAAATGGTGAAGTCACTGTGGAAAATGGTATAATGGTTCAAAAAAATCAATTAACTGTGTGTGTTAGTTGCTCAGTCATGGCTGACCTTGCGATCCCATGGACTGTAGCTCGCCAGGTTCCTCTGTCCAGGCAAGAATACTGGAGTGGTTTGCCATTCCCTTCTCTAGGGGATCTTTTCAACCCAGGGATTGAACCTGGTATGACCCAGCAATACCACTTCTAGATACTTACCCAAGAAGTTCTAGGGACTAGCAGAGGTATTTGTGCATCCACATTCATAGCAGTATTATTCACAATAGCCAAAACTTGAAAGCAACCAAAACATCAATGATGAATGGATAAGAAAACTGTGGGATATTATTCAGTTATAAAGGGAAGGAAATTTTGACACATGCTATGTAACATGGATGAATTTTGAAGACATGCTAAGATATAGAGCCAGTTCCAAAAGAACAAATACTGTATTTTATTTATGCAAGTTCCTGGAGTCATCAAATTCATGAAGACAGAAGGTACAATGGTGGTTGCCAAGGACTGGGAGGAGGTGAGGATAGGGAGTTGGGTGTTGAAGGGGTAGTGTCAGATGGCGAAGATGAATGTTCTGGAAGTGAAAGGTGGTTGATGGTTGGAGGAGAAGGAACTTAAATGTCACTGAGCTGTACAAATGGTTAAATGGTGAATCATGTATAATTTACCAGTTTAAAAGAGTAGACAAGATGGTAGAAAAAGAATCTTGGTTTTTCTGGATGCTGTCCAGGACTTAGAAAGAAATGGTGTTCAAGCTCATCATGTGTGTCTTAAAACAATTCTTAATCTTCAAAGATTCCCGTATACTCAAAAATTTCTCATTACATTAGCTCACATTTTAAACTAAGGTCCATTGCCACTTCAAGCTTTAGCTAACCCTGTTGGTTTAGTCACTTAAGGTGTGTCTGAGTCTTGTGAACCCATGAACTGTTTCCCTTTCCATGGGATTGCCCAGGCAAGAATGCTTGAATGGTTGCTATTTCCTTCTCCGGGGTTGCTTCCTCACCCAAGGATCAAACGCACATCTCCTGCATTGCAAGCAGATTCTATCCTGGTAAGCCACCAGGGAATCCCTTGAGCATCATAAATCTGACAGCTAAGCATATCAAAATAGTGAATCCTTGTTCTCCCAAACCTCAAGATTACTGGTGTCCCTGAATAATACAGGATTCTTTCACCAAATTAAGTCATTGACATTTGCAGAATACAAGCATTTTGCAAGTTATAGGATGGTTATGTTCATCATCACTCAATACTATCTAACATTAAGCATGCTGTCCCATGGCTCTGGAATCAGGAAAGTTATATCTCTTCCCCAGGGCTCAATGAACATAGCTTTCTTCCATAAATAGGATGAGAACTGGTGTCCAGATCTTCTGGAACAATAGGAGGAAACACTAAGGTCTCTTCCCTTAAGCCACTGAGTAAGAAAATACTTCTAGCCAATGCGGCAGTTAATATGTTAATAAACTGCTACATGATATCAGAAATTGTACTACATACTGAAAATTGAAAGATCAGAGGCTTTAGGATGGGAGGCAGACACTAAAGTAATAGCAGGATAGCATGATAGATACCACAGAAATATGGATCAGCATGGCTAAGGTTTTCAGTATTAGTCTGCAGGCCTTAGAGAATTTCAAGAAATGGTTTGAACTACCAGATCAACCACCACTGTCATGTAGTCAAATTGATTACATTTCTTCACTGTTCCATTCTAAGAATGGGTAAGGTGGTGATGGTGGTACAGAGGTAAAGAATCCGCCTGCTAACGCAGGAGACGTGGATTGGGAAGAGGCCTCGGCAGAAAGTGAAGGACTAATAAGAGCCTCTTGATGAAACTGAAAGAGTGAAAAAGTTGGCTTAAAGCTCAACATTCAGAAAACTAATATGGCATCCGGTCCCATCACTTCATGGCAAATAGATGGAGAAACAGTGGCTGACTTTATTTTTTGGGGTACCAAAATCACTGTAGATGGTGATTGCAGCCATGAAATTAAGACGCTTACTCCTTGGAAGTTATGACCAACCTGAACAGCATATTAAAAAGCAGAGACATTACTTTGTCAACAAAGGTCCATCTAGTCAAGGCTACAGTTTTTCCACTGGTCATGTATGGATGTGAGAGTTGGACTGGGAAGAAAGCTGAGTGCCAAAGAATTGATGCTTTTGAACTGTGGTGTTGGAGAAGACTCTTGCGAGTCCCTTGACTGTAAGAAGATCCAAGCAGTTCATCCTAAAGGAAATCAGCCCTGAATATCCATTGGAAGGACTGACGTTGAAGCTGAAACTCCAATACTTTGGCCACCGGATGTGAAGAGCTGACTCATTTGAGAAGACCCTTATATTGGGAAAGATTGAGGGCAGAAGGGGATGACAGAGGATGAGATGGTTGGATGGCATCACTGACTCAACGGACATGGGTTTGGGTAGACTCGCGGCAGTTGGTGATGGACAGGGAGGCCTGGTGTGCTGCGGTTCATGGAGTCACCAAGAGTCGGACATGACTGAGCGACTGAACTGAACTGAGCTTGGAGTAGGAAATAGCAACCTGCCCCAGTATTCTTGCCTGGAAAATTCCAGGAACAGGAGTCTGATGAGCTATGGTTCATGGGGTCACAGAGTCCAACACAACTTTGAGCACACATGCCTCTAACATTTTGTTTCTCTTTAAAGTCCCAAGCAGTACTGATTCCCCATTGGGCAGGGATGCTTGATCAGGGAAGGTTCAACAGTATCCCAGATTTTAGCAACTGCCAGAGAAACACATTTGCTCTCTTATTGATAATTCTAACTATGTAAGAAACCTTTTCAAAAGGAAATGCAAGTAATACCAAAAGATAACTTCACTTTAGCATAGAGAACCTGTTTTCCCAATCAAAATTATGCTTTTTTAAAAAAATTCTACATGTTTATGGTTACCGAGCAATGGTTCATTTCAGTCCAAGCACTCTGAAAACTGGGCCCATACCTCAGAAAAGAACACCCTCAGTGGTCACAGTTTTGTATCTGATTTCCTAGACAAGGCATGGGGAGTAGGCAGGTACCTGCTGGAGTCTGTGCAGACTAGAATAAATAAGTGCCAAATTCCAGCTTTTGAAAAGATAGGAGTAAAATGGGATCATACACATACTCTGTCCATGCTGCTGTGCTGCCAAAGGGTAAAAAAAAATATTGCTGGGACATTTCCAGTCATCTCCCACTGGATTCCCACCGTAATACTAAGTACATCTAATCCCAATGCAGTGTACAGGCTAGTTCGGGACAGTGGCATATATAACAGAACTCTTAATAGCAATACTTAATACTTTTTCTAGTTCTTACATGTACTTTCTAATTAAAGTTTAAAGTTTTGGTCAAGGGTTGTGGAGATAATATACAAGAGAATACTATCATCACAGTCACAATTTAATGAAGTGAGTTCCTTTCATTTAAAAAAATGCATAACATGAATCAAAGAACACATAGGTAGATGCTTGTTAAACCTTTATTACATTTGCAGAATATAGTTTCTTAGGGGTAAAAATTCTTTTATTACATTTCACCTTACTACTTAGAAGAAACATACCCCATATTGGTAAGGTCTGACTGCTTTTATTGAACACTTATTTTTACAAACTGCAAAAATAGGTACAAAGATTAGTCTTTCTTATTTCACAGAGTATATTCAAACTGCTGTTTATGACCTGGGTATAAAATATTCACACACCACTCACTATTAAGGGTCACAACTCAGATTTTCTGAGATAATTCTTTTAATTACAACTGACAGGGAAAGAAATGTTTACAAATTTAGAAAAATTATAAATTTATAAATAAACTCAGAAAATAAAGAACTGTTGCTTAAAGTAAGAGGTCCCCCGCCAAATAAGAGGATTATAAACTATGCAAACCTGCTACATGTGATTTAAAATGGAAACAATGATAAATTATACTTAATGTGCTAGTGTAATAATGGTACCCATGACTGAAAGTTTTTCATATGGTGTCGGGTGACCACGTGTAGAAGTAAAGTCTTTTTCTCTATAGAGGTCAAAGATTAAAAGTCCTTGATGCGAAATTAGAATCGGTCTGCCGCTCTGCTAGCCACAGCTCGAATATTGCCATAAACCTTTGATGGAGGATTTCCTGCAGGAGAAAATAAAAACGCTTGTCTTCACAAATATACGTATAGATGCTACATGGACAACAACCTGCAACACTGCACAGGACATTTTCCCACGGGATCCTCCTTAAATAACAGAAGAGCCATAAAGGAAACCACATAAGTACTCTCCCAAAACTTTTTAAATCCTAAGTGCCAAAGATACCAGGTTGTCAAAGTATTTCGAAAAGCAGCTGGTCAGTCAGACCTGGGCATGCGTACTAAGTCACTTCATTTGTGTCTGCCTCTGTGACCCCATGGACTGTAGCCCACCAGGCTCCTCTGTCCGTGGGATTCTCCAGGCTAGAATACTGGAGGGGGCTGCCATGCCCTCCTTCAGGGGACATTCCAAACCCAGGGACTAAACCCGCATCGCTACCATCTCCTGCATTGGGAGGTGGGTTCTTTACCACCAGCCCCACCTGCAAAGCCCCAGATCTGGACACCGGAGCGAACTCCATGCGTGTCCCCAGCAAGCTCTGCAGCCTGCCTCTGACCACAAGTGACAGTGCTTCGTGGTCTGAAGACGGGACCAAGTGGCTAATTAAGACGACTGATGCTGACCAGCAGCTCCCTTTTGGCTGAACCTAAAACACTGCCCCCTGCTCCTCTGCAAGGGTTCCCAGTGCGTCTCCTCGGGGACACAGCCATGATGTAAGCGACGTGACCCAATAAGCCCTTTCTCTTGGGCTCGCAGACGGAATCCAAGCAAAAATAGCTCGGCTTCCTCTCTGGGCCAACACTTACCAACCCCCAAGAGTTTCTGCCTGCTACCTTTATCAACTGGACCCTAAAGTGAGATGCAATGTGATCTGAGTTTCTAAATTCTCTATTCCTTCAGAGAAAACAGCAGAGGAAGAGACTGTGGTTACCCAGAATGAGGTTGCAAATGGCAGTTCTTGCCATCTTGATGTTTTGAAAAGAACCAAGGATGTGGACCTTCCTGCAAGAGATAAAGTGAGACACGTTAGCCACAAAAAGCACTTCCTTAACTAAGTCCCATGATCCAGAAACTCTAGAAAGATGACAGATGGATTCCTAAATAAAGGTCGTGGTGATGGTTGCCCAACACTAAATATACTACCATCCACTCTGAAAGGAAGGATTTTACGGTAAGTGAATTAAAACCTAAGTTCTTCAAGATTCTTGGTGAATAATGGCTTCCCTCCACTCAGTACTCTGCATACGCTAGGGCTTTATATCCATGTTCTCACCATTTAATCCTCACACAAGCTTTATTAGACAGAAGTTATTCCCACATTACAGATGAGAAAAGTGTGTGAGAAATCACAACACCTGTCCAAGATGACACCCTGGCAAAACTGAGATCAGATGCAGAGACTATACTGAGTTAAAATATATTTGAATTTCAAATGCAAGTATTTCTAAAACTGATCTAAATTTCTTCATCACTGAGGATTATCCAGACCCCTTTTACTGTGCCTTCCTTGCTGAATGGCTCCACTTAGACTGATATTATGGCATTTTACTTTTTTGAGCTCATCTTCCAAAATATCAGTAAATTTAGGAAACTGATGCCGAAATCTACAGGGAAGAACCCTCTCCCAAAGCAGAACCCTCTTCATACCACAGGCTCAGGCATTTCTGAAACTGGAGTAAAACGGAGGCTAAAAACAAGAGAACAAGTTAAAGTCAGTTCAAGATGCTCCCCAGGTTTTCTTCCCCACTCTAGGCAACAGGCAACCACCCAACTACCCTTTCTTTTACTCCAGTAAAGTGAAGGTGGCAAGCTGCTCATAGGAGAAGGCGAAAGACTTGGGGTCTCGACCAGGGGCACCGGGCACAGCAGAAGTAGGAAGACCGTGAGCGGAGAGGAGGCAATGCCATGTGGGTGTCGGCACAGTGAACGACAACTGGCTTCCGTAACTGGGCTCCAGACCTTTGTCTCAGAGGGACTGGAGAATACTTCTCGGGAAACTGGCCTCCATGGGAAAGACTAAGGATACCGACATCAGGGCTTCCCCAAAGGAACAGCCTGGCAATCACCCAAGTGAAGCCAACAGTCCACCAGTCTCCCCCACCCCCACTCCCAAGCACCCCGAGCCCAGGGTTTCTAGTCTGTTCTTTATGGTCCCACTTTTACACAGGACGCTCTCACTACAAAGAATCAGAACCCGAGGAAAGCATCTAATACAAAAGAGTAGGCAGCATGACCAGCAGGCGAAGAAAGCGGTACAGAAACTTCTGCAGGGAGAAAAGAAAAACAAAACTAGTGAGATGAGAAAAGCAGTTTTCACTCACTCATGAATCAAGGACAGGATATTAAGAAAATACTGAATACAGAGATTAGAAGATGAAGTTACTAGAAGCAGCTCTGAATGAAAATGATTCACAGCAGAGTGGAAGACATCTTCAAAACCAGGTCTCACCAGATGGCCTTCCTAGGCTAAGCCAGCTCCCGGACCATCTGTGCCACCAAGACAAAGCAGGACAAAGAATCCCAGAACCGAGGGGCTCAGACACCAGAGGCGCCAAGGGGCAACGGTGAATGAGCCAGGATGGCAGCTGTGTGCCGGGCAGAGGGAACAGTGCTCTGGGGACAGAAACCTCCAGAAGAGACTTCTAGAATGTCTGATATGTCTGAGTCCACCAAGAGGAGATACAAGTATAGCTTTCTAGTCACTGCGACACTGAGGAAGCATAGAGGCACATTAAGAATTATTTCCTCATGTGACAAGAGAGGTGCAAAGGACAGATGAACACAGTATACTACCTGCTCAGCTGTTAACACCCCAGTACCAACTTCATCCTCAGACAGTACTGAGCATGAACTGAACAAAAGCCACACCGTGCAGGGGGAGGCAAGCATTGGCCTGCTAAAAGGTTGACAGGGTGGAGACAAGGTGGGGGTGAAAAAGGTCCAGTCTCCTCTTTGACAGGAGATCAACAGTGAATCTGAAAAAAAAAAATGAAGCTGGTATATAGAGATATTTGGAAATACAGGATAAATAACATTTAAAATTTAGCTAAAAGAGCTCTATCTGAAGACTTGAAATTTCCTTTCTCAGAGGAGGTGGAAATGGAAGTAGACAGTGGCAAGTTTAAGTATGTGCATATATATCTTTGATAAAAATAAAATTATATAAAAGTCAGGCATGAAAGATGAGGAAACAGACAAGCAAAAACACATAAAGGGTGAGTAGTTTAGCTACTAAAACAGCCAAAGCTTCAGGGCAGTAGTTGGAATGTATGTATGTAGGTCTCCAGACATAGGCAACATTCTTTCCCATTTGATATACCAAATGTATCTAGAACAAATGGATGTTAGTTTTATATTGTGTTTACATTCTACTCTGCCAGGTTTTCAGCAACTCATGAAAAAGAACATTTACGGGTGCTAATAGTCCATCTTATGGCTATTATCATAATTAACATGAGTTGCTGAACACATGGATTTTCAATTAGTCTACCTACAGTAAAAACTGCAGGACAATACATCTCTTTGCTGGTATTTGACACTGGAAAAAAACCTACTGCTAACCACCAACAAACTTGAGAAACTTGAAACCACATGCTATCTAAAAGAAGTCATGCACTAAAGATTACATACTGTGTATTTTTACCTATGTGCATTTCAAGAAAAGGCAAAACCCTAGTGACAGAAAGGAGATGAGTGACTGCCTGGGAATTGGGAGGGGCTGCAAAGATGCACAGGGAACTTTTGGGGTGCCACAGCTGAGTGTGGAGGGATCACAGGACTATATAGAGTATTTGCCAGAATCTCACTGAATTACATACCTAAAACAGGTGGCTTTAACTGAATGAAAATCATACTGTAATACAGCTGTTTAAAAAATTAATTTCACAAGGAAATTTTAAGCCAAGCCTTAGAAATAATACTTGGTGGTGGTTTAGTCTCTTAAGTTGTGTCCAACTCTTGCGACTCCATGGACTAGCCTGCCAGGCTCCTCTGTCCATGGGATTCTCCAGGCAAGAATACTGGAGTGGGTTGCCATTTCCTCCTCCAAGGAATCTTCCCAGCCCAGGAAGCAAAGCGAGGCCTCCTGCATTGCAGGCAAATTCTTTACCGACTAAGTTTTGAGGGAAGCTTAAACATTTATAAATTATAAACTTAATATAATGTGCTAAAAATAATTAGAATGACAGCAAATCAGTTACATTTTAAAACTTCTAAATTAAAAAACTATTAGGACTGTATATGATATTTTAAAGTATGATACACATTTCAAAATTATTGAAATTTCTAGTTCAAGAGAGCTTTTCCCATGACTCTGGAGCCCCATCTCCAGGCTCAAATCATGAAAGGTCAACGCTGTAACACACTTACCTTCAAGTAAACAGGGGCCCCAGTGCAGTGTTAACAGTTTTCTATTTAAGTATAAAAAAGTCTAAAATTTATATTTGGAAACAACAGTAAGCCCCTCAGCTCAGAGCAAAGATGAGATGAGTTTAAATAAAATTATTTCTGGGTTTAATAGCAGGCAGATCCCTCCTCCTCACAGTCAACTGCTTCATCTCTCAACTTCTCGGCACTGTATAATCTCTGCACCATCTGCCAGTAACCCCAAGCTGGTAACAGAGCGGCTGCACCCGCAGGCAGAGAAGGGTAATCCCAGCTTGACTTCCTGCACCCTTATTTTAAGCCCATATCATCTTATTGATGTTCATATATAGTTTTCCCAACAATGTGCAACACTCATCTTCCCTTTATGAAAGGCCTTTATATATTCGTGCATGTACATGTGTGTATGTACACTTATATTTTTTTACTGAAGGATAACTGCCTTACAGAATTTTGTTGTTTTCTGTCAAACCTCAACAGCAATCAGCCATAGGTATACATATACCCCCTCCCATTTGAACCTCCCTCCCATCTCACACCTCCAGGTTGATACAGAGCCCCTGCTGAGTCTCCTGAGCCATACAGCAAATTCCCATTGGCTGTCTCTTTTACATATGGTAAGGTAAGTTTCCATGTTACTTTTTCCATACATCTCACACTCTCCTCCCCTCTCCCCTTGTCCATAAGCCTCTTCTCTTTTTTTAAAGCAAAGACTCATGATGGCATTGAACACGCATACTTCTTGCTCTCCTCTACTGATTTAATAGGCTCCCGAGATTCTATTTAAATATTCCCGTCATGTAATTTAACAGTGATTCTCAACATTTCCTTCATTGCAAATTGAGAAAAAAGCTATAACATCTAAGATTTTTCTCAACTAAATCTGCTCTCAGAGTAGGTAACTGTTCAGTCAAAAGCATATCCTCACAAGGATTTAGGGGTTACATCATGCATAAATACAATCTTAATCACTTCTTGAAACCAGCAAAAGACCAAATGTAAATTATGACAATAGTTTTCTCAAGATCACATACTTACACGTCAGCTAAAACTATCCGCGTCCGGGTCACGTTCTCGATGGTGAATTTGGTTTTTCCTCCTTTGCCAGCAATTCTGCCTATTGCCCTAGACAGGTGGTCTCCCTTTAAAGGTTTAACTAAATGAGAAAAGCAAGATCTCAGGAAGGAAGCCATTCCAGCATTACCCACTTCCATAGGAAGTTTAATCATTAACCAAATTTCCCTCCTAAAAGACACAAAACATGCATTTTTTAAAAAGCTGCTAAGAATATGGCTCAATTGATGCCACTGGAAAGCTGAGAGTCATGCAGAATACAAAGTCAGTAGTACAAAAGTACCATCCCGGAGTTCATACAAAAAGACCACCAGACACTCACCATCTGTAATTTCAAAGGACTCCAGAAAGAGGTCATCCAGTCTAATAAGGGCAAGTGCGTCCTACAATACAGAAATACATACTGTGAAGTGCTTCCAACTCATTACCTGTGTGAGTGAGTGTGTGTTAAGCTAACTCATAAATTGTAAAACTAGAACACTCAAATTAAAAAAGAAAAAAATGCCCAAATCTATCAAAAAAAACATTCATGTGGAGTATTTTCTGAGCCCCCATTTCGGATATCATGAAATTACTCACCTCCACCTGAAACCCAAGAATGAAGGCTTTCACAAAATCAGCTGCTTTTGTCAGAGCGCTAACATCTTTGGTTTCTTTACAGGTCTGTTTAAAAAAAAAATGGGGTAAGAGGCACAAATTATAGCTGGATATAAAAAGAGCAACATTCTAGCAAACTACTAGGACTGACCTTTCCCATTATTGTAATTTCCTTCATTCACCATCACCCTTCCCAATATATTCTCTGTGACCCAGTTTTTGGTGACATAAGTACCGTGTTTAGTTTTCAAAACAAAACTTTGCTAGCTCCAGGGCTGGGCAGTTCCCCCCAAACACTGTCCAAAGACCGACTGCACTCCATGGCTGATCTGACTCTGGAGCTACTGGCAAGATTCCTCCAATCACTCCCATTCTGAAGAACCTCCATCCTCAGTTCATTTCCATCCAAGCTGCTCCTCTTCTTCAGTGCCGTCTCCCTGGGAGTCCAGATCTAACCTCCTGACTTCAACCACCCACCATTCCTGTGCTGATGTTTCCTTCCCAAAGCAAGAACTCTAGTACTAACTACCAAGAATGGTTTAAGCAATGATCCTGCCCTCAAAGATTTTATTTGATAATCATAGAAATACGCGCTCTTCAGAAAATGCCCACCCCTGGAAGAGACATGCACTGCATAGATGCTTAACACAATATAGCTCTGATCTTCATGTCAACCTAAATTTAAGCAAAATAAATACTTTTACATTAGAGGAAACTCAAGTACCAAAATGAAAAAGTAAAATCTGAACATGGATCTGATTCCAAAACCCTGAGTTCTACTCTCCCACACAGACTCACAATTGAGTTCAGGTGACTGCGTATTTGACAACTTTGAAACTATGCAGGGTTGTGTAACGGCACATTTAAAACTAGAGATCCCAGTCCCAATTCCATATGTGACCTTAGGCAAGTCTCACGAATGCTCTAAGTCTTAAGTTTTCTCATCTGTAAAATAAATCGGAACAGAAGAGCCTGAGAGGTCCCTACTAGCACTGATGACTTTGCCCAAGACACTCCTTGGCCAGTTTCTTCACATCTATTAAAGGGGGTATGTTATCTACCTCACAGGGCTGTTCTCAAGACCAAAATGATGTAGTGCCTGGCAGAGCACCACTATGTGTCTGGCACAAAGCAGTATCGACAAATGTCAGAGGAGTCCAAACTGATGGTGCTGCAATACATAATCAAGAGATTCTGACAACTTCTTTATTAAGCCTTTTATCAATCAGCAAAACATAAGTTTAAGCCCTGAAGACTAGACTGAAAACTGGACTGACGGGAAAGGAGAAAGAATTTGAGCTAGACTCTAAAAGATGATGAAATTGAAGTAGGAAGGAAAAGGAAATAGGGAGGAGAAGGTCTTCACAGAGCAAATCCATCCATAAGGAGGGACAAGAAAAATGTTCAAAAGCAATGGTAAGAGGACTTGGGAATGAGACTCCTATTTCAAAGGCAAATTCAAATACTTTTATCTTTCAGAGATACTGAAGATATCAAGATGTCAATAAAAGCAGTGTGGTCTGGGAAAATTAATCTGGCTCTGGCAAAGAGAATAGAGAAGCAAAATGAGATTTAAAGAGATTAAAGAAAGCAAACTTGTAAGCAAACAAGAAGTTCTGGCAGAAAACCATAAAAACCTAAATGAAACTGACAGTGAGAACAAAGAGAAATTCTGTCAAGTTCTGTATTTTAAACTCTGCCAACTATTTAGGACAGTGCCTCGCTGCTTTGCTTCATTATTCTAATCCCTCAACAGAGATAAGTCTATAACAGTCCTGATAATGAATCCTTAAAATGGAAGATATAATTAATTTTGGTCACTGATTCTTACGAAAAATTGGAACCCATAGGAAAAAACCCCAAAGTCTACTAATTTTAATTGTCCACCTCCTAGACTGACATCATGGAATAAATAAACAAATATTTTTACATAATTTACACTTACTCTCAAAACTTGTTTTTTTCCTAAAACGTAACACTAAAATATAGTGTACTGCAGCGAGTACTTCGGCTGCTCATTTACATACTTCTGTTTACGATAACCTCTTTATTAACTCTTTAATCAATCAACACAGAACACTGAAAAATGTGCTGAGACGCAGCTGGTATTTTAGTATAATTTCAGGTCAAACTGGAAGAAACTCATTCAACAAGGTAAGTCCCATTAAGAATTCCTAGAAAATCTGTTCTTTCTTTCTAGGACAGAAAAACCTCAGCATATTTTAAAGAGGTTAATATTCTCCTTACTCTGATTTCAACATTCCTCGATTTCAAGTTAAAGCGTATCTGAAGTCCCAAATGCTCCACGATAGGAGTAAATATCTTCAGCCAGTTCTCTTTTAATGGCGTGTATCTGTTGGCTGGGACTGGAATTTTCCTGGTTTCTTCTTTCCCACTCTATGACAAAAGAAAACACAACTCAGCAGTTGTCTAAAGGAATGAGGGTAAAGTTGTAAAACGACAAGTGATCCTCAAAAAGTCTCCTTTAATTGGACAGATTAAACACCAGGAGTCGCCCCTCTGAGCTTCACTCCAGAAGAAGCGTCAACATCACCCGGAGGCCACCGGCCCGACCCGTCTCTGGTCCCAGGCCCGTTCCTGTTCCTCGGTCCCCGCCAGTACCAGGAATCCGTCCCCAGAGAGGGGCGGGAAGACGGGCCTCTTTGCGGGTCGGGCCTCCTCGGTGTCCATGGAGGTCGCGTCGCCTCCCTCCTCCAGCGTGGACGGCTGCTCGGCCTGCCGTTTCTTCGCCCGCCGGCCACCTTTGCGGGTGACCTGGCTGAAGCCGTCCTCGGCCAACGGGCTCTGTGCCTCCATCACGGTTTCCATTCTCCAGAACCTCCAGCCCCAACCTCGGCTTCCAGCTCCAACACGTGCGGGGCTGTACCGCGCAGGCGCGCCTCGCAGGCCCCAACCTCCGCCAACCAGCCCCAGGGCTCCGCCCTCTTTCCTAAGACGTCCCTTGCGGAGGACCTAAACCGGGAGCTTGTGCCTGTTTGTTGGGGAGGGGAAGGCTGTCCTAAAATATGCCTGATTCTTAGGTTCGTCCTCTGCCCCCACCTCTCGCAGTCAGCATGCTTTATAACCCATAATCTGTATCTGTACGAAAGGCACTAGGTAAATCCATAGACAAGTTTGTGTTGTTGGGGAAGGAAACTCTTGTGTGCCTGCACTAGAGCATCCGGCATTATCTGAGAAACCTAAAGCTACTTGTTAGGTTTCTAGGGGCGCCTACGGCAAGCGGGACGGACAAACTATCCTTAACGTTTGGACTCTGGTTTCCAGGTTAGTTTCTCAGGGTTTGTCGGCTGTGTCCCGCTTGGCGGAGGCGAAATCTCTCGGCTGGACCATGTCGGCCTTCGAGAAGCCTCAGATCATCTCCCATATCCAGAAGGGTCTCAATTACACGGTGTTTGACTGTAAGTGGATGCCCTGCAGTGCCAAATTTGTGACCATGGGCAACTTCGCACGGGGCACCGGCGTCATTCAGCTGTACGAGATCCAGCAAGGGGACCTAAAGCTGCTGCGGGAGGTGGGTGCCGGGTCGAGACCTCCCAGTTCCAAGATCTGGGACTGCTGCTGGAGGGGAGTGCGGATCTTGGGGGCGGGAGTTCTGCGTTCCTTTTTGCCAAAGCCTTTGTCCAGAGTCCCCCCCAAAGCGCTGCTGAAGCTGCGCGGGAGTAGCGAAGCTGACCACAGATTGAGGAATGCTTCGGACGTCAACGCTTTGGTTCGAGACCTGAATTCTCATCGGGCTAATTCATTCGTGCCTTGCTGGTCCCTTCCTCCAGTCGTCCCCATCCCCCTCCCAGTCCAGTGCGAGGTCCCTGGAGGTGACGTTATGACTTCACATTTAAATTCGAGGCGTTTCTGGGCAGTGCGCAGCTGTTTGTGTAGTCTTTTAATAGGTACAAGATAGTAAAATACTTGGTCATACAAGCAGAGCCAAAGCAGGCACTAGGATGCCTGCTATGTAATTGGAGGAGGCAATCCAAAACAGTTATTCTTTCAACAAGTGTCAGTTGATTGCCTGGTATTCTCCAGCTAGTAAATGACAATGTCTTTGATTATTATGAAGTGTTTTTTTCTAGGGGTTAGAGAATCAACTAAATAATCAAACCAACAATACATAAAATACAAACTGAGATGAATTCTCTAATGTAAAGGCACATAGTTCTATGAGAGTAAAAACCAGAAAACGAGATTTGCATTGAGTAAAAGCTAACTAGGTCAAATTAGGAGTTGAGATTTCCAAGAGGAAACAGCTCAGCAATGAGGGAGAGAAATTATCTCCTTTTGAAACAAAACAGCAGAGAGGAGGCCTTGTAAATGCTGTAGATCATTTAAAAGATTTATGCCTGTTTTTGTAAGAAAAATGGGACATCAGTGAAGGGCTTTAAGCAGGGTGTGGCAAGGTTAGGTTTTCAAGTTTTGTAAAGGTTACACTAATGAAGAATTGGAGAATAACAATATTAACTAACCTTTTTATATCTCTTTACCAGTTTTTAAATGCATTTATTTGGGTTGCCTAGGGAAAAAAAAAGATCAATTATACTCAGATGTTAGCATTGTCATAGAGTACAGGGAAGTTTGTAACTCCAGGGACCAAAAACTATGGAGAGAATATGCTTGGAGGAGTTAGGGCCTCAACTGATAGGCAAAGGATGCATACACTTTCCTAGGAAAGCTTAGATTAGAAAGTATGTAAGGCCTCATCCCATTTTAAATTTCTATGAATGCCACTTTTCTTGTTCAGATTGTCTTTGCTAGCCAGGCACTCTGCTCCTAAACATGGCTGCTGCTTTCCTACCTTTCCTTATGTTTTTCATCACTTAGCCCCAGTCACCTGTTGCTATTCTAAGATCCAGTTCAGATTATTTGACTATTGACATCTCACTCCTGATCCCTACATAAAGTAACTTTTCTTTATTGCTTTCCTATGGTACTTATTATCTGTGCTAGGAATATATCCTTCTGTCCCATGTATCTCTAATTAGATTGTAAACTCCCAGAGAGTAAGGACAGTTCTTTAGTGTGGTATAAAAGGAGCAGCCCCTCAATAAATGATGTGTTAGAAGAATGAGTGAATTTATGTCTGTAAAAGGATATAACTTGGAACATTTAAATATTGATTTATTAATCATTAATTGATTGAGGCCAGGAGTTTGAACACATAGGAAACATTGAAATTGAAGAAAGAAAATGGTGAACTATCAGGAATAAATACTAGTGACATTTTTTTGGTAAGGCTTTATGACTTGTGTACATTTCATGAATACACTTGTTCCGTGAAGACAAATAGTGTTTTTTATTTCTTCTAGAGTTATAGAAGATTCTAGCAGTATTTTTTTTAAATAATTTTGCTTTTTAACTTAAGTAATGTATGTTCATGATAGAATATACCAAAAATATAGATAGGGAAAAGAAGTAAATTGATGTCACCCACCTCAACACTAGGAGTATCCACTTTGTATATTTTCACCTGTATCCTTTGACTCTTTTCTTTTTCTACCATAAATTTTCCATTGAGAACCTATCATTTCAAGGTACTATAATAAAGAAGGATCAAAGATATTTGAAAGATGAGTCCTTCTTCCTAAACAGCCTACTGCCTAAAGTGAGAGTAATACAAATGGACAGATTTGAGAGCTTACATTGTGTTTGGCTGTGATAATGCCGTGGAAAAGAACATAGGTTAAGAGCAGTCCCAGTGATTCCCAGCTCTTACTGTGCGCCAGGAACATCTGAATGTGTATCGTTACTGTTGTTTTGTGTGTACTTGTGTGTACGTGTTTTAAAATATTCAAGCCTTGGTTCCACCCCTGGAAACTGATGCACTGGGACTCTTTCTTGCCTCTAGACTAGTTTGAGTCCCAGCATCAGTATTTTTTAAACTTCCCCCAGATGATTATAATGAGTAGTATTAAGGGTTGACTATCTTCATTGTTTAGTCGCTAAGTTGTATCTTTTGCAACTCCATGAACTGCAGCCTGCCAGGCTCCTTCTGTCCATGGGGTTTCCCAGGCAAGAATACTGGAGTGGAATGCCATTTCCTCCTCCAGGGGGTCTTCCTCACCCAGGGATCGAACCGGAACCTCCTGCATTGGCAGGTGGGTTCTTTACTACTGAGCCACTTAAGTACCTTTGGGGCTTCCCAAATGCATTTTCCTTTCTTTTCCCTCTTTTTCCCTCTTCTAGAGCTAAGTTAGTTTCTAGCTATCATTTGCTAGTTGAATTATTGGTTAAAAAATTAGGAAACATAAAATATTAAGAAATTTGATTTTATCCCTAGAGAACTACCTCAAGCCTTGTGCTCCAGAGTCCATGGGTGCAGGATAAAAAGGAAGGAAGAAAATGGGTCTTTGTTGGTGCCTCCTTATTACCAATCAGATAGATAGGGAATGAAGGCAGGGTCTTCGTATACAATTGAGTAGTTTGTTAAACTGCACACAGGTTTCTGGCCAAGGGTTCAAGGGAAGGCTGAAATCCACCTCTCTCCAGTTTTTCCCCTCTTGTGTGAGACTTCCATCAGCCTGTAGAGGGCGCCTTCCACCCCCGCCCCCCAACCCTCCCTACTTGGCCCAACGTACTAGGGGTGGCCCTGGAAAGTGCTACAGTCGGGGATGTTTACACTTTAAAAATTAGTGATAATCTAATAAAGTTCTGCTTTCTTAGCCCTTGTGCCACTGAATTCACTGCTTGTTAACATTTGGTTGACTAAACCTTTTAATGTTAATTAAGTAGTGCCAGGATGTGGAGGAGGAAATACTGACAGGCTGTACTAGACCCACCCACAGATAGAACAAAAATAGCTCTGCTGGGAATTATCGATCATGGGCTTCCTTAATCACGTTAACTTATTATCATCTTTTCTTTTCCAAAGGTAAAACCTTTAGCAGGGACAAGGAAGGGTCCCTTTTATGAACTGTTAAAAAGAAAAATTAACTTTACTCCAATGTCCTTTCTTAATTTAGCTGATGTTATCATTTCCATGAACGTCTAAGGAAAGAGCAAACATTTCTGCTTTTTTAAGTCCACTTGCCAACTTAGCTCAGCCTTTCTGAGCAAAGCGCAGCCCTCCCTGCTGTGTAGATAACAAGATGTTTATACATTTGAGTTTACTTTTCAATATGTTTCTGTATTTTGAGTTTAATTTGATTCTTGATCGTTAATTTGATTCTTTAAACATCATTTGCAACAGACCACTAGTTAAATCTTTGATATAAGAATATATGGCTATCCTTTGATAAAAGGATACAAGGATAAAAAAATATCAGGAAGCATAAATATCATGTTTTTACATTTTATAAAGACATAAAGTAAAGGTAAAAACCAAATGAAAGTAGGTTTAAGTCAGGCCTTACTTATCTCCCCAATCTAGTTCAGGATTGGAGCATTTCTTTGGGACTTCTAAGGGCTCGAGTTTACAGAATGGGGGCTACATAGCAAATGTTTATTTAACTGATTTACATATAGTCCTGGAGACAGCCTATTGTAGTAGGAAGAGCTTGGAATATACTTGACTGGAGGAACCTTGGGTGAGTTTCTTCATCTTTTGAACCTGCTTGTCATCTGGAAAGGGGTGTCCCAAACACTTAGTTTGCAGTGGCATGTGTTAGAAACAGAAGGGATGGGCTAGTACAGAAGGACATCTAGAACAGTTATCTGATACATTGGTATTCCATATATGGATGCTGTTTTTATTATTACATATAAAGTGACACCGAAAACTATGGTCTATCAGATGAAAATATGATGGGAGAAAAGGGAACATGACCTCCAGCGGTGGTTTCCCTCTCTCCAGCACTGGGACTGAGAAGTTAAGCCATGTTCATTTATTACTTTCATTTAACAAATGTTGAACACCAATTAGGTGTTGAACAAGTTGCTGAGGGCCCCGTTCCTGTGGTATTCATTCTAGGAAGGGAGGAAATAGATAATTGAGTGAGTAAAAGAATTTTGTTGATAAGTGAAATAAGATTAAACAGGGCAAATGATTGGGATTTGGGGTTTCACTTAAGATTGGAGGGGTGGGGAGGATCTCTTAGAGGCGTTGACATTTAAGCTGAAATCGGAGTTGGTAGAAGACATGGTGATGTGGGGGAAGACCAGTCCCGGCAGTGGGAACAGCAAATGCAAATACCCTGAGGCAGCTTGACTGGTGAGTCTGAAGAGCAAAAATGCAGCCGCAGGTGTGGCTGGAGTGTGAAAGGAGAGAAGCCAGAAATGAGTTCGGAGAGACCAGCAAGTTCAGCCTTCAAAGGGCTTTGTACATTTATATACCACAAGCCTTGGTGCCACTCCTGTGGGTCTATGCCTCTAAGTGTAGATGCATTTTTATCTCATTCCATTCATTATTTGCAATAAACCCCTCTTTTAGAATCCCTGCAATACACACGTGAAAATTATTGAGTATAGGCCCCACCATGGACTAATATTAGAGTAGTTCTCAGGTTGTTTTCTACTAAGGTAGGAATTCTCAGATGTGTTCAGGTGTCAGTACATCTGGACATTGTAGTGTGGTTTTTAGAACAACATGAAATACTGTAATAATCAGTTCCACCTCTGCACAAGGACACGTTTTCCCAGTAGAAAAAAATACATATACTCTGAGTATATATATTATATATACTTTGATATTTGCATCACAGGAAGTAACCATGCATAAAAATTTTAATCCTCATTTCCAGGTTTTCTTATTGCTGTTTATTAGCTAGTATTTCCTAGCAGACAGACTAAAAAAAGTTTAGTTTAAGAAAACTTAAACCTGAGAAAAAAAATCCATTAGCTCTGTGTGTGTGTGTGTGTGTGTGTGTGTGTGTGTGTGTATGTGTGTGTATCTGTTTGTGTATCTGTGAATTTATGTTGGTTCTGGAAGATCAGTGGTTGCAGTTTTTTGGTTTCTCTATTCCACACGGTCTAAAGGCAAAAGTTAGGTAAAGCCATAATAGAGGAAAACACTGGCTTCCCAGTTTTTTTATTAGTAGCAGTAAACACTTGGAAGTGTGTGCTTCCTACAGGAACTGAAAAGCAGGGCTCAGCTTTTTTCTCTTCCATGACCTAGGAGGAAGCGAGACCCCATCACAGACTCCTGGGGAAAGCAGTGGAATTATGGGAAGCAGAATCTTTAGCTGGTGGAAGGGAAGACAGTGGGTGACAAATCTTCCCAAGGCGATTTGGGGAAGAATTTTCCCAGAGAGTTTCATCAATATATGGTGCAAGCCCACCTGTTTCTTACCCGAGAGGTCTGTTCACATCTTCTGCCTTAGACTGAGGGAATCATTAGCAGTGACCTGGACCTGGGGGAGACCCAGGCCCTGCGTGAGACAAATGGGAGGAAAGAGTGGGGAGCTGTTTCCTCAATTGGTCCAAGTTGGAAGTCTGAATTAGTTTAGCTATAGAAATTGTGTTCTAATAGTGTGATTAAGTGGTTCGCTACAATGATTAGTTAATTGAGTGATTAGCTATGTCAGTATTAACATATTGTTGCAGGTATTTTATTGGGAGAAGGGGGTGGTGGGGAGGATGTAAATGATTTGGAATTGGAAACTGCTTTATTGAATTGACAAAATTGTGATCCTCCATGGTGTCCCATTGTAAGATATGTTTTCCATAAAATTGGAAAAAATAGCTGAAATAGATGAATATCAGTTTTCTGATATCAAATATTAACTGATGCTATCTCAGATCACCAGTGTGTTAAAAAGGAGAAAAAATTAACATTCTGTGTTCTAGTCTCATCAGTACAGTCTTTTACCACCATGTTATTGCGGGTGTCTGAGTAAACAAAATTTAATCAAAAGGTCCTGGACAGTTCCAAAGAGTCCCAGCTTTATTTTAGGCCAGGCTACCTAGTAACTGCTAGTTCATCCAGATCCCAGGCAGAAAGCTCAGCAGGCTGGGAGTTTCCAAAGCCCCAGAGCATATGATGATTTCTTTTGAATCATGAAAGAGAAGTTCAGTTATAGTTTGTGTTACGTGAATTTTATTTTCTTATTTGAAAATAGCTGCATGTATCCTATGTGGAAATCCTCAACCAAACATTGAAAGTGGTAGGAAAATTGCTTTCACAACGTACATGAAATAGGCCAACCCTAGTGGTAGGGTTGAAGATTGGCCCAGCAACTCAAAAGATTACAGGGGAAGTGCCCTAGAAACTGGGGAACTCTGTAGAGGGAAAGAAATTCATCCAGATACATCTCTAAGTGAAAAAAATCAAGTCAATGGACAATATATTGACATTACGATGCTCTCTGTATTAAACCAAATTTCTATGTAGTTGTAAATAGGTAGCAAAGGGTCTAAGACAATGGGGATTACTTCTGGGAAGTGTCAAAGGGAAACTTACTTTTCACCCTTCAGGTCTTTGGTTTTGTTTGCATCATTATAGGGAACATGTACTATTTTTGTTAAAAATAAAAGGAAAAAAAAAAAAAGGGGAACTTCCTTGGCAGTCACATGGTTAAGACTCTGCCTTCCAATGCGGCGGGTGTGGGTTTGATCCCTGGTCTGGGAACTGGGATACCACATGCTGCAGGGTATGGCCAAAAATTAAAAATGAATAAGTAAACATAACATGGTAAATCAGCTGCAGTGAAAAAAGAAAAAAGTTAAAGATTGCAAGAGACTAAATGAGAGAAATAGTTTTGTCCTGTTGAGCTGACAGTAGATGGAAGGTGCTATCCTGCAGCTAGAGTGCGATATGTGGATGTGTGTATATATGTGTGTGCACTCAGACACTCAGTTGTATCCAACTGTTTGTGACCCCATAGAACCTCAGTTCCATGTCCTCTAGAGTTTTCCGGGGGCCAAGGCACCCGGACATGTAGACTCCAAGATGGACTTCAGTGACATGCGCAGGTGGAGTTTGCATATGGCTATTTTCCTGATGTGACTACAATTACCTTTGTATAGCATGGGTTTGAACTGCATGGGTCACTTATACCTGGGTATTTTCTCAAGAGTTAATACTGCATTACTACGTGGTCCATGGTTGGTTGAATCCACGGATGCAGAGGAATCTTGGATATAGAGAGCTGACTGTAAGTTACATGTGGATTAACTCCTGTGCTGTTCAAGGATCAACTGTTATATATAAACTGAGAACAATACTCTTATTTTTATTTATGTTTATTTATTTGGCCAAGTGGCTGTGGAATTTTAGTTCCCCAAGCAGGGATTGAACCCAGGGCTTTGGCAGTGAAGGCTCGGAGTCCTAATCACTGGACTTCCATGGAATTCCCAACAGTCTTTTAAATTAAAGAAATATCAAAACATGCTAATCCATGCTAACAGCTGTGCCTTTGGTGCACACAGGTATACACATCTCTTTGCACTAAAACTGTCTCAGAGAGAATCAGACATAACCGTTCTCAGTTTATAGGATTCTGCAGGGAAAACTATACAAGACACATAAGTGGTTTTTATTTTTCCTGTTGTCACCTGGAAGAGTAATATCTTCAGTATATCCTTTTTCTTTAGAGGCTTTTAAAGAAGAATACGACATTAAATGCTGAAATCTGCATATTTGCAAACCAGTGGAGATATTAGAGGTGTCACCTTTTTAATTTCTTATTAGCGAGATGAGAAGAAAGGGAAAACTCATTCATTTGACATACAAGCATACCTCCTTTTATTGTGCTTCTCTTTATTGAATTCGCAGAGACTGAATCTTTGACAGATTGAAGGATTTTGGTAACCCTGTGCTGACCGAGTCTGTTAGCACTGTTTTTCCACCAGCACTTGCCTGCTTTGTGTCTCTGGATCATGTTTTGGTAATTCTTGTAATATATTTGTTTTGGTGACCTCTGATCAGTGACCTTTGATGATGATGATGTGATTGTTTTGGGATGCCATCAACCACACCCTGACAAAACTGAAGACTTAATCAGTAAATGTTGTCTGTGTTCTAACTGCTTCACTTGCTGACCTCCCTCCAACCCTCTTCCTCTCCTTGTTCCCTGAGACACAACAATATTGAAATTAGCCCTACAGTGGCCTCTAAGGAAGAGTCACAGGTCTCTCACTTTAAATAAAAAACCAAGAATGTTTACGTTTAGTGAGGAAGGCATGTTGAAAGCCTAGATGGGCCAAAAGTTAGGCCTCTTGCGTCAAATAGTAGCCAAGATGTGAATGCAAAGTGAAAGTTCTTGAAAGAAATGAAAAGTTGTACTCCAGGGAACACAGGAATGATAAGTGAAACAGCTTTATTACTGATATAGAGTTTTAGTTTTAGTGGCCTGAATAAATCAGCCACAACATTGCCTTAAGACAAAGCCTAGTCTAGTCCAGAGCAAAGGCCCTAACTCTTCAGTTCTTTGAAGGCTGAGAGAGGCGAGGGAGCAGCAGAAGAAAAGCTGGAAGTTGGCAGAGGTTGGTTCATATGGTTTAAGGAGAGAAGCTGTCTCCTTAACATGAAAGTATAAGATGAAGCAGCAGGTGCTGATGGAAGATGCTGTAGCAGGTGCTGCGGAAGCTGCAGCAAGTTATGCAGAAGATCTACTAAGATAATTCATGAAGGAGGCTCCACTGAACAGCAGATTTTTGGTGTAGATGAAACAGCCTTCTATTGGAAGAAGATGCCATCTAGGACTTGCATAGTGAGGGAGGAGAAGCCAATGCCTCAAGTCAAAGGACAGGGTGACTTGCTTGTTAAGGGGTAATACAGCTGGTGACTTTAATTTTAAACCAATGCTCATTGAACATTCTGAAAATCCTGATTCCTTTAAGAGTTATGCTAAGTATTCTGGCTGAGTTCTATAAATGGGACAATAAAGCTTTGATAACAGCATATCTGTTTTACAACAAACTGTTGAATATTTTAGGCCCACTGTTGAGAGCTACTACTCAGGAAGAAAAGGCCTTTCAAAATATTGCTGCTCACTGACAATATACCTGCTCACCCAAGAGCTCTGATGAAGATGAACCCATACGATTCACACTGATTTCATGCTTGCTAGCACAGCATCCATTCTGCAGCCCGTGGATCAAGGAGTAATGTCAACTTTCAAGTCTTGTTATTTAAGAAATACATTTCTTAAGGCTACAGCTGCCAAAGAAAGTGATTCCTCTGATGGATCTGGACAGAGTAAATTGAAAACTTTCTGGAGAGGATTCACCATTCTAGATGCCATTAAGAATGTTGGTGATTCATGGAAAGAGGTCAAAATATCAACATGGATAGAAGTTTGGAAGAAGTTGACCCAGACCTCATGGATGACCTGAGGGGTTCAGGACTTCAGTGGAGGAAGTAACTGAAGTTGTGGTGGACACAGCAAGAAAACTAGAATTAGAAGTGGAGCCTGAAGATGTGGCTGAATTGCCGGTCTCATGAGAAAACAGTAATGAATAAGGAGTTTCTTTTCATGGATGATTAAAGCAGTTAGCAATTTTTTGCCAATAATATATTTTTTAATTAAAGTATGTACATTGTCTTTTAGACATAATGATTTGCATGCTTAATAGGCTACAGGATAGTTTATTTATTTATTTATTTGTTACAGGATAGTTTAAACATAACTTTTACATTCACTGAGAAACAAAAATTCATCTGACTCAGTTTATTGCAAATGTTTGCTTTATTTTGGTGGTCTAGAACCAAACTTGCCAAATCTCCCAAGGTCTGCCTGTACTTTTCAGTTCAGTTCAGTTCTGTCACTTAGTTGTGTCTGACTCTTTGCAACCCCATGGACTGCAGCACGCCAGGCTTCCCTGTCCATCAGCAACTTCTGGAGCTTGCTCAAACTCATGTCCATAGAGTCAGTGATGCCATCCAACCATCTCATCCTCTTGTCATCCCCTTCTCCTCCTGACTTCAATCTTTCCCAGCATCAGGATCTTTTCCACTGAGTCAGTTCTTCACATCAAGTGGCCAGAGTACTGGAGCTTCAGCGTCTACATCATTCCTTCCAATGGATATTCAAGACTGATCTCCTTTAGGATGGACTGGTTGGATCTCCTTGCAGTCCAAGGGACTCTCAAGAGTCTTCTTCACCACCACAGTTCACATGCATCAATTTGCCATTCAGCTTTCTTTATAGTCCAACCCTCACATTCATACATGACTACTGGAAAAACCATAGCTTTGACTAGATGGACCTTTGTTGGCAAAGTAATATCTCTGCTTTTTAATATGCTGTCTAGGTTGGTCATAGCTTTTCTTCCAAGGAGCAAGCTGCTTTTAATTTCATGGCTGCATTGCAGGCAGATTCTTTATCAGCTAAGCCACCAAGGAAGCCTGCCTGTACTTTTAGACTATACAAAGATTACTGAAGGAAAAGCATGATAATTTTTTATCAGAAAACATTTTAATTGCTTTTTTAAATTGTGTGCCTTATTTAATTCCCATAATAGAGCCATGAATATGGATTACAAATAGGTGCTTACCTAAATAACATATCCTCTCTCCCTCCCGTCTATGAAGATTGAAAAGGCCAAACCCATTAAATGTGGAACATTTGGTGCAACATCTTTACAGCAGAGATATCTTGCCACTGGAGATTTTGCTGGAAACCTTCATATATGGTAAGATTATTTCATCAGTGTGAAGACATAAGCAGTTTCTTTGATAGTTGTGTTACGCTTCCACTGCAAGAATTCTCTAAGATTTTTTTGTTAAATTTTAACTATTTATAAGAATATTGCAATTACTTTTTAATATATATTTTTAGATTTCACATTTCAAATTTAAAATACTAACATTTTTCTTTAGCTTTTTCAAATAACATTAATATTTATTTCCACACATGCTGTTTAGTGCTAGCATTTAGCACCCATATTTGTAATAAAGGGCTATTCCCTCCACCATGAAGGATACAGTATATAACAATGCTCATGTATAACACTGAAAAATTAGATGTTTACATTTTAAGAAGATATTTGGCATTACACAATAATATATTTTTGTATGTTTTAATTTTTTTAACATAGAACTCCCAGTTCATTAAACTTTTCTGTTTTTATGCTTTAACTTACATCTGAGCACAACTTTTTAGAAACACATCTGTTGAGTAACTCAAGACAAACCTGTTTTGAATAAGCAAAATCTCAATAGTACCAAATGCTTTTAATTTTCATGTTTTACTTAGAGTTATTTCCTCATATTTAGAGTTGAATGAATTGAAATTCCTCTGTAAAAACTTTTTAAGACTATCTCTTAATCATGTAAAATATACAATAATGTTCTAGAGGAACTGTCTTCCCTACCTTGTGATCTTTTTTGATTCTAATTTAGAATCTGCTATTTTGTAACTGAACTACTTTGGCATATTTATTTGTCTTAGGATCATAATATAACATAGAATGAAGCTATTTTAATTCCATTTGCTTTAACCTCTTAATAATTAGCAGGCTTCCCAGGTGGAGCAGTGGTAAAGAATCTGCCTGCTAATGCAGGAGATGCAAGAGATGCAGGTTCGATCCCTGGGTCCGGAAGATTCCCTAGAGTAGGAAATGGCAACCCCCTCCAGTTTTCTTGCCTGGAAAATTCCACGGACAGAGGAGCCTGGCAGGCTACAGTCCACAGGGTTGCAAAGAGTCGGACACAACTGAGCAATTGACACACGTGCAATTAAGTTGGCGTTTACTAGAATGCAGAATGCATTAATTTTTACCTGCTGTGTCATATACTTTTAAAGAACTTGAGAGAGAGACCAGTCTGAGTGTTATTTTTTAAAATAGATGCATTTCAGCACAAAAGTGTGCAACAAATGTAACAGTTGACTGTCTTCCTAACAGAGCTTCCTAGTATAGGTGTTACTGCTTTATTTTCACTGGTAAGTCATAATTTCACTGGTAAGTCATCAGTTAAAAGAACTGATGTTTCAAAGTCTATGAAAAGAGTAAACCAGTTCTTTTAAACAGAACCTCAGTCCTCTTTAGTCTCTTGACGCTTTCACAATTAATGCCAAAAAGATAAACATCACCTCTGAACCAGGTGAACTTCTCAAATTTTATTTGCAAGATTTTACTGATAAATCTAGGCCTAGTAGTAAGTGGAGATTACATGTCATGAAGAACTAAGTTCATTAAAAAGAAAAAGTACAAGTATTGTTGAAAACTGACTTGCTGAAAAGAAATGTGGATAGAGGCTCCACTACAAAAGCAGAAGGAGGGGTGTGGAATGGAGAGAAACAAGAGAAGGGTGTATTAGCATAACCTGTGTGAGCCACTCACCCAGTCGTAGATTCAGACATACAGGAGAGGAGGTGCTTTCCAGCCTTCCCTTCACTTAACTAGCCTAGAATTAGAGACTTCAGCTAGTTTGCCTGTAGTATCTATTGTGGTCCGCGTGACGGTAAACTGAGAATGTAACTAGATGAAAATCAGTGTGGAACTCAGAAAATAATATTAAGGGAGAAATGCATACAAAGCAAATGCTGCTCCTGTTTTATCTCTCAAAAGATCTCAAGATCAAACTACCAAGGCCCACTTTGGAAACATTCTAAATCACTTTGAATTTACTCTGTATTTAAAGCAGTATTATCAGTCTCCATGTACTAGAGAGTCAACAGGTTTGGGGCCCCACCCTATAGATACTTGTTCACTATGTCTGGGAGGAGCCTATGAATCTGTATTTGTTTAGAAACATCCCTGGTGGATTCATGTGCAAAGGTCCTGGATCAATCGTCTTTGAGGACCATTGAGTAAAGTGGGTTCAGGAGTTAGAATTACAAGTTGAATGATGACAACTCTCACGGAGGCCTTGAAAGAAGCTAAAATATAGAGGAAAATTTGGAAGTAAATGTATAAATTACCTTAATTGAAAACCCCTTTTTAAAAAAAAAAAAATCAAAAATCTCAATATGGCCTGCATTCTTAGATTTGAGTAGTGAACTAAACGTTTGGGATGTGTGTAAGTAAGAAGCTGTGTTCTGTTGTTCAGGAATTTGGAAGCTCCAGAGGTCCCGGTGTATTCTGTAAAGGGCCATAAAGAAATTATAAATACTATAGATGGTGTTGGTGGACTTGGAATCGGGGAAGGGGCCCCTGAAATTGTGACTGGCAGCCGAGATGGTAAGTCAGAATATTCTGTGTATGTTAATTTTTTTTTTATTAAATCTCTGTGCAGCAATATATTCTATGTGGAAGTCTTCCTCAATCCTTGACCCCCTAAATCTAACTCTCTATTTTTTTTAATGGGCAAGTTTGATTGTGTATCCCTCAATCGTCTCAGGCTTTCGGGAGATTTCGAGATAGAGGCATAGCACTTACTATTTTAGTCTTGAGCTAGTTCAACTATTAACAACCATAGTTTCCTCTGAACCTTGAGGATTTAAAAAGTCTCTAGAAATTTTTGAGGTAGCTGACGATATACTGTGGGTGGCAGCTTTTCATTTTCTTTTTTTAAAAAGCAGAATTAGTACTTGTGAAAATTGTCATATTGACAGCTGGTTGAACACTGCAGTCTGTGGTCTTTCCGCTGAGCTTTGCAGGAAGCTTCCGGAGCTCCAACTCTGCTTTTCCCCCGCAGTGACTAACAAGCGACAGGCCTTTTGGGGTCCTGAGCTGTTATGAATTTAACAGTCAGAATTTTTTTGCTTCAAAAGGGGGACCTAAATGATTGGTACCTTTATTAGTTTGGCTAGTTTTTTTTAATGCTCAAGACCATGAAGAAATTGTTTTCACAGAAAAGTGGAATTTAATTTTCTAATAGTTTCTCAAGAGCAGCTGTGTTTTAGAAAAAATCAAATATTTTTTCCAATCGTAGAAGCAGTATGGAATATAGAAGGAAAAATTACAGTCTACCACACTAGCATAAATATCAGGTTGGTTTTCCTTTCTAGTCTAAGATACAATTTATTAACACTGTATTATCAGGGTTAACATGATTTAGTTTTGTTCTTTCTTAGTCTTTTTGTTTTTTGTCGCTTCACCAGGGCATGCGGAATCTCAGTTTCCGGACTAGAAATTGAACCTGTGTCTTTAGTAGAGGAAGTAGGGGGTGCTAACCACTGGACCGCCAGGGAATTCCCAATTCCCTCAATTTTGTATCTTAATCTTTTTATAGTTAATGTTTTGTCATATGATATTGCTGTTTTGGTGTGGTCTTCATAATTATCATTTTGATGCTTTATAATATTCCATCCTATCAGTGTATCACAGTTCCTTAGCCATGCCCCTGTTAATGAACATTCATTTGCATTTGCATTAAGGTTTTAATTGTTGTTTTGGGAGAATGACAGTGAAATGAGTATCATCATGTATGTAACTCTTTTGGAATAATCGTATTTTATCACTTAAGAAACTTGTCAAACTTCCCAAAGTACCTATTTACCATATCATCTATGGTAGATGAGGTAGACTGCCAGTTTGCCCACCAGCATTGATTCCTTTTTCCCCCTAATTTTAGAGATAAAAATGCTATCCAGTCCTGACTTGCATTAACGTCTCTCTGTATTTGGTTTTTAGTTAATTTTGCTTTGCAGATTTTCTATTTATGTTGTTTGTTCATTTAACTATTACAGACTTAACTGTTACCAATTTTTATGAGTTCTGTCATGTATAACATACGTGCTCAGGCATGTCCAACTCTTTGTGACCCCCATGGACTGTAGCCCTCCAGGCTCCTCCGTCCATGGGATTTTTCAGGCAAGAATACTGGAGTGGGTTGCCATTTCCTGTTCCAGGGGATCTTCCCAACCCAGGGATTGAACCTGTGTCTCCTGCATTGGCAGAGAGATTCTTTACCACTGAGCCACCAAGAAAGTCCATAGAGAAATTATAATAACTTGTCACATTTATAGGAAATTTATTTTTCCTTGAAGTAGCCTTTATAATGACCAACTTCATCCTTGGCCATAAATCTAGCGAAATATCTTCCCTTTCCCTGCATTTATAATCCTTCTCTAGGATTTTTTTTACCTTTTTTCTGTTCTCACTTGGGTACTTGCCTTATAACCATTTTATTACATGTCTTTGTGTTTTTTAAAATCAGTGACCCTAGTTAGTTTTCCCATAATTTACATTGAAATGAAGGAGTTAAAATTAAATTGAGAAGAATTACTGGTTACTTTTATCAACTTCTCTCTTCTTTATTGCCATGGGGAAATTAAACTGAATTGTATATGAAATGGTATTCTAAAGCTTCATATACGAAATCATAGATATAAAAATTAGTTTATTTATATGTATAAGAAAAATGCCAATGATTATATGGGTACTAAGGAGAAAACATTAAAATGACACTTGCTTTATTCTAAATAAATAGTACATTTGTTTTGGGCTTAAATCAAGAAAGTAAGGCATGGTTTAAATTACATAACATTTGTGTTTGCCTTGTCAGTCATACCTTGTTGATGACTTAAAGAACAGTTGTTGGCTTTGTTGTGTATCTGCTAGTTGGAAATAAAGTCAGATGGTATAACATGTGGGTTATATCTCTTATATTAAGTACAGCTTGCCCAATAACATGTCAGAAAAACGTGACTATTTCTCAGATATTGTAGCATCGATAATATCTCCATGTACATAGGAGGCCATGTGAAGAGAATGCAGAAAGAAATGCCATCATGCACTGTTGAATTTTGCCAACTCCTTTTTTTTTTCATGTCAGGAACTGTAAAGGTGTGGGACCCAAGGCAGAAAGATGATCCTGTTGCTAATATGGAACCTATACAAGGAGAAAACAAGAGAGACTGTTGGACTGTGGCATTTGGTAAATTTCTGAAGGATCTTACACTGAAACACCAGATTATAAAAAGCACAGTGCTTCAGGAAAGTCCTGACAGTTGGTTTAGAATCTCTTCTGTACATTATTCTGGCAGTTTATCGAGGCAAATAGACATGATGATTGGGCCTGGGGTTGAATTCTCACTGTGCTACTTACTGGCTTTGTGACCCAGGGCAAGTTATCAGGCTTCTCTGATTTTTGCTTGCTTCATTTATAAAATGGAAGTCATAATAGAATTTACCTAATAGTATTGTTATGAGAATTCAGAGTTAATACACGTAAAATGCTTAGAATTGTGCTTAGATATCAACTGTTCAAAAATACGGACTATTATTATTTATTTCTGTTTAACTTGGTAATATTGACCTAGTTTAGAACCACATGCCATTAGGGAAATTAAGTAGAGCCTTAGATGGTAACCTAACCAAGCTTACATTGTACGCTACACAGTGTGTGTGTATTTTCTAAAACTAATTATACTATTACAAAATTATATCTTAAAAATTTTATAATCATGTTCCTCTATTAATATACTTAAAATGAATATTGATGTTTGCCCTTGTATCTTTCACTGAGCACCAAAATTACAGTCATTTTTGCTATTAATAATAAAGATAAGATCCGTATTTAGTTTTAAACCATTATTTTCTTTCCCCTTTTTCTTAGTATAATCGGTGTAGATTAACAGACATTAAAAATGAGATTTAGCAATGTATGTGGCCTGTCTAGCTTTTTATGTTAGTTTTAAATTGGATTGTTGCTTCATCAGAGGAAAGTTTTAAATTTCCCATTTTAAAACTAAATTACCACTGAAATTGGGAGATTTCTATGTGTATATGTTATAATTACTATGTGTGTGTGTATAAGTAACAATATAAACCAAAAACATGCACACTTGGGAAGAAATTTCAGAATTAGTGTTTAAAATCATCATATAAAATTTATGTAATAATTAAAAAATAATTAACTTTGGGTCCATTAAAGGCTTTTTAATCATTGTTCTAAGGCATGTAAGTGCCGTTCTAAATATAGGACATTAAATTTAAAGAAAGGACATTTATCTGAAGCAGACTCTTATTTTAACTTCAAGGAGCTGGTAATTTTAATAAAAAGTGCTATTTACATTAATTGCATCACTCATACAAGGTCAGAGTGATAAAAGGTCACAGAGGCATGGATCAATACAGAAGGAATCCCAAGGGAGCCAAAAGAACATATTGACCTCAGTCCAAGGATATGTAGGATTTGAAACACTGAAATTGGGAAATTTCAAGCATTGGAAGAAGAGTATGTAGAAGGAATGGAGGTAGGAATAGCCTTAAAGATGGCATATGGCCACAGCCAGAGGTGTTTAGATGGTCTGGAGGTAGTGGTAAACCTTTGAAGGCTTTTGCAAGGATGAGATATGATCAGAGCTTTAGCTTTACACTGTGGTCATGTAGGCAGGATTGCTGAGTGGCAGAGGAAATGTGAGTTCTGAAGCTCTTTGCAGTATTCCAGGAAATATGTAGGTTTAAGAAGCAGTGAGAATGGAACAGAAGAGTAAATTCAGAAGATAACAATGTGGCAAAATAAATACAATTTGGCAATTTTTTTGGACATGAGGAACAGGGAAAGGATTATGTCCAAGGTAACTGAATTTTGAGGTTGACTATGAAGTGAATGATGTTAATTGAAAAAGTTCCACAGAGTATATAATAGTTTTTAAAGGAAGATGATGACATCAGTTTTAGACATCATCAGTTTCAGCTGCTGTCATGTCATCTTGGTGAACCCTCCAGTGGAAATGCAGGACTGGAGTTTATAAGAAAAGGGAGTAATCCAAAAAATTCCTGGATCTGAGCAAGATGAATTCAACTGCAGGTTGTAGATTTACTTCAACTGTGAGCATCTGATAACACCAGAACAACATTTTGCAAAATAAATAAGTTTAAAGTAGTTTTCATTTGCATTCAAAGAAAGCAATGGAAGTGTAACTGTATTTATTCTACCAAATCCTGCTATGCTTGAATTGTTAGTCTTTGCAAATAGAGTATAGAAAGAATATTTGTTTTCAATTTAAAATCCAGTAAACACTTTCATATACCTCTTGAGCACAGAATCTCAGTAAAGAGCTTTTTTGATAAACAATATCAGACACTAAATTAATAATCCTGGTGTCCTATAGGATTAGTAAAATGAGATTCTACCCAATGTGACTTCTTCACCTGATTTGGTACAAGTGACCTGTGTAGTTTTGTAAGGTTATTTTTTTGTTTTGTTTTTTATTGGAGTATAGTTGATTTACAATGTTATGTTAGTTTCAGATGTCCATAAGTTTTTTTAAGCAGCCTTCAAATCAGCGTTTAAAAAGATCTGAAATGCCATGTCCTGATTTCCAGGCAACACCTATAATCAAGAGGAACGTGTCGTGTGTGCCGGCTATGACAACGGAGACATCAAGCTGTTTGATCTTAGAAATATGTCCTTACGGTGGGAGACTAATATAAAAAATGGGGTAATGTGCATTTGCATTCTTTGCAGTTTCTCTGAATGTCGTTTCCACACACCTCTGAACTACAAAAGGAAAGCACCCCTAATAACTCATCTCAGTAAAACTCCTTTATGAATGGATGGTTCTTAACCTTTAGGGTCTGTGAAGTCCTTTGAGGATCTGATTAAAACTCAGGGACGCTCTCTGCAGAAGGAGAACACACACCCAGGTGTGGTGTGACAGTACCTGGTGGGTCACCGCCCCTGCACCCATCTCTGGATGCCTGTGGGCTACGCAGTGTGATGTTAAAGTGAGCTGGTGATATCAGGAAGCCCGAGATTGTAATTGACTCCCAGGTACTTGCAGGTTTTTGGTTCCTGGGTTGTACATCTTTAGTGAAGAATGTGGTTCCTTCCTGTTTCCTCTAGTCAGCCTTGACTTAACTTTATAAAAATCATTATGTAATAATGGTAAAATGTTAAATTATGGCTTTCCAAATGTACCTCAGTGCCTTAGATGATTATGGGATCTTACTAACCGAGAAGAAAATTTTCTAGTTACAAGTATTTGGTATACAGATTCAAAAGATAAAATGATTGTTTTTTAAGTGCTTTCACATGAGCCAATAATGTGAAAGTTGTTTTACTTGGTTTGAAAGAAACTCTTGGTTATAATCATTGGAGCATCACTCATAAATATTCTCTATTTTCAGGTGTGTAGCTTGGAGTTTGACAGAAAAGACATAAGTATGAATAAGTTAGTAGCTACATCTCTGGAAGGAAAGTTTCATGTTTTTGACATGAGAACACAGCATCCAACCAAAGGTTTTGCTTCTGTTTCAGAAAAGGTAAAGAGGAGGGAAATACCTTTCTATGAAGAATGTTCATATTAATAGCTTGCTTTAGACTGATAAATAGAATGAGTCACCAAGTTCCTTCCAGGTTTTTTGCATGAAGGGAGCTATTTTTAATATATTCTTGTAGGATCTTGATAAGTTTTTCTGTACAAAGAATACTTTTCCCAAAGTTTGTCAGTTTCATATTTCTTGATTATATTCATAATAAAGGCCTTCGTTGGTAGTGACTCTTATTTTGTAGTTTAAGAGCAATCACAAGAAAACTAGCTGGCTTAAGAAATTAGTCAACGATAAGTGGGAAGGAAATCCAAAAAAGAGAGTATGTCTGTCTATGTGTGGCTGATTCACTTTGTACAGCAGAAACTAACGTAACATTGTAAAGCAACTGTCAGAATTTTCTTTAAAAAATTAAGAAAAAAAAAATTTGGTTAACAAAACATAGTCTGGTGTTTCCTAATAAATATGTTTGTATTAATACCCAATTATATACTTTTAGGTATATGCCAGTATCCCAGCCCGGGGATCAAACCCAGCCTCCTGCATTGCAGGCAGATTGTTCACCATCTGAGCCACCATGGAAGCCCAATATATACCTTAACATAATACTAATCATATACTTTTCAAAAATGTATCAACATTTATCCATGTGTGCTCAGTCGTGTCCAGCTCTTTGCGACCCTACAGACTATAGCCCACCGGGCTCCTCCAGGGGATCTTCCCAACCCAGAGATCAAACCCGCCTCTCCTGCATTACAGGCAGATTCTGTACTGCTAAGCCATCAGAGAAGCCTCGTAGATATACTTTGCCTTGTTCCAAATAGTGTTTAAGGTAACTTAGAGGGAAACATTTGGTATTACAACATTAGAAAAATTGATAAAGAAAGCAGCACAAGTGGAAAGCACTGGTTTAAAAAAATGAAATTGCCATCCGGAGTAAGGGGATGGCATAAAGTTCCTGCTGAAACATCCCATCATTTGCGAGAGATGAGTTGGAAATGTGACTATGAGCTTCCTCGAGTATAAAAGAAAAGAAAAATTAGTCTCAGATTTGTAGTTTCCATAATATTAAATTATGTAAGTTGCTCAGGAAATAAAAATTCACTCCCTTGCTCCTTTTCCCTCTATCATGGAGTCAGTAGTACTTCTCAGACCTTCATATTTTGTCTTAATATTATTAAACTAATTATTATTGCATACAAATTACTGTTACTGTTCAGTGAACTGTAATCTTAAGGTAACTAGCTATCCACTGTAATTTTGTTTTGCCTTTGTCATTCCAGAATATATAAAGTATCTATCTGCAACGTAAGTGAAGTAAAAGTCACTCAGTCATGTCTAACTCTTTGCGATCCCATGGACTATACAGTCCATGGTATTCTCTAGGCCAGAATACTGGAGTGGGTAGCCTTTCCCTTCTCCAGGGGATCTTCCCCACACAGGGATCGAACCCAGGTCTCCCGCAGTTGGTTTCTTTACCAGCTGAGTCACAAGGGAAGCCCATCTGCAACATAAAGCACTTACTAAATTGTTCCAAATACAATCATTAACACATTTCTCCTTAACTGGAAATTACAGTGTCTCCAAAAAAAAATTTTTTTGTTACATTTAGTTAATCCAGTAATTGCTAAATCTGTCAAATAAAAGACTGGCGTATTTTAGTCATTTCCCCTCTTACTTTTTGCTTTTTATCAGCTTCCAGGAGAAAAAGAGAAGTTTAAGCTACAAAACAAATTAAGATTTAACAGCTTGAACCTAGTCACTTGAGGACTCTCACATACTTAAAGTGTATCTTTTGAGATATGTGTTTTTCTCTGCTAATGGTAATTCTCTTAAAAGGCTATTAAAATCATATGTCAAGACTGATCATTAGCTGAAATGCAGATGTCTTCTGTGTGGCTTAAATCAAGTTCGCTGGTCTCACTACTTCTACGAAGCAGAAGTCTTTTCTCCCTCCCCCATCCTCCTGTCTCCCCCTCCCCCCTCGCTCTCTCAAGTTCCACACAGTGAATGTAGCACTATAAGGATTGATTTACAAGCTGTTAGCATTCATCCAGTTGCTATTTCTATCTTTAATATGACTGATAAAGGACCGGGCTTGTTACAACCATAAACACGGTCTGTAAGTCCTCCTGACCCTTGTTTTAAAGACTAGACAAGTACAGTGGTGTAAATTACAGATAAGACTTGGAGCTTTATATTAAATTCATTCTATTTATGGTAATTCTTGGTACTTACCACTCAGTTTTGTTGTGAACATAAAACTGCTCTAAAAAAGTAAAGTTGTTAAAAAGAAGTTCAGTCCATCCTTTTTTCTCCTTAGAAAATATTTTTCTTTTTTTGTATTTTAAGGTTTTTTTTCTCCTTAGAGTGAGCTAGAGATATTTAAATGTATAAAATCTATTTGCATAACTTGTATGATACTATAAAGCTATATGTTAAGACTTTTAATCTGATAAGTTTTTTTTAAGTTCAGCAGAACTTTGCTTTATAAAACTAGAAAAATGATTCTTTTCCTAATTTCTGTTGGGCCCTTATAAATCTCTGTAGCCATTATAAAGAGAAGTGCCAGGGGACTTGGTACTTTCACTGCCCAGGGTCCAGGTTCAATCCCTGGTTGGGGAACTAAGATCCCACAAGCCATGCAGTATAGCCAAAAAAAAATTTTTAATTTAAAAATAAACAAGAAAGCTTAAAAAGAGACACATGCCAGAAAATAATTACTTTTATAACAGTGACTGAAATGATCGAAGTTACTAAAATTGTCATTGATAGAGGTAAAAATTGTTTTTTTACAGGTTTCTTTCTAGGACAGCTTTTTTTTCCTAATTTGTTCTATTGAAGTATAGTTGATTTACAATGTTGTATAAATTTCTGCTCTACAGCAGAGTATTTCAGTTATATGCATATATCCATTCTTTTTCATTTATTTTCCAATATGGTTTATCACAGGATATCGAATATAGTTGCCTGTGCTAGAGTAGGACCTTGTTGTTTATCCATTCTGTATGTAATAGTTTGCATCTGCTAATTCCAAACCACCAGTCCTTCCCATCCCAGCCCTCCTCTCCCCTGGCAACCACAAGTCTGCTCTCTATGTAAGGTAGTCTTTCTTTATCCTAAAAACTTACACACCGCTTATGTGCCTCTTGTTCTGTCCAGGCTCATAAATCTACTGTGTGGCAGGTCCGCCACCTGCCACAGAACCGGGAGGTCTTCCTGACGGCGGGGGGCGCCGGCAGCCTGCACCTCTGGAAGTAGTAAGTCTCTGCCAGCGCACTGTGGGTTTAGATGACTTGTGGGCGTAAAGTAGGATTCGACTGAACTCTCTGGTTTTCCTGACTTAGTTCACTTTGATATGACTTTACATTTCATGGTATTACATAAGAATTACTTTCTAAGCTTTTTTTTTTTACCAATATACTTATTTATATTTTATAAATAGCAATATAAACCTTTTAACACAACAAATAGGTTTTATAGTAGTATGTTCCATGCTTTAGAGTAGCTCATGAACACTTCATAAATTTGAAATCGTGGCTTTTGCTAGTTTTTTTTTTTTTTTTTAATAGGAAGACGTTGACTGAAGGTTTTTGTGAAATATTATTATTCGGTCATCAGAACAGAACCTTTGGAAGAAAGGAAAGGGGCTGAAATTCTTAAGTTTTAGATCCTGATAATTGACTTGCCCAAGTTCAGGTGACGTCACTGTGATAGGACAGGAACAGAGCTTGTAGACGCTTCCCGGCCTCCAGGAAGAGCCTTGTCATTGTGTGCGCGTGTCTGCTCTTACTCTCTATTTGCCTTTCCAAGTGGGCTTTCCCCTTTCCTGTAGGTTCTTGTCCACATGGAGAAGACCCTTTAACATTTCTTTTAGGGTAGGTTTAGTGTTGATGAGTTTCTGCTTGTCTGAGAAGTTGTTTTATGTCTCCTTTTATTCTAAATGATAATCTTTCCGGGCAAAACATCCTGGGTTGCAGATTTTTCCCTTTCAACACTCTGAGTGTATTGTGCCATTCCCTTCCGACCTGCAAAGTTTCTGCAGAAAAATGAGCTGATAGCCTTCTGGAGAGTCCTTTGTATGCGACTTTCTGTTTTTCTCTTACTCCCTTTAGAATATTTGTACACTTAATGTCATCCCAGAGTTCTTTTAAACTGTTTTCATTTATTAAAATTTGTTTTTCTTTTTGCTCCTCTGATTGGGTGATTTTCATCATCCTGTTTTCATTTATATATTTATATATAAATATATGAATATGAATATATTCATTTATATATTCTTCAGTATCACTGTCTGTTATTTGTTTCTTTTATATTTTTTTTTCACCTATTGAGTTCTTAATGATCTTTATATATTTTCTAGTTCTTTGTTAAAATTTTCACTGTGTACATCTGGTTTTTTCCCCTAATTCAGTTAACATTTTTCTTACCCGTGCTTTAAATTCTTTATCTAGTAAATTGTTTATTTCTGTTTCATTATTCTTTTTCAGAGATTTTCTCTGGCTCTTTCAATTGAGTGCAGTTCTGTTTTGCTTAACTTTCTCTGCCTCTGTGCCTATGTACGTCTTAAAGGAGGTTTTTATGTGGGAGACTGCGTGTGCACGGTAGCTTTGGTGAGCGAGTGGCATCTGACGTGGACACAAGTTGCATCTTTCCTCCGGGTAGCTGGCAGCCGTCACTCTGGTAGGAGGTGTGCCTGGAGATGGAGGGGCTCGGGCTGGAGCCGGGGATGTGGTGGGACCTCCCCTCTGTTCAGTGGCCATTATTGCCCTATTAGGGTAGGGGTCTGATCCCAAGTTGCTGAACAGAAGCCAGGGAGGTGGGCGCAGGCTGCAGCCTTCCTGTGAGTCCCAGTGGCCCTCCAAGCAGCCAAGGGGACTTGTCTCCCCAACATAGGACCTGGAGGTACCCACTCTGTAGCTCGCATCACCTACCCCCCAGGGCGGGTGTCTGCCTATGTTTCTCCGCTTTTCCTCTGAGTCCCTTCCCAGGGGCCCAGGTCCTATCCGATCACTTTTCTTTTCTTTTCTTCCTTTCCCAATTCCATGAGTTTCTTCTCACAGCTTGGTTGTACAGAAATCCTTGTGCCAGTTTCCAGTTAGTTTTCAGTGAGTTGTTCCTGTTTGATGTGTTTGTAGGGAGAGGTGAGCTCCACATCCTATTCTCAGCCATCTTGATCAGTTTCCACTGATTTAGGGAAAGAAAAAAAAAGATCTTTGTTATCTTTTAAATACTAAACAACTGCAGGCTTTGCCAAGAGACATGGAAAATGTCTGTTCATCTAAATGTTGTATTCTTTTTAAAAATCAAAAGGAGGTGTAGGGTCTGAGAGGAAGAAAGGATAGGCGGTTATCTGCTTATCATTTCTTTGTTTCTATTCTGCTTCTGAATTGCTTCATGCCTCTTGAAAGTCTTGGCCTTTATTACTACTTTTGAAATAAGGGTAGTCATAGTTGATACCTAACAGGCTTTCAAAGACCTTCAGAGGAATACCCCTGTGTTTCACTAGGAGCACATCTCCATGGGGGACAGGTGTTTCATTTCTCACTTTCTCAAATCTAGACCAAATCATATTTATGAGTTGTTAACCTTCAGCTCTTTTTATGTTATAATTTTATATTTTTAGCTGATAGAAGATCAAACGTTCTAGAACTCACTCTTTCTTTTTTGAGGCAATGATGTCCAGGTCTAAAATCTCCTCCCAATAGCACTTTGCCTTAGAAATGGTACATAGAAGGCCCTTCAGCTTGGAGGAGCTCTGGGCTTAGAAACCAGCGTCAGTGTCTCTTCTGGAAGTGTTAAGATGAGGTTTTGCAAATGTTACTTGTAAGGCAGAAGGTTACTTGTGGCATCTTAACAATCCACATCTAGAGAATTATAGTAAAAGATGATTAAGAGCACCAGATCAATTTTATTAAAGATGCTAGATCAATCTAGAGCTTTCATAGTAAGATAAAAAATACTCATGCTGAACAGAAATGATGTTTCAATGTTTTTAGTAGAAATAATGGCTTTTTATGAGATTTGTGGGGTTTGGGCTTGAGGTTGAAATACTGTCTCCTTATTGCAATACAACTCAACATTAGAAAGATGTCTTGTGTTAGTCAGACAGTTGTGTCCGACTCTTTGCAACCCTATGGACGATAGACTGCCAGGCTCCCCCTGTCTATGGAATTCTCCAGGCAAGAATACCAGAGTGTGTATTCACTTCCTTCTCCAAGAAAGATGCCTTAATATTTATCAGTTCCAATAGTCAAGTGAGAAATAAAAATAGCTATTGGAGCACATGTGTAAGAATAAAATGACAAATACTAAGGTTTATCTCCTCATACACTTTGATCTTATTTTCAGCGAATACCCGATTCAGCGATCAAAGAAAGATTCCGAGGGTGTAGAGATGGGAGTTGCAGGTTCCGTCAGCCTTCTGCAGAATGTTACGTTGTCTACTCAGCCCATTTCAAGTTTGGACTGGAGTCCAGATAAGAGAGGTCTGTGCATCTGTAGTTCATTTGACCAAACGGTGAGAGTGCTGATTGTTACAAAACTCCACAAAATTTGATCTTTGGATTTGAAACCCTCCAAAGCAAATACTCAGAGAATGTAGAATACGTTCTGGGATCCTCTGACCCTCACTGAACAAAGTGCGGTTTGACTGATGGGAAAAGGCCCCAGACAAACCTCTGGGCCAGCCTCTCTCTGGCTGTGAAAGGTCACACGGCCTGACCGGGGTCCTGACTGGGTGGTGGTTTGCTCTTGCACACGGGGCACCAAGGTCTCCAGAGCCAACTCTGTTCCTCCCCCTCCATTTCTAATAAAAAGTTGCAGCTTTTCTATAATTAATTATTTTAAATTTGTTCTATGTCCTCAGAGTTTCATATTCTGTAATCACATTTGTATTATTGCATTTTAGTCTTTACAGGTTTGTAGTAGTGATTTAATTTGTTTTAAAATAGTTTACCTTGGTAAGACTATTGTGAATTAACCTTCATAAATAAATACACTTTGAGATATTTCAGTGTCAGTAAATCTCCATGAAGAACATTGCTCTATAAAATACCAAAGTGACATGGTCATCAGTTTTCAGCAGTTTAACTCAGAATGAAATGCTGTGATTGACAAAGACTTTTCTTTTTTAGATTTTTTTAATCTTAAAAAACAAGTTGAATGCTGGAGACTTCAGTTGCTGACTGTGATGATGTTGAGATGTATAAGACTGTGGGACTTTTGTAGTCTTGTTTTTTGTCAAACTTTTTAATATATTTTGTGAATAAATTTTGTTTTTGAAGTCTGTAGAAGTTTTGATTCTTAATAAGTGTCTCTTAAGTCACTTTGTTTCTCCAATGCCCATGTCTGCAGCTAAGCTCAGAGACATTGACTTCATCACCCTTTCAGTAACCACTCCCCCTCCTTCAAGAGACAGAACCAGAACACTCATAAAATTCTTATGATTTCAGGGGTTCTTGGAAAGTCACTTGTTTGAATAATATTAAATTCAGAAAATTAAAAAATTCCCTAAATGTTTATAGAGCCAAGCTATGGACATAATTATTAAAGTAAAAATTAAATTGAACTTTAAAAAAGCCCATCTTTGATGTGTTTTGTTTTTGTTTTTAATTTTCAAAGGAAAAAAAGGAAAAATTTGTGAAATTTCTTAGAACACTTGTACTTGGTGGTATAATTAGATTTAAGTCAAGAATGATAAAACATGTTTTTAAAAATTTCATTTATGTACCTTTGACTATGCTGGGTCTTGATTGCTCACGGGCTTTTCTTTAGTGGCGCGCGAGGGCTAGTCTGTAGTTGGAGTGTGTGGGCTTCCCATTGTGGTGACTTCTCTTGTTGCAGAGTATAGGCTCTAGGGCACGTGGGCTTCAGTAGTTCTGGTTCCCGGGCTCTAGAGCACAGGCTAAATAGTTGTGGCTCATGGGCTTGGTTGCTCCACACCATGTGGGATCTTCCTGGACCAGGGATCAAACCCGTGTCTCCTGCATTGGCAGACGGATTCCTTAATGCTGAGCCACCAAGGATGCCCTAAGATGTCCTTGACTGTAAGATTATCTTATGCCACTGAGAAAGAAAAATGTTGTCAGTGAAACTGATACAATGCATTCTTATCACTTAGTGTTTCTTTCATATTCATTGAATGCTTTTTCAAACTTATTTAGATAGTTTTTTTCATTATATTGCCACTCTTGTATGTCCTTTAAAAGGAAAATATATTCAAAATAAATTTGGTGTGATATTCCTCAGATTTCTTCCTATTCAGAGTTTGATCCTTCTGAGTCACTTTTTGAATTGAGTCACTACTATTCTTTTTTCTTGGAAAAGACCCTGATGCTGGGAGGGACTGGGGGCAGGAAGAGAAGGGGATGACAGAGGATGAGATGACTGGATGGCATCACCAACTCAGTGGACATGAGTTTGAGTAAACTCCGGGAGTTGGTGATGGACAGGGAGGCCTGGCGTGCTGCGATTCATGGGGTTGCAAAGAGTCAGACACGACTGAGCGACTGAACTGAACTGATTCTTTTTCTCCTTACAATATTGTCCTTTGCAAGGACCTATCATAAACATCATTGATGATGCAACGTTTCTTTAAAACATGCTTCTGTATTGTCTTCAAAGTTTTCCTTCAGTTAACTGACAATTATCCTACAAGTTTTGGCGTACACTTGCAGGCCATGACAGCTGTTAGCCTTGCTGCCTGGCTTGCTGCTGTGTAACAAACCACTGCTGACCTTAGTATCTTAGACAGCAGCATCATTTACTGTGTTTAAGGTCTGTTGTTTGGGCAGGGCTTAGTAGGGAGGTTCATCTGTGCTCCACACAGAGTCCACGGCAGTCTTGCTCAAGGCTGGAGCACCTGCTTCCAAGGCAGCACTCAGACGGCTTGCAAGGTGGTGCTGACTGTCCCCTGGGACTTCAGCTAGGCCTGAGAACCAGGGGCCTCTCCATATTGCATGGGCTTCCTCAGAGTATGGTGGCTGGTTTCCAAGAATGAGCATCCCCAAAGAGAAGGCCAGGTAGAAGCAATAACGTTTTTAATGGCCTACCTTCATAATTCACTCAGCATCACTTTTACCTCACTATTATATCAGCTAAGGCAGTCATACCCACTCCCTCCAACCGTCCCACCAATTCAAGGGGAGGGGACATACATTCCATTTTCTGATGGGAGCTTGGCTAGGTTCTGGAAGAACATGTGAGAGACTGAAATACTGTGTTCACTTTTGGAAATACAATCTGGCACAGTGTAAAAGAGGCATCCCAATTTCAAAGATGGAAGAATGGAGGGTGGGGGTGATGTGCTTGTTAAAAGAGATGAAACACATTACTTGCTATGTGGGTACCCCATGCCACTCATCTGTCTACACCCCTCCTTGCCCTTGATCTATCACAGACATTGCTAATCAATCATGGTACTTGTTTTCTCTTGAGCTTCACAAGCTTTATCACACTCTATTAGTAGCCACTCCCTACTGTTGGCAGGTGAGCCCAAACTTACTTACTATCCTGAGTCTAGAGAGGGTTGCCCCATGAAGCCAGCTAGCCTCCCGGACCAGGATCATTACCTTAGTGTGGACCTTGATCCTCAGCTTTGTCAGTATCCCCACCTGAAATGATGAGGCCCTCCTGCACTAGATAGTAGAAACTGACCATGCAAAAACCAGGATGGCACTTCCCTTATGATACAGTGAGGGTTGAGTCTCAAGTACCACAGTGCTTAAGATTGCCAACTGGAGCACCTTCCTCTTTTCGTGTCAACTTCTCTGAGGTGCTGTGTTGTTCTGGAGGCTTCCTGTGAGTGTGGAATTAGAGGCAGACATTCTTGAAAGCATTTAGAAAGAATTCATACAGGCCTTGTTCAGTCGCTCAGTTGTGTCTGAATTTTTGTGACCCCCTGGATTGCAGCATACTAGGCTTCCCTGTCCTTCACTATCTCCCAAAGTTAGCTCATTGAGTCGGTGATGCCATCCAACCATCTCGTCCTCTGTTATGCACTTCTCCTCTTGCCTTCAGTCTTTCCCAGTATCAGAGTCTTTTTCCAGTGAGTTGGCTCTTCTCATCAGGCAGGTGGCCAAAGTATTGGAGCTTCAGCATCAATCCTTCAAATGAATATTCAGAGTAGATTTCCTTTAGGATTGACTGGTCTGACCTCCTTGCAGTCCAAGAGTCCAAGACTCTTTTGAGTCTTCTCCAGCACCACAGTTCAAAAGCATCAATTCTTGCCTTTAATGAAGCCTGAAATAATCAGAGCATCACAGAGCAGTGAGTCCCTTGAACACTGGGCACATTTTTACTGCCAGTTCCTCTCTGCTTTTGTGTTAACATATGGCTCTTTGCTAGGTGTGGTGGTAAATTGTGGACTGTTTTGATAAGGGATCCAGGAATAGTTCTCATCGTGGGGCCTAGACCCTTCAGGCAAGGGCTGCTACCTGGAGAGAGATGCTCTCCTTTTGGTCACCAGATGGTTCCCTGAAGTAGGTGACGCCCGTAGGCTTTGCATTGTACAAAACAGCCTTGCGCAACATGAGCAGAATATCACCATCTGCATCAGATGCTATGTCTAATTTGGAAAATAAATCAGCCATTGGCTTTTAGTTACGTTTCTAAACAGGATCGGCTTTGCCCAGAAAGCCCCCGTCGCTGAAGGCCTTGCTACCCCCATCGCGTTGTATAGCTGCCCTCCTTACTCTGGATGAGATTAGGTTGCCAGGCTTCTCTTTCCGCGGAACTCTTCCTTAGAGCTGGGCTCTACCCTGCAAGCCTTATGGGCTATGTAATAAGTCCCTAGAAGGGCCTGATGCTGCTCCTGAGAGAACCTGGGGCATTGGGCACATGCTGCTCTCAGATCCCTTGGGACCTGCTGACAGCAGTCCTGTCCCTCATCCATCCAGGTGAGGACTCAGGGCTGCCAGAAAATGTCCCCTACCCCTCGGCCCCACACCCCGAGTGCTACCTGGAGTGGTGAGAAGTCCTTTGGCCTGTGGACTCCCCTTTCATTTTCCCTATGGGACTGGCGGACAAGGGATGGTGTGAAAACATTTTTTTCTAGAATGTGTGACACTGTGTAGGGATCTAGAGGGAAAGGAGCCTGCCTCTGCTCAACCTTGAACCAGAAAAGTGGTGGGTTAGTTTTTTTTTTTCTGTACTGCACAGGTTTCAGGATCTTCGTTCCCTGACCAGGGATTGAACCTGGGCAATGCCAGTGAAAGCGCCAAGTCCTAATCACTGGACCACCTGGGAACTCCCACTAAAGCGTTCTTTATCAGAAGGAGCAGATGCAGGTTAGCCAGACAATACCATGGCCATCAATACAGTGTCCACGGACTTTGCATGTTTTGCATCAAACTTCAGGTTTGAAGGGAGGAATAGGATTTTGACTTTGTGTTCTTGCATCACAAAGGGAATTTCAAGATAAACACCACCTCTGCTCCCGGGAGGGAAAGCATACATGTCAGAAGCGGCTATGGCTCTGATCAAGTACTGCTACATTTATACAGTAGTGCTGGAGCAATTTTCCAGAAGGATTTTTTTAACAATTGAACTTTGCTTATGGTGTCTTGATCGAACTCTATCCTTAAGGATAATACCAGATCACCCAGCGCTGTCCTTCATACAGTGTTCAATTAAATGTTGATTGGTGATAAAAAAAAAAATACGAAACAGTGACAAAATGAGTAAAAATTTCATCTTATTACCTCTCACCTGTTTTCTCAAGACGCCTCTATTGATATACAAATTCAGCTGCAGGTAACCGAGAACACAAAATATTTATATTTTTCTTTCTTAGAGCAGTCCGGGGAGGTAATGCAGGCTGCTGTGATGGTTCATAATAATGAGAGACCTGGTTCTCTCTGTCTTGTTTCTCCACCCTCCTCATGATCCATCTTTCTCCACAACACCCAGTGTGGCTGCTCCAGCTCCAACCATCACATCCACATTTTAGCCATCAGGAAAGTAATGCCCTGCCACTTTAAAGAACACCACTTTTGCTTTCATCGCACTGAAAGGGGATCTTTATAGGCCATGGTTTGGTCATAACTAAAAGTAAGTCTGAGAAACATAGACTTTATTCTGTGCAGTGATATACTCAGCTGACAGCTGGCAGCTTTGGTACGAAGAAAGACAGGAAAATGAGTATCAGAAGACATACATGGATCTGCCACATAGTCAAGCATAAACTCCCCTTGGCTAAGTTTTCCCATGAGGTGGAAACTATGGAATGGTCAGTTCATGTGCTGCTTTTGGCCAGATCTGGGACCTGGAACCAAAGGACCATTGATTTGTCCTTTAGCTGGTATAGACAAGACAGAGTAGAATCACTTGGTTTCCTGACATGTTTAATCACCTTTATAATATTTAAACACATTCAGTGGAAATCTAGTCCATTACAAAAATATCAAAGGAAAATTTTCCCTAAAACAAAACAAAAACACCTCTAATTTTCTATCCTAAATTTCTTGGGAACTTATTTTTACTCAGTAATTACAGGCAAATTCTTTACCTCTGAGCCACCAGGGAAGCCCTTACTCAATGATAATTTACTATAAACCCTAAGCATTATTTCCGTCCAGAGACAGTCCAAAGACATGATCAGTAGAACATGAATGAATTATTTCACTTCATGCATTTCTAGGGTTTCCCTGCTGTCTCAGCGGTAAAGAAACCACCTGCAATGCAGGAGTCACGTGTTCAATCCCTGGGTCGGGAAGATCCCCGGGAGGAGGAAATGGCACCTCCCACTCCTGTATTCTTGCCTGAAAAATCTCCTGAACGGAAGAGCCTGGCGGGCTACCGTCCAAAGGGTCACAAAGAGTCAGACACGGCTGAATGACAGCATGCGTGAGAGAGCATGTACTTCTATAAGCTCATGAAAGGAACTTGAAGGGAAAATAGTATGTTTACGATTCGGTGTGTATTGGTACCTGCTTAAAATCACATTTGTTGATGATGTCGGTGGACAAATTTTGTATTTATATAGGAAACATTGTTTGTGTCAATGTTTAAGTTTTGTCCAACACACAAAATGATTTCATCCTTTCTCTGCAGGAGAAGGCTGTTCTGGCAAACAGGAGGTTTCTGGCAAATACTTAGGGCTTTCGGCTGTGCCAAGGCACCATCAGATCTGCCTCATCACAACTGTAGATGATTTGTCCCCCCACCCCCTACCCCCGTCCCGGAACAAGGCAGTCTCGCCCAAAGCTGCGCATTCCCAGTCGCGGGTTTTGCTAACTACTCTGTGGTGCGCTGCCCCCTTGTGGTAACATGTTAGTATTACAGACCTTTCATCACAGAAAATGGATTTCACCTTCAAAGGCAACTGACAAGCCTTCTCTACTCAATTCACAGTAGGCACACACGTTACATTGGACCTTGAGAAAGACATTATCTTATAGAATTTTTTTGACTTGACTTTATTTTCTTTTTTAAATTAATTTTTATTGGAGTATGATTACTTTGTTGTTTTCTGTTGTTGTTCAGTCGCTAAGTCGTGTCCCACTCTTTGTGACCCCATGAACTGCAACACACTAGGCTTCCCTCTCTTTCACTGTCTCCCAGAGTTTGTTCAAACTCACGTCCATTAAGTCAGTAATGCCATCCGACCATTTCATCTGCTGCTGCCCCTTCTCCTCCTGCCCTCAATCTTTCCCAGCATCAGGCTCTTTTCCAATGAGTCGTCTCTTTGCCTCAAGTGGCCAAAGTATTGGAGCTTCAGCTTCAGCATTAGCATCAGTCCTTCCAATGAATATTCAGAGTTGATTTCCTTTAGGATTGACTGGTTGATCTCTTTGCTGTCCAAGGGACTCTCAAGAGTCTTCTTCAGCACCACAATTCAAAAGGATCCATTCTTCGAAGCTTAGCCTACTTTATGGTCCGGCTTTCACATCCGTACATGACTACTGGAAAAAACATAGCTTTGATTATACAGAACTTTGTCGGCAAATGTTAGTGTCTGCTGTACAACACTTATGGAAATTATCCCCAAAGTGTGTTTATTAAAATACAAACCAAAACACTTTATTTATAACACTGCAGAGCATGGCCATGTTTATTATGCTTATTAAACAGTAGGTTTATTAGTCAAAAGTTGTCTAATTAGCTTTATTACATGCATTAAGTTTACATTTAGTGCACCATGAGTGCTGACGTCCGAGAAGAAATATTTGGCTTTTTATACAGTGAGGAAATCGTCTTGTAGAGTACATAAATTATATGTGCTTCCCCTGTCCACCACTAGTTCATTCTGTAAGTGCTGATTGTAATGTGAAGTATTTCTTAAGTAAGGACTTCTTTATGTCATTACTTAACTTCCTGCAAATATTCTAGAATTTTCCCCCACCTTTCTTGCTCGGGATTTGCATAGGATAGTCATTGCTCTCACAAGCTGTTTCTGCATGAACAAGCTGATGAGCAAGAGGCTTCCACCCGCCCACTGTGGGCAGCGTAGACCACACAGCCACACAAGCAACATCAACAGTGCAGTCAAGAGAGACTCACGGTTCTCCTTCACCAGAAGGCTGAAGACGTACTTCCTGCTCCTCATTTTAAATCTTCTTCAACTTCTCTTCTTTGGTCTGTCTGTAGACTGAAAAAAAAAATACACAGTTGAGAATTATGTTTTATTTGGTGGATTGCTGTGGACTCAGGCCCCAGGGGGCAGCCTCTGAGATAGCTCTGAGGGATTGCTCTGAAGAAGCAGTAAGGGAGGAGTCAGGATACATAGGAGTTTTGCAACAAAAACCAGGTTGTCAAACTTCCCTGGTGACCCAGCGGTTAAGAATTCTCCTGCCAATGCATAGGACGTGGGTTCGGTCCTTGGTCTGGGAAGATCCCACTCGCTGTGTCGCCCCTAGGCTGGAGCACCATGACTCCTGAGCCTTTGCTCTTGCGCCTCCAGCTGCAACTGCTGAAGCCCACGTGCTCCAGCGCCTGCATGCTGCGTTTGAGTCCACTCACAACTGCTGAAGCCCACGTGCTCCAGCGCCTGCATGCTGCGTTTGAGTCCACTCACTGCAACTGCTGAAGCCCACGTGCTCCAGCGCCTGCATGCTGCGTTTGAGTCCACTCACTGCAACTGCTGAAGCCCACGTGCTCCAGCGCCTGCATGCTGCGTTTGAGTCCACTCACCACAACTGCTGTGCCCGAGTGCTGCAACTGCTGAAGCTCGTGTGCCTAAAGCCTGTGCTCTGCAAAAAGCGAGGCCACCGCAGTGAGAAGCCTGCACACCACAACCCGAGAGTAGTCCCTGCTTGCCACAACGAGAGAGAGTCTGTGGGCAGCAACCAAGACCTAGCTCAGCCCAATATTAAAAAAACAAAACAAAAAAGTGGCTGTTGGAGCATCAAAAGATTGGTGTTAATTAAGAAAACCAGACATCTTAAATTAATGAATTTAGCACTATTTTTTTTTGTATGAGAGGATGCAGTAGTCACTAAAATCATCCCTTTGATATGCACCTTAACTATCTAGGGCCAGTATCCTATTCTCCGCCCTGAATTCCCTCAGGGAGCACTCTAGGCAGCTGCAGTAGCTGATGGCCACAACGCCCTCTGTTTCCTGAGATGGCAGGCGACATTCTTCATCCACTGGCCCTAAGAAAGCTCACTCAGGGCCCTTCCATAGCAAATCAGAATTGTCAGCTCTGGAAGAGGCGTCAGCAACGGCTGAGACCGATGGGTTCATTTGGAGACAGGCGGGGTGCTGCGTCCCCTGACCCTGGCCTAGGGCTCTTCTCTGAGCACTGTCCAAGGAGGCCGCTCTACACTCCAGTCCCCCGGAACCAGGACACCTCTCGGGCCTCAAGCCAGACGCTGAGATCAGGTGTGCAAACCACACCATGCTCAGAGGCGATGAGAGTGAGCGAAGAAGTGACTGGAGGAAGAAAGGCAGAGGCTTGGCGCCTAGCACCTGCAGATACGTGAGTGTTTGACCTGGGCTGAACACACTGCCTATCTGGTGAGAGATAGCAGTCACACTCCTGTGCTGTGGTAAGAAGCTGGCCTGGTTTTCAAGGCCACTGAACAGCAGGCTCGGAAGGATAGACAAGGGGAGACTGTTAGCACCCACCCGGGGGGCCCTGAGCTCCTGGGAGGGATGAGGAGGGGGTCCTGGCAGCTAGGCTCCGTACTCATCTGTGCAGAGCCATCGGGCGTGCACTGGACTTCCCAAATCTGCTCAGTAAAACTTCTTAGGGGAAACGTCCTAAGCCTCATCCTATTTCTCACTGTTCAGGCTCCCAAAGCTGAAGAAAGCTGTGAAGAATGAACCCAAAGGGAAAAAAAACACCATGAGTTTGTCTCTGGAGAGACTTGACCAAGGTAACATAAAAATAATCACATTGACAATAATCACAGCTAATATTTACTGCTTAGTAACTATGTGGCAGGCATTATACTGTCTCCCCTTCCGCAGTAACTTGTTCACTCTTCATCACAAAACTTTGAGGTTAGCACTATTGCTGTGGACATTTGCAATTGAGCAACAGTCTTCAAGAGGTTAGGAGGTTTACCTAAAGCCCTGTGGCCAGGAAGCAGGAGATCCAGAAGTATAGAAACATGGTTCAGGGTGGGGATGGGATGAATTGGGAGATTGGGATCAACACATATACACTATTGATGCAATGTATAAAATAGATAATTAATGAGAATATACTGGAGCTCTACTCAATGGTCTGTGATGACCTAAATGAGAAGTAAATCCAAAAAGAGGGGAACTCTGTATGTGTATAGCTGATTCCCTGGTGGCTCAGATGGCAAAGAACTGCTGGCAATGTGGGAGACCTGGGTTCGATTCCTGGGTTGGGAAGATCCCCTGGAGAAGGGAACAGCTACCCACTCCAGTATTCCTGCCTGGAAAATTCCAGGGACAGAGGAGCCTGTCAGTCCCCACTCCATGGGATCGCAGAGTCGGACACAACTGAACAAGTTTCACTTTCAGAGCTGATTCACTTTGTTGCACAACAGAAAGTAACATGACATTGTAAAGCAATTATACTCCAATAAAAGTTAATTTAACAAATTATGATGTGATTTGCCTACTTTTAAAGAGGTTCCCTCTACACTGCAATGGAAATGAATCAGAAAAAAAAAGAATATAGACATATACATATATATGATTGAATCACTTTTCTGTACAGTTGAAACTAACACAATATTGTAAACCAACTACCCTTCAATTTAAAAAAATGATTTAAAAAAGAAAGAAATGTAGCTTGTCCATCTCTGGAACCCAGACTCTGAACTTCATCTTTCTGATGTATCGGTGGAAGCTGCTGATGCTTTTGGGAGGAGTTCTGGTGGGGGGAGGAGGGAACAAGGAGCACTGTAAGGGCCGGAGGGGAGAAGGAAAAGCATAGTTCACAGGTGGGCTGGGCAGCACTTTCCACCACACACAACAACAGTCCACCCCCAGGGTTACCTCCTTCATCAGTAACAGAAGCCCAGTCTTTATCACAACCCATAATGCAGATTATGTTTGCCGGCCTCCCCTTCAGGTAGGTGTGGCCAACATAGGGTAGGGGTGGGGGACCCCGAGGAAGAGGATATAGTCTAGAGGGTGAGGTGCCTGGGTCCTGATGACCTTGGAGCCTCCAGGCCCACACAGTCTGTCTACCTCGACTGCTTCTACCTGAAGACTAATGAACGTGTTTCTTGTTTAAGCCAGGGACAGCTTGGGATTCTCTTGCATGCAGGGATACTAGCGCTAACTGCTAACTTTCACCCACTTTTTACAGAGGGGGACTCAGGCTCAGAATGAGTAAGTATCTTAATCCAAAGTTGTATGAGTATTACCTGGTAGAGTTCAGATTTGCCTCTGTCCATCTGACCCTAGAGTTTCTGTCTTCCTAGCACAGTCTATGCTAGCAAAAGGAACAGTGACATGCATGTATTTGGTGCTTTATAATTTGAAGACGTTTTAAAAAATATTTTGAAAACATTTAAAAATACATTAGGCAACGTGTATGGCTTGGGATTTAGGATCTGCAAGCAACAGAAATAGATTCTCCATCAGGAGTCCCCAGCCTCTGGGGTCTGAGATGCCTGATGATCTGAGGTGAATCTGGTGTAATAAGAATAGAAATAAAGTGCACAATAAATGTAATGTGTTTGAATCACCCCAAATCCACCCACCCCCCACCCCCCAGCCCTCCTGGCTGCAGTCCCTGGTGCCAAAACAGCTGGGGACTGCTGCTCTAGATAACTTAAACTAAAGAGCACTCTATTGGGAGGATTTGGGGTGGGTATCAGTAAGTGTTCAACCAGAGAAGCAGAGTGACTGTGGGCTTATTACAGGAGTTTGACATGCAATTGTGGGAACTGGTTAAGCTGGTTAAGTAGAGTCTGTAAGGCTTCTGTCCTCAGGTCTGATGCTGGAGCTTGGTGTCCACAGGGCAGATGGGGACCAAAAAAACCTGTCTACTTGCATCTGCAGTCTTGGTTGCCTAGCTGCTGGCCTACTTCTCTGCCAACATAGCCTGACTTCAATGTGGGAACTACTGCAACCTTCATCTTGCTTGGAATTTTGGGCCTTGTTGATGAAAATAATAAATCAATAAATACTAATTCTATAATAGAAATGGAAGAGTTTTATTTGAGCTGAGGACTATATGCTTGTGCTCCGTCGTGTCCGCCTCTTTGCGCACCTTTGGACTGTGGCTCACCAGGCTCCTCTGTCCATGGGACTTTCAGGTAAGAATACTGCAGTGGGTTGCCATTTCCTGCTCCAGAGGACCTTCCCAACCCAGGGACTGAACCTGCATCTCCTTTCCTGGATTGCAGGCAGATTCTTGACCAGCTGAGCCCTCAGGGAAGCCCAAGGCTTATAGCCTGGAGACAGCTCTCGGGTGACTGAGGAGCTCCTCCAGAGAAGCACGATTTCCAGCACGGTTCTATGTCTTATCAGAATAAAGAACATTAAATAAGTCAGGCACACATTCCATCAAGATGTCCAAAAAGCCAGATCAGCACGTACACAGTGAGTCACCACTATATTTTACATGGACTTTCTTTACTTTTGGTCAAGGTGCCCTTTTCTCTAATAATTGAGGCAGATGTATAGTGCATGCTTCAGTTCAGTTCAGTCACTCAGTCATGTCCCACTCTTTGTGACCCCATGGCCTGCAGCACACCAGGCTTCCCTGTTCATCACCAACTCCCAGACCTTGCTCAAGCTCATGTCCATTGCATCGGTGATGCCATCCAACCATCTCATCCTCTGTCATCTCCTTCTTCTCCTGCCTTCAATCTTTCCCAGCATCAGGGTCTTTTCCAATGAGTCAGTTCTTTGCATCACATGGTCAAAGTATTGGAATTTCAGCTTCAGCATCAGTCCTTCCAATGAATATTCAGGACTGATTTCTTTGAGGATTGACTGGTTTGATCTCCTTGCAGTCCAAGGGACTCTCAAGAGTCTTCTCCAACACCACAGTTCAAAAGCATCAATTCTTCGGTGCTCAGCTTTTTTTATAGTCCAACTCTCACATCCATACATGACTACTGGAAAAACCATAGCTTTGACTAGATGGAACTTTGTTGGCAAAGTAATGGCTCTGCTTTTTAATATGCTGTCTAGGTTGGTCATAGCTTTTCTTCCAAGGAGCAAGCATCTTTTAATTTCATGGCTGCAGTCACCATCTGCAGTGATTTTTGAGCCCCCCACCCCAAATAAAGTCTGTCACTCTTTCCACTGTTTCCACTGTTTCTCCATCTATTTTCCATGAAGTGATGGGACCCTGTGCCATGATCTTAGTTTTCTGAATGTTGAGTTTTAAGCCAAATTTTTCATCCTCCTCTTTTGCTTTCATCAAGAGGCTCTTTAGTTCTTCTTTGCTTTCTGCCATAAGGGTGGTGTCATCTGCATATCTGAGGTTATTGATATTTCTCCTGGCAATCTTGATTCCAGCTTGTGCTTCATCCAGCCTGGCATTTCGAATGATGTACTCTGCATATAAGTTAAATAAGCAGAGTGACAACATACAGCCTTGATGTACTCCTTTCCCTATTGGGAACCTGTCTGTTGCTCCATGTCCGATTCTAACTGTTGCTTCTTGACCTGCATACAGATTTCTCAGGACGCAGGTCAGGTGGTCTGGTATTCCCATCTCTTTAAGAATTTTCCTCACTTTGTTGCTTGAAAGGCCACAAACAGGCTGTTTTAGTTGACATGAAATTCAAGTGAGCTCATCGATAAGCCAGAATAACTTTCTCAGACCTCAGTATGTGAACTTTTCTTTTATCAGCCTGAGTCCTAAGATGGGAGCACTCCTGCTCCCTGATCATCCTGGTTAGTTCAGGAGGGCCTGGGCCCAGCCAGGCCAGTGAGCCTTGGTCCCCAGACATCTGGCTCCAAATCCATGTTCCTTCTCCTACAAGCAGGCTAAATGACTCAGGTGACAATGAATCATTACTTAGAGCAGAGAGATCCCCTGGGTTTAACTGAGCTTTTGCCACACTTGATTCCAAATTGACAGGTTCTACAGGTCCCCACGGAGATTAAAAAGGAATTTTATTTGCTGTCTTTATTTACTAGGAAAAGTGGGATTTGGCTGGGTACTCAGCTTACTTGTCAGACATCGTATATAACATCTGTCACCAAAAGGGCTCAAGCCCCAGCCAGGATCCCTCCAGGAAATGTGAAGACAGTCACTCCTAGTTTTATATTGAAACTCTAACTAAAAACCTTAATTTATCTACTTAAAAAATATTTGTAATATATAGTGGAACTATATGTAGCCTTGTTCTGTATTTTCCAAATCTCCTGTAAATAGGTTATCATATTTTCATAATTTATAAAATTTTTAAAAAGGGAAAAAAAGAAAGTCACTCCTGCTTGATCCTCACCAGGGATGGGAGAGGCTCAGCTGCTGATAAAGGTCTATCAATCTTCAGAGGGCTACAGGCACCACATTTATTCAAGAGCAAATATGGATCGTTAGGCGAAGCCGACCATAAGTTAGAACAGTGGTCTCTTAATTGTGTTGTTGATATTCATCACTGTAATAAAATTGTCTAATTGAAAAAGTCCATATTGACAAACCAAAAAGAAGTGCATTGATTTAATAGTAGTTTTGAATTATTAACTCTACAAATTTTTATTCCATGGAGCTGTCACATTTTTCATCAGGCAGGTTATCTCTTAAAGGGGGCCAAAAGGTTATCCTGGAAAATTCCTGAGACTGGAAGATAAGGAAGTTTTGTGGACCCCAAGAAAAGCTGTTTTGTTTTTTGTATGCACTGGTGTGTGTGTATCCACAGACTGATTTCCTTAGATGATCCGAGCCAAAGAGATGGGAATGTCAAGTTTGCTTGATCAGTCCTGTGGACTAAGATCATTTATGGGGAGGAAAGGGTGGGGAGTCAATGTATTAATACAAGGTCACATACTTGGTGGCACTGACCCCTGTAAGAAGGACAGCCCATTTGGGGATGGGCAAGGCCATTGTGGTGATTATCCATAGCACTTAACTGGGCTCATCATAGTAAGTACTCAGTAAAGACTGGCTTATTGGTTAGATGTTTGGAAGCAATGAAGTCATTTAGAGATTGCTTTCAGTTGCATGTAACAAAGACCCAGAAAGTCCTGGGTTTATTCTCAAGACAGTGGCAGTCAAGACGAAGGCAGTCTAGGATTGCAGGGCAGTGCTCCATGATTCTGCCTCCTTTCCCCTCCACAGTGCCCATGTACGGTCTCTCTTCTAAACCACTTCATGGTCCAAGACGGCTACTGGGATGCTAGCCATCTAACCACTATGCAGGTTGGAGGGAGAAATAAAGGCAGAAGAACCAAAAGAGGCATAACTTCCAGGAAGCAGTATTTCAGACTGCTCCACACAACACTTGCATTCACAATTCTGTGGCCAGAAGGTAGCCCTGTGATCATACTTAACTGAAAGTGGGGCTGTGAAATGCAGTTTTTTGTTAGGTTTACCACCACTGTGAAACTAAAAAGGGAATCCCTTACTAAGAAATTAGAGGGAAATGGATACTGTGCTGGTGTTAGTATCAACAGTTTCTGTCACAAACACTGTTATATTAGCATGGTTTTGGGGAAAGACAAATTGGTGACAACCATTAAAATGTGAAATATTCATACTCTTTAAACCCCCAAATTTATTTTATAAATCCTTTCTACAGGTTACTCTCACATATGTACACACATATACACATGATTATTATATCACTACACTATTTATATAAGCAAATTGGAAATAACATAAATGTCCATTGACTACTAAATTGTTAAAAAAAAAAAAAAACCACTACGATAATATTATGGAGTAGTATGCAGCTCTGAAAAATAATGAGGCAACTGTAAGTATTGAGATGGATTATGTGTGTGCTAAGTTGCTTCAGTTGTGACTGACTGCGATCCTATGGACCATAGCCCGCCAGGCTCCTCTGTCCATGGGATGCTCCAGGCAAGAATACTGGAGTGAGTTGCCATGCCCGCCTCCAGGAGAGCTTCCAGACCCAGGGACTGAACCCACATCTCTTATGTCTCCTGCATTGGCAGGTGGGTTCTTCACCACTAGCGCCACCGGGGAGGCTCCCTGGGATGGACTATGATATGTTCTTAAACCAAAAAGCAAGCTGCAGGATATTATACACCTTGTAATATGTATAATATGACTCCATTAGCAACACTGTGTTATATATGTTCCTGGAAATGTATCAGAGTCTTTGAAGACAGAGAAATGAGCCTGTGTAATTTGAAAGAGCTGCCAGAAATGCTAAAAATCAGTTAATGACTGTGAGCTGAACTCCTCATAAAAATAAAAGAATCAAGTCTGTGGTCAGAGTAGGTGGAACCAATCTGGTTTTCAGAAGAATTCTGCTGGGACCAAGTCTGCATCAAAACGTTGGATGGGCCAATCACATGTGAAGTCTTTGCAGCACATTTTAAGGGTGAAACTGGAATGCTGCTGGCAGAATGGTGAACAGATGCCCTGATGTGATATTCCAATGGCATTAGCGCAGGATAATAATAGGCTTTGTAATACACTGAACTCTCACAAGAAACAGAGGGAGGGAATTCCCTGGCAGTCCAGTGGTTAGGACACTGTATTTCCACTGTAGGGGGCACGGGTTTGATCCCTAGTTGGGGAACTAAGATCTCAAACACCTCGAGGCAAGGTCAGAAAAATACAGAAACAGAAGGAAATTTCCAGCAATAACAAAATAATAGGACATACATATACATGCACAATGAGCTAAAACTAGAATCAAGGGAGAAAAGCAAGGCTTGGAGGATCAATGTCAGTGTCAGCCTCAAATTCAGGGATTGGAAGCTAAGCCCTGAGCCTGCTACCAGGGCCCATACCTCGTTATGAAGTTTAAAAAGCATCTCCTGTTGGTAGGATGCACGACTCCAGGAAAAAGTAAATGCAAATCCCTTTGGGAGGAGTGCTCAGTCATTCAGTTGTGTCTATCTGCGACCCATGGATTTTAGCCCACCAGGCTCCTCTCTCCATGGGATTCACTAGGCAAGAATACTGGCGTGGGTTGCCATTTCCTTCTCCAGGGGATCTTCCTGATCCAAGGATAGAACCTCTGTCTCTTGCATCTCCCATATCTGCAGGAAGGTTCTTTACCACTGTGCCAGGAAGATGTCAATAATTCAGGATTTCAAGATTCCTACAGATTAAAGACAACTAAATAAAAGATCAAAATAAGAAATTACCAAACAGTTTCAGTCATGCCACTGCTACTTAATTGCTTGTATGACCTTGGGTAAATCACTTAGCCTCTTCAAGCCTCAGTATTCCCACCTTTCAAATAGGGGTAATAAGTTCTTATCCCTTAGAGGTTTATAGAAGATATCAAACTTGTAGAGCACTTAGTAAATGCTCAGTAAATGCAAGAAGTAATTATTATAATTACTTTTATTCCTGGATATCCCTTCCCTCTGGTCACTGTGTGCAATCAAGTCCACTGATTAGCATGTGTCTGGGTATAAACCACTCACTTTCATCTCTAGGTCCCCAGTGCATCTCAGCTTTTATGCCAGCACCCCGACCCTCTCCCTTCCACCCCCCTCTCACAAATATAAGCATGAACCATATCCACATGTGGTGTGGTGTGACCAAATATTTTTTAAAAAATAAATAAAAGCACATATATGGATGCTAAGAAGGGAATCCTAAGTATAAAGGGCCAGAATCTTTGTGTTAGGACCCAACAGATGTGGCATATGCTTCAGAATGTTTTTGGATGGTTCTCTCTGACTTTTGGGGGCCTCCCAAGTGGCTCAGTGGTAAAGAATTCTCCTGCAAATACAGGAGATTTAGGTTCCATCACTGGGTCGGGAAGATCCTCTGAAGAAGCAAGTGGTAACCCACTCCAGTATTCTTCTCTGGGAAATCCCAAGGACAGAGGAGACTGGCGGGCTGTAGTCCATGTGGTCACGAAGAGTCAGACATGACTTAGCAACACAACAAAGATGAAAAAGTTGACACTGAGAGTCTGGCTCATCTTCAGCCATCAGTTAGGGTATTTGCTTTCACATCCAGGGCACTTACTGTTCTGTGTCCCCAGTGCTGATCACCTAGGCAACCAACCCCCAGCACCACCCCAGCCACACATATCTGGGCATCTCATGCCTCTTATGGAGACTCACCCTCCTCAGTCACAATCTTGGGTGATTTAAAACTGCTTCACCATGGTCCCAGAACACTTCTCCTTTTATAAAAACCTGGCCCATTGACCCTGTCTATGGGCCTATGCTTTAGCCAGCAAGCACATACGAGTATCTTTCAGGATAAGGACGGTAAAGCGTCTGCCTACAATGCGGGAGACCCAGGTTTGATCCCTGGGTCGGGAAGATCACCTGGAGAAGGAAATGGCAACCCACTCCAGTATTCTTGCCTGGAAAACCCCATGGACGGAGGAGCCTGGTAGGCTAAAGTCCATGGGGTTACATAGAGTCAGACAGGACTGAGCGACTTCACTTTCACTTTCACTTTTCAGGGTAAGGACCTCTATGTGTTCCATATGTTAATGTTTAGTTGTTGGTTTACAATGAGTCTAGAACTGAAAACAACACAGACGGTGTCTTGGGTAAAATTTCGTGGAAGCAGAGCTTGACACAGGGATCTGAGTGCATATGAGTCACTGATGGAGTGGCCATCAGAAAATACATAAAAAAAATAAAAAGGAGACAAGAGAGTCAGATAGGGACGCAAGACAGGCCTTTGTGATCCCTAGGAGTAGACTCTGGAGCAGCGAGGTCCAGTATAAGTTTTTGCAGAGGGGAACGGTCTATGTAACTGGCACAATACAGTAGAGTTACCACTATCTACATAGGGCCACTGAGCATTTGAAATATAACTAGTGTAACTGGCATATAATTTTTAATAAAATTACATGTGTACTTTAAATAAATTACATAATTTTAAATAAATTATACAATTACATGTGACTGATGGCTACCATTAGACAATGCAGTTCTGGAGTATGAATCTCAAGTCAGAATTGAGAAGAGGGAGTGAGCTTCTTGTGGTCTCATTGACGGCAGGGTGCCCTGGCTTTGATGGGGCGTAATTTTCCAGGCAAAACTGTCAGTAGTGCTTTTCTCTCTACCTTTCTCCTCTTAATCAACAGATGCTCTTCTGTGTCTGTGAATCTATTTATGTTTTTGTAAATAAGTTACAGAAAACACACTTATGTTTACCAAGGGGGCAGAGGAGGAGGGATATACTTGGAGTTTGGGATTAAAATATGCACATTACTGTATATAAGATAGGTAACTGACAAGGACCTACTGTATAGCATAGGGAGCTATACTCAATATCGTGTAATAATCTACAATGGAAGAGAATGTTTATATATATATGCATGTAAATACTTTGGCTACCTGACGTGAAGCGCCGACTCACTGAAAAAGACCTGATGCTAGGAAAGGTTGAGGGCAGGAGGAGGAGAGGGTGACAGGGAATGAGATGGTTGGATGGCATCACTGAATCAATGCACATGAGTTTGAGCAAATGCCAGGAAACAGTGAAGGACAGGGAAGCCTGACCTGCAGTCCATGGGGTGGCAAAGAGTCGGACTTGACTCGGCAACTGAACAACAGCAACAATAATGGAGTCACTTTGCTGTACATGTGAAACTAATACAACATTGTGAATCCACTATATTTGTAAAAAAATTAAAAAAAAACTATTAGCAGTGGACCTTCAGACAGTTGGGAGCGTCCCTGGTGGCTCAGACGGTAAAGCATCTACCTGCAGTGAGGGAGACCCAGGTTTGATCCCCGGGTCGGGAAGATCCCCTGGAGAAGGAAATGGCAACCCATTCCAGTATTCTTGCCTGGAAAATTCCATGAACAGAGGAGTCTGGTAGGCTACAGTCCATGGGGTCACAAAGAGTTGGACACAACTGAGCGACTTCACTTTATTCAGACAGTTGAGAGGGTGTGTGAGTGTGCGTACTGGTCAAGTAGAGAGGATCAGACACTAGCATGCTCCCTACAGATCAGAGAATGATCAACTAGGTCACCCTGACACCCTATTTTCTTCCCATCTCACAGATTCTTTGAGAACTGAATTATAGCCATAGAATAACCTGAAGACAACACCTGGCCCCTGGCTTCATGGAGCAGAACAAGTTTCCTGGTCCCCAGAGCTGCTGGTTCCTCTCCCACCTCATTCTCAAATTGTCCCTGGCAATTCTACTGGTTTGCTGGTTCCCAGAGGAGCATCATGATGTATTGCACAAATACACAGAGGAAATTTTTCTGTGGGTTTCTGATTATTAGTTGTTTTAGCCATAGAGAGGAAATACACTAAATTTTACACTGTCTACTACAACCTTTGAGATGGCTAGCCCAACAGCTCTAAAAAAAGAAAAAAAAATAACTCTGCCCTTTCTACACTGAAGTATCATAGATATGAAGTTATAAATGAGGAAACCTAAGTTCATGTTTTATTTATACCTATTACCTTTGATTTATGGTGTTGAAAAACACATTCAACCTAATTTATGCAGGAATTAACTTTGGTAGAGATTAATTTTGGATCTATGGCCCCTTCCTAAAATATATCATCTCTATTCATAATCTTGGCTTGCAGACAGAGATGGTAGAGAGGAAAAGAAAAAAAAAAAAAAAACCTTCCAAAAGGGAAACACTTTTAAGTCCTTAAAGGAGGATAACAGAATGTTTTTAAAATTAGGATCCCTTGCAGTTCAGAGCCAGAATTTAGAATTAACCAAATGGTGTTTTCCACTGAGTTTGGACATTTGGTAGAGCATTTTAAATGAAGATACATAGAATAGAAGAAAATAAAAAACAGGACTGTGGCATACATTAATGCTTAATAATAAGTCATTAATAACTCTGAAATATTTAACCAATAACTCTTATGTTACCTATGTCCTATCTTATAGACTAATAAGCACATGTGTGTCTGAGTGTGTGTCTTGGAAGAGGAAAAGGATAGGACGGGGAGGGGAAAAAGCAAAGGGAAAATTTTTAAAAATCAAAAAGAAGTACAAAATATAGCTCTGAGCTTCAGGACAGTCAAGGGGAAAGGGCTACAATGAATGCCATGCCTAATACAAGAAAGCATTTTAGTTTGCCAAGAAGAATTAATTTTCAGAAAGTCACCTCTGTTTAAAAAAAAAAAAAGCAGATGGTGTCTCTTTTGCTTTTCTTTTCTTAGACCCCAACTATCTTTACAGTTTCACACCTCACTGGCTGAGGTGAGTCACTCACTGACGTGACCTGCCTGACCCCAGTCCACACTTGGGTTTGTGACCCCTTGTCCTGAGGGTACCGTTCAAAGCTCATCGCGCCTCTTCCCGTGGAAGCCTCGGGCCAAATAGCCACTGGGTGAGTAGAGGAGGAGACAAGTGAGTGGTCCCCCACCCTCCCTGCGGCAGGTGACAGCTCTCTCCACGGCCGTTAGTGCTTCTGTAACTCTTCTCTCCCGAGTCCCCTGCACAGTCGCCATCCCCGCCTCCAGCCGGCACCCACATATCCAGGCCCTCGCTGGCTATGGGATGGTGTATCCCAGGAGAGCATCTGGGGAGAGGGCCCCCAGAGAGCCTCCCTCATCGATGGGCTTGTGTCTATTAGTTTTCACTTGTACGGGAATACAGGGGCATTCCCCTTGGCTATGTGTCTTATTGGACCAAAACAGAGAGTATATAATATTAAGTCACTGTCCTGGAGATTATCTGACCAAGGGAGTGATTCCGGTTGGCTTCAAGACTGTGTCCTTGGCAATGGCATGCTTTAGTTCTGAAAGGGAAAACAAATCTCTCTCCTCTACCAGCCTGCCACAAAAAGCATTGTGCAAAGCTTAGTCAAGTGCGCAAATCTCTACTGTGAACTTTCCTGCCATATCTGGGGGAATTACTGGGCCTTGAAAGCTCTCACCAACAGATAAGAAGCAAGGTTAAAACACGATTTGATATGCAGTTTTGAAGACCCCACTCGGAAAAGTGGAGAGGGCGGCTTTCAAGGCTCCATTTCAGGAGATTAAGATTCGAAATTGTGTTGCTTTATCTTACTGTTTTCTTTCACAGGCTTTTCCTTAGGTCTTGCTGGGGAGTCTTTTTTTTTTTCCTTCATTTTTTCTTTCCCCAGTGTACATATGAAGGTTTGTAACGCTTCACGCTTGAAGACTAAAGGAAAACTGAGTAAATTCAATATGACCGACTTCAGAGTCACTGGCTTCACATGCATTTACTTGCTGTGAAGAGAAAAGCATGTGAGGAAAATACACTGCCAGTGCAGGAACGGATCTGTCCCACCTATAATAGCTCATTTTTATCCACCCCTCATGTCTTACCAGAATAGGTTACTAAAGAGGCTGGCCCTGCAGCATGGAGGCCTCTCAGCCTCAGCACTGTGGGATGAGCCTCGTCCCCAGGCCTCCTTGCCTCCCCCGGGCAGACCCCACCTCCTTGACATTCTGGAGCTTCTCTCAGATCCTTTTTGGTTTTGGGTTGCACAGGGTCTTAGCTGCGGCACTCAGCACCCTTGTTGTGGCACTCGTGATCTAGTCGCATTGGGACTGCAGAGTCTTAACCACTGGGGCATCAGGGAAGTCCCTTCTCACAGCTCTTGAGGCCCCATGCTGTTGGCAGCTGAAACAAAAGCTGAAAGAAACCAACTCAGATCTGTGATCGGTGTGCTGTAGCCCCATCCACAGCAAGGGGCCAAACCCTTCCATTTTTCATCCTGCAGAGGCTGGAGCTGCTGGGCTCAGATCCCCGGGGTAATGGGCTTGGAGAAGTGGAGACCAAACTCCAGGTCCAGAGGGAAAGAGAAGATTCAGCCCCAACACAAAGCTGCCTCTATTTCCTGAGAAGAAAGAGGAAGCAACCACTCACCTCAGATTTTCTGGAGCAACCATGTCTTGAGCATCCTTATTTTGTGATCGATAAAAGTTCTTCTGTCTGATGAGAGAATTGTGGCAGGGGTGAGGGGTGGAGAGGTTGGGGAAAATATACGTCTAGGAGCAAACAAACTGATGTCGGAAAACTTTGTTCACAGTGAAGGGACTCCCTGCAACCATTAATGTACTGTGTTACTAAGAAGGGCCATGGACCAGTGAGGCAGCGGAGGCTGGTTTATCTGTTTGGCCCACTCTCAATTTCATCCTAAGTAGAAATTGGGGCTCTGATGAATGGTGGGGGCAGAAGAATGGCAGAGCATGGAGCTGGAAACACAAGTGAGGGTCTGAAGCCCCTAACTATATACCATTTGGTGTCTTGTACAGGTAGAGGCTTCCAGATGGCCCTGGAGACCCTGGTTTGGGGGATGGGGAGACTCAACAAAATGAAGGACTGGGAAAAGCTTTGCCGGTTCCCTTGTTTCACTTAAGTCAATGCCATATCAGTAAACAAGGGATGATGTGGCCCTCAAGCCGTCAGCCACTGCTGCTGCCCCTGACTGAAACTTGAGGGGATTCAGGATGGAGAAAAATGGATGCTGGCCCCACATAGTTGAGGAGGATATCAAAGGAACGATTTTACTGAGCCCAGACTCTTGCGTAGAAAACACTAAGTTCATTACCTTGAAATGGCTGCTTTCTCCTTTAACAGCTCTCTATTAATGTTTTGACTAGCTGGCTTTTTTGCAAAACCTCGTATATATTCTGGCTCCTCCCTCCTCTTTGGAACAGCCCCTCAGAGCTATCTATGAGTCTGGATCCCAAGTTTAAGTCCCTGACAAGTTTGCTGAATAAAATAAAATTCTCAACTTTTAGGTTGTGCTTTTTTTTTTTCCAGTTGACTGACTGAACATCTGAATTAAAAATTTTGCGAGGAGTAAATAGTGACCTAAGATAGTAGTATCAGTGACGAGACACATCGCTGGGGCAATTGATCAGTTCTTAGCAGTCTTGCCGGTATGTGTGTTAGCAGAGGAAGAGACATCAGTCTGGTGTGACCCTAGGATTTTGATCATCCAGCTCCAGTTTCTCTTTCCCAGTTCATCTTTCCACCTTCACACCAATTCCTTGCTCTTATCTTTCTGAACTCTTCCCCATTCCCGGGCACAACCTATACTTAAATGGCTGTGCTGAGAGGATTCTGTCTGGTAGAAGTCCTTCCCTTTCTGTTCTCTGGAAAAGTCTTATCAACTGTTCATGTTCCCAGTCAACTTGCTTCTATAATGGTTTTTCTAGCTCCTCAGAGGAAATTAATCTTATTCGCTGAAATTTTTTTGATGTGGACCATCTTTAAAAGTTTTTATTGAATTTGTTACAATATTGCTTCTATCTCATGTTTTGTGTTTTTTTGTCCTTGAGTCATGTGGAATCTTAGCTCCCCAACCGGAGATTGAACCCGCAGCCCCCTGCATTGCAAGGCGAAGTCTCAACCACTGGACTGCCAGAGAAATCCTTGAACTTTCACTTTATGGTACTATAGCATATGTGAATTATAATTATTCCTTCATTGGTGTTGCTCTGCTAGATCATGTATGCTTTCACTGGGGAGACCAAAGTTAAACTGAATTGTCTTGTCCTGTATTAAACTAAATGAAAAGTCTGAAATAGGCAAGAATCTGGTGAAGTGAAAGTCACTCAGCCATGTTCAACTCTTTGCAAACCCATGGACTATACACTCCATGGAATTCTCCAGGCCAGAATACTGGAGGGGGTAGCCTTTCCCTTCGCCAGGGATCTTCCCAACCCAGGGATCGAACCCAGGTCTCCTGAATTGCAGGCAGATTCTTTATCAGCTGAGTCACAAGGAAAGCCCCAAGTATCTGGTAGGGGTTCATACAAGGGGGAAGGGAATGGAAGTGGAGAAACTCTGTCTCTCTTATCACTGTTGGATGCTGGAATGCACACACACAATGTGTACATATTCACATACACACATATAGATGTACTGAGCTATTTACTATCTACCATATACTGTACTAGGTGATTTTACATGGACATTTTAATTCAATCCCCACAAGGACTTGTTTTGGAAGCAAGGAAAGAGACATGATTAAGGGTTTAAGTCATTTGCCCAAGGTCCCATAGCTAGTAATAGAGCATAAGTTCAAATTCAGTTTTAGTCTGACTCCAAAGGTCAAGGCTTCTTTTATTATTAACGACCTCCCTTCATCACCGCTCTAATGGACAGCTGTCATTCCCTTGGCCGCCTGCCTCCACTTTAGAAGCTGAAAAGCCCAGACATTGTCTCAGCCTCCCTTGCAGCTAAAACACAGGCGGATGGCCTGGGGTTGACTGGATGGATGCCTCTGCTACAGTTTGAGTTGAGAGCTGGTGACATAAAGAGGCAGGGCCAGCAGGGAATCCAGAGGCACTGAGGGAGCGGTAGCAGGAGCGGCACTATCTAAAGTCGGGGGTCTGTGGTTGCTGGGCAAACTGCGGCACCCGTTTTTCCGAGATGGGTCAGTGAAGTGGTTCCCACTAGGTGGATTAGGTGATGTGTTTTGTCTGGAGTCTGCCTGTGGCACAGCTTCCCTCATCTGGTCTTCTTTTCTAGTCTGGTTTCAATCATTTTGGAAAGTCCTGGAACTATTTCATAACTCAGCAACAAATGCTTTTTTTCTGCTTTTCTCATTCAACCAGAATGAGTTTCTATTGCTTGCAGCCAACAACACTGACTGATATAACATATACACTCATAATCTTGAATGTAGGTTGACTTTGCCATACATCATTTTTACCTGGAATTAAAAACACACATGGACACAGGATTTTATGGAAGTTCGACAGAGTGGAGGGTGATAGTGGGAGGTCATTGGGAATAATTTCTAGTTTATTGATCTGTTTATGATTTATGTTACAGTTTGCATGGATGATTAAGGGACTTTTCAGTGTGTTTTTACAAAACTGGGATCCAGAATGGACTTTTACCTTTCAAGTGTAATTTGACTTCTAAGTCTAACTCGGAGCGAGCTTTAAAAATTTTGTGATGAATTTGGCCTTTGAATAATAAGAAAGAAAATTACTTAAATACATATCTTTCCTGTTATTATAAGCAAAATGGCTCCCCAAAATTGTACTACTTACAAAACTAAGATCACAGAGGAAGTTGAACTGCTGAATTATATAACGTAATCTGACTCACTGGAGGCTTAACTTCTGAGATGGAAGAAGATATGATAGCTTACAAAAAAATTACTGATAAATTCCAAGATGGAATTCACTTTGAAGAGAGTGAAATGTGGTTGGTGGGTAATGGATCTCTCTGACCTTATGCAATGAAAGAGTTGAATTTGCAGTTTGACAAAGGGGTTACAATTACAAGGCATCGCTGAACTTCTGGAAGAAGCTACTGCTGTAGATGGCCAAGTGGTCTACTGAGATGCCAGATATAAGACAGGAATAAACCTTACAGAGGCCAGGGGTTTGACCTTGGTAAGTCTAGACACGCTAATATGATTATCATCTCTCTAATCAAGTTAGAATGTAAACACACATTCTACAAAGCAAAGACTCTCTTGGGGTGATTATTTAGAGGATGATGAAAAGCTGCTTTCTTTCTCTGCTGAGAACACAATGTAAAGAAATGAGGTGACTTTCGTTAGGTCAGTGGCTTTCAACCAGGGATGATTTGGCAATGCTGGTAAGAAGGGGGAAAGGCAGAGTGTTACTAGCATCTAGCTGGGGGAGGCCTGGGATGCTGCTAAATATCCTACAAGGCACAGGGCAAACTCCCACAAGAAGAATTATCTGGGCCAGAAATTTCAATAGTGCTGAGGTTGAGAAATCCTGGGAAAGATGGAATAAAGAAATTTCTGAACCTGAGGTTGTACAAATCTCAGAATGGGTTTACAGCTCCAGGGCAACTGTGGGGTGAATGAAGCACTGGCCTCGGGGTGCATAATTTGAGAATGTCAAAAGCCCCAGTAATCAAGATAAATGATATATTTAAAAAGTCAGTGCAAAAAAATCCAGGATGATCAGGGTATCATAATTTTAAATAAAGACAGGATCCAACAGAGATGGGATTTGAGTAGAGGAAGTTAATATAATATTTATCTTGATTACTGAAGAAGGCAAGGACCTCAGTCTCATTCTAGTCCTGGCCTGTTGATTATCAAGGGTGTGGAATTGTTTCAGCTTAAAGGTGACTTGATTTGATTGTAATTAAGCCGGAGGTAGTTAAACCTGAGTGAAAGTGTTAGTCACTCAGTTATGTTCACTCTTTGTGACCCTATGGATTGTAGCCTGCCAGCCTCGTCTGTCCAAGAAATTCTCCAGTCAAGAATACTGTAGTGGGTAGCTATTCCCTTCTCCCAGGAATCTTCCTGGCCCAGGGATTGAAGACAGATTTTCTGCATTGAAGGCTTCCCAGGTGGCTCAGTGGGTAAAGAATCTGCCTACAATACAAGAGACACAGGAGACACAGGTTTGATCCCCGGGTGGGGAAGATCCCCTGGAGGAGGGCATGGCAACCCACTCCAGTATTCTTGCCTGGAGAATACTATGGACAGAGGAGCCTGGTGGGCTATGGTCCATAGGGTCACAAAGACTCAGACACGACTGAAGCAACTGAGCACTCATGCTCACATGCTCCTGCGTTGCAGGCAGATTCTTTACTGTTTGAGCCACCGGTTAAGCCTCATATGAGGTAAATGAGAAGGTCTTTTCTGGTTCTAGAATTTTAGAGTTTGGTGATTAAGTTAAATGAGGAAGCAGCCCTCATGTTAAGCTGCATAGAATTTGTAACATGGCTTTTTAATTTCTCTGATTTATAGCATGGCCTCGGTTAGCCAAGATCATCTTTGTTATGAAATGTAATGTGTGATGGCATCTGAAAGAAATCTGTGGCATTAACTGTAGTCTTTAGCAACACCCTTCTATTGCAAATTTCCCTGCCAGGAAAAACTGTTGTGTGACTTTCCCATTTTACTATTTTTCATCCTCTCCTCTTCCCAGTCCCCAAACTTACATACTATTATTTTCTGGGATACACAGATATTGCCATTCTTCTAGATTTCTTGCTCCTTTTGTTCCCCCAAATGCCATGGATGGAATCTTTGTGTTTTGTATTTGTGTGTGTTTGTGTGTGGGGGGAGGGCAGGTTTTAAATATTTTTCCCTCTAATAGCCTTGGGGGGATAGCCTGTCTATATTTAATGACTAAGTTTATGTATGTGGGCTATAGTGTACTTAAAACATAATGCTGACCTCCCAGAAATGCCAGATGAAAGCTTCAAAGATAATTTACTACCCTGGGCAGGGCAGGATAGGCAGTTATAAAAAATTACAGTAATATTACTAATTAGGAGAAATGTGGTCTTGGAGCCGTATTAGAACAAACACTCTAGCCTTTATAGATTGCCTTCCATTAATTTCCCTGGTTTCCATCTATGAGCAGCTCCTGTTAAGAGTACCTGCATTCAGCAAATGTACTCTTGCATGAAGTAACTGGATATGGGACCTACCACTTCCCCACATCCTGTCACTTAATCTAACTGACATATGTACCATTCCTTTTGATCTATGCTAACCATCCTTATCTCAATGCAGATCTCAACTTCCTATCTGTTATTTTTAAAAATGCTTTAATCAGAGGGTAGCAACAAGTTGGGTTGAATGATAGGGTTTGTTTTGGGTTTAGAATTTTTTTCATTCTATTAGAAACAAAGTAACATCAAACTTGTGCTCCTTCTTCCCAACCCTTTAGTGGTTGCTATTTTGATGAGCTATTTTGTGTTTATTTCTTGAAAAATGAACAAAAGAAAAACAAAAGAAAAAGGAACTAAGTGGTAGATGGGTAGATGAAGGATAATGGAATTACCAAAGCTAGACATATCCAAGTGCTTTCTTCTCTTTCTTCTTCATTACTTTTCATTTTCATTTTTCATCCTGGTCCAGGGTGAACATAATTTCAAGTCGACTGACCACTACTTAAGCAAACGATGTGTTTAATTGTTTAGGATTTGGGACTATGAGCTGTCTGGGTGTGCACTTTGCTGAAGAACATCCACCAGGAGATCACAGGATCTAAATGATCCATGTGTGCCTAGGTTCTCCAGTTTTCAAGATGGTGATGAAAATGTTCAAAGTTTCGTTTATAATAAATAGTCTACCTGAACATTAGGTTTGTGGGCTTCCTATGGCAGAAAAGAAATTATGTCCCCTGGATAATTTTAGTTACGTCCTCAGAAAGAAGATTAAGTGAGACAAATGGGGTATTTCGTCCCTTTTCTATATTCCTGCTCTTTAAACAGGTGTTACTCCACCTATTTTATAGAACCCTACAAACATATACTGAACAAATGGAGGAATAAGTAAATGAATCATAGTTCATTGCAAATGGTAGGGATTCTTTTAGAAAACTTTGATCTTGGTCATACATTAAGTATGAGTCACAAAGTAAAATGTATTTCTTTTTACAGTGCTTTGCATTAATGACTGCTTAAAAGAGAGTATCATACAAACAACACCGCACCCCACCCCCCCAAAAAAGAGAGAGTACCATACGACTTTTAAACAGAATCTTACAACTGCTAAATAAACTGTTACTTCTTTATTGGAGGCATAAACTTAGGATTGGGACATTTTCCTTTAATCACCCTGCTCCCTATGTTAACAATATAATTTCAGCTACGTTAAAAACAAGTCCCTTGATTGTACTATTGTGCCTTTGTGCATGTTTAAAATTTTTCATTAAAAAAAATTAAAAGCTTCCCACCCACTACACCAATTTATCGTTCATAGTAAATAAATCAGGGAGTGTCTCTCATGTCTAATACTTTGAGACAAACTCTTTAAATGCCATCTGGGTCGTCTCAGGGCCAGGTTCTGTGCCCTAAGTTGCAGCTTCTGTTCAGGTCTGTTTCAGATTATGTCTGTAGAATGGAAAACAATCAGTTACCATAGTAAGTCAGTACCTTCCCAATATACAAGTTCAGTTATGATTTTCTTACAGAAAGCTTCCATTGAAAGAAACTGACAAAAATAAATACTAGGCTCTTAGGAAATGATAATTTAGAGGTTGGCTCTTCTAAAAGAGTTGTTTTCTTCTCCCTTATGGATTTACTGGAAACTCAAAGGAGGGTGAACCTCACGTTTGTAGGACACTTGTACACCAGGCATGCTGCTCGGGGTTTTCACTCAGCACGTCCGTACTCTCCACTGCAGACGTGGGGGACTGGCATCAGCCTCACCTTCCACTGCAGACGTGGGGGGACTGGCATCAGCCTCACCTTCCACTGCAAACGTGGGGGGACTGGGATCAGCCTCACCTTCCACTGCAAACGTGGGGGGACTGGCATCAGCCTCACCTTCCAGGCAAACGTGGGGGGACTGGCATCAGCCTCACCTTCCAGGCAAACGTGGGGGGACTGGCATCAGCCTCACCTTCCAGGCAAACGTGGGGGGACTGGGATCAGCCTCACCTTCCACTGCAAACGTGGGGGGAGTGGCATCAGCCTCACCTTCCAGGCAAACGTGGGGGGACTGGCATCAGCCTCACCTTCCAGGCAAACGTGGGGGGACTGGCATCAGCCTCACCTTCCAGGCAAACGTGGGGGGACTGGCATCAGCCTCACCTTCCAGGCAAACGTGGGGGGACTGGTATCAGCCTCACCTTCCAGGCAAACGTGGGGTGACTGGTATCAGCCTCACCTTCCAGGCAAACGTGGGGTGACTGGTATCAGCCTCACCTTCCAAGCAGACGTGGGGTGACTGGTATCAGCCTCACCTTCCAGGCAGACGTGGGGGGACTGGCATCAGCCTCACCTTCCAGGCAAACGTGGGGTGACTGGTATCAGCCTCATCTTCCAGGCAAACGTGGGGTGACTGGTATCAGCCTCACCTTCCAGGCAAGAACTGAGGCAGCTGAAGTTCTGACACCATTGCTTCTGGTGAGCAGGACCAACGGCAGACCAAAATATGGCTAAAGGCTTTGTGAGGAAAGAGCGGTGCATCTACAAGGGGTGACAGGATGACAGGAGCCAGCCACCTCCTCGGGGAGGACACGGATGACGTTGGAGTCCTCAGGTCAGCCCCTCAGGAGGTAGAAGCCACCTTCCTGATTCGAGGGCTCTGGGTTTCACACAAAGGCCATCTCCTGTGGTGGGGTCTCAGAGCGCTGTAGAAGAGGAGACTGACCTTGAGAAATGATGCCTCAGCACCCACATGTGCTAAATTTATTAGGATGATTGATTTGTTCCAGGTCACCTGTGACTGTCCCATTTTAGAAGTCAAAGTCCTGCATCCGGAGAACCCCATCAGTCTATAGCAAACTGAGATGGTTGGGTTCCAACATGGCTTTGTAAAAGTTAGTTGTTTGATTTCCAACAATCACACTGATATGAAATCTCATGAAACACACCAAGCCATTGTAAAGACATCAAATTCATAAAGGAAGGCTTAGTGGTAAAGAATCCACCTGCCAAAGCAGGAGATTTGGTTTTGATCCCTGGGTCAGGAGGATCCCCTGGAGAAGAAAATGGCAACCCACTCCAGTATTCTTGCCTGGGAAATCCCATGGACAGAGGAGATTGGCAGACTGCAGTCCATGGGGTCCCAAAAGAGTTGGACACAATTTAGTGAATAAACAACATAAAGGAAATAAAGTTTTATATTTTCAGTGACTCCTCTGCCACAGGAGAGACTAAGCGGCTGTGAGTTGGCTTTGATAGTGGTAAAATGTAGTCACCAGAGTTCATGCTGGCAAATCAACATAATTTCTGGGTTCCTCTAAACCTGAGGAATTGATATTTCTTTCACAGGCCAGTCCTGCCCCAATGACTTCACTATTCCTATTTGAATGAGTGGGTAGGCTAAACACATAAAACTTAACTTCGTGTTATACCCACCATTAAATAAGGACAGAGGGTGTAATTTCATAAGACAGAGTAGGGTCCAGGGAGCCATTTCCATTTGACATCATAACAGCATTAGCTTGGAAAATTATCTGGAGCCATGCAGAGAATACACTGGGTTTAGTTCAAACCCACTAAGTCCAGCTGTTTATAATAGATTCCTTTATGCAGTCTCTGGACACTTGACATGAACTATGAAGTATACTTAGCAGATCTCCAAAAAGGGAAAAAGTATTCAGAGGTATTTAGTAAAGTGAACTCTTTGAAAAAAGGAAAAACAGAAAGGGTAAAAAAATAAATCCATCAGGATGAGAAAGGAAAAAAATAGGAATGGAAAGTATAGGGAAATATAACAAGTTTCAGTTTAGAGCTGTTAATTTATCTTTTTAAAACCTATTTTGGGCCTGAGTTATGTTGTAGCCTAGGAATATTTAATACAGACAAGGCTATATGATAAAGACAGACTGATTTTTATAGTAATTCATTTAGCATTAGATGTCTGTGTCATTTTCTTCCTGTTTTTTATAACTGTGCTCTGGGAGTCCCCAAATAGCAGTTTGGTCTTCAAGTCTTTCAACTGGTTTCAAATAATTTTTCAGGTAAGCAAAATGGTTTGTCTTTCAGAAAACTTCTTTCCTATTATTTTTGAATAATAATCAATATCAGGGAGAGAAATCTCTACATCCTGAAGACAAAAAGAACTTAACATCTATTAAAATACAATCAGCATGGGACTTCCCTGGTGGTCCAGTGGTTAAGACTGGTCCAGTGGTCAAGCTCCCAATTCAGGGGGCCTGGGTTCAATCCCTGGTCAGGGAATTAGATCCCATATACAGCAACTAGCATAGATAGATCGTCAGAGTTCACTTAAATAATGGGAGTTCTGTTAGTCTCAAAGTGTGGTCTGGAACCACCAGTATGAGTGTCCCCTGGGAACCTGCCAGAAATGAAAATGCTCTGCTCCCCACCTCAGACATGCTGAATAATTAACTCTGGGAGGAGTGGAGAAGGGGCAGCAACCTGTATCACAGCCAGTCTTCTGGGTAATTCTGATGCACAGGCAACTTTGAAAATCACCGTATTCATATATCCACAGTGGTGGTTTTATTTCCTAACTATTCTGTTTTATCACAAGGACAGGCTTTACCAACCAGGCAGCTAAACTAAAAAGTTCACTCAATCTTCAAAGATTGGTCACATCTTGCCTGATGCTGCCTCTGGTGGCAGCAGAGTCTGCAATCTACAGAATAACTCTAGCATATGGGTCATATTGTCAATCATTATTAAAATCCTTACTAAGGATTCTTTTCTAATTTCAAAATTTGTTGAGATATAAATGACAGACAACATTGCCTATATCCTGCACACATTTTCTTACTTACATGTTAAATCATCTCTGAATTAGTTATAATACATCATACAATGTAAATGCTGTGTAAATAGTTGTATATACAATGTAAATGCTACATAGATGGGCTTCCCAGGTGGTAAAGAACCTGCCTGCCAATGCAGGAGACATAAGAGACACAAGTTTGATCCCTGGTTCTGGTGTGATCCCTGGGTTTGGAAGATTCCTTGGAGGAGGGCATGGTAACCCACTCCAGTATTCTTGCCTGGAGAATCCCATGGGCAGAGAAGCCTGGTGGGCTACAGTCCATAGAGTTGCAAAGAGTAGGATATGGCTGAAGTGACCTAGCACACAGCATGCTATGTATACACGTGCCAGTAGGGAGCAAATTCAAGTTTTGGTGTTTGAAACTTTCTGGAATTAAAAAAACTTTTTTTCCCTTTGATTTGCAGTTGGTTGAATCCTCAGATGTGGAGCCTGCAGATTCGAAGGGCTAAATCCCTAACTATGTTTCTATCATGTAGGGGCTTCTGCTTTTCTGGTTGAACCTTGACTGATACAAATTGGCAACAGTGTCAAGTCCAACCCAAGGCCTGCTTTTGTATAACCCCTAAGCCAAGAATGTCTTTTATGTTTTTAGTGAGTTGTTAAATAAAGCAAAGAATATGTGACAGAGACAATATATGTCCTACAAGGCTGAAAATATTTACTCTCTGGCCCATTACAAAAAGTTTACTGACCCTTGTAGGAAAAGTAGGAGTGTAAAATGCTATGGCTACTTTTTAAACAGTTAGACAGTCTCTTAAAAACATAAGCACACACACACACACACAAAACCAAAAAAACGTAAGCACAGGGCCGGGCTCACTACCATCCCAGGGTGCCGTGGGGCCCTTCCTCCTTTCCCGGCCGTGAGCCCTCGGAGAAGGCCTTTCGGCCGCAGCCATGGCGCCCAGCCGGAATGGCATGATCCTGAAGCCCCACTTCCACAAGGGCTGGCAGCGGCGCGTGGGCACGTGGTTCAACCAGCCAGCTCGCAAGATCCGTAGACGCAAGGCCCGGCAGGCCAAGGTGCACCGCATCGCCCCGCGCCCTGTGTCCGGTCCTCTCCGGCCGGTGGTGAGATGCCCGACGGTCAGGTACCACGCGAAGGTTCGCGCCGGCAGGGGCTTCAGCCTGGAGGAGCTTAGGGTGGCAGGCATCCACAAGAAGGTGGCCCGGATCACTGGGATCTCGGTGGACCCGAGGCGCCAGAACAAGTGCACGGAGTCCCTGCAGGCCAATGTGCAGCGGCTCAAGGAGTACCGTTCCAAGCTTATCCTGTTCCCCAGGAAGCCCTCGGCCCCCAAGAAGGGAGACAGCTCTGCTGAAGAGCTCAAACTGGCCGCTCAGCTGACCGGATCTGTTATGCCCACACGGAACGTCTATAAGAAGGAGAAAGCCAGAGCCATCACAGAGGAGGAGAAGAGCTTTAAGGCGTTTGCCAGTCTCCGCATGGCCCGCGCCAACGCCGGCTCTTTGGCATCCGGGCGAAAAGGGCCAAGGAAGCCGCAGAACAGGATGTTGAAAAGAAAAAATAAAGTGCTGTTGGCAACTTAAAAAAAAAAAAAAAAAAAAAGCACAAATTTATCATATGGCCCAGAAGTCCTGCTCCTATGTATTTACTGAAAAGAAAAGAAAATTCGTGTCTGTACAAAGACTTGTACCTAACCGTTCATAGCTATCTAATTCATAATAACCAAAAAATTAAACAACATAAAGGCCCATTAACAACTGGATAGACAAATTGTGACACATTCATAGAATAAAAAGGAATTAACCACTGATACCCAACAGAGAAAAACATCAAAAAAAAATTATGCTAAGTGAAAGAAGGCAGAGACAGAAGAACGCATATTGTATGGTTTCCACCCCTTTCATAAGAAGTTCCAGAATTGACGATATCAATCTCTAGTGACAGAGAAAGCGCTGGTTGCCTGGGAGGCCAGTGGGGTGTTGACCTGAAAAGAGCTTGCGTGAACAGCCCAAGGAAGGTTGTATATCAAGAGCTTGATTGAAAAGGTCTCACATGTGCCAAAACCCATTAAACTGAACAATTAAAGTGCATAAATCACACATCCATGAAAGCATTTTTCACTCAGTTGTGTCCAACTCTTTGTGACTCCATGGACTATAGCCCTCCTGGCTCTTCTGTCCATGGAAGTCTCTGAACAAGAATACTGGAGTGGGTAGCCATTCCCATCTCCAAGGGATCTTTCCAACCCAGGGATCGAACGTGGGTCTCCTGCATTGCAGGCAGATAGATTCTTTACCATCTGAGCCACCAGGAAAGCCCTATACCTCCAAGAAGCTGACTTAGAAAAAAGAGTCACAGATACACATTGGTTTAGAACCTAAACTTCCTATTTAGGCCACCTGGGTAACCTACATGGCAATAGTTGCTGTATTAGCTTCCTAGAGTTGTTCTAACAAAGTACCACAAACCGGGTGGGCCTAAATGGCAGAAATCTGTCTCAGAACTTTGGAGGCCAGAAATCCAAGATCGAGGTCTTGGCAGCTTTGGTTCTTTCCGAGAGAACCTGTCCTGTGTCTCCCTCCTAACTTGTGGTGGTGTGCTGTCAATCTCTGGTGTTCTTTGCCTTTAGATATATCACTCTGATTGCTGCTTTCTTCCTGTGTATGTTTCTGTCTCAATTTCCCAATTTCCCCCATTTCATAAGGACACTGGTCAAACTGGCTTAGGACTCACCCTCAGGATTTCGTCTTAGCTTGAAGATCTGCAAAGATCCTACTATCAGATAAGGTCCCACTCACAGGTACTGGAGGTTAGGATTGTAACATCTTTTGGAGGTAGTGGGGAAATAATTCAATCACAAATTGACAGTTGTTTACAAATTAATGTAGACGTGTAGGACTTGGCCTCATGAATTTGGTCATCTCAACAAATTCCTCTTTTCCTTAAGCCATAAGTCTTCAGAATCTTTGCCCATCTTTCCTGCCTAGCATGTTATCTTGATCTAGGCCAAGTTCTACAGGATAAGCATAATTGAATTGATTTGGGAGGAGGCAAATATTTACACAGAAAAAGACAAACATATGTATTCAATATGCAGCTAACCCATTCATTGCTTTACATCAAGGCTTTAAAGTAAATACTACCTATTTAGAAAGGTAGCTTTACCTAAAATAGCATGGTTGCGGCTGCAGCCACCTTTACAAAGTCTATTTTTGAGACGTCTGAATCTGCCATAGTCACATGTGTGACCAATAAACCAATAGAAAAGTCATTTCTATTAATAATATTTTGCTCCCCTTTTCAGAGTGGAAAGTTTCTAAGGCTAATTTCTTCGTTGTCCATTTATTTTTAAACGAAATGCTCTAGAACACTTACTCTAAAATTCTCCAGTGAAAGAGTTAAGATGTTTTTAATGGACAAAGATATACCTCCCTCGCTTTATCTTTGCATCTCTTAATTTCAACATAATATAAAATTTTCACAGAATAGAATAATTCTATTGGAAAATAGAAGGAAAAGTCCATCCAAATGTAACTATATTTTTTTCTGAAATTCTGTACACACACCATTTAGATGTACTCATTGAACATATTTTTTTTCCTTCATAATATAGATGTTCTTCTTCCTGCTAGCTACTTTGTTAGTATAACATTTCCACTGCAGTTTTGTTCATTGAGAGGAAAACAATGTCAGATTCCTTTATTTAGATGAGCCTGGTTTACACATTTCCTAGCCTTTTCTTTATATAATAGCTGAAAAGATGAACCTAATCATCAACTAGCCAATCAACGACTAGATGGGATTATAGTAATATTCCAGGCCCTGAAAAGAAATTAGAGAGGGAGAAAAGGGTCACTGTCCTTAAGAACGGGAAGTCTAGCTGAGGAGTTTACAAAAGAAGTGTCAGGTCTGCGTGCTGATCAGATTCCCTGCTGTGTTTATCTGCACAGTATACTTCTATGCCACCTCCTCTGAACTGCTATTAGATGACGGCAGCTAAAGGTCAAAGACACCGATGAAAGTGTTCATGGAAGAGAAGCAATAGAGGTGTCAGCCTGGGGGAGGTCCCCCAGGGCCGTTGTGTGTTGGCTGCCAAGGGAAAAGATTTAGTGCGACTTGATCTCTCCAAGATATTTGCTCATGAAGCTAAGCAGGTGCTTGAGGGAATGTCTGTGAAAATAATACTAATAAGCTAGTGAGATGTCATTTATAATTTAATATGAAAGGAAAACTATGTTATTGACATACTATATGAAAACAGAGATTCCTCTCCATTTGAAATGAAAGAAACATTGACAGCTGCTAATGAAAAAGAAATTTCTACTCCCTTCCCTGTGAGACAAAGCAAAACCAGCAAGTAGAATCACATAACACCTACCCTTCTTTCACATTAAATACTTAATTTCTGGATGTGGAAAATTAGTTATGCTGTTGATGAGATGAAGTCCATTTTTTTAATTTGGATTTTAAGCTCATAATCTCTTCTATCCAGATGCTAATATTTCATTGGAAGGACAGAGGTTTTATAGATGGAGAGGGCCCATGAAGGATTGTTTTTTTTTCTGATTAGTGGAAGTCAGGGCACAGCACAAGTTCAAAATAGTGAAGATTACTAGAAATGCCTCTACTGAAATATTTCCAGTCTCGTTTGAGTCTGGGATCATTGTTTCCACGTCCTAGCTTAATTTGTTAGCATAAACAGGTTTTTGAGTTTATCTGAAATTTTTTTTTTAACTTTCCAAGTTCCCTTTGCTTACAGGGTCCCAGCCTTTCTTTCTTTCTTGTCAATATCATTCATCTGTTTGGTTGCACAGGTCTTAGTTGTGACATGCAGGATCTGTGATCTTCCTTGTGGCATGTGGGATCTTTAGGTGGGGCATGGAGATCTAGTTCCCCAACCAGGGGTTGAACCTGTGATTTATAATCCTATAAAACAATCTGCTTGATTAGGGTGACTGGGGCAAAATTCCCCAATAAATGATTAAATACCTCGATGGGACACACTCCCCATCAAGGTACGTTTAATGGAGCTATTAACTCTTAGTGAGGAGCAGCCAGAAATACTTGCATTTCACCCTCATGGCTGGCTCACTCACTGGGCATATGAGGTTGTCATAATGGCCTCATAAAACAAAACTGATAGTCTCATTCCTCAACATCTTATAAAGTTGGTGATATGATTATGACAGAATCAAATCGTAAGTGAATTTACATTTTTGTCTGCACACACCACAGCTTCCTCAAAAGAATTTAAGGAATAGTGTGGGTAGGAAGGGGGCTGTCAAGCTCCTTTAAACCTTTAAGGAAAATAGCAAAGTTTAGTGAGTGCAAACAGGTGCTTTCAATGGGAAGGAATCTTAGCCCTATGACTCTTTAACCAGTTTCATCTCTTTAGCATATACCGTTTACAATAGCCAAGACCTGGAAACAATCTAAAGGTCCATTGACAGATGAATGGATAAAGATGTATACAGTGGAATATTACTCAACCATAAAAAAGAATGAAATAATGCCATTTGCAGCAATGTGGACGGACCTGGAGTTTACCATACTACTTACTTCAACTTACTTATCATACTTACTTCAACTAAGTGAAGTGAGACAGAGAAAGATAAGTATCATATGATATTGCTTATATGTGGAATAAAAATAAATGACAGAAATGAACTTATTTACAAAATGGAAACAGACTCACAGACATAAAAAACAAATTTAGGGTTACCAAAGAGGAAAGAGTGGTGGAGAAATAAATTGGGAGTTTGGAATTAACAGATACACACGACTATATACATAAAATAGATAAATAACAAGCACCTACTGGATAGCTTCCCTGCTGGCTCAGATGGTAAAGAATCGACCTGCAATGAAGGAGACCTGGGTTCAATCCCTGGGTTGGGAAGATCCCCTGGAGAAGGGAATGTCTACCCACAGTATTGTTGCCTGGAGAATTCCATGGACAGGCGACCTTGGTGGGCTACAGTCCTTGGGGTTGCAGAGAAGTCAGATACGACTGAGTGACCAACACTTTCTTTACTTTGCTTTCACTGTATAGCACTTCAATATCTTGTAATAACCTATAATGGAAAAGAATATGAAAATCAATATATATATATCTGGGGCTTGGTAGCTCAGTGGTAAAGAATTCGCTCGCCAATGCAGGAGACACAGGTTTGATCCTTAACCCGGGAAGATTCCACATGTTGTGAAGCAACCAAGCTCATGTGCCACAACTATTGAGCCTGTGCTTGGAGCCTGGGAGCTAGAACTACTGAGCCCACGTGCTGAAACCACTGAAGCCCTCACCCTAGAGTCTGTGCTCTGCACCAAAAGAAGCGGCTGGGATGAGAAGCATGGGCGCCACAACCGGAGAAGAGCCCCAGCAGCAATCAAGACCCAGAACAGCCAAAAGTAAACAAATAAATAAATAATAAAATTTAAAAAATTAAAGCCTTTTAAAAAAAAGAATATATAAACCTGAATCCTTGATCATAAATCAAGAAAACTCAGGTTATTCTTCATGTGGAAGTGGCAGGAGATAGCTTTGAAATCAGAGAACAGAGCTACATGCAATTCACAGGGATGCAATTCATAGGAAGTGTTCATTCTGAGTAATAAATACATATATATATATTTATTTACTTTCAGTATGGCTATAAACATTGCTTTTTTTTTGAAGAATGCTATTAAACAGCTAGGTTTAAAGGAATATGACAGGAATAAATTTTTTAAAATAAGCATTGCCTTAGCACAATTATGTTTCAAGTGGCTAATTCTAGGAATGTTTCCAAATTCTGTCTTATTCCATTTTTTGTCTGTAAAGCTTTTAGGATAATAAAGCACAGACAGATACAGATGAATGCTATGGTCTGGGTGTTTATGTATTCCCCAAATTCCTACACTGAAAATCTAATGCCCAAGTTGAAGGTATTAGGAGCTGGGTGGGGCCTTTGGGAGATGATTAGGTCCTAAGGGTGGAGCCCTCATGATGGAGTTAACTCCCTCATAAATAAGGCCCAAGAGAGAGCTCCCTTCTTCCTTCCCTAAGTGATGATATTAATACAAGAAGTTGGAAATCCTCGACTGGGAGATAATCCTCATCTGACCATACTGACACCCTGATCTTGGACTTCCAGCCTCCATAACAGTAAGAAACAGATGTCTGTTATTTATAAACTACTCAGTCTATAATATTTTGATACCAGCATAAAGGGACTAAGACAATAATGGAACAACTATCATTCTTCTGTGTTTTTGGAATGCCTTATGAGTTGACAACCTATTTAAATATTCCCATCTCACCAGAATGTTTCTGATCAATCAAATACTCTAACACAGGGCATTGGGGTGGGGAGAAGGAAGGAAAGAAGGACCAGGCAATAGAAAGAAAAAGAGGAAGTGGCTTATATACTGAGGTTACTTAGGCAAACAGTAGAGATGGTGAGGCATCAATTCCTCATTCTCTAAAAACTCCTTTTGTTGGTTTCAAGACAGAAAGTCTCACCATCTAGGCGCTCTCTGGCAGCAATACTCAGGCATGAATCTGGAAGTTTTAAATGTTGAAATCAGGATTTACAGGAGAAAAAAGTGTGGCGAAGGAAAAGAAGAGGGAAGGAAAGAGGATGAAAAGGGAGGAAGAGAAGAGGGGGAGCATTCCCAACTGGAAATTTGAATCTAAGCTCCATCCCGAGGAGGGTCTTTTCTTCACTGCTCTACTTATAAGATGTAGAATAGAGTCTGTTATTTAATAGAGATTCAGTAAATATTTGTTGAACAAATCATGGGATTGTGGTGCTACGGTGATGTGGATGGTTGGGTGTATAGCAGTTCAGGAGGTGAACCCCTCAGATCTCCCTTTAAGAAAGAATTTATCATTCAGTTGTACAAGTGCAGAACTTGTAAAACTTAACTGAGAATCACCAATTGGCTGAATCTTTAGACTCTGCTTCAGTTTTTAAGTTGAAGGCACAATCTTGCCAATGACAGACCAGAGAAAGTGAAAGTGAAGTTGCTTAGTTGTGTCTGACTCTTTGGGACCCCATGGACAATAGCCTTCACCAGGCTCCTCTATCCATGGGATTTTCTCGGCAAGAGGACTGGAGTGGGTTGCCATTTCCTTCTCCAGGGAATCTTCCAGACCTAGGGATCGAACCCAGGTCTCCTGCATTGAAGACAGACGCTTTACCGTCTGAGCCACAAGGGAAGTGCACAGACCAGAGAAGTGGGTGCCAGTTCCTGGCCATCTCTCCCCACTGTGGTCTCCTCTGGGGAGTTCTTCTGCTCTGGAACTTCTTGTTGTTGGGGTGGCTGAGACACTATCAGATATCTGAGACTCTGCTCAACCCTGCTTCCTCCCTCTTTATCTTTTAGAGACATCCCTACTTACGCCAATCCGAAACCTCTTGTACTAACTGCATTTCAGTGTTTGCTTCCATGACTTAGACCTAAAGGTGTGACATTTTGCCTTGACGTCTCATTATCACTTTGGTGCAGGATGAACTGTCAGGTTCTGAGTTATTCTGGGTGATGTTTCAGTTTTTCCAAATCTCAAGAGTCTTCTTGGTAAGGTTATGTATGTAACTTTCAAGGATAGTGCTACTGAAAATGTGATTTCTGGACTGGTGCCAATCCCCAAACTATTTGTTATTACCTGTCCACAATAAGATGAGGGCAAAAACTGAGAATAATAGTTTAAAAAATTTTTATGACAATTTGGCATCCCTCCAGCAACCAAGATCAGAGAACTGGTTTTCTTGAGTACAGTATAGATTAGTCTGGATGTTGTTGAACTCACATTGTGAGTTCCATGTTGTGTGTGTACTAGTCGTGTGTTGTAGGATCACACTACAATTTGTGATATTTTAAGGTTAATTTGTAATTATGACTCTAACAATATATAATATCTGTAATCTTTTGAGATAATTCAAAAGATAAAGTGTTTAAAGAATAAATTGTTGGAACTGGCAATAAATGAAGAACTGAAGGATTTTGAAAATGTCACCATTTGTTTTAGCTAAAAGTTAAAAATGAATATTCTTAGCTTGCATAAATTGATGTGAAAACTCTTTCTATTCCCATCAACTTATTTCTGTGAAACTAGTTTCCCTACTAAGTGTAAAAACAAAACAGAGGAACAGTTTGGATGCTCACCACTCTCAACCAGAAGCCTTTTAAAGAATTTTTTTATTACTCCCACTAGATTGGAATAACAAATTAGAAGAAAGCTCATTTGCGACTTAAAAAACTTTAGATATTGACACACACCTCGCTTGTTCAAAGTGCTTTTATAGGCGTTTAAAATATGGAATCATATTTCATACATAAATTTGTTAATCATGATTGTGAAATAATCAGGAATGTAAGAATGAACAATATGTACAGTCTTCGAAATTCCCCTATGCTCGTTTGATTGTATTTGTTGAAATGTAGTTCTCTGCTTATTGAAATAATTTGAAGTCTGGGCTTGTATTTTGCCTATCTTCCCCTCACCCCCAGCAATTTTTCAAATAACTTATTTTTACTGTATTTTACAAAAGTATCTCTGGGTGATGGAAAGATTGGAAATCCGTCCTCTCACCACGGATAACTTGGAAAGCTGCTGTTGAAGCTAACAGAGGCGGAAAATAGGAATGTAATAAGACCCTATGCCCTGAAATGAGTTTCAGCAGACGTAAAATAAAAACCAGGACAAAGCTTTAGTAACTAACATTTTTTTCTGGTTATATAGGCTCAGCTTGTATTGTGGTATGCGTTGAAAGTGTTAGTCGCTCAGACCTGTCCGACTCTGTGACCCCATGGGCCGTAGCTCACCAAGCTCCTCTGTCCATATAATTCTCAAGGCAAGAATTCTGGAGTAGGTTGCCATTTCCTTTTCCAGGGGTCTTCCCCATCTAGGGATCCAACCAGGGTCTCCTACGTTGCAGGCAGATTCTCTACGGTCTGAGCCACCAGGGATACAAATCTAGAGAACCTTACCGGCGCCCCGCACCCCCAGCATACCCATTCCCTCCCACAACTTGAGTCGATGGGGCCAGAGAAGATAGCCTATGAGGGCGGAATGGAAGGGGCTAAAGGGGTGTGGCGAGAAGCGTGAGATCATCGGAGAGCGCCGCTCGCCCGGCTCGCAGAGCCGGCGCGCCACTGACGTCACCACTGCCGACTGCTTTCCGGAAAGCAGACGTCGAAGGCCCGTGAGGTATTATTCTGAACTGGGGTTGGAATTTTTCTCGTGCTTCTGTCTAAGCCCGCTTCTCCTGGGAGCCCCCTGTCACGCTCCCGCTGACTGTGAGAAGCGGAGCCGTGCTGCCTAGCCTTCCGCGAGTGCGAGTGTTGGGGTAACGGACCCCCCACTTCCGCTTTCTTAAGGCTGCTTGCTGGCTTCGGCTTCTCTCGGTCCGTCTCGTTTCTTTGGGTCCAGCCTTTCGCTTTTTTTCGGCTGTTAGCTCCGCCTCTCAAGTATTGGTGGGTGGAGAAATTAAAAGCTCTTGACTTCTCCTTTAATTTTCTGCTGCTTTCAGACCAGGTTGAGAGAGGAAAGTCGAAGTGGAAGATGTAGGAGAGTAGCTTTCCCTTGTCATCCGCCTTTATCATTTAAGTACATGATCATGCCCTGCCTGCTGCAGCAATATTAACCCACCTGAGATGGGAAGCTAATTTTGATTCGAAGTTGAATTCTAATGGGATTTTTTGAAAGTGGTTTTTCTTTGTGGCCCAGGAATAGTGCGATTCAAACTTCTGTTTGAAAATGTTTCGTGTCTTGCTGTTTGTTGACTGCAATTCATTTTTGGCTTGATAAGGATGTCCGTCCCAATGAGATGTTTGCTGCCCACCTGTTAATCTGTTTGGACTGATAGTAAAGTGACCCGAGACTTAGCCGAATGTTGACTTTGGATCCGGAAATAACCAGATAATCCCTATTGAAACTTTGGGAACCGTTTGTGATTGATGGAGATGATAGTGTTGAAAGAGAAAATAATGATTGTGTGAACAGTGGTTTTTCAAAATAATCAAAACAGTTTATATGTCATATTTCAGTTAGTGACTGTTTCCAAACTGTTGACCTTGCAAGTGTGGTTCTTAGCAGCCCCCAGTGGATTGGGTGTTTGAACATTTTCACATTAGTAAAATAAAAACTAATATTACTGATTCATATATTGAGTCCTGAGACAGGCATTGTTCTAAAAACTTTATCTGTATTGTTCACTTAACCTGCACAGTACACCTGAGATGAGAATCTTGTCATAAGCAAATTCCATAGTTTTGGAAGGTAATTTTGCTGCTTCACATGAATAATTTTGAAAACACTTCGAATGAAACTTTGGAATTAACAATAGAATTAATTTCATTGTAATCTGATTTAATTATTTGTCTCAATCTTAAGCAACATCTTTGTAATTTATATCTTTTTCTATTATGAGACCTCGGGATAATTTTGTTTTTAGAGGTTAGCATCTCTACCTTTTCTCTGGGATTTTACTTAAATGTGAAGGAGAGTTACAAGTGACACTAGCATGGACTGTCTGCTGAAGACAATTTTTGGAGAGATCCTTGTATGGACGGTTCACTGTTATTTTCTAAGGTAATGCTGTGCAAAAAAGTCACCATGTTTATAGAATTCTGATGCAGCATCTGCAGAGATCTCTCTAGTTTTCCTCCAGATAGTATATTGATTTGTTTCTGATTTAGTTCCTAATTGTATGTAACTGTGCTCTTGGCATAAGGATAGAAACAGCCCCGGGATACATTATCGTATATCTTGTATAATGTATATATACATTATTGTATATCTTCTTTTGAATCCACATGGTGACTATCCTAATCTGGTATTGAGATTCTCCAAAATTTGGTTCCAGTTTACTTTCATTGTTTTTAGTTAATGAACAGATCGTTACCAAATACTTAATATGTGGCAAGACTTTATGTTAATTGGAGATAGATTGGGAAATAACCAGTGGAGAGTTTTGAGCAGAGGAGTGATATGATCTGATTTAGGTATTTAACAGGATCACTCTGCCTGCTGTGTTAAGAGCAGCTTGTTGGAAAGAGGGGTAGGGCAAAGCCAGGAGACTAATTAAGAAGGTGGTGTATTAATTCAGATGAGATAGTGTCTTCACAGCTGAAAGAAGTGACTGGTGTGTAGCCGTTCAGTTTTGTCTGTACTTCATAGGTAAAGCTAGCATTTGCTTATGGATTGAGTGTGGATTGTAAAAGAGCTGTCCAGGTTTGGGACTTCGAGCAACTAGAAGGGTTAATTCCCGTTAACTGAGAAGTGGAAAACTATGGGAGCAACAGGCTTGTGAGGAAGAATTGGGAGTTTATTGTGATATGTTAAGTTTGAGATGTCTGCTAGTTATCCAAGTGGAGATGCTATAGGCAATTGAGTACCAGGTCTGGAATTCAGTGGGGAAGTCATTAGTGGAAAAGGTCAGTTGGGAGTAGTGAGATGGTAATTAAAATTGTGAGACTGGAGGCAGGTGCCAAAGGACTGTAAACAGAAAAGCGTTAGACCTGAGTCCTTAGGCATTTTGGCCTTTATAGGTTTGGGGCATAAGGACCCAACAAAGTAGACAGAAACAACAGCCATCCGGGGACAAGGACAATTTTGAGAGTCTAGTGTTGTGGAATTCAGGGTGGAGTTACGTGTTCACTGTTGTCAGATGCAGGTTATGGGTCAGATAAGTGAGGATTGACACTTTCAGGTTTATCTTGATAAACATGAGAAGGAGTGTTATTGATGGATAAATGACAACATTATGGTAAATGTTAGGAACAAAAAGGAAGAAGAGACTACTTTTGCTTGGGAGATATGGAAGCCTTTATAGAGAAGAGGGCATTTGACATGGGTTTTAAAAGATTAATAGGTTTTATTAGGCCCAGAAGACAGGGGAGGAAATCAGGGGAGGAGGTATTCCAAGCAGAGGAAGAAGCCTTACTTCTCTCCCTTCAAGACCATACCTCCCAGTCAGCTGTTAAAGATGCTTTTGCAAGTCCTTTCTCTAGTGTCCATTAGCCAGTGAGTGCCTCATTTTGGATTACCATTCTTGCTGCAGGCCCGCTGCACCCTGCTAAATAAATTTACAAAAGACCCAAATTAATGATACCCTACTTCAACTGAGTCCTCTCTCGATTGCCTGACAGTTGCTTTATTTATCCCTGTTTTCTTCCCAGGTTGCTCAGTAGTAAAGAATCCATCTGCCAACACAGGGGACTCGGGTTCGATCCCTGGGTCAGGAAGCTCCCCTGTAGGAGGAAATGGCAACTCACTCCAGTATTCTTGCTGGGATAATCCCATGGACAGAGGAACCTGACTGGCTACAGTCCATGGGCTTGTAAAGAGTTGGACATGGCTGAGCACATATGCACAAACTCACGAATGCACACTCACATATGCACATGACACACGAACTATTTTCCCACCACATAGTCCTCAATGACATGTAACTGTATTACATTTACTTAGCATTGACTATGGGCTTCTCTGGTAGTTCAGGTGGTAAAGAATCCACCTGCAGTGCAGGAGACCCTGTTTTGATTCCTGGGTCGGGAAGATCCCTGGAGATGGAAATGGCAACCTACTCCAGTGTTCTTGCCTGTGAAATCCCATGGACAGAGGAGCCTGGCAGGCTACAGTCTGTAGGGTAGCAAAGAGTCGGACATGACTAAGCATCTCAGCACAGCACAGCATTGACTCTAAGCCAGATACTCAGGAGTCTTATTTAATAGATATTTATTCAGCCTTTATGATATGCTGCCCTGACACTGAGAATGTGTGAGCAGACTTGCCTTGCACCAGGGGGCTTACAGTCCAGTGTGGATGATGTACATTAATCACAGAAATACAAAATAACAACAATGATACGGAGAAAAATATGGTGCTGTGAGACTGCATCAGCAGTGGATATAACTTAATCTAAGGCAGGAGAGAATGCTTCCTTGAGAAAGCACTGTTAATGAGGGAGCAGGCCAGATAGGCTGGTGGCTGGGAGTTCCCCAACAACTCAGGGAGGAGTTTCTACAGAGAACGAGGCTAGAAAGACTCTTGTATCTTGAAAACAGGGAGAAAGTGGTCTTATGGTAGCTAGAAAATTTAGGTGTAGGGAAGGCAATCCATTCATATGGTTCTTTGAATATAACAGAACTAAAGAATGTAGGTTTGATTGTAATTGCTAAGCTGGGTGGAAATGACATTTTATCTGGCATATTTGGGACTAAAGTAAAATCAGAATTTCAGATAGTTGAAATTTTTGTTTATATACGTATGTACTATTGTATTACAGATATTATTTAGAAATCTTAGCTCTGAGAGTATGACATAAAATGTGCTCCTTCACTGTACTGCTTTGTTTTCCCAGAAGTAACCCTAGTTAAGGGTCTCTTTTGTATTTTTTAAGAAACTTACATAAAGAAGTATACCTCCACACTCATTTCTTTCTTCTTAAAAACAAGTGGGTTGTACTATAAATGCTATTCTTCAATTTTTGCTCACTTAATATATTTCAGGAATTGAAGCTCTGCTTCTTATTTTTCTCTGCTACACAGTATTTTATTGAAGGAATATTTCATAAGTTATGTAGCCAGTTCTACTAATGAGCATGGAAGTTGTTTCTTGCTTTAAAGTGTGTTTTAAGAAGTGTTGCAGTGGACATCCTTAAACATTATCTTGTGTGAAAATGTACATTTTCAGAGGTAAAATTGCTGGGTCAAAGACTTTGTGCATATACAATTTTAAAGCATAGTGCCGAATTTGCCCCCCAGAATGCTTGGTTTCCACTCCAATTAATAGTGAATGAAAGGCTGTTTCTCCTCACCTTTGCCCATATTAAGTACTATCAATCTTTTTGATTTTTGCTTGTTTGACAGGTGAAAAATGGCATCTTGTTCTGGTGATTTATGTTTCTTTAATTATGAGTAAGATTGAGTAGCTTTCTTTATGCCTCTTGGTCATCTGGATTCCTTTATATGTGAACTGCTGATTTTCTTTGTTCATTTTTCTTTTGGGTTGAAGTTTTTTTTTTTCTTTTCTCCCCTGTTTTATTTATTTTTGTTGGAGTATAGTTTCTTTGAAATTGCGGGTATTCTTGTGTGTTGTTGTTAAGTTGATTTGCAGGGGCTTCTTTTATCTGTCTTTATGTTGCAAATATTTTCCCCTAGTTTTTCGTTTGACTGTAGGCTTGGTTTGTTTATTTTTGCATGCATACATTTTTGTAAGGACCAGGTAAAATGTACGGCATCAGGGTTTTTTTAAGAAGGAAATTTGTGACATTATGAAAGTAATAGATACTGGAACAAAGCGTTTGTTGGAAATGTTAGTAATATAAACCTCATTTGAGGCCACTGGCTCTCTTATTTTTGTAAGTTGTTCGGCAACTATCACAGCTGGTGAACACCCAGTAACCTGTGTTCCCCTCACCTCAGATTATATTTGGAATTGGAATGAGATTGTAGTCGAGTATTCTAGGCTATACTTTCTATGTAGGTGTTCCCCAATTTATGGACTAGGTTATATTCAAAAAGTTAATTGATCGGTTGACTATCTAATATTTCTAATAGAACTATTCTACATGGGTTCTTACCTTTGTTCTCAAAGCATGATTAATTCATGAAGACTAACTTTTTTTTTTTTTTAAGGTAAATTCAACATGTTCTTTAATTTTACCCCATATACGTTATTGTGTTTGTGTGTGTGTGTGTGCTCAGTCGCATGTGACTCTTTGCGACCCCTTGGACTGTAGCCTGCCAGGCTGTTCTGTCCATGGGATTTTCCAGACAAGAATACTGGCGTAAGTTGCTTTTTCCTCCTCTAGGGAATCTTCCTGACCCAGGGATCGAACCTGCATCTGTTGCATGGCAGTTGGGTTCTTTGCCACTGCACCACCTGGGAAGTCCATGTGTATCAATCAGTGTCCAATAGGAGTATTTTCTTATGTAACTGTGATGCCATTTTTATAGCTGAATTCTAATTTCCTAGCAAAATTCTCAATAATTTCTTAGTGTCATACAATACCTGATCCAGATTCAGGATTCTTTCTTTCAAAGATACCTTTTTACACTCAATTTATTTGAATCAAGATCCACACAAGGTCTGCACATTCCATTTGATTGTTAGATCTAAAGGTAGATCTCTTTTTTTCTCTCCCTTCTCTCCCTTTTGTTAGTTTTTCTTCATGCCATTTACCTGTTATGGAAATCAAGTCAGTTTTCCTGTACAGTATTTCTCATTCCAGATTTGTGTATTTGCTTTCTTGTGGTGGGAATGTCTCTATCTTCCATGTTTTTTATAAATTGGAAGTTAGCTCCACAGGCTCAATTATATTCAGATCCAGCTTCTCAGGGGAGTTGGAAGTGCTACACGGATGGTGCTGTGTTTGTTACAGGGCTTCACATCAGGAGGTTCATGATGTGTTTATGTCCTGTTTGGGGTGGTGCAGAGTCATTTGTGGGTTCAGGTATTAACAGTCTTACTCTTCTGTTGTAAGCTTCCCCTTTTATCTGTGATCGTTATCTGAGTCAGTAATTTCACTAGGGGTTACAAAATGATGATTTGTTTTTTTTAAGTTATCGTTTCTTCCACACTTGTTAACTGGTATTTGAACTCTAGTTTTGTTACTTGGGTACCTGATGGTCATCAATAACGTGGCTATTGTGGAAAAATGCTGTCAGAGCAGCAATTTGTGATGCCAGGAATATACGTTTTCTGGCTGTAGTTCTGGAGGCTTACAGCAGTGTGATGGTCTTTTAGATTCATCAGCTTGGCTAGGCTGCAGCCCCCAGACATTCAGTCCAGCACCACACTAGGCATTGCTCTGAAGGTATTTTTAGATATAATTGAAATACACAGTTGACTTTAAATTAAGGAAATTATTCTAGGTAATTTGAGTGGGCTTGATCCAGTTAATTGGAAGGCTTTAGAAGCAGAGCTGAGGCTTCCTTGACGAAAAAGTTCCACCTGTGGACAGCAGTTTTGGCTTGCAGCCAAGAGTTCCAGCATGTTCCTTCTTGCTTGCCTGCCCTGCAGATTTCAGTGTTACTTAGCTAGCCTCCACAATTGCATGAACCGGTTTCTTGCAGTAGTACATTTCTTCAAACTACCTCCTACTGGTTCTGCTGCTGTGGCTGAACCCCAGCTGGTTTGGGAGCCACTTCCTCGGCTCTCCTGTTCTCTGACAAAGTTGGGTGAGGAGTAATGAGAATCTCCTTTTGTTTAGGGTAACCCTATAATTTGTTGCTCAGACTGGGACTTCTGAGAGAGAAATGGGGAGCAGAGCAGATGGTGAGCTGAAACAGCAGGCATAAATGAGGACTGTCATGGGCAAGTTGAGACATAAAGCCATTCTGGTGACACATCAGTATGACACCACCTCCTCAGGGAGCTTGTAATCAAAGTGAAGTAAATCAACACGTGTCACCACATCGTGTTTTAGGTGACATGAGAACGTGTAGTCGTGCTCACCTAGACAGACAGAATGGAAGGATGTCGCTCAGAGAAGTCTTATCCACTAAAGGAAACCTGATCTTACCTGCAAAGATAAGCAGGGTTAGTACAGAGTGAAGTGGGAAGGGTGGTTGCTGTGTTGAGAACCAGATGGGCAAAGATATTTGGAAAGTTGCCATGGTGGCTACAGCCGTAGGATTGGAAGAGGGGAAAAATGAAACATGAGACTATTGAGACAAATAGGGGCCACTGGAAATGAGCTTGACATCCATATAAGAAGTTTGGAATTTATCTTCAAGGTAGCCGGGAGCTAATGCAGTTATTTGAAGCAGGGGTGTACCATGACGAGACTATCGTTACAGAAAAGTCATGTTTTGTAACATCTTAAAGTTGAGAGTGGAGAAAAACTGACAGTAGGGGGACTGCCTTAAATGACTTAGTGAAATTTAGTGAGAACGGAGGAGAGCTTGTGGCTCAAGGAGATTAAGAGGCCGAATTGGCAGGACTGGTGGGACTGGGGGCTGAGGAAGGGTGAGGGTGACTCCAGGTTCCTGGCTGCACTGAGCTCCCTGAAGCAGAAGATGGAGGGGAGGAGGTCAGGGATGATGTCCTGTCCCCCTCCTTTTCTCTGGTGGGTGTTGTGGCTCTCATCACTGGCGGGAGCAGAGGGAAGGAATGGCATTTCATCCTGTAGGGGTTGCTGGTAGGGATTCTGCCCTCTGTCCCTGCGTCTCGGCCAGACATTCCTGAGAGACGGAGAGAGGCAGCTTCTCTCCGGCCCTCTTCCACTTTCTCCACTTCTGCGGTCGACACTCTAGAAGGAAGGTAGAGGGGTGAGGACTGCCTATGGCACCAGCCAGGGAGTGAGGAGCAGTGGGTGAATTCTGTTTTTCTTTCTCTTCTTTGGAGTTTTACCATGCACAATCTTGGGCAAGTTATGGAATCTCGTGTGGTTCCATGTGTAGTCTGGGAGGAGTAAATGGAGAATTGTGTGTGGATGCCGAGAGTAATGCCCGGTTCACAGGCAGTGGAGTTCAGATGTTGGCTGTTGCTCCTGATCCTGTCTGTTCACAGCTTCATCACAGCATCCGAGTAACGAAGGGGACAGAGGGCAGTGACTGCAGCTCCTTCCTTGCAGTGCTTCCTGTGGGAGGAGCAGATACTCAGGAACTGTCTGTGTAAAATGTTTGAAGAAATCATTTGAGTTGGAGGTAATTTCTGGTACTAGAACAATCTATATTTTCCAGTCTACATTGCCTTTGTTTTTTAGTTAGGAAAAAGGCAAGTGGTTTGGTTCAGATTTAATGAGAGTCATTATTCTTACTTACTGCCTTGCTTTCAGTGTTCACCCTGACCCATTTCAACAATAAATAACTACTTGCTTATTGGGGCTTAGGGACAGGGAATAATTGCAGGAAAAATCTATCTCATGATTCTTGAGGGGAAATATTTTCTAATAGAAAAATCAGATGAAAAATTTCACATTTAAATAAAAGTCTTTTTGTGTTTTCTATACTTACAGTATTTGTTAAAAGCCAAAATGCATTATTAAAGTATGCCTTTTTAAATTTAATGATTGTTTATTTTTATTATGATTTTAATACATGTGTTTTGAAATAACAAAGTTTGAACAATGAAGAGTGAAGAGTGAATAACATGAGTCTGCGCTGATCCCTTGCCTAATTCCTACCCCTTCTGAGAGAGAATGGCTGATTTTGTATGTCTCCTTCCAGAGGTTTTTCAACATTTGTTGTTGTTCAGTCACTAAGTCATGTTCGACTCTTTGCCACTCCGTGGACTGCAGCACACCAGTCCTTCACTATCTCCGGAGGTTTGCTCAAATTGACATCCATTGAATCAGTAATGCTTTCTAACCATCTCATCCTCTGCCACCTCCTTCTCCTTTTGCCTTCCATCTTTCCCAGCATCAGGGTCTTTTCCAGTGAGTCAGCTCCTCATATCAGGTGGCCAAAGTATTGGAGCTTCAGCTTCAGCATCAGTCCTTCCAGTGAATATTTAGGATTGATTTCCTATAGGATTGACTGACTTGATCTCCTGCTGTCCAAAGGACTCTCAGGAGTCTTCTTCAGCACCACATATCTACATATATTTAATTGCATCTGTGTTATAGAATATGTTCTATGACTTTTTCACAACTTATTGTGTATTACTATATAAAGGTTGGGAAGGGAAATGGCAACCCAGTCCAGTATTCTTGCCTGGAGAATCCCAGGGACAGAGGAGCCTGGTGGGCTGCCATCTGTGGGGTCGCACAGAGTTGGACACGACTGAAGTGACTTAGCAGCAGCAGCAGCATGTAAAGATTAACTTCTTTATTTTTACTATTATCTTGGATGGATGTGGTGTAATTCACTTAACTGTTCCCCTGTTAATGACTATTTAGGTTATTCTCAGTTTTTGTTCTATATAGTTTTTTCATTCAACGAATGTGTATCAACTGCCTGGTAGTGGTAATGAACAAGACACAAAAATTCCTGCTCTCGTGTCAATATTTACTGTTTTTTGGAGGTAGACAGACAATAAATGAAATACGTCAGATGCTGTTGAGGACTGTAGGAGAAGGAGATAGGAAGCTTTGGAATGAGAGGAAGGGTGTGCATTTTAAACAGGGTGGTCAGGAAAGCTTTATGAGTAGTAGAGAGCATTTGAGTAGAGATGTAGCAAAGGTGAAGTTGTGAGCTCTGAAGCCGCTGGTTCTGGAGAAACGTTTCTAGGAAGGAGAGGAGTCCAAAGGCTCTGAGGCAGGGGTGAGCCGGATAAGAAGAGCAGTGAGGCCTTCATGGCGGGAGTGGAGTGAGCTGGGGGCAGAGTGAGAGGAGATAAGGTCACAAAAGAAGTAGCTGAGAGTCAGGACTTTTTCAGTCAACATAAGGACTTCTTCTCTTCCTGAGTAAAGCAGCAAGCCTTTAAAGGTTTCCAAGCAGAGGCTTTTGGGAGTCTGACTTAGATTTGGGATGATCATTTGCTTTCTTGATAATAAACTATTGGAATAGAAACAAGGAGGCTGTTTAGGAGGCTGTTGAAACAATCCCAGCAAGACACAATGATGGCTCAGACTAGTTTGGACCAGGGTGATAGCAGTGAAGGTGGTAGCATGTGGTTAGATTCTGAATGTTTTAAAGATAGGGTGGGAGAGAAGAGGCAAGGATCATTCTGTAACTTTCAGTTCAGTTCAGTTCAGTTCAATCGCCCAGTCGTGTCTGACTCTTTGCGACCCCATGAATCGCAGCATACCAGGCCTCCCTGTCCATCACAAACTCCCTGAGTTTACTCAAACTCATGCCAATTGAGTCGGTGATGCCATCCAGCCATCTCATCCTCTGTTGTCCCCTTCTCCTCCTAACCCCAATCCCTCCCAGCATCAGGGTCTTTTCCAGTGAGTCAACTCTTCACATGAGGTGGCCAAAGTATTGGAGTTTCAGCTTCAGCATCACTCCTTCCAATGAACACCCAGGACTGATCTCCTTTAGGATGGACTGGTTGGATCACCTTGCAGTCCAAGGGACTCTCAAGAGTCTTCTCCAACACCACAGTTCAAAAGCATCAATTTTTCAGTGCTCAGCTTTCTTCACAGTCCAACTCTCACATCCATACATGACCACTGGAAAAGCCATAGCCTTGACCAGATGGACCTTTGTTGGCAAAGTAATGTCTGCTTTTTAATATGCTATCTAGGTTGGTCATAACCTTCCTTCCAAGGAGTAAGCGTCTTTTAATTTCATGGCTGCAGTCACCATCTGCAGTGATTTTGGAGCCCAAAAAAAATAAAGTCTGACACTGTTTCCACTGTCTCCCCATCTATTTCCCATGAAGTGATGGGACCAGATGCCCTGATCTTAATTTTCTGAATGTTGAGCTTTAAGCCAACTTTTTCACTCTCGTCTTTCACTTTCATCAAGAAGCTTTTTAGTTTCTCTTCACTTTCTGCCATAAGGGTGGTGTCATCTGCATATCTGAGGTTATTGATCCTTCTCCCAGCAATCTTAATTCCAGCTTGTGCTTCTTCCAGCCCAGCGTTTCTATGATGTACTCTGCATATAAGTTAAATAAGCAGGGTGACAGTATACAGCCTTGACGTCCTCCTTTTCCTATTTGGAACCAGTCTGTTGTTCCATGTCCTCTTCTAACTGTTGCTTCCTGACCTGCATACAGGTTTCTCAAGAGGCAGGTCAGGTGGTCTGGTATTCCCATCTCCTTCAGAATTTTCCACAGTTTATTGTGATCCACACAGTCAAAGGCTTTGGCATAGTCAATAAAGCAGAAATAGATGTTTTTCTGGAACTCTCTTGCTTTTTCAATGATCCAGCAGGCCTGAGCAATTGCAAAGGTGGAGTTGCCATGAAATGGAATGGGGAAGACTGCAGTAAGCAAGATTAGTTTTTTTTTTTTTTAATTGAAGTATATATGCGCTCAATTCCTTCAGTTGTGTACGACTCTTTTGTGAGCCTTTCTGACTCTTGTGAGCCTATGGACTGTAGCCCGCCAGGCTGCTCTGTCCTTGGCATTCTCCAGCAAGAATATTGGAGTGGGTTGCCATGCCCTCTTCCAAGGGATCTTCCTGACCCCGGGATTGAACCCTCGTCTCTTGTGTCTCCTGCATTGCAGGTGGATTCTTTACCCACTGAGCCACCTGGTATAGTTGATTTATATTGTGGTAGTTTCAGGTGTATATCAAAGTGATGATATGAGTTTGTTCTAAAAGGGAGATGGAATATGGGACTTTAGCTGGAGTGGGGGATATGAAGTCAAGGTGTTTGTTTCTTGTTTAAGATGGAGGATGAAAGGTTTTAAGTTGATGGGTAATGACCCCGCCTGGGAGAAAAATGGATGAGAGGCAGAGTTCCCACTTGAAAAGTTTGAGGAGTCCATTTTAACAGTTTTTTTATGCATGCATACAAGAATTTCTGTAGGCTGCTTTCTAAAGAGAATTTCCTGAGTCAAGTGTGTGCATTTAAGAAATCTGTACCAGTTTATATTCTGCCTCTAGTGTAAACCCTTGCTAACGCCGAATTTTGCCAGTCTTTAAAATTATTGCCGGTCTTATGAGTGAGATTTTCATTATTTTAATCTTTTATGCTTTGTAGGAAGTTTTTATATCATCTAACTAATCTTTTGTTGTGTTTTGGCAAATATTTTCTCCCAGACTGTTTCTTGCCTTTTAACTTTGCTTAAGGTATATTTTTACAATACATTTTTTTTTTCAGTTTTTATGTAGTTAAGTCTGTCAGCCATTTCCTTTTATAGCATTTGGGTTTCATTTGGATCATGTAAATATTTTATATAATCTTTTAATACATTTATACAGAATTTACCTTTAAATTCATCTGGAGTTTATTTTTGTGTATGTCATGAAATAGGTATCTAAGTTTTTCATCTCTTTTTGTGTTCTTAAACAGTTAAATACCATAAGGATTAACTGTTTTTTGAAGGTTTGGAAGAAATTACCTGTAATGTCTTCTAGACTTGGAACTTTTTAGGAGCATAGATTTTTGACTTCTTAAAAATTTTTTTTGGTCTGATGTTAATGATCTGTTTGGTTTATATACTTCCTTTTAGGTTAGATTTGATAACTGGGTTTTTTTTCCCCCCTGGTACCTCATCCTTATTAGTCAAATTTTTCAAATTTATTGGTTTAAAATTCTATGTAATGAAAAATACCATCTCTATATTTATGTCTTACACCTTTATCTGGACAGTAGATGCTGGAGCTGTCCTTTTGCACATCTGGAGGTTGGCTCAGCTGCTTTCAGCCCTCAGGGTTCAGCTCTTATTTTCCTTCATCTTGGGTTTGTTCCTGGGTTCTCCTATTTTGTTTGTAACGGGTTGTATTTTTGCTTCTGTTTCCTGTCAGTCTAATCTCATTTGCTGTTTAGTTTGTAAAAATGTCTGCTGTTGAGGTCTCCTGATGGATAGGTGCCCTTCTTTGTTTCAGCATTACTGTGGATTTATTTTTGTATTTCTTCTGTCATTTTGGAGAGATTTTTGGGGGGCGGGATGAGAGGCAAATCCATGGTTTTAGTTATTTAGCCTTTTGAAACAGGAAGTCACAACTCTCTCCTGTGTGGTTTTCTTTTCTCATAGTCCTTTGTTTAATTGCTGTTTGCACAGTAGTTGATAGTAATTTTATAGCATGTGTAGTGATAGTCTCCTGGACTTCATCTTTTTTTTTTTTTTTTAAATTTTAAATGAAACCAGATGTCTCTAGACTTGTTGAATCAAAATGTTGATGTATTATGACTAAATAATCAAATAGTACTTTTAAAGCTTAAATGACATAGTCATAACATTTAGAACTATTAGGGACTTTACAGATCATTAGACCAACTGCCTTTTTATATGAATGAGGTATTTGGGGCCCAGAGAGATACAGTGATTTATCTAAGGTGACAAAGCCAGTGACCAGGCAAGATGGAAAGCCTGAGTCTGTTTACTTCAAATTGGTTATGCTCTTTGCTATTTTACACATTCTTGATGTTCTCCTTAGTGATGTAATGAAGGAGGAATTTTCAGCTAGTAAAATTTTTTAACCTAAGGATGGTACATATGGCTTGGAATTGCTTCTGAAATTTGATCTTAGATAACGATATTAAATAACAGTGATGTGGAGTTTTCTTTTTCTCATATAGATATTAAATATTGTTTTAAGGTAAATATGAATTTTAACTAATGGGCTGTCAAGGTATGCTCTGGCCTAAATAAAAACCATGTAGTTTATTTCTCCTAAGAGTCCTCTTTTCTGCTTATAGGCTTTATGTGATTTATGGCCTCTTGAATTTCTTATTAATATTTTAAGCTTAAGGAATATGTATATATAAATATAAATATAGGCTTGAAAAGTGATTTTAGTGATAAATGATTGTAAGGCACTTCAGACCCAAGATTTCTAATTTTTTGGTTTAATATGCTGAGTTCAAATGCCTAATTCAAATTCTAAATTCAATGCCTGAATTTAGAAGTGCTAAACTATGTTTTCCAAAAAATAGAGCTTTGCTTATCATTGTTTTCGACAAGCATTAGGGGGTAGGATACATTTACTTATCACACTTCCATTGCTTTGCTTAGTCTTTAACATCAGCCAGCCCTTGGCTTCCCTGGTGGTTCAGATGATAGTGTCTGCCTGCAATGCAGGAGGGGACCCGGGTTTGATCCCTGGGTCAGGAAGATCCCCTGGAGAAGGAAATGGCAATCCACTCCAGTACTCGTGCCTGGGAAATGCCATGGACAGAGGAGCCTAGTAGGCTGCAGCCCATGGGGTCGCAGAGTCGGACACGACTGAGCGACTTCACTTTCTTTCTTTACTTTCTTTAACATCAACAAAGATTTTTTAAAATGTAGAGTATTTATCATTGATATAACATATTTGGTAGTCATGTCTCAGTTATTGAGAAGCATTGAGGGATTGATAGGTGTAGCATTAATGAACTTGGGTGGGTCCCCTCCTGGGACTCCCCTCTTTCTCCCTCCTGCCCCTGATCCCACCAAGCAACTTAAGAAGAGGGTAAGTTTGAACATGGTTGCTCCAGAATTATATTCTAAGATTAGTTAAATTATCTTCAGATTTTAACTCTTTTAGCAGTTTTGAGACACATGATATGACGTATTGATTTTTTTAATAACCTAGTGAGCAATCTCTGTCTCCAATGTGAATTTTAAGAATTTAATTTTTTTCCAGTTGATCGTAATGGCAGGTGAAGGAATTAATGAAGACTATCCAGTAGAAATTCATGAATATTTATCAGCATTTGAGAATTCCATTGGTGCTGTGGATGAAATGCTGAAGACCATGATGTCTGTTTCTAGAAATGAGTTGTTGCAGAAGGTATTTTAAGTAATTTCTATTATGCCCCTTTCCCCCCTTTTTCCCTCTCTATGTTTTTAAGTGTTTAGATATCTTTAGGGGGAAAATACAACAAAACTCCAACCTTAGAAAATGCCTCTTAACTATATTTTTATTTTGACTTTTTTTTGAATTAAAAAAAGCACTCCCCACATTCTTTCTGACAGACTCTTATCTTTGACCTTTTAAGTATTACTGTGATGTTATCAGGGTTTCTGGAAACTCTATAGGACAGAAAGAGTAAATTGACTTTGACAGTCTAAAACAAATCTCATTATGTTTCTTCTGTCTTTGGTATTGCCTAAGCATTTTAGCCTGCTTCTTATACATAAATGCATCATGTACAATGTTTATATTGACAAATTACTTTTGACATACAAAGCCCAGATTGTAACTCCTGAAATTAAAGTAATTCAAAAGAACTTCTTTTTTAGTTTTTGAATTTTACACATTCCTTGTTTAACTAAAGATGATACCCTGAAGTGAAAATTTGTGGGCAAAAATCACCAGTTAACAAAACTTTACTTTCTCAAATTATTTCCAGATTATTTGGTTATTGGATTATAGGAAGTGAAAAAAGCATTTCTTTGATACATTGTGCTTGGCCAGCGTTTAAAATATTTGATGGTACTCAAAGTTTATATTTCTTTTTTCTTTCTCTTTTTTTAATAGTTGGACCCACTTGAACAGGCAAAAGTGGATTTAGTTTCTGCTTACACATTAAATTCAATGTTTTGGGGTATGTATATTACTTTGGAATTAATTACAAAGCAGATTATTTATTGTGTTAAAGGTGACATTTTTAAAATGCTAACAATTTATATACAATTATACCTTATGGCCGGAGAAGACAGTGGCAACCCACTCCAGTACTCTTGCCTGGAAAATCCCATGGACAGAGGAGCCTGGTAGGCTGCAGTCCGTGGGGTCGCAAAGAGTCGGACACGACTGAAGCGACTTAGCAGCAGCAACAGCAGCGTACTTTATGGCAGTTTTAATTGTCAAGTATTTATTCCTTTTAAATCAGAATACCAGATGCCTATGAGCCACACATACATTTAGAATTACAAAGAGGTTGAATAATTTAAGATTTAATTAATCATTTGTGTGACATTTCTTTTTTTGTAACAAGTTTCTTTAATGACTTTATTAATATATACCCATTTCATTCTATGAAATCTTTTGCTTGTAGTTTATTTGGCAACTCAGGGAGTCAATCCCAAGGAACATCCAGTAAAGCAGGAATTGGTAAGATTGCCGTGGATTGATTTCTTTTATTGCATGTGTATGTCTGTTGTAGTGTTCTTGCAGTTCCAATTAGAGTACCTTTATCACGCTAATTGTGGAGAACAAAATTATTTAGGGTTGAATTATGAAAGTGACCCAGATTTCATTGTGTCTTTAGTTTCTCTTTCTCTCACCTTTGTCAGAGAATGGTGTTCCATATATTATATATATCTCTGGATGGGAAAATGTTACGATTCTAGTAATTATTTATAACTTCTATATTATTTTTCCTATAAATTCTTGAAATCCTGTTCATCTCTACAACTGCCTTTAAAAAAAAAAACTCTTACACAATTCTTAAAAGTATATTCTAGTTGATTTACTAGCAAAGACGGGAAAGTTTCTCCTCCACCTTTTCAATTCTTCCATTAATTCATTTTCTCAGCAGTAAAGAATCCAGTTCAGCAACAAAGCTAAAAGCTTTTTTGGCACCAGTTGTATGTGTACTGTCCAGTAATTCTGCATTAGTGACATATTTACAACCTGTAATAAATCTTCTAGGTTTGTCTTTGTATTCCATTTAGATGTATAAGTACAGTATATAAGGTCTGGTATCTTGGAGTTTTTGCTGACTTCAAAAATTAATCAAATCATTCAATTTGAAAGAAAAAATTTAGAAATCAAACTTAAGGTTACCTTCTTGACTTGGCTTTATGAATAAGAATGTTAATAAATTTATTCTTTGTGTTTATAAAATATAAGGTAAATATATATGTGAAATACACTTGACACTGTATTATTGTTCTAAAGTCTTAAGGTGGTTGATATGTATGTATTTTATAACTTAGTAAAGTACTTGGTCATTTACTTTAAAAAAATGAGTAAAGCCAGATATGTTGTCTTCAATTTTTAAATGTACAGACTGAGACCTTTTCTTCTTTTAAATTTCTTGGAGGAAAAGTAAAAAATAAATATTTTTTAAAATACAGAAATTGTGAAAAATACTTAGAGCAAAATATATAAAGCAGTATGGTCTATAGATTTTGATTTGACAAATGAGATTGGCCTTAAATCTTAGGAAGAATGCACTGTATCATCTGTGTTCAACTTTCTAATGTAGCCTTTACGTTTATAAAATTCCTCTTTTTTCTCTTAAAAACAAAGTTATTTGGAGTAGTTTAGTACTTGATTCTATCATCTGTCTTCTTTTCTCCTTAGAATCCACTTTATGCAGGAGTGCATTCATATTTTGGACAAGGATGGACAAATTAACAGCATCCATAAACCTGTTCCCCTCTTCTGACTTTGTGACAGATGTCACTAACTGATCACAGAGTTAGGGTGTGAGAGGAAGCCTATTTGCTGTCTATATCATGAATGGGGAAAGGCAATGAAAATAGTCAATTCATTCATTCAAGAAATGTCTGAGTGCCCACTAGAAGCCAGGCTTTATTTCCAAGCGAGATAGTTCCTCAGGGAATAAAGCCACTAAAATATGCCTGCCTTTGTGGCAGGTGCCACACTATCTAGTGGTGGGAAACAAGCAACACATAATACATATGTGTGAATACATAGTATGTTAGAAAGTTATATTGTGGGATAAAGAAGCAGCACAGGGTAAGAGGCATTGGAGTACTTGAGTAGGATTGCCATTTTCAGTCGTGACTATTGAACTATTAGCAAGGTGAACATTTGATGGGATTGGAAGGAAGAGAGGGTGTAGTTTTGTGAGGGATGATCAATTTGGGGAGGGCTGGGCTGGGTGTGTGAGTGAGGACTTTAACTCATGAGAGGGTTTTGAGTAGAGTTGTTTTTTAAACTTAAAAAATCCTAAGGTTCTGCATTTTTATGTGTATGTTTATAAAACTGTTTTGATAATTTAATGAAACTTGCTTTTAAGTGGTGATCAATCATTTACTATTTTGTGGCTCTCACACCTTTGTTTCTCTAATTGAAGTAGAGAAATAAGCCTTTATTCTGATTAATGGCCTCAGAAGATTCAAAGTGGTACAGAAACCTAGTATATTTCTCACTGTGTAAAGTCTGATAAGAGCTGTAGATTTCATTAGAAAATATCATGTGCTTATCAGTCAGAACTATGACATTGGCTAAAAAGATCTTGTATTTTCATCCTACTTAGTTTAATTGCAACACTAGAAGATAACACACACAAAAAATAGTTAAAATGCTGCCTTAGCTGTTTCCTGTTTCACATAATTTCTGGAGAATTTAGTTTGTATATTGTAAGCCTGTGGAAGTTCTATTTTAGATTATAGACTTCAGATACAAGATAGTTAGTATATGGATTTAGGTAAATTAAAAAATTTAGTGTAACCACATATAAACATTTCAATGTTTCTCTCTCTATAGTGTCTAGGTTTTCCTCTTTTGAAACACTCAGAACACTTCTGAAATGACTTTCTAATGTCTGTGTTTCCCCTAGACTGAGACTCCAGGAGAACGTGGAGTATGTTTATCCTGTTCACTTTGCACTTAACTAGCACCACTTAATAGGCAATAAATACATAGTTGTTGAATTTAACTGAGGCGTAGTATAATACAGCTTAGTGGTGGTGAACAGTTTGGTAAATCTATTGCCTTTTTTTCTTATTTTTAAGGAGAGAATCAGAGTGTACATGAACAGAGTCAAGGAAATAACAGACAAGAAAAAGGCTGGCAAGCTGGACAGGGGTGCGGCTTCAAGATTTGTAAAAAATGCCCTCTGGGAACCAAAACCTAAAAATGCATCCAAAGTTGCCAATAAAGGAAAAAGTAAAAATTAACCTTTCAGTTTTGATGTACACATATTTTAAAAGTACATAATTTTTATTGTTTTCCACAAAATGGATGATGATTATGTGGCACTGTAAGGTTTAAATGTATTCCTTATTGAATTCATGTATAAAACTTGCATTTGAAATTCATAATGGTAAAAACTTTTCCCCCCAGGAAGATTGTTATCTTTGTTGGTTTTCCTATAGAACACTATGAGGTTTTTAACATTGTAGTGTGTATATATATATGTTAATGTTTTATTTTGTATGGGAGTATAGCTGATTAATAACATGATCGTTTCAGATGGACAGGGAAGGGACTCAGCCCTCCATATACATGAATCGATTCTCCCCCAAACTCCTCTCCCATCCAGGGTGCCACATAACATTGAACGGAGTTCCATTTGCTCTATAGTAGGTCCTTGTTGATTATGCATTTTACGTTTATGCATACATTTACAGCAGTGTATACATGTAATCCCAAGCAACATTGTAGTATATATTATATGTATATTTTACTGTCTCTTGACCAGACTCTTATTTGCTTAGGTCAGTCTTTCAAGTGCCATTTTATAAGCAACTATTAAGTTTAAGTTAAATGTTCCTCGTAAACATTTGTCTATTTCGATGAATAATGATTTTATGACATATGCTGAAGTTATAAATACATCTGTTCTCACTATATGATATTAAGAAAGAGTGAAATGACTTAAATGTCCATTTTTTCTCTGTAGTTATTTCATTATGCTTTCATGATTTTGGGAATTACTGCTTTCTGTGGTATTTGAAGTATGAAATTAAGACTTTAAGGTTATTCTTTAATTCTTGGCACTTTGCCACTATGTCCCATTTAAAGTAAAATACATTCTCATTAACTTTAGATGGGAAATGAGGTTGTATATTGATGGCTGAATTTTGACATAATAGCTATACCCTATCAAAGCTATTAATGTATGGCTGACCTGTTTTTAATTTTTCTCTTTTGAGTAAATGTTTCCTTGAAATTAGGAAGATTGGTTTTAGAAGTCCTTAGAAGTGGAGGAATTCATGAGTTTTTGTTCTTTGTGCATAGTGCCGGTAGTTAACTTGGCCTCAATTTTTTCAGATTTCTTTTAATATTTATGAGGGTATAACAAGTATGTACAAGTATTTTGGAACAACTTTGTATGTTATATAATGCCACTTAATCAGAGGAGAAATCTGAAGGAGAGTACATTGTATTTATATTCTGATTTGTTTTTCTATAATATTTGTTACTGAGAATTCTAAATATTAAAACTTTTTAAATGTCTAAGCCCAAGAATTTTAATTATATACCTTTAATGCTTTCAGTCTTTGAATTCACATCATTATGTATAGGAATGCCAAATACAGTAAAGTACTTGTACTTTAATTTTTGAAAAAGAAGTTGTTAAAATTTTCTGTGTGATTAATTCCCCATAAGTAACCTTGAATAAATGGGTTTCTTGATTTATGATAGCAGATATTGGAAATGGTCTTAAAATATAATGGATTTTGTAAAGCATGTTGAACTCTTTCCATGACACATGAAGAGGAAATTACTGATAAATGCAGAAAGTCTTCTGGCTCAGATGTCAGGCAATTTTTGAAGTAGAATAACATTTATAGTTATTTCACTCCTTGTTTTACTCTTCTAAATTCCAATTTTTTTTTAAAGTAACTTCATGAGAGAAGTAAATGTTATTAATATCAAGTGTAGTGGCTTTGTTATTTATTGCAAAGAAGGTTATGACTTGCATTTCTGTATGTTTTTTCACTTCATCAAGAAAAAAAGGTTGAATGAAAAATGTCACAGAGTTGGAGAAAATCATTGGCCAAGTTACTGGGTTGTGAAAGTCCAGCTCTTCATTCTCTTATTTTTTTTAAAACTATTTTATGTTAGTTGGTTGGTTAACAACAGTTGGTTAACAGTATTGTGATAGTTTCAGGTCTGCTTTTTATTCTCTTAAACTGGAAATTCTTTAGTGAATAATTCTTTTAAGTGTTTATCAGAAGTAAAAAAAAGCAGTTTGATTGTGTTCCATTTTATTAGGTATGATTTTAAATACTATTGCTTAGCACATAGTAAAGAGCTGAATAATAGTAAGTGCACTGGGTTGCTTATTTTCTGTTTATTCGTTTCACAGATATCACACCTAATGACATTTACATTGTTAAATACTGTGTTAGGTTCCAGATAAGACTACTTCGGCCTTTATTCTATTTTAAGAAAGTATTATAGAAAAACTAATCTTTCATTAAGTTCAGTTTTTCAGAGTTACTGGAAAGTTTATGACAAGTTGTGCTCATTAAACTAGTCAGAATCATAAAGGGTGATGGGTTGATCTATTTGACCATGAAACAGTTATTGTTAACATAGTTTGTTTCAAATGACAGTCTGCTGTAAGTTTAGATGTTAATTACATCTTATATTAATCTCTCTGGGAATTAACAAGGTGGAGAGGTTATAGCTATAGATATTTTTTAGATTAGAATTATGGACTATTAATCTAATACTAAATAATGAGATTTGGTCTTTTAATATATTAAGTACAATTTTCTTCTTGTTCATGATTGCAAGATGGGAAGTAATTTTCGTAAAGTAGAATATGTTAAGAGGAATATTGAAGCTTGAATTATGGTTTACATTCCTGGAATTTAAGGTTATGTCAACTTGATTGGTTTTTAAGATACCCTGCAGATTAAAAAATTGTTCTACTTGGCAATTAGAAATGGATTAGTGTTACTTCTAAATAAAACTTTAAAAATTGACTAGAGGTGTAGGAAGTACTTAAAAATGGACAGTGTATTGAATATAGATACTTTTTCTCAGATATAGGTTATTGGAGAAAAAGCTGTTTTAGGTAGCAGTTTATGATATGGTTAGACCATACTTTTACGCATTTAAATTATCAGAAATTCTGGCCTTAGTGAGTAACATTAACTGAGGAAGGTTTGAATAGTGATTCTGAACTAAGTTTGGTAGATAAAGGAGAAAAAGAGATGCCAGAAAAAGAGGCACTGGCATCTCTTTTTCTCACTTCATAGCATAGTTAGTAAACTTGCTCTGATAAAGTCAAAGGTTCTTTAAGCTGAATAGTAACCTATTTTATATAAATGTGATCTGAATGTACTTAACTAAGAAAAACATTTCCTTTTCCCTATATCCTGGTCTAAAACTCATCAGTTTTGGAAATACAAACCATATTTTGTTGATTTTTGTATATTAGCATTTTATAGTTGTCATTAACAATTACATTGGGGGTAAAGTATACAGGGTTTTATTATATTCTGTTGATTTGTTTTATTTGATTAATTTGCTATTATGTTGCTTGTGAGTAGAATTTCAAGAAAATGCTTTGAATGATTTTGGTTTGCAGATTCATTATCCTTTCAGAGAGCAGCCACCCTCTGACTTGACATGCCCTTTTCAAGTGTTTATTTTATGGTATAATTTCAATATAACCAGAAAGATTAGTTAAAGCTGTCCAGGAAAGGGAGTAGCTATAGTGATATCTATTGGCAATTGAGGCTTAATCTTAACTCTGTTACCTCCTACCGCCCCCCTCCCCCGCTTAGGCCAGAAAGCAAAACCAGCCTAGCTCTTTATTACTCATCTGTTACAAAAGGTTGAGAAAAGATGCCAATTCTCCCCCCGACCCCCCACCCCTGATAAACCTTGAAGTGTGGCAAATGTGTCATGGCAGAATAATTGCAGGCAAGATGTCAGTTTTGTAAAGTGATATATTTCAGATAGTACACAAAATTTGATGGCAGGAAAAATAAGCTTTCATAAATGAAACATTTAAGAGACTCTCTCTATTATTTGCTTTCAGTTTAGTATTGCCTTTAAGGTGTGCCATTTCAGTTTGGCAGCTACAATAAATGACTGAAGGAAATTGAAGATGATAATTCAGCATTTCAAGATGCTCCTGCTGAAGTAGACCTATCCAGGGCTTGAATTTAAAGTTTATAGTAATATAGTATTTTAAAGCCAACTACCCAGGAAATTCATGGTGATAGGATTTGAATGAGATGATTAGGAGAAATAGAAAAGAATTCCTTCACTTGTTATTAGGTGGGTATTAGCTATTGAGAGGCTGTGTTGAAAAATGTAATTGTAAAAAGGATAGAGGCTTTTTATATGCAATTTACTATGGAATATAATTCATCGTGGACCTTGTCCAAAGATGTTTGGTTATTAAAATAACAAAAAGAATGATTATAACAAGGAATCACTTCTGAATTAGTGCTATAGCGTTTTGTTGCCTATAGACCATGTTGTGTTGTATTTGGCTGATACTGTTTTTTTTTATATACTGTTTCATTTAGTGACTGTTGCTTTCTCTAATAACACATTCCTTAACTTATTTAAATTGAAATTATTTACCACACCTTTTCTTGTCCTTCTTTATTATTTTTCCCTTGAGAAGGTAATCATTATTAAAAGTATATAGAGACATTTGGGTTGCATGTTTCTTTTTCAGATTCGTGTTTTAGTTTTTTTCGAGTATAAAACCAGGAGTAGAATTGCTGGGTCATATGGTAGTTCCATTTTTAAGTTTTTCAGTGTCTACAGCAGCATTATTTACAATTGCCAAGGTATGGGAGGAACCTAAGTGTCTAACAGATAAGTGGATAAAGATGTGGTGTGTATATATATATACACACACACACACGCCCACACACAATGGAATACTACTCAGCCATAAAAAGAATGGAATTTTGCCATTTGCAGCAACATGACTGGATTTAGAGGGTATTATGCTAAGTGAGATAGGGAAAGACAAATACTGTATGATGTTACTTACATGTGGAATCTAAAAAATACAATAAACTAGTGAGTTAAAAAAGACAGAGAACAAATCAGTGGTTGACAGTGGGTAGAGGGAAGGGAGAAGGGCATTATAGGATAGGGGAAAGGATGTATAGTTGTTGCTGGGTTTATGGGTTTTGACACTTGTGAGTTTCAGCATTTATGATTTTGACTATTGGTAAATGACTTTAGATGTCCATGGAGTGTATAGCATTTTGCAATTATGCCGGCATAATCTTAATTCTTGCTAACTTCCATACAGGAAGGCCTTTTTCAGTTAATGATTGAGCCTAGCTAACCTCTTATCATCTGAAGTTGTTTTTCCTCACTTGCAGTCACGTTCATTTATTCACTCATTCGGTCAGCAGATATATTGAACTCCTCACGTGCGCCAAATTCTGTTACAGGCATGGGAAGTTCAGCAGTTATCCCAGCAATATTTTGCGACCCCATGGACTATCTGTTCTGCAGCCCACCAGGCTCCTTGGTCCATGGAATTCCCCAGGCAAGAATACTGAAGTGGGTTGCCGTGCCCTCCTCCAGGGGATCTTCCCAACCCAGGGATCAAACCCAGGTCTCCTGCATTGCTGGCAGATTCTTTACTGTCTGTGCTACCAGGGAAGCCAAGAATACTGGAGTGGGTAGTCTATCCCTTCTCCAGGGGATCTTCCCAACCCAGGAATTGAACCAGGGTCTCCTACATTGCAGGTGGATTCTGTATCAGCTGAGCTACCAGGAAAGGTAGGAGATATCAAACTTTATATGGAAAATGGCCACTCTGGCTTGACTTGTGTTCCCACAAAATGAGTATGTGGGGGTCCTGGCTCTTAATACCTTATAACCCAGAAATAGGGTTGTTGTGGGTGTAGTTCATGAAGAGCAGATAATAGAGTGAGCCCTAATCCAATGTGGTGAATGTAGACTCACACCTGGCAAAAACACCATGTGAAGAAGAAGGCAGAGATAAGGGTGTTGCTTCTATAAGCCAAGGAACACCAAAGGTTGGCTGCAGGGCACCAGAAGCAAAGTGAGAGGCATGGAATAGATTCACAGCTCTCAGAGGGAACCAGTCTTGCCAAAAGTGATGTTGGACTTTTATTAGCTTCCAGAATTGTGAGGCAAATATATTTATTTGTTTTGTAAGCCACCCAGTTTCAGCTCTAGCAAACAAATGGCCACTTCAGTCGCTCAGTCGTGTCCGACTCTTCGCGACCCCATGAATCGCAGCACGCCACTAGATGAAATAAATTTAAAAGGTTGAAGGAGTGGGATGGAGTGGGAGGTGGGAGGAAGGTTCAAGAGGGAGGGGACATGTGTACCTGTGGCTGATTCATGTTGATGTATGGCAGAAACCAACATAATATTGGAAAGCAATTATCCTCCAATTAAATTTTAAAAAATAACTTGGATGTGAAAGTATGTGTAAGAACTTCATGATACAAGATGAAAATGTAATTCTTAAGAAAAACAGGAAACTGTAGACTTATCTAGGACTGTTTTTGAATATGAACAAAGATCTCAAAATTTAGAACTTGAAATTTCAAGGGTCTGTTATACTCTTTCTAAAGCCAAAATGTTCAGATCTGTAGCAGACATTGTTAGTTTTGATGGAGTATACCTTTTTTTTTAGCCACACCGCAGGGCATGTGAGATCTTAGTTCCCAGACCAGGGATCAAGCCCACACCCTCTGCACTGGAAGGGTGGAGTCTTGACCACCGGACCACTAGGGAAGCCCCTTGAGTGTAGCATTTTTAAACTTTATCTTGGTTTGAAGAAAGTTGTTTCCCTGCAGGAAAGAAAGCCCTGTCAGGTTTCCACGGAGGAGAGATTTTCACGAAGACTGTTATCATGTGCCATGTGGTCTTTCCCTAATATAACACAGCAGTCAAGTTCAAATAATGAAAATAAATACGTAAAACATCTTACACAAGTTGTATGTAATTTATGCTCATCCAAGAGTACAAGCCACTTAAAAAATCGCTTATTGAACATCTGGATACAGACTTTTTCAAAGCCCTAAAACATTTTTTTTCCCCACCTGCAAATTCTTAACTCTATAGTGTACCGTTCATTTTTTTGTTGTTGTTTTCTTTAAAGTTAGGTATTAGAGAATTCAGAAATGGGTTTTTACTGTTAAAGATTTGGGACCAATTAAAAAAAATTGTAAATGTTGCTTACTGGTTTTCAGCTTTAACAATCAACCAATAGATTAAACAGAAGACAAGAATATAGAGGAAGACAACCTTGATGATGTAAAAGTGAGGTGTGGTAGACTAAAGCAGGTTATAAATGGCCAGAAACCAGATGCCGCACAGTGCTGATGGGTAAATGTGCTTTTAAATAAGTTGTAAAGGTAATAACTATATTTTTTCTTTCTTTTTCTAAAGTTGAAGTACAGTTGATTTACAATATTATGTTAGTTTCTGGTGTACATGCAAAGTGATACACATGCATATATATGTATATATATATATGTATGTATGTATTCATTCTCTTTAATTCTTCTGTCAAAATTTGGAAGGAGTAAGGTCAGGGGAGTAGTATAAACTAAATTCTTGTTTTTAGGATGGTGAGTCAATAGATGAGGGCCAGGAAATTGGTGATGTAGGTGTGTGTGGTGAAGGTAATCTGCAGAATTAAAGACCAGTTACTTAAAAGATATAGTCCCTCGTATGAACAGAAGTAAAGTGAGAGCAAAGATTTTTCTTTTCTGTTTTGTTGTGTACATGATTTATTTGGTAAAAAGAAACAAGAAAAAAAGTTATGCCGATCAACATTTGCTCAAAGAAACAGCATGAGAATCAGATAATCTAGTAAGTGCTAGTTATTCAGCTTGTACAAGTAAATATGCAAAAAGTAAATAAGCCAATAAGTAAAATTCTTCCGTCACAAGGAAGTAGCATCAGCATGCTGGAGTGTTATAGCAGATATTTCATTGTCTTTAAAAAAAATTGCATATATAAAAATGTCTACTGGCATTTAATAATTTTCCTACATGTGGGCCCATTTATTTTTAATTGCAATGTTAGACAAATTACATTCAGATATAGTCAGAAAAATGAGAATTCTTATTTGAAAGGGGCTCATTTTCTAGCCTGTTTTTATATTCTTTTGAAACTTCTATGTTTATTTATGATAAGGTTATGTACCACAAAAATATGGTTATATGTAAGTGATAGTGTGTGATCTTTGCTTGACTGTCTTAATAATGCTGACTTGGAAAAGGGAGCTTATTGCACCTATTTTTGTAAAGGGAGGTCAGCTTGTAGGAAACATGCTTATAAGTTTTTAAAGACCTGTTTTCTCACTGCAGTCTAACTGGATTTTAATTGAAATTAATTGTTCAGTATCAGAAGTTATACATGTTGGAAGTGTAGCAAGATATAAGACCTGTTTTAGAATTTGTTCTAAACACAGTTTAAAGGAAGCCTTAAGGAATTGCAATTGCTAGATTTTTATCTATCACTTTTTAGATTTGTAAAGACAGTAAAAAAGACCAACATAATAGTGTTTCCTTAATTATTGATGACATAAATTTTAATTTGAGCATGAGTTATTATTTGAGCTACATGACTGTAGCCTCCAGGCTGCTTTGTCCATGGGATTTTCCAGGCAAGAATTCTGGAGCAGGTTGCCATTTCCTTCTTCAGGGGATTTTCCCAGTCAGGGCGTCAAACCCACATCTCCTGCATCTGGTGCATCTTTACCACTGAGCCACCTGGGAATTCCCACATTATATATACTTAGCTATATTATACTGAAATACATAATATTGGAAATATTCGTGATTAAATTTCATTCACCTACTTAGGTAGGCATTTAAAGTAGCTTAAAATAATTTAAATATATAACATTGAAAAGAAATGTTAAAAGCAGCTTTTGGGAATAGTGTTAATGTGTGTTTTAATCCTTTAAAGGAAGTACTATTTTCAGCTTAATAGATATCTTCTTAGACTGTGACTTGTTGGGCTTAGTTCTTACGTGCTGCCTTGAAATTTACAGAAACATTTGAAATAATCATCTTAAGGCAAATAGATGGGGAAAGAATGAAAATAGAGACTATTTTTTTGGGCTCCAAAATCACTGCAGATGGTGACTGGAGCCATGGAATTAAGAAACGCTTGCTTCCTGGAAGAAAAGTTATGACCAACCTAGACAGCATATTAAAAAGCAGAGACATTACTTTGCCAGCAAAGTTCCATCTAGTCAAAGCTATGGTTTTTCCAGTGGTCATGTATGGATGTGACAGTTGGACTATAAAGAAAGCTAAGTGCCAAAGGATTGATGCTTTTGAACTGTGGTGTTGGAGAAGACTCTTGAGAGTCCCTTGGACTGCAAGGAGATCCAACCAGTCCATCCTAAAGGAAATCAGTCCTGAATATTCATTGGAAGGACTGATGCTGAGGCTGAAACTCCAATACTTTGGCCACCTGATGGAAGAACTGACTCGTTGGAAAAGACCTTGATGCTGGGAAAGACTGAAGGCGGGAGGAGAAGGGGACGACAGGATGAGATGGTTGGATGGCATCACCGACTCAATGGACATGAGTTTGAGTAGGCTCCAGGAGTTGGTGATGGACAGGGAGGCCTGGTGTGCTGCAGTTCATGGGGTCACAAAGAGTCGGACACGACTGAGCGACTGAACTGGCTGTCAGACTGAAGCTATGATTATATGAGATGTGCCTGTTGCTTTGTACTCTCCTTTCCTCTTATTCGTAATTTTAATAGATTAATTAATGCACTTTAATGTTTAGAGTAGCTTTAGGTTCAAAAAGTTTCCGTATACCTCCTTTCCCCTCCCCTCCCCCAGCCTCCTGACTAAGGACATCTACCACCAGAGTGGTACATTTGTTACACTGGATGAACTGACATCATTATCACCCAGGGTTCGTAGTTAACATTAGAGTTCACTCTGAGTGCTCTGCATTCTTTGGGTTTGGGTAAATATGTAATGACATGTATCCATCATAATAGTATTGTATAAAATAGTTTTAACTGCTCTGAAAATCTCTGTGTTCCACCCATTCATCTGTTCCTCCCCCGAGCGTCTGGCAACCACTGATCTTTTTACCGTCTTAAGAGTTTTGCTTTTTCCAGAATGTCTTATTGTTAGAATCATGCAGCATGTAACCTTTTCAGCTTGGCTTCCTTCACTTAGTAATATGCATTTTAATTCATCCATGTCTTTTCAAGGCTTGAGGCTCACTTCTTTTTTTGTGCCAAATAATATTCCATTTCCTGAATGTCCCAGTTTATTTATCCAGTCATCTACTGAAGGACATCTTGGTTGCTTTCAAGTTTTGGTAGTCATGAATCAAGCTGGCATAGCCATCCAAGTGCTGATTTTTGTGTGAACACACATTTTCAATTCCTGTCCAGAGTGTATGATTGCAGTAAATTAAGTATATTACTTACTGCAGTAAGATAGTAAAAAGTATCTTCAGTTTTGTAAGAAACTGCCAAACTTTTCCAAAGTGGATGTACCGTTGTATTCTCACTAGCAATGAATAAGAAGAATTCCTGTTTTTTTCACATCTTTGGCTGCATCTGGTGATGGTGTAATTTATTTTTGAAGTTTTTATTTGTAGATTCTGCTGTACATTTTTGTAGAGGTCCGATGCAACAGTATTTGAATAATCAAAGGAAATGTAAAAAATCTTGGATTTTTTTAATGATAAAATTGACATGTACCTAGGGTCTGCTTCCTGAGAAGCTGGCAACTAGAACATTTCATTCTGAGTAAGACTTGGGCTTTCATTTCAAATGCATCTTAAAATTCCTTGAATTTCCTAACTCATTGGAAGATATCTTCAATATATTCAAATTTCTATGAGGCAAAGCATTAGAATTCTCTTTCCCAAATATATATTTTTGTCAAAGAGAAATAAGATATATACGTGTTGATATGTGGGTTGGAAAGCACAATTTATTAGGGCTTTGTTTTTAATGTTGTGCTTTCTAGTTGCTTTAAATATTTTTGCCTTTTATCAAGACAAAGTAGAATAACTGATATCGTGAAATTCCCACTGGATTGACATTTTCACTGCTGGAATCTGGGTCTATGTTTACTCTTTTTATACTCCTGTCCATAATTAAAGCAGAGTATTCTACTTAAAAATGATTTACAAATGAATAGAAAGATTCTCCAATCATCCCTTCCTCTCTGAATATTGATTGTTCTATGAGTGTGTATATTGAGGTCATGCCTGGTCCTTGTCTGAGGGTCTGGGCATTTATGGCAGCTAACCTCAGGTCCTGGCTGCCAGTGGGCCAGACCTGTGTTATCTCATCTGTGATCTATACAAGCCAACTTGAAGTGGGTATTTATGTCTAAGAGCACACAATTAGTGAGGCTTGGATGTGAGTTCACTCTGGAGACTACACGTCTAGCACTCTCTCTACCCCCTCTTACAATCTTAGTCCCCCCACCGCAGGGTGGAACTGTGCCCTCTACAGTGGAAGTGCTGAGTCTTAACCATTGGACTGCCAGGGAAATCCCTACAATAAGCATTTTAATGAAACAGATTAAACGTGTAGTTGGTTAGGCTAAACAGGTGCTGAATAAATTCCAGTTTGGAGTCTAGGAAGAGTGAAGCACCGAGTTCCCACTCTTGCTTGAATTTGTAATCTAGGGGAGGTTTTTTTAATGCAAAATAAAGGGACCCTTGTTCATGTAACTGCCTGCTTCAACATTTATTCCTTTTCAGAATTTGCATTTTCCTGCTTTGGATTTTCTTGAAGATATGTTTGTCTCTTTCAATTTGTCATCCTTGCACTTGCTGATCAGAGCCACGGGGTGGCAGCAAAAGAACACAGAAGGGCTGTTTCGCTTTTGCAGTCACAAAAGTGAACAGATAGCTATTCTTTGGCTTTCACGGGTGATGAGAAAATAAAGTGATTAAAACTTGACACGTAACTAAGGCAGATGAGACTCCAACACGTCTCATCACTGAAGGTATGTTACTGTAATAACATAAAAGATTAAATTTATGCTTTATTATTACCAAAACCAGATTGTAAAGTTCTTTTCCAGTTTCTTTTAGTCACAAACATATCTTTCAAAATTTCTATGCCATTACTTTTGTATTTATAAAAGTGAAGGGTAAGAGTGAAACTAGATATTAATAAAAACTTGTTTAGCAAGAAACTTGTGAACAGAGAATGTCAAGGAACAATGGAAAGGGGTCATTTTCTTGATAGCCTGTTTTAAAGATCATTCTTGGAAAGACATTCATTGAGTTTGGGGGTCTTGTTGGTGGACAAGAATTTGTTTTCCTTTTTCTTTTAAAAAATTGCTAACCAAGAATATACAGTAATGAGTCTCTTTGAAGATTTCATTCCATATCTATAAAACTATAGAGGCTTTAGTTCTCAGTTGAATATACCTTATAAATGATAGATAGCTCCAACTGAAAATGTGAAATGAGGTTGAGGCAATGACAAGGTAACAAACACTTGTTTTATTATATGATTTTGTACACATGCATGAGATTTGCTTAGGTAGAAATATAGCTGTCCCTTTTTACCAAACGTTTTTCAACATAGTACTTTAAAAGAATTTTTAAATTTTTAGACAGAAATATATTTTCCACCTATCTGAGAGCTTCAGTAAGTTGCATTAAAATATTAAGCGCAGAATGGAAAGATTACTTTTGTCCAGAAAGCTGAGTATCCAGTGAAGCCAGGGTATTCTGGGGCTTGTTCTCAGAGGATCATGGAAGATCAGATTATATGTTTCTTCCCCTGTTGAACTTGGGACCTTCCAGTTGTGCTTGGAACCTGAACCCTTCTTGATTTTATTTCTTATTGGCACATTATCATTGCCTTTTGATGTATGTATGATATGGATCAAGTTGAACCTTATGTTACTTAGCTGTTAGTGGAAATGAAGTTTTGGAAGAATGGGAAAGTTTTCCCTCCATAATGAGTTTTATTGCCACCAGATTCTCAATGCCACCTTTTCTTCACAGTATTCAAATAAGAGGTTCCAGCAGTATTTACAGGTACTGAGATCTGAAACCCCAACCTGAAACTATAGCTGATAATCTAACCAGATCTAGAATCTGGCTGTCAGTGTCTGCTGTAAACTGAGACCAAGGAGAGAGAAAAAATTCTTATTCTCACCATTCCCTCCTTTTGGAGCTATTCTGTGTGTGTGTGTGTGGCAGGGTAAGGGGCAGCACTGAAGCATGTGTATTATCTTGATGCAAGACAGGTTTGTACAAGATGTATTTAGTTTCTTTAGAAACTATGTAGACTCACTACATTGAAAGAGTCTTGGTTGCTCTATTTGGGGGTCGAGGATTTTGTAAATTCTCTTGGAAAATTTCTAGGAAAAAATGTTCTACATACTTCTTCAGTAACAGTCACCTATACAGCTCCCCTGTGTCTATCTTTGGCCATGTGATTTTCATTTATTTGTATTGGCTATCAAGATATTAAAGGAAATTATACATGTAAAGACTAGTGGTAAAGAATCCACTTCCCAGTGCAGGAGACACAAGAGATGTGAGTTCCGTTCCTGGGTTAGGAAGATCCCCTGGAGTAGGAAATGGCAACCCACTCCAGTATTCTTGCCTGGAGAATTCCATGGATAGAGGAGCCTGGTGGGCTACAGTCCATGAAACTGCAGAGTCAGACATGACTGAGTGACTGAACAACAACAAATAAATATAATGAAACAAAGTTTGTAAACAAAGGTAAAACTAAAGATCAAGCGAAATATAATTTGTAGCTGTCATTAAAACCATAGGAACCTAGTTTTCAAATTTGAGCATTTATTCTACTCAACTTACTTTTATGGCTATTTTAAATTTCATGGAATTGCTTATCTGGCCTTAAACCACTGGTTCTTAAAATGTATCTTGGGGTAAATATCTCAGTAGAGTATTTCTGGGTATAAATCATAGAACTTCATAAAAACATTACAACAGCTTTGATTTTCTTAATTTCATCAATGACTGCTAGCTTTGAGATAAGTCACCAAAATTTTGCCTACATTTCTCCATCTATAAGGTGGGCACAACCATGCCCATTTTTCCCCATCAAGTATAAAAATTCAAATAAAAAGGAGTAGGGGTTTTGGAATAAAAGGCTATTTAAAATGCTATGTTGATGGTATTAAAATGAATATGACTTACATTAACACTGGACAGATTTAATGGAAAGTTTGTTTGTCTTTTATTTTCTTTGTCCCAAATAAAGTTTCTAAGGTAACAGTTGAAGAGTTCCTATTGGGATGTTAGTGTTCTCAGACCTCCACATGTATGAGTCTTTGCCTAAAAACGTGGCCCTGAAGTCTTTGACACTGTGTATAGCTAAGGTTTTCCTAGATTGTTTAAAATCATAGGTTGATCCCTGAAGGAGTCAAGCAGCGAACACTTTCTAGCAAAGGAAAAGATACTATATTATATGAGAAAGTGTCAGCCCTTCTCTAATTTATTTGGAGAAAGAAGGCCACACCACAAAGAACAGATTCTCTTGCATTGGTCTTAAGTGGGAATTGTTCTCTTGACTTCAGAGCAGCATCTAGACCAGTGTTTCTGAGTTTGGGCTCCACATCACTCGGAGCTTAAAAAAAATCCTCAGGCCCAGGAAAAACAAATCAGGGGCACGGGGGCCCAGGCATTGATATTGTCTGAAGGTCCATGGGATATGTCATGACTATCCAAAGTTGAGAAGCACTGATCCAGAGACCGCAGCGGAGAGTAACAATTTTGTAAAAGGCTTAAAAAGAGAAGAAGGACTTCCCTAGTAGTTCAGAGGCTAAGAATCTGCCTGCCAATGCAGGGGACATGGGTTTGATCCCTGGTCTGGGAATACCCCACATGCTGTGGAGCAGCTAAGTGTGTGTATCACAGCGACTGAAGCCCGCGGACCTGGAGCCCGTGTTCCACAAGACAAGCTACCCCAAGGAGAAGCCCGTGGCTGTGAGGACGAGTCGCTCCCCGCTGGCCGCAACTAGAGAAGGCCCCGCCCCGCGCAGCAATGAAGTCTCGCAGCCATAAGCAAACAGCCTTCAACATCCATTACTTGTTCTTGCTTTGTTGTCTTGAGAACCTGTAACTTGAAGACAAACAAACAACATATAGCAAAGATGTGCTCAAAGTCAGAGAGCAAATCTTGTTAGCTAACCATGGGCCTTCCTGGGACAGTTCTAACTCAGCTGCACTACTGTGAGGGAAGGGGGTCATTCCTTGCAGCTTATCTACTCATTCTTCTGTTAAAACCAACTGAAAAATATACATGAAATTCATCTAAGCCATCTCAGATACTGCTGAAATTCTTAGATATTGACACAGAATGAAAGATTTTCCCCAACTGGAACATGAGCCATTTAAAAAGAAAGAAGAAAATAAATGTTACTACTTGAAACATTCAAATAAAGATATAAAATAATTTGTATATACACATAAATAAAAACACATGCAGGAGATATCCGGTGTGGGAACACAGCTCTTGCTTTCATCTTGTGGTATGAAGAAGATCCACCTGGAGGATAGACAGAGATTCCAGACCTGGGTTGGTCCCAGCTAGGACATTAAATGCTTTTTATTCTCACTCAACTTTAATTTCCTCACCTATTAAAGGGAGTGGCATTTGTGATTCTGGCAAGCCAGAGACTTTATCTGCTACTTCTATGATCCTAATTGACTTCTCAAATTAACCCAGTTATAGAGATATGAAGTCCCAGTTAGCTGGAGACGTGCTTTAGAGAAATTCCAACCACAGGTGATAATTTTTGCTGGGTGAGTAGAAAAGAATGTTGATGTCATTTACTATCAATTGCATTTGTCCCTTTTTATGAGTAAGATAATGCAGACGTCGGATTGAATTTCAAGGCTGTCTTAGAAAGACACATTACACTGAGAACTGGGAGACAGTCTTTTCACTGATTATGTTACAGACACTAATGTTTCATATGACACATAAATCAGCAAAGGACATGAGCAAGAGTCTGACATATTTTTATAAGGAACCTAGCAATATACTTATGTGTTTGATACATAGTTAGTGCTCAACAAATATTTCTTAAATGGTGAATGAAAGATTGAAAGGCAATTTCTCAATCTCAAATGCTGATCTGAAGAGGTTCTAAAAATCAGTGGTTTTGAGTCATAATTTATACTTTTGATTTAAATTGAATTTTCTGAAATGGTTAAAATTTGAATAAAGTTGGAAAACTGGAGACAAGAATGACGGTCAATTAATTTGATAGTGCTTGGATTAACATACTTTTTCACTTTGAAAAATTGGTGACAGTTGAAGCAAGCTTTGAAATATCTTTAACTGTTTTTATCAAAACTGTAGTCTGAGTGAACAACTCTCAAGAAGCTTTTCTTGTGGGGCATACTCCTGTTAATAGTTATTGCTATGGTTACTCAACTATGATAAACTTTGTGTTTCTGAAGCACAGTTTTGTTAAGATGTTGAAGAAATTGGAGGTCAAATTAGTATTCTGATATAACCTATATCTTAAACTTGTACAGAGCTGTATGTCAAATATATCTCAATAAAATTGAAAGAAAAAGTATTCTCATATAGCCATTTGTTTAAGTTAATGCTTCTTAAAAGACATTAATTTGGTCAAATGAATATTTGGTTGTGTGTATGTGCTCAGTCCTTCATGCCCTACTCTCTGTGACTTCTATGGACTGTAGCCCACCAGGCTCCTCTGGGTTCCATGGGATTTTCCAGGCAAGAATAGTGGAGAGGGTTGTCATTTCCTTCTCCAGGAGGTCTTCCTGACCCAGGGATCAAACTCACGTCTCTTGTGTCTTCTACATTGGCAGGCAGATTCTTTACCACTGAGCTATCAGGGAAGCCCGAATATTTGATTACTTCAGATTAAATAATTATAAATAGATGAAATGCTTGAAAATAGAAACAGTTAGAAAGCTCCTTGTTTTCCTAGCTCCTCTTATAAGATTAAAAAGAAAGGATGAAATTAGGTGTAAATATCTTGTGCTTTTAGTAATGGTGGGCAGAGTTACTTAGACTCATACCCCGAGCCAATAAGCTAAGCTTGTGCCTCAAGATGTTAGAAGAAAATGTCAATTTTTATTTAGAGAAGGAGAAAAGGAAGAAATAATAAAGAGTAGAAATTGATGAAATAAGAAATAAATGTATAATGGGAAAATCAATGAAATAAAATTAATAAAGTCTTTAGCATTACAGACTAAGAAGAAATTAGATAAGATACAGACCACCAATGCTAGGAATGGAAAAGGGGATATTATCATAGATCATCTCAATTGATGCAGAATAAGCATTTGATGAAATTCAGTATCCATGCATGATAAAATCTCTGGTAAACTAAAAGTAGATAGAAACTTTCTCTGTCTGATAAAGGGTAACTGCAAAAGCCTAAGGCTGGCACCAGAATTCCCCTTTGAGTTTCAGAACAAGGTAAGAAAAAAATAAAAGGTATAAGGACTGAAAAATAAGACAAGTGCCTTTATTTGAAGATAGGATTATGTACATAGAAAATTTAAAAGAATCTATAAATATATTATTATAATTTATAAATCAGTTAAGAATACTAATTATCCAGGAATAAAAGCCAAAAACTTGACCCAACACCTCTGTTAATATACTGAATGTATACCTCCAAAATTTGTGTGTAAACCTTGACCCACAGTGTGGCTGTATTTGGAGATGGGGACTCTAAGGAAGTAACTGAGTTTAAATAAAGTCAAGGATGGGGCCCTGATCTGATAGGATTAGTGTCCTTATAGGAAGAGACATGAAAACTCTCTTGCTCTCTCTGCTCATTCTCAGAAGAAAGGCCATGTGAGGACAAATAGGCCATCCACAACCAAGGAAGTGACACTCACTAGGACCTGAATCAGTTGACACCTTGATCTTGGACTTTGAGCTCCAGAACTGTGGGAAAATAAATTTCTATTGTTAAGCCATCCAGCTTGTGGTATTTTGTTATGGCAGGCTACACGGAATAATAAACCTCACTACAGAAAACTATAAAAAATTACTGAGAGCCATTATGATGGACCTAAATAAATTGAATAAGGTAGCTGTTATTGGATTGGAAGATAACCATTCTCTTCCAAGTGGTCTACAAAAGTACTTCTCAAAGTTTACCATGTATCCAAATTACCAAGGGGATCTTATTCAATGTGGTTTCTGATTCAGGAGATCTGGTGTGTGCCTGAGATTCCCCATTTCTAACAAGCTGGTAGGTGATGCTGGTCTTTGAGCCACACGTTGGCTACTAAAGGTCTACAGATTCAGTGAAGTCCCACTAGTGCTCTAGCACCTCCTCCCTTCTCTCTTTCTGAAGTAATAATAAGCAGTGAGGTAGCTTTCACAATTCTCAACAAAAGGTCAGTTGTATATCCTCAAATTCCCCTCCTTTCCTGCAGTGGATTATTCTGAAGTAAAATTAGACATTGCATCATTTCATCAGTAAATACTTCAGTGGGAATCTTTTTAAAGTACAGTTATCACGTCTAAAAAAATTGACATTACTTTAAAAAAATCATCAAATATATAAAAAGATTTCAATTTTACCCTCTTGTTTTCTTATAATTATTTATTAAGAAAACTAACGTAGTTTCTCTTTTCCTTCATGATATAGTTTATATGTACCTTCATGTCCTCCCTTGCCCATAAAATGGTACTAGATCTAGATGAAGCTTGACGAGATTTGACTTTTTTCTTTTTCCAAGAATATTTCAGAGGCAGTAGTGTATACCTCCCAGAACATCTAAGAGAAGGCACATAACATATGTTTCTGTTTTTTATAACAGTAAGATTGATCAGCTTTTCACTTACTGGTTTTAACAGTCATTGGTGGCATCTGCCCACATCCGTTATTTCATAGGGGTTGCAAAGTGGTGATATTCCGGTTCTATCATTTCTTATTTATTAAGTGGAATTCTTCAAGAAGTGTTTTCCCTCACCATCTATTGTTGCTCTGAGGTATAGTTCATATAAGGAAGGCAGAATAAATACTTGATTCATTTCATTTGCCAGTTGATTCTCTGGAATTCTTAAAAGGTGACTAATTTTTTAAAAAAATGTCAATATCAACTCTGGATTTCCCACTTTTACAGTGTTTCAATTTTTTTTGTAGATATCATTTGTTTTTGGTATTTCATTTTTGCATCTCAGGTCAGTGGGAACCTTTTTCAGCTGTCTGCAGCATGCTTTTGATACAACCCCAGTGAGTCTGTAGCTTCAGCCCCATTCACTGCTTAGGATCGCTATTCTTTTCTGATCCAGAGAGATTTTTATCTGGTTTTTGAGCCCAAGTTTGTCTCTTTGTCTATATTTTATCATTGCTTTTTTTTTTGTTTTTAATGGAGTAGAGTGGTGAATCACTGTACCAGCTTGAGTGAGAACCCTGAAAACTTCTTGAAATGATCATCCATTTGTAAGATACCTTAAAGAAATAAGCTGAAATTCAGTGCATGATGACATGGAACAAAAGTTTTATGATTATGAGACATACACAGCGAGATGAAAAGTCCAAAAAGGGTCAGGCTGAAGATGTGTGGTCTTGACCACAGGTTGGAAGGAGGAACAGGATGTTAGAACTCCTAGCTGGCTGGGTACTTTTTCCACCAGGTCAGCCCTAGCAAAATGTTGATCATTCCTGTTCTAGAATGTAGAGTAGCCACTCTTAGCAAGTTATTTTGTCTTAAGCTTTAACTCAAAGGAATTCTTGCAAGTACTGTTTACCCATAGATTCTTGGCTACAAACCTGGTGTCAAGAATAAGTACAAGCAGGTAGAATGCCCTCCCAAAGAGCTGTGCTATGGGGTACATTTTTGTTGAGCTGGGCTTTTCCTCTACAAAGACACATTCAATATTTTAAGTTCTCAAGTTGATACTGTAGAAATAATCTGTTTGTGTTTTATTTCTGAAGAATCCTTTTATTTAATTTATATTAATTTTTGAGTAGTTCAAAAGGATGTGTGTTTCTAGTTAAAATGATTTATGCTATGCTGAATGAAACTGTCTGAAATATATTTATTAATTTAAAAGACAAATGTGTATGTGTATTTAAAGCATTGTTTTGGGTTTTAATGCTGTTATCCTTGTCTGGCATCACAAAAATCTCTGCCCTTTCTCCCTCCCAAAGGTTCATGATTAATTTTTTAAACTGGAGCTAAGTAGCAAAACAAACAAACAAAAGCAAATACAGTAATTATTATTTCCTGAGGTACTCTTGAAATCTGAGAAATGTCTTTAAATTTACTTTAGATTATTCTTAAGTTTAAACTAATTGAGCATTTCTTTTGGTAGAAAAGATATTAAAATTAATCCTAGGCTGGTATTTCATTTTTCTGAGGAGTATTATAATTTAAATTAATTCACCTTATATTAATTAGTTAATGTAATTGAAACAAGTTGTTTCTTTTATGTATATTGTGAGTAGAGTATAATGTGAGTAGAGTTTCAGACTGTGAAGAAAAGTGAAAGTGTGAAAGTGTTAGTCACTCAGTCATGTCTGGCTCTTTGCAACCCCATGTACTACTGTAGCCTGACAGGCTCCTCTGTCCATAGAATTCTCCAGGCAGGAATACTGGTGTGGGTAACCATTCCCTTCTCCAGGGCATCTTCCCAACTCAGGGATCAAACCCAGGTCTCCTGCATTGCAGGCAGATTCTTTATCATCTGAGCTATTGGACATTAAACAGTAACATGAAAAAAAAGCACTAACAAATAAAGTATCTGATGGTTGATAAGGCTTAGACTTCCTAGTTTTATCGTGTATGAACCCACAAACACCAGACTTTGGAAACTGAGGCCTCACTAAACAGACTGGGTGATTTTAATGTTCCAGTGTTGATTGAAATGAATTTCCTCATAACATTCTTATCTCTGCTGGGTTGCTAGTATATGTATATAAGTTTTTAGTTTAAACTTAGAGTAATACTTTTTATAAATCATTGAATTTTCAAATTTTGAAGACAGGTGATCCAAAGCCAGGCATGAAGTTTAGGAAACCAGTATCTGTCTTGGCTTCTCTCTGTCCCCTCCAGGAGCTTGCTGCACTGGGAATATGACTGAGAAAACCCTCTGATTCAGAGCTTAGTGGTACATGAGATGACAGATCTACAGTGACTGTGATACCACACCACACAGTGGGTCACCTCATTCATATGGGATAAATATGGTTCTGCATTGTCTTGTTCTCATTTTGAATCAGACAGTTTAGCCACTTGTAAGAGCTACATTTAATCTCATCTTTTAAGTTTGACTTTTGCATTTTTCCTCTGGTGTGTGCATGTGTGCTGAGTCACTTCAGTCATGTCCCACTCTTTGCGACCCTAAAGACTATAGCCTGACAGACTCCTCTATCCGTGGGGATTCTCCAGGCAAGAATACTAGAGTGGGTTGCCATGCCCTCCTCCAGGGGATCTAACGGACCCAGTAATCGAGCCTGTGGTTCTTATGTCTCCTGCATTGGCAGGTGTATTCTTTACCACTAGTGCCACCTGGAAAACCCTTCTTTCTGATATTTTTAGCTATACAGGTATTAGTATTCCTGCTACTAATGTAATAAATGTTTACTGAAATATTCAACATGAAAGAAGTACAATGTAAACATTAATGTGTTCAGCAATCTCATTGTAGTAGATGCTCTTGGTGGCCCCACCCACAACCATTCACACTCATCAGTTTCATACACTTGTTCATTTCATGCATCACTACCAGCACCAGAGAGTCTTTACCTGCAGACTTTGCTTGAGGGCCTGTTCCTCCTGTGTTTGGGATGGTTGGAAGTGTTAGGGAATTGATAGCCCTTGGGATCCCTTAACCAATCACTGACAGGATGTTGAGTAACTACCCCAGCCTCCTTGCCTCTTGGTTGGGGTAACTGAAGATAATGAATATTCTGCAGTCTCTCCTGGCATTCCCTGGTGGGATTAAGCTGCAATTGCCCTCAGCAACTTGCTGGAAAACACACCTTCTATTGGCTTTCTTCCCTTCCTGGTTTCAGATCTGCATCCCCTACTGAGGTTTCCAGGGATCACCTCCCAAATGAACCACCTCTACCTCCTGAGAGGACCAGTCTAGGGTACCCAACACTCAAGGATGACACCATGGCTTTAAATTCTAGGAACTTTCTTGAATGCTCTTAGTCTGGAAATTTAGCCAGAGATCCTCTTTATTATTTAGGTACTGAATTGGGTTGCCTGTTCCCCCTTGTTGCTGTTCAGTCGCTCAGTAATGTTTGACTCTTTTTGACCCCATGGCCTGCAGCAGGCTTCCCTGTCCTTTACCATCTCCCAGAGCTTGCTCAAACTCATGTTCATTGAGTTGGTAATATCACTCAACCCTCTCATCCTCTGTCATCCCCTTCTACTCCTGCCCTCAATCTTTCCCAGCATCAGGGTCTTTTCCAGTCAGTCAGTTCTTGGCATCAGGTGGCCAAAGTATTGGAGCTTCAGCTTCAGCATCAGTCCTTCCAATGTTCCCTGTAGGCAGTCACTTATCAGAGTTTCTCCAGATTGGCACCACTGACATTTTGAGCTGAGCAACTTTGTTGTGGGGGCTGTCTTGTGCACTGTAGGATGGTCGGCAGCATGCCTGGTTTCTATCCACTAGATTTCAGGAGCATCCCTCACCTGAGTTATGACAACCCAAAATATCTTCAGACATGGCCAAAAGTCTCAGGGTCCAGAGTTACCCCCAGCTGAGGACCACTGACTTAAATGAAGTGTACATGACTCTAATGGAATGAGCTTGCTTAGGGCAGGGGTCCCCAATGTCTGGACCCCAGGCTGGTACATCCTGTCAGATCAGCATCAGCATTAGATTAGAAAAAAAGTGCACAGTAAATGTAATGTACTTGAATCGCCCCCAAACCATCCCTCTCCTGCCCTTGGTCTGTGGAAAAACTGTCTTCCCATGAAACTGGTTTCTGATGTTAAAAAGGTTGGGGATTGCTGGTATAGGGTGTCCGAAGGCTTTCTGATTACCCAACAGGAAGGAAAAGATGGACTGAAGATGATCTGAAAAAATCTTTCAGGTTATCCTCTTGCATTGGAGCTACTCCTCCCAATAAAATAGACATAAAAGGTATATATTAGAGTTCTTGTACGGCAGTAAGGGTTCTTGGGTAGTGATACTTAATCTGAGAGAAAGTGGCAGCTGGCTGGTGTCCTGAAGTAACTTGGGAAGTTGCTACTGACTTTTGTAGAGAGCGCAGTGAATGGAATTCTTTAATAAGAGGGAGTCTGTGAAGACCTGGGTTCTGGATTGAACAATCCAAGCTATGAGCTGAGCAAAGGGTCTCATGCTGTAGTTATGCCTTTGTATTGAAGGCTATGAGTCAAGCCTCCCTGAAAAGGGAAGGGAACAAACCACTGTCAGGCATGGTGGTGACATGGCCTTGTTTTCCATAAAGAGCAAGCAAAGAGTAAATGTTTGGAGGGTGTCTAGGGGACAACTGCCCTGACCTAGTGTACTTAGAGAAATGAAATTGATGGTGTGGGGCTCCATAAACCTGCCCCCTAGGATGATCCCTGGGAGTGGCAAAATCTGGGGATGCACTGTGCAGCAATGGTATGCACAAATGGTATAGACCGAACAGAAGCAGAAGATATTAAGAAGAGGTGGCAAGAATACACAGAAGAACTATATGAAAAAGATCTTCATGACCCAGATAATCATGATGGTGTGATCACTCACCTAGAGCCAGACATACTGGAATGCAAAGTCAAATGGGCCTTAGGAAGCATCATTACGAACAAAGCTAGTGGAGGTGATGGAATTCCAGTTGAGCTATTCCAGAGATCAAATTGCCAACATCTGTTGGATCATCGAAAAAGCAAGAGAGTTCCAGAAAAACATCTACTTCTGCTTTATTGACCACGCCAAAGCCTTTGACTGTGTGGATCACAACAAACTGTGTGAAAAATTCTTAAAGAGATGGGAATGCCAGACCACCTGACCTGCCTCCTGAGAAATCTTTATGCAGGTCAAGAAGCAACAGTTAGAACTGGACATGGAACAACAGACTGGTTCCAAATCGGGGAAGGAGTATGTCAAAGCTGTATACTGTCACCCTGCTTATTTAACTTCTATGCAGAGTACATCATGAGAAATGCTGGGCTGGATGAAGCACAAGCTGGAATCAAGATTGCTGGGAGAAATATCAATAACCTTAGATATGCAGATGACACCACCCTTATGGCAGAAAGTGAAGAACTAAAGAGCCTCTTGATGAAAGTGAAAGAGGAGAGTGAAAAAGTTGGCTTAAAACTCAACATTCAGAAAACTAAGATCATGGCATCTGGTTCCACCACTTCATGGCAAATAGATGGGGAAACGATGGAAACAATGACAGACTTTATTTGGGGTGGGGGGGGCTCCAAATCATGCAGATGGTGACTGCAGCTATGAAATTAAAAGATGCTTACTCCTTGGAAGAAAAGTTATGACCAACCTAGACAGCATATTTAAAAGCAGAGCCATTACTTTGCCAATAAGGTCCATCTAGTCAAATCTATGGTTTTTCCAGTAGTCACATATGGATGTGAGAGTTGGACTATAAAGAAAGCTGAGTGCCGAAGAATTGATGCTTTTGAACAGCGGTATTGGAGAAGATACTTGAGAGTCCCTGAGACTGCAAGGAAATCCAACCAGTCAATCCTCAAGGAAATCAGTCTTGAATATTCATTGGAAGGACTGATGCTGAAACTGCAACTCCAATATTTTGGCCACCTGATGCAAAGAACTGACTCATTGGGAAAGACCCTGATGCTGGGAAAGATTGAAGGCAGGAGGATAAGGGGACGACAGAGGATGAGATGGTTGGATGGCATCACTGACTCAATGACATGAGTTTGAGTAAACTCTGAGAGTTGGCGATGGACAGGGAGGCCTGGCCTGCTGCAGTCCATGGGGTCGCAAAGAGTTGGATGTGCCTGAGCGACTGAACTGAACTGAACTGTGCAGCAGGAATTCCCCGGGGGTTACTTCAAGGATGCAGGTGGATAAAGAGCACTGGATGTTTCTACCCACTGCTCTTCCTGCTTGGTGAAGGGGAAACTTTATCCCTGATGAAGACAGGAAGCCAAGAATTTTTTCTTCAAATAAGAATCAATCAAGTTACATCCTAGGGTGGGAATCAGACAAGTATTTGACATAGTTTGTTTTCATGCTAGGTGTTGGAGATAAGACTGTTTAATGCCAGGGAAATTGCTGGGGGAAAGAGTTGATTGTTGAGAGTTCTGAGCCCTCCCTCAGTTCTAGTTCCCAAAGATTTGACTAATCCCTTTCATACACCCTGGGGACATAATCCAGACTTATCTGAGCTGTTCCTTTAACTCCCTTCAGATATGAAATATTACTTGTCCTTTCTGAAGTGACTCCACCTTTTCCTGTGTTGAAAACACAGTGGTTGATTCTATCTTCTATTTGGAATCTTGAAGGAAGGCATAGGTGTTCCTGGAATGTCAGTCTTTTCTAGAACTTGTCAGGTTGGCAGAGGAAACAAGCTACTGCAGCCTCTGGTTCATGGCCTACAACAGTGATTCTCAAAGTGACACCAAAGCCAGTGGCAGCTCCATCACGCGGAAACTAGTGAGAAATGCAGATTCTGAGGCCCATCCCAAATCTGTTGAATTAGGAACTCTGGAGAGGCGACCCAGCAATTTGTGTCATAACAAGCACCTGGGGTGGTGCTGGTTTGAGATTATTGGTCCATGTTGTAGGGGAAAAGGCAAAGTGAGAATGTGACTTTCAGTAGGCATCATACTGCCTTGTTGGAAATGACATTGCAACTGCCTACTAAACACAGTACTGCGTGGACAGTGATGCTGGCCCATGGAAATGCTTCCTCTATTCATTCCTAAAACATATAAGAGCAATGGCCATCTTTATGTGATAATGTGCCAGGCAACATGTTAAAACAGCTCTCTCTATGGTAGGTACTTCTATGGACTGAGTGTCTGTGCCCCTCAAATTGCATCTTGAAGCCTCACCCCCTCAGTTCAGTTCAGTTCAGTCACTCAGTCCTGTCCAACTCTTTGCGACCCCAAGGACTGCAGCAGGCCAGGCCTCCCTGTGTGATGCCAGCTTTCAGAGTTTACTCAAACTCATGTCATTGAGTCAGTGATGCCATCCAACCATCTCATCCTCTGTTGTCTCCTTCTCCTCCTGCCTTCAATCTTTCTCAGCATCAGGGTCTTTTCCAGAGTCAGTTCTTCGCATCAGGTGGCCAAAATATTGGAGTTGCAGTTTCAGCATCAGTCCTTCCAATGAATAGTCAGGACTGATTTCCTTGAGGATGGACTGGTTGGATCTCCTTGCAGTCCAAGGGACTCTTCAAGAATCTTCTCCAACACCACAGTTCAAAAGCATCAATTCTTCGGCACTCAGCTTTCTTTATAGTCCAACTATCACATCCATATGTGACTACTGGAAAAACCATAGATTTGACTAGATGGACCTTTACTGCAAAGTAATGTCTTTGCTTTTTAATATGCTATCTAGGTTGATCATAACTTTTCTTCCAAGGAGTAAGCATCTTTTAATTTCATAGCTGCAGTCACCATCTGCATGATTTTGGAGCCCCCCCACCCCAAATAAAGTCTGTCATTGTTTCCATCGTTTCCCCATCTATTTGCCATGAAGTGGTGGAACCAGATGCCATGATCTTAGTTTTCTGAATGTTGAGTTTTAAGCCAACTTTTTCACTCTCCTCTTTCACTTTCATCAAGAGGCTCTTTAGTTCTTCACTTTCTGCCATAAGGGTGGTGTCATCTGCATATCTAAGGTTATTGATATTTCTCCCAGCAATCTTGATTCCAGCTTGTGCTTCATCCAGCCCAGCATTTCTCATGATGTACTCTGCATAGAAGTTAAATAAGCAGGGTGACAGTATACAGCTTTGACATACTCCTTCCCCGATTTGGAACCAGTCTGTTGTTCCATGTCCAGTTCTAACTGTTGCTTCTTGACCTGCATAAAGATTTCTCAGGAGGCAGGTCAGGTGGTCTGGCATTCCCATCTCTTTAAGAATTTTTCACACAGTTTGTTGTGATCCACACAGTCAAAGGCTTTGGCGTGGTCAATAAAGCAGAAGTAGACGTTTTTCTGGGACTCTCTTGCTTTTTCGATGATCCAACAGATGTTGGCAATTTGATCTCTGCTTCCCCACCCCCTAATGTGATGGTACTGGGAGGTGGGGCCTTGGGGAGGTGATTAGGTTCAGATAAGGGTATCTTGAGGGTGGATCACCCCTGTGCTGTGGATGATGACTACAGCCACAAAATTAAAGGAAGCTTGCTCCTTGGAAGCAAAACCATGACAAACCGAGACAAAGTGTATTAAAAAGCAGAGACATCACTTTGCTGACAAAGGTCCAGATAGTCAAAGCTATGGTTTTTCCAGTAGTCATGAATGGATGTGAGATTTGGATCATAAGGAAGGCTGAGAGCTGAAGAACTGATGCATTTAACCTGTGGTGCTGGAGAAGACTCTTGAGAGTCCCTGGGACAGCAAAGAGATCAAACCAGTCAATCCTAAAGGAAATCAACCCTGAATATTCATTGGAAGGACTGGTGGCGTAGCTGAAGCTCTGATGCTTTGGCCACATTATGGGCAGAGCCGACGTATTGGAAAAGACCCTGATGCTGGGAAAGATTGAGGGAAAGAGGAGACGGGGATGACAGAGGATGAGGTGGTTGGATGGCATCACTGACTCAATGGACATGAGTCTGAGCAAATTCCAGGAGATAGTGAAGGACAGGGAGGCCTAGCAGGCTGCAGTCCTTGGGGTTGCAAAGAGCTGTCAGAACTGGGTGACTGAACAACAGCAACGAAGAAGAGGAATTGACCAGAGCCCCCTCACAGTCTCCAACCTGTGAGGACCCAGTGGGAAGGGGACGTTTGAAAGCCAGCAGAAGCAACGTCACCAGAACCTGATGCTGCTGGCACCCTCATCTCAGGTTTCCAGTCTCCAAATGTGAGAAAAAAGTTTGTTATTTAAGCCACCCAGCCTGTGGTATTTTGTTATGACAGCTAGAGCTAATGCAGTCCTATTATTATCCCACTTTGTAAATGGGAAAAGAGGTTCAAAAAGACTGAGTTACCTGTCTTGTTTCACCCAGCTGGTAAACAGCAGAGATGTTTTGCTTATGGCCTGTGATTCTGTCCTTGTCAACTGAAGGTCCCCGTCTTCTGGGTGACTAAGGGTTTAAATCCCTTCTTTTGGTTAAAACCTTAATGACAGGCCCTCTTGTCTCATTCATCACCCATGCCTGGCTTTTGAGTCTTTATCAGTGATCCAGGCCTCAATTTTCCTGAACGCTTCCTCCTGACTCCACAAAGTTGTCCAATTTGGGAAGGAGCTATATTAACCTGTTCTGTTCAAAATCACCCCGAGGACGGTGCACAGGCCTCTGCCACCCCCTCCTCTCTTGCCCCTCCCCCACGAACCCACTCCCTCCTCCTGTGACTTGTTCGGGTTCCACGTGGCAGACTCTGAGAAGGCAGTTCTCTATCTCAAGACTATGCTTTCTGACTTGAGGCTGCTTTTATTCACTCTAAGCAGACTGAGGCCTGGCCTGCCCTTAGAAGGAGGAACCCCTATATCTTTGCGTATATTGTCTGTGTTCATGCTCTGCCCTGGGACCCTTGTATATTGTCTCTCAGTGAGACTAATGCAGAATTTTTTTTTTTCACTACGAAGCTTTTTTTTTTGTTTTTTAAACTGTTATTTTACATTGGAGTATAGCTGATTAACAATGTTGTGATAGATTCAGGTGGATGGCAAAGGGCCTCAGTCATACACATACGTGTATCCATTCTCCCCCAAACTCCTCTCCCATCCTGGCTGCCACATAATATTGAGTGGTGTTCCCTCTGCCATGAGTGTGCTGTTGCTTCAGTTGTGTCTGGCTCTTTGTGACCCCATGTATTGTAGCCCACCAGGTTCCTCTGTTCACGGGATTCTCCAGGCAAGAATACTGGCGTGGGTTGCCATGCCCTCCTCCAGGGGTCTACCCGACCCAGGAATCAAACCCACGTCTCTTACATCACCTGCATTGGTAGGCGGATTCTTTACCACTAGCGCCACCTGGGACACGCTCCTTGTGCTATACTAAAGCAGAATTCTGAGGAGAATGGCCCAGCTGGGTAGTTTCTTTGTGACTGAGGAAAGATGACGTGTTTGTGTGTGTGTGTGTTGATTAGAAGATTCTATTGGCAGAGAGGGAATGCTGCTATTCTGGATGTATCTGTGTTTGCATTGACATTTCATGTTTGCAAAACCTCACATCTTAATGTGTTGACCCAATAAAATAATCCAGGGAATGAAATAAAAATACCCAGAAGATTGGTGGGAAGGAGAGCTGACTGTGTGTGAAAGATACCAGAAAATTCTTTTTGTCACCCAAAGCATTTCTAGAAGGAAAAAAAAAAAAAAAAAAAACAGTTAAGGAAAATAGACCTAGCAGGGAATAGAGGGATGGTGGCACTGTGTTTGCCTGGAGCCTCTCATGATAGGCTTTTATCCTGTGAGAGCTGATTGGCACGGAGCTTATTAGCAAATTAAGCAGTGTTCATTCCTTGAAATATTTTGGACATTATATCAACTTCTTCTAGTGGGTTGTTGAAAGGACTCTATTATGTCAGGTTGGCTTGGAACCCAGGAAATGAGCTGGCACTCTTCAAAGTTAATAAAACATCATCTGTCATAGGATTTGCAGGTGTGACTCAGTTCCTGCATAACATATAGAATAGGAGGCCAGGGCTGAGGAGCCAGCCCTTTGGCAGGCCTCATGAGTGTGCTCCAAGCAGCCTGAAATCTTCTGTGCACTGTCTGGATTTGGAATGATTTGTTTGTGGGAGGATCAGACCTGCTACCCTCAGCACCATGCAGGCCACCCTTGCCCCTGGGAAGCTCAGGAGAACATCTTGTTTCTCTGGGGCTGGTTGCAGGTTACCCTGCAGATGTGCTTTGAAGTTATGAATGACTTTTATCTTTCAAAAGAGGGGAATTTTATTGACAACTTCATGGCAGTGGTGGTGGCCACACTGGACAAAATCTGAGTCTTTTTTTTTTTTTTCTAGATGAAGTGGGTTCCAAAGGTGACTGGGAATATTGAAGTCAATATTGATTGCTGTTGTGTTCAGAATCTCACCTACTCAGACCATCTGTTGCCTACAGGACCTGCCCCCCAGGGAGCCGGGCAGGCTGGTTGACACCCCTGGATGAGGGCTCTCCCCTTGGCATATCTCCTCTGGCCCTTCTCTTATATGAGATTCCTTTTGAAGAAGATGATGTGTTCATACTTCAGGTAGAACAGTGATTTTTCAATCTTTTTGGTCACAGTGCCTCTTTACACTTCTAAATTATTGAGGACTCCAAAGAATTTTGGTTTCAGCTGGTTATATCTATTGATATTTATCATATGACAGAGGTCAGCAAACTCTGGCCTATGGGCCAAGTCTAGCGCATGACTGTTTTTTTGTAAAAAAAAATTTAATGTACACAGTCAGGTACATTTGTTTATGTATTGTCTGTGGTTCTTTAGGGCTTCCCTGGTGGCTGAGATGGTAAAGAATCGGGAGACCTGGGTTTGATCCCTGGGTTGGGAAGATTCCCTAGGAGGAGGGCATGGCAACACACTCCAGTATTCTCGCTTGGAGAATCCCCATGGACAGAGGAGCCTGGTGAGCTACATACAGTCTGTGGGGTTGCATAGAGTCAGACATGACTGAACAACTAAGCACATGGTTCTTCAATGCTCTACTGATAGAGTTGATTAGTTGCGCTAGAGACTGACTGATGAAGTCTAAAATATTTATTATCTGTACCTTTATAGAAAAAGTTTGCTGATCCCTAATATAAAAAATAAAAGGAGAAATCTGTAAAATATTTATTTATTCATTTAAAAATCAATAAAAAACCATGACAAGAAAAAATATGACTTTAAAATTGGAAAATGTTCCTACTTTCCAAAACAAAACAAAAAACACTTAGTGAAACTCAGAGTGGCATTATTTTCCATGTCTGCAAATTCCTTTGATGTGTGTCTTAATAGAAGCAGCTCAATTCTCATCTGCTTCTGCATTTAATCTGGTGTGGTATGTTGCTTTGTTTGAAGTGGGCAAAGAACACCCAGCCCCGTAAAGGTATGTAGTTAGAAAAGGGAGGGGCATTTCAGTAGTCATTTCAGATATTTATGGATATTTCCCTTTGACTACAACAAATCTTGACAAGTGGTAATTTCTAGGAGACTGCATGTAGAATCTGAAACCATAGCAATGAAAATTTCATACTCTGTTACGTTAAAATCCACTGGTCTAAATTGCACTTTAAATGGTTCTTACACTCATGTAAGATTTTTGTAACATCATGCATTAATTATTTTGAAAATATTAGTTCACTGAGTTATTCATATCTTCCAAATGTTGATATACTTCATTTTGCATCATATCAAAACATCACATTTGTTAATATCCCCATTGAGCTCATTAAAAAAGTCTTTAAGCTGTCAAACACATGATGGTTTATACAGTTTTCCAAAATTCTAATTTTTGCTTGAAAGCTCAAATTTTGTAATTGACATCAAACTCTGACAGTTGTTTTCCTTGTCAAGAACCTCTCATTTAATTTGTTTTCAAGAAAATGTCTGCCAAATACTCAAATCTGTGTAACCATAGTTTGTCAGTCAAGTGAAGTGGTGTCCCAGTTTGAAAAAGACTGAGTTTGCGACGGTAACAATTCAAGAGCTTTCTCAGACACAAACGTTCAAAATGTGCAATAGAAGTGCTTTATGTATATTTTTTATGTATTCACACAACATATTATATGTGTGTGTGTGTGTGTGTGTGTGTATACATACTCAAAGGTTGCAATCTAATAAAGTTAATACTTCTTACAGCTTCATAAAAGACATTTTAAAAGTAGAAGTGTTTTTTCTTTCTTGTGAATATGCAAGGCCACTCCCTTGACATATATTCAGGTATCACCAGTTTCACCCTCCCCACCCCTTATTTTTGGATCATCTGTGTTTTTGTCAATATAGTGAAGGAGACAAATAACCTTTTACTATTATTATGAGCATAGATTTGACCTTGTGGATCATTTGTTGTTTTGATTGAGGTATAATTGACTTATAAGGCTGTGTTGATTTCTGTTGTGTGGCGAAGTGATTCAGTTATATGCGTGCTTTCTTTGGTTTTCCCCATTGGCTCAGTGTCAAGAATTGCCTGCAATGCAGGAGATGCATGAGACTTGAGTTTGATCCCTGAGTGGGGAAGATCCCCTGGAGGAGGAAATGGCAACCAACTCAAGAATTCTAGCCTGGAGAATCCCCATGGACAAAGGAGCCTGGTGGGCTGCAGTCCATGGGGTTGCAAAGAGTCGGGCACAACTGAAGCGACTGAGCATGCACACATGCATATGTTCTTTGGTGGGAATGTAAGTTGGTGCAGCCACTATAGAAAATGGCATAGAGGTTTCTCAGAAAACTTAAACAAAAAGAATTAAAAGAGACCTCCTTGTCAGTGCAGTGAGTAAGACTTCACCTTCCAGTGCATGGGGTATGGGCTCAATCCTTGGTCGGGGACCTAAAATCCCACATGTCTTGCAGCCAAAAAACCAAAAGTTAGAACAGAATATTGTAACAAATTCAATAAGCACTTTAAAAGTAGTCCACATTAAAAATATCTGAAAAAAAGAGAGAGAATTACCATATGACCCAGCAATTCCATTCCTGGACAAACTCTAATTCAAAAAGATATATGCACCCCTCTGTTCATACCAGGACTATTCACAGTAGCCAAGACATAGAAACAACTTAAATGCCCATCGACAGATGAATAAATAAAGCAGCCATGGATCTTTGAAAGTGTGTCCCTGGACCACACTTGGAGAACCTGCTGAGGTAGAAATGGAACAAACTGAATTAAATTCTGCTGGTTCTAGGGGATGCCACTGGGGAAAAGGTGATTAAGTCCCGTTGGGAATGCACAGTGTATTGTATGAATCACGTTGTTGAAATTTCCTAGGGCTCATTAAGTTTTAAAGGCTCTGAGAAGTCCTTGAGAAAATAAGTGTCTTTGAATTTGGGATTTTTCTAAACCTTTTGGGCAAAACATCCAGTTCCCTTTTTCAACACATGTGAATACCCTTTGGGAAACCATGCCCTTCAGGGCGTACACATGTCCGTTCGAATTCCTGAAAGTAGGCTTTGATGGGCTAGGAAGTGATGTGTTGAGGGCTGAGGGCTCAGAGAACATGCAGACTCTGGCCTGAGACCATCTCTGGAGCATCTTCTCTTTCTTCCTGGGCTGAGATCCTGAGGTCCTGAGCACAAATGTAGCGACTGAACCCTTGGAAAGGATGAAATGGTGATAATCCTCCCACCTAAATTTGGGCCCCTGTTGCCTGCCTCCTCCTCATGGAGGATGCCAGCAGATCTGCAAAACTGCATTTTTCATGTTGCTTAGTGGATCTTGAAGAGCTGAGTCAAGGCAGGAAGGCCCAGACGTCTGCCCTGAAGGGGGCAGGTATTTCTCAGTGGTGCTTGACAGTGAGGTATCTGTTTCTTTCTTCCTGCCTCTGTGTTTGTAAGTCGAGAACCTCAGCAGCCTGGCTCTGGGGTTCTTGTGATATTGGGTGCAGCCCCTTATTAACTGGGACCAGGTGGGGACCTCCAAGAGGGCACAGGCCCTTCTAGGGGCTATTCTTCTGAGGATTGACTCTGTACAACCCATCCCCTGAGAAAAATATTCCCCGTCTGGGGAAAAACAGTGAGTGTGACGGTTCATCCTCAGTGAGGTTGAACTTCAGAGGTTTCTTCCCTCCCGACAAATACCTCCATCAATCTGTATACACACCCCTTGGTTGTGGCTTCTCCAAGCTGTCCCAAGGCTCTGTGCCTGCATAGTTTAAACAGATTTGTGAGATGGTTTTTCCTACAGATAGTGACAAATCTATAAATGGAGTGTGTGCTGTTTCTGTACAGTCTTCCCAAGTGCCCACCCAGACCCAGGTATTCCATGCCATCCATGGGTCCCCACTCTGGTTGATGCCACCAAGGTCAAGCTGTGATTATGCGCAATCGCTTCGAGAACATTTTGTTGGCCATTCACTGTGGGCAAGGTGCTCCACTATGGGTGTGTGAGTGGGGGAAACACAACCAATTAAACCTCCTAGTGTGGGAAGATGAAGTGTTCACGAATATCCTAAGTGCAGGGAGAAGTGAAGCAGGAGCCAAGAGGGCAAGGCATGGGCACTTTTGACTGGGAATATCCCAGGAGGCTGCCTGGAGGAGGTGGCATTTCTGGTGGCCCTTGAAGGCTGTGTAGAAGGCTTCTGGGACAGGGTTTGTGTGGGAGGTGCAGAGTAGGAAGACCCTGAAGACAATGATGTGTGGGTCAGGTGGGAGGAGGTGTGGACAAGAATGGGAGGGGAGTAGGGAGAGTGCACAAGGGCTCTTCTGCAAGACAAGTGAGAGGGAATCAGAGCACTGGTAATGCAGAGGCAAGGGAGGGCGACCTTATGTGTCATCCTCTGTGAAGGAGTGTGGCCTCTGCCTGGATCCTGGGGATGGAGAAAGCGGGCGGATGTGGCCCCAGTGCTCTTGGTTCCCATCTCCTTTAATTTAAACATACCTGCTTTTAGCTGTTCTAGACCCTGCATTTTGGCATCTGACTCATTCAAACCAAAGATTCTGCTGCTTAAACAATACACTGAAAATCACTAGGCAGCATGTCTGTGAAGGCTCCTATTTCTACATGGAGCCCACACTTCTTGGTAACCCCAGTTTCCTGATGCTTTTGGGTATTTTCTTATGATTCTTATGCATCTGGTCTTTTGTCCATGTTCAGGGATGAGCTTCTAGAAGGCAGGGAGCGTTTATGTACTCTGTTGTTAAAGCACCCAGTATGGATGTGTACACAAGCTTTCCATTCCTGTTCCTGGGGTGCTGCCACTGGTGCTCTAAGCAGGCTTCTGAGTTCCCACTATTTCCCTTTGTCTGAAAACTGGCCAGTGGGCACCTAAAAGGTGTGACGAAAATGACATTGAACTGGGCAGCAGACCTGGGTTCTAATTCTGCTTGTCACTCCTTAGCCTTGGGACTGGGGCCATTCGCAAAGACTCTCCTGCTCTTGGTTTTACTTTCAGTGAAATAAGAGCATTTTTAAAAAGCCATGTTTCTTAAATGTGGCCACAGGGAACTATGATGACTACAGTGTGTCCAGACTATTCTGAACTTTATAGGCTCAAGACATATTGTACACACTTGTATGTGTGTGCCTGCATGCTCAGTAGCTTCAGCCATGTCTGACTCTTTGCGATCCTATGGATTATAGTCCACCAGGCTCCTCTGTCCTTGGGATTCACCAGGCAAGAACACTAGAGCGAGTTGCCATGCACTCCTCCAGGGGATCTTCCTGACCCAGGAATTGAATCCGTGTCTCTTACATCTCCCACGTTGTCAGGCAGGTTCCTTACTCCTAGTGCCACCTGGGAAGACCCGGTGTCTTATACACTTGTGATTATTTTTTAGCCATATTTAGAAGAGGTTGGGACTTACAAAATGCATGTCCATTTTAAAATGTTACTGAGTTCATAGTACCTGTTAATGGCAAATGTAATAAAGACTAACGTTTATTAAATGTTTGCTTGTTGTGAATTATGGTAAGTGGCTGTCTCAGGTTGGACTTGCAGGCCCAGAGAAGGGAATTTGTGTACAGGGGACTCTTGTAGGATTTCTCTGAGAATGGAAGAATCAGGGCCGAGGAAGAGAAGAAACCACACCAGGCTGTGAGTTCAGGAGAAGCCCCAGGCTCAGCCTGACCACATGTGGGGACTCTGGAGTGTAATTTGCATCATGGAGTTTGTCCTCATTGATGGTGAGGGGACCTGGGATTTTGTATACACATCCCAGTCTGTCATGGGCTCAGGATCACTACAGTGGGGTAATGGTGGTGCTGGGGCCCAGAAACTCCCAGGTACATCTGACTTTTTGTGCCGCACACCATGGAGCAGCTTCACCAGGCTTTAAGAGTTAGCAGATGAAGGGAAAGAAGTCCAAACAGCCTCAACTAGGAGTGGCCAGAGGACAGGTGCATAGAAACCATGCAAGTGCTCTAGAGGTGGAGTGTTCACAGGACCTACTTGCTCATTCTCAGCTCACTCACTCTGATAAAAGGAATTTTCACATATTGAGATATAGGGAAATTATTCTCGCTAATCCATAAATTATTAACTTGAGTCTTTTGCTAACTAAAAGAACCTGTTTGTGGCCAGTTAAACATACCCTGGACATCTGCTTTAATTATTAGAGAAAAATAAAAGTAAAAATTATTGACCAAAAGAAAATCCATGTTAAAAATAAGGGTTAAATGCCTCTCTTCCTGGGGTGCTGATGCTGGTCCCCGTTTATTAAGACTCCTTTCCCAGGCACCAAAGCCATACTGACTCGCTGCCTATAGGCTGGTCTGTTCTTTCTTTTTCTTTGTTTTTGAAACCTTGAAGAAATGTAACCCTGATTTCTTTAATGTTCTTTGTCTTTTTTTGGTCATTGTTCAGTTGCTAAGTTGTGTCCGACTCTTTGAGACCCCATGGACTGCAACACACCAGGCTTCCTTGTCTTTTACCATCTCCCGGAGTTTGCCAAAACTCATGTTCATTGAGTCAGGATGCAATCTTTGCCCGCACAAGATATAAATATAAAACTACTGGACACCATGCTTTTCTGGAGCAGTTCCTCAGAGTCATTTGGAAAGCAGGCTTTCTGGCTAGTCCTCAGTTTCACTCAAATAAAACTCTTTTCCATTCTTATTATTGACTGTGTATTGATTATTTTCACTTACAAATCCTTACAACAGCCTTGAGAAGTAAGTATTATTGTCTCCATTTAAAGGAAAGTGAGGCACAGAGAGGTAAACAAATCTGCCTGTGGTCACACAGCTACTACATGGCAGACCCAAGACTCACAGCAAGAAGCCCGTGCTTTCCCACCATGTGGCACAGTGCTCACTGCTTCCCCAAACACAGCAGCTGTTTTGTGTGTAATCAAGGACATTTGAGGAATGAGTGAACAAGATATTGGAGGTTCTGGGTGGTGGTCTAACATTTGATGACATCATAATCTCTCGCCAGTTTGTGCTCTGATTTCAAAGCAATTTTAGGGGCAATTTGGATTTCAATTATTTTCTGTCTTAACAGTCACTATGACTGAAGCAATTTAAATCAAAATCAAAAGGTCCAGCCATAGTTGGTTAATAGCTACGAAAACAATGGCCAGAGGTGAAAGATTTTTAGAGAACTACAAGGTACTTCTGTTGGCAGAATAATTGAGAGATGGCTATTTGGGTGGGAAACAAGGTGATCTGGATTTCTAGTTTCAGCGAAATTACTTAATTGACAACATATGCTTCCCAATTACCATAGCAGACTGGGAGGGTGGCTTTTAAGTGGGGGACATGTAGAACAGTGCAAGATGGCCGACTTCTAAATACAGTGAGGGGAAAGACTGCATTCTAGTTATGTTAAATACTTGGCATTAATTGTCTCTTTCCCTCTGTAATCCTGTGTTCATGAGGACGGTGACACAAAGTTCCTGTCATGGGTCACTTTGAGAATTCCATGGGTGGTGAAGCACTCTACAGCTGTGCCATGGGCAATAGCCAATGGTTGAGGGCACTCAGGCAGGGGGAGCTGACCTAGATTAACAATGGTTTTCAGTCAGGGACAGTATCCTTGCCCTCCCTAAGGGTTTTTGGAAATATGGGAGGATGTTTTGTTGTCTCAGTGAAAAGGTTGTCACATGATGAGTGTATGTGAGCTACCTGGAATTTAGTTCCTAGGGGAACTAAATATCTTGCAATGTACAGGACAGGCCCACTTGAAGAAGAAATCTCACTATAAATGCTAATGATACCAGCACTGAGAAACTCTGGGAGAAGTGATTTGAAGAAAACAAATAAATCATCTTCAGGTATAAGACACAATGGCCTTTGAAATGACTTATGCTTTCCCATGTGCCTCTGGAAAAACACATGTGAAATTAGAGGGAAACTGAGCATCTCAGCAGTTAAGACTGCTCAGGCTGGACTTGCCCTTATCTTTGGTAGTAGCTCCCTATCACTGGAGGTAGTCAAGAAGAGACTAGTTGACCTCATCTAAGGGATATTGTAAAAGGGATATCCAGACTCAAAAGCAGGATGGATTAGATGATCACTGAGAAGTATCTTAGTAACAAGATACTGGGATTCTTCTTGTGGTTTATTCTCAGAATTCCAGGTGAGGTTGGGAAGAAAAGAGTTAAAACTGAAAATCATACATGGATGTGAGGTCTAGTCTGAGATAAGAAGGTTGGACTGAGGGAACATGAGTGTATCACTAGGAGATAAAGCAGAAAGCACGTCATATTGGGAAGACCTCTGGGTTAGGAGTCAGCTAGTCCTGATTCCTGCCTCCATGGTGAGCTCACTGGTGAGTGTGGTGCTGGGCTCATCACATTTTCTTTGGATCTGTCAGGTGATGGTGCTCAATGGTTCAAAGCTCAGAATATGTGATTCTATAGTTTGATGGTAGGCCATGTTCTTTGATATAATTCTACTGTAGTCTGAGACAGATACTTTATTAGTCTTTCTAATATGTGAAATAAAAGTGTATGTTTTTTTTAAATTCATAAGGAAATAGAATCAAGTAAGCATGAAGGCTAGACTATCTACCTTAATATTAAAAGTAAAATAACTGTCATGTTGAGATTTTTCTTCTCTAATACCAGCCTGTGAGTTCTAGTACCAGTGGGTAAATGAGTCTCACAAAGTTGCTTGCTTCCTTCACATATCCTTGATACCCTTATTTTTGGAGCCTGGTGCCTCATCACAGAAAACACAATATTCTCACATCCCCATTAAATAAAATTTATACATATTAACATGTGTTTTTATTCTGATAAAATGTTTTAAGAGCATTTAATTAAATTATGATGAGTTTTATATTTTGGAGGTGATAATTTTTTTTTAATTTCAAACTTTTTTGGTAGAACGTTTAAAGACTCAGAGTTACTCATCACTTTTACTAATGCTTCATAAATGTCTTTAGAGGAAGTCAGGAACAAGACAAGGGTGCCCACTCTCACCACTACTATTCAATATAGTTTTGGAATTTTTAGCCACAGCAATCAGAGAAGAAAAAGAAATAAAAGGAATCCAGATTGGAAAAGAAAAAGTAAAACTCTCACTGTTTTCAGATGACATGATCCTCTACATAGAAAACCCTAAAGACTCCACCAGAAAATTACTAGAGCTAATCAATGAATACAGTAAAGTTGCAGGGTATAAAATTAAAACACAGAAATCCCTTGCATTCCTATACATTAACAATGAGAAAACAGAAAGAGAAATTAAGGAAACAATTCCATTCACCATTGCAACGAAAACAATAAAATACTTAGGAGTAAATCTACCTAAAGAAACAAAAGACCTGTATATAGAAAACTATAAAATGCTGATGAAAGAAATCATAGAGGACCCAAATAGCTGGTGAAATATACCATGTTCATGGATTGGAAGAACCAATATAATGAAAATGAGTATACTACCCAAAACAATCTATAGATTCAATGCAACACCTATCAAGCTACCAATGGTATTTTTCAGAGAACTAGAACAAATAATTTTGCAATTTGTATGGAAATACAAAAAACCTTGAATAGCCAAAGCAATCTTGAGGAAGAAGAATGGAACTAGAGGAATCAACCTGCCTGACTTCAGACTATACTACAAAGCCACAGTCATCAAGACAGTATGGTACTGGCACAAAGACAGAAATATAGATCAATGAAACAAAATAGAAAGCCCAGAGATAAATCCACGCACACCTTATCTTTGACAAAGGAGGAAAGAATATACAATGGAGAGAAGACAACCTCTTTAACAAGTGGTGCTGGAAAAACTGGTCAACCACTTGTAAAACAATGAAATTAGAATACTTTCTAACACCATACACAAAAATAAACTCAAAATGGATTAAAGATCTAAGTGTAGGCCCAGAAAATATAAAACTCCTAGAGGAAAACATAGGCAAAACACTCTGACATAAATCACAGCAGGATCCTCTATGACCCTCCTCCCAGAGTAATGGAAATAAAAGCAAAAATAAACAAATGGGACCTAGTTAAACTTAAAAGCTTTTGCACAATGAAGGAAACTATAAGCAAGGTGAAAAGACAGTCTTCAGAATAGGAGAAAATAATAGCAAACTAAGCAACTGACAATGAATTCATCTCAAAAAATATATAAGCAACTCCTGCAGCTCAATTCCAGAAAAATAAACGACCCAATCAAAAAATGGGCCAAAGAACTAAACAGACATTTCTCCAAAGAAGACATACAGATGGCTAACACATGAAACATCACTCATTATCAGAGAAATGCAAATCAAAACCACAATGAGGTACCATTACATGCCAGTCAGGATGGCTGCTATCCAAAAGTCTACAAACAATAAATGCTGGAGAGGGTGTGGAGAAAAGGGAACCCTCTTACACTGTTGGTGGGAATGCAAACTAGTACAGCCACTATGGAGAACAGTGTGGAGATTCATTAAAAAACTGGAAATAGACCTGCCATATGACCCAGAAATCCCACTGCTGGGCACACACACCAAGGAAACCAGAATTGAAAGAGACACGTGTACCCCAGTGTTCATCTCAACACTGTTTACAATAGCCAGGACATGGAAGCAACCCAGATGTCCATTGGCAGACCAATGGATAAGAAAGCTGTGGTACATATACACAATGGAATATTACTCAGCTATTAAAAAGAATGCATTTGAATCAGTTCTAATGAGGTGGATGAAAGTGCAGTCTATTATACAGAGTGAAGTAAGTCAGAAAGAAAAACACCAATACAGTATACTAACGCATATATATGGAATTTAGAAAGATGGTAAGGATGACCCTATATGCGAGACAGCAAAAGAGACACAGATGTAAAGAACAGTCTTTTGGACTCTGTGGGAGAAGGCGAGGGTGAGATAATTTGAGAGAATAGTATGGAAACATGTATATTATCATATGTGAAACAGATAGTCAGTCCAGGTTCAATGCATGAGACAGGGTGCTCAGGGCTGGTGCACTGGGATGACCCTGAGGGATGGGATGGGGAGGGAGGTAGGAGGGGGATTCAGGATGGAGAACACATATACACCCATGGCTGATTCATGTCAATGTATTGCAAAAACCACTGCAATATTGTAAAGTAATTAGCCTCCAATTAAAATAAATAAGTAAACAAAAAAAATGTGTTTAGAGAAAAGATATTTGGTAAAAGACAAAATTCCTTTCTCAGTGTCTTCTGCTGTGCTCCAACAGGCTACGCCTTTCAGGTCAAGGTGGATCTGAGTGCAGGAAGGGAGGTCATGGGGAGGCCTTAGGTAATGACCAAGTGCCTGCAGCTACTTTGTAGGTAGCTCTGAAAAAGTAGTGAGTGTGTGTATATGTTTATGTATGCATGCATTTGTGTATGTGGTAGTGAGGGTGACGGATAAAGGTGCTGAGGGATAAAGGGATATGAGAGAAAAGACAGCACAAGGTCAATGGTAAGGTGTGGCAAGTAGAGTTCTGAGATGGCCCTCAAGATACCCAACTCCTGGCATGCACATTCTATATAATTCCTCCTTGCCCCCCTCCCCCCATTTGAGTGTGTGAACATGATGAATTTTCACTCTTGTGATTATGTTATGTTATATGACAAAGGAGAATGGTTTTTTAGATTTAATTAAGGCCCTTAATCAGCTGACTTTAAGTTATCAAAGGAAAGACATCCTGGGTGGGCCTGGCCTAATCAGGTGAAGCCTGTAAAAGGTAGTCTAAAGATCCAGGATGGATGAGGTTGGAGGCACTCTCCTGTTGGCCTTTGCTAGGGACTGAATGCTTGTGTTCCAACCCACCTCCAGTCATGTGTTGAAGCCCTGACCCTCAAAGTGATGGTTTTGGGGTTTTGGAGACAAAATCTTTGGAAGGTCATTAGGGTTAGGTAAGGTTGTGAGGGTGGGGCTCTCATGATGAGGTTAGTGCCTTATAAGACGAGACAACAGAGAGCTTGCTCCCTCTCTTCCTCTCTCTCCTGCTCTTCCTGAGCACTTGCATATGCAAAGGTCACATGAGCCCACAATGAGAAGGTGGCTGTCTGCAATTCAGTGGGAGAGCTTCACAGAACTCAACCATGCTAGAACCCTGATCTCTCCCAGTGAGAATATAACTTTCTGTTGTTTAAGCTGCCCAGTCTACAGCATTTTGTTATGGCAGCCTGAGCAGACTCATTTAGCCTTGAACAAACTATCATGTGGTCAGAGGGCCTCATGGCAGGACCAGCAGGTCTTTAGAAGCTGAGAGCCTCAGTTCTATAGCTGCACATGTCTGAATTCTGCCAACAGCCAGTGAACTTGGAAACCTGGGTTCCAGATGAAAATGCAACCTTGTAAGATCCTGAGCAGAGAATCCCAAGAGATGCCCAGGCTCCTGATCCATGGAACTTCAGATAATAAATAAGTGTGGTTTAAAGCCACTTCTTGTTGTTGTTCAGTTGCTCAGTCATGTCTGACTCCTTGCGATCCCATGGACCACAGCCAGGCTTCCCGGTCCTTTCCTATCTCTTTGAGTTTGCTCAAACTCATGTCCATTGAGTCAGTGATGCCATTCAACTATCTCATCCTCTGTTGTCCCCTTCTCCTCCTGGCCTCAGTCTTTCCCAGCATCAGGGTCTTTTCCAATGAATCGGCTCTCTGTATCAGGTGGTCAAAGTATTGGTGATATCTCATGTAGCAAAGAACACTTATGCACAGTGCCTATTGGAGGGCTGCCTTTGCTCAGCCCAAGACAAGATTTTAGGGGAGAGGTAACCCGTTTTCCCTCACTTCCTTTCTTAGTGCCACTCAGTTGAATTTTTGCACCTATATGATTCACAGTGTACTTATCTCAGGAAAAACAAGGAGACTTTGTGCGTTGGCTTCATCATTAAAAGTCCAGCTGCCCACGAATTCTGTGTGTGATGGAATTTCTGTGCTGAAACACTTTGCAAGCTTTCCTAGGAAGGTAGCTCAGGATGGAATTAAGAAAATGAGAGGCTTTTATCAGCCATGGCTTCAAGGAAAGCTGCAGTGCCACGGGAGACTGATAATTCCTTCCCAGATAATATTTCCAATTCTTCTCTTCTGTTGCTGACAGTTGCTCTTTACTTGTTCTCAGACGATTTCTACCAGTCAGCCTGCAGCTGGAAGTGTGTTTGGTCACCAGGAGGTTGTCTGCTCTGCCTTCCTCCTGGAGAGATGAAAAAACTGGGAACTCACCCTGTTGCTCTCGAGTTTCCTGTCCTTCTTGACTCAGCATTAAGCAGAAAGAAAGTTGAGTTTTGATAGAAAAAAAAATCTCTCTGACTCTCTCCCCTCTCAGGGCAGAGAAAGAAAATGTATCCAGAAATTGGAGCCCTGATGGGTGTGAATTGCACAGTTTCCAGGAAACTTGATCTCGTATCCTCCACTTGACTAGGGACTGTGTCCTCCTACTGATGGAGCCTCTTTCCCTTTATGACCCAGGTCCTCTCCATAATCCCTCTCTCAAAACCTGTTCATTATGTGTTCATAATTATTCCTCTGTCAAGCACATAACCTAACACCTCTCTGTGCACAGTGCCAAGGTTTGAAACCATAGTAAGTGGAATGCTCACCTTCGAAGCCATTATTTCAATCATTAGAACACAGTTTATTCCTCAAGAGGACATAACATTTGAAAATGTGTCAACCAGAGTAAGAAATTCATCATGATCATGGACCACCAGCCGACTGATTAGAATGCAATGTTCTAATCTTCCTAGATTTTTTTCAACAATCAAACATCTCACATCAGTTTATGTTTTTCAGATGTTTTTAAGTTGTTCAGTTCCCAGTGAATTGTTTGTAAAGGTCAGAGAAGTTGATTATTAAACACCAAACTAGGAAAGAAATGCAACCAGAAGAGGGCAAAAGGATCCTCTGAGTGCATCAGGGCTGATGGAAGAGTCTGGTCCCCAGCCCATGAAGCCATTCTATTCTAGTGCAACTCAAAGCCAACAATGACCTCTGTATTCGGATACCTATAATTTTCAAGAAAAGAGAGTCTGGTTGCTGTGCTGAATTTCTCAGAAGACTTTAATGAGATCACCTCTGAAGTTCAATTGGTAGGGAGTAAAGGACAAATATTCCACTTCTGCCTAGAAAAAAAAGCCACATTTCACCATTAATAGCATGAAAACCATTAGTTGAAAACATCTAGGGGAAAAAAAAAGTGTAGGTTGGAAAGTAAAATATAAATTCCCGGGGAGCTGAAACACAAGGGTTAATAATATGTCAACCTAGAGATTTTCTGGATGGTCTTTGTCATTTGGGTAGCACTACTTCTTTCTAAAGCTCAGGGAGGGAACCAGCAAAGAGAGATGGTGCAATTAGAATGATCTTAACTATTAACCCTGCAGTTTTGGGATGTATTTGAAATGGGGAATATTTTTGGTTCTGAATTCCAAGCTCTTCACCTGTGGATCCAACCTCTTCCTATTATCTAATGCTGTGTGATGAACCACACAAATTTTAGTGACTTCAAACAGAAATATTTATTTTGCTTATGAATTTGGGCAATAGAGACTGCTGGGAAGTCAGACGGGGTAGCCTGAAGGCTGGGGTTAGAATCATCTGAAAATCGGTCACTCCCATATCTGGGGATTAATCCTGGGAGGATTAGAACAAGGGGGCTAACTCAGTTGGGGTTCCTTGGGCATCTTTCTGTTTCCATGTGGCCCCTCCAGCTACTTATACGTCAGCTTAGCATTCCAAGGTCCATGTTCTAAGAGAGATCTAGGCTACAGTCAATAATACTGCACTCTACACTTAAGTTTTTATTAAGAGGGTAGATCTCATGGTAAGTGTTCTTATAATAATAAAATAAAATTTATAAACGAGAGAGTGTTAGGAAGAAGCCACATCACCATTTGTGACCCAGCCTTGGAAGACACGCTGCATCACTTCTGCTGCTTTCTGTTTGTTGGATGCGCATCGCTAAGCTGGCCCACATCCAAAGGCAACAGGATTTCACTCCACTTTTAATGATGTCAAAGAATTTGCAGACATATCTTTAAAGCACTGCAAATCGCTAAAATGTTTTGGAGAATCTCTGCCAGCATCTATGCAGACACAGTCCAGGATAAAGAGACACATAAGCCGTGGCCCCACCCTCATCTAGGTGCATCTCAGCCTGGATATAAGTTCATACTAAGTAAGACGACAAGAGGGAAAAACAGTGAAACACATAGAGGAACATTATCACTAAAAGGGATTAATTAAGGAACAAAGCCAAAGACAGAGCTAGGAAATCTGAGGCTCCATGTTACTGCAAATGGCATTATTTTGTTCCTTTTAATGACTGAGCAGTCATTATTGGAATATATTGAATATATATATGTGTGTATATATGTATATACACCACATCTTCTTTATCTATCTGTTGATAGACATTTAGGCTGTTTCCATGTCAAAGTAAAGAAATATTGATCAAGGTGCTTTATGCTGTGCTGGATGTTTTTACACACATTTTATCATTTAATTGTCAGGACAGAAAAGTATTAACTCACAGTAAGTTTTCAGAGACTTAATTTTAAGGATGAATAAATACTGCAGGAAAGCAGGAAAGCTTTAGAAAACCTAATTCTCATTTACCTTAGGGCAATAGTCCTCAATTCTTAATTGGGGTAAATTTGTACCCTCCCAGGGATGTTTGGCAATGTCTGGAGACATTTTTGCTTGTCACAACTGTGAGACTGGGGGCTAGAAAGGGGAGTATTTCTATGGCCTTCTGGTGGGCAGATGTCAGGATACTGCTACAAGTTCTATAATACACAAGACAATACCCAATAACAAAGCATTATCTGGTTCCAAATATCAGTAGAAATGAGAAAACCTGCACTAGAGATGTGATAGAATCTAAAAAGCAGATTGCAAAAAATACTCATGAAAAGTCACTCCTTCATCTACGTGTTGTTCAGTTCACTAAGTCATGTCTGATTCTTTCTTTGTGACCACATGGACTGCAGCATGCCAGGCTTCCCTGTCCTTCACTGCTTCTGGAGTTTGCTCAAATTCATGTCCTTTGAGTCAGTGATGTCAGCCAACCATCTCATTATCTTTTGACCCCTTCTCCTCCTGTCCTCAATCTTTCCCAGCATCAGGGCCTTTTCCAAGATTACAGAAGAGGGATCAAAGCTTGAATAGGTTAGATTGAAGATAAAGGCAGGATTCGGATCCAGGGTCTCTGACTTCAAAGGTGTCATGCTTTCCTTTAACTAGGTTTCTCTCCCTCAGCACTATTGCCATTTAGGACCAGGAAGTCTTTGCAGGGAAGACTGTCTTGTGCATCTTGGGATAGCCGGCAGCATCCCTGACCTCTATATACTAGATGCCAGTTACACTCTCCACCCAGTTGTGACAACCAGCAATGTCTCCAGATGTTGCCCCATGTCCCTTGTGGGGCAGAACTGTCCCAGTTGAGAACCACTGTTCTAAACCACACAGCTGAGCTAATTAAAAGTTGTGGCACCTAAAAATCCATACACCTGCAATTGAGAAAGGCCACTGTAATTCATGTCTTTACATTTTCACACGTTTTTGTGTGTTTTAGAAAACTGAAGCACTCACATGTGTGGTCTCTCAAATCCAGTAGGAGACAGTAAATGGTTTGTCATATTAAGTAATTTTGGGTATCGCTGGCTTACAGAAACACGTCTTCATTTGGAGTGTCCTTCCAGGAATCAGTTGCAGAATCAGACAAAGCTTCTATTAATAATATTAACTAAAGAGAAAATGTGGTAATTTGCAAGGTGTTCTGCTCTGTCTGACACAGTCTAGGTAAAATCAGCGTGGGAGGATCTCTGCTTTAGCTCTCCCCAAGAGCCCCTTGGCATGTGTACAAAGCTCTGCTTCTGAGAGCAGTTGGGCTGCCCTTTCTATGTGGAGAGAGGGTGAGTGAGCAGAACTTGGAGAGGAACTTGGCACAGCCCCTGCTGACTTCATCCGGCCTGCCAGTCTGAGCCGATTTGTAAGGCTGTTTTTGGTGCCAGGGACAGGGTGGGAAAGGGAAAGTACATTCAAACAAAAGAATGCCCCTGAAGTATCTGAAAAGAGGCTTTTAGCACCATTCTTTTGGTGCTCTCAACCAGACGGAAGGTGCAAAAGTTGAAAAAGCAGCCACAACCACTTTGGAGAAGGGTTTTGCGGATCCAACACAGTGATATTATCGCATCTATTTGTTGGACAAAGGACTTCATTGTATGACAAAATAAAACATGTTTCTCCTTCCACTTCCTGCTTTGTGATGTGTCTTCAAAAGTGAGCTTGCAAAGGAGTAGCCTGGAAACTTGGCAAAGGTGATTTTTTTGACAAGCGCCTTCCCAAATATCTGATTGAAAGGGTTTTCAGACTGTTTTCCTGGCCTACTGTGCAATTTGCAAACGATCCCTTTTTTTGGTCAGTTGGGGGTGAGGGACTGATGCAAACCACTGAAACTCATTTCTGACATTTATAGACAAACTTCTTCCAAGTTTGCTAGTTTTCAGCACGGGCAGCAACTGAACGGTCTTGCCGTCAATTATGGTTTTCATGTCAGGACGCCCAAATATCCTGGACCCCCAAATATCTAGTTCCAGGGCTATTTTCTGCTTCTTCTCCCTCCCTCCCATTCTGGGTCCCTCATGAACACCCTCCAAAGTTCCGGTAAATTCTAACTAGTGGTTAAAATCTTTATCGTCAGAGTTTGAACAGATTCTCAAGGCACTGAAACACTGCATGACCTGAAGGTGAAATTCATTCTCAGTAAAAATCTATTAATAGTCAAGGACACAGATGGAGAGAACAAACGTATGGAAACGGGGGCATGGCAGGGGGAAATGGGAGTGGGGTGAACTGCAAGACTGGGATTGACCTATATATACTATTGATACTATGTATAAAATATATTACTAATGAGAACATACTGTACAGCTCAGGGAACTCTACTCAGCGCTCTGTGGTGACCTAAATGGGGAGGAAATCCAAAAAAGAGAGGATATATGCATACCTTTAGCTGATTCACAGCAGACGTTAACACAACATTGTAAAGCAACTATACTCCAACAAAAATTAATTTAAAAAATCTAGGCAAGAAATTCTCCCCAGCCAAGAAATTTGGAGTCAGGGTGTAAGGTCAATTTCCCATGAGTGTAAAACTGCATAGTTTATCTCAAAATGTTAGATATTATATGAGTCCATTTACACAGCATTCTCAAAATGACAAAATTAGAGATAGGGAGCAGATCAGTGGTTGCCAGGGATTAGTTAGGAAGGGTGTGACTCTAAAGGGATTGCATAGAGAATTCCTTTGTGGTGACAGAGCAGGTCTGGATCTTACACAGATCTATACACAGGATAAAAATGTCATGGAAGACAAGAACATACCAAAAAAAAAAAAAAGTCCATGCAAAGATTGGTGAAGTCTGAAGAAAGTTTGTAGTCCTGTTAATTGTATCATCCCAGTGTTAATTTCCTGGTTTTGAGAATGTGCTGTAGATATATAAGATGTCAGTAGGAACTGGAGGATAGGTACACAGAACCTCCCTGTACTCTTTTTACAATTTTTTGTTCATCTATAATTATTTAAAAAGATAAAAACTCTACCCCAAAATGTATATCATTATAGCATCTATCATGGAAGAGATGAGATGACCCATCTTAATATTAGGCGATTAAGAAATGAATGAGGTGAACAACTGAATAAATGAAGGATCTTTTGCATTATATTCGTGGAAATTTAAAAGAATCAGGACATCAGATGACATTTTTTAGTACTTTCTATGTGTCAGACACTGTGCTAAGGATTTTAAACATTATCTCATTTAATCCTCTTAAGGATTTTATGAAAAAAGATAATTTAAAAGATAATTCTGCATATTAATAAAACTGTGGAGAAAAACATGGAAATTATGAATGACTTAAAAAAAAATCAGGATATTGATTAAAACTGCTTGGTAGGAAGAGCAGTGCTGTCATGGGGTGGGGAGGTGGGTGTGTGGAGACAAAACAGAGGTTATGTAGATATTTGTTGTACAATTGGTTCTATTTTTATTTTATTTTTAAAAATTTCAGTATGGTTGATCTACAATACTGTGTTAGTTTCTGGCTCAGAACTGTGGGTCACTATGACCACTGGCCAGGAACCACAACAGATCCTCACAGAGAGCCCCTAGCATGAACTATTCATGTGACTTCTAAATGAACAGGTGCAGTTGGCAAAATGAAAATGGTTTTCTATGTAAAATCTGGCAGCAGACTTGTGAGTCATTAATTCTTCATCAGCCCCTGGCCCCGCATGGACATATAATCAAATCTCAATGATTCATATTGATGAAGGGGGCAAGTGTTCACACTTTCTTGTCCCAGTGCCTTTAGGATGTGGAAAAGAGAGGGAGCCTGGAACAGGCACCCTAAAGGCTAAGAGCTGCAAAGGGTCTCTGACAGCACTGGGCCAGCCCCTGAATTTTGCAGATGAAGAAGACAAGTGTGGAGAGGCTAAGACTTATTCTGGAATCACTGCTGATGGTGACTCCAGCCATGAAATTAAGACACTTGCTCCTTGGAAGAAAAGTTATGAACAACCTAGACAACATAGTAAAAAGCAGAGACATTGCTTTACCAACAAAGGTCCATCTAGTCAAAGCTATGGTTTTTCCAGTAGTCATGTGTGGATGTGAGAGTTGGACTATAAAGAAAGCTGAGCACCAAAGAATTGATGCTTTTGAACTGCAGTGTTGGAGAAGACTTTTGAGAGTCCCTTGGACTGCAAGGAGATCCAACCAGCCAATCCTCAAGGAAATCAGTCCTGAGTATTCATTGGAAGGACTGATGCTGAAGCTGAAACTCTAGTACTTTGGCCACCTGATGCAAAGAACCAATTCATTGGAAAAGACCCTGATGCTGGGAAGGATTGAAGGCAGGAGGAGAAGGGGAGGACAGAGGATGAGGTGGTTGGATGGCATCACTGACTCGATGGACAGGAGTTTGAGTAAACTCTGGGAGTTGGTGATGGACAGGGAGGCCTGGCGTGCTGCAGTCCCTGGGGTGGCAAAGAGTCGAACATGACTGAGTGACTAAACTGAACTGAACAGACTTGAGTAGTCTGGATCCCAGAGCCCCAGACTCAGGACCCTCTACTATTCATGATAATTACTGATATTCTCCATCAGGGTTTAAGGGTGCTTACAGAGACATCCACAAAATAGTCAGACGCAAACACATGTGGGACGTTGGGAATATAAACCAGGAAAACAGGATCAAGCTTGGGGTATAGCTTTTGTTCACTGAGTGCATTTTAAGCTCTTTTCACAATACCAGGTGATTTTAGCCGCCTTACCCCAGTGGGTGTCAGCTCTATGGAGAGGACCCAGAGAGTAGTTCCTTTTCAAAGTATGTGACAGAACAAAGAAGTTTGGTGCTATTTGATCTTAATTTCTTTTAAAAAATCATAGCAGTAACATGTGACTATTTGCTCCCTGTAAAAGTTTGAACAGTACAGATGAATGAAAACAGTACAGTATAGAATGAAAAATGAAAGCACCCATTCATTTCTTTCCTGGATGCCATTCTCTTCCTTTTGGGGAACCATTGCTAACCATTTGGTTTTTATCATTCAGATTTTTTTCTATGTATTTATATATGGATATAAGACATACTTGTATGTATTTTAAAAAAGGTAAAAGGATCCAACTATTCATATTGTTCTGTGACTTGTTTTTTCTCTTAACAGTATGTCTTAGACATCTTTCTGCCTGGGTCGATCTGGCCCTACTTTCATCATCTTTGTGACTGCATTATAGCACCTTTGTCATAACTGTCTTCATAGTGATGGCCACTGGACTGAATCCAAATGAACAAGGATCAGTGAATATTCTAGTACGCATGGCTTGGCGTGGGCTATCTATGTGTGTTTCATGGGATCAGAAGTAGAAGAAAGAGCTCATTGTTTGCATGTTTGACCAGATATTGTCAAGGTGGTCACCAAGAAGCCTATGATGAGTTACACTCCTACCCCAGTATATGTTTATTCATTTTTCTACATTCATTTTAATAGATAAATACTCTCAGTCTTTAAAGATTTTGCCATTCTGAGGGAAGAAAGGGTATCATTACATTGCTTTAATATTCACTTTCGTATTTCCTAGTGAGGTTGAATATGCTTTCTTATCTGTCATGTGTGTTTCTTCTGCTAATTACTTAGTCATATCTGGTTTCCTTTTTAGAAATATCATTCTTACCAATTTGTAGGCACTGTTTATGAACAGAGAGTGATTTTATTATGGTGCAAATCTTTCTTCTTGGTTTATTGTGTTACTTTAAAGTGTGTTTATGGTGTTGTTTGCCTCAGAGATGTTTTAAATTTGTGAATCATCAAATCAGTAACTTTCCTTTTATGATTCATACATTTTTTATTTTGCTTTGAAAACATCCCCCAAATTATAAAGTTATTATTTCAAACTTTCTTCTGACAACTTTTTAGTAGTAAGATCTTTAATCTAACCAGGATTTAATCTTGCATATAGTGTAAGAATCTAACTTTATAACTTCTTCCCAATTGGATAATCATTTGTCCCAACATCATCTATTATGTAGGTCACCCTCTTATGGTCATAATACCAAATTTGCGTTTGGTTTTGAACCTGTATTCAATTTCATTGTTTCAGTTCAGTTCAGTTCAGTTGCTCAGTTGTCTCTGACTCTTTGCCACCCATGGACTGCAGTAGGCCAGACTTCCCTGTCCATCACCACCTCCCAGAGCTTACTCAAACTCATGTCCATCGAGTCAGTGATGCCATCCAACCATCTCATCCTCTGTTGTTCCCTTCTCCTCCTGCCTTCAATCTCTCCCAGCATCAGGGTCTTTACAAATGAGTCAGTCCTTTGCATCAGGTGGCCGAAATATTGGAGTTTCAGCTTCAGCATCAGTCCTTCCAATGAACACTTAGGACTGATCTCCTTTAGGATGGATTGGCTGGATCTCCTTGCAGCCCAAGGGACTCTCAAGAGTCTTCTCCAACACCACAGTTCGAAAGCATCAATTCTTTGACACCTAGCTTTCTTTATAGTCCAACTCTCACATCCATACATGACCACTGGAAAAACCATAGCCTTGACTAGACGGACCTTTGTTGGCAAAGTAATATCTCTGCTTTTTAATATGTTGTCTAGGTTGGTCATAACTTTTCTTCCAAGGGACAAACATCTTTTAATATCAGGGCTGCAGTTACCATCTGCAGTGCTTTGGTAGCCCCCCAAAATAAAGTCTCTCACTGTTTCCATTATTTCCCCCTCTATTTGCCTTGAAGTGATGGGACTGGATGCCATGATCTTAGTTTTCTGAATGTTGAGCTTTAAGCCAACTTTTTTCACTCTCCTGTTTCACTTTCATCAAGAAGCTCTTTAGTTCTTCTTCACTTTCTGCCATAAGGGTGGTGTCATCTGCATATCTGAGGTTATTGATATTTCTCCTGGCAATCTTGATTCCAGCTTGTGCTTCATCCAGCCTGGCATTTTGCATGATGTACTTTGCATAGAAGTTAAATAAGCAGGGTGACAATCTAGAGCCTTGATGGACTCTTTTCCTGATTTGGAACCAGTCTATTATTTCATGTCCAGTTCTAACTGTTGCTTCTTGACCTGCATACAGATTTTTCAGGAGGCAGGTCAGGTGGTCTGGTACTCCCATCTCTTTAATCACTGTCCACAGTTTGTTGTGATCCACACAGTCAAAGGCTTTGGCGTAGTCAATAAAGCAGAAGTAGATGTTTTTCTGGAACTCTTGTGCTTTTCCAATGATCCTAACGGATGTTGGAAATTTGATCTCTGGTTCCTCTGCCTTTTCTAAAACCAGCTTGAACACCTGGAAGTTCACAATTCACGTACTGTTGAAACCTGGCTTGGAGAATTTTGAGCATTACTTTGTTAGTGTGTGAAATGAGTGCAATTGTGCGGTAGTTTGAGCATTCTTTGGCATTGCCTTTCTTTGGGATTGGAATGAAAACTGACCTTTTCCAGTCCTGTGGGCACTGCTGAGTTTTCCAAATTGGCTGGCATAATGAGTGCAGCACTTTCACAACATCATCTTTTAGGATTTGAAATAGCTCAACTGGAATTCCATCACCTCCACTAGCTTTGCTAATAGTGATGCTTCCTAAGGTCCACTTGACTTTGCATTCCAGGATGTCTGGCTCTAGGTGAGTGATCACATCATTGTGTTATCTGGGCCATGAAGATCTTTTTTGTATAGTACTTCTGTGTATTCTTGCCCCCTCTTCTTAATATCTTCTGTTTCTGTTAGGTCCTACCATTTCTGTCCTTTATTGAGCCCATCTTTGCATGAAATATTCCCTTGGTATCTCTCATTTTCTTAAAGAGATCTCTAGTCTTTCCCATTCTACTGTTTTCCTCTATTTCTTTGCATTGATCACTGAGGAAGCCTTTCTTATCTCCCCTTGCTATTCTTTGGAACTCTGCATTCAAATGTGCATATCCTTCCTTTTCTCCTTTGCCTTTAGCTTCTCTTCTTATCTCAGCTATTTGTAAGGCCTCCTCAGACAACCATTTTGGCTCTTTTTATTTTGTTTTCTTGGGGATGGTCTTGATCCCTGCCTCCTGTACAATGTTATGAACCTCCATCCATAGTTCTTCAGGCACTCTCTCTATCAAATCTAACCCCTTGAATCTATTTGTCACTTCCACTGTATAATCATTTGATTTAAGTCATACCTGAATGGTCTAGTGGTTTTCCCTACTTTCTTCAATTTCAGTCTGAACTTGGCAATAAAGAATTCATGATCTGAACCACATTCAGCTCTTGGTCTTGTTTTGTCAGAGTTCTCACAAAACATGGTCCACTGGAGAAGGAATGGCAAACCACTTCAGTATTCTTGCCTTGAGAACCCCATGAACAGTATGAAAAGGCAAAAAGATAGGACATTGAACAAATCAGTGGAGAAATAACTTCAGGAAGAATGAAGAGATGGAGCCAAAGGAAAAACAACACCCATTTGTGGACATAACTGGTGATGGAAATAAAGTCTGATGCTGTAAAGCACAATATTGCATAGGAACCTGGAATGTTAGGTCCATGAATCAAGGCAAATTGGAAGTGATCAAACAGCAGATGGCGAGAGTGAACGTCGACATTTTAGGAATCAGCCAAGTGAAATGGACTGAAATGGGTGGATTTAACTCAGATGACCATTACACCTACTACTGTGGGCAGGAATCCCTTAGAAGAAATGGAGTAGCCATCATAGTCAAGAAAAGAGTCCGAAATGCAGTACTTGGATGCAATCTCAAAAACCACAGAATGATCTCTGTTCGTTTCCAAGGCAAACCATTCAATATTACAGCAATCCAAGTCTTTGTCCTGACCAGTAATGCTGAAGAAGCAAAGCTGAACAGTTCTATGAAGACCTACAAGACCTTCTAGAACTAACACCCCCAAAAGATGTCCTTTTCATCATTTAGTATCATGTGAATAACACCCTATAAAATACTGATGTTTCTCACCTTGGCACTTTTTGTGCACTTGTTCCTCTATGTGAACTTTAGATACAGCTTTTCAAGTTCCATTAAAAACATTGTTGATATTCTAACCAGCGTTTCTCTGAGTTTATAAGTTAAGTATGAGACAATTGATATTTTATGAAAGTTAGTCTTCCCATTCATCTGGAACAGTTTTTTTAGTACTTCAGTAAAATAGTTTTATTCTCAGGGTTTGTGCATCTCTTTATTTGGTTATTTCTAGCTATTTCATAGTTTTTGTTCCTCTGGAGACTTTGAGATTTCATTGTAATTTCTATTACGTTTTTTTTTTAATACAAAACTAATTTTTTTTAATGTTAATCTTGTAATTTGCTGCCTTACTAAACTTCCTTATTGTTCTCTATGTTTTTTGGTTTAATTTCTTTGCTTTAAAAAAATATCTAATGTCATCTGACAATAATGACTATTTTATCTCTTTTTCTCCAATACTTATTAATTTTTTTCACCTTTCTTATCCAAGTGCATTGATTTGAACTTCCAGAATAATGTTTTGTAGCATCTTTCTCTGGTTTGAATTGTAATCAAATGCCTCTACTATTTCACACTGAAGTATGATGTTTTCTGTAACACTTTTTATCAAGTTAAGGAAATCTTATTTACTCAGTAATATAGTAAGTTGCAATAGCAAATGTCCTAAATTTGAACCCTCATTGTAGTCCCTGAATAAGCCCTACTTTTTAATGCCATTAAATTAGATGCCAAACCCTACTTTGCAATTTTAAATGGCTTACTAGTAAATAGAGGCCTAACTTTAAAATGATAATAGTAATAATAAAAACAGGAAATAGGAATTCAAATGTTTTCAACAAACATAGGAGGAGGCAAAAGGAAAGAGGGGATGAAAGCATGATAGGCATCTTGCCTTGTTTCAGGAGGAGTTTCTATGTATAAATTGTTTTTCAATCTTAAAAAATATTTAATTAAAACATTTTAAACCCATGTGTTCAGCATACATTTAATCTCGAGAAAACTGGAACTATAACATGTTATTTCCAAACCAGTAGAGCAAAAGAGGAAACAAAAACTTCTTTAATCAACAAAAGTAAAAGAAGAAGAAAAAAGAAAAATAGCACAATGATATCTCATAGAAAAAAAGGTAACAGGAATGAGGATGTTATCAAATAGCAGTAATCAAAATAAAGGTGATTATATCAAAATAGTCTATTAAGTGTAGTGACACTTAGATTGAGTTAGAGAATAAATTCCAGTTATTTCATGTACACAAGGGTCACACAACATGACACAGAAAAATTGCAAACAAAGGATAGAAACAGTTATACTAGACAACTTATAACCAAAAAAAGATAGATCAATATTAATTTCTAAGCAAATTAATTTCCAATTGAAAGCCATCTTTCCCCCCTCTTTCCTTTCTCCCTCCTTCCCTCTTTCCCATTCACCTTCCCTTCACTCTGTCAGCTATCAATTTCCATAGAGTATTTGACAAGACTTCACAGCACTATGTACTTTTGGATAAGTGCACATAAACTGACACATTTGATAGCTCGGATCTGTTTTCCTGGTGCAAATGAAATCCCCGTTTCTCTTGGGATCACTGCAGTTCTGGTTGGAGGTGCTGGTGCTTCTTTTGGAATGAAGAACAGTTATGGGTACCAGTGGACTAGACTTCCCTTTTAGGTCAACCAGTAGTTTATCTTCAGATGAAGGTTACTATTTTCCCTTGAGGTAGCCCACAATATTTAGGAAATTGCTTTGTTCCAGCCCCTGTATCTACTCTGAGAATCTCCAGTGTCAAAATGCCCATGTTATGGAGCTGTACTTGAGGTCAAAGCCAGCATCTGGCACTCTATCTGGGCAGGAACACAGATCTCCACGCTCTCAAACAGGGCCCAGGCCTAGTCCTAGTCCTTCTGTCCCTACTGCCTCTGATCATACGGTTTATAGTTATTCCTTGGAGGACTTCTCACTTCCTTTATGGAATTCTGAATTTTTCAGATCTGTTTCCACTTGCTTTTTCTAGAAAATTCTCAAGGTTCTGATGTGTTAGTGGCCACTCTTTTGGTTTTTCAGCTCTGCTAAAATTTATTTTGTTTGTGCATTCCTCAGTCACATCAATGGAATTTGGAGAATGAGACCAGGCAAACACTTTACTTCAGTCAGTCATTTCAAAACTTCATTTGATCTTCCTCACTCACTTAAATGTGTCTGAGATCATTTTCTGGGAAAACCATCTCAAGAATATTCTGCTTTGTAATAAAGGGTCAGACAGCTAAAGCTACAGTAGAAAACTCAGTTATTATTCCCACCCACAAATTAAAATGGCCTTATTGTCCAGAAATAAAAGCAAAAGCATAAAAAGAAAATTAAAAAACTCTAAAATCCTAATACCAAACATATTCATGTTAATAATTTGATTTGAATAGTTTTGAGTTGTTTATATATACACAGATATACTTTTCTCCATAAAACGAGGTTGTAGTCTTCAGTACAGCTAATATTTACCATGCAGTTAGCATATATCTCAGGCAGTTTTCTGAGATTTTTAAAAATTATTTTTATGTTATTTTATTTAGTCAATTTTCTCATTCATGCTTTTAATAGCCCTTCACACTTGAGATTATTCATAGCTCCTCTTTTAATGCTCCCTGAGGTAAGTAACTTGCCCATGTTCATCTAAGATCCCCACTTAAAAAAATTCTTTTTGGGCTATGTCACACAGCATTTGGGAGCATTCAGAACCTTAGTTACTTGACCAGGGATCAAACCTACAACCCTTGCAGTGGAAGTGCAAAGTCTTAACCTCTGGACCACCAAGGGAGTCCCTTGTCTAACACTCTAAAGCCCTACATTCTAGTACTACCATGGGTATATATGTTGTTTTATACTTGTTTTGGAAAACAAATCCATGGATCCCTTTTTATGTCAGTAAAAATGTACCTATATCAGAAATGATAATTCTAATTTATTTTTCCAGAATAAGCAGTGCTGTATTGCAGACTATTCACCAAATTGTATCAAGCGCTGATCAGGAGTCAGGCATGTGTTTGGCACTGATGATAAGCCAGATGCATTCTCTGACAACATTGGGTTTTACATTCTAGTGTGTAAACACTACACAATTACAAATGATACAAAAGACTCTTTAGTTATAAATGTGATCATATACCACTTAAATGTGGAATCTAAAAAAAAGGTGCAAATGATGTTGTTACCTGATTAAAAGGATTTTATCGTATTAATAAAAATTAAATAATGAAGCTTATTTTACCTTACAAAAAGCTGTCTATGGTATGTACACTTTAAAAACATCTTTAAACTGATTTATGGTTGCATTTTACTGTAATCAGAAAAAATATTCCACATGATATTTTTTGAAATTTGTGATTTATCTTACAGATAAGAACATAATCTTGTTTTTCAAATGTTCTATGCACTCTTTACTATAGTTTTGGCTTATAGTATGATAATCATGACAATTTCGTCAGGTCTGCTAGTCATGTTATTAAAGTCTTCCATATTGCTTATTGATTTTTTTGTATACAAAATTAATTAATTACTGATAAAGCTGTATTGAACTTTCTCACTATAATTCTGGATTTGTTTATCGGTCAAATAAAACTGTACTAGTATTTTTTAAAACAGATATGTGAGAGATACAAGATTCTAGTGTATGCTCAGCTTGAGAGCTGGTCTGACCTGGGAGGTCTGAGCAGCCATCTCTGAAGAACTGACATAGTGGAGAAAAGTTTTACTATTGCTTGCTGGGTTTTTTTGCCTTTATGGTTGTCTGTGAGATGGTGTTAAGTAGAATCCAGTCCAAGAAGCCTTTGAGAATGATATTAATCTAAAGATGTTCTCACTAAGAATCCCTGGGATTAAGATCTTCTTGCTGTGTGCAAATCATCTGAATGAATTAAACATGTAATTGAAAGGCTCATCGTGTGCTACTCGAATGCTTGGCTGTACTAGAAATAAAATGAAAATGAAATCATTTTCTCTTTCAAATAAATATTATATACTGTGGGCTTCACTGGCTCCATTAACACTATCCCGTTGCACAGAGGCGATTATATTATTTATAACACATGCAGATATTAAGAGGCTCCTACAACTTAAGGCAGATAAGTACTGTAGGATCATTTCCCTCCTTACTCAACTACCCAGAATTCCTTGTCACCTCTCTCTAAAACCTGTAGATCGGTGGGGTTTTCAAGACTCCAGAGCAGCCAGCCATTTTCAAAGGGTGTTTATTTGCTCAAAATAATCTAGCACCATCATGAGACTGGAATGAGAATTCCTTGGACTCTTGTTGGGTCATGATTTTGTTTGCAGGTTACCCTTCTTAAGCACTCAGGGTGTGTTACCAGCAAATAAAATGCCTGTCAAATTAGTCTCTGACCCTGCAATATATTCTAAAAATCTGCAAAGGGAATCCAGTTTTAAAAAGTCCATATCATCTTCCTCCACAACATGATAAAAATGGAAAGAATAGATGATAAGATGGCCAACAGGCACATGAAAAATGTTCAATATCACTAACTATTGGTGAAATGCAAAAAACAGACAAAAACCACAACCATACCAGTTAGAAAGAACATGGTAAAAAAGTTTACATATAACAAATGGTAGAGTGGGTGTGAAGAAAAGGAAAACTCCTACACTATTGGTGGGAATGTAAGTTTTAACAAAGATTAAATTTTACATGAAACCTGAATTTCCAGTTTCTCAGGGAAAATCAGAAAACCTGGAGACACCGGGTCAGCCTCCTATAAGAATACAGTCTTACGTTTCTTCGCAGCATCTACCTTCTTGATGTGGGCCTTTGCTCTCAAGTGTTAGAGTCCTCAGCACTCCTGTTTGCATTACTGGCCTTCCTTCTTGTCTGCTTACTGTGAGCATTTGTGTTTGTAGAATTGAGAGACAGATCATCTTATAGTCTGTTTTTGAGTGTCAAAAGTTGCCTAAAGGTTATTGTTTCTTCCACTTTTATCTTCTAAAATTCAAGTTCAGTTTGCATTATTATAATCTATTTTGCATGTATAGCAATTATAGTAATGACTGGAATACCTTTTAAAGCTATAAAGTAGTACAGTTTAAAATGAACATTAAATCCCAAATCTTATTTTTAAGCATCCATCTGTCATGATAAAGATGGAAGAGAAGTCAGCTAACTGTTTAATTAGAGAAAAAAATTCTCTGTCTTGCACTAAGCTTTGCAAAAGAAAGCTATCCTTCAATTGTGGACTTAATGCTGACTCTATTTAGGATTTACAAATGGATTTGTTTTGGAAGAGGACTCTTCTTTACCAGAGCCCTTTCTGGAAGAGAATTTGGATTTTGGCATGAATCCATCCTTCTGTGGTTCCTGAGTTGAAACTCAGCTCTTTTGTGTAGATGTGATAAATCATTTGATTTAGGAGAGCCATCAGTGAAAGTGGCTGCTATTTACTTTGCTAGCATTAGTAGAATACTAATGTGATGGCTTGGTAAGAGTCTGAAAGGGTAAGAGGAAGAGAAAAAGAATTTTCATGTTTACTAAAGATTTAAAACTCAAACCAGAGCAGGATAACTTGTATCTGTTTTCATTGACAGTCTGACAGAAGGAAATGTTTTAATTTTTTTTTTTTTCACTCAGACTTTAGGATTAAAGAACAGGGGAAGTGATAACCAAGGGAAGCTGTGGAAACAGTCTAGAGATGTTTAATAAAATACCAAAATTTCTAGACAGGAGAAAGTCATTCCAACCTTGGAGTAGGGCAGAGATAGATGATAAGGAAGACAAATAAGAACTTGAAGACCTTTTGAAATCTCCAATAGAACTTTAATTAGGGGCCACAGACCCATAGCAGAAGATCTTAATAAGATTGACTTGAAATTGTGTGTGTTTTGTATGGTCATTACTTATTACAGCTAATTGGTGTTTAGTGTTAGAATTGTGTTCTATGGGTTAATGCAATCTTGACTCTCAACCATGGCTCCAGATTATTTCTTTGGCCCTGTTCACTATGATGCAAATCACGAAAGGGGTTGTGTCTGCATTATAGAAAAAGTGCCACAGAGCAATGCTTTAGCTTCTGAATTTTACATTTAGATTTTACATTTTAGGAGAACTGTTGAAGTCAATATGTGGATACTTGCTGAGAGAGGTTTCAGCAAGGAACCATGGATGTTGATTATGATAATGCTTTTGGACATTAGAAATCAGCATTGAATAACTAAATCCACTAGGGGCACTATCAGTAACAGTCACAGAAAGTCACATTGTGTGTGGATAGACACAGATTCTGTCCATGAAACAAGCGTACCTTTTTTTTTTTTTTAAACTTTAAATTTTTTAATTGGGATATAGCTAATTAACAATGCTGTGATAGTTTTTCAGGTGAAAGGTGAAGGGACTCAGCCATGTATATACATGTATACATTCTCTCCCTCAAATCCTCTCCTATCCAGGCTGCCACATGACGTTAAGCAAAGTTCCATGTGCTATATAATAGGTCCTTGTTGGTTATCCATTTTAAATATACATCTAACAACAAAAGCTTGTCCCATTGTGGTGGATGCTGTGATGTACTTGCCTTCTTCAGGAATGAAAAGCTTCATTCCCTAGTTTGTGAGAACATTAATAGCAGAAAACACACAGTTGACAGCCCACTCCTGGGTTTGTCTTGGTGGCTACTACTATACCCAAACTACACCCAAAGTTATCATCCTTCCAGGGGCTACACAGATCATATCCAATATCATATCCATGATATCCATCAAAGTCAGGATATAGAAAATTCTACAAAACCACCTTCATTCTTGACATTAATTGCAGACTTTGGGCATCTCTAAGACCACTCTAAAGTTTAGCAATTCACTAGAAGGGCTCACAGAACTCCTTGAAAGCTATTATGATCACAGTTACAGTTTATTAGAGTGAAAGGATACAGATTAAAATCATTCAGGATAGAGAATCATGGACAGAGTCCAGGAAAGTTCCATGTATGAAGTTTCCAATCACCCTCTCTCTCAATGGAATTGCAGACAACACTAAATTCCCTAGCAGCGATATTCGACAAAGCACATGGAGTACTGCCAGATAGGTAAGCATACCTGAGCCTTTGTGTTCAGAGTTTTTATTTGGGACTCCATAACATAGATGGACTTCCCTGGTGGCTCAGATGGTAAAGCATCTGTCTACAATGCAGGAGACCTGGGTTCAATCCCTGGGTCAGGAAGATTCCCTGGAGAAGGAAATGGCAACCCACTCCAGTACTCTTGCCTAGAAAATCCCATGGATGGAGGAGGCTGGTGTCCATGGGGTTGCAAAGAGTCAGACATGACTGAGCAACTTCACTTCCATTTTCCATAACATAGATTGGTTGACTGCCTTCATGGCTGGCATCAGTCTCTAGCTCCTTTTGAGATCAAAGTGATACCTTTTGGCCCAAAAACCTACCATAAATCACATTGTGAGACCATCTGCTGTGGCATAAGGCTCTTAGGTAAACAAAAACTTTTATCAGGCAGGACATTCCAAGGGCTTAGTTATGACCTTCCAGGAACTGAGGACAAAGGCAAGATTTCTCTTTGAGCCAGGTTAAATTTTTTTTTTTTTAACCACACAAGACATAAAGACCCCCTTCCCCAATTTGGGACAATTTTGAAGGTTCATACTAGTTTCAGATCTCACTGTAGGGTAAGTTGAATCCTCCTTTGAGATTGCAGGGCCCCACAACTTGTCCCTCTACCAAATCCTGTTTTCCTCTCTTTCCTTCCATAGTTAAGTTGAGGATCAGTTCTTAATAATTCATTAGCATGCTATTCTCCACCTCAGGATCCACTTTCAAGGGAACCCAATTTGCAACAGTTGCCATGAAAAGTGGTCAAGAAAGCAGATGCTGAAGTGAGATTTTAGAGCTAGATCTCTGGCTGCCCTGTTGCTGTTTAGTTGTTAAGCTGTGTCCAACTTTTTGTGACCCCATGGACTATAGCTCGCCAGGCTCCTCCATCCATGGGATTTCTCAAGGAAGAATGCTAGAGTGGGTTGCCATATAATTCTCCAGGGGATCTTCCCAACCCAGGGATTGAACCCATGTCTCCTGCTTGGCAGGCGGATTCTTTACTACTAAGCCACCTGGAAAGCCCAAGTGGCAGGAGGGTGCCCTCTCCACCCAGATGCTAGTAAAAAGTCCATCACCAGTAGAATGTAGAGAACAAATAATCCCTGGCACAAATAACAACATAGCAGTTCCATAGTTAAAACTTTGACAGTGAATTAGAATTGTATCCTGGTGGAAAAGAATGCAGTTAGGGACTTCCCTGGGAGTCCAGTGGTAAAAATCATCACTTCCATAGCAGGGGAAGTGGGTTCAATGTCTGGTCAAGGAAATAAGATCTCACGTGCTACAAGGCACGACTGAAAAAAGAAAAAAAAAAAAAAAAAGAAGAAGAAGTGATTTGATCAATAATGTGGTGAGAATTACTGGGGCATTAATAACTATAAGAAGATGGAATTGTGTGGCTTGTTAACTGATGCTCTGGAAAAAGATAATAAGAAGCAGGTGATTAATCAGCAATTAAAAGCTAAGTAGGAAATCTAGAGTGCCTTCTTGGTATCATACAGATAGATTTTAATCTCTTTCAGGAATAAGTGAATGGAGGCAGCATTAGGGTGACCAACTATCCTAGTTTACTTGAGACTTAAGAGGTTCACAATATGTGGGGATATTCAGTTTTCAAACCAGGAAAGCCCAAGCAGACTGGGATAAATTGGTCATCCTAAGTGATACAGAAAATAGACCACACCAAAGACTGCACTGGCAGAAATCAGTGCCACTCTTCAAGACCTACGGAGAAGGCAATAGCACCCCACTCCAGTACTCTTGCCTGGAAAATCCTTTGGACGGAGGAACCTGGTGGGCTGCGGTCCATGGGGTCGCTAAGAGTCAGACACGACTGAGTGACTTCACTTTCACTTTTCACTTTCATGCATTGGAGAAGGAAATGGCAATCCACTCCAGTGTTCTTGCCTGGAGAATCCCAGGGAGGGGGGAGCCTGGTGGGCTGCCATCTTTGGGGTCGTCCAGAGTCGGACATGACTGAAGCAACTTAGCAGCAGCTTCAAGACCTAAGGATGCAGGATGATCCCCATCATATTCCTGTTGTATTTATCAGACTGACCCCTGCAAAATCCAGGAAAGTCCTGACGGATGATAGTAGACTATTGGAAACTCACCCAAATAGCCGCTACAATTGCTCCTGTGATATTTTTTGCCGAAGCCAATTGACACAAGTTTGGATACATGGCATGAAGTCATTTATCAGGCAAATTCATTCTTTTCCATTCTTCTTGAAAAGGAGAGGATAAAAAGAGTTGATATTCAGTTTCAGTGGACAACAGTGTACATACATCTGCAGTCTCACCCTGGAACTATGTTAACTCCTCCAGTCTCTGACATGGTAGTCAAAAGAGACCTGGGCTGTTTGGTGGAAAGTGTATTGATTAATGTGTGTTCAATCTACCCTGTTTAGTTGAAAGTCAGATCATTTTTCTAATAGAGCTGTGGGAAGAGGAAATAGCTGCCTCCCGAGGAATGGAAATTTCCTTCATTGGGAGAGTCCTAGCATGAACCAGGAGCTTCTCGTCATGGCCATTGCAGAAAGGAGCCATGTTTCTGATGGAAGAAGTTGGAACTGTCAATCATAATATCCTCTGATTTAGAAACAGGGTGAAGAAGACTCAAGTTGGTGAGCCTGGGATGTAAACTTTGGAAAAATACCTTCAGGTGTTTATTTTTAATCAGAAGCCAAGAAGTACCCAAGTCCCCATCATCTAATGGCATGAACTTAAACAGAGTGGAGAAGGTATGTCTGTCAGAAAAAGAGTTCATTCTTGGAAGTCTACTTTAAGAACATTGCAGCCTCAGGTTATCGCTTGGGAATGCTGTTCATAACCTAATGTCATTTGGGCTTCATCTCTTATTCCAGTCACTCCTGTGGTGACCAGGTCGGTAACGATTTCCAGCAGTGTCATGGGCACAACTCTCAGGCCAGTGTTATGCTCCTCACTGTGCGTCTTTTCCTCTGCTGCAGTGTGGAGGCCCTTTAGGAATTGCTTGGCTCTCAAGCATGTGGATGGGACAACGCTAGACCAATGGGCAATAGGAGCTGCTGGAGCAATACTTTATCTCTTCCCCCTTGGTGGATGACATGGGCATCACACATGATCCCACCGGACCCAACACCCAGTCTTATATAACAGGGGCCAACTCAGTAATACATCCTTATGTGGGCTCTCTCCTGTTCTTTCTTCCTTTCCGCTTGCTTCCAACTTCTGCCTCTTGAGGTTGCACCTCTGGATAAACAACTTGCATGTGAGTGTTTGTCTCAGGCTCTGCTTTTGGGGCAATGAAGCCTATATTCTGTAACATGATAAGGCGTGTGCTATCTACCCAGTCAGATGTTACCTAGAACTATATTGTCATGCAATCTCCACGGGGTGTGTGTGTGTGTGTGTGTCCTTCTGTGTTCTCACTTGTTTTCTAAGCTACATAAAACAAGGCAAAGGAGGTCAAGTTTTATTTTGAACAAGACAGACATTTGAGGAATAGCAGCAGTGGACATTCTTTGGATTGGTCCTTATTGGTCAAGCACTGTTGTAAGTGGTTTATATGCATGATTTTACTTACTTTTTCACTAAATCCTATGGGGAAGGTGCTATTATTATTTCTGCTCAGAGAAACTGAGGCTGAGGGAATGTTATAAACTTTCTTTAAGTAGCTTGGCTGGAGAATAGTGAAGCTGGGAGGACATCTGATTCCACTGTCTGATGTCAGAGCAGAACTCTTAAATATGAGAAATCCCATATGCAAATCAATATTAGGTCTTGTGGGGGTGATGAATGGGGTTTGACTGCCAGCATTTAATGGGCAAGTATTAGCACAGGATTGTGTACCAAGCTGATTTTTCTCAGGAGCCTGGAGAGTGTTGCTAGGCTCTGGCAGCAGAGATAGAATCTCTCATCCTCCAGGCAGGTGAGGGTCAGCAGAATGGGGCCATTTGACCTTTTATCTGGCTTTATCTGATTGCTGGAAAAGGGTGAACACTGTGATATTTATTTACGGTTATATATAATGTTTATGATTATTTATGATATTTGTAAATAGATGGCTCTGCCTGGTAATTTATGGCTGTTTCTTGTGCTTTCCATCATAGAGACGGCCTTAAAAATAATTTCACTTTGTCATGAAAGGACAAACGGATGGTGTTTGCTGTGTTAGTCTTCAAGTAGAAGCGGCTGGTGACACCTGGGGAAGAAAACAAATAGGATTAGGTAATTTACAAAAGTGCTTCATTTTTCAAAACCTTCTCACTTTCCTCACTTCTTCGTGTTATACCGATATAGAATGTTTGTCTTAATTAGAGGAAACAGGTCATGACTCTGAAGGCAAACAGATCCATTATTCTTCAAGAAATGCTCTAATCCTCCAGCCTGAGGTCAGGCTGTGTGGATAAGGGGTGCACTGGGGGAGGGGATTTTTTTTTAAAAAAACAACTACTGCTGAGCAAATATTTCCTTCTCCCCATGACAATCAGCTTCCAAAGCAACCCACAAATGTCTTTCTGGAGTGTATACACGGATCCAGACTCCAGGCCCAGTCCTGGTACACCTGCTCAAGCTGAAGTATTTTAGGTTCCTGTGATGACAGCAGTCATCCACACCATATCTGTTCCCTGGAATGGGGCTCAACAAAACAAGTGAAGGCGGGGTTTCCTTGCAGTTGACTTTTGTAAGACATACAGTCATTCATACATTCTCAAGTTTGTAATAGGCATGTAAAATTTTGTCACATGGCATGGAGTTATTTGCATGAACCAACTTGATTAGTTTCCTGGGACTCTGGCCCCAAATGAGAACCACAGTGACAAGAACTATAATTTATGAGCTCTGTGTCCTTGCTCAGCTTAAGGAGGCTTTCTGAGCAGGTACTGGAGTGACAGGTGATTGAAAGATGAACCAGATACAGGCCATGCCTTCCAGAAGCTCACAGACTAATGGAGGAGTGTGTTAACAAACATACCCCAAATAACTAAAGCCTGAGATAGAAAGAGTCAAATTTCATCACAGGTAGAGTGCTAGAGGAGCTTAAGAAGGAGCTTATTTCCAATTTAAGGATCCAGGAAGGCTTTGTAGAATCCTTTGGATTTAACTTGAAGGGAGGATTGGATTTGAACACTCCGAGTTTGGGCTGGGAAGAACTTTCCAGAGGAACGGTACAGTCTGTACGAAAGCAGAAGTGTGCAAGCATCAGTGTATGTGTGGACAGCAGTCTGAGACCACTGCGGAGTCCAAGGAAATGGGGGCAGAGAGTGGAGGGCCTGATTTGCCCATTGGAGGAGGGATAGTTGAGGAGCCATGTAGGTAAATTAACCCTTTGAGAACTGGAGCTGTGAACTGTCTGAGGTCACATGGTTAGCAGTTGGCAGTAGGGTGGATTTCAGTTCCAATCTCTTAGTTTTTAGTTCATTAAGATTTTTCTTCCTCTCTTTAGATTACAAAGGGTTTCTAAACTTTGCTTTTCTACCAGCTTTGTGAATAGGTTTACCTTGCTTTTCTTCCACCCTCTCTCATCCATTAGGATACCAGCAGGTCTGAGCCAGTAAGGCTTTGGAAACAGGCATGTGTCTGTGTCTGGAGGTATGTGTGTGTGAGAGAGAAGGATTTGTGTACGTGCGTCTCTGCTTGATGTCTCTGTACTGAGGCCAACTGTGAATCAACTTTGGAATTTTGTTAAGTCAACTTGACATGGGCAAAAAGCCAGCGCAAAGAATTTTACTTTGCCCTAAAGTGTTTTTATTTCTGGGTCTAGCTGGAGCTCAGGAAATGGGGAGTGTTTCATTGACTAGGAAAGCCCTTTTTTGGGTGTTGTCTGTGTACTACTTTGGAGGAGAGGTACAGATAGAGAATGAAGAGACCATAGAGGTCACCTGCCATAAAGTTTCCCATGATAGCACGTGGCTTCCTCACACAGGCTGGGATGTGCTCCTCAGGGCTAGTCCCGTTGGTGAACAAATAGCGATTGAGAGCTTAGTATTTGCCGGACAGGCATGTGGCGAGGAGAGAGTGAGGCCAAACTAGCCAAGGGCCTAGCAAAGTGGGGACACTCGGTTCAGAAGTGGTAGTTTCTGTGTAGAGGGTGCTTCTGGAGGCTGAGAAACTTGGTGCTGGAGAGGGTCAGTTTCCCAGGACTTCAGCTCTGCAGATTTCCTTCTCTCTCAAAGCCCAGGTTTTCAGCTGATATCATTCTTTCACAAACTTAGCACCCCAGAAAACAGCTGGAATTGCTCCAAAACCCAGAGCCAGTTTTTAATTTTTCTGTTAAATATTTTCTGTGTTTTGAAATTTTTCCTTTGGTGTTTATTTTAAATGGAATCACTACTTCTTTTTCTTCTTTAAAATTGGTTATGAATTTAATATTTCTTTTAGTTCCCCAGTTTATCTGTTCAGTTCAGTTCAGTTCAGTCGCTCATTTGTGTCCGACTCTTTGTGACCCCATGAAACGCAGCACGCCAGGCTTCCCTGTCCATCACCAACTCCCGGAGTCCACCCAAACCCATGTCCATTGAGTTGGTGATGCCATCTAACCACGTCATCCTCTGTCGACCGCTTCTCCTCCTGCCTTCAATCTTTGCCAACATCAGGGTCTTTTCAAACGAGTCAGTTTTTACCATCAGGTGGCCAAAATATTGGAGTTTCAGCTTCAACATCAGTCCTTCCAATTAACACCCAGGACTGATTTCCTTTAGGATAGACTGGTTGGATCTGTTACAAAGTACCAAATAGTGAGTGGTTTAAAATGACAGAAATTTATTTTCTCACAAGTCTGGAAGCTTAAAGGGCCATGTCCCTTCCTTGCTTAAATACAGCTTCTGGGGACTCTTGACAATCCATGACATTCCTTGGTTTATAGGTGCATCACTCAAAGATTTGCCTTCTTATCACATGGCCTTCTTCCCTGTGTATCTCTGTGGTCACATGGCCATCTTATTAATACAAGAATTCCAGTCATTGGATTTAGGACTCACCCCTATCCAGTCTGAACTCATTTTTAACAGAACTAGTTATTTCTGCAAAGACCCTATTTCCAAATAAGGTTGCTTTCTGAGGTCCCACATAGATATCAATTTAAGGGGACATTCTTTAACCCATATCAGTATTCATAAAGGGATTTTGGGAAAGAAAGAAGGGTCATAGTAGATGATGAATTCACATTATTGTTTTTCTTCTGCTTTTTATCTCTCTGAACTCTAGATTTCCTGGGGTGGCTGTAAAGCTAGGTTCTAAAGAGTTACGGAGTTGGTGGTATAAGATCACTGGCATGTAGGGAATGGGGCCAGGAGGGCAGGCATCCAGGATGGGCAGTGACATTGACTGGTTGGTTTTGACCAAACTTCAGTGATTCACTATGGTTCATTTACCCCTGTCCAGAAGGAGTTAAACAAGATTTCTGGCATGGCTCTGATCATTTATGACTCATGTAAATTCAAACAAATCAGAAAGTCTCTCTGAGCCTATTTCCCCACTTGTGAATTAGGAATAGCAACAATACTTGCATACCCTGCCAGTGGAGGGTGTGGTAAAGATTGAGGGGAAGGAAGCATGAGAGGTCCTTGCCTGCTTGCTGATGATCACCTCTATGCAGCTAAAGTCAGGGTGACCTTTCAAAAACACACTTCAAATCCTTTTACTTCCTTCTTTTAAACCATTTAATTGCTCCTTCATATTTAGGATAAAGCCCAAACTTGTCAACATAGCTTAAAAGTCGTGTAGAATCTGGCCCCAACATACATTTTCAGAGCCAGATTTCTCTAGAAGTTCTACCTCTTCCCAATTACCCTTCTCTGACTATTCTAGCCCACACCTGAAAGCTCACTTATATCAGTACTTGATTATAATTTGTCTTGAATTATTCTTTGATTCTTTTTTGTAGGAAAACCTAATCAAATGAAATATATTGAAACACAATCAATAAAAGCAGCAAGCTCTAGTTGGGAAGTGTCACTTGATCAGCTCTTATTTTGGTGTCCCATCCTTGCTCTTTCTCTTCATAAGCTTGACCTTGTGGAGCACTGCCTGAAAACCATTTCATGGACTTCAGTTCAAAATGGCAGAAGTGTTCTCCCTTTCTCAGACAGCATTAAAATCATGTAAAGAATTAAAAAACTAAAAATGTATAAAAACTAAAAGGAATATGTGTATAAGTGAGTAATGATGGTTCATAAATCTCAACAAATCTCTAAAAGGCAGAAAACCTTTTGAGACTTGGCTAGTAAAACAGAGTGAATAAAGTTTAGCATACTAACGTGTACTCGGATTTTAGTAAAAAGAAAACATCCATTGCCCCAAAAAACTATAGGGAGGCTCTGTCCTTGAAGGTAGCATTCATATCAGTAGGATTGAAACTGGAAGACAAATTGGAGCTCCATGCAACTGTTGATCTCACTCCTGACATCTTCCCTGTGCAACTCAGAATAGCCCCTTTTCTCAAGATGAACATTCTCTAAAGAAACTGAACACAGTCTTTGGAAGAGGACTAATGTGAAGATTACTGCTCTAGGTCAAAGCTCTCTTCATTATGGAATTGAGGAGTCTCTAGATGTACTGGCAGGTTCCCCACTGGTTTAAGTAAAGCAAAACCTGCTGGTTGATAAGCCAAACCTTATTCATAGACCTGGTCAGCTGTTCTATTGTTTCCTTATAAATATGAAAAGATACTTGATGATTATCAAAATCTTGAGCAAAGCCAGTAACCTGAAACAACAAGAAATGGAAATAATTCAAGGGACAGAGGAGAACTTAAAAAATTAGCTTCTACAGAGGGATTTGAGAAACTTTGGTATTCATAAAACAAAAGAGAACATTATAAAAAGGAAAAAAAAGAGATAAAATAAGAAAGAGCTTGTGAAACATAAATGATGGCTGCCAACAAAATAAACTACATATATAAAGATAGATATATAGATATAAAGATCAGGAGGGGAAACGAATGAAATCTCTAAGAACTTAGAATATAAAAATGAAAAAGAGAAAGAAAGAAAGGGAGGAGAGAAAGAATTAGAAAGAGAAAGGAAACTTAGGAGGATTAATACAGGAGTAGCATCCTCTGAATAAAACACTGGCTTTAATAGAGGTTTCTGAATTTACAGAGGAAACCAGAGGAGAGGAAATTATTAAATAATAAGAAAAGAAAATTACCCAGAACAGGAGAAATATACAAGGGTTCAGATTAAAATGACCTTCTAAGCATTGAGTGCAATAAATAAAAAAAGATCCTCATCAAGACAAGTAATCATAAAATTTTGTTTTATTGGAAATAAAGATAGGGTATTAAAAGTTTCTTGAGAGGAAAAGCAGGCAATTTAGAAAGGAACAAGAGTCAGTGTCTTAGTTTGTTCATGCTAAGTCACTTCAGTTGTGTCTGACTCTTTGCGACCCTGTGGACTGTAGCCCACCATATTCCTTTGTCCATGGGATTTTCTGGGTAAGAACACTGGCGTGGGTTGCTGTGCTCTCCTCCAGGGAATCTTCTCAACCCAGGGATTGAACTCATGTCTCTTACATCTACCTGTGTTGGCAGGGAGGTCCTTTACCACTAGTGCCACTTGGGGAGCCCACTGTTCATGTTACTATAACAAAATGCAAGAAACCAGGGTGGCTTATAAAAACAAACATTTATTTCTCACAGTTCTAGAGGCTGGACGCACAAGATCAAGGGACTGGTATGGTCACATTTGGTGAGACCCTCTTCCTGGTTCATAGTTGGCTCCTACTCATTATATTTCCAAAGTGGTGGTAGAAAGCTAAATGCACTAATTCTATTCATTAGGGTTCCAACCCTCATGACTGAAGCAACTCCCAAAGTCTCCACCTCCAAATAATATCACACTGGGCATTCGAATTTCAATATATGAATTTGAGGGAGACACAAACATTCAGACCACAGCAATTGACCTAACATTAAAGTTCTTAATAGCAGCACTGAGTTCTAGAAGACTTTCAGCAATTCTTTTAAAGTTCTAGGTAAAGATGGCTTTTGCTCTAAATTCTATACCTAGCTAATCTATCAATCAAGTTTGAGGTCAGAATAAAAATCAATTTTTTCAAGGGCTCAGAAAGATTATGACCATGCCCAGTGAATTAGGAACTAATTAGAGAATATGTTTTAGAAAAAAAGAGAAGGGAGTTTGGCAGAGAATGGATTATTGTCTATGTATGGCTGAATCCCTTTGCTGTCCACCTGAAACTATCACAACAGTGTTAATCTGTTATACTCCAAAAGTTAAAAAAAAAAAAAAATCAAAGGTATGAATTAAGAAAGAGGAAGCCATGGGAAACAAAGCCTCCAAGCTAGAAGAGCAACAAACAAAAATCCCATCCTGAAGTTGCATCTCAGATCTCAGGAGAAACTAGTCCTGATGGGAGAGCAAAGACAGGGGATGGTGTGAAAGAGGTCATGGCCATGTGGAGGACAGGGGGTCTTATAGGATGAACTGTATAGTGAGAACTTTGAAAGTCGTGAGGTTGTTATAATACTGCAGAAAATAAGAAAAAGGAAAAATAAATCAGAGACTTCAGGAAAACAGTTATAATACAAGTGTACAAGAAAGCCTAGGTCCAAATATAAAGCCAACCCACCTGAGGCATGATTTTGACCAACTGATGGAATGTGAAGAGAAGAATTCTTTTGAATAGGTGCCAGAAATATGTTATTTTCATGTTTTTCAAGTTTTAAGATTTACTCATATAAATCATGAAGGACTTAACTGGTTTCAAACAGAATATAAATATTATGTATTTTGATAATGTAAGCATTACAGGTATAGCTGACAGAGGTTGGGGAGTGGAAGAGAGGAAGAAGGAAATAGCTGTGAATAGTTGATGGAACAAGAAGTGAGCTTTAATCTGCCACTTGAAGTTGCTGATGCTGAGAGGAAGAACTGAAAATAGGAGGGTAACTAAATTGGGGCGGGTGGAGAGGAAGCAAGGTAGAGGTGATGGAGGCGAGTTAAATTTTCATCCATCATAGTGGAAGTCAGTAGATAATGTCTAAGTATAATAAATCAAGAAATAGAGCTATATATCTTCTGTAGAGAGATTGGAAGTAACCACTAGAAGAAATAAAAATAGAAATGATTAAAAGTGCTTGCTTCTGGGAGGAAGGAATGGGTGGGGCACAGGAGGGGGGTCACCAATTTTCAATGTAAGTCATTTCATATAGTATTTGATTTTTTAAGCCATATACACATATTACTTACACTGCATTAAAAAAAGACATATATACACACAAAGAAAACTGCTGGGTGACCTTTGAAACTTGCTTTTAGCCCTCAATTTCTATTATAATTAGCTGAAATTTCAGCTCAGCTGAATATAACTGTAATTAAAAATCTCAACTGCCTAATGGCAGACAATTAGCTGGAGCTGTCAGGAGCCAAAAAGAATGATGGGCAGCTTGAAGATTTTGCTGTAAGGCTTGGCAGCCAACTGCCAAGGATTCCCGCTCCCTGATTCTGCCTTCTTGTCTTCTAATCCCAAGGAGACAGCAGGATTTATGGCAGAATCCTTGGCTTTAGACTTCACTGCAGACCTCCTTCAGGTCTTGGCTTCACCACTTATTGCCAATGAAACCCTGGGCAAATTATTTAAACTTTCTGATATTTTGTCAGCTGGAAAATGGGGATAACACCTGCCTTGAGATATAATAATAAAGATTGAATAAAATAAATAGGTGATGATCACAGCATAGTGCCTGGGACACTGTAGCTATTCAATCAGTGGCAGCTATTAGAGAGAAACAACACTTTATATGGTTAAAACACTATTCTGGAAAAATATAGGGCCTTTCCATGTGACAGAACTTGAAACATTGATGTGAAGTCTTCTGTTCTAGCCTTAGGAATCCGCTTGTTAGGAATAGCTAATAGGCAACACCTATGTTACCACTCTCACCCATGGCAGACATAGCTCATTGATCTCCGTATTCATTTTTCTTTTCAATTGAAGTATAGGTGATTTACAACGTTTTGTTAGTTTCAGATATACAGCAAAGTGATTCAGTTATACATATATATGCACATATCTGTGTTATTTTTTTTAAAAATTGAAGTGCAATTGATTTATAATGTGCTAGTTTCAGGTATACAGCAAAGTGATTTTGTGGCATATATGTACATGTACATATATACATATTAATATGTGTATACATGTATACATTCTTTCTCAGATTCTTTTCTAGGTTATTATAAGACATTGAATAATTAAATACGGTTCCCTGTGCCATATAGTAGGTCCTTGTTTTTTTATCTGTTAATCTCAGTATTCTCATTTGCTAATTTGGATGTGGCTGAAGGATGTTTTCCAGTATAACTTTGAAGATAACCATTAAGAATTAATAAAAATTGGAACTTGAGGTAAAAATCTATTTTTTTTTTTGTCTTTGACTAGGTAGATAACAGATATATTAAGATGACCAGTTATCTTTTTGATAATTGGTTTTTAAACAATTTTAAAGGCTACTTTCCATTTACAGCTATTACAAAATATGGGCTATATTCCCCATGCTGTAGAATACACCCTTGTAGCCTATCATACCCCAATGCTTTGTACCTCCCATTCCCTCACCCTTACATTGCCTCCCAATCCTCCCCACTGGTAATCACTAGTTTGCTGTCTATATTTGTGAGTCAGCTTCTTTTTTTGTTATATTCACTAATTCTTTGTGTTTTTTAGATTACACATGTAGTGATATCATACAGTATTTGCCTTTCTCTATCTGACTTATTTCACTAGTGCAATGCCCTACAAGTTCATGTATATGTGTATATATATATATCATTTCCTATATATCTTAGGTCAATTCCATATCTTGGTTATTGTAAATAATGCTGCTATGAACATTGGGGTGCATGTATCTTTTTGAATTAGTGCTTTTTTCGATATATACCCAGGAGTGAAATTGCTGAGATCAGTCATCTCTATGGCTGAGTGGCCATGTGGTCACATGCAGGCAACAACATGCATCAGTTTTCTCTGTTGACATACAGTGATTCCCCTATTGGTGCCTGGAGCTTCATGGACAGGGTTGGTGTATAAGGGCTTCAGTGACCCTATGGAAGCTAGTGTGTTTACCTAAAAGTTCATCATTAGCAGAGTAGGAACCTTGGTGGGATGAGGATAAAGTCCTGATGATTGTAGGAACATTATGGAACTGTTTGGGCTACAAGGGGATACATCATGGCTATGTTCTCAAATGCACTTGATTTCAATGACTGCAACTTTCAGACATCAACCAAATTCTTAGTTCTATTAACTATTTTATTACCGGTTTGTCAAACGTCTGTGAATTTCTTTGCTTCTTGCTTTCCATGCACTTTTCTCTCCAGGAGACTACCTACCGAAGGGGTGGACTAAGCCCTTTAAAGTAGCTATTCCTTAAGTCATAGAGTAATTTCCCATTCACCCACCCATGATAGCTTCTAAACCATCATACCCAGTTTACAGACACATGATTCCACAAGATTCCATGTAGGGGAGAGAGGGTGGGGGAGGGAAGGCCTATGGGTAGTGGACTGGTGAAATCTTTTGGAAAGAGTCAAAGGTGCTGCTCCTGAGGTTAGAAGAAGGCATGATTTTGAACTCACAAGAGGAGGAGAGCTTTGGGCTTGGGATAGTTGTCCTTCCACTGGTGTTCATTTAAATATTATGTGATGGCTGCCTGGGCTTCCCTGGTAGCTTACACGGTAAAGCGTCTGCCTACAATACGGTAGACAAGGGTCGGGAAGATCCCCTGGAGAAGGAAATGGTAACCCATTCCAGCATTCATGCCTGGAAAATCCCATCGACGGAAGAGTCTGGTAGGCTACAGTCCATGGGGTCGCAAAGAGTTGGACACGACTGAGCAACTTCACTTTCACTTTCAATGACTGCCTCCTCTATGCTTTCTCTGAGAGAAAAACAAACAAAATCCAGTCGGTCCCTGAACCCTGTGACATTAGAACCAGAGAGATACTTCAGAGGTGCAAATTTGATCTGTTACAGATAGATCTGAAGCAAAGTGCACCCCCTCCCCCTGCATCCTCATCCTCTGCACACGTGCCTGCCTGGTTGGTACAAAGCCATACACGGGTGTGTGGTTCTTTTTTGCACATCTACTCATTCCTGGCTTTCAGATGGACTGCTCTCCAAAAAGGAAACAACTTGCAAGAGGAAACACACCCACACCATTCCTGCTGGGGCGGGAGGGATACGTGTGGGTGGAGGGAGGGAGAGTATGAAATCCAAAGGATGATTAAGGGAATTTGACAAAGAAAATGACTTCTTCCACCCATTTAACACCCACATTAATCCACTTGGATGATCAAATGCAAAAGACAAAGAGAATTACAACCTTTTCCAGTCCAAGAAATAATAATTATTCAGAAGAAAATCGTGGCAAAATGAGGAATAAACCAAGCAAAAAGAGGAGGGGACAGAGAAAGAAAGAAGACACACACACACACACACACACACACACACGTGCACACACACACAGAGATGGGAGAGACAGATATTGAGAGAAAAAAAGCCAACAGTTGGGTCTCTGTTTGGGCAGGCTTTGTATGTTTCACTTCCTCTCAGTTTAAAAGTAAAAAACAGAAAAGAGTCAAACTGTTTACATGCACCAGCAATGGAAAACTAGTGATTGTGCTAATCCCGATGTCCCCTTTACAGTGGCCCTGTGCTAGTTTCCTGGCAGAAGTCGCAGAGGTCAGCTGAGGAGAAAGTAAACTCTCAAGGTTGTCACGTGGTAGCTGTGTCATTCTATACAAACTGCTCCTATTTATGTGCTGGGTTTTATTTTTAAAAGCTCCGCTGTCCCCTGGTAGAAGGAGGGAGTAGAAGCGGGAAGGGGTAACTTGTGCACAAGGTTAGAAGCAGAAAGAGAAAGGAAGGAGAGAAGGAAAGAGGATGGGTCCAATTTTCTTGGGAAGCATATTGTATTGTTCGGCTTGCCTGGCTCTGTTCCAGGGGCTCAATTGAAAGTGAATTTCTCTTATTGAATTCCATCCAGAGATATCATAACCTCAAAAGGCTACTATTACCCAGAGGGCTTCAGATGGAACCATTTGTGCGTGACTCTTGAAATGCAGGGAGTCACAATTGTCATTCGACAACACGGGACCTGTCAGGCCAGCTCCTTTCAGGGTGAGGGGGATTGTTGACATAATCTGGCCTCTGGTCCCCTTAAGAGCGACCAGTTTCTCTGTTTCTCAGGCTTCTTCTTCTTTTCTTTTTTGCTTGGCAGGTGCAGCAGCAAGAAAACCGGGGAGTTTCACAAAAACGGACGAGAACAACAACAAAAATAGGCTCAGAGTGATTTAAACATCAAATGCCTACCCTGTGCAGGCAGAATAAGGGGCCATAGGTCTCTGTACAGGCCTTCAGGGTCCTTGGGACTTAGTCTGTCTTTTAACCAAAAGAGGTTAGTGAAAATATTACAACCCCCTACAAAACCAGTAGAAAACCAAACACAGTCTCAATAAAGATACTCAAAGAAGAGCAAAGGCTTTGGGAAAGCAAATCAGAGTTGACTTTCTGGTTTGTAGGGATAGTTTTTTTTCCTTCTTTTGAACCAGAACAACAGACAGCTATATGCTATGATAGTGGTTTCTCAAATATTTCGCATCTTGTCATCTCCCGTTCCTTCTGTTTCTCCGTTCCCTCATTCCCCTTTAACTGCCTCCTTCCATTCATGGCAGCCTGGACTCCTTTTTCTTTTTCTCCCTTCCTTTCAGCATTAAGCAGTGAGAGTCGCTTTCCGAAGCTTCGCCCTGATAATAAACCTCTTGTGTGGTGACTCCACTTATTCTTAGATACACACAACCTGTTTTGAATGGGGCTATGGAGAGAAACTCAAATAGAATTAACTACTCTTTTCAGAAGTTGCTGAATACAAGCTTTGGTTCTCAAAATCAAGTTTCAATGACTGGTTTCTTTTGAACAAAGTGCAAAGGAATTCAGAATAATAAGTGTAACAAGATGGAGAAAATTTTATTCACCAGTATTCTTGAAGAAAACACTGTAGGCGTTTGGGAGAACTACTTTGATAAGCCACTTCGGCTGGGGATTAAGCCCCCAAAAGATGCTCAAGTAACAAAAGACACTCCACTGCCTCGAAAGGAGGTGGGTCCTGTTACTTGGAGAGTCCTTTGTTTTGCTGAATTCAGTGAGGAGTTTGGTAAGCCAGCATGGAAGAGGAGGAGGGAAGAACTGGAGGCCTGAGAGAAGAGGAAGTTCAAGGTGCAGGATGTGGAGGGGAGAGAATCTGAGAAAAGGAGAGAGGAGACTGCAAAATGAAATGCCACAGGCATCACACTTAAGGTGGGTGGGGGGACTGAGTTTATTTGTTTAACATTTTAATCACAAAATTTCGAAACATATTTAAAAGTAGACAAAATAATATAATGAATCCCCAGGTACCCATCACTATGCATGGACAGTTTCCTTTTCATCTGTATCTTCAATGTACTTCTTCCTCTCTCTCTTTTTTTTCAAATGTACTTTTTTTTTTTTAATGCTGGGTTGTCGTCGTGGCTGCGTGGGCTGTTCTCTAGTTGCGACGAGTGGGGGCCCCTCTCCAGCTGTGGTGCATGGTCTTCTCCTTGCAGTGGCTTCTCTCGTGGTGGACCTCGGGCTCTAGGGAGCACGGGCTTCAGTGGTTGTGAAGTGTGGGCTCAGGCTCTATAGCACATGCGCAATAGTTGTCGCACGTGGGCTTAGATGTCCCTGGGGGTTGTGGAATCTTCCTGGACCAGGGATCAACTCTGTGTTTCCTCCATTGGCAGGCAAATTCTTTACCATTGATCCCCCAGGGAAACCCTCGCCTCTCTCTTTTCATCTTGAAGCAAATCCAAGGGGAACTTGGAAGGAAAGAAGTATTTTTTAAAAATTTACTAACATAGTTGATTTACAGTCTTGTGTTAATTTCTGCTATACAGCAAAGTGATGCAGAGTTATACATATATTCTTTTTCATTTTGGTTTATCACAGGATATTGAATATAGATGTCTGTATTATGTAGTAGGACCTTGTTATTTAACCATTCTATACGCAACAGTTTGCATTTGCTAACCCCAAACTCCCAATCCATCCCTCCCCCTTGGTAACCGCAAGTCTGTTCTTTATGTCTGTGAGTCTGTTTCTGTTTTGTAGATAAGTTCATTTGTGTCATATTTTAGATTCCATATATAAGTGATATCATATGGTATTTGTCCTTCTTTTTCTGACATACTTCACTTAGTATGGTAATCTCTAAGTCCATGCGTGCTGCTGCAAATGGCATTATTTCATGGGGAAGAATTATTTAATAGGGATTTTAACACAGCTTGCAGTAGTATGTTCTGCCTCTTGTACAGTTTTCCATAGCATGTGCCTTGGTCACTAATGTTTATACGAGTAGATTCATCCTAGAGGAAATCAAGGACACACTGTTCTGACCAGGGTTTAAGCAAAGTGAAAAGTCACAACACATGAGGACCCAGGACCCGACTGACGAAGAATTAGCTGACAGACCAAGTTGTATAGATGTTACAGATATTGGCTAAAAAGAAAAATGTGATCTAAAAACAAGATGTTAAAATATCTGTATACAAGTTTCTTTTTAACTTTTCTACTCACCACAAATTTTAGACACACTTTCAAGTGTCTATTTACACAGTGGCTTGATGATAGACAAAGAACACTTGACTGAGAGTTAGATTCTTGTATGACTTAGTTATGAGATATTGGGCAAATCGCCCATCTCTCCAGGTCCATTGTTCACTCGTATCTGCCCTAATTCTCAGTGTTATTTTGATTGTCACATTTGGGACATGCAGGTAAAAATGTTTGAAAACATGGTGCTTTATCAATATGAGCTATAGCATTAATGTTATTGAAGAAGGCAAGGCATGATTCTCCCATCAGTGTTCTAGGCCAAAAGGGCTCCATCTGTTAGGTTCTCTTAAAGGATTCATGTGTTAGGATCTGAAGTCTTAAGAAAAGAGTTAAGTTATTAGTTTTATCTTTAGAACATGCTCTTCTGAATGCCCTCATTTGTTGTTCAGTGGCTCAGTTGTGCCCAACTCTTTGTGACCCCATGAACTGAAGCATGCCAGGCTTCCCTGTCCTTCACCATCTCCCAGAGTTCACTCAGACCCATGTGCATTGAGCTGATGGTGCCATTAATGATGATGTCCTCATTTGATCTTTGATTAAGAAAGTGTAAGTGAAAGTCGCTCAGTCATGTCTGACTCTCTGTGACTTCATGGACCGTCCGTGAAATTCTCCAGGCCAGAATACTGGAGTGGGTAGCCTTTCCCACTGGAGAACCAGGGGATCGTCCCAACCCAGGGATCAAACCCAGATCTCCCGCATTGCAGGCGGATTCTTTATCAGCTGAGCCACAAGGGAAGCCCATTTGATGAAGAACCATTTCTCAATTTTTGTGTTGTTTGCTATCTGGAGAGGCTGGGAATGTGCAAAAACAGCAAGTCTTGGTACCCTTTGTTTGAATAGTTATTTTGGTCTCTTTTGCATTTTACTATACGCAGCAAAAAGAAACCTAGTGGCCCCTTTAACATTCTGGCTGCAAATCTTCTCAGTTAGATTATCCATTTCATTAGTTACATGTTCTGCTTTCCAAATTACTGCAGGTGACAGTGTTGCTAAATTTTCTACCACTATGTCTTAGCAAGACTCTCCTTTCCCCCACTTTCCCAAAAGATGCTTTTTATTTTCTCTACTAGTAGCCTCCTCATATTCCAAAGTTTTTCAAACAGTGTGTTCAAGGTACTTTAAGCTCCCAATAACAATCTATTCTGAATTCTATAGCTTTGTAGCTTCTGATCACTCTCTGGATCCTTCTTGTCACTCTCCTATTTGAGATTTTTGTTGCAGCTGAACTTCACTTCCAGGTACCAAAATATGTATTAGTTATAAAGGCTGAGTAACAAATCTTCAAACTTAGCAGGTTAGAATAATAAACTTTTATTACCTCTCAGTTCCCGTGGGTCAGGAATCTGGGAGCAGCCTACATGGATGTTTCTGATTCATGGTTTCTCACAAGGCTGTAATCAAGGTGTCAGAAGAGCTGCACTCGCCTGAGGGTCCACCCAGGCTAGAGGACCAATCCCTGCTACGTGGGCCATAGTGCTGCTCACAATGTGGTGGTTGGCTTTCTTCAGAACAAGTGATTTAAGAGCACAAGAGAAAGGTAGCTTACTGCCTTTTATGACCTAGTCTCGGTCATACAGTGTCACTTTTTCCTTATTCTAGGCATTAGGAGAAAGTCACATAGTCCAACCCATACTCAGTGAGAGTGTATGCACAAAAGCATGAACTGTTGGAGGTCATGACCATTTGTGGGCCATCTTGGAGGCTGGTGACCACATCTATTGATACTATAAGCTGGTTACTACAGTCAGGTCATGTGATCTCCTGGAGACACCACAGTGAATGAGACATTATCCTTGTCTCTAGGGAACTCTGAAGGAAGTTCAAGTTGTAGGGGATAGAGAGAAGTAAACTGGAAGTATCACAAGTACCATGACAAAGATACAGGGTCTCTGTGAGCAATGGGGCAAGGGAGCCTAACCTAGACCAGAAATGAAGGTTCCTGTGTGGGTGAGAAATTGGGTTCTGTAGGGGAGAATCAGGGAGAAATAGGGACAGAAGATAGAAGACCCTGAACACCAGGCTAGGGATTTTAAACTATGCTTAGTGAGTGATAAGGAGACACTGATGTCTTTGGAGCCAAGATTGTTTGAGTCTAGATAACAGACGGTCAGGACTTACCAGGTCGGACACAACTGAAGCGACTTAGCACTCATGCAATAGAGGATCAATTCCCTCCCTGCCACCATCGTTTCTTAAAAATATAGTGCTGAAACAGGTTCCTTCTTGCCTACATTTGGAAGGACCCAGGGAGAGAAGGATCTAGAATGTAGACCTCAGGACAGAGTTCTGTGAGCCCCAGTCAGACCATGGGCCCTGTGTAACAGGTACTGAGCCTTACTTAGGGAAAATACTCTCATAGGTTCAGTATTTCCACTGCTCATCTGATTACTGTTTAGCATCTTGTCTGATTAATGGAGCTTGTAGATGTTTGGCAGGAGAAGTTAATCAGCTATTAATCACCATAGAGTTTCTCTGTAGCTTTTCTGGAAGAGCATCTGTGTTATAATTGAAATTGTAGTTGTTTCCTGAATGTGGGTGCAGAGAAGGGCCAGAGGTAGACAGTTGTGGGTCTCTTGTTGGGACGGTTTGGCACAGGTACCTTGGTGTGTGTTTGGCTGCTGTTAGAAGAATGTAACTTATTTTCCCAAGCTCATGGGTGTCTAAGGAAGGCAGCTTTCAACTAGAAGAGAAGAAAAACATGGGCCATGTGGTTCTCTGTGATGAACCACAAATTGGGCACTTCATATGGTCCTAGTTCTAGCTCTGCATCTATGCAGCCACACCACGCTGGCCAGATCTTTTAACTTCTTGGGATTCAATGCTCTTATCTTTAAAATCAGACATTTTGGGAATTTCCAAAACCTGTTTCTGTAGACCACATGGCCCAGTGGCTGCTTTAATGAGCACAGAATTCCCAGTCAAATGAGTTTGGAAACTCTATGTACTACGTATGACTCTCGGAGAGTCATGACAGACATCAGTTTAACTAACAGTGAAAATGTTGCAGCCAGATAACAAAACAAAAACATGTTTCACCTAGCACGAAACCAAATGCTTTTGATCACAGAACCCTTTGTTCATTAAACATCTAGAAACACCAGCAGATTGTGTTCCGGACTTCATTTTTCTGGTTTCTTATTCAATTTCATTACTAGCTTTCGGTTTTCTCTCGGGAAATATTCTTGTGGACTCTTTACTGTTAAACTTCATAACCAACCCACCTGCTTCTCAGCCCTAAGATGGTCTCCTGGATTATAAACTGAGGCTCACGTCTGATTTCTCTCCCCTACTGCTAACCTATGGTGACAGAGGCTTAGGGCCACATCTCTAATCTGCTTAGCTCTCACCTTGCCATCCATTCATTTGTGTGGTTGCAGAATACCATGTTGGCTAGGATTACCTTTTATTGTATAAAAAGGACAGTGTAATTTGGTGAGAGCTGGATATGAAGATTATTTGAAAACTTAGCTACATGACTTTTGAGGATCAAATTCTGATTTTTAAATGACAACCTCATCTTGTGAATTCACTGTTTCATTCAAGATACATTGACTGCCCTAACTCTACCATTCTACAAAGAGAACACATTTATTTCCATGACTTAGCACAATATTAGACTTTAGGGGGTCTTACTCTTTTCCTTTGGATACTACTTGTCATCTTGGAATTTATTGTTTCAATCTAAAGCAATACTGTAGGCTTGCAGCTTGGAATATGCCTTTTCAGAGACTGAATGTAAATTGCCAGAATGAGGCAGCAATCTATGTAACTGTTAAGTCCTATTAGTCATGTTAAAGACCATTGATTTTGTGAGAAATTAGCTAAAACTATAGAGATCCATGTGAAGTCAAAGATTTGCAGAAATATCCAGTGGCTCATCTTCTTTGCTAACTTTTATGATGAATTTTAGGACACGAATTCTCAAGGAGGAGGAAGAGATTAAGGAATTATCCAAGTCTTAGGTAACAATATCTGGTTACTAATTTTGATTCAAGCCAGTTCTGAGTCATATATAATTCTTGATAAATATGGTGGAGCTGGATGTCCAATTCCTTTTTGAGCAAGAAAAGTCTGTTTGATCATAGGCATAAAATCTACCTAAGCATGCACTGTGACTGGTTCATATTCTTAAACCAAATTTATTATTGATTTGGTTATATGTACTGAGAAATAAAACTGATGACCATACCATAATGAGACTATCTGTTAACCAGCACCCCACAACTTTATATCCACATCTCTTATGCTGCTTTGAGAAGTTTTATTTTTGTTGTTTTTCTGAGTCATCAGGATTCCCTGAGACCACTGTCTGCATGCACTCTTCTGAGCCCAGGTTTCTTTTTGGCATTGAAATGTTAATGTAATAAAAAATTTTAACACTATTGGAAGAACTATAGGGGAAACAAAAATTCCTTCTACCCTCCTGGGTTCTGTGACTGGCCTAGAAATGAAACTGACATATGAGAGGGAAACAGGGAAAAAGTATACAAATTTATTTAATCTTTTCACTTGTATGTGGGGTTCTTCAGGGGGAAAGTGAGGACCTGAAGAAGCTGTCAGGCTCCAAAGCCTACCAATGAGTGATAAATTATGGGGATTTGACAAGACAAAGAGGTTTGAATCACAAGGAGTAAGGGTGGAACCATGACCAGGAAATACATGGGGAGGAACTAATGGAATATATAGGTTGTTACAGAAGATTTTTTTGGTAGATCCATTTCAGCATGGACTCTCAGTCTGTGGTGATAAGGATGTTTTCTTCTGGGTTCAGGGCATACCAGAGCCTTTCCTCACCTGCTGTTTCTCAAGTGCCTCAAAATAATCAAGATGCCTAAGTGGCATATTTTGGGGATGGTGGGCAAGTTCCAAACCCCTTCAAAATCCACTTTATGCCAAATGATATATAAACTCATTTCACCTGGATTGTCTTCTTGAGCTCTGCAGAAGTCACTGGCTTGTCAGCATGGGTGCTCACCACAGTTATTGCATCTTCATGAGACCATTGTAGAATCTGATAAAGGAGTTGGGCCAGATGGTCTCTGAGTTCCCCTGTAGCTCTACCATTTTGCAACTCTGAAAAGAAGAAATACCAAAAACTACTTTACTTTCATTTCCATAAATTAGGTAAGAAATTGGCCTTAATGTGATAGCATAAATGATTAAAACTTCTCTTGAAAATAGCAGTTTCAAGGTCCTCTTGTCTAATTGCTCTGTCTTGAGCATCCATTTGAAATGGTCTCTTGCCCTGGTATTTCTTGTAGCTAAGTTGTCCCTGTTATCAAGGTCTCTGGTATCATGCCACACATGGGTTCAAATTCCATCTTACTGGATTTGTGACTTATTAACCTACCAGAGCCTCAGTTTCCTCCTCTGTAGGAGGAAGTGCACAGCTCTGGCATTTGCCTCACAGGGTTGCTGGGAAGATTAAATGAGTCAATTTGTGCAAAGAGTGCAGCCTAGTGTTTGGTACAGGGATGCTCAAATTCCTGGTTTTGGGACCACAGAGCCTCCGTCTTCACCCTTTCTTGTGTGGAAACTTAGTTTGCATTTTGCTTAGGTGGCTGCTCGGGATTGGTTGCCCTCTGGAGCCTTGAGCCCCCATCTTTATCATTGTCCTAAGCTTCTGCCATAGCTTCTTCCACTATCCACTGTCTATACACTCGCACACATTCACATCTTCCTCTTGCTCCTCACAAACCCTGCTATTGCTTCTTGAAGGTAGAAAAATTATCCCAATTATCCTGAAAGCAATTTTCTCTCAAGAACTGGTTACCAGTCCTTCTCCCTGATGAGACTGTGTTCTTCCCAACACCTGAAGTTTAAACAATTGGGATGGGCTTGGCTTCATTCCTTCACTCCTTTTAGGAAGCATGGAGGTGGTGTGACGGCAACTCTCATTTGTGGATACTGCGGCCCAGAGAGGCACGATCTACGTCAAGAATGCATGAATGGATGGAATGTACAATGTCTAGAGTCAGCTTCATTATAATATCGGGAGTCAGCTTCCCTGGTGGCTCAGATGGTAAAGAATCTGCCTGCAATGCTGGACACCTGGGTTTGATACCTGGGGGAGGGGAGGAAGATCCCCTTTAGAAGAGAATGGCTACCCTCTCCAGTATTCTTGCCTGGAGAATTCCATGCACAGAGGCACCTTGTGGGCTACAGTCCATGAAGTTACAGAGTCAGACACTACTGAGCCACTCACTAACACTTTCACTTTTAGAGTAAGCATAACTCATACTCACATTTTTTTTCCCCCCCTAACTCAAGAGTTTGGTCAAGAGACTTTAATTTTTTTTTAAATTTGAGGCTGTTCAGTGCCAAGCAGATATCATTGGGGTGGTGATGCTATCAGAAAACTCTTTCTTTCATACCTGGGATTGTGCGTGCATGCTCAGTTGCTCAGTTGTGTCCTACGCTTTGTGACCCCACAAACTATAGCCTGCCACGCACCTCTGTCTATGGGATTTTCCAGGCAAGAATACTGGAGTGGGTTGCTATTTCCTCCTCCAGGGAGTCTTTCCAACCCAGGGATCAAACCTGTGTCTTCTGTGTTTCTTGCATTGGCAGGCAGATTCTTTACCACTAAGCCACCTGGGAAGTCCTTACTTGGGATTAGGTGAACCATTTTTTCCGCTGAGTGAGCACAGAGAAGTGGAGGACCAGAGCACCTCCATGCTGAGTCCTTTCATATGGACCATGGCCTCCCTGGCCCTGGTAAGAGCTGGACTGTCTCTGCTAATACCTAAGCCAGAGGATCTCAGACACTGGGATTTTATTACCCAGCAAAACAGGGATCACACAGATTTGGCAGTTAATTGTTAATTTTGCTGGTAAGGATTTTACAAAAAAACAAAAGCAAACTGAAAAAACAAACTTTAACTTAGAATCACAGTCATTTCACAAAAGAAAGAACTTCTAATGTCAAAAGTAGGACAAACATAACAGGACTCTCCTTTAACTTGAATAAATTTAGCCTTGTAAAGAATTGATCACAGTGTCCTTATTTTTTAAAATGTGCCCTGAACTGGGAAAAATGTTGGTATGAGGTAGTACACGTCCATGGCCTCATGTTTGAGTCATGCAAGGACACCAGTAAGTGAAAGGAAGAATATGATTGAGATGAAATGAATAAACTAAGCAGAAGTTCCACTGTGTCTTTTAGACAAAGTAGTAGTCAAACTTTCATCTTGTTATATGTTGAGTCCCCAGTTCTTATTGCTTGATTAAAATATTTCAGAATAATGCATTTAAAATAGTGAGATAAATTCATTTTCCATTGACAAAAAGGCCAGTGACTTTTCTTCAGTTTATAGTAGGATAATTTGCTCAGAATGCAGTTGGCCTCTGTAGTCCTTATTGAGAGAGTACTTGCCCATAGCCTGCTGGTCCCATTTGCATGCTAATCATTTCTGTAATTGATCTCCCCAGCTCCCATCAAACATGGTAGGAGGCAGCTCTGAAATTAACTAAGGTTTGCAGAGTGGGGCCATGCCAGTTGGGGGCCGGGTCACGTGGGCATTGTGGAGCTGTCTGACTCTCCACTGCACTCTGCCCTGTGACCCCATACTGGAGAATTCTGGTCAGTGTGCAGGTAAAATAGCCTTGATTGTAACACAGAGTTCATGGTGCAGGTCAGCCAAGGGTTATTATTGTCAAAATGGAACAAGAGAAGTTTAATTTTGTCTTGTGTTTAGAGGAAAGTAGGAGCGATGCTAGTGACCAGGCAGCTGGTGTTGGGTTATGTATTGATATTAAGATTGTTTGCCATAAAATGCTTCTCTCTATGTGGGTCACTAACATGCTGAGAGAAAGGAGAAGGGGGAGAGAGAGAGAATGAAAATGTTCTTAATTTTAACCAAAGATCTGAACACAACTAGAAGAGCAACTGTTTTATTTATACGATATAGAGAGAGACAACTCCAAGGAACCACAGACATCTCTCATTCTTACTCTCAATTTCTCCAAAATGGACTAAAGATTCAGGGAAGTTTAATGACTTGCCCAAGGTCATACCCTTGGAACAGGATATGCGTGCTAAGTTGCTTTAGTTGTGTCTGACTCTTTTCGACTCCATGGATTATAGCCCACCAGGCTCCTCTGTCCATGGGATTCTCTAGGCAAGAATACTGAGTACCGTGCCCTCCTCCAGGGCATCTTCCAACCCAGTGGTTAAACCCATGTCTCTTATGTCTCCTGCACTGGCAGGTGAGTTCTTTACCACTGGGAAGGCCCTGAAACAGGGCTTAGAGCTGCACTACCCAAGATGGTAGTCATTAGCCACACATGGCCATTTAAATGGAAATTGGTCAAAATAAAATGAAAACTTCAGTTCACTAGCCACATTTCAAATGCTCAATGGCCATCATATTGGACAGCATAGAAGGAACATTACCATGGCTGCAGAAAGATCTATAGATAGTGCCATTCTAGAGACTCTTGGTTCAAGTTCTCTCCATTATTACATTAAGATTCCCTCTCTACCTTATGTACACAATCTGCATCTATAATTCTTGTGTACAGTGTGAAAAGCATATTTTAACAATAATTTAATAATAAAGTCAAAGTCTCCTATTGCTGCCCATCTTTGAAAGTAAGAGCAACTTGAGTGATTTTCATAAATTTTCTAGGCCTGGCACTTACCTGTAAGCATTTTTCCTATCATGCAGAATTATTGGAATCTGGTTTAGCAATGTGGTGCTTTGACTTCAGGGTGCAACTTTTCCTTTAAAGCTAATATTGATCTAACAGTGAATTCTTTAGAAAACTCATACAGCTCCTTGAGGAAACATTGGCCAAGGTGGTATGGTGTCACAGATGTCTGAGGACTTTAAATTAACACCGTAAATCTCAGGATTATGGGGGGAAGAATGAGCAAGTTTATTGAATGTCTTCCATCTGGCTGTGTTTCAGGCAACTGCCTGACTGGCAAGGGGAGTGGTAGGTATAAGAGCAGAAATTCAGGTATCAGAAAGTATTTAATCAAGAGTCTGTTTGGTACCTTTACCCAGGGACTCTATTTCAAATGGACTTTTCCTATTGTGATCAACAACAGGACATTACACTGTTGACAGCAGTGGGGCAGGACTAGCCCAGGCTGTGGGGCTCAAATTGGCGTGAGGCAGGGCTGAAGGGGTGAGGTTAGATGGATATCATAGGTTGAGGAGTCCTGAATTCAGGGACATAAGAGCTCCTCAGCAGGATGTGGTTAATGAGGTATACTGTCCCCTGTTCCTATGGCAGTTAGGGTTTGCTCCTGCCTGTTAGGTGTAGGCAGCCCAGAATCTTTGGGTGTTGAATAACTGGGGTGAGAACTGTGTTCTATCTGACTGACTTAATCTCTGTCTATTATTTCTTACACTGTCAAGGACACGTGATAGTATATATATATATATATATATATATATATATATATACACACATATCTATATCTATATATATTTTCAGAGCAGTGTAGAATCCCAGCATTAGAAACTTGAAGGTGACATGGAGATGGTCCATGGGCTTTTGTAACTGTGGTCCATGGACCAACAGCATCATGTGAGGGCTTGGTAGTAAAGGAATCTTGGGCATAAAGACTATTTTAAAGTAAAAACATTTGGGATCTTATTTGAACTTTTCTTATCTAACTAAACTAAAGCTTCCAGAAAACAGAGCTGCCATCAACTCCCCTCTAAGTATGTTTGCTTTGAAATCTAGGTGGGAGACTGACCAACAGTCCATTCCAATTAGCATTAAAAAAAAAAAAAACCCAGGAGAACCATTCATACATTTCCCATTGAAGCCCTAACCCTTCACCTGCTTTTTTTTTTGTTTTATTTGTTTTTAAGTTGGTAAACCAACTTTTACCTTTAATTATTCATTGGGCTACTCATGCCCTATTTGATTCAGATAAGGAAACCTAGATGGTTTGTTCAGCCTTTTGTCCTCAAGGTAATGTCATGATGCCTGGCCTTAAAAGATCCTTCATGAGTGTTTTCTGAGTGAATACGTGAGAAGTAACTTTCTGGTAATAAGCAGATGTAGGAGATGAGTTGCCTGTCTATTAGTCCAGGGCCTTTTCCTTTAAATAAGGCCAGAAAATCAGGATAAAAAATAAGTGTGAAAAAAAAAATAAGTGTGTGTCTGAGCAGAGATTTACACTGGTTCATGATAAATTCACTTTTTGGCAGAAGAGCCATTCTGAGCCCTCAGATCCTGTCTGTGGTAGACATCAGTCAGGGCTGTTCCTCAGTACTTCTGGTTCTTTCCCTTCAGGCCCCTGGCGAATGGCACTTCCCCAGGGTCTTGAGGTTAGGCATGGACATGTCACTCACTTTGGCCATTGGGTGGAAGTGAAGTAACTCAGCAGGGTCCTCTGGGGTCTTCCTGGGACAGATACCCCACACCCTCCAGTATCCTCTACCTGCTTCTTGTTTGTAGAAAAGTTGAAACCATCACAATATTGTAATTATCCTCCAATTAAAATAAATTAATTAATTAAAAAAATAATTAATGATTGGAAGAATGTGAACACATTTTGGTTATTTTTCATCAGTTGTTGGAAATTTGCATAATTTCTATTTTTTGGCTATTATGAATAATGCTGCTCTGAATATTAGTGTGCAACTCTTCATCTGAATGTATGTTTTCATTGCTTTTGAGTACATGTCCAGGGGTGAAATTGCTGAGTCATGATGCTTAATATTCTGAAGAACTATTGCCCAAAGTGGTTGTATCATTTTGCATTCCCATTAGCAATGACGGGGCTCCAATTTTTCCACATCTTCACCAATGCTTGTTATTATCTGTCTTTTTGATTATAACTATCCCAGTGCTTGTGAAGTGGTATTTCATTGTGGTTTTAATTTGCATTTCCCTAATGACTCATGATATCAAGCATCCTTTCGTCATTTCATGTGCTTAGGGGCTGTTTAAGTATATTCCTTGGAGAAATGTCTGTTTAACTCTTTTGCCTATTTTCAACTGGATTATTTGGTTATTTCTTTCTTATTGTTGACTTATGGAAGATGACTTTATAGGTGGGGGATTCATTTCCGTAAGACTAGATTTTAGTTTTTTATCCATCAAGGCGAGGGTATCACTTCTATTTTCTGTAGGGCTCTGAGGGCTAGTTAAATTTACTGTATGTTTACTCCCTTCCTTGAAGTGAATGCTTGAAAATAGGATAAAAGCCAGGGAATTCTAAGTTGAAATGGAGAAAGGAAAAAAAAAAAAAGATTTGGGAAGTTTACTCTGCAGTGAAGAACTTTGTCATTACAAAGGTTTTGGAGCTTTCTTCTCTTTGCAGAGAAAGAAGCCTCTTTTAGGATTTATAACATTAGCCAAAGGGGAAAAAAAAACTTAAAAAAAAAAAACAACTTTTCCTCCCTTTCCCTTCAAACAATTCTTTGTGAGATTTGTGATTTGTTCGTTATTGCCTTTAATGGTTGAACTCTGGATACAAAGGTTGAAAGTTTTAAGTTGAATCAGTCATTCACCTCCTGTGGAACAGATTCCGTCTTTGTTACCTGGACCAAAGCCTAGTCTTTCCTCCCGACTATGCAAATCTAAAGCAGATAAATGTGAGCTATCAGGAGCCAATTTGCTGGAAATCTTCCTCTTAGTAATTGGCTTCATATTTCAGCTCTTAGAAAAAGTCGTGTCTCATTATCACCCCTGCCTTCTCCCCCCAAGGCCAACAGAGAGAGAGGTAGGGTCCACTGGAGACAAAGAAGGGGAGAGAATGAAACTGCGGATGAATTATTGTTTTTTTCCTCTCTACTGGCTTTATTTCCAGGTGCCCCCTCTCAGTCATGCTTCTTCAGAAAAGCATCTCATCAGCTGGCTGGGGCCTCCTTGGCGATGGTAATCATGTCCTTCCCACCCCAGGCTCACTTTACCAAGATAGGAAGTGACAGGCAGGGAGACCTTCTGCTCCTGAGTTCTTGGGAGGGGAATACGGAGCATTATATCAGACACTGCCATCAGGCTGGCTCTTTGGGGTTGCATTAGGCAGTCAAGCATTTTGCTGCCTGCTGAATGTCATCTCATTTAACATTTTGTTAAACAGCTTCTAAAGGTCTTAACAATATGACAGATGGGCCATTGACTAGGTACTTAGGAGCTAAGTACCAGTTTGGCTGGGCTGGATTGTGTTTATTGTTCATTAAGTGTTATTTAAAGAACCCCATCTTGATGCCTCCCACCCCCTGCCCACCCCTCAATGCACACTTCCTGCGGGACACCAGGGTGTCACTTTAGAGGCCTATTTCTATAGAAAAGCTCAGTGGAAAGGAAAGGGTGGAGAGAGGCTCAGAAAGGAGAAGGAATGAGAAAACAAGTGGAAAGAAGTGGAAGGAGGCAGAAAAAAGAATGTGTGTGTGTGTTTGTGTGTGTGTGTGTAGTGAGGAGTAGCTGGAAGGGGTTATGGTTTAAAGGCAAACGTAACAGTCAAATGAGACAGAGCTAAGTGGATTTCTTCTGCAGATGGCAGGCCCTGTCCCTCTGGGCTTTTATTCCCAGAGAGGGTCACCCTCCACCTTGTTCTCAAGTTCAGAAGGAGGGAAGAAGGCTCTGTGCACTGAGTTGCTTCTTCCACTGACCACAGCCAGCATTATCCTCGCTTGTATGGCTGTTGTCTTCCCAGGTCACTCAGTGATATAAAGACAAGAACACTCTTCACCTTTGTTTTCCCCAAGAAGAAGATAACAATGCCTGGTGTAGAAGAAATACTATGTGACTCGTCTTTGATTGATTGTGAACTTACTCTGTGCAGCACAGTCAGGTCTTTGTAGTTAAGAGATAAACTAAAGCATATGAAAAATTGTAGTTTATTTGAGCAAAAATCAATTTGGCTTGGGCAGCACCAACCTGGAAATGTGTAGGAGCATTCCAACAACAGGAGCCAGGGAAAGCCTTTGTTGATTTAAAAAAAAAAAAAAAATTGCACAATGTTAGAGTTGTGAGTTGTTTTATTTGGGGCAAAATGAAGACTGCAGCCCTGGAGACAGCACCTCAGATAGCACTGAGAAACTGCTCAGTGTAGGCAAGGTGAGGAGCTAGGATATAAAGGAGTTTTGCAACAAAGGGCAGGGAGTCAGGAATGTCAAAATATTAACTGAAGAAATCAGATATGTCAGGTTAAGGAATTTAGCACTTATCTATGTATGGGAAGATGCAGGAGTCTGGGATTACTGAAATCATTCCTTTGATATGCACATCAGCTATCTGGGGCCAGAATCCGGTGTTTTCACCTCCTGAGTTTCCTCAGGGCTTACATTAGGGAGTGGTTGCAGGGAGTGGCTGCAGTCTGATGGCTGCTAGATAGCAGGTATTCTTTTCAGCCCTGAGTTTTCTCAGGGCTCACTGGCTCACATTGGGGGCTGCAATGGCGGATGACTGTAACGTCATTTGTTTACTGATATGGCAGGAAATTTTCCTTTTTACCTTGTATAGAGAAGGTACAGAAGCAAAGAAAGGAGTCTTTTGATTGGCTATAGCTTGTGATGGGTGGTCCTTGGATTTTGATTTCATTACCTTGAGACATTTGCAGGCTTAGGTCATGGAGCGGGGTCTGAATATGCGAAAGTGAGAGAATGTAGAAATAAAGTAAAAGTAGTCAAGAAAATAATTGTTCAGCATCTTAGTTCATCCTCAAGGGATATGTGTAACAATCTGACACATATCTTTGAGTTGTTCTGCAGGAACTAAGATAGCCCATCCAGGAGGAGGGTGGTGACCCCAAGCTGACCACAAGCACATAGACCCCAGGTTGGTTGGAATAAGATTCCCCAAATATCACCCTGTTACCTCACTATCAATCAATCAGGATAAAGTCATTCCCCCTATAACCAAGTGTTGTCTTTAAAACTAAGCCCTTCCCTGTAAGTCACTGGGGGTTGGGTCTTTTGAGCATGAGCCGCTCATACTCCTTGCTGGGCCCTGAAGTAAATGCTATACTTTCCTTCACCACAACACAAATTGGCTTTGCTATGCAGTGGGCCACCAGACACATGTTTGATCTGCTTAACTGCCTAAAAGAATTTATATCTGGACCTGTACCAAGAAGAGAACATTATCAGAGACAAGGTTTTTTTTTTCATTTATTTTTATTAGTTGGAGGCTAATTACTTTACAATATTGTAATGGTTTTTGTCATACATTGACATGAATCAGCCATGGATTTACATGTATTCCCCATCCCGATCCCTCCTCCCACCTCCCTCTCCACCCGATCCCTCTGGGTCTTCCCAGTGCACCAGGCCCGAGCACTTGTCTCATACATCCAACCTGGGCTGGTGATCTGTTTCACTATAGATAATATACATGTTTCGATGCTGTTCTCTCAAAACACCCCACCCTCGCCTTCTCCCACAGAGTCCAAAAGTCTGTTCTATACATCTGTGTCTCTTTTTCTGTTTTGCATATAGGGTTATCATTACCATCTTTCTAAATTCCATATATATGTGTTAGTATGCTATAATGTTCTTTATCTTTCTGGCTTACTTCACTCTGTATAGTGGGCTCCAGTTTCATCCATCTTATTAGAACTGATTCAAATGAATTCTTTTTAATGGCTGAGTAATATTCCATGGTGTACATGTACCACAGCTTCCTTATCCATTCGTCTGCTGATGGGCATCTAGGTTGCTTCCATGTCCTGGCTATTATAAACAGTGCTGTGACGAATATTGGGGTGCACGTGAGAGATAAGTTTTTATGTTGGAAAGATTTATCTGTGTGGCAAACATTTGTTAAACATTTTGTTTTTCTTGTCTTTTGTGAATTGTCTTTGTTTTTGAAGCCTCAGATCTTTACCTGCTCCTTAGTTCAGGATGGGTGTATAAAACTCCATGATATATGGAGAGAGCCCCCCGGGAAGGTTTGTACAGTGACCTGGAGCAAGGGACAGAGGGGAGGACAGAGCCAACAGAGGGGAGGGCAGGGCTGAACTAACCAGCACTGACCTTTGGAGATCATGCTGGTTCCTACTGACATGTGTTGTGCTAAAAACATATTCTAGTATTTGCCAAATCAGATTCCATCCTTTTGATTTGGGAAAGCTAAAAAAGTCACATCATTACTGACTTCCTTCTAGATTCACTAGAAACCAATGAATAATTATTGGATAAAATAATATATTTTCATCAAGCAGAAGGTATTCATGCATATTTCAGGGGATAGTCTTCTCTGAATAGGTTTCTGTTGCCCCCTTGATTGTGCTTTCTTGTGCTCAGTCACTCTACTCTTTGTGGTCCCATGGACTGTAGCCTTCCATGGAGAAGGAAGGAGTGGGTTGCCATTTCCTACTCCAGGGGATCTTTATGACACAGAGATCGAACCCTCATCTCTTGCATCTCCTGCATTGATAGGCAGATTCTTTACAACTAGTGCCAGCTGGGGAGCCTGCTGAAATGATTGGACTCAAATAAATATTCTAAGAATTTACTAAGACAATATCATAAATTAAGTAGAAATCACATTCCCATTTCCTTCTAGTTTCTTGTGACCAGGAGTTTGAGATGTCAGCCTGAAAATCACGTTTTATAATCTCTTTGTTGACTGATGGGTATTGTGCTGATTTTCCTGTCCTTTGTGAAATGGAATTATTCTTGGTGGCTGAGTTTAACTTTTATCTGTTGGTGGACAATTCCTTTCCTCCCTTCCAGAAAATTTTTTTTGTTGTGGACATTCTTTTTTTTTCTTTTGAATTGAGTATAGTTGATTTACAATATTGTGTTAATTTCTAATGTACAGCGACGTGATTCAGTTACACATATGTGTGTGTGTGTGTGTGTGTGTGTGTGTGTATACATACACATTCTGTTTTAATATTCTTTTCCAACATGGTTTATTACAGGCTATGGAGTAGAATTCCCTGCACTGTAGAGCAGGATCTTCTTGTCTATCCATTCTATATAAAATAGCTTACATCTGCTAACCCCTACCTCCAACTCCATTTTCCTTCCATAATTATTAAGTGCACCCACCAACACTTAAGGCTCAGTGTTAGCTCTGTATCGAATATAAGGAGATATCACAAATATACCTTAACTTTAAAAAGCTCACAATTCAGTTAAGGCATAGGCACAGAAAGAGTTAAATAATAGAGCAAGACGAGTTTTCACTCAGCACAGGCTGTACTTGCTATGAGCTCACAGAAGGAGATGGAGGGATGCTGTGGGGAAATGATGTCTCAGGGTAAAGACATTCTTGAGGCTGGCCTTGTGCGGTGAGAGTGGCTCTTTGTTTGCACTTTTCACACTGTGCTCTCTCCTGGAAAATCCAGACAGCTGGAGCTATCACTGCTCCAACCCAGAGGGATTGCGTAGCCTCTGCAATTTCCGTCTTCCATCCTGCCCACTGCAAGGGTTAGTGTGTGCTCTTGATCAAGTCCTCTACTTGGTTTCCAGCTAAGGGACACCTTCTCAGAGGACAGCTGGGCACTTGCTGTGGGCAGATTACATCTTCAACATTTTTAGAAGCTGAAAAACTGGGTCGTCCTGCCATAACTGAGCTGGGGATCTGGGAGACTGGCCTGGCAGCTTGTGCTGAGTATATTACATATGTGTCTTCTGGGTCAGAGTAAATTGGGCCCTTAAAGGAGAGCCAACTTTCTGGGTAATTAACCCAGTTTTGTCTTGAGAGGTATAACTGAAATTTATGGGGAGAGACATCCTGACACATTTTTTGTGAAAAGGGGCGGCTCAGAATAGACTTTGATGATTCACCATACAGAGGTGAGAAGAGAGACTTATCCATGGAAACTCACAGTGAGAGTCCCTCAGAAGGTGGTGGGTGGCTATAGGACCTACTCCTTCACCCCCCACCTCCCTGCCTGAAATCAGAGAAAATAACCTTGATCTCAGACAACTTTCCAAGATTTGCCTAAAAAGCAAAATTAACTAAAAATTGACTGAATTGACCCAGTGCAGAGAGAAAATGGGTGAGATAGAAAAGAAGTGACTTCTTTTTATTTAATGTGATAAAAATCAAATGATTGCTTTTTGCATATTATTATATGTACTTTCCGGGTTTATATTTAATACTTCATTCTCTTATCCAATCTAGTGCCTCAGAGTCTAAATGACATGCCTTAGCTGTTGTCCTGACACACAATCACGAATTCTCAATTTGCAAGCTGAGTTAGAGCCACAGCCTACATGCATGATGGCCTATAACATTTAAAAACAAAATTTAAAATGATGCCACTTTAAAGCTAGACTATTTCTATTGCTAGACTATAAAGATGAAGCTTCTGGAATGCTTTGAAAAATCAAAAATTAGCAACACTAAGAGTGGTGTTCTGGCATGGAAATAATTATCCTGAGCTCAAATGTCAGCTTCTTTGCTTCAAGGGGACAAACATTCCCCTATGGAACACAGTACCAACCATGTCCTATTGTCTACTTCACCTAGCCCACTTCACCTATGTAAATGACCTGTCTGATGTCTGTTGCTATTTGAGTTTGTGACCTCCCCTCAACCAAAAACATGAAGTCCTTGGTAAAAAGGAAAAATAAAAAGGCACAGTCTAGAAAGAACTTGGAGCATCCCTTTGAGACTTACCTCTACCCTAAAACATAGATGTCCTACTATCCATACTGGATGCAAAATAAATGTTTGAGATTGTCTGATGTTTTTGGCCCAGTCTTCAAAAAGGACAAATGGAATGTTCCTGTACTTCCAAGGGCATGAGTCTGGGACTATGGCTTTCTTAGAGAAGGTTTAAACCCTTGAGCCCTCTTTGGCCTTGGCCAGTGAAATGGAAATAGGCAGCCACAGATATGTGTCATTGTCTTTCCCCTACCATTCTTAAAGTCTGAAGAGTTCTTTCAATTATCTTTTCTTCTTTAGCTCAAGATCTTTTTACCTCTCGGGTGTGTGCCTAAAGGGAAGGAGTAGGGCAAGATCCTTATTTCAGCTCTCAACGGCTGAATGACATAAGACTCTGATGAATTTTCCTATTTGGCTTTATTCAAAGTATTTCATTGCCTCCCTCTCAACTTTCTTTTGCTTAAACTTTGAATCTGAAATAACAAAATACTACAGTTGAGGTCTGATTATTGCCCTTTAAAGTTTTTTCTTTTTTATTCTTCTCTATGACCAGGCTTTACAAAAAGCTATTTTACTCTAAGAAATTAGGTTTCTGGTTATCAAGAGTCCTAAATAGACATGAATTACAAGAACGTCCTTTGAAAACCCCATGCAGCACTTGTTTCATTAAATTCCATGAAGCGACCTTAATTTAGTGGAACACTGGATGGGCTGTTCTTTTAACCTATTATCACTTTGGCCAGGCCCATAAACCATATTCATGGATGATTCCATCAAGAAAGACAACAGTGGGATTAATATTATTTCAGGATACAGTAAATGCCACAGTGATGAAGCTGTTTAAGATCTGGTGCTCACGGTGTCACACTGAATGCATTGACATTTACTCTGCTATCACTTCATTTCCAATATTCCTTCCAAATCAGCCGATGCTAATACTTCAGCATGTGTGTGGAATATAATATGGGCGGGGGTGGGGAGACTGAGAAGGGATCGCACGAGTCCTCTGCCTTTTGTTTTCCTCTTGGTGTTGAGTGGGGAACTACACATGGAGAGTTTCTGACATGCAACGAACCCCACAGTGCCTATTGTTAGGGTTGCAGAGGGTCCGAGGAAGTCAGCTTTCTCCTGTAGTTGGATCAACATAGGCCATGACACCCTTCTTGGCTGTGACTGTGCCTGTGACATGAGTTTGATGTGAACCAGGGAAGCACTGGTTGGTGTTTTTGGCCTGCATAGTGTTTTGTAATTGAGCATACACGAGAATTCAAATGTTTATAACATCACATCATTTGGAAACTCTTATTTGTGGTATAATCTCCTTGACCCTTAAACTTGATGCGACTGACAGCAGTATAAGCCTAATGATACTGAATATCTGAAAGCTCACAGGTAATTTTGAGGAGTCTGTTTTAAAGAAGCAGCAAAGATATTACTCAGAATAACTTTACTAATGTCTAGTTTCTCAAGGGATCCCTGTGCCTAATTTTGAAAGTGAGATTCTCAGCGTTGGAAGGAAATTTGAAAACTGTCTAGTTTCTGGTTCTCAAAGTTTAATGTATATACAAATCACTTAGAAGACTAGTTAATTCTAATAAACTAGAGTCTAGGAGATTCTAAACCAGTAATTCTGGATTAGGGCTGAGAAGCTGTATATTGTCTAACATCCAAGCCTTGCAGATGGGTACAGGATCTAGTCCAATCATCGCCTGTATCCTCTTATGACGAGCATTTAACACATGTTTAAACCTGTCTTGGTAGGAGGTACTCATATTCTCTTAAGGCAGTTTGTTCCATCTTTGAGTGATTCTGAATATTATATTGCACATTACATATTGCAGCCATTGTCCCACTCCTAAGGCCTGTCAGTCACCGGCCCTGGCTTTAGTCCTTGGTCCCATTCACACATATGGCAAGGCAAGGAAACATATCTCCTATTGAAAAGAGGGAAACTTGCTAGGTAGAGAGAGATAGCTGACTCAGGAGTAATTTTTGTCTCTTGGGGTTCACCATTCCTATTGACTTCACTGCCCTCTGTTGGCTCCTAAAATCTCATGCTGGTGCTTGGTTTGGCTCCCACACTTTGTGTCCTAATTAGGTGACATTTTCCTGTCTTTTGAACTCTCACACTGCATATATATATATATATATAAAATGTGTGTGTGTGCATCATAAAATCCAATTATTCCTCCCTCATTGTAAATCCATGAAGGCAGAGATTGTGTCTTATGCTTCTTCAAATTCTCTCCAGTGCTTTGCACGTACCAAGAGCTCAAACCATGTGTATAATTCAGAGTAACACATAGAAACTGCTTCAGGGAATTTATAGCAGTAGCACAACAAAATGTGAAGACTATAGCATAGTAAATTGTTACACTAGCTGGCAGTACCACAGGTGGACTCAGAGAAAGGAGAAGTTCCGTGCAGGTAGGAGCAGTGCCAAAGGGCTTTGTGAGCAAGTGAGAGAGGAGACATAGAATTAAATTGTCTAGACATAACTCATATTTCTGTGAAGGGTTCTGAGGCTAGTTAGGAAAAGATACTAGTAGACAGTATAGGAGTTCATATGGGTCTTTCCAAAGAGGTTAGGTAAGGGAAGAGCTGTAACTTGGACGGATTCAAGGCAGAAGTCAACACAACTTTTCTAAAGTTCTGAATAGTAAATATTTTGGGATTTGTGGACAATGTTGTCTCTGGTGTAACTATTCAACTTTGCCACTGCAGTGTAGAAGCAGCCATGAACCATACGTAAGTGAATTAGCATGGAGGTGTTCCACAAAAACTGCAGACCTGAAAATCTCAATTTCATGTAATTTTCATGGGTCATGATATATTGTCCTTATTTAGACACTTTCACTTTCACTTTTCAGACACTTTCAAACTGTTTAAAAATGTAAAAATTATTCTCGGCCTGGTGCTGTACTAGCACAGGCAGTGGGCTAGATCTGGCCTGAACTGTGGTTTGCTGATGCCTGGTTGATGGCCTGGGTGTCCAACTTGAACACTTCACCAGTAAGGATTCTGGGGCTGGGTGATTTGAGACAGATACCACCCCTCAAGAAGGGAGTGGTCAGTAGCATTCAGGAGAGAGCGGTTGTTTGAGGAAAATGAGTGATGCTGAGTGAGATGTTATTTTACAGGAGTGGCTGGTTCTCCTGAAGCTGTTTCCTTGTGAGAGTGAGGTTATCAAGTGAGGTTATTCTCTTCCTCTCTCCTGCCCCAAGGCTCCTCCTCCTATTCTTATCTTCTCTTCCATGACATTTCTGATTCCACCTTTCCATGGTGTCATTTTTCTATCTCATCAAGTTTCCTATGGCATCTCAGGCTTTTAGAATTTTGTAAATGAATTTTGTTTTTCCTTACAAAAACATTCTTAGTATTTTGGACTATGATCACCATCCTTATCTGATGAATTTAAGCTTTCTATGTGTAATAAGGACATAAGAAATGAACCATCTGCCCAAAATATTTGGAAAAGCAAGTATCTTGGGGAGAAAAAGAGACAGATGTGTGTCCAGGAATAGTACGACCAACCAGCTCTGATTGGGGTGAGCCTCTGTGTCAGGCAGTAGAGGGACTGTGTGACTTCTGAGCTAGGTCACAAGGTGATATGGCTTCTGACTGACTTTCTGTTAGGGAGTGGTCACCCTGGAAGTGTAGCTACCATGTGGAAACCCAGACCACCTGGAGAAACCATGCACAGGTGTTGTGGTTGACATCACCCAGCTACAAGCTCAGCTTCAGCCAACATCAGCTGCCAGGAATGTGACAGAAGTAGGCTCCAGATGATTCCAGCCCCCAGTGTCTAAATCTTCCAACTGAGAACCCAGCCATCAAGGATCAGAAGGTTTGTCCCCCGTCTACTGTGAATTCCTGACCCGTGGAATGCATGAGTGTAATAAATGGTTATTTCATTCAGTGCTAAGTTGGGGGTAATTTCCATAGTAGTTGGGAAGGTTGTGTGGATAAATGATATGTATGACTGTGTATGCATAGGATCATTTAAACACACAAATAGAGCCCAAGACACTAGCACCTCCTGGGGGAGGAGACTCTTATATACCTTTCCCCCTTCTTTTGTGCAGGCAGATAAGCCAATAAGCCAATTCACATTAAGGCATCAGTAACAGATGATTGGTTAAAGGGCGGAGTTTCAGGCAGGTTGGCAATTGACTCAGCCCGGCAATCAGTAGTGGGCTTGGGTTGAGGCTTCTGGGAACCCTATGTCAAATCCATCTCTCTAGATGTGGGACAGGGACTGTAGGCTGCTCCATGCTGGCCTTCTTTGATGTTTGTCTTTATTCCTTCTTGCAGTTGTCTACAACTCTCAAGAAGGGACTGAGGGTCTCCTGCAGGGTCCCAGTGCGGCAGAAGCCACCAGGCGATACTAATGGCAGGAAGCCAGTGAAGAGAACAAGGAAAGGACCCTCCCTCGCAAATACTGTGAGACCCCAGAAGGAGGGAACTTAGGAAATGACATGCTCCTCCTATTCGGAATCCTGGGCCACATGGATGTGGGGGTGAATGTCACCTCTGAGGTGGATTCAGGCTCCGCTGGTGCTCTTGCACCCACCCCCATGACCCCTTTCCCCTGGGGCTGCAACAGAAGATATCTCTTCAATTCCTGTCCCCTTTGTTCCTGTTCTGGAGTCAGGTAAGCCCCGGACAGTTCCTGAATTGGAGGTGTCTCTGCCTTTTATAAGTGAAACTTGATTCTCATGAAAGATGAGAAGAACAAGAACAGTATTATAATCACCACTTTTCCCTCTGCCTCCCCTTTCCATCCTCTCTCCCCATCCTTTCTCCTGCACTATTCTCCTCTTCTCCTTTACACTTTCCTTTCTTTTCATTTGCCTCCCATTCTCTTCTTGCCTTTATCTCACTTGGTCACTTCTTCCTTCCTTCCTTTCTGTCTTTTTGTTGTTGTTATTATTGAGCTATTCAGCATGTGGAATCTTAGTTCCCTGACCAGGAATTGAACCATGCTCCCTTGCATTGGGAGCACCAGGCAAGTCCCTACTCCTTTCTGTCTTGATTCTCTTTTCAAAGCCATTTATTTTAATTTTGGCACAAATGGCGGTAAACTGATGCTGGGGGACACTGGTTGCCAGTTTGTGATAATAGGATCATATTTTCACAGTGGCTGAGATGACTCTGGAGGGGAAAGTAGAAAGTCTGTTTTTTGTTGTTTTTGTTGGAGAGGGTAGGGGTAGAGGGGAGGGGAGGAAGATGTGGAATCAGAACAGAGGAGGGGGAACTTCCTAGCATCATTAAAGAAATAGCCTGGGAGTAGGAGTCCCAGCCTTCTGGGTCTTTCTCCATTGGATATAAGAATTCTCTGGTGAGTGAGCTGGAAAGGTCTTGCTGAAGCTAGACACAGCATAGTTCACGGGCACTACCACGGCCTTGCCATAAGTGTTTCTCTGGGGCATCCTCTGGGAAACTCAGCCACATGGATTGCTGTTGAGCTTTCAAGTCACCTGCTCAGGGCAGGTCTGTGAAAAGCACAGAAGCCCAGGCTTTAAAAATCTTTCTGATTATTTTTCACTTCCGGGTGCATGATGGAGCAAAGTAGGAATTCTGGCTCCTTAACCTCTCTGGAGTTACAGACTAAAAGCTATTTGCTGTGGGATGGCTACTCAGAGCCAGCTCAGTCACAACACAACTGAGCTGGCTGCTTGAATAGAACGATAATTGAGGTCTATTTTCAGCTCTGCTCTTCAGCTTGTTCTAAGCCACGAGGTCGATGGGTTTAGATTCTGGCTTCTCAGCATCAGCCTGCTTTGGAGCAGGCGAAGGTGGTTCTGGATACAAGTATAGAATAAGCCACCCTCACCCGCTTCCCGTTCCGCTGGTTAATGAATGGATTTGGCTATTTGCAGTTGGAACTGGGTCCTCTCCCCTCCACTCTGTCTTGAGCCCCCTTCCCAAGCTGGGCTCATCTTCTTCTGTTGCCCTCTGTAACGGAGCAGGTCAGAGCTGGACCAACACATAGTCAGGAGCTGGGTGGTGTCACTCACCTCCTAGCACTGAATGTCACCTCCCACGCCCACCATGGGTCCTCTGAGGAATGATGCTCTGTGCAGCAGACCAGTTGTAAACAGGGCTCTAGGTGCGGGGAGAGTGACGGTGATGGGCTAGGCATTTTCAGGCTTGCTTTGTTTCTGTTTTACCTTTTTAAGACTATGAGCCTTTGGAATTTTTTATAGCATTAATGATTTGGCTGAGTGCCTTCCTTTGGTGGACTGAACTGGTGAGGGACCAGCATCTGACTGAAACTGATGAAAGGCCAGAAATTCAGAATCACCTCATGATCCTTTTGGCTTCAGTTTAGGGTTCTTTAAGGTCAGCTGACAGAGTGGTGCTAGGCCAAGAAACAGGCTTGATTTTTGAGCAGAGGGCACAGTACTCAGGGGTGCGGACTGGGGGAGGGCCCAGATGCTGACACCTCTTTCTCACGAGGTAGCAAGGGCAGGGATGTGGGTCTTGGGTGGAAGCAGTGAGGTTTTGCATGAATCCTTTTCTGATTGGCTCTTAGGTCTTTTCTCCTGGGGACACCTGTGGTCTTTGCTTTCTTTCTGACAAGATCCCTGACCAGGGAGCCACAGGCCTTGCCCCTGGCTGGCAGTGCAGCCGGATGTAAACAAGCAGAGGGCAGTGCTTGGTGTCAAACATTATGTTTACTAAACAAAACCGACAAGTTCTCATTGTTCCGTGAGGAAGCCCTGCAACTCTCAATCCTCCGGAGCTGAAAAGGATCCATTTTATTGAGCTCTGTAATGACAGCCTCGGCTGGAACAGCTGGGTAGTTTGTATTAACTCTAAGAGACTCAGGAGGACAGTTTTTCTTTAGAAAAATTATGTTTTTCATTTAGACCAACACCAGCTTGTCTCAGCACACCTTCCTGTAATTGTACAAAGAGTGGTACAGTCATAGTCCAGGTTGTTCCGCCAATACTTCGGGTGGCCAGAGTTAGCAAATAAGAATAGGGGACATCTAGATAAATTCAAATTTCAGATACTTTTCTAGTGCAAGTATGTCCTATGTAATCTTTGGGACAGACTGTTACTAAAAACATATGGGTAATTTTGTTTAAATTTAGATTCAAATGGGGCAGTCTGGATTTTACCTGGCAATACTTGATACTTTACTAAACATCCATGTTTGCATACCTTTGGTGCCGAGAAACTCACTACCTTTCAAAACAATCATTAGACAATTACTAGAAAGTTCTTCTGAACATTAAGATGACAGTCTCATACACCTGCTCTTCATGTGAATTTCTGGAGCCCCTTGGAATATGCCTAACTCATCTGTCATGTGATAACCCTCCAAATGTCTATGGATAGCTCTGTGTTGCCTTGAAATTGCTACTCTCCAGCCTGAACATCTCTAGCTCTTTCAACTTTTCCTCAAGTGATGTGGTTTCAGATCTGCTGGTGAATGTGCTCTGGCTTATTGAGAGCCATTGTGATCAGGTGGGATCTGAAGGCCTGAATAATGACTCCAACTGACATGGCTTTGTGCCTGTTGTCATGAGTCTATGTCTCTGGTGCCAGGGAAGTTCTGGCCTGAGCCAGACTTTGGCACAGATCCTTTCCTGAAACAGTGCTGCTAGCTTTCAGAGTGGAACTTAGGAGCCACTGGAGAACTGAACACTCCTTACTATAGGATGAAGATTTGTCCCCTCAGAGGCTAAATGCTGAAATGTAATCCCCAGGGTGGTGGTATTTGAAGGTGATCCTTTGAGAGGTGATTAGGTCATGAAGGTGGAGCCCTCATGAATGGGATTAGTGACCTTATAAGAGACCCCGGAGAACTCCCTTGGGCTTCAGGTGGCTCAGTGGTGAAGAATCTACCCGCTAATGCAGGAGACCTGAGTTTGATCCCTGGGTGGAGCGGATCCCCTGGAGGAGGAAATGGCAACCCAGTCTAGTATTCTTGCCTGTAAAAGCCCATGGACAGAGGAGCCTGGTGGGCTGCAGTCCATAGTGTGGCAAATAGCTGGATATGACTGAGCAACTGAGCATGCATGCAGAAAACTCCCTTGCCTTTTCCACCTTGTGAGGACACAGGGAGAAGATGTCCATCTGTGAGCCTGAAGCAAGCTCTTATCAGACATCAGATCTGCTAGTGCTTTGATCTTGGACTTCCCAGCCTCCAGAACTGTGAGAGAGAAAATTCTGTTGTTTATAAGTTACCCAGTCTGTGGTATTTTTGTTACAGGAGCCCAAATAGACCAAAATACACCAAACTGACAGCCCTATTCTCATTTTAGGTGGTAGTTGGTAGTTAGGACATAAGCATAACCAAAAGTCATGCTAGATATTGATGAAACATACCTACTAACAAGAATACATATTTTTATTTCAGGTCATATTGGAGCTGTGAATAAAAACATCAAGCTTGTCTCAGAGATTTGCTACACCGATGGGTTGGAACCTTGGGAGAGTCACTTACATCTCTGGCTTTCAGCATAATCATCTGAAAAACAAATTAATTTTCGAGTTTATTAATTGAGTTAATTCTCGAGTTTATGAAGTACATCTTCCAAAGGCTGTAGTCATGGCTATGGGCATGTGAATCTGACTGGAATAAGATAGATTTGAAAAAAAAAAAGACAAATAGTATTAATAGCTCTAGATCTAAATAACTCTTTGGTTCTTAGCTTTCCTTGGACAGGAAATGGCTAGAAAATTAAGTGCGGTTTACCCGTTGGTGCATGCCTTTGAAATCTTTATGTCTGGTCCATGTCAAAGCAATACAGACAATGGGACAGTTTTTAGAAACTTTAACCCACTTGACATTGTTGTGACATACAACCATATGATCAGTGGGTTGTTTCCTTGAATAAGGTATGGACCAGACTGGGTGCTATTGAACTTGTGGGTGGTGAGTGGCATATGACGTGAGGTACGTGTCAGTCACTTGAAGTAGAAACTTGTCTTGGTCTATAATTGTTTAGGAAAAACAGGGGAAAAAAGTGGGTTTAATACTCAGACTGAGGCAGAGCTTCCTTACTGGCATGTCATTCTTGAATTACAGGTGTGCCTAGGTGTTGTGCCCTTGACTGTTGGGGCAGCTGGGAGAGGCCTGGGCCAGTTTGGGACCAGTCAGTCTAGTTGCTTCTTGCCATGAGTAATTAATGTGCTCTATAAATATTACCATTTCTACATGTGCTACAAGTGAATAAGGGAGAAGTGAATAAAGCTGGAAATGTTACCTTTTCTCCAAAAGAGCAAATAGACAAAGGGAGGAGACTGGGATCATTGTTTCTTCAACCACAGCCTCCAAGTGAACTGGCCTAAGCTAGAGAATCAAACTGGAGCTGTGCTCCCAGGCAAAAATTTTACAACTTTTCTTCTCCTCATATCTGTTAATACCTTTCTTTTATAATTAAACTGAAGACTTCCCTGGTGGTCCAGTGGTTAAAAGTCTGCCTGCCAATGCAAGGGGCACATGTTTGATCCCTTGTCCTGGATGATTCCATATGTGGTGGAGCAACTAAATTCGTGCACCACAGCTACTGAAGCCTGTGCATCCTAGAGCCTGCGCTCCACAACAAGAGAAACCACCACAATGAGAAGCCTGTGTGCTGCAACTAGAGAAAGCCTGTATGCAGCAACGAAGACCCAGTGCAGCCAAAAATAAATAAATAAATTTAGAAGGAGTTCCTTGGTGACCTAGTGGTTAGGCCTTCACTGCTGTGGTTCGGGTTCAGTCTCTGGTTGGGAAACTGATATCCTGCAAGCCATGTGGCACAACCAAAAAAAAAAAAGAAAAGTAAATTAAGATTTATCATAGAAATATGTGCATGTCTCTTAAAAGTAAGCAGTACAAAAGTAGAAAACATGAGTCATCTCTACCTCCCTCCCCAAGTCCTGTTCAGGTTCCCCAGAGGTAATTGCCTTCAAACTGGAGCTTCAGTATTTATGGAAAGAGGATCCCACAGGGAAATGCCCGATTTCCCCACGGAACTCCAGTGGGCATGGTGCTGGAGGTACTAGCACCGTCATGCACCACTGGGAAGGTTGAAAGTCTGAACACATAGCAGTTGGACCAGGGGCCTCCCCAAGGCCACCTCACCCATCCATCACAGTCAGGCAACTCCTCCTTGCCATGGTTCTTCTCACACCACCCTTTCTTCCACTGCCTCTCTGCAGAAGTCCAGAGGTTTAATCTCTGGCAAAAAGGAATCCAAAGGGTTTTGGACTCTGGGATTCTGGGTGCAGCAGAGAGGAGAGGTGTGTGTGTGTGTATATATATATATATACATATATACATATATATATATATATTTATGTCATGTCTGACATATTACTCAGACATGAAAAAGAATGAAATGCTGTCATTTGTGACAATGTGAACGGATCTTGAGGGCATTCTTCGAAGTGAAATCTGTCAGAGAAAGAAGGATGAATATTGTATGATCTCTTATACCTGGAATATAAAAAAGTTGAACTCATAGAAACAGAAAGTCTAATGGAAGTAGGGGAAATGGAGAAGTATTGGTTAAAGGGTGCAAACTTCCATTACAAGAAGAATAAGTTCTGAGGATAGTATATAGGTAACAATACTGTATTGTGTGTGTGCTTGAAGGTTGCTGGTAGAATACATCTCAAATATTCTCAATGCACATACACATGTGCACACACATATAGGAAATTAGGTGATGTGATAGATGTGTTAACTAACCTTATTATGGTAATCATTTTGCAGTATGCCTGTAGCAAATCATGACACTATACTTTTTTAAAAATTTATTTTTATTTATATTTTTATTTTGGCTGTGTTGGGTGTTTGCTGTGGGCTTTTCTCCAGTTGTGGTGAGCAGGGTCTCACTGCTCACCAGTGGTGAACCACTGGTGAACCACTCTCTAGTGGTTCAAGGTCTTCTTATTGTGGTGAGCTCTCTTGTTGCAGAGCATGGGCTGTAGGGCATGCAGGCTTCAGTAGTTGTTGCATACAGGCTTAGTTGTCCTGTGGCATATGGTATCTTCTCAGACTAGGGGCCAAACCATGTCCCCTGATTATACCCCAATGACCTCCGGCTGTCAGCAAGCTCCGCCCTCCTACACAGCACTTCCGATAGGCTTTCAAGTGTCCCACACCTAAATAGCCAAGAATCACGAACTCTTAGTGAGTTTTTCAACTTGAAGGATAAATGCTGGAGTAGATTGATTTCATTAATTGTCCCAATTAATGCCCTCTCTGTCTTCATGTCTTTTGCCCTGGGATTTCTGCTATTAGCCTGCTAGAGAAATGTGAGAGGCACATGTGGCAGAGTCAAGACCACCCAATCCAGGCCATCCTAGCCCAGCCAGATCACAGTAGTCCTGCTGGAGGAACACCGGTGCGTTAATGTGCCCAGCCAAGATCAGCCAAGTCTGACTCAGCTGACTTATGGACCAAGACCGCCCTTTCTGAGGAAAGCAAAATGCTATGACATCAAATCTCTAATTTGTTAGTGTGGATGGATAGATCCCCTGCCTTCTCCTTCTGCACCATCCAGCACCATCCCTCTACTGCTTGAGGTCTAAGAACACTCCCTCACGCCCCTCTGTAGGTGTGGTGCTCTGGGTCCCATCTAAACGAGAAGAAGAGGCCATGGACAGAAGTCAGGAAAAGCAGATGCCAGACAGGACTTGCTGGACACAGTTTTATCCTCTGGCTGCTTGATGATGATCTCATCTGGCCTATGGCTCCTTGGTATTTCTGTCCTTGGGGTGGTGAGAATGCCAAGTGAAATTAGATCTTGAATTCAAGTCTTAGCCTAGGGAAACTCTTGGGTTTGTCTGTAAGCTGGAGGCAGAGGAAATTGTGAAGTGGGTAAAAAAATGATTTACCACACCAGCCCCAGGCTATTCCTTTCCATGGCCCTTAATCTCTCCTTCTCTCCTGACCTCTTTTCTATCCATTTTCCCTTCCTTCCTTCCCTACATTCAAAGTACATACAGCTCTCACTTTCCACCAGTCTCATTTTAAGAAAGAATCTACTGAAACTCAGGAAACATTTAAATGTTACCTTTCTCAATTTGTCTCACAATTCAATCTTGTTTCTAACTGGGACGTGAGTCTTTTCACTGTTTAGAAAAAAAATATCTCTAGAAGTTGGAAAGCCTTTTGAGGAGGATGGGGTTTTTCATTGAAGTGCTAACCTGTGGCTAGATTGCCGTGGTTGAAGCCCCATGTTGGCACTTTTCTTTTGCCAGAAACATTCTAAAAATGGTCATGAGTTCACTGGGGACCAGAGAGAAGGTAAATAAGAAAATTTCCTTGCAAAAGTACAATGTGTTTTGTAATTTGGACTCTTTCTCTGCTGATATTCAAACAGCACTCAGAGCCACGCACCATTACCTGAGTAACCATCCTTGAGTTGGCATTTTAGGATCAAACAGGATTCAGAGGAATAATTTCATTCTTTCTTGGGCCTTTGCCAGCTTTCTGAGAGATGTCTTCCTCTTTTTGATACTAGAGTAGGACTTACAGTCTCCTGGGATGATGAACTCTAATAAATCAGTAGTCACTGCTCTGGGCTTTACCGATGAAGCAAAGGGACAGTTGAGGTAATTGTCTGAGTAATTTGGGCAAAACAACCAACTATCCTCAATGGACAACAAAAGTTGGAGTGACTGAAATAGAACAATGCACCAGAACTACTCAGTCCTACTATTTCTTTTAGGGGATACTCAAATGTCCCTGTTCACTGCCCTGGGAACGGGGCACAGAGGAACTCCATGAATATAATAACAATAGCTGATATTTATTGGGCTGGTGTGTGTTCTAGGCACTGTATTAAGCATTTAAAATAGATCTCATTTAGCTGTTGTCATAATTGGCCTATTACCACCCCCACTCAGCAGCTGTTGGACAGGAAGCCAACAGAGCTTAAAGGGACTTGGGTGAGGCTCACAGCTGGTAAGTCGCAGAACTGAATCAGCCTGTCTGACTCCTAATCCTTGCCAACTTGAAGCCTCCTGGTGGGGTGATGCTCTGAGGATACTGACTGCAGAAAAGCTGTGATCGGAACAAGGGAACTTTGTTCCTTAGCGGAAGAGATGAACTGTGCAAAAATCACTATCTAGCTGGATGATATAAGGCAAGAAATGCCCCCTTCTTGGCCTGAGATTCCTCAGGGGTAAATGCAAGGGTTGACGGGATAATTTGTAAGTCCATCTCAGGTCTCACTTACGTTTTTTAGAGTGGTCTGTGTCTGTGATCCCCAGTGTTCATTTCCTGAGCTCTGATTGCAGCTCAGCCTAGTACTATTTGAGTCCAGCTGTTCTGGCAAGGAGGGATGAATGAATGGTCAGCGTAGGCTGAGTTTTCTTGTAACAAATAGCCTTCAAATCTCAGTGCCCTCAACGACCCAGCATTTGTTATATCTCATGTACATCTGTGTCCACTTCAGGTGTCTGGGGACACAGTGGTCCTCCAGAGTCAAGACTGATGAAGCAACTACCATCTCTAACATTGTGGGTTACTCTGCCTGTGGAAAAGAAAGCTCTGGAAGGTATTACACTAGAAATTAAATGCTGTGGCCCAGAAAATGAGATAGGCAATAGTCTCTCCCAACTCATTAATCAGAACTAGTCCCTTGGGCCTGTCCAACCATAGGACTGGAGGTGGGAGTAAAAGGTACAATCTTACCATCTACCCAAAGTGCAGACAACTGGGAATATTTGGAGAATATTTAGAATATTTGGAAAACAGTATTTTAATGACCACCTAAAATTCAAATGCCATAGTGTCTTTTAGAATCCTTTGTGACTGGGGAGGAGAACAAAGTCAGGCAGACAGGGCTGCGAGTATTGCATTGTGGTCAGGAGGACAGGTTGGACAAGAGAACACTTCCTTTTCAATGAGATAATGGAGACTGGGTTGGGGGTGGACATGGGGGTAAAAAGAGGTCACTCAAAGCCAGATTTTCTCTAGGGTCACCTTGATCACATTCCTTCCTTTACTGTTTCTTGTAACCCACTAATTAAGATAACTAAAAATGTTACCGTGAGCTAAAGTCAACATCAATTAAAAATCCCATATATATTTCACATGAAAACACATGGCCTTCAAACATGTGTGATTTTCATCAGACCTCCTCATCTGTTTGTCATTTAAGGTTCAGGCCATTTTCAATATTTCTATCAAATGCTGCCTGCTGTAGATGAAAGCCTGGCAAATAACTGTGCAAAAGAAACTTTCTGAGGTTATAAATAATCAAATGCCCATGGGGGCTTGACCTCATATACAATAATACACAGAGTAATGATCAGAGCTCAGAGGGAAATGGAGCTCAAAGATGGCCTTCTTGGTAAGGAGATGGTTGCAGTATTGCTTACAATAACATGAGCGTCATTTTCCTGACCCCCTCATCCTCTGGCAGTAGGACAGAATGGAAGAGAGAGGGAAAGTAGCTGAAATGATAGGGACAGTGAAGTGTCAGGGAGTGTTTAGCATTTGGCTCTCTGGTGAAAAAAGCCCAGATTTGATGTACTTGCCAATTTCTATGGTGTAAATACCCTAACTATGCCTGAATTTCATTGTACCAAGATGATGGAAAATAATAGAATGGGAAAAACTAGAGATCTCTTCAAGAAAATTAGAGATACCTAGGGAACATTTCATGTGAAGATGGGCACAGTTAAGGACAGAAATGGTATGGACCTAACAAAAGTGGATGATATTAAGAAAGAGGTGGCAAGAATACACAGAAGAACTGTACAAAAAAGATCTTCAAGACCCAGATAATCACGATGGTATAATCACTTACCTAGAGCCAGACTCCTGGAATGTGAATTCAAGTGGGCCTCAGGAAGCATAACTATGAACAAAGCTAGTGGAGGTGATGGAATTCCAGTTGAGCTGTTTCAAATCCTAAAAGATGATGCTATGAAAGTGCTGCACTCAATATGCCAGCAATTTCAGGAAACTCAGAAGTGGCCACATGACTGGAAAATGTCAGTTTTCATTCCAATCCCAAAGAAAGGCAACGCCAAAGAATGCTCAAACTACCGCACAATTTTACTCATCTCATATGCTAGCAAAGTAATGATCAAAATTTTCCAAGCCAGGCTTCAACAATACGTGACTCGTGAACTTCCAGATGTTCAATCTGGTTTTAGAAAAGGCAGAGGAGCCAGAGGTCAAATTGTCAACATTCGTCGAAAAAGCAAGAGAGTTCCAGAAAAACATCTATTTCTGCTTTACTGATTATGCCAAAGTCTTTGACTGTGTGGATCACAGTAAACTGTGGAAAATTCTGAAAGCAATGGGAATACCAGACCACCTGAACTGCCTCTTGAGAAATTTATATGCAGGTCAGGAAGCAACAGTTAGAACTGGACATGCAACAACAGACTGGTTCCAAATAAGCAAAGGAGTACGTCAAGGCTGTATATTGTCACCCTGCTTATTTAACTTCTATGCAGAGTACATCATGAGAAATGCTGGGCAGATGACACCACCCAGAAAGTGAAGAGGAACTAAAGAGCCTCTAGAAGAAAGTGAAAGAGGAGAGTGAAAAAGTTGGCTTAAAGCTCAACATTCAGAAAGCTAAGATCATGGCATCTGGTCCCATTGCTTCATGGGAGTAGATGGGGAAAGAGTGGAAATAGTGGCTGACTTTATTTTGGGGGGCTCCAAAATCACTGCAGATGGTGATTGCAGCCATGAAATTAAGATACTTACTCCTTGGTAGGAAAGTTATGACCAAACTAGATAGCATATTAAAAAGCAGAGACATTACTTTGCCAACAAATGTCATCTAATCAAGGCTATGATTTTTCCAGTAGTCATGTATGGATGTGAGAATTGTACTATAAAGAAAGCTGAGTGCTGAAGAATTGATGCTTTTGAACTGTGGTGTTGGATAAGATGCTTGAGAGTCCCTCTGACTGCAAGGAGCTCCAACCAGTCCATCCTAAAGGAGATCAGTCCTGGGTGTTCATTGGGAGGACTGATGTTGAAGCAGAAACTCCAATACTATGGCCACCTGATGTGAAGAGCTGACTCATTTGTAAAGATCCTGATGCTGGACAAGATTGAAGACCCGAGGAGAAGGGGACAACAGAGGATGAGATGGTTGGATGGCATCACTGACTCAATGGACATGAGTTTGAGGAAACTCCAGGAGTTGATGATGGACAGGGAGGTCTGGTGTGCTGCAGTCCATGGGGTTGCAAAGAGTCGGACATGACTGAGCGATTGAACTGAACTGAACTGAAGATGATGTCATTGAACATAGATTTGGGAAGAAATATGTATGTAACTGGCTCTTGTAAGTCAGTACCTCCCTATCGCTGGATAAAGAAATTAGGATACTTTCCTGTTTCTTGTCCTTTACTTACCTCTAGTCCCAAAATATGATGTTAGGAGCTTAAAAGGCAGAAAGTGTAGAAGAAGACAGTGGCAAGAGGGAAGCAGATCTAGTGCTGAGAAATACTGATGACTCCCATATTGTATAGTTTCCTAGGTCTGTAGCAAACTGGGTGGCTTAGAACAACAGAAATATATTCCTTCACAGTTCTGGAGTTCCGACGTCTGATAAAAACGTGTTGACAGGATTGTGTAGAGGTGGAAAACCTTTCCCTTTTTTCTAGGTTCTTGGGCTTGCCTAATAATTAAATTAGCATAAGACAGACTTGGGGATTGCAGAGTTGGACATGACTGAGTGACTGAACTGAACTGAACTGAAGACAGATTAACAGGAGAAAAGGAAATTAATTTTGTGGGTATGGGAATCCCAAATATATGGAACCCTCAGATAGACAGGCAGTTGAGGTTTATATGCCAATCTGAGCTAAGGAGAAGGGGGTAGGGGTCAGAAACTTCAAAGGGGAGGAAGAGAATTCACTAGAAGATGGGGAGAGCAATATTTGGTAAACAACATGTGCCATGCCACACAGATAAGTCTTTCTGATGTAAAAATTTATCTCTGGTAATAACTCTCTGCCTTGTACAGGCCCCCTATCTAGATTCTTTCAGGCAGTTAAAGGAGAGGTAAAAAGCCCTTCCTCAGTCCGTTGGGCCATAACTGTCTTCAGCTCAAAATAATTCACATGCCCAAGTAGTACATTCTGGACAGCCTGCCCCGAACCATTGGTTCTTTCTGGGGTCTCCTAAGAGAGGAACCGCCCCACATTTCTCCTAGCTTCTAATGATTGCTAGCAATCCTTATCATTTCTGGGTTTGTAGACATGCTCCAGTCTCTATCTCCAACTTCACATGGCCTTCTCTGTGCGTCCCTCTGGTCTTCCCCTCTTCTTATAAGGACACCAGTCATTGCAGTTAAGGAGGGCCCACCCTAGATTCAAGGTGATTTCATCTTGAGATCCGTGACTAATTACTTCTGCAAAGACCCTATTTCCAAAAAAGGCCACATTCTGAGATTCTGGGTGGACAAGAATTTCTGGGAGATAGGATTCAACTCACTGCACACATATACACATAGAACAGAAAGGAGCGGCAGGCAGGACCAGAGCTGGCCACCTGGCCCTAACACTTCCCCCTGGCTTCCCAGAGCATCCTTCAGGCTGTGATCTGCTTCCTGATTTATAATGGCAGGTCAGGAGGGGAAGTGGTCTGTGATGGCTGGATTGCCTTTCCACTTAGTCATGCTCCTAGCCTCCAAACCCAGCTGGGTGAGGAGTGGAGTGACCTTGGCCTAGGATTCTTTTATGTTTGTATTTGTGCAGTTGTCTCCTTATATCATCTTCTATTTTCTGTGAAGATAAATTTTGGCAAAAATAGCACAAATCTTCAGAGAGTTCTGTTCTTTAATTAGTATCATACACCCTACCTGGTAGAATAGGCCATTAATAGACACTGAATGAATGAGTGAATGAATGAATGAATGAGCAGAGTTAAGGGCTGCTTAAAATGGGCCTTCTTTAGGGGAAAAAAAAACAAACAGATGAACTCTCAAGTTCAAAAAACATCTTTTCAATCTAAAAGACATATTCCGGTCCATTAGGTCAGTGGAAGACAGTGACAGAGGATCAAGTGTCAAAGGCCCTGGGGACATTAAGTAGGGCTTTCCTTGGCCCTGTAATAGGAGCCAAGCCTGGCCCCTCCCCGCAGCCGTGATGAGAAAGCCAGCCTGGCTGGGCCTCCGAGGGCAGGAGGAGGTCACTGAGACTTCCCCTGTGGCAACTTTAAACCACATCTTGTGGGTCCCTTTAGTTTCATCCGTGACACTCCTCTCTCAGCCTGGAATGCAGAGGAAGGGAGTGGAGGGAATCAGGTTTCCAGGAAAGAATCTGCCTTCTGAGTTTCTATGCTTCCGCCGAGAGTTCACACCTAGGAAACTCCATGGTTTGGAGCATCTGATACAAGGAGATTTTCACATCTCAGGCCCTTTCCCCATCTCCACCCACCATGCTTGAGATGGATTGAATTTATGTGCCATGGTTTAAGAGTTCATAACAAACACCATTCTCTCAGACACCTTGCCCTCTGTTCCAGCCCCTTCTACTCCTCCAAGGTTGCTCTTTCTCCTAGGCCTAAGGTATGCAGTCATTTGGCTGGTCGAGCCCTATGATCACATGAAACAATGACCACATAAAACACACCTCAATTTAGAGATAAGCACTGATGCATGCCCTGAAGCTGAGATTAAAATCTGTCCCATAAATCTCTTTATAATGCTGTATATTCCACACCATAACGATGAGAAGTGAGCTAGTAAATAAACAGTTGAGGAAAAAACTCCTCACAAAATACCCAATGATTAAGTGGCTTGATCTCATTTTGCTAGAAACTATAGGAGAAGTTAAGATTTGTCAGTGATGTCAGTTCTCCATTCACTATGGCATTGCATGAAAGGTTTGATTTCATTCATCATATATTTTTTTTAAAGTCTACTGTGTGCTGGGGATGTATATAGGTTTAACTGGGAGTTTAAAGACATAATCGATAAAATAATGGAATTTGAAGACATGTCTATTTGAGATCCAGCTATAAAAAATCTATCCATGTGTGTATGCATTTTGGGATTGAATGATAACATTGCTTGGAGGCATCTGATGCACTTTTTCACATATAGGGAAATATTATAAGTTCCCAAGGTACAAAATAAATAATAATAGAATAAACCAACCATTTGCATGATCTTTTATGCCTCTGTCATGATGATGGATTTTCTGGAAAAGGATTTAAGGGTTCATACCTGTGGCTCAGACGGTAGAGTCTGCCTGCAATGTGGGAGACCCAGGTTTGATCCCTGGATTGGGAAGATCCCTTGGAGAAGGAAATGGCAACTCATTCCAATACTCTTGCCTGGAAAATTCCCTGGATGGAAGAGCCTGGTGGGCTACAGTGCATGGGGTTGCAAGAAGTCAGACATGACTGAGTGACTAACACGCACTGGCTCCTTGGTCTGTTAGTAAACAAAGACAATCTGAAGGTCTGAATCTTGGTGCTGTCCTTTTCTCTCATCCAGGGTAACAAGGAGTGTGTGTATGTGTGTATGTCTGTTATGTGTGCACAACTGGGTGCTTTTGTATGAGTATGAAGGGGGTTGACTGGGAGCCACAGAATTTACAGAGGAAAACTAAACGTCATGAGAGTGCATTCTGAGATGGTGAGTCAACACATTTTATCCCCAGTAATTCCTTGTTCCAAGTGAACTTGTAGTTGGAGAGTCATTACATTGGTAGGATCAGATCACTGAGGTGCTCCTATGTGTCACGTGAACTGAAGGGGCCCAAAGGATGAGGTTAAAGGGGGGTGCTCTCCTGCCGTGATGGCTGGGCCGGGAGGTTGCAGCCATAGACTAAGGAGAAGACAGGTTGGAGTAAAAGGGAAAACTTGCACTGTGCTCAGGAGGGAAGGGAATGGGGCTGAGCAGAGGGTTAATAAACTGCATAGCCTAGAAAAGCTATAGGGGGAAGCAGACTTAAGGGTCTGTTTCTCTCACCTCCCTGGTCCCCATCTTCTGTGCTCAGAGGAGCATGATGGAGAAGAAGAATGCTGGTGGGCTGGTGGTGTGTGTGTGTGTGTGTGTGTGTGTGTGTGTGTGTGTGTATGAAAGGGGAGAGGGAGAGAAAGAGGTCTCAGGCTCTAGGAGACCTCCACCATGACTTGGGAGGTCTGATGAGGAGGAAGTTAGACAACAAAAGGAGGAAAGATTGAAAAATCAGGGGCCATGGTCCAGGTTACCATAGGGTGACTGGGGCTTTCAAGGAGCCCAGAAGGACACAGCTGCCTGGTGAAGGCATGGAGAAGGGCTGAGAGGCTTGTGATCAGAGTGAAGAGACTGCACTGGGCAAGGACTACAGACTCCATTGGTGAGGGACATCACGTTTGCCTCAAGTAATGGTGCTCCCCCCACCCCTCTGCCAAGAAAGAAGCACATCATTTTCACTACCACTACTACTGTCTCTACTCTAGAGTTCAAATCTGCTCTGGGTGTTATACAGCTGGGACCAGGGATAATCCAGAGAACCTTCTCCCCTGCTGGCAAGAGGGTGAAAGGATCCCTTTGTTTATCAAGATGAACTCTTAGGGAAAACAAGGGGCGATGAAAAGCCAGAGACCAACATTTGTCTAGATAAAATGACACCCAAAAGGGAACATCTGAATGAGCCTGACTAGGGAATTTGATTTTGAAAAGTTTGAGTGCCTAAGGGGACATTTTCTAAGGGATAGAACTGAAATACAGTTGACTTGTGAACAACGAAGAGGTTAGGAACTGGGACCCTCCCCTACCATGCAGTCAAAAATTCAAGTCTAACTCTTGACTCTCTCCAAACTTAACTTCTTGGCCTTTTGGCTAAGATCAAGTGTGGTATGGGGGCTTCACAGGTGGCTAGTGGTAAGGAATACATCTGCCAGTGAGGGAGACATAAGAGACGTGTGTTCCATCCCTGGGTGGGGAAGATCCCCTGGAGGAGGAAATGGCAGCTGACTCCAGTATTCTTGCTGGGGAAATCCCATGGACAGAGGAGCCTCGTGGCTACAGTTCATGATGTTGCAAAGAGTCAGACACAACTGAGCAACTGAGCAAACAGCACACAAACTTGACCACTAATAGCCTACTTTCGACCAGAAGCCTTACCACAACATACATAGTTGATTAACATATATGTCTTTGTGTTATATGTATATCTACATATATTCATGCATTCATGCCTTTTCTTATTTTTTTTTATATTTCTAAGCTATGCAGTTTATCAGCAAGTTTTTTTCATATTGTAGCAAATCTCCAGAAAAAAATTCCAATGTATTTAGTGAAAAAAAAAAGTCACAGTTCAAACTTGTGTAGTTCAAGGATCAGACGTACTATTATTTCTCAAGTTAAAATTTCCCATCTGCCTAGCTAGGAGCAGTCCCTTTTTGGGGAATAAAAAAATTTCATTTCCTTGAACAAACAACTGTGATATAACAGAGCAACCCTGATATATATGGATAAAAATAAAGCTGTGAACTTTCAAATAAATAAACTTAACTTTAATCTTAAATAAACAAATTTAAAATAGTCATGAAGTCTTTGAAATTTTCAGTTGTCTTTTGAGACTTTTCTGAAAATAGCCTGGGAATAAGAATCCTTGTCGTATCATCCAGCGGGCTTTCAACAAGAAGAGAACAGGGAACCCCAAGCAGAGCATCCCAGCAGAACCCAGGGGGTCAGGCAGATTTGGGACTGTCAACATCACTTGAGGACACTGGTCCAAAGATGAATGAAGAAAAGAGGCTGAGAAGTTTAGTCTTCAGGGAACATTTCCCAGTGGAAGCCTCAAAGCCTGTAAGAGCACAAAGCTTCTGCGGACAGTGACAGGTCTCTCTCTGGGGACATTTTCTGAGTAAGGGAGATTGGTAGTTGTGTGACCAAGACGATTTTGGTGCAGATTGTTCTGGACACAGGGGAATGGTCTAGGTGACCTTCCAGGAGTTTTGTACCTAATCTGTGATTCTGTAAGTAATGAGTTGACAGAAAATTGCATTCTGTATTTGGTTGGCCATCTGCTGTTTCTCTAACGCTGGCTGATAAAGGCATGGCTATGTGGGGAGAAGGTGAGCTGTAATTAATTATCTATGGCATTGATGAATTTCTTGTAAGATATTCCCCTGCTAATCCAGTAATATAGCTGCATCCCTCCCCCCACCTTCCCAGTGTTAACGGTCTATTTATGGACCCAGCTCCATAATTAAATGTTTCATTTGCAAGAAAATGGTTCCGAGGAAAATCCAGGCTCTCTTTATGTGCCTGCAATCGGATACTACAGACGTTACATAAGAGATTAGTCCACACTGGCCTGCTGCTCTTAGCTTTTTGGATAATCTAATGTATTATGTTTCTGGTGTATGTAAATTACTAAATGTAATATTCTTCAATATGTCTGTTGAATGAAGCCAAATGTATTGTGGGCATAATTTTAATTATTTATATGCTATAAAAATGGAAGAAATTGGAATTACAGAAATAGGGCTCTAAAAAACCCCTCTGGTTTTCTTTTGGGCAACAGTTTAATCAGATTAAAACCATAATTATTTTCCAGTTCTTGCCTCACACTTGTTTTGGCCATCTCTTTTGTCAGTATGTGGCTATGCCCCATGAAGGCATTTAATGTCAGTCTGAAGTGTTTGCCTTATTGGAAAACAGCACATCCTAGTTGGCTGGGTTCAAGGCAGGGACACCATTGGGAAAGCGCAAAGTTTCCTTCTGAGGCTTGATTTTTTGTTCTTGAAATTGGTCCTGGGCAACTCCTTACCTGATTTTTTCTAGTCAAGGAGGTAGCAGTTACATAGGTAAGGCTGGAAAGGAGAATAGGGGAAGGTGACAAAATGAAAGTGTTAGTCGCTCAGTCGTCCATGGAATTCTCCAGGCAAGAATACTGGAGTGAGTTGCCAGTCCCTTCTCCGGGAGGTCTTCCTGACCCAGGGACTGAACCTGAGTCTCCTACATTGCAGGCAGATTCTTTACAATCTGAGCCACCGGGAAAGCCCTGACCAAAAGAAAGGTGAGAGGAACATGCAGATCTCTGGAAGTAGCAACCAGCTACTTTTGTTAACTAGCTAGAGATGTGGAGGCCAATTTTAGTTCAAGATGGCTGATAAGGATTGAATGGATTTGGGTACCTATTCAAGCCTCATAGACTGTAATCTGAAATGAGTTTGTCCAGTGAGTGCTATTATATTGCAACATCGTGGTAGGATGCAGAGTCTGGAATCCAAGCACCTGGCTTGGAATCCTGGTCTCATGTTTCAGGTGAAGCTGTTTGATTCCAGAGCACTCACTCTTAGTTATCTTGCCACTCAAGAAAGAGTTTATCATTGTTCTTATTATTATTACAGATGGAAAAACTGAGTCCCAGAGAGACAAATAACTTGTCCAGTGTAGCACAGCTCTGGGCAAAACTGAGATTAAAAGCTGCTGGCATCCTGTGTTCCCCGCTTGTTTGTATGGCTGGGTCCTGGGAATTTAGATGAATAAAATGGCCTCAGCCTGTCCAGGCAGACGGCACCAAGAGCCATGCCTCTGCACAGTAGATGTGGATGGATGAGGGCAGGGTTCGTGACCTCTGACATCCCCCTGGAGGAGCTGAGGTCTCTGCAGTGAGTCTGAGTTATGAGGCTGGAGAGCAGACTTGTTGGAGCCCAGAACCCATCCACACCCAGCTTTGATTTACATGGGAACATTTCCTCACTGTTGGCATTGGGAAAGGGAAATAGCAAATTTGGGCTGTTTGCTTATTTCCATCAGTAATTTCAGCTGGGAGGGGTGAGGGCTGATGAATTATACAGCAGCTCATTAAAACATAATATCCCTTTGAAGCCCGGAGCAGCAAGTAGAGAGCTGTTTTGCAACGTTGGTGGGAGACTGAGGAAGTCTCCAGCTCATCCCTTTGATGCAGCTGGATAGGGTGTTGACTCTTGAGTTGTACCTTTCGGCACAGTTGAGGAAAACTTGGAGCTGGGCTTGGGGTATACAGAGAACTCTGGGAATACAAGGCTACTAAAGAATCCCACAGAAGGAACCCCCAGGCTGAGACTGGGCTTAGCCCAGATCCTGTCCCCAGGCTCCCGACTGGCCTTTATCCCCCGGCCCGGACAGCTGCTACCTTCTGCCATGAGCCAAACCACCCCAGGGAAGTTGGGGGCCACAGCTGGCTGAGAACTGTTGTGGCTGCCGGTGCCTGCATCTCAGGAAGACACTGCAGGCCAAGGAAAACACTTGGTAAACTTAGACTGGGCAGCTCTCAGTAACTCATTTAGGATTTAATGCGTCTTTTTAAACAGAACATAGAAGGCTTGGAAAGCAAGCTCAGTGACTCCTGAGAGGATAACCTAGTTCCATGTCTTATTCATCTTTGCTTTTGGCACCTAGAAGGTGCTCCATAAATGCCTGTTCAATTTCAATCATCTTTTGTGGTTTTGAAAAAAAGTTTGGAAACACCCCAACCATCCTCTATTGGCCTGCTTAGATGTTGGCCAAGGCCAAGTGTTGAAATCTTGGGTTGCTTAAGACTGATTATTCCCAATTAAACAAATAGTCAGTGAACATTTATTGGTGAGGCATCGAGTGGGATGCTGTGGTAGGAGAAAGATGCAAGGGAGTTGGTAGAATGTAGAACAGGAGCTGCCACAACAGGAATAGAGATGAACCAGCCACAGGGAAAACACAAGACAAAATCAATTAGATGGAGAGACCAGGAGCATCATCACACAGGGGGACTGTGGGAAGAGCCTTAGAGGGTAAGATTTTGAAAGACGTTGAGTCCAGTGGGGATTTTTGGTTAGTGTCATTGACAAGAGCAAAGGCTTCTAGGTACAAAACTGCACTGGCAAGCATGTAGTGAGACTGAGCTTCTGATCTGAAATGCCAAAGATAAAACTTTTTAAACAATTTAAAGAAAATTCTCATACAAATATATGGTGAGCCCATGTCAAAGACTCATTAATTAGGGGACCAGTGGAGTGGGAAATTGCTTCAAAGAAGAATTGGCTAGATCAAAGCATATATAATCAATAAAAGAAGGAAAGCTGAAAGGAGACTGTACAGTTAGATATGAATCTGGTTAATATTTTGCAGAGCAATAAAGCCATAACCTGTGGAACTATTTTTTCTATCAGACAGTATTCATGCAATCATACTGGATCAAAAAAATAATTTGTAGCTTGCCAATTTTATACACATTCACCTAATTATATAGAATACAGGATATTCTATTGAATATAGGATACTAGAAGAGAAACTTTTGCTTTATATTCTTCTCTACAGTTTTAACTTTTGCTTTTTTTCTATAAAACCTGGGCCAGAATCAATGGTAAAATGTAAGACAAAAAAACCTTTACATTTTTCTAGAACACTGGATGACCCCAAAGCAGACTTTTATCACTATGCTCTAAAATGACTTTGAAAAGTCAGTAATCTTTCCTAATTTCCAAGGTTCAGATTATTTAGCTAAAAGAAAAATATTCTGGATGGATTTGGAGGATCTAGTGAACCTGAATTTGATTCTTTATAAGTTTTAGCAGAATTGACATGATCTGTATTACCATATAGCAAGAGTATGGGAAAAACAGAGTGGAGAGGAGAAATAATAGAAAAGGAAAGCCTTGTTCAAAGGTTATGGTAATAGGCCAGTAGAGATGATGACATGGTACTGGATTTAGAAAAGTGGGGACAGATACGGAGACCATATGAAGATGAATTGACTCAAGGGATCTGTGGGAGGGAGTTCAGTTTCACAAATGTTTATTGTGCATCTGCTATATATCACCATGATCAACATCAGCAGCTCAAAGAAGAGTAAGGTGTTACAATTGTCCCCCAGGAGCTTAAGACATGAAAAATTATTCTCAATTCCATGTGGAAAAGCCAATATATGCTTTACGTATACAATGCATATATGTACAGGATGAATGGGGTCAAGATCAGATGAGGGAGGCTATCCAGAAAGGGTCTTTAAGGACTAATGGGCATTGCCTGGCAAAAGAAGTTGGAAGGTGCTCAAACGTTGGCTGCACAATGGAATCACTGTGGTAGCTTAAAAACTCCTGAGCCTGTTACCCACCCTCAGAGATTCTGATTTAATAGAATTTCTGAGTGTAAGCTGCTTGCAAGGAGCTTTTATATCTTCCCAGGTGTTTCTAACTTACAAAGTGGATAAGGCTTGAAATGGAAGAAACCACAAGAGCTCAGGAAAGGAGGTGTTATGGAGCCTGGAATGTCGTGCAGAAAGAAACATAGTAGTACTTCACAACGATGGCTGTGATGTGGGAAAAATTGGGAGGAGAGACTGGGCTGGCTACTGGCCACCATGGAGAGCCTTGTTTCATCAGTGTAGAACCACAGAGCATACCATTCATGTTCTACCCTGGGAGATTTGGGGCCTGGGATGCCATTAAAGACCTCACCTAAGGACAGAGAATTTAGAAAAATAGTCTTGTCCCAGCTCTACCCTGAATTTGTTGTGGGACCTCAATTTTCTTATATTGAAAGTAAAGGGTTGAACTTGATGGTCCCCTAAGTTTCTTTCAGTTGAAGAATTGCAAAATCCTACTTTTCTGTCTTCAGTTTGATTTTACTGATGTTGGGTTGCCTTGTACTTGAGACATCTATGGTCAGAACCTTAGGGACTATCTATTTAATTAAAATGACACTGTTTCTTTTCTTTTATTTCAAACAGTACCATGGACTTGTAGTAAAAAAGCAAGAATTAAAACTGTAGAGAAGAATATAAAGCAAAAGTTTATCTCTAGTGTTCTGTATTCCATTTTCCACAGCCTCTTGGGTATCTTATGTACATGGTATCTTTTTGTGATAAGCATATAGGTATGCTTCCCTGGTGGCTCAGATGGTAAAGAATCAGCCTGCAATGTGGGAGACCTGGGTTTGGTCCTTTGGTTGCAAAGATCCCCTAGAGGAAGTCATGGCAACCCACTCCATTATTCTTGCCTGGAGAATCCCCATGTGCAGAGCCTGACGGGCTATAATCCATGGGGTCGCAAAGAGTCAGTCGGACATGACTGAGCGACTAAGAACACACACATATGTATGTACACTTAATATTGTACACAAATAGGGCCATATTGTGTAAATTGCTCTGTAACTTGTGGTTTTCACATTACCATATATTTTGGGCATCTTTCCATGTCTGTGTATTTTTATCAATTTTTAAAAATTGAAGTATAATGATTTACAACATTGTGTTAATTTCTGCTGTACAGCAAAGTGACTCAGTAACACACACACATACACACACACACACATATATTCTTTTCCATTACAGTTTATTCCAGGATCTTGTTGTCCATCCATTATATATGTAGTAGTTTACTAACATGGTGATGGACAGGGAGGCCTGGAGTGCTGCGGTTCATGGGGTCACAAAGAGTCGGACACAACTGAGCAACTCAACTGAACTGAACTGAACATCAAACTCCCAGTTCATCCCTCCCCCACTGCTCTTCTTGGCAATCACAAGTCTGTTCTCTCTGTCTCGTGAGTCTGTTTCTGTTTTGTAGATAGATTCATTTGTGTCATAGTTTAGATTCCACATATAAGTGATATCATATGGTATTTGTCTTTCTATTTCTGGATTCACTTGGTATGCTCACACGAAGTGATTATCATACTATGTCTGTGCATTTAGAATGACCCCATTCTGGAAATTTCCCGGTGGTCCAGTGGTTAGGACTCCACGATCCCACTGCACAGGGCACAGGTTCATATCCCGCACAGAGGTTTGGACTCTGTGATCCCACTGTACATGTCCCAGGTTCAAATCCCGCATGCCTTGATCTCCCCCACAACAAAAGTGAAGGAATGATCCCCTTCTTATTGCCAGTTGTATGGTATGACCCCATACTTTCCTTAACCTGTGATAGCCATTTTAGGTTGTGTTAGTAGTTCATTGTGTTACAATATGTTTCAGTGAACCTTCTTGTACATACATATATATAATTGTGGAAGTTCTATTTTTTCATAGGACCCATCCTTACAAATGGAATTACTAGTTCTGTGGTTAACATTGAAAATTTTGATAGGCATTAACAAATTGTCTCCTAATATTATTGTACTGAGTTATATGCCTAACTGCAAATTCCTCGTCACTTTATAAATGCTGACTATTTTTCAAGTTTTAAATTATTTTTGGAGATGGAAAATGGTATCTAATTGTTTTAATCTGTATTTGTTTTATAAGAAAAGAGTTGGTTATGTTTTCATATTTTATTGGTTATCTGTGACCTTTCTGTTCAAACTTCTATTCATTTTTGTTTTTTTCTTATAACTTCTTATAATTTGGAATGCCCTCTTTATCATACATTAAATTGCCACATATGCTCAGATTTATTTCTGGATTCTTTACTCTGTTCCAATCATCTGTCTGCCTATTGAAGCATTGATGTTATACTGCTTGAATAACTAGCTTTTGAATACATTTTAATATCTGTTAGGACTAAGTCATCCTCAGATACCCTTTCTATTTAGAATTTTCACACATTTATTTTTTCAGATGAACTTTAATATTATGTTATCAAGTTTTAGAAAAAGCCCTACTGGAGTTTTTTTTGTAAATGGAATTTAATTGGGTTAGTAGATAAATAAGAACTCTCATCATTCTAATTACAGGTCTTCTTAAGAAGGTTTATTTTACATATTTAGGTGTTTCTGGGTTATTCAATGGTATTTTCAAATTTTATTCATATAGAAGATTGTATTTTGCATCTTATTTGCATTCAGTTCAGTCGCTCAGTTGTGTCCGACTCTTTGCGACCCCATGAATCGCAGCACGCCAGGCCTCCCTGTCCATCACCAACTCCCGGAGTTTACTCAAACTCATGTCCATTGAGTCGGTGATGCCATCCAGCCATCTCATCCTCTGTCGTCCCCTTCTCCTCCTGACCCCAGTCCCTCCCAGCATCAGGGTCTTTTCCAATGAGTCAACTCTTCGCATGAGGTGGCCGAAGTATTGGAGTTTCAGCTTCAGCGTAAGTCCTTCCAATGAACACCCAGGACTGATCTCCTTTAGGATGGACTGGTTGGATCTCCTTGCAGTCCAAGAGACTCTCAAGAGTCTTCTCCAACACCACAGTTCAAAAGCATCAATTTTTCAGTGCTCAACTTTCTTCACAGTCCAACTCTTACATCCATACATTACTACTGGAAAAACCATAGCCTTGACTAGACGGACCTTTGTTGGCAAAGTAATGTCTCTGCTTTTTAATATGCTATCTAGGTTGATCATAGCTTTCCTTCCAAGGAGTAAGCGTCTTTTAATTTCATGGCTCCAATCACTATCTGCAGTGATTTTGGAGCCCCCCAAAATAAAGTCAGCCACTCTTTCCACTATTTCCCCATCTATTTCCCATGAAGTGATGGGACCAGATGCCATGATCTTAGTTTTCTGAATGTTGAGCTTTAAGCCAACTTTTTCACTCTCCTCTTTCACTTTCTTCAAGAGGCTCTTTAGTTCTTCTTTACTTTCTGGGTGGTGTCATCTGCATGTCTGAGGTTATTGATATTTCTCCCAGCAATCTTGATTCCAGCTTGTGCTTCTTCCAGCCCAGCGTTTCTCATGATGTACTCTGCATATAAGTTAAATAAGCAGGATGACAATATACAGCCTTGACATACTCCTTTTCCTATTTGGAACCAGTCTGTTGTTCCATGTCCAATTCTAACTGTTGCTTCCTGACCTGCATACAGGTTTCTCAAGAGGCAGGTCAGGTGGTCTGGTATTCCCATCTCTTTCAGAATTTTCCACAGTTTATTGTGATCCACACAATCAAAGACTTTGGCATAGTCAATAAACCAGAAATAGATGCTTTTCTGGAACTCTCTTGCTTTTTCGATGAGCCAGTGGATGTTGGCAATTTGATCTCTGGCTCCTCTGCCTTTTCTAAAACCAGCTTGAACATCTGGAAGTTCACAGTTCACGTATTGCTGAAGCCTGGCTTGGAGAATTTTGAGCATTACTTTACTAGCATGTGACATGAGTGCAATTGTGTGGTAGTTTGAGCATTCTTTGGGATTGCCCTGGTCCCATCACTTCATGGCAAATAGATGGGGAAACAATAGTGATAGACTTTATTTTCTTGGCCTCCAAAATCACTGCAGATGGTAACTGCAGCCATAAAACTAAAAGATGCTTGCTTATTGGAAGAAAAGCTATAACAAACCTAGACAGTGTACTAAAAAGCAGAGACATTACTTTGTCAACAAAGGTCCCCATAGTCAAAGCTAAGGTTTTCTCATCAGTTATGTATGGATATGAGAGTTGGACTATAAAGAAAGCTGAGCACCGAAGAATTGATGCTTTTGAACTGTGGTGTTTGAGAAGACTCTCGAGAGTCCCTTGGACTGCAAGAGGATCAAATCAGTTAATCCCAAAGGAAATCAAGCCTGAATATTCATTGGAAGGGCTGATGCTGAAGCTGAAGCTCCAGTACTTTTGCCACCTGATGTGAAGAGCTGACTCATTGGAAAAGGCCCTGATGCTGGGAAACATAGAAGGCAAGAGGAGAAGGGGATGACAGAGGATGAGATGGTTGGATGGCATCACCAACTCAATGGACATGAGTTTGGCATCCCCGACTCAATGGACATGAGTTTGAGCAAGCTCTGGGAGATGGTGAAGGACAGGGAAGCCTGGAGTGCTGCGGTCCTCGGGGTCTCGACATGTCGGACATGACTGAGTGACTGAGCAACAACAATAACAAACATAAGAGTGGTTAGGGATCATGCTGGAAAGAATGACGTGCCTCTCTTCCTTATCTTTTGTGTGCTATTCATTGCATTCATCAGAAAGCCTTCCACATGTGATAGAAAAATCCAAAATCCAAAACTTGGATGCCTATGTGGGGTGTGTGTGTGTGTGTGTGTGTGTGTAGCTGGACAAGGAACACAGGTACCAGTCTCAGAATCTGTGGACTCACATGGCAGCTGATATTGCTGGCTTTGTTTGTAGCCAGCATGCTTCCAACCCTAAACTGGCATGCAAGGCAAGTGCAAAAAAGTTAGCTTCCCTTGATGATATATAGTGGGGTCAACTGGAGCATGGATTTGCTTTCCCTGGGACGTGAGAGCAGTCGATAAATAGCAAGACAGTTAAAAAAATCTCGTTTCAAGTGAAAATTTGTTCAAATGGCGCCGGGGTTCCCCAAATGGCTATAAATCCCTGACTTGGCTGGAGTCTAGCCTCCCTTTTCCTGCCCATGTTTAGCAGACTTGCCGCCAACCATCAAGGTTCCCTTGGCACAGCAGGGTGCAGGAAGAAGAGCTGCTTGATTGGCATATGGCATTGCTCTCTCCCTGATGCTTTCTGTTTGTCCAGCTTCATGCTTTGGCAATATGGCGACTTTCATTGGCTGTGATACTAGCTAAGGGTAAGGATCTATAAATATCATTCCACTTATGAAAAAATCCCTTCCAACAACTAGACCCTGAGGGCTAGCCAATAGACTGCCAAGAAAGCAGACTTTTCCAGTTGTAAGTCCTGAGGTGTCCAGCTCTGAACAAAGAAGGAGTATTGACATGGAGGCTGATGGTTAATTCTTGGTGTTTGTTTTGTTCAGTTGCTAAGTTGTGTCCAACTCATTGTGGCCCCATGAACTGTAACATGCAAGGTTCCTCTGTCCTCCACTATCACCCAGAGTTTGCTCAAACTCATGACTATTGAGTCAGTGATGCAATCTAACCATCTCGTTCTCTGCTTTCTCCTTCTCCTATTCCCTTCCATCTTTCTGAGCATCAGAGTCTTTTCCAATAAGTCAGTTCTTCACATCAGGTGACCAAAGTATTGGAGCTTCAGCTTTAGCATCAGCCCTTCCAATGAATATTCAGGGTTGATTTCCTTTAGAATTGACTGGTTTGATCTCCTTGCAGTCCAAAGGACTCTCAAGAGTCTTCTCCAGCATAACAATTAGAAAGCATGAATTCTTCAATGCTCAGGCTTCTTTATGGTCCACCTCTCACATCCATGCATGACTACTGGAAAACCTTTAGCTTTGACTATATTGACCTTTCTTGGCAAAGTGATGTCTCTGCTTTTTAATACACTGTCTAAATTTGTCATTGCTTTCCTTCCAAGGAGCAAGCATCTTTTCATTTCATGGGTATGGTCACCATCCACAGTGATTTTATTAAATAAAAATAAAATAGAATCTGTCACTGCTTCCACTTTTCCCCTTCTATTTGCCAAGAAGTGATGGGACTGGATGTCATGACAGTATTTTAATATTGTTTCAAGCCAGCTTTTTCATTCTCCTTTTTCACCCTCATCAAGAGGCTCTTTACTTTCTGCCATTAGAGTGGTATCATCTGCATATCTGGGGTTGTTGATATTTCCCACAGCAATCGTGATTCCAGTTTGTGATTTATCCAGCATAGCATTTCGTATAATGTACTCTGCATATAAGTTAAATAGGCAGGTTGATAATATACAGTCTTGTTGTATTCCTTTACCAACTTGGAACCAGTCTCTTGTTTCATGTTGGGTTCTAACTGTGGCTTCTTGACCTGAATACAGTTTTCTCAGGAGATAGGTAGGGTGGTCTGGTATTCCCATCTCTTTAAGAATTTTCCATAGTTTGTTATGATCCACACAATCAATGAAACAGAAGTAGATGTTTTTCTGGAATTTCCTTGCTTTCTCCATGATCTAATGAATGTTGGCAATATGATCTCTTTTTCCTCTGCCTTTTCTAAACCCAGCTTGTACATGTTCTTGGTGCATGTACAAAGTTCTTGGTTCATCCTTCTAGCTTGAAGGATTTGGAGCATAATCTTGCCAGATGTGAAACAAATGCAGTGGTATGAACATTCTTTGGCATTGCCCTTCTTTGGGATTACAATGAAAACTGATCTTTTCCAGACTTGTGGCCACAGCTGAGTTTTTCTGACATATTGTGTAGCACTTTAACAGCATCATCTTTTAGGATTTTAAATTGCTCAGCTGGAATTCTGTCACCTACACTTGCTTTGCTCATAGTAATGCTTCCTAAGGTCCACTTGACTTCACATTCCAGGATCTCCAGCTCTAGGTAAGTGACCACACCATTGTGGTTATCTGGGTCATTAAGACTTTCCTTGTATAGTTCTTCTGTATATTCTTTCCACCTCTTCCTAATCTTGTCTGCTTCTGTTAGATCCTTACTGTTTCTGTCCTTTATCAAACCCATTCTTACATGAAATGTTCCCTTGATAGCTTCAATTTTCTTGAAGATATATCTAGTCTTTTCCACTCTATTTTTTCTATTTCTTTGCATTGTTCATTTAAGAAGGGCTTCTTGTCCCTTCTTGCTATTCTCTAGAACTCTTCATTCAGTTGGACATTTCTTTCTTTCTCCCTTGCTTTTTACTTCTCTTCTTTCCTCAGCTGTTTATAAAGTCTCCTCAGACAAGCACTTTGCCTTTTTTCATTTTTCCCCCTTTGGGATGGTTTTGGTCACTGCCTCCTGTACAATGTTATGAACCTCCATCCACAGTTCTTCAGGCACTCTGTCTAGCAGATCTAATCCCTTGAATCTGCTCATCACCTTCACTGTATGATCATACCTAAAGGACATAATGTTTTCCCCTACTTTCTTCAATTTAAGCCTGAATTTTGCAGTAAGAAGCTCACAATCTGAGCCACAGTTACCTTCAGATCTTGTTTTTGCTGATTGTATAGAGCTTCTGTATCTTCAGCTGCAAAGAGTATAAAAAATCTGCTTGTGGTATTGACAATCTGGTGATGTCCATGTGTAGAAATGTCTCTTGGGTTGTTGGGAAAGGGTGTTTGCTATGACCAGGATGTTGTCTTGACAAAACTTTGTTAGTCTTTTCCCTGCTTCATTTTGTCCTCCAAGGCCAAAATTGCCTGTTATTCTGAATATCTTGACTTCCTACTTTTGCATTCCAATCCTCTGTGATGAAAAGGACATCTTTTTCTTTTTGGTATTAATTCCAAAAGGTGTTGTAGGTCTTCATAGAACTAGTCAACTTCAGCTTCTTCAGCATCAGTGGTTGGGCATAGACTTGGATTACTGTGATGTTAAATGGTTTGCCTTGGAAACAAATTGAGATCCTTCTATCGTTTTTGAGGTTGCACCGAAGTACTGCATTTAGGACTCTTTTGTTGACTGTGAGGGCTACTCTACTTCTTCTAAGGGATTCTTGCCCATGATAGTAGACATAATGGTTATCTTAATTAAATTTGCCCATTCCTGTCCATTTTATTTCACTGATTCCTAAGATGTTGATGTTCAGTCTTGCCATCTCCTGCTTGACCACATCCAATTTACCTTGATTCAAGGATCTAACATTTCAGGTTCCTATGCAATATTGTTCTTTACAGCATTGGACTTTACTTTCACCACCAGACACACCCACAACTGAGTGTCATTTCCCATTTGGCTCAGCCACTTCATTCTTTCTGGAGCTATTAGTAATTGCCCTCTTCTATTCTCCAGTGGCATATTTTGGGCACCTTCTGACCTGGAGGACTCATCTTCTGGTATCATACCTTTTGCCTTTTCATACTGTTCATGGGATTCTCCAAGCAAGAATACTGGAGTGGGTTGCCATTTCCTTCTCCAGTGGACCATATTTTATTAGAACTCTTCACTATGACCTATCTGTCTTGAGTGGGCCTGCATGGCATGGCTCAGAGCTTCACTGAGTTTTGCAGACCCCTTCTTCATGACAAGGCTGTGGTTCATGAAGTGGTAATCCTTGGTACTTTAAGATTATAGAATAAAAATGAGATTTACCCATGATTTGGAGGAAAAACTCTTTCTTAGAACAGAATTAACTCTCAAATTCTAGAAAAGCATTTCTCAGGTTGCCAGATAAAATGCAGAACACCTATTTACACTTGAATTTCAGATAAAAAATGAATACAAATCATTCCTACTTTTATTTGGTCACTCTGGCAATGCTAAATAGTGAGTCTTTCTAAAATAGAGATGTCCATATTGCATGGGAAAAACATGAGCAAAGCTTATGTACTGGGTTCTCCCATTGGCTGAAGTCTCTTTGTTTTTTAATTAATTAATTAATCATTTTTGGTTTTGCTGAGTCTGTTGCTGCATGGGCTTTTCTTTAGTCTTGGTGCACAGGCTTCTCATTGCAGTGGCTTCCCTTGTTGGGGAACATGGGCTCTAGAGTGTGTGAGTTTCAGTAGTTGTGTGGGCTCCTGGGCCCTAGAGCACAGGTTCAATAGTTGTGGCACACGGGCTTCATTGTTCTGAGGCATGTAGGATCGTCCCAGATCAGGGATCGAACTCATGTCTCCTGCACTGGCAGGCAGATTTTTTTACTACTGAGCTACCAGGGGAGCTGTGAAGCCTCTTTGGAAAGAAGTATTCAGGGCAAGATTTCCTAGACATCTATTAGATTGCAATCATTATCCTTTCTTTGTGTACTGAGCCCTCACTTCTACCTCGTCCACTCCCCTCCATTGCCATCAAGGGAATTCCAACTATCAACACCATTGACTCCAAATGTTTCTGTGCTCAGTGACTAACTCTAAGGGGTGTTTTTCCTTTGCAGGAAGCTCTTATTGGGCTCTCTGCTTGGTTGCCCTCTCTCTCAACACTCCCTTCACACCACACCACTCCACCCTGAGCATGATCACCTAAAAAATGTTTCCCCAACACCACCACTTCCTTACATCCTATGGTGGTGTGCTGCCAGTCAAGCCCACCCACCCACAGAACTTGAACCCCATCTGTATGTGGCCCGGGATTTTCAGCTGTGTGATTTTCTCTAGCTTAGTCGCATCTTGAGTTCATGTGAGCTGATCGTTCACACCCCTTCACTGCTTCTCACTCAAGAAACATTTGCTGGTTGATTGGTTCTAGTGAATCCTATCAAAATTGGCCACATTTCTTGACTGGGAAAGTTGTTTTAAGCCCAAGGTTCTTGTGCTGGAGAATCCTGCTCCCACTTCTGTGAGGCCCTCTCTTGCTGTTGTTCCCAGTTTGGGGGCTGAGAAAGCAGAGATCTTTGTATTTGAACTCTTGATTGAGACAGTGGGTTGACTGATGCTCTTTTAAACTCCAAAACTAGCTCAAGCAGAGAGGGACACATTAAAGTTGGTAATGAAACTGAATTGAGAAGTTTGCTCTTCGAGTTCCTAGATTCTTGATTGAAATCTGTGATATATTTGGAACTTACCATTTGTCTCTATGATCTCCTTCAAGAGAATAATCTCATTGGCGACTCTTCAAGAACATCATAGAGCCTTGGTGGAAGTGAGGGAGAGAGTTTGGAAATGAGAATAGTAACACTACTAATAAAAATAGCTGAAAGCTATAATTATGTGTTTTGGGTGATTTATGCATGTTTTTCTTTAGATTACAACATTACCAATAGGTGTTCTTCCTATCATTTCACAGTTCAGAAAACTGAGGATAGTTAAGGTATTTGTTCACAGATGAACACTAGTGAAGTCCTGGAGCCAGTATTGGAATAAGAATCCATCTGGGTGAAATCCTAGGTCTATTCTAGTTTTACCAGGTTTCATCCCTCCTCTTGTTGGTTGTTGGGGGGAGTTTTTGCTTTGTGATTGCAGAGTCAAGGGTCTGCTGAAGGGAAGTGTGAGGGCTGGATCATATAGCCTGGGACCCACAACCAAACAGCAGTCTACTCAGGGGTTTTCTGATTCCAAGACCAAGAGGAATAAGGTAAGGAACCCAACTCCTGAGAGCTGGAATGTGATGTGGGTCCCCTGGAAAGTTTCACTGAAACCAGACCCTGCCTTGACCCCGCTTAATTACTCTGTAATTAACACACAACCAAATTCCTGCTGTCAGTGGGTCCTGTGATTCACACGGAGGTGGTAGTGGTTTGGTCGCTAAGTCATGTCCGACTCTTGCGACCTCAGGGACTGCAGACTACCAGGCTCCTCTGTCCATGGGATTCTCCAGGCGAGAATACTGGAGTTCAACCCCTGGGTCAGGAAGATCTCCTGCAGAAGGAAATGGCAGCCCCTCCAGTACTCTTACCTGGAAAAATCCCATGAATGGAGGAGCATGGTAGGCTAGAGTTCATGGGATCGCGAAGAGTCAGATAAGACTGAGCAACTTCACTTTCACTTTCCTCCTGCATTGCAGACAGATTCTTTATCAACTGACCTACAAGGGAAGCCTCCTGGAGGCTGCCAGCAAACACAGAGTAGCACTGATCCTGATGAGCTTGCCCCAGGGCTGAGGACATTCTACTGAATGATTATCATGTGATGAAGCCCCAGTGTTCTCCATCCTGACCTGGCTTTCCGGCTGCGGTGTTAACAGCCGGGGCATCCGGGAGCGGGAAATGGTTCACGTGGATTACACATGTGCTGCAGGCCTCTTTCACTCTGGCTTGATAGCGGAGCCTCCCAGTTGGAGTTTGTTATCTGGGCGCTGTCCAGATCCAATGATGTAAGCTGGCTAGGGGGTAGTCTTTATGGTCAATTACCGGCAGCCCGTTAGAGGAGGGTTGGTAAATCTGGGAGGCACCAAGAGCCATTTCCAAGGCACTTTGGGTGCATTGTTTTTCCTGAGTCTCTCCTCTTACCCACTTTGGCTCCATTCTTTTTTTTTTTTCATGTTGAAACTCGTGGGAATACGAAAGGAGGTGGAACCCACGGATTTCTTTTTCCCAGGATAGGGCTCCTGGGTGGTGGGATGGAATGAGATGCTCTGTACCCTAAAGATGGGCTGAGCCCTTTTCACCTCTCGGGGAAAGAATGTTGGCTTTGTTGAGAGCCAGTGGACTGTCACTAGAGAGATCAGCGTGGCTAGAAACTGAGTCTTACAGAGTTCCTCTGGGCCTTCCCAACACAGGGAGAAAGGGAGCCACCTCCCCCAGGAGGGTTTCATTTAGGCCTTTTCAGGCTCTCAGGTTGGTCCACCTCTAAAGGTAACGTGTGCTCATGATTTTGGGATAAAAATGCAATGATCAGGCCCTGCACTAGACCTGCTGGATCAAAAGTTCTCGGGTGGGCTTGGCAGCCTTTTTCAGCAAGGCCTTCCTGGTGATTGGGAGGCATGCTGAAACCTGAAATTTATTTCTTTAGACGAGACTGCCCAAAATATGCTCTGTGGCACAGCATCAGTAACCTAACAGTTTCCTGAAAATGCAGAACCTCAGACCCACCTCTCTGTCAGACTTGCTGAATCAGAATCTGCATTTTAATAAGTTCCCTGCATGCTTTGACTGTACTTTGAAACTTGAGGCACAGCTTAGAGCACAGGTTCTCAACCTTGGCTGCTTGTCAGGCTTACCTAATGCCCAGGCCCCACCCTAATTAAGCCAGAATTTCTTGGGGGTGATGCCCAGACATTAGTGTTTACAAAAATTTTCCTAGTGATTCTTATGACAGACAAAGCTGAGGGCAATTGCTTTGGACCACCACAGGCTGTTAAAAAACAAAACAACCAGCCAACAATTCAATGATCAGAACAAAACAAATGACATGGAGGAGAGCTTCCCAGCAATACAGAGAGAAACATTTGGGCCTCATGGATGTGTTGGATGGATGTGGAATTACTGATCCCATCAGGCCTTGGAGGTGGCAGGATGGGACCTGGGTTGCCATCAGCACCATTTTTGCACTATTACAAATACTATTTTCTATGTATGCCATGGCAGGAAAAAGGTAGGAAAACATGCTACAGAGAACCTGAATAATTCTATTATTACTGTGTTAATGTGCTAACTATGGTGATGGATTATAGGTCAGGGTTCCCAGAGGGAAATGCTGAAAATCTAATTCTGGGACAAGAGGGCAGAAATATGCTTTCAGATATTGTATGACTTCTGTAATTCAGATCCAGACAAATACTTTTAGACCATTATTGCCACCTGGTCTTTATTTAGCTTTTTTTTTTTTTTCTATTTAGAGATTTCCCGGCGGTTATCTAGGGCCTTCTCAAGTGGCTCAGTGGTAAAGAATCCACTTGCCAATGCAGGAGACATGGGGGATGTGTGTATGATCCCTGGTCTGGAATATTCCCTGGAGGAGGAAATGGCAACCCTCTCCAGTACTCTTGCCCGGGAAATCCCAGGGACCAATGAGCCTGGTGGGCTACAGTCCACGGGATCACAAAGAGTTGGACACAACTTAACGACTAAGCATGCACACACAGCGGTTACCTAATTATTTCTTACAATAGGCATGGGTTATTTTTCCTTTTTGATGATGAGGAAATTGAGCCTCTGGAAGTTTCGGACTCCCCAAGGCCAGTTCAGAAAGGACAGTTGAAGAGGTGTTTCCTTAATGCCTACTGGGAAGATCTGGAGATGTCACCTTCCATTTCAAAATGGCAAATGCTACCTCTTTGGAAGGGGTTGGCAGTGGGGTGGGGTTTACTCAGCCCCCTATTTTCAAGCAGGGATTACTGAATTCCTATTACTGCCTTTCGCCCTGAAGGTGCTGCCTGGAGCCTAGGGCTTCCTGGGAATATCCCAGGAAAGCTCTCAAAGAGGAACTGTTTAGCTAATTACAAAGCCTAACTGTTGTTTGGCGGGTTTGTGTGTGTTAACACGTCCCCCTCTCGCACAAGTTTTCATCCCAGTGCTGGAGGAACATATTGTAATTATGCTAATCATGCTGGCTGGGCAGCCAGAGGCCAGGAGGGAGGGGGCCCCTCTCCCTAATTGTTTCCCTCTCCTGGAGCAGTTGGTTGCCTGCCGAGTCCCCAGCCAGGCGGTGGGAAGGCTGCGGGGGAGGGGCAGGCGGGGCTGGGGCTGTGGGCTTCCTGTCTCCAGGGCTGCGGAATCCACCTGGGCCGTCAGCTGGGAGGGCTTTGAAGAGTTGCCCAGGACTAGTCTGCTGGGCAAAGGGATTTCTGGCGGGTTCCCGGGGGCCTGTGTTCAGGGCTGGCCCTTGGGAGTTTGTGAAAGAGGCGAATTTTCACTGATGTCCTTCCCCGTGTCTTGGATGGTGATGGCTTTTCCTCTTCTCTCCCTCCCCGCCTCCTCCTTCTCCCCTATGCCTCTCCCCTCTTCATTTCCTCTTTCCTGAACCTCCAGGCACACAATGCTTTGCTGCTTGTTTGGAATTTGTTGGCAGGCAAGTTTATGATATAGGCATAATTAGAGATATAGATACAGATATTGATGTAGACAGAGCTATAAACATCCTCACTTAGAGAAGACTTAATGAACATGTGACTGCCAACAGCAGCTTGTTAGAAAACACAATGCTGAAGGAATCTAAGGCCATGATTGAGGGAGATATTTTCAATCAAAGTGACCTGTCCAGTGGTTCTTTTTTTTCTTTCATAAAATTTTTATTTGGATATCATTCAAATGAAGACAGAAGTAGAGAGACTAGAACAATGAATCACATATTTCCCAGATTCAACAATTGTCAAGTTTTTGCTGCATTTGTTTCACCTATTTTTATTTACTGAAATATTTTTCTAATTTAAAACATTAGGTTGCTTTACCTCTACATTTTATTAGATATGATCATGCGCACTTACATCTAATAAAATTTATAAGTAATAAAAAAAAAACTAATAGGGTAATTTAGTATGCAGTCCATAATCACTGTAATTCTTACAAGAAAGTCAGCTTAAATGCTCATTTTTTTTTTCTTTTAATATTGATAGTAAAGGATTGGTGCCTAGTTACTTTCTTTTTTTTGTACTGAGGTGTAGTTGATTTATAATGTATTATTTCCAAGTGTACAGCAAAGTAATTATATATCTGTAACTGAATATATCTATTCTTTTTCAGATTCTTTTCCACCATAGGTTATTATAAGATATGGAATATAGTTCCCTGTGCTACATATTAGGTCCTTGTTGTTTATCTATTTTATGTATAGTAGTTGTATATGATAATCTCAAACTCCTAGTTTAACCTTCCTACTTCCCCTTTCCCCTTTGGTAACCATAAAACCCTTTGTTTTCTATTTCTCAGTCTATCTATGTTTTGTAAATATAAATTCACTTGTATATCCAGTGCTTTTAAATGATATACATTATCACAAGAAAATTATTAACAATTGGCACTAAAAATTCAATTCTTCAGAAAAGAACTGACTTTGTTTCATAAGATGATATGGTGGGTTATTGGGCATTGAAAAGAGAGGTCTCAGGGAAGTTTCTGGAAGGAGAGAGCAGAAAAAATGGGAGTGCTTAGGAAGATGGAGAATTTGTTTCTTGGGGGCAAGAGGGAAGTAAGGACAGGAGCAGGGGAACTGCAGGTAGAAAGGCTGACAGAATTTTAAACACTGGATTGACGATGTATTCTGGGGATTTATAATTATGTTGTTTGCTCTCACTTTTTGTAATGCCATCCATCTTCAAGAACTCGTCAGTAAAACTTGCTTTGTGTGGACTTCACTGGTGAGGGTGGCTGTGTGTATTCTGTATCTTTCCTGTCCATCCAGGGAAAGAAGACAAGTCCCACACCTGAGTTGACATATACTGAAAAGAAACTTAATTGAGGATGGGTGACCTTGAGACAGTTAGCGTCTGAGCACCCATATGAACTTTCTCAGGATGTGCAATGTTGGCCTTGCCCACTGTAAGTGGATTTTATAGGCCAGTATGTCACCAGATATCATTCTGGGTTGCACTGGAGTAATAGCTCAGAAGCCAACCTTGACTTATTAGTCAAAGCTCTGCAATGATCCTATTTTCTGCTTATATTTAGTTTGTATGCTTCCATCAGTAGTCTCATAGCTAACTGCCTGGAAGACCATGGAAGAACTTCTTTTTATATCATACAGGTCTTTATAGCTGTAAAGGACTCCAGGGAAGTGCTAAGCCCTTGTAGATGGCCGATGGATTTCATTTAGCTCCATGATTCTTTTGTGGGATTTTGTTTGGTGTTGGTTGTGAAACTCATGATTCAATCCAGAATTTCCTCGCCTCAACTAGGCTGGTGTATGATCCCATGAACCAAGCATAGAACAAAGATCATTAGTTCAATTTATGTTGTCTGTCAGTCCAGGGCAGCTGGGTTCTCAGTGCTGCGCTATGTTTTAGAGGAGTGAGAAATGCACAAAGCAGAAAACACAATCCCTGTTCCCAGGGCAGCATATCTTGGGGGGTATATCTAACATTATTCTCAATCTCTCTCTCTATAGATTTCTTTCTTCGAATGTTTCCCTCTTTTTTCCTAGTCTTGTTTTTCTCCTTCTCTCTTCTTTTTTTTTTTTTTTACTTTTCTGTTTCTGTTTCCTTAAGATGTCTTCACTCACATTTTCTATGATTAAATATTTTCCCTTTTCCCTTCAGTTTTATTACTTCAACAACTTTTTTTTTTTTAGCTTTAACATTGTTTAAATCATCTGGTTATAGATTTTCAAGCAGGAAACAACAAAGCACCTCTTTGAAGCCTGACTCCTGAATGGAGTCACCCATGGGTTAAGCAGAACTTCCCTCTCTCCAGATTATATAACCCTGCTCAGGTATTATAACTCAAATGGTCCATTATCTGAAAGATCTTCCTAACAGTGGGCATTCTGACCTACCAAGCAATATGAGCTTTTCCCATCACCATTTACAACAGGCTAATGCAGGACAGAATTTCAGTCCTAAATCAGAATTACCCTGGATTCTTGGCACTTGAAGCCAGATTGCTAATACCTGGTGATTTTATTAGAGCATCTCTTGTGGGTGTGGACTTTTTTCATTTTAAATGCTAGTTAAAAGGGGAAAATGAAAAGCTCATTCCTTCAAAAAAGAATTTTGGCTGGTGGATAGCTTGATTCTGGAGCAGATGGTTTAAATATTGTTTACATTTATTTAAAGTCACAATATAGGCTTGTGTATATTCCTACAACATTAAATAGGTTTTCAACTTGCAATTCTTATCAAGAATTGATCAATGTATTTGGAAAAAGAGAAAGCCTAGGGTGAATTGTTATCTCCAGGAAGAGAAGCTTACTGCTGTAGTGTATTATCTATGCAGTTGATAGGGAAAAAGAATAACTAGGACATTTTCTCCACTGGGCAGGCAGCCTGTAACATGGTTTAGAAAACAACTGTCCCCCAATATGTGGTTATTGACCTGTTCAAATGACTGCTTTTATTCACTATTTCTGATCAAATTACTGAATCTAGTAGTGACCACATTTGTTTAACATAAGAGCCAACGGCCTTCTCAAATTTGAGGATGGGACAGGGAAGTAATTCAAAGGAAAACTGACAATCAAACAAAACATCATTTAAAGATGGCAAATCTCATTCTATTTTTTAACCATTATTTTAAGAAAAATTGAATGACGGCATTTACTTGAGAAAACCTGAAGAAAAGCCCTTGTTATATTCAGTCACTTCTTGCCATAATTTAGGCAACAATCAAGTTAAATACTTCGTGTGAAGTTCATATGGAAAAAAAAAAGATGATTCAAAGATGTGTAAGTCAGGATAGGTTAGGTAATGCTGTGGTAACAAACAATCCCCAGCTCTCAGGGCTTAGTATATAAAGACTCATTTCTTCCTTATGAGAATTCTACCTGTGCTTCAGCTCTTAGCTCTTCAGGAAGCTCCTTTCCTAGAGAACTAGTTTGCTTGCCTCTGTTGCTATCTGGAACACTCTTCCATTTTGGTTATGAGAGCATGAGAAGGGCCTGGAACACCAGCTCTTCAATGCTTCACTCCAGCAGTGATGTGCATCATATCTGCTTGCAACTCATTGACCATAATGAGCCACAATGTTCCTCCTGACTGCATCCATGCTGGGAGATGTGGGGAACTCATAATAAGGGCTAAATGTCTGCCTCAAAGTATAACTGGGACAAATGAGATGCCATGTTGAGGGTCTGATTTTGTTAACTACCTGAATTTGTGTGGTGAAGTGAAGTCGCTCAGTCGTGTCCGACTCTTTGCGACCCCATGGACTATAGCCCACCAGGCTCCTCCATTGGTCCATGGGAATTTCCAGGCAAGAGAACTGGAGTGGGTTGCCATTTGTGTGGTAGGAGTGCTTTAAAGAAACTTGCAGAGGGCTGAACTGCTGGGAGGGGCAATGTCAAAGCCCTCTCAAAGGCAGACGAGTTGGAGTCAGCTCTATGCTTATTTGAACTGCTGGGTGTGGGCAGACAGGATTGCGGGAGACCTGGAGAGGCTGCAGGCAGAACATCTGGTTGCCTTCATGGGGACCACATACTACCTAGGGCAGCAGATGTGCTGGTGTGTCTGATGCCCAGCACTTCAAGTCTGTGGGTGTGTCAGGTCTCTTTCTTAGGCTGCCTAATGCCTCGTAGACACTCACCATCCCTGTATGTTGTCCACCCAGACACTGAACTCACCAAAGGCTGGGACCATGGCTTCCTGGTTGTTGTGAGAGCAGTTGTATGTAATGTGGTGACTTTCCCACAGAGTCCTGTTAATAACTGGGTACTAGCTGAATTGGAAAAGGAAATGGCAACCCACTCCAGTGTTCTTGCCTGGGAAATCCCCTGGACAGAGGAGCCTGGTGGGTTACACTCCATGGGCTCTCAAGAGTTGGACACAACTGAACAACAACAGCAACTAGGTGAATAACATGTGCAGTCAGAGTGGTTCCATCTACATTGCTTCTGTGGTATAAGCCATTGCTTCTCAAACTTTGTTATGCTTACAAATGACCTAGAGATCTGGTAAAAGTGCAGATTCGAGTTCCATAAATCTGGGGTGGAGCCTAAGATTCTGCATGTGAAAAGTGAAAGTGTTAGTTGCTCAGTCATGTTCAAATCTTTGTGACCCTACGGACTGCAGCCTGCCAGGTTCCTCTGTCCATGGAATTCTCTAGGCAAGTATACAGGAATAGGTTGCCATTTCCTTCTCCAGGGGATCTTCCCAACCCAGGGATCGAACCTAGGTCTCCTGCACGGTAGGCAGATTCTTTACCATCTGAGCCACCAGGAAAGCCCCAGATTCTGCGTACCTCCCAAGCTTTCACACTCTGCATAAGGGTATTGACTGAGGATTTCAACTGGGTGTGTTAATCTACTGAGGCTCCGTTGTCTGAACACAGTATGAGGTCTTCCTGGAAACCAGTGGTTGGAGGTGATCATTTCAATCTGGTTCTTCCTCTTGCCCAAACAACTGAGCCTTAAGAGAAAAAGAGGCCTCTCTGGGCTGAGCTATTTGTGAATATATGAATTCTCAATACACCTGGTTCTGTTTTCTCTTCTTAAGGCATCTGACAGGCAGTTAATAGCTCGTGAAAGAGCCGTATCCAAACTGTACTTTGAAGGAATCAGAAAGTACTGCTTTTGAATGACTTCCTTCCCATGGCAACTCCCAAATCCAGTCCAGCAAGAGGCCTGGAGGCCGCACGGTCCCCTCAAGCTTTCAGATGGTGTCTGAGTAAACGCAAGGGCCAATCAAATTAGCCCAACACCGGCCACTTCCGAGCACTCACTCGAGATGACAGCTTCAGCTTCAAAAGAGGTATGCAAACCGGAATAATGAAATGTTCCATTTTATTAAGTCCCTGGCCAGAGGGAGGGATTGTATTAGAAGAGAGAAAAGGTGGGGAGTTTTTAGCTTGATTTCTGTGACGCTGATAAGCAGTAATTTTTGCAGAGGGGGGAAAAGTAACCCACTGCAATAAAACCATTTTCATAATACCGTGGGAATGAGTTATTGCTCCGAGGCAGGCATGGCTCCTCATGGCAGCCTGCGCCTCCGCCTCCATCTTTCATGGGTCAGTCCGACGTTTTTATAGTGCTGACACAGAGAGAGCACTTGCGGGGCCTCCCTTCCCCTTTGGTTAGAGTAGAGGCCACCTCCTTGAGTTCGCTTTGGGTCTGATTTCTGTGTCAGTTTGGCCCTGGACTAGGGGTGAGGCCATGAGAGTAGGGTGGATCATGGGGTCAGTTGCATCATGTTTTCAGACCATGAATGGTTAGAAGGACCGAGAGGAAATGATTTTTGCATGAATCCAAAGAGGAAAGTGCTATTTCCTCTGCTTTATGGCTCACCAGACCTTTGGCCACACTGTGTTGGCCTTGCTTTGCAAAACTTTGTCCAAGTTCATTTCCAGAAAGTGGGACTTTTTGTTTTTCGCTGGACTTAGAATGTGCCTGGCTCTGAAACAGCAACTCAAGAGATCGGGTTAAATGCACAAATGGAAAAATAAAAATTTTGTACTTTGTGTGTGTGCCCGTGCCTCCACATTTCCACCCCTGCTGTTAACTTCCGTTTGACTTGTGCTGGAACATGTGTACTTACCCTATCGTTTCACTTCAACCCCTGCAAGATCTGTTGGAACTGGAAAAATTAGAGAGAGATGAAAAATCTTGGTGTGAGGATGATAATGATGTAAATGAAAGAAAGAGATATTCTTCCCATCCTTCGATGGGTTCTGTTGATTCAGTGTAACTGATTTGTGAACAATTATTAATGGAAAAATACAAGCTCTTAAAGATAATTCCTGTTGTATATAGAGTCACTTACAAGGAGGCCTTGTGGGTCACCCTAGTCCAGAGGTGGGTGTGTGTGATTCTAGGTTGAGTACAGACTTGATCAGGGAAGCTTCTAAGAGAGCAGGGATTCAAGCAGTATCTGGGAGAATTTTAGTGTGTTCAGTTTCTGAATGCTTATCATTGCGTTTTACCTTTTTCCTTTTAGGAAGACTGGATGAGATAGAGCCAAGAAAATTCTGAGCTTTGTTAATTACTGTGGTGTCTTCCGAGCTCAGAGTCCTGTGCTTAGCTGAGTGCTTCATCCATGATGGAAAGAAGCTGGAGGGGAGGGAGTTGGACTAATTTTGTTCAATGGAGTAAAGTTGATGGATGTAATTTTTTAGCACTTTTCTGTACCATTGCATGCTTTACTTACACTATCTCTAAACCCAACAACCATCTTGCAAAAGAGATGTTCTCTTGTTTTTTTTTTTTTTTTTTCAGATAAAAGCACTGAGACACAGAACATTAACTGGCTCAGGATTTGTGGCTAGTAGGTAGATAATTAACTGAGTCAAACCCCATCCTATGATCCCTCCCCTCCCTATAAGATGGGATTTGACTTTCAGTTTTTACTTACCTACTGGCTATAAACTTATATTTCTACTGTGTTGTATGAGAAATCACCTTAGTTTATGAGGACTCAGCACCTAAACTTCTGCTACCAAGGAGCATAGATTTTCTGAAAGAAGGAATAACAACTCAAAAACTTGTTCAGTTATGTAAAATAGATAGCCAAGGGGAATTCGCTGCTGTGTGACTCAGGGAACTCAAAGTGGGACTCTGTAACAACCTAGAGGAGTGGGATGGGGAGGGAGGTGGGAGGGAGGTCCAAGAGGGAGCGGACGTAAGTATACCTATGGCTGATTCATTTGATGTTTGGCAGAAACCAACACAAATTTACAACAATATTGTAAATCAGTTATCCTTCAATTAAAACTAAGTAAATAAATAAAAAACCTAGGGAAAAAAATGTTAAGAATACATGTCTTAGCATTTATTTGTTGGCATTTATCAGTCACCCACTTTGTGTACAGTTCCTCTTTTGATAGTGTCAGAGGGACAGAGGGTGGAATGGGGGTTGGTTACCATTGTTTCTGAAATTCCAGGAACCTGGAAATGACTTCTCTTTCTTATGAATATCTTGATACCTAACTACTTGAGTCTGCCCCACTGTCACACGCTCACTTGTACTGTTAGTTACCTGAGCTCTGCGATCAGAGAAACTTTGTGCTTTCCTGCAGTGAGATTCCAGGTGCTGTACCTAGCAGGTATTTGGTATTTGTTTGATCAATCATGGATTGACACAGTATCTGCTTGGATTGGCTTATACTTTAAAAGACGGGGTGGGGACTTCCCTGGTGGACCAGTGGCTAAGAGTCTGAGCTCCCAGCACAGGGGTCCTGGGTTTGATCTCTGGTCAGGGAACTAGATCCCACATGCTGCAACTAAGACCTGGTTCAGCCAAATAAATAATTTACTTAAAAAATAAATAAAAGACAGGGTGTTCAGAGGGTAAGACAAGATAGTCGGCTGCAGATGTAGGCGCTGATAGCTCTGCAGAAGGACCATCTGAGGCAACTGTAAAACACCATCCCGGAGCCAGAGGAGAGAGTTCCATCAGGAGAGGAGAGAGTCGGGCACTCATGCAAATCGCACCTCTGTTGAATGGAAGTCTGATTGTAGACCATAGCTGTCCCTCCACCAGAGACTTTTGGAGTTTCTGACACCTAAGGATCTCATTCAGCTTTAGTTTAAAATGATAATAACTTAAACTCCAACACTGGGATGGCCATTGATCAATGAAATGAGCTGGCAGTTTCCAGACAGATTTGTGAAATGAAATACCTCAAATTGACCAGCCCGAGAACATTTTTCACCGCCTATCCATCCCTTCTGAGCTATTCAGAGAGCAAAGTAAAAGAAATTAGAACTTTGAAATTGCTGCTTGTCCAGGGGCAACCTCTCTGGGACACAGAACAAGTTGCAATTTATAAGCGTTCCCATGTAGAGAATTGGCAACACAGTGGCACCAACCACAGCGTAATGAGTGTAGAAGTGCTGGGTGCTGTACCAGGTCTCTTGACCTCATTTATTTTCACAGCAAATGGTCAAGATAGCAATAGTTATACTGTCTTGTAGATGAGAAATCCAAGGCTCAGAGAGAAATAAGTTACCCAAGGTCACACAGGTAGAAGATAGCAAAAGCCAGACTTGAACCCTAGATCTATTTGATCCAAAGCCACGCTCTTAAACATTATATAAACTGCCTTTTCTCTTTTCTGGACATCATTTCTTAAAGAGAAATGCTCCTTTACAAAGTGCAATGTAAGGACAGTTGGTTAGGTCCCCAGTCAATAAGTGGTATGTCCTTGTGATTTGAGAGAGAGGAAACATAAAAATCATTTCCTGCTGTTTCTCAGTTTGGTAGCTGTTTTAAATAAACTAACAGAACTGTTGTGTAGGAGAACTTCACCTTTGAGGTCTATTGTAGCAGGGTCATGGGTATGATTTAAATTCTTCCTAGAAGTTGGACTGCCAAGATGGCCAGGAGAAGGACTATCAAACTAGGAAGGTCTGAAAGATAAATGATAAGAGTGAGAGAGAGAGGAAGAAGAGTTTGATTAGACATGTTAATCAGTGGAAGAACATCCAGGGGTGAATGTTGGACCTAGAAGATGCAAGAACACGACTGATGCTTTGATATGAAGTCACCATGTGGTTAAAGAAATAGAAGGTCAGTTAGCAGTCACTAAAAGATGCAGGGTATAGAGGGAAGGGGGCAATTAGGTGAGAATCTTGGGAGGAAGAGGTATGCATAAGGGAAAGTGAAGGTGTTCAAAGCTTGGAGAACAAGATTATGCAGGATAATTATTATGCTGGATAATTGTTAAGGAAGTCTACTCAGTTGTTAAATTATTAAAGGCAGTGTCTACCACAGCTGAGCATGCGTGCATAATCAGGTGACTTCAGATCGCTTTGGCCTTGGTGTCTGCTCCACAGGAATGGGTATGTATAGGCATGTACCCGTACATATAGAAGACTCTTCAGGGCACTTTTATTTCTAATAGCCACACGGACATGGACAGCGCAACAGATAATAAATTATAACATATTTAATTGCACATAATTATAATAGTATATAGCAATTAGAAAATGAACTACCATACCTGCAACCAGATAGACTAATCTCACAACAAAATGCTGAGTGAAAGATTTTTTTAAAAAGAATTCACAGAGATACTGAAAGTTGAAGCAGATTAATTTAATCTTATCCCTGGAAGAGGCATTTGGGATTCCATTCTTCCTCTCTTTGAGTATTTATATCAAGTTTATCCTTCTAGCTGCTGCATGGAGATGGGTTGCTTTTGCTTGCTTGTTTTTTTGGCCCTAATAGACTATTGAATTGACTTATTTTATTTAATTTGCAGGTCCTCTTACTCTCTAACCACTAGAGTGAAGATAAGTGTTGATGTCACAGAAATTTTATTAATAAATGGATCAGACCTGACCCTGGTTCTTTGAGGCCTTTATGACAGGCACCTGCTCACTGAGAACTGATCTGGATCCCAAGTGGAGGTTTTATATTTGGTCTTTATTTTGTAGTTTGACCTTCACATTTAACCCAAAGCAGTCACCCTTTGTGGAAGACTCCAAATGAGATACAGAAATAACAATATCCTTATCAAAGATTTTGTTGTTGTTGAGTATGAATTTTGTGGATCTGTTTGCCCTTTATGCCCCAAGGAGGCATGAGTGCTAATTTAGGAATCCTGTTGATGTAGTTTCCTTGTGAGTTCTGTCTTTTAGAAATTAGCATAAACTCTCTCTCTTTCTGACATGAGGCCTCAATGCTGCAGTCCTTTTCCTTTTGCGTCTAACAAGGCAAAGACTCCACAGGGTTAATTAATGCCAGCTATCATGTGATAAGATTGAGCCAGATGAGAACATTAATAAATCACGCAGGATGAGTAAGCCAGCCATTGAGGGGAGAAAAAAGAGAAAAAACATATTTAGCAGGAGATCAAAGACCTAAGAAACAGGGAATCTGAGACAGAGACTCCTGACCTCTTATGAGAGTAGCTGAAGCAAAGGCTAGAGGTTGAGATGAGGAAGTTGTGCAGGACTGAGTTAGTAATAAGAGGCTAAAAGTGAAGATCTGAGGATGGTGATGGCAAAGTTCATGAACAAATTGGAGAAAAGGTGAGGGCCCCAATAGAATAGGGATGAAAGTTCAGGCAGCCTCCACCAGCCGTCAAGATGTCAGAATGAAAAGCAAAATTTCCTCCACAAGTAGAAGCAACTGAGGATTTCCAATCATTGAGGCATTTTATGTTGGGGTGGTGGTGGTGTAATCCCTAAGTCGTGTCCAACTCTTGCAACCCTGTGGATTGTAGCTTGACAAGCTTCTCTGACCATGGGATTCTCCAGGCAAGAATACTGGAGTGAGTTGCCATTTTCTTCTCCGGGGGATCTTCCTGACCGAGGAGTCGAACCTAGGTCTCTTGTGTTGCAGGCAGATTCTTTACCAACTGAGCTATGAGGGAAGCCTTTGTGTTTGGATGGGAATGGGTAAAACATCTAAGAGATGCAAATGTTTACTTTTCAATCATTATTTTAATTCAGCAGAATTAATTCAGTGGAAATACAGTCTTTAAAAAATGACTATTATTCCCTTTTTATTATGGAAATTTAAAAACATACAAAGCTGGAGAGAATATTATGATCTCCTAGGTGCCCATGACTCATTACCCAGGATGAACAATGATCAATAGTTTGTCATTCTTGATACATACTCATTTTAGTAAGATGAGTTCAGGAGAATTTTAATTAGTTTTTGTCCTGAACAAGAGCTTGTGTCTACCTCTCAATCTCATTTGCAATTTTAAGTCAAAAGAGCCATCAAATATCCAACAGAGAGACATTTAGGGATAATTTTTCTTTTTTAGGAAGCACAATTGACACAATCACAGGAGCAAGTAGCAAGACCCACTGGGTTTGGTCCCATTAGGGATGAGACATTTGCACCAGATGACAGCCAGGCAGAATGATGAAGGAACCTGGCAGGTCTGAGTGCCTCAAATCCTCTCCTTGATCTGCTAGACCCTGGTCCAGGCATCTTGGATCTCAGCATCTCTTTAACTGTTTTATTAGCAAGGCATCTTCAGAAAACGTTTTGTTGGACTCATTCACAATGAGTACAGATGGCTGGTGGGCTTCCCAGGTGGCATTAGTGGTAAAGAACCCACCTGCCAATGCAGGAGATCTAAGAGACACAGGTTTGATCCCCAGGTTGGGAAGATCCCCTGGAGGAGGGCATGACATCCCATTCCAGTGTTCTTGCCTGGAGAATCCCATGGACAGAGGAGCCTGGTGGACTACAGTCCATATGGTTGCAAAGAGTCGGACATGACTGAAGTGACTTAGCATGCATGATTGCATGGATGGCTAGTACCTTTCATTTCTATTTGTTAGGAGCATCTTCATTGTAATTGAGAAGAATAAATTGGGTGAAATAGAAAGCTGTAATTGTGGAATTGCAGTTGTTAGACAGTAGGTTAGGGAATTCTTTCTTCAGGGTGTGGGGCTTGGACCCTCAAATTCACTAGGGTAGGCTGCCACCTACTTTATCTGCTCACAAGGTGGGCCCAGCATGTTGGTGATGTCCGCGACCCGGGTGGGCCAGTGTGTCTTCAAAGCTCCTTGGGCTCAGCTGCCTCCTCAGAGGGCTGGTCAGCCTTCCTCATGCCGTGTCTTTAGGAGCCCTTCACACGGAAAGGTCGAGAGCTTGGGACTGTGGAGACTGCAGTCTCCACGGCAGTCTTGAGAGGTCTGTGCAGCTGTTCACTTTATTTTTACTCCCTCCTGTCCGTTCTCTTGCACGGGTTGTCTACCCTCCGCTGCCTTCTGAAATGATTATTAATGGAATTCTCTTCACTGTTTCTGAACCCTTGGTTTTTCCTCTTAGTTTCTGATTATTTTTATTCTGCCAGGTTCTTTTTCATGTCTTTTGCCTGCTGGCCCTTGATTTACAACCTGGCCTTTCTCCTTCCCATGTCCTTCTTTTCTATCCCTATCATATCATCTCTCACACTCTCTTCTTTGAGTTTGCACAGACTGGAGCAAATTAAAATACACCTCTCAAATTTTACTAGCCCAGTGATTCTATTTTAAACGAAGCCAGGGCGACAATCAAGTTAATCTCTGAAACCCGGGCATTCGAGGACAGAATAAAAGCACCAACTCTTCTTTTCCTTCTTGGCCACTTGCTTTGATATGTTTTTATCTTTAAGAATATTATAGATTTAAGCATACTGTAAGTCACATATTTTTTTCCCAATGAGAAAAAGAAAATTGCTAATATTTTTGAATAAATCAGTTTATCTTTTGAGCAACTACTAGGTGCATAGCATTGTGTTAATCAGCTATATGTTTTGAATATTTTTTGAAAAGGCTGGTATCATGTAATTAATCTATACAAATAAGAGAGAATGAAAGTATTATGCAAGCACAAAGCCATGAAATTGTCATATGGTTTACCTTTAATAGTTTAGCTTGATTCTCATCTTCTTCATGAAGATTTTCTCAGTCATCATTGCCAGAAGATCTATTCTTGAATCCATCCACCCCTTTATCTATCTATCAATCCATTCATTAATCCACTCATATTGTCTTCCTTTCCTTCCTTCCTTTCATCCACTCAACCACTCAGCCACCTGAAATTTACTTTCTGTAAGACACTGTGCAAATGTTGACCAAATGAAGAACAGTATAGATTTCTGCCCTTTAAGGAGTTCACGGTTTGGTAGCAGAGCAATTATAATAATAATAGGTCATTGTTTTCACCTCTTATATTTTAAGGATGTGAATGTATTTTTATATTCCAGCTTAAAGATTCTCTTCATTTATTATCTCTGAGTGTCAGTGATGGCAATTGCAAAGCAGCAGCAACTTTGCAAACACAGAGAAGTGAAGTCATTTGCCCAAAGTTATAAGGGTAGGTAGGAAGTACCAGAGTAACAGTACCAGAGAACTCATTAACAAGATGCTTGTCTCTTGTACTTAATTTGTTCCAATCATTTGGTGCTTATTGGATGGCATTCACTTGTAGTACAAGGCACTTGCTAATGTTCTCATCATGGGCAAGGTAAGGTTTTAGAGCCTCAATATCCTCATCTGCAGAAGTAGGATAGTGGTACCTACATACAAATGGGCTGCTTGTGAGGATTAAATGGGATCCTGGCTGTAGAAGAACCAGTGTGGTACCTGGCATGTAGATGACTCTCTGTTAATGTATGTCTTCCAAATCCTAGTCTCTTCTCTGGGATTTTCTGGTGGCTCAGACGGTAAAGCATCTCTTCTCTACTGGCTTTTAGTTCCCCCAGGGCATATTCTCTGCTCCTGGTGGAAACTCTGGAACTTTGATTAATGAATAGGGCTTTGTCAGGCCTTAGGAGGCCAAGCTTTGTCAGTGCTTACTTCACCAATTAACTCTCCACTCTCTCCTTAATTTTAGGAGTCATGTAGATATATTGTAGAACACTGCTTTCCCTAACTAGTCCATTGTCATCATAATCATCAAAATCATCATCTTCAAAGCCTTCAGTAAAACATTCCCAGAGCACAATCTTCACCTAATTTCCCAAGTGATTTATGTGATCCACTGGTTTGAAGAACTGCTAATTCCAAAGAGTTTCCTTTTCCCTAAAAGCCAAGTGTCCTCTATAGAGTGGCCAGATAAAATACAGAATGCCTGGTGAAATTAGCACTTCAATGAAACAATGAATGTTATTTCAGCATAAATATGTCTCAAATATTACACAGAACAGACTTATGCTAAAAAAAAAAATCATTCAATGTTTATCAGAAATAAACATTTAACTGGGCATCCTGGGTTTTTATTGACTAGATCTGGCAACCCCAGTGCCACAGTGTGAGAGGATTGTGAGGAAAAGGGGCCAGCTTTTTAATGCACTGTTGACTGCTCTCCGAGATGCACAGAGTGCCCTTCTAGCCAACTTTGCCCTCAATAAAAAATACAAGTTGTTAACTGGAGTTGTCTGAGGCTCCCAAAATTTAACTTCTCCCCCGACAGACATTATTTTACATAATCCACAAATGACTGTAGATTTAGGTGCTGTGGTGGAAAAAAATTTTTCATTGAGAATTTCTGGTCCTCGAGGTTCCAGGTGACCCCCTTTCTGTCATCACCCTGGGGACAGCCTGAGGCAAAGTAATGCTAATGACATCTCTCCTCCAACCTGCTTCTATTCTGTAAGTTTGTGTCACTGTGAATCCTCAGCCCTCTCTTCTTATTTTATTTTTTGCAATTGAAAAAAGGCTGAAAAGATGGAAAAAAAAATGTTCTGAACTTAATCGAAAGTCTATCTAAGGACAGTGAGTCATGCAGCGGGCTTGTGAAGAATGTAGCTTACGTGCACTTAACTGTAATGGTTCTACAAAGTAATGAAGACTCAAGTGGTCCTTATTAGGTATCCAGCTGTGAATTAGGACACATCTAACATTCTGATTGCTGAAGGAAATCAGTAATTGATGTGACAGGATGACCATTATTATTATTATTACTTACTTCTTTTTTTAATCCAGACATAGCAGCTAGGAGCTGGTCCCCAGCCTCCTTGGGGTATAGCAGGTGTGGAGGGCAAGAGCTGCCCTTCCATTAAATCTTCCAGTGGGGGCTCTAATAAATTTTGCATTGAAATAAGTAATGACCACATTTAACAACCAGTTTGTCTGAGTGTTAACAGCCTGTGAGCCAACAAACTGGTCATTAACAGGTGCTAACTTCTGCTTTCTGGCTTAAACGACCCATTCTCATCTCTTTCTCCTGTTTGTGTTTGGGGCGTATGCAAATTCCTGGCTGGTTTTTTATTTTTCCTGTGATCTTCAGCTCTTATTAATCAGTTTGGTACCTCTCAGCTCCTGGTGCCTCTTCCCTAGGACTACCTCTTCTGTAGTCTATGGATGAATGAATTTTTTAATGTTCACTTTTACTCCTGAAGGATGAAGGTATCCTGGCAGAATTTGGTCCCAGAATAAACTAGGTGACAAGTCCAAAAGAAAAAGTCACTCCTGAAACATAAAATCTACTCTGATGAAGGAATGCAAATAGGTTAAAATATTATAGCTTGAGGCAGCATTGTGTCTGCTGAGGGGGGTTGTGACAGAGATTATTGTCTCTGTGCTAGAAATGAACAGACTTTTTGATCTGAAGAGTGTGTAACTTATTCACCCTTAGTCCAACATATGTCCGTAATGAGACTGAATCTTCTGAGGAATCCCCTTCTTATTCTTCTTTGTTTTGGTTTTCTTGTCTTTGCCAGAATATAAGCCAGTAAAAAGGGACACACTTCTCTTGACATACCAGTGAAAGAATGGGCTTGGAGAGAGGATTTGGAACTTTGGTCTTATTAGCTCTGATTCATTGCATCTTCTTGTAGTCAGAAGAGGAGTCAGAACACAAGAAGTCCAAGTTTTGCCTAGTGGGCATGATCTTGACCATCTTGTGTGTATGAAAGTTATACTGAATTATATACTGTTCTCTCCCAGGCAATGCTTCTCAAACGATTTGTGACAAAGGACTATTGAATTTTTTTTTCAGTCAGTTGCAGACTGATAATTTGTAGAAGATAAGATCATGTGCTTGGGTGTCCTGACAATGTCAAGTTGCTATATACATGTCTAAATGCTTTCTCTTGCTTTCTCTACTACAATAGGAACAGATAGTATGTACCCACCATCAGGCCATGGACCTCACCTGGGACTGCACTGTTCTCCTGAGCTTGAACCTTACCTCTTTGGTGGAAGAAAGTTGTGGACCAGCCCCTCCCTGCCATGCTCCTTTCCTTGGGATGCCTTTTAGGGGAAAGGTGGGCAATGAATGACTGGATGAATTTCTGAACAAGTGACACTTGTCTCAGCTCCCAATGTTTTTAGCACAATCTTCTATTATACTTGAGCAACACAAATGAAGTAGCTTAGTTATCAAAGTCATTTTCCATCCTGGCTGTTCTTCAGATTGGAGTGGCCAGAGCCCTTGTCCTGAAAAGTCAAAGCCTGAGAGCAGAGTTGGTGTTTGGGAAGGAGGTGGGCTGCCCTGGTGGCTCAGCTGGTAAAGAATCTGCCTGCAATGTGGGAGATCCCTGGGTTGGGAAGATCCCCTGGAGAAGGGAATGGTAACCCACTCCAGTAATCTTGCCTACAGAATTCCATGGATAGTGCAGCCTGGTGGGCTACAGCCTATGGGGTTGCAAAGATTTGGACATGCCTGAGTGACTAACACTTTCACTATTAAGGAGAGGTATGTGTGCTGGATCCTCTCACACATGGAAATGGTTTATAAAATGGGGCCTTTATAAGGTTCTGTGTGCTTTATAAATGTTAGAATTTATAAGGCTTAGATGTTAGCATTTTAAGGCTTAATAATGAAGCTTGTAGGAATGATGAGAGCAATTTGTAAAATGGCATGTAAAGGCGCACTGGTGTTTTCCTCTCAGATGCTATGACATCTAATTGTATTAAGCTACAAGATGCAGTTTACCTTCTTGTTGACGGTTGTTTTCAGTTTGTTGCAGGATAGGAAATAGAAGTGCACTGTTTAAAATTGTGAGTGGGATTCAACAGGGTAATACATTTCTTTTAAAGGTTATTTACATATTGTTCAAAAAATATTGAAGAGCAAAATTGTTAAAGTTAAAAGTGAACATATATTTTATGAAGTCTTGATGTTGCTTGGTATAGCAATAACCATATGGATATCAACTTTGTATCAGTGGCTTTGTTGAATTTGAACTAAAGAGTCCCTGTGTTCTGATTCTAGATTTAGGAGTGATTGGGTGGACATTTGAGTAGGTGCTCTTGACAGAGTTGGAAATCAGGATTGAGAGACTTCAGATGTGGTAATCAATGCTATAAAGATAAATGAGGTCACTAAATGACAAAAATAAAGAGATGGGACAGCTGGGAGGGGAATGGGGTTGAAGCAGGAAGACAAGGAATGAACAGAAGAGCAAGACACAGATGCATTCCATGCAGAAGACCGAGGGGAGAACTTCCAAAAAGGAGCACATTCTACACTGGGAGAAGATGAAGAAGGATGAAAAGCATGTAGCAGTGGGTGCCCTGTGTGTCTTTTGGGTCTCCTTCAGTGTCTCTAGGTGTCCCTCCTCAGTCCTGATGTGCTTTTGGCTCCAACTGCCGGCCCTGTGACTCTTTTTGTGAAGATAGATTTCAGGATACTGGTGGGACTCTTCTGGCAAGTTCGGAGAGAAGTAAGTGCCTGGAATGACTGGCCCCTACCTCCCACCTGCCCCTTGATGGATCACAACCTTGTTGTGGTGAAGGGACTCGTGGAACTCAATGAAACTATGAGCCAGGTTGGGTAGGGCCACCTAAGATGGATAGGTCATAGTGAAGAGTTCTGATAAAACGTGGTCCATTGGAGAAGGGAATGGCAAACCACTCTAGTATCCTTGCTGTGAGAACCCCATGAATAGTATGAAGAGGCAAAAAACCATAATGTTGGAAGGTGAACCCCCTAGGTTGGAAGGTGTCCAATATGCAACTGGGGAGGAATGAAGGGAAATTACTAATAGCTCCAGAAAGATGAAGTGGCTAGGCCAAAGCAGAAATGATGCTTAGCTGTGGATGTGTCTGGTAATGAAAATAGAGTCCAATGCTGTAAAGAATAATGTTATGTAGGAACCTGGACTGTTAGGTCCTTTAATCAAGGTAGATTGGCATGACTTCAGTAGCACATGAACCAAGAACTTCCAGACGTATAAAGTGGGTTCGAAGGGCCAGAGGAACCAGAGATAAAATTGCCAGCATTTGTAGGATCACGGAGAAAGCAAGGGAGTTCCAGAAAAACATCTACTTTCATTTCATTGACTATGCTAAAACTTTTGACTGTTTTGATCACAACAAACTGTACAATATTCTTAAAGAGATGGTTGTACCAAACCACCTTACCTGTCTCCTAAGTAACCTGTATGCAGGTCAAGAGGAAACAGTTAGAACCTGACTGGTTCCAAATTGAGAAATGAGTACAAGAAGGCTGCCTCTTGTCACCTTGCTTATTTAACTGCTATACAGAGTACATCATGCAAATGCTGGGCTGGATGAATCACAAACTGGAATCAAGATTGCCAGGAGAAATATCAACAACCTCAGATATGTAGATGATACCACTTTAATGGCAGAAAGTGAAGAACTAAAAAACCTCTTGATGAGGGTGAAAGAGGAGAGTGAAAGAGCTGGCTTGAAATTCAACATTAAAAAAAGAAAATCATGGCATCCCATCCCATCACTTCATAGCAAATAGAAGAAGAAAAAGTGGTAGCAGTGACAGATCTTATTTTCTTGGGCTCCAAAATCACTTTGGATGGTAACTATAGCTATGAAATTAAAAGCCACTTGTTCCTATTAAGGAAAGCAAACCTAGACAGCATATTAAAAGGCAGAAACATTGCTTTGACAACAAAGGTCCACATAGTCAAATCTATGGTTTCTCCAGTAGTCATGTATGGATGTGAGAGTTGGTTCATAAAGAAGGCTGATTGTCAGAGAGCTGATGCTTTCAAATTGTGTTGCTGGAGAAGACTCTCGAGAGTCCCTTGGACTGCAAGGAGATCAAACTAGTCAGTCCTAATGGAAATCAACCCTGAATGTTCATTGGAAGGATTGTTGCTAAGGCTGAAACTCCAGTACTTCGGTCATCTGATGAGAAGAACTGACTTATTGGAAAAGACTCTGATGCTGGGAAAGATTGACGGCAACAGGAGAAGGTGGCAACAGGGAATGAGATAGTTAGATAGCATCACCGACTCAATGGACATGAATTTGAGCAAACTCTGGGAGTGCAGGACAGAGCGCCCTGGTGTGCTACAGTTCATGGGGCTGCAAAGAGTCGGATGTGACTTAGGGACTGAACAACACCACCACCGCAAACACCTCCCGTCTGAGTCCGTAGCTCATGACTGCCAGCTGGGGGGTATGAAAGCCCAGCTACCTTGTCATAAGTCAGGACAACCCTGAGGTATAATTTATACTTTAGAACTTCCCTCTGAGACTTTGTTTGGCTTCTTTTTTTATTTTGCCCGGCTTCCTCCACTCCTTTATCTGTTCTCCTCTGGAGCAGCATCTTCATTTATCATTTGCCTATTAATCTTCTCCTATGGATGGGATCTGTAATTGTGTGGTCTTGGGAGAACATTCCTGAGGATGGAGCAACCACTAGTTAGTCCCAAGAGGGCAGAGTGATGAGAAGTGGATGCCAGGTTGGAAAGGATTGAGGAGGGACAGGATAAGGAGCTAGATGGAGATCTTAGTGCAGAACATTCAGTGGAGAAATTTGGTGGTGAAAAGTTCAAGAGAGTTACAGGTTCATTCGATCACAGAAAGATGCCTGTTTGGTTTTTAGACTAGAAAGAATTGGAGCCTATGGATAGTCAGAAGGGAAGAAATTAATGAGAGGGAGGACTGAAAATACTTGAGTGAGATGAGAGGCAGAGATCGAAATTACCTTGGAGGAGATGGTAGAAGTCTTGGGTGTTTCAAAGGAGGCAGCATCGTGTGTTGTTTGACACAGAGGTGGGAATGGGGGTGAGTCAACTTCAGGGGAAGAGTAGCAAGATGGATATGGAGGATGGCAGAAGTCAGGCTGGGAAGGATGTCGAGATGATCTAGTGGGACTTCTTCATCTCACAGATTATAAAATGGTTCAGAGAGCTGGAGTCACTCAGCTAGCCAGGAGCAAAGTGAAGACCAGGAGCAGCTACCTCATGGCTCTTGGGTTTTCGTTGTTGTCCTAAGCCACCAGGTCACCTGCAGGGAGAAAGACACAGGAGAGTGAGGACTTTGGATGGTGGAGGAGATCCTAATGAACATCCTCCCTCCTAGGAAGTCCTGAGCCAGCAACAGACCAAGAAAAATGTGAATTCTTTGTCCCTCTTAGATCAGGTGATCCTAAGTGCCACGGACACACTCAGCATGCCAGTTCTCAACAAAAAACAAGTTGCTCCAGAGAAAAGTGTCTTTCAGTCCCAACTGTGGATTTGGGAGAAAATACTCTGAGGAGGAGGACATGGGTCCTGGTTCCCAGGACAGTTCTCAAGTTGATTTTAAAGTATGTGATTGTCTTAAAGCCCTTAATATAGCCATAGGCATCGCTTACAGACGTCCATCAACAAAAAGAAGCTTAGTGAGTTTCCTGACTCTGGAAAGGGTGGAGGTCAAGAGAGCCAAGAGGTGGAAGAGGTCTTACCATTCTTTGTGAATGTCTGGAATTTAACTTAAGTCATTAGCTATCAGGCATTAAGAAAGAGCCTTTATTTTTGCAGGAGGATTTATGGCCTTTTATGTGTTTATTTTTCCTTCACTATTAGACATCCAAGGAGGAAAGAACATAAGGGTCAGAGACTCCCTCTGTCCAGCCATAGGCCACATCTCCCCAGGTTCCCTGAAACAGAGTGATGGGAGAAGGCCATGTTTTACTGACCTGTACTAACAGAGTGCCTCAGATTTCATCAAGAGTCAATCCTCCTGCTCTTATTCTTACCCCATTCCATTGGCCCCATCTGGGTAGCCATGCCCACTGTCATTCCCTGATTTTCTTGCTCACTTTTTTATGCCACTCACTGTGCGTCTGGTCCTCTACTTGGTTCGTGAGAATAGATTAGGACAAACTACACCCGTTGCCCCCAAAGAGTTTACTGGGGGGACATTTTCATAACCCAAGGAGTGAAAGAATAGCTTTAACTAAGTCAATTCAAGGCAGTTTCGAGAGCTATCAGTGTTAACAGTTAGTTACTAAAACTTAAAGGATTCAGAGGGAGAGATTGCGGGGCTGCACTGGGTGTTCTGTGCTGGTGTCTTAGTGGAAATGGGAGGGCAGCCAGGTCCTGAATGTTTCCCAGAATGGCATGTGGAGGGTGAGAGGAGGCTGGGGGCAGTCGCCTTCATGCACACCATATGTACGTCAATCTGTGATGTGTATTTAAGCAGATTCAGTGCATAACGGGGGCATTGATCTGTTTTTATTCCCAAGGCAAATGAACTTGTGTGGGTAGCACGGGGGCTCATTAAATGCTTGGTGAATTGGAAGGCAGTTTCTGAGAGATTGGAATGCTGAGCCTGGCAACCCTGACAGATCACTCCATCAATATTTAGTGAGGGACTGTGACTTGCAAGGATTCCTGTAAGAAGATGCAATGGGAGGTACAGAGGAAAAGAAGATGTTCCTGCCCTTGAGACCTGTAGAGTCAATGCTGGGGGATGGACACAAGAACACATTTAACAGTACAAGGGTCCCAAAAAGTCAATATAAATATGTAGTGCTCCAAAATTACTAGAGGACTTCAAGTATTTGACAGTGAAGGGATGAGGGAAGAGTGTTGAATACACTATGACTTTTAAAAATATATTTATTTATTTATTTTTATTGACATATAGTTGATTTGCAGTGTTGTGTTAATTTCAGGTGTATGGCAAAGTGATTCAGAAAATGTTCTTTTTCAAATTCCTTTTCATTATAGGTTATTAGAAGATATTGCATATAGTTCCCTGTGCTATACAGTAGGTCCTTGTTACTTATCTATTTTCTGTACAGTAATGTGTATCTATTAATTCCATATATGCATGTATGTTATATATATATATATTTAAAAATCAAACTCTTGGCTTGGGGGGAAAGTTTTTTGTTCTTTTTAAAATTATCATATTTACTTTTTAAATCTTTTTAGCTGCCCTAGATCTTTGTTGCTGCGTGGAGGCTTTCTCTAGCTGCAGTGAGCAGGGGCTCTTCTCTAGTTGAGGCAGGCAAATTTCTCATCGTGGTGGCTTCTCTTGTTGCAGTGCACAGGCTCTAGGGCACGTGGACTCAGCAGTTGCAGGACATTAGCTCAATAGTTGCGGCTTCTAGGAGACTTTATATTGAATCTGAACATCTTCATTCTTTCATTTTCTATGAACACTTTGCTTTCACCCAGTGTCATGGTGGAGGAGATAAACATGAAGAAGTAACTCCTACAATGACCTCCTCAACCCATGTTAAATCATTAATCGTCTCTCCTTTCTCACCATCATGATGTCAGAGCCAGAAACATATAATTGCTCTTAGAAGACTTTCTATAGAGTCAATGATGGGGGATGGACACAAGAACACATCTCCTGTCACCATAAACTGTATTCTGAGTTTTTGCTCTGTCCGTGGCGTGTGGACCTATGGAGGCACTAATGTCAATGGCGTGGCAGGGCCATACCACACAGGGGAGAGGAAATGGCAACAGAAAAGGAAAGTATTGTGGTAAATGTGGAGGAACAAACCCACATTCCCCAAATTAAAAAGTGTCCATCCATTGAGAGGAAGACATTTCACTAACTAATGGGTGGATTATACATCTTCTCCTTTGGGGATTGTGCCTTGTTGGCTTCACAGTCATTTCTTTCTTGACCATAATCTGGGTGTGCGTAGAAGTCCTTCTATGATTGGAAAGAAAAATTTCACAGATAACTGAGAGGTAACCCAGCCGGACAGCAAAGAGTTGACTGTGCCATACGTAATTGACAGAGGATGGGTAACCTCAGGTTACGTGCCTTTTGACTGAAGTTCCATATTAGCTGTTTGCTTGGAAGGAGCAGATGTTTTGGCTCTGGTGGTCACTGCTCACCTCTGTCTGGGAGGTGCATCAATCACTTTAATTATAATGGAACGTGGGGCCAGGAACTGAAGGAGAAAAATCAACCCAATCCCAAGAACAATCTTTCTTGATGAATTCTCCCCTAAATCGAAACAATTCACTAGGTATCCCAGCTGGGGTTCATATGCTTTTGATTACTGTGGGCTATTTAGCTCTACAAAATGACAGGCTGCTTAATGGACTTTTAATGGTTATAGGTTTCTCTCTCTTTTTTTAATGAGCTTCACCAGTTTGTTACTAATGCCCTGTAGAAATTTGGCAAGGGGCCAGGCTCGATGTTCCACATTTCTGGTTTCCAGGCCGCATACAAGCAACCATCGTAGCCAGTGGGGAAGGATGTTGCCAATCGGAGGGTGATTGCCATTAGGGCAGGGAGAGCAGGAAAGCAAGCCGAGTGCCCTGTAGTCCTAATAATTGTGTCATCTTAGAAAAGGTGGTTGCATTTTGTAGCTGAAGTTACCCCAAAGGTTTCAAAGGTCTTGGGATCCCAGGTGCCAGGAGAGATGACAGTGTTGGGAATGACTTTGCCTTCCTCTGATTTCCATCTTGTTCATAAAATGTGCCTTTCCTAGACTCAGATGCATCCTGTCCACCAAAGGGCCTGTGAACATCTCAAGGCCAAGGCCAGATTGTACTCAATCATGTTGGTATCCGCAGTGCCAGGTACCAAACTGGGCCCAGTGTAGGGACTCAATTCATGTCTGTTGAACAAGAGACCACAAACAATTACAAAGAATGAGGGAGAAAAGCTTTTATTGAAGGGCCTCCCTCTCTGGGTTTCCAGAGACAAGAATGAGATCTGGGGGCAAGACGAGAGTGAGAGAAGGCAGAAGAGACGGTGTCCCAAGTTGCTAAGGACTACACTGAACCTCGTTTCTGGCCATGCACCAAAAGATGGTGCTAAATACTTTGTAGGCATCATCTGCCCTTAGTCCTTACAGCTATACCAACAGGTGGGTAGTGGTATGTGGATGAGTGTTCCCCAGCTTTGGGGGGCTGCCCAGATTTGTAGCATTTACTAATTTCTGTTGTAAATATTCCCATAGCCTACTTCAAACTCCCAGTGTGACCTTAGCCAGCTGGTGAAATTCCAGAAAATTTAAAAACTGGCTTTTGCGAGTTGCTGCAAGAGTACCAGCAGACATAGTTATCATCCCAATTTACAGATATAGAGGATGAAGCTCGAGACAGCGAAGAACACAGTCCCGGTCCATAAGCTTTCCAAACACAGTGTTCTTTTTTTTTTAAATTGGAGTTTAACTGCTTTACAATGTTGTTTTAATTTCTGCTATACAATGAAGTGAATCAGCTATATGTATACATATGTCCCCTCCCTCTTGGACCTCCCAGTCCCCACCCCTCTAAGTCATCACAGATGAGCTCATCACCTTGCTGAGCTTCCTGTGCTTTAGAGCAAGTTCCCACTTGTTAGCTATTTTACACATGGTAGTATATATATGTCAATCCTTATCTCCTTAATTCCTTCAACCCTCCCCTTCCCCTCTGTGTCCACATGTCCGTGTTCTTGACCATTGATTGCACTGCATGATTTTCATAGACTTGTTTCCCACAGTGTCAGAGTAGCCACAAAACTAGGAAGCAGGCAACTTGACTCATGCTGATCTACATCCCATTGAGGTTTCCTGGGGCTCCCCTGTAGGTTCCACATATTTGCTGTAGAACTTCTTTAGAGGCATCCTGGGCTACCCCTCTTCATCCTCACTCACTCTATGGAGATTTTGCTTCTTCACTTACAGCTAACTATACAGGCTCTAGTACTACTGTGAAGTATTTCTTATGGCACCATCTCCTTATTTAACAGAGTAGCAAATCAGGGGTCCTAAGAGATTACATGACTTGTCCAGATCCACACAGCCTGTCAGTGATGGCGCTGGAAATAAAATTGAGATCTGATTCCTGACCCAAGGCACTTCACTGGAAACTATAGGACCTTCCATCTCTTAAGAATAACAAACGGGACTTGGAGTTTCAAACACGTAGATGGAGTGGATTTTCCTGCCTCGTTGCTGATGTTCTTCTTCACTGCTGGCTCCCAGTTTGAAAGATTCAACTTGACTTCCCTTGATTCTGGTGCAATGAGCCGAGTGAGAATTCAAGGACCGGCCCACAGGAGCATGTCATCGTGAAGTGAATGCAGCAAACATGAAAGACATTCTTTGGGAGCTTTAGTGGATGGGGAGGAGGGGCCAGGAGAAAAGGTAGGGGCTCCTTGCTGAAATACCCTCATGTTTCAGAGTCCCGAGATACTTCTAAATCACACCCAGGTCATATGGTGCCTATACTTGTCTCTTGGCCCAGGGTGAAAACAGTTCATGTTGTAAAATTAACTTTCCACATTTGGCTGGCCCACATGGGGCCAGCTTTCTTTCAAAATGAGCTTGCAAATGAATGAATGAATGTGTTGACTGGGTTACTGTTCTTGGGGGAGCCTTCTTTGCATTGGACTTGGAGAAGGATTAAAGCTAGTTTTGAAAAGTGTTGGTACTCTCCCAAACACAGCATGCTGATAGAATTCTGGTCTCACTTTTATTTGCTATGGAACAAAATGCTCTAGTTTTCATGGAAGAAATAGCCCAGCAGATGGTGTTTGGTGGATGGCATGAATGTAGCCTTGTAAATAAGCATTCAAAATAGATCAGCTTCCCCCCAAATTTACCATCTGCCCCTTACCCCATGAGGTCCACAGGTGGTAAAAGAAAGGAAATTGATTGTTACTATTTTAGTATTCCCAAACTGTGGAAATTCTCTAAATGATGGCATTTTTAAATTTGGTTATAAAAAATTTAGAGAGCAATGTCTTCAATTTAAATAGATTTTCCAGGGTTTAATCTGGCCTAAGAATAAAATCTGGTCTCAGTGGCATCACCCTGTTTATGTCTTTTTTGGGGGAGTGGGGGAGTGGGGGAGGTAACTTCTGATCTGATCCTTTCTTTGCCAGTCTCATGGCTGAGGGTCTTCTACATCCTCCCTGATTCTGGACTTGACTCTTGGATTCACTGTTGTTTCTAATCTCCAAAAATCAGGGTAGTCAATGTGCAGAGGACCTAGAATCTTTGAGACCTGGGTTTGAACTAATTTTCAGCTGTGGAGCAATGGACAACTTAAATATCAGTTTCCTCACTGGTCAAATGAGGAAACTGTTGTGGTTAATAAGACTACTGGAGATGATTGCTAAGATTAAATGAGAAAAGGCGCTTATAGCGTTCAGGACAGTGCAGACCCTGTTCAAAAATATGCTGTCATCACCATTATCATCAATATCACCATCGCCGCCATAATCTCCAACTATAATACAGAACTATCTTAATTGGGGAGTAAAAGGGACTTCTGGATACTGGTGATTTATTTTGGCATTAGTATGAAGAATGGTGGAACTCATTAGGTTGACTGCTCTCACTCTTTTTTTTCTCCAAAAGGAGATTCCCATAGGCCACCAGCCAAAATATGACTCAGAGAATGGAATGCTTTGTGAAGCTTTCATTGGGTTGGGTTGACTATTATTGAAGCAGGGAAAACTGAAGTCAAGATTTTATCATATTGTAAATGTTGCATGATTCAATGGGCTGGACTGAGCATTGGGATTAGGAATCTGTGGTTTTGTAGAACTAGTTTGCTCAGATTTGGGAGAAGGATTTACAGGGGGCTGGATTTAAAAGATTCTAACTTTGGAAATTTTTGTGGTAGTTTTAATGATGGCAGAGGCTCAAGGATAAAGGGGGCGGGTGGAAGCAGGGACCTGAGGGTAGCCTCTGAAGCATATGCACATTTGTAGTACTTCTTACTGGGGTAGGTATAGCTGTCCTTATTTTTAATGATGTGTTGACACTGAGAGAATGGGGACTGGCTGGGGTGTAACTTATTGAGAAGAGGAAGAGTAGATGATCTAAATGAGACTTGCAGTTATTTAAAAAAGATCCAAAAGAGATTGACCTGTAAACCTCACCTCTCTAGCATTCACCTGGGTCTTTTCTCAGAAATGTTCAAGTGGTGGTTAGGATTATGAAGTTGTGGTACAAGAGATATCACAGAGTTCGCATCACCTTCTGTTACAGACAAAGCAACTCCAAAGAATTGAGGTCAAACTTTTATCACACATTATCCTCCCCTTTTCCTCCATCAAGCCAAAGATAAAGCCATTGTCCTTGTATTCTTGGTAGAAAAGGTCAAGATTGCTCCATTTTTCAGTCCTCTCTTATGCTAGCAGTACATGTTGCTGGACTCATTGCATGCTGGCTAGTACATCATTATCTTTAATAAATATTAATTGAGTGTCTAGCCTAGTGTGTACAAAGTTCACGATAAATAAGACACAGATCTTGCCTTTAAAGATCTTAAAATCTTCAAGCAATAACCTCAGGCTTCAGTAAAGCAGTCTACAGTTTATAAATATTCTGCTAGAGAAGTATAACTGAGAGTTCCAACGCAGGGGCCAGGGTGGGGTTTCGATGCTGATTTTCTTCCTCTTCTGCTTTAGACATTACTTTAACAACAAAGGTCCATCTAGTCAAAGCTATGGTTTTTCCAGTAGTCATGTATGGATGTGAGAGTTGGACTATAAAGAAAGCTGAGCACTGAAGAATTGATGCTTTTGAACTGTGGTGTTGGATAAGACACTTGAGAGTCCCTTGGACTACAAGGAGATCCAACCAGTCCATCCTAAAGGAAATTAGTATTGAATATTCGTTGGAAGGACTGATGCTGAAACTGAAACTCCAGTACTTTGGCCACCTGAATGCAAAGAACTGACTCATTTGAAAAGACCCTGATGCTAGGAAAGATTGAAAGCAGGAGGAGAAGGGGATGACAGAGGATGACATGGTTGGATGGCAGCACCGATGCAATGGACATGAGTTTGAGTAAACTCCGGGAATTGGTGATGGACAGGGAAGCCTGGTGTATTGCAGTCCATAGGATCACAAAGAGTTGGACACGACTGAACGACTGAACTGAACTTCTGCTTCCTCACTGTGACAACTTAAGCTGTCACTTTGTGTTTTTGAGCTTCTCTCCTATCAATTTGAAAATGTTGATGACAATACCTGTCCCTCCTACTTCTGAATTTTGAGGGACAAATGAGATCATAGATTTGCTTATAAACTCTGAAGTGTAGTAGAAGATGAACACATCAGTAGAAACTGTGCCCACAAATGAAGAGTTAAAGTAATTAATCATTCTACTTATCATCATCATCATTAATATCTTCTTTATTACCATCCAGGAGTTTTCATTAGACACCTCTTTGCATTTAGCATCTTCCTGCTCTCCAGGACCCTACAAACAAGCAGCCACTTTCATTCAATATGTTCAGGTACTGGTGACTAATCAGAGTTTACATCACCTGGTTAGATGAACCATTTTTCATGTAATGGCAATTTGTGCGGTAGTTTTTTCCCCTCTTTATCCATGTTATTTTCCACATAGTAAGTCAGAAGAATCTTAACCTAATGATGGGGCTTTTCTCTATCAAGTCCATAGATGTAATGTTGACTGTTGTAGGTGTTGGCAGCGATGTGGGCCCAGAAATAATGTCCTTCGTACCAAAGAATTTTATGGAGAACTGGCACGAGTTGCAAATAATTTTAAGGAAATTAATTCCAGGATCCAACAAAAGGCAGAAGTCATGAAAGTACACTGTGGCCCAGAGGTTATGATGCCTAGTGTTGGTTTGGTCACCAAGGCTGAAATAAACATTTCAGGCAGCATCTAATTCTCCTTTAGAGTTATCTTTGCTTGCTTCTGAAACAACTTGGAGATTGACATTCTATCTGACATTCAGTTTATTCTCTCCTGTACTTTGGTTAAAGAAAATGGATTTTATTTGAGCACTCAGCCTCCCTTGTAGCTAGGAGTTAGCAGTTAGATTAAGAAGTTGTTGGAGACTTCCCGGGAGGTCCAGCGGTTGGGACTTCGCCTTCCAATGCAGGGAGTGCAGGTTTGACACCAGGTCAGGGAGTTAAGATCCCACATGCCTCACAGCCAAAAATCCAAAACAGAAAACAGAAGCAGTATTGTAACAAATTCAATAAAGACTTTAAAAATGGTCCACATAAAAAAAAATCCTAAAAAATGTTGTTACTTGAGACTTTCAGGAAAGCTCCTTGAGAAGGGAAAAACAGCTGACACATATCTCACCTTCGTTTTTTTCTTTTTTCCCCATTTTTTCCCACTCCATGTTTGGATATGAATGTGACTACTGGAGCCTCTCCAATAGCCATCTTATATCATGGGGCAACCTTGAAGATGGGAACCGCATCTCAAGATGATGGAACCTAAACCCAGAGGGAGCCTTACACCACAGCCCTGCCATGCAATCCTAGACTGTTTTGTTCTGGACTTCTTTCACATGAGTAGGAAGTGAATTTATTTAGTCACTACTACTTCCAGACTCTGCTACTAGCGGCCAATGTCATTCCTAACTGATACATGTGCTTTCCCCTCAATGAGTAGTGTCCTTGTTTCTTTGCTGCTAGCTCCTGGAAACACTGTCTGTCAGTCCATGCTGATTCACAAGCCCCTACAAGAGTGAAGTTGGACCCAGCTTCTGCTAATGAGCAGAGGAATTGCTTGTGAACACAATGCTGGGATTATAAAGTGCTGGCAGCCGTGCCAGAATAGTAAGGTCAGATGGAAAATCATGCCAGTAAATATCTTCAGTGAATATCCTGTCCGCTTTTAGTGCCCTCCAAATACCAAAGCCCAGACCCCCAGTTCAGGTGGTAGGACTGCAGCCTCTCTTCCCCAGAGTCATCATTTCTGTCTGTGGGAGAATGATGAGGGTCTTGGGTACCACTCCAAATTTTTCTCTGTGTAGCTAGCTATTTCACAGAAGCCTATATTTGTTCTGACTTGTAACTGAAATCCTTGTTTGTCTGAATTTCTTTTCCTTGGCAACTTCATCTGTAATCTCAAAGATGGTAGCTGCAATTCGCTTAACTAATCTCGCCCACCTTTGGCTGAATGACACTGCACTGGAAGGGCTCAGAAGACTTGGGGATACTGCCTCGGTTCAGTCTCTGTAGCAGTGTCCTCTTGACTATTTACTGTGGGCTCTGTAGTGCTGTTCCCACTTTTGACTTTGTTACAAGGAAAAATTTCAGGGAAAGATTTCAGAAAGATTTCTATAATTCCTAAATTGCTGTCTCATCACTGAGGTAGTTAAACTTCCAGTGAGATCTTGGCACATTCCTGAGACTAAAATAGCCTAGAACAAATCTAAGGCAGTAGACCTGGTAAGGCTAAATATTCTCTTCTGGTTTTCCTTTTATGCGTGGTTTGGTAATTGTGGGCCAAATCTGAGTGCATTTATCAAAGGCAGCTGCTGGTATCATTGAAATTGAGCTCAGAAATTAGGGCAACAGCGTTGCCCACTGTGACTTTTGAGTAGTTTTATATAAACACGATGGTGAGTTTGGTCCAACCTTATTTAGGATCACATATTACTCACATAATCACATATACCTCACATGTCCCAAATATTGCTTACATGAAAGATTGACTAGGTGGGTGAGGTTGCCAGTTATGGAGGGGTATTAAATAAATATTTGCTGTCTAATGATTTGAAAACAGTTTTGCAAGATTGTTATGGTAGAAGAAATTTCTTCCTCTTGGAATAATTTATAGTTAAACACACATAAATTATGACCAAGAGAAGGAAGGAGTTTGTAGAGAGACGATATATCCTTACTTTTGAAAACTTTTCTCACCATCTATGAATTTAACCCAAACTGAAGACTTTACTTTCATTTTGTTGACTTTAAATATAACAAACTTAAAATTGCAGGGCAGCAAGTAGTAGGAGATTCAGGGTTTCTGGGTTGAATAAATGTACTCAAGAAAAAAAAAAAATCAGCTCACCCAGTACAGATTGCTAATGTCATAGAGTCAAAATTTATTATTATTTTATAAGCCTGAAGTAATCCTATGATATGCCACAATAGAAATATTGTGTAATGCATAAGATGTGTATTTAATTTAAAATTTTTTAGTAGCCACATTATAAAATATGAAAAGAAATAGGTGAAATAAATAGATCTTGTTTAATCCAGTATAATCCACATATTATCATTTCAGCATGTGATGAGTGTAAGAAATTGCCAAGATATGTGACATTGTTTTACAGCCTATCTCAGTTTAAGCTAGCCATATTTAAGTGAACAGTAGCCACATGTGACTGGTGGCCTCTGTTTTAGCAGAATGGGCCTAGAGCAGGGTGGTTGTGTCAGATTTACACAGTTCTCTTCCCAGCTAAACAAACCAGTGCCTAAAGAACTGATTTCTTTCTTTCTTTCTTTTTTTTTTTTTTTTACCATATGTAAAATAGATAGTTAGTGGAAATTTGCTATTTGACACAGTGATCTCAAAGCTGTCAGCTCTGTGACAACTCAAAGGGGTGGGATGGAGTGGGAGGTGGGAGGGAGGGGACATATGTATAACTCAGGTTGACTCATGTTGATGTATTGCAGAAACCAACACAATATTATAAACCAATTATCCTCCAATTAAAAAAAAGAGAATTGGTTTTTTGATCCTGAGTTTTCACCCTCATACACTCATATTTCTGCTCAGAGAGCTAACATCTCTTAAGACATTCCAGGAATGCAACTGGTCAGCTTAAAAGAAGAAGACCCTCAGGACTGCTGGAGAATCAGACCTTTTGAACAGAAGGGGGAAAGATTTCTAAATTAGGCAGGCCCTAGATTTCACTTTTCCTGGAAGGAAGCTTTTACCCCCTCCAAACAGGAAGGTGCAAGGCGTTCATTTTTTTTCACCTGTAGGGGGAGCTCTTGTCACTTCACTCGCTGAAATTCCAAATCTGGTTCTCAGCCGCCAGCAGCTCGGAGTTCTTTCACCTGGGTCTGCGGAGAGTTTGTTTTTGGCTCCAAATCAGTAGTGCTTTCGCAATCTCCACACGTTACGGCTGCTGAAATGCTAGGACACCAGCCGGGTGGCGGCTTGAGTCTTGTGATTCCCAGGCAGTCCGGCGAAATGATAAACAAAAGTCTTTTGTGCAATATTAATAAGCTTTAAGCACTCCCCAGCCGAGCCCCTTGTCATCCAAGTAAGTCATGTGTATCAAAAGCCCTTATATGTGAAAGTTTGTTTTCATATCTGGCCAGCGTTGAATGGGAGCCCCCTTTGCCATGTTGTAAAACAAACATTTGTTTATTTTGTGAACAGTGCTGGCAGTATGATACAGGAACCGGGCCTGAATGCAGGAACCCCTTTCCAAGGAGGCGCCTTTGAAAAACCTTTCTGCGGCTCCATTCCAACTGTCAACTGATCTTGAGTTCTGTTTACATTAAGACAATAACAGTGTTTCCTAAATAAATAAGTCAGGGGCACCCATGAGCCTTAATAAAACCCCATAAATGGGTTGAGGACTGGGGGGAGGGGGAGTTTTTGTGCAGTGCAGAAACAATGGCTAGTTCATCTTACAGTTTTCTGAGGCCTGTGTTTTTAAGATAGAAGGGGGCCTTTGTGTTAATTGCACTGATAAAATTCTCCTGATAGAGCATCCCCTGGAACGCTGGGACAAAAGATGTGACATTTCGCCCTGTGTGAATGCCACATTGCCAGACATTTTCTAAAGCAGAGACATCCAGTAGATCTGCTAACCTCTCCTGGTGTGCAGAGAAAATAAAAACTGTAAAACTAAACCATCTGCCGCTGGGGGTGTCTGGCTTTTTTCTTGGTTGGTTTGGAGCTTCCAGAAATCCATTTTGGTTTCTGACTCGTCAAGTTGTCTTCAGGCACAACAGAAGAAAAGGCAGGCGCCTACCATAGAGGAGGTCATGCTCACTGAGCATTGGGGTGTTAGTGGTTTTCCTAGGGGAGCAGAAATTTCAGCCCATTACTAAAGAAATTACATTTCCGAGTAAAAGCATTCTAGGTGAGGACTAGAGGCTGAAGATGGGAAATACATAGAGCTCACTGAATGTAAATTTAAAAAATAAATTTTATATATGACACAAATGAACTTACCTATGAAACAGAAACAGGCCCACAGGCATAGAGAATAGACTTGTGGTTGCCAGAGGGATGGGGAGCTGGGGGAGGGATGGATTGGAAGTTTGGGGTTAGCAGATGCAAACTATTATACCTAGATTGGATAAACAACAAGCTCCTACTGTATAGCACAGGGAACTATATTCAATATTCTGTGATAAATCATAATGAAAAAGGATATAAAAATTATATATATGTATAACTGTACTATATATATATGTAATCACTTTGCTGTACAGTAGAACTTAACACAATATTGTAAATCAACTATGTGTGTTAAGTCACTTCAGTCGTGTCCAACTCTTTGCAGCCCTATGGACTGTAGCCTGCTAGGCTCCTTGGTCCATGGGATTCTCCAGGCAAGAATACTGGAGTGGGTTACCATGCTCTGCTCAGGGGATCTTCTCGACCCAGGGATGGAACCTGCATCTCTTGTGTCTTCTGCATTGGCAGGTGGATTCTTTACCGTTAGCACCAACTTTAATAAAAGAAATTAAAAAAATATATTTTGTAAATACTATAATATATTGTATTTTTTAAGTACCATAATGCTATCATACAAATTCTCTAAAATAGAGACTTTCCCATATAAATATTTTCAATTATAAGGATTCCTTATTTGCTGTGTTCCATGGAAACATATTTTAACATGGGTTAATCCTAATATTCATATAAGTTGATTATTTGCTTTTGGGGGGTTAGCATCCTTTCACATACATTTTTCCAAGTTGCCACCTAATCTTTATATTCACCACTTTCTGTACATCTACAGTCTTCCAAGTAGATGTATCACAATTTACATATTTCTTTCCTCATTCTTGGAGATTTAGAATGCTCATGATTTTTCACTATTATAAATAATACGACAATGAGTATCTTCATGCCATAAATTCTTTCTTTTAGGGGCAATATTTAATGGAGATAAGTCCCCAGGCTATGAATAGTTAAGGCTTTTTAATATATAATACATTGTTTTCCAGAAGGATTTTCAAAAAAGGCAATTTATTTTTCAGGCTGTAATGGCTACCTTCTTTTGCAATTTTAGGTCGTTTTGGTTCTTGTTTTGGCCTGACCAGGGATTGAACCCTTGTCCTCAGAGAGAGACAGTCCCTGGACTGTCAGGGAATTTCCAGCTACCTCTTTTTTTATAGCGTATTCTCTTTACTTTTGCACCCCTCTTGTCCCTGATATTTTCCCTGGACAATCCCTCCACCATCAGAGGCTCCCCTAAATCCCCCCACGTAAATATTTCATCTTCTTATAAGGCTGATTCTGGGGTGTTGCCCCTTAGAGCCTCTTTAGATGACTACATCAAATGAACTTATTTTTATCATTGCACAGCAGAATGTTTCAGCCTGTAACACATAAATTCCTGATTGCTGTGGTTTAGATATGTGTAAGATATACCTAGTTTTAGACTAATTTGTAATTTATATACATTTCTTCACCCTCCAATAACTTGAAGGTGTTAATGCGGTAGGTATCTTTTCGGAAGTCTGCCAAGTCCGACAGTCAGATCCCCTCAGCTTGTGAGTTATTGCCACGCTGAATCACGTGACAGCTGCCCCCATCCTGCTGACTTTTTGTCTGATGGAACCAGATGAATGGTATGGATCCATCGTGTGGATGCTTGGGACAGACTAAGCCATGTGCTACCATGGAACAGAGAAGTGAGAATGGGTGGGGGATGGAGAGGAAAGAGAGAGGGAAGCAGACCCACAGAAATAAAGAGTTGGGAGAAAGACAAAATTTATTTCTTGGGTTCCTGATGTTTTTACAGTTCTTAGTTCCAGCCTTTTCTGGCTACATATTCTTGGCTTTGCATTTGGAAAGATACCCAAAATAAGAATTCTGATAATAAATCTCCCTCCACCTTTCAGTTTCTTCTTGTCCTCTCTCTCCTCCTCTTTTTAAACTTTTATTTTTGTATATGCTAACTTGGTTATTAATACACTCTACAACAAATAGAATTGGAAATTGACATCCCCTGATGCTATGCAGATCCATGTATCTTCATAATAAAAAAAACGAGTCTGGACACTGACAAAAGTTTTAGCTTACTTCCCTACCTACGTGTGACTGTGGGGTTGAAATGTGACATAATTTCATTTGTGATTCTGAACCTATGGAATCTTCAAGAGAAACATTTTTTCCCCTTTAAATTATTGACACTGTAAAAACTAGCTTATCACAGTTGCTGAAAATGCTGTACAGTTTGAATGATCTTACACAATGCACTTGATTCAAGGCTTTGGGTGACCATATACACAGATTGATACAAAGGGCAGAATGGATATAAGAGTTCCTTCTGCAACCCTAGCAGAAACAATATGGTAAATTCTGGAGTCAGAGAGCAAAATATTTAGGGGAAAAAGGGCTATTTTGTTTGCTTTGATATAACTAAAACAAAGAACCAAGAAAACCTCAAAACCCTCTTTTTTCCTACCCATTTCTTGAGATTTTCCCCTCTAAACACAGAGGATGAATGCTGAAGAATCAAATTAGAACCTTGTATCTAAAACTGACACTCTCCAAAAGATGTCTAGAAAACATGTCTGGGTATCTTGGGCTATTATGATCTTACATTTTTCCTTTCTTGCTTTTATCTATCTGTCATATACCCATCTACCTACCTACCTTCCTTCCCTTCTATCTATCTATAAATCATGGGATGAAAAGGGACACATTGGGGGATTTGAGGGAGATATCCTCCTTACAATCCGAGGAAGCCTTTCATACTGGGAAACAAAGGACACGAGCCACACTAATTGGGATAAATTGTAAATCGTGCCTCTCTCAACCTGTTGGCTGGTGCTGTTGTACTAAAGGATCTAATTGACCCTGAAAAACATCCTTTCTCCTGATCTGAAATGCCTCTCCCTTTAGAGCTTTGAAAATTCTGGTAACCTGGAGAGGCACTGACATTTCAGAAACTCCAGACAGATCTTTCCCTGCCAATGGAGTGATTTTGTGTGTGTGTTTAAATTATAAACAATTGACTAGCCTTTTATGACTGTGATTGTACAATAAGGAGCAATGGGCAGAGCTATCAAATCATTTTAAATTGGCCTCTCAGTATTTTCCTGTTTGCTGACTGGATAGTTTATCAGCGGGTTGACATATTTCCTAGCATATGTGACCTCGGGCAGTCACTCTCCATTTTTTTGTCCTGCCAGTTCATTCATTTAATTAAAGTGTGCCGAGTGCCCAGAAAATGCCTGGAACTGTGCTGGCCATGATGATGGCTACTTAGAGCAGATCTGCTGCTGCTCCAGGGACCCTTTGCTCCAATGTGGTCGTAAGGCAGCTTGCCCAGGCAGCAGGAGCTAGGGAACCAGTGGCTCAGCAGACATGTACACACTGCCCAGCCTCAAGCAACATGCAGTCTTCTCAGTGAGACGAGAGCTGTGCTTTTGCTCCCGAAGCAGAACGACCGCCCTGGCGGTGGCAGAAGGTGAATGAGGACCGGCCACAGGCAGACCATGTCTGGAGGGAGTGGGCATATCCAGACCATCACTAAAGGAATTGACTATGTTTAGAAAGACAAGCAGGGCTGGAGGAATAGCAAGTGGGTGCCAGAGGGGAGGGAAGGGGGGTGAGGAGATACAGTGTAACTGTACCAAAGAGACCTGGACTAGATTGTGGGAGGTTGAAGACACAAGGGGTTGACTTTGGACTGAGATTGCAGAGCCTCGAATACACTGAGGAACTTGAACATGAACCTAAAGGCATTGATGCCAACTTTTGACTAATTCACAGAATTCCTTAGGCCCTTTTGGACCCTATCCCTAGAGGTTTTATTTATTAATTTATTTTTGGCCACACCATGCGGCATGTGGGATCTTAGTTCTCCGGCCAGGAATTGAACCTTCACTCCTGCATTTGGAAGCGCAGAGTCTTAACCACTGGACCCCCGGGGAAGTCTCTCTAGAGGTTTTAAACTTGCACATTATCTTCTCTCTTCTTTCTTCAGATAACAATCTCCCTCCATCCCCATCAGACCCCTAAATGTGTGGTCCAAATATAGAAAGCTTGGCGCTTTGGATTCAAAGCCTAGTTAAGGAAGGGCCCTGAGCTTGGCGTAGCATGGTGTGGAAGTGGTGTTTGCCTGTGGTCTCAAGCTGGTTTCCCAGAAAAACTCCCTCACAGAGAGAGTTTTGTGGAATGCATGCATGTACGGGTTGTTTGTATGTGTGTGTGTGATGGTGGGGGAGGTGGTGGTAGAAGCAGATTTCTAAGAATATCTGGCAGGCTGGTGGTAAGTTTACCAAGGAAATTTATGTTGTCTCTCTTGGAGCCCAGGATATTGAAACATAATGACAGCCCTTTCCCAACCAATTTAGGAAGAGTTTTCTAGAAGAACATATACATATACACATTCAGAATATATCCAAGAAAAAAAAAGATCTTTTCTGAGTTTCACAAATATATTTATTTGGGGTTTTAGGATAGATTCTTCATCTTCTTTCAGGGTATATATGTCTGTTAGGGATTTTTCTTCTTGAATAATAGGTCACGTCTGCAGAACTCTCTTTCTCTCACTTGGATTGTTTTCCTCTTCACCCAGTATATTTTTGATCTAGATGGCATCTGCCTTCTCTTCAGTTGCATGCTGTGTTGTGAAGTGGAGATCTGCTGGGTTGGGGAGAGGTTGGAGTGAACAAATCACACCAATCTGGGTCAAATGTCGTGTTCCTAATTTATCCCTGTTATAGGAAAAGAATGTTATGCATGGACCTCCCCTCCCCAACAAGGCGTATTTTCCAAACCCACCAGTTCCAGAAGATCCAGAGAGATGCATCGTGGTTGTACATTCCATAGCTCAGGCAGCAAGTTCCATAATATTTTACTTTTTCTCTCTAGACCAAAAGTCTATGGTGATTCTACCTGAAGGACTAGGGGTGTTCAGAAGGTTCCAAGTTGTGATGCCTGGGGCTAGTTGTGGGGAGCCATGTGAAGACTGGAGTCAGCTGCAGAGGGCAGTGTGAGACCACAGTGATGGAAGCCAAGTAGTCCAGCCAGCATAGCTCCTAATAGAGGCCACCTGTAATGTTTCAAGATAAATTATGTTAGATGGGGAAAGTGGTCTATTGATTTACAGTAAATGTGTGTTGGTTAGCTTCACCCTAAAGAAAGTCTTTCTAAGATTTTCCTCTTCCCCAGTTCAAGATATCAAGCATTATGCCTGGCTGAGTGGCAAACCTGTATTGTCTTCTGTTTAGGGGTGTGAGTGTCTCATGTAAATCCCCATGATAATGATTGAGAGGATATTTAGTGCCTTACGACCCATTGAGATTGGACTACACTGGGTGCTAAAACAGCCCTGAGTGTGGAGAGACACTTCTTTAATAGTCATAATAACCCAGGCAACTTCTAAATCTTTTCTGGAGCAGTAGAAACTATAGTGTGTCTGCTGCAGGAGCCTTTTGTTCTATAGCTGATTCTAGGTTCTCAGGGCTCTCTGGGGTGGGCTCCTGGGAGGCAAGGAGGTTGGTGGGTTGGAGAGAGTGGCTGACCTGGAGGTTAAGTATATGTTTTAGAGTCAGACAGACTTGGGTTCACACCTTCCTAATTTCTTCTACTGTAAAGTTGGGATCGTCATGGCATAATTTTTCTAGAGTTGCTGTATTGTGAGATAATGAATGTGAAATGCTTAGCATGGTGACCATAGTAAAGAATTTCCAGAACATGTTATCATTATTGACATTCAATTCGCAAATATTTCTTGAGCAACTACCAGGCGATTTGACAGTGAGCAACATCGACACGATTCTTACCCTCAATTCTAATGAGAAAGACAGACATTGAGCCTTATTGCATCAAGGTAAGCACTTGAGGTATTGGGGGAAGAAAAGGAGCAAAGTGATAAATGCACAGAGTTTTGTGCCAAAGTGTCTGGGTTTGGGTCCAGCTCTCTTACTTCTTACTGTATGGCCATTGGAAAGTCTCATACCCTACTAGTACTGGCCTCATAGGGCCTTGAAAGAATTCAAGGAGTTTAATACTTAAAAAGTATTCCAGTATTCTCTGGCATGTATTAAGTGTCAGCAATCTAGAACCATTGGTTGAATGTGATGAGCTCTAAAAGCAGACAATCAGATGATATGGAAATGTGTTACAGAAAGAAGCAAGTGACGTTCCAAAAAAGGGGAGGGGAATTGAATACAAAATAAATTAGGGGGAAAAGCAATGATAGGTAGATTTACATGTATTCCTATGGAATAATCTCTGAGATAGATAATTAATGATAAAAAGTAATGCAGACCAGAATGCACAGCATACCCTCATTTATGTTAAAAAAAAAAACTACCTATGTATCTATCATTTATCTGTGTGTTTGTGCACAGACTATTTTAGGTAGTATGCACTAAAAGAGTGCTAATAGTACTGCCTTGGGGGTTGGTCTGAGAAACTGTAATGAGAAGAAGACTTATTTTTGGACAGTTTAAAATTTATGAATATTTACTATTTCTTAGGTTAAAAAAGAGTTTAGAAAAATGATCAAGCAAGATACTAATACGTATCTTTTCAGACCAAATTATCAGTCCTAATTAAGGAACTGGTAACTTGTGCTATGCTTGATTTCAGAACTGCTGTGGATCAGTGATGGTTATGTCCTTGCATTCTCATGATTTTTGAACAGGAGTATCTATTTAGTCATCCTAGTCAGGTTTCACTATTGTATGTAGGGTGTATAGTATGTTGGGCATGTTAGAGGCAGAAAATTGTGTCCTTAGCTTATAGGTATTCCAAGCAACAAGAACTGGACCTAGCAGTGATACTTGAGAAGCCTCATCTACACTTCAGCCTGGTTTAGTTGACTGGGTCTCACCCCAAGTCTGTAATGGGAGAAGACTGGCTCTTGCATATCACAGGAATATAAATCATCTATGGCCAGAGGGTGAAATGTGGAGGCTAAAACCAAATGACTGGAAATTGTTTGGCCCTGTTCCCATTGAGAGGGGAGTCTCTATCTCCTTTTCAGGGGTATGTTAGAGCTGGCTCACACCAGCCTGTAAGAACCAATTTTGTGCCTGTTGTCCCAGCAGCTTGTTCAGGGATGCCCTATTGGTCACTTGAAATCAGCCAAAGTGGAAGGGCTTCCTTGGTGGCTCAGATGGTAACGAATCTGCCTGCAATACAGGAGACCCAGGTTTAACCTGGGTTGGAAAGATACCCTGGAGAAGGGAACAGCTACCCACTCCAGTGTTCTTGCCAGGAGAATGCCATGGATAGAGGAGCTCGGTGGGCTACAGTCTACCACATGTATTGGCAAATGCTAAAAAACAGGGCATTTTCTTTTTTTTCCCTGGAGAACTGGCTGTTAAACATTCACCAACACATCATTGCTGGTATTGAAAATTTCCAAGATATGGGTAGGGCCAGGGAAAAGTGGTTCATACAGAGCTTGATTGCCTCCAGGCCTCTCTTCTGACCTACACTCACTATCCATTCTTGTTTTGACAGGTTTGGAAGGAAAAGTAGTAGGCATTGCCTAAATGGGTTAACTCATTCACCTGGGATAGGTGACAATTCTCAAAATTACACATCTTCACCTACTACTTTTGGTGGTGGGTTAACTCCTCAGTTCTCAGAGTGTGGGACAGGGATCTTTGGGGGTCCCCAAGATCAACACTATTCCTTTCGTAGTAATACTGAGATATTATTTTCCCTCCTCCAGTCTTAGTTTCTCATGAGTATGTAGTGGACTCTTCCATTGTACATTTGGAGGATCTGCACAACTCAATAAACCAATGATTTCCAATGACCAAGGCATGATGTTATAAAATAGTATGTGTGTGTGCTAAGTTGTTTCAATTGTGTCCAACTCTTTATGAGCCTATGGACTGTAGACCACTAGGCTCCTCTGTCCATAGAATTCTTCAGGCAAGATTACTGGAGTGGATTGTCATGCCCTCCTCTAGGGGATCTTCCTGATCCAGAGATTGAACACACATTTCCTGTGGCTCTTGCATTGCAGGGAGATTCTTTACTGTTGAGCCACCGGGGAAGCCCATTATAAAATTATGTGTGGGGAAAAGTTCCATTCAAAGTACAAGATACACTAATGGACTTTAATACAACAGAATCTGAAAAGTTTGTTAATGTGGATTCCAATTCCTCATTAATACTTGTTGAGTTTTAGTGTAATATTAAATCAGCACTTGAATTTTGGTGTATTGTCAAAGAAGATTATCTATAATTCTGAAAAGATGTTACAATACATACTCCTTTCTCTCTCCCTGGGCTTTTCTATGTGAGACCTGATTTTCTTCATACACTTCAAGAAAAACACTAAATCTCATCAGACTGAATATGGAAGGAGGTGGGGGAATTAAGCTATCTTCTGTACTACTAGGCAAAAAGACCAACTCTATACTTCTCATTAATTTGTTTTGTTTTGGTAAATAGAGTTATTTTATGAAAATACTATTTATGTTTATATATGGTAGGTTTATTATTATTTTCAAACCAGTTAATAAGTAAGTACTTAAAATATTTATTTTAAATGTCTAGAGGGGGATCAAAATGGCAGAGGAATAGGATGTGGAACTCACCTTCTTCTCGTGGATATATCAAAAATACATCTACATGTGAAACAACTCTCACAGAACATCTGCTAATGCTGGCTGAAGATCTCAGACTTCCAAAATGGCAAGAAAATCCCCGTGTAACTGGTTAGGGCAAAAGAGAAAAAAGAGAGAGAAAGGAATTGGGATGGGACCTGTGCCTCTGAGAGGGAGCTGTGAAGAAGGAAAGGTTTCCACACACTGGAGGGATGTGGTGGGGGTGGACTTTGGAGTCTTGGAAGAAAGGCCACACCAGTGGCAGATGTGCAGAAGGCACAGCTGAGAGGTACCCGCAGCCTGAGACAGTCGTCCACTTGCCTGCTGGGCTGGGTGGGGGCTGGCTGCTGTGGCTCGGGCTTTGGAGGTCAGACCCCAGGGAGAGGAGCGGTGTTGGCTGTGTGAAGACAGCCTGAAGGAGCTAGATTGTAGTGCATCCCAGCTGAGGGAGTCTGGGAAGAAGCCTGGGTCTGCCAGAGAGGCAAGAGACCATTGTCGGGGGTGTGGGTGCATGGGGACAGGGGTTGGCCTACCATATGAGTTTCTTTCTCTGCACTCACAGGTGGCAGGACACCGCCTATATGAGCTCCAGGGGTGGGTGACAGCTGTTATCTCAGATCCCAGAGGCTGGCACGGGACACTACTGCTGCTGCTGCTGCCACTGTCCTATAAGCAACTGCCAGGCATGGCCCACACCTCGCAGGGAGCCTGCACAGCCTGCCGCTGCCAAGGATTCCATGGCTGAGGCCAGCTTCCCTGGGGGAGTGCTTGATGCACCTGTCTCCTGCAACCTCCTCCTGGTCTCTGTTGCCACAGGCATTCTGTAGCTCCGCCGCTGTAGGCACCTCGTGCACATCCCACCTGTGGCCGCCTCACCCTTCCCTGGCCTGAGCCAAGTTCACTGTGCCTCAGTCAGCTGCTGCTTTTGCTCTCTCTTGCCTGGGTGGGGAACAGATGCCCGAGAAGGGCCCACACACAGAGATGGGGTCAAAACCAAAGCTGAGCCCCAGGTGTGGCGCCCTTAAGAAAGAGGAACAGAAATCTCTGTGCAGCTGCAAAAAGCTGCAGATTAAATCCCCACAGCCAGCCTGGTAAGCCCTGCATCTGCAGAATATCTGAATGGAAAATGACTGCTCCCACAACTGAGCCCAGTTCAACTTGGGCAGCTGTGGACTTTGCGGGCAAGCACACAAATGAGTTAGGCCAGGTCAGAGTCTAAGCTTCCCCTACAGTGCCCACAGAGAACTCCCTAGAGGTGATGGAGGGCCTCCTGGGGAGGCAGGGGTTCACTGCAGGGGCAAGCACACAGAAACCTGAGGCCACAGGAAAATATTATTATTACTCTCATTTTTCTGTTTCATTTTGTTCTGTTGTTTTATTATTATTATTTCTTTTTCATTTATTTTACTTTTCTTTTTTAGATTTATAATATACTTTCTGTCTGTTTTAGATTTCCTTTTCCATTATTTGGAATTTTTATTACTTTTTCCTTTGTTTTTAACTTTTTTCTTTTGGATCATTTTTATATGTTTGTTTTATTATGTTTCTTTTGCTCTCTCTCTTTTTTTTTTAAGTTTGCTTTCAGCTTTGGTTTTTCTTTTTTGGTTAGTTTTGTTTTTATTTGTTTTCATTTTTGGGTTCTTTTGTGTGGTTGTTCTCTTGTCTCCTTTGTTTTTTTTTTGTTGTTGTTTCTTTTCTTTGTGTGTGTTTTTCTTTGTTTTTGCTTTTACCATTTGTCTTGGGTTTTGTCTGTTTGATTCTCCTTTTTAAAAAATTTGTTGTTGTTGCTGTCTGTTTTTTTCTTTGCTATTTGTCTTGAGTTTGGTTTTTCTGTTTTATTCCTCTCCTTCTTTCTTTTTGTTTCTTCTTTTTTATTTTTATTTTTTGCTGTGCCACACAGCTTGCAGGATGTTGTTTCACCTTCAAGGGATTGGATGATTGGATTTGAGCCTTCAGAGTGGAAGCCCCTAGAAGGAATACATCAAGACACATATTAATCAAACTAAAAGAAATTAAATATAAAGAAAAATACATTAAAGGCAGGACGGGAAAAGCAGCAAATAACATACAAGGGAATCTCCATAAGGTTTTCAGTTGATTTTTCAGCAGAAACTCTTCAGGCCTGAAAGCAGTGATATGATATATTTAAAGTGATGAAAGGGAAAAACCTATAACCAAGAGTACTCTACCCAGCAACGATCTTACTCAGATTTGATGGAGAAATCAAAAGCTTCAGAGACTAAAAAAAGCCAAGAGAATTAAGCACAACTAAGCCAGGTTTATAACAAATTCTTGTAAAGCAAGTATATTCCAATAAAAATTAATAAAAAGTGGTAAAGGAACTTCTTAAGGTGGGAAACACAAGAGAATAAAAAGAGCTATTAAAAACCCAAGACAGTTAAGAAAATAGTATTAATAATAGGAACATATATAATGACAACTACCTTATGTGTAAATGAATTAAATGCTCCAACCAAAAGGCACAGACTGGTTGAACGTACAAAAAAATGAGACCCCTATTAATGTTGTCTACAAGAGACCTACTTCAGACCTAGGAACACATACAGACTGAAAGTGAGGGGATGGAAAAAGATATTCCATGAAAATGGAAATCAAAAGAAAGTTGGAGTAGATTTGGAGTAGCTGGAAAGTTGAAAGTAGTACTCATATCAATCAAAATAGACTTTAAAATAGAGACTGTTGCAAGAGACAAGGAAGGACGCTACATAACGATCAAGGAATCAATCTAAGAAGAAGATTTAACAGTTGTAAACATTTATGCACCCAACATAGGAGCACCTCAATGCGTAAGGCAGATGCTAATAGCCATAAAAGGGGATAATAACACAATAATGCTGAAGGACTTTAACATCCCACTTACACCAATGGATAGATCATCCAGACAGAAAATTAATAAGGAAACTCAAGGCTTAAATGCTATATCAGACCAGATAGACTTAATTGATATTTATAGAATATTCTATCTGAAAGCAGCAGAATACACTTTCTTCTCAAGTGCACATGGAACATTCTCCAGGATAGTTCACATCTTAGGTCATAAATCAAGTCTCAGTAAATTTAAGACAATTGAAATTGTATCAAACATGTTTTCTGACTACAATACTATGAGATTAGAGGTCAATTGTAAGGGAAAAAAAAAACTATAAAATCACAAACACATGGAGGCTAAACAATATGCTACTACATAATCAAGAGACCACTGAAGAAATCAAAGAGGAAATTAAAAAAAAATACCTAGAAACAAATAACGATGAAACATGATGACCCAAAACCTATGGCATGCAGCAAAAGAAATTCTAAGACAGAAGTTTATAGTAATACAGTCCTACCTCAAGTAACAAGAAAAATCTCAAATGAACGATTGAAACTTACACCTAAAGCAACTAGAGAAGGAGGAACAAACAAAACCCAAAGTTAATAGGAAAGAAATCATAAGGTTCAGAACAGAAATAAATGAAATAGAAACAAAAAAAGCAATAGCAAACATCAATGAAACTAAAAGCTGGTTCTTTGAGAAGATAAACAAAATAGGTAAACCTTTAGCCAGACTCAATGAGAAAAAAAAAAGGGAAAGGCCTCAAATCAATAAAATTAGATATGAAAAAGGAGAAGTTAAAATGACACAGAAATACAAAGGATCATAAGAGACTATTGCAAGCAACTATATGCCAATAATATATTCTAGGACAATCTGGAAGAAATGACCAAATTCTTAGAAAAGTACAACCTTTCATGACTAAACCAGGAAGAAAGAAAATATGAACAGATCAGTCACAAGGAATGAAATTGAAACTGTGATTAAAATCTTCTAGCAGACAAAAGTCCAGGACCAGAAGTCTTCATAGGCTAATTCTATCAAACATTAAGAGAAGAACTGACACCTATCCTTTTCAAACTCTTTCAAGAATTCACAGTAGAAATACTCCCAAGCTCATTCTATGAGGACATCATCACCCTGACACCAAAATCAGACAAAGATATCACCAAAGGAAAAAAAAAAAAGAGAGAGAAAGAACATTACAGGCCAATATCACTGATATTTATTGTAGAAAAATCCTCAATGAAATTCTAGCAAACAGAATCCAACAACATATTAAAAAGATTATATACCATGATCAAGTGGGATTTATACCAAGGATGTATGGATTCTTCAATATATGCAAATCAACCCATGAGAAATACCATATTAACAAATTGAAGAATAAAAACCATATGATTGTCTCAGTAGATGCAGAAAAAGCTTTTGACAAGATTTAACACCAATTTATGATAAAAACTCTTCAGAAAGTAGGCATAGAGGGAAACTACTTCATCATAATAAAGGCTATATATGAAAAATCCACAGCAAACATCATTTTCAATGGTGAAAAACTGAAAGCATTTCTTCTAAGATCACAAACAAGGATGTACACTCTCACTACTATTATTTAAGATAGTTTTGGAAGTCCTAGCCATGGCAAGCAGAGAAGAAAAAGAAATGAAAGGAATTCAAATTGTAAAAGAAAAAGTAAAACTGTCACTTTTTTTGCAGATGATATGATACTATACATAGAAAATTCTAAAGATGCCACCAGAAAACTATTATTCAATGAATTTGATAAAGCCAGACACAGTATAATTCTTGGAGGAAAACATAGGCAGAACATTCCTTGACACAAATCCCAGTAAGATCTTTTTTGGTCCACCTCCTGGAGTAATGAAAATAAAAACAAAAATAAACAAATGGGACCTAGTTAAACTTAAAAGCTTTTGCACAGCAAAAGAAACCATAAACAAGATGAAAAGACAAAACCTCAGAATGAACAAAAATAACTGCAAATGAAGTAACTGACAAAGAATTAATCTCCAAAATATACATGCAGCTCAATATAAAACAAACAAACAAACAACCCAATCAAAAAATGAGCAGAAGACCTAAACACACATTTCTCCAGAAGACTTACAGATGGCCAACGAACACATGAGAAGTTGCTCAAACATCACTAATTACTAGAGAAAGGCAAATCAAAAACAACAGTGAGGTATCACCTCACACCAATCAGAAGGGCCATCATCAAAAAAATCTACAAACAATAAATGTGATGGGAATATAAATTGATATAGTCATTATAGAGAGCAGTATGGAAGTTCCTTAGAAAACTAACAATAGAACTACCATATGATCCAGCAATCCCACTAATGAACATATACTTGGAGAAAAGCATAGCTCCAAAAGATATGTGCACTCCAGTGTTCATTCCAGCACTATTTACAATAGGCAGGACATGGAAGCAACCTAAATGTCCATCAACAGAGGCATGGATAAAGATGTGGTACATATATTATGGAATATTGCTCAGCCATAAAAAGGTATGAAATTGTGCCATTTGCAGAGATATGGATGGACCTAGAGACTATCATATAGCGTGAAGTCAGAAAGAGAAAAACCAATATCATATATTAACACAAATGTGGAATCTAGAGAAATGGTATAGATGAACTTATATACACAGCAGAAATAGAGACACAGACATAGAAAACAAACATATGGATACCGAAGGGGGAAGGGGAGTGGAATGGACTCAGAGACTACGATCGACATATATGTTCTACTACGTTTACAACAGATAACTAATGAGCACTAACTCTACAGCGCAGGGAACTGGACTCCGTGCTCTGCGGTGGCCTAAGTGGGAAGGAAATCCAAGGAAGAGGGAATATATGTATACGTGTGTCTGATTCACTTTGCTATGTTGCAGAAACTAACACAACATTGTAAAGCAACTATTTGTTGTTGTTTAGTTGCTAAGTTGTGTCTGACTCTTTCACAACCACATGGACTGTAGCCTGTCAGGCTTCTCTATGAGATTTCCCAGGCAACAATGCTGGAGTGGGTTGTCATTTGCTTCTCCAGCGGATCTTCCTGACCCAAGGATTGAACCTGCGCATGTCTCCTGCATTGGCAGATGGACTCTTTACCACTGAGCCACCTGGGCTTCTAACATGATAAATGTGATGTATATAACCCATGGAAATAGAAGCTGTTTGGATATGTCAGTTGTTGCTAGGAGTGTAAAATGGTACTGGGACTAAGGGGAGCCTCCAGATTACCCTAATTTTACTATTTGCACAGGGGCCATTGGTTGGTCATGGGAGGAGGTGGGGGAAGGATATATACACCTTTGCTGGATGTGCAGGGGTGGGGGTGCCAGTGGGGGATTGGGGGAGGGACTTGGAGCAGTACTGTAAAGGAGGTGACAGGGCTCTGAAGACAAACCTCGACTAAGTTGTTAGGAGGAGAAACTGGGCTCCAGGGAATCTAAGAGACCTTTTCCAGAGATGCCCAGTACCTGCTCCGGCAGAGGGTAGCCTAGGAGTTCCCATATTCAGCACTCACTGTGGTGGGTCTGTTTGCTTAGGATGCACCATCAGGTGCTTGGCAGGGCACTTTCGGTAATGGTCCTGGTGGTGATTCTGGGGATAACCAGAACATCCTGTCTTCAGTGGGGGAGCTCTGCCTTTCAACTGGCTCTGCATCAAACCCAGGCCCCTGTCGAGTCACTGTAGTACATAGTATCAGCTATCACACTGTAGTCTCAGCTGTGATGCTTTATAGATCCTCAAATAGCCAGTGATTTAGTCACAGATTTAGTAAATCTCTGACTCTCCACACTGTGTTTTGTGGGGACCTCAGGCATTCCTACCCACATGTTCAGTGTTAAAGAGGGGCCAACTGGCAAGTTCAGCGGTCGTGGAGTTGCCAAAGTCAAACAGGACTGAGCAACTAACACAAGTACTACTGCTATTACTACTAGTAGAACTGTTGCTGCTACTAGGACTATTACTAGTCTGACTTCACATTTGTTGAGAACATTGCGTTTGCCAAATCCTATACATGGGCCCGCTCCACATGAGACACCAGAGGGCACTAGGGGGCTGGGGAAGAGTCAGCTGCCCTCACAGCTGATTAGGATCTAGCTGGGTGGGGTGTGGACCGACAGAATGGGAAAGCACTTGGCAGAGACCCAGAGCTGTGTAGGGGTGCTTACTCTTTTCTGCTTGGTCTTACTAAGACTTAACTTGATTAAAAAACAAAGCAAAATTAAGCCCAGCTTGAAGCAATGATTTTTAGCATGAGGCTATCTGGTTGGAAAACCCTTGTAGTTCAAAGGCCACATGAAACTCTCCTCCTCTCTTCTGCTTGGAGAAAAGTAAAGGATTGCCCAGTAAATTTCCTTGTCTCTCTGTTTCATTTCAACGCAAGGGTGGCAGGGTGGGGAGAAGGAAAGCCTTGTCCTGTGGCAGCAGATCATCTTCTCGGTGATATGCCCTACTAAAAAAAATCACAGCTATTTTATTTCTTTAATTTCACTGGCACAGGGCAGGCATTGCTTACCTCTTATGTGAGAAAAGGTCTGCGTGACCCGAAGTGTTTCTCTCTGGGCCTTCTGGCGTCCCTGCCACTCCCACCATTAGCAGGGCTCCTTGGGGATTTTTGGGAGCTCTGTTCATGTTAACTAAGTGGACGTGTTCTCACGCTCATTTGCACAACTTAGTCCCATGATTGGGTCCCTGTTCAGTGTGTTGCCCAGCAGCCGGCATCCACTGCTCTCCACCTGCCCTGAGTCCCTCCATGAGTCCCTAACCAGCTGACACTTTAACTTTGCTTCACCTTCATTCTCACATTAAGACTTATCTATCCTATACCCCAGTTCCCCTGACCACTGTCCTGGCTTCAAGGTTATCAGTGGCTAACTGATGGCTATTTATTAGGATTTTTAAACTGTGTTCTCAAGGGCCTAGGCGGCCCTCCAGAAAGTGCCTTTGGGGTCACTTGTAGAACTCAAAGAGGAATCAGGATGGGGATAATTTAGTTATACCCATGCAGCAAAACTTGTGCATTTTATATATGATAACCTCCTTGTAAGTGTCCCTTTAAAGGGTCTTGCTTGAAAAAAATATTTGGGGAGCACTTCCTGAGACTAAAAACTTGTGCAAATGAGCATCAGAATGAGCCTAGTTGGTTATCCTCTGATAACCTAGAAGATAGGAATGGATCAGGGAAGGCTTGCCAACTTCTCATCTTGTCCACAGCTTGCCCTCCTTGGAGATGTCTTTTCCCCTGTTACTCAGGGGGAACACAATCAAACACGGTTTCATACAAGTGAAGGGCTTGGTGACTGATACATTTCTTAATCTTGACCTTGTTTTACTTAATTTTTTAAAAAACTTGTGAAATATAGACACAAATAAAAAGATGCAACAAAAAATAAAATTGCATTGTTCTAAATGGATCAGAAAGTGAGTCCTCATGTAACCATCACTGAAGTCAAGAGGTAGAACGTGACCTGTACTTCTGAGTTCCCTCCCAGTCCCTATGCTTCTACCCATCACTACCCCCAAATTAACCACTATCCCAGCTTTATGGTAATCACCTCCTGGCTTTTCACCTTAGCAGAAATCCCTAACAACTATAGTTCAGTTTTGTCTGGTTTTGAAATTTATATTAATGGAATAATAAATCCTTTTCTTCTTTTGCTATATGTCTTCATCATCCTTTTTGCCTCCCCCTCCCGAACACAAAAGAAACATATTCTGTAAATCTCAGGAAGGATTGCAGTAACATTTCTACATTTTAAGACTGAATAGTAAGAAAAAGTAGTTGAATAATAATGATTCTTAACAAATGTCTCCAGCTTGGAGACAATTACAGTGAGCAGGTATTAAAGAAAATGCAGTGTCACCATAATTAGTATTTATGGCAGAATGTTCATGGGAAAGGACTTTCTATTTTAACTTCACAGATGCTTACAATTCTTGAGAAGCAGGTATATGGCAAACAGAAATGTCTGCTGCTTCTTCATCTTTCCTTTTCCTTCTTCTAAAAATCTCCTTGGCAAGGACAAGAAGGGACATACATTATTCTAGGGTCTCCCGGAAAGACAGGGGCAACTGGGCCTGTGAGTAGCCCCCCCGACTTGGGTCTGACCTTCTGCCCCCTGGGCCCCCACCTCTTTCTGATGGTGAATGTTGAGAGATGGTGATGGATGGTTAGTCACAAATAGTTTCCAATTTACCAAAGTGCACCCGGCTTTCTCTGAACCTCTTTGAAATGCTTTTAGAGTAACATCGAGAATGGAATTCAACAACAATTCCCTACAGCTGCCGTCAGAATACAGCGACCCCAGGAGCAGCTGGGGCAGTTGTTTTCATATTTTGTACTTGCTGTTTTCATAACAGCTCTTTCAGAAGGTTCTGGAAGGTCCTGTGGCATCTGTACTCTGAAGGACTGAGTCTGGCCCAGACCCTTAGATTCCAGGCCCTTATCCAAAATTTCTCCAGAAACGTGCTCTCCCAGAGCACCCTTGCTGTGTCCTCCCAACCTCCCCACCCAACAATCTACACGCGAGAGAATTTGTCTGGTGGCAGCTCTGTTTAGTGAAGGGAACCCTCACAGAGAAGTCGGGAACCCTCACAGAGAAGTCAGGATCCCAGGCCTGACTCATTTTAATGACAATATGAAGGGAGGATTGTCTGAAGACAGTCTTCCAAGGGCATAAGCTGTCAGTCTGGATCTTGAACCACTGCCTGACTTTTCTGGTTTCTGTCTCTATAAGGCACGCTGGACTCTACTTTCTCTTCATCCCATTAGGCCCCTCTGCTGAGATATTTTTCCAAGGTTTCTGAGGAGCATACCAGGTGATTAAAATTCCTATTGAATACTGAAAACCCTGAGATGAAGTTTGGGTGGGGATGTACACCTGGGTAGGATAGGCACCTCGGATTGCTATTTAGATCACTTGACAGCCTTCAGTGTCCAAAGACAAAGGTTTGTGGGGTGAGAGGCAGGGCAGAGATAGTGGTCCATAAAGAAGGGTTAGGTGTCACAGTTTGTCCAGGGCTGCTAGCAAATTTTGTCAGTGCTGTCAATCTATTTGTAGGAATTTGGATTGTTTGCTGGCTTATACTTTCCTAGAATATTTTTCTTCCATACATCCTCATGGCCACTGAGGTACATTCCCTAATATGACTCCAATCTCTGCTGTAGTTGATTGGTCCAGCAATGGACTGCTGACATGTAATTGTTGGTGTATTTCTCACAGTAGTTTCATGATCCTTTTATTTCTGTGGTATCGGTTGAAATGTATCCTTTTTCATTTATAATTAATTTTTTTTTTGAGTTTTTTTTTTTTTCTGGTAAGTCTAGCTAAGGTTTGTGAATTCTGTTTATTTTTTTCGAAAAACCAACTCCTAATTCTGTTGACTTTTTCATATTATTTCTCTATTCTCTTTTTCATTTATTTCTGCTCTGACCTTTGTTATCTTCTTTCTGCTCACTATGGACTTTGTTTTTCAAGTTCCCTTAGGTGTAAGTTAGATTGTTTATTTGAGATCTTTCCTTTTATAAAAAATGTAGGCATTTATTCTATAAAATTTCCTCTTAGAACTGCTTTTGTTACATCCCATAAGTTTTGGTATGTTGTATTTCTATTCTGAAAAATAGTTCATGTACTCTCAAAAGAATATGTATCCTGCTATTTTTTAATTGAATGTCTTGCACATGTTTGTTAGGTCCATTTGATTTAAAGTGTAGTTTAAGTCCAGTGTTTCTTTATTGATTTTCTGTGTGGATGATCTAAACATTGCTGAAAGTAGGATATTGAAGTATTTACTATTATTGTATTGTCTATTAATCCCTCCAGATCTGTAAGTATTTGTTTAATATATTTAGGTACTCCAATGTTGGCTGCATATGTATATATTTGCAATTATTATATCATCTTGAATTGACCTCTTTATCATTACATAACAGTTTTTTTTTTAATCTCTTGCAATTTTTGACTGTGTTTGTTTGTTCAGTTGCTGAGTCTGACTCTTATGGCAAAGGGGTTTGCATAACTCAGTGAAGCTATGAACCATGCCAGGCAGGGCCACCCAAGACAGACGGTCACAGTGGAGAGTTCTGACAAAATGTGATCCACTGGAGGAGGCAATGGCAAACCACTCCGGTATACTTGCTGTGAAAATCCCATGAATTGTGTAAATTTTGACTCATAGTCTACTTTTTTCTGATAAAAGTATAGTTACTCTTGTTCTCTTTTGTTTTCCACTTGCAAAGAATATCTTTTTCCATCTTTCACTTTTAGCCTATGTATGTCCTTGAAGCTAAAGTAAGTCTCTTGTAATAGCATAGTGTTGTCTTTTTTTATCCATTCAGCCACTCTATACTTTTTGTTTGGTGCCTTTAATCCATTTACATTTAATAGTTATTGATAGGTAAATACCTACTCTTGCCTCTTATTGTTTTCTGGCTGTTTTGTAGTTTCTTTGTTCCTCTCTTGCTGTCTTCCTTTGTGAATTGATGATTTTCTTAGTGGTATACTTTAATTTCCTTCTCTTTATCTTGTGTGTATCTGCTATAGGTTTTTGGTTTGTGTTTACCTCTTAGGCTTACTTGAGACATCTTATTGATATAAATAGTCTATTTCAAGCCAATAACAACTTCAACTGCATACAAAAATTCTACAGTTTCATTCCTCCTCCAGATTTTATGTTTGTGATTCACAATTTACATCTTTTTATATTGTGTATCTATTAACAAATTTTTATATTTATATCCATTTAAATACTTTTGTTTTTAACCTTTAAACCAGAGAGAAATGGTTGACATGCTAACTTATTATAGCATTAAAATATTCTAAATCTGACTATATACTTATCATTACCAGTATATTATATTTTCATGTTAATAGTTAGCATCTCTTCATTTCATCTTCAAAGCTCATTCAGCATGTCTTGCAAGTCAGGTCTAGTGGTGATGAACTCTCAGCTTTTGTTTGTTTGGGAAACTCTTTATCTTTCCTTTATGTGTGAAGGACAATGTTGCTGGGTAAAATATTGTTTGTTGAAAGTTTTTTTCTGTAGCACTTTGAATGTATTGTCCCAATCTTCCCTGGCCTACAAGGTCTCTGAGAAATCTGCTGATTGACTTATAGAGGTTCCCTTGTATGAAAGAATTGTTTTTTCTCTTGCTTCTTTGGAAAGTCTCTCTTTATGTTTGATTTTTGACAGTTTTGTTATAATGTATTTTGGAGAAGAAGTTTTGGATTGAAATTATGGGGGAATCTATTAGCTTCATGAACTTGGATATCCAAATCTCTCACCAGGTTTGGGAATTTCTCAATCATTATTTATGTAAGTAAGGTTCTTGCCTCTTTTTTATTTCTTTCTTCTCCTCATTCAAGTAGATTTTCTTTATCATTTTCATTTTTCTATTTTTGATCTCCTGACCAGATAATTTTGAATGATCTGCTTTTGAGGTAACTAAGCTGAAGCTCTCTATCAACTTCTTCAGTTCAGTCATTGTACTCTTCAGCTAAGAAAAATTCTGCTTGGTTCTTTTCTATGTCTCTCATCTCTTTGTTGAATTTATCATTTTGTTCTTATACTGATGTCTTGATTTAGTTGTATTACTTATCTCTGTTCTCTTGCAGCTCTCTGAGACCAATTGTTTTGAGTTCTTTGTTGGGCAATTCATGTTTCTCCATTGCTTTGTTATCATGTACTGGAAGCTCACTGTGCTACTTTGGTGGTGTAATGTTTTCCCAATATATATATATATATTTTTTTGCTTTTCTTTTTTCTTCCCCCATTTATTTTTATTAGTTGGAGGCTAGTTACTTTACAATATTGTAGTGGGTTTTGTCATACATTGACATGAATCAGCCATGGATTTACATGCGTTCCCCATCCGGATCCCCCCTCCCACCTCCCTCTCCATCCCATCCCTCTGGGTCTTCCCAGTGCACCAGCCCTGAGCACTTGTCTCATGCATCCAACCTGGACTGGTGATCTGTTTCACCCTTGATAGTATACTTGTTTCAATGCTGTTCTCTCAGAACATCCCACCCTCGCCTTCTCCCACAGAGTCTAAACGTCTGTTCTGTATATCTGTGTCTCTTTTTCTGTTTTGCATATAGGGTTATCGTTACCATCTTTTTAAATTCCATATATATGTGTTAGTATACTGTAATGGTCTTTATCTTTCTGGCTTACTTCACTCTGTATAATGGGCTCCAGTTTCATCCATCTCATTAGAACTGATTCAAATGAATTCTTTTTAATGGCTGAGTAATATTCCATAGTGTGTATGTACCATAGCTTCCTTATCCATTCGTCTGCTGATGGGCATCTATTCCCAATATTTTTTAATTCCTGTAGGCTTGTGTATATGGTTTTCTATTTGCTGGCTTTGGTATTTCCAGAAAGACCTGCACATGCAGGTGGGAGCACTCTAGATCGTTCTGTGACCCTGGGTATATTGATGTGGAGTGCCAAGTGCAGGAGAATGTGGCAACTCTGTTTCCAGAAGGACATAATGTCTCTGACTCAGGCCACCAGGGTCCACAGCAACAACTGTGTGGTGCTTGGCTAGTGCTGCAGTGCGGGGAGGGGTCGTCTGTGGTGTCCTCAGCAGCACCTCCAGGTTCAGGAGCTAGGGTCCATGGCAGGCAGCAGTGGCGGCCAAAACCAGCTGAGCACACACACTTAGCTGTGAGTTTTGGCTGCAGATACGTATGTAGCAGTAGGGGCTGGTTGTAGATACTCACAAAGTGGTGGGGGCTAGGACTAGAATCAAGGACCTGGGGCATCTGCAGGCATACTTTCAGCTGCAGGGGTGCTGGCTGTTCATACGTACCCTTGTGATCGCAGGGTCTTCCCATGCACGAACACCTGGCAGTGGAGGCAGATGAAGGAAATCAGGCTAGGGGTGTGCAGGTGCACTGCTGGAGTAACTAGCTGCAGGTAAGCCTAGTGGTATGGAGCAGTAACAAGAAACAGGGCTGGATCCAGGCCCACAGGCAGTTCTGGGAGCCCTATGTGCACTTTTGTGGCTACGGGATCTTGCCACATTTGTGCTCACGGCAGTAGAAGCTGGTAATGAGGATCAGGCTGGTGGTGTGCAAGTACAGGGCTGGAAATGCAGCCCCAGGTATGCACAAGGTGGTAGGAGGCAGCTGCAGGCATCTAGGCTCGTGTCTCCTTTTGTGCAACCGCAGAAGCCTGAGCAGGTGTGTGTCCCAGGCTCCGCTGGGGGCAGTGGTGGAAGGGAGCATGATCAGGTGGCTGGCGTCTGCAAACGGGAATACCTGAGAGGTCAAAGCTGGTGAAATCTGCAGGGCGGCAACAGCTGCTGTGCTGGCGGTTTCTCGAGGCAAAACCTGCTGCAGTCCTGTGCAGAACAGGTCACTGGGAGTCCTGGTCACCCCCACAGTGTGGCTACTCGTGGTGGCCCTAGCTCTTCTTCCTTGTTCCTTGCTGTTTCTATACCTTTCAGCTGTACTGGTCTCTGAGTGGGATGAAACTGAAGTGGGTCTTTGTGGAGTGCCCCAAAAGGCTGGGACACTGGTCACTCACCCTTCTCTCCCTTTCTGGTGAGAGGAACTTTTGTATCTGGAAATTCTCTCCTGGAGCTGGGCACTGCTAACCTGGGGGATGGGATGTTGCAGGCATAATGGAGCTGTTCCTCCAGCCTTGTTGGTGTGGTTATTCTTAGGTGTTTTGTTCTGCTCTGTTGCTGAATTTTCTCAAATGGACTCTTAAGCTCTCCTAGAGCTTTTTTTTTTTGGTTTGTGGATAGCTGTCTAATTGTTGATTTTTGTTGGGGATCAGGGACTTGAGTCTCTCACTTCACCGTCTTGGTGTCTTGGCACCCCCAGTTTTTGTACTTTTGATAGCACTTATCCTCCTGACTCTCAGGGTGGGTGGCAGAGAACAGTGCTGGAGGGGGCAGAAAAACTCGGCTTCTGGTCTAGTATTAGCTTTTCCTGTATAACCTTAGCTAAGTCATTTTACTCTATTGTGTATTGCAGTTACTTATGTAAAATGGGAATAATAATACCTTCTCTTTCTAAAGACCACAGGTCAAATGTGTACCTTCTCTTCTGGGCATAAGACAGGCATAAGAGTAGAATCGTCTAAGAGCACTTCATAGGTCAGATTAAGAGTTTTAGAGGCCTTAAGCACCGCAGGATTTTAGAATCCCTCTTTCTCTATGTCATTCAGAGTGAAAATAACACAAAGCTCTACAATAAAGGTAAAGAAATCTAACAGAATTCTTATCTTATTATGTTGGTGTGTTTTCATTTTTTTAAGTATCAATTCTTCTTAAAAATTTTTTTCCTCACACTTTATTTTGGAGTCCTTGGCATTGCTGGTGGCTTAAGCTTATGCCTAGAGGACAAACAGGCCTGTTGGATCATTTGGCATCAGCACGTGACCATGTGCTGTCAGTGGATGGGATCAGCAGGAGGTCCCCTTTCCCACTGACAGTGCTCCAGCCCTGGACTGAACAGGGAGTAGGTCTGATTGGCACCCAAGATTATCTCCTTACCAGTTTTCTAGTAACAGGCAAGAGAACAATAGGACAGGTCTTGGTCTTGCATTCACCCCTCGCAAACTCAGGGGGCAATGAGATCTCCTGGAAAGAACAGTGGTTTGGAATTTGCAGACCTGGATTTCAATCCCAATCCTGTCCATTCTATTTGGAGGGGCTTGCATGAGTTTCTTTACCTTTCTTTGTTGGTTAAGTCAAGTGGTTATAGACCTCATAAGATTGTGAGGACTGGATGAAACAATTGAGGGTAAGCTGCCTGGTCACCCAGTTTATCATTATGCCTTTGGTCCTTGAACACTGCCTGGAACATACTGGGGACCTGACAAATATTCACTGAGTACATCATCTCTTTACCTCCCTTCTAGTTCTTAAAGTCATACTTCTCATTGAGGAGGTAGACAGAAGTGTGGAAAGTTCTTGACTGCCCAGTTGGTAGGGGACGGGCTTGCTTCTCCAAGGTGGCCAGAGTGTCCAAGGAAAGTTCTCTGGGGGTCAGAGGAGTTAGTCCCTTTGCAAATTTTGTTTCAAGGTCAGGGATTTGAACTGTGACACTGAAACTTAACTTGGGCTATAAAACATTTTATATCTATGACAGCAGATGTTCAAATAACTATTGATTCATTTGCTACAGACTTATGTGCAGTAATATTGAGTAGGGGTTTTCCAACCAGGAACTGGGGTGGTAGCCATGATGATAGTGTCTTCTTGGGTGGTAAGAGATACACAAATTAATGACATTTGTTGTGCTTTGTTTTTTATGTGGGTGTGGAGTCCTGGCAATGTTCTTTCAACAGGCTTCTGGTATAAGATAGTGAGAGCTGATGTTGGGGTCCTGTATGCTCTGTCCTGACTCCTCACCCTATTCAGAGATGGGGAGAGCACAGAGTGAAGGATTGAAAGGGGGTGATTGGGTTGGCGGGATGTGGAATAAGTCTTTCTTGGAACCCTGCTGCTGTGTTGCTGACAGAGGCCTGGGACCTGGGACCCTTCACTGAAGAGCAGTAATGCTTGCACCTGGACACACCTCTCCTCGAGCAACAAAATGCAAAGAAACTATATGGGACTAAACATAACTGGTGCATGCACAGTTGGGGCAAATTCTGGTCCCAAGAGATACAAAGAGATCAAGAAACCCGACTGCCATAGTTTTGAAGGGGCTGAAATAAAAACCGAGTGTCAGGAACAAAAGCAGGGTATTGTGTATGCCCTCTGCACACAACTCCATCTAAGGGGTGGGCAAACCACCTAAGCTTACCCTCTGGCCTGACCCTTGGACATACCCCTATCCTCACCCCATGTGAAAGTGAAAGTTGCTCAGTCGTGTCCAACTCTCTGCGACACCTTGGACTCTATAGTCCACGGAATTCTCTAGGCCAGAATACTGGAATGGGTAGCCTATCCCTTCTCCAGCAGATCTTCCCAACCCAGGAATCAAACGCAGGTCTCCTGCATTGCAGGCAGATTCTTTACCAACTGAGCTATCAGGGAAGCCCCTCACCCCACAGAAGGAACAAACTTGACCCCAACAAGAAGTAAGCAAGCAGGGGAATGTGCAGTTTGTCCTTGCTCCTCACTGCTGTAGCAGGGGCCCCAATAAAGCCTTGCCTGAATTTCTTGTCTGGCCCCTAGGCTATTGCTCTTGATGTGGGAAGGTCAAGAACCCTGGGGTGTAACACTGTCGCATTTGGTTTTGTGGGCTGGAGTTTCTGGTGTGGTGTGTACCCATTTGGGAGTGAGGAGGAGGAATTCTAACACCTCAAGGAGAACCAAGGAGAACCAAGAAGGCACTTGGCCTTCCATTCTGAAGGAAGCCATTTGGAAAGGTCTCTGACCTGAGATGCATCCTGGAGAAGTACTGGGTCTTGGGGTTCCTGCAGAGCTCCGAGTTTTCATGGCATGTCTTATAGTCCAGTGTTTAATTGGTGGCTCTTCAGAGGAAAAGAAAAGGAGGACTTAGGGCTGGTGTTTAAACATCTGACATTTCTTTTGCAGCTGGGATGACAGGGCTGCACTCTCTGTTCCCATCAGGTTCCCTCATAGCTCAGGGCATTGCATCCTGGCTTCCCACAGAAGAGCTGACAGCATCTGGCCTGGCCCTGCTTGTTGGCTTGGTAGGACTTTTGCTTTTTCTGTGTACTTCATCTGTGAACCAGGAGTGAGCGACTGGCTCCTCAAAGCATGTGATATTGAAACAAGGAAATACAGAATCAAGAACAAGTTCTTAATATTAATAGTTAAGAAGACCGAGGGGATGGGCAGGGAGAGAGGAGAGTCCCCCCACAAAATGAAAAAAAAGAAGAGATGGGACATGTGTGATTATAATGTTGTGGAGATATTAATTATCATTCAAATTGTATGGAGAACTGAGGCTTGTGCTCAACACATGGAAATTAATAGGCTCTTCACTGAGTGTTGGGAACTTATAGAGGATAGTACATTTTCTAGGGTATCATTTGTCTAACAGATTTTGCTACTCCCAGAGGGGCCAACTTTTCTGCTGAACTAAAATCACTGATGTGCACTGTGATGACTTTTTTTTTTTTGCCAGAGTGAGTAAAATGCCCTGAAAGTGCATTAGCTTTAGCACTGTCCTGGTTTTAGCTTTTCAAGGTGAACTTGAACTTCAGAGTCCATACTGTGGCTGACCTTCGTTTCCTGATTTTCCTAAAAGATTTTAATGCTTTTCCAGTGCTTAACTCAGTCCCATCAACCTCAGATATGCATCAGTGATTTTGTTTGCAGTTGGTTCTTAGAACTAGAAGTAGAACCTTTTAATCAGTTGTTGATAAACTAGCCAGTAACATCTCCCTTACTCCCTTGCCCACATTTGCTCCCTCAAAAACTCAGAATGGGGACCTTTGAAGATGCACCATCTTGGTTCTCAGTTCTCTGGAGTGACCTCTATTTTGGGGGCTTCATTTTGTCAGCATTCATAGGAGTAAACTCCCTGCTTCTTCTACTTTGGAAAATGTTACAACATCCACGTTTGTTCTTCTGAACACTCTCATTCCAAACAGGATAATTAATAGCTTACAGAGGAGGCTCTGCTCTTTTTTTTCCATTTTAGTTTAAGATGTTGGGATCTCCGCCTACATAATGAAGTCAGGAAAGACACAGAGATGCTGAGATGTTTCTATTTTCTTCTTTCCTGGGTGGGTTTTCCTGAAAGATGTCAGCATCCATTGGTGGCTACCACCCTGTGGCATTTAATTATTCTTGACATTGAATCCATTATGGCATGAAAAGAGAAAATACAGTCTGTCTGTTTCTCCTCCTCCTTCCAAGAGAAACAATGTAATAATTAAGACAGTAAGTAAAGTTCTAAGACTAAAGAGAAACCACATAAAGCCCAGCATCATGCTACTCCTGGAATATCAGCAAGAAACAAGTTCTGAGGCTGTCTCCCCTTCATTTTTTAAAAATCCAGATCATCATGATTCATCCTCCTGTATAAATGAATAATAGTTTAGTGTAAATAAGCCAATATTGTTTGGAGGTCATTTATCACCTCACAGCCCTCGTTCACAGACAAGTCATGTGGAACCACAAAACTTTCTTTTTGTGCACTGGAGCTGGAAATCTCATTGAGGTTTGGAGGCCGGATGCCTTTTTTTTTCCCCCTATGGCTTTAAAAAATTTTTATTCATTGACTGTACAGGGTCCTTGTTGCTGGGTGCGGGTTTTCTCTAGTGGTGAGGAGTAGGGGCTGCTCTCTAGTTTCCGTGCACAGGCTTCTCACTTGGTAGCTTCTCTTGTTGAGGAGCATGGACTCTTGGGCGCTCCAGCTTCAGTAGTTGTAGCACATGGACTCAGTAATTGGGGCTTCTGGGCTCTAGCGCACAGGCTCAATAGTTATGGCACATGAGCTTAATTGTTCCATGGCATATGGGATCTTCCCAGACCAGGGATCGAACCCATGTCTCCTGCATTGGCAGGAAGATTCTTTACCACTTCACCACCAGGGAAGCCCAGAGAGAACTTACTTCTGTTTGCTTGAATTTGGAGGCCAAATTCAGCATGGTCTAAATAAGGAAGTATGTGGGGACTGTGAAAGCTGGGGAGCGGTGGTGGGGAGGAGGCGTGGGAATCGGAGAGCTGCCTCCAGAGAGTTTCTTACATTTGCCCTTTCAGGGCACAGGAGCTGGATTTGGGTTTGAATAGGAATTTGTTGCCAGTGCTGTGCACGTTCATGTATGCGTGCTTGCGTGCATGTCTGCGTGTTTGAGACACAGAGAGAGAGAAACTGTTCTAAAAGCATAACTTTTCAATAAGAACAACCTTAGAGGAGAGGAAAGGGGCTTTTTTCAAGGCTAACTGCAGAAATTGGATTCATACTGTTAGGATTAACGATTGAAGGCAAAAGAAAACTCAAGAAACGCTCCTCAGCCAGCACGTTCAAATGATAAATTGCATTAAGGCACTGAAAGAACCAACAGCTGCAGTTAATGAAGAGCCAAATTTATCTAAATTTCTCCAGTTGATCAGTCAAAATCATCAGTATGGCTCTCACTCCATAATCACTTTTATTTATTTATTTATTTTTGAGTCAGGGAGAGGGAGGACAAAGGGGAAGGTAGGTTTTTGTTTTAAAAATTCTAGTAATACCTGCTGAAGAGGAATTGACTTTAGAGCTCATCTTGAGTAGTCTTGGAGAATTTTTTTTCTTGGTATCAGTATTATTAATACTCTATAGTTTTATTGTTTTAGTTTTAACCTTCCTTAGGAGAAAGTGGTTGATTCCTGTATCTTAGAGAGATGGGTTGGAGATAGGAAATCTGGGCAGAAGATAGTGATGGTAAATGACACAAATCTGAAATGCTTTCCAAAGACTGTTCTCTCCGCTGAGGTGTTTCCTTATTGCAAAACCTGTGAAATCGGAGTGCTGTACTGTCTGTGGCTATTTTAAGGAGAAGAAGACTGGGGTTTGGCAGGGGGTGGGGGGCGAAGTGACTGGCCCAAAGTCAGCTAATGAGCTCGTCTAAGAGATGAGGACAGAGAGCGATGTCTACACTCCTCAACAAATTCTTTATTAGAAGATGACAAATTCCCCCAGCCTCCCATTGCTACATGGTGAAAGCAAGAAAATCCTGTCTCAGAAAGCGCTCAGAGAAGCTGCCATCAAAGGCTGCTTGGGGCCAGCTTCCCCCACCCCGCCCGGCGCTGTGCGCAGAGCCCGCATGTGGTGTGGAATTCCATTAGAACTGACTCACCATATGTTTCTTCACTGGTGTTCAATGGAACCTGAGGGAGAGCATAATGGATCTCCGTTCCTAAAGCGTGTGGAAGGCTTCCAGAGGTTTAATCGTCTACCTCGAGGTGATGAATGGAGGGGCTCTCATATTCCTTGCATAATCAGGGCGCCACACTCTCCTCCAACACCCTTCTGGAAGAGTCTGTACATCTGGTACTCCTGGAGCTGTTTCAAAAAAGGAGACAGGGGAGGGATGGTGCTATCCTCTCATCTTCCCCGGGAGAAGGTCTGTGGGAAGCCACTGCCTGGAGAGCTGGAGATTTTAAAAAGGAAGTAGGCTGGAGGGGAAGGCATTCCAGGGATGGGTTCCCCCAGTTTCGGGCCTGATTGTGTTCTGAAGGTGGTTGCTAGGAAGGGCTCTGTGGCCATGCTGGCTGGTGGCTCCTGGGAGCATCTCTGTGCTCATCTGAGGCCCACAGCCAAAGGTGAACCACTGCGGGTACCACAGACACCACGTGGCTGCCACATGGCCATGCCAACACATGGCCTTTAAACTGTATTCCTTCCAGTAATTTTCTCACTGAAGTGCTTTTAATTCACATGGTGTGAAAGAAGGCTGGAGGGTATTCATTGCAGGGGACAACAGAAATGGAACTGCAGTAGAACTCTGTTGATCTGTCTGCCAGCGGACTGAAGCCCTTGGAAAAGAGGGGCCACGGAGACTAAGCCTGTGAGTGGGAAGGGTGGGAACCAGCCTGCTTCTTAAATGAGCTCGAAGTCTAGATAGAGGTGACCGTCAGGGCGCATGTGTAGAGTGCAAGTTATCAGTTTTTTTCACAATCCAGTGTCCCTCTACCCTGCTCTCCTCTCTTCCATCTTTCAGCTAACATTTCTCATTCCTGCCCAGTTTACCATCTTGTTTTTGACCCACAAGTTAAGTCCTACCATGAAAATAGAAGCCTTTCCCTCAGTACAGATTCAGCATTGCACCAAAACTTCTGGGCATTCTTATACCTCAAATAAGAATGGGATGGTGAATGCCTAAAGCCTTTCTACAGCCACCTTTTCATGGATTTGCTTAAAGATTTGTGCTTGGAATAAATTGTGTGTGTGTGTGTGTGTCTGTGTTAGATGCTCAGTTGGGTCCAACATAACTATTGGACCCCATGGACTGTAGCTCACCAGGTTCCTCTGTCCATGGAATTCTCCAGACAAGACTACTGGAGTGGGGAATAAATCATAATCTTGTATTATTCTTCCAATTCAAGAGAACTGTGGGGTATTCTTTTTTAAAAATTTGGTATCTGGCAAATACTGTTCTGGGCACTGGGAGGATGACAATGAGCAAGGCTTGGTGCTCACCCTCAAGATGCTTGTGGGAGTGACATTAAAATAAGCAGAAAGTCACGCTGCTAAGTGTTAGGTATATGGCAGGATTTTCTTTTCTCCACCGAGGGAATATCTGTGGGAAGCCACTCCATTGAGAGCTGGAGATTTTGAGAAGGAAGTAGACTGGAGGGGAAGGCATTCCAGGGATGGTTTCCCCTGGTTTCGGGTCTGATTGTATTCTGAAGGTGGTTGCTAGGAAGGGCTCTGTGGCCACACTGGCTGGTGGCTCCTGGGAGCATCTCTGTGCTCATCTGAGGCCCACAGCCAAAGGAGAACCACTGCTTAGATGGGGATTCCAGGAACTGGGAGAGGATAGCCGGGCTTGCTGCAATGTCAAATTAGGAGAGAGCATTTTGTAGCTTCCAGTTGGGTCGGTGCAAAATTATTTTAGGATTTTAGAGTACAATTATGTCTGACACAAGCCAAGGATGGGGCTGAATATGAATGTCTTGCTCAGACTTACTGAGCAGGTATTGGCAGGAGACTGGCCTCCATGAGAGTAGAAGATGCATCTGAAGTTGTTTTTAGGTTCTTGAGAAGAACAAAAGAAATCAAGAGCTGAGCCTGAGTGGTGGACCGCCTTCCTTGCTCCCTCAACTCCTGAGACCCAAAGATCCCCACAGTTTCTTCTAGCAGTAGAGGGAGGGAGGGAATAGCTGAGACCATGACTCAGGGCACACCCTGAAGCTTACAAGGGCAGGGGAGACCTGAGATTTGCTGATGCTGTAGGAAGAGAACTGGAACTCGGATGTGAAAGCATAAGGAACTTCTGGAGCTCAGAAACTGGGAGGAAGAATGTCATTAAATTTGGGTATTTCATCCTGGCTTGACTCAATTTTGTAATGATAGTGGTATTCTCAGGGTGTAGTGGGAGGCCCAAAGAAGGTTTCTAACCCAGATTAGGGTTAAAAGTTTTAAGGAAAGTGTGATAGTTTATGTGTTAACTTGACTGGGCCATGCGGTGCCTAGATATTTGGCTAACCATTATTTCTGTGTCAGTAGCGGCTTGTGTAAATGAGGTTAGTGTTTGAATTGGCAGACTCAGTCAAGCAGATGGCCTTCCTCAATGAGGATAAGTAAGTGAGCAAGTAAAGTTGCTCAGTCATGTCCGACTCTTTGCGACCCCATGGACTATACGGTCCATGGAATTCTCCAGGCCAGAATACTGGAATGAGTAGCCTTTCCCCTCTCCAGGGGATCTTCCCAACCCAGGGATCAGACCCAGGTCTCCTGCATTGCAGGCAGATTCTTTACCAGCTGAGCCACCAGGGAAGGCCAAGAATATTGGAGTGGGTAGCCTATCCCTTCTCCAGGGGATATTCCTGACCCAGCAATTGGACTGGGGTCTCCTGCATTGCAGGCAGACTCTTTACCAGCTGAGCTACGCCTGATGCCCAGGATCATCAAATCTGTTGAGGGTCCCAATAGAACAAAAGATGGAGGAAGGCAGAATTCATTCCTCTGGTGGCTCAGAGGTTAAAGCGTCTGCCTGCAATGCGGGAGACCCAGGTTTGATCCCTGGGTCAGGAAGATCCCCTGGAGAAGGAAATGGCAACCCACTCCAGTATTCTTGCCTGGGAAATCCCATGGATGAAGGAGCCTGGTGGCCTACAGTCCACAGGGTTGCAAAGAGTAGGACACGACTGAGTGATTTCACTTTTTCTGCCTGACAGCAGTTATGTAGTTTGTTTTTGAACTGCTTTTGAGATTCATGCATGTTGTTGCAGGTAGCATTATCTTTTTCATTTGTTTGCTGAATAGTATTCCATTGTGTGGATGTCCTATAATATACTTAATCCATTCACAGGTCCACGGACATTTGGATTTTTTTCCCTAGTCATTGATCATAATAGAGTGGCTATGAACATTTACATACAAAAATTGTGTGGAAGTATGTTTTCATTTCTCTGGGCAAATGGTTATGAGTGGAATTGCTAGATGGTATGTATGCCAAACATTTTCCGAAATGGCTGTGCCATTTTGCATTCTCACCCACAATGTATGAGAATTCCAGTAATTCCACATTCTCACCAACACTAGATATTGTCAGTCTTTTAAATTTTGGCCATTCCAAGGTAAGTAAAGTAGCATCTCAATGTGGTTTTAAGTTGCATTCCTTTAATGACTAAAGACATTGAGAATTTTTTTATGTGCTTGTTTGGCATCCATGTATTTTCTTTGGTGAAATATTTGTTTGCATCTTTTACTCATTTGAAAAATCAAGTTGTTTGCCTTCTTATTATTGGGTTTAAAAAGATAAGCTCTGGGGATGAGTTCTTCATCAGATACATAGTCTACAAATATTTTCTCCCACTTTGTGGTTTTCCTCTCTTTTTCTTAGAAGTCTGTTTTAAAGATAACAAAGTTTTTGATTTGATGAAGTCCAATTTTGTTTTCTTTTATGCTGTTATCTCTGACAGCTTCAGGGCTCACTTCCTTTGTCCCTTTTCTCTCACAGACCACAGTCCTGTCCTCTCTGATATCCAGTGTCTAAATATCATTGTTTTATGTATTTTCTCTGATTTTCAATTATTTATAGAGGAGAGACATTCCCATGGCATTTTATCCTTCACTGGAGAAAGATGAAGTCCTTGACTTTTGACAAGAAAACCAATTGGTGCAGGAGTACATCCCTTATAAAAGAGACAAGTAATACTGGTTAGATAAAATTCCCTCTGGAGTTCTTCAACTTCTCTTCACCCCACACCACCTCTATACTATGTCAGGCCTTTTGGTAGAGATAACTACTATTACCAGGGGTGTGTGTGTGTGTTTTCTGAACTCATTTTATACATTTCTATATTTTTATAAGGGTACATATGTTTTTATGGGATTCAGAATTTTTGCATAAATGGAATAGTTGCATAAATGGAATTTTTACAACTTGTTAGTTTTACTTAATGTACTTCTTGGATATGTGAGTTCATACTTTATTCTTTTAAACTGCTACATAGTATATCCATATGGACATATTACAATTTATTTAAGTTTCTTCCCTTTAGACTTTTAATCTCTCTGGCTTCTATGGATAGTTATGGACTACTGAAGATCTTGCCTGCCTGAGTGCTACGCGGCTTCAGTCATTTCTGACTCTTTGAGACGTTATGGACTGTAGCCTGCTAGGTTCCTCTCTCCATGGGATTCTCTAGGCAAGAACACTGGAATGGGTTGCTATGCCCTGCCTCCAGGGGATCTTCCCAACCCAGGGATCGAACCTGGGTCTCCTGTGTTTGCAAGCAAGTTCTTTACCACTAGTATCACATGGGAAGACCACTGAAGACCTTACCTTAATTTAAAAAAAAGTGTTGTACAATCCAAAGATTGATTATTTATGTAAACTTAAATAGCACTTAAATAACAATAGTAAAACCCCTTGAACTCTTCACCCTAGGTTATGAAATAGAACATAGCTAGTTTTCTAGAAATTTCCTTTGTGCTCTTAACATAATCCCCTCTCTATTCCTCAAGCATAACTACTACTTTATTGCCATAATTATTTCCTTTATATACTTCATATGTATGCATCATAAAATTGCAGTGAGTTTCCTTTTCTTCTTGAACTTAAAAATATATTATTTTTTTTGTCACTTGCTTCTTACCCTCAGTAATGTTTGTGGAATTCACTGACATAGGATTTTGATGTTTACCCAGTTTTCTTGTGGTGTATTGTTTCACTGCATGAATATACTACAGTTTATTTTTTCTATTCTACTATTGATGTACATTTGGGTTGTGTCCAGTTTTAGGCAATGCTTCTATAGACAATTGGTTCAGATCCTCTAAGGCAAGAGTTATATATATATAACTCCAGTATATAATTTAGAATTACTTGGTCATAACAAATTCATGTTTTCAACTTTCCAAGTACTGCCAATGTTTTTTCCAAAATAGTTGTACAGATATATATACCTCCATCAGCAGTGTATGAAATTTGACATTGCATCCATGTCCTCAGCAACAGTTGGTACTGTAAAATTTACAATTTCTCCAAATCTGGTACAAGTGTATTAGCTCATTGTACTTTTTAATCTGCATTTCTTTGATATTAATGAAGTTGAGTACATTTTTACAACTTATTAACTATTCACATTTCTTCTATTAAAGTTCAAGAATTTTTCATTTTTTTTCTCCTGCCCTCCCCCTTTTTCTTTTTTCCCCTCTTTCTTTCTACTTTCCTCCTTCCCTTTCCCTCTCTCTTCCTCCTTCCTTTTCTCTTTCCCTCCCTTCCTTCCTTTCTCAATTTGCAGAAATTATTCTAGTCTGGATTGCAGTCCTCTATTGGTTACATGAATTGCATTATTTTCCCCTAGTTGTGACTTACCTTCTTGCTATCTTTATGATGTTTTTTGATGGTTGTTGTTGATTATTTAGTTACTAAGTTCTATCTCTTTTGCAACCTCATGGAGGGCTTCCCAGGTTGTGTTAGTGGTAAAGAACCCACCTGCCAATGCAGGAGACATAAGAGATGTGGGTTCAATCCCTGAGTTGGGGAGAGCCCCTGGACAAGAGCATGGCAACTCACTCCAGTATTCTTGCCTGGAGAATCCTGTGGACAGAGCAGCCTGGCAGGTACTGTCCATAGGATCAGAGCTGGACACGACTGAAGTGACTTGGGACACATGCACATGGACTGTAGCCCACCAGGATCCTCTGTCCATGGGGTTTTCCAGGCAGAAATACCAGAGTGGTTTGCCATTTCCTTCTCCAGGTTTTTGATGATAGAAATTTTTAATTTTAGTATCATCAACTTTTTCCGTCTTTTTCATTATGGGGTTTGGTTTTCGTGTCTTATTAAAAAAAAATCTTTCTTTACACCAAGAAAATATTACCTTCTAAAATCTTATTCCTTTGCTTTCACAAATAAATGTTTAGGATTAAACATCTGGAATTGATTTTTATATAATTATATGCTATGCTTAATTGCTCAGTTGTGTCTGACTCTTTGTGACTCCATGGGCTATAGCCCACTGGGTTCCTCTGTCCATGGGGATTCTCCAGGCAAGAATACTGGAGTGGGTTGGCATGCCCTTCTCCTATATAATTATAGGTAAAGCTAAATATTATTATTTTTTCCATAAATATTATTTTATTTTCCAAATGAATACCCGGTTGTTTCAGTACAAGTTTTTGAAATTTCATCCTGTTACCATTGATCTGCAATGCTAGCTCAATTATGTATCAGTTGTCCACTTGGGTATTGTTCAACTTCTGAGTTCTCTATTTTGTTTGATTAATCTGTCTTTTCATCTCTGGAACTATAGAATGCTTTTTAATCATTGTATCTTTATGATGAGCTTTATCATATCATATCACATTATAGTAGGATAAGATCCCCCAGTTTTCTTTTTCATGAATGTCTTGATACTTCCATATAAATGTCAAAATCAACTTTCAAGTTTCAAAACACATTCAAATACACATATGCATACATAGTCTCAACTCCCCCACCCTACTTTCCCCTTCCTCCCCCCTCTCATATTTTTACATAAATTGTTGCATTTTGATCCCTTATTTATTAAGTAGAATAAATCCAATACCTTTGGGACTTATTCTCCTGAATCTATAGATCAATATGGGAAGAACAAACTTCTTTATGACACTGAGTCTCCTAGTCTTTGCATCTAATCTATCTTCCTATATTCATACTAAAATCTCTTTTAAAGTAATTTTACTGTTTTCTCCAGAGATCTTTTGTTAGTGGTATTCCTAGATGTTTTATAAATGGTATTTAAAATTTTTTATTTTCTGAGTAATTGTTGCTGGTATATGAAAATGCAAAGTTATATTAATTTTTCTTCAAACCATCTTTTGATAAACTGACTTCTAATTATGTACCTGAATGACACTTTTATTTCTTTTCTTCTAGTCTTAATACTGTACTGTCTAGGACTTCTAGTACAGTACTGAATAAAATTGGTAATGGTGAATATTTTTGTCTTATTTTTAATCACAAAGGGAATAAATTCAACATTTCACTCTTAAGTATGGTATTTTATATGTGTGTTTTTTTCAAATTATTATTTTATAAATTTCTCTCATTTTATTTTTTAAAAATTTATTTTATTTTCATACAGGTGATTTATGATATTAGTTTTTGCTGGGCAGCAAAGTGATTCAGTTGTTTAACATATATGTATAATATTTTTATATTCTTTTCCATTATTGCCTCTCTTTGTACTTTATTAAGAGTTTTAATTTTATATCATTAAAGGGCTTGGAATATATCAAATGCTACTTTTGCAATTATTGAGGTAATTAAATTATTTTTCTCCTTTAATCTTAATGTTGTGAGTTATATTAATTCATTTTTCTGATGCTAAATCACTTATTTTGGGGAGAGTAAGCCCAATGAAGTCATGATTTATTATCTTTTTTATGCACTAAAACTTTGTTTTCCAATATTTTGTTTAATGATGTTCATAATGCCCTTTCCTTATGGTCACTTCAGATTTTGATATCAAAGTTATGTTAGACTTCTGGTTTCTGTTCATGGATATAGAAAAAATTATAAAGCATATGAAAAGGCAACAAAAAACAAAACACCTCCAAAAAACAAAGCAATCATCAGATCCAGACTCAAATTTGACACAGATGTTGGAATTACCCTACAGAGGTTTAAAAGGCAGACAGCATGCAAGATCAAATGGACAATTTCATCAGGGAGATGGAAACTATAAAAAAGTCAAATGGAAACACTAGAAATGTAACACCCAATAACAGAGGTGAAAAATGCATTTGTCAGGCTCATCAGTAGATTTGACACAGCTGAGGAAAGAATTAGTGAACTTAAAGCTAGGTCTATAGAAAGTACCCAGACCAAAACACAGAGAAAAAGGGAAAGTAAAACAGAACAGACTATCCAAGAATTCTGGGACTATATCAAACATTATAACACATGTATAATTTGAACCCTAGGGGAGAGGGAAGAGAGAGTGGGGGAGAGAGAGAGAAGGAGGAGGAGGAGGGGAAGGGGAGGAAGGAGAAGAGGAAAGAGAAGGGGAGAGGAGGAGGAGGAGAAAGGGAAATATTTGAAGAGAAAAAGATTATGCTCATTTCCAAGACTGAGTTAGGGACTGTTATGGACTAAACTATGTCCCCATCCCTCCCCAATTCACATATTGAAACCTCAACTTCCAGTACTTTAGAATGTGATTGTATTTGAGATAAGGCCTTTACAGAGGTAATTAAGTTAAAACGAGACTGTTAGAGTGGACCTAAACCAACCTGACTGGTGTCCTTCTCGGAAGAGGAGATTAGGGCATACAAAGACATGCCCGCATGCAAAGAGGGACTGCTATCTGAAACGGCAGCGAGAGGCTAAAAGGGACAGGCTGCAGGAGAAAACAACCTGGCTAGCAACTTGACTTTAGACTCCTACCTTCTGTGAGAACATAAATTTCTGTTGTTTAAACCACCAAATCTGTGGTACTTTGTTATGTCACCCTTAGGAAGCTAATACAGGGAGTGTTCTGGAGGACCTTTATTTTTCAGAAAATGTTGATTGACCTCAAATCTCTATTCATTCTCCCTCTGTGGAGTGCCATCTTCTTGATTACTCTTGTTATATGAGAGAAGGCCTATGGCCTTGATTTATTGCTAGCCTATACCTCTTGATTTACAGAGCTTAGAACTATTCCATTGCTGTTTTGGGACATAAGTTGCAAGTTTGAATGTTTACGTGGCATGGTCAGTGAATATGCATGATTGAAGCATGCAGATAGATAAAACACTTGATATCCTCTTGGTATATTTTCCCAGTTTTTTAAAAAAAATATTATTTATTTATTTGTGTCAGTCCTGTGTTGCAGCATTTGATCCAGAGTCTGTGGGCTCAGTATTTGTGGCATGGACTTAGTTGCTCCACAGCACATGGGATCTTAGTTCCCTGACCAGCGATTGGACCTACGTCCCCTGCATTACAAGGCAGATTCTTACCCACTGGGCTATCAGGGAATTCTCTATCATCCCAGTTTTGATAGGAGCATGTGCATGTGTGCGAATGAGTGCTTGATCATGTCCTATTCTTTGCGACCCCATGAATTTTCCAGGCAAGAATACTGGAGCGGGTTGCCATTTAAATACAGAGAAATAGTTTTTTTGTTTTTTTTTTAACTACAAGAAGAACAATAGCAGAAGCCTGATGATGAGTGGCAACTGTACTGGGCCTCACTGTCAGAGAAGCAGTATGGTGGTGACTGTGGTAAACTGAATTGTTCAAGCTTCCTTGACTAAAGGAAGCAGTTGCTATTAGCTCAGCTGATTGCTGCCATGTTGAATTATAAGCCCTGCTGTAACAGATCTATTTTTCAAGAGAAGTCTGAAATTAGAGTATACATGTGAAATTTCTCATTTAGAATATGCTGACAGCAAATTCATTTTTTAAAATAGAACTATAGAGGCAAGAAAATCTAGGTGGACAAATGTGGCTTGTCAATTGTGTGTTTGCAAATTTTGTTGTAAACAGAGTTATTATTCTTATGGAGAGCTTTTGTAATTGCTTCATATGGTTAGAATACAACTCCAAAGATCAAGGATTAGCTAATTTAATAGGAAATTGGCTGACAAATTATTAATCATATGGTATTTGTTATTTGAATTAAAAATGCTTATATAGTCTTCTTGACTTTTTCTATATAAATTGTTTAAATTTATTTCAGTTAGTAGCTTATTTGTTTCAGGAAGTTGAATCTTAGTTTCTTTTCCAGAAAAAATTCCTTGCAAATTATTGAGAGTAATAGGTTTGGGGGGGGGGGTAATATGCACAATTTGGGCATCAATAGGTGGGGATAAACTAATTTTCCTTTAGGTAAGTGAAACTTCAATTTTCTTTAATCAACATAGTAGGAGAGGTGGTCATTTGCTATGTGTGAAATGGTAACATGACAGAGCCTTGGGGGACAAATATCAAAGTTAACATATGGGTTATATTTGCATGTTTTCTTTCATCATTTTCCTAAGAAACTGTAACTAATTTTCAACTGCTTGCTAAATCCTGACTGTGTATGTAAGAGCAAGACTTCAACAAGTTTATTAAGTACTTCTGTCATTTTTACTCTAGATTTGGAGAACTGCTTACAGAAGGTATGAAATCATTCGAAGTCTCAATCCCTTTTTGAGAATGTCTTGATTAGTAATTGCACAGGACCTAGTGCACTAAGAATAGGAAGTAACTCATTCTTAGTTCTATTAGTGGTGTGTGTTCATGTTTATGTGTGTGTATACATGTATGTGCATGTGTGTGTAGCAGAGAAGGAAGACTGGGATGTAGTATTTAATCTATTTTTATATTTAAAGTGGGCTTATTGTAGACAACATATAGTTGAATCTTGTTTTTTTTTTTTAATCTCTCTGATAATCTCTGTCTTTTAATTGATACATTTAGGCCATTCACATTTACAATTATTATTGATATATTCATATTTGGATTAATATCTACAATATTCATAACTTTCCCTCTTCATTACATTGTTTCTTTTTTCTTTTTTTGTCCTGTTTTTTTCTTTCTGTTTTCAATTGAGTATTTAATATGATTTCCTCTCTTTGCTTAGCAAGTATACTTCTTTAAAAGACTGCTCTAGAGTTTCCAATATCAATTTTAAGCTAAGCTAAGTTCACTTTCAAATAACACTATCCCACCTCATGTACAGAGCAAGAATTTAATAACAGTATTTCCAATTTCTGGACTGTAGCATTAATTAATTCAGCAAATTAATATGTAGCAAATTCTATGTGACATAATGGGCTAGTTTCTGAGGACACTTTGGTGAATAATAGTGCCACAGACTGCCTTCATAGTGAGTGAAGTTGCTCAGTTGTGTCCAACTCTTTGTGACCCCATGGACCATAACCTACCAGGCTCCTCTGTCCATGGGATTTTCCAGGCAAAAGTACTGGAGTGGGTTGCCATTTTCTTCTCCAGGGGATCTTCCCGACCCAGGGATCGAACCCGGGTCTCCCACATTGCAGGCAGATGCTTTACTGTCTGAGCCACTGGGGAAGCCTTCCTGGGACTTATTATTCAATGGGGAAACTGGTGGATGAAATCACACAGATTTAAATGCTTAGTTTTATAAAGACCTAATAGAGGGTTCTGTAGGCTACTGCGAGGGTGTGAGGGTAACTCTAGAATTTCCTCTTTGGAGAACTTCAAATTTCAGTAGGCTCATGTCACAGGTCTTCCTAAAGAGATAAACAAATACCTGGTCAAGGTTCCTGAAAACCTTCATTTCTGGATGAAATCAGTTCATGAGGGATATGGGGAGGTGGAATCTGTCTTTTCTTCTGATAGCTTTATTTCCACTGCTTCTTCCTTCCATTTAGGCAAAAACAAATTACTCTGAAACCCCTCTTCCTTTTTCTCTCCCACTTTCCCTTCAAATCTGAAATAATAAGTAGTGGGAGGAGGGTGGTAGGGAAAGGCTTCTAATGGGAGTTGGACACACCGTTTTAGGTGGTTCCCTTTTCCTTCAACTAAAATCTACTTCAAGCTTGTCTTAAAGAGTTTCCAGAATTTCTATAGAATATTTCTAAATCAGTAGCATGATAAAATAATCAGTTTGACCCAACTATGGGTACGATATCACTGTATGATTGTTTTGTGTTAAAGCCACAAAAGTATCCAGAGAAGTAGCACATGTGAATGTCCACAGTCACCTAGGAGTGTAAAAAATGCCATCTCTATTTTTCTATAACTCACTTTACTGTGAGCTTCTCTCTTGGCTAATGCAGAAAACTTACTGTTCCCATTTTAGAGCCTTGTCAAATTTAGAATTCTCTCTCCTTTATCCCCTTCTTTCCCCAAATATTGGTGCTACATTTGACGGGAGTGCCTGACACTTTAGGGTTGGTAGAGAAAGTGTGTTTACTTTTTTATCTCCATCTGTCTGTTGCTATTCTGGCATCTTTGAGATGTCACTTGTCTCCTCTGACCCTTGAGCATGTCTTCCATCCACTCTGGCATATATCCAACCCAAGATGGTTCTGTCTTGAATTTTAGTGTTGGCTCTGTGTCCCACGGCACCCATAGAGGAGGTCTCACTTTTGATTTTATCATCATGTCTGTGTGCATTCTCTGAACTGAGAGGCAGAGCACCAGAGGTAAGTAGAGTGTGAGGAAACTAAAAATATACTGATTTATATTACACAGTATTATGACCAGGGTAACTTCTTGCTCAACACTAATGGCCAATAGAATTTTTTTGTAAAAGGCTTTGACTTTATGGCTTAGGCTGATCATGTTAAAATAACATTTTGTTTGTTTTTTTACTTTGGTGAGTTATTTATATCCTTGGACAGTGTTTTTCAATCTATAAAACAAATGTAATTTTGCCTGCTTCAGTGAGTAAATTTAAATGGAATTTTATTTATTAAAAAATCAGTATATTTCTTGGCCCATAGTAGACTTGGATTCAGCTTCTACTCTGTGATAATTAACTGTATAATCTCAAGAAAGTTGTTTCTTTTCTCTGGTTTTCTCCTCACTGGAATTGCTTCCTTGGTAAAGTCAAGTTCAAGGTAGAGGAAGGGTAGGTTTGATGAAAAAGGGAAAGGAGTTAAACCAAGTTCACGAGTGAGATTCTTTGCATTGCTGGAGTCCTGTGATTTTGAGTAAGGTCACTAGGGGACAAAGGGCATATTTTGTTAAGAGAACTGGAGCTCAGAGCCGCCCTTCCTGGGCACTGGCATGTGGCTCCCTGGCCCTGGGAATTTCAGGAAAGCCTTGGTGATGGTCTGGGGCTCTAGAGCTTGGCTGTACCTGTTCACTCACAACCTTGGACAGACAACGAAACAATGACTCTGCAAATGGAAAAAACAAAGATGCCATTTTTTCCAGAAACTCCCAGCCAATCTCTCCCTTCATTTCCTCCTTCAAACAGACCTTTGGGAAGCAGTGGGCATCCAGGCTTTACTAACCTTCAGCAGCAACTTGTTGCTAACTTTCTACAAGTCTGCTCTGTGTCACTTGGGTTCAACTTATAGCAATGTTTCCTAAGAAACTAATTCAATCCAGTCACTGAACTGAGCCAGGAGACTTGCTTGGCAATGGATAGCCTTAGGCAAGTGGAATAGAGCCAGGCAGAACTTGTGTGAAATTTGTTTCTGATATTTCCTGGGTCTGTGGACTTGGAGATGCTTCTTAACCTCCCTGATACTCAATTTCCTCATTTGTAAATGGAGATATATGAAGTACCATGAAAGTACACTACGCCAAGTATTGTGGCGAGGATCAAACGAGGTAATGACAAGAGACAAGGTGAATACTCAATGCATGGTAGTTGCAATTCTTCTTAAAGATAAGGTTGCCATGGTGGTGATGTGGCATTGTGCCTTGTAGATGGGCTCTGGCACCAGGGGAAGTTTCTGAGATCCTGCCCTCCTCACTGCAGTATTGAGTCTTGTTCACTCCTAGAGTTTCTTACTAGGCCACCCCTGTGCCTTACTTTCCTCCCAAGTCACAAGGTCTGGAAGAGTCTCCTCGGTTACATGGGGGCATTTCTAGTCATCCATATTATCCTATTCTTAGAAAAGAAGCATATTTAATTCACTTTTATTGAAGTATAGTTGAATTACATTGTGCTATTACTGTTATACAGCCAAGTGACTCAGTTATACATATACATACCTTTTCATATTCTTTTCCATTATCATTTATTACATGATATGAATATAGTTAGTTCCCTTGTGCTATGCAGCAGAGCCTTGTTTTTTTATCCATTCTATATATGCCACTTCACTACTCCCAAACTCCCAACCCAACCCTCTCCCACTCCCCTTCCTCTTAGCAACCATCAGTCTATTTTCTATGACCTTGATGAAAAACAATTATATTTTAAAATTGTCTGGGCCTCTATTGAATAGGTCAATATTTTCTCCACCAGAGATTTTTAATCTTGTTTCCAAGGATCACTAAGAACTTTAGGTTATCTAACTCCATAAAGTGATCAGCAGAAATTTGACATGAAACAATACTTTTCTGAGGAAAGGTCAGTGTTTTTCATAGGTTCTCAAAGGCAACCGTGTCCCAGAAAAGGCTGAAAGTCTTTGTTATTGAGGACATATTGGGTTTCCCTTATGACAAAAGTGAATACAGTCCATTACAAATCACACCTTTGGGGAGAACAGAACTCTAAGTGGATTGTGTTATTTAGGTTCAGAGGCAGGAGATGAGGAGGAGGAAGACTGTTGAACAGTCAAAGTGTGTGTGGCTGGCCACTCTTGTCTTTTTGGGTTACTGGACAGTCATTCTTACACACAGGATTGGTTGAGTCTGCTGTGTTTCAAATGCAATTCATTCAGTGGTGACCATCTAGAACGGCATAGACAGGGTAATGAAAGAGGTAATTATTTCATGGACTTCAGAAAGAGTGGAGCTTGGAAGTCACCTAGTTTAATACTCTCAAATGACACAGAGGAAGCCTGAAAGGATGAAGGAACTTGCCCAGTAAGTCAATGGGAAGCTATGATTGGGATTGGACTCTCCTGACCTCCCCTTGCCACCTTCCCTTCCCGAGCAAGTCCGTGTAATTACTAAGTTGTGTTTACACATAGATCGTAAGTGTTTGGATATTTGGGTGAATGTGTAAATTTTTTGAAGGAAACATAGCAAAACTGTAGAGATCCTGTGATAGCTGGTGTGCTGGAACCTTAGTTTTAATGATTATAAGTGAAACTACTGGAATTTAGAATATATTGTTTTCCCTATAATTAGATTTTCTAACATGGTTTAAACGGTTAGCAACTCTAAGATTTAAAAATTTTCCATTTTTTCTAACTCTAAAAACAATTCGGGTATATATAATAACTGGGAAATAAAAAAAAGATGAAAGAAAAAAAATAACCTCATAAGTGAGGAGTAACCCCTTTTCATATAATGAAATACTGACTTCTGATTTTCTCTTTATGTGTCTCTCTCTTCCTGGAGTTCTCTCTTTCCAGTAGATTTGGAATCATATTGTATCAATTGCATTGTGTCCTGCTTTTTTTCATCTATCACTATACATCTTCCATGCCATTTGTAAATCTACAAAACATCACATTTAATGGTCACGGACATGCCACTTCATGACTGTACCGTGATCCCAGATTAGCTGAAACTTGACCCTGTGGCTGGACGGGTATGTCCATGAATACTCTAAATGGTGCTGATGAACATCTCCACACATAAATCTTTATTCACACCTCTTATTACTTCCTTGGGGTAGATAACTGGAAGTTGAGCTACTCGGGCAGGAGGCATGACCTTTTTCAAATCTCTTGATACCTACCGTCAGATTCAGAGACATTTTTAATGTGAAGAAAAGGTCAATGGAAAAGGCTCTCCTCAAATTTCTTTTATGGGGCCAATTTACTGAACTTGCTGACCTAAATCAGATTTTTCTTTTTTAATAATTTCAGCAAATCCAAAAATCTGCTAATTACTAAAAAGAATCCCATGTCTATGCTATGTGCTCTATGAGGTCATTTTTTGTTTATTCAAAAAGTAATTATTGGGCACTTCCTGTGTGCTGAATACTGAGGGCAATTGAGGATAAACAGACAACAAGGAAAAATAATCCCCTAGATGATGGTGTGTTTGAGGCTAATGCTGACTGAGTGGGAACTTTGACTTCTAGGCATCAGCTATGGTATAAGTGAGGGTTCAGAGTCTGTTAGGATGAATTGTTGTATTTATTTACACAGTTTAATTCTTTGAATATTTTCCCATTTTCTCTGATCTTCCCTAATTTTTGAAGAAGTCATATAGCTCTTCTTCCTTCTACACAATTTTCCATACAGAAGGACTGCTTGCTGGGTACAGTATAGAAATATTAATTTAGCAAGAGGTATTTTTTTTTTTAATATAACTAACCTTGTTTTCCAGGAAGAAAAGCTACTCAGTCATGGCTCCATCTGCTTTTACCAAGAGCACAGAAGTTCTATTAATAAAAGGGAAAATGTTGCACTACTGGGTGTAATACCTGAGTCTCCTGCCTTCACCTTGTTCACTACAGTAAATCAGGAAGCATCCAGTAAATAGTCCTTTCTTTCTCCTATGGACCCTCCTGTCCCCTCTGTATACCTTCTCATCCCATCTAATGGTACACCTATGACTTGGATGGTAAGGAGGAAATTATCCACATAAACATGACAGCTATAACTGTAGTGATAGAAAATATCTGTAACATGATAACTGATGAACAGTAACTTTTCTCCTTTTGGATAACACTAGTCATAATCTACATTTAATACAGTTTCTGTCTTCATACTGATATCATCTGAGGCTGAGAATACTAGGGACAAAACAAAGACCACCTGGACCACCATTTTTAGAAATGATTGGACCCACTTAGCACAGAAGCTCAGGGCGATGATACTGCAAGTGATGTTTGGATGAAATCAACCTCTTTCCTTGAAGTGAGGCATCTAGTCCAGGCTGTAAAGCCCAATGTCTGTTGGAGAGAGGCACACATTTTTATTTTTCATTATTATTTCATTATTTCATTTTTAGTTTGCATATCTAAGGTGAAAGAAAGCATGTGTCTTTAATTTTGCTCTCTGTGGATCCTTTTGTTAGAGTTCCAGTTTCATTGCATATTTAACATCCTTTTGCTCTAAAAGCAGAAACTTGTTTGAATAAGGACTAATTTTTCAACATGTAGACAAATATTTGAATAACTGGTGGAAATAATAAATTACCAGCATAAAGAGATTTCACTGCTCTTAAAAGCAAAAAAGCACTCTTGGGAATTTTTCACGGAAATGACTCCATTTTCCTCTCACTCCCGTGGGAGCCATTTGATTTTACTCTGGGGTGGATTGGGGTGCAAGCTGATTTTTAATAAGTGAGTACCTCCATATTTTCTGTGGGAGAACAAGTGAAGGAGCAAGGGCTGGGGGAAAACAACTAAGCTCTAAAGGCAAAGATCATGTTCTTGATGCTCTGCCTTACCTTTGAGTTCTTGTCTTCAAACAAAACTTGCTTATAGGAATTGCCGTGAAAGACTATGTTGTTCTTTCCGAGGAGTTTAATGAGTGCTCATTATTTCGACCATTTGCACTTTCCTGTTTCTCAGATTCCAACTGCGTAATCCAATTACAGTTTGTGGGTCTGGTTGGAAAACAATCTGACAGGGGAATTCAGATTTTGAACCCCGTCAGTTTTTGGGAGAGACAACCATTGCCAGATCCAGGATGGTGTTCAGAATGGGACTTTGGGGTCAGGCTGTCCGATTTCATCTCGGTCTGGTCGCCCACACCCGCTTTGGGTTCCAGGATAGTGATTTAACCATTCTTTGCTTAAGCTCTCTGTGTCTCCTTGGCTTCACAGGGTGACAGAGGGGATTAAATATGGTTAACATATGTGAAGTGCTTGACATCTAGCAATGTCTAAATACGTGTTAATTGATAGTATCACACTGAAGAAACAAAAATGATACTTGTTCTATTTCAGGATTGGTAGACCAGCACTCATAGATGGAACCAATACATTTGCAGTCCAGGTGTGGCTTCTCCTCTAACCTCACACACGTGCAAGCCACTCCTTACACGCATTACTGAGTTTTCTTTCTCTGATGCACAGAACTTTTCACCATGATGCCTCTAGAGTATGTCAAGAAGTTTATATTCTCTTTTAAGATGTTTTCCTTTTATCTGTCCAGTGATAATCGTTTCCTGGACGCTATCTGTGACATCATATTCAAAATATGTTAGTGCCTAGTCTTTCTGGCTTCAAGCCACCATTGCTGGTCTGGAGTTTCTGAAATCAAAACATGAATTTTTACAAAAGTAACTGAAAGTTCTAGTGGTAAAGGACCCATCTGCCAATGCAGGTTAGACATAAGAGATGTGGGTTTGATCTCTGGGTCTGCAAGATCCCCTGGAGGAGAAAAAGGCAATCCACTGTAGTATTCTTGCCTGGAGAATCCCATAGACAGAGGACCTTGGTGGGCTACGGTCCGTAGAGTTGCAAAGAGGCAGACACGACTAAAGTGACTTAGCGTACATGCCAAGTGATCTTAAAGTTTATTTTGGAGCCATAGGTCACTGAGATAGAACATGAGGTAAGTGAAAGTGCGTTTCTAAATCTGAACATACAGAAGAACACAAAACATTGGAAATGTGTCATGGAAATGTTTCAGATTATGACAGATTCTTATCAATGTAATAGTTCAATAAAGAAAAGAGTCATGTCTTCAGCCCTCTCTATTGGTTTCCTGGCTCAATGGGGATTCCTTGGTTTCCTCTGATAAGCTGTCATTTCGGATTTAGTCAATGGTGGCCCTCTATGGAGCAAAGGAAGGGGAGACCCAGAAAGACTTTCTTCCCTAGTCTTGAAAAGGCAAGGTGATCAGTGGCGGAGGAGTTTTTGCTGGGTGCTGTTCTGCCCCGGTGGCCCCACTCTGGGATATCCTCCCTTCGCAGCCTCCGGCCTCAAGGCTCTCTGCCCTCCGCAGCTCCTTTTCCCCGGTTTAGATCTGAGCTTAGTGTGCCAGGAGCAGGGACACTTCTGGGAAGGGAAGGGCACATTTCCAGGGCTCAAAAGGAGCAGATTTGACTGTGTCTGAAACCACCGCATCTCCTTGAGCTTTTCTTATGATAAATCCACTCAATGTGCATGCCGTGATAGACGCTAGAAGGGTAAACAAAAAGCTTTTAAATATTAGCATCAGTTTCACATTTTTTCCTTGTTCACACAGAACAGAGTTGTCCTTGCTCTTGATAAAGGATTCCAGGAATTGAGGCAATGATTAAGAGAGCTATTTAATCATACGAAGGGAAGCAGTCCAATCAGTAACTAAAAAACAATGGAATAGATGATGGGTATTGACTTCATGGCACTCCTAGTTTTCAGCCATCAGCAACCTGTGGATGTTGGTTGCTGTAACTGCCCACATTTGATGTTTTTCTCTGTAGAAAAGGTAAAAAAGAGAAAACTAGGGCAAATCAGAATCTGAGACCGCGTGTTCAGGTGTAGAACTGCCAGATTAAATACAGGATGCTCAGGTACATTTGCATTTCAGGTTGACAAAGAATAATTTTCTGTATGGGACATACCTACTTCTGAAATTAAATTTAGATGAGCACCTTGTATTTTTGTTGTAAATCTGGCAACTCTACTCAAGGCAAACTTTTATGTTTGGGGAGTGGGCTCAGTGTTACCGAGTTACTACTCATCCTGCTTCATGCCATCCAGAATGTCGAAGCTCTCTTTAACCAGAAAGATGCAAATTCACAAGTGTTATTTGTGAATTCGTATCAGTCTTAAGAACTTAAATGCAGTCTTAGAAAAGGGGAAAAAAATCAAATCAAATCTGATATTGACAGAAAGCCAAAAATGGCTCTTTCTGCCTTTTCTAAGGCAGTCAGCTGCAACTGTCAGTTGGACATAAACTGTAACAGTGAATAACAGATGGGCCACCTTTGGGTTATCTGTGCTGCATTCAACACCTCGTTGAACAATAATTTTAATCTGTTGGGAGGAAATATCAATTTAAAGGTCAAGTGCTTTCATAAAAAAGGTGATTATTCAGTATTTCCTACTTTGAACCAAAGCACACACCAGGATTCATTGTAACACTCTTTTGTACAGCACATATATGCTGAAAAATGGATTGCTTAATTATATGATTATCTGTCTTCAGGGAGGCTATGTGAACATGAACGGGAGCTGTCAAGAGACGTACATTGCTTTACTTGTGATTCTTAATCTATATCTATAGTCATTACAGGTTACAAGTTGACTTTTAAAACAAATATCTAACATATAAATTACTTTTGCACTGCAAAATGGGCATTCAGGTGTAAAAAATTTCCTTGTGCTGAAAAATGGACACGCTGTATGAGTGGGACTCCAGGCTAACGTCATTCCTTTTTCCTTCCCCTGATTTTAAGTGATCAGTCAGTCTAGAAGGAGGACAGGAGACGATCTTGCCTGTTAATTAGCCAAGGGAAAGGGGTGGAAAGGCCATGCAGTTAACCTTTGTAATTAGATGGCCAATTACAACAATAGAAAGGAGAACCACTTAACAATGAGTTAGAATTCTGGGAAGTCTCATGGAGATTCCAGGCACCATGAGAGTCAAAAATTGGAGAAGTCAAGCATAGGCGGCCAAACTCCAGGCATCTCTGTATATGTTTTCCTTAGTTCTCTCAGGTTCATTTTGGAGAAGGGGTTCAGCGTATAGGAGAAAATGAAGACAGTGATGCTGACAGAAGCTAAACCCACCAGGGAAGCTGGGTTCAGCTGCAGCAAAACAGGAGGTAGATAGTTAATTTCCTCTGAAGGTGCAACTGGGTGCAAGCATTTCCAAATGACAATGTTGGCAAATTATTCCAATGGCCTCCCAATCTTTGAGCTGGGTAAGCTTTAGTTCTTTATTTTTTGACAAGTAAATATGCAGCTGTGAGGGACAGAAAAAGAGAGGCAAAACACTGAAATTTTTGTTGAGGTTATTTTGTGTCTCCTAACCAAAGGATCCCAACCAGGTGCTCAGTTCCAAAGTTCATTGCATCTGCTCCCAAGGGCATCTAATGACTGTAACCTCAGGTTCACTGCCAGATCTTAATAGGTAACACCACTTTGCACCCTGTTCTTGTTGATGGAATAAAAATAATAAATAACTTTGTTCCTAGGAAAAAGTAAAAGTGAAATTTGCTCAGTCCTGTCTGACTCTTTGTGACTTCTCCTGGCCATAATACTGGAGTGGGTAGCCTTTCCCTTCTCCATAGGATCTTCCCAACCCAGGGATGGAACCCAGGTCGTCTGTATTGCAGGCAGATTCTTTACCAGCTGAGCCACCAGGGAAGCCCAAGAATACTGGAGTGGGCAGCCTATCCCTTCTCCAGCGGATCTTCCGGACCCAGGAATCAAACCGGGGTCTTCTGCATTGCAGGCAGATTCTTTAACAGCTGAGCTATCAGGGAAGCCCTTTTGTTCCTATAAGTCAAGTGAATCAATTTCCTATCTCTGGGAACTTATTATAAATGCAAGGTTTTTGGAGAAGGAAAATTTGCCAAGGAGCAGGAAAGCCTCCTAACAGAGCTGAAAATATTTTTATGACCCAAGGTTGAGCACCAGAGACACTAGAATAATTCATTCTGTGAAGATTGCCAAGAAAACCTTGTTCAGCAATCCCCATGCCCGTGATGACATCATGCCAGGTGAGGCATCCACCTTTGGAGACAATACATAGACATTTGTTCTTCTTGAACCCTGCTGCCTGGTTTCAAAGGGCTTTTTATTTTCTTGCCTCTTCTGGCTCCGAGTGGCTGCAACACATGGTAAATCTTTAACTTCAAGTGTCCTTCTGTGGTGACCAACTAAAATATTAGCAAAATAAATGTTTTATGGGAAAATGTTGGCAGGAGCCCCAACAGAAACAGGTGGTATTGGGTTATTTCAATATAATGTAATGATACAGCCAGGTTTCCATCTGGACAGCATGTGGTTGGGTCTGTTCAGAGAGTATCAAAGAGAGTGAGTACGCATTGGGGAGAGCCCGTGGTGCACAAGTGTGCAGCTAGATGGCTACTTTACAAAATAATCGTCTGGGTTTCAGGTCCTCTGGGTTAAATATTTTTACTGTCAAAATCTGAATTTCTTCATAAAATATTAAAGGAGAAGCAAACCTCTGACATGCAATCCAGAGCTGTGTAATTATAAGGCAGTTCCTGGAAACCAAAGAGAGCGTGCATTAAAGCGAGGCGTTTATTATCAAGGAGTTCATTACCCTTGGAAGCGAAGACATGTTTGAGAGGGAGCCTCGGAACAGAGAAGCTTTGTAGCAAGTCTTCCTAGGCAATGAAAATGAGGCTCAGCCTTGTTTGTAAGAATACAATGAGAAAATAAAGAGAGAATGGGATTAGTTGACTGTAAGGGCCTGATTGTGATCCAAAGCTAAAGAGATGTATCCTTAATTTACCACCAGGGAAGAGTCTTTCTCCCTTTTCCATAAAATTCCTGCTCCAGGCACTTCAAAACACATGGAATTAGGAACACTTGGAACATTTGGTTTTGCATTCAGCTCTCCTCACTGTATATTCACGCTAAGCTTGATAATAAACTCTTGGCTCAATAACTCCCTCTATGTATCCCAGAGAGAGGCATCAAATTATGGCTATGGGCAGAGGTAGACCCTCTTCAGAGGCAGAGAGATCTCACTCCCCGGTTCTCTCAACTTGAGCCAGAGGAAGAAGATGGGAATATGCACAGAGGGAGTAAGCAATTTGGAAGTGGTTTGTAGTCTCCTTGATGCTGACTGGAGGACTCAGGAAGTATGGGCACCATCTGCCAAAATGAAGGAGCCACTTGGACCCCAGGGTACTTGGCCAGGAAGACCTGGCTTCTAGAGAATTCTTTGCAGCATTAATTGAGAGTTTGGTAGACATAAGAAACATTGAAAGCCAAGGGCTATGCATGCAATCTCAGGCTGATGAATAAAAGTGATGAAGCAGGGAAGGCTCAGAAAGAAAGGATAATGAAGTCAAGCACTTCATTATGATGCCTTCATGCCACTGGTACCCAGAGCAGGGATGCATTCAGGAGGCTCTTGCCTGTTACTCAGAGAGCAGACTGCTGTTTTACACTCTCTGCTGCATTTTTCTAAGATTAGAAGAGATGGTGTGATGAGAGGCCTGGAAGCCACAGAGTCTGATTCTTTTACTGTTACTCCTGTGGAGCTGGACTGGGACTAAGGAGGCGAGGGGACTCTAGAGACAGGTAAGTCACATGCTGTGAACCCTGGGTTACTTGGGAACATGATGTTCTCTATCTGGAGCAGACCTGACATGACACAATAAAGACGTATCTCAGTTCTTCTTTCCAAAATGTGTTGGGACCCTTTTGTAGGCACCATATGAGACTTTGGCTCCTGGGGGGTTCTAGAAGGTGGTGGCAGACATATTCTTCCTAGCTGAGGAATTTACGATGTGATGGGGGAGAGTGTGTATCCAGGGGAGATTGGAAGTTGAGTTGCACTAGGACAGAAGCTGTCTTATTCTTCATTTTATCCTCCACACATGGCATGTAGTAGGTACTAAAATCATGCTGAACTGAACTCAGCTAGAAGACAGGTGGTGGGGTTTGATAGCTATTGTATGGCTTAGAAATATATTTTGACCTCTTTGGTAGGTCTCAATTCCTCATTTGTGGAATGAAGAGCAGATGATTGGACCAATCTCCTTTCTAGCTCCCTAGGACCTTAACTCAGAAAATATGTACAGAAATGCCAAGGGTTATCTGTAATAATTCCCACCATTCATGAGCATCTTTTTTTTTTTTTTTTTTTTTTTATGAGCATCTTTATGTCAGGGGATTTTATTCTCCCCCAAACTCTGTGAGGTTAGAGCTTTATCTACATCTTTTATATATGGGTAAACTCATTCTGTTGCCCAAAATCACATGGCAGGTGAGTGTTGAAATTGGGATTCTTCAAACTCAGTTATGTCTAACTCCAATACTGAGTTCCTTCTACCGTACATCAAGCTGTCTCCCACTTCCATGCTAAGGAAATATCAGAATGAATGTAATGATTTAAGAGAGAGGTGGGGAACGTCCTAACCAAGAGCTGATTTTATGCTTCATATTTAACTGCTTGGATCTGTATAGCCAGGTGGGGTTTTTTAGTCTTTAGAAATCATCCGAGATTAGGACAATTGGCTGAATTAATTGCATAACCATTGAAAACTCTCTGTCGTTCTCTCCCCCCCTTTCCTTTTCTCCTGGGTTCTAAACTATCTAGCTTTCCAAGTGTAATGACAGGAGTTGTTCCTTAAGGAAAAATAAATCCTTTAAGCCATAGAGTGAAGTGAGTGGTCTGCTCCAAGGTAGGGAGAAGAGGAGCTGGAGCTGAGCCTGTGTTTTGCAGGTGGGGAGACAGTAGGGTTGTCCTATGGTTGAAGATCCCTCTTGCCCCGCTGTTGGCCTATGGTGGCTTATTCTGATAGGCAGGACCAGGAGCTTTGTGGACAAAAGCAGCGACTCTGGCTTCCTTTGAACTGTCACTGGGCTCTCCATGGTGTGGTTGAAGTGGGGAACGCTACTTCAGGCTATTAGGGAAATTGTCTAAACTATTCTTCAATGTTGTGATGACAACAAATCAGATGCAGATGTAGAATTTGGGTGGTCATTCTGAGATCTTGTTGAAAATGTTGTTACTGCCTAATATTTATTGAGCACTTAATATGTGCAAGGTCTCTGTGCTAAGTGCTTTGCAATTGAGAAAACTGAAGCTTAAAAAGTTTGGAGAATTGGCCTGAGGTCTTAGGGTGAATTCAAATCAGGTGTGTCTGACTCCAAAACCCAAGCCCTTAATCATTATGCTAAAATTAAAGCCCCCAATATAATCCTATATGAATAGTGAATGCATATCTATCAGTGGGGCCAGATGGGCTCATGGATAACCATTTAGAATGAATCAGAAGGGCCTTTCCTCTCATCATGGAAAAATAAATTTCAGATAGATTAAATGTGTAGGCTCAAAGAATACAATAAATGTAATGTGAGAAAAAGATAGTGAATATAATAAATGATGATATGAGGCAGAGAAAAACTTTATAAAAATAATTTTTTAAAAAGATAAAAGGATAGATTTGGGTACAAAAGCCTTGCAACACTTCTATAGACAAAAAACTGTGAGAAAAGTTAAAAGACAAATAAGTTGGAAAAACATATGCATAATCTTTATGTCAAAAAGACTTTATGTCAAAAAGACTTTAACTTAGTTAAAAGGTGCATATTATTACCAAACTGATGTGTAATATAGTCTTACCAATCAAATAAAGAAACAAATACTCTAATAGAAAAATGGGTAAATACCATGAATAAATAATTCAGAAAGAAGTAATACAAATGGACAATGAATAAATAAATTGTGAGAGTTCAGCCTCGCTAGAAATAAAAAATTAAATTTTAATCAATATGCCTTTAAAAAAATTGTCACACAGAGAAAAAAATAATAAATCTGGAGAGCACATAGGGAGATTGGCCCTATTTGGGGACATTTTCCTATATTAATGGTAGAGTGTAATTGGTACAATTTATCTATAGGGCATTTTGGCAACATGTATCAATGTTTTAAATTTGTTATATCCTTTGTCCCAAACATTCTACATCTAGCAATTTGTCCCAGAAAAAAATCATACTGAATGTGAGCAATAACTTACTTCTAAGGACAGGCATTGAAGCAATGTTTCTAATGGTAAAAGATATATATATATACACACACACATATATATGTATATATATATATAAAAATAATCTGAGTATTCAATAAGAGAAGATGAATTAAAGCAAATTTTAAAATTTTCATCTGTATGATAAGAAATATGATAGATTATTATTCAGTTTCTCAAAATAACTTTGTAGAAGAATACTTAATGCCACAGAAAAACGTTCAGTATATAGTCCTTAGGGAAAAATAGGCTGCAGAATGGCATACATTAAAAAAAAACTGCACATTTATACCTTTTATAAAATGACTGGAAAAAGAGACACTAAGTACATATCTATATGGATATATATATGTGTGTGTGTGTGGATATATATGTATGTATATATATGTAGTCTTTGGTATTTTTTAAATAATTCTCAAGTATTGTATATATTTTTTTGTAATCTAGAACAAAATGGTATTAAAAAGCCTATTTTCAACACAATGTACTAAGACATGGTATGTTTGTGTGTGGGGAGGGCTGAAAATCAAGTGCTACAAAATTCATCTTCTGAAATATTGCTGCCATTTCTGAGCATATTATTATAGTTTTGGGAAATCTAATATGTTCTGAGGAGCACAAAGATGCATACAGAGGAAATTCTATTTTGAGATTTCCAGAAAAAGGCAGGGAGCTACCAATTTTCTGAGCACAGGAATATAAAAAATTGGACAAGATGTTAACTTGACCTGAAAGTGAATCCAGTCCTGGAAGCAGAGGTGGCCCAGATCTCTCTCCATGCCTTCCAGTATGTATTAGACTGAGATCTGGCTTCTCTCACATTCACATTTTCAAGTTCTAAGTAACCCTCCATCACATTTAAACTCATTGAGGAAATTTAGGACTAGAGTTGGGTAATTAATGTGTGTGTGTGTGTGTGTGTGTGTGTGTGTGTAAATGTACGTGAAGTGGGCATTGCAAGCTTTTTGTTTGGAACTTTTGAACTGGAGGCTATTGTTTTTATCAGTTAAGGCTCTAATTTGGATTGAATATATCAACTCTGATCATGTTTTCAAAGGAGTTTAATTAACTACTTAATGAAGAAACCTACTTTGCTGTGCAAATTCACACCGCATTGAATCCTGGCTGGAGACTGTAGAAGACAGGACTGGGATATTCTTGTTAGTGGTAGACTGTTAACCACTAATTGCCTTTCGGTCTTCTAGAGCTAGGAAGTATAATTCTGGATCACTGACCCCTAAATTCCAAACCCAGAGCTTTCAGGGTGTGCTCTAGATGTCAAACAGAATGTTTACCTGTGACCTTGGTTGGGGAAAGAATTAGTAGCCAGCTGAGGGAGTTCATTTAGTAGTCTCGTATTATTGTTGGAGAATTCAGAACAGTTCACGGTCTCTTTTGCCTCTTTCCCCAACCAAGTGTTTTTCTGATGGTGCTTTTATTTTAGTGTTTGTTTGCCTTTGCACTTTTCTCTGTTACTTACCAGTCTGTGTTCAGATGAACCATGTTTCTCTAACCAAATAAAGGTATCTTAAATTTTGTCTACTTTTCTAGATATGAACTCAGCTATTGCATTTGCCCACATTAAAAAGTTATTCGTTTATCATTTTATAAAGATTTAAAATAACACCAGGAGAGATGTAGGGGACCAGCTTGTTTGCCTTCTTGAAGCTTGTTGCACAATTTCCGCCTGTTGAATGTCAGTCAGTCCATGTTATATCTGTGGATTATATTGCTGATATAATATACTAGGAATATAAGATAAGCAAATTTAAGACAACATGAAAATGTTCATGGACTTATATTGAATGTCTCGTTAAAGTTCAGATGGATACTGTCTTTTTTCCCCCTCTCTCTACTTTAGTTACCTAAAGTGTGATATAGTGAAGAAAACTAACTAGGATTTGGATTTCTTTGGATTTATATATTTGTCCAGAGCTGAACAGTTATTTTTTCAAGTCAGGCCATCTCTGTTGCCTCTCCATGAGAGCGAGAAATGGGGCGGTATATTCCCTTTGGCTGCCAAGACCCAGTGCCCCACACCAAAGGGACGTAGAGTGGTATGGAAGCTCTTTTCTCTGGCTTGAAAAATGCAAGCCCCTTCTGCTAGATAAGGCAGTGTGTGGTGGCCTCAAATCAAATGCCTTCATTTCAAAGTGACTGGCCTTTGCTTTAGATCTATCAGGAGGAGAGAAAGCCTAGAGGATTGGAGAAAATCCAAACCAGTTCATCAGCCCTTAATGTTTTCAAGAATGTTTTATCTTGCTGCAGTGTCTAGTAGAGAGTTTCATGCAGACTTGGTGAGGGATGAAAAGCAGACCTGGTGACTGGTGACTTCATAAGTTTCGGAACACGGAGCCAATTAAGCTAGAGACCTTGAGGAAGGTGTGCCTTTGGCGTATTTATGACAAGTCTAGAGAATTGTTAAATTAAATAAATCCTTCTGTTTGGAAGGCACATGCACATTTGCAGCCATCTATGAGAAACATAGGGCTTCCCTGGTGGCTCAGTGGTAAAGAATCCACCTGCCTATGCAGGAGATGCAGGTTTGATCCCTGAGTCAGGAAGATCCCTTAGAGGAGGAAATGGCAACCCATTCCAGTATTCTTGCCTGGGAAACCCCATGGACAGAGGAGACTGGTGGGCTATAGCCCATGAGGTCACAAAAGAGTCGGGCACAATTTAGCAACTAAACAATAACATGAGAAACATATTGGTTTATTAAGAACTTTGTAATGGAAAATGCTCAGCTCTTTGCATTTCCAGTGCAGATCTGGAACACTGTTTTTCCAGAGTTCTTCATGAGTGTGGTATATGTCTATTTAGGATATGCACAAAAATACAAAAATGAATTGTTTGGCTATTAGGAACATAGATCAGAAATAACAGTAGCTTATGTAAGTTATGGGTTTTTTCTCTCCTGTATGATAGATGAAGAGACAAGCAGTCTAGGCTAATACGGAGACTCCATGGTGTCCTCAGGGTCCCAGGTTCTTTCCATCTTCCTGTTCCTCCAACCTTAGCATATGGCTTTCATCTGCAGGGCTGCCTCATGGTCCAATATGGCTGCTGGATTTCAATCATTATTACTTCCACGGCCTAGGTAGGGAGTGAACGGCAAAAGGAGAAGATGCCAGTTGTGTGCCTTTCCCTCAAGGAGGTTTTCTGGAAAACAGTGTCCATTGCATATCATTGGCCACTCCCACTTACAAGGGCATATTTCAGTCTAAGATCTGCAACTGGATTCATTTCCTGAGAAGGAAGAAAGAAAAGTACATTAACTACACTAACTGGGCAACTGTCTGTGGGGCCACAGGAGGAGCTCCCAAGCAAGCCTATGCGAGGCGTTTTCTGTGCAAGTCTGCATACTCCCACCTGATCCCCAAGGCATTAATATCCTTTCTTCATACATGCAGAGCCTCCCAGCATCCAGAGTCTGTAGACAAGGAAATGAACTGGTTTATCTGAATTACAGATGGGCCTCAGAGAGGTTCATCAATTTGCTATGGGATACACAGCAATCTAAAAAGGTGGGGAAATTGGCTCTGGATACTAGAAGCTGACATCAAAGGCAAGAGTGTAAAAGCACAATTTGAAATATTGTCACCGGTGTCACCAGTTCACCAAGGACAACAGGATGTGGACATGATTAAGTCTCAGGCTCCAGTTTATCCCCAGCAGAGGAATTCCCATAGTAATAGCCACCTTATTTTGTGCACTTAATATGAGCCAGGTGTTATCCATCTATTATTGTCTAATCCTCCTATGACCTTGGACGGGAGGCACTGATATCCCAATTTTTCAGCTGGGGAAACAGGAAGTCAGAGGGGGTTAGATCACTTACTCAAGTCACTCAGTAAGAGCTAGAGTAGAGATTTGGACTCACATCTCTTGACAACTGATCTGTGTTCCTATCCTCTGTTGCATGCCAGCAATTGGATGTTGGTTTAGGAAAGACATTGAAGTTCTATAGAAAAAGATTTGAGGGTCTTGTTCTCATGATGGGAAGTGATACCTAGGATGGTTCGATGTTTCCCTGCTCCTGCTCCACGGCAACTGTTCTCTCACCATCCACAACTGTCCCAGAGCCCCCACTGGGCACTCAGAGCAGGAAGCTCCTGGCCCCTTCTTTTCCTCATCTGGTCATATCACATGCCACCCTCCTCCCTGTGTGCCACTGTGGAGAGGGGAAAGGCATCATAAAGGCAATCAGGATATTCTCATATTTTTTCTTGATGTAAAAAGATGAAGTCATGGCATATGGTCAGATTGCCAGCACTGTTAATAATAAACCTCACATAATTAAGCACTGATTTATTCCTTTATATAAGTGAAACAAATTGCTTTAACTGCCTTTGCTCGAGACCATCCAGTCAGATGGATTATGTATAGGAAGTTGGAACTAAAAATTATGGCTGCTCATATTTCACTGTGGTGGAGGTTTATTGGAGGTACAATTAGAACCCTAACTAAATGTGTCCTGTGTTCCTTTGATGGAAAGATCAGATATTAATCTGGGGATATGACTAATTCTCAACACAGCTGCTCTCCTTGCTCTAATATTCCCGCTTTTGGTTTAAAACCTGGAAACATGTTTAAAAAATTGATCAGAGCTTATAATAGCAATAATCACCTTGAAATTGGTTGTTACTCCAGTTAATGAAGTGAGTAGGAGAGCATAAGCCTCCCTCTGTGTCCCTCAAGCTTTTAACTAACAAGCCAGTTATTAACCATTGGGTTTATTAAAAAACAAACAAACAAACAAACAAACCCCAAACAAACCTCTCTTTAGGGAGTTGAGCTGGGGAAAACTGGGGGCTGAGTGTTATCAGTCTGGGGATCCTTTGACAGCTCTGATCATCTTTGGCAGCTAGATCCCTTTCCCACAAAAGCCAGGACTATGGTGTCTATGAAGTTGGCATCTTCTCTTCCAGGGTTTGGGGCCTGGCTCCTGGAAGAGAGGTCAGAGTTAGTCAGAAACAAAGCATCTCAAACCCCAGCACAGACCTGCAGAACCAGGGTCTGCATTTTAATAAGCTCCTCCATTGAAGGCACCTGAGCTGGGTGCCTCCGTTTGCTTCAAGCCCTGACTTGTAAAACTGGAACCTCATCTCAGAGGCTTCTCTACAGGCTCTTAGAAGGTCTCAACAGACTCCTTGCATCTGACCGCAACTGCATCTCCATGGAACAGGGCGATGTATACCAGACCATGGAACATGACACCTGGTGAGGAGTAGACCCTTAATACGTATCTGTGTGAAAAGCTACTTCCCCAAGGCCTGTCTCCTTTCAAGGAAGAATCTCTTGGAGAAAGGGAAAGACCACATGAGTAAGAGTCTTGGGACGGTCCAGCAGCCTCAGGTGAGTTAAGTGGGCCCTGGGATTCGGAGGTTGTCAGGGAAGGGACTTATGATGTTAGGACAATTTGGTTCTGTCCTAATTTCATATCCCAGTGCTGGGATGCAACCCCCTGCCCTTCATGTAAAGGCCGCTGATGATATTCATGCTCACAAGAGAGCTTTCCTTTCTGCGGAGCCTGCAGACTTCCCCAGGCCCCTCAACAGGCCTTTCGCAGTGCCTAACGCTCAGCCCCGGATTCTGCTGCAGGTTTAACGAGCTGCTTTTTTATTTCCTTGTTCTGTTTCCTTTCCTAACTGTCTAGGGCAAAAGATTTCCTCAAAAGCTTAATGAAAGCCGAATCACAGGACGGCTGTGTTTTATCGATGCGCCACTGTTCTGGAACCGCGGGCCGCTGGGGTAAGGGAGCAGCTTCAGGGAGCCTCAGAGGGCTGTGGGCATGACGTCAAGGGTTAGACAGGCCGAGGACAGTTGGAGGAGAGATGCTGCTATAGTCTGGGGTCTGCCGATAAGACTGGGAATGAGAAGTGACCTAGTCGAGGTTAAGCAGAGCATCCGAGATTAGAAATACGAGGAGCCAGCTGGGGCCAGCCCCTTCCTCACTGGGGACCCAGAGTGGCTTAGCTGCGAGTCAGGCTCCGTGGGAAGATGCGGGGCGGGCTGTGGACCGCGACCCTACGGGGACCTCCCCTCCCCACCGCTCTAGACTGAAACCACCCTCCGCGTTCACTTCCTCTGTGGTTTTTGTAGGTGTTGGGTTCACTCAGTGGACATGCCGGGCCCTCCTTCCAGTTTTACTGGAATTTAATTTTCACTCTTGGGAAGGCAGCCCCTCCATGACCCTTTATTTCTACCCCCTCTAAAGGGAGGGATACAGTTTACATTTTGCGGGTTGTGAACTGGCTCATAATGTGACTGTGTTACTTTTCACCCCAATGCTTCTCTAAGAATTTTAAGTTACAAGTAAGTAGTCTCATTTTGTACTTCTGCAAAATAATTGTTTAGGAATTCAAACAATAAAACCAGTGTTGTGATCGATGTTGTATTGTCTGTGAAATTCGTTTTCTTTGTGTGCACAGTTTTCCTTTTCTCTTTTTTCGAACCTGGACATTTGCAGATAGTTGCACAGTGTTAGGGAGCTTTTCTGCTGGCTCAGATGGTAAAGAATCTGCCTGCAATGCAGGAGACAGGGGATGGACCCCTGGGTTTGGAAGATTCCCCTGGAGAAAGGAATGGCTAACACTCCAGTATTCTTGCCTGGAGAAGTCCATGGCCAGAGGAGCCTGGCAGACTACAGTCTATGGGGTTGCCAAGAGTCTGTTAAAATTGGAAGAACCCATGTATTAATACCAGGTAGTCCGGAAGAGCAGCTTGGTTTTGGGCTGGGGGTTTAGACTGAGGTGGGGGAGTGGGGGATTGCTGTTTACCCAGAGTCACAAAATTAGCTGGAGGCAGAACTGGAATCCTTTTTCTGCTTTCTTAAGCTGGGTTTTGAAAGTTATAAAACCAATGTGTACTTAAAAGAAAATGTACCCCTTTCCCTTAACATAGCAGTTCCTCCCCCACTCCTCCCCGTTTGCCATTTATCTATAATTTTTTTCCCAATTCAGAAATTTAAAAATATAAATAAAATTTAATTTGTTAGTGCATTTCTTTATGGTGTCTGTGCATTTCTGTCATATTCATATTTAGAAATGTTTGTGGTACTCCAAGTTTATTTTGAAAAATATTTTCTCCAGCACATTTGTGTGCCATAGGAAGGGCTTGTGAATAATTAGAATTAGTTAAATTGTCTCCTTTGCCTTTCTTCGCTTTCACAGCACTTATTATTCTCCATGCATTGAAATGTAAGTGTGATAAGAGGAAGAACTTCTTGTCCTCTACAGTACTTTGTTTATAGGAGGTATGTAGGAAGTATTTGATGCTGAAAAAAATGTATGGTTTATTTTCATATTTAAATACAGCTGGAGTTTGTTTGGCAGTAGGGAGTAAGGTAGGTGTCAATTGTACTTCCTCTCTCCCCCTTTCAGCAACTGCTTTTTTGTCTTCAGCTAATTTATTGATCAGTAAGCTTATTCTTTCCCCATGGATTTGAAATGCTATTTTTTTTTAATCCCATCATGCATATCCAAATTTATTTTAGAACTAATTTTTGTAAATTTCCTTCTTTCATATGTTTTTCTTTAGATAAGTATTTATCAAATCCCAGTACTCCCACCCCTGTGTTTTTTTTGATGGTTGACATTGAACCCCAGTCCTTCTATTTCAGAGTTCAGTACTCCTAGACCAAATTAGCTTGAAATAAAAAAAATAATAATAAAGAAGGCATCTGAGTAAATAAAATCCTTGACATCAGCAGGATTGGAGGGCTGAATTCAGAAATTAACCAATTGAGCTGTGTTTATTTAAAATGTACTATCATATTTCATTGACTGAAAGATACCTTTAATGATAAGACATCATTATTTTGTGTATCCTTAGAAATAAAAGATTGTCAAATCAAATATGCCAATTGTAAGATGAATCTAAGTTCAGAGATGTTAAAATGTTAACAAAATGTGTCTTAGAATCAATGGAATACTGCATTAGTAGAATGTGTTATAAAAAACTGTAGTAGGGAGTTTGCTTAGCATAGTAGTTTCCTACTCTTTTTGAATGTTTTCCAAAAGTCTCATCTCTTTTGTCCCTTATTACTTCTCTATGGTATAGGAAAGACCAATGTTTTCATTGCCATGTTACCCTTAACAATAATATCAACATGTATGTAGCAGGAACTATAAACCAGGTGCTGTCCTAAGCCCAAGGTCACAAAGTAAATAGTAATATATCAAGATTTGAACCTGAGAAATGCAGCTGAGACATGTGATTCAGAGCTGATGCTATGAATCAAACATAACCTACATATGATGAGACATAGAGACCTTCAAAGATTTGCCAAGATCACTCAGTGGATTCCTATTCCTACATGAGCACATTTTACACGCCATCATTTGAAAATCATCAGTGAACACCATGAGATTTATGTTTCTAAATCTTTGGTTTTAGCTTCAGTTCAGTTCAGTTGCTCAGTCGTGTCCGACTCTTTGCGACCCCATGAACCGCAGCATGCCAGGCCTCCCTGTCCGTCACCAACTCCCGGAGTCCACCCAAACCCATGTCCATTGAGTCAGTGATGCCATCCAACCATCTTATCCTCTGTCGTCCCTTTCTCCTCCTGCCTTCAATCTTTCCTAGCATCAGGGTCTTTTCAAATGAGTCAGTTCTTCGCATGAGGTGGCCAAAGTATTGGAGTTTCAGCTTCAATATCAGCCCTTCTAATGAACACCCAGGACTGATCTCCTTTAGGACGGACTGGTTGGATTTCTTTGCAGTCCAAGGGACTCTCAAGAGTCTTCTCCAACACCACAGTTCAAAAGCATCAGTTCTTCGGTGCTCAGCCTTCTTTATAGTCAAGGAGACTAATAGTCTTGGCCTGTGGTGTGGCCAGGAAGAATGCTAAGTAGGAAAGGGAGACATCCAAGCTCTTTAGATCAGATGCATCTTCTATGTATTTTCTCTGTTTTCCTTTCTGACTGCAGTATGGACAGTAAATGCAACAACTCTATACAAAAGAAAGGCTGGTTATTGCGTGGAAGTGTGTCTCCTTTGGTTTGGATTGTTTTTGCTATTTCTGCCTTCACTGGAGCAAGACATCCTGGTGAGGCATGAGCTCATCATTGGCACTTCGGATTTCTGTCCTCAGGCTCTCACTCTAGCTGATCCCAGGTAGAAATGCCAACAGTGGCAGCTCTCTGAACGACCTTTCCCACAGAATGATGCAGAACTAAGTGCTGTGGACACGTTGAGGACAGTCCTTACAGGTGAGGGATATAGCATCTTTCCCTGGAGTTAATTATCTACATGCCTGAGTCTGAACTTGCTGCGTGGAAGAGAGAATTTGTGTTTATCTGGAACTAATGGCTTCCTGAAGTATCAACTGATACAATCTTTTGAAGTCATTTCCCTCCACAAAGGCCCCAAGGGCATGTGCATGAGTGATGTGTTTCCACTGTGGTTTGGGGGGTAAAGAACTTTCCAGATGGAGTGAAGCAGGAGTGCTTTACCTGGACTTAGGCTGCCAATTCCTGGTGGGGTGGGGACCAGGAAGTTTTCTCCTTGTTGGAGCCACAAGAGCTTAAACAGGTGTGGATGAACAAACTTTGCAGTTTTTACTGTGATAGCTGTCGGGGGCACCAGGCTTCTCTATACTCATCATCAGACACCCAAAATAGAAAGACTGAGAAAGGAGTTTAAGCCCCAGCTGGGTTAGACCTGACGGGCCCCTCTGTAATTCCATGCCTCAAACCCCCTTATCGTGGCTTTAAGGGTTTCGGATAGTGTGTCGTCAACTCACGGTGACAGCCTCTGATTGGGTATCAAAGAGAAGGAAAATCTGCTGACTCTTACAAATGAGAATTTACTGCAGTCTCACGTGTTTAAACCTTAATGACTTATCCCTCAGAACTGCTCCCCAACCTCATTAGCTAATTAAACAATTCCAGATGGAGTAATCCACGCTGCAAAATATTGCTGAGGTAACTGGTGCTCTTCTCCACTCTGGAACGAATTCTTAACCAAACCAGAAGATGTTTAGATGCTTCTTCTGCTGCTCTGCCTGGGATCCCTGTCACTGGTGCTGCCGCTGAGTCCCTCCTGGGGATCTGATGTGCCCGCAGAGGCTGCCCTCTAGAAGCTGACTGCCAAGCCTCTGGGACTTCGAAGGTTTTCCAGGCATTCTTTTTCTCAGCAGGATTGTGAAAAAGGAAAGTGCATTGGTCTCTCTTAGCATGAGAGTTTTTGCTCTCTGCTGTGATTAAGGAAGCCATGCTTCTTGAGATAGTGCATTTTTTTCATTATTTCTCTCTTGTTGAGGACCCCCTGCACTGAGGTATTTTGAATTAAATAGCTGGGTCCTGACGATATTAATTACTGTAATTTACTGGAGAACTCCACTGCAAGAGTTAGTTTCCTTTGAAATGCACATGTTTTAGGCACTGGTGATCCTAATACCGTCTCTTCTGGTTGTGGCTATGATGTCGGTTAGGGTCCTCCACAACATGTCATTTTTTTAAACTCTAATTGCAGGTTCTGTGGCTTGGCTTCAGCTATGTGTTTGTAGCAGAGGCTAACTGTTTTGCTTCTATTTCAACAACAGCTGAGGGAGGCAGGATTAACTAGTGTTTAGAGATTGGCCTTTGGGCATAGATTGTGTGGGTTAGATAAATCTCTGCTTCCTGCTCACTGTCTCTATGATTTTATATTTTATTTATTTATGGCTGTATTGGGTCTTGCTTGCTGTGTGTGGGCTTTCTCTAGCTGTGGCAAGTGGTGGCTAATCTCTAGTTGTGGTACATGGGCTGGTCATTGAGGTGGCTTCTCTCGTTGCGGCACAGGCTCTAGGGTCCATGGGCTTCCATAGTTGTACCTCAAGGGCTCCAGAGCGCAGGCTCAGAAGCTGTTTTGCGTGGGCATATTTGCTGTGAGGCATGTGAGATCTTCCTAGACCAGGGATCAAACTGATGTCCCCTATGTTGCAAGGCAGATTCTTAACCGCTGGGCCACCAGGAAAGTCCCTGTCTCTATGATTTTAACCTCTCTGGGTTTTGTGTTCTCATGTATAAAATAGGAAATAAAAATACAGGTCCACAGTTGCTTATCTGAAACCTTTGGGGCTAGCTAGATATATTTTAAAATTCAGATTCTTTCATATCTTAGGAAAGTAAATTAGTCCATATCCCCTAGTTTACATTAAATCCCCAACAAGGGCGAAGTCTGGGTGGTATCCTGTAACCTATTGACATTCCTGGGATACTATGAGTGACTATTGACATTAAATAAGGATTAGGAATAGACTTGTAGCAGTTAAAACGCAGGTCAGATTTTATTACCAAGAGAGTTTGTGGAAAACTTGTGACAAAATGAGATAGTTTTCAGAGCTTTTGAAATTGTAGATACAAGATAGTGAGTTTACACTTACGCATAAAATTATTTTTCTTAAGTTTTGTGTCAAGTACTTATCAAAGTGGCTTCTATAATACCAACTGCCCAATATAATACTAACTGCCCAACAACTGCCAGCTTTGGGATTCTCACGCTCTCACAGAGCCCATATCCTTACTGTTAGTTTGTTTCTAAGCATTCTGGCTGGTCATTTTGTCCCTGAGTCAGCCTGTAAAAATGTGTCATCTCCAAGTCATCTCATCCAGATGAGAAAACTTTTACTAGCTTTGCCTCTTAGGATGGTTCTTTTGTTAGAGACCAGCCCAGTACAACTGAACTTTCTGTCATGATGGAAGTATCCTCTATTCATGCCATCCAATATGGTAGCCATTAGCCATGGATGACTACTGTGCTGTTGAAACATGGCCCATGTGATTGAGAAACTGACTTTTAAATTTTATTTGAAGCAATTAATTAAAATTAATTAGCCTGAGGGAGTAGTGGCCGCCAGACTCTTATTGGGCAGTGTAAGAGACCTGGGCATGGATTCAGTGCTGAGAGGACTTTGTCCTCTCTAGACACAGAATTCTTTATCCTCAAGCTGCTGCTCAAGTACTCATTCATTTATTTAGTCCAACTGTTTGGGATCCCATGGACTGTAGCCCACCAAGCTCCGCTGTCCATGGAATTCTTTAGGACAAAATACTGGAGTCAGTTTGCCATTTCTTTCACCAGGGAGTCTTCCTGACATAAGAATTGAACATGGGTCTCGTGCATTGCAGGCAGATTCGTTTCTACCTGCATCACCAGGGAAGTCTACTGTAGATCAAATTCTGTTAGGCAATGGGGTTACACAACCAGGTTTTGGTACTCAAGAAGGACATACACTTTCAAGCATACATTTGTGAGTGTAGGTAAGCAGACATCTCAAATGTAAATTTATGATACTGAATCTGTGGATGGAGATTTTGGATTGCTGTGGGAACACAGAGGCAAGAACTTTCTTGAGAAGGAAGTACTTGGTTTCTTGCACAAGTAATGGAAATTAGCCAAGGGCACTGGGCTAAGGTGAAGAAGAAATTAACAGATGAACCTGAGAAAAGATATGGAAATATTGGGTTGGCCAAAAAGCTCGTTTGGGTGTTTCTATAAGATGGTATAGAAAAACCCCAAAGAACTTTTGGCCAACCCATAAAACAGCATGGGTTCCTGGCCAGGTATCAGCTGTTGATGCATTGGAGGGGCTGAAATTGGGGTGGAGGGGTGGATGGTCATCAGCACCTTATATGGTGCTGAGCTTCTTGGAATCGATACTCAGAATCCAAACAAGGATTCCCTTGTTCACAGTTTCAGCCAGCAATTAATCAGGAAACTAGAATTCACTCAAGGTTTTTCAAGATGGAAGAGGTTTCATGTGGGGAAGGGGTGGCACTATAATGTTTGGACCCTTGGAACAAAGGTCAGGCCACTGTCAAGAAATCAGAAGTTTAGGGATTTTGGAGAGTTGCCGTCTATTATCTGGGCTGCCTGTGGCCTTGACCCCAGAGGCAAAATCCACTTCTGCCATCTCCTCCAATTCCTATTTGCCTGCTGCAGCTGGAGATTAAGACTTTTCTTTCTCTTTTGCCTTTCAAATCTCATGCCAAGTTCTCTCAGTGGTAGATTTAGCAAGGAAATCTTTGAACTCTAGTTCCCAAGCTTTCTACCCTTGAAGTGCAGGGAAGAGCATGGAAGAACCAGACAACACTGAGTAATAATGAATAGTATGAGGTACGGCCATTTTTCTTAAGTGTTTCAAATCAGTAATGTTGTCTATAGGTAAGGGGACCCCAGAATTTATCCAAATTAGGTCATGTTTGAAAAAGAAAGGGGCTCTAGAATTTATTAATAGATATTAGTTGATACAAAGAAATATAATCTATGACTATATATATAAATACTATATATATATGTATGTATACATTGCATTTCTTTATATATGTATATATAGTAAGTGGAAATAGAAGCAATAGCAAAGGGAAAATGTGGATAATTGTTGAATCTGGGTGACAGGTATTGATATTTCATTACACTATTTTGTCTATTTTTGTGTGTGTTTGAAATTTTTATAATAAAAGTTAAATAAGTAAAGTATCTGAAATTGAGACTTTAATTGTCATATATGCATATAATATATGTATGTGTGGATAATTGTTAATATAACCTTTACAGATGGCATTTTTTTAATAAAAAATATATATCATGTGGTCTTTAAGGACCCTTGAGAATAAAGTTTTGTTATCAGGAAGGGGAAAGGGCTTTGGGTTGGGGCTTGGGGCTGTTGAGCCTGAATTCTGCTTCAAGTTGGACAGTAGGTCTTTAGGACGGCCTTGGTAAATTAGTCCAGAAACTAGAATTGCAATAGAATTAGCCCCTGAGATGATTGAGCATCATCTCTGGCATCTGAAAAGTGGTCAGTAAAAACTTGTTCGGTCAACGAAACAAGAATCCTTCTGTGTTCTTCCTTTGCAGGAAGTGAGTTTAAACTCAGAAGACAGCTGGCAAGACTGGAAAAGTCTGGAAAGATAGCTATCTAGATGTCAGGGACCATGGCTGTGTTTTGGAACATGAAGGGATTGATTGCATCATGCTCACTTGATTTTTGTAGTTTATCCAGTTAAGCTCTTAACTCTGCTTTTGAAAAAATAAATTTATGATGAGAGCAGTGGAGCCCTGGCTATCATTTCTCCAGCATGGAAGCAGATGTGCATTCGGAACACGCTGATCTGGGGGATCCACCAACCATCCAAAGGAACTGAATGTGAAGTGAGCAGGGAATGTTGGCTCCCCCTTCAATGATGCTTTGTGATCTAAGAGGTGTTTTTCCGTTTTCAACAATGTGCTGCAGAACGGTCTGTAACAGTCTGTTGCAATTTTCTCCCCAAATCTCTCACGTTTCTGCCAATAGTGAATTAGACTGTCATTAGTTTCACAGATGTGCTTTGATCCCTACACGCTTGTCTCCTGGCGGGGAGACATCTGAACCATTAATGTGGATTTTCTAAACCTGGAGTATAAAGTGCAGAACAGTGCAATGAACGTGGGCAAGGAGCCTGGAGCCCTGGGCAACAGAGTTGCTTCTCTGTTGCTAATTAACTGTGTCATCTTGGGTGAGGCATTGAAATTCCCATTGTTTCAGTTCTCTGATCTGTTAAATGAGAGCATTGGATGGATCCCTAGTCACTTTCAGATTCCCTATGAGTGAATGGGAGAACTCTTCAGGTTTAGAGAGATGCTCTCTTACTGTTCAGGTTTAGCTTTCTGAATTCACATCCACCGTGTTCTCCTGGGATAAGCACTGATCCTGTCTGGTTACTATCTCATTACTCCCAGCAAGCTGCCTGTTAAAGGGTGCAAGAGATGTCTGGGTTTGATGAGGTATCTTTTTTTGGGCATCGCTGTCTTTCAAAGACTAAGCTGTTTAAGGGAGGAAAAATAGTGTAAAGAATCATACATTTCAGAGCTGATAAAACTCCTAGCGATCTCTCCAGATTTATAGTCAAACTCCCTTGATTTACAGACTAGGCGCCCAAAGCCCAGTGAGGGAAATTCACTTTTCCAAGACTGCGTGCACTGTCAGAGCTGGACCCAACTATGGTTTGTCTGCCTCTGGGCCATAATCCCAGCTCTCAGGCTGTCAGCAGTTCAGATCCTGGTTAATGGAAAGATCCTTGGTGATTTTAATTTCACTCCAGACCAGTACAAGATCTTGACAGCAGTATCATGATCTATTGAGTTGGAATGCAGGTGCTTCTTCAGGCTCAGGAAAAGGTGTAGCAGTGGATTTAGAAGATCTCGGGATAAGTTCTGGCTTCACCATGTGCAAAACCAAGCAGCTCACTCATGTGCACGAGCCTTGGTCTCTTGCTCTGTAAAACGGAGGTGGTGATGATGCCTCGGCTGCCAACCCCTTGCGCCTCAAACACTGCAGACGCTGTGACAGCTCTGACAACTAAATAGAGTTACAGAGAAGATAGTCACAAACAATAGCAAACACTTGTGGGGGTATTTTTGACTTGTCAGTCCTGAAACAGTTCCATTGGCAAGTTTGACAAATGGGGAAACTGGACTTAGAGATACCAAGATTGTTCAGTTGATAAAGACAGTTGCTAGGATTCTCTGAAGGCAGCCCTGAGCATGGACCTGAACTGCACACTTCAGTGACTTATGTTGAGCTTTCTGTGGCCCCGCAAAACCGGCAACCATCTCCCTGACTCCTCTGTACACTCTTCTGATCAATGCTGGAAGAAATCTTCGTATGGTCAAGGCCAGTCCAAACAACCTGTTTCATAGGGGGTGATGAGTGTAGCACTTTTCTCCTGCTCATCAAGGAGTGGGGTCAGGGGTGACTGACTTGGGAAATGATGATTGCTGAAACCAGTTCCAAACTGCTCTCACACACCCCCACCCACCTCCAGGAAGGCCGCTCATGACTTTAGTAAAATATTCAGTACCTCTCCTGTAAAGTCAGACACACTTGAGAAAGAGAGGCCAAATCATGACTTTTTTGTTCTCTAGAATCTGTGGAAAACACATATGGGATCAATTCTCAAGGAGAGGGGGGGAATCTGTATCTATCTATCAAGCCATCCATCTGTCTTATCTCTTGCTTATTTATCTTTAATTATTTACATATATCTCTATTATGTATATATATGTACCTGTATATATTTGTACCTAATGTACATATATACATGTGTATATATACACATATATATATGTTTGTACATGTATACATATGTACCTCGCCATCAACCTTGTTTTAAACAACTTTGAATAGGACACTTCAGTTCAGTTCAGTTCAGTCGCTCAGTCGTGTCTGACTCTTTGTGACCCTGTGAACTGCAGCATGCCAGGCTTCCCTGTCCATCACCAACTCCCAGAGCTTGCACAAACTCATGTCTATCGAGTTGGTGATGCCATCCAACCATCTCATCCTCTGTCGTCCCCTTCTCCTCCTGCCCTCTCTCTCATCAAGGTCTTTTCCAAGGAGTCAATTCTTCACATCAAGTGGTCAAAGTATTGGAGTTTCAGCTTTAGCATCAGTCCTTCCAATGAATGTTCAGGGTTGATTTCCTTTAGGATTGACTGGTTTGATCTCCTTGCAGTCCAAGGGACTCTCAAGTCTTCTCCAATACCACAGTTCAAAAACATCAATTCTTCAGCGGTCAGCTTTCCTTGTGGTCCAGCTCTCACATCCACACATGACTACTGGAGAAACCATAGCTTTGACTAGACGGACCTTTGTCAGCAAAGTAATGTCTCTGCTTATGCTGTTTAGGTTTGTCATAGCTTTTCTTCCAAGAAGCAAGTGTCTTTTAATTTCATGGCAGTCATCATCTGCAGTGATTTGAAGCCCAAGAAAATAAAGTCTCTCACTGTTTCCTTTGTTTCCCCATCTATTTTCCATGAAGTTGAGAGAGTGAATTCCTAGGCAGGTTGATAAGAAGTCCCAGGTCCTGGAGGAGGAGAGAGGGGTCTGGGGCTCTCCAGGAGGAGACAGGTGTCTGGAATTCTCAAGGGGGAGGAAAGGACAAATATCTTTTTTTCCTCTACATTCCTTAGTCTTAGTCACCTAAAACATTTTTTTTTTCTTTAGGCCTAGAACTGATGCTTGCACAACAAACAACTCAGTTTGAACTCCGTACTAAGGATTATATAATAACAGTGTATCCTGCATGAGGACAGTGTCTCCTTCCTGAAAACCTCTTGGGTAATCCTGTTATTTTAAAATGTAAATTATGGGAGTGGGTCTAGTAAGATCTTTACAACCTTGAGACATTCTTTTGATTTATTGTAATGACTAATTAAGAAAGTATATAGCTCCCTTACTTAGACTAGCTAGGGGGGAGCTGTCCGTCCCCCTTGTGATGTCTATGTCAGAAGCGTTCTCTGTCCCTTTTCTTACTTTAAGAAAACTCTGCTACACAAAAACTCTTCAGTGATCAAGCCTGGTCCCTGGTCCCAGAGTTAAATAATCTTTGGAGATCATGAATCTGACACTGTTCACTGTAAGCTATGAAAGCATCTGATGGGACCAGATGCCATGATCTTAGTTTTTTGAATGTTGAGTGGTAAGCCAGCCTTTTCACTCCCCTCTTTCACTTTCATCAAGAGGCTCTTTAGTTCTTTGTTTTCTGACATAAGGGTGGTATCATCTGCATATCTGAAGTTATTGATATTACCCGCAGCAATCTTGATTCCAACTTATGCTTCATCCAGCCCAGCATTTTGTATGATGTACTCTGCATGTAAGTTAAATAAGCAGGGTGACAATATATAGCCTCAACGTCTTCCTTTCCCAATTTGGAACCCAGTCCATTGTTCCATGTCCAGTTCTAACTGTTGCTTCTTGACCTACATACAGGTTTCCCAGGAGGGAGGTCAGGTGGTCTGCTATTCCCATCTTTTTAAGAATTTTCCAAAAAAAAAAAAAAAAAGAATTTTCCATAGCTTGTTGTGATCCACACAGTCAAAAGCTTTAGCATAGTCAATAAAGCAGAAGTAGATGTTTCTCTGGAGCTCTCTTGCTTTTTCTGTGATCCAACGGATGTTGGCAGTTTGATCTCTGGTTCCTCTGCCTCTTCTAATCCAGCTTGAACATCTGGAAGTTCTCCGTTCACATACTGTTAAAGCCTAGCTTGGAGCATTTTGAGCATTACTTTGCTAGCATGTGAGATGAATGCAATTGTGCAGTAGTTTGAATGTCCTTTGGCATTGCCTTTTTTTGGGATTGGAATGAAAACTAACCTTTTCCAGTCCTGTGGCTACTGCTGAGTTTTCCAAATTTGCTGGCATATTGAGTGCAGCACTTTCACAGCATCATCTTTCAGGATTTGAAATAGCTCAGCTGGAATTCCATCATCTCCACTAGCTTTGTTCATAGTGATGCTTTCTAAGGCCCACTTGGCTTCACATTCCAGGATGTCTGGCTCTAGGTGAGTGATCACACCATTGTGATTATCTGGGTCACGAAGGGGGTTTTTTGTATTGTCTTCTATGTGTTCTTGCCACCTCTTCTTAATATCTCCTGCTTCTGTCAGGCCCATACCATCTGTTCTTTATTAAGCCCATCTTTGCATGAAATGTTCCCTTGGTATCTCTAATTTTCTTGAAGAGACTTCTAGTCTTTCCCACTGTATTGTTTTCCTCTATTTCTTTGCATTGATCACTGAGGAAGGCTTTCTTATCTTTCCTGGCTGTTCTTTGGAACTCTGCATTCAGATGGGAATATCTTTCCTTTTCTGCTTTGCCTTTCCCTTATCTTCTTTTCTCGGCTATTTGTAAGGCCTCCTCAGACAGCCATTTTGCCTTTTTGCATTTCTCCTTGGGGATGGTTTTCGTCACTGCTTCTTGTACAATGTTATAGACCTCCATCCAAAGTTCTTCAGGCACTCTGTCTATCACATCTAGTCAGTCCCTTGAATCTATTTGCCACTTCCACTGTATAATTGTAAGGGATTTGATTTAGGTTATACTTGAATGGTCTACTCATTTTCCTTACTTTCTTCAATTTAAGTCTGCATTTGGCAAAAGGAGTTCATGATCTGAGCCACAGTAAGCTGCTGGGCTTGTTTTTGCTGACTGTATAGAGCTTCTCCATCTTTGACTGCAAAGAATATAATCAATCTGATTTTGGTATTGACTTGATGTCCATGTGTAGAGTCTTCTCTTGTGTTGTTGGAAGAGGGTGTTTGCTATGACCAGTACATCCTCATGGCAAAGGTCTGTCAGCCTTTTCCAGGATGCTTAATAGTCTTATTTCAAAGATTTTATTTTCCAGTTGGCCCCTCCTGACCCACCTGTTTAGGCCTCAGGGAGTCTTTGAAGTGCCTGTCTTAGTCAGATGAGGAGGAGACGGGAAAGAATTCACAATTGGCTGCTGCTAGCGCAGCTATGCATCACACCAGAGTGAGGGACAAAACATCCCCTCCAGAGAGGCACTTTCTCTGCCATCCCCTCTTTGCACACATCTCGGAACACCAGGAGAAACAGACAAAGAAAATGGACTTCTTTGGGCAAATATTCACAAGATTAAAATTTGTTTTAACATATATTTGGACACGTGAGAAAGAAAATATCGAAAGTATTTGTATATGGCAAATAAACATATGTGTACATATACTTGGGGCTTCCCTGGTAGCTCAGCAGGTAAAGAATCTGCCTGTGATGCAGGAGACCCTGGTTCGATTCCTGGGTTGGGAAGATCCACTGGAGAAGGGATAGTACATATACTTGTGTATGCGCGCACATGTATGCATACACATGTACATCCATGTACCTGGCATGTATCATCATATTTTACCTTCATTTGCTTAAAATATTAAAATTATGAACATATATTGATTATTTTCTTGTGTGTGTGTATTAGTCTCTCAGTTGTGTCTGACTCTTTGTGACTTCATAGACTGTACCCTGCCAGGCTCCTCTGTCCATGAGATTTCCCAGGCAAGAATACTGGAGTGGGTTGCCGTTTCCTTCTCTGGGCGGGGGGTGGGGTGGGGTGGGGGGGGGTAGGGTGTCTTCCTGACCTAGGTATTGAACCTGGGTCTTCTGCATCACAGGCAGACTCTTTACAATCTGTGCCCCACCAATTATGAAAATAATACATACTTGGAAAATACAGAATGCTCTTAGGAAAAAATGCCTATGGAAAAAAACTTCACCTCCAAGTAGCCACTGTCAAGATCTTGAGATATGCTTTAACCTCTTGTTTTTTAATTTAAGCAAAGCATGTATATAATTTTAAAAATCAAATAGTCATATGAGACTTATGATAAAAAGCAGGAGAACCCCACTTTAGGCATATCATCAAGTTCAGATTCCCAGAGGAAATTACTTTCAACTGTTTTAGCTGTCACTGCTGGTATTTATTACCATATTCGTAAATGATATTTTATGTGCTATTTTTTATTTACCAAATGTAGATGTTACCTGTTGACTTCTTACTAAGGTGAAGATTTAGGTCTCTCATAGCCCCTCTGCCCTTTCACACACACTCACACATATTCCCACTTCCTCTCCCACCAGTATCTTTGATTGTAAACCAAAATTTGATTATAAATCAAATCCAAATTCATACATAGATACAAAAATTCTGACTTCAATTCCAATGTGTGTGTGAGGGTTTCCCATACTACCAAACAATTCTTCACCACCAGCTGGATGTCCTACAATTCAGCTCAGTTCTGACTATTGGTCTAGAGATGCCGTCAGATTCCACGGGTTAAGTAAGGGCTTAGTCCTAGAAGATTGCTTCCCTTCTCCCCTCCCCTTCTCCCATCCCCTACACTTCAGAAGCTAATAGCAAGTCCAGCTTGTTACCTGTACTTCTGACCAACTGCCTATAAATCCGTTCAGTTCATTTCAGTCACTCAGTCGTGTCTGACTCTTTGCGACCCCATGAATCGCAGCACGCCAGGCCTCCCTGTCCATCACCAACTCCCAGAGTTTACTCAAACTCATGTCCATCGAGTCGGTGATGCCATCCAGCCATCTCATCCTCTGTTGTCCCCTTCTCCTCCCCCCCCAATCCCTCCCAGCATCAGGGTCTTTTTCAATGAGTCAACTCTTCACATGAGGTGGCCAAAGTATTGGAGTTTCAGCTTTAGCATCAGTCCTTCCAATGAACACCCAGGACTGATCTCCTTTAGAATGGACTGGTTGGATCTCCTTACAGTCCAAGGGACTCTCAAGAGTCTTCTCCAACACCACAGTTCAAAAGCATCAATTTTTCAGTGCTCAGCTTTCTTTATAGTCCAGGTCTCACATCCATACATGACCACTGGAAAAACCATAGCTTTGACTAGACGGACCCTTATTGGCATAGTAATGTCTCTGCTTTTTAATATGCTATCTAGGTTGGTCATAACTTTCCTTCCAAGGAGTAAGTGTCTTTTAATTTCACGGCTGCAGTCACCATCTGCAGTGATCTGGAGCCCAAAAAAGTAAAGTCTGACACTGCTTCCACTGTTTCCCCATCTATTTCCCATGAACTGATGGGACCAGATGCATGATCTTAGTTTTCTGAATGTTGAGCTAAATCAGAGGTTCCCCCTAAAATCATGTAACCCAGATTGGGACTTGAACCCACAGTGTTGTAACTGAGATCACACACCTGATCTCAGGACTTAATGAAGCTCAGGTTCTTGATGTCTCATCAAAGAAAGAATCCAGTGAGAGACAAAATGATAGATAAGAAAGGATTTTTTTTTTAAAAGAGAAACACACTGCACAGACAGAGTGTGGGCCATTTCAGAAGGTGAGGGAGCCTCAAAATATGGCATGGTTGATTTTTACAGGCTGAGTAATTTCATAGGCTAATGAGTGGGAGGAATATTCCAGCTATCCTGTGAAAGGAGTAGAAATTTCCAGAAATTGTACCACTGCCACTTCTTGATCTTTATGGTCAGTCTTGGAACTGTCAAGGAGCCAGTGGGTATATCATTTAGCTTGCTGCTGGTGGCTCAAATGGTAAGGAATCTGCCTGCAATGCAGGAGACCCTGGTTTGATCCCTCAGTTCAGAAGATCCTCTGGAGATGGGAATGGCAACCCACTTCAGGATTCTTGTCTAATTCTATGGACAGATGTGCCTGGTGGGCTACAGTTGATGAAGTTGCAAAGAGTCTGACAGGACTGACGACTAACACACACACACACACACACACACACACACACAGAGGTTATCATAAGCTTATTTTTTGTTTGTTCTTACTCTTTGCGACCCCATGGACTGCAGCTTGCTAGGTTTCCCTGTCCTTCACTATCACTAAGAGTTTGCTCAAACTCGTGTCCATTGACTCAGTGATACCATCCAACCATCTCAGCCTCTGTTCCCTCCTTCTCCTCCTGCCCTCAGTCTTTCCCAGCATCAGGGTCTTTTCCAGTGAGTCAGATCTTTGCATCAGGTGGCCAAAGTATTGGAGCTTCAGCTTCAGCGTCAGTCCTTCCAATGAATATTCAGGACTGATTTCCTTTAGGATGGACTGGTTGGATCTCCTTGCTGTCTGAGGGACTCTTAAGAATCTTCTCCAGCACAACTTGAAAGCATCAATCTTTCAGTGCTCAGCCTTCTTTATGGTCCAACTCTCACATCTGTACATGACTACAGGAAAGACCATAGCTTTGACTTTATGGACCTTCCTTGGCAAAGGGATGTCTTTCCTTTTAAATACACTGTCTAGGTTTGTCATAGCCTTCCTTCCAAGAAGCAAGTGTTTTCTAATTTCATGGCTGCAGTCACCATCTGGAGAGATTTTGGAGCCCAAGAAAATAAAATCTGTCACTGTTTCCACTTTCTCCAAATCTATTTGCCAAAGTGATGTGACTGGCTGCCATGATCTTAGTTTTTTGAATGTTGAGTTTTAAGTCAGCTTGTTCACTTTCTTCTTTCACTTTCATCAAGAGGCTCTTTAATTCGTCTTCATTTTCTGCCATTAGGATTGTGTTATCTGCATATCTTTGGAGAAGGCAATGGCAACCCACTCCAGTACTCTTGCCTGGAAAATCCCATGGACGGAGGAGCCTGGTAGGCTGCAGTCCATGGGGTCGCGAAGAGTTGGACATGACTGAGTGACTTAGAAGCAGCAGCAGCATCTGCATGTCTGAGTTTACTGACATTTCTCGGGCAATCTTGATTCTTCGAGTTTTAGGAGCTCTGTGCCAGAAATGAGAATGAAGACCAAATAAGTGTTTCTTAGTAAAAATCACAATATCACAAACACAAATTTATACAGAATTTAAATCAATTTTACTTATTTAGTTTTACTTATATATTTTTAATTAGTGTAATTTATACTTAAAATAAATACAGATTTCTTATAAATCAGCATTATATGTCACAATAATATTTGCATTATTTGCATTATTTTGACCACTAAGCCAAAAAATGTACAGTTTCCTGGAATGTGCTAATTTCAAACACATCAGGTGATGTATCAACTTCATTTTTCCCTCCCTGGAGACATAAATCCTCAGGTGTTCTGTCTCTCTGCTACACTCTGGGATATAGCACACACTAGGGAGCTGTTGGCTCCTTAGGCCTTGTCCTGCAAATTCTCTTGACTTTTCTCCTTTGTTGGATCATCTGCTTCCTTAATATGCTACCTTTCTCTTTTATGATTTTTTTTTTCTGGTGTTTGTGGACTGTAATTTCTAAAAGTTTCCTGAGAGAGGATGCATGAAGGGAAATAGTTGATACTATGTGTCAGCCTGGGTCTAGTCAGGAGACTGAAACCAGATCAGGGGTACTCCCTTCCCCAAGGCTGAGATTTAGAACACATTGGAGAGACTATGCTTTGGCTGCTGGTGGCAGAGAAGTTTACTGGATGCCCTGGGCTGCAGTTGGTGTCCATTGGGATGCTGAGAAGCTTGCTGAAGAGCAAGTGATAGTGGGCTGTCTGCATGCTCCTGGAAGCTTTGTCATCAATTGAAGACAATACAAATTGGGAACAAGAGAAGCCCCTTTATTTGTTACCTTGCAATGTCTCTCTAAGTCATGTCTGACTCTTCGTGACCCCATGGACTGTAGTCTGTCTGGTTCCTCTGTCCACGGGATTGCTCAGGCAAGAACACTGGAGTGGGTTGCCATGTCCTTCTCTAGGGGATCTTCCCAACTCGGGGATTGAGGCTGGGTCTCCTGCATTGCAGGAGATTCTTTACTGTCTGAACCAATGGGAAGCCCAGTGTCTCTCTAGAACCCTTGATTGATGAAGCCTGCTCACCTGGGTGTTGAAGGAAATATGTTTCAGGAATAATCTCTATTATCACAAAGTAAGGCAAAGAAGGGTGAGTTTAGAGCTGAGAGGCAATAAATCGATAACTGGTACATTTTGTTTCCTTGCAACTATTTGCAATCATTGTCCCTCAGAAATGCTTTCTTGTCTCTATTTCTGGCACCGTGGCTGGAAAGTCTACTGTCACGCTAAGTTTTAATTCACCCTCTGTTGCCACTGCCCATGAAATACTTTAATATCTTTTCTTGTCAATGTTTGACAATATATGATGATATGATTTAATGTGGGTCAATTTTCACCTATTGTTTTAAACATTCAGTGGGTTCTTTCAAAATAGAAATTCACAGTCTTTTGGTGTGGTCATTTTCCCTTTTGTTATTTACTTAATTTCTTCCTTTCATTTTCTCTGTTCTCTCTTTCTGTTGCTTCTCTTATTCTACTGTTAGGACTCTTGACCCAATTCTTTAATTTTCTTGGCTTTCCTTTTTTTTATTTTTCACCTTTTCTGTACTTTCTGAGATCCGTCAAGTGTATCTTCTACCACTTTTATAGGATTTTACAGTTTTCTGCTTCTTTTTATTTTTACTTTCCAGTGCCGGTGTTAATTCTCTGATTGTTCTTTTTTATGGCTTCTTGTTTATATAAGGGATGCCACATATCTCATTTCTCTGAGGATATCAATGATAGTTTTTGTTTTCAGTTTTCTCCTGCTCCTGATTTTGTTCCTGTTATTCTTTGTTCATTTTTACTGTTTTTCATTTTAGAGGCTTTTCTTAATCATGTTACTGTAATAAATTAATAAACAAAAGCCTCAATTAAATAGAGTTGGGAGACCAGGAGGGGGAGCTGTCACACTCTGCAATAATAGCAGAGCCCCAACAGGATAGAAGAAAGACTTTTCGTTAGTGGCAAAAGCTCAGCCAATGAAAAACCATAGGTTCTTTGTTTTCTATAGCCCTCCCCACTTCCTTTTCCTCTCTATAAAAGCAGCCTCTTTCCCTTGCTGTGGTGAACTTGTGTGTGACTTGCCAGATTGCAGACCCTGAATTACAATTCTCTACCAATCCCAAATAAACCTATCTTTGCTGGAGAAGTATCTGGCAGCTATTTGTTTCAGGTCAACTTGGTTTTTCAGTGTCTGGTTGTGTTTAACTGAGTTAGTACCAAGCTGACTGGATATTTGGTGTGTTTCTTTTCTTTTTTGTCAGCTAGTGGTTTTCACTGTAGAATGATTAGTTACATCTGGCCATTTTGTGAGACGAATACTAATTGCCAGTATATATTGATTTTACATATGGGTAAGAGTCTCTAGAAAGAATCCATCAGTCTTCTTCCAGAGAGGTGGTGATGTGGGACTGATTGCCAGCATTCTTACCATAAAGTGGTGGAAGGAACTTATGTCGCGGAGTCTAGAGTCTCTTTGGGAAATGTTTTCAGAGGATGAGAAGGGATAGTTGCCTGGATACAGAAGATGGTGAGGAGGATCTGGGTAATCGCACCTGTAAGCTTGGTATCTGTTTTGTTCAGAGTTGAGACTCTTTCTTTCCTTAGTTCTGCAGATTCAACTGACTTCAGAGAAATTATAAGGAGGAAAATGGGGCAGATCTGGTCTAACTAAGGTCGTAGAGCTATCTTCGAGGTATCTGTCAGAGACAGTCAGTCACGCAGCTAAAGCTCAATAATTTCTTAAGAGCCCCTACCAACTATAGTTGTTTTCTTTAACACCATAAGACACAAAATTTAAATGACTACATTTAGTAATTCAGGAAGGCTGATCAAGGTTTACCTCTTTGCTAGTTGCTGGCTATCAGTTTACCCTCAAAATGGGCAAACAAGATTCACTCTTCTTAGACAGTCTGTAGTATATTTTTCTCTCTTCTCTCTCTTATAAATTCTGTTTTTGACTTTATTATTTGACATAATCTTTCTTTTGTATTGTAAGGTGAATCACATAAGCAAATGTCTCTGAGTTATGACATGATGCTTCTTTTTTTCACCCATCCATGGACATTTGGTACACTAATTTCTCAGTTAATTTCCTATTCTGTTAACATTAAAAAAAAATTTTTTTTGCCTCTCTTACCCACTACAGTCTTCTTCCTTTTCCCTTGTGAATTATTCCTTTATTATAATTTTAGCTTGGTTTTAGGGAAGGTACGGAAACAAATGCATATGTTTATGGGTTATGCTTTGGCAGACATCCTTTAAAAGTAAATATCAGCTATAGTTTCTGCTGAAATTAATAAACCTGTAAAGATCAAGCTAATAAAAAATTCACAACCTGTGAATTTACTAACTGTTTTTTCTTTGAGTGGATTTTAGCTGATTTTTATTGTCTCGGACTTAGATTCACACAGTTGCGTGTTGAAGATAGATGCTATCCCACTATTAATTGGCTCATGCAAATGATAAAATTACTACAGAGATGAGAGTTGATTCTGAAAGCAAAGACTTTCTTAATGAATTGAGAACATAGATGTCTCACATTAAAATCACTTGATGGGGAGTTTTGAAGAGTACAAAGGCCCAATACTAAATGAGTAAAATCGACTAGAATGGAACTCAGGAGTCAAGATCTAAAAAAACAAAACAAACAAAACTCAAGACAAACATTAATTATTTCAGTGAACGGGTGGGTGTAGTCACCTCTGGTCTCCCTGAAGAGTAGGTTTTGGCTAACATGGCATGATTTCGTAAAGAGCAGCACTGTTTGTTGACTCTCTCATAACACTGTGAACTCATTACGTGCATGGATACATCTTACTCATTACTGTAAGTCAGCACCCAGCATATTATCTGGCACATAATAGATGACTGTGCTGTGCTAAGTTGTTTCAGTTGTGTCCGGCTCTGTGTGACCCTATGAACTGTAGTCCTCAGGCTCCTCTGTCCATGGGATTCTCCATGCAAGAATACTGAAGTGGGTTTCTGTGCCCTTCTCCAGGGGATCCTCCCAACCCAGGGATTGAACCTGCATCTCTGAAGTCTCCTGCCTTGGCAGGCAGGCTCTTTACTGCTTCTGCCAACAGGAAAGCTCTAGTAGATCATTAGTAAATATTCACATCTGTCACACACTGGTTAGTAAGAGCGTGTATTTATCAACTCCCTATTGGTAGCAGGATTTGCTAAAAGGAAATTTGGAGAGTAGTGGCAATGTTGTGTGTCTTCAGGAGAGAGGCTGGAGGGTCCACTAGAAGAAAGGACTCAGAAAAGGGATGCTGGGAAGGATGAGGTGGTGCTGTTTCCTTTCTAATTTTGCCCCCCAATCTGACCACGTGAGACATCGGGAAGGGAGGAAGCATGCTAGAAGCCAGGTAAAGCATAATTTGTCTCAGCTCAAAACGTACCATCAGCTCTTGTGGAATCTCCCTGCAACACTGAAGCCCACTGGTCACCTGCAGGCAGGGAAGGCAAAGTGGCATTATCTTCATTTCACAAAGATGACTGATGTCCAGTGGGATTGGGATCACCCACCTGGCTTGGTGTGTGATGGTGGTTATAGAGGTCCAGACCTCAAGGCTCCTTACCTGAGCAGTCCTTTGTTAACAACTTCCTGTTTCTTCTGCATTTCCACTAAACGTTGAATAATTAGGCCATTTTACATAGCTTTTGGTCAATCAAGGTGTAGACTTTACATAAACCTAATCCATTCAAGTTTATTTTTTTCTTGATTCTTCTTTATCTTAGAGTAATCTTTTCCAAGGAACAGAAGCTTGGTGCAAGCCAGGGGAGCAAAGCATTTGAAAATTAAAGATAACACTGTTTTGTCTTCATCAGTTCTTATATCTGAGTTGCTAGATACTATGGGTGTCCTTTCAGTTTATTTCTGTCTGATGAATCTCTACATCTTCATACCAGGGACGTAATAGACACTCAATTAACATTCAGTGAAGTACTTTTTATATATCAGATACATTCTGGAAAGGTGAATAAATCAAACTTTGTAAATGAAATATGATTTAACAAAGAATCCATGTTGCAGATTAAACCTTCTTTTCTCATCATCTCTGATTCCTTGTCGTTCTTCCCCAATATTCTCCATGTGTTCCTTCTTTGATGTGAAACGATATGAATGGTTCCATAGAGTCTAGTGGGATATGAGCCCATGTGACTGGTGCTACCTCTTGTCTGAAACAATTCTGAGCTGGTGTGAACTCCTCATGCTCTCTCTCTCCCCATGTGGAGGGAGGGTTGGGGTGGCCGCAGAGGAGGGGGCTGAGTGGGCCCAGGAAACAGCGAGGTTCCCTGAGTCACTATTGGAAGAGAAATAAGAACTGCTTCCTAAGAGTGAGAAGTAAATCACTGATGTACTAACCGTGGAGGTTTCAGGATTTATTTGGCATTATGATAGAACCTGGGCTTCCCCAGTGACTCAGCGGTAAAAAATCTACCTGTAATACAGGAGTTGTAGGAAATGCAAGTTTGATTCCTGGGTTGGGAAGGTCCCCTGGAGAAGGGCATGGCAACCCATTCCAGTATACTTGCCTGGAGAATCCCATGGGCAGAGGAACCTGGCAGGCTATAGTCCATGGGCTCACAGAGAGTCAGACATGACTAAAGTGACTTAGCATGCATGGTAGAACCTAGTGTTTCCTGATATGGGGAGCAAAATTTTCCATCCCCAAATATCTCTTTGGCATATGGATTTTGAGCTGTAAACAATCAAGACCCAAAAGACTCAGGAAGGAACTTTGACTTTCCCCCTAACTACCTGAAAGAATGTAGATAGAGGAAGGGAGCCATCTAGGAAGGGAGCCATCACAATAGAAAACTATAGTTTGAACTAGGTGTGTAGACAGGGAGGAATCCAGCAAATTCTGTTTGTTAAAATTCTTCTCTGTGTCTCAGTGTCTCTGCATGGCCCAGCAAACATTTATTTACCAAACATTTGCTTTTCCATCTCCTTGTCAACTGCCTTTTCCCCCTTTGAAGTCCCAAATCACTACCCCCAACATCCTTTTTTGTCTTTAACTAAAGATTTAGGTGATGGCTTCAGCCATTTTGGTGTGTTAATCAGTTTTCCTAGTCTCTTCCATGGATACATGTTACTAAACTTCTGTTTGATTAATCTGTTAATCTGTTTTGTGTCAACTTAATTCTTAGGCCAGCCAGAAGAACCTAGAAGGGGAGAGGAAAATTCTTCCTTCCCAGCACTGAGTAAAAAATACCTCCCTTTCTCTTTATGAACGTAGTTCAGGAGAGTATGACTAATATCTGTGTTTCCCAAACTTGAGAATGTACAGAACACTTCTCACAGGAATAAAGAAAAACTTCTTGGAACTTTTTATTTAACAATTGTTTTAGATAAGTACATGCATGAAATTAAGGAAAAATTCTCATGCTTATAGCTTTTATGTAACTCTTAACACCCCTCCCCAATTAAAAATTATATAGAAAGGCTAAATCAATTTATTTTGTAATTGTTGAAATGAAAGAATGTACATTATCCTTAGTAGTTGAGACATATAATGTCAAGTTCAATTTTGTATATTATCTGTTTCTCTGTGTTGACTAAAGTGACTCTCTTATTGCAGAGAAAGCCTGGTTGCATAAGAATGCTATAGAAAATTGCTTTAAAAACTTCAGGCTCTTGTTTGGTAGTTCAGGATAATTGGACCTTTCTCTTAGCCTATACTCTGCCTTGAGGCAATCCTCAAATGCCCATTTCAATGAGGCATCTCCTACTCACTCTATTTGCTGTCTCCTTCATTAGCAGAAAAGGTCAGTACTGCATTGTTAGTTAAACCTGCATTAAGTGGATAGCTAATCCAATCATTGTTTGAAAGAAGACAGAGTAAGTATTTGTTGTGCATTTGCTCGGATGTTTCTTGCTAATCAGCATTTCTAAGTGCTTCACAGGAATTCGGGATCCACCCAGTGAATATGCTTGCAGTGCTTTGGTCCAGAGTGCCAGAGAGAGGCTTTTCTGAGTTAGGTGTGCCCAAAGGCCTATCATCTTTCTACAAAAAGAGAACCAAATTACTAAATTTTCATGAATCATTATTTTGGACGCTTGAGAACATGTCCAGAGAACCAAGAGTTTATGGACTTCTAATTAGTATAATAGTTGAATTCCGGCTTTTGGAATCAGACAAACCTGGATTCTAATCTTGAAGTTGTCTGGATTCTAATCTTGAGGTTGTCGTAGAACCTTGGGCAACTGACTTACCCTGCCTGAGTCCCTGTGTATTTGTTGTAAATTGGACATAATGCCTATTGTGGAATATTGGGATGACTCGATGAGGTGTACATGTTCAGCATATGGCACATGGTGTCATTCACTAAATGGAAACCATAATTGCTACTCCCCTAGTTGAGTTACTTTTGTCATGAGTCTATCTGGCTGGGTTGGTCTGTTTTCCTGTCTGTTTTCCATCATTTTGTTTTCCTATTCTAACATGCCAAGGTGGTTTCTGAGAAAAAAAAAAAAGATATCCATCTGCAGATTATTAACCTTAAAAATGGTCCAGTTTTTGTTTTGTTTAATCTCCTGGCCAGCTGCATTAGTCTTTGGTAGACTCTTTTTTGGGGGGTGGCATTTAGCTATCACTGTGGTAATCTATACTTGACATTTTCCTGTTTTGTCATTAGTTTTCCTCTGTCCCAAGGAGTTCTAAAGCATAGTGTCTAGTTTATAAACTCTGAACCTGACATTCGTAACTCTTCCTTTTCCTAGCCTCCACCAATGTCATGGTGCTACCCTCATGGGAGTTGTAATTTCGAGCTTTTAACATATCTAAGTCCAGAAATGGGGAGGAAAACGAAGAAACTGTGAGAGGCTCAACATATCCTATGATGAGTTCCTAGTTTAGACTCCCAGGAAGGTTAGCTCATATAATGTAGTCATTTACTCAGGAGTGTCCTGAGTCTCTTCATTTTACTGAAGAGGATCTCAGTTAGTTGAGCAGTGGAGATTCATGAAGGCCAACCAATTTTATCTTCTAAAAATAATGCCACAACTTTTGAAAATGTTGGAGGCTAACAAACATCTATGCTTTACTGTGAACTAATTCCTTTAGGTTCCTTTCCTCTGAACCCCTAGCTTGGCTTACTTGTCTACGAAGAACTGATAATTTTGACTGATGGGAAGGAAGACGGAGAACTTCAGATTGTGGAATAGTATGGGAGTTGAAGGAGTTGAAGTGACCTGGGCAGATTTCTGTGTGGGGGGCTGAGGTCACCTTGAGGCCAGAGGCCCTAGAGGAGAGGAACACTAATAAAGGTATAAAGAAGTGGAAGATGTCAGAGAGAAACTTTTTATCATCAGTAAAGTCTCTTGTGACATTTGCCTAAAGTCCCTGCTACCAGAAAAGGAGGCATGGGAAAAGTTAGGAAAGAGAAAATTCTTTTAGCTTTTCTTCAAGACTTCTTACATCCTGTCTTAATCTTCCCTGAGAAGGAACCTTGAGCACATCAAAATCTTGACTTTGCATTCTTTCATCTGTAAAATGGGTTGAAAGTTCCTGCTATACATTTAACAGGAAGACTGTAGAGATGACACGTGAAGCAGCTTTAGAAAGGCAAAATGCTATGTAAATGTGAGGACTTACCACATTGGCTCTGGTGATAGATTTGGAGCCCAGGGAGACCAGCTCTTTCTCTCTTGCCACTAGCAAGGAATTCTGGGAAATGCATATTGCATTGGCATGACTGCAGGAGAAACTTCTTTCTTCCTGTTCAATCCCATCCTAACCTGTGAGGTGGAACTTTTAATGGACAGCCATTTGTGTGTGTGTGTGTGGTTTCTCTTCAACGAGTGAAAAAAAGAACTGGGTCTTTGCTAACATTTTTTCCCTTTGATTTTTTTCCCCTTTTGGAAAAGGGATACATTTAGAGTCCTTTTCAAGTTTCTTCCAGGTCCTGCTGAGCACCTGGGTGTAGTTTCTGAGAAAATTAAACCTGATTGTTGAGCATTGAAAGCCTCTGTAGACTAAGCTGGGGATTACCTGGGGCACAGCAGTGTGACTCCTCTGCAGGTGGTGATGAACACAGGACCATGTACTGCTTTAGGCTGGATATCAGGTCTTTTGATGGAGGAGGACTTATGAGTCCTGTTCCTGCCTCTATTATTGCTTGCTGTGTGATATGAGGCAGGCATCTTTTCCCCTACTTGCCTTTCCTCATCTGCAAAATGGGGAAAAAACCAGTGCCTTCATCAGGCAGAGTATTAAATGAATGAGGTAAAATGACTCAGACACAGTGAGCACTCAATAATGTTAGCTGTTATGAGTGTCTAGGGATCCTTAACTTTCTGTTTGGAGAGGCTGAGGCTGGGGAACTCCAGGCTAAAGCTTTAGGTCCCTATGCAAAAGAGAAAGCAACCTGAAACTGAGTTAAAGCATTAAATACTTGATGACAATGGGAAAACAGAACTTGACAAAGCTGATTTTGATGCTAACTTTAGACACTCATCTGCTCCAGGATGAGGCCAGACCCACATAAGATGCCAAGCCCTTGTGTTGGCAGCTATGTATGTGCTTGACTCTCTGGGAGATTTTGGGATGGATTTTCTATTGCTGTGTTGAAATATCAGGGAGAGAGGAAAATCCTATTAAATCTAAATACTCCCCGTTTTATGGGTTAAGACAAAAGAATGGATGAGATGTCAACATCAGATGGAGTATCCCAGGGAGTGGGCTGTCAAGGATTTAGAACTTTCAAATGATCTGATTTTCCACTCGTAACTTTATTTTTAACATAATCCCATGCTATCTCTGCAGAAAGATGCCACTTATAAATGATGACTATGAGAAAGTTATTTGTTGAAATTCAAGTAACTTGAAGCAAACACTTTTCTGCACTTGACATTTGTTTGGCTCATTTTCCTTTATCTGTACAGTATAATAAAGTCACTTGTAATCACATGCACCACAGAAGTGCAGAATACATCTTTTTATCCCAGAGTTTGCTATTTGATTTTTGTGTGAAAGGAAAAGCTTTATTTTCTGGGGTGCTGACTCCATCATTAGAATCTTCCTGAACTATGGCTGGAATCAGGCTTTCATTGTACTTCCAAAGTGGGATTACCACTCTGGGAATGAAGACGAAGGATTCCTGCGATCCTCTCCTTTGCTAGATGCTTCTTCACTAGCAGTGGGATTGCAGAAGGAAGTGGTGGGGGTGAAGGGTGGGGTGGGTGGTGGTATCCATTCTAGGGTGTGGCTTCTCTCAGGGCCCCTTTTTCTTTCTTTTTCAGGTAAGGTGGATTATGGCTCCAGAACTTTCTTAGAGTGTACTGAGATTGGTTCGTTCTCCTTGAGACTGTTCTTACCAACACCTGGATAGCTTCTCTCTTTCTAACCAAGCCCCCTCCTCCTCACATTTCTTATAAAGAGATTTCTTTCCTGTTCCCTAAAGTAGGGAGTATGGGAGTGAACGCTTTGGGTTTCCCCCACTCCCGAGGGCTGAGGTAGGTAATTGGGTGTCCGAGAGGCTGCCGTCCACGAGCTGTGTGAAGGGACATTGCTCATTGTGGCCTGGAGCCTCTGCCTGTGTCCAGAACAGATGGGCACATGTACTTCCTGTCTGCACGTGGTCATCAGACCGAACAGGTCCCTTTCTCTCTCGATTCGTGTCCTGGCATCTCTCCTGACTACTGGGCCATGTGTTAGGATAGGTTCTGTACAGGTCCCAAGGGCTAGATACGAACTTGGAGAAGGAAGCCTCCAATTTGCCCCGAAATTCAGTCTGTGCCCTCCCCACTGGCTTGAACAGAGAACCCAGTCTTTGTGGTTGATTGAGCATTTGTTTGGACATTAACAAAACAAATACCTTGGCACCCCTTTCCCTCATGACCCTTGAGTAGACTGGCTCACTTGCTCAGAACTCAGGAGGGAAGAGGAGTGAGACTGAAGCCATGATGCCACCTCCTCTCAAAGCTAAGGTAACATCATTTCCGTCGCCTCAGCTGTGCCAGCCTCCAGCCAGGTGTGGACTTTCCCTTCCTTCTCTCTGCCCAGGCATGCTTTGTGTAAAAGGAGCTTTGTTTTTGTTCCAAACAGATGGCCTTGGCAATTCCCATCCCACTCTCCTAAACTTGAGTTGAGTGTATGGTGGAGCTCCTGGGAAATAAGATTGACTGGAAATGGAGAAAATGAAAGAAAATTCTTGAAGTGACTTTCTCATAGGCCTGCTGGAAAAAAGGGAGGGTAGTTGTCCTCATTCTGGCAAGTGGGGTTTTTCATCTGAAAATCCTGGGGCTGCACTCTGGTCACCCATTGTACATAAATTCCAGGTAAGAAAGAAACAGGGGAAAAGGTGATGGTACTGTTGAAAGAGAGGGGTAAAATTCTAACCAATGGGTTTTTCTTAGGGTCCCACGTAAGGTACTGTGAATACTGAAGGGAAATGGTGGTGGAGATTCCCAACAGCAGTGAAGGCACGCAGGTGACAGGTGTCCAGGGATGCTGGGGCCACTTGGGGCCACTCCTTGTTGGCTGAGATAGAGAAGAAAACAGCAGCTGGGGAGATACCCTGGTGAACTCAGCCTTTCGTAGAGGGAGACAACCAAGCCCTGGGGCCCGCAGGGACGAGGGGCAGCTGGTGGGGCCGAACTCTGGAATACAGAGCTTTGCTGTCGTCTCATGTGATGTCTCTCCATTTATAGGTGAGTGTGGTCCAAGGTCAACCCTGTGACAGCTGCCTTCACTGAGCAGAAACCACTGGGGAACGCAGTAGGATTGGAAGGTGTGTGGTCCAGTAAGGGGAAAAGCCAAGCTTCCTCTGAGCACCCCTCTGAGCACCAAGGAGGAGGGCCACTGGGGAGAGCCATATGTATTTAAATTCTGTAGGCTTATAAGACCTGAAGTGAATGTCCTGGGAGAACAGTGTGAAATGGCTGTTGGGTCCAAATCAGGGCTATTTTTTTTTATTAAATATTAATGCCACACATTTCTGCAGGGTTCAGAGAACAGATGTTAGGCCTGACATTGTGGCGATTTAATTGACTAAGAATATTTCCTGTCATTTTTATCAATGTCTGGCTTTCCGATGGCTGTTAAATCGGAAAATATAAAACACAGGAAGGGATAATTAATACTCCGTTTCCATCCGTGGTTACCTGCTGATATGGCCCCCCAGAGAAGCTGGAGCTTTCTCCTGAGTATTTTTCTTGGAGGCAGAGACAGGCTGAGCTGACCTAGTCTCTCTGCAAATTGTTCCACTGGGCCTCTAGCTGGAGAATAGCCCACTCTGTGAGCACTATTCTTTCTTTCCTGTTGGTTTTAAGAAAATAAGCAAATTCTAAATAAGCTTTGCTTTAGTGGAAAAACTCCTAGGGATTCTGACTTTTTTCCCCCTCTAAATCCTACCCCACCTACCCAAATCATTCTGCTTAACAACTTCCTAGATTTAAAACAACAACAACAATCTCTTCAACAGTCAAATCTTCACTGAGAGACGTTGCCAAGTAGAATCCAAAGAAGTGGATAGAAGTTATTTTGAGCAAATTCACAGTGACATAAAATGTAGCTTAGGGTGATTTAGCATCAGGAAATATTTGCTAAGTAGAAAGCTCGGGAAAGAACAATTCTAAAATGATTCTTGGTCAGGTGCAGCTTATAATGGACCTATTCATAGGAAAAAAAAAAAAAGTCCAAGGTCCCTTTGTCACAAAACTTATTTTAACATGGAAAAAATGTCGTCACACGTTTGCCCTGTGAAATCATGTTGCTTTGCATTTATTAAATGGTGCTGGCCCGCCATGCTGGTCTCTGTTATATCCTCAGGGGAGGTCAGCTCGTGGTACGAAAGGGAGAGAGGATAAGATGTGTTGTTCTCAGACTGAACATTAAATCATGGCAGTAATGATTTCAGAGGAAATGAGGCAAAATTGGGCTAAATGAAAACCTGCTGATGTGGCTTGGGAATTACCCCTATGGGCTTGGGAAAGGGATAACCACAACCATCTCCTGTGCTCGGGGGACTGTTTTGCCCTCTGCTGCGGGGTTTGCTCTGTCTCAAAGAGGCAGGCTGGGCCCACCTGTCGGCTTCCACAACTCCTTTGTCCTCTCATCATCAAAGCAAGTTGGCTCACGCCATGAGCTGAGGGGAGTTAAGGACTGAGATGTAGAAGTGGAGGTTCTTTTGGAAGGCAATTTGTAGGATGCAGAGAGACAGAAATGACCCTGGTGTGGCAGAGGAACAAGAGCCCACCCTGCCGGCTAATGTGACATAAGAGGTGATTGAGTTGGGGGTGTGGGTGGCTGTCTTTGATTGAAATTCACTGAATTGTATTCTAGCATATGCTTCAAGGAAGCAGGGCCAAGCCCCTCTATATCATGTAATTTGAGGGACACAGAAGCTCTGACATGTTCCCCTGCCAACACGCTACTGCACCTGCAAGTCACCCTTTTAGGGCCAGTCTTTTTTTTTTTTTAATTAAATTGAAGTATAGTTAATTTGCAATTGTGTTAATTTCTTCTGTGTAGCAAAGTGATTCAAATATATTATATATGAGCATGCTAAGTCACTTCAGTTGTGTCTTTGCGACCCTTTGAACTGTAGCCCAGCAGGCTCCTCAGTCCATGGGATTCTCCAGGCAAGAATACTAGACTGGGTTGCCATGCCATCCTCCAGAGGATCTTCCTGACCCAGGGATCAAATGTGTGTCTCCTGTGTCTCCTGCATTGCAGGCAGTTCTTTACCCTCTGAGCCATTGGGTAAGCTCAGATATATTTATAGGCCATTCTTTTTGATATGCTTTTCTATTATGGTTTAGCACAGATATTGAATATAGTTCCCTGTGCTATAAATTGAGACCTTGTTGTTTATCCATTCTCTATATACAATAGTTTACATCTACTAGTTTCAGACTCCCAATCCTTCCTTCTCCCAAACTCCCTTCCCCTTGGCAACCACATATCTGTTCTCTATGTCTGGGAGTCTGTTTTTTTTTTCTTTCTGGCTTACTTCACTTATTATGAAATAAAGTCCATTGTTAGTTTCATCCATGTTGCTACAAATGGTCTTATTTCATTCCTTTTTAGGGCTAATATTCCACTGTATATATGTACCACATCTTTATCCATCCATCTATCAGTGGACATTTAAGTTGCTCCCATGCCTAACTATTTTGAATAGTGTTGTTATAAACATAGGGGTGCATGGATCTTTTTGAATTATAGTTTGTCTAGATATACATAGGATCAATCTTTAGAAGTAAGGCCTGACCTCTAAAGAACTCTTGGCAAAGTACCAATGTACTTCCTTGGATGTGACACCAAAGAGCTGATGGACATTCAGGATGGATCAGTTGGCAACTGTCAGTCTGGGATGCCAAGAGCAGCCTTCTGCAGTGAGAGGACATAGGACTAGTAAGTTTTGAAGAGAGCAGGAAGATGGGAAAGGCCTAAGTATAGATCTTCTTTCTGTGGACTGCACAATGTCAAGGCCAGGTTGAAGGCCCAGCAAAAAAGTTACCTGGAATCCTCATGAACAAATCTGCTCAAAGGAGGATGAGAATGGTCTGAGACATGTCTTCTCTTTTTCTCTCCCAGCTGCCTTGGATGGAGAATGTTGTTTCCCACCTAGATCAATACCATTGCATATAGTCCTTTCTAAAGGGACCCCAAGCAAACTGCTTTCTTACACCTGTTCTGTAGTTAACAGAAATAGGGACCATAAGTCGAGGCCCCAGAATTGTCCTAAGAAATGATTATGATACTGGAAGGCTCAGCTCCTCCCCAACTCCCCATCTGATATTCTGATCATTAGGTCCTGCCTTTGCTGGTGAATTTTCAGGACTAGACTGAGGAGGCAGAAACACAAGGCCTGGGTGGGAAGTTAAGGGATGTTTATAGCCATAGAACCAAAATATAGGAGGAAGCAGGTGGGAGAAATTTGCCTAGGTTGCCTCTGTGGGTGTAAATCACCAGCTTTTGTTCGTTTAGGGGGAGAATCCAGCTTTCCTGAAACAGACCCATTTCCCCCCAGCTTTTTCAATGTGCCTTTTCATGGATTTTGCTTTCAAATCTGCATGAATTATTTTTCTTCTATTAAATATTAATGTGCCTTTCTAGTAGAAAAAGGGGGCAGCGTAGGTCTGGTACGCATCTTCCCTGCGACTATTTACTGCTGCTGCGGGACTTCAGCAAATGCCAACTCCCAGCACATTATTAAATCAGGTCTGCGCTGAGCCCAGATGTTACACTGGAGGTGCTCAGAGGATACAGGTTAAAACCAAGCAGCAGCAGGCACCCGCTTCTATCTGGTGGGAGCTTGCTTTCCCATATTCTCGCCCCTCCCTCCCGCCACCATGCCCTTTGGCAAATTTGCCATCAGCTGGGCAGAGGTCACTCTTTCTGGAGCAGTAATTGTGTGAGGGGGATTTATTTTTTTAAGCCTGTTATTTTTTCCCCAATGACTCTTTCTACTTGATTAGTTCAGGATCAATATGTCTGGTAGGCAGAGTGTGATGGGGAGGGTGATTTATCAGTGTCAAGGGGAGCTCTGGGCTTTGTTCATGTGGCTCTCCTCTTCACCATGACTTCCGCCTCCCTACTCACACACACACACACACACACACACATACACACTCACACACAACCTCTGCTCTTGTCCTTATCTAAATTCTACTCACCCTTACATCCAGGATGATTTGGTCTCCTCCCTGAAGCCTGTCCTGTGATCCCTAAATCGTGACCCCCAATGAACCTGTTTCACACAATAACTGTTACCTAGTGGGGTTTATATTCCCCAATAGGCTGTAAACCTATTATGTCTCAAAAACATAGCGTAATGGGAAGAACACAGGGTTTGCAGTCAGAATCCTAGAATCCTGACCATCGTTAGCAAATCGTTTAACCTCCAGGAGCCTGTTTTATCAACCTGCTCCTCATCAACACCTCTGTCATCATCATCATTTCTGCCACTCAGATCAGTGCTTTTCAAACTTTAATGTGTATGTGGATTACTTTGGATCCGAAGTGAGCCTGAGATTTCTAATAGGCCCCCAGGTGATGCTGATGATACCTATCTTCTCGTCACATTTTGAGAAGCAAAGGCCTTGTGAATCTTAAACCAGGTAATATATGTGAAAGTCTTATGAACTAAAAGGCCACTATCATTGCTAAACCTTAAGTCATCCTGTCTCTTTTAAATTCCTATTTCACATCCATCAGTAGATCCTGTTGATAGGAAGGGATCCTGAATCCAATCACTTATGATCCCTCCTTCATGTCCAACCTCAGCTAAGCCAACATCCTATCTCTTTCTAGAGATGATCCTGGTAGCTTCTTAATTGGTCTGCCTGCTTCTGTTCCTGTTTCTTCCCCCACTCCAACTTGAATTCCAGTGGTTCTTTTCCTACCCAGCAGCCAGAAATTTCTTCTATAAGAAAAATCAGATCATAAAACTTTCCTCTTCCAAACTCTTCAGTGGCCTACAAGGGTCTAATCAATATGGCCCTACTGTCTTTATTGACAACCCTCACCACCTTGCCTCTTGTACTTTTTCTGTGTGCAAGAACATAGGTGACTCTATAATTTTGTCCAATGTATTTCTCAACTTTTTCATCTACTAAAGCAATCCAATTGCTGCCTACCTTTTTATCTGGCTTTACTGTTTTTCATGGCAGCAGAGACATTACTTTGCTGGCAAAGGTCCATATAGTCAAAGCTATGGTTTTTCCAGTAGTCATGTACAGATGTGAGAGTTGGACCATAAAGAAGACTGAATGCCAAAGAACTGATGTTTTCGAACTGTGGTGCTGGAGAAGACTCTTGAGAGCCCCTTGGACTGCAAAGAGATCAAATCAGTCAATCCTAAAGGAAATCAACCCTGAATATTCATTGGAAGGACTGATGTTGAAGCTGAAGCTCCAATACTTTGGCCACTTGATGTGAAGAGCTGACTTACTGGAAAAGACCTTGATGCTGGGAAAGACTGAAGGCAGGAGGAGAAAGGGGACAACAGAGGATGAGATGATTGGATGATATAATTGACTCTATGGACATGAGTCTGAGCAAACTCCGGGAGATAGTGAAGGACCAGGAAGCCTGGAACGCTGCAGTTCATGGAGCTGAAAAGAGTTGGACATGACTTAATGACTGAACAACAGCTATTTAATAACATTCTATAAAATATTTATGTAGTATTTAAGATCATGCTTAAAATCTTGCATGCAAGGCTTCAGCATTATGAGAACCAAGATCTTCCAGATATCCAAGCTGGGTTTAGAAAATGCAGGGGAACCAGAGATCAAATTGCCAGCATTTGCTGGATCATAGGGAAAGCAAGGGAATTCCAGAAAAACATCTATCTCTGTTTCACCGATTATGCTAAATCCTATGACTGTGTGGATCATAGCAAACTGTGGAAAGCTCTTAAAGAGAAGGGAATACCAGACTGTCATACTTGTCTCCTGAGGAACCTGTATGCAGGTCAAGAAGCAACAATTCGAGCCCTGTATGGAACAACTGATTGGTTTAAGATTGAAAAAGGAGTATGACAGGGCTATCTGCTGTCACCCTGTTTGTTTAACCTATATGCTGAGCACATCTTGAGAAATGCCAGGCTGGATGAGTTACAAGTTGGAATTAAGATAGGTGGGAGAAACATCAACAACTTCAGATATGTGGATATTACCACTCTACTGGCAGAAAGCAAGAGGCACTAAAGAGCCTCTTGATGAAGGTGAAGGAGCAGAGTGAAAGAGCTGGCTTAAAACTAAATACAAAAAACTGAGACCATGGAATCTGTCCCCATTACTTCAAGGCAAATAGAAAGGGAAAAGGTGAAAGTAGTGACAGATTTCCTCTTTTTGGGCTCTAAAATCACTGTGGATGGTAACTGCAGCCATCAAATCAAAGGAGGTTGCTTCTTGGCAGGAAAGCTATGACAAACGTAGACAGTGTGCTGAAAAGCAGAGACTTTACTCTGTCAACAAAGGTCTGTATAGTCAAGGCTATGGTCTTCCCAGTGGTCACTTATGGTTGTGAAACCTGGACAGTAAAGAAGGCAGGGAGCCAAATAATTGATGCCTTTGAACTGTGGTGCTGGAGAAGACTCCTGAAAGTCCCTTGGACAGCAAGATCAAACCAGTCAATCTTAAGGGAAATCAACCCTAAATAGTCGTTGGAAGGACTGATGCTGAAACTGAAGCTCCAGTACTTTGGTCACTTGATGTGAAGAGCCAACTCATTGGAAAAGACTGTAATGCTGAGAAATATTGAGGGCAGAAGGAAAAGAGGGCATCAGAGGATGAGATGGCTGGGTGGCAATACTGATGCAATGGACATGAACTTGAGCAAACTTCAGGAGATAGTGAAGGACAGGGAGGCCTGGCGTGCTGCAGTCCATGGGGTTGCAGAGAGGCAGACACGACTAGGCAACTAAACAACAACAACACAACAACGAGCATTTATGTGCTCATCTGTGATCTGTCTCACTAACTCACAGTGAGCTCCATGGGGGCAAAGTGTGGTCTGACTTGTCCTGCTCCACGTCTCTAGCATCTGGAATTAAGCTTGGCATGTACTTGGTCTCCAGATAGCTGCTGACTGAAAGAATAAATAAATTGTTCTACTTCATTGAATGGCCATGTACCCCATGTCTGACAGGGTAAGTGCTTCATGAATGTTTGCTGAGGCAGCCGTTGATTGGATTTTTACGTGTACAGTCCTTAGATGTAGGACACTTATTCTTTTTTTCTGTGGGCCAAGCCCACTAGTACAGTGGTCAAGCCCACTGAATTTCATGATTGAAAGATGTAGACCTTTGAGCAAAAAGTAGGGGCGGATGTCTGAGTTCTGGGAAGCAATGATTGTGGAGGATGAGAAGAGTTGCCGTTGTCTTGGCCCCTAAGGACTGTTCATCTTTACTTAATTGCTTTTTAGCCAAAATGCTGCTACACACACATATACACACATACCCCACAACCAACCAACAAACCAAATAACAACAACAAAAAACTAAGCCTTCAGGGAAAAGGATAGATTGAGAATCTGGGTTTCTTGTAGAGTAAAAACCTTGTCTAAGCGGTGGTACACGAGAGGGGTCTCAAGTTGGATAATGGAGTCTCTTTTTATTTCAGCTCATCTGAAATAGCACATTAATAAACTGCACCAAATGTGGTGCTACAGCTGGTTTTATTGGTCATTAACATTCACAGAGCCACGTGAAGTCATGCTTTCCAATTGTGAGATTAAAAGATTTAGCTAGTCTAATTATCGGCCTCTGAATGGGGACCACGTCGGAGTGCAGCCAGCGGCGGAGTTGCCTTTGCCTTCTGTGATGCCTTCGCCTTCACGGTGCAGGTGAATTGAAAACAGATGCATTTATTGACCCTTGGCTGGATTTCACCCTAAAGCAGGGTAGGCACTGGCAGCTGTCCTAGAGTTTACTACATTTTAAGGCTGTATTTTGGGTTCAGGAGACTGTGTTGTCTGCATTTTAAGGCTGTAGTTTGGGTTCAGGAGACTTCCTTCTACATCCAAACAAATGGCATCCATCCTTAAAGCCAGACTTTTACTTAGGTTTTGATTGTTTTTCTGTTTTCTGGTCATTGAGGTCAACTACTAATTATGCTAATTAAGTGTGATGAAAATCTCTACTTAAATGAGATTGGTGGGCATGAACCAACTCATCAGAAATCATGCTGACTAGACCACATGTCCTGATTTTAGATTCAAGGAATAGGGTGGCTGGAGGCAAAGGCAGAGGGAAAAGGTGTGCAAGAAGTGAGGGGGCCAAAGAAGAAAACCAGGTAGCATTTGAGCAAAATCCCCCTGCTTGAGGTATAGTTCTTCCTGAGGCCAGGGAGATAGTTTCTGGGTATGCAGCTTCTTTTGTTCCACATTGACTAGTTCCATCTCGAGAATACTTTTGGACTAAAGGGAAGGTTTAATCTGCTCTCTGATTACCTAATTTTGCTGGATGGGTCTGACCAATCTGAATGAGAGTTTCCTTTTAATTAGGACTCAAGGAGCAGGGCAGACAAAGGGGAGGAGTTGAGGCTTGAGTGACCCCTGGTTTGGCAAATGAAAGACTGGTCAAGTCTTTCTTTCTCTCCTGGCCTGAACTTTCTAAGGTGCCAAATGAGGAGTTGGTCCATCAAACTGAGCTATGTTTTATACTTTAACAGCAACGATGGGTAGCTATGGATGGGTCTGAGTATACAGATGGCTGCATCTCTATGTGCAGTAAGAAAGCTGGCAGCATTATTGATAGCAGATGAAAGTGAGGAGAGACTGCAGACAGGAAGAATATTTAAGGAACTCTTGCAAAATTCTGAACTGTAATCTCAATTATTATTGGTTCTGCTTTATTCCACCAGAGCCACTGGGCTCCAGAACAATGTCTTTTTGACCACTGATTCTTTTTTTTGATTCCTATTGATCATGAGTTGGATTGTGACCTTCTCCACCCCCCCTCCCAAAAAAGATGTATTGAAGCCCTAACCCCTGAACCTCAGAATGTGACATTTTTGGGGGATGGAATCTTTACTGATGTAATCAAATTTAAAATGAAGTCATCAAAAGGGTGAGCCATAATCCATTCTGACTGATATAAAAGGAGGAAAATCTGGACACAAGAATAACACATGCCTAGGAAGACGCCATGTGAAGATGAAGGCAGATTGGAATGATGCTTTTACAAACTGAGGAACTCCAAAGATAGCCAGCAAGCTACCAGAAGCCAGGAAAGAAGCATGCACCAGTTTCTTTCTCACAGCTCTCAGAAGGAACCAACCTTCGTCTCAGACCTGACCTTGCTCTTCAGCCTTCAGAACTGTGAGACAATGTGTTTCTGTTGTATAAGCCACACAGTTTGTGGTGCTTTGTTACAGCAGCCCTAGCAAACTGATACAGTATCTTTCTGCTCTCTTGGTTTCAGACCCTTGGCTTGCTATATCCACTAGTATTCATTGATTTGCAAATTTCAACTTGATTTCTTCTCAATCTCCCCAAAGAAATATGTCTTTGTGTTGTAAAACTTAGACTCTGCTTCCTACCTGGCTCATAGCTCTCCTCTCTGCTATGTGTGGTGTGGGGTGGTAAAGGTGCTATAAGCAGCTTTACTAGCTACTGGGCTATCCTTCTTATCCTCTATGTTGCCTCCTATGGGCTCTCGTGCTCTAAATCCCCACAAAGTTCTCACTAATATTCAAAGCTGAATCAGAAGGAAAGGCCAGTGACTTAAAGCCCCTCTGCTTATTTTTCAGATTTATTTGCATATAATTCCAGCACTCTTGGTCCTGTTCCAAAATTACCCCAAATGCATTTATTCCAATGTGTTCCTTCAAAGTTGGGGATCCAGATAAAAATCTGGAGAAATATGATTGAAAATAACATGACTCTGAGTGATATTAAATTCTTGTATTTGGGCTCTACATACAAAAATATAAGAGCTCAAAGGGACTATATATGATCTATTCAAAAACCTAGTTTCCTGGTGGTTATATTCCCTTGTGGTTTTCTAGTATATACTTTCTCATTAAACTACTTATTTAATATGGGCATTAGAATTTTATCTTGAATATAAGATACATTGCTTTGATCATTTCTGGCCAATCTTGTTTTACTAAGTGAAGTCAAAAGAGGCATACTTTGCCATCAACCAACAGACATGCCTTGACCTTGTTCTGGGTTGCACAAACTCTCTGCTGGAAAAGTAAACATGGTCTCCACTTGAGTGAGATTTCCTTGCGATTGGGGAGATAAGGCAACCGGATGACAAGCATTTAGAGAACAATTGAATGCTAAATGGTTTTGGACTGGCTTTAGTGCAGAAGTTTGATTTCATGGAGTGGTTGACAAGGTTTCCTGGAATTTTATTTCAGCAACAAAATGTTGCTGAAAAGGTTAGGATATTCCCTTCCCCCACCTCAAAATTTCCCCCTTCTATCTACCTGTATCATTGGTTGTTTGATTACAAATCAGACCTCCAGAGAGAAAACACAAAATGGACCGAGATAGAAGCTGGTGAGAGACTGTCATTCTTGATCCTGCAATGGAAACTTTATTTATTGGAAATATGAGTAGATAACACAGCAATTATAAAATTAAGTCCCTTATAAGTCTAGGCTGTCTCTTCGAATTCTATTTCCTATACTTTAGTTACCAAAATACCAACAATCTTCTAAGGTATACGTGAAATTTAAATGAGAGCATGGGGAGTTCCTTTTCCATGTTCCCAGTGGAAGAGACAGAAGATGTGCCCCCAGCTTGCCATCTGCACAGATGTGTTTCCAATAAAGCACAGTGAGACCTCCCGTCTCCTCTGTCCCCTTCCTGTTAGCCACGGGGCTGTTCAGATGATGTGTGAGCTCACACTCAGGTTAATAAAGTCATCTTGTACTTCTCTCCTCACATGGTAAGGGCTTTATTTGTTTATTTTTTTCCACAAAAGTGCAGACTTAATTTGAAGTTGGGAAAAAGAAGAAGGAAAAGCAACTTTCCAAAATATGAGACAACAGTTCTCTTTAATAGGAACCACATTTCCCCTCTAAATTATGGTACCTGAGGGTCCCTGTGCAAGGTTTGGGAGGTGATGAACGTAAGCTTTGGAAGGGTTTGGGGAGTTGTGTTGATATTTTGGCCCATCTGGGTTCAGGTCTCTTGGGTTTCTTGGGATTCATGGAATATATCTGGCCACAGTGAAATGTGAGAAACGCTTTAGAAAAGTGCAGTGGAAATAAATAGCAATGAATATTTATGTGCCTAGACCAAAGGTCAGAACTCTTTTTAGTTCTCAGGGCCATTAGTGGGGTTAAATAAGGTCTATGGGGACTGTAGGTTCCAATGACAAGGATGAAGTATAGGTCATGAGTAGATGAGTTGAGGGAAAGGGAAGAGGTAGATGCTTAAGAAAGAAAAGAGCATATGGGAATAAGTGTCCTTGAGGGATTAAACTAGTAGTAAACTAAGAGCAATAACTTCTCTTAGGTTAAATGACTTAGGTTAAATCATTATCCTTGGTTTAAAGCAAGATTCCCATAATTTTCCATATGATTTAAAAAAGTTCTGGACTTCCCTACAGCTTTATTCTCATGGGGTAAACAGTTGGTTATATAAATTACTGGGATGGGGTGGGAGGGTGTCACAGTTGATAGAGTCTGGGGAACTCTCCTTCCATATGAGAACTCCCTTGAGTCAAGGGGTCAGGGGTGGTACCATGGTAACTGTCACAGAGACTAATCAATTAAACCCCCAAGGTTGTCCTGTCCCCCATCCCCTTTGCTGCCTTCTTCTTCCTGTTCTGGGATCACATTTTCTGGGTACTGTTGGTCATCCTGACACTGGAGTGGAAAAGTTTCTGCCTTTCCAATAACACATGATCACCCAAAATCTTATTTTGGAAATATTGACTGGAAAGTTCGTTTGGGTTTTTCTGTAACATCTTATGGAATATTGTTCCAACCTAATGTTTGAGACATGTTGTACAATTAAAGTAATCTTCCTTCATAGAGAAAGCAGAAAGATTTAGAATGAGATTATTTGAATAGTATTAAAAAAATACCCAAGAAAATGTCCTTCAATACAGATTTTGTTATAGTGCGAGGATGTCTTTTTACAGGCAAATATAGGGAGATGGAGTTTTGGTTTGTTTTTTGTTCTTGTGTGTTTGTGTCAGGTTTTTGCTTTTTTTTTTTTTTAAAACTCCAGGACCACTTCCTTCAACTATCCATCTATCCTTCCATCCATCCATCCATTTCCCAGCAAACACTTATAGGAAGTCTTCTATACGCCCGGAACAGAACAATAGAGAGATGAATGAGAAATGATTCCCGCCCTTGGGGAGCTCACAGTCCAGTGGGAGAGAGAGATGTAAACATTAATTACAACGATGTGATGAATGCTCTAATAAAGTTCAGAGCAGGGTGCTCAGCTATCCCACAGAGCTGGAGGGCAGTGATCATCTATTTCACCTTAGCTACTAAAGGTCTTTGATTCCTCCAAGAATAAACTATGAGCCCCGAATCTCAGGAAAGCTGGGTTAGGTGCAGCTTTAAAGGAAGCCTTGCAGGTTGCAGCTACTATTTACTCAAAGACAGCAAAGAGGCAGATGACGGTGACCTTTATTTCCAGGGCCCATGGATTTCTGAATTTATGTTCTCTTGACTCCCTTTTCTCCGTAGAGCATAAATATGCTCTAGTATGGGAATGCTCTGTTCCTGCTCTAACCAGTCTCCAACCTGCTGTTTGACTTGATTTTTTATCCTTATCCAAAGATTTTACTAAAAACTGAAAGGAGGTAGGTGTTGAATCCCCTACTCCATCCAAGGTCAATCAAACAGCTGCTGAGAGCTTCGACCATGTTGAGCGGATACTCTGCACTTTCTCTGGATCTTTTTTGTCATTTTTTATCTGGACGTTGGGCTGCCGCGGTGACTCAGATGTTGAAGAATCTGCCTGCAATGTGGGACACTCGGGTTCAACCTCTGGGTCGGGAAGATCCCAGGAAGGAAATGGCAACCCACTCCAGTACTCTCGCTTGGAGGATCCTGCAGACAGAGGAGCCTGGTGGGCTATAGTCCATGGGGTTGCAGAATTGGACATGACTGAGTGACTAAAACACATTCTGACACCAGGCTGCAGTTAGGAAAAAAGACAGTGACAATGGGAACACACAAGTTCCTGGAAGAATGCTTTCAGGAAGAAAACAGATGTAGTCAAATGATCCCAGTGTTTTTTGTTGGTTGGTTTTGTTTTGCCACCAGGAATAAGAATACAAAAAGAAAGTGTGAATTTGGAAAATCTTTTGTTGTTATTGAGGTTTGAATATTTCCAGTTTCAGTGATTTGTGTCATAGTGGGAAAGATGTTCTTGTTTATCCCAGTGAGAAGCATTATTAATAGTGTTTGCTATTGAGGAGAAGATCTCCAATGAAAGGAGGGACTATTCTAGATTTTTGTTTCACCTTGATGCTTGGCTTTAGAAAATATCTGAAAAACTAAGTGTAGAAAGACCATTTTGTCTAGTAGTTTAATGTTCTCCTAAAATGTAAATTTGGGTTAGTGTGAGTTGTTGAAAATTTAGCTGCCTGGCAGATATTTCTGTGAATTATGTGGTTGAAGTATATTACTGAGCCTTTCAGTGACCTTGAAAATATGATTTTTAACAGTTAAGGCAGGAAAAAAAGATCAAGATCAGCTAAAAAGAGAGGAAGACAGAACTGATATTTTTAAAGTCATAGAACCTAAATTTAAGGACAAAACAGAATGAAAAAAGAAAACACGGTGATTACTTTATAAACTGTCATATTTGGGGTATTAAAGGCCTAGCTTTGGGGAAGGAAGGCAGGGTTGGAATTTTCTTAGCACTGGAGAGAAGATGTAATTGGACATGTAATTAGGGTGGCCAAATAAGTGACACTTTAACAATCTTGTCCCCTTCTGCTCCTTGTAAATCCTAGACCCAAGGCTATGGCAGGTTGGACCAGCCTTTTCGGGGCCTGCTTCATGGAAGGGCAAAAAGGAAAAGTGAAAGTCACTTAGTCCAGTCCGACTCTTGGAATCAGCAAATTACACAGTCAATACTGCCTGCCTGCGGCTTTGGAAACTCCTAAAGAAAGGCTCTGGAGGAGGGCATGGCAACCACTCCAGTGTTCTTGCCTGGAGAATCCCATGGACAGAGGAGCCTGGTGGGCTACAGTCCATAGGGTTGCACAGAGTCACTCACAACTAAAGCAACTTAGCATGTATATACACACAGGAAGAGATTAAGACACAGAAATGCGAAGAGGAAAGATCAGGTGAGGACAGAAGGAGAAGGCAGCTGTCTGCAAGCCAAGGAGAGAGGCCTCAGCAGAAACCAGCCCTGCCCACAACTTGATCTGGGAATTCCAGCCTCCAGAACTGTGAAAAAATAAATTTCTTATGGTTTAAGTCACCCAGTCTGTGGTATTTTGTTATGGCAGCCCTAGGAAGCCAATACAATGCCTTATGGAAATTATCATAACCTTTACCAACTAGTTTGGAAATCAGATTTTATCAGAGGAAGTGAAAGTGAAGGTTGCTCAGTCGTGTCCAACTGTTTGCAACCCCATAGACTGTACAGTTCATGGATTTCTCCAGGCCAGAATACTGGAGTGGGTAGCCTTTCCCTTCTCCAGGGGATCTTCCCAACCCAGGGATCGAACCTAGGTCTCCCACATTGCAGGCGGATTCTTTACCAGCTGAGCCACCAGGGAAACCCAAGAATACTGGAGTGGGTAGCCTTTCCCTTCTCCAGCGGATCTTCCTGATTCAGGAATTAAACCAGGGTTTCCTGCATTGCAGGCAGATTCTTTACCAACTGAGCTATGAGGGAAGCCCTTATCATAGGAAACCATGGATTAAAAAAATCTACCCTGAGTTTTGACATCATACCCTACTCATCTCATATCCAGCAATTTATCAATGAGGAGAGTGCCCAACTCCAAGCCATAAATTTTGGGTTTATAATTTCCTTATTTTTAGGGCATGTAAAAAAGCCTAAACATTTCTGGGCACACACCCATCTAAATGGGTTTCTAACATTGAGCCACCAGGATTTAGAGCTCGTGTCTGGAACATGGCCTTGAATGGGAGATGTGAGAGGCATAGGTTGGTCTGGTTGAAAGAGCACTAGAATGGGAGTTGGAGACTGAGACCTTAAGTCTTGATCCTGGTACAGTGACTCAGGGAACTAAATTTACCTGTTTGGACTTAGGATACTTTCGTGAATCTCAGGAGTGGTTTTCAGATCGGGCTTCCATGGAAGGGTTTTAGTAGTTCTACAACTTTTCATTTGAAATTCCCTTGTAGAATACATTTTAACAATTTTAAAACACTATAATAAAATAGCATACATACAGATGTGTTTTATTTCACATTTTAATTTATCCAAGAACATTAGCATATTAAAATATGCTGCTCAGTTAACTTATTTGGAATGAACATCAGAATAAAAGCTTGCCTATGGGTGTACATATTTTGTGAGGGATATCGATATTCTGCACTGATCTGACTGTTGTCTTTCTTAAATTCGGACATGACTGCTGCAAAAAATTGCACAAGTGCATTCTTGACCACAGTACGTTTATACCTGCTCAGTTTAGTGCCAGCTCAAGCTTATTTGTATTGGTCCTCCTCTTGGCTTAAGCTTTGTCTGTGTATCCACCACTAACTCTCTCACATCATGGAAACATCACATTAGAGCTAGAATGAATTCTTCCTTTCTGACTTTATAGGTAGAAATGCAAGAATTTATTAGGTGTTACTATCAATTCAACTTTGAAACAGATACTTCCTACTACTTTTCTTATAAGCTTCTGGATGAATTTGATTGAGCAGAAGCCCTAACTGTAAGGCAAGCTGATTTAAAACAAAACAAAACAATACAAAATCTGTTACAATTTGCAAATATTTAGATGAATCAGTATTCTCTAGATAAAGTGCAACTAAACCAAAATAAGATAATAGATCAAATGCTAAGAATAATATGACTGTAGCTATTCCCAATTTTTACATTCACCAAATTAGTCTCAGGGTTTTCAGGTATATACTTTATACGTATATGTATAATGTGTATACAATATGTATGGCATACTTGAACTCATGAAATAAATATATCGTAGTAAATTTCTGTTTTTATTTGTCCTAAACCTTTAGGGTTCTATATAAGATTTAAGTTTCATCAATGGCAATTTTGCTGCAAGGGAAACCACCAGATCAGATGACCTCCAAGTTTCCCTGCAGTTCTAACACCCTGTAATCTTCCCAGATGGATAGGGTACAGGCATGGGGTGAACAGGGTTCAGGAAGGGGTGAATCAGGGTAGGGAAAGGTGGTTGGTCACCCTGCTCAGCTTGAGAGCTTCATTCCACAGTATGCACCTTCTTGGGCATTGCATCTGGTTGGGATTTCAAAATGTACAAATGGATAATCCTGGGGAAACCACATGGAATATAAGATGTTATGAAAGAATGCTACAAAGATTTTAAAAAGTGTCCTTTTTACAGGGCATAATTATGTTGAAACTTACTAAAATTTCATGAAAATGTATTGCATTTCAATAGTTACCTCCTGTGGGAAAGAGGAGGCAGCCTCTAATAGGATGTGGTGGAGGAGTGAGGCCTGGGGCTTTGGCTAGGGATGAGTGGGTATGCTCAGCAAGGCGGAGTGCTACAGCTCTCCTGCAGCCTGCATGGCGGTTATGCACAGTTAGAAACAGGGGCCCTGGTTTGTTTCAGCTGCTACCCTTAGGAGTCTCCCTTACCTAGCTGAGCATATTCAGAGGTACTCCCCAGGTGTGGAGCACTGTGGCCTGGCTGTGACTACTGGTTCTGGAAGTAGGCAGACAGGCCCTGCAGAACATGCAGAGATAGAACAGAGAGGAACTGTGGTTTCACATTTGTCTGCACCTGCCTTTTCCAATGACTCCTACCCTCAAGGTGAGAAGCAGGAGTTAGATTTTGAATGCTAGAGGGTGGTAGCTCCCAAAGGTGACCTTGGGACTACATTTATCCACCTGGATGACTGATTTCAGGACTGAATTTCTTTTTGGCTGGAGGACTGGTTGGGCTGAGGTGATGCTCTCCTGATTCTGATCTTGGTTATTGTATTAGTTAAGATAAACATTCAACCTACATAATGTAGAGATCCTGAACAAAAGGGCCTTACATAAGACAGTTTATTTTTCTTTTATGTAAAGATCTGGAAGTAGGAGGTCCAGGGCTGTCAAGGAGCTCTGTTCTACAAGGTTGTCCAAAGACCTAACTCCTTCTATTTTGTTCTTTTCTATCTTTAGGATGTCTGTTTATAAATGATCCTAAATGGCTCCCTAAGTCCATGATCCAGGTAAGCACCTGTAGGAAAGAGGGTACTCATCATTTAAGAACACAGCCTGGTTGAATATGTTACTTCCTCTCACATTTTCTTGTCCAGAATTTGGTTATTTGGCCATGCATAGCTGCAAGAAAGGCTGGATATACAGTCTCTCTTCTATGTCATGTACCTAGGTAAAAATAATGGGTTCTATTATTTTGGGAAACTGATTCTGACAGGGTGTTTAATGATGTATGAATCACTATACTACTAGTCGGAGCTCTTACAAACACATTTCCATAATGGTAGTAAATGGTTGAGTGTGGGCAGCATAATGTCCAGAAGGGAAGGCCTGGCAGCCCCTGGTCTATTTGTTGGCACTTTGATACTGTCTATATTAGTATGCTTTTCTGAGAGATGGAGAATTCCAATTTCCACTGATCTCTGCAAGTTGAAATTACCAGGTTGAGAAAGGCTGGTCTAGAGTTCAAAGTACCTCAATGGATAATGTGTAAACCAGAGGACTTCAAACTATACCGTGAGATCCCCAGGATTCCTTGGAGTTCCAGAAGCTGGTGAGAAAAAAGAAAACAAAGATTCTTTAACATAAACTCCATGCCCCACTTGGCAGTCCTGCCATCGTGCCTTACTCTGTGTATTCATATTTCTTTGTTTATCTATATAAAATTTGGGGCTAAAAAATGATCATTTTTACACTTCTGCCAGACCATCAGAATAAAAATGCTCATAATTCAGAAAGAAAAGATTAAATAACATGTTGAATACTAAGACTATAGTGGGTGATTTCCCTGTATGATGAGAGATGGTCCTGGTCATAATTTTGCAAAGAAACAATTTAGTTTGAAAATAAGAGGAAAATGCTAGAGTTAAAAAATTTAAAGTATCAGTGGGATCCTATAGTTTAGAAGAAGCAATTACACAATGCTTTAGAATTCACAGAAACATTGCAGCATCTCTTCACTTTCTTGATCCTTCTTCATTTATAGATAAAGAAATAGAAGCACAGAAAGGTAACGTGAACTTGCTAAAGTGGCACAGTTAAGAAGTGTTAGAAACAGCTACCATATATAAAATAGATAACCAATGAGGACCTACTGTACAACACAGGGAAATATAGTCAATACTTTCTAATAACCTATAAGGGAAAAGAATCTGAAAAGGAATATATAACTATATATATATATATATATATATATATAGGTATATATACTACATATATACACATGTACACACATATATATAATTGAGTCACTGTGCTATACACTTGAAACTAAAATTATATTGTAAAGCAACTATATTTCAATAAAAAATACATATAAACTAAAAAATGGAAGAAAAGAAGTTCTATAAGCAAGATCAAACATAGGACTTTGTAATCTTCACTTGGAGAAGGAAATGGCAACCCACTCCAGTATCCTTGCCTGGAGAATTCCACGGACAGAGGAGCCTGGCAGGTTATAGTGCATGGGGTCGCAAAGAGTTGGACATGACTGAGTGACTAACCACACACACAATCTTCACTATGCACACCCATTTCCCTGTATTTGTTTACACCCATCACTAGGATGGATCTTCCCTGGCGGCGCAGCAGTACTGCCAATGCAGGAGATGCAAGAGACATGGTTTTGTTGCCTGGGTCAGGAAGATCCCCTGGAGTAGGAAATGGCAACCCACTCCAGTATTCTTGCTTGGAAGATTCATGGACAGAGGAGCCTGGTGGACTATAGTCTATGACTTTGCAAAGAGCTGGACATGACTGAGTACGCACACACGCACAATCGTTAGCATATGAAGACCCACCTTTAAGCTATTGAGACCTGGGCCATTTCACCTTGGAAGCCTGAGTCCTGCAGGATTGGCAAGCAAATAGTCTCATCAACTCACCTCTATGCTTGAGTCCTCCGTCCTTTCCTTCTTCCCCCTATGCTCCCATCCAAAGTCTATCATATATCAGATACTATCTCAGGTACTAGATATATAGTAGTAACCAGGACCTAGAAGATATTCATGGAACTTATTTATAGATTGACAAGGGATTAATTTCTAAAATATACAAATAGCTCTTACAACTCAATATTAAATAAAAAGCAACCCAATCAGAAAATGGGCAAAGACCTAAATAGACATTTCTCCAAAGAAGACATACAGATGGTCAACAGGCACATGAAAAGATGCTCAACATCCTAATTACTAGAGTAAAACAAATAAGAGCTACAATGAGGTATCACCTCATATCAATCAGACTAGCCATCATCAAAAATTCTACAAATAATAAATTCTGGAGAAGGTGTGAAGAAAAAGGAACCCTTATACACTGTGGATGGGGATGTAAATTGGTACAACCACTCTGGAGAACAGTATAGAGGTTTCTTAAAAAGCTAAAAATAGAGATTTCATATGATCCAGCAACCCTGAAAGTGAAAGTGAAGTTGCTCAGTTGTGTCCGACTCTTTGCGACCCTGTGGACTGTAGCCCACCAGTCTCCTCTGTCTGTGGGATTCTCCAGGCAAGAATACTGGAGTGGGTTGCCATTTCCTTCTCCAGGGGATCTTCCTGACCCAGGGATCGAACCCAGGTCTCCTGCATTGGCAGGCAGATGCTTTAACTTCTGAGCCACCAAGCAAGCCTACTCCTGTGCATATATCTGGAAAAGATGAAAACTCTAATTTGAAAAGATGCATGCACCCTAGTGTTCATAGCAGTACTATTTATAAGAACCAAGACATGGAAGCAACCTAAATGTCAAGACATGTGACTAGTTAAAGAAGATGTGGTATATATACACAATGGAATAGTACTTAGCCATAAAAAAGAATGAAATGGTGCCATTTGCAGCAACATGGATGAACTCAGAGATTATCATACTAAGTGAAGTAAGTCAGACAAAGTCAAATATCATATGATGTCACTTATGTGTGGAATCTATAAAAATGATATAGATGAACTTATTTAGAAAGCAGAAATAGACTCACAGACATAGAAAGCAAACTTATGGTTATCAAAGGGGAATAGGTAGAGATAAATTAGAAGTTTGGGATTAACAGATATGCATTTATATATATATATTTGTATATATAATAGATAAACAACAAGGACTTACTGTATAGTACAGGGAACTGTATTAAATATCTTATAATAACCTAAAATGGAAAATAATCTGAAAAATATTATTTATATCTGTATCTGAACCACTTGCTATTTACCTGAAACCAACACAACATTGTAAATTAATAAAATACTTCAATTTAAAAAAAGACAAATAGATTCTAGTTAAGAACTATGAAAAATGAAAACATAACTAAATATACCTACTATTAACATAGTGATAATGGCTATGATGAAAAGTTAATCTGGCTAACAGTATGAGAAGGGCAGAGGAGGAAGCAGAGACTATATTTGTTGGGTGATTGGAGAGGATGAGTTACCTATGAGTAGAGACCTGAATGAAGGGAAGGAGTGAATCATGCAAATATCTTGAGAAAGAGCTCCTGGAGATTCTCCTGCTGCTAAGTCACTTCAGTCGTATCTGTCTCTGTGCGATCCCATAGACAGCAGCCCACCAGGCTCGCCCATCCCTGGGATTCTCCAGGCAAGAACACTGGAGTGGGTTGCCATTTCCTTCTCCAATGCGTGAAAGTGAAAAGTGCAAGTGAAGCCGCTCAGTCGTGTGTGACTTCCCCACCCCATGGACTGTAGCCTACCAGGCTCCTCCGTCCATGGGATTTTCCAGGCAAGAGTACTGGAGTGGGTTGCCATTGCCTTCTCCTCCCAGAGATGATAGGAGAGTAAAAACATAATTAGTATGCTCAGCACAGTCATGGGATTACAAGGTGATCAGTGGGGATGTAAGCAAAGCTTTTTTTCAAGGATTACTTTATTTTGTTTTATGATGTAGGAGAAAGAGAAGGTAGCTAATTTTCAGAAGCAAAATTTTTGAGTAGTTGAGAGGATGGATTCTGTAAGTAGGGAGGATGGCCTTGGCCAGGAAGGGGGACAGGTCATCTCCGGGACAGAAGGGAAGATAGAGAAGATCTAAACAGATGTGGAAGATAGATTTAGTGGGAAGATGAATCATGTTTTTTTTTTTTTTTTTCTGGTTGGTTCTATCTTATTAGTAAATGTCAGGTGAAGATAGTGAGATGGGACTAATAAGGGGAGGAGACTCTTAGTCCTCCAGAGAGGTGAGAACTCAAATTTACAGATAACATAGAAGGGCTTCTGGGCAGTGTTGTGGGCTCACTTGACATCTGCCATCTTAGTCTTATTTGAGACTGATCAACCAGTGTAGCTGTGTAATTTTCCAGCTATGCTTGGATGGCAGGGAGATGCAAGCAGAAAGGGAATTTAATACGTGCTGGGCACTCTCCATTTGGCTGTTTGGACCTGTTCTTCATCCTCCCAGCTCAGTGCTCTGGGAGAGTGCCACTCATGGATTCCTTGGCCTCTGGATGGGGTTAGGCCAATGGCATGTACAGAGGGAGATTATACCCCCAGCGTTACTGATCACCTTGAATCCCATGACTGTGCTGAACATACTAATTATGTCTTTACTCTCCCATCATCTCAGAGGCACGAGGGCAGAGAGGTGCTTGTTTCACTCCACTTTCTCCCCAGTTGCCCCTGGCCAGCATGGCTATATCCCTCTATGAAAGTTTCCCTCAGCTCCTACAGGGCAGCCTTCTCATAGCTCTGGCTTTTTTAGACCCCAGAATTCACTCACTTTTCTTATTCTTTCGAATGTAAGGCTGCTATCTGCTTTCCACTGATGTCAACTTTGCTTCTTTCCTTCCCCCTCATTGTTTTCCCTTTATCGGCCTACGTGTTTAGAAATAGTCTCGTTACAAAACTCTTCTCCATATGATCCCTCTTGGTTTCGTCACTGTTTTGGTAAGTCCCTGACTAATGCAAACCTGGTTTGTGGTGTGGTCAGGCAAGCTTCACAGAGGAGAAAGGGCATTTGTTAAGCAAGATAGACATGATGATGGCAACAGGACTCTAAGCTAAGTAGAGAGAGAGATGTGGGCATGAGCTGGGTGGATAAACTGCAAAAATCGTGGAGTCTACTGTTGGGAAGTCCCAGTGGGGCCGAAGGATTTTGGAATTGAAGTTTAAGAATAAGCAAACTGAAATTGGGGACTAGCCTGACAGAGAGGTACTTAAAATAGGAAAGTTGTGATTGATGCAGTTATTGATAATAACAGTATCTGTGTCATTGGTTCTCAGCCCTGGCTGTATATAAAAATTGCCAGGGCAGCTTGTGAGAAATACTGATGACTGGCTTCCCCTCCAAAGACTCTGAATACAACTGTGGGACCTGGGAATTATAACTTTGAAAAATTGTCTCAAATAACTCAGATGTGTGGCCAGCGTTGAGGATCATTAGTCTAAGGTATAAGCACAGGAGTGGTTGGCTGGGGTGGAAAGAGGAAAATTGTCATTAGCAACCAAAAGTCAAGGAACTGAGAGGCTAGTCTTAGGAGAATCACCTAAATCAAACCACTAAGAGTGGTAGCAAAATCTGTGGTGGGAGAGCTTAGTGAGTCAGAGCCTAAAACTGGAAAGTGGATAGAGCTTGGAAGAGCTTGGATATTTGACTTACTCTGGACCAAATCTCTGGTCCTGTCCTCTCCCCTTAGCACAGGGTCACTGTCCAGTGGCGAGACTGTCTCTGTTAACTTCTCTTTGGTTTACTCTCCTCTCCCAACCCATCACCATCTTTGGTTTTCACTATTTGTTTTTGGGTTCCCTTTCCCCACTGTTGGTGGTGCTTCCCTGGTGGCTTAGAAGGTAAGGAGTCTGCCTGCAATGCGGGAGACTTGGGTTCTGATCCCTGGGTTGGGAGGATCCCCTGGAGAAGGGAACAGCTACCTGCTCCAGTATTCTGGCCTGGAGAATCCCATGGACAGAGGAGCCTGGCAGGCTACAGTACATGTACAGTACACAAAAAGTCGGACATGACTGAGCAACCTTCACTTCACTTCCCCATTGCTGGAATTGGGGAATAAAGTAACTCAGAGCCTCTGCTCTTACCCAGATCTGTTTTCTTAAATACTGACTCCATCCTTGATCTTCTCCAAACTTTAACTTTCTTTTACTCCTCAAAAAAATTCCTTTCCTCTGCCTGTCTTTCTCAGGGCTCTTTTAGAGGGCTGATAAATCCTAAAGGCTCATTCCTTTGTTTCATCAGTTTCTTGGTAAGACCCTGCCTGATGCAAACCTGGTTTGGGGTGTGGTCAGGCAAGCTTCATAACAAGCTTGTGTATCAATGAAAGGCTTCGCATACTGTAATATACAAAGTAGGACAGTCAGGTTCACAAAATCACTCAAATCCTCTCCACACTACAGTGCATATAATACTTACTGCCCAGTAGGTAGACAAAACAGGCCATTTTAGCTGGAAATTTCATCCTCTTCTATTTTCTACATGTGTGCCATCATGGGGCTATTTAAATCAAATTCTTCTCTACAGCTGAGCACAAAACCTGCACAATTTCTGGTTTTGCTCTTTCCAAAGATAATTTCTTCTGTTTAATGAGATCTGAGAATGAAGTCAGGCATGAGCAGGAGAAAGGTCACAGTGTGTGCTCAAAGGTATATTAACTATTGTTGGAGCGGACATCGGTCTCCTTCCAAGAGGACAAAATTAAGCAGCAAATAGTAAATATGTTCAGTGGCACTTTATTGCAAGCAGGACCATTTACAATGAAATAAGGATATGAGAATGATTTCAAAGAGAAAATGGGAATGCTTACAAATAAAACACATCTTACCGGCTAGAGGGGGAATGTGATTCCAGTCAAGGTTAATGGGGAAACAGTTAATGAAGGATACAGATTCCAAAGCTGCATGAAGCCATATTGTATCTCGAAGAGGTAATTAACACTAGAGACTCCAGCAAAATGGATGCGTTACACACAGCCGACAACTTGACATTCTGCACACCATCTAAAGAAGCTGCTCTGGATGCTTTATGACCCATCCTGATACTGACAGGGTGACGTCTGAAGTCAGGTTTTCCACCCTTTTTTCTCATGGAGTCAGTGTGGTATTGCAGGAAGAACACCAGACAGGGAGAGAGGAGAGGGCGGTCCAGTTTGGACTCAGTTCCTAGGAGGTGATATGTGACCTTGGGCAAGTTACTTTCTACTTCTCCTAGGCTTAGTTTCCCTGTGTGTAAAATGAGGGGATTGATTTGGATCATTTTTTTCTGAATTGGATAAGTCTTTTCTGGTTTGAATTCTGAGACTCTCTGCACTTCATTGCCCCACTACCATGATCACTTATCTACTTTGTAATTGTGTAAATATGGGTATATCTGGGTAGGCGTTTGCATGTATAAATACAGAAGAGGGTGAATATTTACATACCTTTGCCTATTTGTGGCACACATAAGTGTAGTTAGGAGGCACTCTGCATGATGACTTTGAAATGACAAAATCTTGCAGATGCCTGCCCAGAGCTGTTTCTGTTTCTATGAGCAATGTTCAGGTTTTTCAATCCTTCTCCTATTTTTCCCCCAAAGGGTAAACTAGTAGGAGTGAGGTAACCTATAGAATTAAAATGCCTGGGATTAAGGTGAATTTAGGTGAAAGTCCCCTTAGCCCACTGACGGTAGGATTATCTGTCTCTGAAGCACCTTCTTTGGTGTCATTTTCTTGCTCTGAACACTCCAGGTGGGAGAATCAGGCCAAGGCTCTGGTACTAGTTGGTGAGGGGACGTAGTGGGAATCACATCCATCCTGTATATTTAGCCACCTCCTTTGACTGTCTGGCATCTTCCCTGTTCACCCACTGGAGTAGGCGGGCTTTTAAGTAGGGCATTTGCACACGCGGATTTTTCACCCCAGTGCTCATCGTATTGGCAGGCATTGCTTCAGTTGAGCTGTTCCTTGCTCTGTGTTCAGGCCTGTTTGTAGGTGGTGTCTCCAGGGCAGATGCCGTTCTTACCCCAGACTCAGAGCTCGTTCTTTGCTGCTTTTGAAAATTCCCAGGTGTACCTTGCTTATTTCTCCCTGCTCACCTGCCTTGACCGGCCCCTCTTTTTCCTGTCCGTATTCTTTACTAGCTCCTCGCAAAGAAAATAAAACAAAAAAGCAACCCCTTCTGGGGCATCTGATTAGAGAAGCCATCCAGGCTTCTGGTGGAAAATTTAAGAAACACCCTCCTGTTGTTCTGAATGAAGCAGCTTAAAAGGGCCTGCCAAGTCCCAAATTGCGGCGCTGGTGGTGGGGCCCAAGTGACAGCTTGATACATGAAGACCCACCTGCCTTCCCAGGTGATGGGAAGGGAAATCTTAGAGGGTGGGCAACTCCAGCGCTGAGTTCCCACACGACACTGACAGCTGCGGAATTGCACCTATTGACTGCGGTGTTTCTACACCAATGTTTCATCAACTTTTAATTGAACTGATTCCTAAATAGAACAGAATTAGCTTTGGCTGTACTGCCGGGCCTAAATAGCTGTGACTGAGCTCTGACTGACACCTCTTCAACAGACCCCCATTTGGTAGATTTTTCACATTCCCTGGGTTCTAGAGCATTGGTCCTCAGCTGAGAGCATTCATGAGTCCTTTGTGGGAGTGGTTCAAGGTACAGAAGATGGTGCCTCATTCTGGCTGACTCTGATTCAGTATCTGGGGAGGAGTCTGGGTAATGTTTAGTACACTCTTTTTAGGCACTTCTAAGAAGCATGCATGAATACTCAGAAACTTCTGGATCGTTCCATTGCAAATTGAGATGAAGTTACCAAGTAGACAAAGAAATGCTGGAATTGTGAAATACTCCTGGCACATCTGTTTCCATGAGAGGGACACGGGGTGAGGGATGCGTTAGTACTTTCTTCGCATTATTTTCAAGTGTAAGTATGTTGCTTTTTCTTTATTGCTGTGTTGCTTGCTTCACTTCAAGGCACCATTGGACCTTCTTGGAGGAGTCCAACACATTGAAACAGCTTCCCTCAGCCTCGGTTAGGAGGAACATCCCCCAATATCCCAGATGTGCGGGTGAATCCAGCGTTCACTGAAATAGCAAATTGGATTGCATTTCATGATACTGTATACTGTGGGGTGACCTCCTCTCATTGTTATTTTGGGTGGATGCTTAGACAGTTCTGATTCTGATTTCCTGATAATTGTTTCCTCATGGATTTAGTGTGGTTTTTTTTTTTGGTCCCAAACAGATGCCTGCACCAACCCCTCGTTGCCATTTTCAGCTTCCCTCAAAGCCTGACTTGTTCCTTACTGAATCTGCCACACACTGAGCTGGGGCCAAGGCAAACCAAGAGGCCGTTCCATCAAAACACCCGTGATGGGAAAGCCTGTTCCCATCCTGAACTTGTGTTTCACTTGGGTCCCACCTGACCCGGAGGGCCTGTGAGCAGGGGGATGGGAGAACCTTTGAACCCTGGCTACTGTTAAAACGTCCTAATCCCGGAGACTCTATTTTGTTTACATTCCTGCTCAGCTTTGCCTTTGAAGCTGCTCCTCATTGGTGGATTGGTGGGGCCCTACGACTCCTATACATTTTAAAGCCACATTCCCCAGAGTTTGCCCCAGTGATGGAGACCTGCACTTTGTCTTTTAAGCAGATAAAAAGAGAGGTCAGTCAGAAGTAATTCCCCTACTCCTCGTATAAACAATTTAACTGCTGCAGCAACATACTTGCCTGGAATTACTCCCTCAGATTCAATTCCCTTTTCCTGCTCCACTTGTAAAAATGGTTAGTGTCCTCTATAAACTGTAGCTCACCAAGGTGCAGGGCTTGCTGTGCAGTTGTAGAATAAATGTTAATCTAATACAGGTTACTAGGTCAAATGCAATCACAGGCTTGTGGGAAAAAGCTTAATACTGTTCTGCTTCTTCTAACACAGTAAACCTGGATATTATATGATAGGTTAAACACCAGTGAACCATGGCAAGAATTTTCTTGAAAGTAGGATTTAGTACAAAGGAAGCTACATTGAAATGGTGACCTAGGATTGACTCTGCTTTCCAAGAGAGCATGCTAAGACGCCGGAGTGCACGCTGAAAATGGACTCCTTGAAAATGTGAAGTTCTCGAATTCCTTGCTGAGGGGTTGAGTGCCAGCTGGAGCAGCTGGGACACAGCCTGAGGTTTCAGATGTTGTCAGCTATGACTTCAATTCCTTCTCTTCTCCAGAAATTCATGAGTGCAGATACACACACACACACACACACACACACAGAGTCGTTATGAAATGTTAATGTGCCATTGGATGGCCTGTTAGAATTTGGATCCCAACTTGAACGTCAAGTAAACAGTGTCAGAGCAGGCTGAGCATCTGTGGGCCAACTGCCTTGAGAAGACACCGTAGATCGTCTTGGTGGTGGTGGATGCTTTCCTATTTTATGTGGATGTTAGTGCATTAAGTGTTCCCAGCCTGTAGTCGTGATCCAGTGCCAAAACTGAGATTTACATATGCTAGCAGATGTAAAATAAATGCTTCAGTAAATGAACATCAGGTTTCAGGGGAGCTGAAAAGTCTGGTTTGTGGGACCACTCAGGTTCTGTTTTGTATGGAGACAGGGACTGGGCCAGGATCAACTTTGCAAAGCTCGTGGGGTCTCCCAGGAGGGAGCTCTCAAACTCCCATAGTTACAATTGCAATGGCTCTGCCCTGTCCTCTTGGCTTCCTCCTGGAACTGTATTCAACCGGTGATCACACAAGGAAAAGCACTCTGACACACAGGCTAGGATCCACCTCTCCTCCTGAAAGCTGTTGAGAATGAGGCTTTGTGTCTCCTCTTGGCTCTTAAAAACTTCTTACCAGGCTCCAGGGGTTTGTGAAAAATTCATTTGTGCATTTCCAGATGTGACATAGCTCTTGAGTGATTAAGCTACAGCACTTAGTGTGTTAGCTGTATTAGAGTGGGTAGACATTCGATAAAAGGCCTCTCCCTTATACGTGGGATCTACAAAAAGAGTACGAATGAACTTTATCTACAAAACAGAAATAGAGTCAGTTCAGTTCAGTCGATCATTCGTGTCTGACTCTTTGTGACCCCATGGACTGCAGCATGCTAGGCTTCCCTGTCCATCACCAACCCCTGGAGCTTACTCAAACTCATGTCCATCGAGTCAGTGATGCCATCCAACCATCTCATCCTCTGTCATTCCCTTCTCCTCCCGCCTTCAATCTTTCCCAGCATCAGGGTCTTTTCCAGTGAGTCAGTTCTTTGCATCAGGTAGCCAGAGTATTGGAGTTTCAGCTTAGCAAGAGTCCTTCCGATGAATATTCAGGACTGATTTCCTTTAGGATGGATTGGTTGGATCTCCTTGCTGTCCAAGGGGCTCTGAAGAGTCTTCTCCAATACCACCATTCAAAAGCATCAATTGTTCAGCACTCAGCTTTCTTTATAGTCCAACTCTCACATCCATACATGACTACTGGAAAAACCATAGCTTTGACTAGATGGACCTTTGTTGGCAAAGTAATGTCTCTGCTTCTTAATATGCTGAATAGGTTGGTCATAACTTTTCTTCCAAGGGGCAAGCGTCTTCTAATTTCATGACTGCAGTTATCATCTGCAGTGATTTTGGAGCCCAGGAAAATAAAATCTCTCACTGTTTCCATTGTTTCCCCATCTATTTGCCATGAAGTGATGGGATTGGATGGCATGATCTTAGTTTTCTGAATGCTGAGTTTTAAGCCAACTTTTTCACTCTCCTCTTTCATTTTCATCAAAAGGCTCTTAAGTTCTTTTCTGTCCTAAGCGTGGTGTCATCTGCATATCTGAGGTTATTGAAATTTCTCCAAGCAATCTTGATTCCAGCTTGTGCTTCATCCAGCCTGGCATTTCACATGATGTACTCTGGATATAAGTTAAATAAGCAGGGTGACAATATACAGCCTTGACGTACTCCTTTTCCAATTTAGAACCAGTCTGTTATTTCATGTTCAGTTCTAACTGTTGCTTCTTGATCTGCATACAGATTTCTCAAGAGGCAGGTCAGGTGGTCTGGTAAAATAGAGTCACAGATGTATAAAGCAAACTTTTGATTACTGATTACTGGGGTAAGCACGGGGGAGGGACAAGTTGGGAGATTGGTATTGACATATAGATGTGAGGCTGCCAGGGCTAACAGGCGGCCCGGGCCTGCGTTTCGGTTTCCCCCGAGGTGGTGGGATTCCCTACCCCATCGGGCCGCCTGGAGCCGGCCAGTCAACATGCGCCCAGTAAGAAACAAGGGGAAAGCTGAAAAGCCCATGAACGCCCAAGTTTAAAAAAAAGCCCGTGAAAGTTTGTACCAATAAAATTGCTTTGCAAACATGTAACCAATCTGCTTAAGCCAGCTACCAACAGCTTATGCATACCCTATAAATTTGGGTAACAGCTTAGGCTCGGGGCTCTCTGACCCCGCACCACTGCATTGGATGCCGCAGGAGCCCTGGCTCGAGTCAGCAATAAACTTCCCTTTTGCGAGTTGCACTGTCTTGGAAGCTTTCTCTCTTCCCGCTCAGGGATTCGGACATTGGGCAGAGCAATAGATACTACTGTATATAAAACAGATAACTAATAAGGACCTGCTATATAGCACAGGGAAGTCTACTTTGTACTCTGTAATCACCTATATGGGGAAAGAATCTAAAAAAGACTGGATATATGTATACGTATAACTGATTAACTTTGTTGTACACCTGAAACTAACACAATAATGTAAATCAACTATACCCCAATAAATATTTTTTAAAAAGAGAGGAAAATAAAGGACTCTCCTTGGTTGGTTTTGCAATTAAATGACTGAATTAATCAGGTGACATATCTAGATGGTTATGAAACTAAGATGAAAGTTTCCCTAGGTCTATGAGTGACTGTTAGAAAAACTGCATAAAAGGAATAGATACACAAAACATTTGTGGAAATGCATATTTTAAATTCTATAACAGAAATTGAGATTTTTTTTAGTAAACAAACCTAGTGAACTGGATTTCATTTCTAAAATCAGTCACTGGCAGGAGTGGAAGAGACCTTATATGGTTAATTTTTGAGCTGTGGCTCTGCATGGCCATCATGTCTGGCCAGCCCATTCTAATCACCACTCTTGTAGCGCTTTGTCTTCTGTGCTATAAGCAGGCGGTTGGCCACTCGGATTCAGAAAAGTGGCTGGAGGCAGGCAGCTGAAATGGACTCTCATTCAGACAATTTCCCTCCAGCCAGTATTAGAGACAGCTCCTTCCACAGAAACGGGGATCCTGAGGGCTTCCATTGATTGGGAAATGTCAAACACATAATACATAGATGACTTAAAATGCCTGAGGCCCCTTTTTGTCTTTTTACTGCAGACTGAGTAGTCAGATTTCTCTGCCTCTTTCTCTCCATTTTCTCCCAAGTTTTTCTTTGACAAGATATAAAGGGGAAATTGTACCTTTCTCTATTGCTTCTGTGTATCCATTGAGCATAGAATGCTGGCTAAGGCTATGAGTTTCCTCTTGAGTTTAAGCTATAAGTATTGTACTGGGGATACATGCACAATTATTCAACTTAGCAGAGACCAATTTGGCATGTTTTCATGCAATAGCTTGCTCAAAGGAATGGGATATCTTTTTTTGGTTGTTGTTAAATTGGAGTATAGTTGATTTGTAATGTGTTAGTTTCAGGTTTACACCGAAGTGATTCATACATATATATTTCAGATTCTTTTCCATTATAGGTTATTATAAGATGCTGAAAATATTTCCCTGTGCTATACAATACATCTCTGTTGTTTATTTTCTATATAATAGTGTATATCTGTTAGTCCCAAACTCCTAATTTATTCCTCCCTCCTCCCTTCCCCTTTGATAATCCTAAATTGTTTTCTATGTCTGTGAGTCTGTCTTTTAAATGAGTTCATTTGTATCACTTCTAAAAATTCCATGTGTTAGTGATATCATATTTGTTTTTCTCTCTCTGACTTACTTCACTTCTTATGATAATCTCCGTGTCCATCCATGCTGTTCCAAATGGCATTATTTCATTCTTATGGGTGAATAGTATGCCATTGTCTATGCATACCACATCTTCCTTATTCATTCCTCTGCTAATGGACATTTAGGTTGCTTCCATGTCTTGGCTACTGTGAATAGTGCTGCAGTGAACACTGGGGTACATGTATCTCTTCAAATTAGAGTTTTTGTCTTAATTGGGTATATGCCCAGTAGTGGGATTACTGGGAGGGATATCTTCTTTGGAGGCCACAAGCCACCCTCAGAATGGAGATTTAGTGTTACTATAGATGCCTGCTCTGTGAACGAATGTGGCATTACAGGCCAAATGCAGTTTTGCCACTTAGGTGTGTGACCTGAAACCACTGAAGGCCCTCATTTCTCAGTTTCTACAGCTGCATAATGGGAAGGCCATGATCTACTTTCTCTTTTGTCTTTTTGCTAACATGAGGGTCCATGGGAATGCTGGCCTAGCTCCAGCTACAGGTCACTAGTCTTCCCATTTTCCCCAGGCTCCTATGTGCCTTGAGGCCCTTGACTTTTAAAAATTTATTTATTTATTAATTGAAGGATAATTTCTTTACAGAACTTTGTTTCCTGTCAAATGTCAACATGAATCAGCCACAGGTATACATATGTCCCCTTCCTCTTGAACCTCTCTCTCATCTCCCTCCCCATCCCACTCCTCTAGGTTGATACCAAACCCCTGTTTGAATTCCCTGAGACATATGGCATATTCCCATTGGCTATCTATCTTACATATGATAATGTAAGTTTTCACGTTACTCTCTCCATACATCTCACCCTCTCCTCCCCTCTCCCCACGTCTGTTCTCCATGTTTGTTTCTCCATTGCTGCCTTACAAATAAATTCATCAGTACCATTGGCCCTTGACTCTCCCTTGGAGCCCTGCTTCTATCTTTTGGACTTAGTGTTAGGTTTTCCCAACTTTTCCTAGTGACACTTATGCCCTCCCCCCTGGCCAGGTTCTCCATAGGCTGGCTAGCTTGGATGGACATTTCAGGTATCACCTCCCAGCTGTTGGGAATCAAATGGCAGACTGTGTGTGAAACACTTAATATAGGGTAACATGGTAATTGTTGGTGCTCATTCTTTTCACTTTTCTAAGAAACACTGTCAATGACCAGTTGAGGCAATTTAGGAAAATAACTTAAAAATGTCTGAGTCTGTGAAAATAGGAAAAATAATGCTAACTCCACGGGTTAGGGGGACAGTCTCGGAGATAATGTAGGCTCAGTTCAGTTCAGTCACTCAGTCATGTCTGACTCTTTGTGACCCAGTAGACTGCAGCACACCAGGCCTCCCTGTCTATCACCAACTCCTGGAGCTTACTCAAACTCATGTCCATCAGGTTGGTGATGCCATCCAACCATCTCATCCTCTGTTGTCCCCTTCTCCTCCTGCCTTCAGTCTTTCCCAGCATCAGGGTCTTTTCCAATGAGTCAGTTCTTTGCATTGGGTAGCCAAAGTATTGGAGCTTCAGCTTCAGCATCAGTCCTTCCAATGAATACTCAGGACTGATTTCCTTTAGGATGGACTGGTTGGATCCTTGCAGTCCAAGGCACTCTCAAGAGTCTTCTCCAACACCACCGTTCAAATGCAACAATTCTTCAGTGCTCAGCTTTCTTTATAGTCCAACTCTCACATCCATACATGACTACTGGAAAAACCATAGCTTTGACTAGACGGACCTTTGTTGGCAAAGTAATGTCTCTGCTTCTTAATATGCTGTCTAGGTTGGTTATACTTTTCTTCCAAGGAGCAAGCATCTTTTAATTTCATGGCTGCAGTCACCATCTGCAGTGATTTTGGAGCCCCTCAAAATAAAGTCTCTCACTGTTTCCATTGTTTCCCCATCTATTTGCCATGAAGTGATGGGACCAGATGCCATGATCTTAGTTTTCTGAATGTTGAGTTTTAAGACAGCTTTTTCACTCTGCTCTTTCACCTTCATCAAGAGGCTCTTTAGTTCTTTTTCATTGTCTGCCATTAGGATGGTATCATCTGCATATCTGAGGTTATTGATATTTCTCCAAGCAATCTTGATTCCAGCTTGTGCTTCATCCAGTCCAGCAATTCTCATGATGTACTCTGCATAGAAGTTAAATAAGCAGGGTGACAGTATATAGCCTTGATGTACTCCTTTCCCGATTTGGAACCAGTCTGTTGTTTCATGTCCAGTTCTGACTATTGCTTCTTGACCTGCATACAGATTCTCAGGAGGCAGGTCAAGTGGTCTGGTATTCCCATCTCTTTAAGAACTTTCCACAGTTTGTTGTGATCCACACAGTCAAAGGCTTTGGTGTAGTCAATAAAGCAGAAATAGGTGTTTTTCTGGAACTCTCTTGCTTTTTCTTGGATGTTGGCAATTTGATCTCTGGTTCCTCTGCCTTTTCTAAAACCAGCTTGAACATCTGGAAGTTCATGGTTCATGTACTATTGAAGCCTGGCTTGGAGAATTTTGAGAATCATTTTGCTAGCATGTGAGATGAGTGCAGTTGTGTGGTAGTATGAGCATTCTTTGGCATTGCCTGTCTTTGGGACTGGAATGAAACCTGACCTTTTCCATTCCTGTGGCTACTGCTGAGTTTTCCAAATTTGCTGCCATATTGAGTGCAGCACTTTCACAGCGTCATCTTTTAGGATTTGAAATAGCTCAACTGTAATTCTATCACTTCTACTAGCTTTATTCATAATGATGCTTCCTAAGGCCCACTTGACTTTGCATTCCAGGATGTCTGACTCTAGGTGAGTGATCACACCATCGTGATTATCTGGGTTGTGAAGATCTTTCTTGTATAGTTCTTCTGTGTATTCTTGCCACCTCTTCTTAATATCTTTTGCTTCTGTTAGAAAGTTCAAATCCTGTCATCTTCCGCTGGAAGAAGTTGAGGCCCCACTCAGCCAACTCCAGGGATCGGATTTGAGAATCATAACCACACAAGTTACAGCTTCCCCAGTGGTTCAGTGGTAAAGAATCCACCTGCAATGCAGGAGACAAAAGAGATGCGAGTTCAATCCCTCGGTTGGGAAGATCCCCTGGAGGAGGAAATGGCTACCCACTCTAGTATTCTTGCCTGGAAAATCTCATGGACAGAAGAGCCTGGTGGGGGTCCATGGGGTTGCAAAGTGTTTGACACAACTAAAGCCATGCATGCACGCAACCATCCAAGTGGTGAAAAGTATTTGCTATCAGAGCTGATTTACCCAGTAGGTATAGGTCCTGGGATTCATGATGGTTTTAAGGGCACATTAAATTAGAAGAAAAAAGTAAACTTTAAGATAGAAGAAAATATTTTAATGTTTAATAGCAATATATGCATTTTATAGCAAAATATGATTTTTATTTAAAAAAATATTTATTTATTTGGCTGCATTGGGTCTTTGTTATGGCATGAGAGCTCTTAGCTGTGACATGGGAGATCTAGTTCCCCAACCAGGGGTTGAACCCAGGCCCCCTGCATAGGGAGCCTGGAGTCTTATCCAGTGGGCCACCAGTGAAGTCCACTAATTTTAGTATTTTTTATCCATGGAAGAAGGAGCCATGAAGGCAAAATTGCCTGTATGACCCATGAAAGTTATATTTGGCCATGACCTCATGACCATGGCCTTGAAAATTTCAGAAGCTAATGCACACATCACTATTTTAAACAAAATTTCCTCTCTTCTTTCATGAACCAGCAAGGAAATTCCCCAAAGAAAAGCAGAACCACTTAAAGTTGGTGACTTTCTGAGCAAGAGGAACAGGTGACAGTCACGAAAATAAGATGTCTTCATATCAGGGAGGCAGGTGTGGGTAAGAAGACCCAGCCTCTGAATACAGGAAAGTCTCTTAGCTACTTCCATTTGCTCCAGACATCCTGTGACCTGAGACGTGATCTGGGGTTTATTTGCCATCAGGTGAAAAAAGTCATGGTATTGGGTAAAGCCTGAGGGGTTTGTCAAATGGAGAATTGCATTGGTAATCCAGGACTCACCACACACTGAGTCCTCAGCCCTTCAGTCTCAGGGAATCCCTGGCGGCTCAGTGGTAAAGAATCTGCCTGCCAATACAAGAGACACAGGTTTGATCCCTGGTTTGGGAAGATCCCCTGGAGAAGGAAATGCCAACCCATTCTAGTATTCTTGCCTGGAAAATTCCATGGACAGAGGAGCCTGCTGGGCTACAGTCTATGGAGTTGCAAAGAGTCTGACGCAGCTAGGCAACTGAGCACTCATGCAAAGAAGAGGAGAGAAAACCAGTCGTTCCCTCACTGAAATGAGTTCCCTGAATGTGAGAATCAAAACAGGGCTCACAATAAGGGAGTCGGAATATTCTCTTTGAATCTTTGAATTTCTGCAAGGGAGGTTCAAGTCTCTGTCTTCACTCCATGCCCTTCCTGCCTCATTTTAAATCCTCCTGAAGTGATTTCCCCCCAAGACAATTACACCCCATCTCCTAGAGAAGAGAGCTTCTGTGTGTAAAGTCTGTCCAGCTAAGCAATATGGGCTCTAATTTTATCACAACATGATGGAACTGATCAGTTTCTGTCTATAAAATCTTAAAAGGGCTCCACAGACTCTTTAAGCCAAAAAAGGGCTTTTGAAAACAGTTCAGGAAATTGACATCATGGAAGTGATTTCCACATGTGTCTCTCAAAATTGCAATCTCTCCCTTTAAGTGTGGATCTTTCCTAGACCGTAATAAGAAATGAAAAGGAGCTTATTTTTGTTGGAAGACAAGGCACAATTAAAAAAAAAAAAAGTCCCCAAGAATCCTGTACATGGGAATGACATGCAAGCCATTAACTTTCTTTCCTTGGCTTTCAAACTGGTCTGAATTCTCAATTTGCTCTGAGTATTCCTCTCCATCTAGGTCAAGAAGAATTACGCGAGTGTAACTGAAGCAGAGTGTGGCTTTTTAGCAGAGCATGTGATCCTAAGAATGCAGAAAGATGGTATAAATTTGCATCTTCTTAAGAGGAACCCTCTCTAAAAACACTGAAACCATTTTAATATGATCAAATAAAAAGGGAAGGGGTGGAAATTCCACTCGAAGATTTCACACAACCTTTTCTTTTCATCTGAGTAAAGAATTACAGAATCATCTGTCCAGCTATCAAATATCTCTGGGACAGATTTTTAAAATTGTAGTGCACAGAAAAATGGAAGATTAACATCATGCTTTGGAGACCAGGAAAATAGCTTCGGTGCTGGCAGATGAGTTATGCCTTTCTTCCTGAAGACTTTTCAGAAGTAAGGGCTGAAGCTACCTGAGGGGCAGAGAGGCCAGTGTTCCAGGAGTTTCCATGTCATTAAAGAGAACATAAGACATATTCTTAAGGGCAACTGAGTTCCTCTGATGTCCTGCCACGGAGCAGCATCTTGGGCTCCTCCCAAGAGAGTTGCCGATGATTTACTAGAAAACAACATGTGGCTCATTTTGTGGTATTTCTTAAGTTTCTGCTTATGAATTTCTATGAGCATTAGGCTTGGTCTTTTCCTTTCTTCTCTCATGTTGCCACTTGGCTGTGTAGCCCATAGTGCAGTCAGATTTCTTGAAATGGGTTTCCTGTTGATTCATGCTCATGTGAAAGTCGTTCAGTCATGTCCAACTCTTTGTGACCCCATGGACTATACAGTCCATGGAATTGTCCAGGCCAGAATACTGGAGTGGGTAGCCCTTCCCTTTTCCAGGGACTCTTCCTAACCCAGGAGTTGAACCAGGGTCTCCTGCATTGCAGGCAGATTCTTTACCAACTGAACTATCAGAGAAGCCTCGTTCATGTTTGTCCTCAACTCAGCGATCATGTATCCAAGGCATTGGGTGACATATAACAGTAGGTAAATGGTTCTCACTGCTCTTCTGGCAACTGATCTGAGAAATTCAGGATGATTGCTTAAAGGGAGTGATCTTGGCAGGAGAGCAATGAGCGATACTGAAGAGAGATCTTAATTTCCCGCCCAGGAATTGATCATGAGCTCCTTATTGCAAAATTCGGGCTTACATTGCAGAAAGTAGGAAAAACCACTAGGCCATTCAGGTTTGACTTAAATCAAATCCTTTATGATTATACAGTGGAGGTGATGAATAGATTCAAGGGATTAGATATGCTAGATAGAGTGCCTGAAGAAATATGGATAGAAGTTCATAAAATTGTACAAGAGGCAGTGACCAAAACCATCCCAAAGAAAACAAAATGCAAGAAGGCAAAGTGGTTGCGGAGGCCTTACAAATAGCTGAGAATAGAAGAGAAGCTAAAGACATAGGAGAAAGGGGAAGATGTACCCAGCTGAATGCAGAGTTCCAGAGAATAGCAAGGAGAGATAAGAAAACCTTCTTAAGTGAACAATGCAAAGGAGCAGAGGAAAACAATAAATTTGGAAAGACTAAAGATCTCTTCAAGAAAATTGAAGACACCAAGGGAGATACTAAATGAGAACAGTCCTGAGTGTTCATTGGAAGGACTGATGTTGAAGCTGAAACTACAATATTTTGGCCACCTGATGCGAAGAGCTGACTCAGTTGAAAAGACCCTGATGCTGGGAAAAATTGAGGGCAGGAGGAGAAGGGGACAACGGAGGATGAGATGGTTGGATGGCATCACTGACTCAATGGACATGAGTTTGAGTAAACTCCGGGAGTTGGTGATGGACAGGGAGGCCTGGTGTGCTGCGGTTCATGGGGTTGCAAAGAGTCGGACATGACTCAGCGACTGAACTGAACTGAAGGGAAAATTTCATGCAAAGGTGGTCACAATAAAGGACACAAATGGCAAGGACCTAATAGAAGCAGAAGAGGTTAAGAAGAGGCAAGAGTACACAGAAGAACTGTACAAAAAAGGTCTTAATGACCCAGATAACCAGAGTGGTGTGGTCACTTACCTGGAGCTGGACATCCTAGAGTATGAAGTCAAGTGGGCCTTAGAAAATATTACTACAAACAAAGCCAGTGGAGGTGTTGGAATTCCAGCTGAGCTATTTCAAATCCTTAAAGATGATGCTATTAAAGTGCTGCACTCAGTATTGTCAGCAAATTTGGAAAGCTTAGCAGTAGCCACAGGACTGGAAAAGGATAGTTTTCATTCCAATCCCAAAAAAGCCAATGCCAAAGAATGTTCAAAATACTGTACAATTGTGCACATTTCATATGCTAGCAAGTTTATGCTCAAAATTCTTCAAGTTAAATTTCAGCTGTATGTGAACCAAGAACTTCCAGATGTACAAGCTGGATTTAGAAAAGGCAGAGGAACCAGAGATCAAATTGTCAACATTCACTGGGTCATAGAGAAAGCAAGGGAATTCTAGTAAAACATCTACTTCTGCTTCACTGACTATGCTAAAGCCTTCAACTGTGTGGATAACAACAAATTGTGGAAAATGGAAATACCAGACCACCTTATCTGTCTCCTGAGAAACCTGTATGAAGGTCAAGAAGCAAGAGTTAGAACAGACATGGAACAATGGACTGGTTCAAAATTGGGAAGAGTATGACAAGGCTGTATGTTGTCACCTGCTTATTTAACTTCTATGCAGAGTACATCAAGAGAAATGCCTGACTGAATGAAGCACAAGCTGGAATCAAGATTGTCTGGAGAAATATCAACAGCCTCAGACATGCAGATGATACCATTCTAATGGCAGACAATGAAAAGGAACTAAAGAGCCTCTTGATGAAGATGAGAGAGGAGAGTGAAAAAGCTGTCTTAAAACTCAACATTCAAAAAACTAAGATCATGGCATCTGATCCCATCACTTCATGGCAAACAGAGGAGGAAAACATGGAAACAGTGACAGATTTTCCTGTATTGGGCTCCAAAATCACTGCAGATGGTGACTGCAGCCATGAAATTAAAGGACACTTGCTCCTTGGAAGATAAGCTATGACAGACTTCAGTTCAGTTCAGTTGCTCAGTCGTGTCCGACTCTTTGCAGCACCATGAACTGCAGCATGCCAGGCTTCCCTGTCCATCACCAACTCCCAGAGCTTGCTCAAACTCATGTCCATTGAGTCGGCAATGCCATCCAACTATCTCATCCTCTGTCATCCCCTTCTCCTCCTGCCTTCAATCTTTCCCAGCATCAGGGTCTTTCCAATGAGTCAGTTCTTAGATAATGACAAACTTAGATAATGTATTAAAAAGCAGAGATATCATTTTGTTGACAAAGGTCCATATAGTCAAAGCTATGGTGTTTCCCGTAGTCATGTATGGATGTTTAAGAGTTGGACCATAAAGAAGGTTGAGCATGGAAGAATTGATGCTTTCAAACTGTGGTGCTGGAGAAGACTCTTGAGTGTCTCTTGGACAGCAAGGAGATCAAACTAGTGAATCCTAAAGGAAATCAACCCTGAATATTCACTGGAAGAACTGATGCTGAAGCTGAAGCTCCAATCCTGTGTATGGGAGAGTACACAGAGAAACAGTTTATTTAAGACAGAAGCAAGGCAGAAATGCACACCCAGTGAGGATTGTGGGGTGTCCTGATGGAGGAGGAATACGGTAAGTCAGAAGCAAGGCAAAAATAAACACCTGAGGAGGAATGTGGGCTTCCTGAGTGAGGAGGGGTACAGTAGGAAGGTGATTTAAATTACTAATATAGAACAGTTCTTCCACGTCTTTATTTATATTTGGCCAATTATTTTGTTTCTTTCTTCACAACTGACTGGGCCTTGGACCCTTCTTAAGATGTGTTCACAACTTTTCTAAGGTGGATCCTACCGCAGAGTCTTGTGTGTGGATGTCCAAACTTATTATGGGGTGGGGGCCCACTTCTTTTCTGACCCCCAAGAAGCCTTCCTGTGCATGTGCAGACAGGGAAGTGTTCCTTGACCTCAGGGGTGGGCACCTTATCTCTATTTTAGCAAAGCTCAGCTTCTGCCACTAACTTTGCCCTTGGGGTGTCTGGGTGATAACAAAGATTGAATTTTACTCTATCTGACAAACTTCAGCTGTCCAGCCCAGGGGCCCATCTATCTCTTACCTCAGGAACATTACTCTTGAGTTTGGTCCTTATGTTTCAAGCTAGTTCCATTTCACAAGTCGTTATGAGTGTCCATACCACTGTAGCAGGTGCTGCGCAGACTAGAAGGATGAAGATGATATGGTTTTATCCCTTAAGAACTTTACAATCAGGTAGAAAGGTAAGAAGGATCTGGAAAAAGTCTGGCAGTGTGAGATACTCACTGTTCTCTCGTCCAGAGGATGGAATCCTGCAGGAAAAGTGGAAATAGGGAACAAAAGTTGAGCTGAAAGGATAAGAAGGGTTTCCTGATGGAGAGAAGGTAGGAGGTGAGGACACTGGGTTGAAAGGAACAGGAATAAAAAAGAAACGCTTAGAAGAGAGAAACAACTCTGTGTGTGTGCTCACTGTGTGTGTGTGTGTGTGTGTGTGTGTGTGTGTGTGTGTGTAGGGAGAAGTACAGGGTACTTGAAGTACAGACCTTGTGTGCTACATGCTGCTTGAGATACAAAGACAAATCAGGTTCCAGGGCACCCCAGTCCAAAAGATCTAGTGTGGAAGATGGACGTAAATAACTTTAATATGAAACAGATTGCAAGAGATGCTGTGGGAGAGTCAGAGGACTCTCTGAGTGCATCTAAGAGAGAGATTTAGGAAGGAAGAATTTTATAGGACTTAGCATGATTAGATTCAGGGAATCAGATGGTCAGAGAAGTCAAGATGACTTTTGCATTTCAAAGACAGTACCTTTGAATGATGGAGTAAAAGACACACATTTTGTTCCTTGTTCAGGTAAAATTTATAATTTTATAAACTTCATAATTCTTTCCCTCTTACTCTAGACAACAACATACTTTGGCTTTCTTCACACTTTGGAGTACTAATTTATCTAATGTCCTCATGTGTGCTGTGCTGTGCTAAGTCACTTCAGTCATGTCCAACTCTTTGTGACCCCATGGAGTCGGTTGCCATGCCCTCTTCCAGGGCTTCTTGCCAGGGGTTTGAACCCTTATTCTTATGTCTTCTGCATTGACAATTGGGTTCTTTACCACAAGCGCCATCTGAGAAGCCCTCCAGTGTCCTCAAAAATGAGTATAAAAACTAAAGACTACCCCAAAGGTTTTCCCTGATAAAGGGTTTCTCTGATAGCTCAGTTGGTAAAGAATCCGCTTGCAATGCAGGAGACCCTGGTTTGATTCCTGGGTTGGGAAGAACCACTGGAGAAGGGATAGGCTACCCACTCCAGTATTCCTGGGCTTCCCTTGTGGCTCAGCTGGTAAAGAATCTGCCTGCAATGCAGGAGATATGGGTTCAATCCCTGGGTTGGGAAGATCCCCTGGAGAAGGGAAAGGCTACTCATTCCAGGTAGAATTCTTGCTTAGAGAATTCCATGGACTGTGTAGTCCGCTGGATTGTAAAAAGTCAGACATGACTGAGTGACTTTCATTTGACTTAACTTGAGAAGAAGGCAAAAGAAAAGAGATAGTCCACCTTTGGGTGTTCTCGTATAAGATATTTTGTTTAGATTTGAGGAAAAGGAATTTTTATGACCTTGTTAAATTTGCCAGAGGAAGAAGACTCGGTCATGGAATCATACAATTGTAGAATTTTAAAGCACCATGATCTAGTTCTTCTTCATAATAACTTAAAAAATTTTTTTTAGCTGACTGAAAGTCAGTTAAAATCATAACGCATGTGTTGCTGGAGGTGATCAATGTACACAGTGATGCTCGCCAGTTTGCTGATGTGACCTCACTTGTGGGCAAGGACCAGGAAGTGAAGGTCACACATCTTACTTAACACAGGGCTCTAACTCTGGAACGGTAAGCTTGTAGCACAAGGGAGAAAGTCTACTTGATATTCTAGAGAAGCAAAGCAGACATCCAGGGGACTTCTGACCCAACTTTCAAATGAAGTGCTTTCTTCCTCCTAATGTTTCCCTGATTGGCTGTTCAGTCTCAGCAACAGGCAGACTAGGAATAACATCCCTTTCTTCCTCCATAAACTTTGTTATTTAGTTGCTAAGTCATGTCTGACCCCATGTGACCCCATGGACAGCAGCCTGCCAGACTCCTCTGTCCATGGGATTTCCCAGGCAAGAATACTGGAGTGGGTTGCTATTTCCTTCTCCAGGGGACCTTCCTGACCCAACGATAGGACCTGCATCTCTTGCATTGGCAGATAGATTCTTCACCACTGAGGCATCAGGGAAGCCCTCCATAATTTTACCTCTTATAAATTCTCAGTGTACAATATAGAATATGTATTAAGTGGCAACTTGCTTTTCCGATCAACTGTAATACACTTTTGCATTCATTTGATGGTTAGTTGAAGTCTTTATAAAAGCTATCTGAAAGTGTGTAAGGTGAGTGTGCACAGTGGTAAGGGGTCTGGCAGATAACCTTGGACTGGCTTCAAGTTCAAACTCCATGTTGACCTGCACATTGTATAAGCTTGGGAAAAATTCTTTACCTCTGTATGCTTCAATTTTCTCATGTGTAAAATGAGTGAAATAATAATCCCTGTATCATAAGATTTGGGGGAGCATTAAATGAGCCAATATAGATAAAGGGCTTAGTGTTTGCCTCGCTCATAGTGAGAGCTCAGTGTATCTCAGCTAATTAAAACAAACAAAACAAGTTCGTTGTAAAACTTGTATTATGTAAGTTCATCATTACTGAAAATGTAAATTACAGTAAGATATATAAAGAGTCAACAGTTAGTAGTGTTCATTTCAAGTAGCAAATGTAGTTTTCAAACTGGGTTTCTAAACTCACAGTCCCTCTCAGTAGGGCAGATAACTAATAAAAAGTGGCCATGTTTGGAAGACCTTTTATGAAGACCTTTTAGGTTGTTTGAAATCAGTCATGGGAAGGCTCCTATGAAAAATCTCTTTCAGAATTAGTTAGGAAATGTTTTTCTCCTTCTGAGGTTTTCTAATGAAAAGGAAAGCTACTTCACTCACAATCCTGCCTATTTTGACTGTCAGTAGGCTCATAGCTAATTTCTGTGCTTAGCTGCAGAAATTTGCTTTAACATAGACTGACTTTTTATTTTTCTTGTCTCTTCCTACTCATTTTAATGATTTTCAGGCTTCCCAGGCCATGGTGCAGTAGTAAAGAATTTGCCTGCCAATACAGGAGATGCGAGAGACGCAGGCTCGATCCCTGGGTCAGGAAGATCCCCTGGAGGAGGAAATGAAAACCCACTCTAGTATTCTTGCCTGGAGAATCCCATGGACAGTGGAACCTGGTGGGCTACAGTCTATGGTGTTGAAAAGAGTTGGAAATAACTGAGCATGCATGCCATGTCAATGATTTTTCAGTTTTTTGATCTTTGTGCCTTATATTTTAAATTCTCTCAAAACCCTTTTATAAGATGGAGGAGAGAAAGGTAAATAAATACCACAAAACATTATCACGCAGGTGGGTTTTCTTATAAACAAGTCCTCTGCCTAGTTCTGCACACCTGGTTTGAAACATTTTTTTTTTTGACCAAAAATCATCAAAATGGCAAAGTTGCTTTCTATATAAGCATTTATTTTATATTTTCAAAGATTGGGGTGTGAAAATCCCACCCTCACATGTTATTTAAATGCAAAGGGAAAAATGTCTTATAAGGGATAAGGCTGTGATGTCAACTGAACTTGTGGGGACATAACTTGCTAATGAGGCCAAATAGTTAATAATAATCATATGAAAAACCAAATGACCATGCAAACACAGCAGGTAATATTTATAGACTATTTTACAAGGTATCCTCATATACCTAGTTCATTTTTCACATCAACCCTCCAAATGAAGAAGCATTATTTTCAGCTCCACTTAGTATGAGAAAACAAAGTCTTGGATGTGGTTGGACTCATGCCCCAGGTCTCATAGCAAGGAATTACCCTAGTCAGGATTTAAAATAGATCTTAAAAATCCCAGGTCCTATCCACTATTCCAGGATGCTTCCCCAAGGCCTAACTTTGTGAGAGCAATGAACAAGATTCTCCTCTAACAAAGGATTGCTTGGTGGAGAAGAGCAGGAGAAAGGTAAGCATTTCTAATTAAGAACTGTCTTTCAGATATGTTTCACCTGGAGGTTTTTCTTTTTCTTGCCTAAAAGTAGGATGATCCTGAATGCCAGTCTCCTCATAGCTGGGGAAGGGGTTTGGCAGAACAGATTCTGCAATAGCAGTTAGCTGAGCCCACGGTGTTGGAAGAGAGCCATGTTTGCTGTGATGGCTACACTTTCATGGTCTACGCAGTGAGAACCCATCTAGAGCCCTAGTGCCCCGGTGGTGAATTCAGTATAAGGCAAGTAGTGAATTTCTGTGAATTGTAAGTATCTGACCTGAGAATCTTGGTTATGGGGTGAAAAAGATATGACCAGTTTGAGTGAGACTGGGTGTGAGATGAAGACTTGATCAACAAATGAAGATGGAGCTTTCTGGAGATCAAGACAACCTCTAGACAGAGTACCATCAAATAACTTTTAAAAAATATATTTTTGTTTATTTACTTATTTGGCCACTCCAGGTCTTAGTTGTGGCACTTGGGATCTTCGGTCTTCATTACAGCATGTGAGCTCTTTAGTTGCGACATGTAGACTCTTTAATTATAGCATGTGGGATCTAGTTCCCTGACCAGGGATTGAACCCAGGTCCCCTGCACTGGAAGTGCAGAGTTAGGTACTGGATCATCAGGGAAGACCCTCACTGAACTTTTGAGGAGAGATGGGTATCTAGACCTGACTTAGACTCTGATTCTATCCACCTGTGAATTGTATTTTATGTGCACATGGACTGTTTAGTGGTGGTATGTGGTGCATTCCACTGCGTGAGTTCAATTCTTCCTCATGCTCTTTTTTTCCTTAAATCATTTTAAAGCACTGAGTTACAAGAATCCTTCAGGCATTGCTATGGAAAAGCCACCAGCATGGGTGGCTTGGCTTCACCACCCTGGTTCCTGGGCAGACTTGGATCAACAGAGCTTCTGGCAGACCTGTATCTGCTTCTACTCAGATGCACTGCTCCTCACCAACACAAAGGCTGTATTTTCTTGGAGACTGCCAGATTGTTCAATATATTTTCTTTTGGAGAATGTGTTTTCTTTTGGTGGCCATTTCAGACACAGAGAAAAGATCAGTGTCTCTGCTTTCCCTTTGGGGAACAACCCCTAAATTTGCAGAGTTTGAACTTCTTAGTCAGTCTCATTTTCCAAGGAACAGTTTCGATGGGCAAGGTAAGTTTGAACAACGTTACCTTTTCCAGAACACTTCACATTTTGCTTTGTTTGCTCCAGGCACGCCCCTCACCAAACCACATTTTTTTACCTTTGGGCTTGTGAGAGAACAAAAGTCCCTCCTATCAGGAGTAAGGAAACCACCTGAACCATTCTTTTTATATTTCCAGAGATAGTTTATGGGGCCACTGAAAGATGTTGATGCTATCTTTTTAATATTCTGAGAAATAATCCTATTAAACAAAAAACAAGGGAAACTGTTATGCCCACAAGGCCGAATTACCCAAAGCCTCCTGGCAGGGGTCGAGTTACCTGACAAAACCCTAGCTGTGCGGGGCTTCTATCTCTCCATCTCGGGCTCGGTGAATGAACAATAATTTGTGGATTCTGCTCATCTCTCTTTGCGAACTTTGTTCTGTGGAATTAGATACAACTTTGACAAATTAGAAAAGGCTCCCGCGTGCCCGCTGTCCCCGGAGCAGCACAGGCCGCTGATTGTGCGCCGGTCCTCTGAAGTCGGGCCGTGTCAGGCCGTCAGCGGCAGCCTGGCCACCAGAACTGGCTTTTTAATAAGCCTATCTGTCAGCGCCAGGTCCTTCGGATCTTCCGACCTCTCCTTAATCCTCGGGACGCACTGACTTTCTTCTCTGTTTCGCGGATGGCAAGAGGCCCTGTGCCGGGGAAGAAATCTCTTCTTTGTTTACCGCGTAGAGGCAACAAAATTAACCTTTGAGATTAACTGTAAATGAGTGAGGCTCGTGTTTTGTCTTTCCTCAGAACCAGGGGTCGGGATTAACACAGGCAGGAGGGAGGGAGCGTGTGCTCACGTGTACATGCGTGTGCACACCCCACCCCAGCTCCCATCATGCCCCCAAACAGCTTTCTACTCTGTTCTCTTTTCATTCTTTCTTTAATTGAAATATAGTTGATTTACTATATTTGTAGAATTTATATATAGTGTGTTAGTTTCATGTACAACGAAGTGAATCAGTTATATGTATACATGTATATTTATATGGATATGTATGTTCTTTTTCTGATTCTTTTCCATTATGGGTTTTTTCAAAATATTGAGTATAGTTCTCTGTGCTATACAGTAGATCCTGTTGGTTATCTATTTTTTAAAATTTTATTTTATTGAAGTATAGTTGATTTATAATGTTGCATTAATTGCTGTGTACAGCAAAGTGATTCAGTTATAGACAGATAAACATGCACACTTAAAAAATATGATTTTCCATTATAGTTTGCCACAGAATGTTGAATATAGTTCCCTGTGCTATACAGGAGGACCTTGCTGTTTAGATTATCTATTTGATATATAGTAGTGGGTATCTGCTAATCACATACCCCTAATTTATCTCTCCCTCACTCCCCTTTCCCTTTTGGTAACCATAAGTTTGTCTTCTATGTCTGAATCTATTTTTGTTTTGTAAGTAATATCATTCCCTTCTTTATTCATGTGGGTTTATTCTGGGATGGATAGAGCTAATAAATAATACTCCTTTTTTTCCCCCCTAATCTTCAATTGCATTTCAACTCTTAGGATCCGTGCGCATGCTCAGTGGTGTCTGATTCCTTGCAACCCTGCCTGACACCTTTTGTAGCCTGCCAAGCTCCTCTGTCCACAGGATTTCCTAAGCAAAAATACTGGAGTGGGTTGCCTTTTCCTATTCCAGGGGATCTTCCCAACCCAGGGATTGAGCCTGAGTCTCCTGCACTGGCACATAGATTCTTTATCATTGGCACCACCTGGCAAGCCCTCTTAGGAGAGGGATATAAAACACCAACATATTATAAATGATGCTTGATAGGTTAAGGATAAAAGCTTGTATTGGCTAAAGACACAGGGTCACTTGGTGGGGTTCTTTGGCCCATTGGAAGTAGACAGTGTCTTGGTACAGAGCAAGGACCATGAATGACTCCACAAAGAGGGCAGGGTGTCTTTTCATTGGTTACATGGCACTGTATTCACGTTTAACAGTGTCAGATGGCAGAGTTGTGATTCTCCCACACAGGGAATACCTTGCTGGTAAATAATTCTTTCCTGTTTTTTTTTAAACACAAATTTTTGAATAAGACAAATAATTGAGAGATTGTGTTCATACTCATTTCTAACTGATTGTGTTCAAATTGAAGTTTGACTCAATTACACTTGCTTAAAATTTTTTTTAACAGTGAAGTTAAAACACATAACACCACAAAACAACAGCTATGAGATGACATTTGTATTGGGGAGAGAATGGAAACCTCAATATAAATGTTATTATTATAAATGTTATTATTGGTCTCTGGAAGCATTTTCTTTTCTCTCCCATTCTCACATTTTTTATTTTATTAAATTTTTTGGGCAATATTTTGCCAATTTTTTCCTATAGTCTCTTAAAAAATATTGGAATATAGCTGCTTTACAATGCTGTTAGTTTCAGCTGTGCAGCAAAGTGAATCAGCTATATGTATATGTATATCCCCTGTTTCTTTGGATTTCCTTCCTGTTTAGATCACCACAGAGACCCGAGTAGACTTTCTTGTGCTGGACAGTAGGCAATCGTTAGTTATCTATTTCACACATAGTATCAGTAGTGTATAAGGTGTGACAAGATGAAGTTGCGATGGGAGTATTTCTGACCCATGGGGAGCCCAGAAATGGACTCCACACGTCCTTTACTTGCTTCTGAGAGTGTCAGGGCCTCCCATTCTGAGGCGTGCTCTCCATTTTTGATGGGGTCTTCACTTTGGAAAACCAGCTCAGTAATGACAGGAAGTCACCATCATGATCGTGACCAAATCCAGATGTCCTGCTTAAGGCTCCGGTCTGTTTCTCGAAGTAGCTGAAATGTGTCTGGGACCTGGGGTGGTGAATCACTCTGGCCTCAGACAGCTCTTAAAGCCAATGGTTCTGTCAGAAGCACATTTGGATCCCAGCCTTTTCAAATTTGGTTGACTTCTGTGGAATTTGACTGCTTTTGTAATTTTGTTGCCTTTTGTCAAACAGAATTATTTTCTGCTAGTTTCAGTTCTGCCCTGTCTCTTTCTCCCTCTCCTTTTGAGTAAATACAACAAAATAAAGAGACACGTCAGTACAGACATATTTTCTTTTTCGCTGAATTGTGGCAATGACCATAACAATGAAGCAGAAGAGGAAAGGGACTAGGTTGCAGGTGCAAGATTGGGGTTATGCAAAATGGAGAAATAACCAGGTCAGTGCCCAGGAGCCCGTTACACAATCATCAGTGTTTCAGGGGAATGAAAAGAACATGTGCGTTGGGATTCCCAGTTTCCCTGTTATCATCGTCTAGGGCTGGGTGTTTAACGTGTGCTGCGTTGGTTTTGGCTGAGGAAAGTGCTTGGAGGAAGCAGTTTTTTTAAGTTCACTTGGTATCTCTAAGAGGTAATAAAGATCTTTATTTACAAATAATGCACTTTCTGGGAAGTGCCTTTGTGTGGCATTGCACACCCTAGCAAAACGCTGGGTTCTTTGTTTCGACTCAGTGGGAAGGGCAAAGGTTGGCATATAGGCTGCTCCTTTGCAGCCTGACATTTTACTCTCTGGGCGTGTAACACTGTTCATCTTTTAACCTCTCTGCAACTCAAGATTCTCATTTCTGGAATGGAGTTGATAATGCTGTAAGAATCACTGAGGAACCAGGAAATTAAAGGGCTGGGTTTTATATCCCTGCTGCCTGATATCTATCTTTTGAAATGCTGTCAAATGTCACCTCCTCGGGGAAGCCTTCCTGGACCACTGGGGTGCTGGGTGGACCCCTGCCCTCCTTGGTAACCACACTGGTCTCACTGTGCGTAGCCCTGGGTTTATCTGGTTATTCTATCACTCTCCCCCAAGCTCTTTCAGGGTAGAAACAAGCATCCTTATTTTGTATCAAATGAAGCTGAGAGCCGAGCCTGGTGCCTGGTTCCCAGTAGGCAGTGGGTAAAGATAGTTAAATGATGGACAAATGGAACTTTATCATTAAAAGAGGTGCTCAGAATATACTGTGTATAAAATAGATAACACTCTGTGTGACCTGGACGGGAAGGGGGTCTAAAATGGAGCGGGTGCATGTAAATGTACTGTGGGTTCATTTTGCTGTGTGGTAGAAACAATACATCATTGTGAAGCAACTCTACTCCATAAAAACTAATTTAAAGAAAGCACTAGATGCTAATGTCTACCGCCTCCTCATGGCAATGTACGATGAAACAAACTTTAAAATTTAAAAATAAATTTAAACACATTCTTAAAATAGAGTTCCTTAAAAGTCCATGAAGTCTGAGGAAGCAAACAAACAAAAAAAGACCTTTACTGAGAAAAAAAAGTGCAGTGCCATTTGTCTCCCCCACTTTCTCCTATGAAAGAAAGGAGCAGGCATTAAACTAATGATTGAATACTTTGGGGAGAAGAGGAAGGTTTTGAGAAAGTGCTGGGTTATATAATCACACCAGTAGTGCCTAGGATTTTTGTGTGATGTGCACAAGAATGCATCTTTTTATCTGTGTAAAGTGAAGTAAAAATATTTGAGGCAGGTCTTTTGGGTGTATTTGCCTGGTAGGAGGACGAACAATAGAAGATATATTTTGGGTTTTCCAGAAGTGAGGACAAATCTGTAAAACTAAATTGATTTCTCTCAACACACACGACCACTTTGATAACGCTGGTCTGAGGAAGAGATGGCATGGTTTTTCTCTCTCATCTGTTCCTGTCAGCCTTCCCCTCACATCCGGTATTTTGTAATAAAATTTCCAACAGATACGGGTTGTTCAACAGTCACTAGCAATGCATTGATTAATTATGTGTACCAGACTTTCAGTATATAATTAAGCTAAACAAAACTGCATTAAAGTAATATGAATAATTTGACTTCAAGCCACCAAAACAAGGAACCTGAGTGAAAGCAGAATCTCTGACCTCACTCGCTTTAGCATATTGGAGGAGACAAAAATATAATCAGAGTTATAAATCATACAGCTGCCATACTACAGTGATGCAAAAAGGAAGTTGTTCTGACCTTTGATTTGGAGGCGTTTCAAAGGTAGAAATGAAAGTGAACACTTTTCTGCTAAAAATAAAATTCTTCAGCCAGGGAATACAACAACAAAACCCTTTCATTACTTGGGTGGGTGATGTTTGTTTCTGTTGTTTTCAGCTATTCTTAGATTTTCTTTAATATGACTGAAGTGTGGGGCATTGATATTATCTCAGAACTATGTTATGTTGACATGCTTTTACTGTCTCTAAAACCAAAATTTAGAGAACAAACTGTATTTCACATCCACAAAAATAGGATGAGCTCTTAATACCCCTGCAAATTTTAAGTGGAATTTATTCACTGTGCATTCATTTGAAAAATGTAGAAAAATATGTCAAAAAGAAAAAAAGTCCATTCATAATTCTACTCTTGAGAATCTTGAGGTAACCACAATCAATACCAGTTTCTTTCCAGTTTGAGTTTGTGTGAATGTATGTGGAACTGATCATCATGTTGTATATATATTGTGGTAACTGCCTCTTTCACTTGTGCCTCACATGCATTTTTCCATTTCCTTAAGTGTTTCTCCAAAATAAGAGTTTAATTGTTTAATATTGATAGAATCCCGTCAAAAGGATAAATCAAACTTTGTTTAACAAAGTCAATGTTTTTTAACATTCAGTTGTTCCCAGTGTTTAATCATTATTGTAGAAGTCCAATGCACTATCCATTGTGCAACAGAGCCAGGTTTTAAAAATTATTTGAAACAAGCAAAACACTCAGGGAATATTGCCAATATTTTATAATAATTATGAATGAAGTATAACATTTAAAAATTGTGCATCACTATATTATACAGATTTATTATTAACATTTATTATTAACATCTGTAAGTTATATAATATTGTATATCAATTATATTTCAATAAAAATAATATAGAAAAGCAAAACACTTGAATAAACAGAGCTCATAATTCTGTATGCATGATTCTGATTTTTGCTTCTTGTAAAATTCCAAGAGAAATTCTTTTCATAAAGGGTATGAGCAGTTTTAAACCTCTTGCTACATCATGTCAAAGTTTTATCCAGAAAGGCCAGAAAGGCTGAGTCTTTGCACCTCGAGCAGTAGGGGATGAACCACACGACCAGCCTCGAAAGAGGGTGTTCTTAGAGGAGTATTTCCATAGAAACTTGGAGTGTGGGGTAGTGAGGGAATGTGCAATCTTAAAATTGAAGAATCTAAATTTTTTTCCCTTGTTTTCCTCCATACACAAACAGTAGCGGCAGAGGGAGAGAAGGGAAAGAGTTGTGAAAAATGTCAAAAGTCATCTGGATGTATCGTTCTTATGAAAACCTATCTGTGAGGTATGAAAATCTACTTAGAGTGAGTAGTCAATTCATCCCTCATTGGCATACCAGGAAGAATTTAAAGTGCAGAGATATGACAGACCAGCTTAAAAATGAAAAACAAAACCAAACCAAACCCCAAGCAGAGAGGGCTATGTATCCAGACTTACCCAGTAAATGGGTATCTTCACTGGTAATAGATTTTATTCAAGATGCCACCCTTCCCCCTTTTCTGAGAATTCTTCTCCCACTTGGTCCACGAACTTTGGCACCTAGCAAGTATGGTTGTACTCTTGAGATGCCAATTAATTAGACTGACTGGCTCAAGGTAGGTTGGCCAGAGATTTTTTTCTGAAGATAGTAAGTTGGTCTTTGACATAGGCTACTATTCTTTTGGTTTCAAGGAATAGAAAACTTAATATACTGTCTTAAGTATAAAGGTATTTTGTTGACTTATGTACCCAAACTGCTCACAAAGAGACTTGGGCTGCTGGAGTGATTTGATGGAGGACTCAAAAATGATGTCAGCCAAGTCTTGGCTTCCTTTCCTTTGAGTTGGCTCAAACTCCTAGGCTACTCCCTTCTTGGTAGCAGGTGACAGCAGCTCCAAACTCACATTCTCACTCAGATAGAGCTGGAGGAGAAGAGTGAGACCATGTCCTAACTTTCTAGACAAGCCTACCCTAGATTCAGTCCAATTCTAACTATTTAGGCCGATGTCTTTCCATGAACCAATCACTGGCCAGGGACAGGGAATCCACTGGTTGACTGAAGCCGACTGAGTTTCCCGCACAGAGTCGGACACGACTGAAGTGACTTAGCAGCAGCAGCTAGAGTAGAGGTAAGGTCAGTCTCTCACACTGCATGCTGGGAAACTGGAATAGTGTCCAGAGGAGGAACTACATCTCACAGAGGAAATCAATAAATATGCATTAAAATCTCCCTTGTGGTTGGGACTCTATCTTGTAAAGCTCATCCTCATGGAAGGTGAATTCTACCAAATGGGTGAGCAGTAGTAGAATGACCAAAAGAAAGCAGGTGGGACAGAGAAGCAGAAACAGGAATGAGGAGGGAATACTGCTGAATTTGTATTTATTGCTTCTAGCCCTTTCAAGGTCTAGTTCTATCCTATCCTCTGTTTCTTGAGAACTCCCCATGTCCTCATAATAACGTCCACCTTTTTGATAAGTCATTTTGTGTAGTTGCGTGCAGCCACACGTGCACTAATAATGGCTTCTAGAACATTCCCAAGTCCTGCCTACCTGTACTGTCTCCTTTGGTTCAGACGTGAGCCTTTGGTTTGACAGTTCTGGTCCCTCCTTTAAAGGTGATCTTATAAGGTGTCTTGGATTAATTGTGACAAGCAAGAACAGGGAGCAGTAAGAGCTGACCATGAACCTGAGACAGAATGGCAATAGTTTATTGTGCCCATTTGATATGTGTACAAGGATGACATTTGACTCCATTTACTAGGCAGATGTTTATCAGTTTCCTCCACAGGAATGTTGCAAAAATCTTCAAAGGAGCCTTTTTTCCCCTCCCCGTTGCACCTTGGATGTGATGTTCTGTGAAATATGTTAACTTTTTTTTTCTTTACAAAACCCATAAAAATGTCCTGGTTGACATGCAATGTTGTGACAAGCCCTAGTAGATTATGTCAATCATTTTGCTTTATGTTACATTAAGTGACATATTGTAATGTGATTGATACAACATGGTATGACACATCATAATGCAAAATATCATCTGGAAAATGTAGAAAAACAACAGAAGACTCAAAGCCACTTTTACTTTCTAATTCTTTGAATATGTTAGTGGAAAAGATCTCTTTCATTAGGATAGTTACTTGGGAAAGCGTTCAGGTCTTTCTTGTCCAGGTTTGCTCTTCTTTCCTTTGTAATCAACAGAGGACAAGGAAAACAACTACATCTTTGGGGACTGATAAGGTCTGGGTTTGAACTGAATGTCTCTAAGCCTTTGTGCAATTCTTTAGTGACAGTATCTTTTCTGCACATTAAAATTGCCTTCTCTTAGTTCTGATAAGAAAGACCTTTTATATCAAAAGAACTCCATTCACCCACCTCAGGTAATATTCTCCTCTTTAAAATCTCTGATATTTCTTTTCATTGTTTTACAAGAACTGGGGAAAAAACACTTTTTCAGATTTCACAGTAAGGTCCGTGAGGGCCTCAGAGGAGAATATCTTTAAAAATGTTTACTGTATCTTCAGAGTCACACACAGTGCCTGACACATGGTAACACTTACTATGTGTTTGTGGAATGCCTTGTTGAAGAATCTTCATCTTTAATTATACTTTATTTGCCTTTATTGAGTGACATTTAATCAAATAAAACATGATGTATTAGTTTCTTAGGGCTGCTACAGCAAATTATTACAAATGTGGTGGCTTTATTCTCTCAGATTTCTGGGGGATGGAAGTCTGAAATCAAAGTGTCAGCAAGACCAAGCTCCCTCTGAAGGCATTAGGGGCAGACACTTGCTTCTTCCAGGTCTGGTGGCTCCAGGGCTCCTTAACTTGTGGCCTCAAACTTCTCAGCTCTGTTTCTGCCGTCTCTCTCTCTCTCTCTCTCTCTCTCTCTCTCTCTCTCTGTGTCTCTTTCATTAGATCTCCTCAGGACCCTTGTCATTGGATTTTTGAATTCACTTGGAAAACAATCTCGAGATGGATGATTTCATCTCAAGATCTTTAACTTACATCTGCAACTACCTCCTTTTCCAAATAAGGTTATATTAAAGATTCTTGGTGGACTTATATTTTGGAGGCCACCATTCAACCCGATATACCCCTATTAACAAAAATAATAAGATAGGTTAGTTGGGAGAAGTTAACATTTTTGGTTGATGTTTTCATAAAATCTCTTTGTTTTGATCTACATTTAAACCTGTTTCTGTTTACTTTTATATCTAGTAATGATGGTATTATGAAGTTAATTATGTGTTTCTTTAATAATAGATATCTCTATAATATCACAGGCAGCTTTCCCCATCTGAATATGAATTTGCACTATTAACTAAAGATAAAGAGAATGGAAAAAGCTGAGATGCATTTATTGACCATGACACAGACTCTTAAAAGTCCTTTAAAACATGCCAACTGACCTCATCTCTTCCATGAATGTACATGATATACATGAGATTTGTCCTGTATTTATACAAAGTATATGGAGGAATTCTGGCTAGTTGAGGATTTTTACATAGACTTTTCTTAAATGTGAGTTTCAACCTGTTACCCACCTTTATCACCATATCCACCTACAGATATAGGAGTTCAGAGCAAAGAGAAAGAGAAAACTTGGAGTGATCAGGGAAGGTCTTATGGGAGAAGGGACAGGAAAGGGGATGGGCTATTCAAGGAAGAAGATGTGGCCTTAGGGCCACCAAATGCTCTTTCAAAAGAATATCTATCCTCCAACTAATGTGGGGCCAGATCCTGATGCTGAAAGCTTGGCCTCTGTGTACCAGTGCCAGGCTGAATCCTGGAGATAGAGCTTTGGGTAAAGTAGAAAAAAATAGCTTAATTGCTTTGCCAGGCAGAGGCAGACACAGCAGGCTCCTGCCCACAAAAACTCTATGTCCCAGCCCTGGGGAGTTTGGTGAGGAGTTTTATGGCAATGGTTCAAGGATGGCATTGCTGATAAGATTAGGGGGTGTATCAGGTGATCTTAGAGCTTCTTTTGTTCCTTTATTCTGGCCTCAAATGGTCTTCTCTGGCATGAAGAATGCCATTGTTGGGTTTTATTCTACAAAGGGCTTAAAGACATTGTTCTGTGTATCCCCTGAGGTGGAACCAGGACCATGCCCCAAGGCTGCAGTAGGGTTTCCTGGCAGTTCCTCCCTTGCCTCTGCATCCCCTCCCTTCCCATACGGATTATGGACTGTCCTAATCTGCTCTTTGGAACTCAGAGAAGTTCATGGAGGCTGGAGGTGGGCAGAAAGGCTTCCATGTCCCAGAGCCCCACAGGATCCTGCTTGGTTTCTCTTACTTATGCTGCACAATACATCTCTGGTCCTTCTTTTTAAGGCATCAAGACCATAGACTTATATTAACTTTTCCTCTCTTTGTTCAATATCTTGTGGCTGCATAGAGTAATTTAATAAATCAAAATCATCTTTTTCAATTTTCATTGTGGCTACATTGGTGTTCTTTTGAATGGAACTCAATTATTGGGATGGCATATATTACTTGAATCATTTTACAGCTCAATCAATACGCATATCTTCATAATAAATATTGATGTTCCTTGGAAGCCTCCACCAGTGTCCCACACATTCAATGCAGCTGTCAGGATCAAGGCAGCTCTGGGTAATTAATATTTTTATTTTCTTCTTCCAACTTGAACTTATGTCTGAATGTGGTACTTCAAGAAGGGAAGAGGAATTCTGAAACAAAATCATTCCTAAATCTATTACACTAACAACACTTCACGTAGAACTCTGAGAACTGAAATGTTCTATGGAACTTTAGTTCTGCAGAATAAAGACTCAACTCATGGGAGAAAATGAATAGCCTGAATGCTTTCATCTTTGAAAATGACCAGTCAAGAAGAAATAGAATGTTTTCCTAGTAGGTTTAAAAAGGGGAAAAATCTTAACTAAATCCTCAAACATATATCAAAGGCTGGTAGCTAGGAAAACAAAGAGGCTACCTGGGGACTGTCTCTTAAATGTGCAATGATATCTGAATATTTGAAATCCCAAGGCCATGATCACTATGTTTATTAAATAATATTCTTTTTTTTCCATTTATTTTTATTAGTTGGAGGCTAATTACAACATTGCAGTGGTTTTTGTCATACATTGAAATGAATTAGCCATGGATTTACATATATTCCCCATCCCGGTCCCCCCTCCCACCTCCCTCTCCACCTGATCCCTCTGGGTCTTCCCAGTGCACCAGGTCCGAGCACTTGTCTCATGCATCCAACCTGGGCTGGTGATCTGTTTCACCCTAGATAATATACATGTTTTGATGCTGTTCTCTTGAAACATCCCACCCTCGCCTTCTCCCACAGAGTCCAAAAGTCTGTTCTATACATCTGTGTCTCTTTTTCTGTTTTGCATATAGGGTTATCGTTACCATCTTTCTAAATTCCATATATATGTGTTAGTATACTGTAATGGTCTTTATCTTTCTGGCTTACTTCACTCTGTATAATGGGCTCCAGTTTCATCCATCTCATTAGAACTGATTCAAATGAATTCTTTTTAATGGCTGAGTAATATTCCATGGTGTATATGTACCACAGCTTCCTCATCCATTCGTCTGCTGATGGGCATCTAGGTTGCTTCCATGTCCTGGCTATGATAAACAGTGCTGCAATGAACATTGGGGTGCATGTGTCTCTTTCAGATCTGGTTTCCTCGGTGTGTATGCCCAGAAGTGGGATTGCTGGGTCATATGGCAGTTCTATTTCCAGTTTTTTAAAAATCTCCACACTGTTTTCCATAGTGGCTGTACTAGTTTGCATTCCTACCAACAGTGTAAGAGGGTTCCCTTTTCTCCACACCCTCTCCAGCATTTATTGCTTGTAGACTTTTGGATAGCAGCCATCCTGACTGGCGTGTAATGGTACCTCATTGTGGTTTTGATTTGCATTTCTCTGATAATGAGTGATGTTGAGCATCTTTTCATGTTTTTTAGCCATCTGTATGTCTTCCTGGGAGAAATGTCTGTTTAGTTCTTTGGCCCATTTTTTGATTGGGTCATTTATTTTTCTGGAGTTGAGCTGGAGGAGTTGCTTGTATATTTTTGAGATTAAAAAATTTCTCCCAATCTGAGGGCTGTCTTTTCACCTTGCTTATAGTTTCCTTTGTTGTGCAAAAGCTTTTAAGTTTCATTAGGTCCCATTTGTTTATTTTTGCTTTTGTTTCTAATATTCTGGGATGTGGGTCATAGAGGATCCTGCTATGATTGATGTCGGAGAGTGCTTTGCCTATGTTCTCCTCTAGGAGTTTTATAGTTTCTGGTCTTATGTTTAGATTTAAATAATATTCTTATCTGATCTTATATTTGAGTATATTCTTATAGTCAGATATAATTGATGATTTATTTTGGAGTTCAATACACAGTTAATTATTGTCAAGCAAAAAGTAACATATTTGAACTGCTAAAATATTTTGATTTCCAGTAAGAATTCAACCCCAATCTATAATGTCCACAGTGAAGGCACAGGGTCTTACCTACATCTTCACAAAAATAGCTAGATTCCCACCCCTACACCGATGCATGTTATTTCCTCCCAAAGGGGCCGTGATATAATCTCCTGAATTCCTAATCATAATGTGCCCTGGTAGCTCAGATGGTAAAGATCTTCCTGCAATTTAGGAGACCAGGGTTCAATCCCTGGGTCAGAAGTTCCCCTGGAGAAGGGAATGGCAATTCACTCCAGTATTCTTGCCTGGAGAATTCCATGGACAGAGGAGCCTGGCAGGCTACAGCCTATGGGGTCACAGAGAGCCAGACACAGCTGAGTGACTAACACACACACAGACCCATTTTTATGGATATTTATTTACCCATTTTAAAAAAAGCTGAAGTACAATTGTTTTACAATGTAGTGTCAGTTTCAGGTGTACCACAAAGTGAGTCAGTCGTATATATATATATATATATACACACACATAGATAGAATATAAATATAGATAGAATATAGGTATAGAAAATATAGATACAGAGAATATGTGCGTCTCTATTTATATATATGTATACATATACATATATATGTATGTATTTGTTGTTGTTTAGCTCCTAAGTTGTGTTCAACTGTTTGTGACCCCATGGACTGTAGTCCATCAAGCTCTTCTGTCCATGGGATTTCCCAGGCAAGAATACTGGAGTGGGTTGCCATTTCCTTCTCCAAGGTATTTTCTGGACCCAGGGATCAAACCCATGTCTCCTGCAATGGCAGGAGAATTCTTTACTGCTGAGCCATCAGGAAATCTTTTTCAGACTCTTTTCCATTTTATTACAAGATATTGAGTATAGTTCCCAGTGCTATACCGTAGGTCCTTGTTTATCTACTTTATATACAATAGTGTGTATCTGGTAAGTAAACACCTAGATACTCTTTTTAAGTTATCATTAACACTTTGGAACCCAGAGCATGGACAAAGTCATTGTAGCTGGGGAGATAAATCAGAGAAAAAACAACTGTTTTGACTTAGAGTCTGAGGCTATATTGTAGGACAAGAAGGATTTTGCTTTTTGGTTTCAAAAGCTAAGAAGATTTTTTTCTGAAAAATAATCTGGAAACAGGCTTGCCCTTTGAGTGCCTCCTGTGTATACTCAGAGGAGAGTTTTTCAAATGTTTCCAAAATATCTTCTCAGTCAGTTTGTATTAGGTATTGTCCCAATGACTTTATTTTGCTTTTGTAATTTGAGATACATTTCAGTGTTGATTTATTACTGAAATGTGAACCTACTTGCCAGAGGTTATAAAAGGAAAAGGCAAGCCCTTCACACATTTAGCAGTATCACAACAGTGTTGTCTCTAAACTTTGAAATCTTTAAAATGGTCTAAACTTGGAGCCCATTCTCACATATTTCTGTGAATTTATTTCAAACCTTTCCCAGACCCAGATATCTTTTTAACATTTCATGTTGTAATTTTCCTACTTATTTTTATTTTTCTTGTTCCAAAGACTAGAAAGTTAGCTCAGAGTCAGGAAATTTTAAGTAAGTAAATGAGAGCCCTGAGTATAAATTTAAGGCCTTCTATGTTGCTTTACTTCTGTGTCTGTGTATATATTTGTACCAGTAATTTGATAACATGGGGCAGTGAATGAAGAAAGTGAGGACTGATCCAAATATGAGGGAGTATGCACTGCACAGTCAGACCTTATCAGCTCCAGGATCAGTTATCTGTTTGAGGAAAATTACATTGCATCTGTCAATAGACTTAATAACTCAGTGCCTGCTATTTGATAATGGATAATCACACAAATTCAGGAAGCTAGACCATATGCCATTCAAGTTTTTTCTATTCTCTTATTCACCTTAATTTTCTAGATGAGTGAAATTATCTAGTCCTGGACTCAGGATGGCATACATGGGAATAGAGCCTGCAGGAATCCTGCTGCCTCTGATGTTAGCCCCTTGCAGGTTGTGGCTGCCGGGTTATGTCTGCCACCATGGCATCTAATTGGAACGGGCAGAGTTTGGAAAATTGTAAACGTGGACAAAGCAAATGACTGATGGATGGAAAATCACAAAGGGCAGATGTGGAAGAGCTGAGGGAATTGGCTGGTGGGAAACAATGAGGCTCTGGGGGCTAAGGATTCAGGCTGTAAGGAATATTTCTGATCTCTGTTTTTAAACCAGGAAGAATAGAGACTAATGGTGGAGATGATTTAGGGATATTTTTCCCTGGAAGCGGGGGATCTTTCAGGGAACCTTCATTTGTAATGATCCAGGAGGCTATTTCTATTTATAGAACAATTTCTCTACTCTCAGATAATATGGTCATTGTGTCACTTAGTAATAATTTTGACTATGATTATTGCATGAATTAATTTCAGTGATAAATAGATGTTCCTTGTTCTCAGACATCAAGAGGACTAGGTGCTGCTCAGGGATGCCATCTCTGACTCAAACTCTTTCACCTTTGTGCTATGACCTCCATACCAGGGCCCTGGTCAAGATAAGAGAAGACAAGAGTAGCTTCCTGTGGTTACCAGGTGGCCACTGCATCTACTGCCGGCTATGCAAGATAGTAAGGGAGGGATGGAGCCATTAGTATTTACCCCTTCACACAGAAGCAAACCTGTCTCAGAGGCTCCCAATAGACTTTGACTTTCATCCCACTAGCCAGAACTGTATCATATCAGTATTTTGAACTTCTAAGAAACTGGACAAGTGAGTATATTGCTTGGGGCTGGTATATTGCTGCTTGAAAACAATTGAGAGTTCTGTAAACAAAGAAGAATGCATGTGAGTTAGACAATGAACAAGGAATGCCACCACTGTCTACTTAAGCTTTACTGTGGAAGGAGAATAAGTTTTGGACAATGTACTTGTTCACATGGTCACAAGGAAGAGGAGGTCTAAGTGATGCCAGCAATGGGAGCCACCTGGACCCTTTTTTTTTTTTGTAGCCTTTTTTTTTGTAGTCTGTCTTTATATGGTCTTTTTAATAGGACTGAATTGGATGTTTTGGGAATTTGTATCAAATCAAGCAAAATCACAAGAATACACAATGGAGTGCTGACTCAGGAAACTGAATCCACATTTTCAACCTGGTTCTTAGCTGGAATTATCTTCTAGATTTCTACAAGGCCAGAGTCTCAACTACATTCCTCTTTGTCTTGCTCCCAGATTTATTGACTTTTAGGAAAAATAATCTTATTGTGCTCCTTGAGGAAGAGCACATCTTGCAGAAATAAGAGTACATCACATTTTAACTTAATCACACAGGTAAGACCATGAAAAAGGTAGATGTACTTCATACCTATGCTATGTTCCCCCCTCCCCCCCCCCCAGGGAAGTTCACAGGGTTTGATAGACATCTAACACCTCCAAAGATGCTAAAGAGGAAAGTCGAGGCAGATCTTATGCTTTTTTGTAGATGTGGAACCTGAGACTCACAGGCTTTTTTTTTGAGTCATCCAGGAATTGCCAGCATTGCAGATACTGCTGCAAAACCCTTCCACTCCATCACATGGCCTTTCGGCAAATCTCTCTGAAAGCTAAATCACCGCCATGGGTCAAGCAATTCCTTCTGAACTGAAGAGTTGTTTGAATGGTCAGTTAGGGTGTGCCAAAGGCCTTAGTCTTTGCAAAGGATTTGTGCCAAAGGCCTCAAACTTGTGTCAGTTAGGGTGTGCCAAAGGCCACAAATCTTGCAAAGGATTTGCAAGAAGTTGGGCTTATTTTGGTAGATCCATGAGGGCTTGAAAATGTCACCATTTTTGGTTTTGCATCTTTTAAATGAGAGGAAAAGAGGAAACTTCTTTTCAACTTAGAATTTGTATCCTTCATTCTCCTACCTTGTCATGAAACAGCTGTGAGTCAATATGTAAAACTGTAATGTGTGAGTGTCCATTTTTTCCTCTCATTTTCTCACTCAGCTATGTTGTATCCACTAAGTCCCCAGTGTGGTTCTAGGCAGGGAGAGGATGAGACAGGTGAGGTTGCTGCTCCCTGGGGCTTTCATTCTGGCAAATGGGAAACACAAATAATAAATGCATGACTGCTGGTTTCAGTGAGTTGAGCTCCGAAGTGTGTGAGTAGAATATGGCTTCATCGAGTTTCTTTTCTTTTTTTTTTATATCGTTGTTCCTTGAAACCTGATTCTTACACAGTTCATCCCTGTCCTATGGCCAAAATCTTGGGCTAGCAGCACAATTTTTCCAGTTTTAGTTACAAAAAGAATCTCCAAGGTATTTGAAGGATACTGTTCTAAGATAGAACAAGGCAGGTTTGCAGCAGGAACAGGAAATCAAAAGCACCATGGTGCCCTTGCTTCCTGGGGGGAGGGGAGACAGCCTGGGAGAGCTAAGGTGGAAATTCGAATGGGGGGCTGGCCAGGTCCTGGGCCAGGGGGGTGGGTTTTATTTTCAGACTGAGCAGCAGCATTGGAGAGTTTTGAGCGAGAGAGTTAATGTGCTCTGATGGTAGTTTCAAAGGTCATTGACCTTTTGAAGGGGAGTGGACTGTAGGGAAGCAATCAAGGAAACGAGACACCAGTAACTGGGGGAAGTTCCTGCCCTGGTCCAGGGGAGGGATGAAGGTGAGGAGGAGTGGGTAGAGATGGATGGGGGAATGCAGTCTTTCAGGTAGATCCTTCTTTCTTCAGTCCATGAAACCTACCATGGCAGCCGCCCTGCTGTAGTACTTAGTTAAGTCCTCCATGGATTTCACTTGCACATCTTTGTGAGTTAAAGAAGTGCTTTTTATATGATTTAGAAAAAAATGTATTTCGTGGCTTTCCTAACTTCTTTACTATCTCAAAACCCCTTTCTAAATGCAGATCTTAGAATATAAGCGTGTATTAAAGGCATAAAATCAGGCTAAGGTAAACTTTCCCTGACTCAGAATTTTTTTAATTGTCACACTTTTGCATAACTCAGCCTTCAGTCCCTACAAAGAGGAAAAAGGATTATTAAGTATTGGGAGAATTTAGTTTTTCTGACTTTTAAAAGAGGTATTACCATTGCCAGTTCACTTTTCCCACCCCCTCTTCCTTCCTTCCTTCTTTCCTTTCCCCTTCTCTCTCTCTCTTTCCCTTTTTCAGAAATAAGAGAATGGGAAGGGAAAGGACTAAATTTCATCTACTTTGAAGAAAAAAAAACTCAAGGGGTGTCAGTGCTTGTTATTATAATAGGTACTGCTAATAGGAACAGGGTAGCTAGGGTGAAGGAAGAGAATAGATTTATTACTTTTATTTGGAGTTGCACCAATTTTTTGGTTCCTAAGACCAAGAGATAACTACCATCCTTTAAAATTTAGAAAAAGCCAAGTTGATGTCATCACTTACCTAGTTTTATGTTTATACACATTTGTCTATAGTTTGAGGAAACGGAAGGAAATTCAGTGACAACTTTAGAAAGTAAAGGAACAATCTGTGATAAAAGCATAAACCACCTCAAGAGCCACCATAAAATTTCAGCACGGTGTACGGTTTCAAAATAGAATTTGTGGAGCAAAAATCATGACTGAATAAGAATAATATGAGCTCCAGGTGGTCCTACCGGTCCTTGCTGTGTAAGTTAAGAGCTTTGAGGAGTGTGCCTAAATGTCCTAGTGCCTGTTGGGAAGGGACGTGTCATGGGTTCCCAGAGTCTGGCAAAAGGACTCAGGGGTGGGCTGAGTTTGTGATTGACCAGGAAAAGCACGCCGATGCCCCGCCCGAGATGCATGCTCCTTGAGCTCCCCGAAGAACCCCAGCATCCATCTCTGGCTGCAGTGCCGCAGGCTCGTCTCCTCCTGTGATGACAGCTACCTGTCCTGATGTCCAGTTTTCGGGGCGGACATCTGGGTCAGGTGGGAGGGGGCGAGTTGGTCCATCTTTCCCTGCCCCTGCGCCCACCTGCTGCAGGCCAGACCCCAAACAGCTCCAGGAAACTCATTCCGAAAGGGGGATAAACAAATCTTTGCTTAGATTTTTTTTTTTTTAAGGCTTTTTCTTCCCCTAAAATAGTCCAGATGTGCTGTGTCCCCATCCGTCTCCTCTGCTTCTTCCAGTCAGCGGGCTGGGCTGGCTACAGTTCCCTTCTTTGCTCCCCTCTGCCAGCATCGCAGCCTGCAATATCGCCAAGAGGTTTCTTTTTTTTCCCAAGGCAAATGAAACTTCATGGACCATTTCTTCCTTCTTTCCTAGAAGCAAAGACTGGCACAAAGGAGGGAGTGGGAAACGGAGCAAGTCAACTTCTCAGCACCCGCCACAGAGAAAAGTGCTGACCCAGCCAGCAAGGGGCCCTGGAACCCAGCTGACTCCGGAGCAGATGGCGATGTGAGGGGCACATTCATCACACAGCTACCTGAGCAGCAGATGAACGAGATTCCCAGCAATCCTGTGCTCAGTCTATAGCTTAAGAAATACAGCCATCTTACTTCGTCTCTCTCTCTTTTAAAATAGGAGCAGATATTTTTCATGTCTCACCCAGATGCTACTATTTCTCTGTTATTTGCACTTGCTATGTTGAAATGCAACAGATGTTTCAAAAGGGTTTAAATTCCTCATGAGGGACCCTGACAAATAAACTGCACACCTCACTTTACAGCCTCCCTTTGCTCAGACTCTTGGCAGACTTTTTTTTTTTTTTTTTTCTTTCCCCAGGCTGGAGAGAGGAAGAAGAATTCTGTTACAAAATGACAGTGGAAAGAATATAACAACAATCATGATTGTTCATTGCACTCCCATGATTTGTTGTGTGGGCCTGGGTGTGTGCCTACCTGTGCTTAGTCATATCTGACTCTTTTGTGACCCCATGGACTATAGCCTGCCAGGCTCCTCTTTCCATAGATTTTTCCAGGCAAGAATACTAGAATGGGTTGCCCTTTCCTACTCCAGGAGATCTTCCCAACCTAGGAATTGAAACTGAGTCTCTTGTGTCTCCTACATTGGCAGGCAGATTCTTTACCACTGCATCTCCTGGGAGGCCCTAGAATGGTTAGTTACCCAAAGTGGTTTTCTCTGTTATTTTATTTGACATTCGTAGCTCTCCAAAGAGGGCAGAGTGAGTACTTGGATTGCTTCCACCCTTTGGCTATTGTGAATAACATCTCCATAGCATTTTTCAATTTTATTCTAAATTAAGTACTTCTTTTTTGTCTGATATCTTTCATTAGAATATAAGGCCAAAATTTTCTGTCTTTTTTGATTCCTGCTATGTTCCCAGCTCCCAGAAAAGCATCTGGAACATCACAAGTACTCAAAAATGTTTGCTGAAACACAGGTGGACCTAGAGATTTTCATACTAAGTGAAGTCAGTCAGGCAGAGAAAGACAAATATCATATGATAGCACTTACATGCAGAATCTAAAAAAAAAAATTGATAAGATGAACTTACAAAATAGAAACAGACAAACAAATAAAACAAGCTTATGGTTACCAAAAGGGAAGGGGATGGAGAAGGGAAAAATTAGGTGTTTGAGATTAACAAATACATTTTACTACATATAAAATAAGCAACAAGGACCTACTGTATAGCACAGGGAACTGTATTCAATATCTTGTAATAAAGTATAATGGAAAAGAATCTGGGAAAGCACACACACACACATACACACATACTGCTATTTAGTTGCTAAGTCATGTCCAACTCTTTGTGACCCCATGGGACTGTAGCCAGCCAGGCTCCTCTGTCCACGGGATTCTCCAGGCAAGAATACTGGAGTGGGTTGCCATGCCCTCCTCCGGGGATCTTCCCGACCCAGGAATAGACCCCTTGTCTCTTATGCCTTCTGCATTGGCAAGCAGGTTCGTTACCATTAGTGCGACCTGGGAAGCCCTGTGTATGTGTGTGTGTGTATACACACACACACATATATATTGTCATTCAGTTGCTGAGTTGTGTCTGACTGTGAACACATGGACTGCAGCATGTCAGGTTTCCCTGTCCTCCACTACATATAAAACTGAATCACTTTGCTCTGCATATGAAACTAACCAAGGTGGTCTTAAATGGTCTTTAACTATCACAGTTATGTTATCTCATTTATCTTTAGGTCAACTACAGACCATGAACCCTTTCTCTCTTCCTATTGGGCAATGACTTTGAAAGTTGAGTACACAGATTGGAGGGCTTTCTAGGTAGGACAGTGGTAAAGAATCTGCCTGCCCATGCAGGAAATGGGTTTAATCCCTGGATCAGAGAGATCCTCTGGAGAAGGAAATGGCACTGACTCCAGTATTCTTGCCTGGAAGATTCCACTAATCCCATTCAGTCCATGGGTTCACAAAGAGTCAGACATGACTGAGCACGCACGCACACACACACACACACACACACAAGATGCAACTTGCCTGCTGTCCTCACCAATATGATTATCTCAGTTCTTTCCTCATAAGGACTAATGGGGAAGGGTCCTAAGACACATTTCTCAGGATAGCAACCTGAGTTTTCACTGCTGCTTCCCATCCAATGCTGCCATATTCCTCAAGTCATAACTTACGTGTACTGTTAAGCTGGAGAGATTGAAGAAGCATAGGAGAAACAGAAACTCCTGTTCACATTTGTGCCTTGCCTTTTCTTTTTTTTTCCATTTATTTTTATTAGTTGGAGGCTAATTACTTTATAATATTGTAGTGGTTTTTGCCATACATTGACATGAATCAACCATGGATTTACATGTATTCCCCATCCCTATCCCCCCTCCCACCTCCCTCTCCACCCAATCCCTCTGGGTCTTCCCAGTGCACCAGCCCCGAGCACTTGTTTATAATAGCCAGGACATGGAAGCAACCTAGATGTCCATCAGCAGACGAATGGATAAGGAAGCTGTGGTACATATACACCATGGAATATTACTCAGCCATTAAAAAGAATTCATTTGAATCAGTTCTAATGAGATGGATGAAATTAGAGCCCATTATACAGAGTGAAGTAAGCGTTTTTCTTATTTTTATCAGCTATAGACTTTAAGGACTGGATTCCAAAGAACAATAATGCTGAAACATTAGCAGGACTTTTTTTTTTTTTTTTAATAATTAGTGATGAAACTGGAGCCCAGTAGGGAATAGAAGTACCTTTCAAATTCTCAATTTCAAGTTGTCCTTAGAATATTCTGAAGGTAAATGGATACAGTCAAGTTCTTCAAAAATCGATCACTTACGGTCAAAGTGTGGTCTGGGTATAAGCAGTGATGTCAGCCTCATCTGGGAGCTTGTTAAAAGGCAGAGTCTCTGACTTGTCCCTGGCCTGCTGAATCGGAACCTGCATTTTAACATTATCTTCAGGAGACTCAAATACATCCCATCTTAGTTCAGGCTGCTATCACAGAATACCACAAATTAGGTAGTATATAAACAGCAGAGATTTATTTCTCTGATTTGGAGGCTGAAAGTCTCAGATCAGAGGGCCAGTGTGGGAGGGTTCTGGGGAGGGTCTCTTCTAGGTTACGGGCTGCCTACTTCTTGTTGTACCTTTTGCATCCTCACATTGTGGAAAGCAAGCCAGCAAGTTATCTGGCCTCTTCCTATAAGGGCACTGATCCCATTCATGAAGATTCCACCCTCAGGATCTAAATATTTCCTGAAGGCCCCATCTCCAAATACTCTCACAATAGTTTCAACATATGAATTCTGGGGGAATATCAACATTCAGTACATTGTGTACACTAACACTTGATGACATTATCTTAAGATATTTAGTCATCTAAGTAATATATTCTTACCCAAATTTTAGGCATAATTACCTTTATTGTAATTTCAGAGTCTAAACTCTAGTCCATACAAATAATTTCTGAATTCAACTACAATTGTTGCTTTATGTCTTATCTGGAAATCCAGTTTATTCTAAAAGGTCTGCTAGTTTCCATACTGTAAAAGTCACTTTTTGAATCAAGAGTCTATGCAATTTAAGATTCAGTGGTACTTGTGGAAAAGAACTTTAAATAGGGACTTCCCTGGTGGCCCAGTGCTTAAGACCCTGAGCTTCTAATGCAGAGGCACAGGTTCAATCCCTGGTTGGGGAACTAAGATCCCACATGCCATGCAGAGTGGCCAAAATAATAATAATAAAATAAAATAACTCCTAAGAAAACCACATACACACACATAAAATAAAACAAAAACCTTCAAAAAGAGCAAAAGTAAAAATAGTGCCTTGGGTTTCCTCAGAATAATTAGGTCCCTGTTGGGCATTGTATATCCAGAGAAGGTAAAGGGCTTTAAGTGAATTACTGTCATTTGAGGTGTCTATGTCCATCCTGTAAATCTAGATTCCAGCAGTGCTTGTCAATACATCTAAATTCTCTCACTTGTATTCCCCCCATGTCTGCTATAACTACTCCTCAAAAGTACAACTGAGAGTTCAGACTCTTAGTGATATCGTTTCAGATTATCACACTTTCCCCCTTCTATCTGAATTATTAGATGAACTTGGGGAATATACACATGATATCAACAAAAGTTTCTCTTTATGGAGCTCAGGTGTCAAGTCTAATTGGTTGAGTCACTATCTTTAGCTTAGTGATTTCAATCTTCCTTGTTGGAGCAATTTCTGTACTATGATGCTGATCTCGGGTAGGCTTGGCCTACAGTGGCTTGGAGCCAGGCTTGGGTTCCCAGCCGGAGACTGAGGCTGAGTTGGGGCAGTGAAAGCACAAGATCCTAGTCACTAGACCAATGGTCAGTGACAAGAGCCCTGGCCCTTTGGCTTTGCAGAAAAGAATTCCCAGAAGGATGGAAAGTAGTGAACCAAGTCAAGTGTGTATTAAGAGGGAAAAAGGTATAATACATGTGGATAGACACAGGGGCAGACTTCGAGGGAGAGTCCCTGAGTTGCACCCTCATGGCTTCCCGTTTAGATCACTTATATAGGGTATTTTTTCTGGTTATCCTTTAGCCAATCATTTTTATTTGCCTGGTTCACAGTCCATATTTGGTCTGTCTCAGGATCCTTGCATGTGTGTGCACACATCTCTTAGCCAAGATGGATTTTATTGCAAAGGCATGTGGGTAGAACATCCCTTAACATAACATCACCCTTTGACCTCCAATGAGCCTTTCTGTGCATGTGTGGTTACCTAGCTCTCCTGACTTCAGGAATGAGAAATATGCGGTCTGGGATGGACCCAACCTTCTCCCTGAACTGTCCTGCTTTTCTCATCTTGGAGTTTCTGTCCACAGGGAATGAATCTCCAATTGCTTTATTCTGGGGCAGAGCAGGGGTGGGGAACATCCTGCCTCAATACATCCATAAGACCTAATTGAAGTACAAATAGTCTGGGGTCAATAGTTTGAAAAATGTTTCACTTTAGGCCACTTGCCCTGATGAAAATATCATTATCCCTGTCTTTGAGAAAAAAGGACGTGCTTGAGATATACTCTTGAGATATACTCTTCGTCCTTAGGCAATACTGTGAGTCAGGAGCCCCAGTGAACCAGAACTTGAAGTTTAACAATCATGGGAATTTAAGTTCCTCATTGGGCCAGTGGGAAATTGAGGGTCAGAAGATTTCACTAGTCTGCCTGTAGTTACATGGCTTGAGGAAGTCAGATGAGATGAAAACTTGGTGATACTGCCTAGCTCTCTTAAATAAAAGGATGGGATATGTGCTGACCAGCAGTCCTGCAATTGAATGCTCTTTATTTAAAAACACAAGCAGGTATGCCACAAGGAACTTCCACTTAATCTGCTAGTCGCCAACTCCTGCTGTGAGAAGCATCTCCACACTAAAAATAGGAGGGTATTTTGAATAAGCAAGAGGCATTGGAGGTTTCTGGATCTGGTCTGATAACAGGCTGAGATTGGCCCTGAAATAGCCAGAGTATACTGGTGATGGCACTTTGTTTTCTTATGAGCCCCTCTTTCCATTTTCTGTTGCCTTAAAGTCAAGTCATAGAAAAACTAGGCAGGGTGCTTCAGTTTGGACCAAATGACCTGTGTAATAGCAGTAGTTACAATTGATTCCAGAGGACACACTCTCTTTGCTTCTTTCATTTCTATGTTATGAGGCAAATAGAAAGAAGAATGAATATTTGGAGCAGCGAGTAAAAAATCACCAACTGTTTGTTTGAAAAAGCACCAGCACAGATGTGTGAGCCCTTAACCCAGGGCGGGTTAAAGTGCTTTTGACATGTCTTACAACCAAGATCAGACACTGCAATTCTGAGAGCATCATTAAAAGATGTATCGTTGAGCATTTTCAGCTTTAATCACAGGTGATGATGAGGGTCTTGCTATCATTAAGTATCTGTCATGCAGCAGACTGGTAAGTCTTCCCTGGCAGAATGATGGAAGGGGCTGAAATCATAAAACAATGGTAGTCAAGTGCTGCTTCAGGACAGCCATCCACTGTTGTTGAAGAAGCTGAGTTTAAAAGGCAGGAGAGTGTGTGTGGCGGTTCTTTTCTATTTAAATGTCCCATTTCATGTTGTAGTGTTGATTTTAACTCAGGTTGTATTTGATAGAGGAGGAGCTAGTTTGCTCCCAAACAGTATCAGCTAAGTGGCTAATGAAGTCTGAGTTGATTTCAGTTAGCAGAGACTGACCAGAGATGGTTTCCAGTGTACACAGGCGAGCAAGGAGCACATCCTGGACGCGAAACAGCATGTCCTGCTGCCTCAGCTGGTCCCGGCCTGGTGGTGGTAGGATGGGAGACCTCTGGGAACATAGTGTGGTGTGGGACCAGGGCTGGCAATCGGCTACCCCTCCACATTGGAGGAGGCCAAGGCTTGCAGGCAAGGTGGTTCCTTGAAAATTGATAAAGCACAGGATCCATGTTGTTCTGTAATGGAACCATGTCTCAAGTGTCCTTTTTTTAAGTGAGCTGTGGGTGATACAATTACAAGGAGGATGAAATTTTGTCTCATTTGTCAGCTATGCCTTTCCCCTGTTTGGAAATTAGGCTATTCCTCCACTCCAGGGGTGTAGTGACTACCCCATGTTATCTAGTTTTTAAACTCAGTGCCCCCTCGACCCTCTCTTTTTTTTTTTAAATGGCTCCATCTGCTTTTTATTCAATATTTTGAATTTTTCCTACTAAAATATTTAAAATATTATTTGTGTTCTTAAACATAGGAAAAGCCAGATGAGCTTATACAAATATATATTTCTCCTTAGAGAGATGGTTATTTCCTTAAGGTATAGGAGGGGAAACTTCAAAAGACTTTGGTTTGCATGCAGACTCTATAACCCAGAATTTTTAAAGCATCCCCGAGTACCTCTTCCGTAGTTCACTGCATCCTTCAGCTACAAGTGGCGATGGGGCGCTCCCCTGAAACTTGCCTTTTGGCACAGACAACATTAATTCCCCACCTGGATATATCACTAATGCTTTCTTTGTTCACAGATTTTCTTTTTCACCCAACCCAGAATCAAGACTGTTCAGTTTTTATTTCTAGATTTTTTTTCCCAACCTCTCCTGCCAGACCTGGGAGTTGCCATTGGTCATTAACTTCAAATCAGCAAATGGCGTCTCTTCATGCAGCTCATTTTTTCTCTTGGGTAAAATCCTGAGTCTCAGGTCAGCCTGAAAGTGCTAGTGAGTACTTGGTTAAAATCTTCAAGTGGAATACAGAAATTACCCATTTCACACAATAACCACCAGCTTCAGTCTCTATATTTTCGAAAAAAAGACCAAAACAACAACCCTCTTTTTAATGGCTCTGGATAATTTAGGATCTCTAATTTTAAGCAGATCTGTGGTCATCTCTATTACAGTGTATTTTAAATGATTCCAGGCCAGAGGACAATAGTTTTTTGGAGGAAGTCAGAGCACATTTATATTAGGATTGTTGTTTAGTTGCTAAGTTGTGGCTGACTCTTTTGTGACCCCAAGGAGTGTAGCCCACCAGGCTCCTCTGTCCATGGGTTTCTCCAGGCAAGAATACTGGAGTGGGTTGCCATCTCCCTCTCCAGGGGATTTTCCTGACCCAGGGATCAAACCTACATCTCTTGCAGTGGCAGGAAGATTCTTTACAACTGAGCCACCAGGGAAATCCTTATATTAGGATAGAATTATTGTACTTTGCAGTTGCCTGCTGTAATATTTGGAACATACTTATACTAAGATATTATTATCTGAAATAATATAGTATTTTAGTACCTAAAATTCTAATGTAACTGTGCATCCTGTATTTTAACTGGAAACTCTGTATTAGAACAAAGGAGTGAGGCCATTTTATGTGACCACTATAGTGAGAATATAGTCCAGCACTGGGTCTTCCATGTGAAAAGGTCATATCAAGAGAATAATCTGTTCAGGTTACATTGAACTGCAAGGGCAAAATCTAATCCAAGTTTCTAGATCCGGGTCTAAGGGACCAGGCTTTGCAACAAGTAGAAAATGAGATAAGAAAAAACAACAACAACAGCAACAAACAAACCAAAAAATGGACAGTCAGTTTAAAAATAAATAAAATAAAAATCTATTGTCCCATGGCATACAATAAAACAAAATACAGAGAAAAAAAAAAAAAAACAACACAGATCTAAAATCAGGTGACCAGATTAGACAGTTTTCTCTGTGAGGATGTTCTCTATTACCCATGCATGTCTTTCTTCCTTTTTTCTCCCTAAACTGCCCATAAAGATGGATGTGATTTGCTATCCAGCAATGCTTCAGGAAGTTGAGCATTAATGAAGAAAATATGGCTATCTGTCCTGGCTCAGGACCTTCTCAGCGCTTAATGTTAACCAGCTTCTCTCCTGGTTAGTATTAAGATGGTGTTGCAGGCCCTCTTATGCAGCCAGCACTTAATGCACATAACAGGCTTGCTAAACCGTTAAGGAAATAGGCATGGACCCACAAATCTGCCACCATGCCATCCTGACTCCTTGCTTTGGACTGCCATGCTGCTGGCGGAGGGGAGACACTTCTGTGGAAGATGGGACAATGGGCTAGAAATCAGGAGACCAGGGACACATGGGCCCCTGCTTCCCAGTTTATTTTTCAGTTTGCTTGTCCTTCAATTAGAGTAATAATGATCCTTGTCCTTCCTGTATAAAACAGTGGATGTAAGAAGCAGGCAAGCCAGTGAATGTGCAGGTCTCTTGAAATGGACAGAATACCAGATGAATATAAAGAAGGCTTTTTCCCTTTGCCAGTTTCTGCTGCTCTCTTATTGGTGGGATGGCCACAGGTCCTGGTTTGCCCAGGATGGTCTAGATTTATGCCTGTTGACCCAGAATGAGTATTAATAGCATCTCTTTCACTCACAAAAACATGGAAGAGGCACTATGATGTCACCTGAGTTATGGTAAATGTGTTTGTGAATCCCAACCTAGGGTATACTTGACCTCAGAGACAGAATACTGAACTTGACACTTGGGGAGTTTGACTTGTTGGAGATCACATAATTGCAAAGCATCTGGGGTGAGTTTTCATCTTCCACATCCAAGGCCAGGGCTCTGTTACTGTACCCAGTCCCACTTGGACCTAGAAAGCTGATAATGAGGTCCCAGATAGAGATTGGGCTAAGAACATCCTTTTCTTTCCTTCTCATGATCTCACAGGATAGGAGTCCTCAACATCAACCTTGCTGACAATTTTGGGTGGGATAATTCTTTGTTTGGAGGACTGTCCATCCCACGCTTCTACCCTCCAGGTGCTGAAAGCACCCTTGCCATCTCCAGCCATGACAACCAAAAGTGTCTCCAGACCTTGTTAAACATTCCCCAGGGCCAAAATCATGCCTCTTTGAGAATCACTGTTCTTGGATAAAGGGATTCCTAGGAGAAAAAGTTGGTTTTGTGCACTTACTTGGTAGTGGTCATAATTGGACTTGGAGGAAGTTGCCAGTTGTATAGTTACAGTGTCAAGCCATAGACTTAATAATGCCAATGACAATCACCACTAATATTTTGAAAGAAAGTGAAGTCTCTCAGTTGTGTCCGATTGTTTCAGACCCCATGGATTGGGGTCTACCAGGCTCCTCCATCCATGGGATTCTCCAGGCAAGAATACTGGAGTGGGCTGCCATTTCCTTCTCCAGGGGATCTTCCTAGCCCAAGGATCGAACCCAGGTATCCCACATTGGAAGCAGATGCTTTTAACTTCTGAGCCACCAAGGAAGCCCATTTGAAAGCCCTTTATATTTACTAAAAGCATCCTATGCTTTAGACCAAGGTTGCCTGGTCAGCTCCGGGGAGAAGGGAGGATTGTCTGTTGAGTGTGCTGTATTTTAATTCTCCTTGTAAAATCAGTGCCCTCCATTTTAAAATATATTTGTTAAGCCAAAAAAAATCACCTAACTCTCCTCTTGGAGAGCAATCTGATGGCTTGCTTTAGAGAAGTGTGGACATTGTGATTCTTCCCATGTGATTGTTAAACCATGACCAAGACTCAGGAGCAGAGGGGGAGGTTAACACCATTTATCCTTTCATGCCTAAGAATCTGGGGCAGGGATGAACATCAAACTTCAGTATAGTCCTCCTGTTGTAGCTTCACTAGATTAGGGGAGATAAATAGAAGAGAGAAGTGATTCCTTGGAGGCATGATTATTGACAGGAAGTGCATTTAGTCACTCAATCATGTCTGACTTTTCATGACCCCATGTACTGTAGCCCACCAGGTTCCTCTTGGCTGTGGAAATTCTCCAGGCAAGAATACTGGAGGGGGTTGCCATACTCTTCTCCAGGGGATCTTCCTAACCCAGGGATTGAACCCAGGTTTCCTGCATTGTAGGCAGATTCTTCACCATCGGAGTCACCAGGGAAGCCCAAGAATACTGGAGTGGGTTGCCATGCCATCCTCCAGGGGACCTTCACAACCTGGGCATTGAACCAGGGTCTCCTGAATTGCAGGTGGATTCTTTACCAGCTGAGCTATCAGGGAATTATGAATAATTAACATGGATATTAACCGATAGCAGAAAGAACAATGATGAATCATTGTGTTTTGGAGGGAAGTTCAGTTGGGATAAAACAAGGACCATGGGATATCTGTGAAAGATACTTCAGCATATCACAGAATTTTATAACTTCCAGAAGTGTAGGACTCGACAATGGAAAAGCAGCATCTTGTTCAGTTTAGCTGGACACTTGATTGTCAGTTATGAAGAATCTCTAAAGTAGGAAATTCTAACAGCTTTTTTTTTTGGCTAGAGTTAGCGTTCTCAAATACTAAAATAATTGGTATGTGCATGCATGCATGCTAAGTCACTTCAGTCATGTTCAACTTTATGTGACTCCCCCAGGATCTTCTGTCCATGGAATTCTCCAGGCAAGAATACTGGAGTGCGTTGCCATGCTCTCTTTCAGGGGATCCTTCCCCACCCAGGGATCGCACCAGTAGCTCCTGCATTGCAGGTAGATTCTTTACCTCTGAGCCACCAGGGAAGCTCAAAATAATTGGTGCCCAGGGATAAAGGCTGTGAGTACATTTGGGAGAGACAGTGAGATTTCGCTGGAGTGACAGATGGAGCTATGGTTCCAGGGAGCAGGTAAGGATTTGGACATTGAACCTACAGAACCCCTCTGCAGTCTTGCCCTGGAGGGGACAGTGGAATGTGAAACAAGTACCAGGGGGCCCTCAAGCCAAACTCTTTCAGCTGAGCGAATGAGCTAATTCTACCATATCAGCCAGTAGATGTGTCTATCTCTTCCGATTATTACCTTGGCCATCAAACAGTTCTGCTACATTACTCGACTGTACTGCCGAGAGGGAATTGACAGTATTAAAACGACTCCATTGCTTTTATGAACTGGCTCTAGGAGACCCGAGTCCATTTCCATTACTGAGATGTGTTGTGTGCCTAACCAAACGCTTTTGGAAGCAGATAATTAGGCATTGCAGGCTGTGACTGTTTAAAGAAGATATACAGTGAGGTTGCAGTACTTCATCTGTGGCTCTGTGAAATGTCCTCTTGTGTGAAGACCACGCTTACTTTCAAAAGTGCTTCCAGGATGATTTCAGTTGCAAGTTTGGAAAAAAGGGGAAGACTGCCTTTCTGGAATATACACTACAGTAGAGGCAATAGCAGTATTTAAAATCTGAGAGGGAACCAGTGAGAAGTTCTGAGAAATTCCAGCCACATTCACCCCTGCCCCAGGGAAAAAAAAAAAAAATCACACCTTTATCATGTTTTAGAAATCAGGGCGTCGCTTTTGAAATTTTAACCTTCTTGTTCTTAAATACCAGTGCCAACACACATAGTTTGTATGTGCTGATATAAAGCATATTTGAAATCTGAAAGCATTTAAGAGTTAAATAACACAAGACTAGTATCTGGAATAAATTACTGAAAATGCTGGTGTAAAGGGAACACATTTACAACACCTTGTAAGACCCCAAAGAGAGCCCTAAAGAGAAAAGAGTCTTTTCAGATGAAATATATCCATGGCCCAGTGACGATAAAGGGGAAAGATACAAGGAGACCTTTCACAGACCTCCCCAGGTGGTCAGAAGTAAATGTGGGGTGATCACTGACCCCACATCTGAGTGGGATCATGAGCACTGTCTGTTGAGACTCCATCAATGCTTGCAGAAGGTGCTAACTCTGGGATGGCCTTAGGAGGAAGACAGTCTAAGGTACACACAGATAGCTATAGGAAGCCTGTTTCTGGCAGCCAGTTTTCAGAAGCTCATTTCTAGACCTAGGTCAATTGACAGTCAGCTAGGACTTTGATATTCAAAATGTGGACTGTGGTTCAGCACCACTTGGTGCTTTAGAGATGCAGATTCTCAGGCTTCCCCCAGACCTGCTGCATCAGAGTGGACATCTTAACAAGATTCTCAGGTCTTAGCAAGATCCTCAGGTGATTTATTTGCATGTTTAAGTTTGCAACCTGTTGGGCTCTCTTGCAGATTCTCTGGGAATAGAAGTCATGTCATTTCATCATTCTTTTATATGTCTATGTATTTAATGAGCATTCATTGAATGTCTACTTTGTGCTAGGCATGAGGCTAAGCCCTGGGAAGAATTAAAGAAAGAAAAATAAGATTCCTGCCTGCATCATATTTTATGCTTTGAATTTCTTTAACAAATGACATGTGTCTTACAGACTGTCGTTTTCTGAAGTACTTCATGTATATTGACTCATTGATCCTCTAACAACTCTGTGGAGCAGGTACTATCATTTTTTTTTTTTTTTTACATTTTTGAAATAACAGAATGGAGGCACAGAGAGGTTAAGTAACTTTTCCAAGGCCACACAGCTTGGAAGTGACAGAGTCAGAATTTGAATCCAGAGATCTGGCCTCAGAGTCCAGGCTCTTAACTGTGATGTTATACCAGCAAAAACTCAATCCTCTGTTTACAACCTGTGATTTTGCTTTTAATAAACAGAATGCTAGTGATAGTTAAAAACTTCGCTAGGATGATCAGGGAAGAGGTTTGAGAGGAGATGATTTTTTTTTTTTTTTTTTTTTTTTTGGCTTTCTCATGTGGCATGTGGTATCTTAGTTCCCTGACCAGGGATCAAATCTGTATCCCCTGCAGTAAAAGCACAGTCTTAACCATTGGACCTCCGGGGAAGTTGGTGAAGAGGTGATATTTAACCTGAGACCTGTGGGAAGGGCAGGACCCAGTCATGGAACTGGGGAAACACCTTCAAAGCAGCATAAACAAGGGAAGGGGCTGGAAGTAGAAAGGATGTGGTCTCTTCTCAGAACCACCTGGAGCCATCATAACTGGAGCACTGGGTGGTGAAGAAAGACATTAAAGGTGAGGTTGGGAGGTGGAAAGAGTAGATCTCATGGGGAGATAAGTGGGGTAAATGAGTTGGAGTTGGGATAGTATTCCATTTGGCCTGGGATAGTATTCCATTTGACCTGGGAAGCCAGTGAGGGTTTAAGCAGGGGAGTGAGGCGATCTGACTGCTGATTTGAGTGCTGAGGTCTGTGTGCACTGGAGGAAGCAAGTGTGGAAGCAGCAGACACTAAGAAGCGGTCCAGAGTCTGTCTGGGCTCTGGTGGAGAGATGGCAGTGCTAATGGGCACAGACAGTGGAGCCCAGACTTGAAGATGAGAATACGCCTCCCCAAATAAGTTTCTTTGACATGCGATTTATTTTGACTTCGTTGTTCTTGAGAGCCAGCAGTCATAGGAGAAAACAGTAGTGAAAACAGTAGAAAACAGCAGGGAAACAATAGAAGTTATTCTTTCGTAAGGAAAATTTCCACTTATGAAGGAAATTTCAATTTATAAGGCTGCTTCCCTCCCTGTCCCAAGAAGCAAATGACTTTAAATCACTAGAAACATGTATTAGTGATGAAGGCACCCACTTCAATCTGCATAACAACCATACGCTTGCTTCCTGTGCTTTTTCTGGTCACCTCGCAAGTAACTGACCTCCTCTCTCTCCCCAAAGTCTTTCTTTTGTCTTGAGCTCAAGGTGGTGACTTGGACCATTTTGGGGAGTTTATTCATTGTTTCTGGGTATCTTCCATGTATCCATGAAGTATATACGTTAACAAAATTCTGTTGCTTCACATCTTGTTAATCTTTTATTACAGGGCATCTCAGCTAAGAACTCAGCAAGGTGGAGGGAAAATTACTTTTACTCTCCTACAGATTCAAGATCTGATTTGGAGACTGGACTAAAAGGAATGACTCCTTGGACACGTGTGTGTGTGTGTGTGTGTGTGTGTGTGTGTGCTGTTAAAAGATAAACTGAAAGTGAAGTCGCTCAGTCATGTCCGACTCTTTGTGACCCCATGAACGGTAGCCTACCACACTCCTCTGTCCATGGGATTTTCCAGGCAAAAAGGGAATGACTCCTTGGACACATTGTGCATGTGTGTGCTGTTAAAAGATAAACTGAAGCATATTGCATTTTTTAGGAGCTTATTTGATCAAAAACTGATTTAAATCAGGCAGTACCAAACCAGAGGTGACCAGCAGCACTCCATTGACAGGAATTGGAGAGAGAGTTTTCTAGAAAAAACAGAGGCAAAACCAGAACATTGTTGATTGACTCTAGTGTAAAGCCTACTTCGCTGTTTGTGACCAGTTGCCCTTAGGTTCTGATTTCATAAGCTTGAAATCTTTACAGGCTTAGATTCTGCATAGGTGGCACCTGCATTATTATTATTAGCCACCTGGGTTTAATAGCCTCCTTGTTAAGTTAATTTCACAATGCACACGTGGATATGTGTCAGTGTGTGTGCATTAGTGTGCATAGGGAGGTGTTGGTTAAAGGGAGGAACTGGATTATGTCAGGGTTTCCAATTTGAGCACATCGCTTACACAGCTCTGCTATCTTCTGTGATAGGGAAAACTGGGGATAGACAGGTTTGTATGAGTGGAATCTGGACTCTTCTTATGGTGTATTCAATCTGAGATGCTTGTGGGGCTTCCAAGTGGAGATGGCGGAGCAGCATCTATATCTTTTTAGCATTTAATTCTGGATCTAGAACAGAGTTAGCACCATCAGTATTTGTTGAATGAATTTTGGGGAGGAAAACCTCCTGCTAGGAAAAACTAGACAGCTCCCTAGGTGTTTACTACTTGTAAGTCACTCTAGCAGAGATCAAAGTTTTGCTTTTATGGTTAAGAAGGACTTAAAAATGTAAACAATCACCACTACCATGAACAAATGAACTGCAAGTGATGGAGAGGTACATCATTAATTTAGTTTACACTAAGGTATTTACATGACAAACACCAGAACCTTCTTGTGAGCAGACTTCTGTAAGTACCTTGGAAGTGGGTTTTATTTAATAGAGCATCTATAGTGGCTGGCGCAAGTAGTCAGTGAATGCTATTTTGAATGTGATGTCTAAAATGTACGTTATTCAACACCAGTGCTGTTTCATTAAAGTACATTTTATGACTACAGGTTCTCTAGAGAATGTGAAAGTCATCTGAAAGTCATTCACCGCCCACAAGCATATCATCTGCACCCCATAAATTGTTGTTTTAGGTTCATCTACTCCATGACTTCATTCATCTATATCAGGGTCACAGAGTTATTATCCTATACTGAGATGTACAGAAAAACTGTAGTTTCCAAATTTGTAGCCTGGTTCTAACTTAGTCCATGGGTAGATGATCTCTTTGAGTTATTATTCAGATTCTTCCCTACACCTCATCCTCTGTAATTTTTTTCTTTTAATTTTGTCTGCACCAGGTCTTCATTGTGGCAAGTAGTATCTTTTAATTGTGGCATATGGGCTCTTAGCTGTGGCACGTGGGATCTAGTTCCTTGACCAGGGATGGAACCTGGGCCCCTTGCACTGGAAGCACAGAGTCTTAACCACTGGACTGTCTGGGAAGTCCCTCATCTTCTCTTAAAATGGTGTCAGAGTAAAGGAGAAAGATCTTCATCCTTTCAGGATGAAGGGTTGCCCCATGATTCGCCTTGGGTGGGTGCTGAATGATGTTCGCTGAGATCAGGTTTAGCTGACTACTTTCTCCAGGCATTTCTGCAACTGATGACTTTGTGATATGTGTCATAGCTCATGGTCCAGGTTTCCTGATTCTCCCTGCTTCCATAGTTCACTTCAAGTCTTCCAAAGGGTTCCTGGATCAAATCACACCATGGACCTTGCCTCCTACAAAGGCTCCATGGCTATGCATTCAAAGTCTATGACATAGGCACATGTAACTGCCTACTGCCTCGTCCCTGTGGCCTTTCTTCTTCAGACCTCCAAGAGGAAAGAGAGAGTTTTATCTTACCATTTGGTCATTTTCCTCAAAGTGGTCCATATCTTCTCTATTTCAATGAGATTGAAATGGAGAAGGAGGTTGAGGCATATGGAAATGTACCTTGGAAAGTATTTTGAATAGATTTGTGAAACATATTTGGAGTCTGAGAATGCTGATGAGAACCCTGAGGTGGTATAAGATAACGTCAGGGGAAGTCTCAAGATATTATTGATGACAAAGTGTATCTATCCAAAAGTGATAGAATTGGCCCCTGGAGAAAAAATAACACATCTCTTTGTTCTTTTGTTGTTCTATGTTCTTCATTGGCAAAGAAAACATTGAGCGGAGAGTCTAGGAAAATGAAATTGAGTCAATTGAACCAGTACCCATGGAGCCTACTGTGTGTCCCACATTCTGCTTAGTGCTGTGGAGGAGAAAAAAGATGAAAGGCACATTTACTAGCCATGAACAGGCTTCAAACTTTTTGGGGATATGTGGCCCACACTTGGGGCTTCCCAGGTGGTGCTAGTGGTAAAGAACCTGCCTGTAAGGCAGGTAGACACATGAGACATGGGTTTGATCCTTGGGTTGGGAAGATCCCTTGGAGGAGAGCATGGCAACCCACTCTAGTGTCCTTGCCTGTGCTGCAGACAGGCAGAGAGGTGTGGACGGGAGGGGGGGGGTGGGGAGGAAGGGTGTGGAAGGTAGGAAGGCATGGGGAGCAGCAAGAACTGAGACCTTGAAGTATAACTTCCCCAGTAGCTCAGCTGCTAAAGAATCTGCCTGCAATGCAGGAGACCCCAGTTCGATTCCTGAGTTGGGAAGTTCCCCTGCAGAAGGGATAGGCTACCCATTCCAGTATTCTTGGGCTTCCCTGCTGGTGGCTCAGCTGGTAAATAATCCACCTGCAATGCGGGAGACCTGGGTTTGATCCCTGGGTTGGGAAGATCCCCTGGAGGAGGGCATGGTAACCCACTCTAGTATTCTACCCTTGCCTGAAGAATTTTCAAGGACAGAAGAGCCTGGTGGGCTATAGTCCATGGGGTCCAAAGAATCAGACACAACTGAGAAACTAAGAATATATATACATAACTTAATCACTTAGTTTTCCTCTTGAAACTAACATATTATAAATAAAGTGTACCTCAATTGAAAATATGAAAAAGGTGGAACATCTCATTAATAATTTTGAAAGTATTGATTACATGTTGAAATGTTATTAGCTTGGATATATTAAATTATATTATTATGAAAATTTTCCTGCTTACTTTTTATTTTCTTAAAAAGTGGTTATTAGAAAGTTTAAAATTTCATTTGTGGCTTGCATTAAATTTCTATCGGACCCTTGGAGAGAGAAAGATGTCAGGCAAGAGATTGCCTAACTGAAAAAATGGGTCCATGTAGACTGTAGGACCCCCACTTCTCAAGGGGGATTTTTTTATATTAAAAAACAAAACAAACCTTCTACAGGAAAGTAATTGCTCATTCAGTACTAAAAGCAAGCTAAAGTTCAGTAATATTTCTAAAGAAACTGTTATCCTATGGGCTTCACACAAACACTGGCAGTTATATATATATATATATATATATATATATATATATATATATATAAAACAAATTTAATGTATCAGGAACTGTGGTCTCTTGGGCCCACCCTGAGGTCCCCTTGGTGCCTGCAACTATAACTTTGGAGCTGCATCTAGGTGAGTCCAGATGGCACAGTTGGCCAGAGAAAGCTGGCTTTGTTGGGTAGACCCTTGAGCATCAGGTTTAGGAGGCAGGATTTTATCTCCTGGGCAGCAGGGAATCTTAATTTGCCTCCACTCTTCCACCTTTTCCTTGCCTGTCTAACCGGTGTAGCCTTTGGAGGAGCTCTTATCTTTTGCTAACTTTCACAGTTTCTGCAGCTTGGATATTACTGGAAGTGCCCTCGATATCCAAAGGAGGAAACTGAAGGGGTTTCTAAAAGACAGGGTCAAACTTTTCAGGGTGTCCTCAGACCTCTTTTGGAATCACTGTGGATTTGTGGTCAAGTCTGCAGGCTTGGATGACAGCTCTGGAACTTCTCTTATCTTGTAGCCTGTGACCCTTCTACCCTCTTGTCCTCTAAGTCACTTGAAATCCTCTTCCAGCTTATGCTAAATGCCTGACTTCCTTTGTCAACGTCCAGCCCCTTCCTGAAATATCCGAAGCATGAAGCATCCAACTCACCTGTCAGATAGAAGATAGCCATGACCTCTTGTCCAAAACCTGCTGCGTTTGAGTCTGTTCCCCAGGAAGCAGGTCTGTGTAGGGCAGTCCTTGTGGTAGCAAGAGACAGGGTGCTACTTGGTGTCATCTGAGGTTGGTGATAATTATAGTCAATAAAGCTCATACCCGAGGGGTTAAAAGGAGACATAATAAACTTGAGTAACCTTGCTACTGTTTGGGACACACAGATTTATTTTCTGGATTCCTCAAGCCTTTCTCGGGAGATTTTGTCCTGTAAGTCTCGCTGACAGATTTATCCTGGACTCCTGTCATCGGTGGCTGGTTTCTCACTAAGCAGGTGGAAGGCAAAAGCCGGGGAAGGGAACTGCCAGCTGAGAGGTCGTTTGTGAATTGGCGCCGTGGAGTGGACATAAATTATATGGATTCTGCAAGACCTTAGCTATTGCTCCGGCCTCGGCCTAGGTTTTTTTCTTTGTGATGGTGCTTGCCACTTAGTGGGCTTCAGCATTGTTGTCTGCAGAGGTAAATAGAGATTTAGGCCTTGCTCTTACAGAGACAAGAGGCCAGCACAGTTCTCTCCCAGGAGGAAGGGTTCAGTTACACCCACTAAAACAGGCCAGGAGAAATCCCATGATCCCGGGCTTTCTGACAGCTTTTTCAGGAACACTTGAAATTACTGGACACACCCACTGCTTTCCCTCTTCCGTCACCACCGCCCATATCCAAGGGAAGATTCTTGTTTGGCTTTGGTTCAGTTCCAAGGCTTTTGTAGGGTGGGAGTGAAAGGATAAAGACAACAAGGGGCGAAAGGTAGAAAAATCATGGAAATTCAGTCCTGTGCTGTGCTTAGTCGCTCAGTTGTGTCCAACTCTTTGCGACCACATGGACTGTTTCCCGCCTGGTTCCTCTGTCCCTGGAATTTTCCAGGCAAGAATACTGGAGTGGGCTGTCATTTCCTCCTCCAGGTGATCTTCCCGACCCAGGGATCGAACACATGTCCATTGCATCTCCTGCATTGGTAGGTAGATTCTTCACCCACCACCTGGGAAGCCTTAGTCCTAGAGAGACCTTTAAAGATATCAGGTCCAGTGTTTTTTCAGCCTTTCTTTTGCCTTGGAATTCTTTATCCAACAGGATTATTACAATTAACATTTGTTGAGCTTGTCCTGGGGAGTGAGCTAGATATTTTACACATTTGACCTCAGGCTGCACAAAGACTCACAGCGTATATAGTGTGATCATTTCTATTTTCCAAACAAAGGAACTGAGGCACAGATGTTCAAAGACACATGTGAGGTCACACAGTTAGGAAGAGGTGGGGCTGGGATGGGACCCTGGAAACTGGTGTCAGAGCCAGTGGAACCCAAATGGAACACGCTGGGGCTGTCCTCTGTCACCTCTGTGCCCTAGTGGGGGAATAAAATGAAAGAAAATCAGGGAGCTGCACTTGGTGGAACTAGGGTGGGGTGCAGCCCAGACCTGATCCTTCACCAGTTACCCTCTTACCCCCGGGCTCTTAAGAGTAGCCAACTTCTTGATTTAATCAAGTTTTCCCAGGTTCTTGGCTGATGAAGCTGAGAAGTTATGTTTGAAGGTGCTGGGCATTGCCTCAAGGTCACATAGCCCCTTGATGTCACAACCCAGTTATCTTGCTTCCCTGGCCACTGCCAGCCTAAAACCCCCAAACGCGACACTGAGACACCTGCCTGCACCTGAAATCCTGTTTAAATTTCTCAGAGCTAAGAAGTGACCATGTAGGCCAAGTCCAAGGAATAAGTAGAATGTTCTATGGAAACACACAATTAGGTTCGATTGGGAAATGGCACCAGGCCTTGCATGTGCCTGCCAAGAGCTGATGGCACAGTTTCCACAAAGCCTGATCTCCCAAAACCTTGCCCACAAAATGCCTGAGGGCCTATTCTTAGAATTTCTCGGCGGTTTCAGTTGTTACCAAGGCAGTGTCCTTCGGGGTCTAAGCTAACCCAGCCTCCCTGCCTTGATCCACTGGATCTGGGTTCTTTTGCTTTGCTGTGCTAAGGCCCTTCTAGGAGAGCTATTCCACCCTTTTCTAAAGAGGAATTCACTGCCCTTGTTTTCCTCCTTTTAGTGGTCTTCCCCTTCTCAAAGAAAGGGATTTGACATTTTTTTTTATTAGTTGGAAGCTAATTATTTTACAATATTGTAATGGGTTTTGTCATACACTGACATGAATCAGCCATGGAGTTACATGTATTCCCCATCCTGATCCCCCTTCCCACCTCCCTCTCCACCCGATTCCTCTGGGTCTTCCCAGTGCACCAGGCCCGAGCACTTGTCTCATGCATCCAACCTGGGCTGGTGATCTGTTTCACTATAGATAATATACATGCTGTTCTCTCGAAACATCCCACCCTCGCCTTCTCCCACAGAGTCCAAAAGTCTGTTTTGTACATCTGTGTCTCTTTTTCTGCTTTGCATATAGGGTTATCATTACCATTTTTCTAAATTCCATATATATGTGTTAGTATACTGTAATGGTCTTTATCTTTCTGGCTTACTTCGCTCTGTATAATGGGCTCCAGTTTCATCCATCTCATTAGAACTGATTCAAATGAATTCTTTTTAATGGCTGAGTAATATTCCATGGTGTATATGTACCACAGCTTCCTCATCCATTCGTCTGCTGATGGGCATCTAGGTTGCTTCCATGTCCTGGCTATTATAAACAGTGCTGCAATGAACATTGGGGTGCACGCGTCTCTTTCAGATCTGGTTTCCTTGGTGTGTATGTCCAGAAGTGGGATTGCTGGGTCATATGGATTTGATATTTTTAATTCAAACTCCCCTAAGGAACTTCAGCTGAAGCTCCAATACTTTGGCCACCTGATGCGAAGAACTGAATCGTTAGAAAAGGCCGTGATGCTGGAAAAGACTGAAGGCAGGAAGAGAATGGGACATCAGAGGATGAGATGGTTGGATGGCATCACCGACTCGATGGACATGAGCTTGAGCAGGCTCTGGGAGTCAGTGATGGACAGGGAAGCCTGGTGTGCTGCAGCCCATGGGGTCACAAAGAGTCGAACATGACTGAATGATTGAACTGAACTGAACTGAAGGAACATAAATCTGCCCTGAGGTTAAAAAGGTGCAGGCAGTCCTATTGAAATTCAGCCTTGGTTACTTATTCATGTACCCACTATGGGGGCCCAAAGGGTTCATGCCTGAGCAAGTCTTCCCTTCTCTGGGGAGGAAGCAAAGGTACCCCTCAGGATGCAGGGGTAGAGATAACACCTGGAAAGTTACCTGGGGGATGGTTGATGTTCCCTCTCTCTCTCTTTTTCCTTTTGATGTTTATAGCAGCTCCATTCAGAATTGCCAAAATTTGGAAGCAAAGATATCCCTGAGTGGGTGAATGGATAATTAACCTGTGGCACATCCAAACACGGAAATTTATTCAGCACTAAAGAAAAAAAAGAAACGTGCTATGAAGTCATAGAGAAATCTAGAATGTGTATTAGTAAATAAGGAAGTCAATTTTAAAAAGTCACATAGGGATTTCTCTGGCTTGAGACTTCACTTTCCCATGTAGGCGTTGCAGGTTTGATCCCTCGTCAGGGACCTAAGATCCCACGTACCTCGGAGTCAAAAAACCAAAACATAAAATAAGCAATAGAGTAACAACTTCAGTGAAGATCTTAAAAATGGTCCAGATTAAAATAAACTTTAAGAAATAAAATATAAAGGCCACATACTATAGGATTCCAGCTATGTGACATTCTGGAAATGGCAACACTATGGAGATGGTGAAAAAAAATCAGTGATTAGCAAGTGTTGGAGGGAAGGAGGAGTGTATAGGTAGAGCGCAGAGGTGTTTTTAGGGCAGTGAAACTACTCTGAAACATATAATGGTGAGTATATTCCAAATCAATAGCATGCACCACACCAAGAGTGAATCCTAGTGTAAACAACACACTTGGGCAGTAATGATGGGTCCATGTAGGTTCATCAGTTGTTGGTTGGTTCTCTTTTATAGCCCCAGGCTCTGTTCTCAAGTATGGATGTTGTCTTCCTTAAGACTGGATACAAGGATCCAGAAAGAAAGGCTAAATGGCTTTCATATCTTTGAACGGAGGAATTACTTTTTTTCCAAAGCTTTCAAAATGTCTTTCTTGCACCCAGGGCTGGTTTCACGGGCAGCTGACCTGGGCAATTGTATAAGTCACCGGGCTCAGAAGGACTCCTACGTTGACTTAATGCTCCACAGTCACCATCTTGAATTCTTAGTCATTTTTGAACTTGAAGTCTGGCATTTTTCTATTGCACCAGGCCCTGCAAATCACGTTGCCTGTCTTATCTACAGCCCAGTTTGGGATATGTGTGTTTGTGGTGAAGGCAGGGTAGAAAAGTTATGTTTGTAAAAGAGTTATGATCCATTTTGGTTTGCAACCTTTTTATAATAAAACTTCTTCTATCATAAGAATACACATTTAATTTTGAATAAAAGAATCTGTACTATATGAGAAGCATGTGGTTACACCGAATTCAGTATCTCACCTTTTTTTCAGTGCCTTGTGCTATTTTTGGCTTATAAATCCCGAGACTCCAATGTATGACCTTTTCTAACCAATGCTTGCCTCGCTGGCAGTCAGGTTACCATGGGTCAGGGCCTAGATACTTCATCTGTTGTTTTCCCCGTGGGTACAGAATGAGGCATCCTAATGAAGTAAGGAGTTTCAGTTTTGTTTATCATCCTTCTACTTGATAATAATTAAAATAAATCATCAAATTACTTCTAGAAATTTCAGGTCATTACATTCAAAAGACCCAGTGTTATTTTTCAAGGTAAATGCTGAAAAATGCCAACATCATAACAAATTAGTTTATCCATATAATCCTTGGTAAAGTCATAGTAAAATATATATTGAGTATTTGAAAGAAGACATTAGAAAGTAGATGTTCCATAATATAATTATAATTATTAGTAAGATTATCAACATCAAGTTTAAGACAGTATAATGAGGAAAACAACAATAAAATAAGGGAAGAACATAAGTAGTTAAGTTGGAAAAAAAAGGGGGGATAATGTAATTCTTAATCTCATTTGTCAAAGAATGTAAAAAACCAGAAGTCTACTTTATTCTGTAATTTAGAGTGAAGCAGGGGCTAATTAAGCCCTGTCATCTGGTTCTGTAGCTCTTTTGTTGTTCATAAATATATATGAAGCACCAGGCTTGACTGGGTGATTTTGACTTGTCCTCTGCTCTCTGCCTTCTCAGAGAAGCAGATTAGAACACTGACCATTGTTTTGAAAGACTGAGTGACGTGTTTAGGGATTTTTATGCTTTCTTCACGGGCGTCGCCAGTGGCTCAGTGGTGAAGAATCCTCTTACAATGAGAGAGACACAGGTCTGATCCCTGGATCAGGAAGATCCCTTGGAAAAGGAAATGGCAAACCGCTCCAGCATTCTTGCCTGGGAAATCCCCTGGACGAGGAGCCTGTCAGGCTATAGTCCATGGGGTGGCAAGAGTCAGACACGACTTAGCAAGTGAACGGCATCAACAGCAATGCTTTCTTCTGCACAGATGTCAAAAACTCAAGGTACTACAGGGGGCCAAGCAGACAACAAAATGAGGACTGAGATGAACTGGAGAGCCACGTCCAGTTTCAAGTGACCAGGCTTCTGCACTTGACCAGAAGAAATAGTGTTGTCAAACTATTTTATTTTCACAAAAGATAGATCATCTTCACAGAGAGATTTGGAATGTTGGCTAGGGAATAAAAAATTATACACTTTAAAATTTTTTATATTTTATAAAAAAATTAGAAAATTCCACTTATTTGCAAAAATGCAAGTAAGCACCTATGGCTGGTTATTAACGAGGATTACCAACCTCCAGCAAGTGCCCTGTGTTCTTGTGTGGGCTGGGGCATGGGGAAGTGAGAGGGGAAGGGAGACATCTTGGAGACCTTGTTTCCAGGCTCAGTTTGCATTTCATCACCTACAATAAACAGATTTCTTTTTCATTAGGGGATGGGGCAACCCTTTTATTGTTCTAATTTAGTTGACATGAATTTCACATGGCTCCTTCCTCATGGACTCCATTTGCCTAATTACAAAATCAGAGTGAAAATTTCCTGATCTTTACTTCACATTGAAGATCAGAAAATAAAGGAATAAACACAGATGATTCTGACTGAGCAGTGTGCTAGGAACAGGGCCACATGGAGAAGAGGAAAAGCATAACATCCAGGCTATTATTTGACTTAATCAACATGAAAACTATGCATACCATTCTGACATATACTAAGGAACTGAAGCATATTTGAATGGGGAAATGACCTACGTGATCCCATCAATCTTCACTTTCAATTCTGAAATTTTATGAAATTCAATAACTGACTTAGGATTTATGAACTATTTTCCTTATTGGTGAGCTCTAAGTTTAAGCTAAGATTTTTTTTATCAAATTAGTAAATAAGGTATCTTTTAAAGCCATTATCATTTATCTGTATGTAGAATTATAATCACTCTTGTATTCAATTTATAATTGTGGATGTTAAATTTTATGGAGTCAAATAACTAGAATATTAGAAAAATCTGTGTCTCCCACTAGCAGCTTTCTCAGATCACTCATCTTTATTTCAGAAAGGGAGCCAAAATTGGTTTATTTTGATGGAAATGTGTGTGTGTGTGTGTGTGTGTGTGTGTGTATTGTATTGGGTGTTCATGTGCATATATTTATGGTAAGGTGTGTGCCTGTGTATGTGTGTGTGTTTTCCCAGAGAGTAGCTTTGGTGTTTACAGACTCAGTGGTGTGGCCAAAGTTCCCTTCTAAGACACCCACTTTATAAGATGCGAAGTTCTTATGATTACCCCTAAATCTCTGTCTTTCTCCTTGCTTGATGTTTTGGTTTCATGCCTAGCTCCTTTCTTCTCTCACAAGCTTAGTGACTTGTCTCCTAGGACTCTCTTCAAAGCCAAAAGTAAGTCTGCTAATAATTGACTTCTATTTCAAATCCTTTCTTCATTTCTTACAGTTTAGTTTACTCTTCTGTTTTTCAGGCCCACCTTGTTATATCATTTCCTAAATTCTTAGATCTTTTTCTTTTTTCAACCCATTTTCCTTCCCCATTCAGACAATGCTTTTTTTCTTTGCTGCATCATCTCTCCTGAGAAATGAACTCACAATTTCTTCCTCATCCCTCTCTTCCCCATTTGGCCTCTTTCTTCTTTTCTCTTCTTTCTTCAAGCCTTTTTACTTTCTCAGTGATATTGAAGCAACATTTAAGGCAGCTAGCAAAGATATTTACAGTAGAGTGAAACAAATGGTTCATGCAGCCCAATATATTAAAAAAAAAACTAATAAAAAATGGGTGGGAGATCTGAATAGACATTTCTCCAAAGACATACAGATGGCCAAGAGACACATGAAAAGATGCTCAACGTCACTAATGATTGAAAGTGAAAGTCACTCAGTCGTGTCAGACTCTTTGCGACCCCTTGGACTGTATAGTCTATGGGATTTTCCAGGTCAGAATACTGGAGTGGGTAGCCTTTTCCTTCTCCAGGGGATCTTCCCAACTCAGGGATTGAACCCAGGTCTCCCGCATTGCAGGCAGATTCTTTACCAGCTGAGCCACAAGGGAAGCCCAAGAATCCTGGAGTGGGTGGCCTATCCCTTCTCCAGGGGATCTTCCCGACCCAGGAATCAAACTGGAGTCTCCTGCATTGCAGGTGGATTCTTTACTGGCTGAGCTATCAGGGAAGAGAGAAACACAAATCAAAACTACAATGAGTTATCACCTTGCACTGTCAAAATGGTGATCATCAAAAAGTCCACAAATAATAAATATGGAGAGGATGAGAGGAAAATGGAACCTTCTTATGCTAATAGTGGAAATGTAAATTGGTACAGTGACTAAGGAGAACAGTATGGAGATTCCTTAAAAAATTAAAAATATAGCTACCATGTGATCCAGCAATCCCACTCCTGGGCATATAGCCAGAGAAAATCATAATTCAAAAGAATACATGCACTCCAGTGTTCATTGCAGCATTATTTCCAATAGCCAGGACATGGAAACAACCTCCATGTCCATCGACAGAAGAATGGATAAAGATGTGGTACATATATACAAGGTAATATTACTCAGCAATAAAAAAGAATGAACTAATGCCATTTACAGTGACATGGATGGACCTAGGGATCATCATACAGAGTGAAGTAAGTCAGACAGAGAAAGACAACATGATATGATATTGCTTATACATAGAATCTAAAAAAAAAAAAAAATGGCACAAATGAACCTATATGCAAAAGAGAAATTGAGTCACAAGTGTAGAAAATAAATTTATGGCCCCCAAGGAGGAAAGAGTGTGGAGGGATAAATTGGAAGACTGAGATATACACAGTACTATATATAAAACAGATAACTAATAAGAACCTACTGTATAGCCCAGGGAACTCTACTCAGTACTCTGTAGTGGCCTATATGGGAAGGGAATCTTAAAGAGTGGACATGTGTGTATGTATAACTGATTCACTTTGCGGTACAGCAGAAAATAACACATCATTGTAAATCAACTATAGTCCAATAAAAAATTTAATTAAAAAAATGAAAGAAATTTAAGAGTGAGACATGAAGAGAGTTGGGATAGAGAAAGTGACGTGAGTGAAGAGTGAGTTTAGTACACAGCCTCAGCCATATAGTTGGATTCCCCAGAGACTCCTTGCTTTTCTCTCTTGCTCATCTTGTTGATCTTTCTCCCTGGAAGCATGTCAGAGATAACTTCTCGTAGCTCAGGGTCAAAAGGCACTGTGATCACTTAGTCAACAGTTTGTTGGTGCCATTGCTAAAGGCTGGGGTGACAACAACTGGCCTTCGGAGGGTGTCCAAATACCAGCCATTCTATTACTGACACCAGCCTGTACTGACAACTGCTTTTCAAAGGGAAAATGCCAGTCATGAGGGAGTTGGGTGTCAACCTCCAACTGCATTTAGGCCTCATCACATGGTCACCCAAGAACAGCTCTTGGTTCATCCCCAGTTGCTATCAAACTGCTTCCCTTGGACTGCACTTGCCTTTACCTTTCTAGTTTTGCAAAAGCCCTGCAAGAAGGTTCCAGAGACCAGTTCCACCATTTCCCTTCAGGCCCTGGGCTGGAGGCCATTTCTGACTCTGGAGTTTTCTGAGGTTTGGAAACATGGAAGTTTCTTGATGACTGGTCCCACTATTGATCTTGAGATCCTTAAATATTTCTTCTTGCTTCTTCTGGAAATTTATGCTTGTTTCTGGCATCTGTCCTGTTCTCTGTGAACACTCAGGAAGAGTATTCATTTAATTTTTTTTTTTTTTTGCTTCTTCTGGCAGTAAATTTCCCTTGCCATTTCTTTGACCCCTTGTTCTTTATGTACTTAAAAATGTCTTATTTGTTTCAACGTCTTCTATAATTTATCTTGTGTTCATTCTGCACCTTTGCTTGTCTTATTTTTTACACTGCCTTGATTTTCCTCTGTAATAGTCAAGGATCTCCTCCACCTGTGTTTTACATCTTGCTTAAATGCTCCTTCGTTGCCTTTGAATGATCTTCCCAACACCTACTTCCTCTCGCCTCATTTCCTTCTTCTCCCTTGTCTTGCTATTTATTACCAAGCATTGCCTATTGGCTGGCAATCACTTACATTGCTTTTCCATCTTTTTCTTCTCCCTGCCATCCTATTGCTTTATCCCACTGTCACTCTTGCCATAATTTTTCAGCCACCAAAGACTATTGTGGTTTGAGATGATTTGCTGCTGCCTCTACAGCAGGTCTTAGTATGGCACAGAAGGCCAGCCCACCCATCTCCGCTTTCTTCTTACAATAAACAGCCAAGTTAATTCAAGTTCCTATCCATCGTATAAGAAATCACTCTCCAGCCATATGGGATAACTTATGGCTGCAAATAAAAATTCCACGATGTTTTGCTCCTCACAAGTTTTCACTTCCCCAGCACAGCGTGGGAAGTCCAAGATGTTAAAATCCCCAGGGAGTGCATATTTTCATGAAAATTCACTTTCTACATCTAGAATGTTTCTTCCACTCACAGAGACGTGACTCTCAACAACATTATAGAGCACCACAACTTTTTGAGCCCAACGCCCACCTCTGCATGTGCTTTTTTTTTAAGAAAGTCAGTTTTGAGTTGTTGACCTATTTTGTTTTCTTCAATTCATGAGCCAGAGGATTAATCTTAGTATAAATATAAACCTTAAGCTTTCTTTCTCTGTAGCTTATGAATAAAAGATTACATTAAAACCAAAAGGCATGTTTCATTTAAGTGGATTCTGTTTCTGGGGTCTTGTGTGAGTGGGTTCAGGGCTACTTTCTACACTGTTCACAATGGCAATGCTTGGCTCTGCCTCAAAGTAATACACTTATATGCAAATTGACTCATTCATTGATTCATTCCCCACTCCAAAGACTTTTTGAGGACAGGGACAAAGCTGGCCATATCATTACTTTGACCCAGTCCATTTTCACACAGTTTGGTATAACTCATTTTCCCATAGCTGTCGTCCATACCTGTTTGTTAGATCTTGAGTGATTACTGTCAACTGAGAGGTTTCTTGAGTTGTGATGTCTTACGTAGTCATTAGTACATCCACTGCTTGTGAAAAGGAATCAGCAGGCATGGGCTATTCTCTGGGTTTCACTGTTGGATCACCCTGGGGTAAACGAATTAACTGTTGATGTCTCTTTTTCAGTGTATATATCTTAAGGACAATGTTTTTCATTCTCTCTGGATCCCAGTGATGCCTTGAGTGTGATATGACGTGGCTGGCCCTAGAAATCAACAGAAAGGAAGAGCCAGGTGCTGGTTAATATCACTAGTTAAGTAGATTTGCATTTATGATGTTAGATTTAACAGGCTTGCCTGGTAGATTTCCAGTCACCAGTCCTCTGAAAGCTCTATTCTCTGAAGTCTTCTGGAGTTAAAGATGATACAGAAGATGATAGCTTTTACCTGTCCTAGCCTTTTACAGACTCTTCTAGAGTACAAGAAATTTTACACTTTGATAGCCATCATTTCCATTTTTTTTTCTGTGTCTCAGTTATACATCTTGAAAATGATCATCTTTGAAATACATTGCTGAAGTATTTATTACCCTTTAAGGCAATGGCACCCCACTCCAGTACTCTCGCCTGGCAAATCACATGGACGGAGGAGCCTGGTAGGCTGCAATTCATGGGGTTGCTAAGAGTTGGACATGACTGAGCAACTTCACTTTCACTTTTCACTTTCATGCATTGGAGAAGGAAATGGCAACCCACTCCAGTGTTCTTGCCTGGAGAATCCCAGGGACGGCGGAGCCTGGTGGGCTGCCGTCTTGGGGTCGCACAGAGTCGGACACGACTGAAGTGACTTAGCAGCAGCAGCAGCAAAGTATACCTTGGCTATATGCAATGCTGTGTTATTACCTTCAATTCTTGGATCATCTTCTCAAAGGTGGCTATGTGTGGCATACTGTCAGGATTTAGGGTAATTTCCCCTTTCTTCCCCTAAGAAAATCAGTAAATAACTTTCCCATCCTTTTGCAGTTCCTGATTTTTTTTTTTCCCAGAAAAACATTTTATTCCACTAAATACAGCCTTGGTAACAAAATAGCCCTAGGAGGAGTGATATAGACTTATATTTAAACCAACGTTTAAACAAGTGATACTGTACTCTTTCTTGGGCAGATTTGGCTGTATGATGGAAAGACATCCTGGGTTCCTGAACAGTAGGAGTGAAACTGAAAATAGATTCTGTCACCCTTACAATTTTGTCTTTCCTTTTTCTCAGTCCCTCTTATCACTCAATCCCAGCTACTGCTAATTTTTTTAAAATTAAGATTTAGTTGATTTATGATATGATATACCTTTCAAGTATACAACATAGTGACTCACAATTTTTAAGGATTATACAGGATCTCAGCTACTTTCAAAACGCCTTAATTTGTTGTGTAGTGCTCTTGATTCTTCAGAGTCCATGATATTATGCTTTTTGACTAAGGTGGAGACAAGAGCCACAGAACAGACTAGTGGAGATGGGTCCAGGGCTGTGGGAAAAATCATCAGGAAATAAATTAGCTTTCCCCACTCCCCTCTGCCAGGAGGGTGTCAGTGGACCCTGTTTCTTCAGTGGCTTCTGTTTCTGCCGCTCAGGGCAGAAGCTTCAGGTGGGGCAGACACATCTGGAAAGGCCAGCATTCTCCCTCCTTACCCCTAATGATGAGCTATTTTGTTTTCACCCGTCAGATATTGCCTCCGTATGATTCACAGAAAACTACCACAAAACCCAGTGGCATACAGAAATAAATGTTTATTTCTTGCTTATATATGTGTTGGTTGGCTGATCCAGGCTCAGCTGGGCGTGGCTTAGTCTGTGTCTGGGTTCAGATCTGCTTCATGTGTCTTTTGTCACTCTGGGATCTGCAGCTCCAGGAAGCTATTTTTATGGCCATGCTTAAGAGAATCTACCTGCAATACAGGAGACTTGGGATCAATCCCTGATTGGGAAGATTCCTTGAAGTAGGGAATGGCTTACCCACTCCAGTATTCTTGCCTGGAGGATTCTATGGACAGAGAAACCTGGGAGGCTACATCCAGTGATACACTGGCCTTTAAGTGGGAGATTATAAAGAAATAAATTCCCAAGGTTGTTTTGGAGCTTTCCAAGTGGTGCTAGTGGTAAAGAACCTGCCTGTCAATGCAGGAGACATGAGAAATGTGGACTCGATGTCTTGGTTGGGAAGATCCCCTGGAGGAGGGCATGGGAACCCACCCCTCTATTCTTGCTTGGAGAAGCCCATGGACAGTCTGACAGGTTACAGTCCATAGGGTCACACAGAGTTGGACACGACTGAAGTGATCTAGTATACACACGAGAGGGCAGCCTCGCTGAGCAAGCCAATTTCCAGTTGTTCTAGCACACTCCGATAAGCCAAGGCAAATGATACAACCAAACCCAAAGTCAAGGAAAGAGAAAGAGAATTTTTTTGACCAGAAGGGCATGTTAGGGGAGTGAATATTTAACACAAACTGTAGGAGGTTGGGGCCAATAATTGAGTATAATATAGGCTCCAATTAACCAATATTAAAAGTGTTGGACATGCTTAAAAGCACAGGTGTTTAAAAGATGGTTGGACTTTTAAAGGGTAAATATTAATAAGAATAGCATATGTTTATTCTTATGATAAATTATAAAATAATATAATATTTTATTTTGTTCCAAGTTCCTTCATATTCAATTTTATTTGGGGTCTCAGACTAAAGATAGAATATATGTGAGTGTGCCTGTTTTTAACCATTTATTGAGCACTGACTAGAAGCTAGGCATTATGCTGAGTACTTTTATGTCCATTATCTTATTTATCTTCTCCCTGTTCTCATGGTGCGAGTGGTAAAGAACTCATGTGCCAATGCAGGAGATATAAGAGATGCAGGTTAGAACTCTGGGTTGGGAAGATCCCCTGGAGGAGGGAATAGAAACCCACTGCAGTATTCTTGCCTGACGAACCCCATGGACAGAGGAGCCTGGCAAGTTACAGTTCATGGGGTCACAAAGAGTCAGACATGACTGAAGTGACTTAGTATACACACACACACACACACACACACACACATGCTGTTCCCATGAAGATGGCATTTTTGTCCACTTTTGAGAAGTCTGAGCCTGAAGGAGTTTATGTGACATAACCAAAGTTACAGTTATTAAGAACTAGAAGCAAAAACATATAGCGTGGCTTCAAAGCATTTTCTCCTCTTTGCTGTGCTGTGTCCTGCCCACCCATCATGTGAAATCAACAGGCTATGACGTAGATGTTATCATTTTCATTTCACAGATCTGCAAAAAGAGAAACCAACAGAAAATGGATCATGCAGAGAAACAGACAAGGAAAATGTATCGTGCAGCTGACCTGGTGCACAAGGGGTGGTGCCCACCCCAGAACTGTCGTATCCCAGACACAGCCCCATGGTGGCTTCGGTGCTGGACTCAGACTGCCTGCTGGGATGTGGTTATTTTTAAACCACTAGTGCCTGTTGGTGCCCTGTCCCTTCTTCCTGCTGCCTCTTTCTCTCTGGGTTCTTTACTCTCACCTAGAGCTGCCTCTTTATAGATCTCTTGGGAGGATGGCGCTATGATGAAATCGCATTGCTACGCTCCCTACCTCTCTGCCAATTTGGGTTTATTTCTGTTCAGACACGGATTTGGCCAGCAGGGCTATTGAAAGTTATATGCTGAATTCATTTCAGGTTGTTCCCCAAGCCTGGCCCACAAAAGGAAATCAAGCAAAGGATTCTCTGGCTGTTTTTAGGAGGCACATTCTAGAGAATGGAGAATGCTGGGCTTAAGCGCCAGTGCCTCCAGGGGAGCGGATGATGACAGCTCCAGGCTGATGTGTGTTTACAATTGATTTATATATTTATATGAAATGATTTTCTAGAGCAGTTTTGGAAGGGAAAAGAAGCCACTGAAAGCAATTTGAGGGAATGAATAGCTTGAGGGAACAGCAGCGTGACTTACTTGACTTTGATTATTGGAGGTTTTTGTCTCAGAGTATTGACAGCCTAAATCTCATTCTATTATACCTGCTTTTGCATCTCTGCTTCAAAGTTGTAGAAACCAGTGATCTGCCTGAATTTGGTGACTGTTAGAGTAACCTGGGCTCCAAAATCACTGCAGACTGTGACGGCAGCCATGAAATTAAAAGATATTTTCTCCTTGGAACAAAAGCTATGACAAACCTAAACAGAATGTTACAAAGCAGAGACATTACTTTGCCAACAAAAAGGTCCATCTAGTCAAAGCCATGGTTTTTCCAGTAGTCATGTATGGGTGTGAGAGTTGAACTATAAAGAAAGCTGAATGTCAAAGAACTGATGCTTTTGAACTGTGGTGTTGGAGAAGACTCTTGAGAGTCCCTTGGGCAGCAAGGAGATCCAACCAGTCCATACTAAAGGAAATCAGTCCTAAATATTCATTGGAAGGACTGATGCTGAAGATGAAACGTCAATACTTTGGCCACCTGATGCAAAGAACTGACTCATTGGAAAAGACCCTGATGCTGGGAAAGATTGAAGGCAGGAGGAGAAGGGGATGGCAGATGATGAGAAGGTTGGATGGCATCACCAACTCAATGGACATGAGTGTGAGCAAGCTCTGGGAGATGATGAAAGACAGGGAAGTCAGGTGTGTTGCAGTCCACGTAGTCACGAAGAGTCAGACATGACTGAGCGATTGAACAGCAACAGGGTAACTTGAATGACAAAGCTCTCCTTGAATACTTTCTTAGTACCTTCCAGGAGCCAAGGGAAGGAAGGCCCTTCTTTGCCCCAGCCAAGATGTTATTCTGGACACCATGCCCTCTGTCATATGGAACACCTTCTGCTGTGGTTAAAAGCTGGAGCAAAAGAGCCAGCTCTGAGACCAGGACTGGGGAGGAGTAATGCCAAGGTCTACTTCTCCCTCTAGGCATTAATGGAACACTGGCCGCTGTAATCACTGAATCTCAGTGTTACCAGGTTAATAGTGGTTAAAAGAAATAGTGACCTGAGACTAGCATAGTCTTGAATGGGATGCTGGAAACAAACTTGTCGCAAAGTTGGATGTAAGAGGGAAGGTAATATTAAGTGGGGAAGGGGTTGCAAATGCAGCTTCTCAAATTGATGCTCATTGTTTAATAATATCAGTGGGGAAGGGAGAGAAACCCAAACTAGATGGAAAACAGGATAAACATGTACAGTGGGAAAAGCAGTGAAATGACGCTGGGGAGACTGGGCATTGTCCCCTTCTCATGGGCAGTGATGTAATTTGGGGAAGGTCACTTACTTTGCTCTGCCTTTTGTGAAAAGAATTACAGCCAAGCCCAAATTGCTTCCTATATAAAGTTGATTTAAGAATCAAATCAAATCAAACATGTGAAAGCGTTTTGAAAATGAGAAAGTCCTACCCAAATATCAGGGTTTATTAAACTTTCTTAATCCTGCCATTCCACTGCCCTCTCCCCTTAAAGAACAGAAAACATGTTGGCACAGGATGGTGTTCACAGTTTTGAAGGAGGAGTAAGTTGTTGCCTTTGCACCCTTCCTGCTAACATCTGTCACCCCAGCTCTGACAGCTGCTTCGAAGTTTCCACACTGAAAGTAAGAAAACAGGGCTGGGTCAGCCTCCCATCTCTACTCTGCTACTATCTAAAGCTTATTAAAAATTTATCATCTCTCCTTTTACCATATGCTTGGAAAGAGACCACGAAGAAAAGCTCTTGGCAATCTTCTTATCCTATTTTTCATCTGGTTTGAGTTTCTCCCCTCCCCCATCCTGATATTAGCAAATTATAGAATCTAACCAAAACATAAATACGAGAAGAAACATTTTGGAAATCTTCCCCACTTAATATGTTATTTCTTCTCACACAAAACTTTGTGACGAGTTATTTTGTTTCTCAGTACCACTTCCAAGAAAATTTCCCATTCAATAATATTAATAATAATATATTTTTAAACCTTGACTTAAAATTACAGTAAGTGCCAAGAGGCTCTAGTTGCTATTTTGTTGAAATAATATCAAGTTCCCTGTGATGCTTTACATAGCTGTCATCTCTGTGATATGATATGTCCATGATTTATTGACCTACTAAAAGTGCTGTCATTGACTTGTCATAATAAACTTTTCTTAAAATATGAAAGCATAGAACATTGAGTAATAGCTCAAACCAGGACAGAGCTTCAATTAGGTTGTGGGATTTGGCAGCCTGAAGTTCATCTTTTATGCCTTGAAAGTGAAAGTCCTGCCTTGGCTCCCTCACACTCCTTACCTCCCTGTCCCCGCTCCGGCACCCTTCCTCTGCACCCAGGGTTAGTTGTCACCAAATAGATTGGCAGAGAGGAGGGGACAGCATGTGAGAAACTCTGAGCATGAAGGACTGACCATAAGCTTCATCCTAAGGGGCAGTGCTGTGTCTGAAAAGACTTTCCGGTCTCAGCAGAGAGAAATTCAAACTCCAGAATGCTCACCCAACTAACGTGTATTCACTGGGATGGGGGAGGGGGTAATTTTTTTTCACAAAGGGAAATGTATTTAGCCCTGGAATCTGAATTTATTGTCCATGGATAGGGGAAGAGGGAGGAATTTTGAATTAGGGGGTACTCAGATAGAGCGACGACAGCACGGAAGCTTTGGAGGTAGGTTTCTGCCTCCCTTCAGGGGTCTTGCCTCTGCCCTGTCTTGCCTGCTGGCTGGTCCTTTAACTGGTTCTGAAAGAGGTTGATCCTAGTGGCTTGATTACTATTATCCATTGAAATGTTCATATGCTGATCTCCTCAGGTTCAGCAGGCTCTTCTGATCAGTTTGGGGTGATAGGACAGGGCTGGGAGATCCTCCCCGCGTCACACATATGTATTTAAAATGGGAATTTGGGCAAATCAGTAAAGGTACAAGTCCCAGATCCCTGGAATGTAGGAGTGGGGTAAGATAGGGGGACAAGGGAATAAGAGAGATAAGGAGGATAAAAGGGAAAGCTAAAAAGAAATGAGAAAGGATGGATGAGAAATTCAAGTGATAAACCACAATCACAAATAAGGAAATGCAATAAACCATTTATGGGTATGTATTTTTATAAATACATGTGCACAGACACACAGCCAAAACCCTAGCAGATTGATTAACTGTCACCAAATTACCTTTGAAAATACAAACTTGAAGGTAACTTTTGACTAGATCAAGTTTTATATAAACTATTAAACATTTTCTTTCTTTCTTTCTTTCTTTTTTTGGTTTTCTTTAGCTGCAGAAATTACATTTGCAAAGAAGGGTTGAATGGGAAATTATCACTATCATTTTTTCACTGGGAAAACACATTTTGAGAATATCAATGTGTATCTGTAGCAATAAATGATACATATCTTTGAAGTTTTGTTACACTTTAGCATCATTTGTCAGGTTAAAGGTATAAATATGTAAGTATATTTAAATAAATGAAGAATTTTGAATGTTTACCAAATGACTGTGCTTGGATCATCTGGAAATATGAATCACCAACTCAGTGGACATGAGTTTGAGCAAATTCTGGGAGATGGTGATGGACAGGGAAGCCTGCCATGCTGCGGTCCATGGAGTTGCAAAGAGTCGGACATGACCTAGTGACTAAACAGTAACACAAATGTCCAAGCTTGTATCATCTGGAGATAAGAAGGCTTGAACAGGCTCCAACAACAAACCTCAGCAAGCAAAGTAAGCTCAACAAAAATTCACCAACAGGTAACAAGTTGAGATTTGTGTAGTGGGATAAGCAAAATTTATGTCGAGAAGAATGCTTGTGTTTTAATTTCAGGAAACTAAAAATGCACTTGAGAAAGACTCCTGACTTTGTTGTCATGATTTCACATTTTGAGATTACAGAAGAAAAGATGTAGAAATTAACTTTCAATATTCAGCCACTCCTTTCGAGGTTAATGTTTGATGTTGTCAGTGCTAATGGATCGAAAATATTGAGAGTTGTTCAATTATATTTTCCTAGAGTAGAATGCTAGGAAAGAAGTCACTAAACCTATAACATGGAATTGCTCAGAGAATGAGATGAGAAAGCATTTTGGGAGAGGGGGGATTTCAATGGCTCTGTAAACTTAAAATAAAACATTTTCAGTTATCTGTTACTGGAAAGATATTAGAGATGGACCTCTTATGGCTACTTTAGATCTTAAGCCTCTTGAGAATAGGTCTGAGTTAATTAGACAGTCAGTATACTATAGGGTGCAGGAGATATACGAGGCACTGTGAGGATTCTTTAATTTTTTTTCTCATGCAAAAATTTTTATTGAGCTCATGTTATCTTCTAGGTCCTCTGGGAATTGCAACCAGCACAGAAGTAAAGACGTCTTAAGACTCTTCATGTTGTCTACATTCTAGCAGAAAGAACTGATAAAATATGGAAGACTTGTTTATTTTAAACCTCAAGTTGCTGGATTGGAATGAAAAAAAAAAAAACACATTTGAAAGAGCAACATGATAGTATATAATAAAAAGGGTATATGCTTAGACACTCAGAACTTCTAAAGGATAGAAATCCATGAGCTATGGAAAACTTTGCAAGAAGATCCAGTGTTTTTTGGCCTTGAAAGATGAAGGTGATTGAGAAGAGAAGAAAGAAGGGGTTCTTGACAGAAAGAACATCAGTGGGTAGGGAGGAGAATAAAGGGATCTACATCCTCTTTATCCTCAGCAGGTCCAGGTGGGTACCAAGAACAGAATGGGACATCTGGCAGGAAGACGCCTCCCTGTTCTCCCTTTAAGCTCTTATTATCAACAGAATGAGGGAATGACTGACTTACCACACGTGTTAGCATTGGTAATATTCCTTCAGTATGACACACCAAGGGGATGCCTTTACCCATATTTGAAATCAATGCCTTGTTGGCAGAACCCTTCTTTGGAGCTGGAATGCAGGTCCCAATGGGTTTCATGTTGCTCTTCCCTGGAAAAGCTGGTAAGAAGACAGGACTGGACTTGTGACTCACAGGAGCCTGGCATAGGACAACAAGGAATTTGGTGTGGCTCATTCAGGAAGCCAGTTGATCGAGACTCAGATAAACCAAACTAAAAATGCAAACTCCTATGCTCTTCTGAGGCTATCTATTTCAGGATGAAATTTAGAAATTTAAAGGAATTTTTTTCCCCCTTGGGGAGGGGTTAGGTGGAGAGGAGACTATGTTGGGAGGTGGGGGTGAGTAAGTTCTTTTTTTTTCACATGGGCTTTCACATGGTAGGAGAAGGAAATGGCAACCCACTCCAGTACTCTTGCCTGGAAAATCCCATGGACAGAGGAGCCTGGTAGGCTGCAGTCCATGGGGTCGCTAAGAGTCGGACATGACTAAGCGACTTCACTTTCACTTCACATGGAAAAAGGGATTGTAGGTCCAAATTGAAACATGATTAGAGAAAGTCAGTCAAATCCTTTGTTTGCTGTTATGGAAACCAAACAACTGCTGAATTGAATGATCCTAATGTTACAGTTTTCTTTTTCAGCTGTTCTTAAAAACTTGTGGAGACATTGTCTGACTTTACATGTCTTAGACTAATTCCATAACCTGCATAATCTGTAGGAAAAAAATTAACTGCATCAGAGATAGACCTAATATTACAGAAAAGGAAATGTCTGGAGTGTACACAAACAACTGCAGAAAAATAAACTTTACATTCAAAAGAGCAAGAAAAGCATTTGAAAAGTAAAATTACAAATTTAATAAGCTGCACAGTGGCTTCTTGAAGGACAAGCATGTGTCTTCTGAAGAGGTCTGCTGTGTCTTTGCAACACAGCTTAAGTTAATGAGCTTGTTATACTTTGACATGAAACCCAATAGAGAGAGAAGCAGCTAAGAGAACGTGTTTATTCAAAATAAGTGAGGGAAAAGATTGAATAAATTAACACATGGGAGAGAAGATGCAAATCATCCTGGAAGAAGAACTCTATATACTGTAAGTAGATTTTCCTTCTCCAGGAGATAAAGCTTAACTCCCCTCTTCCCTCTTGAGTGGGTATTGGATGGAATGACTTTCTTCCAAGGAACAGAGTATGAGAAGGAGAAAATAGGAACTTTACAGTGGAGAAAACTGGCAGGTCTCACCTTCACTGAGTGAGCAAGGTGAATTATCAACACTAATAAATCATGTTGATGTCTATAGACCCTCTTATATGATGCACGAGAAGGGTACTTGACATCTGTGGTATTCTTTCCCCAAATCCAAAATACCAGTCTGATCATGAGAGAACATCTGTTAAACTGAGGAATATTCTACAAAATACATGACCAGTACAAATAATAAATGCAGGAGAGGGTACGGAGGAAAGGGAACATTCCTACACTGTTGGTAGGAATATGTTTGGTGTAATCACTATGGAAAATAGGATAGAGGTCATCTAAAAAGCTAAAAATAGAGTTATCATACGGTCCATCCATCCCACTCTTGGGCATATATCCAGAGAATTCTAATTCAAAAAGATACATGCACCCTAGTCTTCATATTAGCACTATTTACAATAGCCAAGATACGGAGGCAACCTAAATATCCACTAACAGATGAATGGATGAAGTAGATGTAATGTATATATGTATATACATAGCCATGTGATATACGTACATACATACATACACACACACAGTGGAATATTACTCAGCAGAAAAAATAAGGACATAATGCCACTTGCCGTGTCGTGAATGGAACTAGAGATTGTCAGACTTAGTGAAGTAAGTCAGCAGAGAAAGGCAAATATTATATTATACTGCTAATATGTAGAATCTTTAAAAAAATGGTACAAATGAAACTATTTGCAAAACAGAAACAGAGTCACAGATGTAGAAAGCAAACTTATGGTTACCAAGGAGAAAGGAGGGGATGATAAATTGGGAGATTGGGATGGACAATACATACTACTGTATATAAAATGAATAACTAATAAGAGCCTACTGCATAGCACAGGGAACTGAACTTGGCATATATGTATATATATATATATGTATGTATGTATATATATATATACACACTGATTATATATATATACGTATATACACACTGTGTTTATATATGTGTGTGTGTGTGTGTGTGTGTGTATATATATATATATATACTGATTAACCTTGCTGTAGACCTGAAACTAGCACAACATTGTGAATCAACTATACTCCAAAAAATTAAATTAAAAAGTATTTGACTGTATTTCTCAAAACGGCCAAGGTCATGGGAAACAAGGAAAGACTGAGTGGGTGCTACCAGAAGAGACTATGGAGGCATAATTAAATGCAAAATGGCATCCTGAATTGAATCTTGGAATGGTGAAAAGGATACTAGTGGAAAAACTGGTGAAATCCAAATGAAGTGTGGAGTTTACTTAATAGTAACATACCAATAACGAGTTCTTAGTTTTGGCAAGTATATCATGGTCATGTAAGATAGCAGTATTGAAGGAAGCTGGGTAAAGTATCTGTAGGAGCTCGCTATTATCTTTGCAACTTCTCTGTAAATCTAAAATTACCGCAAATGTTTGCTGTTCTTTCTTTTTTCTCATGTCTCTTCTCCATCCTAATTTCCACAAGTATAGGACTTGTACCTTTACCTAATTCCTCTGTTTCGTGACAGGAGAAACCATTCTTTGCTAAGTAGAAGCAGATTAAAAATACTTCCTCATTTAAAGCTCTTTGGCTTTTTTAGTTTTTTGGCTTTCTCTTTGGTGCCATGAGGTCTCAATATATTTATAAAGCTCTTGAATTATCTTTACTCATAAAGTCATGAGAAAGTAAATTTTCAAAAAATCTGAAAGAGAGTGGCATTATCTCCCAAAGATTAGATTCAGAAGACTGAAAGTAGCTAGATTATCAAGTAAGGCTGTGTTCCAAGTGAAAGACCAACTACATTTTTAAATGCCACCAATCATTAAAGTTCTGTTATATAAATCTCACATCCTTAGCACAGTATTCCAGAATATCCAAGCGAAGGACAAAGGATCAAAGATATTCTTTCTTCTTATTTAAGGGTCTTCTTTCATTTTATTGCAAGGCCCTAGGGTAGCCTCTCAGCTTAGCCCAGTGTTCACCAATCACTTGCTAATAACTGGAGCTGAAAGAGGGCTCTGCCCTAATGCCATTATGTTCAAGAGCCATGATTGATTGTGTTATAGTATGTTTTTGAAACCTAATTACTGTCTGAGTGAGTATCTGAACTCATTAATCTTTAGTCCTGTAAATAAGTAAAATTGACTAAATAACTGGATTTCTCTAATGATGGCTTAGGTTATCTTTGGACCTACTGCCTTGCCCTACCCTCTTCGGGGCAGCAAATTATTTTGCTTAATGGTAATTGCTCCCCAGTTTTGAAATCAATTTGTAAAAGTCAGCTTATAAAACAATTTTCTGTGTTGCCCTGTGATTGCTTGGTCCCTACTCTGTCTTTGTGGTATAATGAGCACATCCCATGATGTGTTCACAGGCCCTTGTATCTGCTGATGACCCTCCTTTGTGAGGAGGGTCACATCGCTTAATGAAGTAAGAGGCTACATGTATACACGGAGAAGAAGGATGAGTTGGAAAAATGGCTTTATTTTTCCTTACTAACTTTACCTTGATTCTTTCTTCCTCACCAAATAGATGAGAATTTCATGTAGCAAGGCCTGTTTCATATACCCCCAGTAATGTAGTAATCAGTAAAGGTGATTCCCTTCTCTTTTTGATATCTTTCAGCTCCAGCATAACTAGGATGTGGCATTTCACTGCACATTCTTCTTTCTCTTATTTTTTTTCATGTTTTCCTAGTTGTTACCATTAGACCTGTTCCCCAGATAGTAGCTCTATAAGAAAGAGGATTAAGTGATGCTCACATGCATTTCTGGGACTTCTGCTTCCAGTCAAGATGGAGTAACACAGGCCAGATATGGTCTCCCCTGATATAAATAAAAATCAACCCGTTGGACATCAAGCATCAAAGGACAGAGATGCTTGAGAGATGAGACAATTGAATTGAGCCCTAAAATTGCTACAGTTTATAGCCTTGAGAATAATTATAGGCTCTGGCTCATGGAGAGAGGTCTCCCTGAATAAAGAGATGAAGCTTAGAATTTGGAGAGACCAAAGCAGCTAGAGGTCACAGGACAGAATGCCACAGAAGGAAAAACTAAATAGAAAGAAAACGCTGGATATCTGTAGAGGGTTCTCTTTGAATATTCAACTGAGCACTAATCAGCAGATGTGAATGAAAAAATTACCCTGTAAGATGAAAGTATTACTTTTAAGTGTTACATGGAACAGGACCTGATGTTCATGCAAGGCAAAGAATAGTGCTTTTTTACCCCAGTCAGATTGGAAAACACCACTATTCTTTGGACATTCTGTAGAATTTTAGGAGGTTTTTTGCTTTGGTAGTGAAGAACAAATAGCCTTGTAGCTGAGGCTACCTAGCAAATCTGAAAAGCAAGCTAAGCATGGACCAAAATTTCCAAATAACTTAATATCTCAAAGTCTAGTTCAAAAATATATACAGGAATTCAAGAATACCCAGAACCCAACAAAATAAAATTCACAATACTTGGCATCCAACTAAAATTTATCAGGCATGCAAATAAACAGGAATATATAACCCATCTGAGGTGAAAATCAATTAATCATAATCAACCTAGAACTAACAATAAAATTAGAATTAGCAGACAGGACATTAAAGATAGTTCTTATACTTCATATGTTCGAGAAACTAGAAAAAAGATTGAACAAGTTAATTAGAGACATGGAAGATGTAAAAAAGATCTAAACCAGACTTTTAAAGATGAACACAATTGACATGAAAAACACATTTGATGGGGTTAACAGCAAATTAGATATTGCAGAAGAAAACATTAGTGAACTTGAAGGCATAGCAATAGAAACTGTCCTAAGGGAAACACACAGAGAAATAAAAGTCAACGTAAAATAGAGAGCATCAGTGAATAGTCAAACAACTGAAATCAGCCTAGCATGCATGTTACTTGAGAGGGAAGAGGAATGAAACATAAAAATACTTGAAGAAATAATGGCTAAAATGCTTCTAAATTTGGTGAATACTGTGAATCCACAGATGCAAGAAGCTCAATGAATTCCAGTCTCAAGAAACATAAAGAAAATCACCCCACAAACTGTAATCGAATTGCTCAAAACTAGCAAAATATTAGATCTTAAAAACAGAAGAAAAGCAAAAAAAAAAAAAAAAAAAAAAACCAGATTATATACAGAGGAACAAAGGCCAAATGATGGCATATTTCTCATTAGACCTGATGTTAGCATGAAGGTGGGGCTTCCCAGGTGGTGCTAGTGGTAAAGAACCCACCTGCCAATGCAGGAGACTTAAGAGATTTGGGTTTGATCAGTGGGTCAGGAAGATCCCCTGGAGGAGGGTATGGAAACCCACTTCAGTATTCTTGCCTGGAGAATATCCTGGACAGAGGAGACTGGTGGGCACAGACCATAGGGTTGCAAAGAGTTGGACATATCTTAAGTGATTTAGCATGCTTGCAAGCAAGAAGACGGTAGAACAATGTCTTTAAAGTTGTAAACTAACATAAGCTAAAATTGTATACCCAGTGAACATAGCTTTCAAAATGAAAACAAAATAAAAACTTTTTCAGACAAATAAAACCTGGAAAAACATATCAGGAGAACTGTATTATAAGAAATGTTAAAGCAGAGACATGATATCACACAGTAATATAGATCTATACAACATAATGAAGAACATTAGAAACATTAGCTACATAAGTAAATATGTAAGGTTCTTTTTTCTTATTGGCTAAATCTCTTTAAAAGACAGCCAACTGTTTTAAAAATGATGATACACAGTATACGGTGTAACGTGTACCAGTAAAGCACACGATAGCCATAACACAAGGGCCAGGAGGGGAGTAACAGAAGTATTGATATATGCATTGTGAATACACTTGTAAGCTAACATTTGTTGTTCAGTAAGGATGCAAAAGTTGTTTATTTAGCATCTATTATGTATTAGATACATAGTGCCTACAGATATTATGGAGAACAGAACAGATAAGACGCCTGATTTCGTGGATGGTACATTTCACTGAGTCGGCAGTTAACAGACAAGTGTACACAAATAAGCGGGATAATTATAGACTGTTGTAAGTGTCACAGAGGAAATAAACAGGATGCTATAATAAAGGATAACAAGATAGATAGGAATAACTTAGAGTGATCAAGAAGATTATGAAATGATAAGGCCATTTGTCCTGAGACCTGGGAGATGAGAAGAAGCTAGCCCAGTTGAGCATCAAATGAGAGGATTTGAGGTTGAGATAACTTCCAAGCAAAGGCCCTTGAAAGTAGGTAAGAACTCAGCCATTTCTAGAAACTATCCAAGGGCTAATGTGGTTAAATTACAGTGAGAGAAGGATAGAGATGCTGCTGGGGCAGAGGTCAGATCACAAGGGCCTTGAAGCCACGGTCAAGGATTTGGACTTGATTCTAAGCACAGTGGAAAAACATTGAAGAGTTTGAGCAAGGGAGTGCGATGTATGAAAGTGAAAGAATGTCAAGTTGCTCAGTCGTGTCTGACTCTTTGCGACCCCATGGACTGTAGCCTACTAGGTTCCTCCATCCATGCGATTTTCCAGGCAAGAACACTGGAGTGGGTTGCCATTTCCTTAAACAAAAAGATGATTTTGTTGTAGTATGGAGCATGGAAGGCAAGGAGCAAGAGTGGAAACAAAGAAGCTGGTCACAAGTCTATTCCGGTGGTTGAGGAAGAGGTGGTGGTGGTATGAATAGAGGCAATGGCAGTAAGAAGGAAAGTAACTGGATTAAACACATGTTTTGGAAGAAGAAAAGGGCTTGGTGATTTAATATGGATGCCAGGGAAAGGGAAAATCTAGTAAGTAGTGGATCTGGGGTTTGGCCCAGATCTGCTTGAGTCCAATTTTTTAAATTTTTTGTTTTCAGTGCTGCTGTTAATATGTCAAACACTCCTCATGAATGGCATATCTCACCAGTCACAAAAATATCTAAAAGTAAAAATCCATAGTCTTTGCCACTAAGGAAAAAGATAAATGACAATAAAAGAAACATGCTAGGAACTAAATGATACTAATAGGTCCAATGGAAGAGGAAGAGGATGGATGCATAGGGCAAAGAATGCAGACTCAGAGGAATGTATTTTCATAGGGAAGGAGAGAGAACTATATGCAGAGTGGCCGGAGCAAGGACCTGTGGTTGGGGATTCACACAGACTTTTCAGGGAACAATAGCTAAACTATGATGGCTTAATAGCAAAACAATAAAACAAAACCCTGAAGAGAACTGCTTTTTAATAGGCAGTTGTAGGTGGAGTTGGACAGCTTAGAATGATTGAATGGTACTGCAACATCTTTAAATGGCAACCTTCAGATAGACTAATTTATCATCATTGCAGAGCTATTGATTAACATTGGAGAACTGATGTTATATATTACATACACATAGTGGTCATTTTAAGTAAAAGTTAGAAATAGCAGTCTTTCATTGCCAAGCATGTACACACAGCCTGAGACAAATTCTGAAAGCAGAAATTTGAAATTTTTCTCATTGTTTGAGGCTTTTCTATCATGTCATATAAATGAAAGTACCTTCTTTTCCTCTTCTCTTCCCTTGACCTTCTTCTTTAAATAAGAATGTACTGGTGGTTTCTTTGACTGTGGTAGACACCTGGGATCTGTGAGCAATTTCAGGATGTTCAGATGTTGTAAATGGCAGTAGGCCTACCCATTGAGAGTTTTCTGAAATCTCTGCCAGACTCTAAAGCAACAAGATTAACCCAATTGATTGGTCCAGTGGAAAGCAGCCTCAACTTTGCCAGTCTTATAGAGTCAAGGAGAGAATCCTCAGCTGACACTAGAATTCTTTGGTTTGGTTCTGTAACCAAAAGGTGGCCACTGCCAAACTTGAGCCCCAACTCGAGCACTAGAGGTATGAAATTCACAATTTACTAGCTCAAGTTACTTCCACCTGAGTCCAAAACCTTTCCTCTTTCCATGTGTTTCCAGCTGTGCAGTAAGAAAAAATGAATCAGTTCTGAAAAAATAACAACAGAATCATCTTCTTTCTTTTTTTCAGATCAAACTCCAAACTGGTTCAAACAAGGAATAATTGGTTTCAGTGAACTTTCTCTTCATCTCTTCTTGCATCCCACTTCTAGTAGTTTGAACTTATTTAGGCTCTAAAAACTTTTTTTTAACCTATAAGTTACTGGGCAAGTGTGTTACTCATCACACTCTGGCTTTGTATACACACACACACTTTACAATTGCTATATCACATGCTCAATTTAATCAAGTGATTCCTACTCCATCAAAGAATTTATTTGGAAAGTTTATAGCTTGAAAATTAATTATAGTTTTAAAGAATTTATGACTGGCTTGATGATAGTAGTGGTTAGTAAAGAGATAGTATTTTAACACTCAAATACAAGCAATAATATTAGCTCTATACAGCCAAAATACTAGGGCAAGTGAATAAAAGAATGCATTTCTACAGATTGGTGGTTCTATATACAAACCTCTCACCTCCACACAGGGAATACATTTAAATTTCTATCTTGCCAAAGATAATAAGATACATTTCTAACATTTTATCCATATCAGCTTTCAGGCCACAGTTTCAAGTGAGTCCAGTGTTCAGCTAATAAATTATGTATATATATACATATATATATATGTACTTATGAACATATTATATATATGTTTACATTCTGTATGTATTTATGTGTATTATGTATATATATGTAATACAAGCTGCTTCTCTTTGGGAGAAGTTTGGTTCACTGGTAATTGCTAACCCCCCTTCTAAGAGCTGGGTGTGTTCAAAAATGAAGAAGTTTGGACACTGGTGGGGGCCCAATCTTCAATACTAATCCCGAGTGATATTCATCTGCTCTGGTCCTTGATGATGCCTTGGCTTTTTTAACCTCTGCATATTTGCTGGCCCAAGTTCAATACTGCAGACCTTCTGTTCCCCTCAATCCATTTCTGCTGCTTCTACCCAGCCTTCCAGGACCAGTGAAAACCCCACAGCCTTTACAAGGTCCCCTGACCACACCAACCTGACCTGATGTCTTTCTCTTTGAGGTCTCTATTTTGGGCTCTTTGTTGATTTGAATTGTTTATGCCCTTCTCATGTCTATCGGTTCAGCCTTCCAACTAACCATAGATAGAAGAATATGAAAGATGTTAGAGAAGGTGATCACTTATTGCAGATTTCTTAATTTTCAAACTTCTGATCCAGTGCTCTTTTGACTGTCATAATATCCCTGATTAACACGACCGTTCCCATTAACTTCTGGGGCTTTCCTGGTGGCTCAGTGGTAAATTCAGGAGATGCAGTTTCGATTACTGGGTCAGGAAGATCCTCTGGAGTAGGAAATGACAACGCACTCCAGTATTCTTGCCTGAAAAATCCCATGGCAAGCTACAGTTCATGGGGTTGAAAAAGTTGGATATGACTGAAGCAACTGAGCATATTAACTTCTGAGGGAGATGATTTATACACTTGTTGAACCACTTACGCATCATTAAGTAAATAGTCATTTAGTGTCTATTGGGTGTGAGGCTCCATCCTAGACACTGGAGACATAGTGGCCACCTTAAGAGAGTGACCTTGACCACTCTTTCAAAAAACATGTATTTTTGTGAAGGATAAAGTAAATAAACAGAATAGTTTTTAGAGAACAAGTTCTATATATAAAATTGAAGAAGCTAAGTGGGGTGGTAGGCGACAGAGGGATGGTGAGAGGAGGATGCTACTTTAGCTAGAGTGGTCAAGCAGAAGAGTTGGTATTTGCACTGAGATTGGAATGATGGGTTGGGGGCCTTCTTGGGGAAGGGTTCTGGCAGAAGAGTGTTCCACTCAGAGTGAAGAGCAAATGCCAAGGACCTAGGTCAGAATGAGCTTGATTTTTTCGAGGAGAAAAACATCAGTGTGGCTGGAAGGGAGTCAGAAAGAGGAAGTGGAACACAAGTGGTGAGAGATGTCGAGGTAGGCTGGGCCCAAAACATGCATGACCCTGGTAAACCGAGTGAAGAGCATGCAATCATTGTCACTGGAAGCAGAAAACACAGGAGAGCTTAATGCAGGAAGTGACATCATGGGAGATGTGCTCAAAACTGAGGACTTAGGGGGAGGTTTTATCCTTTCTTTTTTTTCCCTTTGTCTTTCTTTTTCTATTGCTTTTACTTTTTGAGTGTTATACCATATGTAAGGTTCATACATCATAACTGCTCAGCTGCATGAATTTTAGCATGCGTATATACCCATGGAAATACACTCATGGTAAGATACAGGCAATCCCAACACATCCCAAGGGCTTGCTCATGACCTGTCCAGTCATTACCTCCATCACTAATATGAGCACTTCTATCATCACAGATTAGTTTTGTCTGTTTTTGAACAAAATGTCAATGAAATCACATAGTATGCACTCTTTTTTGTATATGCAAAGTATCACTATGTAATAGTTTATGAACTGAATATCTCACAATTTATCTTACACATCATGGACCTTTGGGATGGGGTTATTCTGAATAAAACGGCTATGAAGACCCTTTTACAAGCCTTGTGGTAGACATACGTCCTCATTTAGGTTGGATATATACCCAGGAGTAGAACAGCTGGGTCTTAGGATTTATATATTTAGTATGTACTATCAAACAGTTTTCCAAAGTGGTTGTACCAATTTATGCTCCTACTTAGAATGCATGAGAATTCTAATTTTTCCCATTTTTACAAACACTTGGTATTAACAGTCCTTTTAATGTTTGGGTTGGAATATTATGGGTGAGGGGTCTCATTGTACCTTTTTGCAAAGGAGTGGAAGGGGTTGTTCCTTATAGGTTCTTATGATTATGTTGTTAATTGTACAGTTTGGTTTCAAAAGTTTGGTTTTCAGGCTTCCTGGCTTTCATTCTTTTTCCAACACTACATTATTACTGTTTTTTTTTTTCCCCCTTGAAATACCCCCAAGAGTAGCATAAACACCAAGCAGGCTGATATGACATCATCAGTTCATTGTCTTTTAGGAATGTGAAATTTCATTTTTTATAGAGTGACCTTATTCCAAGCTAGAAGGGAAAATAGAAAACAGGGCTTAGAACTTGAAAGAGAAAATTTGGGTCAGGCTCTGGCTTAATGCAGTTTCCATTCTTGGAGCCAACAGGCCTTCTAGTCTATGCACAGAGGGGATTGCTGGGGTGGGACTGTTGGTTTCATTAGATGTCACTGTAACCACTGAATCAGAGTGTCTAAGATTCTACCCTAATGATGAAATTAAGGGTGTTATGCTTCATTTCCTGTTTTGGAAAACAGTCTCTGGCTTAAAAAAAAAAGACTAATTGAGTATTGTTTTTAAAAATTGGGTTGATAATTCATCGTATCATAATTAAACTAATTCGAATACTATTATTTTCCAACAGCTTTAATGAGGTCTTCCACTTGGCAGAGAACTGTGAGACTCAAAAATATTGCCATTTGTTAAAAGATGGAGAAACTCTGATGACAAATGACTCTATTCAGCTGCCTTTCGGTTAATAAGATTTATGCATTAATCTAGTTATACTTTGTTCCCTCCAGTTTGGCAAACTTCAGAAGTTTTCTGATTTTCTACTGTGTCTCTCCTGCTCCCCACCCCCATCTCCTCCGTAGAGAATTTCTGGCGTCTGAGTTAAAATAGGTGGAAACATTTTCTGTTTCCAGCCGAGGCTCCCCAGCTTGGTTGGAATGCTCGTCTGGTTGTAATAGAGCCTGCTTTTCGGCCAGCAACTCTTAAAATAGCTCCTCAGCTTATGAAGCAGAAAATAGAAGTTTGGGCAGCCCAGTGTCAGTTTACAGGATATTTCTGCTGCTTGCTTTGGGGGGCACTGTTGCTCTAGCTTGAGAGCTGAGAGCAGGACTCTGGTGAGTGATGGCTCTCCCTTGCGCAATTTCGTATCTGCACTTCTTGTCAAGTAATCATTACAAATGTTTCTTGGAGGAAGGAGTTGGCTCTGAGCAGAGGTCTACCTCTCCGAAGAAGTGAGGCCCTGAAGGGTGGGCACTGATCAGTCCAGGGTAAAATTTTCCTCTTTGACAGTGTAATTAAGTGGTAATTAACCAAATAAGTGTAAATGTTGAAGGCTGAGATAAATATCCACGTTTCCTTAATCTATTTTTCCCCTCTAAAATTTGATAAAGGAAATTTGGATTTAATGGAGGATATATGTCAAATTTTTTTTTTTTTTTTTTAAGATTGCAAATCTGTTTAGAAAGAACTTGGGTCCACGAGTTTGGATTTCTACAGGAAAACTTCACAGCATATAAAGATAGAAGAGGTAACATAAAATGCAGACGTGCTATTGTAATAATTATGTTAAGAAGGCTTAGTGGAGCTACCTTTTGGAAACATCTGGTTTGTTCCTGCTCTTTCCACATCCTGCAGATGTTGCTGAACCCATGAAATGTACTGACAGGAGAACATATTAGCTCACCAAGTCATTCCAATGAATAAAGCAAAGAAGAGCCTCTTAACTTTCTAAAAAAAATCTAGTTAGGAAAGAATTCTGCTTTCAGAGCAGGCAGAGATTAGGCCAATAATTGAGAGGGGCCCAGGGCCTTCTAAAAGTGTCAATAGTGATCTGTTCTTGCCAAAGGGGAAAAGAGATGCTTTGTGGAGGGTCAGCCAGAGTAATAAATGGGAATCTTTGTAATTCAAGTACTTTCTCATTACCTTTCTTGGTTAGTGATTAAAAATAGGGCTGCGGATAGGCCAAGGGAAGCCCACTCCTGTGATCTGTGTTAGATCTCAAAACTCCTAAGTTGGTCTCGAGTTCAGTTCCTCTGCCTCGCCTCCTAGCATCTGGAGTTGAAGTAAGACTCAGAGGCAGGTAGACTGCTCGTGTGGCTGAGGCAGGCGCCCTGGGAAGGGGATGCAGAATTGAGGTACCATCTGTGGCATGGGGCTGATGACAGCTGCACGATGCCCTGACACTGCTGTGTCAACACCCTGGGCAAGCAGGAAAAGACAGGGGCCGGCACATGTATGCTGAGCCTTCGGGAGAGCAGACATAGGCATCCCTGAGGGGGAGGGCCTGGGGAGTTTGAGTTTATTAAATAGGAGTTGGTTGCCTATGAGATTAACACCCTGAAATAAATGCAAAGTTAAGAAATATTTTGGCCTCCAGCCCACTTGGCAGGAAGATTAGAAACCTGGAGTGGTCAGAAGGACAAAGCCTTAAAGGGCCAATGTCACATTTTGTTTGTGTCCAGCTGTGATCTCTAAATTTCCCTATCATTTACATCACTCCTTTGGATTATAGTGTCATGTGATGTGTTCTGAAGACCCTATTAAAATGTGTAACAGATGTTTTTCTGGCCACCGGCCTGGCAGACATGAAGAACGCACTCAAATAAACCCATCTATGAGAAACTAGTATTTTTCTGGTTCAGCTCTGAATTGTTGAACTCCAGGAACTGCTGTCTGGCCCTCTTTGCCCTTTCGCTTTCAGGGCAAAAAGGATAAATCTCTGGGATGTCTGAGAAAAGACCTTGCATGTTCTCCAACGGTTTCTGGCTTCCTTCAGATCACTGAGAAGGGGCTCTCTATTGCTTCAGCCAAAGCCTTTCATTTCTTCAACAGGGTTTCATGTATGTTTCCACCAGGAGCCTAGCTCCTGGCGACTACCCCTGCCCCTAGGTCAGGAGAAGTCTCTTACTGAAATTATATGAGAGCCCTGCCTCCTCCTTGGAGAATGATTTTAAATTCTCCTTAACTTTTCTCCCCACTAGCTTTACATCTTCCTTCTTCTCTTTTGCGGCTGGCAGATTTCTGCTTTAAAAAAAAATTCTTATTTATTTATCATTTTATTTTTGGCTGCACTGGTTCATCATTGCTGCCCTGAATTGGTGCCCTGAACTGGGCATTCGATAGTTGAAGCAAGAGGGGGCTACTCTCTAGCTGTGGTCCCTGGGCTTCTCATTGTGGTGGCTTCTCCTATTGTGGAGCATAAGTTCTGTGGATCACATGGGCTTAGTTACCCCGTACATGTGGAATCTTCCCAGACCAGGGATTGAACCCATGTCCCCTGCATTGGCAGGAGGATTCTTAACCAATGGACCACCAGGGAAGTCTGCAAATTTCTGCTTTTGATTCTTCAGCTGTATTTCCCTAAACCCAGTTGATAGATTAAACCCAATATGACTAGTTTTTAAACTTCTTTGGGAACTTTTGACACTAACGTAAATCTGTAATTTAAGGAAAGAGGTTCAGCATCATTGTCATTACCATCATAGCAATTTTTAACATTTATACAACTTTTTAGAGTGAATGACTTGCTTTCCTGTCCATTATTTCTGCCAATCCTTAAAGCGATATTGATATAAGCAAGGCAGGAATTATGATGCTGGGGTTACAGGTAAAGAAACAATGCTCACAGAAAGTAAAGTTATTCATTCAAAGTCAATGAGATTCAACCCATTTTAGATTCCAAGCTCACTGATTTTCTAGACGAGGTGAGCCCCTTCGTCTAGAGCCCCATATTAATACTTTAACATGGTAGGAAGTTAAAAAGATTGCCCATAGAATGGGAATGTTTTTGTAGGGCAGTGTAAGTATGCCAATAATTTGAGAAGGTCAGGCATCCAGACAAAAATAGAGATACAGAGTCTAGAACTACTTTTCCCTAAAATGTATGCTGCAAGATTTCAATAGATGTTATTGTCAGGAAAAGAACTCTATAACCAAAGAGACTTGATAAATATTAAATTAAACAGTGTCATGAAAATTGTCTGATTATAGCACTCCCAGAGCCTTTGAAACACATCCTGAATTGCTAAGGCAGAGATCAGATGTGCTATGAGCATTTGCAAACATGTTTGACACAAGGCCCTTCTTGGCTAAAGCAACTCATGAGAACACACTTGGGGGCTCACCGGCATTTACTACCCAAAATGAAGAGGGGAAGGGTGGGAACTGTTCAGAGGTCAGGAAAAGATCTAGAAGTCAGGTTTATTCTGCTAATTACTGAATCAAAAATTCAATCACTCAATTTAGTTGATTTTGTGTTAAGGTCCTAGAAGGCATGAAACTCGTATGTCAATATTACAGATGCAAGATTTTATTGAAGAGAAACTGACAAGACTAAGGGAGGGGACAATAGAGTGAGAAGACCGCAGAGAAAGAGGATGGAGAGCAGGTCCTTGAGGCGAGTGCCAGTAAGTAGTCTGGCTGTGTGACTTTGGCCAAGTCCCTATGCCATCTAGACCAGAATTCCCTCAACTATAAAATGAGCAGAACAGACTAAGTGGCTTCTTGTCAAGGTTTAGTAACTTCATAAACAAAAGTTATATGGTAAAGAGGGAGATAGTGACTGTTTAAGGTGGAGATGGATTGGGGAGTTAATTTCTTGATGAATCTCTGTTTCTATGAGGTGCTAGGTTAGCATTTCTGGAGGGGAAATCTGAGAGGACAAGTGAGATCAGGAGGAGTTTGCCTTGCCGTCAGTAGCGGAGAAAGGGCGTGCCATGTTACTCCCATTATTAAAGTCAAATGACCCCAGGATTCCAAGTTGAAAATCAGAGAAGCTAGCTAGCTAGTCTTGAAGGGAAAACAGAGATTACCTTGCCATCAGGCTTTAGAGAAAAAAAAGGAAGAATAGAGGTTAATCAGAAGAACTACTGAGAAGACAAAACCCATGAGAGAGTTGAGGAGGCTCAGTATCAGGGTTTTGCTGAAGAGTCAAGAAAATGGCGAATAATAGGTGAATCAAGTGTGGAGGGAGGTCTTACAAATGGAGAGGGAGAGACACTGGATGGAGGATGGAAGAAACATAAAAAACCTGAATGAATGTGGCTTCCTGTGAACACATCTGGACACCCATGACAGAGGAGGGGACTGATATTATATACATCTCCACTCAAGACCCAAAATATATCAAAGTTGAATTCCACAGTGTTTCTTTCAAAGAGGGACATGAGAAATACTGGAATAAGATTTCATAGTATGATAGATAAATGGGTAAAGAATATGGCATATATATTCACAATGGAATATTACTCAGCCATAAAAAGGAATGAAATAACGCTATTTGCAACAGTGTGAATGGACCTAAAGATTACCATACTAAGTGAAGTAAGTCGGACAAAAGCAAATACCATATAACATGGCTTATGTGTGGCATCTAAAAAAATAGATACAAGTGAACTTATTTAAAAATAGAGAGAGACTCACAGACATAGAAAACAAATTTATGGTTACTAAGGGGGAGGGGGTAGAGGGATAAATTAGGAATTTGGGATTAACACATATACATTACTATATATAAAACAGATAACCAATAAGAACCTACTTTATAGCACAGAGAACTATACTCAGTATTTTGTAATAACCTATAAGGGAAAATAATCTGAAAAGGAGTATCTATCTATCTACAACTGAATCAGTGTGCTATACACCTGGAACTAACATGATATTGTAAATCAGCTATGTTTCAATAAAAATTTAAGAGTTCACAGTCTGAAAGCAAAAGTGATTCTGGCCCAAGAGCCCTTGAGTCTTGGAGTGTGATGATGGATGTGAATTTGCCATCTATCCACCATTGACACCCTGGGTGATCCGAAAGTCATTTTTCTCCCTGAGACATTTGGACTCACTGGGAAGCAGATGAAAAGAAAAAGTGAATGTGAAGGTCAGTACTATCAGGTGGACTTGGTTAAAGCCCACATCCCTAAAATCCGTGACTGCTTAACTTCTCTGCTCCATAGATGACCGTCAACCCTGTGCTGATTGGGCATAGAAAGCAAGGCAACACAAGGTTACCTTAAGTCTTTGTGATGACTGGACATGAGAAGGAAATAAGACATGAAATTTACAGCAACATTACAGTGTTGGGTTAGATCCTGCCTGGGCATCTCTGCCTGTGTCAGGAAGCAAGGTACCTCAGCCATAACCCAGCATGTCAGTCCAAAGCAGAGTTGTTCTTGGTTCTGCTCCTCTCTAATCTCACTAAACTCTGCAACATTGAAATGAAACAAATATTAGGTGGGCACGTGTTAAAAGGCTCCTGAGACTTATTCCTTGGTTGCAGAAGCTCTAGGATTCTTTGATGCTTCAGAATTTTCCACAGTGTCCACTGTAGCAGCAGTGTCTACAAAGGGCGGCACAAAATTTGACCACACAGTTTAAGAAAAGTGGCCTAATAGAAGGAACATGAACTAAGAAGAAGCCCTTGTGCTTTCTTGCCGTCATCACTCATCACAAACAGAGAGGTTTTTCCATGAGTCTGGCCAATTGTATTGAACCAAAATGGCTCAGACAAGGCCATATCTATCTTTGAAGTGTTCTCAAGGGTGATTCTGTTATTTAAATAGGGAACAGCATTTTCTTAGGAAGTCCCTTGGCTGATAATACACTTGTTTTGACTTGTGTAGAAATCATCTCATCTCAGCTGTTTCTAAGGCATGCCAAAAGTAAGCTGAAAAGTGAAAAAGTAGTTAGTCAGCTGGACATTTCTAACTATCTGGATCCTTAGCAACATGCATAACAAACATCTATTTAGCCAATTAGCATATCTTTCTTGGAGGAAATAATGGTGTCTTGCCACCATAGATGTTTGAGTCCCTGTGAGTACACGGGTGAAAACAACCCATCCAAACTCATCTCATATGAGATGGCTAGAAGGTCAGCCCTGTCTTACTCTGAAATTACAAAGCCGTCTTTGAGCAAAGACTGGTTTTTCCATGTGTTCAGTGGCTCAACAAATATATGTTGATGCAAAAGTGGGCAATTCCAGGCAGTTCAGATCTCCTTTTCCGTCAAGGAGCAGCATGACATTGATTTTCTTCTCTGTAGAGCCTTACTCCTCACCAGCTATACTGAATACTTTTTCTTCCCTTTCTCCCACAACAGTCTCTTCTTTTTGCTTCTTCTCAGACTATCTCCTCCAGGACAGAATTCATATCCTGTTGCCTTGTTATGCTGAGCCTGTCTGGGTATTGTGCACATAGGAGGTGGCTTATATTGACTGAGTGAACAATGTTTTTTTAAGAAACCACATAGACTTCTCCTTAAGCCAGAACAGCCTGCTCCAGGCCCTTTGCTTTTCTTCTTTAGATAACTTTAGTTTCCTCTTTTTATCTTTTACCACCTTTTCTGCCCCTTGAGGTTCTTCTCCATGCAAATTGGATTAACATACAGTGCTCCAGCTCCTCCTCTCTTTTGTTTCACTCTTGTTATAGACTGAATGCTTGAATCTCCTTAGAATTCATATGTTGAAACCTAATTCCTAATGTCATGGTGTTTGGAGGTGCAGATCTGGGGAGCTGATTAGGTCATGAGAGCAGAACCCTCATGAACGAGGTTGCTGCTGCTGCTGCTAAGTCGCTTCAGCCGTGTCCGACTCTGTGCAACCCCATAGACGGCAGCCCACTAGGCTCCCCCGTCCCTGGGATTCTCCAGGCAAGAACACTGGAGTGGGTTGCCATTTCCTTCTCCAGTGCATGAAAATGAAAAATGAAAGTAAGTCGCTCAGTCATGTCTGACTCTTAGTGACCCCAGGGACTGCAGCCCACCAGGCTCCTCCGCCCATGGGATTTTCCAGGCAAGAGTACTGGAGTGGGGTGCCATTGCCTTCTCCATGAACGAGGTTAGTCCCCTTTAAAACACACAAACACACACACACACACACACACACACACACACATATGGGGGTTTCCCACTGGCTCAATGGTAAAGAGTCCACCTGCAATGCAGGAGCCACAGTAGATGCTGGTTCAATCCCTGGGTCAGGAAGATCCCCTGGAGGAGGGCATGGTAACCCACTCTAGTATTCTTGCATGGAGAATCCCATGGACAGAGGAGCCTGGTGGGCTACAGTCCATAGGTTCACAAAGAGTCAGACACAACTAAAGTGACTTAGGCTATTTAGTGACTATTTAGTCACTAAAGTGACTAAAGACTATTGCTCAGCCATAAAAAAAAAAAAGAAATGATGGCATTTGCAGCAACATGGATAGACCTAGAGATTATTATACTAAGAGAAGTAAGTCAGACAAAGACAAATATCAGATCACTTACATGCAGGATGTAAAAAATGATGCAATTAATTTATTTACAAAACAAAAACAGACTCACAGACACAGAAAACAGATTTATGTTTAGCAAGAGGGAATAGGGGTATATACACACTACTATATATAAAATAGAGCAACAATAAGGACCTACCATATAGCAAAGGGAACTGTATTTAATATCTTGTAATAACCTATAATTGAAAACAATCTGAACAAGAATTATATGTATATATGTATATATATAGCTTAATTACTGTTCTTTACACCTGAAACATCGTAGAAGAGAGACACCCCAGAGAGCTCCCATGTCCCCTCTGCCATGTGTGGACACAGAAAACAGATGACTGTCTAAAAAGCTGCCCTCTCTGAACACAAAATCTGCTAGTGCCTTGACCTTGGACTTCCCAGACTCCAGAAGAAATATATTTCTGTTGTTTATAAGCCACTCCATCTATGGTATTCTGTTGTAGCAGGTGTAATACAGCCTGCTATAAGACAGCCCCTGAAAATAAGCCCTCTCTCCTCATGAGATTTTCCCTTCTGATTATTGTAGGGAATCACATACAAAAATAACAAATGAAATCATACAGTGTTCTGATAGTCTTGTTTCTATTCTGTAACTCTAACCCCTGTGAAGTTTGTGTATGTGTGTGTTTTTTAGTAATTTCTTTCCCTGAGTTTGAAAGTGCGTTCTATTCACTGCAAGGAAAGTTAAAGTACAAAACTGTATAAATAAAATCACCTATAATCCCATAAGCAGAGATAACCAGTATTAACATTTGGGTATGTTATTTTATCTTTTAATGTGTATGTGACTCTTCCACACACACACATCTATAATTGTTAACTCAAATTTTTGTTTTGAGTGTATTCTTAGTTTTATGTTTCTTTTTTTATCTAGTGCTGTATCCTGTGTTCTGCCTTTTGGATTTGTATTACTGTACCCTGCCTTGTAGTTCTAGTTCATTCTACTCAGAGAAGAGTTTTCAATAGTACTCTTTCTGTACTCCTGACACTTGTGGTGGTGGGATTAGAAATGAGGTTGAAGAAAGGAGAAGAAGAAGAACAGAAACTACCCCTGTACTCAGAAATGTATGAACAGATTAGAAAAGTCTAGTCTCCCCTCATGAAAGCAATTATTCAACTAAAATGCAAGCTATAATAGTACAAACCCAAAAATCAGGACATGGGATATATTACTAAATGAAAAGAGACATAAAACTAAGTATACAGTCAAAACAAAAATTTGATTTAACAATTATACGTGTGTGTGTGTGTGTGTGTGTGTGTGTAAGGGTCACATACACACTAGTTAGAGTCGTGTCTGACTCTTTGCAACCCCATGGATACAGCATGCCAGGCTTCCCTGTCCATCACCAACTCCTGGAGCTTACTCAGACTCACGTCCATCGAGTCGGTGATGCCATCCAGCCATCTCAGAATAATTATAAAATCGCATCCCCAAATGTGGATACTGGTTATCTCCACTTATGGATGATGGGTGATTGTTTTCTTATTTATACAGTTTTGGACTTTCCTTGCAGTGCATAGTCTGGTTTCCCTTCATAAAAGCAATTATTCAGCTTCTTCACCTCCATTCCCATTCCCATCACCACCAGGGTCATTTCAGAGTACAGAGGAGTGTCTGATAAATATTTTCTGAGTATAATGGACTAGAATGATGTGCGATGCACCCATAGGAGGAAACCTGAGTGCTTGATCTTCCTCTCTTGTTCTTGCCACACAGAGAAAGTCACAGCTTGAAACAAGCCGTGAATGGTTCTTTGGCGGGCATGCAGCAATACACCTGCTGAGTTACGAGCCTGATGAATCATTTGTCTGGTTATCTTGCTAGTCATGCTGAACTGAATGCCACTTTTCAAACCAAACAGGCCAAACCAGGGATCTTCCCTTGCTTTGGGCTTGGGTGAGTGTTTTTTCTGCAAATAGTCTCCCTCCCCCCTTATAAAAATCTGTAATGATGGACTTATAGAAACAGTATTCATAGAATACTTTCCCACCACTCTTGCTTTTGTAGTAAGGGTTTTATTCTATATGGAGAAGTGAATTTGATTTGGTCCCTTATTTTATTTATATATAAAACCAAGCAAAGATATCAACCATGGGATTAATTAAAAGGAAGCAGGACCCTGCCAGGTATTTCCCTTGGGGGATGAAGCAAACAACAAAACCACTCTTATACTCGTTTTTATCTATTTCATTAAATGCTTTGGCAAGTCTCAATGACCCGCTTGTTTAACTGACCTAATGATTTTTATGTTTTTGAAATTGACTCTTTTGTGAAAGTTAATGTCCCTTTGCTTTAACATCCAAATTTCTATCCTCAGTCCCAGGCTTCCTTACAGACCATCCCCCCTCCCTCTTCCTTAGATGAGGAGGTGCAAGGGTCACTGAAATTAATGAGAAACACAATCACAACAACATGAAACTAGAGGCCCAATTTGGCTTGAAGGTGCTCTGTTTAGGTGTATCACATTGCATTAGATGATGTCAGGGCTTCATGTGGGTTAATCAAAATGTAACCTCAGCCTTACTCAAATCACCTGTTGGACTGCTGTTTGCCAGAGGTTGAGCCTTCCTGATGCTGCTGGGTCTGTAATGCATTTAAGTAATGATAATCCCTTCCATTTGGGAGAGTGCCTTCTGCTTTTTAAAGCTCTTTCACATCTATTCTCTCATTTGATCCTTACTTAGCCCTGGAAACACTTCCCATTTTATGGATGAGGAAACGCAGAAGAAGTTTGACTTGCTCAATTTCTTGACTCAAAAATTGACTTGCTTGGCCAGTCAACCAGTTTTTTCCTGTTTTTTTCTCTCTCCTTCCCTTTCTATCTTTCAACTATTATAAACAAGTTACTAAAGTTTAAGCATCTTTTTAGTGTTTCTACTTAACACCACTCAGTGTATTTTCTTATAGCTGTTATGATTGGTATTAACAGATGGTAAAGAATCTGCCTGCAATGCAGGATACCTGGGCGCAATCCCTGGGTTCGGTGGATCCCTTGGAGAAGGAAATGGCTACCCATTCCTCTAGTCTTGCCTGGAGAATTCCATGGACAGAAGAGCCTGGTCTGGTATTCCATGGAGTCACAAAGAGTCAGACATGACTGAGTGACTAACACACTACTATATGGAACATGGAGAGCCAATAAGGACCTACTGTATAGCACAGGAAAATATACTCAGTATCTTGTAATAACTTATAAAGGAAAAGAAACTGAAAGAGAACATGTGTGTGTGTGTGTGTATGTATATGAATCACTGTGTTGTACATCTGAAGCTATCACATTGCAAATCAACTATACCGCAATAGAATTTTTTAATATTTAAAAAAGAAAATGCAGTCATATCAATTGCCCATGATTTTATATTAAACATGGAATTGTTATTTCAAGTACCATATTCCACAATCCATGGTTTAAAGACACCCAATGCTGAAAAGAAATTTAGATGTTCCCTAGTCCACACCCTGACCTCTTGGTCCCCACTTCCAAACTGTCATAAACTGAGACACTCTGAAAGTGATGGCCCTCAGTTCCTTGGAACATTTTCTATATCCAGACTTTTTATAGCCTTTCTCTGGTCCAACTATCTTTTGAGTAAGAAGTCTCTGTTACAACTATCCAAGTCCTTTCCTCTGCAGTCTGAACCACTTTCACCTTACTCTGCTCTCAACAGAGTCAGCAAACAGTTTTTCTCTTTCTGTATCCAGCATCAGATTCTGACTTCTTGATGCAGCCTCTCCCCAAATTTGAGGTTATGTATCAGATCAAGATGATTTATGAACCAAAGGAGGTGGACACACTGGGATTAATTTTTCTGATAGAGTAGTTTCTCTAACAAAAGACATGAAAGTATTTGATGGCAGGTTGTATCCAGAGTCAAAGCAAACTCTTGTCTTTTTGGGGTCATGCTTCCTGAGTCTCAATTTCAGAGAATCCAGAGACACTTGCAAGCTCTCCCAGGAGTGCAGAAGTGAGATGGCATCAGCCACACAAAGGCTTTCTTGTGGCTGATCTCAGCTGCAGAGCCGTAAACTAGATGTAACTCAAATATCCCATTTTCTAGTTCCTTTTTATGTGATCCCTTTTGTTATCCTAAAGCTTCTAATAAATTCTTGTTTAAATACTTCGACCTCATTTTGGCTATGGGGAATTCAGGAAAAGGTGATGTGTCCATACTTGGGACAGAATGTGAAAGAGGCAGATGCTTCATTGAGCTGGTAGCCAAGGGAGAGCTGAATGTCCAATGTAAGGGACAAATCGAGTGTCCAGATCACTTATCCCTGTTGGAGGGCATCCATCCATTGTCCATCTTAAAGGATCTATGTTTTATTTTACTGAGGATGATAGTAGCTTTTTTTTGGGGGGGGGCAGTGATAAAATTTTTTTTGTTAACTCATTTAACAACTGTATGAATTCTCCGCCTATGCAATACATATGAAGATTTGAAAAGTTATGTTGTACTTTGCCCTCAAGGAGCTGATAATCAACAAGTGGATAAGACCTAAACATCAATGACTATAATGTGGAGTGCAGTTGGGAGGTTCAAGGCAGCCATGTGACAAGCGGGTCACTTTCAGGTTCATGTCCAGGCAAGTTTCTTAGTACCATGGCGTTTGAAGTGGGCTTGGGCTGCCATACATTTCTGGTCTCAGCAAAATCACAGGGGCGGGACATCTTCAGGGGTCAAAGAGTTTATGGAAGAGAGGAGTGGGAGAGCAGCTGAACAGTAGGACTGAAACCACATCTTGAGTATCATGGGAGGATATAATGGAAGGCCTTGAATGACAGTGTCAATATAGCCCACACGATTCATAACCAGGCAAGAATATTGGAGTGGGTTGCCATTTTCCTCCTCCAGGGGATCTTCCTGACCCAGGGATTGAACCCGTGTCTTTTGTATCTTCTGCATTGCAGGCAGATTCTTTACCTGCTGAGCCGTCAGGGAAGCAGCATAGCTTGGCTTCTACCTAATAGCTCAGAGGTGCTTTGTTACATATTTTAGAGTAGGGATGGAAAAACACAGCCCAATAGTCCAGCCGGTTGCTTGTTTTTGTATGGCTTGGGAACTCAGGAAGTTTTTTACTGATTGAGAAAAAAAAAATTAAAAGAATATTTTGTGATAAAATTACATGATATTGAAATTTCAGTGCCCCAAAACAGAGTTTCATCAAAGCACAGCCATATTCAATTGTTTACATTTTGCCTGTGGCTGCTTTCTGCCTACCATGGCAGAACTGAGTAGCTGAATTGGGGATCACTTGGTCTCAAAAGCCCAAAATATCTACTATCTGAATCTTTACAGAAAAGTGTGCCAATGTCTGGTTTAGGTCATACCCTACATATTTCCTCTTCCAAGAGTCATGATGAATCTATGCAGTATGAGTACCTAATTTTCCATTTTAGATCTTATAAGTTTGCCTAAGGAAGTTTTATGCTGAGTAATATTTGCTTATTTTCCAGAACGACTTTCCAATGTCACCAAACTCATGTGACTTATTAGCCTCTTTCCATGGGTAATAAATAATGCTATTTTAATCTGCAAAGTTGGACCAAAATTCCACTATTAGAGAAAAAATTTCTGTGAAGTTCAATTGAGAAGTATATTTAAAAATTAAAAAGCATCAAAACTTTAAAAACAACAGAGAAAGAAGGAAAAGAAAAAGCCCCATTGCTTTCTAAGTTGAATTCAAGCTTTGAGGCTTAAGGATAGTACTGATGATTGTTTTTATAGGAATGAACCAACCTTCTCCTTTGAACAACATTAAGGACAAACATCTTCAGGTTGCCTGTCCGTGTTGCTGATTTAGAATCTGGCTCCATGCAAGTCTGTCTACTGTTGCATATCCTTGGATGAATTTTGGTTTAGGAACCACTAAAGAAAGAGGTGGTGCCACCCAAATCTGACGAGTCAGATCTTCCCTTCATCAGCACTAGAGCTACTTTTGAAACCTGTGCTGAATGTCCTTTACCTGTAGTCAAACTGGAGTTTTCATGGTCTAAGTTATTGAAAGAATGACTGAGTAGACAGGACTTGGAATATAATCTGTGAACATTGTAGATACTTCTTTGAGCCACTCAACGCCACTAACGGCATCTTGCCACCTCATTCATCTATTACATGTGCTGTGCTTAGTCACTCAGTCATGTCTGACTCTTTGCGACCCTATAGACTGTAGCCCATCAGGCTTGTCTGTCCATGGGGATTCTCCAGGCAAGAATACTGGAGTGGATTGCCATGTTCTCCTCCAAGGGGTCTTCCCAATTCAGGGATCAAACCCAGGTCGCCCAGGTTGCAGGTGGATTCCTTACCATCTGAGCCATGAAGGAAGCCCAAGAATACTGGAGTGGGTAGCCTATCCCTTCTCCAGGGGAACTTCCTGGCCCAGGAATCGAACCAGGGTCTACCGCATTACAGGTGATTCTTTACCAGCTGAACTACCAGGGAAGCTCCATCTATTACATATTTATCAATTAAATAATTATTGATTCTCAAGCATGGTTGAGATCTGTGGAAGATGCAGGTTATATAATTGTTTTATTTACACAAAATTGTTATTTATAGCTTAATAATAATGTATGAAACAAGTGTATTCCCTTCCTTCCTTCTGCATTTCTTCTCTTTCTCCATCCCTCCCTCATCCCTTTCTTTCTTTCTCTCTCTTTGGACATGGTGATCACAAAACCCAAGTGGTATGGATGATAGCCAGTGCTGCTGCTGCTGCTGCGTCGCTTCAGTCGTGTCCGACTCTGTGCGGCCCCATAGACTTCTACAGGCCTTCAGTAACTTACAATCCAGAGTTAAGGTAAACACAAGGTGCTCCTGTACCAAGAAGAAAAATACCAGACCCAGATTGGAAGACTCAGAATGACTGCTTTAAAAGACATTTGGGTTGAGTTCTGAAGCTTCAATCAGAATTTGTTGTACAAAGAAAATAAGGAAGAACTGTCAGTAAAGAGAGCCATGTGGATGAAGATTCAGAGGTGAGTGAGCCCTGAGTATCTGGACATCCACAAAGAGGTCAGTGTAGCTGGAGGACAAGGTTTGAGGTGGGGCTGGTACTAAGAGAAGTGGGCAGAGGACAGATGGGACTTTTTATAAATGACTATATTATGCCACAGAATATGTGCAAACTTGAAGGCAAGGGAAAACATTGTCAGGTTAGTATTTCAGAAAAATCATCATGAACAAGTGTTAGAGATGAATTTGAGTGGAACAGAATTGAATTGGTTGTTAGGCAGGCAGTTGTGTAATTCAAGCTAGAGAAACAAACCTGGATGGAACTCCTGGTGGGAACTAGGGTTTCTCCTTCTGATCACAGAAACTTCTCTTTGCTCTTATCTTCTCTCTGCATTCTTAGTTGCTGTTTGTTTCTCCTACTGACTTGTGAGAAGAGAGATTATACTCAGTTTATTCTTAATAGTCTTGTAGACAGTTGGACACAGAGAAGACACTTCATGATGTTGCCTAACAAATAAATTATTGAATCAGTCATTCTATCTCAGATCCTACCCATTCATTGAGGTTTATGTGTACCATTTTCCTAGATTCCACATATATGCATTGATACATAGAGATGCACAGACATAGAGAACGGACATGTGGGCACAAGGAAGACAGGAGGGTGGGACAAACTGGGAGATTGGGATTGACATATATACACTATCATATGTAAAATAGATAGCTGGTGGGAAGCTTCTGTGAAGCAGAGAAAGTTCAGCAAGATGCTTTGTGATGACCTAGAGAAAGGCTGAGAGTGTGGGATGGGAGGGATGTCCAAGAGGGAGGGGATATATGTATGCATATGGCTGATTAACCTTATTGTACAGTAGAAACTCACATAACACTGTTAGGCAATTATACTCCAATTTAAAAATATGAATATGTATATTCAAGTGAGAGCGGTGCTCATTTTAATGAGTTTAGAGCAACAGGCCATGTGCTTTTCAAGTCTCCCACTCTGTAGAAATCCAACATATGGGTCAGTAAAATAAAAGTATTAGGTTTCCGTTGTTTTATCTCCTCCAAGCTTTCCGGAAATATCTTTCTTTTCAGAGATTTGCTTATCCTCCACAAATTAAACCAGGAAAACATTCTTAAAATAGGAGACTAATATCTAGGGCTACACTCACTTTTATTGAAGTGGCAGCTTTAATAATGCCTCCTTCTGCCAAGCATTAAATCAATCAGTCAGTAAATAAATTTTAGTGTTTTATAAGGAAAAAACTTCCAGTGGTCACTGTTATTCATGAATGGAATGACCTATCTGAAAAAGAGCAGGTCCTCTGACTTCAGTGCTGATGAGGAAAGTCAGTTGGGCATATTCTGGGTTGGTGTACAGGACATTTCTGCTTTAGTGAAGACTGGATGAATTGAACTTTACAATTACTTCCAACTTGAATATTTTGGAGTTCTATTTATTGGAAATCTATTATTTGATGTATAAATTATTATATTTACTCATTTGATAAATACAGATGCCCATTGATTTTAAATGTTGGCCATGCAACAGAAACCTTTTCAAGGAGAATGTATTTACAAATGCTAATTCAAGGATGAAGAGAAGCAAGGAGGGAGTGATTGTAATCTGGTCTTCCAAACTCAAAACTGGCAGATTCTTATAGAAGAGCTCATATATCTTTTTTGGTAGATTGAGCCACTATGAATTTATACTTTGGTCCTTTGTGAAATGCATAAAAGATATACTTCTTTATTTCTAGTAGACCTTTCACAGGATTCCTATTTCTATAGAAGTAGGAAGTAGATTAATTGAATATCACTCCAAGAGTTCAACCTTAGAACTTTTCTAGTATGGACTGATTCATTTGGTTCCAGGGTAGATATAATTTATTTTGGTTTGATATTTTGACTCATCTCATGGGCTACTTCAAAAGTTATAGTCAGGGTGCATCTGATGTAAAGAAAGGATTCAGGCTGGGAGACAAGATACTTAGGCTCTAGTCCTAGTCGATCATGAGACAGCTGTTCTCCCTCCATGACTTGCTTCATAATTCTACACCTTTCTCTCCTCGTCTACCTAATGGAGGAGCTGACGGGGAAAATCGAGAGGTCTCTCAGATGCCTACATTCTACAATGTGAAAATAAATTCTTTTGGGGAAAAGCTTTGACAAGCATGAAATATCTTTATGTGGGCTTACCCAGGGATGGACTTCTAGCATGATCACTCATAGTTTTGTATTAATTCTGTCTGATGCTTGGTGCATCATTTTTGGTTGCCTTAAAAAATGTATCCAGTGAAAGACACATAAGATATGTAGTTCTCCTGGGAAATGCAATGTCTCAATGTGTTAGTATTATTTTGGTGAGATGAGTTGGGAAGACCAAGACATTGGGTTTTAAAGTCATGAAAACACTGCATTTTTGTTGAATTTCTGTGTAGGAAGAATAAACATTTCTTTCTCTTCAAGTAGTGTTTATGTTATTCCCCAGAAACATGATTGATAACACAAGTGGGAGGTGATAGTATATTTATGTGAGACCCACACAGAGTAATCCCACATGGAGAAATAGCCTTCCTATAACACAACCATTAACGATGATCTGGCCAAAGTGTTCCTCTTCCTCAGAGGAAAAATATGTCTTTTAATAACTGAATAATTCATCTATTTTGATTCTTCAGACTCGATTATGACCTGAAGTTACTGCAGTATTACAGGAAATCAAGTTTGATTTTGTAATATAGTCAAATGAGTACTTTAGAGTGCCATGTCTGAGATCAATAAGGAAGCGGTAACTACATTTACTGTCATATGATGATATGGATGTAAAAACATAATGGTCAAAATTATAAAATCAATTTCATAATTTAATCAGAAATGTTTATTGATACTGTTAAAGTTGAATTCAATAGCTTCTGGTATGTAGTTAATTTCCTACCTGTCAGAAAAATGTATTGAAATGTTCTTTCTTGAAAATGATTGGAGTTAATTCAGTAGGGAAAACAGCAAAGTTTCATGCTAACAGATAGAAATTTCTTCTCTCTCCAGCCCTTGGTGGTGAATCCTGGAAGTTTTCTGTTTGGTTATTTTAAAAATGACGAAACAAGTGAATACCCACCAGCAGCCCAAGTGATTGGCATGGTCATCCCCTAAAATGTAATCAATTGCCTTCTTGGGATGAAGACAAAGTTTTAACTTCACTATAAAACTGCAGAAATGACTAAACAACATGTGTATAAGGTGTGAGAAGAGTGTAAATGTTCAAGAGGCCCTTGTGAAATAATATCTAGTTGAAAAAATAAATAAGAAAGATAAAGTTCTAGAGGCTGGAATTCTTTGATGCTTTTACTTTATCACTAGCTACCAGTTTTGATCTTTGTTCACTTAAAGTTGAAGGTATCTAAGTTGAAGCAAAAGACACCTAAAGGAATATCTGTAAGTGCGACTTGTATGTTTGAGACAACCTCTTATGACTTATGAGAACCCGTCTAACTCATCCAATTCCAATGAGATAAAGGCCAAATTCTGAAGGCCTAGGAGTTCATTCAGATGTATGAAATATCTGAATGTCCTGACAAATAACATAATTTTGACAGCCTTCATGTTTCTTTAGAAGTTATCATTTTCTTGTTTAAAACCTAATTACGATTCCCTACTGCATGTGGAATGAAGTCAAATTTCCTTATATGGGCATTTAAGAGTTTTCACTATCTGTCCCAACTATTTTCTGCTCACCTTCTTACTTTTCTGCACACATTCCACTTTAGTCAGACTTGCCTTTAAACTCCCTCAAATGGTCCATGCCTTGTTCTTTGTCAGTGATTGTCCCTAACAATGTCTGCTTGGCACTTAAAAAAAAAAAATGATTCACTTCCATTTCACCTTGTAATTGCATCTTCTTTTTGATGTTGCTTCACCAATTTGACAATAAGCTCCCTGGGGATTGGTACTGGGTCCTACATCCTCCAGAACATTAAGCAATTGCACACAGAGTGGTTGCTCAGAGTATTTGGTCAACTGAATGTTCTGTGAAATTGTTAAGACTAGAGTTCCCAGAGGCAGAATTTTGGAATGCAGCCAAATTCACATTTTGGGTGTGCTTCAGTTCATTGCTATGAATCAGAATGGAAAATCATTCTTAATTAGAATCATAAAATTTATGCACAGGATAGAACTGCAGGTCTCATTGTACAAAGGAGAGAATGAAGGCCCAGAAAGTTTACAAAGATGTTTAGCATCAGAGTCAGCTACCAGATCCCAGGTTTCCTGACCCTCATTCACTCCTCTTTTTGTTATACTATGAGACTTCTGAGTAGCTAATTCTAAGTATCCTTTGATAATAGAAAAGGAGAGACAAGTTGCTTTAAAAACAAATAGAATCCTTTGAATATAAGATGATGCTCCAGAAATTTTAAGAACTGATAACAGAAGATACCAGGAAGTTTCACTTGGATTGCTAGTTGCTAATTTTTGACCCCTGGGTATAAAGCATTCTTATCAAAATGAATAAATCCAGTAGTTCAGCAAAGAACATAGCTAAACTATCTGAAAAAATATACTTCATTTTGAAACAGAATTCACTGGATCTGTGTTCTAACTCTAGGCTTGCATGGGATCTGTCTTTAGGATTTCCCTCCTTTAGTCTCTAATTGGACTGCTCCTGGGCTATCTCCTTCTTCCTGAAAATTGGCTTTCCCATTTATCTTTATTGTTCTTCTAATGTCAGAAATATTAAAGATCCAAGTTTAAGTAAGTTTTATTAAGTGTCAGCTAAGACTATGCCTACACAAAAGCAAAGGATATATTCAACTATGAACAAATTGACACATGAGGAAATGTAAGGGTTCTTTAATGCCAGTGATAGTTTATCTGTAAAATAAATTTGTATATTACAGCAGAATTAACTCTAAGACAAAACCTGTTTTCCTGTTAACTTTTATACAAGTTTCTATGGGGGAAAAACATCCAATCATTTGGGTTAAGATGACCAAAGCAGGCTATCGATGTACACATGTAATAACATAGAAAGAATACTATAGAAGATATAAAGAATACCATAGTGTTTTATGACATAAAATCCTTTATTTAATACTTATTATATATTGGTCCTCTACATGAGTTACACATCTCATTTAACCATTGCAACAACCTTCCAATATCTGTATTATGATCTGCACCTAAATAAGCTCAAGAGCACAGTCTTTTAAGTCAGAGATACTTGGATACAGCCCCCAATTCCTCCCTTTGTCAGCAGTGAGGGCTTAGGCAAATTCTTTAACTCCGTTAAACTTCAGTTTTTTCAGCATAAAAGTGAAAGACTGAAAGCACACACCTCATGGGATCATATAAGTGTTAAAACAGAGAGTGCTAACAGAGCCCCAAGTATATTGTAGGTTCTCAATAACTGTTAGTAGTTTTTGTTTACTATTAATACAGATGAGGTACCTGAGTCTTGAATAAGTTAAATAACTGATCCAAGACCACACAGCAACTAAGTGGAAAAACTGAAATTTAAATGCTGGCCTCTCCCAGTTTTATGTGTGGGGGAATGTTGTGGCAGTCCATAAAATAAATGGGGAGTGATAAGTGGGCCAGGAAGAGTAAATGAGAATAGAAAAGAGAGGATTAATTAAAAGACACTTGCTCCTTGGAAGAAAAGCTATGACCAACCTAGACAGCATATTAAGAAGCAGAGACATTACTTTGCCAACAAAGGTCCATCTAGTCAAAGCTATGGCTTTTCCAGTAGTCATGTATGGATGTGAGAGTTGGGTTATAAAGAAAGCTAATCACCAAAGAATTGATGTTTTTGAAGTGTGGTGTTGGAGAAGACTCTTGAGAGTCCCCTGGACTGCAAGGAGATCAAACCAGTCCATCCTAAAAATCAGTCCTGAAGGACTGATGCTGAAGCTGAAACACCACTACTTTGGCCACCTGATGGGAAGAACTGACTCCTTGCAAGAGACCCTGATGCTCGGAAAGATAGAAGGCAGGAGGAGAAGGGGACAACAGAGGATGAGATGGTTGGATGGCATCACCAACTTGATGGACATGGACAGGGAAGCCTGGCATGCTACAGTCCATAGGGTTGCAGAGTCAGACACGGCTGAGCAACTGAACTGAACTGATAGCTGTAACAGAGAGAGAATGGTCGTGTGTGATCTCAAGGTTTTTATACTGGAACTAATGGAAAAGGAGGAAGCTTCTGGTGTTCTTGGACTGGAGTTCAAGAACCCAGACCTACTATTGCTGAAAATGCCAGTGGGTGCTGCCTCAGTGTAACCAGAACCATGCATGAAGGGCTGCTTAATCTGGGGCTCTAGAAGATGTATAGTTCCTCTGCACCCGCTGTCCCACACCACCAGAAGCTCTTATCAACTGCTGTGCTCTTAAAATCAGAAGCAGAAGAAAACAAAAAGTAAAAAACACTGCTTCTGTTTTTCTCCAGCTTTCTAATCTTCAAACATTTCCTCCCCCTGGCAGAACATGAAGAAGAAGCCAGTTGGCTAGACTGTCTGGGAAATGTAGTTTGTAGGCTTCCAGCCCCAGCAATACAGAGCAGAGCTTAGAAGGGAAAGTTGTGGGACTGAGAAACAAAAAATAATCAGATGAGAAAAAAAAAAATTACAAGAATCAGGCGCTTCATGAGGAAGATATGGTTAGAGTGAAAATAAGTTGTTTTGTTATAGATAACTTTTATCACAGATAATGGTAAATGCTTCTGCTCCTAGGAATGTGTTAAAATAGATTACATTATTTGTTGGAACAGATGTAAAAGTTAATTAAATTCCATAACGTGTGAGCACGTTTTAGCATTACAAGAGGAAAGCTAATTGAAGTAAAATACAATAAATACAATAATTGGATAATAAGTATATATCAGCTTCCCCATATTTCTCGTTATCAGGTGCTACATAACAGAATTACATTTTCATTCTTCTACAGGTCTCTAATAATTGAGAAGTCACTCAAATATGGAAGATCTGTAAGTCCTTGAATTGTAGTTTTGTTCCATTTTCTTTGCATAATACACATACAGTATCCCCAGGGATCGGAACACTGATGCTTTGGCATGAAAAGTTTTCAAACTACTAGACTTTACCCAAACTTTGTGGTTAAAACCATTGACTTTTCCCTCATACCCTAGAAGAAAATATGGAAGAATTATTCATCACTTTCTGGGTATTTCTTTTCCCTTAGGTTCATTCCTTTTCACACTACTTACTTTCCTCCCCCCTTTTTTTGTTCAGTTAAAGCAGAAAGCACCTGTATCATGAGACTCTTAGACAGTTTCATAAGCAGGTTAGGGATGCTCTTTGGCAATTTTCTACATCCCAACTCTCCCGTCATATGTAAACATGAAGCCTGTACCATCAGTTCGGAACTTATGGCTGAATAAGCTATCTTTTAAAAAATAACTTGCCTATAAAATTAAAAAAAATTTTAAATAGAAGGATGTATTCTCATCCTATGATCATTTTCACTCTATGACTAAAAATTTTAGTGATCCTCCCTTCTCTAATTTTCATTCTCTTCCTTAGTAATTTGGGGACAAGAGAGCTAACAGTGTATGAACTTTTGTGTGTGTGTGTGTATGAACTTTTTACCATTGTATTTACCATTGTATCAATTATCTAGGACTTTGCCTATTTGAAAAACATAGATCAAGTTCTTAGCTTTCTTTGAAGGCTTTTCTGACTGTACCAATTCATAGTGATCTCTGCATCTTGGGCAAAGTAGGCTTACAAAGATATCCAGGCTTCACATCATATTAGTTAGTGTTGGACTAAGGAAGGGTTACCACTCTCATTTATCCAGGAAAGCATTGGGTGATGATGAGCAGGCCCATTAAAATGGCTATATTTATCTCCTGTCAGCTTCCCATCTACAAAGAGGTTTTCTCCTAATTCCTACTACAGCGTTTGGTTTTTAGATTCATATTCCGGTTTTGAGTGTTCAAGATGCTCCATGCCCAGTTACACAAACCACTGCCAATAGCTAGATGAACTGCCTCCACATTGGTTAGGGCAGGTCCTAGCAATCCTCACCAATGTCTGCGTTTCCTGTCTTCTTCCTGGGACATTCCACTGAATGTAGGTAAAGTTGTGGAACTGATTTTGGCCAATGTGGTATAAATAGATTCCTTGGCCCTTAAAACTCCATGAGATTCTCAGCTTTCTTGCTTTTCTCTTTTCTTGGGCAGATGCAGAGGACTTAATGGAATTCCAGTCAGAACCACTTACAAGTTATAACCTGAATCCCAGTGTCTTGCTTGGAACAGAGCTGGCTGATCTATACCTGGAGAATATTAATTATTGTTGGATTAACTAGCTGACAGATGTCATCATCATTATCATCACCACCACCACCATCATCATCACCATATCATCATCAACAGTCTTATACGCCTGTCTAATGAATACATGTATCTTGAAGAATAACTATTTGACAAATTTAAACCTCAGTCTTAAAGAAATTAAGTAGTTTGCTCAAGGACTTAAGTAAATGGGAGATCCATGCACATTAACAGATTTAAGTTAATTTAACCTCATAGCTAATCATTAACCTGTAACCTGATTGCTGCCATAGCTCTGGCAGCAGGATACCTGAAAGTGTTAGGTCAGCTAGAAAGGTCTACCAGTTGCCTTCTGGCAGATTGAAGAGCAATAAGAAATGGTTTATACCTAACAGGCATCAGACAGAAAAAGAGGAAGCTGTGTGGGACCTCTGGCTGTTCATTTAGCCTGAAGTGCATCATCTTGCATTTTTAATAATCTCTACTGAAGAGTATAGACCACATATTACATCTGATCATTTCTACCTGCACCCAACCTGATAAGACCAAGCCCTACCATTCATGAAGCCACAAAACCCAAAATGGGGAACTCAAGGATGTAGTTGAAGAAAGTCAGGGCTAGTTCCTAAACTTGATGCACTGGATAAGGTTGAGAAGAGAAGTCAAGAGGTCAATCTGGCCTCCTACTTCAAGAATACTCGAATTGGGTCTGTGTTTTCCATTGGATAAGTTTAGAAATCTCTCTCATTTTTCCTATGAGTTGAGAGAAACATCAAGAGGAGGCAATGTACTCCCTCCCCTTTTTTCTTTATGGCTTTTTCTAAATACTGGTTTAAATCAGTGTATGAAAGCAAGCAAACAAAATGGTTCTTTTTTAGACTGTAACTTTTTAGTATTAGATTGGTCACTTTTGACCAGAGTTTCAGCTTCTCACTCTGGATTTCTACTTTCCATTCCTGCTTCTGGCCCCTTGGTTTTATCCTCTGCTTCAAGGACTGCTTTGAATTCTTTAGATTTTCAGATTTACACCCAACTGTTTGCTCAACCTCTGATTTTTGGAAGGAAATTCCTTCCTCTATAGTGGCTCAGTAGTATTGCCCACCAATCCCTTCTTCACTCCCCAGAAAATTTCAGTCTTCTTTTGCCATGGAATGAGAGTTAAGACAGTAAAACACTACTAAACATAAGACCTGGTGGCCTTAAAGAGGTTCAAATTTAAGTTCTTCCTTATCTGCCAGAACCCATATTATTTGTCACAGACTTGGAGCAAATGACTACTATTCCATCAGCAATGTGGAAAGGAGGCTCAGCCAGAGGCTAGTGCCTTTATCCTCGCTCTCCAAGTGGAGCTCACTCTGTACTGATGGCGATATTTGGAACTTGATGGGATACCAGATGTTCCAGCAGCCTTTTCTTAATGTGAAGCTTCTCTGATCAGAAAGCTGAGTGGCTATATTTGCATATGAAACTGCTTTCTGTGGCAGTGCTGGGAATATTAAGTGGTGATATTCCATGGAGCTCTGGAGACTTGAATCCTTAGCAGTGATTTAGGAAGACCTGTTGCAAATGACTATAGTGAAATTGGCAAGCTGTGTAGCTGATGGCCTTGATGTGGTCCTGAGGAGTGTCTCTCAAGTCAGCTAAAACTTATGGTCTTGAATTATTCTCCGTGCTGCCAGAATGCATTAAAAGAAGATAAAGGCCATCTCCAAAATGAACTTACAGTCTAGTTGTGTAGGGAAGACATACACACAGAAACATTACAAGGTGACATATGTGAGCATGGTGATAGTATGCGACAAAATGTTTATATAAGCAATGAAGGCACTGAAGTGAAGCCAGGATCATTCTGCTTTTTTTTCCTTCCATGGAAATTAAAAATCTTGTAATAAAGTAAGAAAAGAGGCATCAGTATCTGACTATTGTTTGCTTATTTTCAATTTGCAGATTACTTAGGCATGATTTTCAAAGCTAACAGTAAACTGTGATTGCATATGCAGAGGTGAAAAATGAACTCTGCCTTCTGTATTAGTACTTTTTATAATATAAATGCCATTTTTTTGCTTATTCCATTTATGAGTTTTGGACAGTCCCTAAACCTTTAGTGCTTGAGGCATCAATTGTCATGACTTATTTTATCTTCCTACCTTTATTCACCTTCATATATGCTAGCATTTATTAATACATTCTCAGTAGAGGTCTTCATTTTTGTGGAAGAATCCAAAGTGCTCTAAAGGTTTATTAAGACTAAATTTTTATGGCCAATTTGACTGGATTGACAAGTATCAGGCAACCTGAAAATATTAGTCCAAATGAAGGTAGTTTTGGCTGAATGTAATTTTGCCTGTATATAATTCTACTATAATCTTGGAATTTGCTTTTCAAACCTGAATGAATGCTATAGAGAAAGACAAGGAATCTATGGATCAGAAGTGAAATACAGACACAGAAATGAGGTACAGTGCAAAAACACCGCTCAGGTTCTGAAACAATGAGGAATTCTTTTGAGGGATTTTGGACAATGTGGAGAAATAGTTACCAAAGCCGCAGGAATGCCAAGCCTTAAGCCCAGGCTACAGAATCTGAGTTTAAAGAGATGATGATGGATTACCCAATTCTCCTCTAAGACCCTTTTCAGAATCCCATGGTGAATGAAGCCCTGGTCAACATGTTTTTCACAAGGTTGCAGAAGGTACAGAGAACGGGCAAAAAGAGGGAATGAAGATGAAACTGGAATGAAAGAGAATGAACTATGAAGATGGGCTCAGCCCCTTAATCTTTCAAAGATATTTTCCAGGTGGATCGACTGAGCTGTGTAACATTTCCAAACTTGTAGATAATTCTCCTCATCTATCATGATGTCACCAATGACCCCGAAAATCTACAATCTGTGGTTCATCGTGAAAACATTTCATGGATGCTTTATTATTTTTTGTGAAGAAGGGTAAACTCAGGTTTTTGGAATTTAGGGATTGCTCATTATGGGTTCAGGCTGTTTAAATTCAACCTTCAGCATGAGGATGTTTGAGTATAAAACTATAAGGTCCTTTATTAAATTTAAAATCATAGATTACGTGTTGAACGGCCTGCATTTCATCCCATTGTTTAAATTCATCAAATAGTCACTCTGGAATTATTTCTAACAATTGGGATGACTTCATTTGTGTTTGTTTTCCCTTTCTATTAATCCATGACAAACTGTGAAATTTCACATTTTTACCATAACCAGGCCATGAAATCTGTCATCTCTCTCTGTAATTTACATGGAGCCTTGGCTATAGATACATTTCAGGCAGGATGATTGCTTTCCGTCTGATGCAGAGGACAGAACAAAGGAGGGATACACATAGAATAAAACAGAAACAAATTCAGAGCAGATATCAGAAAGCGCTTTCTTCCCCCTTTTTTCTTTAATGCTGTAAAGTCCACTAAAATGTGCTGACTGCCTCCCAGGGGAAAAGGGTTGATGGGACAAACTAAGGCACTGTGGTCAAATTCAAGAAACAATACAATGGTACTCTGGGGAGAGGGGGAAACTTAAAAGACGAGATGTCTTGATAAACTGAAATGAGTTGGAGGGATGTGGGGTGAAACCACATAAGTAATATGATAGGGAGGTATTTGGAAATGGAGTTTCACAGGCATGCCGCTATAACAGTATGAGAATTTTAAAGCTTGTTCACAAGTAGTTAATGTAAAAAACACAATCAGTTGTTCATGGGATGGTGAATTTCCCCTTCTTCATTCGACTCCTTCTTTTCCGAAATTGAACATGAATTAGTTTCTTCTGTGCCTGATGAATGAAAAGTCCACTGAACCACTTGTGTTGAAAATTAGATCAGATATTTTGCAAGGAAGTTTGTATATCTGTTTCTAAAGATCTTATTCTTGTTTGGGAGAAGGAAGAAAAAAGAGGTTTCACTGATGTGCAACCATTTGTCTGATGTGCAAAATATAGCATAAACCTAAAACTGTTGACACTAGAAAGCTAGGTTATTAAAATTGCAGCAACAGCAAACTGACCTCTGAAAGGAAGGTCACTCAGCCAACTAGATGTCCTATTTCTCCACTATAGATACGATTTTGGTCCTGTGAGATTCCTCTGAAGGAGACGTATGGCTCTATTTGTGGGTGGCTATGAGGCTAGAAACATTTATATTCAGAAAACTAAGATCATGGCCTCCGGTCCCATCACTTCATGGCAAACAGGTGGGGAAACAGTGGAAACAGTGGCAGACTTTGTTTTGGGGGGCTCCCAAATCACTGCAGATGGTGATTGAAGCCATGAAATTAAAAGATGCTTGCTCCTTGGAAGAAAAACTGTAACCAACCTAGACAGCATATTAAAAAGTAGAGACATTACTTTGCCAACAAAGGTCTGTCTAGTCAAGGCTATGGTTTCTCCAGTGGTCATATATGGATGCGAGAGTTGGACTATAAAGAAAGCAGGGCGCTGTAGAATTGATGCTTTTGAACTGTGGTGTTGGAGAAGACTCTTGAGGGTCCTTGGACTGCAAGGAGATCCAACCAGTCCATCCTAAAGGAAATTAGTCCTGAATATTCATTGGAAGGACAGATGTTGAAACTGAAACTCCAATACTTTGGCCGCCTGATGGGAAGAACTGACTCATTTGAAAAGACCCTGATGCTGGGAAAGATTGAGGGTGGGAGGAGAAGAGGATGACAGAGGAAGAGATGGTTGGATGGCATCACTGACTCAAAGGGCATGAGTCTGAGTAAACTCCGGGAATTGGTCATGGACAGGGAGGCCTGGTGTGCTGCAGTTCATGGGATCACAAAGGGTTGGACATGACTGAGTGACCAAACTGAACTGATGAGGCTAGAGGCTTATGGAAACTTCTTGATGGGAGAGACTGACTGAGGGAGAAATTGGATTATGTTCTGATGGGCAAAGCCATGCTCAGTAAATCTTTAATCCAATTTTCTGTTGATGGATGGAGCTGTGTTCCCTCCCTGTTGTTTGATCTGAGGCCAAGCTATGGAGGAGGTAATGAAGATAATGGTGACCTCCTTCAAATGGTCCCATGCATGCACTGCCACACTCAGTGCCCCGACCCTGCAGCAGACCACCATCGGCCCACGCCTCCACTGGAAACTCCTGGAAACTCATTGGCGAGTCTGGGTCAATCTCCTGTGGGGTCACTGCTCCTTTCTCCTGGGTCTTGGTGCACACAAGGTTCTGTCTGTGCCCTCCAAGAGTCTGTTTCTCCAGTCCTGTGTAAGTTCTGGCAGCTCTATGGTGGAGTTAATGATGACCCCTTCCATGAGGGCTTGTGCCATTCCCATGTTTGCAGCACCCAGGGCCCCTGCCCCTGTGGCAGGCCACTGCTGACCCATATCTTCACAGGAGACACTCAAACACAGTTCTGGCTCAGTCTCTGTGGAGTCTCTGGGTCCTGGTGCACACAAGGTTTGTTTGAGCCCTCTGAGCATCTCTGGTGGGTAAGGGGTTTGATTCTAAATGTGATTTCACCCCTCCTACTGTCTTGCTGGTGCTTCTCCTTTGCCCTTGGACATGCGTTATCTTTTTTTGGTGGGAGCCAACATTCTCCAGTCATTGGTTGTTCAGCAGCAAGTTGTAGTTTTGGAGTTCTCGCAGGAGAGGATGAGCATGTGTCCTTCTATTCTCCCATCTTATACCATAAATGCCTCAAAATCTCTCCCATCAGGAAGCTTCCATAAGCCTCTTATCCTTATCCATCAGAGGGCAGAGAGAATGACAACCATAATCACAGAAAACTAACCAAACTGATCACATAGACTACAGCCTTGTCTAACTCAATGAAACTATGAGCCATGCCATGTAGGGCCACCCAAGATGACCAGGTCATGGTGGAGAGTTCTGACAAAACATGGTTCGCTGGAGAAGGGAATGGCATGCCACCTCAGTATTCTTGCCTTGAGAACCCCATGAACAGCATGAAAAGGCAAAAATATAGGACACTGAAAGATGAACTCCCCAGGTTGGTAGGTGCCCAGTATGCTACAGGAGATGAGTGGAGAAATAACTCCAGAAGAATGAATAGATAGAGCCAAAGCAAGAACAACATGCATTTGTGGATGTGACTGGTGATGGAAGTAAAGTCTGATGCTGTAAAGAGAAATATTGCATAGGAACCTGGAATGTTAAGCCATGAATCAAGGCAAATTGGAAGTGGTCAAACAGGAGATGGCAAGAGTCAACATCAACATTTAAGGAATTAGTGAACTAAAATGGACAGGAATGGGTGAATTTAACTCAGATGACCATTTCATCTACTACTGTGGGTAAGAATCCCTTAGAAGAAATGGGGAAATAGTTAACAAAAGAGTCCGAAATGCAGTACTTGAATGCAATCTCAAAAATGACAGTATGATCTCTCTTCATTTCCAAGGCAAACCATTCAATATCATATTAATCCAAGTCTATGCCCCAACCAGTTATGCTGAAGAAGCTGAACTTGAACAGTTCTATGAAGACCTACTAGACCTTCTAGAACTAACACCCAAAAAAGATGTCTTTTTCATTATAGAGGTACTGAAATGCAAAAGTAGGAAGTCAAAAGAGATACCTGGAGTAACAGGCAAATTGGTCTTGGAGTACAAAAAAGAAGCAGGTCAAAGGCTGGCAGAGTTTTGCCAAGAGAATGTATTGGTCATAGAAAACACCCTCTTCCAACAACACAACAGATGACTCTACACATGGACATCATTGGATGGTCAACACTGAAATCAGATTGATTATATTTTTTGCAGCCAAAGATGGAGAAGCTCTAGACAGTCAGTAAAAACAAGCCTGGGAGCTGATTGTGGCTCAAGTCATGAACTCCTTATTGCCAAATTCAGGCTTAAATTGAAGAAAGTGGGGAAAACCACTAGACCATTCAGGTATGATCTAAATCAAATCCCTTACAATTATACATTGGAAGTGACAAATAGATTCATGGGATTTGATCTGATAGACAGAGTGCCTGAAGAACTATGGATGGAAGTTCCTGACATTGTACAGGAGGCAGTGATGAAGACCACCCCCAAGAAAAAGAAATGCAAAAAGGCAAAATGCTTGTCTGAGAAGGCCTTACAAATAACTGAGAAAAGAAAAGATATACCCATTTGAATGTAGAGTTCCAAAGAATAGCAAGGAGAGATAAGAAAGCCTTCCTCAGCAATCAATGCAAAGAAATAGAGGAAAATAATAGAATGGGAAAGACTAGAGATCTTTTCAAGAAAATTAAAGATATCAAGGGAACATTTCATGCAAAGATGGGCACAATAAAGGACAGAATGATATGGACCTAACAGAAGCAAAAGATATTAAGAAGAGGTGGCAAGAATACATAGAAGACTACACAAAAAAGATCTTCACGATGGTGTGATCATTCACCTAGGGTCAGACCTCCTGGAATGCAAAGTCAAGTGGGCCTTAAGAAACATCACTACGAACAAAGCTAGTGGAGGTGATGGAATTCCAGTTGAGCAATTTCAAATCCTAAAAGAGGATGCTGTGAAAGCGCTGCACTCAGTATGCCAGCAAAGTGAAAAACTCAGCAGTGGCCACAGGACTGGAAAAGGTCAGTTTTCATTCCAATTCCAAAGAAAGGCAATGCCAAAGAATGCTCAAACTACTACACAATTGCTCTCATCTCACATGCTAGCAAAGTAATGCTCAAAATTCTCTAAGCCAGGCTTCAACAGTACGTGAACTGTGAACTTCCAGGTGTTCAAGCTGGATTTAGAAAAGGCAGAGGAACCAGAGATCAAATTGCCAACATCCGTTGGATCATTGAAAAAGCAAGAGAGTTCCAGGAAAACATCTATTTCTGCTTTATTGACTATGCCAAAGCCTTTGACTGTGTGGATAACAACAAACTGTGGAAAATTCTTCAAGAGATGGGAATACCAGACCTTCTGACCTGCCTCCTGAGAAATCTGTATGCAGGTCAAGAAGCAACAGTTAGAACTGGACATGCAGCAGCAGACTGGTTCCAAATTGGGAAAGGAGTACGTCAAGGCTGCATACTGTCATCCTTCTTATTTAACTTATATATGGAGTACATCATACAAAATTCCCAGTTTGATGAAGCACAAGCTGGAATTGATTGTTGTGAGAAATATCAATAACCTCAGATATGCAGATGACGTCACCCTTATGGCAGAAAGTGAAGAAGAACAAAAGAGCCTCTTGATGAAAGTGAAAGAGGAGAGTGGAAAAGTTGGCTTAAAACTCAACATTCATAAAACTAAGATCATGGCATCTGGTCCCATCACTTCATAGTAAATAGATGGGGAAACAATGGAAACAGTGACAGACTTTATTTTCCTGGGCTCCAAAATTACTGCAAACTATGACTGCAGCCATTAAATTAAAGGATTTTTGCTCCTTGGAAGAAAAGCTATGACCAACCTAGACAGCATATTAAAAAGCAGAGACATTACTTTGCTGACAAAGCTTCATCTAGTCAAAGCTATGGTTTTTCCAGTAGTCATGTATGGATGTGAGTTGAACTATAAAGAAAGCTGGGTGCTGAAGAATTGATGCATTTGAACTGTGGTATTGGAGAAGATTCTTGAGAGTCTCTTGGTCTGCCAGGATATCCAGCCAGTCAATCCTAGAGGAAATCAGTCCTGAATATTCATTGGAAGGACTTAGGCTGAAGCTGAAACTCCAATACTTTGGCCACCTGATGGGAAGAACTGACTCATTGGAAAAGATCTGGATGCTGGGAAATATTGAAGGTGGGAGGAGAAGAGGATGACAGAGGATGAGATGGTTGGATGGCATCACTGACTTGATGGACAGGAGTTTGAGTAAACTCCAGGTGTTGGTGATGGACATGGAAGCTTGGCCTACCACAGTCCATGGGGTCTCAAAGTGTCAGACATGAATGAGCAACTGAAATGAATGAGGATAGAAATGGGAGGAGGGCATGGCAACCCACTCCAGTATTCTTGCCTGGAGAATCCCATAGACAGAAGAGTCTGGTGGGCCAGAGTCCATAGGTTTGCAAAGAATAGACACTAATGATGTGACTGAGCAGCAGCATCATGAGGCTAGAAATGAAGGGGATGGAAGAAGAAGACCTCTGAGTGATACCTCATTCCTCTGTGTTCCCTCTCTTCCTGACCAGAAGGGAATGAGAGAGCAGGCAGATATCACATAATTGCACAAGCCCCAGGAGACTGAAGGAGATGATGCCTTGGAGTCCGTCACAGCACACTTAGGCATTTTTCTCTAGTTAGAGGACACTTGTTTTCTAGACTACAGAATGATTTATTGAAAGCGCATTGTCTCTTCTTTTTGGTTTAGATATAAATTTGGAGGTGATTATAGAGGATGAAATTGAGCCAGTTGGTCCTAACTGGAGTTGAGCTAACTTGTGATCCTCTTTTCCCCAGTGCACAAAGACTGAATGGGGAGTAGGAAGTCTCAGAGGCATGGTGAGTTGTTTATTTTATTTCCTCTTTCACTTTCATTCCTACATCACTGAGAAAATAGGTGGTCCCAATTCCTTCAGGGCTGTAATGATCACCTAACCCTCCTGTCAATAGGCTCAATCTTACCTCTTTCTCAAGTGTGGAGGAACTGCCATTTTATAACATAAATAAATCTCTCATTTTAATGCTTGTTTCAGAAAATACAGAGAAGGGAAAAGAAGAAATCAGCAACTATGCAAAATCTTCCTATACCTCAGGAATTCAGTTCAGTTCAGTTCAGTTCAGTCACTCAGTAGGGTCTGACTTTGCAACCCCATGAACCGCAGCATGCCGGGCCTCTCTGGCCATCACCAACTCCCAGAATCCACCCAAACCCATGTCCATCGAGTCGATGATGCCATCCAACCATCTCATCTTCTGTCGTCCCCTTCTCTTCCTGCCCTCAATCTTTCCCAGCATCAGGGTCTTTTCCAGTGAGTCAGCTCTTCGCATCAGATGGCCAAAGTATTGCAGTTTCAGCTTCAACATCAGTCCTTCCAATGAATATTCAGGACTGATCTTTAGGATGGACTGGTTGGATCCCCTTGCAGTCCAAGGGACTCTCAAGAGTCTTCTTCAACACCACAGTTCAAAAGCATCAATTTTTCAGTGCTCAGCTTTCTCTGTAGTCCAACTCTTACATCCATACATGACCACTGGAAAAACCATAGCCTTGACTAAATGGACCTTTGTTGGTAAAGTAATGTTTCTGCTTTTTAATATGCTGTCTAGGTTTACTGTTAAAATGTTGACATGCTTCCTTCTGGTTATTTTTTTCCCATGCCCATGTATGTTTTCATGATTGAGTTCAGATTACATATGGAAATACAAATTATCTTTATTAGCAGCCTTTTATCTTAAATGTGTTCCTATAACATTACAGCTTTTTCAAAGGTGTGGTTTTGGATAGCCTTATCTTATCCCATTAACTGAATACATCAACATTTCCTGTAGATTCCTTTGTGATTAAGCTGTTCCTTTTGATTGCGTCTATTGTTTTTATGACTATAAATATTGTAATCATCCTAGGCATCCTTGGTGGTTCAGTGGTAAAGAATCTGTCTGCCAACGCAGCAGATTCAGGTTCAATTCCTGGGTTGGGAAAATTCCCTGGAGAAGGAAAAGGCAGCCCACTCCAGTATTCTCGCCTGGGAAATCCATTGACAGAAGAGCCTGACAGGCTACAGTTCACGGGGTCACAAAAGAGTCAGGCACAACTTACCAACCAAACAATAACTAATAATCATCTTTGAGCATGTGTCTTTGTAGGCATTTCTGACTGCTTTCTAAGATGAATTCCTAAATAAAGAATGACTAGGTAAAAACATGTGATGACAAAAAGACAGTTTGTTTTTTTTTCAGCCAAATTGCATTCCAGAACAGAGGTACCAGCTTAAATTAATAACAACCTGCCCACCTCACCCTCACCAGCACTCTGCACCCTCATTTTTAAAAAGAACTCTTTGATAATTTTACACACAACAACAAAAAAATGGCATGCTATCTTACATTTCACTTTTGTGATTACCAGTGAAACTGAACATCTTTTATTTCCTTTTTTGTGAATCACCCCCTACCCCTTCATGTCTTATGGTTACTGTGGCAGTCATGGGAAGTGCCCCCAGGCCTCCTACTACAGCAGGAGCTCTTGATTGAGCACCCTGTCAAATGGAGCTCTCGGAAATCCCTGGCCTGCTCATGCTGAGGCCACACCACTGATGGGCTGCTTCCTGCCAACGGCCGAGTGTGGCGTGCACTGGGGATACTGAGGCAGATCCACTCCTAGGAGAAACAGAACTCCTTTGTTATCTGAATCTGACTCCTCTATGCCTTTCTGACCCTGCCTTAAACTAGAGGCGGTCTACACCCTTTCTCTCCCTCTCTGACGACCCTCCCAGCCTAGGCTCCCTCCTGATTCCCTTTCACACAAGTTGTTCTCTTAATGTTATGAGTTAAATTACATTCCACCCAAATTCATATTTCGGAGTTGTACCCTCCAGTACTTCAGAACCTGACTTGATTCAGAAATAGTGTTGCTGCAGATATAAGTAGTTAAGCTGAAGTCACACAGACATAGGATGGGGCCCTAATCCAAAATGACAGGTCTTCTTCTGTAAAGAGCACCATGTGAAGATACAGATGCTTACAGAAGGAAGATGGATTGAGGACAGGAGGGGAATACCATCTACAAGCCAAGAAACCCCCAAGACCTCTAGAAATTAGGGGGAAGGTATGGAACAGACTCTTCCTTAAAGCTCTCAGAAAGAACCAACCTGCTGACCCTTAGGTATTCAATTTTTAGTCTCCAGATCTGTGAGACAATAAATTCCTGGTGTTTAAGTCACCCAGTTTGTGGTATTTTGTATGGTAGCCTCAGGTAAGTAATATGCCTAATAAAATTGTCCCATTTTTAATTCTTATTTTCTGCTACTTGGGCCCTTGAAATAAGATAAGCTTTACATGAGCTCATAGCTCAGTTGGTAAAGAATTCGCCTGCAATGCAGGAGACCCCGATTTGATTCCTGGGTCAGGAAGATCCCATTCCAGTATCCTTGGGTTCCCTTGTGGCTCAGCTGGTAAACAATCTGCCTGCAGTGTGGGAGACCTGGGTTTGATCCCTGGCTTGGGAAGATCCTCTGGAGAAGGGAAAGGCTACCCATTCCAGTATTCTGGTCTGGAGAATTCCATGGGGTTGCAAAGAGTTGGACACGACTGAGAGACCTTCACTTTCACTTTATATGAGCTTTTAATGTTTTGAATATTAAACCTTTGTCATATGTTGCAAATACTCTTCTAGCTTATCTGCATTTAAATTTAGTTTATACTATTTTCATGGACAAAAATGATAATGTGTTTGAATTATCAACATTCCCATGGGGTCTTTCTTTCCCTTCCTTCCTTCCCTTCCTCCCCCTTTCTTCCTTCCTTCTTTCCTTTGTCTTGCTTTCAAGTCTTTCCATGCTGGAGAGACGATAGATATTCACCCATTTGGTTTCTTCCTGATTGTTAAGATCTGGCTTTTACATTTAACTCTTGGGTATAGTAAGAACTTTGTATGTGTAGTGAAATATGAATTCTATGGTATTGTACCCAGTCTTTTCCCTTTCAGAACATGTTTAGCTGTTCATACATATGTATTCTCCATATGAAAATTTGAAATATTTTTCAAGTATGCTAAAAGAAGAAAAATCTGTTGATGTTTTTATTGGATATGCTTTAAGCAAGCAACTCAATTTGTCAATAATTAATATGATTACAACATTTAGTTTTGCCATCTGAGAGTATTCCAATTATTCAATAATTAGTTTATATTTTTCAGGAACAATTTGCTATTTTTTTCCCACAGTTCTCTTGCATATCTTGCTAACTTTAAAGTATTTTATGGAGTTTGTTTTTATAAATATCACATTTTCCATGATATTTTCTAACCAGTAAGAAGAAACATTATTTATTTCTACATAATCATATCATGCTCAACCACTTTTACGAAAATTTCTCATTAATTCCAATTTTGGAGACTTAGCACATTTTTTAGAATAGCCTCCGCAGAGGTAAATCTTACAGAAACAGGCTGTGAGAGCTGGAAGATTCTAAAGGTCATCTCACCCTTTCATTTTATAGGTGATCCATTAGGGAGCCCCGGCACCATGCTCTAAATATTGTGAAATTAAGGTCTTGGAAACGCCCCACCCCATCTTCCTGGAGATTCTTAAACTAAAGATCAAACAATTCAATATACACAAATGATTTAACGTTTGTGAATAATTATAGTAATAAAACAGCAGTAAACCTTTTTGAAGGTCCAGGCACTGTGCTATGTGCTTTACAAGGGCCAACTCATTTTTTCCTTAGAGCAATCATTTGAAGTACAATTTTTCAAGATCACTGGTAGATGTGTTTAGGTGGAATGTCTGTCCTCTTCTCACTTTGGCTGTCCCTCTATCCAGCTATTTTTAGGGGCAGAAGAATATTAGCAAGTGCCTTATTAGGATTCTTATTCCATCATTAAAATCTGGAAGAGTTGATCAAGACTTTTTGTCACTAAGAAAAGATTTCTTATCAGTGCTCCCACATAAAAAACAAAATACAGAAATAAAAAAAAATGTTAACAACTTAAAAGGTTTCATTGGCTAGATAAGCATGCCAAGTTAAAAAAAGTAGTTGAATTTTTAAGTATATTTTGAACCTATGCTGTGTACCTTATTAGAGACTTAAAAAAAAAAAAAACTACTATGATGATTTCTAACCAGAAAGAGTTTACATCTAGAGTGGTGAAAACCACATGATGGAAAGGACTTTGATATTATCTGGTCCAACTTTCTATCTGATGCTCCCCTGATGAATGCTGAGCTAGTCTCTTCTGGAACAGCTTTCTAATTGATAGACTTCCTTCTGAAATCTGTCTCCTGGTATCTTTTACCTGCTTTTCCTCAAGCACCTTTTGTAATTCCAAAAGATAAGTTAAATTTTAAAAATATTTGAAGACAACCAGCTTGTGCTATGTTCATCTTTCTGAGTTTTCATATTTTCCTTCCTGGACTCTATTTTCTGAATGTGGATCTCTTTGTCAATATCCCTCTTGAACATAGGGTCTAACATTGAGCAGAATAGTTACAATGTGGTACAAACAGTTCACAGTAGATGGGATGTGTTGTGTCCTTTGAACTGGATGTTATATTTCTATCAATATAGTCAAGGATCTCATTCGTTTTTTGGTGGTTTTGTTTTGTTGTTGTTGTTGTTTTTTAGCAATTTCATTTCATTGCTATTAATCTCATCACCCACATAACTTTTGACTCTCTACTCTACTATCAATTCTGTTCTTCCACCAACATTTCTAATCTTAGTAAACATCTCCATCATTTACTCAGTCACTCCAGCCAACACCTCGTTACCATTCTTGACTCCTCAAGCAACACACTGGCAAATTCCATCTGTAATTCCTTTCAGTGATGTCATCATCTCTACCACAGCCTCCCTAGTCACCTTCATCTGTCTTTTGGGCTGATCAAATAGCCTCTTAACTTGTCTTAGGGTTTGCTCTCTGGAGTCTTATTTTAATATATGCTCCACAAAGCAGACAGAGCAATCTTGTTAAAGTGTAAATCACATTATGATGCTTCTCTGCTTTAAACTCGTCAGGATCCTCCAATTCACACAAACAAAACTCAATCTTTACTATGGCTCCAAGACCCTCTGTGATTCGCTCACCTATTCTACTTCATTCTTTCCCTTCCTCTGCTCCAGCTACTGAGAGACTCCTGTTTCTTGAACACCCTAAGATTTATTCTTACTCAAGACACTTTACATTCATATGCCTGGAATATTCTAGATCTTTTCTTGATTTGTTCCCTTAACTCATTGCTGCTCAAATGTTGCCTACTCAGAAAATTCACACTTGACCACTCTTTCTAAAATAGAAAACTTACATCTCCCCACATTCACATTGTATTTTCTTATTTTTCTTTTTGGCACTTATCACCAATTGCCATTATGTTTATTTGTTCATTTTTAAAATTTCTGATTCTATGTCTAGAAAGTTAGTTCCATCAGAGTGAAAACTTTTTTTTTTGTATAAATGTTCTCAGAATAATTTCAGACATGTATTAGGTAGCTCCTGGCACTAGTAGTTTCCAGACACATATTTATTAATGAACGAATTATTGAACAAATAGGCTATATTGAGTTTTGCAGTCAGACAAGCTCTTTGATCCTCTTTTTTCCTAAGATTTCCTCTATGCATTTTGGTTTCCTAAGAAATTCAACAATTTTACTTTGAGTGTATAATTTCTTCTGAGCTACAGGATTTAAATTCATTCCCTCTAGCTTGCTAGTCTTATATGTGACTCTTGACTTAGACTTTATTTTCTCTCACTGAAGTGTGTCCATATTCATCTTTCTAGATTCAACATCTTTATCTTTAACAGATAAATGAAGTCTGGGACATTTTATTTAATTCTGATATACATTAATTATCAGTTAATGAACTCAGCAGTCTCTGTCTTCCTTCCTACTCTCACTTTAAAATAGCAAATAAATAAATAAAGCTTCTTGCTTCAGCATTTCCCCTGAAGTTTTCCTCTTTCTGGGCCCCAATTCCTTTGAAGAAGCAGGTGCCTAATAAAGTGAAACTAGGAGAGGATTGGATAAGATGTATTACAATTATGTAATATGGCACATAGACTCTAAGCTTTTCAGAAAATGAAATGACCACAGAAAGTTCGAAGAATTAAGAAGCATTTTGTGTAGGAGGCTTCCCAATTTTTAAACATGCTGGTGGTATGTATTAAAGAGTAGAATCACAGATTTTTAGAAATAGTAGTGCTGTCAGTTCAGGTCAGTCACTCAGTTGTGTCCGACTCTTTGCAACCCCATGAACTGCAGCACACCAGGCCTCCCTGTCCATCACCAACTCCCGGAGTCACCCAAACCCATGTCCATTGAGTTGGTGATGCCGTCTAACCATCTCATCCTCTGTCGTCCCCTTCTCCTCCTGCACTCAATCTTTCCCAGCATCAGGGTCTTTTCCAATGAGTCAGCTCTTCACATCAGATGGTCAAAGTATTGCAGTTTCAGCTTCAACATCAGTCCTTCCAATGAATATTCAGGACTGATACCTTTAGGATGGACTGGTTGGATCCCCTTGCAGTCCAAGGGACTCTCAAGAGTCTTCTCCAACACCACAGTTCAAAAGCATCAATTCTTCTGTGCTCAGCTTTCTTTATAGTCCAACTATCACATCCATACATGACCACTGGAAAAACCATAGCTTTGACTAGATGGACCTTTGTTGGGAAAGTAATGTCTCTGCTTTTTAATATGCTGTCTAGGTTGGTCATAACTTTTCTTCCAAGGAGCAAGCGTTTTTTAATTTCATGACTGCATTCACCATCTGCAGTGATTTTGGAGCCCAGAAAAATAAAGTCAGCCATTGTTTCCACTGTTTCCCCATCTATTTCCCATGAAGTGATGGGACCAGATGCCATGATCTTAATTTTCTGAATGTTGAGCTTTAAGCCAACTTTTTCACTCTCCTCTTTTACTCTCATCAAGAGGCTCTTTAGTTCTTTTTCACTTTCTGCCATAAGGGTGGTGCCATCTGCATATCTGAGGTTATTGATATTTCTCCCAGCAATCTTGATTCCAGCTTGTGGTTCATCCAGCCCAGCATTTCTCATGATGTACTCTGCATAGAAGTTAAATAAGCAGGGTGACAATATACAGCCTTGACGTACTCCTTTTCCTATTTGAAACCAGTCTGTTGTAGATAGTTTTAAAAAATAGCAGAGCTTGGTTCTAGTAATTTTGTGAGACCACATCTTAGCTGCACTTGACCATTATCATCAGCTAAAAAGGCATCAGTGTCCATGTGAGGCCAAGGGCAGAGTGGCAGAGAGTGTTCAAAGTTTTCAGGTTGACAAACAGCCTTGGACGTACTCTGGGAGGTTAGGTCATAACATCATAGCAGCAAGCATATGCTAACCATCTTGAGAGATTAATTATCCACAATTTTCTCAAAATAAGTCCCCATAAAAAGGGTAGAGGGGCTTCCCTGCTGGGCTCAGCAGTAAAAAAATGCACCAGGCCATGTAGGAGATGTGGGTTCAATCCCTGGATTGCGAAGATTCCTTGGATCAGGAGGATACCCTAGAGAAGGAAATGGTAACCCACTCCAGTATTCTTGCCTGGGAAATCCCATAAACAGAGAAGCCTGGTAGGCTAATGTCCATGCAGTCGCAAAAGAGCTGGGCAGGACTTAGTGAGTAAACAGCAACATAAAGGGCAGAAGCACTATGTGTGTCTGCTTGTGTGTGTGTGTATGGGTGAGTTTGTGAGTATATGTATGCCTATGTGTATGCTATGAACATACATGTCTGAGTGTACAGTAAGAGAAGGGGCTCACTCATAGCAATGCATTTTTATTTTCTTCTTTCTTGTTTCATGTATCAGTGAAGCCCTTGAGTCTTCAAAGGTCTTGCCAAATTCATTGTAATGGCTTTAAATAGTAAGGGGAAAGTAGTGGATGGAAGCATTTGGATGTGACGACCCTTCAGATCTACTGATTGTTGATACGGAGTGCAGGAAGGAAATTAGGAAGACTAGGAGGTGAAGGAGGTCTGACAGACACCTTTGAGGGTTTTTCCATAGTGACAGCTTCATCTGTTGGTAAAGTTGGCTGATTGGTGGTAAACATCATGGAGCATGAAAATTACACCACATGGATAAGTTTTGCTTTTTCAACAACTGTGCAGTTGGGCTGACCTAACTCTCATTTCCTGTTTCCATTATGGTTGTTAGCCTCAATTCTTTTCACATCTGCACCCAGACATATCTTATTCTGCAGCCTGCCTGCCCATCTGGGCTCTGGGTGACCTCATTCTTGAGAAGAGGTCTGCAAGCTGTGCGCAAGATGGATGGCCCCTGATGCTGGGTGCAGGGGTGCTCAGCCTTGCCTTGCTCGTCGTGCGGCAGTGGGCTCTGCCAAAGGCTCTCAGCATATGTTTGTCTGGATCTTTTCAAGGCTCAGGCAGCTCTGTTTTAAATATTTAACCTTACATGACGATGTCTTAGGCTTCCTGAAGTTATTCCTGTGATTTATGAAAGATAAGAAATCTGATTGTACAAATCTGAAAAGAATGATGAAAAGACCAAATGGCAATCCACTCACTTACTATCTTCGTTTTGCAACTTTCTGGTCATAGAATTGAGCTCTCAGTTTTCCCCTTCCTGGCCAGTCTATCTGCCTATGTGTATTTATTGAACACCATAAGTGCTAGTCACAAAGGTAGATACAGAAAGGCAAGTCTTTGAAACCCACCCATGAGGTACATGGTCCTGCTGAGATGAGACCTGCTGAAATGGGGTAGCATTAAATAATACTAATAGCAAATAGTTTTCTGAGTGTTTTATGTGCCAAGGTTTAGTGTCATCTTTATTTTGGGGAAGGGAGAGTCATATAGTATAAACTATTTCTTAAACATTTTTATTTTCTACTAGAGTATAGGTGGTTTACGGGCCTCCCCAGGTGGTGTTAGTTGTAAAGAACCCACCTGCAAATGCAGGAGACATAAGAGACACTGGTTTGATTCTGGGTTGGGAAGATCCCCTGGAGGAGGGCATGAGGGAGTGAGAATACTCACTCCAGTATTCTTGCCTGGAGAATCCTGCGGACAGGCATGCTATAGTCCATGCGGTCACAAATAGCCAGACACGACTGAAGCAACGTGGCATGCACACACTCTCACACCCTCACGTAGGTAGTTTACAGTGTTGGGTTGGTTTCAGGTGTGCAAGAAAGTGATTCAGTTATACATATATCTTTTCTTTTGCAAGTTCTATTCCCATTTAGCTTATTACAGAATAGTGTTACCTATACATGAATCATCTCATTTAACTCCCATAACAATCCTATTAGGTAGGTGCTATATTTCTCCCATTATTCAGGTAGAGAACCTGAAGCTGGCGTGCCTGAGGACTTGGCAGGACTGCTTTTCCAGGAGAGCCTGGATCCCCCTCAGTTCTCTCTGAGACCCTAGCCAGTGGGGGCTCCCGCGCTCCATCTTCACTCTGTCCTGTGGCCTCGCTCCAGTGTCACCTCTAGAGGGAGAGTCAGCTCCGTTGGAGTCGTGGTGGGGGCGGGGCGGGGGGAACAGACCTGCGAGGGTTGGAGTCATCAGTGGGCTTTTCCCACTTACACACAGAAGTGGGACTTGGGCCTTCATCCAGGTTGTTTAGAGTGAGCTCATTCCCTGGTGGCTCAGAGGATTAAGTTTCTGCCTGCAATGCAGGAGGCCCGGGTTCAATCCCTGGGTTGGGAAAATCCCCTGGAGAAGGAAATGGCGACCCACTCCAGTATTCTTGCCTGGAGAATCCCATGGACAGAGGAGCCTGGCGGGCTACAGTCCATGGGGTCGCAAAGAGTTGGACATGACTGAGCGACTTCACTTTCGACACTGGAAACGCCTCATATTGGCCCAAAGTTAAATTCCTCAGTCTGTTCCCAGTGTGTTCCTTCTAAACCAACATAATAATATGAGCACGTATGACTATATTCATAGTCCTGAATATTCATTGGAAGGACTGATGCTGAAGCTGAAACTCCAATAGTTTGGCCACCTGATAGGAAGAACTGACTCATTGGAAAAGACCCTGATGCTGGGAAAGATTGAGGGCAGGAGGAGAAGGGGACGACAGAGGAAGAGATAGTTGGATGGCATCACCGACTCGATGGACATGAGTTTGAGCAAGATTTGGGAGTTGGTGATGGACAGAGAAGCCTGGAGTGCTGCAGTCCATGGGGTCTCAAAGAGTCGGACACGACTGAGCAATTGAACTGAACTTATGACTATATTAAGACATGGGGACTTTGGTTTTTGTCACTGTTGTTTCTCATCCTGATTCGTCCCACTGAATCTACTTTATATGATGTGGATACTTTTCTTTCAGTTTACAAGTTAAATCCAGGCAGGAAATGCAGGCTCTATAAGTAACTCTTCACATTCTTTGTTTTCTTTTGTAATTTCTTTGTAGTTTTTTTATGATAGTGTAGTGATTAAGAACAAATGCTTTGGAGTCACACTGCCTCTATTTGAGTCCTAGCTCTTTCACTTACTGGTGACGGGTGTGCCGTGTCTGTGCCTTAGTTTCCTTATTTATTGTTAGGGCTACCATGGTAGCTCAGATGGTAAAGAACCTGCCTGCAATTCAGGAGACATGGGTTCAACCCCTGGGTTAGGTAGATCCCCTGGAGAAGGGATCAGCTACCCACTCCAGTATTCTGGCCTGGAGAATTCCATGGACTGTATAGTCCATGGGGTCACAAAGAGACGGACATACTGAGTGACTTTCACTAGTACTTGTGGTTATAGGATTGTTAAGAGGATTAATAGAGTATATAAATCTTAGAAGAGGGGCTGGTGCATAGTAAGCATTTAGTGCATGCTGACACTTGTTGTCAGCTATTACTGCTGGAGGTGACTGGGCACATCTAGTGACTACCAACATCATGCTGCTGCTGCTGCTAAGTCACTTCGGTGTTCCCTAAATATTTGTTGAATAAAAAACACAAAGATTTTAGTTGCAATGTGATTTGCGCCTTGAAAGTCAAAGGCGATAATCATAGAATGGGCCTGAATTCTGAGGATTCTGATTTTAAACTTATAGAATGTCAGAACTACAAGAATCCATACAGGTCCAGTTCTACCTCTGCTGGTTTTACAGATGAGCACAGAGAAGTCAAAAATTCACACTACCTCAATGAGGCAGCCAGGGCAGAATTTTTATCCCCATTTAGGAGAAACTAATAGCTAGAGTTCTCAGACTTGTAATACTCCAAGATACTTTCAATTAGTTAATGAAATAACATGTAAAAATCTTGAGACACATGGAAAGTACCATTCGTTCATCTTGCTTCTTAGTTAGAAGTAAACATTGACCATATAGCATTTCCCAGGGGACGTTGATGATAATAAAAAAATCAACTAGGGCTGTCACATTAACTCCAGAGACCACAATTCCCATCACTGTCATGTATAAAAATGGTGCCCTTTAGAGTATGTCAAACATAACTCTGCCCTGATTGAGAATTGTTGGCAAGGGTTGATGCCCAGATCTGCTGTATTGGTTATAATATGGTGGCAGGTATACCTACCCTGTGAACTAGATATAGTTCTTATTCATTTAAAACAAACAAATGGACATTCATTCAGCAAATATTTATTGAAGACCATGGTCCAGGAACTCAACCAGGAAACTACGGATGCCTTCATGGAGCTTACATTATCATGGAGATGTTAGGAACAGCTCAGAAACAATGGGTTGGTTTGATTAAAAAAAAATTAATTTGAATTATGTGATGCAAACAGCTAGCTAGGCAGCCAGCTAAATTTCTTAAAGGGATCCTGTGTGTGTTATTAAGAGGGCACAAAGTAAGTAAACCTTATACTGAGATGTACCATGCCAGGAATCTATTTTTTATAGTTACTTTGCTTCATTTTTCTTCTGAAAATAAAAGTCAATATTGTTTTCTCTTAAAGTAATGGTACTAGTCAACAGAATAATTTAAAGTCTTGAATGAAGTAAGTTACTGACTAGGTAAAATTTGGAATTACCAAAAAGTGCCATAGTTTCAGAGATATTTAAACATATGTTCAAAACTCTTAATTCTGTGCACTATTTAACATTGAGTGATTAAGCCAGATTAAATCATATTGAAGACTAATATTTTTATAACTCATTGGTTTTCTTCATTCAAGGTCACTCCCACCCAATTTGCTTAACACTTCCAACAAATTTGTAGCCTTTGATCCACAAATATATCTTTAAAAAATATAGTATTTTCTTTTTCTACTAATTGTAGAAAAAGAGCTACTAATTGTTTTATTTTTCAAAAAGATATTTCAAAAGAGAAGTTGGCAATTTGGTAACCAAGATATGCTCCAGTAGGTGGACAGATAAATTTTGATACATTCAAACAGTGGAATATTATTCAGAGCTAAAAAGAAAGAAGCTAGGAACCTATGAAAAGATTTGCAGTAAACTTAAATGCATATTACTAAGTGAAGGAAGCCAATCTGAAAAGGCTACATACTGCATGCTTCCAACTATATGTTATGGAAAAAATCAAAACCATGGAGACAGTTAGAAGATGAGTGATTGCCAAGGGTTAGAAGGGAGGGAGGGATGAACAGGAAGAACACAGAGGGCTTTTAGGACAGTGAAACTACTCTGCATGCTACCATAATAGTGGGTACATGTCGTCATACTGTCAACTAAAAAAAAAACCACAACTTAAAAGTTGAGAGTTAGATTTTATTTGTTGGGAATGTTAGAACTTGAGCCTGGGACACAGTATCGTAGGTGAACCAAGAGAGCTGACTCTGAAGAGGTAGGGGAGGAGACAGGCTATATGCAAGTTTGCAGCAAGGGGCAGGTAATCTGAATATTAAAAAATTACTGTTAATTAAGAGAAAACTAAATCTCTCACATGAAGAGATTTAGTGTTCTTCTATGTATGGGAAGATGCAAGCATCTGGGCTTGCTGACATCATTTCTTTCATATGCATCTAGCCATCTGGGGCCAACCATGCTTTGTTTATTGTTCACATATTAAGTCCTTGCTTTCGGTAAGAGATGGTGAATGTGGCAAATGGCCACCTCTCATATCCCCCCAGCTCATCAGTGCTTACTGGGGAGGAGGTAGCTGATGGCAACCAAATAGCTGGCTTTGCTTCACCTGGGCTCATAAATTTGCAGTTGGAAAAGTCTTGTTTACTGGTAAACCTTAGAGTAGAAAATATTTCTTTTCACAATACATTGTCCATACAGCATCCAACACCAAGAGTGAACTGTAATGCAAAGTATGGGCTTTGAGTGATAATGATGTGCCAGTATAGGCTCACCAGTTGTAACAAAGGTACCTCTCTGGTGGATGACATTGATAATGGGGATAGCATGTGTAGGGGCAGGAAGTATAAAAGAAATCTCTGTCCCTTCTGCAATTTTGCTGTGAATCTAAAACTGCTCTGAAAAAGAGAAGGTCAGTTTAAAAAAGAGAGAGAGAGAAGTTTGGACTATATCCATGTGTCATTTTCATCATTCCATTGACCAGAACTTAAAAAACAATTGAATTCATGTAAACGTTTTGATTCTTAAATCTCAAATATGTCTTAGTAGATTAAGATTTTAGGAAACAAAAGCATGCTTGAAGTTACAATATGCAAAAGATGCTTCCCCCTAGAGGGATCTGAGTTGTCAGGGACATTAAAGCTCATTAGCAGGATTCCCCTACAGAAACAGTCACATTCCTGGTCCTGCATTTTACAGTTCTTAGAAAAACCTTCTCATTGATGTTAGAGTGTTGCACTCCAGCTGAGAGCCTGAGGTTTTTCACTGAAAGGCAAACATATTGGTTTTATGTCTTGTGCATTCTGGAGGGTGTAGCTTTTTTATCTTTAAAGTGACAAGAGCAAGAAAATAAAAAGCGTGGGGAGGGAGAAGGGTGGAGAGCCACTCACCTGCAACTATATTAAACCGCCCACCAGCTGTTTATAACTTCCATCCTATAAGAAATCTTTAACTTATGAAAAGGACGTCCTTGCTGGGGGATTAACAAGTGGAACTGGGTGAAATGCTACACTTGCTTTTGATGGTTTGAGAGTTGTCTTTTGCAAGTTATTGCCATTCTTTTTCCACTGTTTTCTTAAAAGATTAGCCTTAGGGAACATAAATAATTAGTTATAAAATCTCTGGCAGGATATTTAATCAATCACATATTGGTTTCAGCTGCCATGAGGGCTGTGGTCATCTGTGGCAAAGGCAGATACAGTGAGGGGATGGGACTAGGCTGCCCTCCTCATCAGCTGTGTGAGCTTGTTCAAAGGATGACCCAGAAAGTCCCAGAAGAAGCCAAAACTTGGGGCAATCTGGCCACACTGCTGGCATTTGTGTTTGCCCTGCAGCCTGAGGTTCTTTGTAGGCAAACTGATAAGGAGTAAGAGCAAACAAATGATACTTCAAAAGTCCACTCCCCAAGGAGAAATTTGGGGATCTTCTAAGTCTCAAGGTGCCAGGATGGATGGGGAGAAGAGAAGTAATTTGCGTAGGCTGGTAAAAATACCCAGGCTTGTTTTTGACATTTCAGTTCGTGTATGTATTAGTCAGGGTTCTCCAGAGAAAAGAAGCAATAGGATGTGCATGCGTGTATACTGAAAAAATTGTGCACGCACACACACGCACACACGCGCACACACACACACACACACACACACACACATATATATATAGTAAAGAATTGGCTTAGATAGTTTTAGAGGCAAGTCCATAACCTTCAGATGGGCCATCAGGCTGGGGACCCATGAAGAAACTGATGTTGCAGTTCAGCCTGGAGACTACCTGTAGGTAGAATTCTTTCTTTCTTGGGGAGATCAGTCTTTGTCCTATGAAGGCCTTCAACTGACTGAATGAGACCCACTCACATTGTGGAGGGCAACCTGCTTTCCTTAAAGTTCACCAAAATGTTATTTTCACTCAGAAAACATACTCACAGAAACATCCAGAATAACATTTGACCAAATGTCTGGGGACAATGGCCTGGGCAAGTGGACACATAAAATTAACCATCACAACAGGTTCCTATCAGCTAGTAGATTAAATATTATACATTTGCATCAGGTCAAGTTCACACTATTCGGGGAGGATAAGCCAAGGAAAGGGTATAATGAACATATAAGTCAGAGTCTTTAAAATAGTATATTAAAAACTAGTTAGTAAAAATAGGACAACAACAGAAGATGAATCTAAATAACAAAAAATAGTGGCTAACATTTCTTTGGTACTGTCTATCAGGAGTGTTTGAATCCTCAGAAAACTCTATGAGGCAACAAATATCCCTGGAATCTATAAGCTGGGTTCAAATTCCAGCTCTCTCACTTACTAACTGTGCATCTTTGGCAAAGCTTTTAGCCTCTCTGAACTTCAGTTTCCTTAATAGGAAAAAATAAGAATAATCACAGCAGCAACTGCTGAAGATTATTGGGAAGATTAAATGGGTTATCCCACAGCGAGTATGTAGAACAGTGCCTGGCTATTAGAAGCAGTAGGCATGACAGGCTTCCTAGATGGCTCGGCAGGGAGGAATCCGCCTGCAATGCAGGAGATGTGGGTTTGATCCCTGGGTCAGGAAGACCCTCTGGAGAGGGAAATGGCAACCCACTCCAGTATTCTTGCCTGAAGAATCTCATGGATGGAGGAGCCTGGCGGGCTACAGTCCATGGGGTCATCAAAAGTTGGATACAGCTGAAGCAGCTGAGCATGCAAGCAGGCATGACAGCCATCTGAAACCTAGAAACAGTGAATTTGCTGGGTATCCCTGCATGACAATATCCAGCATGCTTATAAGGAGACGAACACATCCTTCCACTGAAGTCTTATGAACCTCAAGTTCCACTGAAAACACCCTATTCCAGTCAAACCCGCAACCAAATTTGCCAAAGAACAAAATGTAGCAGAGGCCTGACATGTGTCATGTGGACTCTTCAGTACAGTTTCTTTTCACGATCTTTACTGAGTTTGGATTAAATATAGCCATCTTAGGAATGATATTTCGCCAGACATGGGTGGCAGATAAAAGGGTGGGGTAGCATGAAATAAAAATGAGCAGCCCAAGATAATTCAGGATGGGCTAGGGTGAACGACTCCCAGACCTGAACTTCCCTGGGTTTACTTTATTGTGTCCCAGGCTACAGGAATTATCTTGCAGAAATATTTTTTGACTTACAGTAATACGGGTATCTCCATACTGAAAATCAATGTGTATTTTGTTTCCTTCTAGAGCATTTCAACAACAGTAGCCTAAAATGCTTTAGGATACTCATTGTGCCATTAGAAGTCAGCCACTAACAACAGATCTTAGATTTCCTGTAACTCAGTCAAGGGTATTTTGTAGCTGTGATAGCCCAAGTCACAGGGGAACCATTGGGAAGATCTTTAGGTTTAAGTGACTTCTTGATTTAATGTCTTATGTCTGAGTTTCTCAGCTTTTCCTACCCTTATTTGTGACATGGAACTAATTTTTGAGTGTAGCTTGCTCGCTGTCTTTAACCATTTGGTTTCCTTTCCTTCCCTAACTTTGCTTATTGCCATTTCAGAGAGCGATGTCCTCATTGATTTCCTTTGCCTCGGGCTTTGGTTAAATGAGAACTTTCAAAACCCTCACACAGTTGTTCTCTGATCATGATAGAAACTGGACTAAGAGCCTCCTCCTAGCCTGGAAACCCATGGCATAGGCCCCCTATAGTTGCTTTCTGCTGGTGGCCTCAATCTTTTAACTCTAAGTATGGAAAACCAATAAATGGCAACAAATGATTTTATGCTAACTAGGTTGAAAGAGATTCTCCAGTCTGCTATTAAAAATCAGTCTGACCATTGCAATAGAGGCCAGCACGTTGTTAGATAATCAGGGTTATTTACTAATGTTTCGACAGCTCCACTTAGCATAAAGGGCAACAGGAGACACTTTTGATCACAGAAGCCCCCACACAATGATTTATTGACTTGGCTGATTTATAAATCCTACACCCTGAGATAATTGGCAACTTACTCCTTCACAGATGTGAGTTATGCAATCAGCATGGGAAAAAGATCCACTGAAGCTGACTGGCTGGAAATCTTTACTTTCAATCTATAATATATAATAAGGTTAAGAATAAAAAACAGTGTCAAACTCCAGTGTTTTGTAAAGCAGTACACAAATGTAATTTGTTTCATTACCGTCTGCAATATCAGGATCAATTGATCAGTCATCTATCTATCTATGTATTCTATGACATCTAAACTGAGCACTCTATTAAATGTTAAGATAATCAATATTACCTATTTTTATTTTTTGCAAATAGTCCTCCAGAGCTGCATAATTAAGTCTAACTTTGGTTTCAAAGACAGTTTTAGGGTTTTTTTTTTTCCAATGAATAATTTCTTCTGCTTACCCATTCTTTATTTTGATATTGAGTCGCATAGATCAATTACTATTATTAATCAACTGGAAGAGTAAATTAATACCATAGACACGTGAAGGGTCAGTCTTGCCAGCTGGTGGGAACTGTAAAAGGTGGCGTGTGTGTTTGTGTCATAAATTTTTCTGCATGATGATATGGCTATTGTTATTTGCAGAAAACTTTGTATTTTTGTTAGGTCAGAAAGCCTGTAATTCTCAAAGTGCTCTCTGAACCTTATTTAATGCAGTAAACAGAAGGAGCTGAGTTGAACTTTGGTGTCTGCCAGTTGGAAAGTAATAACTTTCCCAACTCTCTGTAAGTGACTTGTGCCTTGTGATGAATGCAGACCCTTCCTTCATGAGGGTTTCCCAATATTATACACTTGTAGCAAATAAGGTTAGAACCTTTAAAATATAGCATTTAGTAATGTGCTGGAAATAGCTTCCTCGATTCCTTTAAAGGTCACTGCATTTGCTTTCCAGGCGTCATTTTAGCTCAAGCCTCTACAGAGTGGAACTGAGAACATGCTTGCCTTCACACCTTCAATTTTCCCAAGCTTAAGAGTAAAATGGCAGGATAAAGTTCAGTGTGTGTGTGTGTGTGTGTGTGTGTGTGTGTGTGTGCACACATGCACTCTTGTGAGTTTAGATGTAGAAATGCATTGTCAAGATGATCTCAATTATCTTGGTTATATACATGCACATATATATATTGGTTATACACATGCCCATTGCTTCTTCAATTGGAGGTAAGGTTAGACTTGTATTTTCCTCCGTCCAGAAGCCAAGCTTCTAGGAGTGAAATTGGGCTAATAGTTACTAAAGGAAAAAAACTGTGCAGAAAGCATTCAGTTCTTTGTGCTTTGCCTGAGCACTCATGTGTCCCCAACCAAAGTATATTAGTAAAACTCTGTATGTGTGTGTTCTGTTGCTCCTGACTCTTTGCAATCCTATGAATTATAGCCTTCCAGTTTCCTCTGTCCCTTGGATTTTTTAGGCAAGAATACAGGGGTGGGTTGCCATTTCCTCCTCCAGGGGATCTTCCTGACCCAGGGATCGAACCGTCATCTCCTGTGTCTCCTGCATTGCAGGCAGATTCCTTACTTCTGAGTCACCAGGGAAGCCCATGTAAATTAGCATCAAACCATAAGCTTTGCTGCTGTTCCACTGGAAAAAATAAATTCATTAAGCCATTGACATGAAGCACGAAATAGTCAAATGTAGCCTTGCTATCAAAATTAGAATTGGAATGGTAGATTGCAACAAGAGATGATTTCACACTAACACACATCTCAAGACTAAGCTGGCAAAAAGAGAAGGACTTCTGTAAAACGTGTCGCACTGTTTGTAGAATCATCAGTGTCATTCATCAGTACTGCCAATGTTCTCATCTTCCTCACATTGTCAGCCTCCTCATTAACAGCATCTTCATCATGTTTATAGCTGGCAGTCATGTTTCTTTTTACAAGTACACTCAAGATGAGAAGTGGGTCATACCTGTTCTATACTGGGTTTCGGCACACCATGGCTTCAGTAGATTGATCAATGGAATATCCAGCAATGTCTTTGCATCTTTACAAAACAAAGTGCAGTAGGGTCTTTCAAAACCACTCTTGTGTAGTTTACTTTCCTTCAACTTGGAAATGTTTGTGTAAATTTCAGAATGGCAATTTGCCATGTGAACTCTCTCCATTTGGGTTATGTATTTGTTGTTAATGAGATAGCAGCTTGGACTCGTTCAGGCACTTTTGAATATATTTATCTATGAGAAGATACATGTATATATTTTCTTGACTGATGGTTCAAATGCCGTCCACACCTGCATCTTAAGATTCTGCATCTCCAGCTATCAATTTGCAGGAGAGAAGAAAGGAAAGTATTAGACTATTCTGTAAGAGTGTGCTCAGCAGCATCCAGACTATAGAAAAATCTTCAGGGCATATTAGTTGATTTCCTAACACATAATAAGAAAGACAAAAGAGAAGTGAGAAAGAACCCTTAGATACTTTAAATGCTGATAAGTGAGCTATAATATGTGGACTTCTTAATTTGCCTCTTAGTTCAAACATACAAATTTAAAAATTACAACATTGAGATGAGAACTGAATTACAACATGAGAACTGTAAATGTGAACACTGACTAGATATTTGATAATTATTTACAAAATATTGCTAATTTTAAAGGCTGTGATAATAGTATAGTGGCTCCTTAAAGATTCACTATCTTTTAAAGAGACATGAGTTAACATACTGAAGTATTTACAGATGAAATGATACGACATATAGTTAACTCCAAAATAATGTGGGAGGAGGAGTTGCTGGAATCAAGACTAGCCAAGAGCAGATCATTGTTGAAGCTGGATTATGGCTACATAATAGTTCATTGTATGATTCTGTGCTTGAAATTCTCCACAATAAGAAAAAAATAATGCCATCAATTTACATTGAACATTTTCTTTGGTTCTTGGAACTTTCTTAGCACTTCCTTGGTGACAAGTTGAATTATCCCTGCAAGAGTGGGATTATAGACACTGTTGCTTTTAGAGTAGATTATTAATGCTTAAATGGGGGAAGAATTGCTAACATATACAAAATTTAGCTTTTATTGTTCTAATGAATTCTCCCTTTCCTTCCCATCCTTAGTTTCTAAACTGGGATTAGGAGGAAAAAAACTTAAATTTTTCTAACATTGCTGCTTCTATCAGGCAATTCTTTGGCCTTTTTGTAGAGGCAAATTCCTAACTGAGAACCACCCCTATGCACTGACCACATCCATCAACTAGATTCAGACTTAGTTCTCTTGGATTCCATGTGATTTCCAGAAAAATAAATGTGCTTTAGAGAGACTTAGAACATTGAGAATCCAAATCAAATAGCTGTGGTTGTGAACTTTTTGGAGGCTATAGAGAGTTGAGATGACCCCTTGTCCTTTGCCCTTGCATCCCTCCCTGTAGTGATATTTGTGGCGGACATCTGTTCTAAGAGCTTCCTAACTTCCATAGGTCAATTCTCTTCTCCTCTCCTCCAATAGACTTTAGAGTAAGCTGACCTCACTCCCTGCTCTAAGATTGGCTTAATCCAATCAGTACAGTCCATTCCCTTGGTTATGGTTATTAATTCTGGGAAAGACATATGCCCCACATTGGCCCTGTAAGTCTGTATCTTAGCACTGTTGCAATACTGGGGCAGAAGGAATCTCTTCTACTGGACTTGAGCAAGGATGATTGTATCTCTGACTTTGTCAGGCACTGATCCTGCTACAACTAGGACAGTAGATATTAGGGTAGAACTCAGATTCAGGATTACTGAGCAGAAAAATGAAAAGAAACTGGGTCTTTGTGGAGACATGACTGAGAAGGTGAATCCATCAACCATGAAACTACTGTTCCTTGAGACTGAATTGGTTGTGAGGACCAATATGTCTTGATTGGTTATCCCAAATGAAGTGTGTTTTATTTCATTTGTACCTAAGAACATCTTAGCATAAATAGAACATGCTTACCTATGGACATAAAAGTTCTGGAGATAGAATATCTCAGTGAAGAAGGCAGGGGTGAGAATATACTGCTCACTTTGCCTCTTGAATGAATCTATGCTCCTTTCTGGATATATTAAAACAAGGTTGAGAAGATACAGTTGGAGACATAAAATAAATACATAGTAGGTTATTAGAAAACCAAAAGACATTGTTTTTCTCAGTCTGATCCTGTTTAATAAACCTGAAAAATTCAAGTAAAAAGTAGAGGTAATAAATCTTTCAAGATTAACAGAGAACCTGAGTGACATCACTAGATAACAGGGGCTAGGAGCAAAGGAAATCTGAGTTTGAGCTTTTACTGTTTCTGTTGCCTCTTTGGAAAAAAAAAATATGTATAGGCCAGAATGAATGTCCCAGATGACACTAGATTGCTCCATGACAATGGACTACAGTTGACTTACTCACCTTTGTATCTATTAATTGTGTGTATCAGCTAAGTGTCACATGTATATTTTGTACTGTTTTAGGTACTAGGAAACATACTAGTGTGAGGAGATCAGATCAGTAAGCTACTGGACAAGTAAATATATAACCTCTCATATAGCAGTATATTTTATGGAGAAAAAGAAAGTAGAATAAAGCAGGTGAAAGAGTGCTGGGGAAGAGGGCTATAATATATAGTGGCCCAAAGGATGATATTTTAGCAGAAACCTGAACAACATGGAGGAGAGAGCCATGTGGACATGGGAGGAAGAGTTTCCAGGAAGAGGTGGCAGTAAGTGCAAAGGCCCTGTGGTAGCACGAAACTTAGCATGCTTGAAGACTGTTAAGAAGGATGAGAGTAGCTGGGAATAAATAAGGGGAAGACTCACAGGAGATGAGGACTCAGAGGTAGTGAGAGGCCAGAACATAAAGGCCTTGGAGGCCAATCTAGGCACTTAGTTTGAATTATGGATTATTTTGAATACTATCACAATTAACTTTGGGAACAAACTATGTATTACTCCTCAGTTTGAAGAAGGAAGTCAGTGCAAATTATAATTGCTTATAAAACAAGCCAAACAAAACTGAAGTAGGCAAAGAAAAAGGCAAAACCATCCTCCTCCCATGCCTCTCTCCCAGTTTCCTACATCTAAACATTAACCCACATGCCTCACTCCTAGAAACAGAAGTCAACAATTTGTTGGATAGTCAGCTATATGTTTTTCCTAAGCTCATACAAATATATACCTTTCACCAACACACAGAGAGTATATAAGAATGTTTATAATTATTTTCTATTCTTATTAAAATAAGATTATATTATGGACTATTCTTTGTATCTTGCTTTATTTCTGTGGTAATATTTTGTGTACCAGGTCAATAGACATTTAACATAGTCTTCTCCATCTTGCAAGTTTTTTGTGCCTTGTTCTCTTACACGTCTCATGAGGCTGGCAAAGAATAAGACCTGTGATATAAACGGGCCCTCTTAAAATTTTTGTCATATTATATTCCAGATCCTAGATGTCAGTAGAAATAATTAAGACATGATTTTTTACAAGTGCAACTTCCTTTTGGTGCTGAATCAGAATTTTCTATCCATCCATCTGTCATTTGTTTGCACAAGCCTCAAAAGTCATTTTGCCTAGAAATTTGGGACAAAACTCATGAAAAGGTAAATATCAGAGAGAATCATGGAACTTTGAAACTGAAAAATACTTAAGATATCACCAGTTCTAATCTTCTTGTTTTATTGATTTGATAAATATTTACTGAGTGACTAGTGCTTGATAGGTACCAAGAAAAATATCAGAGACAAAAAGTTGTCTAAGACACAATTTTGGTCTTCATCTGAACATCAAGGTGATTGAAAGCTCAAAGAGATTGGCAGGCTTTTTCCAGACACATTAGAGAGTGACAGAAATGATTGGAACACAGACCAATCTGTGTGCAGGGCTCAATTTTGAGTCTGAGTGCAGGGCTCTTTCCATTATATCTCACAGCTTATGGAAATTTCTAACAGTAAATAACTAAAGGCTAGCCTTGTATGCTGTCATTTGCAAAAAGTTTAGCTATTAGAGGTCCATGAAGTGAATGACATACTACTTAGACAGCTCTCATCTATTGGGAGCTGGTAATTTACTCTGAAAAATCTTAGTGTAAAAATCTAATTTCAACCCACTTTCTCAGAGGGTAAATTTTATTCCATTTCCTTTTCTCAAGGCTCTGTCATTAGCATATTAAACTAATGAGTGAATCAATTATTTAAAACTGGCAATATTTTTTATTATGTCTAATTAAGTGTTTAATCAGGACATTCTGGTCTTTAATCCCCTGAAAGCAGCATTCTCTACAGGATGAATGAAATGGCTGGGTGGAACTTTGCTAACAACCTCTTGTACTCAGAGGACTAGAGAGGAAGTTGAAGCCTTAAAGGTGAAGGTGAAAAAGAATAAGTCACAAAAGAGACAGGAAATGGTAACAAGCCTGAACAGCAACATCTTTGGATGATAACCACATGTTTCTGAACAGACTTTTAATGGGGAAGGGGGTGCGGCAGGGAGGTTACTACCACCCCAACTGGAGGATATGGTTCCAGAAATCTCCATTGCACAATAAAAGTGAGAGGGCAAGAAGACCATACTTTGCTTTGCTCTGAACCCCTTAAACTCTCTGACCATAAAATTTAAGTATTGGTTAACCAAGTGCCTCAGTAGTTATACAATATTTCAAGGCCATCTGAAAATTATTTAGCCAATAATATAATATATTTCAGAGGATGTTATTGATTTCAAAAGTTCATATTTAATTTTTACCAAGTTCATTGTATCTCCCCACATTCCAACACATTACTTAAAGGCCAAACGATCCTAAAACTAATAGTGAACTTTAGCCAAAAGCTGCCGGAAAATGTCCAGGAGCCACTCAAAGCAGATAGTGCAAGTGGAAGAAAGAGGTTAGTTTACATATGCATTCATTTATTCAGTGAATATTTATTCAGCACTTTCTCTAAACCTGAAACCACTGTGATCTTCACTAGAGAAATAATGAATAACAAGACAGCTAAGATTCCCACTCTCTCAAAACTTGCAGTTTATCAAGAATGTGGACAAAATGCCATGTAGTAAATAGTAAGCTAATGTTACCAAATCCAAGTTTGTTCTGCTTGCCACATGTCTGGCCATGAAGTTGGGAGACACAGTGTTGGGACAAGGAATAAGTACTTTATCCCAAAAGCCAGGATTCTGAGAAGATGGTAGACTAATATTCTGGAGAACTATCTTACCTAAGTCAGAATTCAGGCTTGTATTTGAATAAAGGGACGGGTGTGGTTGGTCGGTAGTTTGAGAATGTTCAAACTACCACACAATTGCTCTCATCTCACACTCTAGTAAAGTAATTCTCAAAATTTTCCAAGCCAGGCTTCAGCAATACGTGAACCGTGAACTTCCAGATGTTCAAGCTGGTTTCAGAAAAGGCAGAGGAACCAGAGATCAAGTTGCCAACATCCGCTGGATCATCAAAAAAGCAAGAGAGTTACAGAAAGACATCTATTTCTGTTTTATTGACTATGCCAAAGCCTTTGACTGTGTGGATCACAATAAACTGTGGAAAATTCTGAAAGAGATGGGAATACCAGACCACCTGACCTGCCTCTTGAGAAACCTGTATGCAGGTCAGGAAGCACCAGTTAGAACTGGTCAGGCAACAACAGACTGGTTCCAAATAGGTAAAGGAGTATGTCAAGGCTGTATATTGTCACCCTGCTTATTTAACTTCTATGCAGAGTACATCATGAGAAGCGCTGGGCTGGATGAACCACAAGCTGGAATCTAGATTGCTGGGAGAAATATCAATAACCTCAGATATGCAGGTGACACCACCCTTATGGCAGAAAGTGAAGAAGTACTAAAGAGCCTCTTGATGAAAGTGAAAGAGGAGAGTGAAAAAGTTGGCTTAAAGCTCAACATTCAGAAATCTAAGATCATGGCATCTGGTCCCATCACTTCATGGGAAATAGATGTGGAAACAGTGCCTGCTTTTATTTTTCTGGGCTCCAAAATCACTGCAGATGGTGATTGCAGCCATGAAATTAAAAGATGCTTACTCCTTGAAGGAAAGTTATGACCAACCTAGACAGCATATTAAAAAGCAGAGACATTACTTTGCCAACATAGGTCCGTCTAGTCAAGGCTATGGTTTTTCCAGTGGTAATGGATGTGAGAGTTGAACTATAAAGAAAGCTGAGTGCTGAAGAATTGATGCTTTTGAACTGTGGTGTTGAAGAAGATTCTTGAGAGTCCCTTGGACTGCAAGGAGATCCAACCGGTCCATCCTAAAGGAGATCAGTCCTGGGTGTTCATTGAAAGGACTGATATTGAAGCTGAAACTCCAATACTTTAGCCACCTGATGTGAAGAGCTGACTCATTGGAAAAGACCCTGATGCTGGGAAAGATTGAGGGCAGGAGGAGAAGGGGACGACAGAGGATGAGATGGTTGGATGACCTCACCAACTCGATGGACATGGGTTTGGGTGAACTCTGGGAGTTGGTGATAGACAGGGAGGCCTGGCGTGCTGTGGTTCATGGGGTCGCAAAGAGTCGGACACGACTGAGCGACTAAACTGAACTGTGGTTTTTGCTGCTAACTTCCTGGTATTAGGATTCTTTGTTCTTGCAGCTGCCCACATAGGTCTTATCATAATGTTCCTGTAAACATCCAATAAGAAAAATGTGTTATTTTTGGTTCTACAGCTTTGTATCTCTCCTTGAAAAGAAAAGCGTTAATACCCTTACAGTCAGCGTCTTGAGGATGGTCTATCCTGTATATTTCAGGTTATAAGCAACATTGTTAACTCAAAGCAAAACAATAGAATACAAAGGCTGAAGTAAAAGGAACAAATGTAATATGGAATCAGATGTGTTCTTCCCTGTTACGATAAGAGTATGTTCCAAATGCTATAGGAGCACTCAGGAAAGGCAAGTCAGGAGGCTTGTGAGAGGAAATCACGTAAGGTGATGAGCTGACAGCATTCGACCAGTAGAAGTGAACTTCCTTTTCTAGCAGGAGAAATGAAATACTCTGGCTGACCCACTCACTGAAAACAACCCAAAATGGTCTATTAGCTATTTGAAAAATCTTGTGTTTTTTCACATGTGTCAGTGAACAGGAATTAAAATTAAGTCTGAAAACTAGATGAAAACAAGAACTCAGAGATCAGCAGAACAAAAAGCTAGTTTTAGCTCTAAGTGCATTCTCCAATCAGGGTGAACTTGAGCTTCATTTTTCACAGACTCACACGTACAGAGAATGGAAGGCTTCCCAATGTGGTCCCCACAGTTTGGATAATCTAATAGGTCAACCATGAAGATTGAGCTTGGATACCCACCATGTAGAGTAAATTAGAAATAAGCATACCTCAACTCTCTTTTTACTCCAGGAAACTGCAAATAAAGCTGTTATTTTTAATCTTAGCTCTGGGTGGAAGAGGAAAAAGACTCCCTTGAGAAATAGTAACTTAAGCCAGCCTCGCAAAGTCTTAGAATTCTGAATGCTCAAAACTTAGGTGATTCTACCCTTCCCCCACAAAAATTGCTAAAGATGAGATGTTAGCTCAAATCAGTTTCAAGTTGGTAATGCTCTCTCTGACAGTAACAAACAAAGAAATAAAACACCATGAGTGAAATCCAGCAGAAACAAAAGAGAGACTAATCAGAACCCTACACACTTCCTAGATGAGAATTATTTAAAACAACTGGGTTTCCCAGGTGCCCCTCATGGTGAAAACCCACCTGCCAATGCAGGAGACATAAGAGAAATGGGTTTGATCCCTGGGTGGGGAGGATCCCCTGGAAGAGGGCATGGCAACCCACTCCAGTATTCTTGCCTGGAAAATCCCATGGACAGAGGACCCTGGTCAGCTATAGTTCAAAGGGTTGCAAGGAATTGGACATGACTGAAAGGACTTAGCGCAGCATATCATTAACAAGTCAAAATAAATAGAGCAAGACTAAAAATATGTTTTGAGTGCAGAAACTATAAAAAGTGACCTTGCAGATCAGAAAGTGAAAGTCACTCAGTTGTGTCTGACTCTTTGTGATCCCATGGACTATACAATCTGTGGAATTCTCCAGGCCAAAATACTGGAGTGGGTAGCCTTTCCCTTCTCCAGAGGAATCTTCCCGACCCAGGGATGGAACCCAGGTCTCCGGCATTGGAGACAGATTCTTTACCAGCTGTTCTGGTAAAGGGAAGCCCAAGAATACTGGCATGGGTAGCCTATCCCTTCTCCAGCAGATCTTGCCAACCCAGGAATCAAACCGGGGTCTCCTGTATTGCAGGAGGATTCTTTACCAACTGAGCTATCAGGGAAGCCCATACAGATCTGAAAAGGTACCAAACACAGTTTCTAGAAATTAAAAATAGAAAAACTGAAATTAAAATCTTAATGGTTGGGTTTTGTGGCAGAGTATATTCAGCTGAATTAACAGAATTAACGAAATAGAAGATATATTCCAGTTACTATATCTCTAGTAGCTGGAATGCAGCAAAGAGAAAGATGCAAAGTCATGGAGAAATGAAAGAAAATTTAAGAGAAGTGGAGGATAGAGCAAAGTGATCTAGCATTTTCTAGAATGAGCGGTGAAAGAGTTTGTCAGAAAGTACTAGCTCTTCAAAAGAATCCAAGCTCTCTATTTCCAAAACACTCACTTGTGTTCCAATCAATGAACACAAAAATTATGTATGCCTGTTCTAGACTGGTTCATAATACACCTTTCATGTATATTCGTACAGGTTCTTTTCTCCTTCTTGTTGACTTCAGTGGAGATGCTTTTGAAAGCTATGTGTTTAAGAAGCAGTAATCCTGTCAACTGGGACCCTGAAGACTGACCATGCAAAGGAGATTAACCCTGCCAAAATTATGAATTTTCTCATGACTGTTGAGATAACAAAGATCTACTGTGTTGAGCCACTGCATGTTAAAATGTATGGTTCTGCTGATCACAGTGAAATTCTTAGAGATCAACAACAGAAAACTGGCTGGGAAAAAAGTCATGCATTTGGAAATTAAGAAGCACACTTTTCCACTAATTGCAGGTAAATAGGTAAACAAATAAATTACAATGGAAAATAGATTATATTAAATTTAACAACAGAATTGCCAACATTTAACAATTTTTGACCTATAAAAATAGCAATTTTATGAAAATTAGCCCAATATTTAGAAATAAACTATTACCAAAATATTCCTTTATTAAAACTTGTGGGGAGGTAAAAGCCATACCATAAGAAAATGTATAGCTTTTCAAACATTTTTTTTAAAAGAAGGTCTGAAACTGAATATATTAACCATTTAATTTGTGAGGATAAGACTCAAAGAAAATAAAGGGAAGAAAGTAATGACTGAAGACCAAAAAAATATAGTGCTTTGAGGGGATTTAAAACAAATGAACCAGTTTGATTGAATGCAGCACAGAATGGGTGAGAGAAGAGTCTGGAGAGTTATGCCAGGATGAACTATAATGCGTATGATGCATACTCAGTCGCTTCAGTTGTGACCAACTCTTTGTGACCCCATAGACCATAGACTTCCAGGCTCCTCTGTCCATGGGATTTTTTAGGCAAGAATACTGGAGTGGGTTGCCTTGCCCTCCAGGGGCTCTTCCCAACCTAGGGATCAAACTGTGTCTCTTATATGTCCTGCATTGGCAGGCAGGTTCTTTACCACTGAACCACTGGGGAAGCCCCTGTTGTTTTGTATATTAAATATTAATTACATTAGCTATATTATTTACTCAATTTAACAAACTTCATGCTCCTAGTGAAGGAAGGTCAACTCTGCCTCGACTCACAGTCATACATAGCCATCTGAAGTCTGAATTTTCAAGATGTTTTGGTGTATGTGTTGTGTTTGAATCTGGGATACATACACAGATACATATAAACAGATACTACACACACACACACACATCCATGCATACACACATATACACACAAATATAATTACATACCCATCCATCCATACATATATACATGAGTTTTTTAATATTTATTTTTTTTTCTTTTTTTTTTTCCATTTATTTTTATTAGTTGGAGGCTAATTACTTTACATCATTGCAGTGGTTTTTGTCATACATTGAAATGAATTAGCCATGGATTTACATGTATTCCCCATCCTGGTACCCCCTCCCACCTCCCTCTCCACCCGATCCCTCTGGGTCTTCCCAGTGCACCAGGCCCGAGCACTTGTCTCATGCACCCAACCTGGACTGGTGATCTGTTTCACCCTAGATAATATATATGTTTCGATGCTATTCTCTTGAAACTAATATTTATTTTTAATTGAAGGATAATTGCTTTACAGAATTGTGTTGGTTTCTGCCAAATATTAACATGAATCAGCCATCAGTATACATATGTTCTCTCCTTCTTGAAGCTCCCTTTCACCTCCCTCCCTATCCCACCCCTCTAGGTTGTTAACAGTCTCGGTTTGAGTTTTTGAAATAAGGAAGAGGGGGCAGATGGACTGTGATCAACATCTAGAACTCCCTTGTAAAAGCAGAAAAATTTGCATATGAATTGTTTGTTTGTGATCTGTTGAACTTAGAAACGAATGGATTTATGAACAGCCTTCCTAGACTAATGTATTTGTAAGTAGAAGATAGCGTTTCTACAGATCTTTAGTTGCAGTCCATAACCTGACTATGGAAAATAGTGTCTCATAAACCAAGCACCAGCAGAACAGAATTTCTCATTAATACCTATGAAGTATTTATCATAAACTGATTGGTTTTTCTGTAACATATCACCAGTTTGGCTGCTCCCTTCTAAGCAAGAGGATCCTTTAAAAGCTTGCTGTGGTAGTCTTTTCACAGCACTCTGCTGGACCATTTGTTGGACCTAATTGTCCTAAACCAGAATGGTCTCTGCCCAGTAAGTTCACATATGTGGTCTTCTTGGTTATTGTAGATTTATTTTTTATCACCATAGAGTGTTGTATATTGTTAATAGCCTAACAATCAGCTTCAGGAAAAAAAAAAATATTCCCTTTCAGTGAAGGCACTTTTTATATGCTTTTGCTACAATTCTTTGGGTCTTTCAGAACTGAGACTCTGCAGAAAACACGAGGCTTACACGCGTATGCCAGTTGGAACATTAGCTCAAGATGTAATTGAAGACACATTTCTCCATGGATTGAAGCATTTTGTTTAGAAATCCATTTCCCATTATACTTTTTTTCACATTTACTTTTTTTTTCAGAAATGATTCCTTTCATGGCTTCTTTTAAAAAAAATGTAATAGCATGAGAAGAGGTCTGTTGTGGTTTGGGTATAGCGAAAGCTGTTGTGGTCCTTCAAGTATTCACGCATTTGAATAATCGCATCCTTTTTACAGGAAACCATTCCGAATTTCTCACAAACAGTCGTGACAGTTTGTCTCTTCCATGTTTCTTAAGTCTGCGTCAGCCAGGAATATGAGTCTTAGGCTCTCGGGAGCAAATGGGCATATATTGTTTAAGGGCCTTTTTCCATGAGCCCAGCAGTTTTGTTCTAGGGTGCTACCATCTTTTCTCATTATCCTCTTCTGGGACAGTTGCTCATGTATTAGAGAAGGGCAAGAAGGGAATGTCTCTTAGAGAAAAGAGGCAACCGGCAAGCGGAGGTTTCCTGCATTGTTCAGTCCTATTCTGGTGAACAGTCTTTGTGTGACTGGTGGAAATTCAAGCGTGAAGCCAATTTTTATGCTCTAGATGGCAAAAAAATGCAGCTAATTCCGTAGGGTTTCTCCTTCTTTCCCTGGCAGCTGGTATGTTTACATAGTGGGGATAAAAGGCCTGACATCTGTGTTTACATTTCTATGTAGCAGGGTCCCCCAAACCCCCGGTTAGGAATCATTTATATCCAAGCACCTCTGCCCCAGAATTACAACAGCAAAGTCTTTCAACTTCTCCTTGGCAAGGGCCTTTGATCTCCCTGTGCAAAATGCTCTCTGATGAGTTGTGATTGGAAGAGGAGGGCTGGGAAGGTTTTATTCTTTGACAGCTTCCTTCTCTCTTTCCACCCCCAACCATATAGGAACATAACCCAGGACTTTAAGTACCCAAACCTCTTTGTCTAAATTCCATTGAGTCATCAGAATAAAGTTAAAACAGACTGGTGCAATGAAAGCAGTGGATTCTCAAAAAGAATTTGCATTTTTAACAAGCATTCCAGTTGACTCTGATTCCTGATTCCAGGTAGATTAGAATCACCTGGGTTGCTTATAAAATGTGAAAATTCCTGACCATATGCAACCGTCCATGCTCAGTCACTAAGTCATGTCTGACTGTTTGCTATCCCAGGGACTGTAGCCTGCCAGATTCCTCCATCCATCGAATTCTCCAGGCAAGAATACTGGAGTGGGTTGCCATTTCCTTCTTCAGGGGATCTTCCCAACCCAGGTACTGAACTTGAGCTTCCTGCATTGGCAGCCTATTGAATGTGAATTTCCAGGTGTGGGGCTAGAAATCTGTATTTTTCACATCTTAATATGTATCTTACGTATACTGCTGTTTATATACAATCTTACGTATATTAAGATATACAATCTTGTGTCTATCAACCCTTAGGCTAATTGGACACTAGCGAGTGGGGGTTTTAATTTGAGGGTTAAGTTATACTAGTTTTTGTTCAAGACATCATCTCAACCTATGACCATTTTAATGAAATGACGACGGTCTCTCCAAGCTGGAATCAATGTAAGTTGATGAAATGAAATCATCTTCTTTGAAAGTTTGAATGTCTTACCAAATTTTTTCTAGCTGCATTATTCTACTTTCTATTCATAAAATTTTGACTTGCAAATTGATGTAAAGTAACTTAGCAGGTCAAGAAATATTTATAGAACCAACTAGTTAGAGATTTGATCTAAGAACTGATCTAAACTTTCCTTGTTTGGTCTATACCATACCCTATTACCTGAAATGACATCCCACTTTTTAAAAACTGAGGTAACATGTAAATCCATGGCTGATTCATGTCAATGTATGGCAAAAACCACTACAATATTGTAAAGTAATTAGCCTCCAACTAATAAAAATAAATGAAAAAAATAAAATAAAATAAAATTGAGGTAATTATAGATTCATATACATTTGTAAGACATAATACAGAGAGATCTTCTGTATCCTTTATTGAGTTTCTCCAATGGCAACATTTTGCAAAACTACAGGGCAGTATCACAACCAGGATCTGACATTGATACAATAGTTTATTCATATTTCCCCAGTCTTATGTATACTCACTTGTGTGCATGTGTATTTAGTTCTATACAATTATACCAGGTATGCAGCTTTGAGTATCCACCATCATGGTAAAGATACTAAATAGTTTTGTCACCACAAGAATTTTGGGGTTTCCCTTTTATAACTATCCTATCTGTCTCCTGCTCCCTCTCTGAACCCTTGACAAAGTCTTTTCTCTACTTCTTAATTTTTGTTTTTCCAAAAACAACATGTAAATGAAATCATATAGTATGTAATCTTTTGGAATTGCTATTGGAATTTTCACTGAGCATAATTTCCTGAAGATTCCCTAGGCATGATAATTGCTCAGTCATGTCTGATTCTGAGATCCCATGGACTGTAGCTCACAAGGCTCCACTGTCCATGGCATTTTCCAGGCAAGAATACTGGAGTGAGTTGCCATTCCCTTCTCCAGGGTATCCTCCTGACCCAGGGATTGAACCCAGGTCTCCTGCACTGCCGGCAGATTCTTTACCATTTGAGTCACCAGGGAAGCTCCAAGGGTTTTCCCTAGAGTTGTTGATAATACCAGTAGGTCTTTAACTTCTATTGCGGAATAGTGTTTCATAGTATGAATGTACCATCAGTTCAGTTCAGTTCAGTGACTCAGCCTTTGTGACCCCATGGACTACAGCATGCCAGGCTTCCCTGTTCATCACCAACTCCTGGAGTTGACTCAAACTCATGTCCATTGAGTCGGTGATGCCATCCAACTATCTCTTCCTCTGTCATCCCCTTCTCCTCCTGTCTTCAATCTTTCCCAGCATCAGGGTCTTTTCGAATGAGTCAGTTCTTCACATCAGGTGGCCAAAGTATTAGAGTTTAAACTTCAGCATCAGTCCTTCCAATGAATATTCAGGACTGATTTCCTTGAACTCCAAGGGACTCTCAAGAGTCTTCTCCAACACCACAGTTTAAAATCATCAGTTCTTCAGTGTTCAGCTTTCTTTATCATCCAACTCTCACATCAATACATGACTACTGGAAAAACCATAGTTTTTACGAGATGGGCCTTTTTTAGGTAAAGTAATGTCTCTGCTTTTTAATATGCTGTCTAGGTTGGTCATAGCTTTTCTTCTAAGGAGCAAGCGTCTTTTAATTTCATGGCTGCAGTTACCATCTGCAGTGATTTTGGAGTGCAAGAAAATAAAGTCTGTCTTTTTTCCCATTGTTTCCCCATCTTTTTGCCATGAATAGAATGAATATATAAATAGAATATTGCTGAACAGTGTTTCATAGTATGAACGTACCATGGTTTGCTTAATTAGTCACTTATTGAAGGACACTTGATTGTTTCCAGTTTGGGGCTACTATGAGTAAAACTTTTATGTACAGATTCTTGTATGAGCATTAACTATCATTCTCAGTCTCTTAGTCACGTCTGACTCTTTGCAGCTTTGTGGACTAAAAACCAAAAGACTCCTTCTTCTGTGGAATTTTCCAGGTAAGAATACTGGAGTGGGTTGCCATTTCCTTTTCAAGGGAATCTTCCCAACCCGGGGATCAAACGTGAGTCTCCTGCATCTCCTGTATTGGCAGATGGATTCTTTACCACCCTACCACCTGGGAAGCCAGAATATAACTAAATGATATTTGAATTAACCCCTCCAATTTTTATAACTTTTAGGCCAATCACAAACTCTATTCTATCCATAAAATGTTTCTGTATCTCACCAACCCCCATAATTCCCTCTTTTCATTTCCCTTCCCCCATAATATCTAGACAATTCTATTGTGAGAAAGTTGTGAAAGAGTTGATCATAAGAACTAAAGGAGCTTTTCTTTTGGGTATAATTGAATATGCCTAGAGGTCAGATGTCCAAGGGAAGGTCAATGTCTTCACATAGTATAGCCCTGGCTCCATCAGTGGTCCACAGAGCCAAAAAATTACTAAAAGAGTGGGCATTAGAAAAAAGTTGCAATTATTGCTACTACACCTCCACTAAGGCCCCTAAAAATCCACTTGGGAGGGAGATTCTGCATGGCACTCATAGGCTGAAGATATGTGCTATAAAAGTAATATAGTTGTACTTACCAGACAATAAGGTCTGGGAAAGTTTGAGTCCTACATCTGGTATTTTGGTGAAGACTGAATAGTGAATATCAGTGTCAATCACACCTTACTTACAAACTGTGTTTATTTGTGGCCAGTTAAGGAAGATATATACTTATACCCAGAGCCAAGAAAAGTTAATCTCCAAGCAGTTTTGTTGATGGTTCTGTGCCTTACACTTTTGTGTTTGTTTCCATTTTCAGTTGTGAAGGCAAAGCATTTATTAACAAATGCCTAAGAACTCTTCTTGTAGCTTTAGATGTCTGTAACAGGAAAATGTTCATGGCCTAAGGGTCTCAATATAAGGAAAAATGTGTGTAATTCCTAAATACTTACAGAATTTCAAACACAAATTCATTTAGAATATTAATGACTTTAATGAGGACAGACATCTAACTTAGAATCAGCAGATCATTAGACTTTCAGTAAAAGTGTAAGCAGTGTCTAATTAATATACTTGTTGATTATTTTCCTTGATGTAGACATTGGTCATTAAGTCTAATGGTGCCTCAAAGATCAACTGACTAGTGAGGAAGCCAATAACTTGGGTCATTTAGTCAAAAGAGTACTTTATTTCTACTCTCCTTCATCATCATAATATATCAATGATTATTATTATCATTTTGGTATTATTTGATCTGGTTTTATCTGAATAAATGTAAACATTCTGGCATACAGACTTAGCCTCAAAGTATTCCACATAATAAAGCACAAAGCAGTATGGTATTAGAAATACATAACAATTTATGTTTTTAATTGTTCTTGAATAAACATTTTTGGGTTCAAGTTGCACTCTTATGGGGCTTTCTTTTAAACTAGCTCCAGCCCAGGGAGAAATAGGTGACTACCTTGTGATCACTGAGGACTGTCAACCATATAGTTTTGCATTAGAGATGAGAAATTCATGTAAATTAGCCACAGTTTCTTTCTTTCTTTTATTTTTTTAATATTTTCTTGGCCACACCACACAGCATGTGGGGTTTTAGTTCCCTGGCCAGGGATCGAACTTACACCCCTTGCATTGGAAGTGCGGAGTCTTAATCACTGAACCACCAGGGAAGTCCCAATTAGCCAAGGTTTTATAATTAGCAAATGGTAGATTATAAATTAGAAGCGAGCTCTCTGTGACTTCAAAAATTCTCATTATGTTTCCTGTGCTGTGTTGAAGAAAAGTAATCAGGATATATGAATCATTAGCTTTAGCCCTCTCCACCAAGCTTTTTCCATATTATGAGAGCAACTCCCTCCCTTGAGAAACAAGGAGTAAGTAAGCAAGCAAATTCCTTGAGGAACACAAAATATTTAATTGCTATTCGTCATTTTTCTTACTCAGGACAAGATTAATTAACTCTGATCTTTTCATTTGCATGGGACTAATATGATGGCTTAATAATTGCTTCTTTAAAAAGAGACTCTTCTGAGAAAATATCATATGAATTAATCTGAACTCTCTTCACTCTTGCCTACTGTCTGAACTTGTTTTAAACAAAAGAAGTCTGTGATTAGAAAAAATAAAAAGCTGAACATTTCAAATCTGGTGGTGAAAACCCCTTTCATCATGCTCGCAGATACCATCAGAGTCCAAGAAATACTGTAATGTATCAAGATGTATATTTACAAGCTTGATGTAAATGACAGGGTCTCAAGCTTCAGTGTGACTCCAGGCCAAAACTAGAGACAGTTCCCAAATTCCTCAAAGTTACATCCAGGAAGAAGCATTGTACACAGGCTGTTGATTTGTCAAAAACTTAATTTTCCATGACAATCTCCCTTGAGGAATGAGGAAAGTCAATAGCCTGAAGTTCACATTACCTTGGACAGCGCTAGAAGATGGTAAAGAAAGAGACCATAAAATCTGATAAGTGGTGATTTACCAATTAGATGTGAGAAAAATAAAGACTCATTAAAATGACAAAATACCATGAGTCATTAAGGGTTGACCTAATTAAATAATAGCCCAATGTAAACCAGAGTTTTATGCTCTACCAGCTGCAATGTGGGTTTATCAAAATAATGGAAATTGACATGCATCATACACATAGCCTCTCCTTTAGCTGTCTCTTTTAACATTTATCTGGAGGTCACCTAAGGGAACACGCCTCCAACCTTAACCAGTCACTCTATTATTTCTGCTGTAGCCAAGTCCCTAGTGGAGCATTTATTGCCTTGTCCTGCCTGATGGACAGAATGATGATTTTTCTTGAGTCTTACAGTTTTTCTCTACTTCAGGCTGCCTTTGTATATTTTGCTTTGCTCAGTCCTGTTTCCCAACAGTGTTAACATCTGAATGTTTCTTTTGCAAAACATCCAGTGCTCCAAGCGTTGCCCTCAGGGCCTTTGGGAAGGGTGTGGTTTGGGTGGGATCCTTGTATGTCAGCTCTGTTGCACACTATCAGAATATTAAATCTGCCCGATGGACTTGTGGCCTCGTGATCCTTGGCCATGTCAGCCTGTGATTTGAGCTAGAGAATGGCAGCTTTGGGATGTAATACGCTTTCCTCTAAAAACAGCCTCTGCGCTTCTCTTCCTCTGTTCTAAGCTTCTGACTTCCCAAAGCCTAAGTTTGGGAATTGGCGTTCCATACAACATGACCTCTATTAATAGAGTCTGAACACGTATCATCTGAAGGTCGGGTCATTTGTTCTATTGTTTACCTCCAATTTATTCTTCTTCTTACATGATTTAAAATATTTCTTTTCACATCAGTTTCACCCTCGGTAACTGTGCTGGTCCTAGTATCAATGGCATCTGATCCCTACGGCTGTGTTGGCTGTTGTTCCATTCTTCTCACCCATCCAAGTGCCTGATGATCTGATTGTGTTCTCAGCACCACAAATGTAAAGTTGTGGTCCCTTCCAGGATGTTTAAATCACCCCAGTTGAAGGCAATGTCTTTGAGAACACTATGATGCCTCCAATCTTTCTGATCAATTATCTGAAATAACAGAGGTAATTGTGAAAGCAAGCTCTTGTCTGACAAACTCGTCTTACCCTTGAGTCTAGTACAGATCATACCCTTGGCTGTACCTTCAGTTCCTAGATGTGTGTGAAGGACCCGACAGAGTCACTTGACTTGTGTAATCTGTTTCAAGGGCAACAGAATTTTGTATCTAGAAGCAAAAGCTCCCTAATAATACTGTCATGATATTTTTATCTTTATTCCTATTTTGAGAAAGTTGTCCAGCTTTTCTTGATGTTCCCTCCTCTCTTTGGTTATGCTGTGTGCCTAAGTGGTTAGACTGTTTTAATCAGTCTCTAAAAATGTTTTAGATATTTTTTTAAATGAAAATCTTTAGATAAAGCACATAAAATAGTGCCTGGAACATAGTTAATGCTTAATCAGTATATAAGTTAATGACATAATAGTTATATGGTTATACATAATATTGTTATATTCATGCATACATGCTCAGTTGCTTCAGTCGTGTACAACTCTTTGTGACCCTATGGACTGCAGCCTGCCAGGTTCCTCTGTCCACGGGATTTTCCAGGCAAGAATACTGGAGTGGATTGTCATGCCTTCCTCCAGAGGATCTCCCTGACCCAGGGGTCAAACCCACATCTTCTGTGTCTCTTGCATTGCAGGCAGATTCTTTACTGCTGAGGCACCAGAGAAACCCATTATTATATAATTAGTATTATTATATTATGTAATTTTTATTATACAACATAGTAGGTGTTCTGGCTATCTATTGCTGCATAATTAATCACTCCAAAATTTAGTGGCTTAAAACAACAATAACTGCCATTTATTTTGCTCACGAATCTGCAACTTGGGCAGAATCAGCTGGGCATCTCGATTGGAAGTGAGCAGATCGTCTTTCAAGATGGTTCACTCACATGGCTGCAGTTAGCTTGGAGCTCAACCAAGGCTGTTGGCTACAGGCCACATTTCTCTCCATCTGGGTCTTGTAATCGGGCTGCTTGACTTTTTCACTGCCTGAAGACTGGTTTCTAAGAGTCTTTCAAGTAAAAGAAAGTGGAAGCCACTCTTCAAGCCCTGAACCTAGAAACCAGTATCACTTCCACCCCCATATTCTATTGGTCTAATAGTCACAGAGCCTGTTCATTTTAAAGAGGAGAGGCCACAGGTCCCTTTCCTAATAGAGGAGGGTCAAAGAATTTGTAGTTGTCTATAATCTAGCACAGTGAATTAAAAATATGAGCTCTAAAATTTGTCTTTTTCTTTTAACAAAATACTAGCTGACTTAAGCATGCTTGCATTTTAAAAGAAATTCCTTTTTTCATTGTGGATTCTTGCGTAAGGTGGGTGGAAGAAATGAATTTACTCTCACACCACAGGTTCCTGGGACATGGCATTTTGATTACTTTAAGGTAACATTCATACTCCAGCAAACCTGAGAAGGTTTGCTTCCTTCCCAGCCCCAAATACTTTCTACAGCTTTGTCCAGCTTGTGATTGGAACTTGACCATACATACTGGCCAGTAACTCAAGAACATAATTTTGATCGTCAGACCAGTGCACCACTGGTACCCAAGCTTTATGATACCCAGTTGTGGAATGTCTCACCATGTCTCTGAGGCCTCATTTATTGAGAGCACTGTTCAGTTCAGTTTTGGTGTACCATCTGTTGTCCGGGCTTCCAAAGTGATTTTCTGGGCTGGTTTTATTTTTCACTGGGAATGGAAGGAGTTGTCAAAAGCCTAGTACATTCTTTTGTTCATTGTAAAGCCATCAGGACTTAATTAGGGAAAAATTCTTCAGCAACAATTGATTTGTTCAACCATCATTCAATTTGAAGTACTCTCTGTTTATTAAAAGCTACTTGAAAGTTGTTGGATGCCCAGCTTTGGGTTTTTGAGTATGTCTTCATCTATTTTATATCCTGTCCTTAGCAAGTTTACCATAATTAGATTATAGTTTGAAAACTGCTTCTAGTTAGAATTTGTTAGAAACTTTCATTTAACACTGATTCTTCTTAGATGTCTGTAGATTCTGATAACTAAGCCAAAAAAATAGAGTTGATTAAATCTGACAGCTTTGAATTTCCAGAAAGTGTTTTAAACCATTGCTCAGCATCTAGGCCTTTGGAAAATCTACTTCATATTTGTCTCTAGCTCTCGTTCCTGAATTTTTAGTCTCCTTTGTTTTTAGAGGAAAGTTGCAGCCACATGTTTCTGATTCATTTATAACTAACATTTAGAATTAGCTCATGAAGCAGTTGTTTTGTAAAAACATGTACTTTACTATTGTGTGTAATCCATATTAAGCCTGTCCTCATCATCAAATAAGAAAATAATTCTTTGCTACATTTTATCTGAAAATTTTTTAAAAAAGTTTTTTTTAAGATGCTGGAGTTATGGACAGTACTTTGGTGTTGCCCTATACTCTCCATCTCTCCATTTGTGTCAGAATTAGTTTGGATAAGGATTTGTGGTTCACATGGCTATGCTTGACCGGTTTGTAGTTGAAGTGTCCCCAGGACTCAATGAACATCCATATATTTATCATGTTACCCAATTAACAGGTTATTGTCAATTTTTTAGAAATTAGAAGAGTAATAGTTTCACATGGAAAGATGAACACTTTTGTAAGCCCAAGAAAGAAACAGTTTGTATAAACCAAATGCAGGTCAAAATATAAAAGAAACCCAAGATGATAGAAAGCTTAAGAAACTAAAATACTGGAAGAGAGCCAGTAGAGGAAAAGGTGAGGAATGGATATTGTAACAAAGGTTCTAAACATGAATAATCACACAAGTACAAATTCCTGGGTCTCAGGATGCGTTGATCTAATCATCTGGGAACTTTTCAAAAGCTCCTTAAGTCATTCTGATGATGTTTAGTTATTGGAAATAATCTGCAAACTCTTCACACACATGCACGCATGCACACACACACATAAATGCACAATTATCAAGAGGAAATTAATATTCAGTCTGGGCTACATCACTTTATCCTTTTCCGTTAAAATCTGGTGTGCTCTTCCTCAAACTTCAGGAATAAATCTGTAGGTCTACTTCGGCAGAATATAGAGTAAGAGTATTTTTTCTAACAGGTATCAAATCAGAGCCTGAGATGCAAGGACAAAACAAAATAGATTGCAGTTAAGATCAAGAATTGAGGAGAAGGGTTTACCTGTTATCTCTTTAATCTTTAACTTCCAGCTCACAACTTTACTATGTGCTTAATGACGAAAGTCCAGTGTCATTGCTGGGGCATTGACAGATGCTTAAATCCTTTAAACCAGGATTATATTGTGTACATTTTACTGCCATGTGGGATCTTGTCAGTGCCCTCAATGGAATTTCACAATTGCCCAAATGGAGTTGAATAAACAGGTTGGTGATTGCTCCAACTATACTGAGTGATTAGAGCCCCAAGACACCACGCTGCCTGTCCAGTCAGGGCTGTGCTTCCCAACATCTGCCTTGAGGAACATCTAGCACCAGGATTGATTGTTCGTTTCAAGATAGTATTTGGGAATGAATCCAACTTGGTTTCAGCAATTAAATGTATCAAGTAAAAGCTCTTCTTGTGATTTTATTAGACTAGCATTTTCAACATCCATTAATGAGCCAAGTACTATGCAATTTTATAAATGAAAGGATTCAGGCTATCATTATGTATAAATCCTCCCCAAATTACCGGCTCTTGTCAGAAGGCATGATCTGAAAAAAGAAACGACCATGTTTTGGAAAATGTTAACATTCTGTAAATAAAATCTGGCAGCAAAATTCTTGGTGAGATGAATACTCAAGGCAACATGCCTCAATTTATTGCTGCATGAATCAGAAATTAATTCTTCCTCAATCATTCTTATACTTCTGAACTGTGACATTGTTAACAGAGTCTGAACACTCTATGGTACCTAGGCTCTTAATACAATAAGCTAAAATGAGTATAAATGGCTGAAGAGGGAAGTAAATTAGTTTCCTTGAAATTTTCTGGAGAATTGAGTTTATAGTGACTAGAATGTATGAGGCTGCCAAAGGGATGGGGTTTCAGGGTTGGGAAAAATGGAATTATTATGATTTTCATGTCCATAGGGGTTTTTGTATTCCCTGGGTGATAACAAACACCAAACATAAGTATATACTGGCAAGGAGACACTGTTGCTGGAACTGATTTGCATTCAGCTTCTTTCATTACTTTTACCATCTCCAAAGAGTGCTGTATGCTCTAAATCTGCTTTTGGAGTCCTTTTCAGTCCGTCTCTGCCCTTGTTTCCAAACCTTCCAATGAAATATGAGAGAGGTGTAAAAATATTCAAGAGTCCTGCTGAAGAAAATATATTTACTGTTAATGTTGTTTGGCAAAAGACCTTGTGGGGTTTTTGGTTCTGAAACATTAAGCCCCATGTCAGGCTCTAGTTCTTTCCTGGTGGCTCAGAAGCTCAAGAATCTGCTTGCAATTCAGGAGATCCAGGTATGATCTCTGAGTCAGGAAGATTGCCTGGAGAAGGGAATGGCTAATCACTCCAGTATTTGGGGGCTCCCAGGTGGCGCTAGAAGTAGAGAACCCACCTGACAATGCAGGAGACATAATAAGACGTGGATTCGATTCCTGGGTGGAGAGGATCCCCTGGAGGAGGGCATGGCAACCCAACCCTTTCCAGTATTCTTGTCTGGAGAATCCCCATGGACAGAGGAGCCTGACGGGCTACAGGCCACAGGGTCACAAAGAGTCACAGAGTCACAAAGAGTCACAAAGACAGGCCTGAAGCAACTTAGTGTGCATGCAAGTAGAATCCAAAGGGAGGAAAGCAAAATAAGGGAGCCCTGAACTGCTCTTATGTGAAAAGATGTGGGTAGAGAATCAGTATACAGACACAGTAGAATATCCAAGTAGGAGGGAATTAAGAGACAACTAAGCCCATGAGACTCTGCTATCGTTGTCTGAGTTGCCATTCACCTCACAGGGATGCTAAGATCATCTCTCAGCTGGTCTTGCTATTCCCTCTGTTGCTCTGCTACAGTCCATTCTCCACAAACCCCATCAAGATGGACTTTTAAAAATGTAAATTAGATGAAAGAGGAATCAGAGTTCTCTACCATTGTTCCCCAAAGAACATGGGTTTTTTGACAACCACCCGCAGAGAAGGCTGGGAGTTCAGTGGAGATGTTTCAGCATACTGTTAGAGTAAAAAATTCAAGAATAGATACATTAAATATGGTAAGAAGAATGGTTTCATTTTGTCCAGGCTACCTCTTCCCCAAAGCACTAAGAAAGACCCCTTCAGCCTCTGACTTCTCCCATAGGGGAAAGTGAGGACATGGTGAGTGACTGCTCAACGTGCCCACCATATGCAATGCTGCCTAAGAGGCCAAGAGCTGTGATGAAATGATAAACATAGTCAAGGGGCTGGGAGTCTAGTAGCACCTCAATCAGGACTTGTAACTCCTCAAAGGATCACAGGTCTTACTAAACTACTTATGGGTGCTGTGGGAGAACTGCCCATAAGCTGTGTGGGGCTTATCATTTGAAGACATTCCCCCCTCCAACCCCTGGCAACTGCTCACAGGCCTTCCTAATGATCTGAGTGCCTCACGCACGTCCTGGCTTTTCAAGCATGCCACCCCCACCCCAAGCCTTTACAGATGGCTCACAAGCACACGGAGAACAGGAGACTGACCTGACTCTGCAGGATTAGGAGAAATCCCACAAACTTGAGCAATTCAGAGCACTGCTCTCAGGAGGCTCTCAGCACCAGCCCGGTTTTGTAAGACTGAAAGAAGGCATACAGTGTAAACAATTTTCCTTCAAGAGGGAACAAGAGGTATGGAAGCTATGTGAAAAAAAATAAACTGCAGGCTGAAAAGTATCCCTGATGAACATAGATGCAAAAATCCTCAACAAAATACTAGCAAATGGTATTCAACAGCACATTAGAATGATCATACACCATGATCAAGTGGGATTTATCCCTGAGAGGGGAAAATGGTTCAACATATGCAAATTAACAAAGGTAGCTACAGAATAACAGATAAAAATCATATGGTCATCTCATCAATGCAGAAAAACATTTGATACATGTAGTATCATTTCATAATTAAATCTCTAAACAATTAAGGTATAATAGAAATATATTTCAATGTAATATAAGCTATATATGACAAGCCCGCTGCTAGCATCACAATCACAGGTGAAAAGCTGAAAGATTTCCTGTAAGCTCAGGAATGAGACACCACTCAGATCAGGAGAGTGACCCACTTTCACCACTCCTATTCAACATGGGACTGGAAACTCTAATCAGTAATTAGTTAGGGAAAAGAAATAAAAGGCATTTAAATTAAGAAAGAAGAAATAAAACTGTCCCTTTTTTTTTATGACATGATCTCATAAATAGAAAAGCCTAAAGACTCCACCACTAAAGTGTTCAAACTAATAAGTAAAATTGCAGGATACAAATAAACATTTAAAAGTCAGTGGCATTTCTATATGACAATGAATTACCCCAAAAAGGAATTAAGAAAACAATCCCCTTTACAATAAGAATAACATACTTAGTAGTATTTTTAAACAAGAAGATAAACATCTATACACTGAAAACTATAAAATATTGATTAAATAAATTGAAGAAATCACAAATAAAAGGAAAGGTATCTCATCTCATGTTTAGGGATCAAAGGAATTAATATTGTTAAGATATCCATACTATCCAATCAGTCCACAGATTCAATGCAATTCTTGTCACAATTACAAAGGCATTTACCTTAGAATAGAAAAAATAGCCACTAAATTCATATGGAAATATAGATAACCCTGAATAGTTAAAGCAATCCTGAGCAAGAAAACATAGCTGGAGGAGTCACACTTCCTGATTTCAAATTATATTACAAAGCTGTGGTAATCAAAACAGTATGGCACTGGTGTGAACAACAGACATATAGACCAGTGGAATGTAAGGAAACATCCAGAAATAAATCTATGTATACGTGGTCAACTAGCCTTCAAAAGAGGCACTAGGAATGCACAATGGTGAAAAGTTAGTCTCTTTACTAAATGACATTGGGAAACTGTATGTCTACATCCAAATAAAATGAGGTTGAACATTACAGACAAAAATTACCTCAAATTGGATTGAAGACTTTAAACATTAGATCTGAAAAGATAGAACTCCCAGAATAAAGCATAGTGAAAAAGCTACTTAACATTAGTCTTGGAAAAAAATTTTTGACACCTTCAGCACAGGCTAAGTAAAATAAGCCAATATAAAGACAAATACTGCAGAATCTCACTTACATGTGGAATCTAAAAAAGTTGAATTCAGAGTAACAGAAAGTAGAATGATGGCTACCAGGGGCTGGGGGAGACAGACACAGAGAGACACTGGTCAAAGCATACAGACTTTCACTTGTAAGATGAATAAATTCTAAAGACCTAATATACATCATGGTGACTACAGTTAATAATAATGTATTGTATACTTGAAATTTGCTAAGATAGTATATCTCAAATGCTCTTACCACACAAAATGGTAACTCTGTATGAATTGACTAATTGTGATAATCAAATCATGATATGTATACATCTCAAAATATCATTTATACCTTAAATGTATACAAGTTTTATTTGTCAGTCATACCTCAGTAAAGTTTGGAAAAAATATAGATCAGATCATAATGACTTCTCATCCCTTTTGGAATAAAACCCAAATTCTATGCCTTGGTCAAAAAGATCTTGTGTGCCCTGGCTCACAGCGGCCATCTAACCTCTTCTCTTTCACTCTGTAACCCCTGTCCTCAGATCTGGCCACACTGGCTTCCTTGTCATTTTTCCAGCATGACAAACTCCTTACCATCTCAGGGTTCTACATTTTCTGCCCTTCCTGCCTGGTATGCTGTTTACCCAGATTCTGGCATAGCTAGTTCCCAAACATCATTCAGATCTTAGTTTACCTGTCACCTTTGCAGAGAGAATGTCCTTGGCTTTCCTATTTAAAATACTTGTTCCTCAACCCCTTCCTTTCTATTCTTTACCTGTTTTTTGTTTTTTTTTTTTTTTTACTTTTTGTTATCTTCCATTTTTGTTTATTTATTTATGGCCTGTCTCTTTGAGGTTGACCACTTCTAAAATGGCTAATGATCTCTGCCTTCTGCTGTCTATTTGTACCCTTGTGAAAATTTCCACCATCTTGAGGGTCAGTAGGACCTAATAACTCCTTTCTAATGAATAGGATCAGCAAAAGTAATGGAATTCGGTTACAAAAATGACTGGATGGGGAATACTTGTAAATCCATGGCTGATTCATGTCAATGTATGACAAAACCCACTACAATATTGTAAAGTAATTAGCCTCCAACTAATAAAAATAAATGAAAAAAAAAAAAAAAAGACTGTGACAGCCAGTTTGCCTTCTCTTGCATTCTCTCTTGCTCTGGAGGCAGCAAACCACCATGCTGTGAGTAGCCTATGGAGAGGTCCATGTGGTAAGGAACTGATGTCTCTGGCCCACAGTCAGCAAGGGCTTAAGGCCTATAAATAGCCATATAAGTGAGCTGGAAGCAGATTCTTTCCCAGTTGGGCCTGAGATGAATGCAGCCCTAGCTGACATTTTGTGCTTTGTGACCCTGAGTTGGAGGCCCCCAGCTAACTCTCAGAAACTGAGATAATAAACATGTGCTATTTGAATTGACTCTGTTTTGGGGTAATTTGTGACACAGCAATGAATAATTAACATCTCCAGTAGAATGTACGCTCCAAGGAGGAAAGGAATTCCTGCCTTGTTTGGTATTCTCTCCCAAGTAGGTAGCATAAAGCCTGGAACTCAGGGGTACACAATAAACTTTGACTTTAATGGAGTAGGGGACATTGGGGTGGGGTGCAGGATGCTGGGTTTCATAAAATATGTCATATAGAAGTTTGAACCAATGCTGATGTTTACACAGGCTTTACTTAGGGCCAAAGGTGACTCCAGAAGCCTCAGGAGCACTCAAGTAACAGACATCCTGGAAATACCAGGCTCTCAGTACTAATCTCTTGACCATGATTATTGAGGTTGGTCTGTGTGGTTTAGCAAACTCTCGCTGAGTGCTTGGACAAGATCAAGTTTGGAGTTGCTCTGTACCTTTAGAAGACTGACTCAATCTCTCACATTTTCCTCATCTCTGAAGAACTCACAGGGCTCCTGGTCATACATAGAATGAACTGCATAATGGGCTGTGGTTTGCTTTCAATAAATGGTGGTCTCTTTCTCCTCAGGGAGCTTCTTATATGAAGAGATGAGATCCATACATAAAAAAGATAACTAATATAGAGTGGAATGTTTGTACTGTTAAGTACCAGATGTTTCTGAGGCAGGAATTATAATGGAATATTTAATTATTCTCTGGTTCTTTTTCTATCTTGTGGGGTGCTGGGGGAATATTTGTCACTTGGGAATGGCACCAGAAAACTCCATAATTTTTCCTCATGAGAACTGGAAAGAAAGAAAGCTGAAAATGGTAAAGTAAAACCAGTTTCATTGGTGAGGACATGGAAAAATGTGGTAGGAAAAAAAAATCAGACTGTAATAGATTTACTCCTACTACTGATTAATCATAGTATTAATTTTATATGATTTGAGAAACATGCATTGTTCTTAAAGGCTTAGTATCCACTTCTAGGAAAGATGGAACAGGGTTTCGGTTTCTCCATCTGTTCCTCCACAGAAGAGTCACATTGAAAATAATGATTTCCTTCTAATGGCTTACTCTAAATTATATCAATAAGTCCTTGGGATTCTATGGAAAACTAATAATGATGATGATAATGGTCATAATCATAGGGGATTTTTTTTTTCCTTTCTCTTTCTATATGCTGACTAACATGCAGATTATGAGCAGTTCTTTTGGAAGGCAAGGGGAAAGAATGAATGTGAAATTATATCAGAAATTTCCAGCTTTCTGAAAGAAATTTTACTTTTAAAGGAAAATAACAGCATAGTAGGAACTGCATTGAAATTAGCACACTCAATACTATGGAGAAAAAATGACCATGGCTGTCTACACACATGGGCTGGTCATTCAAACTGGCTCAAAAATTCTATTTTCCATCAGTGGTCTGTGTGTGTCCACATGGTACAAATAGCCCAAGCAGGGTTTTTGAGGTGTTGGCATCACCAATGAGTGCCAGATGGAATGTGGTGAAAGTTCTGATTTGGACCTTTCAGACCAGAGGTACTTGCCAAAATGGATGGATCCTTCTGGCCACCTCTTGTAAGTACAGCCACAGGTATTCCGTTGAAACCTGTGGGTGAGAAAGATATAAACAGTTGCTATAAATTTGTCAGACCGGGAAGCCACAGGCCGTTGAGTAAATGGTAAACCCAATGGCCCAAGAGAACAAAGGAGGCTCTTTTCATCAGAATGATCAGGCTCATTCAACAAATATTTATGGAGCGCCTACTCTCCGCCAGACCTAATAGAAACCAACAAGATCTCTTATTTAAAGAGTGCTTGAAGTGGGGGAGCCAAACCCCAAGTCACCTGGGATGCTGTGGCCCTAGCTGTGCCCTGCAACTTGATGGAGAGGAAGAGCCGGTGTCCTGGGGACAGTCAGGACAACCTGAATGGCATCCATTCTGCCCACAGACTCTTGGGGGTTCTGCTCTTGTAGAGTGAGTCCTCGGCCTTGGTTTGTTCAGACCAAGACCTTTCTTATTTTGGAGGCAAGGCGGCTTTTGCTGTAGCGTTTCACAAACAAATCAGTGATCTCAGTGCAAGTGAAATAGCATCATGTTTAAACAGAAATCTGAATTTCATCTCCCTGAGTTGATATTTATCAGTTGCAACTATCACTTTCACTTTTCACTTTCATGCATTGGAGAAGGAAATGGCAACCCACTCCAGTGTTCTTGCCTGGAGAATCCCAGGGACGGGGGAGCCTGGTGGGCTGCTGTCTATGGGGTCGCACAGAGTCGGACACGACTGACGCGACTTAGCAGCAGCAGAAGCTGCGACTATTGAGTTATAAAGTTTATAAAGGATGCTGAATGTTAATTTACTCACCACACTTCTGGCTCATATGATTCTAAAAAGATGAAAACATCTCCTCTTAAGGCAACTCTTCTGAAAAGGAGAGGCCATTTCTTGTAGTAATGGATTATGATGTTTCGTTGCCACCATAATTATTTTTTTTATCATAGTTAACTTAAGTCAATTCGGCAGCAGTTTCTATCTATTTAAAAATATTTTACTCCTGGATAGCAGTTAGCAGTTGATCACAAGCCTTATATAATAACAATTGTTTAATTGTCTTCTCGGTGTCTATCAGGTCCAATTCCTCTTAATTCTTTCTTGGGAACACTAATGTTGTAAATGAGCATGCAGAATGGGCTGCCAAGAGCAACAATGATATTGAGCTGTCACCATGAACTAGGAGTTTTATCCAAATCATCTCAGTCCTCGGTAGAGCAAACTTTTTGGGATATTTCCAATACTTTCTTTCACTTTGTAAGTGGGAAAACTGAGGCTTTCGGAGAAGTTTGTTCTTTACATGAGACTGTTGCTAGGAAGTGATGGAGCTAAGACATGGATACATAACTGTGTCAAAGTTTTCCAGTTAATTATAGAGATAAGATTGCCTACATTTTATGCTAATAGATCCAAGTATTAAATTGAGTGTTAACTAATCAACATATCACTTTAAAAAATATAACTGTTCATATTCTGCTAATGCCCATTTTTCACTCAAGTGTTTCCAAAATTCAGGGATAATTTTTCCAAACTCTTACTTTTTTTTTTTCCAATTAAAGGCTCTTTTTTAAACCTTCATTTAATATTCAATTTCATATCCACAAAGGTAATGGCTGGTGATATGTCTAATACTTTTGCTATTTTCTTTGGGTGTACAAGTCATTAGAATTATCTGGTTAAGCCAGGAGCTTTCAATCTTGGCTGAGCATTAGCATCACTTAGAGAAACTTTTAAAGATCCTGATTCCAGGGCCAAACCCATGACCAATTAAATTAGAATCCCTGTGAGTAACAGTCTAGTGATTACAACGAGCATCCAAGGTTGAAACCACTAATTTAAAGAATTCTTCCCTGGACTTTCCCTGTATATTCACTTTACCTGTGGCCTGCTCTGGCTTCTGCTCATGTAGCTGAAACTATGTGTTGGCCAATTCACCAACCATTCTCAAATGCCATCTCATTATCTGACTCTAATATAGAGGTTGAAGAAGCTAAATTGTCTCTTTCCCAGACTTCGTGGAAGATGGAGGAACTATATGATGCAGTTCTGGTCAGTGAAAAGTAAGTGAAGATCTGTTGAGAGCTTCTGGAAAGCCCATACATCTAAGTGTTTTTGATGACTTAGTCAATTCAGGAGATTGTTTTTTTTCACTTTTCATCTGAATGTTTATAGTTATCTGAATGTTTCCCTAGATATAGATTGAAAACATGACTTGAATCAAAGATCCTTTGAATGGAAAAATCAAGGGAGAATTCTATCTCTTACTGATGCCTTAGTCTTCTTTCCTCATAGAGACCTTGGAATCCATGACAGAGAAGCCAAAGGCTAAAGAGTTTGAGAACCCTAAAATCTTCTTTGGAATTTTGGGGTATGGATGACAAAATGATCACCTCCAACATGCTTGTCAGGCATAATTTCCATGTTAGACATACAATATTTACAGGGAGAAACAGAAGGGATTATATGTAATAGAGTTTCTAGCAAACACTGAATCTGAGCCTGTGTATTCATAGTATAAGAATATATATGTGTGTCTGCTAATTTTCTGTAACTTTTTTATTGAAGCATGATGTATAATACATACTAAAAAAAGTACACATATGGCAAACAAGAGCTCAGAGAGTTTTCAAAAATGAACACACCTTTATACCTAACACTTGGGTCAAGAAGCAGAACATATAACTTTCCTGGTGGTCCAGTGGTTAAGACTTCATGCTTCCATAGCCGGGGGTAAGGGTTTGCTTTCTGGTCAGGGCACTAAGATCCTACATGTCGCACCGCAAGGCCTAAAACAAAACAAAACAAAACGCCAAACAAACAAAACTCAGAAAACAAAAAACACAAAAAAGAAATGGGACATTACCAGGGCCCTAACAACCCCTGTTCTTCCTTCTAATGTGTCCCCTGTCAACAAAGGATAACCACAAGGCTACCGTTTCTGGTTTGTTTTTTTTTTTAAACAAATGAAAGTGTAGAAGTATAAGGTCACCTCTTCTTTTTCACATGCTCTCTTTTGAGATGGGAAAGTCAGACCTATTTCAGGGCACATTTAATTATGGAAAAATGAAAAGAAAGAAATAAAATCCAGACCAACAAAGCAAAGATTTAAGTTGGCATCGCTATCCTTATAATTGTGATACTGGCAGACACTCAATAAACATATCAGCATTGTTAAAATGATTTATCAGCCAAATAGTTGAATGTAAAATATTATCAATACAGGTGTCATCATTGATCTTTCTTGGGTCTCACTGCTGAAGAATGGGGCCGCTAGATGATTTCAACAAACAATCCTTGACAGGAAACCAAAGGCAACAAGGCACGGGGACAGACAGCTGACAAATGCAGTTCGGGGCCATTAAAGCATGTGATGAATTTGCCAGGAAAGTATATATTTGTGCAAGAGGTGAGCTCATATCTCCCATAAATTTGTCAGCCGTGACACAGTGTTCTCCGGCTTGGCATGAGTAATGCCTTGCTATTTGCTGCCTTTGTCTGGCAAAAGCTCTATCAGTCACTCCAGGATTATTTACAAAGAAACGTGTCTATCAGTTACAAGGACATGACTTTGCCGCTAAAAGATAACAAAAGAGGAAATCAGGCAGTGGCCTCTCTGCGAGGGATGCGTCTTTTCCAGACAAGCTCTGGACTGGAATGAATCAGATGGACGGCAATTGGCCGGGCTGGCCCTGTGCCTGGCATGACCAGCCTTAGTACATTTATCCACACTGATTAGATTAGAAATTATTAATAGGGGGCTACGGAGTAGAGCAAAAGGTCATTTAGAGTTTAATTCTGTTCTCAGATAACTTCATTTCGGCTGATGGGATTGTTATTGTAGGGGTTTTATATGTTTATAGGAAACAATATACTCAATAATGAAGTCTTGCCTCCTTCTGCAAGGTCAGGAAAGCTATTGTGTAGCTAGATTGAAGTCTTCACAATTGTGTTAATTAAGTAACAGTGATTGGGCTTGGTGTCCTCTTGAAATGCATTTAAGACCCTAAAAGCTGCTGAGAATGTATTCTTTCAATATAAATATATGGGAAGGCAAGTGCGACCAGAAAGCAGCCTGCGATTGAGTAAACAGAAGAGCTGACATGAAGCTTTTACTTAAGGCAGCCAGGAGCCTGGTTGGCAGATGTAACTTCTTGCCACATAAATACAAATATCTTGTCAGTTTAGGATTAAACCTAACAAGTTCCTTTTTCTTTACTCAATTCCTGACCAATCTGAAAGATGAAGCCATAGAATTTGATGTTGACGGTACATTATGTCTCATCAGTTATGTTACACCTTCCCAGGCCTGTTTGCTTGGGGTGGATGATCAGTGCGCAGTAATAGCCATGCCCCTCTCAGATAAAGGGCCATTTCCTTGGTCTTGTCTGATAGACCAGGGCCATTAATCTATCCTGGTCTGATAGACCAGGGAGCTCAGATCTGTCCTCCACTTTGAGACCCCTTTGGGAGTTTATAATCTGAACTTTAAATTTGCTGAAGGTTATTGCAATTTTGTTTGTTGCAATAGAAAAAATCCCTTCTAAAGAGACAAAAATGATTTTTAAATGATTTTCAATGAAGAGTGGATTTGTTACTAAAGGCAAGTTTGTGTGCCCAACACACACTGAAACCAAACAAACCAAAATGTTGGAGTTTGGAAAAGAGAAAGGTTTATCACAGGCTCATGCAAGGAGACATGAAAAACCCATAAAACTCTGAACTCCCTTAAGTATTTAAACAAAGCATATTAAAAATCAAGGTGAGGGAGGGGTGTGGTTGGTGTTGCAGACTTCTTGGTGTCGGAATCCTTTGTTCTTGCAGCTGTCCATGTAGGTCAGGTCACAATGTTCCTGTAAACCTCCAACAAGACAAGTGTTATTCTCTGTTCAACAACTTTTTCATCTCTATGTGAATGGAAAAGTGTTATACCCTTAAAGGTCAGAGCCTTTAGAATGGGTTATCCTGTATGTTTCAGACTATAGGAAACATTCTCAACTGAAAGCAAAAGCAATAGAATACAAAGATTAAAGTAAAAGGAACAGAGCTAATATGGAATCAGATTTGTTCTTCCCTATTACAGGTTTATAGAAAGAAGTTCATTGTCCTCTTTCTTAAAGACCACAGAAGACACTTGGGTTCTATTTGTAAGCAAACAACTTCCTATCTGACTCCAGATATAGTGATATCTGGGCTTCCCAGATGGTGCTAGTGGTAAAGAACCTGTCAATGCAGGAGACATAAGAGACCCACATTAATCCCTGGGTTGGGAAGATCCCCCAGAGGAGGACACGGCAAGCCACACTAGTATCCCTGCCTGGAAAATCCCATGGACAGAGGAGCCTGGGGATGGTTACAGTCAATAGGGTCTTACAGAGTTGGACATGACTAAAGCGACTTAACACGCCTGCACGCATGCGTGCATATAGTGATATCCTATGAAGAGGAACTTTGAAGTAAAACTTGGTGACTGATCTGAGTTGTCTTTCCAACTCCCCCACCCATACTCGAGAAAACCACCACCTCAAGACAGAACTTGGTTTTCCCAATAGGAGGACTATAGAATAGAAACTATATTTTCGTTAATGTAAGTTTAAAAAATTACCACTAAGGCAGTGGATATTGACGAGGAATGGTTTTGTTCCCCAGGAAACATACAGCAAAGCCTGGAGTTATTTTGATTGTAACACCTGAGGTGGGTGGTGCTAATGGCATCTAGTGGGTAGAGGTCAGGGATGCTGCTAAAAACATCCTCCAATGCACAGCATCACACCCCAAACTAGGAATTATCTAGCCCCAAATGTCAAGTGCCAAGGTTGAGGAACCCTGCTCAAAAGAACCTTTAGAATCAATGAAGAATAAGGACTTGGGAGAGATTACTCTGTCTAGGGAATGAGGTACCAGAACTTCTGTTTAGTAAAAGTCTATAAAAGACTTTATAAATAGATAACATATTAGGATGCAAAAACTAAAAGATTTCTTTTAAAGCCACTCATTTCAATTAAAACTTGGGAGCTAGAAAAATGTACTCTTGATTTTCATTGTTGTTCTAAGATGGTCCACACGCTTTTAGAGTTATTATGATGTGGAGTAGTGTCAAGATGCAAAGTCTTTGAAGGAAACATGCAAAAGCAGCTGACATGCTGGTCGAAAGGTTGAGCTGAGATCCTGAACATCTAAAAGCTACCCTGCCATCAATTAAACCTGAGCCTGGGCGAGTGATTCAACCCATCTGGGCCAGAGTTGCTATTTCTGGCCAGACACTGAGACTGAACAGCTTGACGTCATTCCTCAGCTATTCCTTCTCCTCCAGACATGGACAGAGCCAACACAGATACCCGCCTTAGTTTCCCGGCTCACAGTCCTGCTGGCCTGGCTCGCTTAAGTCCTTGTTATTTCACATCTGGCCAGTTGCAGTAATATCTTTGGTGATGTTCTCCCCTCAAATGTATTCCATAAAATGCTGCAATCTTATCTGTTTAAACCACTACTTTGTTTACATTACTCCTCTCAATATCTGTATGACAACCAGTCCCTTTCTGATCTGCTCGACAATGGTTTTCTGTACTAGACTTAAGCACTTTCCCTCTTTGGATCATTGCTGTCCCCATCATGTGACTGCACTTAATGCCTTCTTCATGATGGAATGCACTAGATCAAGTTTTCCTGCTGAGCTTTGTTCGGAAGGACCCTCCTCTCTGCTGTGTTCTTTCCCTATTGTTCTTTCCCCTATCAATTTTCCTTCAAATCTAAAGTCCCGTGGTCTCTCAGAACCTTTGTTAAGACCTCCAAATCTCTGTCCTCTAAGCTTTTAAGGACCTATTATTTGCAGAATGTATGTGATACTTAACATATTTTACTATCTAGCTATCAGGCTAAATAATATTCTTCTCCCTACATTGATATCTTTGACTCCCTCTCAATGATTCAAGGGAAAAGAGACACAAGCTATCACGGTGAAGTTAGGCTTTCTGTGGGATTCTATGGGAAAGGATGTTTTGCACCATCCTCTGGTCAGTACATCGGAGAAGGCAATGGAACCCCACTCCAATACTCTTGCCTGGAAAATCCCATGGAAGGAGGAACCTGGTGGGCTGCAGTCCATGGGGTCGCGAAGAGTCAGACACAATTGAGTGACTTCACTTTCACTTTTCACTTTCATGCATTGGAGAAGGAAATGGAACCCCACTCCAATACTCTTGCCTGGAGAATCCCAGGGACCGGGGAGCCTGGTGGTCTGCCATCTATGGGGTCACACAGAGTCGGACATGACTGAAGTGACTTAGCAGCAGCCAGGCTGGTAAGTACATATTCATGATTGGATTAAACTAAGACACTCTGAGAGATAAAGGCATACTCATACATATTAAAAAACATTAAGTCTTTTTGGTTAGGCTGTAACCTCATCATGACAGTCATAATGATCAAGCCCTTTGTGTCCTCTGAGCTTTGTGTCATAGAAAGTGTCTAAAGAATGGTTATATGGCCAATTTTATTTTATGTGTATTTTTCTATAAAACTATAGTATAGTGAAATAAAAGTAGTATTCAGGCTTGGGAGGCTTTTGGTTACTACAGGAAAAACTGCATTAAAAAATGTAAAATGTGTGCACACAAACATGCACACACACACATATATATATATATTTAAGAGAAACATCTCTGTTTAAATATATGTCACTTGTACTCCAAGAATAAAAGTTTTCGTATGTCTCAGTAACTCTTGTTGTCCATTCCAAAGATAATGGAGTCTGATGGGTTCCTAAACGTAAATGAAATTCTCAGATTTTGACAGAGACTTGAAGAGCATTGCTGAAGTTGCTTAGTATTTCTTTTTTACAGGCTGACTATAATACAGATATAGCATGTGGTAGCATGGCCACACATGCATCAAAGTATTCTTTTTGTCATTCTTTTCTTTCAACTTAAGCATGCCTGGAGTTAAGGGCATGCTAGAGGCTTTTACTGACGCAGTTATCTGCCTTACTTAACCTGCAAAAGTTCACTTGCTCTTACCTCATTTATAGGTCTGCTGAGTTTTATCCTTTATGTATAAAAAGGACAGCATCTTTGTCTGTATACTACAATGTTCAATCTAGGGTTTTAAGTCTCAGCTGTGACAGTTTCTTGAAAAAAGGATTTGCTACAGTGAGATATGTTTATTCATTGTTACCTGACAATGAATTTGCTAGTTATTCCCCTCAAACTAGAACACTCACGTGCTAAAAGAAAAACACAGCTTAATGCAGTGATTCTCAGAGTGGGGTCCCCAGACCAGGAACATCAGCATCACCTGAGAACATGTTGGAAAGGCAAATTTCTAGGTCTTACTTATTGAATCAAGAGCTTTGGGGTTGTGGCCAGCAATCTGGGTTTTAACAACCCATTGGGGAATTTTGATACAAGAAAAAGTTTGAAAACTATTGTCAATATTAGTAATATGAGCTCTGGGGCATACTACCTGGATTCAAATATTTAACCTTCAAGTCGTGTACCCTTCCATTGCCTCAGTTTTCTCAACAATGAATGAGATAATCCTAGTATCAACCATCGTTCATATATTGTTGGTGACATTAAATTGATAAAGTAAATGTGACAAGTTTAGCAAGAACTGGCACCAAGGGTGCACTTCATATGTTTTAGCTGTTATTGTTCACATTTTCCCATTCTCTGGTCTTAGACAGCCTTTTCCTCTTGGTCATCTTTCCAAGCCCTGGATAAGCCAGAGGGTTCCTCTCTCTTAAATATCCCTTCCACCTCTCTTCACCTCTTTGAATGTTGCCACATTAAGGGTGAGAGAAGCATTCATTTTTCTGTAGTCTGAGTTTGTGTTCACAAAGTAATTTTTTTCCCTGAAAAACCAGAACTAATGATGAGGACACATACAGACAGAGTACAACACATTTTAATTTTTTCTTAGATCTGGTTTCTGTTTTAACTATAATATAATTCCCTTGTGATCCACCTGATTTTTTTTTTTCAGGCCTTGAGAATGTGAACTGGTACTTATTTTTATGGCTGATATAATTGATATGTGGATGGATGGGAGTGTGTTTTCACCTTGTCTTCAGTGATGGATCATTCTTGTTTGTTCTAGAGGCTTCTGGACTTGTTATCCTGTGTCATTTCTAACTGGTGCCACTTTTTGACAAATGATAGCAGCAAGGTGTGGTGTTATACCTCCGGTTCTTATTTTCCCTGAGTGCTTGGATATAATAATTTTAGAGACGGCCACATGGCTAATGAGTCTTGCCCTCAGGAGCTCAGCACAGAGGCAGCCGTCACTAGCCTATCAGAACCCTCTTTGAAAATGTTGGAAGATGTGAGAGAGCAAGACAAATGGACATTTGTGTATCATATTCTTTGAGAATTGAATAGAGGATTTATGGTGTTCCCTGACTTGACATACTTTACACTTGTCATGCTGGCACATTGCATTATATTCTGCTGCCCACAGGGCTTTTGATGATGTTTCAGAAACAAGTAATAGATGTCTCTGTGTTATATACATACATTTGCAGAGAAAGATCCAATATGAAAAGCAAACGTACAGTAGAAACCATCCTCATCAATTGAGCACAAAGGCCTACCTCTCCTCTCTATAGTGTCTTATTAGTCCCAATTCCCTACCTGGACATATATATATATATATATATATATATATAACCTTCTCCAGCTAGAGATAGTCCACAATTTGCCCTATTTCATATGCATATTTTAATCTCTACTTGGGGTATAACAATTGGTGATGTCTATTATGGCAGCTACAGTGCAATATAGAAGAATTCAGTGCACTAAACTATTAAATGTAGAGTGAATAAACAACATTCTATATATGAGGTCCCACTGTATAGTGCTGGGAACTGTATTCAATATCCTGTGATAAAACATAATGGGAAAGAATATTAAAAAAAATGTATAATGTATAACTGAATCAGTTTGCTGTACAGTAGGAATTAACACAATATTGTAAATCAACTATACTTCAATAAAACAAATTTAAAGAAAAGAATCCAGTGTGCTGAATTAAGTATCAAGAACTCTTCATTTTAACCCGGAATTGGCTGTGGATATGACATGTGTGTGCTCAAATGAACTTCGTATGCCAATGTCATGATTTTTTCTTTTTTTCATCAATCCTATGGGCACAAGATTTCCTGACCAGCCTATCTCCCAGCAGATACATGAGAACTCATTTTGAAAGATGTATAGAAGTGAAAGAAAGTCACCTATGTGCCTCTTGATAAGGCAGTTGGAATAAAAATGTGTTTGCCCTTGGTTTTATAGGAAGGAAAACAAAGTCCTTAAAAGGGTGAGTGAGTTTTATTGAAGGACCACCATAAGTGATGAACAGAGAAGGTCCAGATTTCTATCTTCTGCTCCTTAGATGAAGTGCCCTGAGATTACTACCCACACTCCATGTTCAAAGGGCCCTGCAGACCTGGGCACTGAGGAAGCACCGATAGCTACACTGTTTTTTAAGTTAATGGCCTTTTATCCACCTTTCAGATGGAATTCTGTAGTGATCCTTGATGGAGAAGTACTCCAAATAATGGCCGTTCTCTAATTTCTCACTAGTCAGATGAGAAACTCATTTTTATTCAGAAGAAGTTTTAATTGGTTGTTTCTTGAACAACTGAGTTGGTGAACTGAGATTCTTACTGGATTCATGTAAGTAAAGAGTACTATATTTTTACTACTTTCTGTGAAATCAGGATTTCCTGTTTGGTATTTGTAGCTCTTTATTTTATGGGTCCCATTTTTATATTAGAATGTCTTGAAAAGCAGAGACTTTGATTTTTGTTTTTTTGTAATATTGTTAAATCCCCTAGGATTATTAAATATAAGCTTATCAACTTCAAGCGAACAGGTTGAAAACATCTGTACTAAAAGGACATGAAAAGTCTTTTAGCCTATAGTGTTTGCTTCATTTCATTTGGATCCCTTTAAGACATTATTGGGCTTCCCTGGTGGTTCAGATGGTGAAGAATCCACCTACAGTGCTGGAGACCTGGGTTCAGTCCCTGGGCTGGGAAGATCCCTTGGAGAAGGGAAAGGCTACCCACTCCAGTACTCTTGCCTGGAAAATTCCATGGACTAAGAAGGCTGGTAGACCTCAGTCCATGGGGTCGCAAAGAGTTGGACATGACTGAGCGACTTCACTTTCACTTTCCAAGACATTATCTGTTAGAACTGCCTGTATATATTCCCTATTTCCAATTTTCTTGTTTCCACTTAGGGTTTTGAAAGTGAAATTCTCTCAGTCATGTCCGACTCTTTGTGACCCCATGGACTATACCTTTCTCCATGCCAGAATGCCGGAGTGGGTAGCCGTTTCCTTCTCCAGGGGCTCTTCCCAACCCAGGGGTTGAACCCAAGTCTCCCACACTGCAGGCAGATTCTTTACCGGCTGAGCCACAAGGGAAGACCAAGAATACTGGAGTGGGTAGCTTATCCTTTCTCCAATCGGATCTTCCCGATTCAGGAATCAAACTGGAGTCTCCTGCATTGCAGGTGGATTCTTTACCAGCTGAGCTACCAGGGAAGCCTGAAGTTTTTTGAAGGGCTCCCTAAATGTCTTGTGAGCCCTCCTATTGAACCTGGTGATGCTGAAGTTGCTGACGGCTTTGCCTTTTCATGATGTGCCCATGAACAGGCAATCTAGCCTCTTTCTTTCCTGTGTCACAGAAATAACACCAGCTTCTCAGCGTCCTTCTTGATCCAATGGGAAAGGCCCGAAGCACATACTTAGGAAACACGATAGGAAGCAGCGGTGGTGAATTCCGGATTGTAGATTTCTGGTCCCATTGACATCTAAGTCTCAGCCAAGTACGCGCTCTGGTTAACATTTGTGTCACTAAGTTACACTGTTGAGTTCATGAGAAGGGTACACTTTAACAGCCTGACGCAGGTCTGTGTAAATAAAATGATTTGATTTTTGTATACACTGGCAATGCCTTTGCATTACTTCTTATTGCTGTGTAACAAATTATGCCAAAATTTGGCAGTGTATTTAGATAATACAGCACATGTATTACCTGTTTCTGTGGTTCAAGAATCCAGGCATGGCTTAGCTGGATCTTCTACTTCAAAGGCTTTTACAAGGTGACAATCAAGATGTTAACTCAGGATTGCATTCTCATGTGAAGCCTGAACAAATGAAGGAACTACTTCCATGTTTGGTGGTATGATTCAGTTACTCTCAGGGTACTGAACTGAAGGCTTCAACTTCTTGGTGGCTATTGGCTGAAGGCCACCCTCAGTCTCTTGCTATGTGGGCCTCTGCAATATGGCAATTTGTTTCATCAAAACAGGCAAGCCTAGTAGGCAGTAAAGAGAATTTGCCAGCAATATAGAAGTCATAGTCACAGAAGGGTTTCAAAAAGCCTCTCTTCTGAATTTCTGATTTAATAATTCTGATATCTAGCTTGCAAGGGAAACAGCTACAGAGTTAAAAAAAAAAAAAGAGTTACAGGGAATGAAAAGAAAATCAGCTAACATATCCAAACATTAGTCCACATTATATTGGAATTACCTGTTTAAGATTCTTTCTCAATGTATTTTAAGTGCCTTGGGGGTAAGAACTAAGCCTTATTCATATTTGTAACATCAGCATTTGGTACAATACCTGATCCACAGAGATGAACTGTTTGAACTGAACCAAGGGCAGTTCAATACTCCATTTTTTATCCTTTTTTTTTCCCCCAACAAGAAAAGGCAGTATGTATATGACAGTATTTAAAAGCATAGACTCCAAACACAGACAACCTGGATTAAAATTCTGCTTCTCCCCATTGTTAGCTGTTTGCTCTTAATCAAGTTATTTGTTCTCTTCCAGCCCCACTTTCTTTATCTGTAAAACAGGAATGTGCATGATGATTTGATGTCTCCATTATGGTTGTTGTACAATTAAATGATGTGTAAATGATATGCAAAGGGTTAGGCTAGTTCTTGGTGCAGATGGTATGTAAGTGTTAGCTGTGATTATTCTCTCTGCTTAGAACTCCCCTATCTTTGTCCACTTGGTTGAATTCTGTTTCCCTCTCTTCTTCAGGTGTCCTTTGGGAACTCTTTCCTCTAGTTTGAGTACTGCTCCTGTATGCTTCCTTCCTTAGCTGTGCACTCTTCAGCCTTTTATAAGACACATTTGATTATATTATAAAGGGGATGGTTCTACATCTGCTTTGGATTGGCCTAGATCTTATTATTCATCTTTATATGCCCGACACTTATCACAGTGCCTGGTGGATGGCAGATACCAAACAAATGTCATTCAGAGAAGTATGTAAAGATTCATCTGCTCTCATGAAGGCCCTGACAGCTAGCTTGAGGCTGTCCAATGCTCCATTTTCTATATCTGGGATCAGTCTTGCCCACAATAAATGGGATTCTTGGTTCTTTCAATAAGCTCAGAGAATGCGGTTCACTGGGGACAGAATGCCTTTGAAAGAGATATGTGTGCTGGTCCCCTCTTTGAACTATATTATAGAATGATTCATCTTCCATGAGCAGTATAAGCTCAATCAGGGCTCTCATCTACCCTCATCTTTCATTCCTTCTTCAGTTGCCCATTTTTCCTCCTCTCTTCCCATTTCATCCATCTCACCTCCTGCCAGGCCTGGGCAGACACACAGCCGTGCACACACACACACCTTTGATCCTGCTGACACCAATGGCACTAAGGAAAGAAGTTCAATATGTCCACTGGCATCAAAACAGAGTAATAACAATTCTTCAAAATGACAATCACAGGCAGCCTAGGGGCATTCAGAGGCTCTTCTGTTTTGTGTTTTCTGTAGTCTTTAGTGTTTTTCTCTGGTGTTTAAAAGCAGAGGTGACTGTAGTTTGCTCTGCCTGAGAGGTGCTAATGAGCTGGCACGCAGCAAACAGTTATGGCAGTCCCGTGGTGAGGGACAGGCGGAACGGAGGAGAGTTTTGTGCCCCATCTCACGGCCGCCAGCGGAGCACGATCTCCCATTTACAACCAGTTACGCGGCTGCATTTCATGTTTGTGATTGTGTTGACAAAGAAAAAGTGCCATTTCTGGTAGCATCTCTTAGCTTCCTGAGCCGCCTCAGGCATATGGAGGATGCAGGAGGCACATACTGTCTTGGTTGCCTCCTGATACCTCTTCTGCTTATCTAGATCCAGAGTGTCCACTGGGAATGCCCCAGCGGCATCCTACAGCATCCTAGCTAGGCAGATGCTCCTGGATCGCCATTCATTTTCCTGTGGCTCCCACGCCTCCTCCTCTCCTGCCAGATACAATCCAACATCAGCAGGCAGAAAACAGACTTTCTGCCGTACTGATTCCTGAGACAAGACAAGCCAAACTCCCCTAGTAGAGAACCAAGACAGACACCTTAGCTGTTGTTTTACTTTTATTTATTTATTTTCTGGCTTTTGACTCCTCTTCTCTGTCAGCAACAGCAAGAAAAACCTGGAACATCAAAATCAAATTCCACCCTGCATTGCACTGGCCTGGCCCTTTCTATGTGTGATTCAAAATTCAACATTCTGTCTTGTGTATGGCAGGCAAAATATAGCTTTCTGTTCGGGGATTGGAGGCTGGTTAAAAGAATCATAAAACAACTTAGATGTTTCTTGGTGATGCACCAGCTATGTTAAATCAATATTTGATGATTTATAAATGAATGAGGCACATACAGATTAGATTTTCTTCTGAATACACACTGGCATAGACCACACTGGCAAAGATAGTCTTGATTTAGTATTGTCTAGGGCATCTGAAACACAGACTGCCAGTCTGAAGATGGGGCAATTCTAGATGGTCTAATATACAGCCTCATATAATTGTGTTGAATGACACTTTTTTCTTGTTCTTTTGATTGGATGTGGGAGTGATTCTAGTTTCTATGTATTTCCAACACATTTTCAAAATGAGTATTTAACTATCTTCTGTTACAGTAACCAAACAAAGAGAAAAAAATCTCAAAAGCATGAATTTAGAGGTTAGAAACTCAGCTTCTATATAACTAAATTATTTTTCAATTTTTTTTAATGAAAATATACATTGTAGGCTTGGGGAGGAAAGCTTATATTAGAGTTGGTAGAAATTTTCAGCAAAGTGATGTTAGAAATATTAGGCATTTAGCTTTCAAAACTGCCTTGCCAATATTTAGGTGAGATAAAGCTAGCAATACAGTTAGAGCCTAAATAGTCCAAAATAGTTGAGGAAAGACTATCCAAGTATGATAACATGTTTGCCATTTTCTGACAATTATTTTTAATATAGGATTTTTGGCTATGGAGATTCTCTACATATTATACTGCCTTATGGGTTATTTGGAAAGCTAACTACAAGCTAAGAATAATTATCTATGTCTGTCATTCAAAACTCAATTGGCTAAGCTATTGCTTTTAAGCAGCCAGTTAGCTGAAGTTTGGCTGGTCACCCACTTCAATTGTAGAAGAGCTCAAGTGTTTTGGCTCCATATGTACAAAGGATATAGTAATAGCCAACACATGTTCAATACTTATCATGGGTTAGGTATTCTCCTAAGCCCTTCAAATTATTCTCTCAGTTAATCATCATAAGACCCCTCTGAATTAGATTACTATTCTTATCAATTCATAGGTAAAAAAAACTAAGACACAGAAAAGTAAAACTTTCCCCAGTGATAGAGTGGAGATATGAACTTACCACCATGCTAAAGAAAATGTCGGAGTTGAATGATTTATTGGAAATATTTGCCCCAAAGATGAGAAAATTGAGGTCTAAGATGAAAGTATCTTGCAAGGTTTAAATAACTAACAAGAAGGACATGGTTTATGGTGAGAAAAGCACTCAACAGAGATTCCAGGCAACAGTGGGGTTTTATTTCACATGGCCTTATTTCTTGTCATATGACCTGAGAAAGTCACTTTTCCCTATATGATATCCAGTGCCTGTATATGCAAATATTAGATCATTCAATATTAAACAAATACAACATAGCAAATATCCAGCATGTGCTATGAATGAAAGTAGAATGTAGCCCCCGTTGGAGGTGCTCACAGTCTAGCGGTAACATGGAATTATGCACAGGTAGAGGATATCTTCCCAAAGCCATAGATTAGTTTTTGGAGCTGGACTTGGAAATGTAAACAGTTGAGGACGTCGAAAGGTAGGTCAGCTGCGTGTGCATAAGTGGTAACATATTTCAGAGAGGTAAGTTGGGTAGGTCCTATATGCCATACTAAGTAGTTTAAGCTTGGACATGTGGGCCATGGGAAGTTATTTAAGAATTTTAAAAATGGTGTGATTTATTCAGTTTTACATTTACAAACGTTCACACTGATGACAACATGAAGGATGTCTTGAAGGTGGTATCGCTAGAAATAAAAGATTGCATGAGTCCAAATGAGGGGCAACTAATTGGAAAGGTTTGAGAGAGATTTAGGAGGTAGAGTCAAAAGACCCTGGCTATTAGATATCCTAAGAATCAAGATCTTCTAAGCTAGGAGATAGGTGAGCATTTTCTAACCTCCAGAGACGAAGCCAACAGGAATGGATGGTTGATGAAAAAAGCAGTTTAATGAATGAAATGAGGAGAGAGAATTGGCTCCAGAGCACAGTGTCAGAATCTGCCTTAGCCCAAACAATGGTAATTTATTTGCTATCTTAAAAACATTATTTCTTTAAACATTTTTCAAAGTTATAGAAATGCACATGGTATCAAATTTAATGGTACAGAAGCAGGTGATATGAAATAATAATCCTTTATACCACTCTTCTATCCCCAATTTCATTAGAAATAAGGAATTTTTAATACTAAAAATTCATTTATTGTTTTATACTGATTGTGTAAATAATATACATTTATTATAAATAAGGGTCTTCCCTCGTGGCTCAGCAGTAAAGAATCCTCCTGCAATTTAGGAAACTCAGGAGATGTAAGTTCTACCCCTGGGTTGGGAAGATCCCATAGATGAGGGCACGGCAACCCATTCCAGTGTTCTTGTCTGGAGAATCCCATGGACAGAAGAGCCTGGTGGACTGCAGTCCACAGGGTCCCAAAGAGTCAGACAAGACTGAAGCAACTGAGCATGCATGCAAGCATTATAAATAATTTTAAATATAACATACAAGTTTCCAGATTTATTTACAAACAAATAGTACCTACAAATATAAAGAAAGTAAAGCTTGCTTAAAATCCCAACCTCCTAAAATAATCACATTGAGGGGGCCATCCGTTTTTATGTATATGTTTTCTCTACTCTTCTTTGGCTCACTTTAGTTTTATACTACTTTCCTAACCATAGCTTTAGCCTTGTTAACAGCCTAATGGGTGGTCTTCTATAGTCACTTTCTCTCTGTGTATGTGTGTGTGTGTGCATGCTTAGTCATTCAGTCATGTCCAACTGTTTGTAACCCCATGGACTATAGTCTGCCTGGCTGCTCTGTCCATGGGATTCTTTAGGCAAGAATACTAGCGTGGGTAGCCATTCCCTTCTTCAGAGGATCTTCTCAACCCAGGGTTTAAACCCAGATCTGCATTGCAGGTGGATTCTTTACTGTCTGGGAATCACCAGGGAATCACATGCGTGCACACACACACACACACATATGTATATGTACATATGTATGCACACATAACCTTTCATTGGCCATTTTTTTACAAAAAAATGAGCTTATATAATACGTACATTTTTGTGTTTTGCTTCTCTCATTCAATGGAGAATCACTCCAAGTCATCTGGTATTACTCTAATTCATTTTTTTACCACATAATATCCCAATATGTGGTCATATTTCAACATGTTCAGCCATTTACTTATTAAAGAACATTCACTTTTAGTTCACCACAAACAGTTCTGCAATAAATGTCATTGTACATATGCTCCTTTATATTAATATGTTCATTCTTATGGAATAGATTATGAGAATGAAATCATGGGATCTAAGGGTGTGTGTATTTTATATTTTCATAGCTGTTGCCTGATGGCTTAGTGTATTGGGTATGGCGCTATTTCTATAGTGTTTCCTGTACTGCAGAGGCTAAAGGCTAAAATTTCCATTTCCCAGAATCCCCTGCAGCCACACGTGACTTAGGTTAGCCAATAAAATTCATGCAAGATTTGAAATGCAAATGCAGTGAGGTGGAGAACTCATTTCTACTGGTTATGGAAACTATAGATGGAATACAAAGGCATAGAAATGTTTATGTGATTTTGTTTCTGAAGTAGCATTAATAAAGGTCTCCACATGGAGAAATAAATCAAATATCAAACAATACAATGGAAATTAAGTTGTGAAACAGAGAATGGGATACTATGCAGCGATTGAATTAACTAAAACTACTCACATTAACTCCAAATATCTCAATAACATACTCTGGAGTGATAAAAGAAAGTTATAAAATAATATATTTCCTGTCTTCTGAGAAACTGGTATGTAAGTCAAGAAGCAACTGTTAGAACCTGACATGAAACAACTGACTGGTTCAAAATTGGGAGAGGAGTACAACATGGCTGCATATTGTCACCCTGCTTAACTCACATCTAGAATATATCATGTGAAATGCCAGGCCATATGAATCACAAGCTGGAATCAAGATTGTTGGGAGAAATAGCAAAAGCCTCAGATATTCAGATGATACGACTTTAATGGCAGAAAGTGAAGAGGAACTAAAACTTTGTCTCTTGATGAGGGTGAAAGAGGAGAGTGTAAAAGCTGGCTTGAAACTCAACATTCAAAGAACTAAGATCATGGCATATGGTCCCATCACTTCATGGCAAATAGAAGGGGAAAAAATACAAGTAATGACAGATTTTATTTTCTTGGGCTCCAAAATCACTGTGGATTGTGATTGCAGCCATGAAATTAAAAGATGCTAGCTCCTTGGAAAGAAAGCTATGACAAACCTCAAACACAGACAGCATATTAAAAAGCGGAGATATCACTTTTCCAACAAATGTCTGTATAGTCAAAGCTATGGTTTTTCTTGTAGTCATGTACAGATGTAAGAGTTGGACCATAAATAAGGCTGAACACCAAAGAATTGATGCTTTTGAATTGTGGTTTTGGGAAAGACTCTTGGGAGTCCCTTGGACAGATCAAATCAGTGAATCCTAAAGGAAACCAATCCTGAATACTCATTGGAAGGACTGATGCTGAAGCTGAAGCTCCAATACTTTGGCCACCTAATGTGAAGAGCTGACTCCTTGGAAAAGACCCTGATGCTGAGAAAGATTAGTGGCAGAAGGAGAAGGGAGAGGCAGAGGATGAGATGGTTGGGTGGCATCATTGACTCAGTATACATGAATCTCAGCAAACTCCGGGAAATGACTGAGCGACGGAACAGCAGTGTGGCTGACACCTGTGGTGCCCCTCACCCTGTCCCTTTAGCTCACCTGATTTCAGGCAGCTGTGATGGACACCCGTCATGCCTGCTGCTGCTGCTGCTAAGTCACTTCAGTCATGTCTGACTCTGTGCGACCCCACAGACGGCAGCCCACCAGGCTCCGCCGTCCCCGGGATCCTCCAGGCAAGAACACTGGAGTGGGTTGCCATTTCCTTCTCCAATGCATGAAAGTGAAAAGTGAAAGTGAAGTCGCTCAGTTGTGTCTGACTCTTCGAGACCCCATGGACTGCAGCCTACCAGGCTCCTCCGTCCATGGGGTTTTCCAGGCAAGAGTATTGGAATGGGGTGCCATTGCCTTCTCTGCTAGTCATGCCTAGTACACCTCAAGTTCAAAGGTGCAGGGGGTGGTACTCTGCTTTTCTGCCTCAGGTTTTTCTCAGAACCATGGGAAGCCACTCAGCCTAAATAAGCAAGGGAGTTAAGACCCCAAGATCAAATTTTAGCAAATGGAGATTAAGTCAGTGAATAAAGCCCTGTCTCCCTTTGGTCTGGTAGGCTGGTTCTGCAATGTGTCTTTGACACATTACCTCAGAGAGTACACAGAGGGACTATGCCTCAGCTGCCCACTGCAACACCCAGCTCAGTTAATGTACTTTCATTTGTTCTATCCCTTCTCTAATCTCTATTTCCACCCCTACACTTTTGCTTCCTGGGATCACCTCCAAAATATACTACCTGCACCCAAGTCAGGCCCTACTTTCAGGGAAACCCAAACTATGACATATAGGATAGTTCCATCTATATGCCATTCAAAAATAGTAAGATGAAATATTGTACAGGGAGATATGCATGTGAGATAAACTATGCAGAAAACAATGGTTAATTTAAGATGAATGTAATATGCTCAGCCTCGGGAGAAGGGAAAGAGCTATATTCTGGGTGGAACATACAGTGGCTTCAAAAGTGTTACTCATGTTTCATTTTTTAATCTTTCTGTTAGGTACATAGTATTTGTTTCATTATCTCTTTATATTATTGGTTCTTGACTTGTTGGTCTCAGAACCCCTTTACACTCTTAAAAACCATTGCAGACTCCAAGAAACTTCTGTTTTTGTGAGTTATGTCTAATGATATTTACTGTATTCAAAATGAAAACTGACCAATTAAAACTATTTCTCCTTACTTATTTGAAAATTACCATAATAAACTTACTTGATTATGTAAATCACTTATTCTTATAAAAATGAATATTTCCTAAACAGAACCCAAACAGAGTAAAACAAAAATGAATGAGGGGAGTGGCAACATTTTTCATTTTACCAAATTTCTTTGGAGAATTTCAGACTATATTAATAGAGTTTTCTTTTTTCATATAACTCTAGATATTCTTTGATATTATATCCAAACTTGACAGGTGGTAGTTTCTTAAAGGTGATTGCAATGGGGTATCTAGGACTATATCAATGAATTTTTAATACCCTTATAGTAAAACCTATTTATCTTCTTGCATTTTGAATTGGTCCTTTAACCAAGAATAATTTTATATCATGTACTGGTCGTTTGGAAAACCATGGTTCACTGAGTTATGTGAATCTTCTAATTGCTGATACATTTTATTTTACATCTGGTCTCATCTAAAAAGTCTTTAAATATTGGGACCTGCCTAGTTCTAAGTGTTGAATACAAGTTTTCCGAAAATCTAATTATTTGCTTCAAAGTTCAAATTTTACAATTTGCAACAAATACTGAGTTGTTTGCCTTGAAGTGATAGACTCACTCCATTCATACTAACTACTGTTCCTATGTGGTGCCATTGACCCATTTTTTGGCTCCAGCATTTTTATCCACCATCGTTTTGGGATCATGGGTACAAATGTCAGCACGGTGGAAAAAAAAAACAAATAATGTCTCAATTGTTGTATAAAAATAGTTTTACCCCCCAGAAAGTTCTCAGGGAACTTTCAATTCAGCTCAGTTCAGTCACTCAGTTGTATCCAACTCTTTGAGACCCCATGAACCGCAGCATGCCAGGCCTCCTTGTCCATCACCAACTCCGGAGTTCACCCAAACCCACGTCCATTGAGTTGGTGATGCCATCCAACCATCTTATCCTCTGTCGTCCCCTTCTCCTCCTGCCCTCAATCTTTCTCAACATCAGGGTCTTCTCCAATGAATCAGCTCTTCACATCAGGTGGCCAAAGTATTGGAGTTTCAGCTTCAACATCAGTCCTTCCCATGAACATTCAGGACTGATTTCCTTTAGGATGGACTGGTTGGATCTCCTTGCAGTCCAAGAGATCTCAAGAGTCTTCTCCAACACCACAGTTCAAAAGCATCAATTCTTCGGCTCTCAGCTTTCTTTATAGTCCAACTCTCACATCCATACATGACTACTGGAAAAACCATAGCCTTGACCAGACAGACCTTTGTTGGCAAAGTAATGTCTCTGCTTTTTAATATGCTGTCTAGGTTGGTCATAACTTTCCTTCCAAGGAGTAAGTGTCTTTTAATTTCATGGCTGCAATCACCATCTGCAGTGATTTTGGAGCCCAGAAAAATAAAGTCAGCCACTCTTTCCACTGTTTCCCCATCTATTTCCCATGAAGTGATGGGACCGGATGCCATGCTCTTAGTTTTCTGAATGCTGAGCTTTAAGCCAACTTTTTCGCTCTCCTCTTTCACTTTCATCAAGAGGCTCTTTAGTTCTTCTTCACTTTCTGCCATAAGTGTGGTGTCATCTGCCTATCTGAGGTTATTGAAATTTCTCCTGGCAATCTTGATTTCAGCTTGTACTTCCTTCAGCCCAGCGTTTCTCATGATGTACTCTGCATATAAGTTAAATAAGCTGGGTGACAATAGATAGCCTTGACATACTGCTTTCCTTATTTGGAACCAGTATGTTGTTCCATGTCCATTTCTAACTATTGCTTCCTGAGCTGCATACAGGTTTTTCAAGAGGCAGGTCAGGTGGTCTGGTATTCCCATCTCTTTCAGAATTTTCCGCAGTTTATTGTGATCCACACAGTCAAAGGCTTTGGCATAGTCAATAAAGCAGAAATAGATGCTTTTCTGGAACTCTCTTGCTTTTTTGATGATCCAACGGATGTTGGCAATTTGATCTCTGGTTCCTCTGCCTTTTCTGAAACCAGCTTGAACATCTGGAAGTTCATGGTTCACATATTGTTGAAGCCTGGCTTGGAGAATTTTAAGTATCACTTTACTAGCGTGTGAGATGAGAGCAATTGTGCCATAGTTTGAGCATTCTTTGGCATTGCCTTTCTTTGGGATTGGAATGAAAACTGACCTTTTCCAGTCCTGTGACCACTGCTGAGTTTTCCAAATTTGTTGGCATATTGAGTGCAGTACTTTCACAGCATCATCTTTCAGGATTTGAAATAGCTCAACTGGAATTCCATCACCTCCACTAGCTTTGTTCGTAGTGATGCTTCTTAAGGCCCACTTGACTTCACATTCCAGGATGTCTGGCTCTAGGTGAATGATCACACCATCGTGATTATCTGGGTTGTGAAAATCTTTCTTGTACAGTTCTGTGTATTCTTGCCACCTCTTCTTAATATCTTCTGCTTCTGTTAGTCCCTACCATTTCTGTCCTTTATTGAGCCATGTCCTTTATTGAACATTTTCATGAAATGTTCCCTTGGTATCTCTAATTTTCTTGAAGAGATCTCTAGTCTTTCCCATTCTATTGTTTCCCTCTATTTCTTTGCATTGATCTCTGAGGAAGGCTTTCTTATCTCTCCTTGCTATTCTTTGGAACTCTGCATTCAAATGGGTATATCTTTCTTTTTCTCCTTGGCTTTTTGCTTCCCTTCTTTTCAGAGCTACTTGTAAGGCCTCCTCAGACAGTCATTTTGCTTTTTTTGCATTTCTTTTTCTTGGAGATGGTCTTGATCCCTGTCTCCTGTACAATGTCACGAACCTCTGTCCACAGTTTATCAGGCACTCTGTCTAGCAGATCTAGTCCCTTAAATCTATTTCTCACTTCCACTGTATAGTCATAAGGGATTTGATTTAGGTCACACCTGAATGGTCTAGTGGTTTTCTCTATTTTCTTCAATTTCAGTCTGAATTTGGCAATAAGGAGTTCATGATCTGAGCCACAGTCAGCTCCCGGTCTTGTTTTTGCTGACTGGATAGAGCTTCTCTGTCTTTAGACCAATCTTGAAGAGTTGTGTTTTTACATTATATACACCTTTTTAGTATATATTTCCCAATAATCAAAAAGGCAAGTCAAATCCCTAAACTGTTAGTGGATATTTTCGAAGTCATCTCACCTCCCTTGTTAATTGTATCATGAGCAGATTTCTGGTTGAATAGCCTTCCCTCCTCTCTTGTCTTGGAAACACTGCCACTCTCCACCCCCTCCCCACTCTCTCCACACAAGTCATATAAGCACGTGGCTTTTTTCTATTGTTAATAAACATATTTTTAGAGTGGTTGTAGACTTAGAGCAAACCTGAGTGTAAAGTACAGAGAGTTCCCATATACTCCCTGTCTCCCCACACGAACAACTTCCTCACAACCGATATTCTGTGCCACGGTGATACATATGTTACAATCAGTCAATAAACCTATGCTGACCTTGGGATCACCCGAAGTCTGTAGTTTACATTAGCACTGATTCTTGGCATTGCACATTCTGTGGGTTTCAAAAAAAGCATAACAGCATGTATCCACCATTACAGTATCATACAGAATAATTTCATTGGCCCCCCAAATCCTCTGCACTTCACCTATTTATCCCTCCCTCCCCACAACTCTTGGCATGATCACTGAACACTTTACTGTCCTATAATTTTGCCTTTTTCAGAATGTCATAAAAGTGGAATCATATAGTATGCAGCCTTTTCAGATTGGCTTCTTTCTCTCAGTAATATGCATTTATATGTCCTCCATGTGTTTCATGGCTTGATAGCTCATTTCTTCTTAGTCTTGAATTCCAGTCTCAATGTATCACATTTTATCAATTCATTTACCAACTGAAGAGCATTTTGGTTGCTTTCGAGTCTCAGAAATTACATATAAGCTGCTGTAAAATTTTTGTGTATATGGGCATACATTTTCAATTCATTTGGTTAAATATCAAAGAGTATGATTGTGGAATCATAAGGTAAGCATATATTTGGTTTTGTAAGAAAATTCCAAACGGTTTTGCAAAGTGGTTGTATCATTTTGCATTCCCACCAGCAATGAACACATGTTTCTGTGGGCTTCCTTTGTGGCTCAGCTGGTAAAGAATCTGCCTGCAATGCGGGAGACCTGGGTTAGATCCCTGGGTCAGGAAGATCCCCTGGAGAAGGGAAAGGCTACCCACTCCATTATTCTGGGCTGGAGAATTTAATGGACTGTGCAGTCCATGGGGTTGCAAAGAGTCAGACCGACTGAGTGACTTTCATTTCACTTTACTTCAATTCCTGTTGATCCAGATCCTCACCAGCACTTGGTGTTGTCAGCATTTTAGAGTGTGGTTATTATAATAGGTGAACAGTGGTGTCTCATTGTATTTTTTCATATGCTTGTTTGCCATCTGTGCATCCTCTTTGGTAAGATGCTTGTCCAGGTCTTTGGCCCCTTTTAAAAATTGGCTGTTCAGTATCAAGAATATAGCTGATATTTTATAATAATTATAAATGTAGTATAATCTCTGAAAATATTGGATCACTATGTTGTACACCTGAAACTAGTATAATATTGCAAGTCAACTATACTTCAATAAAAAAATATAAAATATAATATAAAAGTCAGGCTGTTTGTTTTCTTGTTGAATTTTAAGAGTTCTTTATATATTTTGTATAGCTGTTTCTTATCAGATGTATGTTTTGAAAATATCTCTCTCAGTCTATAGCCTGTCTTCTCACTCTCTTTGGCTTGTCTCTCACAGAGCAGGTTTTAAATTTTGAAGTCTAGCTCATCAATTATTTCTTTTGTGGATTGTGCCTTTGCTGTAGTATGAAAAAGTCATCACCATAACCAAGACCAATCAGGGGTTCTCCTATGTTATCATCTAGTTTTATAGTTTTGTGTTTCACATTTAAGTGTGTGATCCATTTTGAGTTACTTTTTGTGAAGGGTGTAAAATCTGTGTCTAGATTCGTTTTTTTGCATGTGCATGTCCAGCTATTCCTGCACCATTTGTTGAAAAGACTATCTTTGCTCCATGGCATCGCCTTTGTTACTTTGTCAAAGATGAGCTTATCATACCATTTAGCTCCACTTATCTATTTGTCTGCTCTTTTGCAATACTCTACTGTCCTGTTCACTGAAGTTTTACAGTAGCTCTTGAGTGGTATAGTCCTCCAACTTGGTTCTTGCCCTTCAATAATGAATTAGCTATTCTGATTTACCTTTTCATGTAAATCACTGAATTAGTTTCTCAATACCCAACAAATAATTAACTGGTCTTTTGAAGGGGATTGTATATTGCATTGAATCTGCAGATCAAGTTTAGAAGAACTGACATCTTGACAGTGTTGTTTTCTTACAAATGATTGTGCAATATCTCTCCATTTATTTAATTCTTCTTTGATATCTTTAATCAGAGTTGCAGTTTTCTTCATACAGATCTTATGTAGTACATATATTGTTAAATAGCATTTGGCTTTTATACTCTGAAAAAGTATATAACTTTTTGACCTAGACATTCTTATACCATAATTTTGACTTGGGAACATTTTGAAAATGCTTAAAAATCAAGTTATCAAGCTTTAGAGTTTTAGATTCTAAATAAAATTTTTAGCAGGTGCTTTCAACACATCTTTACCAAGAATTGATGCTTTTGAATTGCGGTGTTGGAGAAGACTCTTTAGAATCCCTTGGACTGCAAGGAGATCCAACCAGTCCCTCCTAAAGGAAATCAGTTCTGAATGTTCATTGGAAGGACTGATGCTGAAGCTGAAAGTTCAATACTTTGGCCACCTGATGCGAAGAAGTGACTCATTAGAAAAGATCCTGATGCTTGGAAAGATTGAAGGCAGGAGGAGAAGGGGACAACAGAGGATGAGATGGTTGGATGGCATCACCGACTCAATGGGCATGAGTTTGAGTAAATTCCGGGAGTTGGTGATGGACAGGGAGGCCTGGGGTGCTGCAGTCCATGGGGTTGCAAAGAGTCAGACATACTGAGCAACTGAACGGACCAAGAAGATATAAAAATAAAAGTTTAAGGAGTCATCCTCTAGAAAGACTGAGGAATGAAACAATGGTCAAAGACTGTATTCCTCTTTTGAGGAAATAAGTATTTTAAGTTAACCACTTTAAACTGTATCAAGATGTCCTGTTTGGGTTACTATTGCTATGAAAATGCAAGTTGACTGCTGGAATCTAGTTTGAAGGCAAATTCCAATGTAGCTCAAGAATTCCAGTTGGTAAACCCCAGAATATATAAATATAATTCTTGAATTCCCTATCTTTGGGAACTTCATTCCATTTTGCACCAGGAGTCAGAAGCTGCAGTAATTTCTACCCTGGTTTCTGTTTCTCTCTGGTGTTGTCTGACTCTCAATAACTGTGACACTAGATATTCTCTTCCAGCTCATGCATTTCATATCTCCATTTTGAGTCTAGGGTGGATATTTCATGTGGATTTCTGGTATCATCTTTAGTGATTCATAATCACATTCTACAAGCCAACGTTTTCCATGCTTGGTTTCATCTCCAGCTTAGTATTTTTGGAGAACTTATTTCCAAACTAGTTTTGGCTTTCTGTGAAGCCAAAAAATAATCCAACAAGCCACAAACAAAACAATAATAAATTGGTGAGTAGATACAATAATTTAACCATGTGTTTTGTTCTCACTGAGAAAAATCTCTTGGGTAATTTTGGAAAGCAAATTAAAAAGTCATGAATTTCTCAGTGATTAAGGCTTGCATTTTTATATGCAACTATTCTTTGCAGCATGATATTTTAGCCTTAATTTTTTAAGTGCAAAATGTCATAGTATTATTTACAATAAGAATGCATTCCTTTTAATTTTCTTTTATGACTATAGTATTTTTTAATGCATGGGCTTAGATTTTAGCTCAAACTATTTATTGTAGATTGTGTTTGGCTGACTCTTAACATTGTAGTTTTAGAGTTGCAGAGCTGTGGTTTAATGTACCTATTTCCTTTATTATCATTTTTGTTCATGGATCTTGCCCATTTTTGTAGTAAATCTCCCCCCTTTTTATAGTGATCCCTCACTGTTTTAGAAAACACATCTGGAAACCTAAAAAAAGTCCCTATAAAAGGACATTCACTATTCATGAGTTTCCCATGAGTTCTGCAGTGATGCTGTGGTTTAATACTGACTAGCAAACAGTCCTCAGAATATTCTGATTCTGCAGGAATTTAGTAAAATGATTGAGGCTCTATCTCCATCATACTTGACACCTGTCAAGTAATGCACAAGTTCGTGAAACCAGCAGATTTTTTCAAGTATCTTTCACTTCTCAAACAGTGGCTTTGCTAAATTCAAATGCTTAAAAAAATTATTTCACCTTATCAATTTTATGACAACTGATTCTAGAGATGACTGATTATTGTGCCTCTTATGTCTGTTAATGAAAAACCAAGAGTTTTACAAGAGTGAAAGGTAGCGAGAAATAGCGGGAGGGACCTCAATTTTAAGTACCAACTTCAAATTCCATTTCTGCACCATACTAGCTATTTGACCAGGAGCAAATCACTTAGCCTAAGCTTCAATTTCTGTCAAATGGGTCTCTTTGCCTTACACAACTATTGCGAAGATCAAATATCAATTAATACGTAGTGGAATTAGTGCCAACACTAATCCTGGCACATGAATTGCCGTGTAAGGCTATTTCTAATAGTGTTGTATGTCTTTTCCTCCCAATGAGGTTTACATTTTCCTGTGAGCACTTATGATGTCATCTGTCTCCTAGTCTCCCATGGTGCCCAAATCAAGGTGAACATACATAACACAGAGTTTAAGTATTTCATGAATTTTACTAAGGCAATCGCATGAAGAAAAGAGTACCAGTGAGGGTGCATCAGTAAGTTCTTACCACTGTTAGGCCACTAATTTTGAAAGGTGTTCATCTGTCTCTCAAAGCCTATGTTTTCTTGTCTGTAAAACAATGTTGAGTCATTTGACTGGAGGACCCCTGAGAATTAAGTATTAAATTAATACTGAATTTACAAGAAGCCTGATAAGCTTTCTTTTGAAATCTCCAAATAGTTCACTTCCTGTTGCAGAAGTAGAAACATTTTGTTTCAAAGAAATTGTCTATGAAAGTTCTGACCTTTCACTATTTACAGATAATCTCAGTATATTGACGTCACCATTCTTCATCCTAATTTATCCAGTACTAGAATCTGCTTTTTTCTTTTCACCAAATTAAAGACACTTATCTTCCCAGGTAGAGCTAGTGGCAAAGAACCTGCCTGCCAGTGCAGGAGACATGAGACGCAGGTTCGATTCCTGGGTCAGGAAGATCCCCTGGAGGAGGGCATGACAACCCACTCCAGTATTCTTGCCTGGAGAATCCCACTGACAGAGGGGCCTGGCGGGCTACAGTCCATGGAGTCAGACTTGATAGAAGCAGCTTAGCATCCACCCACATACCAATTTCCTCTCCTTTCTACTTCAGCTTGAGCCTTGCAGAAGGGAAGGGAGCAGCTTGCCTCTGATCTTGTGGAAATGCCCATACAAGCTCTCAAGAGAATGAATGAATACATATTTAATCAGAACTTCTTTTCTGTTAAACTGAGAATCTTATTGGATTTTGCTTATTCTAAGGCTTCAATTAAACTGTCTTTCTATAAGTTTATGTCGAATCCACTTGAACTATGTCTTGGGAAGACGGCAAAAGCTCAATACCAATTTCTCTTCTTTTCCAAGGTCATTTATATTAACATTCTGGAAAGTTCCTAGTCCTCTCAATATGATCAGGGTCTCAGGAATTCATCCTTTTCTACAATTTCTTATTGAAAAAGCCATCCAAATGCTCCTTTCCACCAGATCCTGGCATCATGATGTAGTATATGCAGGGCAAGGGAAACAGATGTACAAGGGGACTCCACAGTAACTATATTTCAACCTATCTCAGATTTCTTTATTTCCCTGCCCATACCTCTGATGCTGGACATGTGCTGGAGTCACTGTATTCATCAGGGAAACTTTCTGGATGTTCAAATACAAGGTTTGAAGATCAGTGATCCCTAATCATAGTTTGATAAAATCCAACTTCTTATGCTCAGCTTTCATTCATTCAATTAACAAATGATTATTAATGGGTTGAATGCAATGTCTTAGGCCCTGTGAAAACATCTTTTCACCTCTCTTTAATCTCCTGTACTGGCTTCACAATATCTCAGGTTCATCCTCTTCTTTCCTTCAATTTCTCAGAATGGTAGTATCTTACCTTGGGGATTTCATCCTTGAAATATTTTTTTAAAAAAAATTCTAGGATAGACATAAGAATGGGTGTTCTAGTTCAAAGTTTGATAAGACAAGAACAGCTCATGTTTAGAATGAACAAAAGGGGCTGGACCTTTGCATGATACCAGCCAGAAAGGGAGTGGGCAGGATGGGAACGGCCCAGTTGCCTTGCCTGATGTAGAAGCTCCTGGTTGTCTACAGAGAACGCCCAAGGGTCAGGGTGATTTCTGTTCTCAAACCAGACAAACCAAGGCTGAGCATTCTCTGATTCATGCCTGCCATCCATAGCAGAGGGAAAGGAAAGTGCTCCTACCTGTCCTTGATGGGTTTTACTAAACATGAGATCTACTCTCTTAACAGATTTTTAAGTATACTGTACAGTATTGTTATGTATATAGGCATGATATGGTACAGAAGATCCCTGGAATATACCAATTTTGCATGACTCAAATTTTGTTATGAATCAATTTCATCTGTGCTCTTCGACTAGAACTTGACTTCTCACCACTGTCCCGCCCTCGTAGTTCACTGAGTCAACATTTTGCCACGATTCTGCCTTCTATCATGTTGACCCTGATCATCACTGGAGTCTTAAGAGTTTGAAACCCTGCTTCATGATAAATTTGGTAATAAGAGTTGATGTCCTTCAGAATACAAGCAAATGCTCTGGAGTCCAGAGGAGCTCCCAAACATTTCTTATGATTAGGGCAAGATGCTCTCCTATGCATGAAAACCTAAGATGAAAACAGAAATCAACTGGTAAACCAAGATGTCCCTAAGCTTCCGTAGTGAGTATGACAGGAGTGCAGCTCCTGCTTCTGTTCTGTCGGAAGGGGCTCATGCTGCTGACACCTGCCTCTAAGCCTCTTTCTTCACAGGTGGGCAAGCTCTTCCTCCCAAAAAGATTAAGTGGCAGGTGGCAGAGGGCAGGCTACATTGGCCTCCTGGGCAACCCATTGTGACATCTTGACCACGGGCCAGCAGGACTCCCCAGATTGTCACCAAATATGTCACAAAATGCTTCTCATCTTCAAAAACTAAATTTTCTTTACAAAAGATAAAAAGTTGGATTGCTCTCTCTTTTCTCCCCTCATGTTCCTTTTTTAGTAGGACTCTTTTATTTTGAAAAAGGAAGACTAACAGGGAATCCCACTATATAAAAAGACCAGAATGGGATCTTTGGGTAAGATAGTGGGTAGATGATGGAGATGGGCTAGAGCATATCTGCTTACATTTCTCTAGTTATCCCACCTTCTTAAAGAATTCCAGTTAGCTCCCTGGAATTCAGTTTATCAAACACAAAAGCTTTGGGCTAAATCATCTCTAATGTACCTCCATTTCAAGTTCCAAGAAGGCAAGGCTCTGCCTGAGTCATGTCTGAATCCCCAGGGTCTCGCATGATTCTGGCACATAGGAAGCACACACACATGCACACACAAACACACATTCACACGCACCACACACATTGTTGCTGTTCAGTCACTGTCATGTCTAACTCTTTGCAACCCCATGGACTGCAGCCCACCAGGCTCCTCTGTCCATGGGATTTCCCAGGCAAGAACACTGGAGTGGGTAACCATTTTCTTCTCCAGGGGATCTCTCCAACCCAGAGATGGAGCCCCCTTTTCCTGCATTGGCAGGTGGGTTCTTTATGACTGAGCCACCAGGGAAGCCCCACATATATGTACATACATGTACGTGTGTATTTACAATGAGTGGGTACATACCAGATTTTTCAGTTGTCATGAGATGTGTCTATATATACACACATACATACTTGCATGTATGTATATGTATATACATGTATGTATGTATATATACAATGAATGGGTGCATACAAGATTTTTCAGTTGTCATGAGATGTGTCTATTTCAGATTCTAGTCCCTCATGACTGATAGATTTGAATTTTCAGTGTTAACCTCCCCTTCTGATCATCTCCCCTCTACCTGCCCCCCACTTTTCTCTGCACAACATCGAGACTCAGCCATAGCTTTCCTCAGATTGAATCTGAAACACCAAATGTGAATGTCTCTCGCATGGGGAGATGGCTTGTTTACACAGGAAGAATTGCTTCAGCACACTGTCCTTACCAGCAAAACGGGGAGAAAATGCTGAGTCGCCAGATTCCTTGCCTGCACTAAAAAGGAATTTGAAACCGATTTCAGTCCTTTCTTGGGCCTCATGTAAAAATAAAGCTTTTCTCCCCAAGCTTGGGATTAAGTGAAAAAGAAAAAAGGAAATCTAACTTTGATTTATACTTTCCCTGAGCTCCCAAATAAGTCCAGGTGATTTTGAAGTTTTTTCCTCTCATTTTCTTAAATCAGGGCCAGAGATGAGTGGATATTCATGTGCCAGTTTGAAACTGTTGTGAAAGATGTAAACGATATGTCTCCTTATGGTTCCCTTTCCCTCCCTTTCCCAGAAGAGGGACTTCTGCAATGTGGATCCTGCTAAGGAAGATACTGCTGGAGGCTTTGCCCAGATCCTGGGGTGAGCCATCAGGTGGCAGATTCACCCAGGAGCCTGCCAGCTGCTTGTTATTACCGTGTATCATTATGTCTGCTTCTTTAATTTTTTTTCTTTATTTAATCACCTAATACTATTTTTATTGGCCTGTCAGAATGTGGGGGAGAGCAGAGGGGAATTCATTTCATGTGTTGTGGAACATTATTAGGGTAAAATATTAGGACAAGTCTATACCTTCCTCCTTTGAAAAATAAGATACAAAACCAATTAAAGTGAAGTGATTACTGAAATGCATCTAATTAGTTATTAACTTACACACATCAACCCACAGTGGCAGCTCTCACAGTAAAAATCCTGTTTAGTGTTGATACAGAAGATAATTGATATCACAGAGGCTTTGCTTCTCAGGCAATTGCTTAAGAAAGCACCTTCACAGCTCAGAGCCTTCTCTCCCTATGGGTTGGGGTACCTTTTCGTCAATCTGACAAGATCTGTCACATATTATCAGACAATTGATCACCAACGCCTGGCAAGTCTTAATCCATCGTTTGATCACACATCAAGAAAAATGGCTTTTTATTTCTTACATCCTGGCCATGAGAAAGAGGAAGAAAGTAGAGACATAGGCTTCCAGCTCCAGCTCATTACTTTTTTGCAAATGATAGATGGGTTCACCAGGCAATTTAACTTTAAAATGATCTTTTCCCCCTTCTCAAATAAGCAAATAGAAGGAGCTTCATGGCACAAGTTGAGTGGAGGGGGAGCCGGCCTGCTGTTCCTTCACATTTCTGCAATGTGTGTGGCACCCATGTGTGGATGGGCGTATGGGTAGTTAGTAAATATGTATTTACTTAGCATTACTGCATCTACTCTTAAATAATAGAATTTAAAGTGGACACACACTGAGAGACTAACTTTCACTCTCCAGGACACAGCTATAATCATTTTATGCATTTCTTTTAGAGCCCTTATGTTTCATATAAAGTACTTTGAAATGACTTCCAGTTTACAAAAAAAAATTAGATAAAAACACAGTAAAAGTTCTTAAAAAGATCATTCCCCCCTACCATGAATCCAGTTATTGACAAATCCTGACCTTATGTATACAGTAATGTTACTGAGCATAAGTTCATGTTGCTGATGCCCAGTGAGGCCAGACAATACCAGAACACTAGAGTTAGAACAGAGAAAGGTTTATTGCAGGGCCATGAAAGAAAAACAGGTGGCTCATGCTCCCCAAACCCCCATCTCTCTGAAGAGTTTCAGCAAAGCATTTTCAAAAGCAAGATGAGGGAGGGGTAGTGTGGTTGGTTGCTGCAAACTTCTTGGTGTTGGAATCCTTTGTTCTTGCGCTGGTCCACATAAGTCAGATCATGATGTTCCTGTAAACCTCCAAACAAGACAAATGTTATTCTCTGTTCAACAACTTTTTATCTCTATGTGAATGGAAAAGTGTTATACCTTTAAAGGTCAGAGCCTTGAGAATGGGCTATCCTTTATGTTTCAGGCTATAAGCAAATTTCTTAACTCAGAGTAGAAGCAATAGAATATAAAGAAACAGATCTGATATGGAATAGAGTTAGATTTGTCCTGCCCTATTACACCTATATACACGAGCTCCCTCAGAATGGGACAAACCTAACAATGTAGAAATCAGTCCTGTATCTAATAGTTGGTTTCTACTTAGTATCTTAATAAAAACTATAATTACCAAGAAAAGAATAGACAAAAGCTCAAAGTTTTTGAGGGATTCTATATAAGTCATCTGAGCTTCCCTGGTGGCTCAGTGGTAAAGAATCCACCTGCCAGTGCAGGAGATGTGGGTTTGATCCCCGGGTCAGGAAGATTCCCTGGAGAAGGCAATAGCAACCCGCTCCAGTATCCTTGCCTGGGAAATTCTATGGACAGAGGAGCCTGGCAGGCTACAGTCCATGGGGTTGCAAAGAGCTGGACGTGTCTTAGTGACTAAATAGCTGCAGCAGCATTTAAGTTATCAACACATGCATAAATACCCTGGTGATCTCTAAATAGTATTTTCAGAATTCAAGCTGTTCAAAGATTCCAATTGTGTTCTTTGAGGCCAGGAAAGAAAAATCCCCAATTCCCATACCTTCCCCGCTAAAAACCTTCCTGGAAATCCTTCACTATTGTACATCCTCTGTAATTTGAAGACACAAAGACCCCAGATTTGGTCTGTGAGCTTAAGTAAAATAAAAGGCGCTCAGAGATGTGTAATTGTGTCATACTTTTCCTGTGTCAAGCAACTGAATGAGATAACAGCTTTTCCAAATACTAGCCACAAAATTGTACAGTCAAGCAGTATGTGACTGGTCTTCAGCTTTTGTCAATAAGCTGAAGACACTTGAACCCCAGAGACTATATACTTCAACCCCCAGCACAATTTGCATTAGGCACCAGAAAGAGTGCTCCAAACACTATTTTTTCTGATGAAATACAAAGAAGGTCTTATAGCATGGTTAAAAATATGGTATCAATGCCAATTTCCTTTTTTTTTTTAATCATCTTACTCATGTAAGATGTTATCATTGGGGGAAAGTGGAGAAAAGATATTTGGAAACTCTTGTTTCTTTTTGGCAACTTCTAAAATTATTTCAAAAAAGAGTTTCAAGAATATTTATGGAAAAAAGAACGTATCTCTAATCCTCTAAGCCAGCTGAACGTGCTACCCATTTGAGGCACTGATGCCTCTGACTACTTCTAGCAATCTCCTGTACAATTTTTCTGTATGCAGGTCAAGAAGCAACAGCTAGAACCAGACATCGAACAATGGACTGGTTCAATATTGGGAAAGGAGTATGTCAAGGCTGTATATTGTCACCTTGTTTATTTAAATTAAAGGCAGAGTACGTCATGCAAAATGCTGAGTTGGATGAAACACAAGCTGGAATCAAGACTGCTGGGAGAAATATCAATAACCTCAGATATTCAGATGACATCACCCTTATGGCAGAAAGTGAAGAGGAACTAAAGAGCTTCTTGGTGAAGGTGAAAGAGAAGAATGAAAAAGCTGGCTTAAAATTCAACATTCACAAAATGAAGATCATGGCATCCAATCCCATCACTTCATGGCAAATAGATGGGGAAACAATGCAAACAGTGACAGATTGTTTTCTTGGATTCCAACATCACTGCAAATGGTAATTGCAGCCATGAAATTAAAAGACACTTGCTCCTTGGAAGAAAAGCTCTGACAAACCTAGATGGCATATTAAAAAGCAGACACATTACTTTGCCAACAAAGGTCCATCTAGTCAAAGCTATGGTTTTTCCAGTAGTCATATATGGATGTGAGAGTTGGACTATAAAAAAGGCTGAGCAATGAATTGATGCTTTTGAACTGTGGTGTTGGAGAAGACTTTTGAGAGTCCCTTGGACTACAAGGAGATCAAACCAGTCAATCCTGAAGGAAATCAGTCCTGAATATGCATTGTAAGAACTGATGCTGCAGCTGAAGCCCCAATTACCTTGGCCACCTAATGCGAAGAGTCAACTCATTGGAAAAGACCTTGATGCTGGGAAAGATTAAAAGCAGGAGGAGATGGGGATGACAGAGCACAAGATAGTTGTATGGCATCACCAACTCAATGTACATGAGCTTGAGCAAGTTCGGGGAGATGGTGAAGGACAGGGAAGCCTGGTGTGCTGTAGTCCATGGAATCGCAAAGAGACAGACATGACAGGGCAACTGAATAACAACAAATAGCACCTTTTTACCACTAGATGCCTTTGTCTTGTGCCCAGATCCTGGTTCTGCCTCTGGTCCTCTGCCAAAACATTTGATCTTTTCCAAAGTCCAAACTATTAGCCCTTGAAGACTTTTAGCTCATATTTACCTTATGGATTTATCTCTTTTCACAACCACTGCATCTTTCTCCTCAACCTTCTAAGCACCCAGTTTTCCTTTTGCCCAGCTATTGTGTGTGTGTGTGTGTGTGTGTGTGTGTGTGTGTGTGTGTGTGTTGGTGGGAGAAAGTGCAGAGTGGAAATATGAGGGGTGAGGTTGAGATTTAGTCTGTGGTACCTGTATCTCTGAGATAGATTTCTGTTTATAAAGAACAAATTCTTAGCAGGGAGAGAACTCAACCTAGTTCATCAGATCCATCAAGTTGACCTCTTCTGCTTCACTATATATTTTGTGAAAATACTATTACAGCATTCAAAGGTTAGCTGGTTCCATATCTATTCTCACTGCTGGGTGTCAAAAGCACAATCCTTATCATCATAAATGACAAAGAGAATGGACTTAGACTACATCCTGAGGCAAAACAGCGGGATCTGCACTTTTCTCTCAAGCCTGGTTTGCCACTGGGGAATCATTTGGGACTTTCAGTGTCTTCTCCACCATGTTATCCATAGAGGAGACAGGCGAATATAATGGTTAACAACATAGACACTGAATCCAGTTCTGTTTACTAGCAATGTGACTAAACAAATTCCTTCATCTCTCTGTGCTATTGTTTTGCCATTTGTAAAACGGGGATGACAACTGTGCCTAACTCATAGGGATCTTGTGAGAATTATGAGGGAGTACTTTGAGAAGCCTTAGGCATGCACATAGTTGGCACTCAGTAAATGTTATTACTTTCCTCTAAAGCCTATTCCTCTCCTTTTCCTTGGATACTCCTCAAATGTTTCTTGAAAGTTCAGTATGGTGATTTACCCTTAAATATAAGAATTTAAAAAAATTATTTTTTTCTTGAACATTTCACTAAATTTCTGGAAATAGTAGAAGATAATCAGATCGAAGAAATAGATTGGAAATTAATGAATATCAAGAAGAAACTTGATAGAGAGTCACTCAAATTTCCAAATCTACTGATCAACCACTCTTTGGATGAAGGCTGTGGTGAAGCTGCTGGTGAGCTTTGTGAAGTCATGGAACTTCTTGGACTGGTTTTCCCTTGTGACTTACACTGCTCTGACACGCCAGAGGCTGGGCTAGATTTGAATTAGACTAGGTAGCACACTGTTCAGTTTTCTCAATATTTTTAAGGATGAGGGCTTCGCAGGTGACTCAGCGGGTAAAGAATCTCAGTGCAATGGAGCAGACACAGGGTTTGATCCCTAGGTTGGGAAGATCCCCTGAAAGAGGAAATGGCAACCTACTCCAGTATTCTTGCCTGGAGAATCCCATGGACAGAGGAGCCTGGCTGGCTATCATCCATGGGGTCACATAGAGTTGGATACGACTGAGGTGACTGAGCACAGTACTATCTAACCCTGAACTAAGAGCACCCTGATCCCAGGTGAATGATGTCCAATCCACCCCACTCTTTCCAATCAGCCGTTCAAAGCAATGAAAGCTTGTTTGCCTGGGTCTTCCTTCATTAACTCTGGAGATGCAGATTAAAAACCATCTTTTGGTAGCATTTATTAAGTTTGTACAATCTGCTTTCCAAGAAGTGTTTAGAACAACAATGAGTTATGGCTAAAGCCAATGTGAGTGAGCAATAGACTCAAATTAGACAAGATAAAATTAAATTTTCATGTATCATAAATGAAATATCCATTAGGGACTTCTCAGATGACCTTCAGGTTCAACAAATTCTGTACTAAAACTTCCAACCTGAAAGTGATGGCTGCTGGGCTAGATGGCATGCATTTCAGGGACTGTGGAGGAAAAGGCCCAGCCAGCCACAGTAAACAAATGTAACTAGTTTTGGAGAAATGCTATTGACAGTAAAATTCTAATTTTACTCCAGCTCCCAGAACAGATGTACCTCGGAGTCCATAGACTGCAATACTTAACTGCAGCTACTCAGCTGTGACCTTCAGCCCCAGGCTCACTGCAATAAAATTTTCATGCAACCATATGGAAGAATATTTTAATAGAGATTTACTGTCAGTAACTGTCCCAAAGGAGCAAATAAGGAAGCTGTAACATATTGCGTACAGTAAATCAAGGGGACTTCAATGGAAAAACGAAACCTCCCGGAGGCAAGCATCTTTAAAATTACAGGCAACACTTTGTACAAATATGTGTACAAAGGACTAGATATGCACTCAGTTAAGTAGCTCAAAATGGTTTCGATTTGCAGATATATTTATTTAGGATTTATTTATTGGATTTTATAAGTGGCAAGCACTTACCTGTCAGGCCTGAATGCCTATGTATCTCCCTTCCCTGGGGCAAAACTGAAGTGAGGGAGGGGTGACTTTAACTGAAAATCTCACCCAACCAGGCAGTGTGGCAGGCAGCATAAATTGCATCCTCTCCATAGCCAGGTTTACTTCATTTTAGGGTGAAGTATTAACCACTGGGACAAAATATTCCCTTGGCCAGTATGTAAAGAGTTTTGGACGAGTTAAATGGTTAAAATTCAGCTCAAAGGATAATTGGGGAGACATGTCAATGAAAACTCCCAGTGGAACAGAAGGCGTTCAGAGGCCCTGGGTGAATACTTGTTTATGTTTTACCCAACATTTTTGCATGTAAGAATATCTCCTTTTTGTGAAGCTGTAAAATGTAGTTTTATCTAAATGGGTCTTGTGCTGGCTGGAATCAGTAAACCAGATCTTATACTTATCTTCTCCTGACCCTGTGTATACTTGGAAAATGTGAGTTAGGGGGCACAGGGCCACGGGTGAGTTGAGAAAGATGGTTGGTGCCTGAGAGTGTTATCTACCCAACTCCACACTTCAGTTCTCTTTGTTACCATCACTACGCCATTCCCTTGCTTGGCGTCAGCCCTTGCTGTTAAGAGTGTTTCAGCTTCAGACATTTGTTTCCTGAGGGCAAACAAGCAGCCATCTCTCCCCCTCTATTCAACTGATGGAAACTCTAATGTGAGGGGCAGTAATTCAGAGATAAATAGACCGAACACTGCCCATGACAGTTCATATTTTATGGTATAGAGAAGGCCTAAAACCTAAAAAAACTCATGTGTAGGAGGCATAGCACAAATGCCTCATCCATGGCACATAATGAAGGAAGATGTCTTGACATAAAACTGAAAATCAAAATATCCAAGTGACCGTGAATAGGGGAATCGGGTGATAAATCTTTATGTTTTGCTAAATGCCTGTGGGTTGTCATATTGGACAAAGAGTGATAACAACAGAAGAATTGTCATATCTGATAAATGGGTCTTAGGCATTCTGTTCTTCTGTGGAAGTGGTCCAATTACTGCAAAATACAGGTGACGTGTACACAGAGAACAGGCTATGCACATGCGGGTTAAATTACACCCTAAAAGTGGATTACCTTGAGTAATCAGAACCTGGCTGAAATTGTAATACAGTAAGAAAAATGCTTGAATGTTAGTTCATGCAGTTAGATTAATGTATAAATCGTGTTACATGCTCAACGACTAGAGTTTCCCCAGTGTTTCAATGAATGTACTTTTCTTACAGTTGGGTATTTATTCCCTGAACCCTTTAGCTGTACTGTATTTCACATTAAAGTGACACTGAGACTAGAAATGCTACTCAAAAAAAAATGTTAGTTAGGGACATAAATGTGTGCATGATATGTGTAGCTTGTTCCTCTGAGAGAAAGTCTGGTTGAGATAAATCTCCAGAGTCCTTGCATTATTTGGCCATGACCACGTTTAGAATCATTCTTTTTTGTCTTTATAAGGAATAGAATAGGCATGTAGAGACAATTCTCGTCTGTGTTTAATTTCGTGAATTTACCAAGAAGGGTGAGTCATGTCTTATATTTTTTATCCCATCTCTAAAACAAGTGATGTCAGAATGCTTACTCATTAAAGGCATTTCCCTTCCATCTCCTGGAAGATTCAGTGACCTTGGCTAGCTATATGCCAGGCCTTTTCATTGTTCTGGGCAGTAAGCTTGTCTCTTCACTCTTCAACCCACTCTATTTGGACAAGTTCATTTCCTCTCTCTTCTCCACAGGTTCTATATTCAATTTCTCACACCCTGGAGTCACAGGACTCCAGAATATAATTGTTTTCCTCCCTTTAAACCTCTCCAGATCTTAGCTGTTTTTCAAGATTCAGTTCAGAACTCCAGGTATCCAAACTATCCTAGTGAATCGTTTTAAACCCATCACTAAATGCTAAAGGCCATTTTCCACTGAGCTGCTAATGCATTCTGAGAACATTAATAGTTGTTTAATAAATACCCATTTATAATTGATTTGTTGATCTTTGACCTTCTTTCTTCCTTTTCACCACTTTGCATGCACTGCAGACTTGGACTTCCCCAGAGAATATGAAAAAATGTGCTCTGAAGAAATTTTTATTCTTATTCCCCCCACTGGGAACAAGCTGGAAAGTAGTCATTACTTAATGTAATTTTCTACCTGTAGACGTCATTTTACAAGCTCAAATAATGTGAGCAAAATGTAACAATATACCCACCCAACCAACAAAATCTCCCAAATTAAAAGCAATATACAGCTGGAATGAGTAAAATAAATTGTTAATTAGAAAAATATTCATGACAGATAGTAAGCTCCTCACAGCTGGAAGTTATCAGAAACTAACAAGAATCTGGGAGAAAGGATTTTTATAAAGGATTGGAACTGGGGTTCAATGATTCTGGAGTGAATGCCAACTTTCTTCAGTCATGTCCAACTCCTTGAGAAGTTATGGACTGTAGCCCACCAGGCTCCTCTGTCCGCGGGATTCTCCAGGCAAGAATACTGAAGTAGGTTGCCATTTCCTACTCCAGGGGATCTTCCTGACCCACGGATCAGACCCATGTCTCTCGAGTCCCCTGCACTGGCAGGCAGGTTCTTCACCTTAGTGCCACCTGGGAAGCCCCAGTAATTCTGGAGTCTCTTCCAAATCTTAGATTCTATGATAACTGTCTGAATTGAACCAATTAAAATTGATTTTAGTAGTCCTGTGAGGTGAGTTTTTAATATCCCAAATACTTAAAAATTACAGTCAGAGTTAGGACATTAATTTGTAAGAAATTTGAAATAACTAGTCACTAATTGATTGACTAAAGTCAAAAGGATTTTTTTTTAGAGTTATTTGAATGTATGGACACAGCCACAAAGCACATTGAAATCAGTCCTATTCTTAGAACATGCATCTACAATTTAATTAACCTGTACACCTAAACAGGATGGCCACCGTGCACATTTTAATAAACAAACATTTATGTGCCCATCGGTCTCGTCGATTTTGCTGTCTGTGATTTGTTAACCTTGGGTATGTAAAGAGAAGAAGTGGAATGTATTGCCCTCTTGGGAGTCCTGGGGAGCTGTGCCCTGCTGTTGTTCCCAGCCAAGGTCAGCGACTAGGCCATGTCTTTGCAGAGTCCTACTTCCAGACGTACAGAATTGGTATTTCTTAAGTAGGCACTAACTCAAACATACCAACCACAGACCAGCACCTGTTCTCATTATTTGTTACATTGATTTTATTGGTTGCTAGATATCTTGACAGACACCCCTAAAGACAGGGTTCATAATCTAGAATTTTTAGACACCAAATACTTAGGTAAAGTAAAACAAACTTCTCATGACCATAGTTTCTTTTTTCATTTTCATGTAGTCTTTAGATATATGTTCAGAAAAATCATGAAATTTTGTCTTTTCATTATTTCTGTTTCAGTGTGGTCAGGATATGAAGAAAATTTTGAGAGAGAGGTTGACAATGCACTCAGCTGAAAATAATACCATTGTGTGCAGATTCCACTTGTAATGCATATGTAAAGAAAAGAAAGAAAAAGAAATTGGAGTCGCTCAGTCATGTCCAACTCTTTGTGACCCCACGGACTGTAGCCTGCCAGGCTCCTCTGTCCACGATGCTTTCCAGGCAAGAATAATGGAATGTGTTGCCTTTTCCTTCTCCAGGAGATCTTCCCAACCCAGGGATAGAACCCAGGTCTCCCACACTGTAGGCAGACTCTTAACTGTCTGACACCAGGGAAGCCCAATACATATGTAAAGCTTGATAAAACCTTATTAATTTGCAATAATTTAGGCAACTTCTAATTATAGAATTCCTATAAATTAATACAGTGCTGCTTCTTTCACATGAATTGAGTGAGATGCTTTCTTATTCAGAAGTGTCTTCTAAACAAGAATATCTGCTGTTTCTAAGTAAATAGGGGCTTTGAAAATGTTTGAAAGGAGTTTATTCACTAAGGTAACTGCTGGTTTTAGAATTATTTTTACTTTTCTATTTGGGGAAGCAAACTTTCCCCACCTAAGGAAAAAAAGGAAACTTCTACCTGAAAATACACACAATGTTTGAATCAGCAGTGTCTGAATCAAATTTTTGTTATATATTAGGGAATGTCATAAACCCAGAAATATATTAAATGTGTTTTGGTAAAAATTAGTATGATCCCCCCAGACTGATTCAGATGTATCCAGTTAGGTAATTAGTTCATCTAAAATTTCCTGAGTTCAACAATGAGTTTTTTCTAAACTTTTTGGATATTTTTGCCCCGTCTTCTATTAGCCAGGATCATCCTTAAACATCCTAAGATGCAGCAGAGAACAGAGAACTGGATGGTAGGCAAGAGACCGGGGTTCTGAGACTTAGGTTGGATTTCTATTTGGACATTTAAGAAGCAATGACATGAAGAACTGCAAGCCAGCCTACCCCATTGGCCTATGACAAGAATGACCCCAACCATAACTATGAAAAAATGTTGGCTTCTCTTAGAGTAAGATATTGGATCAACCCAACTTTGTTATTTATATTCATATCCTTAATGCAATTATAATTAATATAATTATATAAGCTGAAGTCCTTCATTCACAATTCCCTGTGTGGGCAATGCCGACTGTAAAAAACAAGAAATAGTTGATCTGTAGTATGGTCTTAGTTTCTTTCCATACCCTCTCAGAGTTAGGAGTCTGAATCTTGTTGTGTGAGAGAACATCCTTCTAGAGGCTGGGAAGAAGCACTGGGATAAATTCACTAGGTCTTGATGAGGTAGGAAACATCCTGTCACATTTCAGGGTGAAATAGATCTTCAACAAGACATTCCCCCCTCAACTACCCACCTCCACTATTTCACAACTTGTATTCCCAGAACATGAGTATCAAGATTTCACTTGCCTTGGAGCCCTTCCAGAAATTAACAGTGTTAAGAAGAACCATTCTATTAAGTCAGGATGGTGTCCAATAAAAGCAATGAATGATAGGAAAATGGACCGTTTTAATGCAGTTCAGTAAAACCGTCATGAATGTTCTTAATTATGCAATTCCATCCTTCCTGTGTAATTGGCTCATTTGATTTTTTCCTCTCATGGTATAGAATAAACCAAATTGGGGGTCAGAGCCTTTTAATATTGTTATATTTGACTAATATTTGAAGATGATGAGGTAAAATACATAAGAGTGTAGAATGATATGGGCTTCCCTATACGAGCAAACAGACTAAACTCTTATAGGACTGGTGAGAACAAAAAAATAATTGTACCTTCCAGAGGCCACCAAACTCTGCAAAAAGAAAACACTCTATTTTTCAACTTTATTTTATTTTTTACTGAAGTGTAGTTAATTTACACAATTGTGTTAGTTTCAGGTACATAGTAAAGTGATTTGGTTATACAAATGTATATGTATATGTCCGTTTTCTTCCTTATTCTTTTCCATCATAGTTTGTTATAAGATATTGAATATAGTTCTCTGTGCTATTCAGTAGGTCCTTGTTGAGCAGTGTATATCTGTTAATCCCATACTCCTAATTTATGCCTCCCCTTCTTTCCACTTTGGTAACCATAAGTTTGTTTTCCATGTCTGTGAGTCTAATTCTGTTTTGTAAAAGTTCATTTGTACTATTTTTTATATTCCATATGTAAGTGATATTGTGATACATGTCTTTCTCTTTTTGACTTACTTCACTTAGTATGATAACATCTAGAACAGAGTCACATAAAACAGAAAACAGCCAAACTCTGTTTACAAAAACAGAGCAGTCCATTTTTAAAATGTTTATTCCTTTGGTTTTAAATAGTTACTATAACCACATGATTCAAAATTCAAGTGGTACAAAAGGGTATAGTGAAAAATCTCCCTCCTTCCTGACATGCAAATCAACTAATGCTATCAAGTTTGCATGGTGCTCTCAGAGATATTTTATGTATATTCAAGCAAATATGTGTCAACTTTCATCTGTTTTTCTATTTGCAGGCATGGCCACATTCTCCACCAGGAGTCTATATTTGAACATCCAGATACTGGGGACACAGATGAGCAAAGCAAGCCCCATCAGGAAGTTTACCTTTCTGTGATGGGAAGTGGGCAAAAAAAAAATGAACAGGATTATTTCAGAAAATGTATATGATCTGATTTCCCCACAAAACATGTATGTGGGGACGTGGGAGTTGACGCACAATTCATAAACATGTTGATCCTTCATTGTAATTTGAGTAAGTGTGTACTCAGTTGCTTAGTTGTGTCAGACTCTTCGTGACCCCATGGACTCTAGCCTGCTAGACTCCTCTGTCCATGGGGCTTCCCAGGCATGAATACTGGCGTGGGTTGCCATTTCCTCCTCCAGGGGATATTCCTGACCCAGGATTTGAACCTGGGTCTCCTGCATTGCAGGCAGATTCTTTAGCACTGAACACTGGGGAAACCCTTTTGGTGACCCCAAATATCAAATGTACACTCATTGCTGCCTGACAATGCTTGAAATCTTTATCTTGCATAGCAAAAGGTGTAGATAGGAGAGGCCCTAAAAAGTTCACTCCCAGATACGATATTTCATGGAATGTTTACCAAGAGGCTGGGATTATGTTGACATGTGATTCTCATGTACTCACCATTACGATAATATCTTAGTCATTCTATAAAACCAGCAAATTGGATATGGAGAATTAGACTGTTCTCTTATTGTGGTAGAACTCTCCCAAGATAGCTACTTGCAGTTTTCCTATAGGTGTGCAAAAATGTCTATTTTTACTTCTTTAAAATAATTGGGTTTTCTGGTTAGTTTATCTATGTTGGTTACTTCTTAGAGTGGCAAAATACATACCAATTGAGCTTTGGATTTATGCCAAATGGAATTCTCCTTAAAGTAATAAATGATTTGATGGCACAGAAATTACTTTATATCACTACTGAAATTCTATCCTCATTGTGGGTATCAATTATTATTGGATTATTAAAAAAAAAAAAGATGAAAAGAGAGACCGAGATTGGGGAAATTCTAAAGCATCTTCTTCTTCCCACCACACAACATGTGCAGGAGATTCCTTTTTTTTTTTTCCTGGATCCTCACAGCAATTTATACATTTGTGTTTCTCGTCATAGAGGACTGGAGGAGAGTTTCCTCTCTCCTCCTGTGTTGTCCTCCCGTCAGGGCTGCCATAACAAAATATCACAGGCTGTATAGCTTATAAACCAAAGAAATTTATTTCTCATTGTCCTGGAGATTGAGAAGTACAAGATTATGATGCCAATAGATTGGGTGTCTATTGAGGGCCCACTTTCTCTTTCAAAAATGGCAACTTCACCTTCTTGTGTCTTCACTTGATTGGAAGGGACTAGAGAACTCTCTAGAGCCTCTTTTTCAAATTAATTTTTATTGGAGTATAGTTGCATTACAATGGTGTGTTAGTTTCTGTTGTATAGCCAAGTTAATCAGATATACATACACATATATCCACTCTTTTTTGGATTTCCTTTCCATATAGGTTATCACAGAGAACTGAATAGAGTTTTCTGTGCTATATAGTAGGTTTTCCTTTTGTATGTGCTCAGTCAATTAAGTCGTGTCTGACTCTTTGCGACCCCATGGACTGTAGCCCGCCAGTCTCCTCTGTCCATGGAATTTTCCAGGCAAGACTATGGGAGTAGGTTGCCATTTTCTACTCTAGGGGATCTTCCTGACCCAGGGATTGAACCTGTGTCTCCTGCATTGCAGGCAGATTCTTTAGCCATTGAGCCACTTGGGAAAACAGTTATCATTAGTTATCTATTTCATATGTAGTAGTGCATATACACCAATCTCAACATCCCAATTCATCTCACCCCTTTGCTTGGTATCCATGTTTGTTCTCTAGGTTTGGAGCCTCATTTATAAGACACTAATCCTGCTCACAAGGGCTCCATCCACATGACATAAGCACTTCCCAAGGCCCACCTCCCAATACCATCATGTTTAGGGGACACAAACATTCAGACTTAGAATCCCATCTTACCAATCAATTACTTGCACTTTCCAGTTGTTTAAATTTCACATATGTGGGGTTTCTCACTACTAGTTAGTCTCTTCTGGGATAATACTGATTCCAAGCCATAATCCAAATCACTGATTCCAAATGATATGCTATTAGATCTTTCTTAGTTGATGCCACCACAAATGCAGGGCCCTTATAGATAAAGAGTGAGTGGACTTTTATTTCAGATCACTTTTATGTCTATTATAAGATCTCATGGTCAGAAATCTAAAGGGAAAATGGCAGTTCCAACAATTGTACAGATGGAGCAATGGAAGCACCAATACATTAGATGTTCCATCCAAGGCTGCCCAGAGTTGGAGGGATAAAAAGCACCCTGTCATCGACGACATTATCTTTGAGTTCCTTCCACAGCATCAGATGGTTTCTGGGAGCTGAGCTGGGAATGTGACACATTGAGAACTTGAAATTTCCCAATGGTGGGAAGACATGCCTGTAGATTCCATCTGATGCCAGAATCCTACTTTCTGTAAAAGAGAGATGATGGTGAGAAACTTTGAGGGTTAGTCACTTCCCTCTGTTCGTGACTTCTACTTCTGAGAAGGGGATCTTCTCTTCTCTCCTGGGACCCTCTTCCTCCATCAGGGCCTGGGACAAAGGGTGAGAAGCCATCAAGAGTGACACGGAAGCTGATGCTGTGTGTCTCTCTGTGGGAATGAATTGGATTCTTGGTATCTGTGGACATGTTCTGCTTTCCCTGGGCGACCACCACAGGTTTTTTCCCCACTCAGTGGAACTGGCCTGAGACCAATTCCAAAATTAAACATTTGTTTGCCAAACATGCACAGCTGTGATCAGCCTGCTCCTGGTTTGCTGCATAGCATACCACCTGCTAGCTCCTTTTCTAGAGAAAAAGAGCTGGGAACAGAGCTGAGGGCAAAGTTCAGGCAATGATTTGGGAATCTCTTTCCATCTCTGTGCAGTCTTCTGCGAAACTCTCTGGTTCACCCCCAAAAGAGCACTGCAAACTTGCTTATGGTTTCAATAACAGTTGGGCCAGAGACACTGCTTTCTGTTTTCCAAATGGCAGAAAGCAACAAATCAGTTTCTTCTCAAAGGTTATGGTGGTGTTTTGTTTTGTTTATCTTGGCTAGAAGGAGGGAGCTCTTTCAAGAAGATGAGGTCAAACCATCTCTGTTACGACAGTTATCTAGGTGAGGGAGGAATAAATCCACTTGCATTCAGGATGATAAAAATGTTAGATGAGAAATTAATCATCGCACAGTTTTGCTACCTGGAGTTGGAGAAAGGAAAGATGGAACACGGTTGAAGTTTGACAGAACACAAAAATCGAGAGAAACTTCTGCAAAGTTTTCTTACAGCGTTAGCAGTATTTTTTCACTTGCCTGAGGTCATTTCCTCTTATCTTATAATCCATTGTTTTCTAAGAGAAATTTCATAAAAGAAAGTCTTTTGTAATAGCCCAACTGAAGCTAGTGTGATGAAAACAATAAAAATTCTTGTTCATAAGTGATTCTTTCTCTGCTTCTAAGACAACCAAGGGAATAGCATAACACAGTGTGCAGCAGTCCAGAGCTTATGATTGCTAAGGCCAAGTGAAACTGGAAGGTCCGGAGGTTCAGAAGCATCACACCCTGTTTTAAACCCAGAAGAAAAGAAAAAAAAAAAAAAAGCCCAGAAGACTTGCTTCATTGGGGTTCTTCTGGAGTAGCATCTCCACCTAGTTGTAGGAGCCACTTCATGCCATCCAGCAAGTGTTTACTATACTTTTCTGAAGCTTACAACATCTATTCCACTTTTTTCTTCTGTATTCAGATGCTGCATTTTCTCTTGACTATTCTCTCCAGATTCTAGATTGTACATGGTTTACTTTATTCAATAGCTGATTATTTTTGGTGGGAGAAAATGGGAAAAAACCAAGAGGAAGATTAAGAGAGGAAAAACTTGAACATAAAGATAGATTTTTATTTATTTCCCTAATATTTTATGACATGAAGGAAAATAAAGACTATCTTCAGAATCCTGAAAGTTCAATGCCTTGGAGCCACCCCTTCCAGACAGACTGTAAGGTCTTAGTCTTTTTCAGTTCTGAGCATGTAGGGAGCAGAATGCATTGATAGAAGGTGACAACTCTGTACAGTTCTCTGCCCAAAGTCACTGCTACATTGAGTTCTTCATGTTTGGTGGAATCTCTTAAATAAGTTGATAGCCACTGTTAGCTAAATGATGAAACAGAGAGGAGAACTCTCTTGTTGCCTTGGGTCAGCTGGATATGCTATAGCAGAAAGGTGAAATTGCTTTTCAGAATGCACGCCATACTAGTGGGACTTTCTGCAATGCAGCTTAAGAACTTTCTAAAGCTCTGTTTCTTCATTCCCTTATTTAACCTGCAGGTGCTCTTTTGACTTTAATTTCCCTTTCCAGGCTTATTTTTGATGGAAGCTCCTGACTATTCCCCATTCACAAGAGACGACTTGTCATTTCCAAAATATATCCTGAGTTCTCATGTCCCAAATGTCTCTGCCCTTCACTTCCTTTTGCTGGGCTTGCTAGTCTCCCACCACCCCTTTTGTTAGTAAAATTCTGGTACACTGCTGAGATGAAACATTATCTTTCTTTTTAATTCGGATATAATTGACACATAATATTGCTTTAGTTTTATTTATGCAACATAATGATTTGATACATGTATGTATGTATATTGCAAATCTTTAACTTGTGAAACAGCCTGCAGTCCTTCCAGATGGAAGGAAGCCCTTGTTTTTGTGCCATGAAGCCTTCATGGTGCTGATGATCTCCTGGTGTGTTAGGCTGTAGCAAGTGATGTGTGTGGTTGCCTTCTTGCACTAAGCAGGAGGCTCCTTGAGAGAAGATTCCACAGTGGCCTTAGTCACCCTTGTATCTTCCACTCTTCCTGCCACCAAGCCTAGCATGATGCACATACTCCATGTGTGTTTGTTAAACTACATTGAAAATAGTAAAAAAAATAAAATCATTAATGATCAGCTACATATATTAAAAGAGCATATACAAAAACATACTAAAAGGTGATTGGGAAGATTAAAAACAGTGTGACCCTTGGAAGACTTAAGCGACATAGAAGGTAATTCTCTCAAGAGAGAGGAACAAGAAAGAAGGGGGGAAAAGTAAGAAAAGGATGAGCTTTTGAAAAAGCAAAGTGAGTATCTCTCTAACCTGTCAATAGACTTGGCAATGGTTTTTTAAAGAAGGAAGGATATGGGGCTGGACTCCAGATGAGAAGGACACAAACCCTCTTCTGTGATAACAAAGTGGTCCATAGAACCAGCGGAATACCCAGGATACTGGCTGGTGATGGTGGGGCTGACAACCACAGAAAGGGCTCAGGGGCCACCACTAATGGGTTTCCCAAGCAAGGGAATGGCAACGCATGAACTGAAGCATAAAGCAGAACAGTCCAGGATTTTCATTAAATAAATGGTTTTCCAGACTGAGGTGAGCCAGGAAGTTTCAGAAGTTGGCTATACACTTCTGAATATATAATATATTATTATTATATAATATATATTATTATATATAATATTATAATATAGAATATATATATTATATTCCTGGCACAAAGGCACTGGGGTAGAAATAGTAAAAAAAAACAAAAAGTTAGACACCCTTTCTTAGTCCCTCCTCCATGGAATTCTGCTGGGTCCATTCGCCATCTATGATTTTCTATTAATCAAACTTCCTACTATAGATTTATGGTAGGAGAACCATAGTCAAGATAGTCCCAGGAATGCCAAGAAAGAAAATATGCCACCAACCAGAATTCTATCAAATTAATCACCTGGGGAAATTAGTGAAATTGTACTTGAATGAAGGTATGGCACATAAAAAATATCTATGACTTCTGCCTCATTCTTTGAAAATGAGGTTTCTATTTTTATACGTTTGGAGCATAGTTGTGAGCTGAAATAAGTGGATTCAACCATCAAGGCTAAGTGGTTTCAAAAGTCTTCACCTGACATGTGAATTGGGACACCTTCGCTTTAGTCCAGGTAGAATCTGGAAGCCAAGACTGTTTTGCTGTCTGTTTTCTACACTGTGATTTATCCCTTTATCTAACAGAGACCCTGCTCAGTACCTGGCCTATCATAGGTACACAATAAATATTGGCTGTAATCACGAATAAGTGGCAGCCATTTAACTGAGAAAGCAGAGAGGTGAAACGTATAGATGTCCATTGTTGTCGAGCCTGGTGATAGGCTATATGGCCTCAGGAGAGAAAGCCATAAGTCTTCAGCAACTAATACTATGGGAGGGAGAAATTTCCACTCTCAGAACTTAACAGTTTAGAGCCCTGTTGCTCAAAATGAGCTAAAGATAGAGGCTCTCTCCAAAGGGAGAATTAATGGCCATATGCTCAGCAATCAGGAGGGTATGGAGCAGACATTTTGGAATGCGGGTGAATCTAATGGAGTAAAATGCAAAACTCATGAGAAAATAAAACCTGAAGCTTCAGGGAAACTTGATTTGTCTGTAAACCCCCAGTTTTGCATTCAGAATGCTTTAAAGGAGAGTTTACTGGAAATACATGAAAGATGTCTTCTCTGGCACAGAATCCTTGCTGCTGAGAGGGCTTGAGGCTTGTCTTCTAGACTCGTGGGCCTTTTGGACAAAAAATCTGCCTTTCTCTAGATCACCAGAACCCTTCAAAACTTCTAAATTTTCTATCTTCAGTCACTCTCACTTCAGTCCGACCAATGCACAAACAGAGAAAAACAAACTTCAGAAGTTATTCTCCAGATGTTCCAAACCACAATCACACGGATCAGAATAATTCTGGTAGAACTGGGTTTTTGCATGCATGATCAAGACGAATACTATTTCCTACATGACTGCAGGTACTGACAGTTTTCAGACTTCCAGAAACCTGGCAGGGAATGCAGAGAAGGCCTAATCACAAAATATGGAAATGCTTTCATGAGTAGAGAGTTTAGGTTTACAAGAGTATTATTTCAATGGAAAAGGAGGGGGAAAAAAAAAAAAAACCAACAGGATACAAGGTGTATAACTTTGCAGCCAGTTCCCTCATCCTTCAGCATCATAGTTGCCTGGAAGAATGCTTGCCTTCTTAGAATTTGCTCTCTGCTTCTTGGGAGGTGATGCATTTTGTAGAACGGAAACATTTGAAAGAAAATTATAGTTTCTTTGTATTTAATAATTATTTCTTTTGTGTTTCCTTTGGATCTTTGTGCTTCTCAAGCCTTCCTACACCAGATGACTCCACAAGCTTTTTTTTTTTTTTCCCTTTTAGTCCACCCACTACCATGATTGGATTGGTTCAACATACGCTTTTCCATTTCTAAAGAGTTTCCCATATAATTCCAGGTAGAAGGGATAAAAAACACATAAAATAAGCCCTGCCTAATGGAACTTCCATTCTAACAGGGCCACAGCTGTATATCCCAAGTGATTTCAACCCAGTAACCACTAAGGTAGCAGTATGAATCTGGTGTGATTTTCTACTATCGCAGCTACAGACTTCTGCCTAGAGGTAGGTAGTGTTGGACAATTTCTCACTGGTTTTTCTTCTCTCCATGATTGCTTTCAAACTCCCTGAAGACAGTGACCATGTGTTTTCAGCTTCCTTATTTCTCTCCTAGACAACATTTTCAAGAAATGCTAATTGAAATAGGTCTAGGGGCATGGTTGATAATGCAGTCATTTTCTTACTGGATTATCATACAGTTCTTACAGTGTAGGCTCTGAAGTCATTAGGAGAAAGAAAAGGAGACCCCAAATTCAGAGTGGATAGCACATTCATGACCTAGCATGACCATCCTGTCTCCTCTGAAAGACCAGAGCCATCTTTTGAACTCTGCAGGGTCTTAATTTAGAGATTCTGTTGATTCTTTGTTACCATGGGGTTGTTCAAGTGGTAAGGAGCATGTGCAGTGTTTAAGGTGCTCTTAAACATTACTATCTATGGTAAATAAGAAAGGGGGCACACATATTAGAATTGCTGTTAAATGATGTAGGAAAAAGCTGCCCAGTAAAGTGCACCATTAAAAACAGCTGATATCTGTGCCAAACAATGACCTGATGATATACTGAGAGCTTCAGGGTCAACAAAAATGATGGGTGTCAAGTGTCTTTGAGGAGTCAAGAAACCTAAGGAGTGGAGAATGCTAGGTTGGAAGAGGAAGTGATTGATGAGACAGGGCTTGCATGCATGTGCATCCACGAAGCCTCTCACCGTAAGTCTGCTGTGTCTCATTTTCAGATCTTCTTTCTTATTAAATCAATGAAACAAACCCACAAGCTTAGAAAACAAACAAAAACCCCAGTGAACAAGAGTAATCTGTATCTGTTAAAATGGCATATGGTAAGCAATCTTGGATCCTTCAAAGAGATGCCCAAAGCAAAACTACTTTTACTATTATTTTTCTGCTTTTACAAACACAAGCTAGTAATTGCAATCATGTCTTTGGTTTAAAATCCTTTGTGCAACATGAGACAGCAAATTTATCTGTACAGTTCTAGTAAGCTGTAACTTTAGAAACTACAACAGATTTTATATCCTCCCAGGAAGATTTTATGGGTCTTTTTTTAAAAAAATGTTGAAGAATTATAAAGTCTGTATCTGCTTGTTTAGTAGGAGGAGAGTTCCAAAAGCTATTCCTTTGTAATTTCTATCTGATTGATCACGCTTGCTGTCTGGTGAGTTATAGTGATATAGACTGTTGATTATAAGTATTTCCTGAGACTTACAGGAGTGTAAGTCCATGATAAAGTGTTCTCTGGGTCTCACCTGAACATCTCTTAGACTCTTTCTGTTGCTTTGTATAGACAGTGCTAGTCAACTGAATTGAACCCATTGAGGAACATGCTTCCTAATCCTGAAACGCTAAGAACAGGGTTGGTGAAACAAGACATAACTACACATGGAATGATATTTAGAAAGATATGGCAAGGGAATAAATTTTTTCTTGTTTTTCCAAATGAATTATATTTATGAGAAATATATTGGCTCAGAAGGGAGAGGAGCTAACATTACATTTAGATGGTCAGGGAGGTTATAACATGTGAAGTTGGCACTGGATCTAAAGGAGCTGATTTTGAAGTCAGAGGAAACAGAAGGGTGTGCTAAGTGAGTCTAAGCCTGAGCAAGTGAGCAGAGGGAGGAGAGCTCCAGATGGGCTCTGAAGACCAGAGCCCTACACAAACCAGATTGCCTGGAGCAGATGCCGTACGCATGTTGCAGGACTGTTTACTACAGAGGGAGGCTTAGATTAGGCCATGATCACCTTCTGTATCAGGCTAAGGAGTTAGCATTTTTATCCAATGTCTAAACTATTACCTATGGCTAAGGTATTTCAAGATTGCATTGGTTAATAACAATGGGAAGTTTAAAATTTTTTCCTCCCAAGATTGAAAATTGGCCTCTCTTTCAAATATTTGTCCATAAGGCAGATAGAACATTTGAATCTTTACATTTTTTTGTCACTGTTTTTACTGAGTGCATTTTTATTTATTTATTAATTTATTAGGTTGATTTTTGAATAGTCCTACCATACACTAAGTCTGGTCAAAACTGTTGGCAAAAATGGAAAAGAGTTTGAATGCTTCTGTGACAAGAAAACTTATTTGGAAACTTGGGTAGAAATCTCAAGAGAAAAGGCTTATCACTGAATTTATTTTTTTATTTTTATTTTCTATTGCAACTGAATATCCATTAGTGAGTGCATTATGTAAAATAAAAAACTCTGATTATAAAGCATTCTATGCATAAGCAATTGTTTATTTTCTGGCAGAGTTGAAAGGACCGTAAAATTAGTATCCTTTGTGTTTGAAATTCATAAGTACAATTAATCAAATCCTTATCTTACTCTACACTTTAATCCTCCTTGTGAGGATGTTTACTTTAAAAGAAAGGCTAATTTTAGCCAAGACATGGAAGACACCTAAATATCCATCAACAGAGGAATGGATAAAGATGTGGTACATATATACAATGGAATATTACTCAACCATTAAAAAGAATGAAATAATGCCACTTGCAACAACATGGATGGACTAAAGATTGTCATACTGAGTGAAGGAAGTCAGATATAGAAGGAGAAATATTATATTACATCCCTTATATCTGTAATCTAAAAAGAAATGATACAAATGAATTTACAAAACAGAAAGAGATTCACAGACTTTGAGAATGAACTTACGGTTGCCAGAGGGAAGGATGGGGGCAAGGGATAGGATGTTTAGGAAACACATATACACACTGTTATATTTAAAATGAATAACCAACAAGGATCTATTGTATAGCACATGGAACTCTGCTCAATGTTATGTAGCAGCCTGGATGGGAGGGGAGTTTGGAGAGAGAAAGAGAGAGAGAGAGAGAGAGTGTGTGTGTGTGTGTGTGTGTGTGTGTGTGTATCCTGTGAAAGCTGAATCCTTTCACTGTTCACTTGAAACCACCATAACATTGTGAGTCATCTATACCCCAATACAAAATAAAGTTTAAAAGAAGAAAGGCTATTTTATTTTACTCTTAATACCCAAATCCAACAAAATTGTGAGAGTATGGTATGTTAGAAAGTAGTTGATAAATATCAAAGAATGTAAACATTAGGTAACAAAAGAGCTTGGGATAGCTCATTCTTAAAATTAATTGGAAGTTTTATATCCTTGCCCCAAGCATAGGGAATGAAGGCATACACAGTTACATGGATAACACTTGAAGGACCAGTTGAAAGCTTATAAATCTGGCAGATATTAGACAAATTCAGCCTGTCCAGGTTTTGTGTGGTCTTTACCATCCATATCAGTCATCTTTTATAAACACAGATCTAAAGGATTTGACACTTGCTCCTTGTGAAATAGTTATCTCAGAACAATTTACATATTTCCCTAGGATGCCAATGAAAGCTAAAAATAGTGATGAGTGTGTACACTTGAAATTCCAAAACCATCAACCTGAAATCTATATTTTCCCACTTTTCTTTCCAGACTCACTTTTCTCCTCCCCTCTCCTCTACCTCCTCACCTCTTTTCACTCCATTGTTTCTCTACTGATTTCTATCCCACCCCATTACGTATTCCACCTCAGGAAATAGAGGAGCACCAATTTTTTAAAATTTGGGTGGACAATTGGCTTTTTGGTACAGAGTAATAAAGAGGAAAGTTTCATCTGACAGGCAGATTCTTTACCACTACCTACAGGAGCCTTGACCTCAGGCAATTTTTATATCCCTAAGGTTGCCACATAATGTTTCCTTGCCTCCTGATTCCATGTAAATGCATAGGAATCACAAATTCACATATAAACTTGACCTAAAAATGAGTCTTTGACCTCTATTATCTTCTAGAAAATCCTTAGCTCCTTAAATAACTAAGCTACATTTGGATGCCAGCGATGTGATTGTAGACTCCTTAAGTTGCAGTAAGCCCTTTTCCCAGGATTTTTGTATCTTCTGCCAACCTTTGGGAGGATGTGTTTATAGCTTTCAGGTCAGCAAGCATATTTCAGGGTTTTCTGGTTTCCAAATTGGCACAAAACTCCAGAAGAGAGAGAAAGCACCCAACAACCACCTGCAAAACCTCCACTAGGTATGTTTCTTCCCAACCCAGTGGTTTAGAGTGCTGTAACAGTGGGTTATGATCCAGAATGGTTCTCCAAACATGCGGTCTTCATGCTTTGAACTCCCTACCTTTTATAAATAGTCAAGGCAGGAAACAAACTATATGTCCATTGACAAATGAACAAACAAAGAAGATGTGGTATACACATACAATGGAATATTACTCAGCCATAAAAAGAATGAAATAATGACATTTGCAGCCACATGGATGGACTTCAATATTATTGTACTAAGTGAAGTAAGTCAGACAGAGAAAGACAAATATCATATGATATAACTAATATGTAGAAATGAAAAAAAAAATGATACAAATGAACTTATTTGCAAAAGAGAAATAGACTCACAGACATAGAAAACAAATTTATGGCGGTAGGGGGAGGGATAAATAAGGAGTTTGAGATCAACAGATATAAGCTACTACAAAGAAAACAGGTAAACAACAGGACCTACTGTGTGTCATAGGAAACTATGCACAATATCTTGTAATAAACTATAATGGAAAAGAATATGTAACAGACTATACTTTTATGTTGTTGTTTAGTCACTAAGTTGTGTCCGACTCTTTGAGACCCCATGGACAGTAGCCCACACGGCTCATCTGCCCATGGGATTTCCCAGGCAAGAATACCGAAATGGGTTGCCAATTCCTTACCCAGGGGATCTTCCCAACTGAGGGATCAAATCTGTGTCTCCTGTATTGACAGGCGGCTTCTTTACCATTAAGCCACCAAAGAAGCCCTATGTATCTATATCTATATATGTGTATATGTAGAACTGAGTCACTTTGCTGTACACTTCAAACTAACACAACATTGGAAATGAACCATACTTCAATTTAAAAAAAAGACAAGAAAACACTTGATCTAAACAAAAAAAAAGAACTCTCTGCCTGTTATGCCCACGTAGTTTCTTGAGGTTGTATTGCAGATGGCACACATTCCACTAAAGAGAGAGTTTTGAGAGGGTATTTTCCAAAGTTCTTTAATATGAAAACTCAGTTTTGTCCCTGCTTCCAGGAACCTCAGGACATAGGAATATGTGCATTGGGGAAATTCAGACTGTTTCCTACCTATAGTCTGCACCATCTTCTTTTCAAGGATCCCTTCATTAATGAAATAGAATGCATATGAATGTTGTCTTTCTCCTCAATTCAGTTTTAACATATATTTCAGAAAATGGTCTGTATGCTTTACGACATGTCTGCTTACATAGAAGAGACAGGTTCAAATCCTGTAGTTTCCACTCAGTGCTCTACCAAAATTATCTGAGAATTTTCAGTATTGTATGTCACTTTTCTTAAAAAATAAGAACAGAGACAAAAACACTTGCTGAAAAAGCCCCTTTGCTCAGTGCTGTATTTGTATCACCTAACTTATTTATCCTCCTAATAACTCTGAAGATGTAATATTCTTTTTTCTACATTACAAATGAGGAAACAAAAACTCTAAGAGTTTAAGTTGTTCAAAGTCTCACAGCTCACACTGGGTGCAGCAGAATTCCAGTCCTGCAGTCCTGATACAAAAACAAGGAAATAGAAACAAAAACCTGTGCCCTTTCTACTGTATCTTGCAGTCTCCCTACTAGATAACTTGCTTTCACTCCTGTGACTGCGTTCTTTTTCTTTCTAAAAAAGACAAAACAAAACTCTACTCCTTTGACTTCCAACAAGTTTGAAAGTATTTAACCTCTCACATCTCTCTGAATCCTTCAGGGAGGGTTATCTCATTCAGTGTCCAAAAGACAGAGATGGGCACTCCTGTTATCTCCATCTCCTAGATGAGGAAACACGGGGCTAGCAAGATAGGTGATTTGTCCACAGTCTCATAGTTACCAGTAGCAGAGCTGAATGGGAATGGCTAACCATCTGTAAGCTATGATGCTTAGACCAAGACAGTCTCAGGCTCCCTGGGATCACTGGTCAGCCTAGAATCAAAATTAGCACTGCCTGGCTTCATCCTCTATGCTTAGCCTCTTTACAGAACTGGCCCATAAGGTTTCCCTTTTAACCTGAATTCAGAGATGAAATTTAATTCATGCAAAATAAGGTAGGGCCCTATGGGTTCTAGAGAGGTTCTGGACAAGGTGGTTCTTTAAGCCCTTCTTCCTTCTTTCTTGACCCTTTGCCTTCCTGCCGCATCCGTTCTCTTCTCCCAGTCTCTAAGGAGCTGGTGGCCCCAGGTGGAGTTGAGCCTCTTACTCATTCAGGCTGCTCTGAGTGGTGGGCATTGATAGAGTTCTAGAAGGAGAGCTCTAGAAGGAGAAGGCAGATTATAATCAGGTGTGGTTCTGTGTTACGTTTCTGATACACGGCCTAAGAAACCATGGACGAAAAGAACCCCGATCCCTAAACCTCCAGTAATGTGTTCTGATCTCTTTTCTCATCCTGAATACAAATTCTATTCATCCTTAATTTTATAAGTCACAATTTTACATGCCTTTTCTTAAAGACTTCCCAATCGTATAAGCTTCGGGTCCCAACAAGCTCAGCTCTTCCTCTATCAGGCCCTCTGGGGATCTACCCAAGTCACTCCCTACCCTGGTTGGGGCCTCAAATCACCTCTGTCCACACTGTATGCATCCTCTTAAGAAAAATTTTTGAGCAATCCTTCAGTACCTGTATACTTATTTATTTAGGTTACATACATACATAAGTTACATATAAAACATAGTCACAACCAGAAATTTTCAAAAATAAGATGAACTATAAATATCCCAAGTTTCAGTATGGCCTCCTCCTTCCCCAGGGGATGGTCAACGTGAACATTCCTTGGTGTGTGCAACCTGGTTAGGAGAGTCTAGTCTGATGACTGGTTTTGATCTGAGTTTTTCTGGAACTGGTTACACAATGACACAACATTTGTACAGACACCAGATTTAAAAACTCTGCCTTCCTGAGACTGCAAATTTCTTTCTCAATTCTCAATTTAAAGATTTTTGAAGCAACTCCATTGATCTAACTAATGGACTTTATAATAAATGTGTTATTAGATGAGGGCTTCACACTACATTTTCGAAAAAGGCTCTGCCATGAACAATATTTCAAATCCACTTCTCTGCTTATTACACTTATTACAGTCCCCCAGGTGGCTACCACTACAAAAATATCTGATGGGCTCAGTTATTACAAGGAACTAACAGCTGATAGTTATTTAATGCATTATCTCTCAAGAGGTAGATGAAGTTTAGATATTTCTCAAGGGTTCTCAAGAATCACTATGGGAATCACTAGTATAGTGGGGTCAGATCAGGAGGAAAGAGATTTTAGAGACAACCTCATTTCTTGATCTTTCAGGGTATCCACCTACTAGGAAAGGATTTTCCTCTGCTGGGGTCATCCATTCTCAGATTCAGTGAGATGAGCTCAAAGCCTCACTTACTGCCAGCAGGAGAAGGTGACTGCTAGGTGGAGAGATGGCTCACCACCCAAAGCCAGCAGCTCAGGTCCTCACCTCTGTTCTGCCACTTAGAAGCAGTGTGTGTTTGGGCAAGTCACTTTCTGGACCTCAGCTCCTTAACTCTCTCTGAAGTAGAGATGACCATGTCACCTTAAGATCCTTTGTGGAAGATCAGTGCTATAGTTTCATGATGTTAGTGTTGCTGCATTTGGGAGAAGTCTGAGGGCAAGGATGGTGCCTGGGGTCTAACTCACTCTGTATTTGCCCTTGTCAGGTTTGCGCCAAGTGGCTCCACCTTTAAATTTGGGCTGAATCTCATGATTAATTTCCTTCCTACTTGATGAATTCCTGATGTGCATGTGTCTCCACAAAGGAATTTTTTTTTTCTTTTTTTTTTTTTGTGCTGTCCCTTTTTTTTTCTTTTTAGTTCTTTTTAAAAAAATTATTTATTTTAATTGAAGCTAACTAATTTACAGTATTGTAGTGGTTTTTACCATACGTTGACATGAATCAGCCATGGGTGTACATGTGTTGCCCATCCTGAACCCCCCTCCCACCTCCTCCCCAGCCCATCCCTCAGGATCATCCCAGTGCACCAGCCCCGAGCACCCTGTTTCATGCATCAAACCTGGACTGGCGATCTGTTTCACATATGATAATACACGTGTTTCAAAGCTATTTCTCAAATCATCCCACCTTCACCTTCTCCCACAGAGTCCAAAAGACTGTTCTATACATCTGTATCTCTTTTGCTGTCTGGCATATAGGGTCATCGTTACCATCTTTCTAAATTCCATATATATGCCTTAGTATACTGAATTGGTGTTTTTCTTTCTGACTTACTTCACTCTGTATAGTAAGCTCCAGTTTCGTCCACCTCATTAGAACTGATTCAAATGTATTCTTTTTAATGGCTCAGTAATATTCCATTGTGATCCACACAGTCAAAGGCTTTGGCATAGTCAATAAAGCAGAAATAGATGTTCTTCTGGAACTCTCTTGCTTTTTCGATGATCCAGTGGATGTTGGCAATTTGATCTATGGTTCCTCTGCCTTTTCTGAAACCAGCTTGAACATCTGGAAGTTCACAGTTCATGTATTGCTGAAGGCTGGCTTGGAGAATTTTAAGCACTACTTTACTAGTGTGTGAGATGAGTGCAATTGTGCGGTAGTTTGAGCATTCTTTGGCATTGCCTTTCTTTGGGATTGGAATGGAAACTGACGTTTTCCAGTCCTGGGCCCACTGCTGAGTTTTCCAAGTGTGCTGGCATATTGAGTGCAGCACTTTCACAGCGTCATCTTTCAGGATTTGAAATAGCTCAACTGGCATTCTATCACCTCCACTAGCTTTGTTCATAGTGATGCTTCCTAAGGCCCACTTGACTTCACATTCCAGGATGTCTGGCTCCAGGTGAGTGAACACACCATTGGGATTATGTGGGTCGTGAAGATCTTTTTTGTACAGTTCTTCTGTGTATTCCTGCCACCTCTTCTTAATATCTTCTGTTTCTGTTAGTCCCTACCATTTCTGTCCTTTATTGAACCCATCTTTGCATGAAATGTTCCCTTGGTATCTCTGATTTTCTTGAAGAGATCTCTAGTCTTTCCCATTCTATTGTTTTCCTCTATTTCTTTGCATTGATCACTGAGGAAGGCTTTCTTACCTCTCCTTGCAATTCTTTGGAACTCTGCATTCAAATGGGTATATCTTTCCTTTTCTCCTTTGCTTTTCACTTCCTTTCTTTTCACATGGAACAAGAGACTGGTTCCAAATAGGAAAAGGAGTACGTCAAGGCTAGATATTGTCACCCTGCTTATTTAACTTATATGCAGAGTACATCATGAGAAACCCTGGGCTGGAGGAAGCATAAGTTGGAATCAAGATTGCTGGGAGAAATATCAATAACCTCAGATATGCAGATGACATCACACTTATGGCAGAAAGTGAAGAAGAACTAAAGAGCCACTTGATGGAAGGGAAAGAAGAGAGTGAAAAAGTTGGCTTAAAGCTCAACATTCAGAAAACTAAGATCATGGCAGCTGGTCCCATCACTTCATGGCAAATAGATGGGGAAACAGTGGAAACAGTGGCTGACTTTATTTTTCTGGGCTCCAAAATCACTGCAGATGGTGATTGCAGCCATGAAATTAGAAGACGCTTGCTCCTTGGAAGGAAAGTTATAACCAACCTAGACAGCATATTAAAAAGCAGAGACATTACTTCACCAACAAAGGTCTGTCTAGTCAAGGCTATGGTTTTTCCAGTGGTCATGTATGGATGTGAGAGTAGGACTATAATGAAAGCTGAGCACAGAAGAATTGATGCTTTTGAACCATGGTGTTGGAGAAGACTCTTGAGGGTCCCTTGGACTGCAAGGAGATCCAACCAGTCCATCCTGAAGGAGATCAGTCCTGGGTGTTCATTGGAAGGACTGATGCTGAAGCTGAAACTCCAATACTTTGGCCACCTCATGCGAAGAGCTGATTCATTTGAAAAGACCCTGATGCTGGGAAAGATTGAAGGCAGGAGAAGGGTACGACAGAGGATGAAACAGTTGGATGGCATCACTGACTTGACGGACATTGGTTTGGGTGGACTCTGGGAGTTTGTGATGGACAGGGAGGCCTCGCATGCTGCAGTTTATTGGGTTGCAAAGATTCAGTCACGACTGAGTGGCTGAACTGAATATTCCATTGTGTATATGTACCACAATTTTCTTATCCATTTGTCTGCTGATGGACATCTAGATTGTTTCCATGTCCTGGATATTATAAACAGTGCTGCGATGAACATTGGGGTACACATGTCTCTTTCAATTCTGGTTTCCTCAGTGTCCACACAGGAATTTTTAAAGCCTTTACCATGGACAAGTTCTGGTCTACCCACCTGCCCCTCACCTAAATTAATAACTATCCATTTATAATGATCTATATGGGCTTCCCTTGTTGCTCAGATGGTAGAGAATCTGTCTGCAATTCAGGAGACCTGGGTTCAATCCCTGGGTAGGGAAGATCTCCTGGAGAAGGCATTGGCAACCCTCTCCAGTATTGTTGCCTGGAGAATCCCATGGATAGTGCAGCCTGTGGGCTACAGTCCATGGGGTCCCAAAGAGTTGGACATGACTGAATAACTAACACTTTCACTATAATGATCCGTATATTAATCTCTGAATCATACAATAGAGAAAACCCTTAAGAGGCTTTGTTTCCCTTTTTTTACCTATACTGTTGCTTTCACATCTAAAATTTTCTTTATTGAGTATGTGCTTACTTTAGCTTCTGTTCTGTATCTTCCCTATCCTTCAAAGGCAACACTTCAATGCTGTGACCTCCATAAATGCTGCTGAAATTTGCCCAGTCACACCCAAATTCTTCCTGTGCATCAGGCTTCTAGTACAGAAACTCTTATCCCTTGGGGTATCATTATTTTTGGACATTGCTGTTCCCTCCCTAATATTACATGCCTTTGTTGATTCATCTTTATTTGTCCTCCCTTTTGTCAGTTTTTTTTCCATGTCTGTTTCTTACATCCCCCCACTTCTCCCAAATAAACAGCATCTAGCATTCCCCCAGTCTTAGAAACTGAGTTCCTTCTTAGGATCATTGTCAAGGATATGTTTAAGGTCTTATTCTTAAAATGTATTATGTGATATATTTTTTCTTTTAAATTGATGATACATCTCCCTAGAGGCCCTTCAGTGGTCTGCCTGTAAAATAAAGCCAACTGTTGTGCCAAAATCAACTTGCCTGATGCCTTCTGAATCATTGAACAGCAAACTACAGCCATGTTCACCACCAAACAGGAAAATCCAAGCCCCTGTCCTGTCCACAAGTCATTCAACAAGATGTGAGGTTGGAATTTAAGTTCCACAAAGCAGGGGTTTTGAAGATGAATAATAAAAGAGATCCCTGAGATGATGCATCTCCAAGACTGTCTAGAGAGGCTCTGAAGGAAAGCTGAGGACCATCGTCTGCCTAAGATGACAATTAACTCACAAAGCGCAGGCGATGGGAGAAGCTGCCTGTGGCCCCTCCTCTCTGGTGATTAGAGAAAGGAAAGCTTGAGGAATGCGTCTGGAGGCTGAGACGGGCATAATTCTTTTTCCCTAGAACTTTCGAGGAAGAGGAAGCAACCGCAATCCAGGGATCCTTGGCTCTGCTCATGTACCCACCTCAGGAGCTGGGCAGCCTGCAGTGGCAGCTTGTGCCTGGTTATTAATTCTAGTCAGAGCAGGTTCTCATTGTTTTGGGCTTCCTAGGTGGTGCCAGCAGTAAAGAATCCTCCTGCCAATGAAGGCGACATAAGAGACATAGTTCAAACCCTGGGTGGGGAAGATCCCCTCGAGGAGGGCACGACAACCCACTCCCATGTGCTTGCCTGGAGAATCCCATGGACAGAGGAGACTTGAGAGCTACGGTCCATAGGGTCTCAGAGAAACATGATGGAAGTGACTTATCATGTACATAGAGCTGAGGCAGAAATTGCAGGACCCAGTGGGGAACAAAGTTAGAATTCCCTACCATTTACTGAGCACCTATTATATGCCAAGACTATGTAAGCCCTTCTAAATAGAATCACTCTTCAGTAAAATGGGTGCTATACTATCTATACCTGAGTGTTGTTCTAAGGATGAAGGGAGTCATTTCATACAATGCTAGTCACCTGATAGGCCCTCATCACGGCAGCAATTGCTTTGTCTCTGTTTCATCTTTACAAAATGTCAGTGAGATAACTGGCATCTAGCCTAGGATGCTGCAGGTCTCCTCAACCTGAAATCTGCAAGGTCTCAATGCACAAAAAATAATAATGCTACCAAATTAATAATGTATTACAATTAACATAATGCATTCAAATATATTATTTCCTTTAATATTCAGATCTTACTTTTGGAGTGAAAATTAGTTTCTTTATTTTAGAGATAACTATTTAAGATGGAGAGTCCTTCAAGGACTTCTTCAAGGTCATGTAGTTAAGATAGACCTCAAACACATCAAAACTCATTGGTGGAAAAGGCAGTGTCCTGAAGGTTATCACTGTAATGACAGCAAATTAGCCTTCTGCCCCCAATTCAAAATATCTTTTCCCTCACTTGACATGGCCTTGCAATCCTTCTTTCTAAGCCTACCCATTCAAAATAAGGCATTGAGTTTCCAAAAGGTCCTTGAAAAATGTGCAAATACTTTTCCTGAGCTTGGAGGCATAATAAGTCAGTGATTCTCAAATTAGTGCATTCCCTAGGATATTTTCACACACCACATATATGTGACTGTATTAGCTCTCTGTGGCTATAATAACAAATAACCACAAACTTGGTGGCTAAAAACAGCATAAATATATTGTCTCATACTTATGGAGGCCAGGAATTAAAAATCAGTGTTAACTATACTGAAATCAAAGTTTCCTCTGAGCCTGGAGGGGAGAATCTGTCTTTACCTCTCCAGCTTCTGGTAGCTGCCAGCATTCCTGGGCTTGTGGCCCCATCTCCACCTCTGTGTTCACATTGCTTCTTCTCTTCTGTGTCTCTGTCTGTCTATTTCAAATCTTTGTTTCCCCTTTATAATGATGCATGTGACTGCATTTTGGCACACCCAGGTAACCCAGGAAAAACTCCTCTCAAGATCCTTAATCACATCTTCTGCTATACACATTGATATTCATTCTTTTGGCAGTAAGGCAATTTCATGGTTCTGAGAATTGGGAAGTGAATATATCCTTGAGGGCCACCAATTCAGTCCAGTATAGTGACTTAAAGGATGTTTCACTTGTAAAAGAGAAAGATGGTGGGACCCAAAGCCTGTGGTATTGGCCAAAGCACCTAGGTCTCCAGTCTGAGGCTGGATCCTCAATGCAAACGACCCTGCTGAATTCCTGGCAGCTAAGGAGTAAGAGCTAAATATTATAGATTGTAAGTTCTTTCTTCTTGAATGTGTCCATCTGCCAACCTTCTTCCTCTTCTTCCAGAAGCCTCTTTCTACCCATTCTTTGAGGCCAACACAATCCTTAATCCCAAGGTCACTTCTGATTTCCAAAGCTGAAAATGATCCCTTCTACCACTGAATTTCAAAAGCATTTTATGTGGCTCTTTTATGTGATTTTTTAAATGACATATATGACTTTTTAGCTTGCATCACTATAACTCACATATATTTTCTCTCCTCCTAATAGAGTTTCCTGAGGTTGAAGACATCATTCACCAGGACCACCACCCACCTTCTATCTTCACTGTTCCAAGCAGCAGTCAGTTCTCCACATAGCACAGATTGATCTCTGCAAAATAAAAATCAGATCATGCTCTTTTTCCACCAGAAAGGTTTTGATGACTTCCTGTCATACCCAGAATAAAAATCCAAACTCCTTACCATGACCAGCAAGACCCCACAATAGCAGAAACCCTCTCTAAACCTTCAATCAGTCGATGCCACCTTAAATGACTTTGCTCCCAGGGCCCTGCTCCCTGTATTTGCTGCAGACCATGTGCCACACAACACTCTCTGGGGTAGACAGACATGTTACCCAAAGGCCTCCTTCCCTGGGCTCACACAGCCTGAGCCAGGTCACACACCTCCCCTGACAGATAGCGCTCCCGCTGGAGCCAGTCCCCAGCAGGACCTGGTCCCTGTCCCGAAACACCTCTCTGCAGCCCAAGATGTCATTTCCTCATGTAGATTCCTTCTCCTGATTCTAAAGATGGAATATGTATAAGCAGAAAAGTTAAGCAATGCAATAGAATGAGAAAGAGGAAGTGTGTAAGGATACTCATCAGAGTTGTCTGTGACAGTGAAAAAATGCAAATGACCTAGTTATCAGGAAAGAAATGCCTGGATTATGTTTAAATGCATCTCCAGAAATCAAAGTACATGTTGAAGAATAAGATGGTGGTTGCCTAGGGTTGGGAAGGAGCTGCTAATGGTTGTAGAATTTTGAGTGTGAGGAGGGTGATGAGAATGTTAAAAAACCAATTGTCATGATGGTTGCATAACTCTGCATATGTGAAAAATACTGAATTGTGTACTTTAAATGGAAGAATCATATGAGAGATGAATTAAATATCAATAATGCTGTTTAAAAATGAGGTAGAGATATATAAGCCAACAAAAACAGGTAACTGTGCTGCTACTTAATATTTTAAATAGAAGCATGTTATAGAGAACTTAAATATGTAATATATTTAAATTTAAATAATTATATTATATTGACAATACTAAAATATGTAATATATGATTGTTTCTAGTCAAAGAAAATAAGATATCTAATGAAACATACATTTTCAAATATATTACACACACGTGTATGTATGCATGTGTGTGTGCAGACCCACAGGCAGATTGAGAGAGAGAATATAGTGACAATAAATAGTTTATATCCAGCTGCCCTGGATATAAACTCTGGACAGCTGTATTGGTGGAGAGGTTGAAAGGTGATTTCGTTTTCACCCTAACCAATTAGGAATGATTTCAGCTGCAAATAGTTGAATATCTGAGAAACCAAAAACAAAGAGAGGTCAGTTTTTGTCATAACAGGGAAGGCTGGAGGTGGATGACTGCTTTCTCTTTGATTTCAAGGCTTGATGCTGTCAGGACTGGCACCTCTGCCTGATCTTGGCTCCCCTTCCGACTGTTCTGTAAGGGCTGCCTTGTCACTGGACAACAAAGTCAAAGCTTTCTTAGATTTCTCTGGGCCCCAAAACGTTGTCTTTTACCTTATCACTGGAACTGTGTCACATGGCCATTCATCATTATAAGGGACACTGGGAAAGTATTCCTTTTTCAGTCTCAGTAGTGGTAGGTACTTACTGAGAAGGGGGCTGGGAATAAATGCTGGGGCTTCCCTAGTAGCTCAGATGGTAAAGAATCTGCTGCAATGCAAGACTGATCCCTAGGTCAGGAAGATCCCCTGGAGGAGAATTCCATGGACAGAGGAGCCTGGGGTCGCAAGGAGTCGGACATGACTGAACGACCACCTTTAACTTTTTTCACAGCAGCCAGCAGTATGCACCCCAGGGATCTCCAAGTATACCTCAACTGTGTCCTTTGCACTTTTCCAAGAAGCTTTCTTTCCTTTTGTAGGTACAGAAGTAATAATGATAAGCTAAATCTCACCACCCAGAGGTAGGCACTATTACCATTGTGATGTCTATTCTCTCAAATTTCTCTTCTTCTATACATATATACATACAAATATATGTGTGTATATACATGTATGTGTGAATATGTATATGTATACAGATATACATGTAATTTTATATGAATAGGATCATACACTATTTATTTTCTATCTGCTTTTTTCACCCAAAAATCATGGAAACTAATGTGAGTGGATATAAATGACAACATCCTCTAGTTGTTGCATTGCTATTTTATTATTTTTATTTAACCAATTTCCTATTAACAGACATTCATGTTGTTAAAAATTTTTTTTTAATTTTATTTATTTATTTTTTTCATTTATTTTTATTAGTTGGAGGCTAATTACTTTACAATATTGTAGAGGCTATTTTAAACAATATTGCGGCAAACATCTCTATCTTGGTGCTATAGTACTACTGTCCATCTCCCTTGGATATAGTAACATTATTATTTAAATTTAGAAAGAAATCTACTGATGATATGAGATGCTTAAAGTGACAATAAATAAAATCAGAATTATCTTGTTTTTTCTGTGAATATTTTTCCTCTTGTTCAAAATATTAATAACAAAGAACATGTAAGGAGGAATATCTCACAATATTCAAAAAAATCACAAAACTACTTCAAAAAGAAAAAACTCAAATATTTTCTTTACAAAAGGGAAGAATTGAAACTGATTTAAAAAGAGATATTAAGAAAAGAAGCTCTTCTTCCCGGTATTCATTTCTTGAGTTAAAAAAAAAAAAGTTTATTTCATTAGTTGTTTTAAAATGAGGAACTTCTGTATTATTTATACTGAAAAGGGAAGATCACATTAAGGTCTGACATAAATTGACAAAAGCCAGAGGATGCAAACTGAACACCATCCCTCTATCCCAATCTCAAGCATTTTAAAGCCAAAATGGTTTTAACAGAAGAACTGTATTCCAATCAATCAAATTATGTCTTTAAAAGATAGAGCAGTGACTTTGTAGGAAAGTCAAAACATATCCAGCATTACATGTTTCCATTGCAGGGACTCAAAACATTTTTATGAACCCTCTAAAGTAGGATAACAGCAGAGAGCTCGCCAAATTCATGGATGGAGAGAATAAGATTTCTGGCAAATCTTACCCAGAGAACAATCCTGCAAAGGCAGATAAAAGGGAGGCATAAAACAACCTTGCAAATAACCTGCACACATATGTCTGCATCTCCCTATCTGCAAATATTCTGGAAGTGGGCAGATGTAGGAGGGACTGGACAGCCTGCAAGGAATCTGTGCATATGCTTATATGAACTACCTTTAAGAGCAACAGATACCTTTTGTTCTCTGTGAGTAACCCACCTTCTGAGTGAGTCCTTCACATTCAAATTTACTCTTAACTGATGCTATTGTCCACTGACCAATCTTTGCCAGTTGCCTTCTAAATTCACAACATCTGTAAGGGATCTATTCAGATTTATCATAGTCTCCTCTTCAAAGCTTCACCACTTCCAAGGCTTCCATCCTTCACCTCTACTGACTCCACTCCCACACCCACCCCCATATCTGCACCCAGAACTGAAGACCATAAAGTCTTTTCTGGGCTTCTGCCAACACAACGGATTTAAAAATAGTGGAAGATCCCTCTTATCAGACATAAGACCACTTGTTAATCAGTTAATCCAAAGTTAGTTCAAGGAGGAAAGGATTTGAAGCGATCTTAAACATTTATTTTAACACACATTCACTTCTCTTCTGGATGCTTTCTTCTGTCTGGACCCTCTTTGGAGTTCAACAACATCTTTCTTGTGTAACCCACAAGCCATAATGCATTTCTGCAATTTCCAGTTTGGAGTTTTTCTGAGAAAACTTCATGATACTTGCAAAACAATATGACTGCCAAAAAGCTGTCCACATTTTTTTACAGCTTTTTCTGGTCTTTTACAGTTGTTTTACCCACTCCAATTGAAATAGCCAACTTAAAAAAAAAAAGTCACCTATATCAAGTCTTTCCAAAGCACTTAGCTTAATTTTTCACGGTTATAGCCCTTTCTATCTTCATATTTAGATTGTGTAATATTATGTTACATGAGACAAATATATTAAAAAGTATGAGTGCATAAGCAAGTTTGGAAACAAACTACAGCTGCAGTTGGTTCTCTGAAGGCATTTAGTTCCACGGTGAGGAGCCATTAGCATTCATCCTGCAGAGGAACTGATGCAGTGAGTAGAGAGCAGTTGGCTAATTGGGTAGATCTAATGGGGAAAAGTGGTTACACATTGTAGAGTTGAACCATTCTTGATAACTGGCAGAGAAATCCAGGACTTAGCTGTTTGCCAGAAACTTACTAAGTGACCATAGGCAGGGATGATATTAAAAAATATCCAAGAATCATTAGCCAGGATAGCCTGGGCTCTGTCCAATTAGAACAAATGCCGGTCATAAGCAACCTGTGAGGATATCCTGTGTGTTCTAGCTGAATTTAGCTCTGATATTGGATAAGCTGATGGTTTAGGCCTCATTCACTTGCAAACGAGGGAGGTTGGTCAAGCAAAGGAAACGAGAGAATTTCCTTCCAACTCGGAAATTCTTTATTGAGCTATATACAGCTCTAATTAATTTCCTCCCACGGGATTCATCAATTCTCTGATTCAATTGTTTGTTCTTTCTTTGGAGAAGTGCCATCTCAGAATTGTCATTGAGATACAGACTCTCCTGGCAATAATAGAAAGACAATAGCAAGGGAGGCATGCATGATAAGATTTATAGTAAATACAAATGTACAGCATATATTATATATTGTATATCTGCATCATTAAAAATCAGATTTACTCACACATACTCACATTCTCCTGCCTGATTCTCCATGGGTCTGTGTTCTTTATGTTTTGTTTTGCTTTTAACCTGGGGAGGATGCTTATTTTGATGCCTTGCTTAGTTATACAGATTGAAGCATGTTTTCCACATGCAGCTTCTTGTTTGCCAACAAACCCAGCTGTTGGGGGGCACTGAAGATCACCCAATTATAGAAAACAATCTCGAATACCTTTTCATGTCTCCCTCTCCAACCCTAGAGGATCTTTTCCAACAACTGCAATTTTAAGAGCCTCCTTCATTTACAGGAAACGTTTACTCCTTTATTGCTGTTTTTTTTTTCTTTTCCTTTCCAAATCATCCTAAAAGAGTTTACCATAGAGCAGGTGGGGGGCTCTTTTCAACTGCCTGTGCCTACAGACCAAAGGGAATCAAGTCCGTCTGACCAGACTTTTATTTTGAACTCCCTCTAAAGGGAGACAGGACACAACAGATTCAAGCACCCGCTTGGAAAAAAAAAAAAGACACCTCTCCATACTACTTTACAGTGTTAGCCCAGGCTCCCGTAAGCCAAGTCCCAGCCCATAATAAATTTTATTGCAATGTTATAAACTCCTGAAAAGAGGAACTTGGAATAAAAGTGCTGACATAGGCTGCCAGAGCTGCAGCCCTTCGTTCTGTGGCTTCTGTCCTGACATCAGCTCACATCCAGGACAAAACCCCAAACACTCAATTACCAAAATAATGTTTTGCCCATCAGATAGATTCTTTGATCTTTCTCTCAAATTCATTTTGATAAAAAGAAACAGAGAGTGTCATCAAATAAAAGGAGCAGTCTTGCAAACATGACATGACTTCGTGTGGATGCTGGTGTCTTAGAGCTCAACGAGTTATTCAAGCCAAAGTTTAAATTCTTCTTGCAAATAAAGGCCTTTTTGGGGAGAGGGGGCAGTGGGAGGGGTGGGTGATTATTCATGTAAATGACAGCTTTATGTACTATAATTAAGTCATGAATTGAAGGCACAATTACTTTATCATACATTACCAGGATCAAAGAAGGTCTCTTAAGAATCAGTTGTCAGCATATAGAGTCAATACAGAAATTAGACCAAATACAAATATGAACTGGAAAATTCTGTTTAAATAATGCCCTAGAGGTTAAAGAAACAATGAGTTGAAGCTGCAGAGTGAGAAAATTAAAATGACTCACTAGAGGTCACTGTTGCTACTCGAGCTGAAGTTAAATCTGTAGAAAACACGTATGACTATGCATGCAGACTTCTCAAATACATTTATACATTCATACTTATAAATATATTTTGGTGGCCTGCATGCATATTGGAAAAACTCTAAAAAGATCAACTATCTTCATTCAATAATTTTTAAAAAAATCCATCATGATTTGTTCATTTTTCATCTGGGCATATGTGAACAACTTGGATATCCAAATATGGAATTTAAAAAGAAAGCTTAATTTTGAGGAATTCTTTCATAATTGTATCAAATACTTTGACAAAAAAATCTGGCACCTATTTGGTGTAACATGGGATACACCTTTCAATTATTCCTTCACTTGGATCCAAAAGTAAAAGTGATTGAAAAATTGTTGGTAGGCATCTCCTTATGAGGAAAAAATGATTACATCTCCTAACACTTTGCAAAAATGTGAGATTATTAAATATAGACCATATATTTAGTTCCACTTTGAAACTAAGATAGAGTCTCTTAGGTATGGCAAGTCCGTGAAAAATCTTGAAACAGGTTACGGGAATTGTTAGTAAAAAAAGTTCCAATTCTACATACATAAAAGGACATTTTTTTAAAGGGAAACAACCAGTGTCCCAGACAGGCCATTCATTAGTCTAACAGGAAGAACTCCCTATTTGCAGTTCCTGAAGGAGATTCAGGATCTGTCTGTCTCCAACCAGGACTGCTGGTGCTTTAAAAGGCCATTCTTATTGATAGAAGGAGCCTGTCCAACCCAGGCTTCTGAGTGCATTACAGAAAAGCTAAAGGTTGCATGGTCTATCCCAACATGAGTATCATGTCATTGCCTAGGAAGGGATTCAGTACTTTTCTTTTCAGAATATTGGTCTTAGATATCTGCTTTGGGAACACAAGTGTCAATCTGCAGGTGTGTGGTTTCAACTTAACTAGAGTTGAAACAAGATTTTCAGAAAGATGTCCATTCCAACTCCCTTGCTTTCTGTTCTTTGCACATGAAACAGATCTCTTCCCCAATTTGATAAAGCAAGGTCTACATAAGGAAAGAAGGAGGAAGAGTGGAGAAAACTGTGATGTCTCTTTCATCTGCTGAACCTCTGTTTAGCTTTCAAAGGCATTATTTGCTTTGTCCATGAAGTTCAGAGTCCTGAGAGTAATTAAAGTTCAAAGACCTGGGTAATAGCTCCTCTGGAACTGGGTATTTTCTGCAAGTTTCATGGGTGTGAGTAAAACAGATTTTGAATTTAATTTGAGAATTTTAATGGAGAACTCCACATTCTTAATAGTGGTTTCCAAGTATCTTTTGTAAAACCAGTGGTTGCAGAGGAGGCTATTCGGAGACTCAGAACCTCAGTGTGAATCAGAGGTAAGTGTCTCACCCAAGCAGCCAAGCAGCTTGAAAGAAGGGCCATGGGGGCCAGATGCTCTGCTTCCTCCACTGTCCCACCAGGGTGAACTTGGGCAAATTCTCCATCTCTCTAAGCCTAATTTTTTACTTGTAAAAGGGAGATCATCATATCTGTCTCTCCAGGCAGGTTTACATAAATTCATGGCTGTTAAGGACTTGGCACGGGGTAAGCATTCAAAAAATGTTACTTGTCATTGTTTTCATGGCTGAAGTTCATTGAACTCCTTTGTAACTTTAAAAAGAGACAGAAACTGTGTTTACATTCACCAGCAGGTTCAAAACAACCACTACATACAAAAATAGCAGTTGAATTCTGCAGCTTGTTGTTTGGGAGGGGGAAAAAAAACAAAAACAGGTTTTAATTGACGTTACCGTTTTTGTTTTTCCAAACAGTTTTGTGTATGCAAACTCAAACTTGGACTTTAGGGAAAACAGAATACTAGTGTACCACAAGAACTATTACCATATTTTTTTTTGGTTAAGAAAATTATCTTCATTTTAGTAACTAAAAAAAAAAAAAGATATAAAATGTGTCTGGGTTTTGTGCAGTGTAGTAATTTTTTGAAAATGCCCTATAATTCACAGGCCAGATAGAGGATGGGGTTCGTTGAAGACAGTCGCATTTCATAGCAGCCCCACAATTCTCACAAGGTTGAAAACCACTGCCCTCACTGCTTCTGGTTACAATTATAATACGCAATACGTTTTGTTTTAATGGAAGCTTTTATAATGAAATTTGGAAGCCAGCGTCATTTCCCTTCCTTTGCTTACTACAGAAAGAGGATTTGAGGGCAGACAATAAAGGAAATGGCAGGGAACTATTATGTGACCTTGGGCAAATCTCTTCGGCGGTTCAGCCTTGTACACAGACACACACAAACACACTTAGTCTTTAAATTCTTTTGCAAAACTTTGTCAAGCAAAAAGTGGTATGGAGATTTGGCAATTCCATGGTTATTTTGAATAATGAATATTTTATGAAGTTGAATGAACAATTGTTACCAAATTTTCTAATTAACCAGCTGATTGGTAAGGCTGCAGTGTGATCTTACTTAAGAAGTATTGCCCACAATAGGGGTAAATAAAGAGTTTCTTTCTCACTTGCAAGTACTGTTGAGAATTTATAAAGAGCTATGGAGATTTCAGCTGAGAAATTATAGAGGAGTAGAAAACATCATAGATTTGTCTTCCTGTCATGGAAGTCCTGGAATGGCCTTTTAGACTAGATTAAAACATTTTTTTAAATCCTTGTTTTCAACCACACCCTGGAATATCACTACTGAATCATCTTTATTTTATTAACATCCTGGGTTAAAACAGAGTTTGGGTAGAAATATCAGAAGATGTCTACGACTTCAGACAAAAAAAAAATCCCAAGATCCTTCCCCAAATGCTCCCAAATGGATAAAAATCAATTCCCCTAGGTAGCGCATCTGCTGAGCCTACTGGCCAGCAGGTGACTATGAGCTATCCACTAGGGGCTGGTGGGGGAGCCGGCTAACGTATATCTACAGAGCATGAAAGGTAAAAGTTGTACAACTGCAGCTGAGAAACTAGTGAGAGGTCCCACCGGAGGTGGCAGCTGCTCTGCGAATGCCTACAAGTACCTGTTTTTCCCTCTGTTGATGCAATGTTGCCACATTAGGAACTCTTAACGCCACAGTTTGACTTTAAGAGTAAATAGAGTATCACCGATCTACTGAAATACAGGACACCAAATGGTGATGAGACAGTGAGCAGGAGGGACTTTGGAAGGGAGCTCCAAAACCCGGGCTGCAGGCTGAAGAATGGGGAGCAGATCCAGGATGAAAAGAGAGCAATACGAAGGGACTGAAGAGGTGACTCCTCCATCCTCTTTGACCTCAGTCATTAATTTAGCTTGTGCCTTCGACTGGAGAATTTAGTGCCAAGACCCTTCTGCCAAAGAAAGATGGCTGTCCTTTGTAGAGAAGTGTGCATTCCTCAGCTAGTTCTGCCCCTTTGTGTTTCATGAGTTCAAGTAAGTCACTTCTGTCTAGACTCTGGAACTTTTCTGTACAATAAGGAGAATGCATTCGAGCATCCTCATGTAACTGCCAATGTTCTTGTAATTTGTTGTGGGAGGTATGAGACATTGAGTTCCCAGACCTCAAACACGGTTGATGTAGGTCCAGGGCAAAGCCTTCCACCTAAGGGTTCCCAGCAGGATCTTCTCCAGTGCTTCTCAAAGTTCAGGCCACTGATATGGTCACCAACATCACCCAAGAGCCTGTTTTTAAAGGTACAGTGCCCCTAGCCCTACCCAGGACCCATTGAATCAGCACCGCTGGCTTGTGGAGCCTTGGGAATCTGCATTCTGGGCGGCTACCTGCTAACTTTTTGTTTCTTTGCACATTGTGGGGAAATATCACTGGCTACAGTGTCAGGCTTTATTTTTTGGGGATCCAAAATCACTGCAGATGGTGACTGCAGCCATGAAATTAAAAGACACTTACTCCTTGGAAGGAAAGTTATGACCAACCTAGATAGCATATTAAAAAGCAGAGACATTACTTTGCCACCAAAGGTCCATCTGGTCAAGGCTGTGGTTTTTCCAGTGGTAATGTATGGATGTGAGAGTTGGACTGTGAAGAAAGCTGAGCACCAAAAAATTTATGCTTTTGAACCATGGTGTTGGAGAAGACTCTTGAGAGTCCCTTGGACTGCAAGGAGATTCAACCAGTCCCTCCTAAAAGAGATCAGTCCTGGGTGTTCATTGGAAGGGCTGATGCTGAAGCTGAAACTCCAGTACTTTAGCCACCTCATGCGAAGGGTTGACTCATTGGAAAAGACCCTGATGCTGGGAGGGATTGGGGGCAGGAGGAGGAGGGGACGACAGAGGATGAGATGATTGGATGGCATCACCAACTCGATGGGCATGAGTTTGAGTAAACTCCGGGAGTTGGTGAGGGACAGGGAGGCCTGGCGTGCTGCAATTCATGGGGTCGCAAAGAGTTGGACACGACTGGGCGACTGAACTGAACTGAACTGAACTGAACTGAAGTCATTGAATTTAGTCTCAGTGAGAGCTAAGCTCTTTAACTTAGTATGGACCCTCTCTCAGTGGCTTTTGGATTGAGCAGGACGGGGCTCCACTCATTAAAGGACGTCAGGAGAGGGAAGTTTATTTCATGATTTACTCCACAAACCTGATTCTGAGTGGCGTGAAGAGCATTAGGGGTTTCAAGAAATTTTTAATCAATTGAGTGAGATACAGGGACGACACCCTTATCTTGGCCACATCTGCCATAGTGTAGATTCAGTCACTTCTGCTAATCACACATTTAATTAGAAGCACAATCATCATAACCAGCGAAGCAAGATTATAAAGGTAGGTTGTTGTCAGCATGCTGGTTTTCTTTAAGTTACTGTTCTGAAATACTGCTTTGAGAAGATTATTTTTAAGTGGTAAGTTAGCTGGTTTAACTGCCAATGTTCTTGTAATTTGCTAGAAATAGGACTTTCCAATCCTCTCAGACTCTCCTGATATTAGGAGTTGGACTTTAAGTGTACCAAAGGGTACGAAGGAAGATGCATCACGTTTTAAATATCTAAATTGCTCACTTTATACTTTCTGTACCATGCATCAAAAATTATATGCTATGAAGAGAATAAAATTTTAAAATAAATATATCCAGGTTGAGGAAAAAGCATGTTACATAAAAATGTCTTTGTATAAATATCGAATAAGATAGGGTGAGGGGATATTTACAGTACTGCAAATGACTTAATACTTACTGCCCTAAGAATTCATCCATCCTTCCAACTAGCCTGAGAGGCATTTAAAACCAATAAAGCATATTTGTATCCAAGCTGGGAGTAGAGACAGGCCTCACATAGCAGACCTGAGATGCTCCGGCCCAGGGAGCTTAACTAATGTCAAATGTAAACCACTTTTCAAAAACATGTTATCAGGTCCACACCAGACTATCCATTTTGATAATCTCATTCCATTTTTCATTTTACTGTTGAAAGCAGAAATAGATTAATGAGAGCCCAAATCCCCCTAGAAAGAAAACCTTCCTTATAAGGCATGTCTGAAGAGATATTTGGAAAAATTACTTACTCTGCCTTTGTTTTGCCAAGTAGAGTAACTTTTAGATCATTTATATTTTTGAAAAATTCTTAACCCGGTCAGTGTGGCCTACTACATTAAATCTAGAGGGGAAAAATGAAGAAGAAATGAAGATGATGATGATGACAATGATAATGATGCATTTAGGTAAGTTATAAATCTCTCAGATCTGGGCATGCTTTTGTGAACAATGGGGATTTGGAGGCAAACTCCTATGATTCACCTCAGATTCAACAAGAAAAAAAATTGGCCCCAAATAGCATTTGCAAACGGTCCTCCCTCGTGGCTAGACAGTAAAGAATCCGCCTGTGATGCAGGAAACCTGGGTTCCATCCCTGGATTGGGAAGATCCCCTGGAGGGGGGCATGGCAACCCACTCCAGTATTCTTGCCTGGAGCATCCCCATGGACAGAGGAGCCTGGCGGGCTATTTCCATGGGGTTGCAAAGAGTCGGACACAACTGAGTGACTAAGCACGAGCATTTGCAAATGGCACACCACTTAAACACTTATCTAAAAAGAATTTTGAATATCCAGCTTCTAAGTACACAAGGTGTATTATTTCAAGTATCTGAGAACAATGAGAAAGCCTTACAGAGAGTAATAGTCAGAATCATAGCTTGGTCTATGTTAGAGAAAAAAGGAGCTTTAGAAATCATCATGTCACATCGGTGATGTCATTTTACAAATGAATAAACTGGAGTAAAGGTGAGCTTCATAATTTCAAAAAATGTGTCTTTTAGTCTTTCAGTGAAGTGGGGCAACCAATGATGCAGCAGATTCAGGAGGACATACTAAGGTTTGGAAACTCTTTAGTTGCCCAGCTCTGGAACAAGAGCCCAAGTTTCCTGACTCCCAGACCAGAGAGCTGTTCAGGAAAGAACGGGAGCCTTCCTTATGAATAACTCCATTTTGTCATCCAATTTTACTTGGATGTTCAGTGAAAGTGAAGTCGCTCAGTCATGTCTGACTCTTTGCTACTGTAGCCTACTAGGCTCCTCCATCTCTGGAATTTTCCAGGCAAGGGTCCTGGAGTGGATTGCCATTTCCTTCTCCAGGGGATCTTCCCCACCCAGAGATCGAACCCAGGTCTCCTGCATTCCCGACAGAAGACGGTTTACCTTCTGAGCCACCAGGGAAGCCCCATTATGTTCAGTGAAGATGTAGTAAATTGTTTTTTCTGACCAAAAGTTCCTGCCCTCCATGAGGTTTATAGTAAACGGTAGTCCTGCCCTAAAACGTTTACCACTTGTGTGTCATTTTTCAACCCTGCTATCCTCAAACCCCGGGGTGATTCTCAGGGCTGTCACTGCCATTGATCACCTAAGCTTTCAGCAAAACCCTCCTCCCTTGGCTGATAACAGCGTTGCGACACTGGATGCTGCCTGTCACCCTCCCTTGAGGCCCCCACAGTGTCAGACTCCTACCAGTTGAGTTGGGAGCTGTGGGTAGAGACAAGTCATCAATGTCACAGGAGTTCAGAAGAAAGAGACATTATTGTCTTTGAAGGAGACACTAGATTAGATGTAATGTCACTGTTTACCCTGAAGAACTGGGGGGCAGGCTCATGAGTAAAGAGCTGCACCTAACTTGATGGATTGTGCTCTATGATCTTATTAGCAATATTCTTGTCTGGCATTTTTAAAAATTTTATATTATATTTATAGTTGCCAACATCTTGGCTCTCTGTGCACCAGTGCCAAACAGAAATATGGAAACACAGTTATGGAGGAGAAAGAAAGAGTGGCTTTATTACTTTGCCAAACAAAGGTGAAACACAGTAAGCTAGCTCCTTAAAAATTGTGCTCCCCTCCCTGATGAGTAGAAAGAGGTTATATAGTCAGACAGAAGCGTGTGATAAGGATCAAGGCAGTAATAGTCTTGTATTCTTGTTTCTTCTGCAAAGTTTCAAAAGGGTAGAGTTGTTGACAAGATTAGGATGTGGGCAGGGTCTTAAGTGCTCCAGTCTCCTAATCTTGATGGGCCTTTCTGGTCCCTTTAATCTTGCCTCTTGTCATTTTGTTGCTGCTTTTCCTTTGATTGGGCTTCCCTTGTGGCTTAGCTGGTAAAGAAGCCGCCTGCAATTCAGGAGACCTGGGTTAAAGCCCCAGGTGCGAAGATGCCCTGGAGAAGGGAAAGGCTACCCACTCCAGTATTCTGGCCTGGAGAATTCCATGGACTGTATAGTCCATGGGTCACAAAGAGTCGGACGCAACTGAGCAACTTTCACTTGGACTTCAGATGGTAAAGAATCTTCCTGCTATGCAGGAGACCTGGGTTCAATCCCAGGGTCAGGAAGATCCCCTGGAGAAAGAAATGGCAACCCACTCCAGTATTCTTTCCTGGAGAATTGCATGGACAGAGGAGTCTGATGGGCTACAGTCCATGGGGGTCACAAAGAGTCAGACACAACCAAGTGACTAACACACACACTCCTTTGATTAGCAACTGTTCTGCCCTTAGGAACTCAGAAAAGCGATGGAGGCTAGAGCTTACCTACAAGGCTGCTGCTGCTGCTGCTAAGTTGTGTCAGTCGTGTCCGACTCTGTGCGACCCCATAGACGGCAGACCACCAGGCTCCCCCATCCCTGAGATTCTCCAGGCAAGAACACTGGAGTGAGTTGCCATTTCCTTCCCTAACACGTGAAAGTAAAAAGTGAAAGTGAAGTCGCTCAGTCATGTCTGACTCTTAGCGACCCCATGGACTGCAGCCTACAAGGCTCCTCCGTCCATGGGATCTTCCAGGCAAGAGTACTGGAGTGTGTTGCCCTTGCCTTCTCCATGCCTATAAGAAACGGGAGACAAAAAGACCTCCATGCCCAGGAGCCTCACAGGGCCCTGCTTGACATCAATCTCTTCTTGTCAGGCATTTCGATGTCTGCATTTAGAACCCTTGCTGGGGACATGGGGAGGAGAGCTGATTACTTGCTCCTGAGAGCTGAAGAACACCTAGAGCCATCAGGCATGGAGAAAACGACCCATTGCCTTCCAGCCTCAGACCCATCTGGGGCTGCATTGAGACACACCCCAAGCATAGTCTTGACCAAACACCACAGTAAGTGAAACAGGGAATCTCCTTCAGAGCCAGGAAAAACATCTCAGGAGGTTGAAATCTGGCCCAAAGGGCAAGCAGAGCCTCATATTGCTCTTCCAGGAAGGGACCACCTGTTGTCTCAGGACAGTGAGGGAACCCTGTGGTTTGGTGAGCCAAAGTGTGGTGCACCTAAGGCTCTCCCACTAGGCTGCTTCAGAGAAGATGCAAAACCACACTGTGATACAGACACCCCTGCAAGAGGGGGAAGTTAATTAAGACCCTGTGCTGACATTCCCTTCTGAGCTCACGCTACCCTCCAGCTAGGGCCACACATTACTTGGGGAGAGAGCAGACACAGCTGTGGGAGCTGTCTAGACCTGCTGTGATGGAGAAGGACTACGCTGCCTTAATGTTGGGTGTGTTTTCTTTTGTCAGTATTGTCTCCTAATTTTAACATGACTGAATTGTTAAAGGTTTCTTTTTTCCTTTCTTCTTTTTTTTTTCCTTGCCTGTAAAATGACACAAGTCCTCTGCTTTTCTGGTTTCCATTATATTCCATTGTGTGGCCATGCATGGAGTCAACAATTTTTTTTTTAAGTTTGTGTGTATTTTCCATCTAATACCATGCAATAACTATTAACATGTAAGTGTGTGTTTAGGCACTTTGGAAAACATGTTTTAAAATTAAAATGCCTTCTGTCAGTCACAGGCTTGCAGAGCTGAAGACGCAGATTGTATATTCAGAGGAAAATACCCCTGTACTTTCTGCGCCTACTCCAGAGCCACTTGCCAAAGGGAAACATCTCTGCCATTAAAATAGCATCTTTATTTTGTGAAGACAAAGCAATTAGAGGCCAGTGTTGATGAATTGCTTGCCAATTTTCCATTTTTAAATCAAAGATGCTCTGGACTTAGTATGCGTGAACTCCCCAAATATCCATAGTCACTCTATTTGCATTTTGCATGCATTCAAAATAACCACTTTCTCCCTGTGAAAAAAATGATTGAAGAAATACTTACTCTCAAGTTGAAAAACATTACACCCCAAAGCAATCTGTTATAGCTAAATGAAGGCCTTCTTGATATGATGGTCCTTAATGAAAATCGTGAAGAATTTTCTGCTCTAAAAGCCTGGAGGAGATTGAGGGTGGAGGGCATCCCTGTTCTCCCCCGCCCCCAACTACCCTCCAGTAAGAACAACATCCACCCCCAGAAGCAATGAATGTGTTTGTTTCCCAGTCCTCACAGCTTGCTCCTTAATTATTTCAGATATTCTGTCCTGGGACTTCACTGGTGGTTCAATGGATAAGAATCCACCTGCCAATTCAGGGGACAAGGATTCCATCCCTGGTCCGGAAGATTCCACATGCCCGTGGAGCAAATAAACCCATGAGCCACAACTATTGAGCCTATGTGCTTCAACTACTGAAGCGCAAACGCCCTAGAGCCTGTGCTCCACAACAAGAGAAGTCACCGTAATGATGAGCCCGTGTGACCACAACTAGAGAGTAACCCCCACTCTCTGCAACTAGAGAAGGGCCCTCACCCAGCAATGAATACCCAGTGCAACCAAAAATAAAATAAGCAAATAAATAAATAGATAGATATTCTGTCCTTATTAATTGCTTTGGGTATTCTCCTTCTGTCTAAATTAAGAGGGAAGTCACTCACATAAAATATGTTGTTGCAAAAGGATAGGAAAACAGTGATTTTTCCAATATTAGGAATTGAGTCACTTAAGACTTGAAAATCTCAAAGCTTATAATTCTCTGTCATTATCACCATTTTTAAAGTTTGCTGTGTGCACACCAATTAAGTTGCCGTGATTCTAGCTATTCAATCAGGACTTGGTGAGTTAAAGAATTTAAGGGGATAGTCAACAAACATTAGGGTTCCCAGGTAGCTCAGTGGCTAAAGAATCCACCTGTAATGCAGGAGACATAGGAGACACGGGTTCGATCCCTGGGTCAGGAAGATCCCCTGGAGGAGGGCAGCAATCCACTCCAGTATTCTTGCCTGGAGAATCCCAGGCATAGAGGAATCAGGCAGGCTACAGTCCATAAGGTCGCAAAGAGTCAAACACAACTGAAGTGACTTAGCATGCACACGTGCAAATATTGCTTGGGTTGTGCTGTCAGAGGCATCAGATAAAGAGCTATTTCAATCTAAGGCATGTTTCTCAAGAAGTGCTTGAGAATTTTATTCACATATATTTGCTTAGATGAATCCTTGAGTAACTATGTAACTATTATGAGCTCTTTTCACACCACACCTTGTGTGGAAAGGTCTTGACAAGGATTGGAGGTATAAAGATAAGTGAAATGCCCTGCTTTCAAAGACTGCTGTGTGGAAAAGACTTCAGTCTAGATATTTATACAAAACAAAGAAATGCTATACAGCTTAACACATATAAAATCTTGTTTGTATTTGTAAAAAATATAGCCTGGAGAATGAGGGATTAATTTTTTTTCTGGAGAGGTCAAGAGGTAAACCTGAGTAGAATCTTAAATATGAATGGTAGCATGTTATGGTCACAAGAAGAAGGTGATTTGTACACAAGAAATCATATTTAGAAGAACATGGAAGAGGGAGTCATGGATAACTTACACCCTTAGAACTCCAATGAAGCATTTAAGAAAACCTGGTATACACAGATGCAGATGCTAGAGGCAGTCTTAAAATTTTTTGAACTATTCATCACTAAAAATGACAAAATTCAACACTCAGATGCATGGTCTACTTTATTCCAGAGATAGGAAAGTAGCAGGGTCTATCATGTGCCATTGCACTTGGCAGATTCCTGGGAAAACTGGTGACTCCATGAAGGTAGTCTAGGAATTACTGTCAACAGAGTTGGACCAGGACTGGCTTTGACTAAAACACTTAGTCAGAAAGGTGAAAATTCAGTAAATCCTTTAGTTGCTTGGTCTATACCATACTGCCATGACCCCATGAACTGTAGTCCATGGAATTCTCCAGGTCAGAATGCTAGAGTGGTGGGTAGCCTTTCCCTTCTCCAGGGGATCTTCCCAACCCAGGGATCGACCTCAGGTCTCCCGCCTTGCAGGCAGATTCTTTACCAGCTGAGCCACAAGGGAAGCCTAAGAAAACTGGAATGGATAGCCTATCCCTTCTCCAGGGGATCTTCCTGACCCAGGAATCGAACCGGGATCTCCTGCATTGCAGGCGGTTTCTTTACCAACTAAGCTGTGAGGGAAGGCCCATACTGCCCTCTACTATGTCCAGATCTATAAGAAAGTTATACATACACAACACGTACACCCAGAGATGCCCGCAAATACATCAGAAGAATTTGAGAGTATTTTCACAGAAATTATTGGACATTTGGACTGTAAATACCGTGTTCCTGGAAACTAAGATAATCTCACTACTGGAGGAATACACTAATTTCAAGAATAAACATTTATTTCAGATATGTTCTGAAATGCCAGCATTTATTAGAAAATGATTTCCTTCTGGATATTCCTCTCATTTCTGCCCTTACTATCTCTGCTGTTATCCCAGATAGCTTAGCCTTTTGGGATACAATTGCTCTCTGAAAAAAAGAATATGTATACCTAGCTCTGTCTCAGGCACAGTGAGGTGTTATTTACATATCTTACCTCATTGAATCCTCACCCCGACCTACAGGTTGATACTGATATTACTTCAGATAAAGAAACAGAAGTGGAGAAGGTAAATGACTTGCCCAAGGTCACATAACTAGTAAATGTGTAGACACAATTCAACCCTAAGGAGTCTGACTGCTTATCCCAGTGATCTTTTCCATTTTCCATGTCTGTTCATTTGGATTTACAGATGAACCAGGTTTCCTTGTAGGCACACAACAACTCAACCATTTCAAACTTTATTGCCAATTATTATTGTCATTTCCAACCTCAGAGTTCACATCTATAGTCACGTGGTCCCCTGCAAACCCAGGAAGACTTAAAATGATGAGATGGCACTTCTCCAGACTGATGACTTTACTCTAGGATCCAGCTGAACTGCATGAATTGTCAAGGCTAAAACTAGGACTTATATCTTAACCAACACCTGCCTCTCTCTCTGCTGAAATATAATTAGCTGCTCTTTCTGGGAGAGACTGTAAAACTGAATGCAGTTAAAAAGGGAGACAGCAGATTTTATGGCCCCCCAAAAAATAAAGTGATTTGGACAGCCAACTAGATGGATGCATATTCAGCACATCAGAGACAAGGCAGACCTCCCTGATTTTGCAGTAATATATTGAGTGGCAACTAGCATAGTGTTTTTGCACATATCTGGGACATGCCTGGGAATCTATCCTTGTTCACTGGTGTTCACAAAATGATTTTGGTTGAATTAGGATATTTACAGGGTAGTGATTCTCTGGCAACTGTTTCACGTGGGTCAAGGACTCAAATAAGCAGGTGATTTGTGAGGTATAGTCCACATCCTTACTCACCAAACAGTCCTGTGGAGAGACCATTGGTGCCAGGCGGGGTCTCAGATGCTCACTGAGGCTCCTGCTAGCTAGAGATGGGAGGTGTGGAACCAGTTGCTTTGCTTCTCTTGGTCCAGTTTCTCTATCTGGGAAATGATAATGCATCAGTCTCCCCTGTTTCCTTAGGAGAATATGGTGAGACTCAGAAAGGGGCTCAAAACAAATTGGCTGTTTGATTCCGGTTTGGTGAATGAAGTGCCTATAATACAACTATTTGTAGAAATAAGTTTGTAAGTTGCAGAAGAAATACTAAGCCCCTGGGCAAAATTCCAGGAGAAGACCCAATTACTTAGTATAATGACTCATCACCCTCCTAAAATTGCATGTAGGGATTGTTAGTGTCCCAAAGCTAGACCACAAAAAAAAAAAAAAAAAAAAAGAAAGAAAGAAAGAAAGAAAAGGGAGAGAGAGAGCAAGAAACACCGTGATTCAGTCACAAAAAGTTGAAATTATTTATAAGCGCATCAGAGAAGAGCAAACCTTAGTTGGAGGGAAGAAGTATTCAAGGCAGATGTGCAAAAGATGATCAGTGGGTAAAAGCAACCCTGGGGAGAAGAAACAGGGAGAAAGGAAAGCTAAATGTTAGCCTCCTGCAAGAAAAGACCTGCCCGGAGGTGCTCTGGGTTTTATTGAACACTGCACGGCTGCTTTAATTTAGCAGTGTTTATTTTCCAAGGTTTGCAACACCAGGGCTCTTTCCAATATACTACATTTGCCGGTGTGTTTTGGCTGTACCTAGAGGCCCACCATGGGCTGACGGATGTCCAGGTGTGGAAAAGCATGTTAGCCATTTGTTTGCACAGTGGATTGATTTATTTGCACTTTCTTTGTCCCTCTTAATTGAAATAGTAAACATTACTGTACTCAAAACTGAAATAGTCCCTGGACATCAGTCTTACACATTAATAATTAGAAATATAACTCCTTTAGGATGCCTCTTCCTCAGATCACATCCTTCAAATGTCAAGCCAGTTTGTAATAAGAATCAGAGAACTGTATAAGGCAACCTGATACTTAACATGAAACTACACAAACTCTCACAAAACAAAAGCATCACAGAAGGCAGGAAAAAAGAAAAGAGAATTTTAAAAACCATCTTCCCAAGGCATATGGAAATGCCAGTGCTCTGTTTCTCCAGGTTAACAAAACTAGGTCTCTCCCTTCTAGGTGCTCTGAATAGGTTACTGAGAGCCATCTGTAGCAGGTCTGCTCCTGGATGTCACACCCCTGTTAATGAAATCTGGACGTGCACTGGAAAACGGACCTGGTGAATGGTAGATGTCAGCCCTTGCGTGATGGGCAATCATCAATCATCCATTGTCAGTTATTTCTGTCCCAGTGAGTAAGCCTTTATTTAAAGCAGAAAGTAAGAATGTTGCCAGACCACAGGAACAAGCCCTGAGCTGTTTGCAGGTGCTGCTATTCACAGCTGCCAATTAAACCCCTGACATTTCCATATTGGCCATGAGGCAGAGCATATGCTTTGGACATACCAAATCTTAAAAATAAAAAAAAAATTGTCAGATTATCAATACATGTGTCTTTTCTCCCCCTGCTTTCATCCTTAGGCTTTTTAAGATAGCTTATTTTAGAAATAGAGGAAGGAGAAACAAAAACTAAAGTGAGGGAGTTATTAAGATGTGCACGTAGCCTCCTCTCTTGTTTTTGGAAAGTGGCCAGCATTTCAGATGTGGAAAGTCTTTTCTGATGCCGACAGCTACATAGCAGAGGTCTCCTTTCAGGATTCCCACTTTCAAAAATCTTTTTCCTGCCATCCTTAAATTTTTTCTTACTAGTTGATAACCAAATGCTACTGCTCACCTCATGTAATCAAGTACTATTAAAAGGAGATATTAAAATTTTGATCATGCAACTATATTCCATTTCTTTCATTCAAACATAAGTGTGCTTTGCGTTTAAAGAATTTCATGAAACTTGCCAGAGACATTTTAGTCTTACAGGAAAGTAAGCCCATGATAGGATGGGTTCCTCTGCAGAGTTTACACGATGCCTTCACTCTCACATACGCCCAGATTGGAAGATGAAAGCATTCAACTGCTCTTGTGAGGATTTTGGTTATTGTGGATGTGTTAATTCATTAATTCTGTACACGGAGAAAGAAATGGCAACCCATTGCAGTATTCTTTCCTGGGACATCCCATGGACAGAGGAGCCTGGCATGCTACAGTCCATAGGGTTGCAAAAGGGTTGGACAGGACTTAGCGACTAAACAATAACAAAAAAAATGCACATAGGATACACTTAAAGTGCACAAGCCAGGAGCATTTAGTGTATTCACGGTGTTGTGCAACCCCCATTTCCCTCTAGTTTCAAAATGTTTTTGTTATCCCAGAAAGCACCCTGCATCCACTGAATAGTCACTCACTCCAAATTTTTCCCTCCCAGACCCTGGTAACTACTAATTTGCTCTCTGATTCTATAGAATTACCTATTCTGGATATAGCCTATGAAAGTAATCATATAACAGGTGACCTTTTGTGTTTGATGTCTTAGGATAATGTTTTTCAGGTTCATCCAAGTTGTACCAACTATCAGTATGTATATTGTTCCTTTTTATGGCTAAACAGTATTCCATTGTATGAATATACCCCGATTTACCTGTTTATCTGTTGAAGGACATCTTTTTTTTTCTATATTTTGACTATTATGAATAATTCTGCTATTAACATTCATGTAGAAAAAAGTCCTATACATAGGCAGGAAAAAATATCCACATACAACTTCCAGGAATATTTTGTCATTTTAAACTGATTTTACAAATTCTCTAGATATGAGTAGCTCTTGATAAGAAGTGAAGTGTGGTGACGCGTATAGAAATTTTAAATGAATTTAAACTATTCTTTCTGATCAGTCTTTAGGAAACAAAGGTGTATTCCATATGGTTTTACATTGTTTCACCAAGAATTAGATCACAATCATCTGTGATTGTAAGTATGACTTTGTTTCCTATATTGAACAATAGGCTTTGATCTGAGATGCCTTCCCCTTTCTCATCCATCTCTAGTTCATCTGTCTGAGCTCAATAGTTACTTCCATGTTCTTTGAAATCCTGGTTTCCACTGATTTTAGGGATATCTGTTAGGTAAAAGCAATTGACAAAGCCAGGACCTCTTTTGAGTAGCTTTAGCTGATGACTCCAGAAGGTGACAACTCTCAATCTCTCTTTCTCTCATGGTGATAATTTTACATCATCTTTTCACTTTCAAGAAGGGGGGAAGTGGCCATCCTCTTTGAAAGAAGCTCAGCCAATTTCTGTTTTGAAAAGGAGAATACATTTGTTATTGCCATCTACATAATGAAAGATTTCAAAAAGAACTATCTTTTAATTTAAAAAATGTTTCTCTTCTGTAAACTTAATTTTCAAAAAAAGATGCCCTACACATGGATTGAATGGTGAAGATCTTCACAAGAGGGGATATTTTAACATTATATCAAGAGTACATGTGTATTTGACATGAAGAAAAGAAAATTTGATGGTTTACACCTGCCTTGAGCCCATGGGCTATGTGAACACTTATCACTTTACAAAACTGAGGATGCTATGCTGTGGTATCAGCTCTGGGCTGCTCACTGGGGATGATGTCTGTCCACAGGCTTTGAGTTAAGAGTGAAAAGGAAGGGCTGGCCTTGACTCAGTAACACTGCTCTAACTGGCACCACATGGGCCACTTTTCTCCCCTTAACTCCAAACCTTCCGTGTGCTTTGGGTTGCAGTGATCATGATAATAATAGCAATGGCAATAATAATGGCAGCTACCATGACAGAAGGCATCTTTGTACAGTAGTTGAGAGCACAGATTCTGTAGCTAGCCCGACTAGGTTTTAATCCTGGCTCTTTCACTTACTAATAGTGTGACCCTGGTCAAATTACTTAACCCCTTCGTGCTTCAGTTGCTTCCTCTGTAAAGTAGACAGTAGCTACCTTATTGGTACATCAAATGCTTAGAGCAAAACCTGGCATGTAGGCAGGAAGTACCACCAAAGTGTTAAATAAAATAAATGAGTGTTCCTAGAAGGTACACACAGACTCTCTATTGTCATTCCCATTTCTTAGGTGGGAAAACTGAGGCTGTGTGGAATTAAGTAATTCTCCCAAGACTGTCGCCAATCAGAAATTTGCAAATTTTAACCTGGGTTAAATTGGGTTGGTGTGACTTCAAGACCCATGCTGTCTTCATCTTTTTCCCCAGGCTTCCTGTTACAGGCATCATTTCACAATTATATACCACTGGTTCACAGAGAAGGCAAGGGGTTGGATGAAATAGAGACAATATCAGAAATGCTGGAGCACGCAAGAATTCCACAGTGTTGGGGAGACAGAAATCATCTAAGGACGGGGGAAGATTGACACTTTCCCAAAGTCGAGGCCCAGTTAATCACCACACAGATGGCTCCTGAATCAATAAATTCATTCATTTCCTCAACAGCTATGTATGTCTCTACTCTTTCCGTACAAGGGCAATAGCTTCATGTTTAGCCACTTAATACATATGAGGATTTGTTTTACATCATTTTGTTAAAGAAAGAGACCCATGATAATCTTAGAAAAAGATACCAATGAGAAAAATGACAGCACTTTCCTGGCAGTTGAGTCCAATTTGGTAAATTCTGGGGCTCCCTTCTCTTCCCTGCTGCAATGTCTTAATGCAGAGTAAGATGGCCATAGAACAAGGTAAAGGCTGGCTGTCCCAGATGTGGTCTCATCAGCACATACCTGTCTCTTATGGGTGTCTTTATCTAGACTAACTGGTATTGTTTTGGGCACTCTTTCATAGTGATGTTATGTTTTGGATGTTTCCAAAACTAAAACATGCAGGTCTTTCATTTTCTTTCTACCTGCTAAGATTATTTCATCTCCTCACATGCAAAGCAGAGGATTATGCAAGAAATTCATCATATCAGAGCAAAGTAGCTACTGAAAAATTGCCAAACACCATAAACACTGGTCAAAATGGAGTCCAATCATTTGCACGGAGAATAAATGAAGCTATGGATTCACTTGGGGTAACTAAGCAACTTTTCATTATGAATTATAAAGCTTTTCAAACATAAAATGATACCTGAGAGGAGTGCATTACCTAAAAGGTTTCGATAAGCAATGAAAGGGGCTTTAAAATATGCAGTCAGGATCAATCATTCTGCTGAATAGCACTACTTACACTTGGTGGTGTCACCTACATGCCTTGATAAACAATGTCCCGTAACCTCTGAGCATTCCCATTATTTTCATCAGCACCCATACATAAGTGACAAAAGTGTCAGATGATGTTTTATTTACTAATATAAAACAAGTTCTTGCAGAAGTAGACATTCTATAACAGTGGAGGTTTATGAAGCCTGTTTCCAGCACCACAAATGATTCATGTTATCCAAGAAAGAGATAAAGCTTGCTATTCGTGATGAATTTTAATTGGAATGTTGCTCATCATGGGCATGAATTTCTTTTGTGTAGGAGATGACATGTCTTGTTTCTGTAGCAGAAGGACAGTTGAGTCTCTCTGGGCGGTGGGCGGGGTTGGGGAGGGGGAAGGGTGGGTAGTTAAAACAAACCTTTTGACATGCAAAAGGTAGAGATATCTTGGAGTTATCGTGGTATCACCTGCCAAAACAGGTACTTGGATGTCTCTTACCATCATCATTTTGCAGGGGACATTTACATCAGCTACATGAGAAAGCAATCCCAGCATTTGGACTCAGAATAAGGACAGTTCTGTCTTCTTCTACCTTGTGAATGAAACATAATGAAATGGGATGTCAACTGGGAAAATAACTTGATGGTAAGGGAGAGTTCTCTACTTGGAACTGGCTATAGAGTTCTACCACCCAAGAGGCAACAGGATAGGATATTAACCAGCAGAGAAGAAAGACCATTGAAAATTGTAGATTCTCTTCCTTTTAACAGAAGAGGTCCTAAAATATGGTCTATCAATGTTGTTAATGCTAGGTTGTGGGGAAAGGGAACATGAAGTTCAGTTCAGTTTAGTTTAGTTCAGTCGCTCAGTCATGTCCGACTCTTGGCAACCTCATGAACTGCAACACGCCAGGCATCCCTGTCCATCACCAACTCCTGGAGTTCACCCAAACCCATGACCATCAAGTTGGTGATGCCATCCAACCATCTCATCCTCTGTCGTCCCCTTCTCCTCCTGCCCTCAATCTTTCCCAGCATCAGGGTCTTTTCCAGTTAGTCAACTCATCGCATCAGGTGGCCAAAGTATTGGAGTTTCAGCTTCAGCATCAGTCCTACCAATGAAAACCCAGGACTGGTCTCCTTTAGGATGGACTGGTTGGATCTCCTTGCAGTCCAAGGGACTCTCAAGAGTCTTCTCCCACACCACAGTTCAAAAGCATCAATTCTTCAGCCCTCAGCTTACTTATAGTCCAAATCTCACATCCATACATGACCACCAGAAAAACCATAACCTTGACTAGACAGACATTTGTTGACAAAGTAATGCCTCTGCTTTTTAATAGGCTGTCTAGGTTGGTCATAACTTTCCTTCCAAGGAGTAAGCGTCTTTTAATTTCATGGCTGCAATCACCATCTGCAGTGGTTTTGGAAAGTGGAGTTAGAGAGAGTGGGGTGAAAGGAAAAGTTTTAAGAAAAGGATGAGGAGTATACAAACACATATATATGGAATTTAGAAAGATGGTAACGATAACCCTATATGCAAAACAGAAAAAAGAGACTCAGATGTATAGAACAGACTTGTGGACTCTGGGAGAAGGCGAGGGTGGGATGTTTCAAGAGAACAGCATCGAAACATGTATATTATCTAGGGTGAAACAGATCACCAGCCCAGGTTGGGTGCATGAGACAAGTGCTCGGGCCTGGTGCACTGGGAAGACCCAGAGGGATCGGGTGGAGAGGGAGGTGGGAGGGGGGACCGGGATGGGGAATACATGCAAATCCATGGCTAATTCATTTCAATGTATGACAAAAACCACTGCAATGATGTAAAGTAATTAGCTTCCAACTAATAAAAATAAATGGAAAAAAAAAAAAAGAAAAGGATGAGGAAAAATTGGATATATGAAAATGTAGTTTCAGGACTGCAAGTCCTTTGCAAAAAGGAAATCACATACCAACATTTATGTGGTAAGATTTAAATGAATGAAATGAACAGAGGTCTCGTGATGGTGGAGGTAAGCTACCTCACTTGACTAGAATGACTAGGGTGGCTGTAGCCATCCCTTTTGGTACTTGATATGAAAACATGGATTTGCATCCTGGAATTTTGTCAAGCCTGCTTTGTGGATATGGTACAAGGCAGTCAGTGTTCTAAAGATATACAAATTGATTACATCAGTTACCAAAACTTAATTTTCCAGAATAGAGTGGAGTATATGGAAATGTATTTCAAAAGATCATTTTAAAATTTGCCTGAAAGACGCCCCCAGCCCTCCCATGTAACTCTCCCTCTCTTGCGTCTTTGCTTTCTTAAGGTCTATGGCTCAAGCTGGAACCTGGCTAAAACAACTACCAAATTGCACCACTCCCTGTGCTCCCAAGAATCTCCTCATTAGCTCACTGCACACAGTTCTCAGCACTGAACCAGGGTTTGCTCTTAGAAGTAAAAGTCAGGTCTATTCATGTTTGTTTGTCTGTTTTCATTTAACAACAGTGATTTGAATTGTGGCTGTCCTTTTTTCAACTGGCCTGCCATGTCTGTTTTTACATATGTTGTATATGGTCTATAAAAACATAGACTATTCTCCATTTAAAGATGACATACATTCGTGCACAATTATCTACATATACAATATCTCTCACGCAAATACACAAAAACATGAAAACTTTTAAAATCCTTTCAGATGGTTTGAATGATTTTCCTTACGTGTTTTCAACTTAACCTAATGGCAAACCTCACTTCATTCTACACTAGTCTAATTAGTTTGACAGGACTGGAAACTTGTTCTTCCTGTTCACACTGATTATTCATCTCTTGGAATGCCCTGTAGGGAGAATGAAGTCCAAGAAAGCAGTAGTTATCGAATGCCTTAATGCTAAATGCCCTTTTAGGCTGATGGCACAATAGTGGCAATGAGAAGATCTGACTTTAGGGCAACCTAAGAAAAATGACATTTTCTAGAACATCCTCTATTTAAACAAGTTGTGAAGAAGAAAACTATGTCCATTTTTCCCTGAAACTTTGCAATTGGTCCTGGGGACTCTAGTTTATCCCTACGGTATCTGAAATCCTTGCTAAAGAAACAGTAGAGGTATCAGATTTTGCAGGATAAGTCTCAGTTTGTAACAGTGAATGTGGAGATAATTTCAGGATTTTTAAGGACTGCAAAGGTAACCTGAAACATTTCAGATATTTGTGAAGGGGTGGGTTGAAATGCAGAACTTACCAGGAAGAAGGGCTTTTCCTTTCATTTAACTGAAAATTTCCTCACAGAGCAAACTTTTGATATGGGGCAAAGATTCTTACAAGGTTGGTACAGGTGGATAATTTAAAAAATAAGAGTGAATTTATCTGTATACATTATTTAAATACCTAGAGCATTTCTCTGCTTTAATGATAAATTACGACCAGTAAAATCTGTTGGCTGCCTTCAAGCTAACTAATGGATCACTAATCAGCAACAGTCAAATCATTCTAGCTAAGGTGAAATAAATACCTCCAAGGAAGCTGCAGCTCATTTTTATCATTTAAACTCACAAAGATGCTTACATATATCTCTCCATTATGTCCTACATATGTGTATATGTAAGACAACATATACACATACATATGTGCTCATGCACATGTTAAAAAGTTATTCCTTGACACCTCCTTGTCCACCCACTGTGGCTCTATTCTCCTTGGTATACTGTATAAGAAAGATTGTTCCTGCAACTAATTAATCCTTAAAGAGATTGGCTGATAGATCTCATTGTTAGCAATACATTTTTAATTGTTCATTTTACTCAATCACCATTTGAACACAAGTCAATTTGCAATTTCATTAGAGAACAGAAAAGGCCTGGGGTCTATTCCTGTGTTGTTGTTGTTTTTTTTCTTTTAAAGAAAAGGATAAAAAGCAGGCAAATTTTCATAAGGAATGTTAATTCTCTAATTAATTTTATGTATCAAGCAAGAATGAATGTGTCTTGCTATTTAAGCAGAAATCTTCTGGCCAAGAAGTACATTTTGTCATACCTTCCCTTCCAAAGAAACCTCTTTACAAGCTTTGTGGCCAAATACCTGGGCAACTGATGACCAGCTTTGAAGCAACTGTTCACAGACCATTTGCTTTGATGACATTTAGAGGCTTTTCTCCCCTCATTCCAAGTCTATTGTAAGTAGAGTACACATGCCATGCAGCCTTTGAAAACTAATCAATACAGTAAGAATCTTCAGGGTTCAGCTGACTAGTATCACATCTTCAAACTCCCTTTTTTTTAGCTGACTTGTACACATTTTTAAGTTAAACCTTATGAATGAGGTTGGGTGGATTATCCTCACCATATTCACAGGCACTCTAGTGCACCCTGGCTCGCTCTTCCATATTTTAACATCAAAAGCTCATAATCTGTGTAAGTTAACCTTCCATAAAACTAAAATTATATGGTCATCATACATAATCTGATGATTGATTACAGCTGCCAAAAAGGTCACAAATTGTGAATGTTTACTACAGTTGCACCATGAAAATTATTGTACACTTTTAAGGAATCCATCCAGAGAAAATAAGACAGCTTACATTCATAGGCTGCAGAACTGAAGCATGTATGTTTTCTTTGTGACTTTTAGCTCTCTTAAAATCAATGTTAAAACCCTTAGGTCTGATTTTTCATTTCAATGTCTTTGTGTAATGTGCCTCGACCATACCTCATCTAATTTAATAAGATGCAAGCTAAGGAAGTACTTAAGTTACTTATCAAGGGTTTCAGATGACACATTATTATTGTATTCGAAAGTCAATATTTGCTAATCATGTTAGTACAGGAACTGTTCCAGGCCTACAATTCTTAAATTGCAGAGATATTTAAGATTAATTAAACCTATCTCCCCTGGTCCTCTCTCTCCACCTCTGTAGAAGGAGTAAATCAATGACATCCTAAACAAGTCCAGAGAGCCAGAGATCCAAGTCTGAAAGTCACTAACATCTTTAAGCTCCTGTTTGCTTCAATGCCCCTGTTGAGCTTTGCCATTTCTCCACAGTTTAAGGAATATTTGCATGTTTTGAGAGCAAAGTTCAATAAGTCACTTGATGTAAATAGAGAGGTCTGGCCATTCTTGAACATATAACATGGACTCCAAAATTTTTTTAAGTCAGGAGAAGGCTGAAATAACATATGACCTGACTTCTTTTTCCTTTCTGTATGGCAACTTATGGGTAAATTTGTGGCAGATTTGAAAGGTCATGTGTCCTTTCTTAAGCCAGGCATAATGAGAACAGGTGACTGGGTCCACATCCCTGAAGAGATTATGCTTGTGTGAGGCAGTTCCACTGAACCCCTGACCCCTCATACCCCGGAGCAGAAACAGCCAACTGTTCAAAGGTCAATGTTCCCTCTACTTTTAGACAGTAAGCCCATTACATCAGAACCATTTATAATCCAGTGTTACATACAAAGCCCAGGACTCAGCTGAGATCAGTGCTAAATAAACATATGAAGTCTTATTAACATGTATTGACTAGGAGAAAACTGGAAAATAGAGCACTTCAGTGATGACTTACAGTAGCTGCTATTTCAGCTCCCTCAGGGAGAAACACTAACATATTAATCCAACATGCCACCCAGGATATATTTACAGGTAGTTAGTAAAAACAGTAATGCTATATAAACTGAATATCTGGAACTTGAATCAATAGAGACCAGCTAATTAGGTTATAAATGTATTGATTTTGTTTTGAATATGTCCTCAAATAGAGTCTGCGAGTAAGCATTCTGAAATGGGGCTCTTACACTGAGAGAAGGGACAATCAGATTATTCTCTGCCACTCTCCAATCAATCCAGAAGAGTTAGGTAAAGTACTCTGATGCATATTCTATATAATCAGAATGACACATCCTATTAATATTCCAATTACTGTTGAACTATTAGCAATGCCCTAAGTCTGATGTCTTAGGGCCTCATAGCAGTAATCAGGGAACCTCGTGTCATCTTTTGTATTCATTCATTCAATTTAAAATGAGACTATTTTCCCTTTAAAGCATTTTTTATTAAACATTATTTTATGCATGGATTTAACATTCTAATTGATTTAGGTGGACTCTCAGAATGAGTTGCTAACTTCTTTTGTTCTTTTCTTCACTGAAAGAGGTCAGCAGCTGTGATCTTATTTATAAATTTAAATGCCAAATTTTAGCACAATGAGTTATTAAAATAACAGTTATTCATGTTCATAAAAAGTCTCTTTTTATGATGTAAAAACCAGGAATCCAATAATTTAATAAACTAGAGTAGAGATAGGCCAGAATTAATGTCATCTTAGAACACATAAAATTCATAAAATTGTGGACATGAAAATGACTTTGGAAAAAGAAATGAGATGTTTCCACTCTTCTGAGTATTTTCTCAATCCAAAATTTGCTTCATTTTACTTTGAAACTCATGTAGGAATACATCCTGTATCATAGATAAGATACATTTCCATAAGATAAATACCAAACAACTATTGGAAAAGTCAAACTTGCTATCACATTCATCCATGAACAGTTAGCCTTTCAGAGGTTTGCTTTATCTTAAATCAAATTCAGTTAAAAATGTTTATGCGATGATGGTATAAGTCTACTCTGTCTTGAATCATGTAGCTGCTACTGGTCCTGAATATCATGAGTCTGGTGTTCAATGACTATGGCCTGGCACAGCTTGGGAGAAGTGGGGATGAAAAGAGGTGGATGGATTTGAGAGATGTCTTAGGGGTCAAATTTTAAAGATTAATGAACTAAATTTGGGATATAAGTAAAATGGAGGTGTCAAGGAGACTACTAGACTTATGGCTTAAGAAATTGGAAGACTATTTCCAAAGATGGAAAATACTGGGGAAGTGTGGTTGAGTTTTGGGGGTGCTGGTGTAATACAGTGCTCTCACTGAACATGGTAAGTTTGTGGTGCGCAGGTAGAGATGTCAAGGGTGCAGTAGAATATTTAAATCCAAAACTCAGAAGTGAGGTGTTGACTAAACATGTCAACTTTAACATTGATGGCATTTAAAGCTTTGGAAATGGATGAGCTCACCCTAGGCACAAGTATAGAGAGAAAGGAGAGACTAAACCTGAACCCTGCAGAGTCAACATTTAAATAGATAGGCAGTAAGTGGCCTTTCGTGTTAGGGTCAGAGACCACACTCCAGAAAACTTTAGCAAATGATCCATGACGAGATGTCAAAGGCATTTCTTTCCTCATACCCTAACTTGTTGCTGTTTAGTCTCTAAGTCACGTCCAACTCTTTGTGACCCCGCGGACTGCAGCACCCCAGGCTTCCCTGTCCTTCACAATCTCCCAGAGTTTGCTTAGATTCATGTCCATTGAGTTGGTAATGCTATCTACCATCTTTTTCTCTGCTGCCCTCTTCTTTTGCCTTCAATCTTTCCCAGCTTCTGGCTTTTTCAATCAGTTGGCTCTTCACATCAGGTGGCTAAATTATTGGAGCTTCAGCTTCAGCATCAGTCCTTCCAATGAATATTCAGGGTTGATTTCCTTTAGGATTAACTGGTTTGATCTCCTTGCAGTTCAAAGGACTCTCAAGAGTCTTCTCCAGCACCACAGTTCAAAGGTATCAATTCTTTGGCCCTCAGCTGTCTTTATGGCACCACTCTCACATGTATACATGACTACTGGGAAAACCATGGCTTTGACTATCTGGACCTTTGTTGGCAAAGTGATATCTCTGCTTTTTAATATGCTGTCTAGGTTTGTCATAGCTTTCCTTTCAAGGAGCAAGTGTCTTTTAATTTCATGGCAGCAGTCATTATGGGAAGTGTTTTTGGAGTTCAAAAAAAAATCTGTCACTGTTTCCACTTTTTCCCCATTTATTTGCCATGAAGTTATGGAACCAGATGCCATGAACTTCATTTTTTTCAATGGTGGGGTTGCAAAGAGTCAGACATAACTGAGCAACTTTCACTCACTTCCTTAAGTCTGGGACCCTCCATCCACAGACAGCCATCTGGCTCACTCCCTCAAGTTCTTCTGGTGTCTGTGCAAATGTCACTCATTCAATGAGGACCTCACTGATCACTTTATCTAAACAGTAACGCCATTCCCATCCCTATCACTCTCTGTCCCCCTTCCTCTGCTTTCTTTTCTCCATAGAATTTATCACCATGTGATGTTTATGAGTTCATTTTCCTATTTTCTGTCTCCTCTCACTAGACCCTAAACCCTACAGGGCAAGCATTTTGTCTGCTTTCACTGCTGTGATCATAACACCCCTCAAAATGCTTGACACATAGTAGATGCTCAATAGATACTTTTTAAAATAAATGAAACAAAGAATGAACTAGCAATAGAGATAGAAGAGATAAAAAGGAGCAACCAAAGAAATAGGAAGAAAACATGGAGGTATCTCAGAAGCTAAAAGAAAAAAGTGTTTGAAAAGGAGCACCTATGGTCAAACAAAATGCATGCTGCCAAAGGGTTCAGGAAGATACCTATGCAACAAGTCCATCAGATGTGGCATTGTGAGAATAACTGCATATGTTGAAGAGAGCAGTTTCAGTGTAGTTTCATCTGCTGGGGGCAGATGTCAGAATGATTAGGGTTGAGGAAGGACTAGGAGGTAAGGAAGTGGAAGTAAAATCAGTAGCTAACTAGACTAAAGAGTTTGCTGTGAAGGAGAGTACTGATATAAGGCAGTTAAAAAAGAAGAATATGAGATCAAGGGAGGGTGCATTTATATATTTTGCTTTGGCCTTTTAAAATGGTGTACCAGTCAACTCCTGCCACGATAATGCTGCTTAACAAACAACCATACAACCTGAGCTGCATTTGACAACACATATCTTTTGTTTCTCTGTCTGGAGCGGTGAGGTAGCTGGCTTGGCCTCACATTTGGATTTGGGATGGTTGTAGGCTGGACTTAGCTGGGGTAACTCAAGAATGTTGCACGTGTTTCTCATCTGCCAGCAGGTGACTCCAGACATGTTCTCATTGTGATGACAGAGACACAGAAAAGGAAAGAGGCAAGTCACCTTGAATCCTACGTTCAGAACAGGCTTCCTGTCACTTTCTCTTCATTCTGTTGACTAAAGCAAGTGAAGAGGTCAGCTAGATTCAAAGGGGAGGTATTCCAGTTCCTATTGCTATGAAACAAGCTACTCCCAAACTTAACTTCAGAAAATTCAGTTCAGTTCAGTTGCTTAGTTGTGTCCGACTCTTTGCAACCCCATCGACTGCAGCACGCCAAGCTCCCCTGTCCTTCACCATCTCCCACAGTTTGCTCAAACTCATGTCCGTCAAGTCGGTGATGCCATCCAACCATCTTATCCTCTGTCATCCCCTTCTCCTCCTGCCCTCAATCTTTCCCAGCATCAGCGCCTATTCAAATGAGTCAGCTCTTCGCATCAGGTGGCCAAAGTATTGGAGTTTCAGCTTCCACATCAGTCCTTCCAGTAAACACCCAGGACTGATCTCCTTTAGGATGGACTGGTTGGATCTCCTTGCAGTCCAAGGGACTCTCAAGAGTCTTCTCCCACACCACAGTTCAAAAGCATCAATTCTTTGGCGCTTAGCTTTCTTTATAGTCCAGCTCTCACTACCATTTTATTATCCTTACAATTTCTCTGGGTCAAAAGTTCAGAGAGGGCATAATAGGGTTGGCTTGCCTCTGCCCCTTGGTGTCTGGTTCCTTAGTTGGTAAAATGCAAAGGCCAGAGGCTGAAATCATGTGAAGGCATCTTTGCTCATGTTTGACAGTGATGTCAGTTGTCAACTCTGACTGCAGCTGGAGCTGTGGAGCACAGCCCGTGGCTTCCCCACATGGGCCAGGCTCTCTTACAGCATGACAAAATGATTGGATTTCTTCCATGGCAGTTATGAGACCTGAAGGCAGAAGCTATGTCTCCTTTTATTACCTAGCCTCAGAAGTCATGCAATGTCACTTCTGACACATTCAATTGGTTGCAAGCCAATTCTCAAGCCTTCCCCAGGTTCCAAGAGAGAGGAATGATACTCTAGTGCTTAACGAGGGAGTGGGAAATTCAAGAGATGGGTACAGGTACATTTATAAGTATGGGATTGAGAAGAAAACAGATACAGTAGTTCACTTGCTAATACTTCCTTGGGAAATGTAAGCCTAGTTGCATATCATTGGGTGTTGCTTCTCCATGTCTACTCTTTCTGAGAGCAGCCGACATAGACGAGAAGGCTCTTTACCCTAACAGAAGACAGAAAGTAATTTTAACATGAAACTGGAGTCTCCAGGATAAAGAGTTTGTCTAAACTGACTCTATCTAGTTGATTTTGAGGTTAAGTCCCTGAAGATTCTTGGGCATGGCTGCTGTGAAAACTTCTTTACATTTAAAAGCTGTAACAAAGAAAATACAAATTCAAGTCTCAACAAGCATGTGTTACAGGGGTTGGGTCTATATATTTGATGCAGTGCTACCCAGGGCTTCTTCTGAAATATTTCTAGGGTAACTTTGGTGTCCAGAAACTCTAGTATAATAATGTCTCTCAGACCATACTGACTGCAGATTAATTTTGCAAAAACCTATAAGACATTTCAGGTCTTTGCAGTTATTTGATTATTTAATTTAATTTAAGCCACAGATATTTGTATGGGAGTCCTCTTATTATTTCATTTGTCAATTTACTTAAAACTTACCATTATTTCAACAAATTAGATTTTGGATATGCTAAACCTAAGAAGCTTAGGGAATAAATGACACTTTTAAAAGTAAAATTTGCCTTTTCTGTGGGTTTTTTGAACTAAAACATTGAAAATACGCTGACATCTGTTGTAAATTTATGCTGCAAATTTGTATTCTTTAAAACCATATACAATTATATAATATAATAAACATATACAATGAATCATATGCATATATATTATATACTGATATAAACAAAATATCTAAGAATAGTTTGCTTATTTTTTTAAAAAAAAGTTTTAATTCTTTTGTGTTATATGTTGGTTTTAAATGACAAAGTTGATGTTGAATTATTGACAAAATATACTGTCTAAAGAAGATGGTATTTTTTGTGACTAGAGAGAAGAAGTTGTATAAATATCACCAAATATTATAAATATTTATAAAATATTTTGTAGTTTAAAATTTTTTTTGAATGACTCTTGGTATAGCCATATTTGGTATGTAAGGCAGGCATTATTGTTTTATGCTCATTTTATAGATGTAAAAGTTGAGGATCAAAATATTTAAATTACCTTGTTTCACAAAGTAAGAAAATGGCAGAACTAGAATCTAAACCTTGTTTCTATTTTACTCCACTAAGTGGACTATTATGTTTATAAATCTATGCCTAAATTTACACATCTGTATACAGATATGCAATCATATAGGTCAATTTTATGTAAGCCATAGTCACATATCTAATTGTATGTATATCTATAGAAACAAATATATTCATAATTATTTAAATTTTAAGAAAAATCACATTTTTATGTCACAAATGTATACTTATATCTATTTTTCCATCTCTCTATTAAACTTCCATTTGATATCTGAGGCTATGTTTACATTCAGTACATGCATTGATAAAAAAGTGTTTAAAAGATAATAGCTACTAAAGATGCCTTTAGATTTTTAAAAGTTGAACAAACACAGAACTTCAGTGTTCAGACTTGGCATTCCATCCACTCCCTTTTTGGAGTTAAAGGGATTCAGCAGTGAAAGTCCATGAAAATTTATGAGGAGGAGCCAAGACAGAGAAAATAGTGTTTATACGTAATCCACCCTTGACCTCAACAAAGCTTTTGATAAAGTACAACATGTAAGACTTTGTGCATAGACTTGAGGGCAAAGAACTTAGGAAAAAACCCAAATGGCCAGGAGTTTACAAAAAAACATGTGTGTGCAAGTGAAAAGGAGATGATAGATGCAGGCAAGGCAGAGAGGGTTTCCAGGATGTTTCTTTCCAATACTGATCCAGTAGAAGGAAAGAGGAAAGAGTCAATAAGAGCAAACTAGAAAAGTTCAGGCCTATATCCACAAAAGGCGAATATATATATTTTAACCCAAATAACTGTTACTATCTGAGGAGAAGAGTAAAAAAAAGGGGGGGATTCCAACATTTATTAGTGTCTCAAACTCATAGTGAAGTCTCATGTACTTTTGACTCACTGTACCTCCAGGATTCTAAGAGGCCATTCTTTGAAAGACAAAGTACAAAGGAACATTTAGTAATAGTCTTTCGGGGGAAAAACACTGCCTCTAATGTGCATAATAAGTTTAGAACACATTCGGGTTACAGAAATGTGAAACTGTGAGGGGGAGAAGGTGGGCAGTACATCCTAAAATCAAGGAAATAAGGTTAACATCTGACTTGAACCACCTGGATTAAAAGAAAAATGTATTTCGTGAATAGCACTCAAATGATAACAAGATTGAACAAACAGCTGAACTCTCAGTGTGGTACAGTTAAACCAGCAGTTAAATAATCTAGCATACAAGTGCTTAAACAAGCAAACAATCACAGGCTGCCCAATCACCACTCAATGCACAGAGCGTGTTACAAGAAATTATTTCAGCATCATTGAAGGGAAAAGCCATGTTGTGCTCAATTCTGGTTGACTTATTCCAAATAAGGATATCAGAGAAAATGAGAAGTTTATGACAGAAGGTAGATAAAGTTATTCAGTGATTCAAGGAAATTTATTGTAGAGGAAAAGTACAAAAATTAGGTGTGCCTGTGATGACCTCATTGAAGGAAGCAAGGATGACAGACATTGCAAGGGTAGATTCCCTGAAGAGATCTGCATTTAGAACAACCAAAAAGGGAAGCATCAAATCACTGAGAGCCCACCATGTGCTAAATTTAATTGATATTTCTCATCTATTCACTGATATTAGCTAACACTGGAAAGAAAGGGTTCTGAGAAGTGATTAAGATGAATGTCAACAGTCCAAATAGGGGTCTGATTAAGAATTCAGAGGGAGAAAAAGAAACACTTAATGAAGGCACATCTTTTAAAATTGTACTTTATCTGGACTTTTGAATGACCCTGAATCAACATTTCACTTAGGAAGAAAAAAAAGCACACCTGTATTGTCTGGAGCTGGCATGTGAATGCAGACTCTGAGTAGACTTTGTTGCTAAGTTTTAGTAGTAGGCAAATTATTTTTCTTTGTTTATCCTTGGGATCAAATATTACATGAAATGTCGAGACCTAAGTGGTTTGTTATAGCTGCTGTTCAGACATCATATTTTGGCTGTTACACTCGACACGTGATGACTCTCAGAATCAGACCCAATATAACCCTTGAGATTAGACCTTTGTGAGATTCCTCAGGTGCCTGCTCTGTCTCTTATTTAAGTCATTTTTATCTGGATCACAGTGATTTTAGCTTTGAGTGAAGGAGAACAGAAGAGGTTAACGTGCTCAAACTTTATAAACCTAGAACAAAAGTGAACAATAGCTAAAGGAAATACTCATTTGATATAAAAAGTTGATCAAGACATCTCTTCAGAATATTTTTACACTAGCCTTGGCATTCAAGAAGCAGATTTGCATTATTTTATAAAGAACCCTTGAGAAAGCCCAGAATTACTTAACCTTAATGAGAGGAATGCATACTCTATTTCCTAAAATTTTTAAACTTTTCTATAACCAAAGGCAATATTAACAGAGTTGAGAGAAAAATGGCAAAATGCTAAAATCTAGTTTAAACCTATATAGAAAGTTATCTTAATATAAAACTCTACTATCTCAAAATATATAAGCACTTGCAAAACAAGAAGAAAGATGGATAATTGGGGGAGAAAATGAAAAAGTGACAGAGACAAAACTGATGTTCAAGCACATATCAAAGCAATGCAAAATGAAATAGCAAAATAATATGTTTTGCCTCTCATAATAATCAATTGTTAGTAATCTGAACTGAGCAGGGTGTTGGGGAAATAGTGAACTCTTAAATGGGAGATGAGATTTTAACTTGGAACATTTCTAGAGAATTTAGTAAGATAAATAAAAAATTTTAAATGTTCTGGCCAGTGAATTGTATGAAGAATGATATGTGTCACTTCTGGGTTGGAACATTTAATTGTCCATTCAAGAACCCCCAAAATGCACTTTTTCTCTCTGGTACAGGAATGCACAATATTCAAAATAGGATGGTTTCCTCAGAATGGGTCTCAAAGAGACTAGATGAATAAAGAGACCTCTGTCAATGTGTGATGAGCATACAATAAGAACAAAAAATAAACTTGTATTGTTTCAACACTGAGATTTTAGGGTTTTTATGTCTCACAACAAAACAACTTATCCTGATAGATATATCTTCTAAGACACTGTGTGAGGATCTACCTGGAGTATATACACAGGAGCAGAATTGGTATGCATGTCTTTTTTTTTCTCACTTTTTGGCTGTACCTCACAGCATGTGGAATCTTAGTTCTCCGACCAGGGATCAAACCCTGCTTCCCCTCACCCCCTACCGCACTGGAAGGCAGAGTCTTAAACACTAGACTGGCAGGGAAGTTGGTATGCATACATCTAGTTTGATTAAGTACTGATATTGCTCTCCAGGATGGCTCTCCCAGTTTATACTCCCTATGTGCCCAATCCCTGCCAACATTTGGCATTTTCCATCTTCTAATACTGGTGAGACTAATTGGTATAAATGCATAATTCATTGTTTATTTATTTGCATTTCCCTGATAAAATTAATTTAAGCAATTATTATGCTCATTAGCCTTTGGGGGGAGATTTTATTGTCTATAAATTTTTTTGCTCATATCCCTTGTCCACAGTTGCACAGTTGTGTTTTTCTTGTTGATTTGCAGGACTTCCTTTTATTTTATAGCTAAATCCCCTGTCAGTTAGAAATATACAAGTGTCTTCTTGCTTTCTGCCATTTATCTAAACACTTTCGCTTTCCATGATGACCTTAATTGAACAGAAATCCTTAATTCTGATGAAATCAGGTACATTAATTTTCTGCCTCATCTTTTGCACTTTGGAATTTTGCTTAAGAAATCCTTTGCCACTATTAGGTTGTTGGTGGTGATTTAGTCACTAAGTCATGTTCAACTCTTGTGATCCCATGGACTGTAGCCTGCCAGGCTCCTCTGTCCATGGGATTTCCCAGGCAAGAATATTGGAGTGGGTTGTCATTTCATTCTCCAGGGGATCTTTGCAACCCAGAGACAGACTCTGCATCTCCTGTATTGCAGGTGGTCTCCTGCATTGCAGGTGAATTCTAAACTGCCAACAAGGAAACTCGCCATTAGGTCACAAATCTATCCATTCTAAAGGCTGAAATGCTAAAATGTTGAAATGTTAAATGTTTGATAATTTCTGGTAGTCTTATTTCACTTTTCAGTATTTACTGAGCACTAAAAAGGAAAGATATTCCCATTTGAATGCAGATTCCAAAGAATAGCAAGGAGGGATAAGAAAGCCTTCCTCAGAGATCAATGCAAAGAAATAGAGGAAAACAACAGAAAGGGAAAGACTAGAGATCTCTTCAAGAAAATTAGAGACACCAAGGGAACATTTCATGCAAAGATGGGCTCGAAAAACGACAGAAATGGTATGGACTGACAGAAGCAGAAGATATTAAGAAGAGGTGGAGAGAATACACAGAAGAACTGTACAAAAAAGATTTTCATGACCCACATAATCACAATGGTGTGATCATTCACCTAGAGCCAGACATCCTGGAATGTGAAGTCAAGTGGGCCTTAGGAGGCATCACTATGAACAAAGCTAGTGGAGGTGATGGAATTCCAGTTGAGGTATTTCAAATCCTGAAAGATGATGCTGTGAAAGTGCTGCACTCAATATGCCAGCACATTTGGAAAACTCAGCAATGGTCACAAGACTGTAAAAGGTCAGTTTTCATTCCAATCTCAAAGAAAGGCAATCCCAAAGAATGCTCAAACTACTGCACAATTGCACTCATCTCACACGCTAGTAAAGTGATGCTTAAAATTCTCCAAGCCAGGCTACAGCAATACGTGAACCGTGAACTTCCAGATGTTCAAGCTGGTTTTAGAAAAGGCAGAGGAACCAGAGATCAAATTGTCAACATCTGCTGGATAATAGAAAAAGCAAGAGAGTTCCAGAAAAAAACATCTATTTCTGCTTTATTGACTATTGCAAAGCCTTTGACTGTGTGGATCACAATAAACTGTGGAAAATTCTGAAAGAGATGGGAATACCAGACCACCTGACCTGCCTCTTGAGAAACCTGTATGCAGGTCAGGAAGCAACAGTTAGAACTGGACATGCAACAACAGACTGTTTCCAAATAGGAAAAGGAGGACATCAAGGCTGTATATTGTCACCCTGCTTATTTAACTTCTATGCAGAGTACATCATGAGAAACCATGGGCTGGAAGAAGCACAAGCTGGAATCAAGATTGCCAGGAGAAATATCAATAACCTCAGATATGGATATAACACCACCCTTATGGAAGAAAGTGAAGAGGTGCTAAAAAGCCTCTTGATGAAAGTGAAAGAGGAGAGTGAAAAAGTTGGCTTAAAGCTCAACATTCAGAAAACTAAGATCATGGCATCTGGTCCCATCACTTCATGGCAAATAGATGGGGAAACTGTGGAAACAGCATCAGACTTTATTTTTTTGGGCTCCAAAATCACTGCAGATGGTGCTTGTAGCCATGAAATTAAAAGACGCTTACTCCTTGGAAGAAAAGTTATGACCAACCTAGACAGCATATTGAAAAGCAGAGACATTACTTTGCCAACAAATGTCCATCTGGTCAAGGCTACAATTTTTCCAGTGGTCATGTATGGATGTGAGAGTTGGACTGTGAAGAAAGCTGGGCATCAAAGAATTGATGCTTGAACTATGGTTTTGGAGAAGACTGTTGAGAGTCCCTTGCACTGCAAGGAGATCCAACCAGTCCCTCCTAAAGGAGATCAGTCCTGGGTGTTCATTGGAAGGACTGATGCTGAAGCTGAAACTCCAATACTTTGGCTACCTGATGCGAAGAGTTGACTCATTGGAAAAGACCTAGATGCTGGGAGGGATTGGGGGCAGGAGGAGAAGGGGATGACAGGATGAGATGGCTGAATGGCATCACCAACTCGATGGACATGAGTTTGAGTAAACTCCAGGAGTTGGTGATGGACAGGGAGGCCTGGCATGCTGTGATTCATGTGGTCACAAAGAGTCAGACATGACTGAGTGACTGAACTGAACTGAATTATATGCCGGGTGTGATGTAAAGTGTTTCTTTTATTTAATTCTTACAGCATTGTTTCGAGGAGGATACTGTTTAGAAATTCCATTTTACAGAGAAGAAAATTGAGCTTCAGAGAGGCCATGTACATTTCTCAAGGTCCATATAGCTAATAAGGAACAGAAATTGGATTCCAATCAGATCGTCTGACATCAAAATGACCTTGTTCATAAACACAAGATAGCATGCATTCAAGGTTCAATAGATTGACATCTGTTTATTGAATATCTATGTGTGTGTGTGTCACACACCAAGCAAGTCATGACCTTGGAAATGGTAATCATTTCTTAGATGTATATATGTGGTAAATATATTTTAAATTTTAAAATTATGTATATATAGTTATATATATGCATACGAGGAAATAGCTTTCCTTTTTATTGACTCCATAAGCATTTATTGAGCACTTATTTATGCCAGGTGTTATGTTAAATGTTGGGATGTGATAAGAACAAGACAGGGGAGATCTCTGCAATCCTGAGCTTATGGAATGAAACAGATAGTGAATTCCTAAATATCACAAGTGTAATTGATTGTGTGTGTGCATCCAAAGTGGGTTACAGGGTTCTTGGGAACAAGTAAGGAGGGTGTATACCCTAGATGGGATCAGGGATTGGCGGCGGAGTTTCTGAGGGTCAAATATTTGAATCGAGACCTGAGAGGTGAGTTGACCTCAGCCAACAAAGAGATGAAGCCAAAACTTGACAGGTAGCAGGAATGACATGAGCGTTAGACAGGAAACATATGCATTTACCCAACAAATCCCTGCATATCACAGGGTTGTCTCCTGGAAGAGGAAATAAATAGAGAAAGCCTTGAGTTTCCATAGGATTTAACAAAAATCCCACTGTTCTTACTCAACGTATTCCAGTTTATTGATTAACTTGATGAGGTCAATCTCTTAATGCAGAGGACTATAAAATATCCATTTGTTCTAATATTAGTTTGTCATTATGGGATTATTTTAATTAAAGGTGTTGGTTAAACCTTAATTGTCAAGTACTTAATTAAAGTAATTGATTCAAATCAAATCAGAGAAATCAAGTTTCTCTAATGTTCTCCAAATACACAAACATATTCACACACATATGGATACATTCTCACACATATACACAGGCAGTACAAACTCTCACTTAATGTATTCACAGGCATACACTCACATGCATTCACACCTTCTCAGACATATTTATATGCAATAGTGCATCCTCACATTCACATAAGCACCAATAACACACTTTCATACACACACATTCACATACACACATATTCACATCCTAAGGCGTGTAGCTTGGACACATGCACTTCACCTCTAAAAACACAATTCATTTATTTATTCAATTTTTTAACAAGTATTTATTGATCAATTGTACAGTGGAGGTGACAAATAGATTCAAGGGGTTAGATCTGATGAATGGAGTGCCTGAAGACAGAGGTTCGTGACATTGTACTGGAGGCAGTGATCAAGACAATCCCCAAGAAAAAGAAATGCAAAAAGTCAAAATGGTTGTCTGAGGATACAAATAGCTGAGAAAAGAAGAAAAACTGAAGGCAAAGGAGAAAAGGAAAGATAGAAGCATGTAAATGCAGGGTTCCAAAGAACAGCAAGGAGAGATAAGAAAGGCTTCCTCAGTGATCAGTGCAAAGAAATAGAGAAAAACAACAGAATGGGAAAGACTAGAGATTTCTTCAAGAAAATTAGAGATACCAAGGGAACATTTCATGCAAAGATGGGCTCAATAAAGGACAGAAATGGTATGGACCTAACAGAAGCAGAAGATATTAAGAAGAGGTGGCAAGAATACACAGAAGAACTATACAAAAAAGATCTTCACGACCCAGATAATCACGATGGTGTGATCACTCACCTAGAGCCAGACATCCTGGAATGTGAAGTCAAGTGGGCCTTAAGAAGCAACACTACAAACAAAGCTAGTGGAAATGATGGACTTCCCATTGAGCTATTTCAAATCCTAAAAGATGATGCTGTGAAAGTGCTGCACTCAATATGCCAACAAATTCAGAAAACTCAGCAGTGGCCACAGGTGTGGAAAAGTCAGTTTTCACTCCAATCCCAAAGAAAGGCAATGCCAAAGAACAATAAACTATGGCACAATTGCACTCATCCCACATGCTAGCAAAGTAATGCTCAAAATTCTCCAAGCCAGACTTCAACAGTATGTGAACTGTGAACTTCCAGATGTTCAAGCTGGATTTAGAAAAGTCAGAGGAACCAGTGATCAAATTGCCAACATCTGTTGGGTCATTAAGAAAGCAAAAGAGTTCCAGAAAAACATCTACTTCTGCTTTATTGGAATCAAGATTGCCAGGAGAAATATCAATAACCTCAGATATGCAAAGGACACCACCCTTATGGCAGAAAGTAAAGAAGAACTAAAGAGCCTCTTGATGAAAGTGAAAGAGGAGAGTGAAAAAGTTGGCTTAAAGCTCAACATTCAGAAAACTAAGATCATGGCATCTGGTCCCATCACTTCATGGCAAATAGATGGGGAGACAGTGGAATCAGTGAGAGAGTTTATTTTTTTGGGCTCCAAAATCACTGCAGATGATGACTGCAGCCATGAAATTAAAAGATGCTTACTCCTTGGAAGAAAAGCTCTGACCAACCTAGACAGCATATTAAAAAGCAGAGACATTACTTTGTCAACAAAGGTCTGTCTAGTTTAAAGCTATGGTTTTTCCAGTAGTCATGTATGGATGTGAGAGTTAGACTATAAAGAAACCTATGCGCTGAGGAATTGATACTTTTGAACTGTGGTGTTGGAGAAGCCTCTTGAGAGTCTCTTGGACTGCAAGGAGATCCAACCAGTCCATTCTAAAGGAGATCAGTCCTGAATATTCATTAGAAGGATTGATGCTGAAATGAAACTCCAATACTTTGGCCACCTGATGTGAAGAACTGACTTGTTAGAAAAGACCCTGATGCTAGGCAAGACTGAAAGGAGGAGAAGGAGACGACAGAGGATGAGATGATTGGATGGCATCACCGATTCGATGGACTTGAGTTTGAGCAAGCTCCGGGAGTTGGTGATGGACAGGGAAGCCTGGTGTGCTGCAATCCATGGGGTCACAAAGAGTTGGACACTACTGAGCGACTGAACTGAACTGACCTTGTCAATCATCTACCAAGTGCTAAACCTTAAAGATACAACAAAACCAGGAATCATCTTTGCCCTCATGTGACTGACATTCTAGTGAAGGAAAAGAGACTCAATAAGATAATATTGATACCATGTATAAAGTAGATAACTAATAAGAACTTACTATATAGCATAGGGATCTCTACTCAAAGCTCTATGGTGACCTAAGGGGAAGGAAATTTTTAAAAAGCGGGAATAGATGTATACATAAAGCAGATTCAGCATTCTCTGGTAGCTCAGCTCTTAAAGAATCTGCCTGCAGGCAGGAGACACCGGTTTGATTCCTGGGTTATAAAGGTCTGCTGGAGAAGGGATAGGCTACCTACTCCAGTATTCTTGGGCTTCTCTGGTTCAGATGGTAAAATCTGCCTGTAATGCAGGAGACCTGGGTTTGATCCCTGGGTTGGGAAGAGCCCCTGGAGGAGGGCATGGCAACCCACTCCAGTATTCTTGCCTGGAGAATCCCCTTGGACAGAAAAGCCTGGAGGGCTATAGTTCATGCAGTCTCAAAGAGTCAGACATGTCTGAGCAACTCAACACAGCACAGCAAAGCAGATTCACTTTGTGATACAGTGGAAACTAACACAACACTATAAAGCAACTATGCTCCAGTAAAAATTAATAAAACAATAAGATAACAAAAATGAAGATTATTATTCTAGGATGTGATGCATTCCATGGAGAGAACAAGCCAAGCTAACAAGATGAGCTAACCGTTACTGGAGACGGCCACCTTGGACTAGATCATGAAGATGGTATCCCTGGAAGGCAACACCTGAACTGAGGCCTGAATGATAATGAGCTAATCACTCAGAGGATGGGAGAAAGAGCCGGGCAGGCTGAGGGAAAAGCCAGTGCTGACGAAAGGGCTTGATGTCAACAAGGAACTGAAATGTGGTCACATGGCTGAATGTCAGAGAGTAAGGAGGACAGTGGAACAAGATGCAGCTGAGAAGAGATGGGAGCCAAAGTCAGCCTCGCCCTGTAGATCGCAGGGCCGAGTTTAGGTTTATTCTAAGAACAGAGAGAAGTAACAGTTGATAAGGGCCCCACTTACAATAGGCTAACCATTGTAGTTTTGTTAAGTCTACCCTGGCTACCGTTTGAGGAATGAACTGGAGAGGATGAGGGTAGAGGCGTGGGATCTGTGAGAAGGTGGATGGTGTTGACCAGGAGAGAGGTGGAGGTGGCTTGGGCATGAGCAGGCACAGTGAAAGTGGGGACAAGAGCAGGATTTCAGGTTTCCATGAAAAGTTAAAAATCAGGACATTGCTAAAGATTTGATGAGGCAGTGACACAGGGTAGGATTAGGAGTTCTCCCAGGTCTTTAGCTTGAAGATCTGAGAATACTGCGGTACTAGCCTCTATCTAAACACCATCTGGATCATAGTAATGGCTTGTATTTATTTAGGGCTTACGGTGTACCAAGTATGTGCATTATGTGTGTGTGTGTGTGTGTGCGCATACATATGTATATGTATATATATGTGTGTGTGTGTGTAAAATCTCATTTATTCTTTTCAATATCTCTGTCTTAGAGACTTAGAGATGAGGAAAGTAAGACTCAGTGAGGTTAACTTCCTCACTTCCAAGGACTTGTATGTAAGTGCTGGCATCAGAAATTAAATGCAAGGATGCTGAACCCAGAGCCACCTCAGTGGGACATGGAAAAAATCACACTCTGGGAAATTCTCACTCAGCATTGGTGTTGCTAAGATTCTTATTACCAGCTTCTCTTTGGTCCTGAAGTTAACTCAAATGGTGATCAGTTCACTGTAATTTGTATCCTCAGCCTAGACGTGGATGGATGAGAAGTACTGACCATTCATTTGTCTTTTTGTGCTGGAAAAAGGTAGTGCAGATGGACTGGAATTATAAATGGAAATGAAGTTTGAGGATTATTTTTGACTTTTATTTTGCCTCCAGTTAATATAATAAGAGATTTAGTTGTATATAAATCATCTATAGCAAATGAACAACTCCAGAGAGAATTGCTCTGAGTACAGTATTTTCCCAATGACTAATCAGTGTTGGGAGCATGCTGTTAGCATGAATCATGCTTAATGGGATTGTTCCTTTCTGATACTTGTAGGACTCTCCTCCTCCCATTGAGCAACACACACATCCTTGATTCATGACCCTTCTTTCTTTGCACTCCTAATACAGTCTACTTTTGTGACTTCAGTTCTCACCACCCTGCTATTCCTGACACCCTCTGTGTATTTGACCCCTCTTGGAGCACTGGATGGCATTTCTTGTCCAACAGTTCTATTCTGGAAAGAGAGGGAAAGTGCACTCTAGAAAGCAGAGTGTTGAGAGGTGATGAGGATACTGAGGACCATGAAATAACTGGCCATAAGCAGAAGCAAGCCAGATCCAAAGTCTTACTTAAGACATTTAAGGAAGTCTTGTGTATACTTTCCACACAGGCCCTGTGAGCTTGGAGTCAAATCAATACTCAAGATTCTGATCATTGAACTGTTACATTTGTAGATAGAGAGCATTCACTATATAGTGCTCAACTGAGTATATATAATTCACACACAATACATGGGAACCATAATTCCTACGTCTAACTCCCTAAATATAGTATCTTGTATATAAACAAGACAAACATAACCTAACCAGAGACAGTTCTGAGAGGCTAGTGGAAGCCACAGAAGAATGCTTGGCTGGAGCGTTTATAGGACAAAAGAGGGGAAAGCATTCCTAACCCATTAGGCACTGTTCAGAAGATTTCTAAACAAAATACAAGTTAGATTAGTGCCTAAAGGGAAGAATGAATGCATTCTTGACACTGTGTCCAACCCTCCCAATCCCCACCCCCTGTACCATGATGTGTCTCTTAGTGAATAAAATAGACAGAAGAAACATAAGGCAAGAATGCAGAGGAAATTAAAAACTTGGAAGTGGGAGGAGGTGGAAAACACCAATCAATTAATCCTCCCATTTTTTAAATCAGAGAAAACCTTGGCATTCAGTGATGATGAATCAACGCTGCTGACAGACACATCATGTTCGGATCCCAACAATCTAATTCTTCCATCAACAGAGAAGGCAGGTGATTACCACATTATCAGAAGGCTTAAGAAATATGGAGGAAATGCCATACAAGTTCTAGTGCAGCATTATCTGACTCATCCCGCCAAAGACACAGGACTATATTCCAAACTGATCAGTGGTCCTGGAGAAGGTTGGGATAAGGGTGAGGAAGTGGGTTAAAATCTGGTGGGGCAATGCTTCTTAGGAGAAAAATGTCTTTTGATTGGAAAAATGAAAAAAAATTGAAGAGTCATTTCAGTTGTGGAAAGATGGGCCTTAGGATATGCCTGGTTGTGAGACAATAGTACATAAAGACAGCATTGAATTGTTCTACATAAGAAATGGGGAGAATTTTTAATTTTCAAGGACAGGCATGAGAGATGGATATCTCGTCTCTGAGCAGTGCAGAGATGAAAGGAGAAGGAGGGAAATACCGTTCAAGGAAAAGTCACAAAAGGCCTAGTTCTCAATAACAAAATGGCCAGAGAACTTTTGAGAAAGTGAATGTCTAATATTAATCTTATCAATTGTGCTGTAACTCAGGGTAAGTACTCACCAAATCAACAATAAAAGTCTGTTACATATAACTGTCTTCTAAAACTGCCTTGTTTGGATTGTACTTTGGAGAATTTTGAAAAAAGAGTTTTGGTATTTGTTGAGTAAATGAAAGAAAGAAAATGGACTTTCCACAAGAAGTCAGAGACAAATGAGATAAAAATTCAGCATAAGCCAAAAATTTGAAGTAGTTGTGACCGTAAGAAACAGGTCCCAGATGATCCTCAAAGATACGCACTGGGGTACACATTAGATTTTTCCACCATAGTGAAATGGACACTAAAATCATTTGAATTTAAGTATTAAAACCCTTATGGTTAGAATACTGAGAGGCCTACAGCTGAGTTATACTGTGTGCGTCAGAAAATTGTTTCATCTGCTTCCCATTGTTTAGAATAGCTTCAGATGGAAAATTAAATACTCAACATAGTGCAAGAAAAAAAATACATCTTCTAGACAAAAAATTATGCAATCAATAAAATAATATTTATAAAGCATTTAAAATAAACTGATAAAAGACTTTGTTATATTGCTCAAATAAAAATAAATGATTCAGATTATATACACAGTATGATTGGAACTCTATATGTTGCCTAAATTTATCCTAGGAATATAGAGATGACTTAATTCTAAGAAATTCTTTCATATACTTCCACCAGTTAATAGATCAATGAAGACAATTGCATTTATTTCTATAGATACCAAAAATACATCCATTCTTGAATTTTATAGCTCATTAAAATAATAATAGGTATTTCCTTAACAAGATTTTCTACCTGAACCCAAAAGTAAGTTCTTGCTTAATGTTGGATAACTTGATACAAGACTATAAAAGTGAGGAACAGTTTAACATTGTTCAAGCTATACTGACTAGACAACACAATAGGCTAGAGAACTAGAAAAAAATTGTAAATAATTCAGACATGCATCAGTAGAAAAGTGATTAAGTAAATGATGCTTAATTATTTCTCCTTATAATACCAAATGGAGAAGGAAATGACAACCCACTCCAGTATTCATGCCTGGAGAATCCCATGGACAGAGGAGCGTGGCAGGCTACAGTCTGTGAGGTCACAAAGAGTCATACAGGACTGAAGCAACTTAGCACATAATACCAAGAGGCATCTGCAGATAAGCGGCTCATTTCATGTAATTGAGATAAAAATGAAAAGCAAGGTACAAAGCATTGAAAATATTGTACAAAGCATGCTTCCTTTCATTTAGAAAAAAAGACAGTTTGCATATACACAGATTGCTTTGAAAATAGATGTGATTTATGATTTGTATGTATCATTTTTCCAATTAAAAGGAACTAAGAGTCAAAAGAAAAAAAACTTTACAGATCAAAAAGCAAATGAAAACTAAATATCCAAAAATAGAAAGTTAGATAAATAAGCTATGGTCAAAGTATTTTATGGGATTTTATGCAGCTATTAAAAATTGTGTGTGCTAAGTAAAAAAAAGCTGAGCGCCGAAGAATTGGTGCTTTTAAACTGTGGTATTGGAGAAGACTCTTGAGAGACCCTTGGACTGTAAGGATATTCAACCAGTCCATCCTAAAGGAGATCAGTCCTGAATGTTCATTGTAAGGACTGATGTTGAAGCTGAAACTCCAATACTTTGGCCACTTGATGTGAAGAGCTGACTCATTGGAAAAGACCCTGATGCTGGGAAAGATTGAAGGCAGGAGGAGAAGGGGACGACAGAGGATGAGATCGTTGGATGGCATCACCGACTCGATGGACATGAGCGTGAGTAAACTCCAGGAGTTGGTGATGAACAGGGAGGCCTGGCCTGCTGCAGTCCATGGGGTCGCAGAGTCGGACTCGACTGAGCGACTGAAATGACTGACTGACTGAAGTCGCTTCGGTCATGTCTGACTCTTTGCGACCCTATGGACTGTAGCCCGCCAGGCTCCTCTGTCCAAGGGGATTCAGCAGGCAAGAATACTGGAGTGGGTCACCATGCCCTCCTCCAGGGATCTCGCCAACCCAGGGATCGAACCTGCTTCTGTTGCGTCTCCTGCATTGGCAGGTGGCTTCTTTCCCACTAGTGCCACCTGAGAGGCCTAATTTGTACTATAAATGAACTTCATTAAAAAAATTATGTGTATAAAATTAAAAAAACAAATGTGTGCTGTATTGCTCAGTGGATATTTGTTGAATGAATAAAATGATGAACTCCAAGTGGGAGGAGAGACAGGATAACAATCATGAATCCTGAATAAGCATAATTATATACTACCATCCAAATATACATACAAGGAAAACAATGTCAGAAGGAAAGAAAAATAGAACAGTGATATCTTCTGCTTATGTACATACAATGTACATACAATGTACATTAAAAATAATTTCTTCTATTTTTCTGATTTTCAGAAATTCATGTAATAAATGTGCATTGTTTTAAAATGGAAAAAAATTCTTTTAGGAAGTGAAATGTTCTATCTGCTTTTCTGAAGCAATGTGGAAAACAGCAAATAAAGTACTCCCCAAAGGTGGTTCATGCAGACCCTGCTGTGTGGGCACAATTTCCTTAATGTTCACCCTAAACCCAACTATTGATTTTAAGTTTTACTTGCAAAATAAACAGTGAGCCAAAAGTGAAACACTGATAAAATTGAACTTGATTTGATTTATTCTAAAAGCAGACTTGCCTAAGGCAAAATTCTTTAGGAAAACATTCCAACAGCTAAGAGAAGGTTGTGAGCCTGTACTTAAACCAGGTGAATTTTCATTCATAAAATTCTTTCCTGTCCCTGTTATAACATCATGGAAAAATTAAAAGCTGCTGCCCTTGGACTTTCACTTTAGTATGCATATGCTTTGTAGGAAATAGGTGACTGTGTGAAATATATACAAGACACTCAGTTAACGTTTGTTAATGTGATGGCCTTTAGTAAATATATTTAAAGTCAATTGGAATCAATATCGGAAATCAAGTCTTAGTGAAGGAAAGGATTTTATTGTCTCTGTAAAACATAGTTAAATTCTTTTAGAATAAAGGCCTGATCTGGTAGGTCAGGTTGGTATATATATTTGTTGTTAGTTTCAGTGTTTGCTAGTGATTGATGATTTTTACCTCTTATACCAACTCTCCTATTTTACTCAAACCCTTTGCCCAAAAATCTTTTTTACAAGAGAGGTGCTTATCTTTCTTTATATAAAACAGTGATCTGATTTTTTTTTTTGCTAATTTACTAACAACAAAATACTTTCCCCTCTTCATTTGACTTATGTTTTTTAAAATATGTTCCAAACTTTGGAGAGGAGAAATAAAACAAAAGCCCAATGGCTTCTTACTCTAACATCAAATATTCAGTAAATCTTTCAATATCCTCATTAATACGTCCTCCCCTCTCAATACATACCCACAGGCGACATACCTGTGTTTCCAGCCAGAATATCGCAGCAATGCCATTTCAGTCCCACTTCATTCCTTTGCTCGTTATATTCTTTCCAGTGCCTTGTCTGGTTCTTGGCTTGAATTGTTCTGGCTCAAGGTCTCCCACCAGGTGGCAGTCCAGGCGTCAGCTGATGTATGCTGCAGTCATCTCAAGACTTGGCTGGCGTTAAAGAATCCACTTACAAGTTCACTCACATAGCTGTTGTCTACAGTCAAGGCCTCCAGTTCTCCCCACATAGGCCTCTCCATAAGCTGCTTGAGTGTCACCACTGCTGACTTCCTTCATGTTGTGAGAGGAGAAAATGGAGATAAGATAAAAGTCACAAGGATGTGAATACCAGAAGAAGTGAAGTTGCTCAGTTGTGTCTGACTCTTTGCGACCCCATGGACTGCAGCCTACCAGGTTCTCCGTCCATGAGATTTTCCAGGCAAGAGTACTGGAGTGGGTTGCCATTTCCTTCTCCAGAGGATCTTCCCAACCCAGGGATCGCACCCAGGTCTCCCACATTGTGGGCAGATGCTTTCCAGTCTGAGCTACCAGGGAAATGTACCAGGAGTGAGTACCAGGAGTGGTGACTATTGGGAGTCCTCTTCAGTTCAGTTCAGTTCAGCTCAGTTGTGTCCGACTCTTTGCAACCCTATGCACGCCAGACCTCCCTGTCCATCACCAACTCCTGGAGTTTACTCAAACTCATGTCCATTGAGTCGGTGAGTCCTTTTGGAGGCTGGCTACCCTCTAGAGCTGTCACACTTTGAAGCCCGGGCTTGTTACTGAACCAAATTTAGGTCTGCTGATACTGGATTGTGGTGAAGGAACGTGCAGAATTAATTGCAGGTATAAAACAAGGAGTCTGGGCTATTAACATCAAAAGACCTGAACTCCCTGGTGGCTTTCAGGTAAAGATTTTTAAAGATAGGGTGATGGAGGGTTTCAGGGTGCATAATCAGTTTGTAGATATTCTTCTGATTGGTTGGTGGTGAGGTAATCAACAATCAACATCATCAGCCTTCTGGTTCCAACTGGTCTGGAGTCTCTGTGCTTGTGGTCAGATTGCAGTTAACTTCTTCCACGTGGTAGGGGTTTCAGCATCTGAAAAACAGCTCAAAGGATGTGGCTCAGAATATCATCTCTTGAGGAGAAATTGGGGCTTCTCTGGTGGCTTAGATGACAAAGAACTTGCCTGCAATGCAGGAGACCTGGGTTCGATCACTGGCTCAGAACCATCCTCTGGAGAAGGGGATAGCTACTCACCCCAGTATTCTTGCCAGGAGAATATCATGGACAGAGGAGCCTGGTGGGCTACAGTCCTTGGGGTTGCAAAGAGTCAGACATGACTGAGCGACTAACGTGAGGAGAAACTAAAGGTCCTTGACTTTGTGTAATGACTAAACCATTATTATTTTGTCTTGTTGATTGTTTTCTTTTGTTTCTTTTCTCACTTCTCTAATTAAATTTGTTCTTTGGAACATAGAGAAGGCCTAGGAGGCTAAACTTTTTCTACAAAGTTTAGAGGCAGGCAGAAGACATTGTGGAGGTGTCTGTTCTGGGAATGTCCTATCAGATCCTGCTCTGCATAGAGTCCCAGCTTCTCCCAGAAGTTTTCTTTAATCACTACTCCTTTATGATTTCTTTCTTCTCAAGACACCTTTAGAACAAGTTCTCTACCATACATGGCTCTTAATAATGCTACTTTTTGAAATTTATTTGTCACATTTTAAATAATTCTCAATGAGTCGGACACAACTGAAGCTTAGCACACTCAGAACCAAATAATTCTCCCAGTGCAATGAAGTTTCAAGTCCAGTGACTAAGACTCAATATATTTTATTTCATAATTCCTATCTCAATTATAGCAACATTGGGTTTAGTAAATATTGGGACAAGACTAATTGAGGATAACTTACTGGTTCTGAGTACTGAATGCTGATTAAAACTGCCTGAGGAGCTTTTAAAAATATTGATGCATAGGTGATAGCCCCAGATAGATACTGGCATTTATTTAAATGCTTCTCAGGTGATTCCAATGGGCAGTCAGTGGCTTAGGGTACTTCCTGCCTCAGTCATAGATTAAGAGGAGTCTATTTTGAATTATGTTTTTTGTTGTTGTTGTTCACTATCCTATAATTCCACCAAACAAAACATTTGTATTTTTGATTCAGTTCTCTTTGTTAAAAGAACTAGGACATCGATTAAGTATTTAAAACCCTATTAGTGAATATATTTCTTTCATAGATATAGTTTTCACTTCATACTCTGTCAGAAGAAGAAATAGGCATAATTACTTTTCCAGAATGTACAATTTTTGTGTGATCTAACAGAAAGATCAAATCACTAAATGTAACTAATAAAAATTGCCCAAGAATCATGAAAATCAACTGAAATGGCTACAACTACAGGCCATAAAATTACTTTCAATAGACAAAATTAAATTTGATAGTTTAAAGATCGCTATCAATACAGCTCTTTAGGATCTGTCAGGGGAAGAAGCATTATTTCATTTGAAATCTCTTCCCCTCTTTCACATTGTCCATGAGGTTTTTAAATTCCCTACTGGTTCTGCTTCAAAAAATTCCACATTCCCCACTACCCTCCTCCTTTGCCCAACCACATTTTACAATCCTGAAAAAGATGGAGTAAAAAGCCTTTCTGATATAAAAGACTTTTTTAAAGACATGGCTTCTGTGGCTTGAGATGTCACAAGGAAAAGACATTCTTTACTGCCTGGCTAGAAATATCAGCATTTTCCACTGCTTATTTCATGGAGTTAACCTTAGTTCTTTTGCCAGTTGAATTCCTGTACCCTAATTTTAAGAAATAAGTAGTGAGCTCATTTACCTTTTAAAAATAAGACATTTCTGTGATAGCAAAGTCTCTTTTGAAAAGGTTAACTAATTCAAGTCAGTGGGTAAAGTTTAGGACAATGATTTTCAAACATGATGCACATCCTTTACAGTTTTTTTTTTTTTTCTCGTAAAGTGCTTATCTGGGATTACACCAGACCTAATCAGCATCTTACAGCTTAAAATGTATACTGATGGGCACTGAAAGAGATCAAGAGAGAACTAAGCATGATGAACATCTTGGCACTCAAAGATGTTTCTGGAATTTTTCTCCATGTCCAACATAATTGAATCAGATTAACAAATAAAAAGTTCATGACCAGTATGCTGAGGGAAGGTAAAATTAAAATATGTGAAGACAAAAATAAAAATTCTGGTTATCAAAGGTTTTCTTCATTAATAGATAGAAGGAAAGCTATGACAAACCTAGACAGCACATTAAAAAGTAGAGACACCGCTTTGCCAACAAAGGCCGATATAGTTAAAGCTATGGTTTTTCCAGTGGTCATGTATGGATGTAAGAGTTGGACCATAAAGTAGGCTGAGCACTAAAGAATTGATGCTTTTGAACTGTGGTGTTGGAGAAGACTCTTTATAGTCCCTTAGCCTGCAAGGAGATCAAACCAGTCCATTCTAAAGGCAATCAACCCTGAATATTCATTGGAAGGACTGGTACTGAAGCTGAAGCTCCAATACTTTGGCCACCTGACTTGAAGAGCTGACTCATTGGAAAAGACCTGATGCTAGGAGGTATTGAAGGCAAAAGAAGAAGAGTGTGGCAGAGGATGAGATGGTTAGATAGTATCACTGACTCAATGGACATGAATTTGAGCAAACTTCGGGAGTTACTGAAGGACTGGGGAACCAGGCCTGCCATAGTCCATGGGGCCACAAAGAGTCATACACAACTTAGCGACCGAACAGCAGTACAGAATTCCTGAACAGAACCAGTGCAGAACAGAAGGCACATAGTGCTAGTAGCAGCTCAAAGTAGAATGGACCCAGGAGCTTTTCCCCTGCCACTACATAAAAAAGAAATCTAGGAAATCTGCTCCATGCTAAAAGGCTTAAAAGCCAAATTTCTACCCAATGGCTGAAAGTGAATCAGACTTAACAACATACATTTTGTATCCTAACCTTATTCCTGGATTCATGTCAAACTGGGTCTCATTTTCCTCTTATATTAGGCCAGGTTTTTTTGGTTGCAAGTTATAGTAAGTTTAATTTTTCAAGATGGACTTTATATACTTCCTCTAAAATCATAGTTTAACAATTTCATTACTTTTCTTCCCACTAATTTATAAAATAGAACAAATGCACTAAATTGTTTATATAATTGTCCAAACTTTTCTGCATAAAATGACAATTCAGTCAAAACAAAACTGTATCTGGAAAGCAGGTCCAGAAAGCAGATGTTTTAATTGTCCATTGAATTGATGAATTGAAGTCTGAACTGATAGAGTTATAGGAGTACTGATGTAAAATATATGAAATTACAGATTTTAAATCTGCACCCTCCCAAGAGGTCTTTCCAAGAAATAGCTGAAATATAACTGGCTACAATAACATAGCTACCACGTTTCCTAAATTTGCCTATTATATATTTTAGGTCTAAACATCTGACTCATTAAGGAAACAATTACAATTTAACTAGTGAGAAGTCAGAGATATAACTGAGAATTTTTTAAATAGGCACAAACAAACAGAAATTCAAATGGAGTTGTGTCTGAAAACTGTTTTTTTTTTTTCTGAAATATGCTTTAATAGATTCTGTAAATTGGAATAAGTCAATGGAGATGAGCTCTATAGTATTGAATACAATGTCTCGAATGGCATCAAAGAAGAAGATGATGCTCTAATGTTAGAATTTTCCCATTTTCTTCATGGAAATCACCTAAAGCAACTCAGAGGAATAGACATAATAACACAAACTTCTTCTTTTTTGCAAAACATGTACTAAAACAATAACAAACTAAAAAAATAAGTGTAGGGTTCCCAGAAGAAGGGAGATCAAGCAAGGATGTATGCAAAATGAACAAGAGAAATAACATTGTAGCTTCAGATCTCAGAGTCAGAAAAACACACTTCTTAAAAAATAAGGACCACTAGCTGAGATGCAAAATCTACATGCCTTGTGTGCAACAATGGAAATAGGATGCATGTGCTGGAGGCAGAAACTCTTCTGGACCTAGCTTACTTCTGAAAATCAAAAGGATGACAACAAACAAGGAATCATAAAAATTAGCTATATTTTGCAGTAAAAGTCTTTCTAAAAGAAATGAGAGTAGAGATTTGGCATTGTGAAAAATCTCTATATTGACTACCCTCATTGACTTAGGAAAATTTAAAACTAGACAAACTCACATACAAAATTCTGGGTCATCAAGATCATAATTCCAGCAAACCTGGAATAGTGCCATGAACCCTTCTATACACAAACTCTCAAAAATAACTGATCCTGGAGAAACTCATCTGCTTTAAAGATGAGCAGTGAAAAAGGAATGAATCACCAGAGTCATATAAATATACTACAAGGTGGGGGGAGAAACAAGAGGAAACAAGTTAGACTATATTAGAAACAAAGCATATTAGGTAGAAAATTTTTCTACTGTTGCAGACCAGTAGACTGAGACCACTTTTCCAACAGAAATTTAAATAGCACAATCAAACAATACCCTTTATGAGGAAAGACTGTAAAGATATATTTAAGAACTTAAGGAAGAAATCATAAGATGAGAGGAAGAGAGAAAATGTAAGTTCATGAATGAAGTGAAAGAAAAAAAATAACAAAACCTTTACAAAAATAAAGGCAAAACAAGAAGCACAATAAATAAAAGATTGCAGAAAACAATAAGTAAGTAGAAAACAGATATAAAAAAAGTAAGAAAAATAAGATTGAAATAAAGAGGTAAAAGAGAATAGAGGAAATTGACTCCAGATTTGCATAGAGTTCTAAAAGAAAAAAAAAAAAGAAAACGAACAAATAACTTACAATATAGTTCAAGTCTATTTCTCCGAGATTAAACATTTGGATTCAAATAGTGAAAGATCCACTCTGTCAAAGAACTATGTATTCAAAATAACAAATAAGACATATCTTAGCAAATTTACAGGATTTCAATGAAAATGAAAAATGTTTTTGGTAACCAGGCAAACAAGTTTTAAGGTACAGGGTGTGAGTGGTCTCAAGCTGGTCTCAGACTTCTCCATAGAAAAATTCAAAGCTACAGATTGCAGAGGAATCCTACAACACTGGTAAGGAAACAAAACTGTGAGGATGAAGAGGACTGTAAGAATTTTATATCTGCTAAACTATAATTTAAAAAAAAGCAATGCATAAGAACTCAGGAAATAATAAAACAATGAGAACTTAAAAATATTATTCCCCTGAGTTGATCCTAAGTAATCTACTAGAATAAGAAAAACTATAGGAAAAAAAAAAAAAAGATTGTTAAGCATTAATTCTATTAACATTGAAGAGTTTAAAAATATATAGGGTTACAATTACAAAGGAGTATACATGTTGCATTCCCTAGCAAAGTAAGTATAATAAAGTTAATAAAAGATGGAAAGGGCAGGAGCAAAGAGAGAAGAAATTTAAATTTTTCAATTTTTTCAAATTTTTCAATTCTCTCCTCTTTAATAGCTACAGATCAAAGTACATCACTAAAAATTAATGAATATTTAATACAGATATAAATACACATATTTGTTGTTGTTTTCAGTCACTAAGTCATGTCCCACTCTTTGCAACCCCATGAACTGCAGCACTCCAGGCTTTTCTGTACTCCACTGTCTCCCAAAATTTGCTCAAATTCATGTCCATTGAGTAGGTGATGCTATCTAACCATCTCATCTTCAGCTGCCCCAGTCTTTCCCAGCATCAGGATCTTTCCCAATGAGTCAGCTCTTACCAATTGTTTTAGTTATCTACTGCTGTATACAACACACACCAAAAAATTATTGACTTAAAAACAGTTATCTCTCATGATTCTATGGGTTGATTAGGCTGGGTTAGATCCCTGGGTTGGGAAGATCCCCTGGAGAAGGGCATGGCAACCCACTTCAGTTTTCTTGCCTGGAGAATCCCCATGGACAAAGGAGCCTGGCTGGCTCCAGTCCATGGGGTTACAGAGTTGGACACAACTGAGCGACTAAGCACAGCACAGCGTACTCTCTAGAGTAATTCAAAGTCTATATTTTAAATCATTTAATTAGTTAACAATTCTATTATAAGATTCTAATATTAAATAATGTTTATTTGGAGAAACAGTTTCAATAATGGGTAAAACTTATCTATAGGTCTTGGGAGAATTTTGCTCACATGTTCCCTCTTTAACACAGTTACCTAAAGAAGAACAATATTTATCTTGTCCTCTTTACCTAACTGATAGATATGTTTCAAACCCATGATCTCTGTGGTTAAGTTTTAGATTAACTTTTTCAGCTTGGTTCACAAAGTAGTATTATGAGTCACACATTTATAGTTCCTGACACAGTAGAGAAGCAGAAGCTTGATCAGGAGCCCAGCATGAGAGAAATGAAAATGGTATATAGACGGATAACCAGGGTTGACATGGCAGGAAAAATGTAGATGTTCTATGTGTAAACATTCATTGTGAATTTGGGGTCACATTTAAATATTTTCTAAGTGTTACATGACACCATTTGAATTGATTATTTGTTGTTATTTTAAGCTTAATTCATGAATTTTAGAACTTTTTCCAGACACATATTATTGTTCCTATGTTATATCCCATAACTTGCTTAAAGTATTTGGCTCTCTTCGATGTGGAATATATCCAACTTGGAACCAAAAATATGAGAGTTATGTGAGATTTCAATAGTACTTTCCAAAAGTAATCCACCATTTTCATCAGCAGTATTCTGCCTTCTCTCAAATATAAATATAAAAACTACATCCAACATTTTAAAAAGAGACAAGTGTGTTTGAAACATTATATAGTTGTCAAGTGTTGAAATAACTATATTATTTTTTGCTATCTCAGAAAACAAAGGATAGTAAGTCTACAAGAATAAACAACAGAGGGGTGGGCAAGGGTCAACTCAAGAAAAAAATTGTGTTGGTTTTTTGTCTGCACCACATTTCTCCTTTTTGGAAATCACCCTCTTGTCTGTCACATGACTATGGTAAATTTGTCAATTAAGGAGCTACTTCCCTGCCCCAAATTTGCATGTGACTAAACAGGGATAACCAGAGCTTCTGCTCAGTGATTGAGGTGAAAATTGGGCAGGGTAGGGGGTGGGGGGAGGAGGAACGGGCTGTCTCTTCCAAGAGGTTGAGATTAAAAGGCATGTAACAGTACAAATGCTACAATCCATTTTTCTCACTATGTAAAGAGAGCTTGGCTGAAGATGAAATCAACAGAGAGGGACACAGAAATAGAGTGACAAACAAATAGACAGACCATAGGACCTCATTTAAACACTTGGATCAAGCTATTCCTAAAGTGTGAGAAGAATAATAGAATTTACATATTAATAAGGTAAAATGGTTGATTTCATTAAACTAATATTCAGCTATTTTGGAAACAAACCTAATGCAGAATATAGCTGTAAACCTAAATTTTGTAACACCACACATCAATAGTCTTTGCACCTCTATAGCTCAGCCAGTAAAGAATCTGTCTGCAATGCAGGAGACCCCAGTTCAGTCAGGGGTCGATCAGGGGTCAGGAAGATCCCCTGGAGAAGGGATAGGCTACCCACCCCGGTATTCTCACCTGGAGAATTCCATGGACAGAGGAGCTTGTCAGGCTACAGTCCATGGGGTTGCAAAGTCGGACACAACAAAGCAACTTTCACTTTCACCTTATAAACGCCTACAGTTCTGTTTTGTTAGCATCACCATACTTATAAAATGGTGTTTGTGCAGTGATTTGGATATTTTAAAATATTGTGCCCATATTTTGGAAAATTGAATAACAAATGTGATAATATTAGTGGGTTTTCCATGGAATTCTCCAGGTAAGAATACTGGAGTGGGTGCTAAGCATGCATGCTAAGTCGCTTCAGTTGTGTTCTACTCTTTGCAACACTATAGACTGTAATAGTTGCCAGGCTCCTCTGTCCTTGGGATTCTCCTGGGAAGAATACTGGAGTGGGTTGTCATGCCCTCCTCCAGGGAAAATTTCCTGACCCAGGGATCGAACCCATATCTCTTACATCTCTTGCATTGCCAGATAGATTATTTAGCACTAGCACCACCTGGGAAACCCACTGAAATGCAGTAGCCATTCCCTTCTCTAGGGGATCTTCCCCACCCAGGGATTAAACATGCTTCTCCTGCATTGCAGGCAGATTCTTTACCATCTGAGACACCAGAGAAGTCTATCAGTGGGTTTAGATAACTCTAAGGCCAACATCCACTGGATCACTGAAAAAGCAAGACAGTTTCAGAAAACCATCTATTTCTGCTTTATTGACTATGCCAAGCCTTTGACTGTGTGGATCACAATAAACTGTGGAAAATTCTGAAAGAGATGGGAATACCAGACCACCTGACCTGCCTCTTGAGAAACCTGTATGCAGGTCAGGAAGCAACAGTTAGAATTGGACATGGAACAACAGACTGGTTCCAAATCAAAAAAGGAGTACATCAAGGCTGTATATTGTCACCCTGCTTATTTAACTTATATGCAGAGTACATCATGAGAAAACCTGGCCTGGATGAACCACAAGCTGGAATCAAGATTGCAGGGAGAAATATCAATAACCTCAGATATGCAGATGACACCACCCTTATGGCAGAAAGTGAAGAGGAACTAAAGAGCCCCTTGATGAAAGTGAAAGAGGAGAGTGAAAAAGTTGGCTTAAAGCTCAACATTCAGAAAACTAAGATCATGGCTTCTGGTCCCATCACTTCATGGGAAATAGATGAGGAAACAGTGGAAACAGTGGCTGACTTTATTTTTCTGGGCTCCAAAATCACTGCAGATGGTGAATGCAGTCATGAAATTAAAAGATATTTTCTCCTCGGAAGAACAGTTATGACCAACCTAGACAGCATATTAAAAAGCAGAGACACTACTTTGCCAACAAATGTCCATCTAGTCAAAGCTATGGTTTTTCCAGTGATCATGTATGGATGTGAGAGTTGGACTATAAAGAAAGCTGAGCACAGAAGAATTGATGCTTTTGAAATGTGGTGTTGGAGAAGACTCTTGAGAGTCCCTTGGACTGCAAGGAGATCCAACCAGTCCATCCTAAAGGAGGTCAGTCCTGGGTGTTCATTGGAAGGACTGATGCTGAAGCTGAAACTCCAGTACTTTGACCACCTGATGTGAAGAGCTGACTCATTTGAAAAGACCCTGATGCTGGGAAAGATTGAAGGCAGGAGGAGAAGGGATGAGATGAGAGGATGAGATGGCTGGATGGCATCACTGACTTGATGGATACGTGTTTGAGTAAACTCTGGGAGTTGGTAATGGACAGGGAGGCCTGGTGTGCTGCAATTCATGGGGTTGCAAAGAGTTGGACATGACTGAGCGACTGAACTGAACTGAAAATTTGAAAACAGAACCTCTTTGTAAGTTGGTTGTTAAATTTTTTGGACTTCAACTTTCACATATATTTCCTAGATGCTTTATAAGGGAAAAAATATTAAGGGTGGTGTTAAGACAATGAATATAATCCTAACAAGATTATATATATCAAATTACAAAAAAAAGGACACATTAAAAATTTTTTTCTAACAGCTACTATACCCTGTTATGAATATCTTGATATGAAAATAAGTTTTATTTACTCCCTAAAAAAAAAAAAGAAGCCAAATTTGATAACATATTGGAGTTGCTGAGAACAATAGAAGAAGAAAAGAAAACCTCCACTGTGAGATAAATAAAAATCTATACGTTGAAATAGACTGAGTTTGTAGAAAGAAGGAATTATATTACATTGAAGTAAACCTGTGACTACTTGATTCATATCAATAATTGTAAAATCAGTATAGAATTGAAATGAGAGAATAAGCAAATATTAATAAACTAAGCAATAATGAAATAAGTAATAATTTAATTTAAAATGTATTTAAAATGATTAACAATGTCTATATAACCTTTTAGCTTATAATAGACTGAAAATGTTTTAAAATTTTAAAGTTTTATATATATATATATGCTAACTAATTAAAATTATAAGGTACTTTATTCAACAAAAATAGTCCACTGGTCAAAACCAATAATTCTATACAACAAAGCTTACAGGTCATTGGTATCTCAAATCATGGCAATCAATTATGTGGATATTTCTAACACAAAGCATGTATCTGTAACCAGTGTTTCTGTGGGAATTTACATTTATATCAATATAAAAGCAAAATTATCTTAACAAAAATGATCTTTAAAAAAATAACACAATTCCTATAAATGATGGTCATCCATATGTACCGGTAATATTATTTAATATTAATTTATATAATCTTTCCAGGAACCATCTGTTATATGAAGCTATATAATTAAAACTTTTAATTAAAACTTTGGTATTGAAGTGAATCATTATAATTTCAAAATATATTAGAAATAGTAACACATAAACATATGACCTAAAATGAACCTACTTCTTTTAGAATCATAGAACCTTGAGAGCATCTTGGATATCTAATTTAACCTCTTTTTTTCATAGTGAATAAACAGATGTCCGGAGAAATTTACTTAGGCAATTAAGGAATGACAAGACCAGCAGTAGAACTTTGGTTTCCTAACTAGTTTGGATGTTAAAATAAGGATTTCTGTATCTAGATGGTTGGTATTTCACGTGGTCTTGTGATCTATGACACCTTTATTATACCCAGATTGAGAGCTTCTTGTGAGCAAAATCTATACGCTATCACTTTCTATTCAAAATATTTGAAGTTGGCAGTTCTTCCTCCAGCACAAAGATAGCTTCTAACAAACAGATCCTCTCCTTCCCCTCATGGCCATAGGTAAAACAACTAAAAACTCTGGACAAAATTAGAAGTTCAACCACCTAAAGTTTCTAAAGAGCTGAGAAAGGAAAAAGTAGACAGATTTAAGAGGGAAACCAAAAGTTGGAGGCAAAATCTTCAAAAGATTAATTTTCTCTATTTGAGACTTCACTCTGAGGTCATACACAGAGGTAGCACAGTGAAAAGTAGTTAAAATTCTGAGGAAAAGTCTGTCATTTTTCTGTGCAGAGGAACAAAGGGAAGGAGACAAGGCAAGAAAAGTTTCCAGAAAGAGAATATCAGAAAGGAGAGAGCCAGATAGGGGAAGGCCAAAGTTCTGTGTATAAGGTAAGTTCAGTCCCTTAGTCGTGTCTGACGCTTTGTAATCCCATGAATCACAGCACGCCAGACCTCCCTGTCCATCACCAACTCCCGGAGTCCACCCAAACCCATGTCCATATTGAGTGCAGCACTTTCACAGCATCATTAAACTCTGCCCAAATCTCTGGCTGTTCCTAGAACCACACAGTGAACTGAGCTGATTGAAGGAGTGTAAACTGAGAAAGACCTGAGATGCAACCCAGCCCAGACAGAGGTTGCTGTCTGTCTGAGTCTATCGAAACAGACTCTCTGCTAAAACAAAAACATCTTGACTATTCAAAGAAATATAACCAAATACATAACCAACACATTTTCCAAGATACAATCTAAAATTTTAGATGTATGAAGACCCAGGAAATGAAACTTAATATCCAGGGAAAAGATAATCCACAGAGGCCAATTATTAATATAAAATGGTCAATACATTACAATAATCAACAAGGGTTTTAAAGTGGCACTTAAAACCAAGCTCAGTTATATAAATGAGAATGTGCTTACAGTGAATAAAATGATAGGAAAATTATCAGAAAATTATTAAAAAAAGAAACAAGTGGGAATTTTAAAGTTAAAAAATACAATATCTGAAATTTTAAAATTTATGCAATAGATTAAATAGCTATATGAAGATGACAGTAAAATAATTCAGTTACCTTGAAGATAGGTCAATAAAAAAATATTTAATTTGAGTAAGAGAGGAAAAAAGGTTGAAATAAAGTATAAAGGGCCTCAAGTACTTATAGTACAGTGTCACAAGAGTGTTGGAGTTTCAGAAGAAAAAAGAAGGACAAAAAGAAGAAAAAAATATGAAGAAGTAATGAGTAAAGCCTTTCCAATTTTGCTTAAAGATAGATTTACTATATAAGCACCTCAGAGAATCTGAAACGGGATAAATATGAATAAAATCAAGCCTAGAGCTATCACAGTCAAACTGCTGAAGATCATTGTCAAAATACCCCAAACAGTATTTGATCACATAAAGTTTTTAATAAATGTTTGCTGATGTTAAAAATAAATAATACTGAAAATATAATTCTGGAAACTTTCATTGTATTGAGTTTTATTATGAATTTATGATCAGTTTTAGGTATGGATAGGAAATGTCATTGAATAAAGTATGCCAATAGAATTGCTATGAAAGACTAAAGAAAAAATTTCAGTTATGGGTTTACTAAAAGTAACATAATTTATTAAAATATAATATTACAGGTAAAAAGAAATTCATAACATATTATTTTAGATAGTGTTTAGGAACATGGACATTGTATTTTAGAATTTTGAATATAGCCAAATAATTTATATTACTTATTACATCTTTTAATCAAATGTATTAAAAATAGACTCTTGAACCATAAAGTTTTGGCACCTTCTCTTGTGTCCCTTGATATGTTCCAGTGTCTCCTAGTTTATAGTCTATGGGAAATTGCAGAATTTGTGTCTACTGTTGTGTGAAAATTGTGTGAATTTTAATTATGTTGAATTGGTTCACAGAGCTTTTCAGGTCTACTATATCCTCTGGAAACAACTAAAGCAGTTAAGCTGCAGCAGCAGCAGCATTATCCTTATACTTCTCTGTGTATTCATCTATTAATTTTTGAGAGTTTGATAATGAAACTCCAACTAAAAATCTTGATTTATCCACTTAAAAAATGTTTGTATTATGTATTGGAACTACATGTAACCTCATTCGGTATTTTCCAAGTCTTCTGGATGTGTTATTGTATAATTTCATTAAAATTTTTTTTAATTATAAAAATTAAAAAATAATAAATTAATTTTAAAATAATTTAAAAATTAAATGTAAATTTTTATTTTAAAAAAATAAAAATTTTTTAAAAATTAAAAAGTGAAAAAACAAATTTACATGAATGTTCAAAGGGGGAGTGTTAAATAATGATAATTCACTCAACAGAATATTATGTTGCAATTTAAAATGATGTTTATATGGACTTTAGTTTATATAGTATGAACACATAATAGTAATCTTACAGTAAATCCCCCCAAAATTTCCTGAATGTATTTTTTATACTTTTGATGGTTTTTTGTGGTAATGTTTTTCTATATTTTTAAAATTATCTTGAACAAACATGAATTATCCTCTTAAAAGAGAAATATGTTCTTCAGCTTGTTTGCATAATTATTTTAAATTTTACTTAGTCTATTCTTTTTTCTATTGTCTTGTTGTATAGATTGCTTGCTGTATTTTATTCCCATCTTATTCTATGCTACATTAAAATGCTCCATTTACTCTTTTCCTTTGCAGTTATGATAGATAGTTGTATTTAACTTTCTGAACAGTGAATAAGATTTTTATAAACAAAATAAAAAAGATCTATTATTTATCAATTGAAAGAGACAAGCAGGTGAAGATTTGAGAATATTATAGATATGTAAGAAATTTTTAAATTTCTTAACTCTAACAGAAAAGAGGTTCAGACCAACAGCATGACCCAGAGCAGAATTAATGGGATGAGACTGAGAAAGTCTGGATTCTAGCACTGGTTCTAGATTTGAATATTACCTTCAGCTCATTTGAGTCTCAGTTTTTTCATCTGTAAGATATGGGTATCACATACCAGTGATTAAGAGAGTGAACACATGTGCCAGACTGGTTTGTATTTTGGCTCTATCATGTATAAGCTATGTGATCTTTAACTAGCTAACCACTTTATATTTCCTTAGGTTTCTGTATTTCCTTGTCCACAAAATGCAGCAATATCTTCTTCCTTTAATTAAATGAAATAATACATGTAAAATGCATATGCAAGTGCCCAAGTGCTAGCAATTAGCAGTTTTAAACAATGACCCTACAATAAAAGGTACAAATGAAAGTACTAATTAAGTGGGTAATACATGCAATTCCCTTCGTGTATATCAGAACTCTGAGGCAGGAAAATACTAAGGATATACCTAAGAAAACCTGACCTGTCTCCTGAGAAACCTGTATGCAGGTCAGGAAGCAACAGTTAGATCTGGACATGGAACAACAGACTGGTTCCAAATAGGAAAAGTACATCAAGGCTGTATATTGTCACCCTGCTTATTTAACTTCTATGCAGAGTACATCATGAGAAACGCTGGGCTGGAAGAAGCACAAGCTGGAATCAAGATTGCCGGGAGAAATATCAATAACCTCAGATATGCAGATGATACCACACTTATGGCAGAAGGTGAAGAAGAACTAAAGAGCCTCTTGATGAAAGTGAATGAGGAGAGTAAAAAAGTTGGCTTACAGCTCAATATTCAGAAAACTAAGATCATGGCATCTGGTTCCATCACTTCATGGCAAATAGATGGAAAAACAGTGGAAACAGTGGCTGACTTTATTTTGGGGGGGCTTCAAAATCACAGCAGATGATGACTGCAGCCATGAAATTAAAAGACGCTTGCTCCTTGAAAGGAAAGTTATAACCATCCTAGACAGCATATTAAAAAGCAGAGACATTACTTTGTCAACAAAGGTCTGTCTAGTCAAGGCTATGGTTTTTCCAGTGGTCATGAATGGATGTGAGTGAAGTCGCTCAGTCGTGTCCGACTCTTTGCGACCCCATGGACTGTAGCCTACCAGGCTCCTGCATCCATGGGATTTTCCAGGCAAGAGTACTGGAGTAGGTTGCCATTTCCTTCTCCAATGGATGTGAGAGTTAGACTATAAAGAGAGCTGAGCACTGAAGAATTGATGCTTTTGAACTGTGGTGTTGGAGAAGACTCTTGAGAGTCCCTTGGACTGCAAGGAGATCCAACCAGTCCATCCTAAAGGAGATCAGTCCTGGGTGTTCATTGGAAGGACTGATGTTGAAGTTGAAACACCAATAGTTTGGCCACCTGATGCAAAGAGCTGACTCATTTGAAAAGATCCTGATGCTGGGAAAGATTGAGGGCAGGAGGGGAAGGGGACAACAGAGGATGAGATGGTTGGATGGCATCACCAACTCAATGGACATGGGTTTAGGTGGACTCCGGGTGTTGCTGATGGACAGGGAGGCCTGGTGTGCTGCAGTTCATGGGGTTGCAAAGAGTCGGACATGACTGAGTGACTGAACTGAACTGAACTGAAGAAAATAGAATAGGTCAGTAATGGAAGCAGATAAAATATCAAATTAGATTTTGTTTCAAGTATAGGTCACAATTCACAAAAATAAAATTTAACACATTAAAAAATTAGTTCACATTTTTGTCTTTTTTTATTTTAAAATACTTAATAGTCAAATAACTAATCAAGTGCTTCTACCTGAAAATTTTTTTTCTTTACAAACACCGTGTTATAAATAAAAGTAAGCTATACTTGCTCAGCTTTCCACCCCTCAAAAATGTGCTTTTCTCTTCCTGTGACACTGATAACACTTTCAACATCAGAAAAAGTGCAGTGGCAGAACTAAATGATGTAATGATTAACATAAACCTTTGAGTGTCTAAGTGCACTACCACGCTTTGTGGACAAATATCATTGCAATTGTAATTTAAAGCAATTGTAATTTAAATTGTAATTAAAACAGCTTGATGAATTTTTGAACAAGCTCATCGGTGAAGGATATATTTATAATCCTGAAACTGTCTAGAGAGCCTGGAACTATGGCTCTCTCTCTGAACAATTTCTAGAAATGCCATTTCAACAGTTTTGGCAATAATTACTGCTCAGAGATGGGGAGTTTCTCTTCCCAGGAGTTTATTGCACTAGTGTCCCCAGGGCTTAAATTTCCCTCTCTATGTATTGGGATATGGAGACAATGATTTGCATGTCTCATATCTCAAACCTATAAAATGCATATTAAAATGTATATTTTCTCTAAATTTAATATACTTTACTCAAATACTTCACATATTTCACTAGGTCCCTTACTTCCTTTCCCTGAATGTGGTTTAAATACTACTTGCTGAAAACAAAAGCAATTACAATGCTAGGGAGTTAGGCAAGTAATTAGGTGGTATTTTTAAGACTAAATTTTATTTTTAAATATTCTTAAATGTCTTATCATATGAATACCCCCTGTTTTAAAGTTCATAGTCATTGTTCCTTCCTTTAAATTCTTTATTTCTTGCATGTCTTTGGGAGCTAAAATTGCATTAAATCACAAAGAAACCTGAGGTAACTAAACAGTGTCAAAGAGTTTTTTCCATCTGTTTCACTGTCCTACAGGGAATATTCCCAGGCTTAGAGGTATAATAAATGGTCCAGGATATCCTCGGCACTTAAACAGTGTTGTCTATATTTGCATTTAGAAGATATTACTAAATTTTTTATACCAAAGAAAAAAACACTTTCTATTAAACATTTAAAATTTTCATCCCTTTTAATATAATAGTCCAGCTGTATTGAAAAAAAAAAAAGAAGAAGGCCTGCCAACACCATAAACAAATAACAGCGAAAGAATGGATGAATTTTAAAAGAATAATAATGGTGACTGTGAAAAAAATGAAGTAGAAAACAATTACTGTGTAAAAAGCATGAGATTTGGAGTGGCCTGAGTTGGTCTTAAAACTGAATATAAAACTAAGTATAGCTCAGGAAATAAAATTGAGCACTTATCACCTCATTTCTGACCTGGAAATAATGCCACTGTGCAACTGTGACAATTAAATGGCATTAAACTTGCAAAGCACATAGCAAGAGTACCTGAAAAATAGTAATTACTCAAACGTAGCTCACTCCTGCCAATGTACTAAGTCTGCCTTCTGTAGCTAGTACATTGATATTTATGATATTATGATTTATGATACTTCAACCTGGAGTGCTCCATCTGGAAAGACTTAATGTTGCAAGAGGGTTCAGGGAAGTAAAAAGGATAAAAAAATATTAGAAACCAGAACTATCTATGGGTAAAAAACTTTCGAAGTAAGTTGCTGAATTTAGTCACCAGTCATGTTCAACTCTTTGCAACCCCATGGACTGTAGCCTTCCCAAGCTCCTCTTGTCTGTGGGGATTCTCCAGGCAAGAATACTGGAATGGGTTGCCATGCCTTCCTCCAGGGGATTTCCCTGACCCAGGAATTGAACCAGGGTCTCCGGGAAGACTGTTTCAAGTAAGACTTCATACTAAAGAAAGGATTAGAGCTAAGGATTTATTCAATCATCAGACAGTTTTTAAAAGCATATTCTTTGAAAGCTTTTGTATTAGCTCTTAGGAACCTCCAGGATCTCTGAGCATTCCCTTTCTCTAATTGTAGATTGAAGACAGTAGTGAGAAGAGCTAGTCCTTCACTCACCATCAATCCGTTTGATCCAAATATAAGCTATGTTATCAAGTAAAGAGCTCTGGAGTTCTGCCACTCAGGCTCTCATTGTATGATAAAGGATCACAGTTCAAATAAGCTGGGAATAGACAAAATTCCCCTCAAAAATGAAGTTTGGGTATGTGCTATAAAGCAGTAGACTCTGGGGCTGTAATCAAAAAGAATGAACTGAGCACAGAAGTCTCTCATATTTGAAAATATGTAACAATAACAGTAAAAAGAATAAAAGCCCTTAGACTTCATTAATGCTGCTACCCTATGAGAGGAAGAAAAATATATACTTAAGATTTTGCATTTTGACTCATATTCCCATAGCTCATTTCTTACTTCTTCCGAATTTTTTTTTTTTTTTGTTCTTAAGTGTTCCCTTCCATTGCCAGATTTTCATCAATATTTAGGAACTAACTACAACTATTTCAATTCTCCTTAAACAGTAATGGAAAAACCCCAAATTGGCCTGATATACTAAAAACCTAAAAATTGGCCTAGTAATTATTATTGCTGAAAACAATGTTTCTTAATCCCATAGTAGCCATTCTAATGTTTGATATGCATCCTTTAGTGTTTTTTTAAACATGTATTATGTGCATATATATGTTTAATGTACCCATAGCATATTATAGGCTTCCCTGGTGGCTCAGCTGGTAGAGAATCTGCCTGAAGTGTGGGAGACCTGGGTTTGATCCCTGGGTTGGGAATATCCCCTGGAGAAGGAAATGGCAACCCACTCCAGTACTCTTGCCTGGAAAACCCCATGGGTGGAGGAGCCTGGTAGGCTATAGTCCACGGGGTTGCAAAGAGTCGGACACGACTGAGAGACTTCACTTTCACTTTCATAGAGTATTATGTAACAGGTGTTTATCTTCTCATCCCACCTCCTAGAACCACTAATGCTTATTCATACTGCTGAATGTAATCTGGTCTATTGCTTCTAATAATGGCATGGTATGCTCTGTAGTAATGGTTCTCAAAGTGTGGTCTTCAGATCCCATGGGGTCCCCAAGAGACCTTTTCAGAGGGTCTGTGAAGTCAAAATTGTTTTCGTAACAGTATTAAGACATTATTTCCTTTTTCACTGTGTTTGCATTTATACTAGTGATTTGAAAGCAAAAGTAGATAGAACTACTAGCACTGTAGTAAATATCAAAAGAGTAAATGATATACCCATTTGAATGCAGAGTTCCAAAGAATAGCAAGAACAGATAAGAACACCTTCCTCAGTGATCAATGCAAAGAAATAGAGGAAAGCAATAGTGTGGGAAAGACTAGAAATTTCCTCAAGAAAATTAGAGGTACCAAAGGAACATTTCATGCAAAGATGGGCACAATAAAGGACAGAACTGGTAGGGACCGAACAGAAGTAGAAGCTATTAAGAAGAGGTGGAAAGAATATATAGAAGAACTGCAAAAAGATCTTCATGACTCAGATAACCACAATGGTGTGATCACTCACCTAGAGCCAGACATCCTGGAATGTGAAGTCAAGTGGGTGTTAGAGAGCATCACTATGAACAAAGCCAGTGGAGGTGATGGAATTCCAGTTGAGTTACTTCAAATCCAAAAAGATGATGCTGTGAAAGTGTTGCACTCAATATGCCAGCAAATTTAGAAAATTCAACAGTGGCCACAGGACTGGAAAAGGTCAGTTTTCACTCCAATCCCAAAGAAAGGCAATGCCAAAGAAAGCTCAAATTACCGCACAATTGTGCTCATCTCACACGCTAGTAAAATAATTTTACTAGCTCAAAATTTCACACGCTCAAAATTCTCCAAGCCAGGCTGCAACAATACGTGAACTGTGAACTTCCAGATGCTGTATTTAGAAAAGGCAGAGGAACCAGAGATCAAATTGCCAACATCCATTGGATCATCAGAAAAAAGCAAGAGAGGTCCAGAAAACATCTACTTCTGGTTTATTGACTATGCCAAAGACTTTGACTGTGTGGATCACAACAAACTGTGGAAAATTCTTCAAGAGATGGGAATACTAGACCACTTGACCTGACTCCTGAGAAATATGTGTGCAGGTCAAGAAGCAACAGTTAGAACTGGACAAGGAACAACAGATGCTTCCAAGTCAGGAAAGGAGTATGTCAAGGCTGTATATTGTCACCCTGCTCATTTAACTTATATGACGAGTACATCATGAGAAATGCTAGACTAGATGAAGCACAAGCGGGAATTAAGATTGCCAGGAGAAATATCAATAACCTCAGATATGCAGATGACACCACACGTATGGCAGAAAGCAAAGAAGAACTAAAGAGCCTCTTGATGAAAGTGAAAGATGAGAGTGAAAAAGTTGGCTTAAAACTCAACATTCAGAAAACTAAGATCATGGCATCTGGACCCATCGCTTCATGGCAAGTAGATGGGGAGACAGTGGAAACAGTGGCTGACTTTATTTTTTGGGGCTCCAAAATCACTGCAGATGATGACTACAGCCATGAAATTAAAAGATGATTGCTCCTTGGAAGAAAAGCTCTGACCAACCTAGACAGCATATTAAAAAGTAGAGACATTACTTTGCCAAAGGTCCATCTAGTTAAAGCTATGGTTTTTCCAGTAGTCATGTATGGATATGAGAGTTGGACTATAAAGAAAGCTGAGCGCCGAAGAATTGATGCTTTTGAACTGTGGTGTTGGAGAAGACTCTTGAGAGTCCCTTGGACTGCAAAGGGATCCAACCAGTTCATCCTAAAGGAAATCAGTCCTGAATATTCATTGGAAGGACTGATGCTGAAGCTGGAACTCCAATACTTTGGCCACCTGATGCGAAGAACTGACTCATTCGAAAAGACTCTGATGCTGGGAAAGATTGAAGGTGGGAGGAAGGGGACGACAGAGGATGAGATGGTTGGATGACATCACCAACTCGATGGACATGAGTTTGAGTAAGCTCTGGGAGTTGGTGATGGACATGGAAGCCCAGTGTGCTGCAGTCCATGGGGTCACAAAGAGTTGGACACAACTGAGAGACTGAACTGAACTGAGCACCAAAATATACCGGTACTCATCTTATTTGTCACTGCCATTCATTTGCAATTAAAAACAAAAAAGAAAGCATTTCACTGAATGCCTATAAAAATGAAAGTGAAAGTGAAGTAGTGAAATCACTCAGTCATGTCCAACTCTTTTCGACCCCATGGACTGTAGCCCACTAGGCTCCTCCATTCATTGAATTTTCCAGGCAAAAGTACTGGAGTGGGTTGCCATCTCCTTCTCCAGGGGGTTTTCCTGACCCAGGGATCAAACCCAGGTCTCCTGCACTGCAGGCAGACGCTTTTTACCACCTGAGCCACCATACACTAAACCCCCATGCCTGTAATGAAGCAATCATTATTAACTGTATCAAATTTCAACTGGAGTGTATGTCTTCTTTATTCTGTGGGACCAAATGGGAAGTACACAAGAAGTAGTGTGACTGCATATCCATGTGTAACATTTCCTCAACCAGTGATATGAGCTGAATGAGTTTCTTTTTTACAAGGAATACCATTTTCACTTGGACAAATGACAAAGTGTGTTTATTCGGACAAAAGTATTTAGCAGACACTGTCTCAAAAAAGAACAAAGGTAGCTCATTACTTCGAGGAAAACAATGGTCATTATTTTTCTTGTCAGTGATAAAATTCAATCTTCTAAGCAAAATTTAGAATCTTGGAAAACTGGTATCAGCCACCATGAGTTTGGCAGCTTTTTGACACATGGAAGACATTTCCTGAGATTAGTGGCAATAGTACAGAAAAGTGTTTATGTAATGATGTGCCAGCATTTTGAACATCTGCATAACTCAGTGAACCAGTGTTTTCCAAGTGACCATTCCATGATGATATACTGATTTGAATGCAGAGTTGCAAAGAATAGCAAGGAGAGATAAGAAAGCCTTCCTCGGCCATCAATGCAAAGAAATAAAGGAAAACAACAGAATGGGAAAGACTAGAGATCTCTTCAAGAAAATTAGAGATAACAAGGGAACATTTCATGCAAAGATGGGCTCGATAAAGGACAGAAATGGTAGGGACCTAACAAAAACAGAAGATATTAAGAAGAGGTGGCACAGAAGGACTGCACAAAAACGATCTTCACAACTGAGATAATAATGATGGTGTGATCACTCACCTAGAGCCAGACATCCTGGAATGTGAAGTCAAGTGGGCCTTAGGAAGCATCACTACGAACAAAGCTAGTGGAGGTGATGGAATTCCAGTTGAGTTATTTCAAATCCTAAAAGATGATGCTGTGAAAGTGTTGAACTCAATATGCCAGAAAATTTGGAAAACTCAGCAGTGGGCCCAAGACTAGAAAAGGTCAGTTTTCATTCCAATCCCGAAGAAAGGCAATGCCAAAGAATGCTCAAACTACCACACAATTGTACTCATCTCACACGCTAGTAAAGTGATGCTTAAAATTCTCCAAGCCAGGCTTCAGCAATACGTGAACCATGAACTTCCAGATGTTCAAGCTGGTTTCAGAAAAGGCAGAGGAACCAGAGATCAAATTGCCAACATCTGCTGGATCATCAAAAAAGCAAGAGTGTTCCAGAAAAACATCTATTTCTGCTTTATTGACTATGCCAAAGCCTTTGACTGTGTGGATCACAATAAACTGTGGAAAATTCTGAAAGAGATGGGAATACCAGACCACCTGACCTGCCTCTTGAGAAACCTGTATGCAGGTCAGGAAGCAACAGTTAGAACTGGACATGGAACAACAGACTGGTTCCAAATAGGAAAAGGAGTACGTCAAGGCTGTATATTGTCACCCTGCTTATTTAACTTATATGCAGAGTACATCATGAGAAACGCTGGGCTGGAAGAAGCTGGAATCAAGATTGCCGGGGGAAATATCAACCTCAGATATGCAGATGATATCACCCTTATGGCAGAAAGTGAAGAAGAACTAAAGAGCCTTTTGATGAAAGTGAAAGAGGAGAGTGAAAAAGCTGGCTTAAAGCTCAACATTCAGAAAACTAAGATCATGGCATCTGGTCCCATCACTTCATGGCAAATAGATGGGGAAACATTGGAAACAGTGGCTGACTATTTTTCTGGGCTCCAAAATCACTGCAGATGGTGATTGCAGCCATGAAATTAAAAAACGCTTATTCCTTGGAAGGAAAGTTATGACCAACCTAGACAGCATATTGAAAGGCAGAGACATTACTTCATCAACAAACGTCCGTCTAGTCAAGGCTACGGTTTTTCCAGTGGTCATGTACGGATGTGAGTGTTGGACTATAAGGAAAACTGAGCACCGAAGAATTGATGCTTTTGAACTGTGGTGTTGGAGAAGACTCTTGAGAGTCCCTTGGACTGCAAGGAGATTCAACCAGTCCATCCTAAGGGAAATCAGTCCTGAATATTCATTGGAGGGACTGATGTTGTAGCTGAAACTCCAATACTTTGGCCACCTGATGTGAAGAGCCGACTCATTTGAAAAGACCCTGATGCTGGGAAAGATTGAGGGCAGGAAGAGAGGGTGTCAACAGAGGATGAGATGGTTGGATGGCATCACTGACTCAATGGACATGGGTTTGGGTGCACTCTGAGTGTTGGTGATGGACAGGGAAGCCTGGTGTACTGCGGTTCATGGGGTCGCAAAGAGTCGGATATGACTGAGCGACTGAACTGAACTGATACTACACATGTATAAAAGATCTGTTTAAAGTACAATATAAAACAATTGATTTAATATACTACATATATTTCACTAATTTGGCTTCAGATTCTACATTGCAACTCATTTTATTTACTTACTTTCATATTTTATGTAAATTACACATAACTTAAAATCTATCATCTAAACCATTTTAAGAGGTAAGTTTCACGGTATAAAACGCAGTTGTAATGTTGCACAGTGAATTAATATATGCATATTATGACTTGCTGAATGAGGGGAGACAGGTACACAGGGGAAGTAAAAACCCCAGGGTCCTTTGGTGGAAGGCATGGTTTCAACACACCCACACAAAGGAGGTGAGGTCAAAAGATTTTTTACTTGCAAATCCCAGAAATGAGGGCAGAGTGCAAGGAGCTGTGGGGAGGGGAATCCTCTGACCCCCATCATGATGAGCAAGAGACTGAGAGCAAGCACCATTACTGTAAGGTGGCTGTGGTGAAGGTCACTTTTGCTGGACCAACCCTTAGCGGCTATATTAAAAGGTGTCCAGGGGAAAGCAAACCAGGAACTTGTGAGAATTTTAAGCTCAGATCCTTATCTAACTATCCACACTTTGGATGTGAGCAGAATTATCATACTGTTAAATGCCTAGGCAACGAATGAAAATACTGTAGCTGTTTTCTCACCAAAAACAACCATCAATTTCCAGAATGCTTATTATCTTATAAAACTGCAACCCTAAACCCATTAAACAATAACTACCTATTAGCTCCTACTTCCAGTCCTTGGCAACCACCATTCTACTTTGTTTCCATGATTTTGTTAAAAAGGGAGGGAGGTGGGAGGCGGGTTCAGGATGGGGAACACATGTAAATCCATGGCTGATTCATGTCAATGTATGGCAAAAACCACTACAATATTGTAAAGTAATTAGCTTCCAACTAATAAAAACAAATGAAAAAAAAATAAATAAAAGCAGAAAAAAAAATTAAAATACAGTTGAAGTACGGTATTAGTTTCAAGTGTACTATATAATGATTTAACATCTGCATGTTATGAAATTGATCACAATGATAAATCTAGTGACCATGTATCCCCAAAGTTATCACAATATTATTGATCATGCTCCTCATGCTGTATACCACATCCGCATGACTTATTATGTAAATGAAGGCTTGCATCTCTGAATCCCCTTTACCTATTTTACCCACTCCCTCACCCCTCTCTTTTGGCAACCACTTGTTTTCTGTATCTATGTGTCCATTTTTATTTTGTTTTGGTTTTTAGATTGGATGCAGAATCATATGTGAGTGAAAGTTCAATATTTTTTTCTAATTTATTTTACTAGCTAACGTACAAATGGCAAGATTTTGATTTCTTGGCAAGATTTTATTTTTATGGACTGAGTAATATTCTATTCCATACAATGGAATATTATATGTCTATATAATATTCTGTATCTATAGATATACCACATCTTATTTTCTATTCATCTATTGATAGGAACTTAGGTTGCTCCTATATCTTGGTTATTGTAGATTATGCTACAGTGAACACTGGAGTGCATATATCTTTTTGAATTATAGGGTTTTCATTTTCTCCAGATACATACCCAGGAGTGAAATAGCCAAATTGGCTGGTAGTTGTATTTTTAATTTTTTGAGGTCTCTCTCTCCATACTGTTCTCTATAGTGGCTGCACCAATTTACATTCCCACCAACAGTGCAAGGTTTCCTATTCTCCACATTCCAGCCAACATTTGTTATCTGTGCTCTTTTTGTCTGCCATTCTGACAGGTATGAGATGGTATCTCACTGTGGTTTTGACTTTCATTTCTCTGATTAGCGGTGTTGAGCATCTTGTGTCTCTTGTCTTTCTATATGTCTTCTTTGGGAAAAGATTATTCAAGTCCTCCACCCACTTTTAAAATCGGGTCTCTTTTTTGGATGTTGAATTTCATGAGTTCTTTGTATATTTTGGATATTAACTCCTTATCAGATATAGTGATTACTTACAAGTATCTTCTTGCTTTTAGAAGGATGACTTTTCATTACGTTGATCATTTCCTTCATCGTGCAAAAGCTTTTTAGTTTGAGGTCTCATTTGTTTACTCTTCCTTTTTTTTTTTTTTTTTTCTTTTTTTTTTTTTTTAATTTTTATTAGTTGGAGGCTAATTACTTTACATCATTACAGTAGTTTTTGTTATACATTGATATGAATTAGCCATGGATTTACATGTACTCCCCATCCCAGTCCCCCCTCCCACCTCCCTCTCCACCCGATCCCTCTGGGTCTTCCCAGTGCACCAGGCCCGAGCACTTGTCTCATGTACCCAACCTGAGCTGGTTATCCGTTTCACCCTAGATAATATACATGTTTCAATGCTGTTCTCCTGAAACATCCCACCCTCGCCTTCTCCCAGAGTCCACAAGTCTGTTCCATACATCTGAGTCTCTTTTTCTGTTTTGCATATAGGGTTATCGTTACCATCTTTCTAAAGTCCATATATATGTGTTAGTGTACTGTAATGGTCTTTATCTTTCTGGCTTACTTCGCTCTCTATAATGGGCTCCAGTTTCATCCATCTCATTAGAACTGATTCAAATGAATTCTTTTTAATGGCTGAGTAATATTCCATGGTGTATATGTACCACAGCTTCCTCATCCATTTGTCTGCTGATGGGCATCTGGGTTGCTTCCATGTCCTGGCTATTATAAACAGTGCTGCGATGAACATTGGGGTGCATGTGTCTCTTTCAGATCTGGTTTCCTTGGTATGTATGCCCAGAAGTGGGATTGCTGGGTCATACGGCAGTTCTATTTCCAGCTTTTTAAGAAATCTCCACACTGTTTTCCATAGTGGCTGTACTAATTTGCATTCCCACCAACAGTGTAAGAGGGTTCCCTTTTCCCCACACCCTCTCCAGCATTTATTGCTTGTAGACTTTTGGATAGCAGCCATCCTGACTGGCGTATAATGGTACCTCATTGTGGTTTTGATTTGCATTTCTCTGATAATGAGTGATGTTGAGCATCTTTTCATGTGTTTGTTAGCCATCTGTATGTCTTCCTTGGAGAAATGTCTGTTGAGTTCTTTGGCCCATTTTTTGATTGGGTCATTTATTTTTCTGGAGTTGAGCTGCAGGAGTTGCTTGTATATTTTTGAGATTAATCCTTTGTCTGTTGCTTCGTTTGCTATTATTTTCTCCCAATCTGAGGGCTGTCTTTTCACCTTGCTTATAGTTTCCTTTGTTGTGCAAAAGCTTTTAAGTTTCATTAGGTCCCATTTGTTTATTTTTGCTTTTATTTCTGAAATTCTGGGATGTGGGTCATAGAGGATCCTGCTGTGATTTATGTCGGAGAGTGTTTTGCCTATGTTCTCCTCTAGGAGTTTGATATTTTCTGGTCTTACATTTAGATCTTTATCCATTTTGAGTTTATTTTTGTGTATGGTGTTAGAAAGTGTTCTAGTTTCATTCTTTTACAGGTGGTTGACCAGTTTTCCCAGCACCACTTGTTAAAGAGATTATCTTTTTTCCATTGTATATCCTTGCCTCCTTTGTCAAAGATAAGGTGACCATAGGTTCGTGGATTTATCTCTGGGCTTTCTATTCTGTTCCATTGATCTATATTTCTGTCTTTGTGCCAGTACCATACTGTCTTGATGACTGTGGCTTTGTAGTAGAGTCTGAAGTCAGGCAGATTGATTCCTCCAGTTCCATTCTTCTTTCTCAGGATTACTTTGGCTATTCGAGGTTTTTTGTATTTCCATACAAATTGTGAAATTATTTGTTCTAGTTCTGTGAAAAATACTGTTGGTAGTTTGATAGGGATTGCATTGAATCTATAGATTACTTTGGGTAGTATAGCCATTTTGACAATATTGATTCTTCCAATCCATGAACACGGTATATTTCTCCATCTGCTTGTGTCCTCTTTGATTTCTTTCATCAGTGTTTTATAGTTTTCTATGTATAGGTCTTTTGTTTCTTTAGGTAGATATACTCCTAAGTATTTTATTCTTTTTGTTGCAATGGTGAATGGTATTGTTTCCTTAATTTCTCTTTCTGTTTTCTCATTGTTAGTGTATAGGAATGCAAGAGATTTCTGTGTGTTAATTTTATATCCTGCAACTTGACTGTATTCGTTGATTAGCTCTAGTAATTTTCTGGTAGAGTCTTTAGGGTTTTCTATGTAGAGGATCATGTCATCTGCAAACAGCGAGAGTTTCACTTCTTCTTTTCCTATCTGGATTCCTTTTACTTCTTTTTCTGCCCTGATTGCTGTGGCCAACACTTCCAAAACTATGTTGAATAGTAGTGGTGAGAGTGGGCACCCTTGTCTTGTTCCTGATTTCAGGGGAAATGCTTTCAATTTTTCACCATTGAGGGTGATGCTTGCTGTGGGTTTGTCATATATAGCTTTTATTATGTTGAGGTATGTTCCTTCTATTCCTGCTTTCTGGAGAGTTTTAATCATAAATGGATGTTGAATTTTGTCAAAGGCTTTTTCTGCATCTATTGAGATAATCATATGGTTTTTATCTTTCAATTTGTTAATGTGGTGTATTACATTGATTGATTTGCAGATATTAAAGAATCCTTGCATTCCTGGGATAAAGCCCACTTGGTCATGATGAATGATTTTTTTAATATGTTGTTGGATTCTGTTTGCTAGAATTTTGTTAAGGATTTTTGCATCTATGTTCATCAGTGATATTGGCCTATAGTTTTCTTTTTTTGTGGCGTCTTTGTCTGGTTTTGGAATTAGGGTGATGGTGGCCTCATAGAATGAGTTTGGAAGTCTACCATCTTCTGCAATTTTCTGGAAGAGTTTGAGTAAGATAGGTGTTAGCTCTTCTCTAAATTTTTGGTAGAATTCAGCTGTGAAGCCATCTGGTCCTGGGCTTTTGTTTGCTGGAAGATTTCTGATTACAGTTTCGATTTCCTTGCTTGTGATCATTTTGTTAAGATCTTCTATTTCTTCCTGGTTCAGTTTTGGAAAGTTATACTTCTCTAAGAACTTGTCCATTTCTTCCAAGTTGTCCATTTTATTGGCATAGAGCTGCTGGTAGTAGTCTCTTATGATCCTTTGTATTTCAGTGTTGTCTGTTGTGATCTCTCCATTTTCATTTCTAATTTTGTTAATTTGGTTCTTCTCCCTTTGTTTCTTAATGAGTCTTGCTAATGGTTTGTCAATTTTGTTAATTTTTTCAAAAAACCAGCTTTTAGCTTTGTTAATTTTTGCTATGGTCTCTTTAGTTTCTTTTGCATTTATTTCTGCCCTAATTTTTAAGATTTCTTTCCTTCTACTAACCCTGGGATTCTTCATTTCTTCTTCCTCTAGTTGCTTTAGGTGTAGAGTTAGGTTATTTATTTGACTTTTTTCTTGTTTCTTGAGGTACGCCTGTAATGCTATGAATCTTCCCCTTAGCACTGCTTTTACAGTGTCCCATAGGTTTTGGGTTGTTGTGTTTTCATTTTCATTCATTTCTATGCATATTTTGATTTCTTTTTTGATTTCTTCTATGATTTGTTGGTTATTCAGAAGCGTGTTGTTTAGCCTCCATATGTTTGAATTTTTAATAATTTTTTTCCTGTAATTGAGATCTAATCTTACTGCACTGTGGTCAGAAAAGATGACTGGAATGATTTCAATCTTTTTGAATTTACCAAGACTAGATTTATGGCCCAGGATGTGGTCTATTCTGGAGAAGGTTCCGTGTGCACTTGAGAAAAAGGTGAAGTTGATTGTTTTGGGGTGAAACGTCCTATAGATGTCTATTAGGTCTAGCTGGTTCATTGTGTCCGTTAAAGTTTGTGTTTCCTTGTTCATTTTCTGTTTAGTTGATCTATCCATAGTTGTGAGTGGGGTATTAAAGTCTCCTACTATTATTGTGTTACTATTAATTTCCTCTTTCATATTCATTAGCGTTTGCCTTACATATTGCGGTGCTCCTATGTTGGGTGCATATATATTTATAATTGTTATATCTTCTTCTTGGCATTGATCCTTTGATCATTATGTAGTGTCCATCTTTGTCTCTTTTCACAGACTTAATTTGAAAGTCTATTTTATCTGATATGAGTATTGCGACTCCTGCTTTCTTTTGGTCTCCGTTTGCGTGGAATATTTTTTTCCAGCCCTTCACTTTTAGTCTGTATGTGTCCCTTGCTTTGAGGTGGGTCTCTTGTAGACAGCATATATAGGGGTCTTGCTTTTGTATCCATTCAGCCAGCCTTTGTCTTTTGGTTGGGGCATTCAACCCATTTACATTTAAGGTAATTATTGATAGGTATGGTCCCGTTGCCATTTATTTTGTTGTTTGGGGTTCACTTTTATACCACCTTTCTGCGTTTCCTGTCTAGAGAAGATCCTTTAGTATTTGTTGAAGAGCTGGTTTGGTGGTGGTGAATTCTCTCAGCTTTTGCTTGTCTGTAAAGCTTTTGAGTTCTTCTTCATATCTGAATGAGATCCTTGCTGGGTAGAGTAATCTAGGTTGTAGGTTATTCTCTTTCATTACTTTAAGTATGTCCTGCCATTCCCTTCTGGCCTGAAGGGTTTCTATTGATAGATCAGCTGTTATCCTTATGGGAATCCCTTTGTGTGTTATTTGTTGTTTCTCCCTTGCTGCTTTTAATATTTGTTCTTTGTGTTTGATCTTTGTTAATTTGATTAATATGTGTCTTGGGGTGTTTCGCCTTGGGTTTATCCTGTTTGGGACTCTCTGGGTTTCTTGAACTTGGTTGGCTATTTCCTTCCCCATTTTAGGGAAGTTTTCAGCAATTATCTCCTCGAGGATCTTCTCATGGCCTTTCTTTTTGTCTTCTTCTTCTGGGACTCCTATGATTCGAATGTTGGGGCGTTTCACATAGTCCCAGAGGTCCCTGAGGTTGTCCTCATTTTTTTTTATTCTTTTTTCTTTTTTCCTCTCTGCTTCATTTATTTCCACCATTTTATCTTCTAACTCACTTATCCTATCTTCTGTCTCTGTTATTCTACTCATGGTTCCCTCCAGAGTGTTTTTGATCTCATTTATTTCATTATTAATTTTTAATTGATTTTTTTTTATTTCTTCTAGGTCCTTGTTAAACCTTTCTTGCATCTTCTCGATCTTTGTCTCCAGGCTATTTATTTGTAACTCCATTTTGTTTTCAAGATTTTGGATCATTTTTATTATCATTATTCTAAATTCTTTTTCAGGTAGATTCCCTATTTCCTCCTCTTTTGTTTGACTTGGTGGGCTTTTTTCATGTTCCTTTAGCTGTTGGGTATTTCTCTGCCTTTTCATCATGTTTAGATTGCTGTGTCTGGAGTGGGCTTTCTGTATTCTTGTGGTTTGAGGTTCCTTTTTATTGTGGAGGTTTCACCCAGTGGGTGGGGTTGGACGATTGGTTTGTCAAGGTTTCCTGGTTAGGGAAGCTTGTGTCAGCGTTCTGGTGCGTGGAATTGGATTTCTTCTCTCTGGAGTGCAATGGAGTGTCCAGTAATGAGCTTTGCGATGGGTCTCTGTGTTAGGTGTGACTTTGGAGAGCCTGTATGTTGACACTCAGGTCTATGTTCCTGCGTTGCTAAAGAATTTGCGTGGTATGTCTTGTACTGGAGCTTATTGGCTCTTGGGTGGTGGTTGGTTTTGGTGTAGGTATGGAAGCTTTTGGATGGTCTCTTATTCCTTAATGTTCCGTGTGGTCAGGAGTTTTCTGGTTTTCTCAGGATTTGGGCTCAAGTCTCCTGCCTCTGGATTTCAGTTTTATTCTTCTAATAGTCTCAAGGCTTCTCCAACTATACAGTACTGATAATAAAACTTCTAGGTTAATGGTGAAAAGATTCTCCACCGTGAGAGACACCCAGAGAGGTTCACAGAGTTACATGAAGAATAGGAGAGGGAGGAAGGAGATAGAGGTGAGCAGGAGGAGAAAAAGGGGACTCAAGAGGAGAGACAGATCTACGCAGTTATCTGTTCCCAAAGTGTTCTCTGTAGCCCAGACACCCACAAAGATTCACAGAGTTGGATTGGGAAGAGAAGGGGAATGGAGGAAGTAGAGGTGTTCTGAGGGAGAATAACAAAGATTGAAAATCTAGTGTAGAGGTTAGACTCTTTGAAATACAGTATTTAAAAACAAAAACACACAAAAAAATTTAGAACTGTATATGAAGTTCAGTTTAAAAATAGGGTTTCTCTCTCTCTTTTTTTTTTTTTTTTGTGGCTATAGTGAAATGAAAGTGAAAGTTAAGGAATAATAGAGGAGTATTAGAGGACTCTAAAAGGAAATAGGAGAGAAAAACAAGAAAAAGAAAAAAAAAAAAAGAAAAGAAAAGAAAAAAAAAAAATTTTTTTTTTCCCAAATAAAAAAATCGTAAAAATATATGAAAATGAAAGTTGAGGAGTGATGGGGGAGTAATAGGGAATTATAAAAGAAAATGAAAGAGAAAAAATAAAAAATTAAAAAAAAAAAAAAAAAGAAAGGGAAAGAAAAAAAAATTTTTTTTTTTTAAATTAAAAAAAAAAAAAAAAGTACATATATATCTAGGAATTTCTCTGAGGTTGTTGCGGTCAGCGTAGGTTCAGTTCAATTTCAGATAGCTCCTCTTTCCAGCTTACACTTCTCGATATCTGTAGGCCCCTTCCCGGGTATTCGGTGTTACCTTCAGGGATTTTAATCTGTTGCTCCGGTCCTTTCTGAAGCGGTTCCCTTTGTTTATTTGGCTTCTGTTTGCTGTCTCTTTGGTGTCTAATTTCTGCCCTGACACAGGCGGGCGGAGGTGATCTCTTATTTAGGTTCCCTAGTTCAGTTCAGTCCTGTTACGGGGAGGGCGGGGCGCTGCAGACAGACACCACTCTGTGTGGATAGCGCTCACCGTGTTCCGGCCACACTGGGTTTGCCCCGCTCACGGGTGTCTGTGCTTTCGCCGTCTACACTGCTCAGGCTCCCGGCTGCTCTATATGGAGCGGGCCCTGCGTTGAGTGCGGTTCCAGTTTTCGGGTACTCCACAAAAGCGCAGATTCGGTTGCTCCTGCGTTTTGTGCCTTCCCCGGCCTGGGCGGTTCAGGCAGCCAGAGGCTTGGGCGTACTCTCCCGGGTGCAGCACGCCTTATCCCTCCGCGGCCCAGGCAGCCAGAGGCTTGGGCGTACTCTCCCGGGTGCGGCGCGCCTTTTCCCTCCGCGGCGAGCGGCTCAGGCAGCCAGAGGCTTGGGTGCCCTCTCTCCCCAGGTACGGCGCGCTTTTTCCCTCCGCGGCCCCAGCACGCACCGCCAGTCGGGTCTCAGGAAGTCTTTAGCTAGAACCCGGAGGCTTGTTTGCAGTGTGGGAGGGGGTGGCTTCTCAGGGGCTGAGTTTGCCCTTTTCCCCTCCCCCCTGCCTCCTACCTCCAGCGGGGATGGGCCGGCTCTTCTCTGGAGATTCTCAGTCCCTTTGTTTTGCGAACCGCCGGCAGTGTGTTCGGGCCGGTTAATTTTGTCCCTTGCTATCCCACAGTTTAAAAAAGCTCCCTCCGATTGCTCTCAGGGTCTTCGGGCCGGACCTCACCCTAAGCAATGCCGCCCGCTCCTCTCCGTTCCGCCCCGCTTGTTGCTGGCGGGTACGGGCGTCTGGGGTACTTTTCTGCTGGGAGTTGCTTTTAGGCACGTAATCTGTGGGCCTTGTTTAATTTTTCCTCCCAGTTACAGTGCCGAAAACTTCCCCCAGTCCCGCCAGTGAGAGGGTTTCCTGGTAATTGGAAACTTCCTCTATTAAGACTCCCTTCCCGGGACGGGTCTCCGTCCGTAGCTCTTTTGACTCCCTTATTATCGTTTATATTTTGTCCTACCTCCCTTCGAAGACAATGGGCTGCTTTTCTGGGCGCCTGATGTCCTCTGCTAGCGATCAGAAGTTGTTTTGTGAAATTTGCTCAGCGTTCAAATGTTCTTTCGATTAATTTGTAGGGGAGAAAGTGGTCTCTCCGTCCTATTCCTCCGCCATCTTGGCTCCTCCTTACTCTTCCTTTTGTTTGCAGAGACATATTCAAGAAATAATATTGCTAAGACTGATGTCAAAGAGTGTACTGCCTATGTTTTAAGAATTCTATCATTTCAAGTCTTATCAATACATCAGTCTTTAATCTATTTTGAGTTTGTTTTTGTGTATAGTGTGAGGATTTCCCTGGTGGCTCAGACAGTAGTGTCTGCCTACAATGCGGGAGACCCAGGTTCAATCCCTGGGTCGGGAAGATCTTCTGGAGAAGGAAATGGCAACCCACTCCAGGATTCTTACCTGGAAAATCCCATGGATGGAGGAGCCTGGTAGGCTACAGTCCATGGGGTTGCAAAGAGTTGTACTCGGCTTAGCGACTTCACTTTCACAGTGTGAGGAAGTAGTTTGATCCTTTTGCACATGGCTGTCCAGTTTTTCTAATACCATTTATTGAAGAGATGGCCTTTTCCCTGTTGTATATTCTTGCCTCCTTTGTTGTAGATTGACCATGTAAGTGTGGGTTTATTTGGGGGCTCCAAATTCTATTCCAATGATGTGTCTGTTTTTGTGGCAGTATCATAGTTTTTTGATTACTGTAACTTCATATAATAATATAGTTTGCAATAATCAGGACTGTCTCTATGATTTTGACCAAACTATTTCATAATTAGAAATACTTTCATGTAAGTAGAACCATACAGTATTTGTCTTTTTGCAACTTGCTTGTTTCACTTAGCACAATGTCCTTCACGATTGTTCATGTTGAAGGAAATATGTCAGAATTTCCTTCCTTTTTGAGGCTGAAAAATATTCCATCAATGGACACTTGTGTTACTTCCATGTGTCAGTTATTGTGAATATCCAATTACCAATAATTTTAATACGGCAGTTTTGAGGTAAAATTGACTAAGATTATACACATTTATATAATGTTTTGAAGTATAGTCATGAAAATGTCACCAAAATCAAACAGTAAACATATCCATCATCTCAAAAAATTCTTTCCATTCATTCTTCTTGATCTTCCCTCCTCAAGCAGTTACTGATCTGCTTTCTGCCACAAATCAGTAGTTTTACTAGTGTTAGTCTCTCAGTTGTATGGACTGTATGGACTGTAGCACCCCAGGCTCCTCTGTCCATAGAATTTTCCAGGCAAGAATACTGGAGTAAATGACTATTCAGTTCTTCCAGGGGTTTCTTCTGACTCAGGGGTCAAACACGGGTCTCCTACAATGCAGGCAAATTCTTCAATGTCTGAGGCACCAGGGAAACCCCTTTTCTTTACTAGTTTCATATAAATCATAAAATTGTTTTCTCAATGGTTTTTTGATCAGTTTACATTGCTATCAGCAGCATGTGAGAGTTCTAATCTCTCCAGATGTTACTAACACTTGCCATAGTCTTTTTAAACCTTCTGATATGTATATGGTGGTATCTCACTGTAGTTTCAATTTTCATTTCCTAATGATCTTTTCATGTGCTTACATGGTATCTGTATATATTGACAAATTCTGTGTTCAAATCTTTGCTCTCTTCTCTTTTTTATTGAGTTGTTCCCTGTTTTAAGGTTGAGTTTTAAGAGTAATTTATGTATTCTGTTGAATAGGGCTTCCCTGGTGGCTCAGTGGAAAAGAATCTGCCTGTCAATGCAGGAGATCAAGGTTCAATCCCTGGGTCAGAAGATCCCCTGGAGAAGGAAATGGCAACCCCCATTTCAGTATTCTTGCTGGGAAATCCCATAGACAGTCATGGGATCAGAGGTGGACACAACTTGGCGACTTAACAGCAACAGCAGCAGCTGGATACTTGAAGCTGTTCTAGAATTCCTTCGTGCTTTTATTCCCCCTCCTCCATTCTGAGTAGTTCCTGTTAATATGTCATTTACTAATCTTTTCTTCTGCAATGCCTAATGCACCATTCATCCCATCTAGTGTATTTTTCAACTTGGAAATTATAGTTTTCACCTCTGTAAGCTTGATTTTGGCCTTAATACCCTACATGTTTCTAAATTTTTTGAGCATGTTAACAGTTTTACCTTTCTAATACCCTTACCTGCTAATTCTAAAATCTGTGTAAAGCTTAAGTTGGTTTCAATTGATTATTCTTTCTTATGGGTCATGTTTTCTTGCTTCTTTGCATGCCTACTGATTTTTACCTGATGACAGCCATTGTTAATTTCATCTCATAGATGCTGAGTATTTTTTTGATTTTCATAAACTTTTGAGCTTTGTTCTGGGACAGTTACTTGAGAATGGTTTGATCCTTTTGAATCTCACATTTGATTTATTGGGTGGAGCCAGAGCAGTACTAATAGGGTAATTATTTCCTATTAAGAGTCAAGGGCTACCCATTCAACTGTGGTTGCTGAGAACGGGCAGACCCACACGAGTCCTTCATTCCTTTCAAATGCCTTTCTCCAGTCTGCTTCCTCACATACTTATGCTGATCAGGACTGTGTTTAATTCCCGAAGTGACCATTTATAGGTATCTGGAGCTCTGTGTTGTCTCCTGGCTGGTCCTCTGCCTCATGAAATCTATCTTGGTCTTCCTAAGACACTTAGCTCCCTTTCCTTAACTCAGGGAGTCTACCTGGCTCTTCCTCTGTTCCCCTTCCTTGTTTCATGACTTGGAAGTAACCTCAAATCAGTAAGCTGGGAAAATTGTAGGGTTCTACTTGTTTGTTTCCCAATTTTCCTCAGTCTGAGGCCTAAGGTCTTGAAGTCCACTTCTCCATGTAGTCTATTTTTTTATTTGATTCTTCCAGTAGAAACAAGCAGTCCTTGTTTTCCATCATAGCTAGAAACAGAAATTACAGCTAACTTTTAATAAACTACCACTTCTTGAGTTTTTTGAATAACATCAAAAGAGAATATCTACAATTATATGAAAGATTTCAGTGCTGCTTTGTCTAACTATTTATCTGTGAGACATGAGACTCTTCATATATTAGCTTGGCCAAAAAGTTTGTTTGGGTTTTCCTCTAACAGCATACAGAAAAACCCGAACAAACTTTTTGGTCAACCCAGTACTTCAACCATAACAATGTATTACAACAAATTAAATGAAGAATACCACTATTCTATACAGTGGGCATCTAACCAGAAACCTTAACTTTACTACTTGGATCAAAGTTTTACTAGAAAGCTGGAGTATGCCATTACATCTTGGACTAAGCAATTAAGTTTTCCCCAGTAAATTTAAAACTAGAACACCCAGAAATTACTAAAATAGTGAAGTAAAATGAATATATTTAAAATAGCTATACATTTTATCAATTTCTCTAAGAGCTGCATGAAAAAAGTGTATTCATATATGTACATATGTATTCATATAATCAATACCAACTCACCTCTCACATAAAGTACAGGAGTCATCTATAACAGCAATTGAGACTGGAAGAAAATTCTCCTGAGCTATAAAATTAAGCTATAGAATTCTAGTGAGTGTTTTGGCACATATGCTTGAAATGTTACAATTCTTTCCTATACATTCAGGTAATTTCCATAAACCACTGGTTTTTATGAAGTTTCCATGAATGACAGTATATTCAGTGGTTAATTTAATAATATTTGGAATTACACTGCTTGAGTTCAAACTCCAGCTCCAACATCCAACTATATGACCTTGAGAAAGTTAACTTATGCTTATTTCAGTTTCCCTATTTGTAAAATGGCCTTTAAATGTAAATTTCTTAAAAGCATTCATGGTAAATAAAACATTTAGCAACTGTTATTATCAATTTAGTAACTATGCCTTCTTCTCTATCCTGTTGATTTCAGTCAACGGACCTTAAAAACAAACATAAAAATCTACCTTATCTAATGTACTCATTTCCGAAGTCTAAAGGAAGGCATAAAGACGTAAGTTTGTTGCTTTGTTTTTGAGTCTCACAAGCAATTATGATCACTACATCCGAGCAGGAACTGAAAACTACAATCATATTCCAGATAAATTATCACTTATATGAATCAGTGTTAGGCTAAATTTAAACTGTTTCTAGAAATATATTCCAGTTCTGAAGTTTGAGGAATCAGAGCCAAAATGCTCTAAGTGTGACAAGACAGAATTTCTGCCATCAGAATCCATTTAAATTCATTCAACATTTAATAAATACCACTGAGTATCAGCCACTAAATATTGGATAGACAGAGATAAATAAGATGCCTCTGACCTTAAGAACTTTAAACTTAGTGATAATAGAGTATAACCATATAGGTAGTGTTTCCCAAGGTGTGGTACATGCACGCGTAACACTGTATGTAAGAAGCAATCCAAGTTTTCCTCGGTACAGAGTTGACTACAGCAAGAATGAATAATGACAAGACAGGCTCTCTTTGTAGATTTTCCTGCAATAATGGCATTCTTAGCATCGGTTTTTCTGCAGCCAACCTGAGATGCAAAAATAGCAGCAGAGCTCGAGATGGACTAGAACTGCCAGGCCTACCAGCTGCCCCTTCCTTGTGTGAAAACAGACCTCTACAGACTGGAAAAAGCCAAGCTAGAGACTATCTAAACAGTCCTCCATATGCTCAGTAATGGGTGCCTCAACTTCTACCATTTCCAACAATAGCTAAAGGAGAGGAATCAGTATGATAGAAAAGGAGAGGGTGAAAAGCATTCTCAGGCTTGGATTTGGTGTGCCACTCTTACAACTCCATAAGTACTCTAAGTGTGCCTTTAAAGAGAAAAGTGGTCACTTTAAAGAAACTGTTAATAGCAGCATAGGCTATATTGAGAACATAAGATTATGGAAGAGATGCAAACTAAGTTGTTTTAGAAATATTACTAGAATGCATATAGAATTGTTCTACAAAAGATATAAGTACCACAATGAATGGAGAAATCAATTCCAGTAAGAATGAAAGTGAAAGTGAGGTCACCAGTCATGTCTGAATCTTTGAGACACTATGGACTATACAGTCCATGGAATTCTCTAGGCCAGAATACTGGAGTGGGTAGCCTTTCCCTTCTCTAGGGATCTTCCCAAACCAGGGATTAAATCCAGGTGGATTTAATCCAAGCATTGCAGGTGGATTCTTTACCAGCCGAGCCACGACGGAAATAAAGATGATAGGGTACAAGTGTCAAAGAAACGGAAACTTACTGGGCTGAGTTTTCACAACTGGACAGAATAGGCTAAAGGCATTCGAGAGAATTAAGTGGTGGGTGGGAGGAGCGTAAATAAACAAAAGCAGAGATAGATACCAAAGGATAGTAAGAACACAGTGAAGTTATTTTAGAAAAAGGTAAGATTCTCAGCTCTTCATTCTCTTACATAGAATAATTACCTGTATTTATGTTCTTTCTAATAAGAGTCTTAGACAAAAAATACACATTACCTAGAATGTGTTATATATGAAAATACAATTTAAAAAATGAAGTATCTCTGTACAGGTCAAAATAATGGTGAACACCCTCACAGGTATGTCATACCTGTAACTTTTGTCACATCTCCTAAAGCCATTTGGGATAAACAAAGCATTCTTACCATCCTTATGCCCTCATCTTAGACTGTTTTTACTTCTGGCTTAGAAAATCTCAGACAAAAACAGGTAATAGAGGAGAATAAGCAAAGTCAGTGAATTAATCAAGGGAAAATTACATAGTTATAGGAAAATTGAAGAGATTTTTATATCCTGATTCTTTAATATAAGAAACAATCAGCATTATCATCAGTCTCTTAATATACTTTACTTTTAGTTTTATACTACAAATAATGCTCCCACAAACAAGGTATTTTATGTACTAATACATACTCTGAAGCAAATGATACCATTTGACTAAGTATTCATTAGAATGAAACCTTTTTATTTTTTTTAGAATGAAACCTTTTTAATCCAAGCACGAACTTGCCTGTGACTTTCAGAATAAGAGTATTCATCTCTCACCTATACAATGAAATTAGACCAGGTGATCTCTGAAGTTTCTGATAGTTCTAAATGTTAATGATGCTACACTACTTATATAGCCAATCCACATTCTTTTTTCTAAAGTTCTTAAATCAGGATCTTCCCTAAAAATGGTGTGAAGTTTCCAAAATGCATTACATTTTAGAAAATTTTAAATTCACATCTATTACAGACTAGGAATTGAAGAGTAATTTCTTACAAATAAAGTGAAGTCCTTTATTTCCTACCATCCATGTTCCTAAGAATATGAAAGTACTAATTAAAATTCAGAAATGTATAAAAACTTTAAGGAACAGTTACTGAAAACAACAAAAAATTCTATTAACTTAGTAGGCTTAAGTTTTGTATTAGGAAAACACTTATTAACAATAAAAAATTAAGGAGTTTTGGGATGACTCTCTGTAATCACAGTATTTAAAAATAAAACTACTTTCCTCTGCATAATTCTACTACATAACTGCTAACTTTCCTGAACTTCCAAAACTTACAAGCAATTAACTTCAATATACATCTCCAAGGAAAGGTTTCATCGACCACGTAAACACTGATTTATTAAATACAGTAGAAGTCCATGCTTTATAACTCAGCATTAAATTTCTCATGGAGAAATCAAGAAAAACATTTCCTATCATAGATAGTTATCAACTGTCTTTGTTATCTCCCAAGTAACATTTCATTAAAGAAATCAAGTTAAGTGGGAGCTGTCTTTCTTTACAGATGATGCCTGAGCTTTGGCCATTCTTCGAACCAGCGCTGCTTGTCTTTTTCTCTGAATTTCTTCCGGAGAATACTTTCTATTTTTCTCTTCTTCTTCTAAAACTGAAACCAAATATAGATATTAGTTTCAAAGACTATAAAATCATTCTGAATGAGTTTAATTTTTACTGTCTTATTACCCAGATCTGCCACACTGGTCTTGTTACTGGGCCTCCCTGGTGACTCAGACGGTAAAGAATCTGTCTTTGGTTTTGTTACTCAACCATGTTGCTGCCGTTTAGTTGCTAAGTCCTGTGGGACTCTTGTGACCCCACGGACTGTAGCCTGTCAGGCTCTGTCTATGGGGTTTCCCAGCAAGAATACTGGAGTGGGTTGCTATTTACTTCTCCAGGGGATCTTCCTGACCCAGGGACTAAGCCTGCATCTCTTGTGTCTCTAGCATTGGCAGGATTCTTTACCACATAGCCATCAGGGGCGGGCCATCCTAAACTATTAAGTATAAGACTACAAATGCAGATGCAGTACAAGGCTCCAGGCCAAAATGAAATCAAGAACTGATCAATCTGTTTGATGTACTCTTCTCACAGGGTTATAAAATTGATTAAAAACTCTACATTTTGACTACCCAGCAAATAATTCTTATGAACAATGACACCTAACTCATATAACCAATAAATGAATATATTTTAAAAACAAATTGGAATTTTAAATGTTATATAGATTATAATAGAAAAGTAGTCAAAATAAAATGAATTAGATATTAATAATACTTCAAATAGTATATTTTTACTGTAAGATAACTGATGTTAACATTCCTACTCCTACATTTTTTTCCTCTATAGATCTCCAAGATTTTTATTTCAGCTGTTTAGGAAAAATACTTTGGAGTAACAGAGTGAAACCTATCATGTCAATAAACATAAAATTCACTGTCAAATATTGCATTTTTAGATGGAAGATATATTTTCTATAAACATTGGAAAATTATTTCAAGGAGCAGGATGTCTGCATAAAATTTTCAATATGAAATCTTTTTACAAAATGTGAAGCATTCTGATATATTTTTATGCAACATACTTTAGTGTATACTTCAAATAAACATACTATGAAATGAACAATGTGTCTTAAATTTAACAAAACCAATTCTGCCTCTACCAAAATTCTGAGTTCTAATAAAATGAATTCCACAGTTAAGTCACTCTGAGCTAAAATATTAGATTATCTATGTAATGCTACTAAGAATCAGACTTCAAAATTTTAGCCAACATTTTTTCATTTAATGTTCTAAAATCAAGACCATCATCCAAATACATATTAAAGTGACTGTGTATTGAACTGTGTATGTTGTAAAATTTACCCTCTAAAGAAGTAAATAAGAATCAGTAGTACTGTTAACAAGAGAAATAATATCTACAATGACATCTACAGAGATTCAGAATATAGTTGCTGTAAGACATTTCTCTTGTTAATCAAGGTAGATATTTACCCAGAGTATATCATCACTCTCTCCTTCCATCCCCAGTATAATCAGAAATGGGAGAGGGTGCTCAGAGTTAAGAGATATATATCTCAAACTTCCCAGGTGATTCTGTTGCCTTTTGCTCTCTAAATCAATTATTTTACAGAATGCAGCTATTTTTTCTTATAGAATGATACAACATACTTTTAAATTAGTTTGACTAATTTATTATTTTAGTCTGAAAGCTGAGAAACACAAGAAATTCAGAACACACACACAATTCACATTCAGTTGACTATAAATTTAGAAGGAAAATAGGTTAACAATCCATGGCAGAATAGAACATAGCTCCCTAAAACTGGCACCTCAGTTGGTTATGTGGTATTCTACAAATTAATTTCAAAAGATACAATAAAGTCACATAGGGAAAATTTGATTTTGGAAGAATAAAAATGCATAGCAAGGAATCCAACTATTGGCAAGGAACAAAACAAAAATGGCTCTTTCAAATCTTAACCCTGAAGCAGGGGTCAAACACTTTTTTTTCCCCAGTTGTTGTCTAGTCACTAAGCCTAGTCTGACTCTTGCAACACTGTGGACTGTAATCTTCCAGGATCCTCTATCCATGGGATTTCCCAAGCAAGAATACTGGACTGTGTTGCCAGTTCCTTTTTCAGGAGATCTTCCCAACCCAAGGATCCAACCTGTGTCTCCTGCATTGGCAGGCAGATTCTTTATCACTGAGCCACCAGAGAAGTACTTCTTTTCAGTAAAAGACCCAAAAATATGTTAACCTTTAAGAGGCATAGGATCTCCTGTGGCAACTATTCAGCTTTGTCACTGCAGCATGAAAACAGCCATGGACAACACAGGTAAATAAATGATGCGGCTGTGTTCAAATAAAACTTTGTTTATGGACAATGAAACATGAATTCCACATAGTTTTCAAAAGGTATTAAGTATTATTGTTCTTTTGATTTTTTCCAACCATATAAAAAGTGAAAATCACCTTAATATGCTGGCTGTACAAAAAACAGGCTATACAGGCTGGATTTGGACAGGCCAAAATTAGCCAAATCTAGCTTAAAACAATGAGGTAGTTAGAAGCTCCCCCACTGCCCCAAAGGTATTTGCTGCAGAGCAGCTTGATACACCAAAGTAAAAGGAAATGGAAACAACAGAAAATGTCAACAAGGTTAATGTTAATTAGAATATTAGGTATTATCAGTAAGCTTAACAGAAAAACTATAAAGTAAACTGAAAGACTCTACCCATTAAAAAAAAATTGCTGATAAGATAGTAGACAAGAGTTTTGGAGAAACTCACATATTCCAGAGAGACTAGTCTTTAATGGAATTACAACTATAATTAAGTAAATTCACACTGGAAGAATGACTCAATTAACTGTACTTACTTAAATATAAACTTAAATATTTGAAACTACTATAAACTGACAACAATTTTAAAGTTTTAAAATATCTAGTTTGGGTGATAATGTAGCATATTCATTGTCAGTATTGATAAAAGTATAAATTGATGTAATTAGGGGTAAGATTTAAAAATCTCCATCAACATTTAAAATATTCTGAATCTTGTATCAATTTTCAAACAGATACAATCTCATGAGCATGTGCAAATTTATGCAGAATATTCACTGGCAGACTGGACTGCTTGTAATGCAAAAAACTGCAATCAAACTAAACCTCCATCAATAGAAAAACAGATAAATTATGGTATCATTCACACAACTACATACTATGCAGAGATTCAAAGGACTAAAGCAAATCTCTATGGACTATCAGGAAAAAGACAGTTACATTAAATAAAAGCAAAATCAAGCTGCCAAATAGTCTTTGCACATAATTATATCTATTTAAATAAATGTATAGATAGATACAAACCACCCTTCACCCCTACCTTTATATACTTGCAGAAAATGCTACTAACAGGGGCTTTCCCTCAAAAATCTTTGGAGAAAAGGAGAAATAGAGGACTTACCTTTTTATGTCAAATTAACCTACACTCTTTATTTTTAAACAATTATCTATTACTGCTGCAAATTTTTTTAAAGTGAGGGATCACTTAACAGGAAAGTTGTAGTGATAATGCCAACAAAAGCATCATTTAGAATCTAAACAGAAAACAATCTAATATTAAAAGAAATGAAAAACTCCATTACCATATTAACATTGATCTACATAATAGGTAAAATTCCTAATGTTAGCCTCAAGTGAGGGAGACTGATTAAAAAAATCAATAATTACAAGCCAGCATAGTAAATGGTGTAAAACAAGTTAGCATGGGCTACTGGCAAAACTGAGAAAGTGAACCAAAATCATTCTGAGTAGTTAGAAATACACTGTGTTTAAGAGATAAATGGAAACCAGCTAGTAGATCTGGTATATGCATGTGGACGTACAAGGTTTCTGTTGAAGAGCACCAGGCATTAAGAAACACAGACAGTTATGCCAGAAATATTCCCTTTTAAAAATTATTACAGTATCAGTGAATGACAGACTTTTCAGATTATATTGTATAATGTTCACTCAAATATTTACTGAACATCTTCTAAATTGCAGCTGCTATGGAAGGCCTAGGTTCACTGATGAGACAGATGGTAATCAATATCTGATTGCAAACTGTGACAAAAGAAATTAAGGAAATAAAAGAGAGATGACTGAAAACAACAGGAAAGCATTTATAGACTGTTGAAGGCAGTAGGGTTAGCTGGGAATAGCAAAGTTCCTGAACTAGAGAAGAACCTATTCTGTTTGAGGAACTCAAATACAGCTGGTGTAGCTGAAGTCTAGTAGGTAAGGCAAGAAAAAAAGAGAACAGGCAGGTTAAAGAGACAGTCCAGGCTTGCAGATCAGGGTATAAATTAAGATTTTATTTGAAGTATGATGAGCAGTGCCTGAAGGTTGTCTTCAAGCAGAGGAATGCCAAATACGCCTACTTGCTTTTTATTTTTTTTTAACCTTGTTTTAAAAGATGATTCTGCTGTTTGGAGACTAGAAATGGGAGGGAACAGGTAGAACTGCAGCAGTCCAGTCAGGAAATGTTGGCTTGCATAAGGGTGGTACAGCAGAGAGTGAGAAAAATGGGACAGTTTTGAGATACATTTTTTGAAGTAAAAACAATGGAACTTGAGAGATAGAAAGGAGAATTGGGTGAAAGAAAAAACTGGAAAGAATCAAAGATGACAAGATGTACTAAATAAGTAAATAACAACTCTAACCATCATAACTAACAGTTTTATATCAGATAGTATTCTAGCAAAGGCATTTAATTGGAATGCTCTAAACCTTCACATATTGTTCTGCTAAAAATAGACAATTACTCAAATTTTAAAACAGTGAGGTATTTCAGTGAACACAAGGAATCTCATACAGTAATACATATATGCATAAGTAAAATTTTCCAGGAAATAATTCAGAAAAGACTCAACACATACGTATTGATTGGCAACTGTAATAGTCACTGTATTAGATGTCGGCCAAGAATTCAATGCAGTCTTTTAAAATCACAAACCACCCAGTGTTTGTATATTCCAGCATCATTATTTGTTAAGAATCACTTTAAGACTTCTAGTTAATCATCGCAGAATGGTCTTTAACATATATCACAAAAATTCAATACAACAAAGAACTAGTCTGGCTATTTTTCAAAGAACACTATTTCATACATACCTTTTGAAGGCTGTCTCAAAGGTTCAAAAAATTTCACTGCAGACTGCTGTTGAACAGCCTTCCCAGATAATGGGTTGACAGCTTTATTTTTCTCCAAACCCTGTGTGATGCTGGTATCAGAAGTACTTCCTGTTACAGAACTGTTATTAAACGGGGAAAGCATCGGACAATTTTTCATCCTTTCAAGCACGTACCTAGACAATCTAGCTGCTCTGTTAAACTTTCTCTGAGTTTCACCTGTTATGGTGCTACTGGATAGATGTAGGGTACTCAATCTCTTCTTAGAAGCAGCAATTTCTGTACTCATATGATGTGAACTCACATTCAAACCTGAACTTTCTGTAAGAACCGATTTAGAACTATTCACTTGTTTTGGTACATCAGTGTTGTTCCAAGAGACATGCAGATTATTGATCTGACAGTCTAAGTTCTTAGAGTATATACTCAAATTTGTCGTGGCACCTAAAAAACCTGGAGAATTTCCATACATTTCCCCTCTCTCCATCTTCACTGATTTATTTATTTGTAAGCTATTTGTCAATGAAGATGTCTGTGCTGAAATGCTGTTCAGATTCAGGAGCTCTGACTGCATCAACTGACTTCCTTGTTTAGGTGTAGTAAACATGTTTTTGGCTCCATGTTTAGAACTATTATTGATCCCAAGTACACTTTCTGATGTCTTGCTGTCAACTCCAATATCTTGCTCCTGAGTTAGTCTTTCAATATCATCACATGCCTGGTATAATATATCATCATCTACATCATCTCCTTCCCAGCAACTCTCTAACTGATAACACGCTTTAACAATTTCATTGGTAAATGATGGATCATTCCAATCATCAAAGAAAGAACCTAACTTTGATCCATCAGTCTGATTTGGGTTACAAACGCTGGTGGTATTGTCCAAAGTTGCTGAGCTGAAAGGCTGGACATTAGCAGGCACTTTCAAAGACTGATTAAAAATGAACTTATTAGAACATCCTGGTTTCAAAGCAGATTTCTTTTCAGAAGCATTTACTTTAGAATTAAATTTAGTATGAGTATTTTCATTTACTTTTGCCAGATTAGATGCAATGGCAGAGTCTTGAATTTTGTCTTGATCAACTATATTCAAAGATTTCTCCAATTTCATTTTAGTTCCAGTGGCTGATAATTTATTTGGTTTATCATTTGGCTTTGGTGAAAATCTGTATTTTTCAGCATCTGTTAATTCACTGTTCCATGTATTTGAAGGAAGACCTTGTAAACTTTTTGAATCTTTTAACTTGGCATCTAGACTTGTATTCATTCCTGACTTACTTTTATCCTCTTTACTGTTAAAGGAACAAATTTCCTTGTGATCAGCAATTTGGACTGTTTTAGGAGCAGGGAACAGCTCAGACATTTCAATATTCTGCATAACAAAAGGTTCATTACTTAGTAAGTTTTCCCAATCATCCTCAAAATCACTGGTAGTAAAAGTATCAATGTGCTTATTAAAAGTTCCTGGTTCCTTAGTACAGAAAGTCACATATGATTTTGTCATTCCAGGATTATCGACTTGATGAGAAAGTGATCCTAGGGTTTTACTTGGCAGATTTTCAGTGACCACAGTTTCATTAGTAATGATTTTCTCCTCTTTCAAAGTGTTTTTCTTTCCAAAGGTAGTATTACTGGTTTTCAAGAAAGCATCTGACAAATCTTGGCTTAACTGTCCACTACACTTCTGAGTAGAACCATCAAACATGGCAATAAAGGCTGCTTCAGCATTTTGGTCAAATGGCTTCTGACTGCTGGTTTGATCATTTACCACAGATATCTTGGTGTTCTCTTTCACTGGCTTCTTTATTATAGCCTTATCTATTTCAGGAACTATATCACACAGTAACTGCATCTGTACACCATCTCTGTAATTATGTGAAGTCTCTGCTTCTGAAATCATCTGGATAAGATCATGATTTCTCTTGTCTTGCTCTTGAATCACATCCAGCTCTTCCATATTTTTATCAAATTGCTTAGCTAATTTCATAAGTTCTTCCTCTTGATTTTGTGATTTTAACCTATTAAAACAAATATTTCAAAAGTTATGTAGATATTCTAGTCTAAGAAGTCATACTCAACTGTTATTTAACATATTTTAAAACTCACAAATTTTAACACATCCTGACATTATAAATAAGTTCAAAACTTTACATGTCAAAGTTAAGGATACTAATTTATAACCATTTTGACATACACACAAAGCCAAATACTAAAATACACACAAAACACAAATACACACAAAACAGAATACACACAAAACAGAATACTAAAAATATTTACTTCACTGAATGTCAGAAAAAACTGAAAAGTTTAAACTTACTTTGTACAGCTGAGTTTTGCTCTTGATTTTCCTTTTGCTACACTAGGAGTGCAAGGAATAGCAGTGTCACCAATCCACATGCCCAGCATGGAGTCTGTTGTTGGTTTCTCATCCTTTGGGAGAAGGGCAAAAAAAAAAAAAAAAAAAAAAAAGAGATGTGAAAGTATAAAAACAACTAACCAAAACAAAACCCACTTTAATTATGTAGAATTATTTTATTAAAGGAATAAATTCTGGTAAGGTGACAGCAACTAAACAAACTTCAAAACAATGAAAAGCTGGAGGATGGCAATAACAAGTTGCAAGAAGTGATCTACACTTGCTTTACCGAATGAAAACACTAAAAAAAAAAAGTTTTTAAGAATTTAATTAGAAATGCACATTAGTTGCTCAGTCATGTCTGGCTCTTTGTGACCCCCTGGACTGTAGCCTGCCACACTCCTCTGTCCATGGAATTTTCCAGGCAAAAACACTGGAGTGGATAGCCATTCCCTTCTTCAGGGTACCTTCCAGACCCAGGGATCAAGCCCAGGCCTCCTGCATTGATTGTGGGCAGATTTTTTACCATCTGGGCCACTGTGGAAGCCATTGCAGAACAGAAATACATATTCAATAAGAAAAGTACATATTTTTATCACAAAAAAACTGATCAACTTATTTCAGTTGTCATAAGATATTGATAAAAATAAACATTAGTACTAGAAACTGTGCAGCAAAAATTATTAGAATTAGGAATAAGAGAGATAAATATGGAGTTCTTTCTGTATTACCTCAACCTCAAAATTTTCCCTATTGCCATTATAATGTTTATCTAAGTTGGACAATCCATGTTGACGTGAATTGACAACACCTAGATAGAACTAAGAAAATTTAGCATTAAGTCAGGACCAAGTTAGAGATAATGGCAAGATTAGAACTGATGCTGTGAATGAGGTAGGGAGAAAAACAAAATTAAGTAGAGAAAGTGGGTAAAGAAGTTTTAACCAGTATTAAGGCTAGAAAAAAGCCATTTTAGTCCTATATGTTTCTTTTATACCTTTTAGTCACTTGATCATGCACAAAATTAGAGAATGAATTTATGTATTAGTTACAAACCAAACCAACAAATTAAACAAGTTAATCATTTTCTACTCTGTTTTTATAGTACCTGGAATGAATATAAACAAGCAAATGTCACACAAAATAATCACTAGATTACAGATTACTTGAAGGCAAGGACAGTTCCTATGATGACTAAGCATCTAGCAAAATGCTGAGCATAAAGATGTCAATTCATGTTTATACACTAGAAAGTTAGGTGATAAGTTGCCTACAACTTGGTACTTCAAAATCATCAATCAATCAAAAAGTAGTTTCCTTAGATGTCCAATTGAATCTAGCAGTTTTCAGCTTTGCAAATACTCAAGAAAAGCAATAATTTTGATTTTAGACTCAATACATAGCTTCCCTTTTGTTTCAACAATCTTGAATTTGGGAAGATAACATTCTTAATGATTTAATTATGGATTTTTTTTGGGTCCATCTACCAAGCAATTTTAAATTCACTCCATTTTTATAGATTAAAAGTATAGTAACTTTATATATCCAGTTATATAAATAGATGGGTCCTATATATGGTTTTTATATTATTTGTAAATGTTACATTTTTAAAAATTCCTCATTAATAATTACACAGTACAATCCAGTGCTGTAAAATGCATCTAACACATTAGTTCATTTAATTCTAGAGTATACGGTGCAGAGTTGTATAAAAATGATGGAAAAATATAGAACATCTTCAAACAAACAACACTGTATGAAAAGTATCCCAGAAGAAAGTAAAATGACTGATCAATTAGAATAAAATAATGCAAATTTTAACAAATGTCATCTCTGGAATTATTGCTGTTTGTTGTTTAGTCCCCGAGTCGTGTCCAGCTCTTTGTGACTCAATGGACTGCAGCCCACCTGGCTCCCCTGTCCATGGGATTTTCCAGGCAAGGAAACTGGAGTTGGTTGCCATTTCCTACTCCACAGGATATTCCCAACCCAGGGATTGAATCCATGTCTCCTGAATTGGCAGGCGGATTCTTTACCACTGAGCCACCAGGAGCCCCATCAATTAAAATAAAAGTGAAAATTTTAAAATACATCTCCAGAACTATCAAGGAAATTTAAATAATTATTTAAAGAGGGTAACTCACCTATGCCATTCTGGAACATGAAAAGTTCCTAAACAGACCTTGATATTACTCAAGATTTATATGCTTTAAAAGTGCTCACTTGAAAGGGGTAACATTTAAAAGCAACTAGTTTAACTGTATTTTTTCTTATACACAAGTTATCACTTGCATACTGCTGCCATTTCTTTTATGTGAGCAATTATTTCCAGCCCACTTAAGTAAAGAGTCCAATAATTTACTTACCCTTTTATCACTATTTAGGTTGACCAGCCCAAACACATTTTATTATGCTTCTTTCATGTAAAATCAACAATTTAATGAAGATCTATTGTTAACTTATGTAGCAAGTAATATATGGCATAAATGCTATTTAACTAATGAACTCTATGTAAAATGTATTTCTATGACATGCCAAAGATGGAAAGTAGAGCTAGTAGTAACAGAGCTCTTTTGACTGTGGTAGTTGTAATTTTGGATGTTTTATAGCCACTAAGAAAAACTTTATTTCCTGTCTCCTCCACCTGTATGATGGTGATCCTTGTAACCAGTTTGGGCCAGTGCCATGTATTGTTTACAGTCAACATACAGTCACTATCTGAGGCTACATCAAGGAAAATACCATACTTCCTGTGAAGACACTAAACAAAATTTGGATGTTTTCTGAAATGTTGCTAAATAAGAAAAAAAAGAAAGAGATCCAGAGCAGAGAGTGATCTATTACTCAAGCATCACAAGAGCTGAAATAAAGAAGAAACTTTTGAACACAGTTCTTTTACAACAAATAATTTAACTATAATATGTAATTTTAATATACCTAATACTTGTAATAGTCTATAGTTTACAAACAATTTTAATATAATTCAATCATCACAATAATACAAGAAAGAGAGCAAGACAAGTAATAATTCTATTTTAACAACTAAAAACTAAATGAACCAAAGTTTGGATAGTTTAAATGACTTGCTTGTATATGTGTGTATGCTCAGTCAAGTCCAACTCTTTTGAGACCTCATGGACAGTAGCCACCAGGCTCCTATGTCCGTGGAATTTTCAAGGCAAAAATATAGGAGGGGGTTGTCATTTCCCACTCCAGGGGATCTTCCTGACCCAGGGACTGAACCCATGTCTCCTGCATCTCTTGCACTTGCAAAAAGTTTCTTTACCACTGTGCCACCTAAGCAAGTGACTTGCTTGGGGGTTGCCACAGAAGGCAGACTTAGTACTAAATCCAAATCCAGTTTTTTTCCTGGAGTAACAGGCAAATTTGGCCTGGGAGTACAGAATGAATCAGGGCAAAGGCTAATAGGGTTTTGCCAAGAGAATGCACTGGTCATAGCAAACATTCTCTTCCAACAACACAAGAGAAGACTCCACACATGGACATCACCAGATGGTCAACACCGAAATCAGAATGATTATATTCTTTGCAGCCAAAGATGGAGAAGCTCTATACAGTCAGCAAAAACAAGACTGGGAGCTGACTGTGGCTCAGATCATGAACTCCTTATTGCCAAATTCAGACTTAAAATTGAAGAAAGTAGGGAAAACCACTAGACCATTCAGGTATGATCTAAATCAGATCCCTTATGATTATACAGTGGAAGTGAGAAATAGATTTAAGGGACTAGATCTGACAGAGTGCCTGATGAACTATGGATGGAGGTTTGTGACACTGTACAGGAGACAGAGATCAAGACCATCCCCAAGAAAAAGAAATGCAAAAAAGCAAAATGGTTGTCTGAGGAGGCCTTACAAATAGCTGTGAAAAGAAGAGAAGCGAAAAGCAAAGGAGAAAAGGAAATATATTCCCATTTGAATGCAGAGTTCCAAAGAATAGCAAGGAGAGTTAAGAAAGCCTTCCTCAGCGATCAATGCAAAGAAATAGAAGGAAACAACAGAATGGGAAAGACTCCAGATCTCTTCAAGAAAATGAGATACCAAGGGAACATTCATGTAAAGATGGGTTCGATAAAGGATAGAAATGGTATGGACCTAACAGAAGCAGAAGATATTAATAAGAAGAGGTGGCAAGAATACACAGAAGAACTGTATGAAAAAGATCTTCACGACCCAGATAATCACAATGGTGTTATCACTCACCTAGAGCCAGACATCCTGGAATGTGAAGTCAAGTGGGCCGTAGAAAGCATCACTACGAACAAAGCTAGTGGAGGTGATGGAATTCTCATTGAGCTATTTCAAATCCTGAAAGATGATGCTGTGAAAGTGCTGCACTCAATAACCCAACAAATTTGGAAAACTCAGCAGTGGCCACAGGACTGGAAAAAGTCAGTTTTCATTCCAATCCCTAAGAAAGGCAATGCCAAAGAATGCTCAAACTACCGCACAGTTGCACTCATCTCACATGCTAGTAAAGTAATGCTCAAAATACACCAAGCCAGGTTTTAGCAATACGTGAACTGTGAACTTCTAGATGTTCAAGCTGGTTTTAGAAAAAGCAGAGGAACCAGAGATCAAATTGCCAACATCTGCTGGATCATCAAAAAAGCAAGAGAGTTCCAGAAAAACATCTATTTCTGCTTTATTGACTATGTCAAAGCCTTTGACGGGGTGGATCACAATAAACTATGGAAAATTCTGAAAGAGATGGGAATACCAGACCACCTGATCTGCCTCTTGAGAATCCTAATCCTATATGCATGTCAGGAAGCAACAGTTAGAAATGGACATGGAACAACAGACTGGTTCCAAATCAGAAAAGGAGTACATCAAGGCTGTATATTGTCACCCTGCTTATTTAACTTCTATGCAGAGTACATCATGAGAAATACTGGGCTGGAAGAAGCACAAGCTAGAATCAAGATTGCCGGGAGAAATATCAATAAACTTAGATATGCAGATGACACCACACTTATGGCAGAAAGTGAAGAGGAACTAAAAAGCCTCTTGATGAAAGTGAAAGAGGAGAGTGAGAAAGTTGGCTTAAAGCTCAACATTCAGAAAACTAAGATCATGGCATCTGGTCCCACCACTTCATGGGAAATAGATGGAGAAACAGTGGAAACAGTGGTTGACCATTTTTCTGGGCTCCAAAATCACTGCAGATGGTGATTGCAGCCATGATATTAAAAGACGCTTAATCCTTGGAAGTAAAGTTATGACCAACTTAGATAGCATATTAAAAACCAGAGACGTTACTTTGTCAACAAAGGTCCGTCTAGTCAAGGCTATGGTTTTTCCAGTGGTCATGTATGGATGTGAGAGTTGGAATACAAAGAAAGCTGAGCGCCAAAGAACTGATGCTTTTGAACTGTGGTGTTGGAGAAGACTCTTGAGAGGCCCTTGGACTGCAAGGAGATCCAACCAGTCCATTAAAGGAGATAAGTCCTGGGTGTTCATTGGAAAGACTGATGCTGAAGCTGAAATTCCAACTTTTGCCACCTCATATGAAGAGTTGACTGATTGGAAAAGACCTTGATGCTGGGAGGGACTGGGGGCAGGAGAAGGGGACGACAGAGGATGAGATGGCTGGATGGCATCACCCGACTCGATGGACATGAGTTTGAGTAAACTCCGGCAGTTGGTGATGGACAGAGAGGCCTGGCGTGCTGCGATTCATGGGGTCAAAAGAGTCGGACATGACTGAGTGACTGAACTGAACTGAACTGAATGTTTCCTGATGATATTTTAAGTTAACAAGTATTAAGAAAGGGAGTTTCAACTGGGAAAAGACTACTACAGACAGTTAAAATAATAATAATAATAATAATAATAAAAGATTTTGAAGTTTAAGTTTTTATTGTCTGATTGTATTCTTATTAACATGAAAAATAATAACCATATATTATTAAATAACATTAAAAACAAAATAAAAACAAGGCTCTAGTTAAAAATCATTTCTAAAAAATAATATATATGCTTAGGAAAATATATGTTTGCAACTTTACATTATGTTCCTTTTTTCAAAACTGCATTTCAGTGGTAGAAAAGGTGAAAGAAATCTGTGTTACTCTGTTTTTTGAGAAGAGAATTGAATAAGACAAGATATTTTTCACATAAATGAACATATAATATATGTTCATTTATATGTTATATGTTCATTTATATATGTTTATATGAAACATATGCTATATGTTTCACTGTTCTGTAATACACTATAAAATTACTCATATTTACCTGAGGAGCAATACGATTAACAATATGTGAGATCTCATCACTATCTGTGGTGTAAAGCTGCTTTTTTCTTCCTTTACCTATAGAAACAAAGAAATTCATATAAATTATAAACAAAAATGTAATTTCTAAAAATATCAGTCACTTCTTAGAAAACAATTAGCATGGTTTAGATCACTAAGCACTCTGACATCACATGCCTATCACAGCAACAAAATCACAGATTTTGGAAAAACATCGGCTGTATAAAAGCTCCTGATGTGAACACCTGACTGAAATTCTAAGGTTAAACCCTAATCATTAATCAAATATTCACCCAGATAAAACTGTTAATGACAAATTACCTAGCTGTTTTGTCATTGGAGAATTTTGATCCCAAAAGATATCATTCTGTCCATCTGGATCATTAGGAGAACTGAAGGCAGATGACAATAAATCCATTTGCAGCATTCTCTTTGGTGTCTCATATCTTTCTATATAAAATAAGATCAAAATAATGATTATTGCATTCTAAAGGATTACTTGACTTCATAACACCCCAATGTTAACTACCTCAGCTAAATTACATTTTATGTTCCAATTATAAAATTTTCTCCCAGTGATGACTGTATTACTTTATCCACAACTGAAACATTTGTCTCACATAAAAATCCCAGTAGTACTTTACAAACTTGACATTGTAAATAGTAAGTACAATCCAATAGTTCTAATAGTTCTATAAATGGACAATACTGTATAAGCTAGCCACTACACTGGAACTCGGAGTCTTGTGGAACCACCTGTAATTAATAAATACATTTCAAAAATGAACAACTGTTTCAACAGAAACTTCAGAAAAATACATTTCAAAAATCAGAAACGTTTCAACAAAAACTTCAGAAAAAGTCTGTGTTCAGCCTCCTTTGGCCAACCATACCCAACCAATTACTTCAAAAAACTATAGTTAGCCATTTCTTAGTTAAGTTCTGTCAAGTACCACTTTTTGTTTGTTCTGCAATTGTTTTGTCAAAGTAAACTACAAACAAGGTAAAAAGCTCTATTTAAGAACATGCTCTAGAAAACAGCTCTTATGAATTTCAATTCCTACCAGCATTCATCAGAAATCTTTTTAAAAAATGAAACACCAAAAAGTGATCAGAATGATATGCTTAGGGGCCCATAGTTTCCTACTTTGAGGAACTTTATACAAAGGAACTTCCGGTTTATTCAAAAGGTAAAGCATCACCAAGATCTTGAGAATACAGGTAACTGTATTTCATATGTCCCCTTCACTAAAATCTGGTCAGGGCAAACAGTTCAAGGTGAAATCATCCCTCTAGGCATAACCTGAAGGCAAAAGGTATTATTTCTCCTCGCTCCGCCACTGCTGATGCCTGGAGAAGCAGCCTAGCAATCAGCGTTCCTCCCTGAGGTAAACCCCACAACTTAATTCCTGTGGCAGGGGCGATAAGTGGTCAAGCCTAACTGGGCAGTGCTCATACTTGGGGATGAAAGTCGTGGGGGAGTAGAGACTGGTTAATTTTGAACTCTTGAGGGAGAAGCCCAGGCAAAGAAAACACGATTTCAGACTCCACCCCCACCCGAGGCTCTGAAGCTGAGGCGCTGAGGCCCAGGGAGGCCCCCACTGCCCATATCTCACCCTCGGGATTACTTTTACTGCACGAAGCGGCTACTGGAGGCTGCTCTTGCTGAGGCAAGGGCCGGGGAGCCCTCTCTCCTGGCCCTTGAGGTCCCGAGCCGCGGGCCGCCCTCAGCCTCCTCTTTCCCGATTCAACCACCGAACGGCATTCTTCAGTCGCTGTCCCTTTGCGCGGCGTTTGCTTCAGGCCAGGGCTGTCCCCGTGTTTCCTTCGCCGACTCATGGCCCAGAACCCCCTCCACCGGCAGCGTTTCCTTTCACATTCTGCAACGGGAGCAGCAGAGCAATAGAACTAAAAGCAGGACGCCAAGCCAACGGCCGCCACCATTTTGGTCTGAGGAACGCTCGTAAGAGGAGGGCGCTGATTGGCTGCGTCGGGACGAGGGGCGGGGCTACCAAGGTGCGGAGGCGCGCTTCCGCATCCCGCGTCCGAGCCTCCTCTGTTCTGCTCGGATTTGTCCGCATTGGAAATGATTTAAGGGTTATTGGTCTGGCCACAGAGACGCAGAGCGAGAGCATGCGAGGTGGAAAGAATCCTTTGGCACTTTTTTTAATTGCGTTTACAACTAGAATAACACATTACTCGGGTTCAGATTATTGTGGGTTTTAATTTTTGGAAAAAGAGGAAATACCGGAATAGATTAGGAAGGAAGACAAAACTTCTTCCATAGAAGAATGTGCATAGAAAATCAAAACACGTAGGAAAAGGTATTAAATTCATAAATTAACAGAGTTGCGTATACAAAGTCAATATTCGAGGATCAATTGTGTTCCAATAGATTAGTAATAAATGTTAACAATGACGTTTTAAAGAAAGATGATTCATAGTAGCATACAAGATACCAGTTAATTAGGAATAAATTTAACCAGATGTTAACACTCCTACACAGAGAATTATGAGATATTAAAAAAAAAATTGAAGACCTAAGTAAATGGAGAAATACTGCATTCATAGATTGCAAGACTCAATATTGGTAGCTGTTTTTTTTTGAAAGTCATTCAGTGGTGTGTTAACTCTTTGGGACCCGGTGGACTGGGGCCTGCCAGGCCCCTCTGTCCATGGAATTCTGGTGTGGATAGCTGTTCCCTTCCCCATGGGATCTTCCCAACCCAGGGATCCAACACAGGTCTCCCACATTGCAGATGGATTCTGTTACCAGCTGAGCCACCAGGGAAACCGAGGTATACTGGAGTGGATAGCCTATCCCTTCTCCGGCGGAACTTCCTGACCCAGGAATTGAACCGGGGTCTCCTGTATTGCAGGCAGATTCTTTACCAGCTGAGCTACAAGGGAGATTACCTCAAATCAAGTGCTATTTGATTATATATTGAATTGTAAAAGGTAAAATAGCATTCTATAAGATAATATATATTGTCTTCATTACGTAAAGTGAATTTTAAATGGAACAAAAAGGTCACCAACTGTAAAGAAAATAATTAAAAATATGGCTACATTAAATTCATAACTTGAGGACTTCTGCCTAACCAAAGACAACATTAAAGACAATGAAAAACAAGTCACAGACTGGGAGAAGATATTCAGTTCAGTTCAGTCGCTCAGTTGTGTCCGACTCTCTGCGACCCCATGAATCGCAGCACGCCAGGCCTCCCTGTCCATCACCAACTCCCGGAGTTTACTCAAACTCATGTCCATCGAGTCGGTGATGCCATCCAGCCATCACATCCACTGTCATCCTCTTCTCCTCTGCCCCCAATCCCTCCCAGCATCGGGGTCTTTTCCAATGAGTCAACTCTTCGCATGAGGTGGCAAAAGTATTGGAGTTTCAACTTCAGCATCAGTCCTTCCAATGAACACCCAGGACTGATCTCCTTTAGGATAGACTGGTTAGATCTTCTTGCAGTCCAAGGGACTCTCAATAGTCTTCTCCAACACCACAGTTCAAAAGCATCAGTTTTTCGGCACTCAGCTTTCTTCACCATCCAACTCTCACATCCATACATGGCTACTGGAAAAACCATAGCCTTGACTAGACGGACCTTTGTTGGCAGAGTAGTGTCTCTGCTTTTAAATATGGTATCCAGGTTGGTCATAACTTTCCAGTAAAGTAATGCTCAAAATTCTCCAAGCCAGGTTTCAGCAATACATGAACGTGAACTCTTAGATGTTCAAGCTGGCTTTAGAAAAGGCAGAGGAACCAGAGATCAAATTGCCAACATCTGCTGGATCATCAAAAAAGCAAGAGAGTTCCAGAAAAATGTCTATTTCTGCTTTATTGACTATGCCAAAGCCTTTGACTGTGTGGATCACAATAAACTATGGAAAATTCTGAAAGAGATGGGAATACCAGACCACCTGAGCTGTCTCTTGAGAAACCTGTATGCAGGTCAGGAAGCAACAGTTAGAAATGGACATGGAACAACAGACTGGTTCCAAATCGGAGAAGGATACAAGGCTGTATATTGTTACCCTGCTTATTTAACTTATATGCAGAGTACATCATGAGAAACGCTGGGCTGGAAGAAGCACAAGCTGGAATCGAGATTGCTGGGAGAAATATCAATAACCTCAGGTATGCAGATGACACCACCCTTATGGCAGAAAGTGAAGAGGAACTAAAAAGCCTCCTGATGAAAGTGAAGAAGAGTGAAAAAGGTGGCTTAAAGCTCAACATTCAGAAAACTAAGATCATGGCATCTGGTCGCATCACTTCATGGGAGAAAATATTACAATATGCAAAATTAAGAGCTCATATATAAAACATACCAAGAATAGATATAAATCACTAAGGAAATGTTTGACCACCGTTAAGAAAAGTGGGTCAGATATTTTAGCAGGTTTTGCAAAAGACATCAAAGTGTTCAACAAACTTGTATAAAGGTGTTCAACCTCATTTGTAATGAAGAAGATGAAAATTAAAATGAGGATTAGATACTCTTCTCAGGAGGAGGGCACAGCAACCCACTCCAGTATTCTTGTCTGGAGAGTCTCTATGGATAGAGGAACTTGGCGGGCTACAGTTCATGGGGTCACAAGCAGTTGGACACCACTAAAGCTACTGAGCATGCATGCACATGATATTCTTCTACACCCATCAGAATCGCTAAAGTTAAACAGAGTGACAATGGAGGTAACAAGGAAGTAAAACTGATGAGACCATAGCCACTACCTTGGTTGCATCATGTGAGAGAATGGAGAGCCAGAGGCCCCAGCCAATGGAGACTGTCACAGTACTGCTGGCGACGGCATAACTTGGTTGAGCAACTTGGAAAACAGTTTTTGATCTAGCAATCCCACTCCACGTACTTGTGCATCAAGATACATTTTATAAGAATGCTTTCAGCAATTAAATTCAAAATTACCCTAAGCTGGAAGCCAACCAAATACCCTTCAACAGTAGAGTGGGTAAATATATTGAGCTATATTTACTCAACAGAATGCTGCATAGTAATGAAAATAAAAAGCTATAGCTCCTTGTAACAAGAAAAACATATCTCATAAACTTCAGCAAAAGAAGCCAGACTCCCCACTCCTTCCTCGCCAAGAATACTATGTAACTCCATTTACATAAATTCCAACAGGCAAAATTAAACCATATTGTATAGAAATGTAAGCTTAAGTGATAAAATTATAAAGAACAATCATGGAAGTGATGACCATAATAGTCAGAATAATGTTACTTTGGGAAGGAGAGAAGGGGCAATGATTAGAAGCCAAGATGGAAGGAGAGTATCCAATACTTTTGTTCGTTGTCTTGTTCTAGTTGTTGATTTTGTGATAATTCATTGAGCTGAACATGTCATTTTATGTACTTTTCTGAATACATATTTATCAATAAAAATGTTTTAAAATTTTAATGTAATGCAAAAATCTTTATTTCTACTGAAGAAATGGTTTATATTTCTTTTTTGTAATTTACTATTTTTGTTCTTCAGTTTGGCTGACAGGAATCCTAGAACTAAATCTGAGGTACTATCAATTATGTAAATCATTGTGGTGAAATAGTTCTTTTCTTTTTCCTCAGTACTTTACTTTCTACTAATATTTCTGTTGCCATTTTTGCAGGAAAAGAGGGAGCCAGAGAACAGTCATATTCCTGGTCTCGTCCCAGGTCTGGAGCATGTTCCTGGTATGGGCCAGTGAGTGAGTGTCCTTGACTTGGAGCAGGAAAGAATTCAAGAGCCAAAGTATTAATAAAGTGAAAGCAGGTTTATTTAGAGTTACACATTTCACTGGCAGAAACCAGATCATCTCAGCTAGATAATTTCATAGGTCAATGAGTGGGAGGAGTATTCTAACTATTTGCGGGAGGAGGAGTGGATTTCCAGGAGTTGGGCCACCACTCACTTTTTGGCCTTTTATGGTCGGTCAGCCTGGGATTTATCACGGCGCTTTGTCATGGCACTGGTGTCCTTTGCTTGCCCATGTATTACAGTGAGTCTGTAATGAGGTTCAAGATCAACTGGAAGTCAGATCTTTCACCGTCTTGGGCCTAATCAGTTTTTGTAGTATTCTGTGTCATTCTTTGACAGTTCTGCCCCACTCCCTTCCTTCCTGTCTCACCACAATTATTTGTAATCTACATATTTTAAAACCATTATTTAGTTTTATATTATTTATTTATATATAACTGGATATGACTGCTTGGGAGATCACATCTCTTAAAATTCAAACTAATTTCTTGAATCTCCAATTGTTTATAGTAATAGGACTATTTCAATTATTTTCTGGGGTCTCTCTTACCTCTCAACTGACCAAGAATTCCAGAAGCAAAATTTTAAAAACTCAAATGTCCATTATAATACTTTCTTAAATAAATGGCATCATAGCTATCTAAGACTAAATTTATCCTAAAAATACCTAACTCATACTGAGAAAATAGTTGAAGGTATTTGAAGAATTTAATAATGCCTATTGGAGCAATAACTATGTGGTAATTCTTTAAAGCATATTAATACTGAAAATAAAATAGCAATGAATAATTTCCCATAACTGTCCAAATTCTATAATGCCCAAGTAACTCTTATAAAAAGGAACAACTCAAGCTCAAAAAACAGACATATGTTCTTACCTTAGTAGCCCCAGGATGGCTATAATCTATAATTATTATGTGGTAGGAAACTATCATAAGTTTTAGTTTTAAAGTTACTTAATTCACACAATCTGTTCCAGTTCTAAATGTAGTTCAAAATAAATGTGTTTCCTGAATATAGCTCCAAGTGAATTATAGTACAACTAACCTCTGGATAAAATATTTTAATAAAAGGTAAATCTTATAGACGTCTGAATGTAATGTGATCCAAAAGGCCAAAATAGCATTTCTAGGCATTTGAATAACATGTACATATAAGTGCTTTTTAGTGCAACTAAAAACTGTTTTAATAAATCAGAGTTAAACATTGATTTATTTTACCTGCATACGTTATCCATAAGCTTAACAATGATTATTAAGCAAAAATTTGAGGCATTGAGAGTCTGTTGTTAAGGAGCTTTTTTACAGTGAAGTGATTGCCTTGTCACTTACATTACAATGATATTGTCAGGATCAATGGCCAATTGTGGAAGGTCTTTGTTTGAATCAAAAAATAATAGGAACTTCATTGACCATCCAGTGGTTAAAATCTTGCCTTCCTATGTAGGGAGTAGGGGTTCAATCTCTGGTTAGGGGGCTAAGATCCCATATGCTTCCTGCTAAAAAACCTAAAAAACATAAAACAGAAGCATTATTGTAACAAATCCAATAAAGACTTTAATAATAATAATAAAAATCATAATGTGCTATTATGTAGCACAGTATGTGTACAGAGCTCCGCCCCAGCTCCAAATCTATCATAATACCGTTGACAGAATTTGAACAGGCAACAGAATGACTAGAGAATTTTTTAAAAAGTGCTGTTACTGTATTTCTTAAATATACTCCAAAATGCACCTGGATAAGTTCTGGGTGTTTTTTTTTTTTTTTTAATTAATTAACTAGTTAATTTTTTTCATTGAAGTATAGTTGATTTACAATGTTCTGTTAGTTTCAATTTTTAGATTCTTTTCCATTATACGTTATTACAAGATATTGAGTATAGTTCCCTGTGCTGTACAGTAGGTCCTTGTTGGCAATTGTAATTAAAGTCACATCCACACCTATCCCTCTTCTGAGGGAACTGCTCCACGGAGAACCCAGGTGATCTGCTGCACAGGTGATCCCTTATTCGAGTAGAGATGGTTCTTGACTTTGGGAACCAACCCATAGATTGACTGTCCGCTTCTGACTGTCACAAAAAGATACATTGAGATAATCATATTTCCTCTTGGAGATTTAAAGAATTTACTAGCAGGCCCAGTGCAAAACCATGGGAGGACGGCTGGTGGGAGGGGAAGAGTGTAGAAACTCTGAAGAAGTCTTCTAATGGTGGTGATTTAGTTGCTAGGTCATGTCCAACTCTTGGGACCCCGTGTTCCATAGCATGCCAGCATGGGATTATCCAGGCAAGAATACTGGAGTAAGTAGCCATTTCCTTCTCCCAGGGATCCTCCCAACCCAGGAATTGAACCTGGGTCTCCTGCATTGCAGGCAGGTTCTTTACTGATTGAGCTAAGAGGGAAGCCCAGTCTTCTAATAGTGGAACCGAAATAAGTGATGTTACCTGACAAGATCATTGAATGAATATTTTAGATTTTAGTTGCTAGAAACTGAACAACCATTTAGTTCCAGGGTCCCTAAGGCCAAGTCCCATTGTAATTCTAATCATGGCCTTTTCTTTTTCAGTGTAAGCCCTCATAGCAAACTTCCTTTCCTTGAGCTAGCTAATGCCAGTAAATTTGTATTCCTTATAGCCACAAATACTAAACTAAAGCAAAGCTTGGGATTTAAGATTATGGCCTAATTGTTTCTCAGTTTTTATTAGAAGGCACAAATCAGGAACAAAGAAATACTTGCTACAGAATGCTTTTAACTGCTGTTAAAAGCATGATCCCAAAATCATTCTTAAGCACAAGATGGTTGCTGTAAACTTTGCAAAATCATGCTTAATTATAAATTATTTGAGCAATTTTTTTCAAAAATAATAAGTTAAAGAAATATTATTTCAAAAAGTTCAAAATAGAATGTAGTAGAATCCATTTAAAGATGGACTTGAGAGCTAAAACATTTTAGTGATTCATTTGAACCTGAGACAAATTATAGTGGACACTGTCTGTCGTTTGAAATCATTTTTTAAAAACTTTTCTTGGCTCACTATTTTATAAATACCCAAAAGTTTAGAAAATATGGACCATATTTGTTGTCTTTCCTGCCCATAATCCAGGATCACCTCTGTTTTTACCAGTTTCCTCAATTTCCTTACCTCTCAACTGGTCAGTACATTTTCCTTGCTGGACTCAAATTTTGGATCAACCATGCACTAGCTGTCTTAGCTTCTACCTCTGAATTATTATGTTGGAGAGGTTCCCAACTGTGCCACGAAGAATCTATAGTCATCAGGAGCTTTGAATGTCACATGATAAAGTGACAAATCTCATTGAGTAGGAGAACTCATGCTTTTGTTCTCCAAAATAGAGATTCCAAAGTTCTATCACTTTCTAGAATAGAAAAGAATATAAAGAAAATAAAGAATATAAAGAACATTAAGAGAAATGATGAGTTTAATTACTAAGAATGGGCTTATGATAAATCTTAACTAAAATTTTATAATGGAATAAATAAGATATAAATGTTTCAGGAATCACTCTATAGTACTCAACGTGCTTCCTGAAATCTTCCCCACAATGAAGATAATAAATACAGCCATCACCCCCAAAAGATTTCTGTCCTCCTTTGTATTACTTTTGTTTGTAATACATAAGTTTATATATTGATAATTCACCTGTGATTAATGGTTGAGTTTAACAATCAGCTCACAAAATTCCTGCAAATTTAATACTTAGCTCTTGAGATCTCCTCTGAGTTGGTTGGAGCATACCACGGATTTCTTTATGTCTCGTGCTCCTTTTTCCACTTTAAGTAACCTTCCTCATCTTGCCTATTTTTTCAAACTTTTCATCAGTTTTAAGCCTCTCAATTCAGTGATTGCTCTCAGAAGTGGACTCAGAGGGTCTTATACATAGGTTACAGGCTTAAAAAATGAAACCAAGCTGTTTAAATGTTGTAGGAAAAGAAAGCCTGGGGCAACTTACTAGGGCTAAGAAATCAGAAAGATGCTGTGTAAGGGAGCTCAACCTGAGGAGGAGACCCTTTCTGAGTGACCAGTATGGAGGTCAGTCTGGGGAAACTGGTAGAAAAAAGCAGAGCAAGTTACTCAAATACTGGAGTGGGCCATATATTTGTAAACAGTGCTTTCTGCAGGTACCACTTAGCAGTACCATTCACTGAATTCATCTCACCCATTACTGCAGGTACTATCCCCCCACTGGGTCTGTATCTACCTAGGAATAATATCTGTGGGTGTCATAGAGGTAATTTTAAAAGATATTTTTTTTCTCTATTTAAGAGAAACCTTAGTGGGGGAAATCTGGACTGCCCCCAAATGTCTTATTCTGGGTTAATAATGTTCTTTTCTCCCGGCTGTAGAGAAGTTTAGTTGCCATCCATGTGTTTTCACACTTTTGGGTACCAGGAGGATGACCTGATTTTAAAGACTGCCCTTCATTCTTCTTCAAGCATCAGGATCTGCATCATTCACTCTGACACCATAAATTTAAAACACTCCTAAACTGGATCTGAGACTATTACAAAGTTCTTTATTTCACAATGAAAAATAAAGTCTTAATATTTTTACTACTGTTAACACTGTTTAAGTTAGTCTGGCCAAGTGCATGCTTAGAGATACTTGCAATGTCCTAGATGCAAATGTTTCTTTTGATGAATGGTTATTTATACAGAATCTTCTGGTTAGAGCTGAAAATGGCTTTTGATTGTGTAGGGATGGAATTACAGTATTGAAAATGTATTAAAATTTTAAATAAGCTTTAGATCAGTTTGAATGTGAAAGGATAGACAAGAAGGTAGTTAAATTGCAAAGTCTATATTACAAAACTAACTCTACTGATGTTGATTCAGTTCCAAGTTTAAGAAAATTTTCCTTTCAACAGGGTTTTTCCTGTCTTTCAGACTACTGGAAAAAATGATTGGCATATTTCATATGAATGTAGCTTTGGTCTAGTATCAATAATCTGGGTAACAGTGTTAGAGGAAAGTGAACCCTGGGGGTTGTCATCTCATAGGCAAGAAACTTACAGAAAACACAGGTACATTTATTCTGCCGTTGAACTATTTTTCTAAGCCTGTTACCATGGCTTCTAAGTACATCAACAGGCAGGCCCCTTTACCTGCTATTCTCGGCTTTTCCAAACCCTTGCTGACCTCAAAGCGCACATTATTTAAAATATAAGGTGTGGAAGAGCAACCAGGTATCACCAGGGAGCTTGTTAGAAATGCAGAACCTGTCCCCAGACATGCTGAATCAGAATCTGCATGTTTACAAGATCCCCAGGTCATTCATGATCACAGTTAAGTTTCAGAGTGATTATCTGTAGGGAATTTGCCTACTAATTTTGATGCACAATGATGAATGTCTTCTCTCTGAATTTCCCACTTACCTTCAGTCTATTCTATATAATTTATGTTTCTCAGTAATTATTGGACATATGTGAATCCCATTTCCCTCATAAATTTGTGACCTTCTAGACCAGAGAAAATCCTGTAAAAGGCCACATGGTAAATATTTTAGGCTTTGGCAGGCCATACACTTCGTTGTATGTTCTTTGGGGACTTGTTTACTCTTTGAAAACCATTCTAGGTAGAGAACCATACAAAAACAGGTCCCAGGCTACATTTGGTCGATGGGTAGTGATTTGCCCACCCCTGTCCTAGATGGCAGGGCCAGATTACATGCTGGGCTTCCCTGGTGGCTCAGATGGTAAAGAATCTGTCTGCAGTGCAGGACACCCGGGTTCAATCCCAGGGTCAGGAAGATCTCCTGGAGAAGGAAATGCAACCTGCTCTAGTTTTCTTACCTGGAAAATCCCATGGACAGAGGAGCCTGGTAGGCCACGTGGGGTTGCAAAGAGTTGGACACGACTGAGTGACTAAACTTCCACTTCTTGGTACAGTGCTAACAGTTATGGAAGGTTACAATCAATATTATTCAGTGATCTGTTAAAGTCATTTCATATTCCCTTCTGCCTCATGTTTTAAAATATTTTGAGGTTTAGTTTTAAGAAAAGTTATGAAAAATTATCTGAATATTATTTATAACAATTTTTTTCATGCTTTAGAAATAAACTTTAATAAGAATAGGAGATTTCAAATAATCTTATATAAAGTTTCTCTTTACTTATTGATGTCAAGATATAAAAGTAAACCACAAGTCCTCACTCGGCAAAATAATATAATCCATAATTTTTCATTAAGACCATACTGGTAAAGAAATGTTGCATTTATTACAACCCAATACAAATAACAATTGATAGCAAAAAAGAATAAATATGCCATAGTAGGTAGTTTAAATATTTTTTGGCAATATCTATTTTGTCACTTGACCATAGTTGTATTCTTTAGTCTCTTTAAGTGTTAGATTGCAACTTCAAATCATTGTGAACCATCACCTGTGTTTAAGGTATAATCCATAAGGATTAGTTCCTTGATTTCATTAATATTTAATAATTGAAACAGTATTAGCAAGAAAGGGATGAATAAACCTTCCAGGAAAATCCACAGCATAATATATATCACACACACACACACACACACACACACACACACATATGTTTACCTGGGTTACTGCTCCAGGCAATGTTGGGAAAGAAATGGGTTTTCTATTTAGTTTGATATTTTCTGAAGGGTTTTTTTTTTTTTTTTGATCCTTATAAGAAAAATCAGTACTAAGTTATTTTAAAACCAGAAAAATGTAGTTTTCCTGATGATAAAGGCCAAAAAACATTACTGTTGTATAGCGTATAGATTTCTTTCATTTAAATCAAAAGAACTAGCCTATGTTTGAAGATCTTAATTTAACTGATTATACAGAACATATTTAAAATTGTGAAACATTTGTTATTAATTTGATAAATCATTTTTCTTCAGATGCTCTTCATCTACAGAGAAAGAGATTGTGTAATATTCAAGATTTAAAAGTGGATTTCCCTGCTGGCTCAGTGGTAAAGAATACACCTGCCAATGCGGGAAACACAGGTTCAATCCCTGGCCTGAGAAGCTAACACATGCCTCGGAGCGACGAAACCCATTGATCACAACGACTGCGCTCGCGCTCCAGAGCGTAGCAGCCGTAACTGCTGAAGGCCGTACGCTCTGGAGCCTGCGATCTGCAGCAAGAGAAGCCGCTGCAATGAGAAATTTGCGCGCCGTAACTAGAAACTAGCCCGTGTTCGCCACAGCTAGGGAGAGGCTGTGCAGCAGTGAGCACTCAGAAATGAATAAATAAAAAAAACTTTAAGTGGATTATTTGTGTTCATATCTTTTTAAGCTTAGGGCTCACTTGATACATTCACAAAACGAAAGTCTTCAGGTTACACATGCTTTAACTATAGTTAACAGCTAATCTACAAATAATCAATTAAAATACCTTTATATTTGCCTGGTTCTCCACAATGTTTTTTATAATGTTTCCATGGAAAGTTTTCCAAATTTTACTTCATCTTTTGTCCTTGGGGGAGTCATCTTTAATAATCTAAGAACACTGTTGTAAACTGAACATGAAAGTGAAAGTAGCTCAGTCGTGTCCAAGTCTTTGCAACCCCATGGACCATACAGTCCATGGAATTCTCCAGGCCAGAATACTGGAATGGGTAGCATTTCCCTTCTCCAGGGGATCTTCCCAACCTGGGGATTGAACCCAGGTCTCCTGCATTGTAGGTGGATTTTTTTACCAGCTGAGCCACGAGGGAAGCCCAGACTGAACATGGTTAACTTCATGTCTCAGAAGCATTAGGTAATTTTGTTCCTTTTGAGGGGTTGTCCCTTTTCCAGGTATCCACTGAGTTTCCTAGGAGTGAAAACATGTATTTTTCAAGCATGACTTGGAGAAAAGTTGCTCTGAAATACATCTGTGACTGTCAGAACTAGGTTTCCATAGGAAGTCAACTGGGGTGAGGGGAAGTGCTCATTCAATTTGATGATGTAGTTTTAGGATATAGTTGTAGGTAGTGGGATTCAGTGAAGGTAATCTCAGAGGTCAAAGGGCACAACCACACATTCTAATTACTGAAATTGTATTTGGAAAATTTGATTTTTCCTCTTTATACATGCACATGAAAGTGTAGGGCCCTTGGAGAGGGCTCTTCAGACTCAACTCGGTCAGGTGGAAAAGAAAAGAACTGAGGCAGGTTTTGTGCTGCTGCCATCTTGGGTCCACTGGAATCAGGGCAGAGATACAACCTCTGTTCCTACTAGTACACAGAACACATCCTTCTGTATATAGAGACATATAAATTAACCCCCAAGTTAGGACATCCCTGTCAGTGGAAATGGATGCTATTAACAATATCAGCTGAAAACAAGAATATACTAAGTATATCTGGTTAATGGATTAATGAGGAATGTTGAAGAATGAATGAACAGTGTCCGCATTGTTATTAATAGGTCTCAAAAGCCCTGGATCTCCAGACTGAGGATTTGGTTGTTGTTATCTAGTCACTAATTTGCGTCTGACTCTTTGCAACCCCATGGACTGTAGCCCACCGGGCTCCTCTGCCCATGGGATTTCCCAGGCAAGAATACTGGAGTGGGTTGCCATTTCCTTTTCCAGGGATCTTCCTGATTCCAGAGATTGAACCTGCATCTCCTGCATTGCAGGTGGATTCTTTACCTGGGATGCCACCAGGGAAGCCCAAGGAGGTGGTTTAGCAAAGCATTGGCTTTGGAGGTACATAGCTGGTTCACATCCTAGTTTATCACTTGTCTGGGTGATCCTGGGACAAATTCTTTAATTGCTCTGTCTCTCAGGTTTCTGGATGTAAGTGGGAATAATAATCCTTACCATCCAAGGTTGTTTTAAGGGTTATAAAGATGATGTATATATAGCATTTAGGGTGATATTTAGGACAGAACAAGTACTCACTAAATAATTATTATTCTTTGCTATTGTCCCTACTTGACCAGAATCTAGTTCTATGTGTAAGAATAACAGTACAGCCACAGTCAAAGTAGGAAGAAGTCTTTTTGGCTTCTTGTTCCACACAACCACCAGGCTTCCAAAATAACCCTGCCTGAAGTTCAGCAACCCTTCAATAAACTCCTGCCATGGACGCCCTTCATGAACACTGGCCTCTTCCAAGTGTGCAGGCTGAAAATGAGGGCCAAAGCCTGAGCTTCTCAAATGAGCCTGCTGCTTGAGCAGATTTGGGCTTATGCTAACAATGATCCAAATTTCTAAGATGCTTCCCTGATGCTCTGCAGTGTTTGTCTTCTTCTTGGATGAACACATTAGCGAGATGGAAGATATGCAGGCTACTAATGAATGTATATGTTTCTTAGTCTTCCTTATGGGTGTACAAATAATACTGAAAAACACTTTTCTGGGGAGATGCAGGGGAAATGGAGCCAGTGGTTTGCTCATGAAAATAACATTTCAGGAATTTTGAAAGCCATGATTAAAAAGTAATTTATGTAAACATCTATTAAATTATAGTAAAAACAAAGTTAATAGAACTCACCATTGATAATTATTTAATCTGTGCTTTTGAGTTTGCTTGTGCTCACTGTATCTGTATAGTGGAAATGCAATGCCCTGATCTGCTACCATCATTATTTCTTTCTTTTCAACTCTACATTTAGTGATGTCACCTTGTCAACTTGAAACCAGCCATAATAGAAAAGCTCACCCAAAGAAACTGATAATCAAACTGCAAATCAAAACTGATTTACTGTTTATTGATCATCTAGACCTTAGGAAGTAATGGACAAAATATAGATTACATTTCAAAGAATGCTTTCACTGTGACCAATAGGTATGATTAGCACAAAAATGAGGGAATATTTTCCCAGAATTAAAAAAAAAAATTCTCTGATGGAGCAAATAAATCACTCAGATCATTGGGAAACTACTGAAGTTCCTACATAGATCTTTATTGTTCTACTTTCTCATTAATGTAAAGGAATATATCAACCAACATTCAGGTCAGACCTCTCCTCTTGCTCCTCAACCAAAATCTTATGCTGGCTTGGATACAAGAGTTTAACAAAATTATGACATGAAATATCCTTCATATCATTAGAAATTTATGATAAATGTAGTGTGTGCCTTCTGGCCATATCTATCAGAAGGAGCTAGTTGTTAACCATTAACCAGAACACCACTTGCATGGAAAGTTTAGGGCTTGATCCCTGCTACTCTGTTGGGCTAAGGAAAAGCCAAATCAGAAGAGATTAAAGCTAGAGAGATGAAGCTTGAAGATTGAAAGACAAGAGGGTAAATGGTGACTTAAACTGGAGAGTAAACTGGAGATGCCCACTTGAAAAAGGACAGAGAATAAGGCAGGATGGGAAACTCAACAGCCAAAGAGAGAAGGAGATGGTTTCTGAATTCACTTAGTAAAGGAGTCCCGTTTATGTGAGGCCCCGGACTATTTATTATTCTGGATACGTTTCTAAAGGCACAAAGCCACACAACATAGGAGGAGCCTATGAGTTTAGAAGCCTTGGTGAGCTCCAGAGTGAAATTTGGTTGGTTACACTTCCAACTTAAGGAAATTGGGGAGAAACAATAGCTATTTCATGGAGCAGTTTTTTAAGTACAGTAATTATTGAAAACATCATAAATGTCTTATTCTGTTACATAATTTTATGTAAAATGCCTTGGGGGCCCATTCTTAACAATTAGACCCTTTAGTCCTAACATGCTATCTATTCTTATGTTTATTATTCTCATTTATGACCTATAATGCTCTATTATGTTTTTTTTTCTGATTTTATATAATCTCAAATCTATGTGAAATTCAATTTTGTGTACCAAGTGAATATCTAGCTTAATTTTTTTTCCTGGGAGATGAGTGAATTTTCTCAGCATACTCATCAGCAGAATGTATTTTTAGTTGGAACTGCATTTGAATTTAAGAGAGCCATCAAAGACAGTGGCTTAAATCCCCTAGAGGGGTTGTTAAAACTTAGTGTTGGGCATCTCCTCCAGAGTTTTTGATTCAATAGGTCTGGGGTAGTGTCCAAGAATTCAGATTTCTAACAAGTTCACAGGTGATACTGATGCTGCTGGTCTAGAGATCACACCCAGAATGACTGGTTTAAATGAGTAAGGGCTTGATGAATATCAATGAATAAGGAACTGAAAGTCTGTCTAGAGCTAAGCCACCTAGGCCTGGAACCTTGGTTGCAAAATATCTTGGGAAACTGTCTCTTCGCCTTTTGTGTGTACTTTGTGATTTCAGTGGCAATGTTTCTAGTATTCTATCATTAAGAATCTGTTGACTTTATCATATTCAGTTCAGTCACTCAGTTGTGTCCGACTCTTTGTGACCCCATGAATCGCAGCACGCCAGGCCTCCCTGTCCCTCACCAACTCCCGGAGTTTACTCAAACTCATGTCCATCGAGTCGGTGATGCCATCCAGCCATCTCATCCTCTGTCGTCCCCTTCTCCTCCTGCCCCCAATCCCTCCCAGCATCGGGGTCTTTTCCAACGAGTCAACTCTTCACGTGAGGTAACCAAAGTATTGGAGTTTCAGTTTTAGCATCAGTCCTTCCAATGAACACCCAGGACTGATCTCCTTTAGGATGGACTGGTTGGATCTCCTTGCAGTCCAAGGGACTCTCAAGAGTCTTCTCTAACACCACAGTTCAAAAGCATCAATTTTTTGGCACTTAGCTTTCTTTTATCATATTAGATAACTTATTTTCCTTCTTCCCTTGTAAGATACTATCAGGCATAAGATTTTTATGTGATAATATGCTTTTCTTATTTGGTGCATCAATGTAGCTAGATTCATTGCAGGATCATATGTCCTAACACTAAATTGTCATTGTATTTATGTTCGATTATCCTCTTGTTGTTATGTAGTCTCTGAATTCTTTCTGATTCTTTTCGACTCCATGGACTGTAGCCTGCCAGGCTCTTCTGTCCATGGGATTTCCCAGGCAAGAATACTGGAGTGGGTTGCCATTTCTTTATACACTATTATTCTCTAATAGGTTATTAAACTTCATTGCATATATTTTATTTAGATTTGTCCATCATTTCTTATTAACTAAATTGGTGTGTTGTTGACTTTAGTGTTATATTTAATGAGTTTTTGTATCAGGGTTATTCTAGCTGAAAAGACTTTATAGAGTTTACACTGTGTCCCTGGGAATCTGCTAAGTTGAGACTAACATGAATTATCCCCTTTAAATTTCACAGACAATTTATGAAGTTTGTACCATAACTATTTTTTATTTTATGTATATGTGTGCTGTATGTTCAGTCACATTCAAATCTTCGTGACCCCATGGACTATAGCCTGCAAGACTCCTCTGTCCATGGAAATTTCCAGGCAAAAATACTGGCATGGGTTGCCATTTCCTTCTCCAGGGGATCTTCCTGACCCAGGATCAAACCCACATCTCTTGCATCTCCTGCATTGGCAGGCAGATTCTTTACTACTGCACCACCTGGGAAACCCCCATTTCCATTTTATTAGGAAACTGCGTTTGAGAGCAATCACTGAAGATCACCTAGCTAGGAAATTACAAGTCTCTTATTCCCCAAACTAATTCTTAATTTATTTCATACATGGGGAAATATTTCCATATTTTGTTATGTTATAGAATAGTTTACATTGTGTGGGAATTATTAATTTCTTAGAAGATTAAAATAATTTATCCATAAAGTAAATAGAGATATCCACTGTCTGAGTCTATCATTTTGGGAGGAAGATATCTAAAATTTTCCTTAAAGCTAAGATTTCCAATTTCTTCTTTGTCATTACAGATTATTAATTTTATTTGTAGAATTGAGCATGATATACACAGATGAAAATTATGTCCATATTTGACACTCTCTTTTTATTAGATTTATTAAAGAATTATAATTGTGTTGTTTTTCTCAGAGAATCAGACCTTGCCTTTATTTATCTTCTTTTTTAGTTGTTTTCTAATTCACTATCTTAACGTAACCATCATTACTTTCTATTCTCTAGTTTCCTTAAAATATTACTGTAGTTGTTTCTTTTCTAAAGAAGTGAAGTTGCTCAGTTGTATATGACTCTTTTTGATCCCATTGACTGCCACCTCCGTCCATGGAATTTTCCTGGCAACAGTATGGTGTGGGTTGCCATTTCCTTTTCTGGGGATCTTCCTGATCCAGGGATCGAATCCAGGTTTTCTGCATTACAGGCAGATGCTTTACTATCTGAGCCACCAGGGAAGTCAGCCACCAGGAAAGCCCCTTTTCTAAAGAATCTGCCTGCAATGCAGGAGACCCAGATTAGATCCCTAGTCAGGAAGATCCCCTGAAGAAGGGAATGGCAACCCAATCCAGTATTCTTGCCTGGAGAGAGGAGAATGGTGGGCTACAGTCCATGGGATTGCACAGTTGGACACACCTGAGTGACTAACACTAACTTACTTAAAGTAAATGATTAGTGCATTTCCTCTATTTAATTTGCTATTTTAAAAAATCAATACAAACTTTTAATTCTACCTGTTTTTCAATGTAGTTTTTGATTGAGTGTTGTACCTTTTTGTATGCTATTTCATTTTGTATTTGTTTTTACTTTTAGCCAAAGGTTATTGAAGAGAAATTATTTTAATTCTCAAATGGTTAGAAATGTTTGTCTCATTTTTTGACATTAATTTTTAGTAGCTTTGTACTTTTTTATGCTTTATTTCATTATGATTAAAGGAAGTGGCCAGTAAAATACCCATTTTTTGAAGTTTCCTTTATTTCTAGAAAATGAAGAAATTATATCTTTCAAAGACACTTTAAAGAAAGTACTATATGACATAGATCAAAATATATGTTATATAAAATGTATCCTTCTTAAATTAATTTGTCATCAATTAAACCTATTTGATGTTTTGTACAAGCTCCGGGAGTTAGTGATGGACAGGGAAGTCTGGAATGCTGCAGTCTCTGGGGTCACAAAGAGTTGGACATGTCTGAACGACTGAACTGAATTGATGTTTTATGAATTTATAATGGTTTATAAAGGATTTCACTAAAGTAATTTCTGTCCATTTTTTCTACTTTTATCAATATGGATTTTTAATATTTTTATGAGCTGACCCATAATTCCCAGTTTTTATATCTCCTTTTAATCATGTAAATTTATGCTTTTTATCCCATATATGCTTTTCTTTTTCCTTCTGAGAATTTTCTTGTCAATATTAATATCACTGCCTCTGCTTTTTTTAACAGTAGTTGGAAATATTGTTGCCCATATCAGTTTCTTAAAGCTTTTAAAAAGTTTGTTTTATACATTTTTATTACAAGTTAGTTGGATTTTTATAAAACTAAATCTAAGTATTTTCTTTTTCTTAATGAAGAATTTCTGATCAGTATCCATTAATTGTTACAATTAATCTTTTTGATCTACTTTTGAAATTTTTTATATTTTTCCAAGTTTATGCTTCTTGTTCTTTTTCTTATTTACCTCTTACTGGATGAACTATGTATTTTTTCATTTGTATTTTTTCTAGAGATTTGGAAGATATAATCCTGCTTTCAATTCTATTTAGGGGTTATATAGTTCAGTTAAAACTACAGAAATCTATCAATCTGTAATTACTCATTCAGCAGTTTTTTTTTTTTTTGTTTTGAGTGAGTTTTGTGACCTAGGCATTATTCCATACCATGAAATACCATAGCTGGCAAATAATAAATACATAAATAAAAATAGTTCAGAAAGTAAAACATATTTTCTAAAGAATCACACAACAATGTTATAAGAATCAAGGTTTGACCAGAGAAATAGAACCAGTAGAAGATATATATTAAGACATTTCTTACAAGGAGTTGGCTTACTTGATTGTGTGGTCTACTAAGCCAAGTCTGAAATTTGTAGGGCAGGCTTTCAGAAAGAACAGGGTGGTCTCTCAGGCATGGGCTGAAGCTGTTACCCACACATAGAAATTTCTTCTTCTATAGGGAAACCTCAGCTTTCCCTTTCAAGTCTTTCAGCTCCATGAATCAAATTCACCCAGATCATCCAGGATAATCTCCCTACTTTAAATCAACTAACTGATTATGAACTTGAATCACATCTACAAAATATGTCCACAGCACCACTGACATTGAATAATTGGAGATTGTGGTCAAGTTGTTCCATCAAAAAGACATAAAAAATGTTAAGGTACAATCATGGTGAATATTATGAAGAGATAAATGGTATTAAAAGATTGAATAAGATGGGAAAAATTGACTTAAATATGGAGGCCAGGAAGGCTTTGGTCACTTCACCACCCATCTTGTGCCTAATCCAAGGCTTTGTAAATATGTGAGTGTTAAGGGCCCTGTTGACTTACAAGTTGCTTAAGACTTCAAAGCTGTACAAGCTGACTAGTCTTAAACAGAGAAGTTTACCTCACTTATAGAGCCCCAGGTTATCTTCCATGTGAGCCAGACCGAAACAAATCTCTCTTTAGATGGTTCTGAGAGTGCTTTTTGCTTTAAAATGTAAATAAAAGCAGACAAATACTCCATCATCAACATCAATAAATGTGTCCAGCCTTCAAAAAAACATTTTAAGAATTTTCTGTAAAACCTAATGAACTTTTGTGTAATTAAGAAATATTAAAAAAAAAAAAAAGAAATATTATACCTTCAGTCAGTTCAATTCAGTTCAGTTCAGTTGCTCAGTCATGTCCGACTCTTTGAGACCCCATGAATCGCAGAACGCCAGGCCTCCCTGTCCATCACCAACTCCCGGAGTTTACTAGAACCCATGTCCATCGAGTCAGTGATGCCATCCAGCCATCTCATCCTCTGTTGCCCCTTCTCCTCCTACCTCCAATCCCTCCCAGCATCAGGGTCTTTTCCAATGAGTCAACTCTTTGCATGAGGTGGCCAAAGTATTGGAGTTTCAGCTTCAGCATCAGTCCTTCCAATGAACACCCAGGACTGATCTCCTTTAGGATGGACTAGTTGGATCTCCTTGCAGTCCAAGGGACTCTCAACAGTCTTCTCCAACACCACAGTTCAAAAGCATCAATTCTTTGACACTCAGCCTTCTTCACAGTTCAATTCTAACATCCATACATGACCACTGGAAAAACCATAGCCTTGACTAGATGGACCTTTGTTGGCAAAGTAATGTCTCTGCTTTTTAATATGCCATCTAGGTTGGTCATAACTTTCCTTCCAAGGAGTGTCTTTTAATTTCATGGCTACAAGCACCATCTACAGTGATTTTGGAGCCCAGAAAAATAAACTCAGCCACTGTTTCCACTGTCTCCCCATCTATTTTCCATGAAGTGATGGGACCAGATGCCATGATCTTAGTTTTCTGAATGTTGAGCTTTAAGCCAACTTTTTCATTCTTCTCTTTCACTTTCATCAAGAGGCTTTTTAGTTCCTCTTCACTTTGTGCCATAAGGGTGATGTCATCTGCATATCTGAGGTTATTGATATTTCTCCTGGCAATCTTGATTTCAGCTTGTGCTTCTTCCAGCCCATGGTTTCTCAAGATGTACTTTTCATAGAAGTTAAATAAGCAGGGTGACAATATACAGCCTTGACATCCTCCTTTTCCTATTTGGAACCCACTGCTGAGTTTTCCAAATTTGTTGGCATATTGAGTGCAGCACTTTCCCAGCATCATCTTTCAGGATTTGAAATAGCTCAACTGGAATTCCATCACCTCCACTAGCTTTGTTCATAGTGATGCTTTCTAAGGCCCATTTGACTTCACATTCCAGGATGTCTGGCTCTAGGTGAGTGATCACACCGTTGTGATTTTCTGGGTCCTGAAGATCTTTTTTGTACAGTTCTTCTGTGTATTTTTGTCACCTCTTAATATCTTCTGCTTCTCTTAGGTCCAAACCATTTCTGTCCTTTATCAAACCCATCTTTGTATGAAATGTTCCCTTGGTATCTCTGATTTTCTTGAAGAGATCTGGAGTCTTTCCCATTCTGTTGTTTTCCTCTATTTCTTTGCATTGATTGCTGAGGAAGGCTTTCTAATCTCTCCTGGCTATTCTTTGGAACTCTGCATTCAAATGGGAATACCTTTCCTTTTCTCCTTTGCTTTTCGCTTCTCTTCTTTTCACAGCTGTTTGTAAGGCCTCCTCAGACAGCCATTTTGCCTTTTTGCATTTCTTTTCCATGGAGATGGTCTTGATCCCTCTCTCCTGTACCATGTCACAAACTTCGGTCCATAGTTCATCAGGCACTCTGTCATATCTAGTCCCTTAAATCTATTTGTAACTTCCACTGTATAATCATAAGGGATTTGATTTACATGATACCTGAAATGGTCTAGTGGTTTTCCCTACTTTCTTCAATTTTAAGTCTGAATTTGGCAATAAGGAGTTCATGATCTGAGCCACAGTCAGCTCCTGGTCTTGTTTTTGCTGACTGTATAGAGCTTCTGCATCTTTGGCTGCAAACAATATAATCAGTCTGATTTCAGTGTTGACCACCTGGTGATGTCCATGTGTAGAGTCTTCTCTTGTGTTGTTGGAAGAGGGTGTTTGCTATGACCAGTGCGTTCTCTTGGCAAAACTCTATTAGCCTTTGCCCTGCTTCATTCCATACTCCAAGGCCAAATGTGCCTGTTACTCCATGTGTTCTTGACTTCCTACTTTTGCATTCCAGTCCCCGATAATGAAAAGGACATCTTTTTTGGGTGTCAGTTCTAAAAGGTCTTGTAGGTCTTCACAGCACTGTTCAACTTCAGCTTCTTCAGCATTATTGGTTGGGGTATGGGCTTGGATCACCGTGTTATTGGATGGTTTGCCTTGGAAACGAACAGAGATCATTCTGTCATTTTGAGATTGCATCCAAGTACTGCATTTTGGACTCTTTTGTTGACCATGATGGCTACTTCATTTCTTCTGAGAGATTCCTGCCCACAGTAGTATATATAATGATCATCTGTGTTCAATTCACCCATTCCAGTCCATTTTAGTTCGCTGATTCCTAGAATGTCGACATTCACTCTTGCCATGTCCTGTTTGAACACTTCCAATTTGCCTCAATTCATGGACCTAACATTCCAAGTTCCTATGCAATATTGCTCTTTATGGCATCAGACCTTGCTTCTATCACCAGTCACATCCACAACTGAGTACTGTTTTTGCTTTGGCGCCATCCCTTCATTCTTTCTGGAGTTATTTCTCTACTGATCTCCAGTAGCATATTGGACACCTACCTAACTGGGGAGTTCCTCTTTCAGTATCCTATCATTTTGCCTTTTCATACTGTTCATGGGGTTCTCAAGGCAAGAATATTGAAGTGGTTTGCCATTCCCTTCTCCAGTGGACCACATTCTGTCAGACCTCTCCACCATGACCCATCGGTCTTGGGTGGCCCCACACGGCATGGCTTAGTTTCATTGAGTTAGACAGACTGTGGTCCTGTGATCAGATTGGCTAGTTTTCTGTGATTATGGTTTTAGCATGTCTGCCCTCTGATGTCCTCTTGCAACACCTACTGTCTTACTTTTCAGTTTTTGACAAAATCTCTTGAAAAAGTAGTAAATTTATCCCTAACATGGGTAAAATGACTCTCATCTCAGAAGACAAGCTTCATATAGGATGTATATAGCCCCTTGGTACCAGTTCATCCAATGAAGCTCATAATGAGCCTCGGTACTGTGTGTACAAATTCCATCTTCACCATAGATGTAAAAATAAATGTGTGGTTAATCATTGCAGGCACTCCATCTGCATCTTAGTAGCCCAGGTGGTCCATCCAATTGAAGTTTTGTTCATCAAATAAATGTTTTTACATTTTCAAAGCTGCTGGTAGCTGTTAGTTTTCAGAGGTGTTCATAAACTAGGAATTTTTCTTGAGTGACATCATTGTGGATATTCTCGGTAAAAACCAGGAGATGGCTACTGAGTGATTTCAGGATCAAACTGCATCCTGAATATAAAGAGAATAAATGTCAATTCATCCGCGTCCTCCTTGGATACAGGAGAAGAAATTCTGAAGCATTCACAAGTAATTCTGGAGTGGATAAGATTATTTGCCAGAGGTACTTCCTCATCCTTTTCCCCTTTCTCCAAGACACAATCAGTCCCATCATTTTCAGGGCATATGGCTCTACTGTGGCCTCCATAGCTGTGAGAATCACATTTTCTTTTGATGGGATTTGAGTGAAGCAAATTTGGAAGATACTTCTGACCAATAATATGTGTTAGAACTAATCTAAGTTTTGGTAGAGTTCTAGTCTTTGTATATTGGAATTCCATTTTAGGCAAGGTTCTATACTGATGTGTTGTTAAAATGGAAATTTTCTTTTGCTTCTATTAATATCTTTTAATCCTCATGTTTCTCTAATGAGAATATAATGTGTTTCCTTGGGTGCTCTTTGCTTTGGTCTTGAAATCACCTTGAGGCCAGAATAAGCAATTATTTTTTTATACAAAAAAATGTAATTGTAATTCTAAAACTCACTGGCAAAAAAAAAAAGACTCTATTTCTGGGTCTTTTTCTCCTTTCTCCTCACTCTATTTTCACTAACAGTTAGGCTATTTAGTTCAAATTGAATTGCCCACTTAGCAAAACAACAACAAAATTTCCACCTAACTAAACAACAGTCTGAGGGAGTATAGCTTAAATCAGTGTTACTACAGAAGCAAGCATGTTGAGGAGTGCCATCACCATTCTTTATAAAAGAGTAATATTTTTAACAGAAAAAAAAAAAATGCTCTATGGGAAGTTGTGTTCCACCAAAGCAAGAGAAAAAACCAAAAAAGAGAAAACCTTAAGATTCTGACAGACTTTTATTTATTTTTTTTCTTCATTTATTTTTATTAGTTGGAGGCTAATTACTTTACAATATTGTAGTGGGTTTTTTCATACATTGACATGAAGCAGCCATGGAGTTACATATATTGCCCATCCCGGTCCCCCCTCCCACCTCCCTCTCCACCCCATCCCTCTGGGTCTTCCCAGTGCACCAGGCCCGAGCACTTGTCTCATGCATCCAACCTGGGCTGGCGATCTCTGACAGACTTTTAATTCTGTTTAGAGAGATAAACTAAATCAGGAGATGAGTAAAGGGAATCCTACAATAATTAAAAAGTGATATTAATGGTGCAATTAATATTTACTCCAGATGAAATTAGAATGAAAATTTTCAGAATGGAAGTTTCCAAAAATAAAAGATTGAAAGGGGAGATTTCTTTCTGGTGAAAGGTTTCTGACTATTGGCAGTGTATGGACAATTAGCAATACATATAGGGAAAAACTACATAAGTGAAAATGAACAGATATCTGGGACACCAGGTGGTCTGGGAATTTCCAATTATGGGAAAGTAATAAGGCTGGGAGTCGGACATGACTGAGCGACTGAACTGAAATGAACTGAAATGAATAAGGCTGGTAAATCCTAACTTCCTCAAAATAACTATGCTGTTTATTTGAGTCTGACTTTGTGTGACCCTATGGACTGCAGCCTGCCAGGCTTCTCTGTCCATGGGATTCTCTAGGCAAGAGTACTAGAGTGGCTTACCATGCCGTTCTCCAAGGAATCTTCCTGACCCAGGGATCGAACCTAGGTCTTACTGCTGAGCCACCAGGGAAGCCCTCAAAATATCTGTAAAACTCATCAATTTTTTTCCCAAAGAAATTTGAGGGTTCCGAAAATCAAAGGCAAACAACAAATTGAGAATTATTTATTACTAAAAAAAATTGTTGAATTTCAGCTAAGAGCAATGGAAGTCTGTTCCATTCTTGCCTGGAACTATTCCCATCCAGTCCTTTAGTTCATTTGGCATGGTGTTTGTACCAGGTTGACTTCCCTGGTAGCTCAGATGGTAAAGTGTCTGCCTACAATGAGGGAGACCTGGGTTCAATCCCTGGGTTGGGAAGATCCTCTGGAGAAGGAAATGGCAACCCACTCCAGTACTCTTGCCTGGAAAATCCCATGGACAGAGGAGCCTGGTAGGCTACAGTCCATGACCCGCAAAGAGTTGGACATGACTGAGCGACTTCACTTTACTTCACTTTGTGCCAGTTTGGGCAAGCCATCAAGGCAGAAGCTTTCCTGTTGAAGGGCTGGCTTGACTTGGAGGGAAGGGCAAAACAACTCATACACAATAAAGTTATGCCACTGATAGTAGTAGCCTGGATAGGAAGAAAATGATCTAGGCCACAACCTTGTAATCCAAGCCTGAGGTTGTGATCCTGGCTGGAGTGAGTGGCAGACCTACAAACTAACCAGAAATTTAGCAGCGGATTCCACAAAAATCAGACAGCTCTGGAAGAGCTAGCAAAGGTCCTCAGACATCACTGGCTGACCAGGAGGGCACACATTTATACAGAGAATACTTGAAAGAACATGACCAAGTGTAAAGGTAACATCAAAGATGCCAAATGATTGAAATCTGGATTTACTCCTAACCCACAAACAGATCACTGAGCAGGGTGTCAGCCAGACTGACTCTAGGTGTTTGAATGAAATAACGGGACAATCATTAACTCACTATTAAGCCATATATACTATATTGACTCCTGATCTAGTTTAACCAAGATAAAGAAAGATGACACAAATTAAAAGAATTGTAAGGATACATTGTCAACAGTATTATGTCAAAATAATTAGAAAACTTAGATAAAGCAGAAAATTTCCTAGAAAGACACAAACTACTAAAACAAACTAAAGAAGCTGTAGAAGATCTGAACAGAATGACAGGTAAAGAAATTGAGTTAGTAATTAAAAATCCTCAAAGAAAAGTCTAGGTCTATATACCTTCTCTAGTGAACTCTGTTAAATTTTTAAATTCTAATTTAAAAAAAAATTATATATATATATGCAACAAGCAGCAAAAGTTTACTGTAGAGCCCAGGGAACTATAGTCAATATCTTGTACTAACCTATAATGGAAAATAATCTGAAAAATAATATACATGAAAAAGAATAGAATCTGAAAAATAATATATTGAATCACCTTGCTGCACACCTGAAACATAGTAAGTCAACTCTACTTCAATAAAATATGTGCTAAAAATAAATAAAAGCTCAAAAAAAGAAATAATATAAACACTTCACAAATTCTGCCAGAAAAATAGATATTCAGAAAATAGAGGAAAAGGGGGTACTTTCCAGTGCTATGAGGCTAGTATTATCCTGATACCAAAGCCATATAAAGATATCTCAAGAGAAAATAAAACTATAGATCAATATCTAATGTGAATATAGATGGAAAATTCTCAAATGCCCTCCCCTCAAAAACCTAACAAATGAAATCCAACAGCATATACAAAAGGTATAACATGACTAACAGATCTACTTATCACAGAAATACAAGGTTGTTTTAACATCTGAAAATAAATCAATGTACCATGCCATATTAGGCTTCCCCAGTGGCTCAGTGGTAAAGAATTTGCCTGCAATGCAGGAACTGCTGCTTTGATCCCTGGGTTGGGAAGATCCCCTGGAGAGGGGGATGGCAACCCACTCTGGTTTTCTTGCTTGGAGATTCCCATGGACAGAGGAGCCTGGCGAACTATAGTCCATAGTGTCGCAAAGAGTCAGATATAACTGAAGTGACGTAGCATGCATGCATGCACCATACCATATTAATAAAAAAAAAGGGGGGGATTAAAAACTACATGATCATCTCAATAAAAACAGAAAAAAATTTTTTGAAAAATACTCAGTTCCCATGAACGATAAAAACTCTCAAGGTGGCAATAGCAGGGAAGTTTTTCTATGTGAAAAAGGGCACGTACAAAAATCCACAACTAACATTATACTAAATTGCTTTGTCTTTAAGATGAAGAGTAAGGCAAAGACATCCACTCTCACCAGTTCTATTCACCATTGTACTGGAGACTCTAGACAGTACAGTAAATGACAAAGACATTAAAAGCACATAAAAAAGCAAAAGGAAGAAGCAAAACTATGTTTTCTGAGGACAACATGATCCTGAATGTAGAAACTCCTAAGAAATATTAAAATAAAATATTAAGACTAATAGATGAGTTCAAGATCACAGTATTCAAGATAAATATTCCTAAATAATTACTTTTTTGTATTCTGTCAATGAAGAATTGGAACATGAAAGTCCATTTCTGAGACCATCAAGAAGAAAAATATTTAGAGTTAATGTAACTGAAGGAAAGTCTTATTTACAGAAACCTGCAAGGGACTGCTGAGAAATGAAACTTGAAATAAATGGAGAGACATTTTATGTTCTAGACTGCAAGCCTCAATATTGACAGGATGGTAATTCTTAGATTCAAACAAATCTCTATCAAAATCCCAGGAGACTTTATTTTTTTGTAGAAACTGACAAGATGCTTATAAAATTTTATGGAAACACAAAGTAACCAATGAAATCTTTAAAATGAAGAACAAATTCAGAGGACTTAGAATACCTGATTATAAAACTCATTATAAACCTATGGTAATCAAGATAGTGTAGTATCGGGTAAGGATAAAAAAATGAATCAACAAAATTGGAATAAACTCTTAAATTGATAATTAATTGATTTTCAACAAAGATGCCAAAGTTGTTTAATGGAGGAAAGGAGATTCTTCTCAATCATTTGTTGCAAACTAGATATTATTGACAACTAGATATTCACACATTTCAAAAAATAAGCTTAGACCCTTATATATTTAAATGTAGGAACTAAACCTCTAAAACATCTTTAAGAAAACACAAGAGGAAATGTTTGTGACTTTGAGTTAGGTAAAGATTTCTTAGGTATGATTTCAAGAGAAAAAAACAATAAAGTAGACTTGACATTTGTTTTTTGTATTAATGCTCTATACTGCATAACAAATCACTGCAACATTAGTGGCTTAACGCGACACATTCTTATTAGTCCATAATTTCTCAGGACTGTTCATTTGGGTCCTTTGCTTAGGGTCTTACCAGGCTGTAATCAAGGTTTCAGCCAGGGCTGAGAGTCAGTTAGAGAATGTCCATTTACTAACTTTCAGGGTTGTTGGAAGTGTCTGGTACCTGGGGGCTAAGGGATTCATGGCAACCTGCCTCTTCAAACCCAGGAAGAAGAGAGAGAAAGGGAAAGAGAAAGAGAGTCTCTAACAGGAGAAAGAAAGACTCTGGCAAGATGGGTGCTATACTGTTTAACTGTGTACATGGAGTCACTTTTGCCACAGGCCGTTGGTAAGAAGCAGGTCACAGGTCCCACCGTATTCAAGGGGAGGGATTCATTCAAAGCACCGATACCAGGAGGCAGGGGTTATGAGGACCATTTTTAAGTCTGTCCACCACACTCTTCCAAAGAGATTAATAAGAAAATTTAATTAAAAATATTTGCAAATCACACAGCTCAGGGTTGGCAGGCTGTGGCCAAAGCCTTTTTTGGTAAGACCTATGAACTAAGAAAGAAGGGCTTTCCAGGTGGCACAGTGATAAACAATCCTCCTGCCAGTTTAGGAGACACAAGAGTCGTGGGTTTGATCCCTGGATCAGGAAGGTCTTCTGGAGAAGGGAATGACTACCCACTCCAGTATTTTTGCCTGGGAAACCCCACGGACAGAGAAGCCTGGTGAGCTACAGTCCATGTGGCTGCAAAGAGTGAGACATGACTCAGTGACTGAGCGCATGCGCGCGCACACACACACACACACACACACACACACAGAATAGTTTTTACATTTTTAAAAAGGTTGTTTATAAAAGAAGCTAATACAAAAGCGATCCCATATGACCTACAAAACATAAAATATTTACTACCTTTCCATGTACAAAAAAAGTTTGTGAACTTCTGCTAACAGACATGAATCCAGAATATATACACAATTGTACAACTCATTAATAAGACCAACAAGCCCCTTCAAAATGGATACTTTAGGTGATACCCGTCCCCCCAGTATCCATGCTCTAATCCCTAAAATCTGTGAATATGTTATATTACTTGGTATAAGGGATGTTGCTAATTAACTAAGGGTATGGACTTTAATACAGAGATATTATTCTAGATTATCTGTGTTGTGATTAAATGATCTGAATCTAATCATACCAGCCCATAAAAGTTAGCGTCAAAAAGATGAGCTAACAAGAAAAGACAGAGGCATAGAGATTCAAAATGCGGCAGGAAAGCAACTCCTTGTTGCTGGTGGGGGAGCATAGAGAAAGAATTAAAGGAATTCAGCCACAAAATGGAAAAATTTGAGTCAATTCTAGTGAGGTGGATGAATGTAGAGCCTACTCTACAAAGTGAAGTAAGTCAGAAAGAGAAAAACAAACATCATATATTAATGCATATACAGGGCTTCCCTGTTAGCTTAGAAGGCAAAGAATCACCTGCAATACAGGAGACCTAAGTTCAATCCCTGAGTGGGGAAGATCCCTTGAAGAAGGGAATGGCTACCGGCTATCTGCTCCAGTATTCTTGCTGGGAGAATTCCATGGACAGAATAGCCTGGGGACTACAGTCCACGGGGTTGCAAAGATTTGGACAGACTGAGCAACTACACTTTTACTTTGAATGCATGTGTATGGAATCTAGGAAGATGGTACTGATGAACCTATTTTCAGGCAGGAGCAGAGACGCAGACATAGAGAATAGATTGTGGACACAGCCGAGGAAGGAGATGGTGGCATTGAAACATATATATTACCATGTGTAAAACAGATAGCTAATGAGAAGTTGCTCTATAACACAGGGAGTTCAACATGGTGCTCTGTGCCAATCTAAAAGGGTAGGATGAGGTAGGGGGTGGGAAAGAGGTTCAAGAGGGAAGTGACATATGTACACATATGGCCGATTCACACTGTTGTATGATAGAAACTGATGCAGCATTGTAAAGCAATTATCCTACAATTAGAAATGAATTAAAATTTAAAAAAGGAATTCAGGTAGCATTTAGAAGCAAAGACTGGTCTGTGGATGGCAGCTAGCAATGAAACCTGGGTCCTACAACCACAAAGAACTGAATCTGGCCAGCAAGCTGTTTGACAGAGGATGCTTTCCTAGAGCGTTCAGTACAGAACACATCCTGTCGTCCTGTTGATAGTTTAATTACAGCCTGTGAGGCTCTAAGCAGAAGATCCAGCTGAGCCCAAACAGACTTCTCACCTTTAAGCAACCACATTTGTAGTAATTTGTTATGGCAGCAATAAAAAAAGAGAAAAAACTAATACAGTAGGCAACAGATTTACACAGACATTTTATCAAAAAATAATGGGCCCAGGAAAAGAGGCTTAAAATAATGAGTCATTAGGGAAATATGAATTAGAATGAAGTACTGCTCTACACCCACTAAAATGGCTTTAAACAAAAAGACTGACAGTTTTGAGTGCAGGTGAGGATATGGAGTAACTGGAACTCTCATACATTGCTTGTGTGAATGTAAAATAAGACAGCTACTTGGAAAACGTATTAGCGGTTTCTTAAAACATTAAATGTAAACTTTCTATATAATTCAGCAATTCCACGCCTAGATATTTATCCAAGGGAAATGAAAACACAAGTCAAACAAGACTTGTATACATATGTTAACAGTAGCGTTATTTATAGTAGCCAGAAAGTGGAAACAATCCAAATATCCATCAATTGGTGAGTGGATTAACAAAGTGTTGTATATCCATAAAATAGAATACTATTCATCAATAAAAAGGAACAAACTACAGATACAGGCTACAAAACAATGAATCTCAAAATATTATGCTAAGTGAAAAAAGCCAGATACAAAAGACTACATGTTGCATCATTTCATTTATATGAAGTTTCCAGAAAAGGCAAACTTTACAGAGACAGAAAACAGATGAGTGGATGCCTGGGGCTGGGAGTGGAAGCAGGGGCTGACTGCAAACAGACACACTAGAGTTTTCTAGGATGATGGAATTGTTCCAAAACTAGATTGTGGTGATAGTTCCACAGCCCTATAAATTTACTAAAATTCATTGAGTTGTACATTGAATTATAGTGATGGGTGCATATTATGCTGTGTAAGTTGTACCTCAATAAAAAATATGGTGACAATTAACTTCAGAAAAATACAGGAAAGAAAATATATTCTTAGAACAGTGCTTAGCTGTGAGTAATATTTACATAGACATAACTGGATATTGATTTAATTTAAAAATTAATACAACTACATTGGAATCATGGAGCAAGAGAAGCAGAGGGGATGGGAATATAAGAGAGTTAAATGCTTTACTATCATAATGAGGAATTTGATTATATTCCAAATTGATATACCTAAACATAGCAAAATATGCACATTATTTAAGTGTATAAAGTTAGGTAAATGCCAACAGGAAATAGTTGAAAGAATCAAAGTGAATTACCAAGTAGGAAGGAGAAAAACATAGGCAGGGGAACTGATAGTTTTTGTTGTTTCTGTTCTAAACCTTTTAGTGCAGTCTGACTTTTAAAAATCTGTATATTTATTCATTGATGAAAACAAGAAAATATTTAAGCCAAACTCAAGCTTTCTTATCTTCTATCCTCTTTTCTATTTGTTTTATGTTTCGTCTTCTTTCTGGGGGATTTCCTAAAGTTTTCCCAAATTTTACTTCTTAATAAATCTGCTGAGATTTTAAAAAATTATACTCTCATATTTTAAATTTCATGACATTTCTTTGGTTCCTTGAATGTTTCTTTTTGCAGTATCTTGCTAACTGTTCTTTTCTGTCTAGTATTATTGAATTTTTCTCAAGCTTTCTTTTCCTGTAGGTTTCCTCCAAGTGCTTTATTTATGTTTGCTTGATTGCTATTATTCCCATTGTAAGGCTTCCTCAATTGTCTGGGAATCTTGGTAACCCACCTATGTTGAAGAGTGAAAGACTAAGATAAATCTGCAGAGTATAACTTACTGGTTGTCTATCTGGTGATGGGGGAGAATTTGCTCAGCTTCTTAAGTTGCTCTTCACCAATGTTCATTACATCAATGCCCCATTTCTGGAAGTACTTAGCCCTTCTGACACCTGAGTCTGTGGAGTCTATGAATACACTCAGGTTTTCCTCATCTGCCAGACTGGGCTTCATCTTTTTCTAATTTTCTGAAGTTGTTATCACTCCTCCATCAGCAGCTTTCTCTTTCCTAAATGTCCTTGAGGTATATCCTCTCCTGTTTTTCCTCTGCTTGGAACTTACAGATGGGAGAGGGCAGACAAGTTAGGGGTAGGGGATCAACAGATACAAACTACTGTGTATAAAATATATAAGCAACAAGGATATACTGTGTAGCACAGGGAATTATACCCATTATCTTGTAATAACCTATAATGGAATGCAATCTGCAGAAACATTGAGTCACTATGCTGTACATCTGAAACCAATGTAATATTGTAAATCAACTATACTCAGTTTAATGAAAGCAAAAATTCCTTTGTTGCCATTTTTATGGAAAGAAGAAAAGTGAGAAGCATATATTGGTTCTGCCATATCTACCTATATAAGTCATATAGAAATTTTGACTGTCAAGGTCATTTGTAATATTGCACGAACAAAGAAACAACTATCTTTTCAGTTTTTAAGAAAAACTGCTAAGTGATGTTACCGTAGATCAGAGCATGCCAACTCCTGGGGAAGTCATGAGAGATTAAGTCTGAGGCTGAGGGAGGTTTGGAGTGATCTGAGGTTAGTGTGCTTGTTGAAGATAAAAATGGGTATTAGATATCGTCCAGAAGAATACTGCATAGAACCTAGAATCCTACATATACTCTATCACAGGCTTTCTTCAGAACTATTCTAAGCAAAATGTATGCTTATCCTCTAAGAAATCACTTGTATCCTACATGGTATGCATACCAAATCCTCTCATTTTTCTCTCTTAAAGTAACAATAGTCACACTCATTTAATTTTAAATAATACATACATGCATTTTTCAGTTTAATGATGGTTCATATTTTTCCATTGGAAAATGTAGAGGAACTCTCTGCTTTTGAAAGTTTTTTTGATTTTGATTCCCAGTGCAGAGCTTGAGCAAGTTGAGAATGCATTTCTTGATTTATCCCTACTGATATAAATAGGGAAATGTCCCCCAAGTTGAAAATACCTTCTTTTGTCTTCAGTTAACTGTTTTATCAACTTTTTTCTTTTTACAGTTATAATTTTGATTTAACATTTATTATAAAATGGCTATAAGATAAAGGGTACTTGTTACATTATGTAGTCTTATTCTCAGCTCCAGATTACATTGAAAAATTTCAAGTATTTTTTTCCTTCAGTTCTTTTTGTATTCAATATTATACTACATTTAATTGGATAATTTAGGCTTCTCTATAATAATGATTTAGGGGCTACTGACATATCTTTGGAAGGACTGATGCTGAAGCTGAAACTCCAGTACTTTGGCCACCTCATGCGAAGAGTTGACTCTTTGGAAAAGACCCTGATGCTGGGAGGGATTGGGGGCAGGAGGAGAAGGGGGTGACAGAGGATGAGATGGCTGGATGGCATCACTGACTCGATGGACATGAGTTTGAGTAAACTCCGGGAGTTGGTGATGGACAGGGAGGCCTGGCGTGCTGTGATTCATGGGGTCGCAAAGAGTCAGACACGACTGAGCAACTGAACTGACTGACGTATCTTTCCTTAGTGAGCAGTTGTATCACTTAAAAATGATCACTGTTAGTTCTAAAATAAACATATTCTTGCAAGAAATCTATGTCATATCAAAAATGAAAAAGTAGAAAATAAAAGTCTCTCTTAATTGTAAAGGTTGAGTTATATCTGCTAAGCATCTTACTTGATAAAATAATAATATGCTAGAAACAGAAATAATTTTATAATCTGACAGATTACTTTAGATGCTAAAACTGCCAAGATAGTAGTCTTATGGGCCATTATATTGAGATCAACAAGTCTGCCTTAAATCGCTCCATCCCATTGCATATTGAGAACAGTATCTGAATGCAAACAGAAAAAAGAGTAACTTTGCCAAGTGGTGGAGAAGAGGAGAAATGTTGCTAGATTAGAAGATAATTCCTTTGGGGAAGAGAGATGGGTTTCTGGTAAAGGCAACCAAAACTTACTTTTCAGTTTTGGGTGGTCAGTGATATAAGTTGAAGCCTTTCCTATCTTCCAGGTACCTCTCTTTAATGTTCTGATTCACAGATTAGAATTTGAGCAATTCAGGAATGCATTTCTTAATTTATCCTTGTTGTTTATGAAGATAATGGAAATTCTTCTTAAGTCTAGAATATGTTCTTCAGCCTTCAGTGTAATTGCCAGTTTATTTTTTTTTATACATTTTCATACTTAAGTAGAAGTCTGGAGAAGGTGCACTAGGCACTACTAGTCTTATTGCTATGATAACAAAGAAGTCCTTAAATATCTTATACATCCTTATCATGGAGGTCAAGACCAGAATTTATATGGAAAATTATAGGATATTTTCTACTTCTACTTTCTACTTTTGGCTTTTCTTATATAGTCAAGAGAGTTAAGCATGCCACACGTTTTATTTTAGCTCTCCCTTACATTCTTGTTTTATTTTATTTTCTTCCTTATATCCTGTAGATCCATATGATAATTCACTACAGCGTAGAAAACATGATGCTGTGGTTTTCAAAGTAAGGCTGTATAGGACTCTGTGGGCTTCTCTGGTGGTTCAGACGGTAGAGTCTGCCTGCAGTGCAGGACACTTGCATTCGATCCTAGGGTTGGGAAGATCCCCTGGAGAAGGGAATGGCTATCCACTCGAGGATTTTTGCCTGGGGAATTCCATGCACAGTGGAACCTGGTATTCAACTTCTAAGAATGTATCCTTGAAATTTTATACATTATACATTAACATTTACTTTGTAATAATTTCAGACTTACAGGAAAGTAAAAATAGTATAAAGAATTCCCATTTATCCATCACCCAGATTCCCCAAATGTTAATATTTCATCCTTGCTATATCATTCTTCCATCTATATGTATATACACAAGTATTGCCATTTTTCCTGAACTATTTGAAAGGAAGTTGCAAACATATGACCCTTAGCCCTAAATATTTATATGTCTTTCCCAAAACAAGAATATATTCTTTGGTAACCTCAGTATAATGATAAAAAAAAAAAAAGGAAATTATACATTTACTTCTAGACGGTTCAGTTCAGTTCAGTCGCTTAGTCGTGTCTGATTCTTTGTGACCCCATGGACTTCAATAGGCCAGGCCTCCCTATCTATCACCAGTTCCCGGAGCTTGCTCAAACTCATGTCCATTGAGTCAGTGATGCCATCCAAACATATGGTCTTCTGTCATCTCCTTCTCCTGCCTTCAATCTTTCCCAGCATCAGGGTCTTTTCTAAAAAGGCAGTTCTTTGCATTAGGTGGCCAAAGTATTGGAGTTTCATTTCAGCACCAGTCCTTCCAATGAATATTCAAGACTGATTTCCTTTAGGATTGAGTGGTTGGATCTCCTTGCAGTCCAAGGGACTCTCAAGAGTTTTCTCCAAGACCCACAGTTCAAAAGCATCAATTCTTTGGTGCTCAGTTTTCTTTATTATCCAACTCTCACATCCATACATGACTACATACATGGCTTCTACATACATACATGACTTCTAGACAATACATTTCTTACATTATATCCATACATGACTTATATAACATCCACCCATGACTACATATGTGACTTCTACATACATACATGACTTCTAGACAATACATTCCTAAAACTGTACATATTGGTAACTGCTACCATCCTGACTATTGTTTTGGCTATAATTTAATCTGCTTTCAAAGGCAGCACTACATCACTATTGCCTCTTGTTCTTATTTTACAAATTTTGCTTCAAATGATGGCCATGTCACATTGTCTCTTCTTCTGACTTTAAAGAAGATCAAAAATTTTTCTGAGTCCCCCCAGATATAATAAATCTGTCTCAGTTCTTAGGGTTACTCTTTTAGGTCTGGTAAAGTTAGAGCAGTCCTGTGGAAGTCAAAGACTTGTGATGCTCAGTTTTGAATTTTCACAAAGCCATTTCTCCCCATAAATTATGATGTGCCTTTGTTATTGTGATGTCGAGGTACTGCTCCCCTCAAGCCCTGTATCACGTTGGCTTTCACAGTGTAGTGAACTATTGATGGATTCTTTTTCTATTTTCTTTTAGTTTGCTCCTCTCATCCTACTGGGTGCTGAGAAATTATTCACAAGGACTTTGTAGGCAGGTCTCAGTTGGTACACTTGCTTATCATAACCTCACATCACCTTTGCTGGTCAGTTATCTATTATTTCCTTTTCTTTGCCCCACTCTTCCTTTTTCTTTTGGAACGTATGGGTAATAACAACTTTCTTGCCTCTAGTCCCAGATTCTTGCATTATCCCCTATGGTTCCTTGACATTCTGTTCACACTTATGTAATTGATTTCTTTTTACATAATTCTTCATCAAATTAAAACTATTTGAATTTGAGTATGTTGTTTGTTTTTTGATAGAATCTTAATTTCTACAATGTTCTTATTGTTTAAAAGCCAGTTTTTCACTTTGTTTTCTATTCCCTTCAGTCAAAATAATAAAAGTTTTCCTAAATGTGTTTGCATGCATCTGTGTGAGCCTGTGTTTGCATACACTCACATAGATACAAACCACATTTGTGAACATATGTTTTGCACAGTGGCTGATTATAATACAATTAAGTTACACATTTCCCTCTTTGGAAACATTTAGGTCCTCTCATATCTTCAAATTTTCACTATTCTAAATAATGTATAGAAAATCTTAAGTATAATTTTTTCTCAGTAAATTCTCTAAAAAATGGCTAGTGAGTTAAAATATGTATTTGCATTTATAAATACTTATTTTTATTTTGCATTTCATAAATATGTCATATTTAATTTGATGTTACAAAATTGCTTTTGAAAAGAACTGAAACAATCTAGTTCTGTGTGAAAATATTCATTTTGCAGCATCTTAACAAGTATTGTGTATTTTCATTTTTTCTCATTTATCAGAAGAAAAAATATCCTGTTTGTACATTTTTGCTATTTTATGAATGGATTTTGTGTAGGTCAGAAATTGTTTTAACTCTCTGTTTCGTGCCTTGCCAAAATCATGTAAAAGAAAATTAAACCAGAATTTTTAAAATTTCTGGACTTTTCATCAACAGGAAGGACTTTTTTCTTAGGAATTCCTAGGAAGGAATTCTTGACCCATAGATGCTGCTTATAAAATATTATCATTTGGAGGCTAATTCCCTAATGTTACATTACTGTAATTAAATGCCAAAATTTCTATCAAGTGACTTAGCAATCAGAGATCAAACACCAGTATAATTTCCTATAGTACAAAGGAGTTTCTTTCTTCTGATGAAGTGTGAATGATCCTGGTGAGGAGTGGTATGAACGGGTGTTTGTTTGGGCTGTTGGTTTATGGCACTGGGATCCATGGAATTATTCAAGGGATATCATTCATCAGCGTGCTAAACAAAATGTCTAGTTGTATTTCACCAACCAATGCAACTGGGAGGAAAATATTTTGTTCAAAGACATCATAGTTAAAAAACTAAACAAAAAGGGGGAATGATCCACAGGATAATATCCTTAATTCTCCATTGATTAAAAAAGTGAGAAATAAAGTAGCTCTTGATATCCATTTTCAGTTTTATCTTCAATAAGAGTCATACCATTTGTTCATTTCCTTGAAGCTTCTGTAACTGTATCTCTATATATCTTTGAGTTAGTGTGAAAAGGCAAAGAAAAGTAATATATTGAGGGAGAGTTTTGCTTGCTGAGGGGTTTGCTTTGCCCAGTTATTTAGTGACTTCTGGGCTGAAGCTCCAGTTAGTGTGATGAGTAGGAAAGTATCACATGACCCACATCAGTCTTGGAGACTAGTCTGTGTTGGATTTAGTAGCTCCCAGCACCTCCAGACTTATGAGATTACCCACAATCTCAATCTATGCAGGACTAGGAACCACTTTGTCCCAGAGGGTTCACTTGGACTCTTGGGACCACCGAATTGCCCCAAACCACTCTTTTCAACTGACTCTAGCTGTGCCCTAAATGCCTATCTCTTTGGTCATCTGCTCTTTCTAGCCTTTTCCCTATAATCCATGTGTTCTTTCTACCTGTCCTTCTGCTATTGCTTTGTCCCAACAGAGTGTATTTTGCAGACCCATGGAAGCCCCTGCTCCTTAGTAAATAAGCTTTCCTCTTAGTCTTCAAGGGGTTCCCTAGTGGCTTAGATGGTAAAGAATCTGCCTGCAATGCAGGAGGCCTGGGTTCGATCCCTGGGTCAGGAAGATCCGCTGGAGAAGGGAATGGCTGCCCACTCCAGGATTCTTGCCTGGAGAATCCCAAGGACAGAGGGCCCTGGCTGACACTACAGTCCATGGGGTTGCAAAGGGTCAGACATAACTGAGCAACTAACAAATACTTTAGTCTTCAACTTTCCATAGATTTCCTCACCTTCGTGACTGAAATAAAATCAGATCTACCCCAAATGTGCTGCTCCTTCCATTCACTTGATCAAGGGAGCAACAGGGGAGAAAGTGGAAGGAATCCTAACTCCATATGCCTACTCATTTTTATTTTATGGTAACAAATTGTCCTATTTTAAGGGTTACTCTCTTCAGACACTAACCATCTGCTTTACTGGTCCTCGTCATTAACTGAACCTCTGGTCTATAGATCCACCTTCCTCAACAATACTGATCCCAGCTCAACCATTTCCCTCTCAAGTTTTGCATTTACTTTTGATCTTTCATGTCTACTTTGGAATCCATTTGAACCATCAGATGTACCCGTGTTAGGGCTAAAATGCACTGATTATTTTAAATGCAGTGAGTCAAAAATTTCAAAATACTAAAAACAATAGTCTGTGTATATATGTGTGTGTATATATATATATATATATATATATATATATATATACATATACATATATATATATATAAACAAATATTTGAGCTTTGTAGGAGAATGAACCACCCCACTTATTTGAATTGAGAAATGGCCAAGTAACCTTCTCTGGTCAATGAGACATGAATGGACCAATCAGGTGTGAATTCCATTCAAAAACTTTAAAAACCAATGAGCAGCTCACTACATTTTTCCTGCCTTTGCAGTTGCTTAGATACAATGGAAATGTGAGATAGATTATGGTTTTTAGCTACTGATGCTTTCTGTTTGTGACTCTCATCACAATTTAGCATACTCTGATGGCTGTATCAGGAAACAGAGATTACAATCCTCCTCCGCCCAGAGCCCCTCATAAAACACATTTGATCTGTGTGGGGTCTTTATTTTCTACCCAAGACAGTCTAAGCTGTTAAGTTTGTATGTGTATGTGTGTTTCCCAGTTTTTGAACATCCAAGCACACTGAAGTTTTTCAAGATATAGGAGCATACAAAGACAGAGTACGCCTTTTGTGGCTACATTTTTTATTTTTTAAACCTACCTCAAATGGGAACTTATGGAAACAGAAAAAAATTAACTATGGTGCCATCCCATTGTACTTTTCTTTTGTTATTTCAGAGTACTTGGAGCTATCCTCCAACAAAATATTAAAGTATTTCTTTTCTTTTTCTTCCATTGCTCCAACAAGTGTGAATGCTTTGGGGTGGAATGATCAGGATGTGAGAGTTGAACTATAAAGAAGCTGAGCACTGAAGAATTGATGCTTTTGAGCTGTGGTGTTGGAGAAGACCCTTGAGAGTCCCTTGGACTGCAAGGAGACCCAACCAGTCCATCCTAAAGGAGATCAGTCCTGGGTGTTCATTGGAAGGACCGATGTTGAAGCTGAAACTCCAATACTTTGGCCACGTGATGCAAAGAGCTGACTCATTGGAAAAGACCCTGATTCTGGGATTGAGGGCAGGAGGAGATGGGGACAACAGAGGATGAGATGGTTAGATGGCATCACCAACTCAATGGACATGGGTTTGGGTGGACTCCGGGAGTTGGTGATGGACAGGGAGGCCTGGCATCCTGCAGTTCATGGGGTTGTAAACAGTCCGACATGACTGAGCAACTGAACTGAACTGAACTGATCAGAGCCTTTATGTACTTGGTTTGGAAATGAAGTTGCCAGCCCCAAGCTTCAGAAGCAATCCTGATAATACTGATCAATTCCATATCTTCTTCAGAAAATGAAAATCTGCTCTATATCCACTATGCAAAAGAACTCCTTGGCCTATATATAATCATGTAAGGTCTTCCTGAATAAGAGTTAATGTGCAGAATATAACAGATTCTGACCTCTTATTTAGTCTCCATTTACTTGGTGGCTAAGATGGTAAAGAGACTGCCTGCAATGCAGGAGATCTGGGCTCGATCCCTGGATTGGGAAGATCCCCTGGAGTAGGAAATAGCAACCCACTCCAGTACTCTTGCTTGGAGAATTCCATGTACAGTGGAGCCTGGTGGACTACAGTCCATGGGGTCACAAAGAGCTGGAAATGACTGAGTGACAAAGACTTCACTTCACTTCTTGTTTTTATGGTCCCTGAACTAGAAAGACATTCTTTTTTTCACCTGTTTGGTTAACCCTCTTGAATATCACATTCTCTTTATTCTTAATGTATCATTCATTCTCTCTCTCAGTGATATGTTGCTGGTGGCTCCCACTGTGTCCAGAGAACAGATGGTGTATTTCTTCCCAACTTCAGCTAGGGTGGCTGCTTTACAGAAGGAATAGAGCACACTAACTTATTAGATTTGGGCTTCCCAGGTGGCGCTGGTGGTAAAGAATCTGCTTGCCAATGCAGGAGGTGCAAAAGACTTGGGTTTGACCCCTGGGTGGGGAAGATGCCCTGGAGTAGGGAATGGCAATCCACTTAGTATTCTTGCCTGGGAAGTCCCATGGACAGAGGAGCGTGGTGGGCCACAGTCCATGGGGTTGCAAGCACACACACACACAGCATACATACACAGCACACATACACAAGGGATCATATTTAAAATTTCATCCCCATATATACAAACATATGGATAATTTTCATCCAGAATTTGAGCCTAAACCTCCTTAACCTCTCCAGCTCCCAGCATCTTTCTGCATTCCATTTCTTTTGTTCATGCCCCTAGGGTCATATTCTCCTTGACATAATTTGGAACTGATTTGTCTTTGAAACAATAGACCTTAGTACCCTACCCTGAGTTTAAACTCCAATAGTCTCAGCTTATTTCTCTCTTACTCTTATCATACCAATATTTCAGAGCTCCAATCCACTTTTTCCTTCACTTTCTCAAACAAGTATACCAGTTCTTTTCTGTCTATATTTCATTTTCTGACCACATCATACAACACATCAATTAATTTTTCGTTACCTCTTAATCCCTTTGGCTCCCATGTGAGTTAACCAATCCCTGTAGCTTGTGGGCTGCAGGTTGTTGAACACAGTGGGAGAGTTCAAGTAACCACGAGAAGCAGTTCTCTCTATTCCTATTTCAAACCCATTTTCTGAAAAGGGTCATGTAGTAAATATTTTAGACTTTTTGGGCTACACACCATTTTCTTTTATGTTATTGTCTTCTTTTTTCATGATACTTCACAAATGCAAAATTCTTAGCTTGGGAATTTATAAAAACAGGCCAATAATTGGAATTAAGAATTAAAAACCAACCCTCGCTCTTACCTCAAATGGGACCTAATTAAAAGCTTTTGCACAGTAAAGGAAACTATAAACAAAATGAAAAGACAACCCACAGAATGGGAGAAAATATTTGTAAACAAAGCAGCTGACAAAGGATTAACCTTCAAAATACACAAACAGTTCATGGAACACAATATAAAAAAAAAGTAAGACAATCAAAAAGTGAGCAGAAAGTCTAAATAGCATTTTCCAAAGAAGACATACAGATAGCTAAAAAGCACATGAAAAGATGCTCAACATTTCTAATTATTAAAGAAATGCAAATCAAAACTACAGTAAGGTATCACCTCACACCATTAAGAATGGCCATCATCAAAAAACCTACAAACAATAAATGCTAGGAGAAAAGAGACACTTTCTACACTGTTGGTGGCAATGTAAACTAGTACAGCCTCCATACAGAACAGTATGAAAGTGAAAGTCGCTCAGTCATGTCTTACTCTTTGAGACCCCAACAACTATACAGTTCAGTGAATTCTCCAGGCTAGAATACTGGAGTGGGTAGCCTTTCCCTTCTCCAGGGGATCTCCTCAACCCAGGGATCGAACCCAGGTCTCCAACATTGCAGACGGATCCTTTTACCAGCTTAGCCACAAGAGAAGCTGAAGAATACTGGAGTGAATAGCCTACCCCTTCTCCAACAGATCTTCCCTATCCAGGAATTGAATCAGATTCTCCCTGTATTTGAATGCAGAGTTCCAAAGAATAGCAAGAAGAGATAAGAAAGCCTTTCTCAGCAATCAATGCAAAGAAATAGAGGAAAACAATAGAATGGGAAAGACTAGAGATCCTTCAAGAAAATTAGAGATACCACGGGAACATTTCATGCAAAGATGGGCTCAATAAAAAACAGAAATGGTATGGACTGACAGAAGTAGAAGATATTAAGAAGAGGTGGCAAGAATACACAGAAGAACTGTACAAAAAATATCTTCAGAACCCACTTAATTGTGATGGTGTGATCACTCACCTAGATCCAGATATCCTGGAATGTGAAGTCAAGTGGGCCTTAGGAAGCATCACTACGAACAAAGCTAGTGGAGGTGATGGAATTCCAGTTGAGCTATTTCAAATCCTGAAAGATGATGCTGTGAAAGTGCTACACTCAATATGCCAGCAAATTCAGAACACTCAGCAGTGGCCACAGGAGTGGAAAAGGTCAGTTTTCATTCCAATCCCAAAGAAAGGCAATGCCAAAGAATGCTCAAACTACTGCACAATTGCACTCATCTCACACGCTAGCAAAGTAATGGTCAAAATTCTCCAAGCCAGGCTTCAGCAATACATGAACCGTGAAATTCCAGATGTTCAAGCTGGTTTTAGAAAAGGCAGAGGAACCAGAGATCAAATTGCCAACATCTGCTGGATCATCAAAAAAGTAAGAGTGTTCCAGAAAAACATCTATTTCTGCTTTATTGGCTATGCCAAAGCCTTTGACTGTGTGGATCACAATAAACTGTGGAAAATTCTGAAAGAGATGGGAATACCAGACCACCTGATCTGCCTCTTGAGAAACCTGTATGCATGTCAGGAAGCAACAGTTAGAACTGGACATGAAACAACAGACTGGTTCCAAATAGGGAAAGGAGTCCATCGAGGCTATATATTGTCACCCTGCTTATTTAACTTATATGCAGAGTACATCATGAGAAATGCTGGGCTGGATGAAGCACAAGCTGGAATTAAGATTGCCAGGAGAAATATCAAGAACCTCAGATATGCAAATAATACCACCCTTATGGCAGAAAGTGAAGAGGAACTAAAAAGCCTCTTGATGAAAGTGAAAGAGGAGAGTGAGAAAGCTGGCTTAAAGCTCAACATTCAGAAAACTAAGATCATGGCATCTGGTCCCATCACTTCATGGCAAATAGATGGAGAAACAATGGAAACAGTGACAGAGTTTATTTTTTTGGGCTCCAAAATTACTGCAGATAGTGACTGCAGCCATGAAATTAAAAGACACTTGCTCCTTGGAAAAAAAGCTATGACCAACCTAGACAGCATATTAAAAAGCAGAGACATTACTTTGCCAACAAAGGTCTATCTAGTCAAGGCTATGGTAGTCAGGTATGGATGTGAGAGTTGGACTATAAAGAAAGTTGAGTGCCAAAGAATTGATGCTTTTGAGCTGTGGTGTTGGGGAAGACTCTTGAGAGTCCCTTGAGTGCAAGGAGATTCAACCCGTCCATCCTAAAGGAGATCAGTCTTGGGTGTTCATTGGAAGGTCTGGTGTTGAAGCTGAAACACCAATAGTTTGGCCACCTGATGCAAAGAGCTGACTCATTTGAAAAGACCCTGATGCTGGGAAAGATTGAGGGCAGGAGGAGAAGGGGATAACAGAGGATGAGATGGTTGGATGGCATCACCAACTCAATGGATATGAGTTTGGGTGAACTCTGGGAGTTGGTGTTGGACAGGGAGGCCTGGCGTGCTGCAGCTCATGGGGTCGCAAAGAGTCGGACACGACTGAGCGACTGAACTGAACTCCCTGAAATGCAGGTGGATTCTTTACCAACTGAGCTATCAGGGAAGCCACAGAACAGTATAGAGGTCTCTTAAAAAATTAAAAATAAAGCTGCCATATGATCCAGCAATTCTACTCTTGGGTATATATCTGGAGAAAACCATAATTCATAAAGGTACATGCACCCCAATGTACACTGCAGTACTATTTACAATAGTTAGAACATGGAAGCAACTTAAATGTCCATCAACAGAGGAAGGGATAAAGATATTGTGATACATATATGGAATGGAATATTACTCGGCCATAATAAGAACTAAATAATGTCATTTGCAGAAACAGTAAATGGACCTAGAGATTGTCATACTGAGTGAAGTAAGTCAGACACAGAAAGACAAATATCATATGACATTGCCTATCTCTGGAATCTAAAAAAAAAGACTACAAATAAACTTACCTAAAAGGAAATAATTGCAGTTGCAGAAAATAAACTTACAGTTACCAGGAAGTAAGGCAGGAAATGAGATATAATGGAAGATTGGGATTGACATATACATAGTACTATATATAAAATAGATAACTAGCAAGGACCTAATCTATAGCACAGGGAACTCTACTTAATACTGTGTAATGACCTGTATGGGAAAAGAATCTAAAAATGAGTGGACATATGTTATATATACATAACAGATTCACGTTCTGTGCATCTGAATATAACACAACATTGTAAATCAATTATATGTTAATAAAATTGTATCAAAAAAATTACAAGCTAACCCTCCTCTTACCTCAGATTGGCTCACAACAATGCTTAGCAGTGTTTGTCAAGAACCTCCATCCACTCCCATTCTCCATAGCAGCTCTTTCAAATCTGACTCAAAAGATCCCTATGCAACCTCCTCTCTGTTTCAGCTTCTTAGTAGAATGTACTATTTGTTCATAACCTGGTCTCTGCCTCATAGTTTTTCTCATCACTTCCTCACACATCTCTATATCAAACTAATTCATACCTTTGCCACTTATGAAGACCACCATGAACCCCCAAGGTTCAAATAACACTGTCAGCTGCTCATCACTCAAGAATCCAATACTGAGATACAACTGTTGGGTAAAAGGAAAGATTGCTTTGCTGAGGAAGCTGGTAACCCTGGGGAAAAGGTGGATTCATATCTCAAAGAACAAATTTCCTTTGCTGATCAGGTGGCAAGTGCTTTTAAATGGGAATCTCAGGAGTGCACAGGCTGGGGACGATGCTACAAGTGAAAGAACGCAGTTAGCTCTAATGGTCGTCTTGAAATTGGTCATGTGGTGGTCTGATTTGTATCATCTTTGTTGTTTTAAGTACAGATAATCTTCAGTTTCAGGGTCATTTTTCCCCCCATTTCCTTAGGGCCAGTTCTCAACATTGTGAGAGCTTATGTCATGGCTATTGTTGTTCAGTTGATCAGTCCTGTCCGATGCTTTGTGACCCCAAGGACTGCAGCATGCCATGTTTTCCTGTCCTTCACTATCTCCTGGAGTTTGCTCAAACTCATGTCTATTGAATCAGTGATGCCATCCAACCATCTCATTCCTCTGTCGCTCCACTTAGCCTGTCCTCAATCTTTCCCTGTATCAGGCTCTTTTTCAATAAGTTGGCCCTTCGCTTCTCCTGACCAAAGTATTGGAGCTTCAGCTTCAGCATCAGTCCTTCCAGTGAATATTCAAGGATGATTTCCTTTAGGATTGACTGGTTGTTGTGGCTATAGTCCGGTCATTATACAGCTAGCTTTTACTCCTGGGAGTTTCAGTATCTGCAAAACAGCTCGAAGGATATGGCTCAGAATATTATCCATAGCCCTTAAAGAGAAACTAAAGGTCCTTGACTTTGTTTAATGGTTAACCTATTATTATTTTGTCTTCTTTGATTGTTTTTCTTCATTTATGCACTTGCTCATTTCTCTGTTAAGCTTATTCTTTGACTAGAGCTTTTCTACAGACAAGAGGCAGGCAGAAGATGTCAGAACGGGGAGTCTGTTGTGGGAAGACCCCATAGAGTCTTGTTCCTTTACACTGTCATAGCATAGAATGTTTCCTCCACAGAAATACAGCTAAGTATAACCAAAAATATAAATATCCCCAGAATTTTTTGTTGAGAGATCCTACAGGAGAGACAACCATTGGCCCACTCACTGGCAAAGATGTTCTCAAGCCCCCTACCTGTTCAGATACAGTCATCCCCCAGCAACGTTCCAGACTATTCCATGTCACATTCTTGGTTGTTTGGAAGAGCATAAACTGTGCAGGTTGGCTCCTGAGTGCCTGAGAATTTGTTTTAATAGTTCTGAAAGAGATCTTCAGACTTTGCATATGAATTTATCCCTGCCTAAAGACTCTTCAGTAATCCTCATCCCCTTTGTCTATGTGGGTATGCTCAACTTCTGTCATTAGTGGATCAGAGCATATAGACATTGAAACATTATGATGCATATCCTTCAATTGCTTGTCAGAGACTTATATTGACTTAAATTCCCACTAGCATTGCATTCCCAAAAGTGTTCTTCCTGGCTGATGGGGGAACTTTTCTTTTTAAATGACTCAGCTTCTTGAATCATTTTATTCTATTTACTTTATTGACCTCATCGTACAACTTGTGGGATCTTGGTTCCCCAACTAGGGATTGATCCCATTCCCATCCCATGCCCCCTACAGTGGAAGCATGGAGTCCTAACCACCAGACCACCAGGAAATTCCCATTAATATTGTGTTTCAAAATAATGTTACCTGAATTATCTCATAAAAATGTTTAAACTACATAATTGCACACATGTCCAACCCCAAATCTTTATTCTGTGAATGTTTCCTATAGTATAATTACAGTCCTAGTCACTCCCATAATTCTTGACCCTGATTTATTCTATGGAATTATTTCAACTCTTTGGGAAACATCATCCTGGACTGCTTGTGAATTTTTTTTTACTAGCCTTGAGTGGCACCTGAATCTGTAGGTATTTAAGCGATTGCTTCTTGGGAGGTGTTCATCTGAGTGCAAATGAGTTTGGCTCTGAATAGATTTTAGCGGGTATTTGACAGCTTGGATGACTGGCACATTGTCATCTTCATAACACACCTAAAATGTAGAGTGCCAAAAATCACAAACAGGTTGGGTGTAGTTGAAGATCTGAGACCTTGTCCAATTTAGTTAATCTTATAAATCACAGCAGCAGAAATATGCCAACTTTAATTAAAATTGTAGCCCATAATGTAAAATATGATTATCTTATCTGCAGATGTATATTTTTATTTTAATATTCCACATTTGTGTGAAAATGCATCTTTGTAAGACTCATGTGTTGTGTGGAACTAGCCACTAATGGGATTGGAAACCTCCCTTGATGACAAAGCATCTTTTTGGTATACCAGTCAGAATTTTCTTTCTCTGAACATTTTGAATTTTTGCTCTGGGGCTGTAAAACTTGGGGAATTTTTACTGATGAGAAATAAAGTGCAGTTTTGTCTTATCATATGTTGATGATAAACATTATATAGCATAGTGAAGGGACTCTGAGAGCACCAGTGGCTTGCATCACATAAAACATTCTTTCTAGGAGGTGCTGGAATTTAACAAAGAGGGACTTTGGATCAGTGTACGTGTTTTAGTCAATATCCACAAGTTAGTAATATAGAAAATAAAAAAGAACAATAACTTCAAAAGGTATAGGGCTCATTTTTTTTAAATTTGGTTTTCAAATTTTCTATCTCATTGCAAAATATTTCCTATATTTTTTTCATTCCTGGCACAATACATCATTAATATATATGAGTACCCAGTTTTAGTTTCTTAAATGTTTTCCCCAGAGAGGGTATATAGGATTTTTAGTCAAAGAACTAAGCAGGGATACAACATATGCAAAGTTAAAAGAGACAAAGTGGGACAAAGAGAATCAGAAGAGTTTGCTCTTCTGGGAATCAAGGCTGAAAAGTGTTGGCATGATGGTTGCAGGGAGGCAGTTTAGAGGAACAAAGTGAAGAGGATGCCTGATGACAAAACTGAATTGAATTGAATCACTGGATCCACGCTGGGGGCCTGGCTGAGACTCCTTGTCCTGGCCAGGAAGGTTTTTCTTTTTCAATTGGATCTGCACAACCAATAATGGAACTGATGCTGACACTGGAACAGCACAGGCTTTATTTAATGGCCGAAGAATTGAGAAGTGGGAACCTAGTCTACAAATTTTTAATTTAGCTAGAGACATCAAGTATTTTGGAGGATCTAGGTAAAAAGAAAGGAGTTGGAAAGAGTGAGAAGAATGAATGTTCATGATTTATTCAAGAACAGGAGTGTGGCTTGGATCTTGAATTGGTGCAACTCTTCTTTTTAGTCCTTGTGTGGGGCTTCCTCGGTGGCTCAGTGGTAAAGAATCCTCCTGCAATGCAGAAGATGCAAGTTTTATCCCTGGATTGGGAAGATCCCATGGAGGTGGAAATGGAAACCCACTCCAGGATTTTTGCCTGGGAAACCCCATGGACAGAGGAGTTCATGGTGTCCCAAAGGAGTCGGACACAACTTGGCAACTAAACAACAACATGGGTTTTCCAGTGGCTGTCATGGCAATCAACAACTGTAATGGCACTCATAGGTGTGTTGTTTAGCATGCTAATGTATTACAATGAGCATGTAGATTGTAATATAATGAAGACAAGTCTTCTGACATCTTGGGCCTACTTGGTTCTAACCAGTTCTTTTTTTTTTTCTCTTTACAGCTTCCTCCCGAAATGTAGGTAAGAGTAATTGGTTTCTGTTCAAGAGAAAGGCCAGGATATGATTCTGATTCAACAGCCTTATTTATTACTAGCCTTACTTATTATTACAACAATAGTAAGTAAATTACTGATGGTGCTGGAATTAGTATCTTGAGGAAGTTACTTTTCTTAAAACCATGACTATAAGAACTGCAAGACACCATGGTGAGTTTTTCATTCCCTCATTCATTTTTCCAGACAAGGAAACTGAAATATGCAAAGCAGAGATCAGGAGGCAGATTTTTTTTTTTGCTTTTACTTCTGTGATCTCTTTTTGATGATTTAGAAAATATGTCCACTTGGTATTTTGAATTCTTTGAAGTCTAGAACATCTGTGATTGATGTTTCTTAAAAAAAAAAAGAAAAGAGCTAAAATTTACACATTCAAATAATTTTTATCCTTATGTAGAATCACATTAAGAAAGTTTTCATTAATTCCAAAACTGATTTTTGATCTGGGTAGCCTTGGACAAATTCTCAATATTTCTAAATTTTTATTTTCTTATCTGTAAAATGAAGATAATATTGACCCTGCAAAATTGTTATAAGGATTAGAGAAAATATATAAGGACTACATTTAGCAAGAAATAATGATTATTGATAAAAACAAACAAACAAAACATGGCTAATATTTATTGATATATATTACTGTTTAGTACTTTACATAAAATACCTTATTTGATCACTTTTTGATTATTTCATTAAGATTGCCATATACACACAGACATACATATGGGCTTCCCTGATAGCTCAGTTGGTAAAGAATCTACCTGCAACACAGGAGACACCAGTTCTATTCCTGGGTGGGGCAGAGCTTCTGAAGAAGGGATAGGCTATCCACTCCAGTATTCTTGGGCTTCCCCTGTGGCTCAGCTGGTAAAAGTATCTGCTTGCAATGTGGGAGACCTGGGTTCGATCCTTGTGTTGGAAAGATCCCCTGGAAAAAGCTACCCACTCCAGTATTCTGGCCTGGATGGAGAATTCCATGGGGTACCAAAGAGTCAGACAAGACTTTCACTTTCGCTTCACTTTCATATACATATGTATATTTACTTCCCCCAGGAGAGTGCCTAAAGGGAAGTAGAACCTGCTAACTGGGAGTTGAATAATCTGACTTTGCTATTCATGTATGTTCTCAGGGGAGATGAATCTGATTACGTTGATGTATCTTTCGCTAGCCTTGTTTTGTATCAGCGCTGCCTTGTAGAAGTGCGATTTCTTTTTCGCCAGCAATTTCTTTTTAAATATTGAATTCATGTGCAGCAACTTCTGTAAGATATGTTAGTGTTACGATACCTAGAATTTCTTAAAGACTTGCCCTTCAAGAGACAGTGTTGTAGGGAAAGATATTTTTAAGAAGGAGGTATGGTAACTGAGTGTGGACCATGACTTTGCCGCATGGCCTCTGATCCCCATTGCTGTGCTAGGCGCACAGGGGAGGAGGCAGACAAACCTGCATTTGAATCTTGATGCCCCTTGGTAGCTATGTGACCTTGGGCAAGGTATTTATATTTTGTAAGCTGTAATGTGTTCATGTGCAAAGTTAAAAAAAAAAAGTTAGTGCTTATTTACAGGCTTATTGATGTTAAATGAAGTAATACATAAAAAATGTTTAACATAGTAACTGACTCATAATGAGAACTCCATTAACATGAGTGGCTGTTGTTTTCAACTCTCTGGAGTTTGATTCCTTTATCTGCAAGAAAGTTTTGGACCAGACGCTTTCTACAATTCATCCTGTACTAACAGTCCATGGCTCTAGGTATGGTTCTCACGTATGAAAAAGATTAAACAAATTAACTTGTTTTGTTTTTGGGGAGTGAGGTGTGTAAATTTTAACTAGGGATTAAATATCTACATTCTAAAGATGATACATCTATTCAGGATTTTTATCTTTTGTTTTATTTTTGAGATGGACTAGATAAGGTATATATTTTAAAGATATTATCCTTTTTATTTTAGATTTCAAATATAATAGCATGTTTGGCCATCATAGTCTGTTTGATTTTAAAAAATTCTCCTATTTCTGTAGCTATATTCTTTGTTCCCACTTTGACAATTATCTGTTTTCCTTTGCTTTTTGTTTTCTTTATCATTTTGATTAGTGGTTTGTCTAATTAGCTTTTTTAAACTAGCTTTTGTTTTCAAACCAGATTTTGCTTTTATTGATTCACTTTATTTTTGTCATTGCTTTTAAGCTTATTAATATCTATCTTAAATTTTATTATTTCTTATACTTTATATTTCTTCTGTCTACTTTCCTAATTTCTTAATTTGAATAGATTATTGGTTCTAAAAAAGTATATGCCATTAAGAGTATAATCTTTCTTCTAAATATCTCTTTAGCTATATCCTACAACTTTTGAAATGTGAAATTTTCATTAATGTTTAATTTTAAATCTTATAAAATATATACATAAGCAAAATTATATACTTATAAAATAAATAAATATAATAAATACTTTGAAACTACCATTAGAATTAGAATCTATGAATTACTGAGATTTTTAAAATTTTGTTTTATGATTTTTTTTTCCCTCAATTTATCAATTTGTAATGAAAGATTACAGAATGGACCACAACAAACTCTGGAAAATTATTAAAGAGATGGGAATACCAGACTACCTGACCTGCCTCTTGAGAAATCTGTATGCAGGTCAGGAAGCAACAGTTAGAACTGGACATGCAACAACAGACTGGTTCCAAATAGGGAAAGGAGTATGTCAAGGCTGTATATTGTCATCCTGCTTATTTAACTTATATGCAGAGTACATCATGAGAAACCCTGGGCTAGTTGAAGCACAAGCTGGAATCAAGATTGCTGAGAGAACCTCAGATATGCAGATGACACCACCCTTATAGCAGAAAGCGAAGAACCAAAGAGCCTCTTGATGAAAGTGAAAGAAGAGAGTGAAAAAGTTGGCTTAAAACTCAACATTCAGAAAACTAAAATCATGGCATCTGGTTCCATCACTTCATGGCAAATAGATGGAGAAACAGTGAAAACAGTGGCAGACTTTATTTTGGGGGGCTCTAAAATCACTACAGATGGTGATTGCAGCCATGAAATTAAAAGACGCTTACTCCTTGGAAGAAAAATTATAAGCAACCTAGAGAGCATATTAAAATGCAGAGACAGTACTTTGCCAATGAAGGTCCATCTAGTCAAGGCTATAGTTTTTCCATTAGTCATGTATGGATATGAGAGTTGGACTATAAAGAAAGCTGAGCAACAAAGAATTGATTTTGCATTGTGGTATTGGAGAAGACTCTTGAGAGTCCCTTGGACTGCAAGGAGATCCAACCAGTCCATCCTAAAGGAAATCAACCCTGAATATTCTTTGGAAGGACTGATGTTGAAGCCGAAACTCCAACACTTTGGCCACCTGATGTGAAGAGCTGACTCATTCGAAAAGACCCTGATGCTGGGAAAGACTGAAGGTGGGAGGAGAAGGGGATGACAGAGGAAGAGATGGTTGGATGGAATCACCAACTCAATGGACATGAGTTTGAGTAAACTCTGGGAGTTGGTGATAAACAGGGAGGCCTGGCGTGCTGCAGTCCATGGAGTCGCAAAGAGTTGGACATGACTGAGCAACTGAACTGAACTGATAGAAGCCAATAGAATAAATTGGCAGGAATCATAATAAAAGAGCTGAGAAATGAGGGCAGAATTTAGAAGGAGGTTTAACAAGCCACAGAAAGAGATCAATTAAGATAAGATTAGTTCTGATCAGAGAGGTAGGAAGAAGATCTGGAAAGGCAAATTCATAGGGTCTAGTAGCTGAAAAGGTTTCCAGTAGGAATGCATGGTTAGTAATATCAGATGCTACAGGTTTTATGAAAAACAATTAAATTTTGTGGTTAAATGATCATCGAAGACTCTTAAGAGTTAATTTCAATGGAGCAGTAGAAACAGAAGTTTTGTGGGCAAAGAAAAGGAATTAGAGTGAAAGATTTATAAGGATAGCAACAAATTCGGAATGGGAAAGAATACTTGTCAAGATGTAGGAGCAATGATGCAGTTGAACAGAGCTAATTTATGAATTAAAGTCTCTAAGATAATAAAAATCTCTGTACTTTCTCCTGCTATAGGTTTCTTTTCAAGAGTCCACTTAGAGACTGCACAGATTACATGCCTAATTACGAGTTGGAAGAAATGCAATATAAATGACGAGGGTGTCTCAATAGGCAGCACTGATGAATCCATTAATTTGGGTACCATTGATCAAGCGCTGTGAAGTTAATCCTGCAGTGTGGGTTAGATCAGAGCATACATTAATAAACGCACTTGCGCTTGACCTATAAAATGAATGATCAACATCTCCCACAGGGCTGTGAAACTGGTGAGCTCTCTGAAGAATCATCACTATCACTAAGCCATTTTAAAGGCCTGGTTTTAGATTTTCATTAGGAGAATATCTCTGAATGCCTTTCCTAATGAAAACCAAGTGTCTAATTTTTACTAAAACAGACTCAGGGCAATTATTAAAGTTTTTTTCTCAAAATGAAAATACAGTAATTTTATTTTACCTACACCTTTTGTTTCCTTTCCTTTGGGAAGTGACTGCAGCTAACAATCCCTTTAGCAAATATATATTGAACAATGGTATAAGAGTGTGACACTCATCCTAAGGACACTAGTGTATCAATAGTTTAGGAGGAGATATTTGTATTTTATTAAGAAAAAGAATGCTTAACTAGGATGAACAACCTCTAGGCATCTTAAGTAAAGCACTGTTTTGAGGTCAGGATAGTTATCCACACTGCTCAGAGTTTAACGTCTTAGACAAAGCTCTGTTTATCTCCTCCTAGAACTCTAAAAATTGAGTATTAAGAAAAACATCATGTGAAAAGGTGACTGCTCTTTAAGATGAAATATTTCAGAAAGGGGGATTTCTTTTTGTAAAGAAAATCAGTTTTTAGGCTCTTTGGTTGTGAAAAATGAATGATCCCCCAAACTCATCTAGATGAGGGTAAATACTTTATTTGCTTTATATTGTCAAGTAACAAGAATCTGGCCATTGTCTCCTGGTGACTCAAGGAGTTGTTTTAGGACTTGACTAGTATTCATAGAAGAGGAAGGCTAAAAGTAGAGTCTCAGTAGAAAGATTACATGGCTGAAGATTAGGACTGAAGTAGGAAAGAGGATTGGTAAGATTTTACATGTAGCAGGCTGATTGAATATTTTTATGATATTAAAGACCACTCGGAGGTTTTTGATCTGTTGATCTGTGATGTAATTTAATTTCCTTCTATAATCCTCCATAGAAGCCAATTTTACACAGAAGTCCTTATTCAATGATGCTTTTGGTAAAGAAGGAAGAAGAGCTTTGCTGGGATGCATCCCACAGTCTTGTAAGGCCCATACTTGCCCAGCTTGAAGACCAAGAAAGAGCCCAAAGTCAACAACAGAGACATGAGTGGCTTAATGGATGGCAGAACTTACATGTTTGAAGCAAGGTCCTGGAGTAACACCCCACTGTGTGTGGTGGATGGCAGGCAGGATCTGGTGGCAGTCTTTGCTTCCAGGGGCAGGGGAAAGTTACCAGTTATAGAAGAAATTGACATCAGGTTGGTTCATCAGTTACTAGGGAAACCCAGCTGAGGGGTGCCCCCATCATCACCCCTTTGGTAAGCATAGTAGAGGTTTCTGGTCTGAAGCTAGAACAGTTGTTAGCTGGGGACTGGGACAAGTTATGTAGGAAGGTCAGTGAAGGGAGTAGGGTATAGTGAAGCAGGCACTGGTGGAGTAGGTAATGTACAGAGAGTAAGAGAACAGCCGGCTTGGGTGGTCTAACCATACAAGCTCTCTCCTTGTGCTTGTGGCTGGTGGGGGTGGGGAAGATGTACCTGGGAAGTGAGATGGCAAAGTGCAATTTTGATATCAGAAGGAGCAGGAAGTGCTGCAGAGGGAGCTAGTCTTCTCACAGAAAAGGAAATGTTTACAGAGTGATTTTATTTGTAAAAGCATGGCTCCTGGTTGCTGAATGCCAAGGAGCTTACACTTGAAACCCTGATAGCAATGTCGCCTGGTTATGAGAATCTGTTCACTGCAGGAACCCCAGGGGGGAAAAATTTACCTTGAAACTTCTAGGAGTTGAGTTGAAAATAACAGACTTTTCAAAAAGGGAAATGAGCACATTAAATTCCAGCATAAATATCATTCCAACATTAACATTTTCCTGTCTAATTAGCACTTCTTTTTCAAGCTGTATTCAGTTGTAAGAAAACTTATTTGGTCACATTTAGTCCTATACAATAAGAATAGTTGCAGTCTTGAGAATTTAGTGGCTTGTGGCATAAAGATCGAACTGTATCTTAGCATTTGTTTTGCATTCTCAATAGCATTAAGCAAAGGGTTCTATGCCGAATGTAACCTTGGTTATTGGACTCACCATTGGCTGAGCATATTAGTAATGGCTTCCAATGGGAATTCTTTTTATTTTGTACTTTTCTTGAGTATCTCATGCTATAATAAGCCATGCATTTCTACAAAAGAAAGCTTGTAGAAGTCATGGTGTGTAGGTAAAGCTTGGGAGAATAGCAGGACAGTGAAGAGGTTAATAGTACAGAGTCACACTGGGCGGGTTCATATCCTGGCTCTGATTTTCACTTGCTGTGACTCAGGATAAATGAATTATCCTTCCTGAGCCTCCATATCTTTATTATAAAATAGGAAGATTAAATAAGTGCTTAATAAATGTTGGCTTCCCCAGAAGGTAATTCTTGATGCCATCCTAAGAAGTCATCTCTCCACTTAACATCTATGGCATGCCAAGTACGTGCCAAGATCTGTTAGTCTGTATGAAACATAAAAAGGAAACACTACTTCTTTCCTTTAAGATTTTGAGAACAATAGGCTAAGAAGATTCACCTCTCTGTGGCTTTCTAACCAGTGAGAAATAGCCAGGAGAAGATGAACTGGGATCCATACTTTTTACTTCGAAGCCTATTCTTCTGCAGGGCAGGGTCCCCAGTAGAGAGAGATGGAAATGGAGCATCTCAAAGTCCACATATCAATCCTTTGTAGACTTAGCAACAGAGGGAACCCTTCCTTCCCCTCAGGGAGGAAGACTCTGCCAAGGTGGGCTTGCTTTATGCAGACAGGAACTAGATTAGGAAACAGATCTCTTGTCTCCTAGTGAACAAGCAGGCTTGAGCAACCAACCATGGGAGGTGCATCTTTGCCAGTTTAAGTCAAAATAGCTCCACCCAGCTGTGAGTAGGACTTTGCCTAATTTCACCCTCATATAAATGATTGCTCCTGTACTCTCACAAACATGCATACATGTGCAGCTTAAAATGTTTAAGAGAGTAGATTTTGTATTAAAGGCATCTTCATTCATGTTTGTTAATAGGGAAGTTGTAGAAACCCGACTGGTGTTTGTTTCATTTATTTAGCACTTGTGACAAGATGGCTCTGGGCCTGGCCAGTGTGAGAGCATTACTTTATTGATTAAATAATGTGATGAAAGGGAACGGTGCTTATGTGTTGAGAGATTATTGCCAGAGACACTTGGCCAACAAAGTGCTGAAAGGAGAGCCATGTGACACTTTCTCTGTGAGTAAGTAATTAACAGCGAGCTGGAACTGAAATGCAGTATCCTGGGGAAAGTTCCAGTCAATACTGCCATCCAAAGAAGTCATCTAGGTTTGCAGTTTGGAAGGCATAAAGAGTCATATATTTTTGTTTCCCAATTTAGCCCATTGTTTTTACTCTGAAATATTTTTCAAAAATAAATATTTGATACTACAGTGATATAAAATAATATTATATTTGCAATGGAGAAAACTGCCTGATTCTACAGAAGAAGTCCGTAATTCTAATCTCAGGAATCATACATTAAAAAGTAAAGAAAAAAAAATCAAGCAATGCATTTATTACATTTCTTTATATCAGTTATAAAGAAAGTCTACAGTTCTAAGAAATGTTACAGGTTCTATGTGAAGTTAATGTGTTTGTTCATGCATTTATTGGAGAAAATAGAATAGGACTGCTCAAGAGCTTAACATTGTTCTTTGACTTGTGGTACAATTTGAAGGATAGATATTTCACCAAGAGAGATGGAGATATTTTAGAATCTAAGGCATTGGTGGGTCTACTTTGAGTGATGGCATCAAGATTTACTCTCTGCTTCATGCACAGAGTCTAATGGAAGGGAATGCAGAAGGCATTTGTGGTTTCTTTTGACAACATGACCTCTTTTATTCCACTATTTTTATTCCACCAATACTTCAGAGTATTGCTTCTAGCTTTCTGTTCTTCATTCTCTATCTTATTTTGCTTGTCTGCCTGAATTCTCTCTCTCACTTTGTTTCTCCCTTAGTAAATAGCAAAAGCAAGAACTCTGGAGGCTGTCTTCCTAGCTTCAAGTCCTGGCTCTGTGACTTATTAGCTAGATGACCTTGGGAAATTGCTTGACATTTCTGTGCCTCAGTTTTCTTACTTGTAAAACAATGATAATAAAGGTATTCATCACATAGGATCATAATAGGGATAAAATGTTTAAAATGTTTAAAGTACTTAAGTCATTCTTGACACATAATCAGTTCAGTTCAGTTACTCAGTCGTGTCCGACTCTTTGCAACCCCATGAACTGTAGCATGCCAGGCCTCCCTGTCCATCACCAACTCCTGGAGTTTACCCAAACTCACATCCATTGAGTCGGTGATGCCATCCAACCATCTCATCCTCTGTCATCCCCTTCTCCTTCTGCCCTCAATCTTTCCCAGCATCAGGGTCTTTTCCAATGAGTCAGCTCTTCGCATCAGGTGGCCAAAGTATTGGAGTTTCAGCTTCAACATCAGTCCTTCGAGTGAACACACAATAAAAGGTGTCATATTTTGTACATTTTTGTACAACTAATAAATACACTGGTTTGGTTCCCATTGGCTCAAAAGAATTCATTGGCTCCCTAAGACCTGAAAAATTACGCAAGGGATTCAAGGTGCTCTCTTACTCAGCTACAAGCTAACTTTTAAAACTTTTTCATGATATGCTCCAACCAATCCATATTCTAACCATTTGGGTCTATTTCACCACAGCCTGAATTTTCCATGTATTTTCCTACTTCTTCAAACTAGTCACAAGCCAGAAATGGCCTCATTTCTTCTTGTTTTCTGCCACTCAAAAGCTAAACACTAATGTTTTGATCACTTATCTTAAAAAACTGAACTCTAAATGTACATTAAAATTTTCCTGTGTAGACACTCCCATTCCATATGACTGGAAAGCTGCATAATGGCTCTGGTCCCCAACATGTCAACATCCTAATCCCTGTTATCAGTGAATATTACTTAATACAGCAAAGGTTTTTCAGATGAGATTAAGGAATTTGAGATGGGAAAATTATTCAGATTATTCACATGGGCCCAAAGACAACCAAATGCGTTATGATAAAGTTGACTATAATTCAATAAAAATAAAGCAAAACAAGTGTTATGATAAAGTGAGACAAAGAGAGATGTCATACCAAGAGAAGAGGAGAAAGCAATGTGACTGTGCAGGCAGAGTTGGGAGTGATGTAGCCACATGTCAAGGAGTATCAGCAGCACCAGAAGTGGGAAGAGGCAAGGAAGGTTCTTTCCTAATCTCCAAAGAGAGTGTGGTCCTGCCTATGCTCGACTTTGGCCCTGTAAGTCTGATTGGATTTTGGCCTCCAGAACTATTATAAAGCATAGTTGTGTTAAGTCACCAACTTTGTATTATTTTGCCATGGCAGCTGTAGGAAATGAAGACAGTGATGACATGGTCTAGTATTTTATTTCCAACAATTCTCTTCACTCATTTTTATATTTATATAGAGCAAAACTCACGGTTTTGGTGTATAGTTCTATGAATTTTGACAAATGTATGGACTCATGTAATCACTACCACCATCAACACATAGAACTTTTGAGAAAGGAAAACAACACTGAAGGTATAGTAGTTCCTGATTTCAAACTATATCACAAAGCTATAGTAGTCAAACCAGAATGATATTGGCATAAAAACAGATGTATAGTTCAATGGAACAGAATAGAGAGCCCAGATACAAACTCATGCATACATGGTTAATTAATTTATGACAAAGAAGCAAAAAAATATACACTGGGTAAAGGATGCTGCCTTTAATAAATGATGCTAGGAAAATGGTATATCCTCATGCAAAAGAAACTGGGCCCCTATCTTACACTGCAAACAACTCAAAATGGATTAAAGATATTAATATAGAACCTGGAATCATAAAACTCCTATGTTTTCTAATAAAACATGTGAGGTAAGCTGGGGGATAAAGAAAATATATCATTTTGGCCAGATCAAATTTTATGTGGTACCCCACCTTCATCCTGCCCTTTCCTGCCCTGTGCTATGTCCTCAGGAAACTAACCCTTATGATGAAATCATGTAGGCTCCCTGGACCTCTGGCTTTCATTGGAGTTAAGTTAATGGAAAGCACCAGTAGTATACTGAAAAACAAGAGAAGAAATAGGTTAGAGCAGGGCTTCTCAAACTTTAAGATGCCTACACGTTACCTGGGAATCTTTTTGAAATGCAAATTTTGATTCACTAGAGCTGACTTGGAGTCTATAACTCTGCATTTCTACCAAACTCCTGGCTGATTTCTACTTATGCTGTGGAAACTACTCTGTAAGTGGCAGGGGTTAGGGTATTTTTCCTTATTCTGTCTCTTTCCTGGTCTCTGCATTCTGGCACTGGCTGCATCCACCCCTCTTTGACAGTGGTTCTCTACTTTGGGTATACATCAGAATAACCTATGAGGTTTTTGAAAACCTAGTATCTTGGCTACATCCCAGATACTTGAAATCTCTGGAGGTGAGACACAAGTGTCAGTAATTCTTAAAACTTCAACATGCAAAAGACAGAAATATAGATCAATGGAACAAAATAGAAAGCCCAGAGATAAATCCATGCACCTGTGGACACCTATCTTTGACAAAGGAGGCAAGAGTATACAATAGAGAAAAGACAATCTCTTTAACAAGTGGTGTTGGGAAAACTAGTCAACCACTTGCAAAAGAATCAAACTAGAACACTTTCTAACACCATACACACACACACAAAAACTCAAAATGGATTAAAGATCTAAATGTAAGACCAGAAACTATAAAACTCCTAGAGGAAAACATAGGCAAAACACTCTCTGACATAAATCACAGCAGGATCCTCTATGATCCACCTCCCAGAGTAATGGAAATAGAAGCAAAAATAAACAAATGGATTTAACAGGCTGAGTAATATTCCATGTTGTATATGTACCACAGCTTCCTTATCCATTCATCTGCTGATGGGCATCTAGGTTGCTTCCATGTCCTGGCTATTATAAACAGTGCTGTGATGAACATTGGGGTGCACGTATCTCTTTCAGATCTGGTTTCCTCAGTGTGTATGCCCAGAACTGGTATTGCTGGGTCATATGGCAGTTCTATTTCCAGTTTTTTAAGAAATCTCCACACTGTTCTCCATAGTGGCTGTACTAGTTTGCATTTCCACCAACAGTGTAAGAGGATTCCCTTTTCTCCACACCCTCTCCAGCATTTACTGCTTGTAGACTTTTGGATAGCAGCCATCCTGACTGGCGTGAGATGGTATCTCATTCTGGTTTTGATTTGCATTTCTCTGATAATGAGTGATGTTGAGCATCTTTTCATGTGTTTGTTAGCCATCTGTATGTCTTCTTTGGAGAAATGTCTGTTTAGTTCTTTGGCCTATTTTTTGACTGGGTCATTTATTTTTCTGGAATTGAGCTTCAGGAGTTGCTTGTATATTTTTGAGATTAATCCTTTGTCTGTTGCTTCATTTGCTATTATTTTCTCCCAATCTGAGGGTCGTCTTTTCACCTTACTTATCGTTTCCTTTGTTGTGCAAAAGCTTTTAAGTTTCATTAGGTCCCATTTGTTTATTTTTGCTTTTATTTCCAATATTCTGGGAGGTGGGTCATAGAGGATCCTGCTGTGATTCATGTCAGAGAGTGTTTTGCCTATGTTCTCCTCTAGGAGTTTTATAGTTTCTGGTCTTACATTTAGATCTTTAATCCATTTTGAGTTTATTTTTGTGTATGGTGTTAGAAAGTGTTCTAGTTTCATTCTTTTACAAGTGGTTGACCAGTTTTCCCAGCACCACTTGTTAAAGAGGTTGTCTTTTTTCCATTGTATATCCTTGCCTCCTTTGTCGAAGATAAGGTGTCCATAGGTTTCCACATACCTGTGGATTTATCTCTGGGCTTTCTATTCTGTTCCATTGATCTATATTTCTGTCTTTGTGCCAGTACCATACTGTCTTGATGACTGTGGCTTTGTAGTAGAGCCTGAAGTCAGGCAGGTTGATTCCTCCAGTTCCGTTCTTCTTTCTCAAGATTACTTTGGCTATTCGAGGTTTTTTGTATTTCCATACAAATTGTGAAATTATTTGTTCTAGTTCTGTGAAAAATACCATTGGTAGCTTGATAGGGATTGCATTGAATTTATAGATTGCTTTGGGTAGAATAGCCATTTTGACAATATTGATTCTTCCAATCTATGAACATGGTATGTTTCTCCATCTGTTTGTGTCCTCTTTGATTTCTTTCATCAGTGTTTTATAGTTTTCTATGTATAGGTCTTTTGTTTCTTTAGGTAGATATACTCCTAAGTATTTTATTCTTTTTGTTGCAATGGTGAATGGTATTGTTTCCATAATTTCTCTTTCTGTTTTTTCATTGTTAGTGTATAGGAATGCAAGGGATTTCTGTGTGTTAATTTTATATCCTGCCACTTTACTCAGTTCTAATGAGATGGATGAAACTGGAGCCCATTATACAGAGTAAAGTAAGCCAGGAAGATAAAGAACATTACAGCATACTAACACATATATATGGAATTTAGAAAGATGGTAATGATAACCCTATATGCAAAACAGAAAAAGAGACACAGATGTACAGAACAGACTTTTGGACTCTGTGGGAGAAGGCAAGGGTGGGATGTTTCGAAAGAACAGCATGTATATTATCTATAGTGAAACAGATCACCAGCCCAGGTGGGATGCATGAGACAAGTGCTCAGGCCTGGTGCACCTGGAAGACCCAGAGAAATCGGGTGGAGAGGGAGGTGGGAGGGGGGATCGGGATGGGGAATACATGTAACTCCATGGCTGATTCATGTCAATGTATGACAAAACCCACTGAAATGTTGTGAAGTAATTAGCCTCCAACTAATAAAAATAAATGAAAAAAAAATAAACAAATGGGACCTAATTAAACTTAAAAGCTTTTGCACAATGAAGGAAACTATAAGCAAGGTGAAAAGACAGCCTTCAGAATGGGAGAAAATAATAGGAAACAAAGCAACTGACAAAGAATTAATCTCAAAAATATACAAGCAGCTCCTGAAGCTCAATATAAGAAAAATAAATGATCCAATCAAAAAATGGGACAAAGAACTAAACAGACATTTCTCCAAAGAAGACATACAGATGGCTAACAAACACATGAAAAGATGCTCAACATCACTCATTATCAAAGAAATGCAAATCAAAACCAGAATGAGATACCATCTCACGCGGTCAGAATGGCTGCTATCCAAAAGTCTACAAGCGATAAATGCTGGAGAGAGTGCAGAGAAAAGGGAACCCTCTTACACTGTTGGTGGGAATGCAAACTAGCATAGCCGCTCTAGAGAACAGTGTGGCGATTCCTTAAAACACTGGAAATAGAACTGCCATACAACCCAGCAATCCCACTGCTGGGCATGCATACCGAGGAAACCAGATCTGAAAGAGACACGTGCACCCCAATGTTCATCGCAGGACTGTTTACAATAGCGAAGACATGGAAGAACCTAGATGTCCATCGGCAGATGAATAGATAAGAAAGCTGTGATACATATACACAATGTAATATTACTCAGGTATTAAAAAAGAATGTATTTGAGTCAGTTCTAATGAGGTGGATGAAACTGGAACCTATTATACAGAGTGAAGTAAGTCAGAAAGAAAAACACCAATACAGTATATTAACGCATATATATGGAATTTAGAAAGATGGTAACGATGTCCCTGTATGTGAGACAGCAAAAGAGACACAGAGATAAGGAACAGACTTTCGGACTCTGTGGGAGAAGGCGAGGGTGGGATGATCTGAGAGAATAGCATTGAAACATGTATATTACCATATGAGAAACAGATCACCAGTCCAGGTTCGATGCATGAGACAGGGAGCTCAAGGCCAGTGCACTGGGACAACCCTGAGGGATGGGACGGGGTGAGAAGGGAGGTGGGAGGGGGTTCAAGATGGGGGCGGCACACGTACATCCTTGGCTGATTCATGTCGGTGTATGGCAAAAATCACTATAATACTGTAAAGTAATTAGCCTCCAATTAAATAAATAAATGAATTTTAAAAAAAATTCCAATGTGCAGAAACAGTTGGGAACAATGGGTGGATCTTTGCCTAGAGCACTTTCCATGGCCACAGCTCTCTGAAGGGTATGATAACCTTATTTCCCCCACTACTGTTGTGGTCCATGTATGGGTTGGAAAAGAATTTCCAGACATGAGGCAGAATGAGAGGGAAATCAAGTTTATTAGAGTGGGAGACACTGTTAGAACAGAGGACCAGCTCAAGGGAGAACTGACGTCGGACAGGTGTCCTTAGTCCACTTTTATACCCAGGGCACAAGGAGTGAGATAGGGGTCTTGCAGGTCACTTGCTGATTGGATGAGGCAGATACCCTGGGTGAGGGGAAGAGTAAGGCAAATACCTTCTCCCTATGGGGTAAGAGGGGAGACAGGTTCTACTGCTCGGGAGGACCTGAAATCCATTAATAATTACAACATGGGGGAGGGAAGGATGAGAAGAGTCTGGCTTTTCCGTTCCTGTTCCTGCATTCCAAGACCCTGTTTGTTTTTATCTGCTCTTTCGTCCTTGAATCACCACAACTACTTGCACCTTCAGGTCTAGAAGTGCCTTCTAGTTGTTGCTGGTTACTAAGTGTTTCAGCATCACTCAGAGGTTCCTAAACCCTCCCAATACCTCCATAAACAGTCCCTTCAACAAATTATCTTTAAACTCAACTCTTTCCTGCCAAAACTCTAGTTGATATATTAAGAAGTATGATTTTTATTTTACAGGTAATTGGGAAACCAATGTAATCTTAGGAAGTTCAGAATTACTCAGTAGTTATTGCTTCCAAATGAAACTTTTCATTTTGTATACTTTAAATTTACAAGTACTGAATTTAGTATAAGGTGCCAAGCTCAAACCTTTTTACATGTAACAAACAGTACTGCAAAAATTTGACTTATGCTAACACCAACTTTTTGGAATTAGATTTAAAGAGTAATAAAAAAGTTTGTTAGGAAACAAACTTAATGGTTATCAAAGGGTAAAGACTAGGCTGAGGAATAAATTAGAAGTCGAGATTAACATATACACACTACTAGATATAAAATAATTAACAAGGACATACAGTATAGTATAGGAAACTCTACTCAATATTCTTTTATGACCTATATGGAAAGAGAATCTGAAAAAGAATTGATAAATGTACATATATATAAGTGAATCACTTTGCTATTTACCTGAAATGAATGCATTGTAAATCAACTATACTCCAATATGAAATAAAAATGGAAAAAATATTTTTTCACCAAAAAAGAGTAATATAACATTAGTTCAGTTTCTAATTACTACTGTTCTTTAGCTATGATGTAGCCATTATTTAATATGTATATTAGATCAATTTCTTCCTCAGTAGGATTTTGTTGAGCATGTGCCTTTACTTAAAAGATGACCCCACTAACCATATTATTATTGGTCTCTTGTTTTTCCTCAGCAGGCATTGGCAGTTCCATCATTTTGTGATCTGCTTACAGTATCATCACTTGAAATAGGGAGTCCAAGTTTATTCTTTTCTTCTTAAGTACTACCCATTTCCTTAGAATTCACATTTCAAGAACTCCCTGGATATTCTGACTAAATTGCCATTTTAAGAGGCTCTCCATTTCAATTTCTCAACTCTCTACCAATAATCCTGTCTTTAATCCTAGCAAAGGACTTTCTCTACAAAAGACCCCTGAGCTATTATAATTCCCTAGGAGAAAATTATTCTCTAATCTTCCCCTCAATTTCTTCTTGTAAACACTGAGCCTCTGACACTCTACCCAGAGAGCAGTTAGTCTTTCGTCTCTTCTTCCCTATGAATGGGCTTTTGCAATCAGACTTGAGTATAATCTTGAACTGAACTCAAGTGAACAAATGATTTCTTCCCTGCTATTGTATCACAACTCTGTAGTGAGAAAAAAAAAGAAGGCTTAAAATTTGTTTTCACTGCTGAAAACAGGGTTTGCTGTTACTAATCCTACTTCAGGGGCACTGTCCTATTTTTAAGATATGTAAAAGAAAATCAAGCAGAGTAAGCAGTTTTTGAGGGAAGCAATGTGGTTTATAGCCCTAGCTGCCAATTAGATGCCTTCACCCAGCCTGTTTGGGAATATTCTCTTCCTCGCTGTGATTTCTTCCTTCTCCTTCATGAGACTGGAAAAAAGAGGGAGGGTCAGTTAGAAATTTGGCTGTAACGTGATGGCAAATAATCTTGTAGGCAGGTAACTTCCCTCTCATGTAGTAGAAGACTTTGGTCTGAAAAGTTTTCAGGAAAGATTTCACTGGAGTCTTCCAGAAAAAAAAAAAAAAGAGAGAGAAATTTTTAAAAGACACCTTTGCCTTTGCTGTTTTGGAACCATTTATTCTTAAAGTATCTGCTTGCTGCGGTATAGATACAATCTCAGAGCCTGAAAAATTTAAACCATCGAAATGCACTGTGAAAGAAAAAGAGCGTCTTAGGCTTTAGTGAACTTTTAAATATGTGAATTTTTTTGTATGCTAATGCAAATGTTAATACAAAGATAAGAGAATTGATTGGAATGGCTTCATTCCTATACTCATAAACCAAATTCTGCACATTAGCTCAGAAATAATGAACATTTAACCAATTATAAGCACCTCTATTCTAATTATTCAGATTGAAGAACTTCTATGGATTGCATCCAGGCATTCAGTTATTAGAATGTTGGTAAGTTTATTTTTCCTATCTACGTGTGTGTGCCTCTGCGCTTAGTCATGTCCGACTCTTTGCTACACAATGGACTGTAGGATCCCTGCCACACTTCTCTGTGGAATTTTCCAAGCAAGAATATTGGAGTGGGTTGCCATTTCCTTCTCCCAGAGATCTTCCTGACCCAGAAATTGAACCTGTGGTCTCTTGAGTCTCCTGCGTCTCCTGCATTGGCAAGTGAGTTTCTACCAGCTGAGCCACCAGGGAAGCCCCCATTTTTTTTCCTATAGTGTCTTCAATCTTTTTTTTTTTCTTTTTAAAAAATTAGGAAAATTCTAGGTGTTTTGGAAGGCTCTTGTAGTTCTTAATGGGTGGCAGGTGAATTGATTAATGACAGTGTAATGGATAACTTGGTTCTCTAGCTTGTCTTTTAGATTCTGTGGTACAGGTTCAGATTTCTAAGATAAAAGTGACAGTATACTCACACCAACATCCCTGCTAGGGAAGACTGCAAAAGCAGCACAAATCCCAAGCCACCATCCATACACACCAGCTGACTTTGGAATGATATTTGCTCTCTTAATTATATTTTGCTAAAAACCAATAGTAGAGGTATTTTGCCAAGTCAAGACTAAGGACTTGTTTTAGAATAAAGGAGATAAAGAGAAATAACACCTGAATACAGAAATAACACTGAATAGAGCATGATCTATGATTTCTGGGGGCCATAAAATCATCATTGGGATACTTAGTACAATCTGAATAAAATCTACAGACTAGATAATAGTATTGTGTTAATGTTGATTTTCTGATTTTGTTAAATGTGTATAGTTTTGTAGGAGGATGCCATTCCTTATTGGGCTTCCCAGGTAGTGCTACTGGTAAAGAACCTGCCTGCCAATACAGGAGACATAAGAGACAGAGGTTCCATCCCTGGGTAGGGAAGATCCCCTGGAGAAGGACACAGCAACTCACTCCAGTATTCTTGCCTGGAGAATCCCACGGACAGAGGAGCCTGGTGGGCTATAGTCCATGGGGTCACAAAGTGTTGGACATGACTGAGTGACTAACTCAACACACGTCACATACTCCATATATGTACACAAAAGGCATATACATATGTGTGTTTGTCTGCAAATGTGTCTCTATACAATCATAACAGAGAGAAAGCAAATGTGGCAAAACGCTAATATCTGGGGAATATAGATGAAGCCTGTGTATATTCTTTGAGCCATTCTTGCAACTCTTTTCTGTGAGTCTAACATTGCATGAGTGAATGCTACATTGCCTCAGTCATGTTCGACTCTTTGCGACCCTATGGACTGTAACCTTCAAGGTTCCTCGGTCCACGGGATTCTCCAGGCAAGGATACCGGGGTGGGTTGCCATGCCCTCCATCAAGGGATCTTTCTGACCCAGGGATTGAACCTGTGTCTCCTGTGGCTCCTCCATTGCAGGCAGATTCTTTACCGCTGAATCACCAGGGAATCCCTTGAGTCTAATATTATGTCAAAATTAAAAGTTTAAAGAGTAAAACCAATTTATCTGTTTTTGACAGGAGAACAGATTGTCCAAAAGCAAAAAGATAGCAAGAAAAACTGAAACTGAACATGGGAAACTGTTCTATTAAAACCTTGCAAAACATTATTAGCATACATTTTTCACATGAATGTTTTTCAAAAGTACGATTAACTCCTATCTGACATTTCACTTAGCATATACCTCCAAGTCCATCCATATTGCTGCAAATGGCAAAAATTTCATTCTTTAAGGCTGAGTAATATTCTATTCTATATATATGTGTGTGTGTATATATAGCATCTTCTTTATCCATTTATCTGTTGATGAATACTTAGGTTGCTTCCATATCTTGGTTATTGTAAATAATGCTGTTATGGACATTGGGGTGCATGTATCTCTCTGAATTAGTGTTTTTGTTTTTTCTGGATAAATACCCAGGAATGGAATTGCTGGATTATATGGTAGTTCTATTTTTACTTTTTTAAGCAACTACCTTATTGTTTTCCACAGTGGTTGCACCAATTTACATTCCCACCAAAAGTATACGAGCATTCCCTTTACTCCAAACCCTTGCTGTCATTTATTATTTGTGGTCTTTTAGATGATAGCCATTTTGACTGATGTGAGGTGACATCTCATTGTGGTTTTGATTTGCATTTCCCTGACGCTTAGCAATATTGAGCATCTTTGCATGTGCCTGTTGGCCATCTGCATTTTCTTCTTGGAGTAACATCTATTCAGTTCTTCTGCCGATGGTATCACTTACATGTGGAACCTAAAAAAATACAACATGCTAGTGAATATAACAAAAAAAGAAGCAGATTCACAGATGTAGGGAACAAACTAGTGGTTATGAATGGGAAGAGGGAAGGTGGGAGGGACAATATAAGAGTAGGGGATTGAGAGGTACAAACTATTATATATAAAATAATCTACAAAGATATATTGTACAACACAGTGAATATAGCCAATATTTTATAATACCTATAAATGTAGTATAACCTTTTAATAAAAATACAACCAAATTTTCACTTAGGAAGTCATGTTAATTAATTAGAACAAATTCAACCGGAAGGGAGGAAGCAGTAATTTCTGCAACATTTTACCTTGTAGTTGTTGGCAAATGCCAACTTGCCTTCATTGTACTAGATAGGAGGATATCCATTTATTTTCATGAGCACTGATACTTTTCAGATGTTTGTTTTATTAGTCTACCCAGGCTTCTTCTTTCTGGTAGTAAAACCATCGGATCTGGTTAATTTAAGAGCAAATAAAAATACGTAGTGGATTCTTTATGGATGTGTTTCCCTGTTGTTAAATTGCTAATTTTTATGAAGTGTTAGTGGTAAAGAACTCGTCTGCTGATGCAGGAGATGTAAGATGTGAGTTCGACCCCTGGGTCGGGAAGATCCCCTGGAGAGGAGCACTGTAACCCATTCCAGGATTCCTGCCTGGAGAATCCCATGGACAGAGGAGCCTGGCAGGCTATGGTCTATAGGGCTGCAAAGAGTTGGACGCAACTGAAGCGACTTAGCACAGCACATGAAATATTAAATGCATTAAATAATGGGGAATGTTTCCACTTTATCATATATTTTTGCCAAATCTTTCTTTCTAAATCTTTTCCATCTTTACATTAGAACTTCTTACTCAATGTTTATTTTTCACAAGACAACACCTTCCTTGTCCATAGATCTGTGTGGTTCAGGGTAGGCAGTCTCATCTATGCTTTGTGAGGGTGGAGCTTTCCTAATCCCATCCTGGTGATCCCATTTCCCTTGCAAGTGACTGGTTTAGGAATCCATGTGTAGCTTGAAAGTGAAAGTGTTAGTTTCTCAGTCATGTCTGACTCTATGGGAACCCATGGACCTTAGCCCACCAGGATCCTCTGTCCATGTAATTCTGTAGGCAAGAATACTGGGGTGGGTTGCCATTCCCTCCTAACTAACCAGGTTAGTGATCGTCCCAATCCAGGGATCGAACCTGTGTCTCCTGAGGCAAAGACAGATTCTTTACCACCTGAGCCACCAGGGAAGCCCATTTCTTTTTTAGCTTAAAAAGAAAAATGCTGACAAATACCTAAGGAGCATTTAAATCAATCCTGAGGAAGAGACCTTTCATCTCACCACTGTGGAGTCTGGATATGATCCCTGGAACTGTATAGCAAAGGCAAAGCTGGCGAGGGATGGGAGGGTGGGAAGATGGGAAGACTCTGCATCCTCAAGGACACTGATGAGCTGCTGAATCAACTAGCCCTGGAAGTGGAATTGCCCTTGAACTTTCAGGTATTATAGACTTATGACAGAGACTCTGTGTTACTTAAAGGCAAACACATTCTGATCAATTGCTGTATACTCTGGAATTTTTCTGCAAAAGTCTTGTAAAATTTCATGATTTATTATTAAAAAGTCAATAAAAAAGAAAAAAAAAACAAAAAAGCCAATTGTTCATCAAGCCAACCAGATAATACAGGCTTTTATATTTCATTCAAACAAATCAAAGAATACAGATTTCTGAGTCATAGTTACAATTGCATTTATCTTTTAAGATATATAATAACATTTCAGAGAGACACATTTTGATAAAGAAGATAAAAGAATTCTGGCTATAAGTGAAAGTGTTAATCACTCAGTGGTGTTGGACTCTTTGAGACCCCATGGACTGTAGCCCACCAGGCTCCTCTGTCCATGGAATTCTCCAGGCAAGAATACTGGAGTTGGTAGCCATTCTCTTTTCCAGAAGATCTTCCAGACCCAGGGAAGGAACCTTGGTCTCCTGCATTGCAGGCAGATTCTTTACCATCTGAGTCACCAGGGAAGCCCTCTGGCTGTAAAGTAGAAGTAATAATACTGACTTCATAAAAGTGATAGATTTAAACTAGTTGTCATCTTTAAAGCTCATGGAACAGTGGCTGGCAGCTGCTAGTGAGTTTACACTGATCATTACCAATAGCAATGATAATAAAAATTATTCCTCTTTATGGCCTTTCTTGCCACCTTACCATCTCAGCGTTGAATTGTTTTTATCCTAGACTGAGAAGCAAATGAACACTACCAATGAGTTCAACTTGATAAGAGGGTAAGTATAACTCTCAATTCTTAGATGAAAATCTTGAAAACTTGGGTCATATTGATGGAACTTTCTATACACTATGCAAGCACGTGTTGGTCACGATACGCATACCAATTTCAATATTAAAAACTTTGAAGGGCAGGATGGTGCAGTGCAACATTTGTCACATTGTAGGTCATGCTACCATACAAGACGGTAAGGCCAACAGAGTGGAGTTGCCACAGAATTTGCAAGAATTGAGCTATAATAGAATAGGATGAGTAAAACCAGAAGATTACATGTATAAAGGTAAATGCTGTTTCATGAAACTTTGTTTCAATAATGTATGTGTGTATCAGGTTATGTTACAAAATATATTCCTCACTGTTAGTTTTTTGATCATTGGTACAGCAGAAAAAGCTGGGTTCTGTGACAAGAAAGTTTGGCTTCAAATATCTAACTCATTGTGTTGTTATATGGAAAAGAGGGTGGACCTATGCATATGACATAACAGACACAGAAAACAACGTCCCTTCTTTCTGCCTGTATCCACAGACCACCCCCCTACCCTTTTCCCCTGTGGACCTGAACTTATGAAACTGACGTTAGCAGTCGAAGGATCTCCCGGTTAATAGATATGACTGTTTTCTATATTTTTTGTTTATCCAAGCTTGACACACTAGGAGCACATTGAGTGATCTGGGTCCTGAAGCAAAGAAAATCAATTTTATTTAAACTACAACAAATAGTGTCTCCCATGTTTTTCACAGCTAAGAATCACTCTGCCCTGATTCTTAAAATAACAAGTATTTGGTTAAAACTATTGACTGTTTTCTGTTTGCTTACCCCAGCACAGGGGGATGCTCCTTATCAGAAATGGGCTCAAGGAGAGCAGGTCATCCTAGTGCTCCAGCAGCTGGGCTGATGGAGCCGTCGGACGCCACGGGGCCACGTGCCTGGAAGCCACTCCTGGATGCACAGCCTCCGCCCATCAGAGGTGAGTGGCCAGGCTGAGAGAATCATGTATTATCACACTCCATGTATCACATCATGTATTATCTCTGCTCCACAGAGAGCCCACATTACCACAGGAAGACCTCCTTTGTTTTCCCTCCAAATCCCATGATTTTGTCTATTATTCACCTTAACTCCTTATTAACCATGTAGGGTCCCAGCGAGAAGGAAAAAACACTACTATTTGGTTTCACTGACACAGTACTGAGCAAAAACAGAGCCTGATTCCCCTCCTTACCCCTTCTTTTCTTTTTCTCTTCCTCCTTTTTCTCCTGTTCCTGCTTCACTCCTCTTTTCTTCTTCTTTAATAAAGCATCAGTTTTTTGAAACAGAACTTAGTGAAACTGCTGAGTTAGTCAAGGCAGTAAAATCAAACTGGTCCCGTTTACCTCGAGAAAATATGAACGTGTCCTTCTGCCACTGAGCTGGCACTCACGGCGGGATCGAGTGTTATTTTTAACAGGAAGGCAGGGAAGTACATTATCACTCCAGGGCTGTGTTACCAGAGGGCTTCAGTGTGAGCGATAGCATTCAGGGAAAGCAGGCTGGAGAGAAAAGGAGGCAGGGGGAGGGGGCAGATGGAAAGGGAGGGAGGGAGGAAAAAGAAGTTCTCCTTTTTTAAGAGGCTGACGGGAATGGTGGCGAGACTGAGTTTAAGAACTCATTTTGAATGTAGAACCTAATACTACTTTCATTTAAAAGGTGATTAAGATAGCCACGTTCTTCCATTATCCTGTGGGTGCATAGTTGGTAAAACATGCTATTGCTTCAGCTAATCAATTCATCTGCATCTTAGACCTGTCAAGACAAGATCTCCTATTTAGTTAAAAACCTAAAGATGCACATTTTGTATCAGTGAAATTCCAAAGAGATCAGCTCATTTTATTTCTCCTGCTGCTTGTAGAAGAAACCTATTTTAAGACTCTTTCTTCCCCTATACATTTTAAAGGAGCTTCCTAGGTGGCACAGTGGTAAAGAATCCACCCACCAATGGAGGAGACACAAGACACATGAGTTCGATCTCAGGATCAGGAAGAGCCCCTGAAGGAGGAGGTAGAAACCTGTTCTAGCATTCTTGTCTGGAGAATCCCATGAACAGGGGAGTCTGGTGGGCTATACAGTCCATGGGGCCACAATGAGTCTGACATGACTAGCACACATACACATACACTTTTAAATTTGTTAAGGTAAATAATGGCAGCCCACTTCAGTATTCTTGCTTGGAGAATCCCATGGATAGAGGAGGCCAGTGGGCTAGTCCATGGGGTCACAAAGAGTTGGACATTACTGAGTGTCTAACATTTTCACTTTCAAGGTAAATAACATACCTAATATCCTAAATTACAGCAATAAAATGGTTAAAGATATGAGCATGCTTTGGACTTTTTAACTTAGCTCACAACACAGTTGTCAAGTGCTGGATCCAAGTTATACTATCAGCATCTTATAAAGGGAGAATTTTGCTGTAGGCAAAAGAGAATCTTTTCTGTAGGCAAAGTTCAGAATCTTCGGTTTTGTTTTCTTCATTTCCTTCTATCCAGGTTGCTCAGCACAGACACTGAGCTATTAACAAAGAGGAGTTATAATCACTTTTATCTGTTTCTTTGAAGTCTGTTTTCTGTTTGGATTCTACTGGACAGCATATTGAATAAGCAGATCCCTAATGAATTCCAAGTCAGCTAGTTAGTTCCTGGATGTGTAGCAGGCCCTGTTAACCTGGTTATGTGTCATAGGTTCCTCATTTTCCCTGTCTCTACCCTCCACCCTGCCTACACTAAGATTTCTAATTTTATTGCAGAACATTCTACCTTTTAGCAACAGAGAATCCATTATAGTTATTTCTTAAATGCCAACAGTGGTGAGAGTAATTCTCAGAAAAGTGTTATAGAAAAGGCAAACTGTATGGAATGGTGATTCTCCTGTTTCCTATAGGACCATCTGTTTTCCCAACACAAAAAATCTAGTGCTTTCTTGAGTTATTTTTTAAGGGTCTTAAGCAATCATTCAGATAATCAGACTTCATGATTGTGAAATTTCATCAAAGTGTACTCGATCCTTGAACTCATATCTGGGTCCATTTTATCAATCAGATAAAACTTCCTAAGCTTTTTTCCTAGAGGCATGAAGGTTCAGTTGATCTTATTGCATTGCAAAAGATTTTGTGCTACAAACCATTTTTCATAAAAGTTATTTGTTGTGTTAGGAGAGCTCCAGACAGGCTCCTTGTTAGAATAGATTTGGGGTATGTGTGGCAGGGGTGGTAGGACAGCTTGCTCTGCTTTGTTACTTTGGATGAAGGGAAAATTCTTAGAAATTTTTTACAGATTGAAGAGGCAAAATGATACAGGGGAAGTTAGCATTAGCATCTTAGTAAATAAAAATGTTATTTCTCATGAACAAATAAACACTGTTAAAGAAAAAGAAAAAAACACCACCACCAAGGAAATCTCTGATTTGGAAGCACTGATTTCATTTGTCTTAAGATTATCGTTTGCTTTTTTTACTACCTCCCTCCTCCCCCTTTTTTTTGGCCTAAGGTTTGAAGCCAACTGACTCCTCTCTTTTTTCCTTTGTAAAGGTCAGCCACCCAACGCGTGCCCACTCACACCCACGCCAGCGCAAACAGCCTTTGCATCAAAAAAGCACTAGGTGGTGCCCATTTTCTTTGCCAGTGAAAGTGCTGGATTTCCCCAAGGGAGTCACTCCAGGGAAGTTCACCAGCCCCCAGCCCTTTCTAGTGTCCTCCCCTCTTCTAACAGAGGACCAGGAGTGTGTTGTCATATTCTATCATTTTCCTAAAGCATACTGCTTTGGTTTTGGGGAGACACTGTTTTTAAATGTGAAGGTAGGAGTGGAGGGGTGGTGGTGGCAGAAAGCTTGGAATAGTCCCTTTGAAAATGAAGATAAGAGGAATAAAGGCTGCAACCCTACCATCTGTGTCTCAAGAAAGTCCTGGTATAATACCTTTGCCAAGGCTTTCCTTCTGCCAGTCATCTGGACAATGCTGTCTACGTGCTAGTTTAATTTTTCCCAATTTTAGCCCATAATCAAGCTATAAAAATAACAAAAGGAAATAGAGGATAATCTTAAATTTCAATTTGCATCCTCATGAAAATAATTCTTTGTCAAATGAAGTCTGATTGAACTGGAGATTTTGCATGCCGGCGTTTACCACTATACCTACTGTTTGAAGAGGTGGCTTTAGACCACAGGGTTTATTCCTTTAAAAAAAAAATCTTATTAGGCACGCTTAACAGATTGCTGCTTTGTGTGCAAGGAAAGCAAATAACTGGCTAAGAAGATGTTTTATTCAGGATAATTTTATCTAGCTGATATGGTCATCAGATTTGTTTTAGAATTTAGAAGCATTTAAAAAGTTTTTGTTCTTGTAAAGATCTACTAGTAGCCATTGGGCATGATCATACTCTTGCAGCAAAATGAAAAGAGATCTATTGATTTTTTTTCTAGCAGAAATAAGTAAAATGATTATTTATGACCATTTCTCTGAAATTTGGCTGAATGTGGTTCATTTGTTCAAATGCATTTATTCAGTCTTACAGAAGGCAAGAGAATAGTTTTTGAATATCAAAAAGGAGAGTCTTGTAGGAAACCCTATTCCTGTTTACCAGTGGATAAACTATACTCCAAAATAAAGTACAAAAAAAGGCAGTTAGTAGTTTTTAGAAGTTAAACAAAGAAAAAAGGTTTATTATGAAACTACGAGAGTGATTTCTGTGCTCTAGCTGCCCAGTCATATGTCATGACATGTGGCAGGTTGACTGCTCATTAATTCTATTTATATCAGTATGATAATCCACCCCACTGAGTACACATGTGTTAAAATATTCATAAATTATGTTTATTGCAAACAAATATACATTAAATGCCAAAAGAAGACCATTATTTAAAGACAAAACTGGTCAACAATCAAACAAGCATAGCCTTTTAACTATCAGTCCAGTACATTATGTTTTATCAAATTCACTTTAATTGCCTCTCCTTCCAGTGTCTCATAAGGGATGTTTATCTTTTGTTTTAAAACTGTGAAAAAGAAATAGATCTCACTGAAAGGAATAGACTTGGAAAACAAAAGATGTTATGTTATCTCAGACCAATAATAACATCGACTAGAAAAAAATTGTACAGAGAAATGCATTTCTTGACTCCAAAATTGTTAAAAATATGTCATTTGAACACTAATACAGACTTGAGCTGAATTTGAGGGTGTTTCATGAAATCACAGACCAAAATAAATAAATAATTTCTTGATAAAAGGCTGCAAATAACAATTTTATGATCATGCATATTTTGACAATAAACACATAAAAGGTGATTAAGAAAATATAGAACTTTGAGAATTGAAACCAATAATTAAAATATACTGCAGCACACTGTGTTTTAGAACTTATTGCTTCCAAATGAAAAAATCTTCAACTACTCTATTTTGAGGGATCTCAGGAAGTTGAAAAAGTTGAGGTGATTATTCTTTTTACAAGCTGTCTCTGCAGTTACAGACCGCAGTTGAAAAGTTTGAGTTCCTTGTCAGAATGCAAAGTGGTTTTAGTTAAAATATGTTGTCTAACTTACCCAATTCATCATACTCTGAGTTAATGCCATGAAAACATCTAGGATAATTAATTATTAGGACCACACTTCAGGGATAACTAAAATCATGGTCATTTTAGAAAGTGAACTGGGTTCAATACTCTATAGGAAACTATTATACATTTTTGAAACTTTAATGATACTTAATGGGGTACCTTTTTTATTCTTTTCTGGAGAGAAATGCCAAATGATGAGTGAAAAAAGAGGGAATCCTGATTTTATTTCACTGTTATGGTATGCTTTGTTTAAAGAGATCAAGGAAGGCCACAGTAGTGAAAACAAAATACTTTTCTCATGTTGCCAATATTTCCCTACAGGACTGAAGATATCACCCTTGGCTTGTATGTTAATTTCAGGTAAGATTTTCATTTATTCCTTTGCTTTTTTAATTTCAGATTTATAAAAGTATACTTGGCAAATAAAATCGTAGGTTATTTAAAGTAGACATTGTGGAGATTTGATATATGTACACATTGTGAAAAGACTCTTCCCACCCAGTTAATTAACACATCTTTCCCTTCACATATTTGTCTTTGTGTGTGTGTAAGAACATTTAAGTTCTACATGTTTAGCAAATTTGAATTAAACATACGATATTATCAATTACAGTCACCATGTTTTACATCAGATCCTCAGACCCTTTCATCTCATAGCACAAAGTTTGTATCCTTTTACTAACTTCTCCCAGTTTTTTCCTTTTCCCACCTGCCCCCCAGCCCCACAACCACTTTTCAAGTCTCTGTTCCTATGAGTTTGACTTTTTAAAATATTCCACATAGAGGTCAGATTTTCTATATAGTGATGTCTCACAGAATGTTTTACTTTCCACTGGCCCTTGGAAGAAAATTTCTTTACTTATACATCATTTAAAGAAACTTATCTTAAAAGGACTCTATCTTAAGGAAATAATTCAAAATGTGGAAAAAACCATATGCATAAAAGTTATCTGTATAATGTTATTTATGATAACAAACATTGGAAGGTGTTTTAATATCTAACAGTGGACATGTGGCTATACAAATGATAACATTCATTTGACAAAATATTATGCAATCATTAAACATTATGGGCACATAGCAGTAAGTGAAATGTGTATAAAACATTAAGTGAAAAAAGGTTATAAGCTTACAGTATAATATGATTATAATGATTTTCAGACATGCAAATAATGAAACACTAAAAGAGGATGCCCACTAATGTTAATCATCACGTTAAGGAGTGAAACTGATTTTTTGCTTTCTTTTCAAAATTTTGTTATGCTCTATTACTAAGGATAATTGTAAATGCATTTTAAAATTTCAAAGAAATTACTAAGAAATCAGTAGTCGATTTACATTTTTTTTTCTTGAGATGTCATAAATAATCAACACAGATTTTTGAGGAAAAAAATTAGACAACTCTCACTTCCAAAAATGCAAACTCTGAAACTGGTATCCCAATGTGTGGTTTTTTTAGCAGTCAAACTTAATTTGCTTTTTACTGAATCAGCATGCACATATATTTTATTAGATAAGAATTCCCTCTTTTATTTATTTACCTTCTTATTTTCCTACTTATTAAATTCAGCTCCAGACCACAACATTTTCATCTATCAGTTCTCAAAAACCCCAAGCAGCCGTTTCAGAAAAACCCCCCCAAAACACAATTCCCAGCTCCACGCAACCCTCATGATGCTCTCTGCAAAGTTTGGGATGTACTTTCATATGAATCTTGGCCTCCGTACAGCACTGCTGCACAATCATTTTCATCTGAGGTTTGAACATATTGGAAGAACTAGAGCCTTCCTTTCTTTTATCCTGTCATTTCCCCCCCTGAAAGTGACGGGCATATGGCAGGCACCCTCCCTGGATTCTCAAACAACAGGAGGGACCTGATTTCAATTCCTACATCCTGTCATCAGTGACTCTTGGGATATTTTGTTCTTGCAAGGCTAAAGATGTGATTCGAATCTGCCATACGGACAGAGCTTAATGCGATGCCATTTTTACCACTGGAGCCCTCAATCAGTTAATTAAACATGATCTAAATCACCGCGTGTATTTGTAAAGTAAGATTAATATGGCAAAGTCAAAATAAAGGAAGTGTCCTCCCTGTCCTAGGAGTGTGAATCACCGATACGAAGATTACACTTTAGGAAACTCGATACTTTGGAGCAGGCTTTGTTGGTTTAATCCCTCAGACTGCTTTGTGCAACTTGAAACCCGGAGCTGTCATCTTTAGCCAAAATTTCAGCCATAACTTCCTCAGCTTTCACCCCATTATAGAAATCAGCATTCACAATACTTAACAAAGATCAAACCTTTCAGCGGACCACAGGGCAGTCTCTTACCACCTGGGACACCAGAAACATGTTTAATAAATATTTCATTTTGTTTGAACATGAAGACTTTCCTCAGTTCCCCATTTTTTTCTTTCCTGGGCAACTAAGGGCTACCCCTGAGCTGCACATTCCATTACTGTGGTCAGTTAGGTTTATAGCCTTAATAAAAGGATTTTCCCCTTTCACGTGCTGGGGAGCCTTGTTAAACCGGGGCAATTATAGAAACACAAGATAGGTGCTCTGCAAAGATCAAAGCTCACCTAAAGACAGCTCCATAGGAATTTGGAGCTCTCTTTGAAAAGCGCTCAGTTTACAAAGTATAGAGGTATTAAACCCCAGGAATTAAAAAAAAAAAAAAAGAAAAAAAGCCTAGTTTCAAATACTGTTAAAAGTCTGACAGTAGTTAATATGGGATCTCCTTCAACCACTCTTTGTGTATTATTCCTAATATCTATTCACGGCATATCTGTAATAGCTCCAAAGGAACCATTATGCCCAGAAGACATACGCATGCAATGGATCCTTAATACCAAATACATTACCTACTCAGTAGGTACATTTTAAGCTCAATATCCTAGCTCAGGGGGAAGGGTGAGAAAATGGCCTGAAAATGTCTTTAGAGGGGAAAATGCAGTATGCTTAGCTTTTGCTCTTTGAGGCTCACTTGGTGGGTTCCCTAGAAGCTATACTGGGTGACAAGAGCATCTGTGCTTTGAGGCCACCATACAACTCACTGAACTGCAGTGGGTGCCAATGTAGCCAGTCTACATGTTTCCTCTGCTTCTCCAGATTGTATCGGTCTCTCTGAAAATATTTATGTTCACACACACATCATACTTGTAGATTCCATTTTGGATTAACATTGATAAACCCTGAGTGGCTTAAACTCTGTGGCTATAGGGGATTTCAGGTGACAAAGGATTTGAGGAGTCCCTTCTCCACGTAGCTATCTGTAAGCCAAATGATTTCTTTTGTGTGCAGATTCACACAAAACAGAATAGTATAAATGGGCTTAGCCTGGGATTTTGGATTTTGTGTTTCAGTTTTAGAAAGTGAGTTATTTAAAAGACAGCTTTTACCAGGAACATTTTGATATTGATTTAGAGAATACCATTTGGGGGATTTGGTGTCCAGTAATCTTAGTTTTGAAAAATGCAGAGATAAATACAAATCCCTCATTTTATATTAGCATATCCATTTTTAAGAAAACATTTAAATGATAAAAATAAGACTGCCTGTTATGTGCTAGGTTCTATGCCAAACAGATTATATACAGTAGCTTATTTAATTTTCACGATATCTATATGATGTGGGTACTATTATTATATTTATTTTATAGACAAGGAGACTATGGTACAGAGTTGTGTAATTTGCCAGAATCACACAGTTTATAAGAGGCAAGGTTGTGATTCTAATCTGGGCTACATAACTATAGAAGTCAAGCTTTTATAGCCTCTAACTATCTGAGTTGAAGCATATTTGTGTTGTGACCTAAAGTTTCTATTTTATAGTTTCTTTTTATTTAGCAATAACTTTTAGGAGTTGAAATTAAAGTTAACAGAGTTTTTCCCCCCAATTCTGTCTTTAATTTTGGTGTTAAATGGATAATGCGACTTTAAGTTTTTTGTCTCTCATAATTTATTTTGGGAAATGCCAGACACCAAAAATAAATGAGAGTTTCATGATAGTAAACAACATTTTTTTTCTTTGCCTTGTAATCATCATTTCATAATTCACTTAAGGAAATGTCATCATTGAAAGTAAAAACATTCAATTATCTTTTTGCCTTCTCATTACATAAAGCTTTATCTTTGACTAACTCAAGATTCTGGTGTTTTATCTAATGGTGAAGGAGATGGTTTCAGATTTGGAAGCATTCTGTTGCAAGATTAGTCAGATATGTCTGAATTGGAATCTCAGATTCACCAATATTTGGTTCTGTAATTTTGGGTAACTACTTAAGTCCTCTTAGAATCAGCAGATTATCATTGGTAAAAAAAGAAAAATAATGCAAATCATACATTGTTGCTATGAGAACTAAAATGAACAATGCTTATCTAACACCTAGCAAAGGTTGTGACCTAAAGAAATATTACTCTCTAATATTAGAATATCCTAAAAATATTTTTTTGATTGTATTAATAATAAATATGGTTGAAAATGTGTCCCATTCTCCCTTAGAAAGGCTTTGGAAGCCCAGCCTTCAAAATTTGGCACTTTATTAGAAAATAATTCTAAAGTCCTGATCAAGCTCAAGTGTTAATATCATAGGAAACCCTTTAGCCACTCCCGCTAAGCCCCAAACTCTGAACACAGGGAAACTGAACTGCTGTCAGAGACTTGCTTGATTGTTGGATATCAAGGGGACTCTTGAAATAAGAGGGAAAGGTACAGTTTCAGTTTTCAGATTATGAACACTGTGGATTTTAAGAATTTTCCAGCTCTCTTGTGGATTGTCAGATCTCATTTGAACAAACATCTCAACCCACTCCACAGCAACAACATATGTCATTCTGCCCTTTGAGACCTTGTCACCCACTGCTCCAAGACAGGCCACTTCCTCTGTGGCTGTGGAAACCCAGCCTGTGTGTTCAAATAGCCTCTAGCTTCTTGCTGGTATGCAATAAATATTAATAATTATTCAATCAATCAATATGCCACCTTTCATAAGCACTAAATTTTTCACAGTATAAAAATACAACTGACGTTTTATCGAAATTTAAGACTTTTCCAGGGTTCATTTTTATCTTTGATCTGAGTATATGTCTATAGAAACATATATGCATGTCGATATCCTCTTAAAAGGGACTGTTAATGTCAAAAAATGTTTATTCTGCCTCTTGACATCTCCCAGGTCTTTGCTTTCTTCACTTTTCATAATCATTCTTTGTCTGTATGTAATATTCTCATTGTCTTTAGAAGCATTCAACATGCAGCGTGCCTGTAAGATCGAACATATTTAAAGATGTCATTTTAGTGAACTATAGGAAATTGCCTGCCACTGAATACTGCCTCAGGATAATTCTGCTATGACCTTGTACCCAAAGGTTTGTCTCCTCTCCCAGAGTCTGCCCACTCAGAAACACAGTATGTAGTCAAAAACGTTTGCTTTCCTTCTGAGGTTGTCAGAGTTAGCAAAGGAAAATACATGGCACCCAGTTAAATTAGAGTTTCTTCAAATAGACATGAATAATTTTTAGGATAAGTATCTCATACAATATTTAGGACATACTTATATGACAAGATTATTCATGGTTTATCAAAATTCAACTTAATTGGGGTTCCTGTATTTTAAGTGGTAACTTTATTTCTTCCACCTCTTCCGTGAATAAAATAAACTCAGTGCTGCTTCTGTCAACTCTCATTGGACTCAATATTATGCCATTTGGTGGCGGTGGAAGGGGTGTTTGCTTTGGCATAAACACTGAGAGACCTTTGAACCAGAGACTGAGAACTAAGTCAGAAGAGATGGTTTTGATACTGTAGAAGGGCTAAGAATATCAGGCTATGAAGCCACAGATTGTAATTCAGTTTTCTGATTTGTTTTATTCATTTTGCATTAAAGGCAAAAGTGAAAATTACTTCATCAAAATAGTATAAGAAAGCAGACTACCTCTGGATATGCTATTCATTTATTCATTAATCCGTTTTTCATTCATTTGACAAATATTTATTGAAGGCCTACTATGTGTCAGAAACTGTGTAGCAGTTATAACAGTATTTCTATGCTTTTACTTATGGTCAAGTTCAATGGTATTTAGTGTACCTGGATATTAATGGTGATCATTTTGTATAGTAATGGCTGTAGATGCCTAAATCACGCTTCTTGCCTTTGAATCAAACATCAATAATAGGCATCAAGAGTACTCGTGATAATCCATGATGCATATTTTATTGGAGGTCTTTTCATTTCTCCTTTAAAGATAGCTATATACTTACAAAATTATGTTATATCAATACCTGTATTTTTATAGCTATAGCTACATCTTCAAAAAGAATCTGTTTTCCCATAGCACTGAGTTAAATTATGATTCATCCTATATTCTTAGAAACCAGAAGGTCAAAATATTGTTCAGGTATATTGCTTCATCTGTCAGACATCAAAATGACTCCTATCAGCTGTCCTTCTTAATTTTTAAGTCATTTTTACCCATTTTGAGGTTATGGGGAATTTTACATGTATTTGATTGGATTCAGTCAAACAGGCTGTGCAGTTTTTACTATGCCTTGTAATTTTTTTCATTACAATAAAAAGCCTTTTAAATCACTGCTACTTAGAATTATATTGAAAATACTTGTGATACTTTTATATACAGTGAGTTTAATGCCAGGATGTGAAAGCAAATTGATTGTAGGCAATTCTGTGCTTGAGCACCCCAGAGTAAAAAGAATTACACCAGTAACCCTGGGGACCTCCTGCTCTCAGAAAGCCTCTGTATACTCACACATCCACTGGCAGGTGAAAAAAGGAGGGATTGCTTCCTTCTGATCTGAAATTGTATAAACACATTTTAATTCAGGGAAGTAATTTTTGAGGGAGAAAAAAGCACCTCAAGAGACATTTGTGTTTAATGTCTTTAATTTAGTAAAATGAGCTGCAAGGAAAGTGCGTCGTCTCTGCGGTAAGCATTCAAACATCTATTAACGGTGACTTAAAGGCAGACACTTGCCGTCTGGAGGGTGTGTTGGTATGGAGGGCTTGGATGGATCAGCAGGAAAACCCTCAAGGACTTTTTACCTCTGACACCCTTGTTGGAGTGAGAGGTACTCGGGGCTTTTGACCAGAGTCTCTAATCACACAGACCTCAATCAGCTTGAGGAGCAGCTGACATGGTTTAGGAGCGAATTTAGACTGTCATGCAAGCATTAGAGAGAATGAATTAATATTTGGGGGAGGAGCCCGTGGCGGAGATTATGATCCCTGATGAGTCATTCTTGATTCCTCTTTCCTGGATCTTCAAGGTGAAACGTTCAGGGCACAAAAGAGTTCTTGGCTTTTCAATGAAAGTAAAATCCATATGTATCAAGTTTGATTTTAGTAGGCAGACTAGCTGCATATACTTATTCCCTTCCCTTCCCAAGCTGAGCTGTGCTGTGCTTAATCACGCAGTCATGTACGACTCTTTGTGATCCCATGGGCTGTAGCTCACCAGGCTCCTCTGTGGGGATTCTCCAGGCAAGAATACTGGAATGTGTTGCCATGCCCTCCTCCAGGTGATCTTCCTAACCCAAGGATTGAGCCCAGGTCTCTCTCCTGCACTGCAGACAGACTCTTTACCATCTGAATTGGGGCAAATACTAATATTAAGAGAGGCAGTAAAGGTGGGAAAGAAGAGGTAGATACGTTCTGTTGATGTGAGCCATTCATACCTGGAGGGGCCAAAAGGAAAAATATGCACCTGGAGATAATGTGGTTCTAAATGAACATCAGGCCTTTCATAGAAAAGCACATTTCTATCAAGCATATGGCCTTGAACAGTTTCTAGAAGGAACCTCACAACAGGGGCTATGGCCACTAATTGGGAACAAAGCCTCTTACCACACCAGTTCCCTTAAAGAAGATGGCTCGTCCAAGACTTTCCTTCTGGGAGCTCTTGCTTGTCCAGACACAGCTCCATGATGTGTACCATACACATCAGGTGGCAAGGACAGCCTCGTATTTGGAGAAGCAATCCATACAGAGGGCTGTAAGAGGGCAGACCCCGGAACCTCCTGCCTACCTTTGAATCCCAGCTCTGTCATTAATTAGCTGTGCGTGCATACATGCTAAGTTGCTTCAATTGTGTCTGACTCTTTGCGACTCTTATGGACTATAGCCCGCCAGACTTCTCTGTCCGTGGGGATTCTCCAGGCAAGAATCTGGAATGGGTTGCCATGCTCTCCTCCAGGGGATCTTCCCAATCCAAGGATGTGTCCCTTATGTCTCCTGGATTGGCAGGTAGGTTCTTTACCACTAGTATCATCTGAGAAGCCCCAATTAGCTGTGCAACTTGAGGCAAATTATAGAACCTCTCTGTGTCTCTGCTTCTTCAACTATAAGATGGAAGGAACTAAGTGAATATATATAAAGTCCTTGGTTGTGACCACCATATGCATCTAGTAGCCTGTGAGACTTCATGCTGAGACTGCTTGTTTATAGTCATATACAGTTTAAAAACAAAAGTGTATGAATGTAGAGGGGCAATGAGAGCATTTTTATGTGTATGTTTATTGGAATACTTGCCCCTAGCCACAGTGAGGACCTGACCAACAACAAACACACAAAATCATTTAAGTCCTTATAATAAAGTGTCATGTGGAAATACTCTTCAAAGGTGGAGTCTCAAGAATCATCTGACCCAATATTTTCCTATTATAGACAATTGGACCCAGAGAAGTGAGTCCTGTGGCCAGGTATTGGTAGTGCCATCCCATCCTGTGCTGTGCCCATTCCATGACACCATGCTAACTTTGAGTCCTTATTAAAAACAGATTCAATCCAATAGTTATTATGAGTCCCATCTTATGAGTTTCCATCTGAAACAGATCCTCTTTTATAAGTCTTCTGAACCATTCTCCAGATTATTCATCTGTGTATCCTGAAAACTGTCTATCAAAATGGTAAGCTTTATTGCCAGTACTTGGTCCCAATCATCATACCACTGGTTAGTTACAACAGGCCTTGCTGGTCTTTCTCAAAGAGAATTGTTAAAATGTGTTACTCATGGGGCACACCTCACACGTTTATCATCCACCATTCTTAACCTCGATTCTATTCTTCCACCTGTCAAGGGTAGTCACGTGGCCTCAAACACACCTTGTTATTTCTACTGCAATAGCTTTGTTCCTGTTGTGTCTCTTACCTGGAATGGCCTTTCTGCTCCTACCCATCTTACTAGATCCTGCCCAGTTTTACCTCTCCCCTGGAGCCTTTATTAAATATCTGAGCTCATAGCTGGTTAGTCAAAGCAGGTAAGGGTTAATGCTGCATTCTCTTTTGATAAATATCCATGGTATCTCAGCGTCTTTTTATGAATATTGCTGAACCGAGCCCTCTGGTCTTTTAGGCCAGAGCTGAGTATGTTTCTACATGCAGTCTGACCATCTGCACTGTGGACTAATGCAACTTCTTGTTGTCTGGTCTTCCCGAGAATGCATTATATAGATTGCTGTTCATTTAGAATGCAGCTGCCGGGGTCGTGACTCACACAGAGATTAATCATTACGCCTGGGTTAGCTTCATTACTTTGACTACCCATTACATCTTACCGAGATTATAAAATGTTGCTTTTAACTTACAAGGCCTACACCAGCATCCACTTATCTCCAAGACACGCATTTATGCTGTTTTCTTTGGTATTATCAGGTCACTGAAAATTGCTAGTATTTCCCATAAGCTTTGACTTCAAAAATTAAGTCATGCTGAAGCTGGCTGACACCAGATTGAGTAACATGTCTAGAAAAGAAAGTATATCATGTGTTTTATTATAAATAATATAAAATTTTACAGGGCACATCTGAAGAGGTAGGATGAAAATTTTAATAAAAGAACTGAGATTTTTTTCTCAAATCTTCCTTTAAAATAATAACATCTTCACAAGAAAATGAAAGATTGTCTTGTAATTGGAGAGTTACTAATTAAAATACTACCACATTGGTACAAGCCATCTGTATTTTCTGTGGCATTTTTCCACTCTCTACATAATGTGAATTCAGTTCAACATTGAAAAAAGAACAATATTCTAAAGAAAAATATTGCTACTGCTTCCATTACACAGTAAGCATAAATGGAAAAATTAAAAAAGAAGATATTTCTTAACAAAAATTGCTGTATAAATTCAGCTAACAGAAATGAAAAAAGAATTGCTAATACAGATGGACTTGATTAATTCCTCCAAATCTATATCTGTGTAAGGTCTTCCCAGGAGCAAAAAGAAGGCAAATGTAAAAAAAAATTACGGAAGAATAACTGTGGAAGCATCATAGCCTGGCACACTTCTCCAATTGGATTCCCAGATGATTATATTTTAAGGAACTTTAAATCTTAGTGTGGACCTGAGGGGGAAATAGAAAATCAGCAATATTATAAATAGTTGTATTTAAGAGCAAAGGTTGTACATTAGAGTTTCAATCCTTGCATGAAATTTGGAGTATCTTATTTCCGTAATGAGAACTTAAACTTACCTGTGGTTTTTGGTGCTGGTAACTAGAATGAACTTGTTACTGATTGATCTAAAAAATTTGATGGGGTCTCATAAAACATGACTGGCAAGTAAATGTAGAATTACCAATAACAAAAATATATAATGAATTTATTCTATTCTAGATATTGTTCTAAGCACTTTGCATACAGTTGTTTAAACAACTGCGTTAATGCTCACCATACTTCTCTGAGGTTGGCCATTATTGCTATTTTCATCTTACATATAAAGAATCTGAGGCCAAGAGGTTAAGAAACTTGACCAATCACATAGCTGATAAATGCTGGCACCAGAATTCAGGCTTAACTGGTCTGGCTCCTGAATTCATGTTTATAAACATGATGGCTCCTCTGTCCATGGAATTCTCCAGGCAAAGATACTGGAGTGGGTAGCCATTCCCTTCCCCAGGGGATCTTCCCAGCCTGGGAATTGAACCCAAGTCTCTTGCATTACAGGCAGATTCTTTACCATCTGAGCCACCAGGGAACTAGAACACAGGCAAAATTAGAGAGTATTTGTTTGTATGGGTCAAGTTTAAACCTTGACACTTTAAATGAGCAGAACTGGCACTAGTCAGCCAAGGATTAGTCACACCATAAGAGATGTAAGGATATAGAAAGAACAAAGCACGCAGATTCTTATTTTAGTTTTGGAATTAATGTGTCCCATGGATTCAATAATATCAGACCTTCTTTATTGTTTCTTGGGAACATTGACAAGAACTGTATGCACCAATGCCTTAAAATCTACAGAAGAAGAATTCACCATTTTTAATTGTTGTTAGGGAAATCGATACATTTATCTCCTAGATCTGAGAAATTTTCTCCTGTGTTATTCTTTTCTGTACCATTGGATTATAGTTGCCTTTGATTGAGGACATTTCCTTTTTTATTTTTTCACCATGTCTTGAATAGAACTTTTCACTCAGGAGAACTTTAATTTGTGTTGACATGCTAAATGTAAAAACTGGGGTTTGCTCCAGTTTACCAAACACACATGGGTGCTTCCTAAGTAATAGGAGCTGCACTAGTCTCAGGTACATGGATGACTTAGCTGTGGGCCCCACCCTTGAAGGGCTTAGTCTCATTGAGTTTACTCTGAAGCAGTTACCTATCACAATCATTGGTTTAGGGACTGTCAGTCATTTCACAGATTTCTTCTCCAGTGTCCTATGCCTTCTGGAATCAGCTTGTTTGTCTCATTGTTAGCCACCAAATCCTGTGAACTGGTGAAAACTTATCTGCCATTCATCATCTGGGGACTTGGGCAAGTGCCATTTTGAAAAAAAAACTCTCTTAAAAAATTATTTATTTATTTATTCATTTACTTTTGGCAGCACTGGAGTCTGTTGCTGCATGTGGGGGCTACTCTTTGTTGCAGGGCATGGGTTTTAGGTGTGTGGGTTTCATTATTTGTGGCTCATGGGCTTTTGTTGCTCCGCAGCATGTGAGATCTTCCCAGACCAGGGATGGAACCTGTATCCCCTGCATTGGCAGGCAGATTCTTAACCATTAGAACAAAAAAATTCCTCTTGAAAAACACAAAACAAAACCATAAAACATCGTATCTCAGAATAATTTTTCATATCAATTTTATTTTTGCATTAGTTTTTATTTCCAAAGATGGAAAGACCATAGTAAAGCAAGCTGCAACACTGCTGGCATACTGGCTGAAACATTTGCATTGTTTTGCCAAATGGAAACAGAACTCAAAGCTCTTATCCTGACTTTCTATGCTCCTGGTTTATATCTCAAATGGAACACATTTGGTCTAATAAGCAACTTAAGCATTTTAATTTGCTCTTATGTTCTATAATGTCTCTGTTCTTTTATTTTTTTAATAAAAATAACTACTTGAAATTTGACTTCATTTTTTCCATGGCAAGATTTATAATTCTACTCTCATCATTCTACAGGGGAAATAATGCATTAATATCACAGTTAGTGGAGAAGGAAATGGCAACTCACTCCAGTATTCTTGCCTGGGAAATCCCAAGGACAGAGGAGCCTGGCAGGCGGCAGTCCATGGAGTCACAAAAAGAGTGAGACATGACTTAGTGACTAAACAACAACAATACAATTATACAAAAGTCATAATTCAAGTAAGTAAATGTGCTGCAGAATAGATCTTCAGGGTCTAACCTAGAGGCTGACAAACTACAGTCCCCAGTTTGGCCTATTGGCTGTTTTTATAAACAAAGTTTTATTGAAACATAGCTACATTCATTCATGTGTTGTCTAGATCTACTTTTATACTACATTGGCAGAGGTCAGTAAATACAAAAGTGATTATATAGACCACAAAGTCTAAAATATTCACTATGTGGCCCTTTATAGAAAATATTTGCCAATCTCTGGTATAAACTGTTTCCATATAGACATGTGCTGCATTAAAAAAAAAAACAGCAAGTTTAAAACTATATTTAGCCAGTTTTCAAATAATTTTTGAATATAATTTGCATAAACTAAAATGAAAGTTAAGACTTTTAACTGATTTATTGATTTCATCGATGTAATGTGGACTAAGATTCTATTCAGATTTGTGCAATACACACAAGTTGAACAACTTTAACTTGTAACTAATGATCTAAGATATATGGGACTAAAGAGATGACTAAGAATAGTTTCAAAATTTGCTCTGAATCTGGTTGTAGCAAGTGCACACACACCCAAGTAACTTATCATAGAGCTAATGTGATTAGCTGTATGTATTTGATGAATGGAAAAAATGGTGAGAGGGAGAGGAAATGGTGGAAGCTTTTTATGAATACGTATTAGAAATCTGAAGGATTCTGCCTGCAGAGTAGAGGAGAAAAGTCATTTTAAATACAAAGAAGAGTGACTAAATACATGGAAACAGGGCCTGGATATGTTGCTTGGGGTATGGAAAACCATATTTTAGAAAGAAGAGTTGATTTTGATGGAATGTATTTATCCTGGATTAAAAGAAGTCATTGTAAGAACTAGTGATTTCCCGTTGGGCTTAGAAGGGATATAAGACATGGTACTCACCTTGGATAAGCTTAATTTTGAATTACAGGTACAAAACTAAAGCCCATAGCACTTTTTAAAAAATAAGTAGAAGATGTGTATATTGAAAACTATGAAACATTGTTGAAAGAAATTAAAGAGGACCTGAATAAATGGAAAAGTAAACATGTTCAGGGCTTATAAGACTTATTATTCAGATGGCAATATTTCCCTTATTGATCTACAGATTAATCTCTATTGAAACCCCAGTTGGCTTTTTTTAAAGAAATTGGTGGACTGATCTTAAAATTCATACAGAAATATAAGAAGTCCAGGATAACCAAAACAATCTTGAAACATACTAAGTTGGAGGACTCACACTCACAATTGGAAAACAGTGCAAAGTTAAAATAATAAAGACTGCACAGATAAGAATAAACATATAGATCAGTCAAACATATAGAGCCAAAAATGACAAGACAACTTAATTGGAGAAAAATAGTATTTTTAATGAATGATTCTGGGACAACTGTATCCACAGGAAATAAAAGAAGCTAGATTCCAATTTCACACCATATATAATAATCAGTTCAAAATAAACTGAGACCTAAATGTAATAGCTAAAAGTGCAAAACTCTTAGAAAAATATAAGTATAAATATCTGTGACCCTGGATTAGGTCACTGTTTCTTAGATAAAACCCCATAAGCACAAGCAACCAAAGAAAAAACATAGATAAATCGCACTTCTCAATTAAAAATTTTTCAAAATACACTATCAAGAAATTGAAAATACAACCCTCAGAAAGGGAGAAAATATTTATAAATCATATATCTGATAAGTGCTTAGTATACAGGATAGAGGCTTCCCTGGTGGCTCGGATGGTAAAGCCTCTGCCTGCAAAGCAGGAGACCCAGGTTCGATCCCTAGGTCAGGAAGATTCCCTGGAGAAGGAAATGGCAACCCACTCCAGTGCTCGTGCCTGGAAAATCCCATGGATGGAGCCCATGGGGTTGCAGAGTTGGACACGACTGGGCAACTTCACTTTCACTTTTCTTTCACTTTCATACAGGATAGATAAAGAACACTTACAGCTTAATGATTAAAAAAAATTTAATCCAATTTAAAAATGGGCATCCCCATGGACAGAGGAGTCTGGGGGGCTACAGTCCATAGGGTCACACAGAGTTGGACACGACTGATATGACTGAGCATGCCCAAAGGATTTGAATAGTCATTTTCCAAAGATGTTATGCAAATGTCCAAGCAAATGTCCATATTGAAAGATGATCAAGAGGATTAACCATTAAGGAAATGATAAAATTTCCTTTGACAAACTATTTTACACCCTCTAAAACAGCTCTAAGCAGGAAGATAGACATGAATATGTATTGGCAGTACGTGAAGTCATTGGAAACTTCATACGTTACTGGTGGGAATATAATACGGTGCAACCTCCAGAAACAGTTTTGGTAGTTCCTAAGAAGCTTAAACAAGGACTTACTATAAAATCCATCAATCCCACTCCTAGGTAAATGCCAACAATAATTATTGAAACATGTTCATGCAAAATCGTGTACATGAATGTTCATAGCAGCTTTATTCATATTTGACAAAAAGTGGAATTAACCCATTGATGAATTTTATAAACAAAATATGATATTTCTATACAATGGACAGTAGAATGAAATATTGATTTATGTTAAAGCAAAGATGAACCTTGAAACCATTCTGCCAAGTAAAAGAAACCAGACATAAGAGGGGACTATTCCTTTCATATGAAATGTCCCAAATAGGCAAATCCCTAGAGGCAGAAAGTAGTTTAGTGGTCTTCAAGGGCTAGAAGAAGGGAGGAATGGGGAGTGATTGATAGCAGGTATGAAGTTTCTTTTTAGAATGATGAAAGTGTTCTGAAATTAAATAGTGATGAGGGTTGCAAAACTGCTAGTATAGTAAAAAGCACTAAATAGCACACTTTAAAAGGATGAATAGTGTGACTCAAAAAAAAAAAAAAAAACACACACACACAAAGCAAAACAGAGTAAGAAAATGAAAGCCTCTGAAACAATTAGCTAGCTGAGTCTGAGTCTATTGAAAATGAGAGGTAAGACAAGAGAAAGCTCCTATATGCTCAAGTGGCTGGAAGAATGAGAAAGATGGATAAGATAGGCTTGACTGCAGTGGGTGGTATGCTGGGAACAATGGAAAATCAGTTTGGAAATCAAGTTATATTAGGTTATTTAGAGATCTTAGAAGTCAATTAGAAAAAATGATATAAAGACTTGCACATGGAGAAACAGAGGATCATTGTAGGTTCAAGAGGTTGAAAGTAGAAGAAGAAAGAAAAGCTACAATAGAGATAGAGATAAAAATAGAATTAAAATATAAAAGAAATAAAAATCCTTCAACTTGGACAAGGTTGATTTAAATAACTCAAATATATTCTATAATTATTTGTGTATATATTATAACTTGTAATATACATGATATCATATAATAATGTTGGAATGTACTAAATTCAAGCATCTCTTGATAATTAATTCTTTTGTTTGAATTAGAAACATAATTTCTACATTCTGTTCAAGAATATTCATTTTTTTAAAATTATAGATGTTGATGGTCACTGCAAAAAAAAAAGTGTACAGTTTGAAAAAGTTTAAAAGTTATATATACTTATAAATGTGTAGAAATAATCTTGGAACATTAAATTCCTAAAAACGAATGGGATGAGGTGATGCTGGGAACTGGGAGACCACCAGTTGAGGGGTAACTTTAACTTTTTACTTTCTTGTTACAGTACTGGCTGTTCTTTTACAACCCAAACGCATTTATCTACTACTTATACAGTTAAATGGCAAACCGCTCCAGTACTCTTGCCTGGAAAATCCCATGGACGAAGGAGCATGGTAGGCTACAGTCCATGGGGTCGCAAAGAGTTGGACACGACTGAGCAACTTCACTTTCACTTTCTATACAGTTAAACAAATTAAAAATGCAAATAAAATTTGTACTAGACTGTGCCATAGATCTTTAACTTACCAGGAAAATTGGTAGTTCTTTTTGGTAACTTAGGTTTTCCATATTTCTAGTAATAATTTAGAGTCATATACAGTTTCTTTTTGGCCACACCATGAGGCATGCAGGCATGCTGCTTCTTCCATGAAGCCTTTCTTGCTTTTCTCAGCCTGAATTTCTTCTTCCTGCTGTGCTACCATAGCCCCTCTTTGTCACTTCTGTTATTGTATATACACCACATTCTTTTATAAGTTTCATGGTTATTCATGTCTTTCTCTTCCACTAGGGTTAGTGATGAAGAAGCCGTCTGCCAATGCAGCACACATAAGAGACGTGGGTTCAATCCCTGGGTCAGGAAGATCCCCTGGAGAGGGGCATGGCAACCCACTCCAGTATTCTTGCCTGGAGAGTCCCACGGACAGAGGAGCCTAGCGGGCTACAGTCCATGGGGTTGCACAGAGTCAGACATGACAGAAGCGACTTAGCATGCATGCAGACTACCGGGTCTCTGAAGGCAAGGGTCAACTCCTGTTCATCCTTTACAGAGTATTGCTTTAGTGACATATTTTTTGGTTTATTTGAGTTTGCAAAATTGTCAAAACATACTTAATATTTAGATCATTAGAGTCAGACTATTAACTTAAAAGCTCTCTGAATAGAGTTTTATATGTGTGAATATAAAAATTTAGAAGTCCCATTTTAGCTAATAAGTGCACTGAAAAGTCAGCAAAACTGAGTTTCATATGCTATATGTTTGAATAATCATAATAGTTTTAATAGATGACATTTTGTAGCGCTTATGATGTGCCAGTACTTTATTTTGTTTGACATTCAAACACATGTTTGAGGTTGGCATGATTAAATATTGTTTTTGTAGAAAAACATCAGGCTTCCATAGGCTAGAATATGTTGTCTAGGCTCACAGGGGTAGTCAGGGTCCAAGTGAGAACCTGAAGTCCAGTCAGTCTGATTCCAGAGCCTCAGCTCCTTGTTCTTCAAGCTAATTTTCAACACTAAGCAATGAAGCATGCAGGAGGCAGCATTTTGTGATGGGATTAATGCAGGGCTAGATCTTGGATAACAAGGTTTTCAGTCCTAGAAGTCCTGTAGGATTGTCCTTCAACATCTTCAAGTCTCATTTGTCCAATGTGTTGAGGGTCGGGTGATGGATAAATAAATACTCAAGGTCTTCTCCTGTTTTAGTCAATGATTCTCAGAAGCAGCAAAGCCTCTTTGACATTCACCAAGCATTACATATGGCATGTGTCAGGAGCTGTGAAAATTTTATTTAATCCACTATGTTTATTTTCTTCAACATAAAGGTGAAATATTTTTACATTTTCCCAATGCATTTCTCAGTAATAACATAGCCAGTAAAAATATTTTTGTTCGTGTAGAGCAGTGCTTTTATATCTTAGCCAGAGAAAAAGCACACTATTATATACTGGTGGAGGGGGATAAAAGACTCATTTGTTATCAAGAAAGAGCAGAAATATAGCAATTATTATACTGGCCTTTCCCTAATTTGACTTAAATTAGTGACTTTAAGTTATCAGAGGTTATGAAATATACAGTATGTGCACATAGGAGACAAAAATATTGCTTGCTAGTACCTACGTTTATGACATTAATCTATCTCTCAATGATCTAATATAAAATAAACCATTTGAAAGCAATTTCACTGAAATACTTTCAGAAATGTTGAAATGAAAATATTAATCTTTTGGAAGTGTCATGTTGGATGGTTTTTTTTTTTTTTTTTTAAATCCCAGGAAGATGGGTTAGGGAATGCTGAGAATAAAGAAACAGCCAAGAAGATACAAAACCAAGAGGTAAAAATGTCAACTGCAAACCGAAAGTGCTATTTTCATTTTACCTTCCTCATTTCTTCCCTCCCTTTCCTTTTCTCTGCCTTCTTCCTTTCTTCCTTACATCCCAACTTCTACAAATAACATGGTGCTCCTACGCTAAACTAGATATCGTGCAAGGTACCTACAGACAGGGGACAAAGCAAGACCAAACACATGGAATCTGGGCACCAGAGATTTTCCAGAGAGATGAGTCAGTTTCCTTGGAGGGTGTCAGAGTGTGATGATAGGCTGAAGGGTCATACTTAGTCCACTCGTGGATACTCGCGTGTTCAACAGGTCCTTTTAATTTTTCCTGCCTTTTGTGCATGTCACTCCTTCATATTGTAGCATACTTTCTTAGTATACTTTCTCCTTAACCATAAATAAATAAATAAGCAAGCTAATTTTAATCTTTTGAGATAATTGAAACGCTTTATATGTACATAATTAAAGCCACTATAGAAAAAGATGTATTTGGAGCTGGGAGTCAGATACATTTTTCCCTCTCTGATACACAGGTGTATTCCATACCTACCTATGCAAATCCTTTTCAATAGGAACAAAGGACAGTTCTACCTCAAAGATGTAAAAAATTCACCATCTTGTCACTTAACCTAAAATATAAACTAGTTTACTCTCTATGGTCCACAATGATCTGGCCTTTCTCTACCTCTGCTTCATGTGTTTCCTTTCTGTACTTTTAATACATCATGGTCTTTTCCAATTCACCTTCTCAAACCACAGTATTGATTTCCCATGTTACCATTCTATTCCCGTCTCTATCTTGTATCTTTTGTCTCCTTGTTTATTGTCTGTCTTCTGCACAAAAGGGAGTTCCTTGAGGGACTTTGTCTCTTTTGTCTGCTACTACATCCACAAGACCCAGTATTGGTCCCTGGGACATATCTCCTGAGTATATGAATGAATGAACAAATGGATAGGCATTCTCATTTGAAACAGAGGAACAAAGACTAGGATGGATAATGTGTTAAGGGCATGAATTTGACATGACACATCTTGGGTTCAAATCCCAGGTTTATCACTTACAAACTGAGTGGACCTTGAGGAGAAGTACTTAACTTGTCTGTGTTTTACTTTCTAGAGAATGAAAGTTTTACTGGTACCTACCATGAGGTATTTTGTGATTATCAGAGTGACACATCTGACGTACTTGGATCAGAAAATGCTAAAGAATGGTAAAGGAAGTCTCATACTCAAGAATTTGAGAAATAGCATCAATCATAAGGATTCACATGCCAGTGAAAGTTTGGAGGTAGGGTGTCCCATTACTCTTTGCTTGATCCAGTGTGTGAACCTGAGAACTAGCAGCCACAGATGGAGCTGCGAGGGCCACGTGGTAGACCAGCACATCTGAAATGCACAGGGCCCTCTTCTAGCTTTACTGATGGAAATGATGGGAGGCCATTCACACACAGGTGCAGTGTGGAGTTGGCTGTCACTGACAGTATTTCACTAATAGTTCAGGGGAAAACAATGGTGAGATAAATCAGCCAATGCCTACTGCTCGACTGCCAGCCCCCACAGCATTAGGGTTTGCTAGGCAGAAATGACAAACGTTGACATTTTTTTCGACTCTACACTGGAATTTGACTCAGAATCAAGGTTTGTAACAGGTTGAGAGTGATTCATCAGTTCATCTTTGCAGACAGAGGAGCAGTCTCTTGTTTCCTTGGAAACTTGGACCTGAGCATATGTGGCTCTGAGTGCACACCCTCTTGTTTTCCATTGAGCAGATACAGGGTGAGTTTCTCACGAGAAATTCAGTATGCTGTCTTAAGCAGAAGAATAAAGAAGAGGAGAGAACTGCCATATTAAAATCAGATACCACAGACATGGCTGAATCTCACAAGATGCAATGATTCAAAGTAAGAGAGACAAGAACTCTCATAATTTGGCCCTTTTGGGGTTAGCAATTTCTTTCACTTGCATCATTTATTTTTCTTAATTGAAAAGTTGAATATGCTTCTTCAAATATCCCTTTGAATACATTTCGAATGTTTGATGTTTACACCACTTACTCTTTGGGGATCTTCACCAGCTAAAGTCAAGCACTAAGCTGCTATTTCTGCAGAGCAGCATGTGAACTAGGTAAATTAGCAATTGTCCAGGAATATTTATGATGTGCATGAGGTAATTCTAGCCTTTTTAGAGGAATTCTTAAAGGTAGGATGATCCTTTGTTCCTGAAATATTCCTAGTGCTTCTTCCAGCTTGGGGCTTCAGAATGCCCCGAACTTGACATTTGCCCTTAGCACATTTAAGAGTGTGTTAGTCGTTCAGTTGTGTCTGACTCTGCAACCCCATGGTCTGTAACCTGTCAGGTTCCTCTGTCCATGAAATTTTCCAGGCAAGAATACTGGAGTGGGTTGCCATTTCCTTCTCCAATTGCATGTTTAAAATGCTTACTATTTCCTGCTACTACTAATCACCCCTTTTGGGTTATGCTGGATCTTCTCTGTACCTCCTTTCAAATTTTCATGTTTTCCCCATTGTAAATGAGGAAATGGATGATCTGAGAAGTTAATTTGCCTGCGGCCACACCATTTTTGAATGGTGAGAAGTAGAACACAGGTCTATCTGAGTTCAAAACCTGTACCTGTTTCTATACACCTACTTTATCTACTATGATATAGCTGAGCAGAAAGATAGAGTGCTCTGTTTAATAAGTTTTTTTATTAATAAAACAGTACAGATATATCATTCATAATTTACAAACAGTTCAAATATTAGAATGAGGCAAGTGAGTGGCAAGGAAGTAGGTATCAATTCAGAGTGGGGAAAAAACTAATTTTCCAAGAGTGAGAGTCAGGGCCACCACAAATTGTACGGATATCATGTGAAGTTGTGTGCCCCTCTCATGGGGTCTATAATTAGAGACCTATGTGAACCGTGGACTTCTATATGTTCAAGCTGGTTTTAGAAAAGGCAGAGGAACCAGAGATCAAATGGCCAACATCCGCTGGATCATCAAAAAAGCAACGGAGTTCCAGAAAAACATCTATTTCTGCTTTATTGACTATGCCAAAGCCTTTGACTGTGTGGATCACAATAAACTGGAAAATTCTGAAAGAGATGGGAATACCAGACCACCTGACCTGCCTCTTGAGAAACCTATATGCAGGTCAAGAAGCAGCAGTTAGAACTGGACATGCAACAACAGACTGGTTCCAAATAGGAAAAGGAGGACGTCAAGGCTGTATATTGTCACCCTACTTATCTAACTTCTATGCAGAGTACATCATGAGAAACACTGGGCTGAAAGAAGCACAAGCTGGAATCAAGATTGCCGGGAGAAATATCAATAACCTGAGATATGCAGATGACACCACCCTTATGGCAGAAAGTGAAGAGGAACTAAAGAGCCTCTTGATGAAATTGAAAGAGAAGAGTGGAAAAGTTGGCTTAAAGCTCAACATTCAGAAAACTGAGATCATGGCATCTAGGCCCATCACTTCATGGCAAACAGATGGGGAGACAGTGGAAACAGTGTCAGACTTTGTTTTTTGGGGGCTCCAAAATCACTGCAGATGGTGATTGCAGCCATGAAATTAAAAGACGCTTACTCCTTGGAAGGAAAGTAATGACCAACCTAGATAACATATTAAAAAGCAGAGACATTACTTTGCCAATAAATGTTCTTCTAGTCAAGGCTATGGTTTTTCTAGTGGTCATGTATGGATGTGAGAGTTGGACTGTGAAGAAAGCTGAGCACCAAAGAATTGATGCTTTTGAACTGTGGTATTGGAGAAGACTCTTGAGAGTCCCTTGGACTGCCGGGAGATCCAACCAGTCCATCCTAGAGGAGATCAGTCCTGGGTGTTTGTTGGAAGGACTGATGCTGAAGCTGAAACTCCAATACTTTGGCCACTTCATGTGAAGAGTTGACTCATTGGAAAAGACCCTGATGCTGGGAGGGATTGGGGGCAGGAGGAGAAGGGGACAACAGAGAACGAGATGGCTGGATGGCATCACCGACTCGATGGACATGAGTTTGGGTAAACTCCGGGAGTTGGTAATGGACAGGGAGGCCTGATGTGCTGTGATTCATGGGGTCGCAAAGAGCTGAACACAACTGAGTGAACGGAACTAAACTGAAGGACCACATGTCCTTAGGACCACAGCATAGAGCTGAAGAGGTTTCTGCTTTTTTGTGAAAGATGATTTTGAAGCTCCCTAGCAGTTTTGAGACTGAATTTGGACAACAGAGACCCAAAGTGAGTAAGATTTACTCTTTGTTGATTCAAAAGGTACTTCAAGTACCATCAAGTACACTTTTCAGGGTCTCATGAACATCACTGTGACCATCAGTCATGAATGCTTAGATGAGAGGAAATATTGGATTTCTGGCTAAAGGAAAAAAATCAGATAAATTTTTTTATCCTCAATTTTTTAAAGCTATCACTAGAACCCAAAGTTACTTCTAGATCAGATGTCTGCAAACTTTCTCATAAAGGTCCAGTTAGTAAATATATAAGCTCTGTAAACCATATGGTCTCTGTCTCAGCTACCTGACTCTGCCATTATTGGGTGAAAATGGTCATAGGTAGTATGTAATGAGCATACTGAGAATAGTTTTATTTCTAAAACCATTTAGTAATTCAGATTTGTAATTTTCCAACCCCTGCCCTAGATTAAACATCCCCAAATTATCCTACATGTTTTCTTTACTAACGGCTATACAAAAGTCAGATCATGAAACCTAGTCACAATGGTTTAAGATCACCTAAGAATCTTTCTCTCTTGATTTACATCAGAGATATTGTGATCAAAGATAATGCAATGTCAGTTGGTTTCTTAGAAAAGACAGCCAATAGAATAAGTGTATTTGAAAGTGATTTCCAACATTAAAAAGAAATACTTGGAATAAAAGAACAAAGTTCTCAGAATAGCCTTTGGGAAATTAACTAGGGCCATCAATTATGCTAAAATAATCTCCAAGGATTTAGCTGACACATAGTCAATGTTCAATATGATAGCTGTGGCCAAAAATTATTTGTGAAAGTAACTACAAATGAATTTAGAGGAAATTGTGATTTTTCCCTTTAGTTATTTAAGTGGTAAGAAATCCATCAAAATAATGACAAATGGTACAACCTGTCTTTGTTCCATGGAAATGATGTTCAAATAATACACTGCTTGAGCACCACTATCTAATTACCTAGGCACTATAGTGGCAGATAGTTTAGAAATGTTGAAGTAACTATTGATAAAGCACATGGAAAATGTGAATATTCTTCAAGTTTCTGACAGCACAGATAGACACTAGACTCTTTGGTTTAAATGGAGAGCATGTGGCTTCTTTCAATTGCTTGAAGCTTCCTCTGAACCCTGCACATTTTTAGGTTTATCGAATGAGCATAAGAATCATTTGGGGTCTTTCTGTGAAACATCATTCTTCTCCTGGATCTAGAATATTGCAAACTAGTTTTGTTTTGTTTTTATTCCTTTTTAAAGAAAGAAAACCTGTTATTGACTCATTTGTAATTAAAAACACTGAAGGTATGAAGAAAGCATGCTTATCTCATTCAGGCATTTCTACAGAGAGAAGGTTTTGGGGTGGGGACATCTCTGGAGCTGCAACTTATGAATCGTAGAAACCTAGATATGTTGTGTGACTTCTCAGCCTTGATTTCTTCAAGTATAAAATGAGGTTAATATGTAGCTCAAAGTCTATCATGAGGATGAAAGGATACAACATATGGAGAAGTATTATGCTATCCTGCTAAGTTGCTCAGTTGTGTCTGACTGTTTATGACCCCATGAACTGTATCCTGCCAGGTTCCTCTGTCCATGGAATCCTCCAGGCAAGACTACTGGAGTGGGTTCCCACTTCCTCCTCCAGCAGATCTTGCTGAACCAAGGACTGAACAAGTGTCTCATGTCTCCTGCATTGGCAGGCAGTTTCTTTACCATTAAGCTACCTGGGAAGCCCATGGAATATTCTAGTCTACAAGATAGATAAGCTATGATTGTTACTAATATTGTTACATAATTTTAAGTGATATGTCTGTATCACATATTTTGTATACTATAGATAGATTATATGTGTCTATATCAAGAATACTTAGGCAACACAATAAACAGCAACTCTTTTCTCTAAAGAAAAGATCTGTTTTAGCAGATTTTTTTTTTTTTTTTTAGTCAAAATACTTAATGAAGTAGCCAAGTGCCAAGGTAGCCACAATTGTCACATTAATAAGGGTTCCACTGCATGGAAATTCTCTGACTGTGGCTCTATTTGGAAATCTTACAAGGAAATAGGTGATTACTTTCTGGGCTGAGCACATGGGTGCTTTACCCCCTGACATCCTATCCAGAGGGAATTACTGGTTTAATCTTGGACTATTCCTTTCTGTGGTTACTTTGAAAAACATTTCCTGCAAAAGTAGTTAAATTTGTGATTCTGTTTGTGCAAAATAACTGTGTCTATTTCCTAATGAGAGAAAAGTCAAGTTGACAGATCCGGGTGGGTGAGGCTCTGAATAATCCTTTTATTTTTTTCTGTTAATCTTTCAAGTGCAACAAATCTGGAGTTATTCAAATCACAATGTTTACCTGAAAGCTTGTATTTAGTTAACTAAGACTAGCAAAGTTAATCTTATTTAGTCAACAAAGTAGCAAAAATATATATTACTATATGTATGAATAGTATGTGATATATTATAATATATACACATATTACATAGGAATTAGGTGGCTTAACTCCATTTGAAAGAAGAATTCCAAAATCTTCTTGCTTAAATATGAATTTCTCCACAGACATTTTTTCCTTTTGCAGTCTGTCTCTGAACTACCCACAGATTTTTGTTTCATCTTCCTGCTTACATTCAAGTCTTCAGTAACTAAAAATCCACAAACCATACAGTTTATTGTTAATAAATTATGATTCCTTCTGTTGTTAGTTTTACATTAGAAAGAGAACTAATGCATGTAATATACTGTAAAAGCGTTTGCTTAAATTTTCTTTCATCTTTCTTAAAGCACTTTGGGGAATAAATATTATTGTTGTTTTAAAGATGAGGAAGCTAAATATTAGGGAGTAAAACTGATTAAGGGTGTACATTTAATGAATGATATAACTACTATTCCAGCATAAGGTATATTGATATGAAAACTCAAATTTTAATGTGTCTCTCACAAGCTATTGCTGGAATTGAGAAATTTAAAAATTATAGATGAGAATTAGGAGCCTGGTAGGCTACAGTCCATGGGGGTCACAAAGAGTTGGACATGACTGAGCGACTGAGTGAGCAAGTGAGATGAGAATTATATCTTAATATTAATATGTCATATATAACATTAGATATACATTATATATGTACTATAATATATATAATGTTATGCATCCATGTAATATTTTATATGTGTAGATGTATCTATAACTATGTATTATATGCATACACATATACATATATATTTCATTTGCATATAAATAAAACTTTCCAATTCATTGCAAATTCAGCATAGAACTTAAATGGTCACTTACATGTGCATTTCTACAAAGGAATCTTCAATGAAAGCCATTAAATAGGATGCAATTTGTAAGCCTTTCATTAAATAATGATTCTCAGCTGGATTTCTGAAAAGGGGATATTAATGTCACCGTATGTAACTATCATTGCAAGAAATTAGTGTTGCTGATTTACTCTTGAATCAATCATTTTAAGCTGTGAATTAGACTCTGCTGATATATCTCTATTCTAGACAACTTAGCACAAATTGCAGGCTGAAGGCATCCATGTTCGGAGTATAATTTTTGTGAAATATCTAGTAGTTCAAATTTCTCAGATTTGGTAGGAAATGAACAAATCCATATGTATAAAGTCAAAATGCTGCCATTCAAAGTCCAGTGGCTAATTACTGATTTCTAATGTGGATGATCTTAGGTATGGTTAGGCAGCATGTCAAGCTTCTGATGCCAACTCCAAGCTTGGTTTCTGGATATGGGAGCTGGAATGAGTTGGGATGTGAGTGCAGTTGCTGTGATTAAAATCTCTGAAGTCCTAATCTAGTGGCCAAGTTTAAAAAAATTTTTGAGGCATTTTGGTTTATCTTGGAGACAATATCATCAGGCAAGTTCTACAGCATTTTCTCCAAGTTTGAATTTGCTGTTGCCCATGCTTATTTTATTAGTCACAAGAAGCTGTTTTAATAACAAAGATTAAGTCATCATCCAATGACAATCAGAGTTTAAGCTAAAAGAGATAAGGAGAAAACAAGCAGAAGAATTCTAAACAGAACTAGATAAGACATGTCTGCTGGTGGAGACAATGTGCTAAGAGGCTTTGCTTGGGTAGTTATACAGATTTGTGGCCCCTGCAATTTCTGAAATGTTCACTGTAGGCAGAACTCTATGGAACCTACATCACGATTGCAGTTGATTATTAATTCTCTTAATTTTCTTTTATTCTGCAATAGCTCCCCTCCCCCACTTTTAATTTGAGTAACCAATAATTTTTTTATTCTGAGGAATGGATTGGTTGATTGTTTCCTCGTGGTGTCATTGGACTGACTTCGCTATCACCTATATTTCTTGAACATTAATGAGATCTAGACATTACACAGAATTATGATTCAAATTTGTGGTCAAACAAATTCATAAGCATTGTTATGTCATTCCTATTACATCATATCCATAAGCACATAGTACCTGGTTAATCAGTCAGTGCTTCCCATGTAGCATCAGCCTGACCCACCCATTATAACATTTCCCATTAACCTTTTACCTAATGGTTTTGGCAGCAATGGATGAAGGCTACCTTGATAGCTTATTTCCTTGTGGGGTACAAAAGTCTTTTTGAATGAAGAGTTTTCCAACTAAAAGGAGAAAGTGAGGTGGGTCACAACCCCAGGAAATAACCAAAGGCACCAGATAAGGAGGGTACAACAGAACACAACAACTGAATAGTAAGATTCAAATGAACAAGCTTATAAGATATTTTCAACACTCAAGTGCATTTTATAAACATATTTCCCAATGCTAAACATTAAGAAATCTCCCTGTCTGGTGGAGCAGCAAAAGCCTCAACACAAAATAACTCAATTGAAATAAAAGCTCAAGAATAGAATAGCCTTCATTTTTGTGCTTTTTGCTGTATCTTCTGGTGATAACGGTATTTCAGTCTCACTCAAGACTCAAGTAAACTCCAAGGAAGGTAACAAGGTGACTGCTATATTTCTTTTTATGAATGTTGTACACATAATTCTTCCAGGGTAAATATTTAGTCAAAACCAAACAAATTATAGAGGCCAAATTATCTTGCTGTTTCTTAGTATATTTATCCCATAATAGCAGCCACCAATATAGGTGGTTTGAATATCTGCAAAAGTAAACAACTACCACAAAAAATAAAACAAAGCCAAATAGGTTTAGGATCTGTTTTTCATCCATACCTCTCTCTGCCTTTCTCAAGTGGGGTTCCTCATCTCTACCACAGAAAACAGAGTGATGGCTCTGTCTATTTTCTCAATTATCCCAAGGATGGTTCATAACTAATAACATCCTGGATGCATAAGGGAGAGGGTAATTCATTACTTAAAATGGATGCCTAAAGGCAGTAGGCCTTAATTCTCCTGTGGGAACACGATTATGAAAGGCTGTTTTGTTAGCCTGAAAGATTCCTTGAAAACATTTCTTGTTCATCTTTGTCTTCACCCGGTTTCCTAGCTCAGCACCTTGCCCATGGTAAGTAATCCAATAATGCTGGACCTTTATGAAATATATGTTTGATAGGCCTAGATACATGGTCTGGGTGGTCTTATACCCCAAAACTTGCTCTTTTGTAAAGAACATGAAAACATTGACATTTCCTATTGCTCTACTTTCCAGACATTTATCTTTCCCCTTTATTTAAAATTTTCTTTATAGAACTTATTTTTGTTCAACAGACTCTATAGCTTTATTATTTTTCCCTATCCTATTCCAGTAAAATATAATTAATTTTTCTGTTTTATTCACTGCCTTCCCTTGTTGTTCCTCTCTTGTGTCTAGATCAGTGCCTAGCACATACTGGATTTCTAACAAATATTTGGGGAACACATGAATATTTAGGGTCTTCCCTGAAGTGTATGAATAGCATGTTTTCTACATGTTTCTTTGCCTCCATATGTGGGTACTGTTGTTGCTGTTAGCTGCTAAGACATGTTAGACTCTTTGAGACCCTATGGACTGACCCCACGGAGCCTGCCAGGCTCCACTGTCTGTGGGATTTCCCAGGCAAGAATACTGGAGTGGGTTGCCCTTACCTTCTCCAGGGGATCTTCCCCAACCAGGGACTGAGCCCGAGTTTCCTGCATTGCAGGCAGATTCTTTACTGTCTAAGCCGCCAGGGAAGCCCCAATACTTGTGTACAATGCCCAAACATTTCCAAGTTCTTCTGTTGTTTTTTTTTTTTTATCTTGAATAACTAAATAAAACAACTCAAACTACTTATTTTCCATGTAACTGTAGGAAAACCTGCCCGTGAATTAATTTTCTGATTCTTGGTAGGTGCTTAGGTGCCCCATTCATTGTCTGTCCGTCCACATCTTGGGCTCCTACTCAAAACTGCTCTGTTATTGCCACTAGTTCTCCATTCAGCACCTGGGGAGGCCACAAAACAGTAGAATCAAGCAGATAATAAGCATCCAAATTGGAGTCACTATTATTATAATGTATAAACTTAATTTTAAGTATTGGTTGTTGAGGGATCACCCAAACTGAATTCCAGCAATATTGATAATTATTTCTGTGGTGGTAGGCAAACACATTTCCTTGGGAGGGGAGGCTGCTTCTCACTGTGGGAGGTAGGTTCCTATATATGCATTTTTTTTTTTTTCATCCAGAGAATTGAGTGTAGTTGCTCTATTGCCTTGAAAACATGGGGGAAAACATGTTGCAAACATGTCAGCATGCTTAGGCATCCCTGACATGCAGTAACGTTCTGCAACATTGATGCCATAGTCCGCAGGCACACTTTGGGCTGTAAAGGAAGGGAGCTGGAGTGGTAATGTAGTAATGACCCTTCTTGGGCTTCCCAGGTGCTGCTAGTGGTAAAACAAACAAACAAACAAACAAACAAAAAAACCCACCTGCCAATGCAGGAGAGCTAAGAATCTACAGGTTTGATCCCTGGGTTGGGAAGATCCCTGGAGGAGGGCATGGCAACCCACTCCAGTATTCTTGCCTAGAGAATCCCATGGACAGAGGAAGGAGCCTGGTGAGCTAACAGGCTCACCGGGGTAGCAAAGCAACTTAGCACACACACAATGATCCTTCTTAAAGGTGAAAACCTACCCAGAAAAGCCAACAACCACCCAAGGCTGGAGGCTTTTTCATTTCAGAGCAACATGGTTGCCACACTCTCTCATGAATACTTGTGAACATTTTAGCAATGGAAGAAAGGGATTTGGCTGAAGTTTCAAACTGAATTTTGAAAAGATAATTGGTAACAAATGTGATGAAACCATCACTGGAGGAATGTAAGAAATGTGATGAAACCATCCCTGAAGTTTGTCTAGACATGTCCAGAAAAAATGCCCATGTGGAGATATCTGGGCAAATTCAGATTTGTTCCTCAAAATGTTATCATGAGGCATAAACGGAGCTGTCACATCAAGGTGAGGCATATCGCCAAATACTGCAAACAGTTTTCTCTTGTCAGAAATTCCAAGAAAAAAACAAAATGATTAAAAAAAAAAGTACCATTTTAAAAGAGGAAGAAAGAAAAGAAAATAATTTCTAAGAATTATTGTGTATTAAAAACACTGGAAATTATTTTTGCTGCAGTAACTAAGAACACCAGTAATGCAGATTCCTATTGCCTATGAATGAGGAACAAAATAAAACAAACAAATATCAAGAATAAGCATTTGTCAATGTGCTTAGGTTTGACTGAAATTATACCCTTTACCAAGTAGGATAGTTGATATTTTTGTCAATGATTTGTCACAGCAAGATGCCTGTGGCCATTTCTGTCACTAGGTAAAAACACTATGCTAAAAGCTCTGTGGATGATTCTGGAGCCAACTGAGTTATTTGGGATTTGCCTGGGCTAGTTTATGTCATTACGTAATTCTTTATTTTTTATGTGATTCTCTATTAAATTTACTTAAGGAGCTCTGTGTCCACTGAGTCAACCCACACTGACACCATATATTTATAAAATATTTGTAAACTAAAGATTCCTTAATATTTGTCAATCTCCTGTTGATATGCTTTGATATTTCAATTTGAGGTGTGTGGGTGTACATATGAGCTTATGTGTACATCTCTGGTTGAACATAGAAGCAGAAAAATACCAGGAGGTCATCTCATCCACGAGATACTATTTCAGTGGAATCTGAAGTCAGGCGTCTCCTTTTCTGCTCGTAATGCTCTTTCTCAGCCACTAACACTCAGAATTGCATTTGTAGTGATTCATCTGGCTTGTGTTAGTTCTCTTTAATTCCCCTAAGAGAGGTGATGCCTGAAGTCACATCAGACATTGAGAGTTAGTTTGCTAGAATGTTTAGTTTGAGGGAGGTGAGTAGCTTGTGAGTGAACTGGGCACCTAGAGAATGGGGTAGAGTTACAACTGAAGGATGGTAGGCGGTAAAGGACACAAAAAGGAGAGACAAGAGGATGTAGGACCCGGTGTCCCCACAGTGAGCCCTCTATCTGACTCTAATGGGATGCAAATTAGAAACTATGAGATTAATGAAGCTTTCAAGTTTCCTCACATAAAGTATGTCCTACCCTCAACAGCTGGGCTTCCCAGGCCATTCTGTGGTAAAGAATCTGCCTGGTGATGCAGGAGACTCGGGTTCAATCCCTGGGCTGGGAAGATCTCCAGGAGAAGAAAATGGCAACCCCTTCCAGTATTCTTGCCTGGGAAATCCCATGGACAGAGGAGCCTGGTGGTCTATAGTCCCTGGAGTCATAAAGAGCTGGACATGACTTAGCAACTAAACAACAACAAATCTCAACAGCTACTCTGTTCTCATAGCCATAGAGAAAAGGGGAAGGCAAATACCACCCTTGGAAGGATGATGAGATGGGAGCAGGAGGAAATCCTGTATGGCCTGACTGAAAGGGGAAATAAAGGAAAGCCCTCTGGTTCTCGGAGACTGTGGAGAGAAGGACAGAGGTAGGTAGGAGCTAGTCTGAGTTTCCTAAAGAATTCGATGGGGCAGAAGGCTAGGCAAGGTGTCTTGCCAGCATGAGAGGCTGGTTATCCTTAGGACACTGAATATGAAATATATTAAAATCAGCCAGCTCCCACCAAGCATAGAACTAGACCTTGCAGCAGATGACAGCCCAAGGGCCAGATGGAGATCCACCATGAGGCACTGCACCCTGACACCAGTTAGGGAAGGACATGAGTGGGGGAAGAAGCAGCTGTCACAGGAGGTTGAACTGCTGACATCAGAAGAAACAGGGTGGAGCAGTGGTTGCTGTTTGATGGCAAGAACAGGGTGGAGAGTTTAGGTCATTGTAGAAAAAAAGGTGCTGCAATTTTCTAGCATACTTGGACAATTTTATAATGGTTACAACAACTTTTCAAGAAAGTATGTATTTGAGGGGATCTTGTCCAAGCAATACAGAAATCAGATTGATTATATTCTTTGCAGCCAAAGATGAGGCTCTATACAGTCAGCAAAACCAAGACCAGGAGCTGCCTGTGGCTCAGATCATGAACTGCTTATTGCCAAATTCAGACTTAAAGAAAGTAGGGAAAACCACTAGACCATTCAGGTATGACCTAAATCAAATCCTTTATGATTAAGGATTTGAAAGTGACAAATAGATTCAAGAGATTAGATCTTATAGATAGAGTACCTGAAGAACTATGGACAGAGGTTTGTGACATTGTACAGGAGACAGTGATCAAGACCATCCCCAAGAAAAAGAAATGCAAAAAGGCAAAATGGTAGTCTGAGGAGACCTTACAAAAGCTGAGAAACGAAGTAAAGCTAAAGGCAAAGGAGAAAAGGAAATATTCACTATTTGAATGCAGAGTTCTAAAAAAATAGCAAGGAGGGATAAGAAAGCCTTCCTCAGTGATCAGTGCAAATAGAGGAAGACAATAGAATGGGAAAGAGTAGAGATCTCTTCAAGAAAATTAGAGATATCAAGGGAATATTTCATGCAAAGATGGGCTCAATAAAGGACAGAAATGGTAGGGGCCTAACAGAAGCAGAAGATATTAAGAAAAGGTGGCAAGAATACACAGAAGAACTGTACAAAAAACATCTTCATAACCCAGATAAACATGATGGTGTGATCACTCACCTGGAGTCAGACATCGTGGAACCCAAAGTCAAGTGGGCCTTAGGAAGCATCACTATGAAAGCCAGTGGAGGTGATGGAATTTCAGTTGAGCTATTCCAAATCCTAAAAGATTTGTGAAAGTGCTGCACTCAATATGCCCACAAAGTTGGAAAACTCAGCAGTGGCCACAGGACTGGAAAAGGTCAGTTTTCATTCCAACCCCCGAAGACAGGCAATGCCAAAGAATGCTCAAACTACTGCACAGTTGCACTCATTTCATACGCTAGCGAAGTAATGCTCAAAATTCTCCAAGTCAAGCTTCAACAGTATGTGAACCGTGAGCTTCCAGATGTTCAAGCTGCATTTAGAAAAGGTAGAGGAACCAGAGATCAAATTGCCAACAATTGTTGGATCATCGAAAAAGCAAGAGAGTTCCAGAAAGACATCTATTTCTGCTTTATTGATTATACCAAAGCCTTTGACTGTGTGAATCAAAACAAACTGTGGAAAATTCTTCAAGAGATGGAATACCAGACCACTTGACCTTCCTTCTGAGAGATCTGTATGCAGGTCAAGAAGCAACAGTTAGAACTGGATATGGAACTACAGACTGGTTCCAAATCAGGAAAGGAGTATGGCAAGGCTATATATTGTAACCCTGCTTATTTAACTTATATGTAGAGTACATCATGCAAAATGCCAGGCTGAATGAAGCACAAGCTGGAATCAAAATTACCAGGAGAAATATCAATAACCTCAGATATGCAGATGACACCACCCTTATGGCAGAAAGCGAAGAACTAAAGGGCCTCTTGATAAAAGTAAAAGAGGAGAGTGAAAAAGTTGGCTTAATGCTCAACATTCAGAAAACTAAGATCCAGTCCCATCCCTTCCCATCATATCCAGTCCCATCACTTCATAGCAAATAGATGGAGAAACAACAGAAACAGTGAGATTCTTTATTTTGGGGGGTTCCAAAATCACTGCAGATGGTGATTGCAGCCATGAAATTAAAGACATTTGCTCCTTGGAAGAACAGTTATGACCAACCTAGACAGCATATTAAAAAGCAGAGACATTACTTTGCCAACAAAGGTCCATCTAGTCAAGCTATGGTTTTTCCAGTGGTCATGTATGGATATGACAGTAGGGCTATAAAGAATGCTGAGTGCCGAAGAACTGATGCTTTTGAATTGTGGTGTTGGAGAAGACTCTTGAGAGTCCCTTGGACTGCAAGGAGATCCAACCAGTCCATCCTATGGGAAATCATTCCTGACTATTCATTGGAAGAACTGATTTTGAAGGTGAAATTCTAATAATTTGGCCACCTGATGTGAAGAACTGACTTATTTAAAAAACCCTTATGCTGGGAAAGATTGAAGGTGGGAGAAGGATATGACAGAGAATGAGACGGTTGGATGGCATCACCAGCTCAATGGACATGAGTTTGAGCAGGCTCCAGGAGTTGGTGATGGACAGGGAAGCCTGGTCTGCTGCAGTCCACAGGGTCGCAAAGAGTCAGACACAGCTGAGCGACTGAACGTGAACTGAACTGAACTGAACTGTCCATGCTATGGTCTATGGTTTCTAATGGGTAGGTTTGTTCCATCTCTTTAGTCTAGGAGGAAATTATTATGCTTTTTTCTTATTGTTATCGAAATTATTTCTTTCAGTAATAGAAATAATAAGTCAGCTTAACGTGATCAGTTTCTCTCCTCAGCAGGACTTGAAATTTTGTGAGATTGATGAGAAGCTCTTGTTCTTGATGACTATGTAGGATCTTTGGTGGCTAAGTCTCAGTGGCAGATCCAAATTGTTAGATTTTACTTAAAATAATGAATATCTATCAAGAAAATACTGCCAGGAACTTGAGATACTTATGGCTTTGGTACTGGCAATTCTGATGATGAAGCCAGTCCTCTAACATAGTGTCTTGGTGTCATTGACTAGTTTGTAGGTGAAAGCAAGATGGCAGTGATCTTCTGAATAGGTCCTTTGATGGGCAACTCAGGCTGCCTGTCTTTAATGGCTGTGACTTGGGTGTTTGGTAGTGGGTGGCAAGAAAAGTTATTTGAGATGTCACGTTATACAAAATAATAATGACTTTTTAAAAAGGTGTGAATTGAAACGAAAGGGCTGCAACTCTGAAGTTTCGAGACAAGCTCCGCAATATAAATAATCAAAATATCATTTAGCTTCAGTGTGAGTCCTAATTCTAAACAGCTTACACATTTTCAAGTCAGAGTTACAGGAAAAACATTGATAGCTAAATAAACAGAGTGAGTACATGATTAATGTTTAAAATAGTAAACACTTCACATTTGTAGCATTCCTTTAACAGATTGGGTTGGGAGACCTTGTTTTCATTCCTGCTTTGCAATCTGTGTTTTATTTATTTATTCTCTTTATGTTGAATTCCCTCTCTTTTAATTTACCTTTCATCTTAATTTACTCTAGGGGGCCAAGTGAAAATGTCTAAAATAAGTGAAAAATCTTAAACAATTAGAAAATTTAAGATGGAGCAATAATCAACTCTGAGAAAGTAACTGCCTTTTGCAGCAGGATGAATTGTGGGCAATAAAAAGATACCATTAGTAGCTATTTTCTTTAGACTTTTAAAGACTCATAGAGCCACATTTTATATTTCTAACAAAGACATAAAGTTATCCAGGAAAGTTTGGAGGCCAAGAAGAAGTGGTTGTGTTTTTTTTTTTTTTTTTCACCTATTAAGAGTTATTTGTAAATATAAGGACAGTGAAGGGCTCTGAAGAGGATTTCACTTCACAGACTGCAACAGACCTGATCAAGATATGTGCATTATGGTGTGACATTGAGAATGAGCCAAAATTCAATCACTGACCCAATAGAAAAAAAATGTGATGTGATCCCTGTGGTTTTTTAAACCGTTGTTTTTTTTGTTTTTTGTTTTTTAAAGATTCTCTAGAAACTATTCAAAGTGAATGCTTGAATCAGAGTGAACCTTAGATTTGCTCCAGCTGAAGATGCTAATCTGCTTTGTGAATGGAAAGAGTAAAAGATCCCGTGTAAGAAGACTTAGTGGCCATGACCGGGTCAATAAACTCAAATGCTGAGCATGGAGGTGCATGTTTTGAAGTGTTAGTCACTGCCACCCAATGGAAGAAGATGATCCTGCCAATGTATTTGTGATATGATTCACATCTTGGTTACTCAAAATAATTTCCCTGGGTGGAAATTTGGATCCCTTCCAGAGGTGAGATGGGCTTACAATACAAATACAGGCAACTGTCATTCATGGGAGAATTACCATGGGATGGTCCAGGTATACTTATTCTGTGTATCTTGCTATTTCTTTCTTTGTTCAGAGAGAAGCTTTCCTGGGATACAACCAAATGTACTGCTGTATTGCACATCATCCTTTCTAGTCAAAGATTTGCTTTGGAGGGGTCATTTAGAAAATATATGTTCATGATCTAGCATTTCATCCTTTTCCTATATAAATGATAAAGTCAATTTTAATTCTTAGAAATCTACAGCCCATTAAAAAAATAAGTTCACTTGTCCACAGACAGAGCTATTCTGAGTCTATCACTTTGTAGCTAGGGCAGTACTCATAGAGGATCATTTGGGCTTGGGGTTAATCTCCTCCATGGTGTGTCTTTGGGATGCATCCAGAGGGTGCTTCAGAAATAATTTGCATGGAAAATTATCAAGAAAATAAATGGATCTGATATGAATGACTTCAGTCCTCTCAGGTAGTGGCTGTCCTTTCATGCTGCCACATTTAAAAAAAAAATCCCAACTATTTGGCATGAAGCAGATCATGTAATGAAGAGTAACAAATTTTTACATGCACCATCTGAAGGATATTGTGCTGATATTGTGTTGACTTGAAAAGTCCCTGGGCTGCAGCCTGCAGACTCCTCCGTCCATGGGATTTTCCAGGCAAGGATACTGGAATGGGCTGCTATTCCCTTCTCCAGGGGGTCTTTCTGACCCGTGTCTCTTGCTTCTCCTGTATTGGCAGGCAGATTCTTTACCACTGAGCCACCAGGGAAAGCTACTTATGCATGAATTCTAAAATATAGCACTCAAGATGGGCATTTCATAGAATTGGTCTGAAAGGCATATCATACCTTTCCCTTTCCTTACCATCTTACGAGTATTTATTGAGTACCTAATTTAGGCAAGCATAAATAACTTCTTGGGGACTTTACAGTCTAGGATGAGTCCAGACAAGTAAAGACCAAACTATAAAGAACAAGGCAGAATGGAATGATATGAAGGCTACTGAATAAGGAATGAACATGCTGCTGTAGAACTAATCTTCTAGGAGAAATCCTTCTAGGAAGATACATTTTTACCTTTTACCTTCTCAATAATTTTCCATGCAAATTATTTCTGAAGCGCTCTCTGAATGCATCCCAAAGACTCACCATAGGGAAGAGTAACCCAAGCCCAAATGATCCTCTATGAGTACTGCCCTCGCTGGAAAGTGACAGACTCAGAGTAGCTCTGTCTGTGGACAAGCGGGCTTATTTTTTTAATGGGCTGTTGATTTCTAAGAATTAAAATTGACTTTATCATTTATATAGGAAAATGATGAAATGCTAGGTCATGAACAGATATTTTCTAAATGACCCCTCCAAAGCAAATCTTTGACTAGAAAGGATGATATGCCTCAATCTTCAAGTCCTTCCAAGTTCTCTAGGGAAACTTTCACATGTGCTTTGGAAAAATCTGTCATCTGCTATTCAAGGATTGCCCAACAGAACTTTCTGCAATGATGTATCTGTTACTAAAACTGAGGACCTGAGTTTGCAATTTTTATTTGTTCCAATTTGCATAGCTACATGTGGCTATTGGTACTATAAATTGGACAGTGCAGTGCAAGTTGATGTTTCCTGGGCATTTTGCTGGTTCCTGCTTCTCCCCCTAGGTACTTTTTGGGGCATTCTCTTTCTCTGAGGATGGTAGCTTCCTCCACTGGGGACATCCCATCCTCCTGTACCACTGTTTGTTCTAGGACCACTGCCAACTCTCGCCATAACATACTCCTTCCACCAGGCAAGGCCACTGCTCCTGACACTTCCTCACAGTGCTGCTCTAGAACTAAGGACAACAGATCTCCAAAGAGTACAAATCATGCCCCAGCATGTGGTAGAAATTTTAGAGAAACAACCCTTTGATTTTAACTTTTAGTTATTAACGACAGTCACTTAAGATAATAGAACAGCAAACACCAATGTGTTAGCATTACTCCTCTCACCTCCTTGCTTTAACCTAGGTTTGGTTAACTGTGGCCTTCCAAATCCAGCTTGTTTAGCCAGTCGTTGTACAGCCAGCTTACTAAGATGATTTGTACATCTTACATGGTTGAAAAAAGTCAAAAGAAGAATCACACATTATGCCCTTTGAAAACTATATAAAATTCATATTTCACTGTCCATAAACAAAGTTTTATTTGAACACAGCCACATAATCTATTTATATGTGTTGTCCATGGCTGTGTTTCATGCTGGAATGACAAAATTGAGCAGTGGTAGTAAGAGATCCGATGCCTCTTAAAGGTTAACATATTTTCTGGCCTTCTACTGAAAAGGAAAAAAAAGCGGGGGCTGCGGGGCTTCCCTAGGGAGTCAGTAGTAAAGAATTCGCTTGCCCGTGCAGGATACTCGGGTTCAATCCCTGGGTCGGGAAGATCCCCTGGAGAAGGAAATGGCAACCAACTCCAGTATTCTTGCCTGGAGAATTCCATGGCAGGGGAACCTGGAGGGCTATAGTCCATGGGCTTGGTGCCAAAAAAGTCGGACACAACCTAGCGACTAAACAACAACAACAAACTCTTCTCAATCCAAGACAAGGTTTGTTTTCAAAGCTTGTCTTCTTGCCTGACCTCCTCTTCTTTTGGGATGAGAGTTTCCTTTTGAAGAGTTCTATGGTAGGTAAGGTATTTAATTTGAGCAAGTTCAAAATTTGGCAAATCAGAATTCCAGTTTAGGTGCAGATTACACAAGCTACCTCATTTAACTTGTACAACAAAGATACCAACCCTAGTATACGGGAGAGAAACTCGAGACCTAGAGAGTTTAAATAATTTTCCCGAGGCCACCCAGTTTATAGATGGTTGAAACCAGATTAGTATATAGATCTTATTCAAATCAAGTCCTGCCTGTCTATTTATAACAAGCTGCTCTTCTGTTGTGATACTATTGCAAAGGGGAGAAGAACATTTATAATTACATGAAGGGTTCATATGTATAATATACTGGTTTGAAATTTAAGTGCATTGAAAATTTTTTTTAAATGTGTAAGAAAAATTAGCAATTGTTGAAGAGTAGGTTGGTGCATAATTACAAATCACTGTTTTCAAATCAGCTTCTCTTTTAATTGGGATTTCATGTTTTAAGGCAGTTTGGCATGTATATGTCATACAGTGCTACATCAGATATCAGAACCACACGTTGAGTGATATTTGGAATGGCCATAAGCAAGTCACTCCTTAGAACCAGTTAGAAGTCACCAAGGAATTTATTGCCTGGATTGCACACGTTGCTTCTACAGCATACACATATCTTGTTAGTCGCTCAGCCGTGTCCAACTCTTTGTGACCCCATGGAATATAGCCCACCAGGGGCCTCTATCCATGATAATTCTCCAGGCAGGAATATTGGAGTGGGTTGCCATTTCCTTTTTCAGGGGATCTTCCCAACCCAGGGATTGAACCTGGGTCTTCTGCATTTCAGGCAGCTTCTTTATGGTCTGAGCCGCCAGGGAAGCCCACATATCTTAAGATGTTAAGTTTTTTTGTCTGCCATGCTATTGTTGCAGAAATTTGCATGGGGTCAGCATTGGGTCTACAACTCAATCAGAAACACAATTGCTTTTATTTTATTTTATTGTTTTGAAAGTTAATGTCACCATTTTTATTTTATTTTACTTTTTTCTTTTATTTTTATTTTTTTCCATTTATTTTTATTAGTTGGAGGCTAATTACTTTACATCATTGCAGTGGTTTTTGTCATACATTGAAATGAATTAGCCATGGATTTACATGTATTCCCCATCCCGGTCCCCCCTCCCACCTCCCTAAGACTAGAAGATAATAGTCAGCAAAACCAAAATACTACTCCCTCTTCCCACCAGGGACCTGTGTCTTAAATATTTAAAACAACGGCACCTAATACTTTGCAAACTTAGCTTTAAGTTTGCTTTTCCATTGGAGTTAAGATCAGGGGAAATAACAGCGGATCTCATAACAAGTATTTTTGACACGGGGTTGAAATTCCTTTCCTGGAAAGGAAAAGAAATCTTTCTTTTTCTCAAAAAAAAAGTCCTTCTTCCACTTCTATTCTCTATTAAGCAATTTTTAGTTATTTTACACTATAATGACTTTGTGAAGTTTGAAATTCAACTGGGAAGATATGGCTTACAGAAGGCAGATAATTTGTTGTATCCCTTCCACCAAGGTGTATTACATCTTGTTCTCTTTGTTTTGTCATGTATTCCAAATATACTACTTTTGTTAAGTAACAACTTTCTGATGTTTTGAAAAATAATGCAACGCTCTACATGTGATTTCTCAGCATGATATTTGTATATTTTTCTATATGCACTTTAAATAATAAGTCATGGAGCATTGAACCGTTATCTGACCTGGGTTCTGCAGTGCTAGAGGGCAAAAGCAAACTCTTTCTGCTTAATCAAACCTTATTTAATAAATGAGAGCACCGTAGGCCACCCCTTTGGTGGGAAGGTTTTTTATTTGACATGAGAACAAAAGAGTCTCTTAGTGTCACCTCTGGCATATTTACTCATCCCTTCCAAACCTAGCATGGCTGGGGCTTCTGCCCTGGCATGTGAAGTCTAAAACTGAATTTCCAGAAATCAGATAGCTGTTCCACTGTTCCCTGTCCTCCCAGGTGAGCTCCTAGCTTCACGCTCACACTTCTAAAGCAAGCAAACTTTAAGCTAATTACGTGCTAGCGTATTCTCCCTTGCTGAATTTTGGCAGGTTGCTTCTGTAAATTATGAAAAATAAATGTGAAATATGCAGATGTCCTTTGTTTGAAGCAGATGTTTGGTCCTTCTTGCCAGAATCCAATCAGCTGTTCCCTTGGGGGCCTCCCCTCGCCAACATTATCCCAGAGCATCTTGGAAACATGAAGGGGTGATCAGAATAGCCCCTCACAGGCATTTCAGGAAGCTTTTGGACTTAGAGGTCTTTGTTAAGGAGAATTAAAAATAGAAAATATCCTAGTCCAAAGGAATCAGATTGTCTCTGGTATAAGACGCTGGATGCAGAACACTTTTCTCCGGCAGTTCTTGATAGAATTGGGAAGCGGGTGGGCTCAGTCCTGCCACGGTATTCTCTGGGGCCTTTCATTCACCATCTTGATGATTTCCAGCAATCCCCTGGACTGTTACAGCCACAAAATGCTGTCAGTACTGCTCACACCACAGCCCAGTGTCTCCTCACACCAAAATCCCACCTGAGACAATAGACGGGTGGGATGAAGGGGTGGGAGGGAGGCTCCAACACAACAGTCTAAAGCAATTGCTTGCTGCTGCTGCTGCTGCTAAGTCGCTTCAGTCGTGTCTGACTCTGTGCAACTCCATAGACGGCAGCCCACCAGGTTCCTCTGTCCCTGGGATTCTCCAGGCAAGAATACTGGAGTGGGTTGCCATTTCCTTCTTTAACGCATGCATGCTAAGTTACTTCAGTCGTGTCTGACTCTGTGCGACCCCATGGACAGCAGCCCACCAGGCTCCTCCATCCACAGGATTCTCTAGGCAAGAAGAATACTGGAGTGGATTGCCATTCCCTTCTCCAGCAATTGCTTGCATGTGCGCTAAGTCGCTCCAGTCATGTCCAATTCTGTGAGACCCTATGGACTGTAGCCCACCAGGCTATTTTGTCCATGGTATTCTCCAGGCAAGAATACTGGAGTGGGTTGCCATGTCCTCCTCTAGGGGATCTTCCCTACCCAGGGATCAAACCTGTGTCTCTTATGTCTCCTGCATTGGCAGGTAGGTTCTTTACCACTAGCACCATCTGGGAAGCCCTGTAAAGCAATTATCCTCCAGTGAAAAAGAAAGTAAGTGGATGTTTGATGACTGTGCAGCTAACTGATTGAGTTTACACAACAGTCTGGAATAATTCATTGAAAAGACCCTTTTACTGGTGTATACTTAGGTGACAGGAAAATGTTTAGGACCATGGATTCTCTTTTGAGAGTGAAATCTATTTGCTATTCAGTGATCCTATCCTAACGGGATGTAATTTTACTGTGAAATCTGGGAAAGGAAGATTTAGTAAGAGTAAGATACTGGCATAGGTATTATATCTTTTTTAAAAAACTAAGTCTGTAGGCAGCATTAGTATAGGTTTTACATAATCACACTGGCAATTAGATTTTACTCTCATGTAGTATATCAAGTAAACATAGAGACCACTTGTAGGATTATCTAGGCTCCATGGAAGAAATTCTGTAGAGCTGGTCATGTTGAGATTGAATGTGGTGGGTGTCTCAAATGACCACCTTGATCCAGAAGGTCCAGACGTGCACTAATTCCAGGCTTTGCTGACAACTAGCATGTGACTTTAGACCAGTCATTTAATTACTCCTAGCCCTCATTTCCTCATCTATAATAATATTGACCACAGAGAACTTGTTTAATGAGACAATGGAAGTCCAGTACCTAGACACACAGCATATGTGCCCGACCCAGCACAACTCAACTCAATTTTCCTATTCACTTTCTACCACTTAGTGAAGAATTAGTTTATGTGTATTCACATATATGCATCTGCATTTTTATTTACCTTTACTAATGCACACATTTTGTACCACAGAAAAAAAATATTTCCCCGGCTTCTATTCACAGCAGAGGTAAGGAGCCCCTTGCCAACATGTTCTATTACTTTATAGGTATATGATACTTAAAATCTCCCCTTTCCTTTCTCTTTTTGACTAAGAGAAACTTTTTTTTTAATTGAAGCATAGTTGATTTACAATGTTGAGTCAGTTTCAGATGTGCAGCAAAGTGAACTGTGGTGTTGGAGAAGACTCTTGAGAGTCCCTTGGACTGCAAGGAGATCCAACCAGTCCATCCTAAAGGAGATCAGTCCTGGGTGTTCATTGGAAGGACTGATGCTGAAGCTGAAACTTCAGTATTTTGGCCACCTCATGTGAAGAGTGGACTCATCGGAAAAGACCCTGATGCTGGGAGGGATTGGGGGCAGGAGGAGAAGGGGGAGACAGAGGATGAGATGGCTGGTTGGCATCACCAACTCGATGGACATGAGTTTGAGTAAACTCCGGGAGTTGGTGATGGACAGGGAGGCCTGGCATGCTGCGATTCATGGGGTCTCCAAGAGTCGGACACAACTGAATGACTGAACTGAATGGAACTGACTGGGAGACTTTATACTTAGCTAATATTCATTGTGCACCAACTATGAACCAGGCATCCAAAATACTGAGTGTGAATTAGACAGGCAAGGGCCTATTTTGGATAGAGTTTGCCCTCTAGTAGGGTAAGTAATTACAAAGCAGCTCGCAGCCTCTGTACCTGAGCCACCATTTATGCTTTCCAGAGTCATGTACTGAGTCTTTTGCTTGATCAACAGCATTATAGAGAAGATGTGTGTTTTATTTCTGTACTTCCAAAATTGCTGTGCTCTCTGAGCACATTTTACTATGTGCACAAGAGCAATACAAATGATTAAAAAGTAAAAATATTGATCAAATGGTAGATTACTATTTTCTTCCTGGCATCAAGTAAAATTAATCAGTTACTCTGGCAACATGCAGACACAATCTTACTGAGCATTTATTTGGCAAAGCATTTTGTTATCTGTACTGGAAAAATCTATCTTCTGAATCTATTCATGAAATCACTTAAAAGAAAGGAATATGAGGGAAGAATAAAATAAAAAAGAAATAAAAGATAGATATGACCTAGATCCTAGGGATGTTAATATTAAATTGATGATATAAAATCGGCAGACTAAAAATAATAATACCTTATGGTGTTAAAAACAGTATTTTCGAGTAATTCACATAAAATGAATGGGTAATAGTGCTCATCTTATACTGTTGTTTGGGGATTAAACAAGATACATATGGAAGAATTTTATAAACCAGAGGTAGTGTGCAATTATTAGGTGACATATTATCAACTCCATCAAGTACATAGGTAGGTTTTCCTATTCTTTGACATAAAGAAAGTGAGTTTCAAACAAATAGACCTAAACCCACACAGATAATAAACCACAGAGCTTAAATGTGAGCCTAGGTCTTCTACCTTCAAATTGAACCTTTTCCCACTATATCTTGCTAACTCGCAAATGATTTATGAATAATTAAAAAGCTACATAACAACAAGATCATATTAGTGAAATGTAGACTTGATACACAAGCATTTGAGAAAAATAAAGAAAACAAGCATAATCAGAAAGGCTTCTTGAGAGAGGTAATAGATTTTGCAGGAAAAGGAACTAGGTTAATTTGTATATTGTAAATATCGTATGCATTGTAGCCTTTCTAAACCCCCTTTTGGCTTCCAGCTTCCTTTCTAATTTAGGCTTAATAATTCAAGAAAAATTTTCTAACTTTTAAGGTATTTTATACCTACCTTCTATAATTTTTTTTTTTTCCCACAAGGACCAATTTTCACGCCCTGAGGAGATGTAGTCCTGGCCACAGGGCAGTCTCAAGTGAAACCCAGGTGGGTACAGAGACCAGATGTCAACAGTTTTCCTCATCCACCATTCAGAGGGGCATTCCAGATAATGACCCTGAGCTAAAAGGTAATCAGGAACCATGACCAGCCCCTTGAGAAAGTCAAAGTTCAATTTGCTGGCCATTTTGATTTGGAATTTTTCTTGGAAAAGTAGAAAGTTCTAAAAAAGACTGATAATATCAATAATAATAATAATATAATAATTCTCTGTAGATCTAATCCAGAGTTAAAGAGAATATATTTTAAAGACATCACTAAAGCATTTATCTAACTTTAAAAGCCTCATCAAAGAATATTATTTTTTAAAAAGAAGCCTCATAAAGATGTATGAATATATAGACCTATGATTATTCAAAAAAATTGTACAAATCAAAATAAATTTGCTGGAGCAATTTAAAATAATTAACCTTTGACAAACCTCCCTCGCTGGTAATGGAATAGTAACTATATGAATAAAAGATAAGTCGTGACATTCAATGAATTACAATATTCATCCCATAAATTACTTGATATAATAGCTCTATAGTCTACATTTTTGTAACACTAAAATGTCCCAAACACTAAAGAACCCATTCATTTCCAGTGTGTGGTTTGCAAATAGGTTGGGTAGTTTCTTTTGCCTTCTTTAGAATATCCCTTAATTAAGTCTTTGTCTTATTTTCCACCCCAAATATACTCTGTGTCAGACTGTCAACCATGCCTGCGATTCAGACACCTGCAAGAATTCAGGCTTGTGCTCACGCCTGGAGCAGTTCTAGAAGATGAGTGAGTGTGAACCTGATCTGTCTGGAATTTGAATCTGATTTGTATTTATTCGCTGGGTGGAATAGTTGAGGCACCAGCGTGACCATGTAGCTGATCTTCAGATGTAAGCCTCTGCTCACCCAGTGACTTGTGCTGACTGTGGGCCTGTTGAACAAACTGCTGCTTCTCTCTGTTTCTGTCTCCACTTAGATAAAAGAATGGCAGTAATCCCCGCCAAGGGGAATGGAAGCTGTCTTTGACCACATACAGATGATGAGAGACCACAGTGTGAAATCTCTGTGCTTAATAATGATAACTAAGAGTATTTGTTGGCAAATGCAAGCCTCAGGATAGCAGAAGGGCTGCAAAATATAGAGTTGTGTCCAAAGTGTGCTGCAGTTTTAAGCAAAGAATGGAAACCTATGTCATGATTCTCTTACTTCCCATTTTACTCACTAAGTATAATATTTGCTAATCATCTAAGGGTGACCAATTGGTTTTCTCCAACTCTTCCAAGCCATCTGCTGCAGTAAAATGTACAAAGTGCACCATGAAAGCAGCAGAAGTTTCCATTTCAATGTGTATCCATCGCCAATGTCCTTCTCAAGCATTTTACTTCCCAGAAAACTACATCTATTAATGTACTGGTATATCATTTAAAATTTCCGAATTCTTGATCTCTTAATCATGATCTGGATTTAGCTATTAATATATCATAACAAAAATGGATATCATTTACTGAGTACTTTTAAAAAAAATTGGGTCAAATCCTTGCAAATATATTTCTTATTTAATTCTATAGGCAACTCATGAGACAAGTTCCAGTTTTATTCCCATTTTGCATAAGGAACTGATAGAGTTCTCAATGATTTGTTCCTTTAACATTACATGTTTAACTTTCATGCTATACTTTCCCAAATGAACCCTGCTCTCTGGCTACCCACATTTCAATTTCTTTACAGATAGGGTTATCAGGTTAGTTTTGTTTCCTGACTCTTGTGTTGCAGACCGGACTTGCAGACCAGGGTTTTTTGTTTTTTGCAGACCAGAGCTTTTTGTTGCAGACCAGAGTCTTTGTTTCCTGACTCTTGTGTTGCAGACCAGAGTGGCAGCTGTAGGTGATGGCAGATACAACTCCAGAAATGGCACTCATCTGGCTCCCTTTTTATCCCCAAATCACAGAAGCAGTGAGTGGGGCTTGTGCTAATTTCAGCCTATAAGTAGATGCTGATTCTACAGGGCCACTCCTGAAGGAAGGGTGCACAGTGCCCGCTGCTGTGCTGTCTATGGGTCAAGATATTGAATTGAATAAAAAATGCCTTCTGTTACTCTCTCCTTTTTGTGAAAGATCAAATGTGTGAAAATAAAGACTGTAAGAAAAGTAAAAGAGAGGTCACTAAATTCATAGCCCAAATTATTTTGCTTTAGTTGAAGGGACTTAATAGATTCTGATCTATGTAATTGGCTATACATTTTCTTTTCTATTAAAGAAATATGAAGTGATTATTTTTGGTCTTTGAATTTTTTTTATTTCTATTTTTTAAAGAACCATTGACAGATTTTTTTAAAATTTTATTTATTTTATTTTTTTAAGAACCATTGACTGATTTTTTTCCAATTTAAATTGGAGCATGGTTGGTTTACACTGTTGTGTTAGTATTTCTTGTACAACGAGTCAGCCATACATACACATATATCCCCTCTTCTTTGGATTTCCTTCCCATTTAGGTCACAAAAGAGCACTGATCAGAGTTCCCTGTGCTATACAGTAGGTTCTCACTAGCTATCTAACTTATACGTAGTAGTGTATATATGTCAGTCCCGACCTTCCAATTCACCCCATCCTGCCTTCCCCCTTGGCACCCGTACATCTATTCTCTATGACTATTTCTGCTTTAGAAGCCATTGTTTCTGAGCCAAATCTCATTGTCAAGACTCACTGGGTGATTGTGACTACATAGATGAGGATGGAGGAACACAGGAATCTACTGAAGGGACCACCTGTTGACCAGTCAGTTATGGATGATTTTCATGTGCTATCTATTAACATTCCATGGAAAGACACATATTATTAAACATTTACTCTGTGCCAGAAACTGAGTAAATTAAATTTGCTGTCTACTTCAAGCTTTGATTTCAGGAAAGAAATAATATATCTTGAAACCATGAATGGATGTTCTACTTCTTTTTCATCTGTAACGTATTTGTTCTTTTCCCTAGTTTCTTTTGTCTCATTTTTCCTTATTAGTAATCTACAGAAGATAGTACTCTATTACTATTACTATAGTAATAGTATTACTATTTCTACTCAGCCTAGAGTAGAAAGTATATTTTAGGTTACAGTGATTTTTAAAAGTAACTATTTAATATAAAGTTCCCCAAATTTTTATGAGAAAGTGTTATTTTATATTTCAGGGTGTTTTTTGTTTTAAAGTAGTTGAGGGAGCCCTAAAGTGAAATTCTCACTATGAATTTCCATCCTTTTAGTAGGACCCACAGTAAAAAACAACATTATAACCTAGCATATGTGTAGGTGTATATATACATGTATGTTAGTTCATGAAACGTTTCATGTTTTATGTATGTTATTACATATATGAATATATATTTATATAAATATATGATATTATATATGTTATATATATAAAACATGAAACGTTTCATGAAATATTCTTGTATGATATAATAAAAACAACAAATTTTACATCAAATATGAATTTATTAATATTTAAACACCACAAGATGTGTCATACAGCCTATTCTCCTTTATTTCTTTTTCTTGCTTTTAATTTTGTTTTTAAATGTTAAATAAAACTCAGTAAATTAACCAAAGCAATTTGGGCAAATGTTCCAATTACCGATTTAATTCTGCCTGTAAAAATATGGAAAGGTCAGGTGGCCAGTGAATTTTGTCTGGCTCAGCCCTTGATCTCAGAAGGAATTATTTGCCATTCAAATGCTAAGGGTACAATGGAAAATCTGCCCCCAATTTCTCTTTAGCTTTTAGAATTCCTGAAATCTAATCCTATGAACAACCTTGAACCTTGCCTCAACCTCTCTGAACTTTCATCACACATGTTTAATGAAAGAGTAGGTCTATGTGACTCTCCTGATCCCTTCCAGCTTCAAAGGTTTGTAATTCCATATTTTTTATTTGAAATTGGGGTACCATAGAAAACAAAGTCACCTCAAATGTATTCTAGGCGTAAAGTAAGAATTTCTAGAACCACAAATGCTTTCCAGTAGAAGTTTCTCTAAAATGTTGACAGATGTGGAGAGAGCATTATCAAAGGCTTAATTTTACATTTGCATTCAGATCTGCTGTTTCAATGGGGGCATTTTTGTAAAATAAAAATGTGTTACTGCTGTTCTTGGGATTCTCCTGGTTCTGCAGTGGATTTAATTAGTGAAAGCATTGGATACTTATGTGTACTCTGGTTCTTGGGAGGCTTAGCCGTTGCAGGGTTTAGGGTATCCCATGGAGAGAGAGGTCCAGTTTTTCATTGTCATATTATGACTACTATGTTTCTAGTTGTATGAAGGGATGATGGTGGCAGCTATGCCAACCTTGATGCATATTCCGAGCATTCTTCAGAGGCCTGGTGAATGGCATTTCAGCTAACTTTGGTAAAAATAATCTGAATAATGGCATGAAATGAGCCTGCCTCTCTTGATGATGTAGCTCACTTGCCAAAAAGGTGACTTGTTTTTACATTTTTTTCATATACGGCTCTGTGAATGTGTGAGTGCTCAGATTAGTAAAATAAGTGAATTGACAGAAAGAAAGCATTTAGGGAGCTCCTATGGATTTGGTATAGAGAGTTCAGCAATCAGCAAGGGCTTGGAAAACTTTATCCTCTTAGTCCAAAAGCAACTGAAGTTTTTCTTTGTCAAATTGATTTTATAGAGAACATAGAAAATGTGTTCATTTATAGTGTGAAATTCAACCAACATATGGCCTGGAATATTTATGCGAACATGACCTGTGTGTACTCTCACCATTGGCAGCCTGCAGTAGAAGTCAAATGATTATTAGCAAGTTGCTGGGTGACGCTGGAATTCCGACAAGGAGCATGATTTACATGAGTGAAATACTTAAGGCCATAGGGCCTAGACAGTCTATTTGTCCATCTCAAAAAGAGAAATTGAAACGCTCCTAGCCTGTTGGCTAAGCCTTTTTTCCCCCTCTGAACAGCAATTGGGTACTGGGAAGAAAATCATCTATCCTTGAACGTTGCTGTGAAGGATAGAGATTATACATATCTAGCACAGTGTCTGGTGCATTATAAAATGATAGTTGTTTTAACCTTTCTGACAGGATTTTGCATCTCAGTACTCTTTCCCCTTTGAAAAATATTTTCTTTCTTTTTTCTACAACACAGGTGACAGTAATAATTGTCAAAAATGGAGAGAAATTATAGAAATTTGGAAAATTCAGTAATGCAACAGAAAAGATTAAAGAGTAAGTATAATCTACACAGACAAAAACCTTTTGTTGATATTCTGGTATATCACCTTCCTTAAAATGTGGCTTCCATTCCAAGTATAATTCTTTAAGATGGAAGAGCAGGACTTACTTGATGCCAGTAAAAATGACTGCATATTCACCTTTTGTGTGGACCCTGGCCTAGTTCATCTACCCCACAGAAAAGTTTTTCATAATTCAATTCTGCCTTCTTCATCTCAGGCTAGTGAAAAGAAATAATGGGAAATAGAATTTCTGGATCAAGGCTTCAAATCCCACTAAGCCAGATAAGTCAGTAACAGGCCAGAAGTGACCAGTGGGGGGAAAAAAATGCTGGTATTGTTGTTTTCAATGTGATTCTTGGTAGCTTGAATCTCAGATCTGTTGAATGAGGATGGAGGTGGGGAAGGAATCGGGGGAGGGTAGAAAGAGGTGGGGAAGGGAAAAGAGGACAAGAAAGGTGTTTAGCTTTCATTTGCCAGTGTGGTAACCGCTGCTTTGTTTATGGATTTGATGCTATTCATACAGTCTTTGCAATATTAATTTTTAATTTACGACACTCATTAGGAGACACTTAAAACAGAACAATTATCATTTATCTTGATATATTATTTACTAGGACTGACTGTCATGGTTAGGGGCCCATGATTAGTGAGAGGGGGCTCCGGAAGAGCTTCTCAAAGGTGCCGGAGGTAAAAGGATAGGAGCGTAGGAAACAGTCCTCAAAACCCAAGACCCAAAGTTCTGATGTCAAAGCAAAAGCCACACCATTCTAATCAAGACACAGGAGGCCCCCTCCTAGATAAGCCTGGAACAGTACTTAATGAACCTGCAGGATCATATTAATGAGATGCTCTGTTAGGCCACCAGCTCATCAATTATTCATCCAGCTGCATTCCTGATACTTTGCTATCTTCCTCCTCTTTTTGCACTGGTGTGATTACTTTTATTAACCCTCCATTTCCTTACCTAGAATGTACACAAAGCTTTCTGCTCTCTAGTTTCCTATTCTTGTGCTTAAGCACCATCTCTTCTGAATGCTCAATTGCAATCTCACACATGGTGGTGGAAATCTGCTGTAGGGGAGTCTTACTTCAGAGTTTCAGAAAATTAGGGCACCCTGGATATTCTGCTTCCCTAATACTCAGAGTCTGACTTTGACAGTGTTCTCATTACACTGTGTTATAATTATCTATTTATGTGTGACCTTTCCACTACTAGACTATGAACTTCTAGAGAACAAAGCTTCATTTTTATTTATTTTTGTATTTTCATTCCCAACATAATGCCTGACACATGGCATACATTTATTAAACGAGTGAGTGAGTAAATAAATGAATGAATGGATGGATAATTAGGAGTACTCAGTCATGCTAATATTCAGCCTAATGTTCAGGTTAATAGTCTATTTATAGTCAAGCAGACTATGAGATGGAGGCCTGAGTGCAGCCTGCAAGTTTCACAGGAAAATAAACAAAATAAAACAGAATTGTGAATGTACAATATGGATCAAGCAGGTGTTTGCAGGCTTGAAGCAAAGTACTGAAATTTATCTGATACTTAGTTCTACACATGCTTATTTTTTTTACTTATTTATGAAATACCATTAAATTTGGACATGACTTTAGGAATAGATTGCATTTCACTAGGACTGAGTGTCAAGGTCAAGATGACTAGACAATTGGTAGGAGGATTTCAGTGAGTTCTAACAAGAGAGACCAACGAGGTTGGAATGAGTGAGGTGTGGAGGAGAACAGAGGCCAAGGACTGGGACTCAGAGTGTTTGATTCACTCTCTGGAAGTCAACAGGAAAACCAAGGAAGCTAGTTTCTATTCCTCAGGAAGTAGAATACTGGTGGACTGTGATGCCGACCAAAGTCATTGCCTCATGCAGTGAGAAGAATGGGAGAGGACTGGAAATATTTCCCTTTTGTCCTGAATGGGTAGGGTGACATTAGAAGGGGTGGTACTACCCTAGAGCCAAATGTAAAAGGTGAGGGAAAGGCAGAAATGAGTATGGGAAATATTTTGACATTCCACTCCCAAGAAATAGCCTCTACCAGTTAGAACTATTCAAATACCCAGGCCAGCTTGCAGCCAAGATCATGCCTCCTTACCTCAGCCACACTCTCTACCATGTGTTTGCACTCTGACACCAAAGGAACCTTCCCAAACACCAACTTTCTTGTGTCACAGCTCCCTGGAGAGTCTGCAATGGCTTTCTTCCATGAAACCAAACCAAACCACATACACAAAAACAAATTCTCTGAAAGTATGAAAATGAATGAGAAGACATTTCTTGCCTCAACTTTGGCTGCAAAGCCAAAGGCAAGTAGTGACTTTGGTCAAATGGATTTTAATTTGTGACATCTCAACTAGTCATAATACTTCAGAGTCATATTTAGAGAAATATTATCCAGAAATTCTCTCCCTACTCTTTCAAGTTGGCTCTTATCAGAGTGCCAGGCAGAAAATAGATTGTGCTGAAGCTTTGTTCTTCTTCTTGGGAAACTGGGTGAGTTGGGGCTGCTATGACACTCAGACTGGTTACTCTGGTCCAAGAGAAGCCTTATCCATTGATCCTTAATCCATAGATATAATAAGGTACATTTTTCCTTCTCATTTGACATTATCTTGATGCTGGGAAAGAATGAAGGCAGGAGGAGAAGGGGGTGACAGAGGAGGAGATGGCTAGATGGCATCACTGACTTAATGGACTTGAATTTGAGCAAACCTCGGGAGATAGTGAAGACAGGGAAGTCTGGTGTGCTGCCATTCATGGGGTCTCAAAGAGTCAGACACAACTGAGTGACTGAACAACAACAACAAATAAGGTACATTTTCCCATCTCATTTAACATTGCTGAAACCTGAATGTGTTTCCCCATCAATATTTTACAAATGCTTTTGGCCTGGTGGCAGTGATGAGGTGGTTGTCATCTTCTGCATGTGAACTTGATGAGATCGTTGTCATGGTCTGACTAAACTTGGTTACAGCTGTTCATAGTCTCCTATCTTCCACTGAGCAATGTACATTGTTGTACCGCTTGCTTTGGGTTGACTTTCCCTCAAAGGGTCTTCAATAAAATGCATTGATTCAGCACTGGAGTCAAAAAGTTATTGTGTGCATAGAAAGGCATGGACATAGAAAAGTGGATGTAAACCTTGACGAAGCAAAATATGTCATGGGAGAGAGAAACCATCAGATGGTTTCTGAGCCTGAGGGAAGGAAGATGCCCAATGGTTGTCAGGAGATGATGCCTATCAGAAACCAACCTCAACAATTACAGGTGGGAGAAATTATTTTTTCTTTCTTAGTGGTATCTAAAATGACCTCTTTAAGTGGCTAGATTTTCAGCTTCTAATCCTTTTCTGTGTGTGCCATGGTATGAACCAGATGGGAAACATGATTTTAAGTCCTTGGGTTTTTGTTCACTCAAGCTTTCTTGTTAAACAAATAATTTCAGTTCAACTGAAAAACTTTAACATTATTGGAATAGAGATATTGCTTATATTCAAAAAGAGAAAACCTAGGATTCATTTACTATTTGTTGTAGATTAACTTTCATATAATTTCAGTTTAGCCTTGCATGCTAAAGGTAGGCTTGAACTGTGGGTCCTTGAAACAGGTCAAGTTCAGGCACTTATATAAGCAATGGGCACTGGATCCAGCATCATCATTCCACTGGGGGCAGTGGGAAGCCCTTGGAAGGAATGGGATATTTCTGCATCATCTGTGGTATTTATATGCTACGCTCCACACTAACTGCATGGCATTGAAAAGGATACAATCTTCCTTATTTAGGAGGCAAAGTTGGAGCCTGTTCTCTAGCTACTATTGGCCCCTTCCTCAAAACAAAGTGGGCCTTTCTGAAAATACAACTTTAGGATGCAGATTAGAAAATCAAATAATAATATATAGGAAGGACCTTGAGGTTACTTAGCTCAATTCATTCATTTTACAAGTGGGTCATCTAAATTCCAGATGAAAAGGGCACATAGGAGCTCACAGCTGGTTTGTGGCAGTGATTAGGCCTCCTGGCCCTGGAGGGATGTTCTGCAACTGTCACATACATGTGTCTTCAAAGGCAAATGTTCACATAAACGACATGAAGAACTTTTTGTGTGTGTTGGTTATGTGTGAAATTTTATTAGATTCAATTCTTGTAAGTCTTTGCCTTCTCAGCTTTGATGAACCTTTGTCACTGGTTAAGAACTTCATTGGGCTTCCCAGGTGTCGCCAGAGGTAAAGAACCCATTTGCCAATGAAGGAGACATTAAGAGACACAGGGCATAGCAACCTACTCCAGTATTCTTGCCTGGAGAATCCCACGTACAGAGAGGAGCCTGGTGGACTATAGTCCAAAGGGTCGCAAAGAGTCGGACACAACTGGAGTGACTTAGCATGCATGCAGGGATTTCATTGTGGGTTTAACAGAAGACACTTCTGTCCCAGAAGTTTTTACTTCTCTGTGATTATAAACTTGATGATTTTCACCCTTCACCCTCTAAGCTTGGTTCTATTTTTCCAGTGAAAGATGTCAGCCTGGAAAAATGTTCTTGGAATTAAAAATGCATTAACATGATTCTAACCAAGAGGACTACAGAGATGGGAGGAGAAGTAGCAAAAGTCTTTTTCTCTCCTCCCTACTCCACTCTCTCCAGTGGAATTGACAATATATTTTACAGATGCCTAGTAACCCAATAAATACAGTCTGGAGAGAATGACCCACACTACTGATTTCAAGATATGAAATTTAAGGGCTTTTGAAAAAAGAGCAGAGAGGGTTTGTCAATACATCATATAATGCAACAAAATGAGGTCAATCCTGCCTTTTTTTTTTAATGTTTTGCTACACATGAGTCTTCAAAAAGCAAAATTGAAAGGAATTTACTTATACTATGTGGCCTGTATCTGTATATTTGTGAGTATTTGTGGTGTAACATGCGTATATACACACAGAAATACACATCTGTGAATTTAACATGACATAGATTTTTATTCCTCCAGAAGATGTCTTAAAGTCTAAAAAGAAGACCATTGACTGGTAGCCCCACAAGAGACTAGGTTAAACATTTCTCTTCTCTAGGTAGAACCTTACATTTCCTTGAATAGTTATTCCTAAAAATACTTTCATCTTGGTTGTGTAGCTTATCTAGGGCAAGTGTTAAGTTTTTTTTGTTTTTTTTTTCCAGATAAAAATGAAAGTAAAAAAGAAGAAAAACACAAAGAAGGCTGGGGTGGGGTGGGGCGGGGAGGAAAGAAACCTTCTTTACTGGAATCAAATAGAGGGGGTATGATATAGTGGCCTTTCCAAACCAGCCCTGAATGCCTGGTGCCTGGACATGTGACACATGATGGATATGGCACTGAACCCCATAGCCTGAATCATTATAATGTAATCACTGTAATCAGCATCTGTTTGTCTATCCAACTATCACAAATCTTCCTCTGAACAATCTGTGTGTGTGTGTGTGCGTTCTCAGTTGTGTCTGACTCTTTGTGACCCCATGGACTTTAGCCCTCCAAGCTCCTCTGTCCATGGAATTTCCCAGGCAAGAATATTGGAGTGGGTTACCATTCCCTTCTCCAGGGGATCTTCCTGACCCAGGGATTGAACTTGCATCTCTTCTGTCTCCTGCATTGGCAGGCAATTCTTCACCATTGAGCCACTGAGAAAGGTTATTAGAAAGTATAATCAATCAGTTCTGTAAAAATGATTACATGCAAACTTCCATTCAAAATAGAAATATCTCATTTTACTCAACTCTATAATGTCTCAAATTCTATATGAGAAGCTTTGTCATTTTTTCCTTAAAAATATTTGGGAAAATAAAGCATATGGGAAGTAGTGCTGAGCAGTGGGGTGAACAGGGGAGTAGAAGTGAGGGGTGACTTTCAGTCCCTAACATGGATTTATAGGGTAACTTAAAAAATCATTGCCCATGGTGGGCAGTCCTGGGTTTGTGGGCTCTGAACTGTGTTGTGTGTGTAGAAGAGGGGCTAAACTTATTGCTATCATTTCTTCCAGCTTTAACATTCTGTGGTTCATTTGCTTATCTTGCATAATAGAACCTTTCTGGAATATTTATTATGAATGAAGTTAGGGAAGAACCATTAGATCATAAGAACAAATGTGAGTTTAAAAAAAAAGAATATGAAATTTGTTTCCATTGAAATGCTTATCCTGGTCTCCATTACTAGCACATATACTTGCTAAGAAATCAAATTTGTCAGCTTTTATTTTCAATTGCTAGAAGGGCATCATATTTTCAAAATGCCATTTGTAATTTTTCCCCCTCAATATGGTGAAGCATCAAGTTGAATGTCTGCCCAGGCTTTCTTCTCTTAGCCCTCACATCTTAGTCATTTAAAGAACAATTTTGAGTAACAGAGTTACTCTTTCCTCTTGATTTTTTTCCTACAAAATTCAGTTTCCTGGGAAGTTCCTAGAGGGAGAATTCAATCACGAGATGTACCATAGAAAAGGGACCACACTACTTTTAATATTAGCCCTTTTAATCTGGGGGTCATCGAACTTTTCTGATTTTTGCCTGGGGAAAACTTTCCCCTAATTTTTTTTTAACATATCCTTTGGTCTGGTTGGCCAGTAATTGACTTTGTCCCTTTTTTCATTTATTTTCCTGTCTCCTGGTTGTAGCATCTTCTCCCCAGAGTCTCAGGTTAGAAGTTTTCCCTTTTGTGAAACCATGACAGGTGCCTAATTGAATGATGAATGTCCCTTTATTACTCTGTAATTGAACTGCCAGCTTTTTGATTGGTTTGTAGAGATGCTCCCCCCCATCATCAGGCACTGCAGGGGGTTTGGTAGTTGGCAGTCTGGTTCTACACTCCATCTGTCTTATCCCATCTAGTCCCCAATTGCTTTTTTGGGGGGGAGGGTGATAGAGGTAGGGAGCGAGGGGGAGGGGAGTCATAATAAATTATGCTAATTCAATGTGGCTCCGACAATGAGAAGATCGTATTGTTCTGTGCATCTTTGGGGTAAATGCTCCACGACATTTTGTCATCATGGGTGCCTAGCCTGACAGGCCCAGGATGAAGATTAATGGGCCTCACCTGAGTGACAGAACAGGGGATTGTGGGGAAGAGAGGGTCATTCATCATACTCTGACAGGTGTCATTCAATCAGACAGCAGCTCCACCGGCACTCGGCTAGCAGTTCCATTTTTCTGCCCGTTAAGCAAGGAGTTTAATAACATCCCCAGAATTAAAACTCATTCTTTGTAGCAGGTCTGACAGCTGAAAATAAGAAAATCAATTCTTCACATGTTATAGAACAGTTAACTGACTGGGGCTTTGACTCTAATTTAGTCTTTGGGCTGCATTTCAAGCAAAGAGCTTTTTGTAAGACATCATCTATTAAAATGTATCCATAGTGCTAAATTTGGTGGTGTTGTTATTGTGGGCTCTTTAGAGATGCAGGCTTTCCTACCCAGTGTCCTTTTACTCACTGCATGCTGAAGCACATCCCCACGATAGCTGGGTCTTTCCTGCTTCAGCATCATTAGTGATGTTTACTGCTTCTCTCTTCATTAATATTGATCCCCTCCCCAACTACTAGCAACAACCAGACAAACACTAATTTGAACCATTTGGTATCATTAAACTGTTTGGATTTCAGGTTTCAGGGATCTTGGAAGACAGAGAAGATGGTTCAGACTTAAGAAGGGGGGATTAAACTTGGTGCTATAGGGTTGTCCTGATGAATGATGACACTCTAGGTTGGTGACTATGGCTGACCACAAAACATGGCTCTGGATTCCTTCATCCCTCTTCCAATCTGGAGGAGGAGTCTACTTCTCCACCTTCGTGAATCTGGGTTGCCGAAGCCCATCACTGGTTTTGACCAATAGAATGTAGCGAAGTGCCACTGTGTAACTTCAGAGGCTGGGGCTAAGAGATCTACGTTTCATTTTCACTCTGTGTGAAAGCTAGCTACCATGCAAGATGTCAGTCCTCCATGCTGTGGAGAAGTACAAACCAGCTAGCTACATGGAGAAGAAATTGCACAGAAATGCACTCAGGCACCAGGAATATGAATGAAAAGTTCTTGGGTTCTTTAGCCCATCTCAGCAACCAGTTGGATGTAGCCATGTGGTAGGCATCCTGTATATTCTAACCCTAGCTATAAGGATGCCATATAGAACAGAGCTGCCCTACTGAGAACCACTCATATTTCTGACCCACAGAATTGTGAGCAAATAAAATGACTGTAGTTTGCAGTCATTAAATTTGGGGGTAGCTTGTATATATGAATAACTAAAACAGTGAAGGTGAGACATGAAAATTTCAGCCATTTGGATTTCTGAATAATAACGTTGGATAGAATTGTGACAAATGTGTGATATGAGGCAATAGCTATTTGCTTAAAGAGAAGTTCTATAAAGGTACATGTTACAAACACACGGGCATGCCATAACTGGGATTTTCCAAATCCACAAATCATGGGTAATTCACTCCAGAAGAAGAACATCTGAAGCTTGGGAAAAAGAGTAGAATTATAAGGGACAATCACATTTTGAGAAAGGTCTTGAGCCCATGGTTAATTCTAGGGAAAGAAACAAAGTAAAGATCATGCTGGTATTTTTTATTATAAGAATTTATACAACAGAACTTTTCCCTTCCTTGAGAATAACCTTCAAAGAAAGCTTTAAAAATTTTAAACTTTGGGCTCATGATACAGTATCTTTGAAATCAGTAATAATTACTTGCCTGAAGAGTCTTAAAAAGAGGCTACTATAGCTGAATACTGTTGCTGTGATCTTGATTGAATGGTCTGCATTGACCTTATCTTCTCAAGAATTCCTGCTGTCCTTAATTTCAAATTGTCCTGGAAATTCACATGCCTGCTCAGAGTCAGCATCTCCTGATGCCTGCATTCCTATACTCTATCTTGTGATCTGAAGCCATCTCCTTAGCATCTGCCATGTTTTTTTTGTGTTTTGTTTTTTTCCCTTCTGATTCAGGTTTTGCTACCCCATAACAGTGGATATCATAAAAGAGCCCTTGTCTGAATACCCCACTCCTCACATAAATACTGGTACCTCTAAAGGTTCATTATGTCCTTCCACTGAGCCTGAAAACCAAGAATTACAAAAATAAGCTTTTGGCAGGTAGATGATCAGTTCATTTTAAAGCATCTAGGTGATGCTCCAATATAAAGTATGCAATATTATCTAATAGCTCTTAAGCTAGCAGAGGGCCTGGCACTTAGTAAGTGCTCAAGAAATAATTGTAAATAAATCTTAGCAAGCCGGTTCATAATTATCCCACTGTTTACTGCCTATTGCAGGTAGGGAATTTTACATAATATGGAAAAAACATATTTATCAACTTCTAAAGATGTAGTTGAGATAAGAATGGCAGTTTCATATATAGTTCAGTCATAGCTGAGAAGCAGAAAGATAAATTGATTTTAATCCATGACCCTGAATCCACAGATTTCTTTCCTTGCAACTCAGTTACCAAACGCTACTATTCAAATGACATTTTGGAGATAGGACTTTGGATTAAGTATCAGAAGGCTTGAATTCTAGTCATTTAAACTCTGTTGCTTAGGAGGTATTAATAACTTTGGGCAAGTCACTTTACATCTCTAAACATCCATTTTCTTACTTATAGAATTGAATTATTCTCTAGCCCTCCTGCTTAACTTTGGTTTATGAGGAGCAATTTATATGACATATATTAAAGGAGTAAGCTAAAGCTTAGCTTAACCCTATGTGCACCAGACCCACCAGGCTGCTGCCCTCAAATCAGCTGAAACATATTTAAATATTTTTATGTTGTGATCATAACTCCAGACATTATATCTTTAAAACCTTTAAAATACTCATCTGGAGACTTCTGAAGTGTATTAAGTGGTTATATGAAATTTTGTTTCATTTCTAGTTCTGACAAACCTTCAATGACACTTAATCTGTGTCATCTTTACAGATGGCCCAAATGTTTCTCAATGATAGGAAATAAAAATGTTTTCTTGGGTTTGGTAAATGATATAGAAAGAAGCCTGCGGAAGTGGAATCTGTATCAGGGGAGTCATCATTTCTTGGGCATAGAAGATGTAGAAGGAGGCAGTTGAAGAAGAATTTCAAAAAAGGAGAAAAGAAAAAAGAACAGGTACCTCATCATCAGAAGTGGAAGTCTTAGAGGGTAGGACTCAAGAAATCGCAGTTTTGAACCAAACTCAAAAGCCAGGTGTAACAAACATGGATTCTAAACCCACAAGTGCACTGATGGCCTTCCTTTTGTGGAGGGAAGAAGTGTAAATAACAACTTGTCATAGAGATCCAAAAAAGCCAACAGCCCTGGCCCAACAGCGCCTGCTCTGTAATATGACATGGAGTTTCCACTTGGGGAAGCTCCAGGCCGAGAAGCAGCATTTCAGTGGGTGGGTCTGATGTCAGGGAGGTGGATTCCATCCGACTTACAGCTGCACCAAAGGCTGACTTTGGCAGCAATTCTCGGGCTATAATTTTATAAACAGTCTTTTCTTTCCAGGCTTCCAATGTGAATTTAGACCTCAGCACAGATCCCATCTCACATCTTTATTCTGTGTCATCACATTCTAATCCGATGACAAACAGTTGGTCTGAGATTTCAGTGTATTACTATATTAGTGCAATTTATGTCCTGTGTGGAAGTTGATGATGTGTAAAGACTATATTGTGGACTCGCCTGGATTCTAATCCAGCACCTAAAAGGATAGTGTTGCTTTGGTGGATCACAATGGTACTTTATTATGAAATCCAATGGTTAGCTTGTGGTGCTGGCTTGCCAGTAGAAATGTAATATTAATTGCATTTCCCTAAAAGTGGGCCAGAACTCTAATTCACCTTTGAACAATTGTCGTTGAGATTTAGCATCTAATTGTGCCATTTCTGCTTAATATTGTTTACAGAAATATTAAAAAATTTATACCCTATCTTAAACAGGCAAGAAATATGGAGTGGAGTGGATCCAGCTCAGCCAAGGGGATAATGGCTTGATTCTCCCTACTTAGTTAGAGATGTGGAGCCGGTTGGGAATCCAATCAGCCAAGCACATTCTCATTCCAAGTCTCCTTCATTTGTTTTATTAAAAGATATTTCCACAACCTGAAAGCAGTGTGGTGCCCTAGCACATCCCAGAAGAATCAGACCTGAAATAGATGAGCTCAAGAAGAATAGAAAGTAAATCAATTTCCATTTTCACAAGCCTGAGTCTGCTCATTTTCAGAGAAGACGAATCATGCAGAAAATAGTGCCAAATTACTCATGGTTTAATGGCAATTTCACAGACAAGACAACTGGTCTCTCAAGTTGTTATGCTCAGGACGAGATCTGGATAGAGGTGCTTTGGACCTAGATCAGAGCATCAGTAGGAGGACTTCATGCTTCAGGGACCATTCTCACTCCTTTTGGTGTGTTGATATGAATGAAATGCTCTTCCCTGGGCTGCTGCTGGCTTCCTCTGCTGTGCTCCATGGTTTTGTCATGTCTCCTCTGACTGGTCTTTTCAGCCTTGCTGAGATAAAAGAGATTAAATTATGTCGTGTTATTACTTGAAGTGAATTCTTGGTGAACTCAACTATTTGCAAGGTAGTCTCGTTATTTTTGCTAGATCAACAGATATTTTTACAGTCATGTTCCCTTTGGAGATGTGAGTATATGCGGTCAGGGAGGGACTCTACTAACTTTGTTGGACTATTTTAAAAGGGAGAGGAGTGAATGTTTAGTCCTAAAGTTTAATGAGCAGATGCTAACTTATTGGGCTATCCTTTCTTTGGTACTTAGGGTATGATATCAGTGGAATGTCATCAGAAGTGTGGGATAATAGTACACTTTCTATAAGTTTATAACAATTTTCTTATCTGATTGTGCTTCCTTTCAGAAATTTTTTTAAAATTTTCTTCACTAGGATGGAGTTGACCTGCAAAGCTCCAGACCAACATTGTCCAAGCAAAATGTGATATGAGCCATATAGATAATTAAAAATTTTCTAATAGCCACATTAAAAAAGTAAGAAGACAATGAAAATAATTTCAATAATACATTTGATTTCATCTGATATATCCAGAATACAACTTCAACATGTAATCATACAATTACTAAAATATTTTATATTCTCTTTTTCTTGTTATTTCTTTGAAATCCAATGTGTACAACACATCTCAATTTAGACTAGCTGGTGACTATCATACTAGTCAGCACAGATCTAGACCAAACATGATTAACCCAGTTGTTTTCAAAGTGTATTTGCAATAGTAATATACATCTCTAAGATTTTGGAGTATTCAGAAACAACCTAGCCTGCAGACACTTTATATTTTATCTCAACATATTTAGTTTGTCAAGGTGCAAACAAATGTGTATAAAGCTGGTTGCCAGAAGGACCTCTTTTTAGTCAAAATTTTAAAACAGGATGTCAGTAACCCATAGTTAAGCTATAAATCTTTGACCATTATTCCTCCCGTCAATGACATGACAGAAATGTGTACAAAAGAAGAAGAAAAAAATTACAATTGTGAAACATACAAAATTTTTTATTGAAATATAGTTGACTTACAATGTTTTTGTTCATTTCAGGTGTAAAGTGGTTCAGTTCTATATATATGTGTGTGTGTGTGTGTTCTCTTTTTTTATGTTCTCTTCCATTGTAAGTTATTACAAGATATTGGGTATAGTTTCCTATGCTATATTACCATATAGCATGTTGTGAGTTATCTATTTTATATATAGTAGTATATATGTTTTAACTCCAAACTTCACTTCTACTTATTTCATTGGCCCCTCCCCTTTGGTAACCATGTGTGTGTGTTAGTTACTCAGTCCTGTCCAACGCTGTGCAAGCTCATGGACTATATCCCGCCACGCTCCTCTGTCCATGGACTTTTCCAGTCAAGGATACTGGAGTGGGTTGCCATTTCCTTCTCCAGGGGATCTTCCTGATCCAGGGATCAAACCTGGGTCTTCTGCACTGCAGGCGGATGCTTTACCATCTGAGATACTACTAACCTTAAGTTTACTGTCTGAGCTATGGTAACCATAAGTTTGTTTTATATTCCTTTTTTTTTTTTTGGCAATATCTAACATTTTATTTTATTTTTTTTATTAGTTAGAGGCTAATTACTTTACAATATTGTAGTGGTTTTTGCCATACACTGACATGAATCAGCCATGGATTTACATGTGTTCCCCATCCAGATCCCCCCTCCTGCCTCCCTCCCCATCCCATCCCTCTGGGTCTTCCCAGTGCACCAGCCCTGAGCACCCGTCTCATGCATCCAACCTGGGCTGGTGATCTGTTTCACCCTTGATAGTATACTTGTTTCAATGTTGTTCTCTCTGTACATCCCACCCTCGCCTTCTCCCACAGAGTCTAAAATTCTGTTCTGTACATCTGTGTCTCTTTTTCTGTTTTGCATATAGAGTTATTGTTACCATCTTTTTAAATTCCATATATATGCATTAGTATATTGTATTGGTCTTTATATTCCTGAGTCTATTTCTGTTTTGTAAATAAGTTCATTTGTATCCTTTTTTTTAGATTCCACATAAAACTTATATCATGTGATATTTGTCTTTCTCTGACTTACTTCACTTTGTTTGATAATCTCTAGGTCCATCTATGTTGCTGCAAATGACATTATTCCATTCCTTTTTAAGGACTGAGTAATATTCCATTGTATATATCACATCTTTATCCATTCATCTGTCTATGGACACTTAAGTTGTTTCCATGCCTTGGTTATTATAAATAGTGCTGCAGTGAACATTGGAGTGCATGTATCTTTTCAAATTATGGTTTTCTCCGGATGGATGCCCAGGAGTGGGATTGTAGGATCATATAAATGCGTAGTTGTAGTAGCTTAGTCGCTAAGTCATGTCTGACTCTTGTGACCCCATACACAGTAGCCTGCCAGGCTCCTTTATCCATATTCACCAGGCAAGAATGCTGGAGTGGGTTGCCATTTCCTCCTCCAGAGGATCTTCCTGGCCCAAGGATCGAACCAATGTCTCCCTGTATTGCAGGCATGTTCTTTACCTCAGGTTCTTCCCTGAGCCATCAGGGAAGCCATATCATTTAAAAGCATACCATTTTTAAAAATAAACAAAGCAGCTTGACAAGTAAACTCTGCATCAAAATTCAGATTGATGGAGGTACCTTGACTTAGAAAAAATTCTAGAGGCAGAAAAGTAAGAGGATTCTGATGGAGACTTGAGGTAGAACACTGCCCATGTGCATGGAGGTAAGGGCTCATCACAGCTGCAGCTGAAACCAGAGGTGAGTTGATCCTGCTCAGGGAGAGCTCTACCACATGAGTCCACTCTGTCCCTGATGTTCTAGGAAACTTTAGACGGCAGTCCCCTCTGCTGCAGCTGATCCTCGGTCATGAGTGATACTCATTATCCCCCTCCTCTCCTGCTCGCTCTAGGTTTTCTCTGCTCTCAGCCAGGAGGTGAGTTAGCTGGTTGCAGGACACCTGTCTTCCTCTTTGAGGGGTCTAGTCTTTGGTCACTTTATCTTTGTCAGGTTGTGGCTGCTACAATTGCCCTTTCATTCCTGTCCCGGTCATGATGGCAGCTAGAGGTGCCCTGGGTATCTTTCAAACTCCATACACACTCCTTACTGCCCACATTATGGAGCAGCCACTCCAGCTCCTCACAAGGAATCTGATCAATGACCTTTGCCCTTTTGTTGCTCTCTGGATCACTGGTCCGAGGAGACCAACATGACCAAGCAGTAATCCAAGATTTAAGTTTGAAAAACTCCTTACTGTGTCCCCATATGAAAACATTCCTCAAATTACCACTTCACCCCTGCTGAGACCCAGTGCCTCTAATTTAACAGAACCTTAAGTGATTGCAATGGAACATACAAATTCAACAGATGAGTCCCTGGGAGATCATGGGCCTGTTTATTCCAGCTATTGGGCCACAGCACTGTTTATCACATGTAGTTTTTTGTACTTCATCCTAGAGAAGAGCACCCTGACCCTGCAGCTTGTGAACCCTGACCCAGCACTTTAGTAGAAACTTTAATAGGACATTCTGATGTTGTATCAGTTCAGCTGCTTCTGCGGGCAGCCCCAGTGGACCCTATGCTCCGAGGTTCCATGTGCCCATTGTCACATCTCTTTTACTGGATAAGGACAAGCATTGATCAGATGGTCATCCAATAAATGCAAAAATCCTTGTTTTTTGTTAGTGGATGAAGATGCATACTATTTGGAAAGATTATAGTATGAGACTTTGACCTTGTTCAGGTGACTCAGAAGATTTCCTTGAGGAGGTGATAAATAAGTTACCAGCTGAAGAATCTTAAGAAGTTAACTAGATGGAGAAGAATGAGAACAATGGTCCAGGCAGAGGTAAAAACATAAGTGAGCTCAAGGAAATGAAAGAAGTGTCCTGTTTTTGAGTAGAATTTGAAGGTGTGTAGTGAAAGAAAAGGATGGAGAGAGGGGAAGCAGGCCATGCAAGGACCTTGTGGGTCAAATGAAGGAGTTTTCATTTCATCCCAAGTGCAATGGAAAGCCACTGAAACACAGTACATGAAGGCTTGCATATGTGAAGTTGGGGGATGGGGATAGAGAGAGAATCAATTTTGTAAATCAATTTTACAAAGGTCACCCCATCTGCTGTATGGAGAAAACATCAAAGTGGGCCAGAGAGAGAAGACAGATAGTTCTGTTAGGAGGTCACTGAATGGTCCAGGTGGGAGCTGATGGTGTCCTGGCCCAGAGGAAGCCTTTAGTTATCATATTTGCTAGAGCTGTTTTATTGCTGTTTCATGTGGTCGAGAACAAGCTTGTGTTGGTTGGAAAGCATAAACTTCTTTTGGATTTATGTGGCTTCTTTGCTCTTTCATGAGAAAATGTGCCCCCTGTGAAGGCAAAGACTTGGAAAAGGAAGTAGAAGCATATCAAACCTGATCAACTGGCACCTCTGCTCCATTTGAAAGTTTGGAAATTGGACCCCAAAGCATTGCTTTCTTAATCCAGTGCTGCTCACAGCTGAGTGGTCATATCCACAGTAGAGAACAGATGGACTTAATCCAAGTCCAAGTGTGGAAGGGGAGGTTAGCGTGACGCTTCTGCCATTTAATCCCTAACCTCTTTATTTTCTCGGTTTTGGGGTGTTAAAATAACTACTTCATGTTGGTCCTTTTACTTGGACTACATACGATGAATCACTAGAATACACACACCTCTAGGCACAAGAGCTATTTCTAGATCTTGAGATCCACTCTGCCCCCAACTCAGTCTTCCCACTTACCTCCTTTCCTCTACTAAGGCAGAACTCAAATCAGCTCATGAACCACTTGCTTCAGGTTACCAACCCACCCACCCACCCAGGCTGGGTTGCTGTCTTTCCTCCAGGTTCGCAGTGTCCTCTCTGCTTCGTTCCTTCCCCATTGCTCCCTACAGTGGACTCCCTCTTGTCATCTATCACTCTCCCTGGGCTGCGAAGTCTCTGACAACTGGGATCAGCATCTCATTCACTTTTGTATCCTTCACACTAGCATGGTGCTAGAAACTCAGTTATGGACACAGATGAATGTTTGAAAGAGGGATGGATGAAGGTGAATGTTATCTGCGTTTAGATAAGGTACAGATAAGAAGAGTAAGGTGAGAGGAGAAAGCTCATTTTGGGAAAGGCAGCAAGGTTTGTCCTGGGTGCTGGAGGTGGGATAGTTATGTAGATGTTTGGCACCTTGTCTACTTTTTCACAGTATCATCACCCTCTTTTTCTGCTGGGTCCACTCCACCTCAGCATCTAACACCCCAGGCCACACCCATGACATCTTTGGTCTGGTTCCAGGAGGAGGCAAGTGGAATTAGAGCTGAGAGGCAAGGTCTGGGGGAGGAGGGGAGTGAGGCATGTCATACCCCATTATTGGGGTTGGCTTTTCTGATCATGGGTAAGGATCCACTTTTTGTCAGCAAGGTTAAAACTAGGTACATAACCCATTGCTAGCCAATTGTTTGAAAAATAACTTTAAAAAATAAATTCAATTTATTTTCTTCCTCAAATTGGTATATATGGATAGGGTACTAGTCAAAATACAAAGAGAAGGCAGTGAGAAAATATGGAGTTTTCGACTCCCAGCCTTGCTTCTTCCTACCTTAGGGATCTTGAGCAAACACTGAACTTCAAGGAACCTCAGTTTCTTTGTAACTGGAGATGATGCTAGCTCTTTCCTGATAAGTATGTTGTGAAGATGAAATGAGATAATGCCCACTTCACACAAGGCTGAGCATATGGTAAGACTGGAAGGATGTTAGCCAAAGCTATTATGATATCCACTCCACTATTGTTGCCTGGGAAATCTCATGGACAGAGCACTATGGTGGGCTACAGTCCATAGGGTTGAAGAAAGTTGAACATGAGTTAGTGACCAAACTGGCACCACCACCATTTTGTATTACATGCAAATCACCAAACATTATGTGCATTATGTGTGTTTTAAATAGTTCCATTTGCTTAGGTGTCTTACCTGTGGATCTTGCCAGGACAAGGATTGTTCACATGCTTGTTGTTCTTTAGTCACTCAGTTGTGTCCAACTCTTTGCGACCCCATGGACTGCAGCACTCCAGGCTTCCCTGTCCTTCACCATCTCTCAGAACTGGTTCAAAGTCATGTCCATTGAGTCAGTGATGCCATTCAACCATCTTATCCTCTGTCATCCCCTTTTCCTACCTTCAATATTTCCCAGCATCAGGGTCTTTCCTAATGAGTCGGCTCTTCACATCAGGTGGCCAAAGTATTGGAGCTTCAGCATCAGTCCTTCCAATGAATATTCAGGGTTGATTTCCTCTAGGATTGACTGGTTTGATCTCCTTGCAGTCCAAGGGACTCTCAAGAGCCTTCTCCAACATCACATTTCAAAAATGTCAATTCTTTGGCACTCAGCTTTCTTTGTAGTCCAACTCTCACATCCATACATGAGTATTGGAAAAACCATAGCTTTGACTAGATGGACCTTTGTTGGCAAAGTAATGTCTCTGCTTTTTAATATGCTGTCTAGGTTTGTCATGGCTTTTGTTCCAAAGAGCAAGCACCTTTTAATTTCATGGCTGCACATGCTTAGATCTCTCAAATTATTTTGTGTATTGAATATTAAAATTCAGCAGATAAATATCAAGCTGAGCACATCTTAGAATAGGGTCTTTATTTTGCTCCATTTGATTTTATCTTTTTGATTAAGAAAAGAAATATACAGTTTTATTCTTTGAAATTAATTGAAACTGTGCTTGTTCAATTTGTTCAACTCCTCAAGTGGTTCTCAGTAGCATCTCAACTAGGAGATGTAAAATCAGTGTAATTCTGCCTTCCTCCACTTTCTCTAATATGTCTGAACCTAGCAACTCAGGGGAGTGATGTTACTGCTAGGTGGGTAGGAAGACAACTGTTTCAGCTCCTGGCAACTACAGACGTCTCTTTTAGGAAGGGTAGAAATTGGGTGACATAAATCACTTACCCATAATGACATTTACAGATATTATTAGCTTTTTAAAAATGTAGTCCTTTTAAGGTTCAGACAAAAGATAGTATTGTGCTGGAGAAAGCACAAGATTAGGAATCTGGAGTACCAGTTCCAATCTTTACTAGCCGTGTGACCTTGTATAAGTCTCCTTCTCACATTTTATTCTTCTATGAAATGAGGCTAAAATAATTCTCCATCTGCAATGACAACTAATGGAGATTTTATTATTATTGTGAGGAAATTATGTAGACTACTCAATCCTCTCCATGAAGGACAAGTTTTCTCAAGTGTCCTAAGATTCACATGTATGTAAATATCAAAAGGCACTGAATTGATGATGTCAACAATGATGTGACCCACTTATACAAGCTATAAAGTCAGTGGTGAGATTTTATGTGTGTATATATAAATAAATAAATAAATAAATATATATATATATATATACACACACACACACATAAAATATTTCTGTTATGGAATCAAGAATATATGAGTAATTAAAAATGGAAATAGTTTATCAAAGGACAAATACTTTCCAATGTACTAAATTCTTCAACACCAAGAGTGTATTAAAATGAAACAGGCTTTTCTTTCATGAAGGTTATAAATAATTCCCCTTCAGAATGAGTTTGCTGAACATTAGGAATCTTACCTCTTACTTTGGGGGAAAAGAATCCTTTCTTAATACAATAATATTTTCACCTTTTTAAAATTCTTTCAAAATAGTTCAAATTTTCGTTTCACTTTAAGATTCATCTTGAAAAGCAATGACCATATTACTCAGGGGAGCCTCTCATCAGTAAGTTATCTCAAAGTCTCCATCTCTCCTGGGAGCTGTGCCTCTGTTATTCTCAGAAGCTCTATCTCTTAGCTTTCTTCTCTTGGCTGAGGGTATAAATCAAGAAGCCAGTTCAATTTGGAATGTAGGCCTTAGCTTTAGTTGCTGTAAGAAACAGACTGGATTATTTACAACCCTGGGTGTCCAGGTTTTCATCACCACGGACGGTTAGGTGTTTGAGAGCATTCACCTTTCAGATATCCAGAATACAAGCTGTTGATCCTCTGTGGATTGTAAATTTCTAGAGTTGGGCTTCATGGTTCTTGTCGGCGAGGCAAGTTTTATGATCACCATTACATTAGCTCCCATGAAATGCTGGGAAGCTGGGAGCCTCCTTCCTATTAGGAAGCCTTGCCTTGACTTTCATACCAAAAAAGTTGTTCTTAGACTAGAGTTCATCCTAATAAGCATCTTGAGAATTGCACCTGAACTAAGAAATATTTTCCCCTCTGTCTGTCCTAAGCCTCAGAATCTCAAGCAGCCTACATGCTTTGAATCTAAGACAAGGCTTCCAGCCTAACAGGTTTTTTATCACCTTCCATCAAGCGGAAAAGCCTCCAGGTGGATTAGGCTGAGTGTGTAAGAAGCTTACAAGGTAGCAGATGTCAAGCCTCAGTAAAGGTCATTCTATTAGGACTATTCTTTTTCTGGGCACAGATTTCTTCCTGGACTAGTGAAGACCTGGGAAAGAGGACTTGATATTCTGCCACAAACCTTTGGAATGCTTAGGGGGAAGGGTTATGCATGACAAATGTGCACACAGTTTAAGGATCTAAGCTTCATAGGGGCAGCATGTAAAAGGACAATGGAATACAAATGGGAAAATGTTACTTGAGAAATCTTTCCAAGTCAGATACACCAAGTATTACTGGAATGTGATGGTGTGGTTTCTGGATGAAGAATCCTTCTCTAATACAGAAACACACATTTCTTCATCTGAAAAGGGAACTTAGAAATCTGCATGTGGTTCTGTCTGATGAAAAAAGATTTAGAAAAGTTCTCCAACATTTCACCAGGATTAAAGTATTAAGCACTTACCTAGTTGAATGCATAGTAAGTTGCCAGAGTGACGCAAAGCAAATGTGCTAAAGTGAGGGGAAAAAATTGGCTTTAATAAACTCTTCCTAAGAGCCAAGCTTCATGTTGTGTTGGTAGCCACACACTAGTAGAATTGTCTTAGGGATGTAAAAACTCCACATAGGGTGTTGGCTTAATGCTTTGACTCAGCTGGGTTAAGTGAGTTTGGCCAAGTTGTGGCTGTTGATGTGTCATTTACTCTCCAGTAGACTCTTGGAGTAATGTGATTAATCCTGCCACTTATCAGTCAAAATGACTTTCCTGTCACAAGTACAAGTGCCAGAATCACATCAATGGATAGAGGTGAAGTAGGGTGCATTTCTCAAGTTGCTTTAGTCAATCGGTATCCAGTTGCATAGCACTCTGTACTTCTGGTCCCAACTTTTCCAAGAAGTCTAGCCTTCCAGCAGACAACACAAATTAATGTCAAGTACAAATGGGTTCTCTATAAAAGCATTTGACTATGTTATTGCCTAGATCTTGACACTTGTGGCCAAATTTCCAGTCTTCCTGTTGAATAGCTTCTTGTTGGAAAATATCAAAAGAAAGCGGGGGTGGGGGGGCAGGGAGACATAGACTTCAGAGTCAAACTATTTCCTCCCACACACCTGAGTCATGGGTCAAGGGTTTTACCAATTTCCTTTCTGGGGTTTTTCCTAGGCTCCCGTCTAAGAGTTTAGTGGCAGACGGGCTGGAAAGTAGAGATGTGGTTCAGAACTCATTTGTGTTTTTTTAATGTTGGAGGTAATCTTATTGCCAGGCATTTCCATTCACTATCCCCGAATAGAAGCAGTAATTTCTGATGAAGCAGTAGTGGTGGGGAATGTCTTTACATGGCAATACAAAACCTGTTGCAATCTTATGAGCCTTTGGAGTGTCTTGCTTAAAAGGGTTCTTGTCATTGGGAGTACTCACTGGAGCCAAGCCAGTTCCCGGGGGAAAGCTGGTGTCTGCTACTTGTAGAGCTGGCTGTCAGGTTGGTCCTGTGTGTTTGTAATTAACTACGATGTCTGGATGTTGATGGAGTGAGTCTGGCCAATGGTTTCCTCTCTTTGGAGGGGTTTTCTGGCTGGCTCGCCTGAGTCAGAAATGCCAAGTTGGGAGTTGCCTGGAGACTCCAGAGATGCAGATTTGTTTGGCTGAGCTCCGATTGTGAAGCTAAGCACCGAGAAAGCAGATCAGACTTAACCTGAATTGTAATCAGTGGGCTTCTCCAACCATTTGGCTCCTCTGCTTTCCAATGTTATGTTTAATGTTTTAAAGCATATTTAGTAAACATGTCACTAGCAATTGTCAGTCCTTAGTCTCTCCCTGCTCTTTGCTTAATGATTTTTCCTTTTCCTTTGGGTTAGTGTGGTAGGCTGCTTTGCTGATGTGTCTGTGTATGAACAAGTATGCATGTGTGTTTCAGGCTAAACAGATTGGAAGATTGTTTTTACTAGCTCAGTAGCTTGTTTATAGCATCCACTCCATATGAACCAGATAAATAATCTGAATTCCTCACTTTTCTCACCAAATTTGGCTAGCTCTTCTCTCCTGAGAAAGCTAAGCTTGGGGTGCACATAAATTACTGCAACAAATTTTGAATTTATAGACTTATGCGAGGTCTATTTTTTTCCCCTGAATTAAGTTCAAAGAACAATATTCCTCTTTTAAATCCATTTAGAAAACAACCATACCTTGCCAAATGGGAAGTGGTTTCTCAAGTCTTTCTTGTTAATTCTTTGAACATCAATATGGGATGCAGTTGGGGTCCTTGGTCTCCACAGTCTCTGCCTTCCTCTTTCTCTTTCTCTATGACTCCTCCCTACATATGCCTTTTCCTACAGTTATTTTCTAGCTTCTTATAGATTTCTGAATATCTTCTGTTGCTTCATGCCTCTTTGCCTTCACGCATGTATTCATTTACTATAGATGTTGTAACAAATGACCACAAACTTGGTGGCTTAGCAAGAAATGTATTCTCTCACAAGTCTGGAGGCCAGATATCTGAAATCAAGGGTCAGCAGGTTCACACTCTTTTTTGAGGCTCTAGGGGAGAATCTGTTCCAGGCCTCCTCCAAGTTTTGGTGACTGCCAGTATTCCTTGGCTTGTGGCAACATCCCTCCAATCTCTGCCTCTGTGGTCACATTGCCTTCTTCTCTTCCTCTGGTTCCCTTTTAAAAGGACATTTGTGACTTAGTACATTTAGCATTTAGGACCCACCCAGATAATCCAGGGTAATCATCCCATCTCAAGATCCTTAACTTAATCACACCAGCAACAGCCCTTTTTCTAGGTAAACATTGACAGGTTGTCGGATTTAGGACCTAGCTCTCTTTTGTGGGGGCGTTATTCAGTCTACCATACATACTCCTGGGACAATCTTCCACTCTTTTTTCCCCTTCTTAGACTGTCTCAGATAAAGTGTCTTCTTTTATTTTATTTCAAAAATAAATCTTAATTTGTTGAATACTGGTATATTTTCAAAATCACATATTTGGACTTCACAGCAATATTCAGTCAGTTCAGTTCAGTTCAGTTGCTCAGTTTTGTCCGACTCTTTGCAACCCCATGAATCACAGCACGCCAGGCCTCCCTGTCCATCGCTAGCTGCTGGAGTTTACTCAAACTCATGTCCATTGAGTTGGTGATGCCATCCAGCCATCTCATCCTCTGTCATCCCCTTCTCCTCCTGCCCCCAATCCCTCCCAGCATCAGGGTCTTTTCTAATGAGTCAACTCTTCGCATGAGGACTATTAAGTTACCATAAAAATTCCCAAACTCTTATTCTTATCTCAAATCTTACCTCTTATATCTTATCATACTCTTACATCTTTTTTCATATCCTAAGCAGTTTGAAGTTTGAAGACTGCCACTAGTCCACAAGCCGTAGTTTGAGTAGCACTGATGTAAAAAGGCTATTGCTCATTCAGGAACCCCTTTACCCAGGAATCTTTTCTCGCTCACCATTCAGGACTTGAGTTTTATGACTCTGCCTCCTGCTCCTGGGGTTCCTAAGATATGGTATTCTGTTCTTCACTACCTAAGTTCTTCATTATTTGCTTGATCCTCTAGCTTTAGGCTCCTTAAAGGCAAGAACCATACTTTGGTGCACCCTGAGCCTAGCATAGATCTTGATGTGTAGTAGATGCTCAATAAGTATATATTTTAAACATATTGAATGAATGAATGAGAGAATAAGAAAGAGGCACATGGACTGTGGAGACTGGCTCCAAGATAAACAGAAAAAGGACTTATTTTTGGGAAAAAACGAGGCTAAAGAAACAGAAATGAGTCTGGAATGGTTTAGTAGATTGCATAAGTGGTTAAATCACCTCCTGTCAAGAAGGGAAATCTATTTCCTTACTCTTTGCATCCGGGCTGGCCTGATGGCTTGCTTTGACCAATAGCATGTGGAGAAATGTATATGAGTTCTGAACCAACTTCAGAGGCTTCACGGCTCCTGTTTTCCTCTGCTACCATATGTACAAGGCTAGCTTAGCCTCCCCGGAGAAGGCAATGGCAACCCACTCCAGTACTCTTGCCTGGAAAATCCCATGGACGGAGGAGCCTGGTAGGCTGCAGTCCATGGAGTCGCGAAGAGTCGGACACGACTGAGCGACTTCACTTTCACTTTTCACTTTCATGCATTGGAGAAGGAAATGGCAACCCACTCCAGTGTTCTTGCCTGGAGAATCCCAGGGACAGAGGATCCTGGTGGACTGCTGTCTATGGTGTCGCACAGAGTCGGACACGACTGAAGCGACTTAGCAGCAGCAGCAGCTTAGCCTTCCAAAGAATGAGAGACTTTGCAAAGAGAGATACTGGACATCCAAGTTCCCCAGATATGTACACAAGCCCAGTCAAGAACAGGTAAGCCCAGATCAGTCCAGAAGAACCACCTAGCTGAGCTCAGCCTAAACTGATAATACACAGAATCATGAGAATCACCTATTTAGAATGATTGGTTTTTAAGCCATCATGAGAATCATCTATTTAGAATGATTTTTTTTAAGCCAAGAAGGATGGTGGTTTGTGAAATGAAGAATGGGGTATGAAAGTTATTGGACAGTTGTCTTCTAAATGCAGGCAGGGCAGAATAGAGGTGGATTCAAATTGTGACAGGGATGTTTAAGATTGGGTAGTAAAAAGTGCTTTTCCTTTGCAGACTGTGAGACATTGGCTTACCAGCTACAATTTGGGTCTCTGGCCATAGAGCAGAAGGGTGACAACTGATCCATATGGAACTTAAGCCCGAGTCTTACTGTCTTCAGAGACAGAGTCAACAGGCAACAGTTGATAATGGTGCAGTTCAGCTCAACTGTATGAAAACTGGCACTGAGTTTAACAAATTTGCAAATAAGACTAAAAAGGAAGGAGGAAAGCAGTTGAGAAATAAGATTTTGACTTAGATAATTCCAATTGAACTTGTTCTTCTCCCTCATCAGGACTCATTTGGTCATCCTTTAATTAATCTCTCCACAAATATGCATTATGTACCTTGCATCTGCTGGGCATAGGGCTGGTACCAGAGAGTCAGTGGTGAATAGAGCAGACACAGACCTCATAGATCTTATGGTTTGGCAAGAAAGACCACCCAATAGGCAACTATTAAACTCTGACACTTAGACTTTCTGCTTTTATTAGACACATCAAGCATACCTTTTTGTCTTTATGATACATGCCATCGTGTATAATCAGCCTCCATCAAGCCCTGGGCATATGTATCTTTCAGCATGATGCTTGGATTGCTTCATGACTAGTCTGAAATCAGTCATTTGAAATTATGCATCACAGTTATTGATGTGGATCATGACTGAATCAGGGAGAGTGGAGTCAGAAGGTGTGAGAAAAGAAGTAACATATCAGGTGGAGGCTTTTATAGGCTTACAGGTGAGCCTATTTGTTCCAGGCTACGGTGCACATTTTTAGCTTCTGCTATAAAACATCTGAGGCCTGGAGATCACAAATCAGATATATTGCATCCAACGTTAAAAACATCTCATAATTTACCACAGTAAATCAATCAATGTTTTCCTAGAAATATTGGAGCTGAAACAAGAGTTGAGTGAAAACAGAAAAATCTCTAGAGGTTTAGTTGACTTTAAGGTATTTCTTGAAATATTGAATCCCAGGGGCTAAAGCACTGTATTAGAGAGATGCTTGAAAGATGTTTTTCCAAGTGATGGAAAAATGATTTCCAGAAAGTAGTTTATTGCTTGGTAGAGGGAACTCATTAGTCAGATCACAAGACAGCCAGTTTTCAATTACCTGGGGGCCAATTATTGCAGATCTGTGCTTCTTTGGCACTTGTGTCCATTTCACCACACCACAGTCCTTTAGTGTTACCATCTAGAGAATTGCTGAGAAAGGGGGAAAACATGTAACTCAAGTTAGCTAAAAATTACAGCATATTAACTAAGCTGCTTTTTAAAATTGCTTTCTGAGAGAGTGCCTTCTATCTTTCTAACATGGTGATCTTGTGGACTGTATTTTCCCCACTATCCTTGTCCATATTTACAGTGATAGATAATCAAGAATAGGTAACCAGAATACAGATTTTCATTTCTCCATTAGCTTTGCTTGTATCTTTTAATTTTTAACATAACACTCCTCTCTCGTCAAAGTGTTTTCCCTCCAAAAAAGTTCTCAAGGAGGCAAAGTAGAAAGACTATAGGACTGGTTACCAGGAAACAGACTTCTACTCCTGGCTCCAAGATAATCTAACTTCTACATTCTTAGTTTGCTTCTCTAAAAATATAGACAAAAAATACTTCATTCTAGTCTTTGTTGTAGAGAGAAGTGTGTTATGCTAATCAACCAGAAGGGATATACATTAGAGAAGTTAAAAGCACTATGTAAATGTAACATCATTTTACCCTTGAAACTCTTAATGTTATACTCTTTAGAAACTACTCCTGAAGCAGCTCTCCATTATGCCTGAGGGATGAGGTCAGGTTGTGGAGGGCTGTCTGTGGGCTCTTTGGGTTCACTGTTTGAAGGTGCATCCCCATCACCACTGAAGTATTTCTTCTTGTTTGGCCTCACAGCTCTCCTTTCCCAGGCTGGCAGTTGTCTACTTGGCTCTGCAGAAAATCCAATTGTTCTAACTTCTTAATTCACAGGCATGACATTAAACTTGAGAATTAAGAGATTATTTCTTCAAAGTCACAATATTCAGTGTGCACACAGCACATTTCAGGATTTGCAACCTCAAAAACGTTTCATTAAATATCATTGTTGTATGAATTCCAAAACATTAGAAGCATTTTGTTTAACAAGAGAGTACCCTTGAGAAATAGAATCCTTGAATTCCTTTAAAATCATTCTCCTTTGATGAATAAAGATGCCTAGACATGACCTCTTATTCTGTTCTTTGAACTAAAAGGAAAATACACACATACACATGGAAATCCATGCATATACACATTGGAAACAGGAAATGCTTTGTTATTAACTAAAACTAATTAGGTCAAACTAGTGCATCAAATAGCTAAATAAGTATATCACATATTTCTTGGCTATAAATGAAATACAGTCTGCCTTTTAAAAACATAGAGAATGTTGACACCGAGGCCAGAAGCACTTAACAGACAGGACATGCAGTATCATGGAAAGGCTTTTGAACTGAAGGCCTGGAGACCTTTGCTACAAACTTGTGTGTGACCATGGTAAACCAGTTAGTACTCTGAATGTCAGTAAAGGAGGGCTGAGCTCAGTAATATTTATGAGATTCCTTCCAACTTGAGTGTTGAAAGTTGATACCAAGAGCAATTCTAGAGAACTACAATGATTAGGCTTCTCCACATTGCTTAGGATGCTTAGGACATCCTCCACATGTCTAGGATTACTTTTTCTCTCTTCACTCCTTTCTACCCTTCTTCTTTCCCACACTTCCTCCTTGTAACGATAATTTCCTGAGTGGTTATGATGTGCTTGCACGTTGCTAGGAGTGGTAATACGGCAGTGACAAAGACAGACAAGCTCCCTACCCTCATGCAGCTTGCATCAGGGAACTCAGAGAGTAAATGCTGAGCCCAGTAAAGTCTGTGAAGATTCTGTGAATCTCTGCCAGGATGACACCTGCCACCTTGGAAAGCTGAAGGTGATAGACTGTCTTAGTGAAAGCCAAGATAGGTCCCTGCTGGGTCATTTATGGAGGAGCTTAACTTCTAATTTGTTTCCTCTAACAGGAGAAAAGTTTATGATTCTAAACTGGAGCCTGGAAGGCAGAGGATAGGGCATGCTGTAACAGGTAGCTGTCACTCAATTCTCCAGTCCCATGATCTCTTTTTTAATCTCTACTAGAGGGCCAGATTGAGAGATCAGGTGTCCTTCTGACTGGATCATGTAGCACTGAGAGATGTATTTCCTGTTTGTTAGGGGAAGGCACTGAACACCTCCCCGGACTCTCCCCAACCACAGGATTCTCCATGGTAATGGTTGATGAGCTGGAGAGATGACTTTTAAACAACTTGGGCATGAAAAATTCCTCATGAAAGGAGCCTTTGTCTCCTTTGTTGATATTCAGAAAAGGGTGAGGATAAAATGGTTCTAGACACGGTTTGGAGAAATCTCCTGATGTGAAACTCATGGAAATCTTCTGCCAACTGAAACTGGCCCTGATTCCTTCATTCAGATGCCAGGCAGCACCTTCAGGAGTCATTGCAACTCTGCTTATCCTCGTGAGAAGAGTCAGCATGCTACGGTTTCGCTTGTCACACAAACAAAGGGATCATCATAAATATTAAGTGCATATTTGATAGGGATATTCATGTCCCTCATTTCATAATTCAGTCAGACATGCTAGTGAAGCAAAGTCTTCTGTGAAGATTAAATAAGTGATCAGTGTACAAGCTTAGCACAATTCTTGGCACATAATGAGTGTGAATTGTAGGAACTGATAGATACATAGGTTGTAGATACACCCCTGTATCATCTGATACTACAAAAAAATGTTCAAGTGATGTAATATGCTGGAAGTAAACAGGCTTTATTTTTTAATTCAAACTATGTATTTCTATTATTTTATGATACTAGTCAGGTACTCTTATTTCAAAATACTGTTGCTTCCTCCACTTGTTATGAAGCAAGAAATTCAGCACTAGAGTTTTGATTGTCAGAGAATGGAAATTTTCCTGCTTCCAAATATTTTTTTTTTTTGGTGGGGGGATTTTTTGCAGAGGGAAAACTTCTAAACTTTCTTCAGATAAATGCCTAATGAAATATTTGCAAAGAACAAACTGAATAATTACTGAAAACAGACTTTGAATACAACTGTGATCCCAAGAAGGAAAATGGAAAATGTCTTCTACTGAGAGACTGCCATATGTGAAAGTCATACTAGGCATTCTCACCTGATGTTGCATTTAAGTCATATAACATCCCTGCAAATAAATATAATTATGTCCATTTTAATAAATGAAGATATTATAACTCAGAGATCTCAAGTCTTAATCTTTAGTGTCTCTATGGTTACGGGTTAGAATTTAGAATCAGGTTTGCATAATTTCAAATTTCAATTTCTTTTCTAAACTGTCAAAGGTAGGGGAAAGATTAGAGAGTAAGAAAAGGGATTAGGTGGGAGTAAGAAGGCTCAAAAGGCAAAACTGGCATTTGCTTAGAACAAGTTTTGGCATAAAACATAAATAAACAGAAGAATATGCTTATCTTAGCCTGCTTTGTCTGCCATAACAAAATACCAAGACTGGTGCCTTCAACAACAGATATTTATTTCCTTACGGTTCTGGAGGCTGGAAATCGAAGATCAGGGTGATGGCAGGATTGGTTTCTAGTGTGGCTTCTCTTGCTGTAGAGAAGGGATGCTTGCAGATGGATGCCTTCTGTCTGTGTGCTCATCTGAATTGTGTGTAGTGTGGAGAGAGGGACAGTGACAATGAGAGAAAGAGCAAGCTCCCTGGTGTTTCTCCTTATAAGGACACTTATCCTATAGGATCGGGGTCCCATCCTTATAACCTCATTTAACCTCGGGGCTTCAACATATGAATTTGAAGAGGGTAATAGCAATATTTTTATCTGACTTAATGTTGTCTCTGTCTACCTTATTTTCATTCCCAGTATTTAATATGGTCCCCATAATAAAATGCAATTACTTATTTTGGATTAAATAGAAAATGAATGAATGAATAAAAGCAGTTGGAGGGCCTTTCTTTCCAAGAAGCTTTAAGTATAATAGGGCTTTAAAAAACTTTCAGCAGTTTAAATTTATTTAAAAATCTCCCAAGAGTTTCCACTAAAGAACTTACTAGATATTTAGTTTTAATCTAGAACAGAGTTTCTCAACAGAGATACTATGAGCATCATGGACCAGACACTTCTTTATTGTGGGGAGTACACAGTATTTTGTTAAATGTTTAACAGCATCCTTGCCCTCTACCCACGAGTTGCCATTACTACCCTCTTGTCCCAATCATGACAATAAAAAGTCTCCAGGCATTGCAAGTTACCCCCAGGTAGGGGTGGCAAGTTCACTTGAGAACCATTGATCTAGATTCTAGACTGTAGAGTGCTCGGAATTTTAGAGAAGCCTCCCAGTTCTAAAACAGAGGAATCTGCTTTAACCTCATTGTGATACATGATTCCTTGAGCCTTTCCTGTTTTTTCAATCTGTGGCCTTTTTCTTGACTTTACTTCTTTTACCTTTGTCTATGACTCATGTTCACTCACACAATTTCCTACACCATCCCTCTTCCCTTGACTACTTGCCCTTGTTTTATTTCTCTCTTGATAATTTGTAGTCCTAAGAAATGCCTACTCTCTGCTCCTGTTCCCAATTAAGTAAAGGTCAGTTGAAAAAGATGCAAATATGGCATCTTAGATACAGTTTCCCCTGGTTCTGCTATAAAAGTATGCTCCCCATCTCGGCTAAACAGTGACTTGCAGCTTGTTTCTAAACTTTCTAATGAGTTCTCCACTCTCAGATCCTTTCATCACATGAAGCTACCTATAACTTTAATTAAAAGATCAAGACTCTCTGGTTTGACTGCCCTTATCAGCTCTCTCCTCATCAGGGACCTTCTCTTTCTTTATTTTCTCAGGAGGAAAGTCCATTCTCCACCCTCAAATGCTCTTGGTCTTCTTTCTTGTTACTTTTTTACCTTTTGGCCTCATTTCTAAGTTTCCTTGTCTTCACTTGCATCTTCAGTTTTTCCCATTCTATTTTTTTCTGTTCCTGAAAACTGGTTTAGATTTTTCCACTTTAAATTAAAAACAAAACAAAACAAAACACCCTTTCCCGAACCCAGCAGCTCTTGATCAGGAGAAACTTAACCCCCAATGAGCATTTGTCAATACCTTGATACACTTCTGGTTGTCACAAATGAGGAGATAAGTGCCACTAGTATCTAGTGGGTAGAAATCAAGGATGCTGTTAAACATCCTAAAAGAAATTACAGGATACTCTCCCATCACCTCCAACCTCTCTATCCCCACCAGCAAGACCTGTCTTGCTCCAGATGTCAGCAGTTCCTGAGGTTGAGGGAGCCTAACCAGACAACTCCCAGAGATACTACATCACTTCTGCTCTTTTACTTTGTAGCTTCTTAGAAGATTCATACACATTTGCTGTTTTGCCTGCTCACTGCTCAATCACACTCACTTATTTCTTAATCCCCTGAAATCTAACTACCTCCCATTAGTCATCAAGTCATTAAACCAAATGACCCCAGTCCAGCAGTTATCTTCCTAAGCCTTTCTGCTGAGAATGATGCTACTGAAATTGAGCAGGAACCTTGTGGGGATCCTTGGGATGGAAGCCTTTCTGATCCCCCATTTCTTGTTTTTAAGGAATAAGTTCCAGCCTCCATGTCCTTCCCTGAGTTCCAAAGGATAGATTCAAATGGTTCCTAATTAGGGAAGGGATGGGATGCAGAGAGAAGGGAGGAGTAGTCAAGAATCAATACTGCAGCTTTGGTGCTTCTGGTTTTGCCACAAGAGATACAGTTAGCAATATTTTTTGAGCACCTCTGCAAAACTAAAACCCCAACAAATGGAAGAACTACTCAATGAAGCATTTTTCATTCCACAGAGAATGTCACAGCTGATAATGTCTCAAGAATCACAGCTCATCAGGAGACCATCTGAGGCCATATTAAAGGAATGAAATCCCTGCTTGATCCTATCAACAACCCTCCCCTTGAACTATTGCTATAAAGCTCCTCATCAAAATTTCCCTGGGTTGGACACACAGTTTTTGAGGGCATGAGCCCACTGTGTCCCTCTTTGCCTGGTAAAGCAATAGAGCTATACTTTTCTACTTCATTCACAACTCTCTCTGAGATTTGATTTGGTGCAAAGAAGCCAAATTTTCAGTATCACTGCCATCTCAGTTTGTAGCTTGGAAAGTGAGGAAAGGATCAAGGGGTCAGCATCTCAGTGAGGCTTAAAGAGATTTTCTATTTGGAATTGAGAAGTTTTCTAAGATATACAATACACTATGGTCTAGAATCTAGATCAGTGGCTCTCAAAGGAATTTGCTAATATGCATTCCCACCTGGGGCTACTTGGCAATGTTCAAAGACAATTTTTATTTTGATTGGGACAGGGTGGTATTGCTACTGGTATCTAGTGGGTAGAAGTATCCTGCAGTCTTCTGCCTTCTCTCTCATTCTTTGGGCTGCTTCCTTGGCTCTGCCTTGTCTTTATCCTCCTGCAATCTGACTGATCTATTTCCATGAATTCTGCATTCTCCTCTTCCTCCTTCTTTCTGTCTCATCTACCCTGTTAGTTTGTAAACCAACCAAGAGTATTTTAGTCATCCTATCCACCTGGAATATCTCACAGGGTGTCTTGTTTGGAGGATGGCTCAATGAATATTTCCTTGTTTGAATTCAGATTGAATCATACGTATGTCTATGTGTAAAGCAATACAAAACAAACAGCACTTAAGACTCAGGACAAATCCTTAAGCAAAATTTGGAGCTTTTCTATATCACAAGACATCAGTTCAGCTCAGTCGCTCAGTCATGTCTGACTCTTTGTGACCCCCATGGACTACAGCATGCCAGGCTTTCCTGTCCACCACCAACTCTCGGAGCTTGCTCAAACTTATGTCCATCGAGATGGTGATGCCATTCAACCATCTCATCCTCTGTTGTTCCCTTCTCCTCCTGCTGTCAATCTTTCCCAGCATCAGGGTCTTTTCCAATGAGTCAGCTCTTCATGTCAGGTGGCCAAACTATTGTCATATCACATATCACATGGCATATCTTTTCTAAATTATTCTGTGATGGTGGGGAGACATGTGGGGAGCATCATGGAGAGGGTATAGGAACTGGAGCTTAGTTGATGAAACTATGGCAAAGGAGCTATGTGTCCTCAATAAATCTGGTATCCTTCTTGGGCAAATGTCCTCAACTGTGAAATAAGAGACACTAGAGTGAATAAGTATCAAGATTCTTTCCAACTCAAATTTTTATTATCCTAGTAGGGCAAGTATAAAACTGAATTCCTAATAAGACAATTTTAAATTTAACAGTTTTTAAAGCAAAATGACATTGTTGAGTTGACCTAGTTCATTAACATGCATCTATAGTTTTGGATCAAACAGGGTGTTTGCACATATGTATGTATATATTTATAAGAAATAGATGTGTGTGTGAGTATTTGTGTGTATCTTTAACTTTCCATCATGCAAAATTCAGTAAATCCAGGTTTTATTCCTAGATCAAATGTTCCAGAAGAGTTCTAAGTGAGTTAAAAGAAGTTAATCATAAAAGCATAGGTTCAGCCTTAACTACTGTGTCATAAATAATGACAATGTCATAAGAGAGAATTTAAAAAGCAATCAGAATTTATGTGTTTTTTTCCTCACAAAGTACATGTTAAATTAATGAGCAATCTTTGAAACCATACATACCTAATGATGATTTTATGTTATCTTGTGTTTTAAAGGATGGTTCCAAAATCCTAGATTTACAACATTGCAGAAGCCCACAATGTTGCAATGCTGTCTTCAATTCAGCCACTTCATATTGAAATTTCACACACAATAATTGGCTGACCTTCACAGCTATGGCAGAAACTAATTAAAGCTGTAAGGCTGTGCTAGCAATGCTTTTGTGTGAAATGTGAAGTTTGGTGATAATGAAATCCAGGGTACAGATGTTATTGTCTTAGATAGACTGTGCCCTTGGTTCACACTAATGAAGAAGAGCAATTATTAAACAAAAAGTATTTTTTACCCATTAATTATTTTGTGTTGTGATAGTAGAAATAAAAACACGGTGGCATCTCTCCTACCAGCATCTCCCAAAGTAATTTTATGGAACTGTATCAGCTGACTTCTATATCATTAGCCATTCAGTTTCCACTTTCTTCTCCTACTGATCTCAGACCTTTGGGAGTCTCCATCAAGGACCTGGCTGAGTTCAGAAAGCAAAGGGTAAAGGCCAAGCTAAAAATCGTTGCCCATAAAGATTTTTAGACAGCTGAAGGATTAAATAAATGAAGCTTTTTGGAAATAACTTTACACTCCAAACAGGGATGTCAGTAGAAATATGATGCTCTTCACAGTGTGGGTGTCTGATAGACAAAGGTCACTACTGATATTGAGGTACAAGTAGAGAAATAAAGCAGGCCTGAGCTTTGGTTTTTGGTTGTTAGGAGCTGAGTTTCTATTAATAGGTCAGTGTCACTTGCTGGACTCCCTCTCGGTCAAGTATAACAAATCACAGATTTGCAACAATTGAAGAAAAACACTAGAATAAAGAAAGGGCATATTGTATAGTTAAGTTTTACCTTTTCATGGGCTACTAATTGAACCTGCTTCTCTTCATCCCTGTCCTCACTGAATTCAGGTCACTAAGGATTCATTAACAAGGCTGAGATGGGAGGGACATGAGTTATTCACAATTTGGCCAGTCCCCTATTAGAAAAGGAGATGGAACTTATTGACCCAAATGAAATGTAGCAATTACTTCTGCGATTTTCTCTGTTGTCCATGTCCCAGAATATCCATGTCCCACCACATGGGCATCCTGAGACAGTATCTAGGAGCTGTTGGCCACTCAGACCCAGCAATGATGAGGATAGGAGAGGGCAGAAGAAGCATAGGAGGAAGTGGACATCGCTGCGTCAAGTCACCTCAGACTGGGTAGAGAAACAAGATTAGTGCTTGGGAAGAAGAAGATTGACGGCCATGAAAATATTATGTGGCAGAAGGTGTACAGGTTGGAAGAGATATCTTTACAACACATTAGGGCTCCCTGTTCTTGATGATTGTGTCACTTGTCAATAATTTGGCCCTGATGTAACAGAATATTCAGAAGGACTATGACTGGATTTGAGGAGTGATTAATACAATTAGTGAAGGGCAAAATGACTGTTGAAACCACGTGTTGCTTCATTTGGGGGAAAGGGTAATAAATTCACTGGTATGAAGGACTCCTGTATATTGTTAGGTAGAAACATAGGTTTGCTTTATTGCTGTAAAGAAGTTCAGCTGTATGCAGAAGGGTACATGTAGAAGCTGAGTAGCCAAAGGGAAAAACGGAAAGTTATTGGATTATTGTCTCTCGGCTTCAAATCCACCCTTCATTTTCCTGCTTTTGATAACAGAGCATTTCTCCTTTGCAAGCTTGCATAATATTAGAATAACAGGGCACTGCAGGGACGCTTAAAAGGGCTTCCTGGTTCTGTGTGACTCTACTTATTCCTGCATTGTAAGATAGACAGGAGCTCACAGGGCTCCAAAGGTGCTCAGTACCAGCAAGTTTCATCAGTGTTAGACTCTCGTGTAACTAGCTTCTCCCAGCACCCAAGAGGGCAGCTTTGCACTGAGTCCCACTAGTGCAGCAAAACTTACCCACCAGGCAGTGGGTGGTGATGACATATTCTCCAAGGGGGCCTGACTCTAAGTCTATGAAGAAGAAAGGGCTTCATTGGGTATCCTGCCTTAGCCCTAGAGGTAGCAGCTGCTCCTCATACCTGCCTTTCTGGTCAGTCTTACCTTATTGCTAGTAGGTAGTCTCCTCCTGTAGTTAATCATCTTTTTCATTAAGCTTTCCTTATTCAAATGATTGTGTGATTTCTGTCTTCTTATTGGAATCCAACTGATTCAATAATTCTCCCATCTTCAACCCAACAACTTACCTAAGAAGTAAATGAATTCCTTTATTAACATGACTGATTGAGTCAAATATGAAAAGAATGCTGAGAAGGAGGTGTTGGTAATAGTAGAAGCAGTGTATGTGTGCTAAGTTGCATCAGTCATATCTGACTCTTTGCAACCCTATGGGCTGTAGCTTGCCAGGCTTCTCTCTGTGTCGCATTCTGCAGACAAGAATACTGGAGTGTGTTGCCATGCCCTCCTCCAGAATATCTTCCCAACCCAGGGATCAAACCCGCATCACTTATGTCCCCTGGAATGGGTTCTTTACCACTAGTGCCACCTAGGAAGCACAGTAGAAGTAGCAGAATATAGTAAAATATAATTGAAGCAATTACCAGCTTTCAGAAGAAACAGTCATGAATTACAAAAGATTATAATCCCATATACTTTTCAGTATAAAGAACAAAGCAAGAATGTACCAGAACCGTAACTTTAGCCTTTACCAAGTAAAGCAGTAATTAGAAGGACTGAAAACGCAAAAGGTGATAATGCAGGTGTATGGTCCCATGTCAAAATTACAGAGTATCAACTTGGAGATTACAAAAGTACTCTCACAGTTAAATCCTTTGTGCCAAAGCATAAAGCAACTACTTTGGAATGGTCCTGGCTTACAATGGAGAAGGAAACATTAGGTCATCTTAACCTCAGGAACTTGTTTTGTTCCTATCACATTTATCCAGAAGACATCTCTGATTCATTTATTTCAGGCAGCCTGCAGAGCATCGCTCTACTGCATAAGCAGCAGATCCCATCTACTTCCCTCTCTTTACAGAATAATCATCGTTTCCTCAGCAAGTGTAACATTACACACAACAGGATCAATAATGGAGAGGATGCAGTTAATAGAACAGTAAAGAGACCTAGCTGGGCACACTACTGAGAGATAAGGCAGGGCAGAAGAAGCCTGCCCTTCCCCAAGGAGAGAAATTGCCCCCCAGGATATCAAACCAGGTGTCTCCTCAGGCTTCTTGGCACAAGAACCTATTGATTCCAGGAGTGGAAGCTTGTGATGGTAGAGGCTGCCCTTGGGAATGGCATCTGGGGATAGCAATTTGGGCACAAAAGGAAGAGGGTCATAACTTGTTCAGTGAAAAATAAATGAGTTCCAGTGCTCCTGACCAGGTGTCTTGTCTGATACTTCTATGCTAGGAGGGCCCCTTTGGCTTAAAAAAAAATAATGTTAAACTTTGTTTTGAGCCAGAGCCCTGGGGACAGCTAAACCTGAGTTGCTGCAGAGAACTGTTTTTTAACTAGAGCCTGAGCAAAGTGCTGCTAATAAAACATCAGATGGTCTTTATGGTGGTTTTTCCCAGACAAGGCTGGTTTCTGAATGATGGGTCGTTGACATCTGTCTGTTTTTAGTGAAGTTTTACCTGTAAGGTCCTGTTTGTGTTGGAATCTTATTTGCCCCCATGAAGCAAATGTTGCTTTAAGTTGGAAGTAGAGAGTAAGAGTGACTGTGAAGTGAGTCCATGTGAGTGTCTCTAGATTACCCAAGGGAAACAGCTTCTACTTCTATTTACTACTGTTAGGGGCATGAGTAAATTGCTATCCTGTTCAACTGCTGCTATGAAGTGTGTTGCTGGATGTCTCCCTAAAGCAGAAGTTTCTAACCAGGGTTGCTTTTGGGTGAGCACTCTCTCTCTGGATATTTGGATTGAGTAGGTCCTGGGGAAGGGAATGGAGATAGGCATCTATATTTTGAACCAGTGTCCCAATTGGTTTTGATGCAGCTGCTCCAGGAACTATTATTTACTAATCACTACACTTAATGATACAGATTTTTCAAAGGCCAAAGTGACCTGATGTGATAAAAAGTTGAAAATAGAAAAATTGGTGCTCTTGGGAAATTATGATAAATTAGAAGGATAACTGGCAATTTGGAAAGGTCTGTAATTAGCTGGGAAAATCAAGATGGAAGAGTTTATACTAGATGTGGTATGGGCAGAAGAGTTTCTGGGAAACATCTGGCACAGAAGGAGTTCAGTATTGCCAGCACCATGTTATAAATCTTCAGAGAATACACTATCATTGTGTCCTCTGTCAATGACATCTGCAGGACTACAGCTGGATACTGTGTTCAATAATCAACAAACCAGAAGCATCATCAATATGGTTCAGTACACATCCTTCATCATCATGGGCCCCAGGTTAGGAAAAGGTGAGTACTGTTGACCAAAAGGAATCTGACTGAAGAGGTAGGTGGCAAAGATGTTGAGGCTGATGAGGAATTATGAGAACAGTCCACCTTTATCACTCCGCAATTTGAAGAATAAGAACCAATTTGCTATTCTTAGTTTCACATCAGGTAGAATTTGCTTATGAAATGTTTTTTGGAGAATTTCTTTCATTTTCCCATTGTGGGGATTCACTTATACCAATTTATCCACAATCTTTGACTAGGAATCCATTAAAAATAACAGTGCAAAGTTGAGAGACTGGTGATGAATGTCAGGGTACAGCCAGGCAATAGGACAAAGATTACTGGTCCACATTGGAAACACACACATGAAGTAGATACCTTAGTCCTGCCCCCTATGCTACCAACATATTTTACGGTTATGCTCATACATGTAAAATATTTATTGGCTCACTTTAAGGATAATGCAGAGGTTCCCTGGTGGCTCAGTGGTAAAGAATTTGCCTGCAACGCAGGAAATGCAGTTGACACAGGTTTGATCCCTGGGTTGGGAAGATCTCATGGGGAGGGGCTGCAACACACTCCAGTACTCTTACCTGGAGAAGCCCATGGACAGAGGTGCCTGGCGGGCAATAGTCCATGGGTCACAAAAAGTTGGACATGACTGAAGCGACTAAGCATACATGTACAAGGATAACATATGTCCTACACAGACCCATGAAATATGAAACATACCACAATATACATCAATGATATGAACAAGAATTTTGTAGTTATACATCTCACATCCCCTGCCAGCCAATCTTTGGCAGTTAAAATTCCTTTTACCATGTGAATTAGATTTCTTTAGTCATGTTTATTGAAACCTAGGTCAAAAATCAGGGCTTCCCAGGTGATGCAGTGGCAAAGAATCCACCTGCCACTTCAGGAGATGCAGATGATGTAGGTCCCATCCCAGGGTCAGAGGGAAGATCCCCTGGAGTAGGAAATGGCAGCCCACTCCAGTATTCTTGCCTGGAAACTTCCAGGGATGGAGGAATCTGGTGGGCTACAGTTCATGAAATTGCAAAGAGTCAGACATGACTGAGCACACATGCATGGGTCAAAAATTACTTCCTTAACCATTCAGTTGAACCATAGTTTAATACTGCTTATTAACATGTGTATAAGTTTAGATACATCTCAGGTCAAATACAGTTTCCAAGCAAAAGCAATGCAAATTGGTCAAACCTGATATATTATGTTTCCTTGATTCAAACTGATCATTTGAAGTGATCATCCTCATTTTTTTCTTTTATTTTTTCATCCTCAAATCTTTTTAAGGAAAAAAGATAAGACTCCAAACATTAAATACACACATTGTTTATAAGAAACTCACTCGAACTCACCTAGAGCCAGACATCCTGGAATGTGAAGTCAAGTGGGCCTTAGGAAGCATCACTACGAACAAAGCTAGTGGAGGTGATGGAATTCCCGTTACACTATTTCAAATCCTGAAATATGATGCTGTGAAAGTGCTACACTCAATATGCCAGCAAATTTGGAAAATTCAGCACGGGCCACAGGACTGGAAAAGGTGAGTTTTCATTCCAATCCCAAAGAAAGGCAATCCAAAGTATGCTCCAACTACTGCACAATTGCACTCATCTCACACGCTAGTAAAGTAATGCTCAAAATTCTCCAGGCCAGGCTTTAGCAATATGTGAATTGTGAACTTCCAGATGTTCAAGCTGGTTTTAGAAAAGGCAGAGGAACCAGAGATCAAATTGCCAACATCCGCTGGATCATGGAAAAAGCAAGAGAGTTCCAGAAAAACATCTATTTCTGCTTTATTGACTATGCCAAAGCCTTTGACTGTGTGGATCACAATAAACTGTGGAAAATTCTGAAAGACATGGGAATACCAGACCACCTGACCTGCCTCTTGAGAAACCTGTATGCAGGTCAGGAAGCAACAGTTAGAACTGGACATGGAACAACAGACTGGTTCCAAATAGGGAAAGGAGCACGTCAAGACTGTACATTGTCACCCTGCTTATTTAACTTATATGCCGAGTACATCATGAGAAATGCTGGGCTGGAAGAAGCACAAGCTGGAATTAAGATTGCCAGGAGAAATATCAATAACCTCAGACATGCAGATGACACCACCCTTATGGCAGAAAGTGAAGAGGAACTAAAGAGCCTCTTGATGAAAGTGAAAGAGGAGAGTGAAAAAGTTGGCTTAAAGCTCAACATTCAGAAAACTAAGATCATGGCATCCAGTCCCATCACAGCATGGCAAATAGATGGGGAAACAGTGGAAACAGTTGCTGACTTTATTTTTGGGGACTCCCAAATCACTGCGGGTGGTGATTGCAGCCATGAAATTAAAAGACACTTACTCCTTGGAAGGAAAGTTATGACCAACCTAGATAGCATATTGAAAATCAGAGACATTACTTTGTCAACAAAGGTCTGTCTAGTCAAGGCTATTGTTTTTCCAGTAGTTATGTATGGATGTGAGAGCTGGACTGTAAAGAAAGCTGAGTGCCAAAGAATTGATGCTTTTGAACTGTGGTGTTGGAGAAGACTCTTGAGAGTCCTTTGGACTGCAAGGAGATCCAACCAGTCTATCCTAAAGGAGATCATTCCTGGGTGTTCATTGGAAGGACGGATGTTGAAGCTGAAACTCCAATACTTTGGCCACCTGATGCGAAAAGCTAACTCATTTGCAAAGACCCTGATGCTGGGAAAGATTGAGGGCAGGAGGAGAAGGGGATGACAGAGGATGAGATGGTTAGATGGCATCACCGACTCAATGGACATGGGTTTGGGTGGGCTCTGGCAGTTGGTGATAGACAGGGAGGCCTGGCGTACTGCGGTTCATGGGGTCGCAAAGTGTCGGACACGACTGAGTGACTGAACTGAACACTTAGGAAAGTTAAAATGCTGAAAAACAAACAAAAATTCAAACTCCCCAAAATCATATTTTTAAAACTGAAGGAAATACAAGCTATTACATAGGGGGTTCTTGCTATGCCTGGACTTTGTATTATAAAGAAGACTAGGATATTTTGAGTTATAAGATGTTATTCATTAAGTTCAAAAAATTCTACTAATAATTCAACATCAGTATAGACTTCATTTTTAAGAAAAAAAGAAAATTGTTTAGCATATACATGTCAAAAGGAGGTCTTACCTTGACCTCATACCTCTCTACTGAAGATTGGAAATTTTGGAGGCAAATTTGCAGGAAATGTGGATGTACTTAGAGGAGCCTGTGCATCATTTTATTTTATTTTTTATTTTTTTTTTTACTGTATTGTTTCTTTTATTTATTTTTCCATTTATTTTTATTAGTTGGAGGCTAATTACTTTACAATATTGTAGTGGTTTTTGCCATACTTTGACATGAATCAGCCATGGATTTAGATGTATTCCCCATCCCGATCCCCACTCCTGCCTCCCTCCCCACCCCATCCCTCTTCCCAGTGCACCAGCCCTGAGCACTTGTCTCATGCATCCAACCTGGGCTGGTGATCTGTTTCCCCCTTGATAATGGGAATGCAACTAGTACAGCTGCTATGCAGAACAGTGTGGAGATTTCTTAAAAAACTGGAAATAGAACTGCCATATGACCCAGCAATCCCACTCCTGTGCATACACACAGAGGAAACCAGATCTGAAGGAGACACCTGCACCCCAGTGTTCATCATAGCACTGTTTATAGTAGCCAGGACATGGAAGCAACCTAGATGCCCATCAGCAGTCAAATGGATAAGGAAGCTGTGGTACATATACACCATGGAATATTACTCAGCCATTAAAAAGAATTCATTTGAATCAGTTCTAATGAGATGTAAGAAACTAGAGCCCATTATACAGAGTGAAATAAGCCAGAAAGATAAAGACCAATACAGTATACTAACACATATATATGGAATTTAGAAAGATGGTAACAATAACCCTATATGCAGAACAGAAAAAGAGACACAGATGTACAGAACAGACTTTTGGACTCTGTGGGCGAAGGCGAGGGTGGGATGTTTTGAGAGCCTGTGCATCAGGGGTAAAGGCAGCTCTTAGGAAACTTAATGGTGAGCTATAGAAGTTTTATCCAATGGCATCAGGCTTGGGAGAGAAAAAGTAGCCTCCAGACCATCCCACGTGGCTTTTTACTTAAGTTCCAGGCAGAGGGGACTGTGAGCAGAACAAAACAAACAAATTCAGAAGGGTCTGCTTTTTGGCAAATCTGTCGAGTTACAGCTTATGTAAGAGAGTATAGCACAAGTGGGCTAGAAGTTCTGCCAAGGTTAAAGCACATTCAATTGCAAATACCAGGGCTTAAGCAAGAGCAGAATAAAATGTAGCTCAAATGAAGAAAATACAAGGAAGCCCTCACGTGTCATTTGTGTCACAGGCAGCAAAAAAGACAGAGACAAACTTGTGATACTGACAAGCATTCTTGGACTCTTTTTCTTTTTAATTAGCTAAGTTTGTTATTTTTAAAAAATTTAAAGTCATCTTTTTAGCTTTATTGAGGTGCATTTCACAAATAAAGTTGTAAGATATTTAAAATGTACAATGTGATAATTTGATACATGTATATACTGTAAAAGAATTTTCCCCTTCAAGTTAATTAATGTGCCTGTCATCTCACATTTTTGTGTATTACTTTTTTTTTTGACCCTTTAATCAATAGAAATTGACAAGTGGCCAGATGAGGAACTCAGGCCAGGCTTTACCGGTCCTAGTGCTGCAGCATGAGTGGAGAAAGACAAGGAACACGTTCCCTTGCCCCCTCCCTGATCCAGGTGGTGGGGAGGTGAATGCGAGCCAGGGCCGAGGTGGTCTTCTTGCCCTGCTTTGTGGTACTCTGTGCAGGGATCATTCGCAGTACCTTGCTTTTGTTCCTGGTGCCTCAGAGGAGGCAGTTGGGTTTTGGCCTTTTTGTATCTCATTGTTCAATTGCCATGACTGAATGTGTATAGTCATTTTTAGATCCTTGTAGTTTATTTGCATTCTTTTGCTGGAAGACGCATTTGTCCAGCTTCAGGCACTCCAGTAAAGGGTTCCATATCCCAGTTTGCCTCATGTGGAAGACATTAGTGGCTTTACACTGGTTTTGTAATAGGGAAGAACAAATTTGACTCCACATAAGTTTTGTTCCTTTTACTTTAACCTTTATAGTCTATTGCTTTTGCTTTCAGTTAAGAATGTTGTGTATAATTTGAAATATACAGGGTAGCTCATTCTCAAAACTCTGATCTTTAAGGGTATATAACACTTTCCATTTATATAGAGATAAAAAGTTGCAAAACAGATAATAACATTTGTCGTGTTGGAGGTTTATAGGAACATCATGACCTGATATAGGCGGGCAGCTCCAAGGAGTTTGCAAGAACCAATCACATCCCTCCCTCACCTTGCCTTTAAAAATGCTTTGCTGAACCCTTTGGGGAATTTGCACTTTGGGTGACAGGAACCATCCATTCTCCTTGCATGACCCTGCAATAACCCTTTCTCTGCTCCAAACTCCAATGTTTTGGTTTGTTTAGTCTCACTGTTTGTCAGGAGCATGAACTTGTGCTGGACAACAGCATCACAAGACTTTCAATGGCAGTAGGGTCTTAACAGCAATGGCCTGCCACTTGAAAGCAACCAAAGAAGGTTTTATCGGAGAGATCCAAAAGAGAAGAGGACGAAAATTCTTGTTGCCAGATGATAACCAAGAGCTCACAAGAGACACCGTCAGGAACCTTCCTAAAATTTGTGTGTCTGGCAGAGAGAGGGTGGATGAGAAATGTGAGTTTAACATACACCTGGATTCTTTCACTGTTGAATGGGTATAGAGCCTGCAAAAAAATTTTGTTGCTGTTTTTAACTTAACTTTAACAGCTCGATCTAATAAAAGAAATCCAGGATATACTTGTAAGAGTATAGGAAAGACATATTGCATGTTCTAAATGAACTTCCATTTTAATAGCTCACATTAAATAATTCCATGTAATCATTGCCCTATATTTTAAAATAATCATACAGAACATAATAAATTATTAGGCTATTAAATATAGATGATTTAATCATGAGTATAGAAATATATTATTTTCCTATTGTCTGTTCCTATTATTAATCAAGCAAATTAAGTTAGTGAATTGGTTCCAATAGAATGTGGTAATTTATTATATATACCAGTGTTAAAAATTATAAAATTAAGCTCTCTGTGGTAACTGTTTCCCCAAATCAAACATGTAGATGTTTATAAGTCTAAAAGACTAGCTATCTAAATAAAGAGTTTACTGTTTAGTAGGAGTTTTTAAATAGCTCTGTTTGTTATAATTCAAAATATATTGCAATAAAATGATTAAACAACTTAAAAAATTATGTACATTCACATGTGTCTTCACACAGTGTGCGTTCTTTTCCTGTCCAAGAGGTGCAATATTAACAATACACCTCTTGATGGATTGTAAGACACATCTTGTCTTTCAGACTGGGATGCCCTCTCCCATTCTCTGTGGCATTTACAGTAATAGAAAAACCAGTCAACAATAAAAATCAAAGAAATATAAACAAGTAAATACGCTTATTTCATAGCTGTTGCTTTTTAATTTAAAGTCACAAAATGATATTTAAAAGAAGAAGCATGCTAAAATCTCAAAAGGGACAGCCCAAAATTGTCCAGCGGTTTCATGAGATCTGAGTTAACCTCTTCTTCGTTTCTTTTCTTGAAAACTCCAACACCTGTGTGTTACATGATGTGTCAGGTCACTGCGTTTTGCCATGAAAGATAAGAAAAAAAAAGAAAGAGAAAGTCATGTTTACTCATCCTTGATGATTTTAATTTTTCAGGGTTAATTTGTGCTAGCATATGTGTTATCTTGTGAAATACTCAGGCCTCCAAAATGCGTTGGTGAAGATGGAAATAGTGTGTGTATTACTGTCACTCTGGAAAAAAAAAAAAGCATTTGTGGTCCCCACTGACTAATACGTGTATTTGTTCAGTTGCTCAGTCATATCCGACTCTTTGCAACCCATGGACTGCAGCCTGTGAGGGTCCTCTGCCCATGGAATTTTCCAGGCACAAACACTAGAGTGGATTGCTATTTCCTACTCCAGGGAATCTTCCAGATCCAGAGACTAAACCAGCATCTCTTGTGTCTCTAGCATTGGCAAGTGGATTCTTTACCATTGGGCCACCTGGGCCCCATTGGTTAACACAGACATCCCCAAAAGTGTTTCTTTTATGTGTGATTGTAGTTAAATAAACACAATGAGACAGAACTTAAAATTTTATATGAACCCCCAAATCGCAAGTAGTTGTATTTAATAAATCTGTAGTAAAGTAAAAAGGTAACATAAAATTGCTATTTAAAAACTGGAATGCTTTTATGATGGAAATAAATATAGGAAAGATATTTTTATGAAAATTATTTGAAAGGACTTTTCTTCAAAGACCTTGAATTGTACCACAGGATCCAAAAAGGCCATTTTAATTATAACTCTCAAATTCTGTCATCCTTTTTTAATATTTTTGTTAGAATGCCAGTCCACTGACCTTCAACTGCCACTGAGTAAAATCTATACATTTTGGTCATGCCTAGGCAGCATCTGGGCTTCACACGTGGTGCTGGTGGAAAAGAACCCACTTGCCAATACAGGAGATGTAAGAGAGGTGAGTTCGATCCCTGGGTCAGGCAGATCCCCTAGAGGAGGGCATGGCAACTCACTCCAGTGTTCTTGCCTGGAGAATCCCATGGATAAAGGGGCCTGGTGGGCTACAGCAGAAGGTTGTAAAGATTGAAGCAACTTAGTATGCACACATGCAGGAGGAATCTGAGCAGAAGCTTGAGGATTTAAGAAATGAAGCTTGAAAAAGTTTCTTCTTTCCTGTAAATTAGAAAATAGAAGTTATGTCTTTCAAGGTATTCCAGTTTAATAAATAACTAGGCACACTCTTTGTTTTTACCCAGGATCCCTCCTCAGACCAGAATGATTTTTGTCTGTAAGGGATGCTTCAGCTCTGAAGTCAGTGGGAACTTTCATTGAGTGAGAAGGTCCAATTAGACTGAGTAACTCCACTGAGAAATAGATACAAAGCAATCCAGGCTGAGAAATGTCCTCATTGAACAAGACTTTAGAAGCCTGCAAGCGTTGCCAAATTTAAGTTAATTTTGAGTATTTTAGGAAAGTTACCAAAACTTTGGATTGGCAACCTTACAGCTAAAATTCCCAGAAAGAAAATGGAAGATGTTGAGACTGTTGGTTTGTAGAAGTGTTTCTCAAAACATGACCATCAATCTTCCTATGTGTTTCCTGTGTCCACTGAACACACACAAGCAAATGTTAGTGCCCATGTGTTCACTCACGTGGAGAAGGCTTTTTATTGCTGTAACAATGCTTGTATAAGAAACAGCCTGTAACCTTGCATGGGTCCTGCCCTTGGCCTTCCAGATCTGCTCATTACCTCCATAAACTTAACTACTACAAACCCCTCATTGCTGAAATTCACAGACCCTTTAACTTCAAGCACGTGGACAGTCTGAAAGTCAAGTCACAGAATCTTCAAAGAGCTCTATTGTGAAGCTGAATTTTGATAATTGACATCAATAATGTAACAGCTTTAAATCAGCCATATTTTTAGAGTGGATAAGCAACGTCTGCTTGTAAATATGTTTGAAGATAGCATGGACGTGGCAGAAGAATTATGCTACAACTTTAACAGCTAATAAATCTTTATTTAAGCAGGGGACCTCTAAAATTTAATTAGGCATATGAATGCAGAAATCATTCTGAAGGTAAAAATCTGTCAATTCTCACAAGAAAAGACACCTGCTCATGGAGAAACTTCAAGTTAAAATTTACTCTTCGGATACTTTGTCAATAGACACGCTTTCTGTAGAACAGCAAATATCCAACTTGAGGAAAAAAAAAAAAGAGGTAGACAGGAGAGACATTCCTGGCACACCCTAGAGGAAAGAAAGAAAGGTTTACTTGTGAACTTTGTGTGTGTGTGATTTAACTAATTCACATAGATGCCTCTCCTTTCTTTTCCTCTCTTCCTCCTTCCTGGGTCATGTAGGGTAGTCAAGGATTTATGGCAGATTTGGTAGTATCCATGATGTGAAATTTGCAGTCACCTTGTAATTTGAGACTATTCAATGCTGTGCTCCCCCACCACTCCCAACCTAAAAATGTCTCCTGTGCTCACTTCACAAAGTACAGCTACACAAAAGTAATACCCCTCCTTCCCAAATTAAATACTTAAGTTTCTAAATTACAATTTGTCATTGAGCCCTTTATGGAATATAATGACTCAGTATCTAACACAGTTCCTAGTTAAAATGCAGAGACCACTGGAGCTGGTTTCGTTCTAATTTCAGATTCTTTGACTTGAGTTGTGTCTTTTCTTAGTTCCTTCTTGAGAGCAGGGCTTCCATCAACACAGCATAAAAGGATTTCCTTGGGAAAGAAAATGACAAGGTTTTAACTTTGCTTGTATTCTCTGCACAAATTTTCTCCTTTTGTCAGTGTGGGATCTGGTAGACCTGGTGGAGGAAAATATTTAAATTATAGCATCTCCTCTCATGGAACATGATCTAGTTCAGGAGATGAGATGGAAACAATTGAAGCAGGCGGCACCATTTCAATTGTCGAAGGTATAGCCCAAGGCGGTATGTACACATGCATCACAGCACTCAGATAAATAACTCCAGTTTTTTTTTTCCCATGGGCCAATCCCAGTCCTTGAGCCAACAAAGCTGTTTTTGTTGTTGTTTGTTTTTCATTTCTTAGCAGTCCTTTCCTCCAAGAACAAGATAACATATTTTAACAAAATTAGCTTTAAGAATACAACCTCTGTTTTTAACTTTTGCTACATTGACATGCATGAATGAAACTGAACGAACATTGTGAAAACAAAACTAGTTTATGATAGGATGTTATACTTATATATGTATATATATTTATATATGTATTTTTTCTGCTACTATGTGATCCATCCTGAAGATGTTCTGCGGCTTGCATGGTATTTCCTCCAAGCCACTTATTTTGTGCTAAAAAGGTAACAGTGGTGACTCACTTCAAAAGTCAACAAGCATCATAAAGAAGGAACTCAAATTCAAGCTCATATTGCCAATTAAATACTTTTATCATCAGATCAAATGTCATTCAGGCCTTTTTGTGCACTTTTCTTTATGCTACTTTAAAAATCATCTTGTTGTTTTTTAAAAATAAGTAAAGTAGATGCTCTCTTTTGTGAAAGACTTTAGAGCTAGCCTTAAATGACAGCATAATGAAATTTAAGGAAAATAGAAGGGGCTATGATGTAAGGAAAAATGCAGTTTGTTATCCTGCCCAAGATTCTTAAAGTGGGCAATCCTACATTAGATGCTCAGGACAAGAGCTCAGAGATCTTGGGGTTGCATCTGACAGACAGTGCTTAGTGGACTGGGAATTAGGTACCTGGCTTGGTCATGCTGTTTGCACTAACTGGTGAATATGAGCAAAATTTTTAGCTCTTACCTCTCTAGCCAAAAATATCTGAGGGGTGGAACAGATGATCTCTGAGCTTCCTTTTAGTTCAAAGATTCTATGAGCTATCCCAATTCCATCAGGGGTCTTCTGTATAGTGCTTAAACTAGAATTTGAGTCTAGTTTCCATTAGGGAGAAACTGAAAATTTTGTTGGAGTACAAAACTGTTTTGGTCTTCCCGGAACTTTTGTTAGGCTAGAGTTTGCAGTCTTTAAGACCTCGCAATAAACTTGTAGGTTAATTGGGAAATGACAGAGATTTATTGGGAACATTTGGAGGATTCTGAATCACTGCATGGAGCAGAGCGATCCTTTTATAGAAAACTTCTTTTTAGGGTACTCCTTGATGAATAGAAAGAGTTAGATGGTAATGTGGTCAATTATGGTTGCATTGTCAGTTCAGGACTTTGTGGAGTAGACTTTACATTCAGTACCTGTGTATTCTGATCCACAGTTTCCTCAGATGTGAAATGGACGATGCCTACTTCGAAAGGTTATTCTGAAGATTGACCACAGAATAAAAATTATCTTGTATGTCAATTATATACCAATATGCAACAAATCTTGCCAAGCCTTAGTAATTGAACAAACCCACCACGTTATTTCTCATAATCCCGTGGGTTGGGAATTTGGGCAGGACTCACAGGGGTCTGCTCATCTCTACATGGTTGTGGCCGGTGGCTCAGTGCTTATCCAAGTGATCTGTCATTCCAAGTGTTTTCTCATCCTCCATATGGCCTCTTGTCTTCTCCCCATGTGGTCTCTCTATTCCGTGGGAACAGCTGGACTTCCTAGCATGACAGTGGGATTTCAACAGCAAAAGCATGGAAGTCCCAGAGAGCCATTTCTGCCACTTTCCATTGGTCAAAGCAAGTCACCAGTGCAACCCAGCTTCAAGGAATGGGGAAATAAACCCCACCTCTTGATGAGAAGAACAACAAAATGACTCTGCAATTGGCATGGATACAAAGAGGTTTGATTCATTGAAGACCATTTTAAACCATCAATCATGTCTTAAATAAAGCCTGACACATAAAGGTCACTAGATAAAAGTATCACATCTTATATGTGGCAACTTTCATCAGTATTCAACCTTATTCAATAGGTTGCACATATTAACTCTGTGATTTGAGGAAACATAAAGAAATGGTGTGTTAGTTCCCCAAATTCGTATAAGCAATAAGTGATAATTTAGGACTGGAACAGAATTTTTCTGACTCCAAGTTCTCTTTTCTTTCTAGTCTAAGTAACTACTGATAGATTGGAAAGAAAATGACACAGGGAAACTGATCAGTGAAAATGCCACACCAGGGAATCTTACATGGCTTTGCTATTTTAGAAAATGACACTTCTTCATTTGTGAGCCAACAGTTGATTGAAAATAAAAAAAGAAGAATATCTTCCTAACTGCAGTTTTTAGATATCTTTCTCCAAAATTTAACTATATCTGGAGCAACTTTATAACTGAGCTCTATACATATATTTATAATATATTTACATATATTATATTTATATTTATCAGCAAATGATTTCTTGGAAATGTATCCAAATTTTCACATTGTTTCAGCTTCAACTAAGCAAACTTAGTAGACAGAGAAAAGAGGTAAAGATTTGAGTTGAGTAAGGCATGATTGATATCCATGCCTATAAAGATCTCCTGAATTCAATTTCTGTTCATTCTTTTCCTCCTTTAAGTTTGGCGTTGCAACTATGACTACTTTCAGCAAGAATGCAGAATGAAAAACAAAGGAAAAATATTGATATTTTTAGAGTGTTCATTATAGCACAAGGAATTATGTCATGTTTATGTAATATTTAACATCAATATATGAAACTTTGTGTAAAAGCTCTGCATGCAAAGATTTTTATTCTTTGCATTATAGTTGTTATTATTGCCGTTAGTTTGATTGAGTCCCTTGTTGAACTCTGAATTCTATTTGAACCTGAAACGGTAATCAAAACTGTGGGCTATTTGATAATCCCCATGAATATGACTGAGAAGTTTTCATGAAAGCCCTACAGACAGAACCCATTGAATTTAGAATAGTTCTCATTCCAGTCGAAGAAGCAGATGTCCCAAACCAAACACACTTGGTTTAATATACTTTTACACTGGCTTTAATGGTCAGATGTTTTGACTATGACATGGCAAGACAAGGATTTGAAATGGTGGATTGGAAAGATTTTGTTCATAAAAGTAATTGCTCTTACATTACAAAGTGAAGGATTTACATGTGGAAAATGTCAGCCTGTTGCAGCATCTCATGATGGATCATGTTACTGCAAGCCATGGAGTTCACTAGAAAGAACCAACTTACTTCTGAGGGGCCCTTTTAATAGGCATCACATACAGAATGGCAGGGAGAGGGAGCCTCAAATCTAGAGTCATTCTAGTTATGTCGTTGATCCTTGATTATACACTTTCAGGATTATCTGTGACTTTTTTTTTCCCATCAGAATTTGGCTTCTGTCTATATTGTTTCACAAACTGAAAGCAATTCTGAGATGCTAGGCACTATTCAAAGAGCTTTATGGGTATAACTTACCTATTTTAAACTCATAAGAGCTCCTTCGAACAGGTTAGAAAAACGACGTACAGAGAAGCCATATAACTTGCTCAAGGTCACGCTGCTGCTAGTGAATGACAAAGACAGAATATTTCAGTCTGGCTGCAGAGTCCACACTCTTAGCTCACAGTCTGCTCTCTTTTTTTCTATTATCCAACATGGTAGGAGCTATGTCTAATTATTTGTGTGGCTCAGAAATTTCTTAGGAGAGACAGATTCAGGTAAGTGTATCTATTATTCCCAGAAATTCAAATGTTCCTTCCTAACTTAGTTAGAAATCAATTAACCAGAAAACTTATTCCAAAATTTGAAAGTGAAGATCCTTGCAGGTCATAAAATAGTCACAAAGCCCTTAAGCGAATCCTAAGCACTTTACCCCTTGTACTCTTCTTCCTAATGTTTATTTTTGACTTATAAGAGATGAGAAGGAAAAGGACAGAAAATTTGGAAAATGCAAACCTATTTCTCCTACTTAATGGCATAATCAAAAATTTTGTGATGATGATTCTGAATTGTTAACAAAAGCTTCATTGATGCTCGTTACCTTTTATTTGGAAAGCAGAGGGATTGATGTTAAAAGGTCTTCCCACAAAAATGTTCACATTTTTAAACTGCTTTGCAGGCTATATGTGCTTAGCTGCTCAGGTGTGTCCAAATTTTTGCAATCTTACGGAGCTTGTAGGCTTTCCAGGCTCCTTGGTCCATGGAATTCTCCAGGCAAGAACACTGAAGAGGGTAGTCATGCCCTCCTCCAGTGGATCTTCCTAACCCAGGGATCAAACCTGGGTCTTCTGCATTGCAGGTGGATTCTGTACCATTTGAGCCACCGGGGAAGCCCCAGGTTAAACTTTTATAATGAGAGAGCCTATTTGTTGGATACCACGTTCCTAGCAGTGCCAGCTAACTAAGTAAAAGACACGTCATTATGGAAAGAACACTGGGTGAGTTGGAAACATTCTCCCCCTCGCTTGCTGATAAATGATCTGGGCAGGTCATTTATCCTCTCTGTGTCTCAAATTGCTTATATGCTTACCTCAAAGAGTTATTGTAAGGATTAAATGAAATAATGTATGTGAAAGTGCCTAGTATGGAGTGTGTTCTCAATAAACATTTGTTAAAGAAAAAAGGAGCATTGCATTCCAATGTCAAAGATAAATTATTTTTGAATTATGCCTTCGATATTGTTTGTGCAATGATACACATGTAGAAATATGGATAAAGGAACAGAAGTGATTGTCTTGGGATTCTTTAATAATTATATTACCTTTCCTTTGATTTATCTGAAGTTTTTTTGGTCTTTCACCTACTTTGAAGAATATAGCTATTCAAAGACAGAATGCTTCTTTTTGATAAAACCCAGATGCATAGGGCAAGACGCATTTCCTGAAGAGATTCATTCAGGGAGCAAAGGGTGCAGGAACTCTTTCCTCTTGTAATTCCACACCACATGTCCAGTTTGCTTTCACTTGGCAAGCAGGGGCAGAGAGAGGACCTTTCTTTATGTCTATTCTTGTGACAAGAGAATGACTGGGAAAGGATAGAGCAGGTAATCAGCCTCTTCCAAGCACAACCCCAGGCCCTAAGTGTGACAGTGTAAATAACTAACTGTAATTTGTTTTCTGAAACAATTTATAACGTGATGGGAGTGGAGGCAGAATGTAGGGAGGATTCAATCTATTCAAAAAACATTTTTCTTTCGTATTTTGGTTTTTGTTGTTGTTTTTAATATACAAATGCATATGTCTCCTTTGTTCAACCAGAATTTTAGATACTTTCTCAAGGTGGAGATGGAGACATGAATATTTTCTATTTCTTTTCCAAGAGATTCTGATAAACTTTCTGACTTCTCCATAGCCATGAGAACTACTGTTGTTCATAGCTAAGTTGTGTCCAACTCCTTGCGATACCATGAATTATATAGCACACCAGGCTTCCCTATCCTTCGCTATCTCCCAGAGTTTGTTCAAACTCATGTCCATCCATTGAGTTGGTGATGCAATCCAACCAGCTCATCCTCTGCCCCACTCTTTTTCTTCCTTCAATCTTTCCCAGCATCAGGGTTTTTTCCAATGAGTTGGCTCTTCACATCAGGTAGCCAAAGTATTGGAGCTTCAGTTTCAGCATCAGCCCTTCCAGTCCTTGCTATCCAAGAGACTTAGGGTGTGGGTCTGTGAACACAACTTAGATGTAAGGCCTGTGAAATCCAGAACAGGTCCCAAGTTTCAAAAAGAAGGCGGTGTCATAGGATTGATTCTGGGATTGGGATCACAGGTCATGAGCCTTTCTACCTACCTTAACATATTCTAACAGAATTCCAGTAGTGCAAGAAATCTAAATTTAACATTGGCCTTGCAGGTTAATTAATGTAAAAAACTAAAACTCATTTTAACAGTTTGCTACCTTCAATATATATATTTTTAAATATAAAGACATACAATATGTGGGCCACCATTTGTATTCTTGCTGAAGGTCCCCAAATTTTTAGAAGTGTGCCTGTCAGTGGACACCGACATTTGTATCCCCCTTTTACGTATACACAATTCTGAACATAAACTTCCAATGAAAAAAGGATCAAGAGCAGTTATTACTTTTTATTTGGACAGTTCTTTTGCAGCTGCCTACATTTCTTTCCAATGTTATTTGAATCTCACTTGCAAGCCACAAGTGTCTCTCATATGCAGAGTGGGTTTTTTTTTTTTTTTTAAGACCTTTAATATGTGCATTGGCCTATAAGATACTGAACTTTCTGAGGTATGGAGCAGTCAACAGTTTTTTTTTGGTTAACAGTGTTTGCAAATGTGACTCCAGAGTTGTAGGACAATGAAACTCAACCAGTTCAAAAGAAAAGGCTGGTTTGCAATGCTCCTTGGCTGTTTCACTTTTTTTTTTTTAAACTCATTCTCTCATTCTATTACAGTAGCATAGTTTTATAAGTTCTGGGTTAGAGGTCAATTCTTGGCCTGGGTTCACCACTTACAAGGTATGTGTGTCTAACTTTTCCAGGCCTCAATTTTTTTTTTCACCTCTAAGATGGAGATAATAAATAATGTTTACCAATGAGGTATATTAGAATAATCAAATGAGATAAAACAAATAAAAATAATTAAAATGATTATCTTTACCTGCCTGATCCAGAATAGTCAATCAAATAATGTTTTCTATTATTTAAATCATTTATTTTTTAAACTTTAATGAAGTATAATTGATATAGAAAAAATTACGTATATTTAATGTATACATTTTGATGTATTTTGACATATGCATACACCCATATACCACCACCACAATCAAGGTTTTTTCTCTTTGTTGAGGCTGTATAAACCTTTTTTATTGGTCCCATTATTTTTTTCTTCTTTGAAGTCTTTCACTTTTGACAACCATTATCTTACTATTTAACTTTCGCTTATATTCCATTGTGTATTATTAGTTTGATGTGGTTTTTCCAATCATATAGCATACTTCAGGTCAAAGGCAGTCTCTTTCACTTATTTTGTATTCTTCACAGCTCAGTGTACAATACTAAATAAAAGAAAGACCCACAAATCTCTCTTGGGTGTTTGATTAATCAGTTGTAAAGAAATATCAAAACAAATGTGACTTGAAGTTCAAGAGAAATATGAAGAAGAAGTAGCACAAATAAGAAGGGGATTGGAGTCACCAGAAAGCAAAGGTTGGAGAAGGGAAATCATTGTTTGCTGACCACTGCATGTCTTCTGGCAGATTTTGGTGGGAAAACTGACATGCTTCTCCGGCTGTGTGAGGGGCCAGGGTTACTTGAATTATCAGTAAGAGTTTCCTACATCTGAGATAGGCTTATCTCTTTGGGTCATATCTGCCTCCCACCTTTACTCTTTACACCCTTGGTAAACTCTGAACAGGTCTATTCTAAGCCTGCATCCTGAGAGCAGTAATTAAAATGTGGGTCATCAAGAAAAAACAGGATCTGAGTGTGGAATTTTGTGAAGGCAGTTTTTTGTGTTTTTGTGCACTACATTCTGACCCTCTGGCTGCTCTGTTGACCAAAAGGAAAGTAAAATGTCAAGTCAGTCCTTCCCTTCATGGTCAACTTCATCTCTCCTCTCATTTGCTTAAGGCATCAAGCAGAGCTGACTTCAGCTGGAAATGGAATTGAGCTGATTCTAGACTACAACATAGGATCTGAACAACTGGAGAATTTAGCAAAATCTTATTTTTTTTTACTCCCTTCTGACAAAGAGAAATGTTTATGTTTATTTTTGAGGCTGTAGTATGACACAAACTTCAAGAGTTCTGACACTTTAACACATCATGCAAGTTTAGAAGCTTATTCATCCCTTATTCATTTGTTGATGAATATATTTGGGTTTTCACTTCACATCAATAAATGCAAGAAGTGCCATTTTGATACTGTGTTTTTACCCATTCATTCCTTGTAAACAGAAGTTGTCTCTCTGGCAGGCGAGTGGCTGTGTATAAATTCCCTGTTTACTTAAGCTGAATGTCCGTTTCTTTTATGCTTGCTCTGCAAACCAAATCCAATGAAAAAGTGTGTCAGAATTAGAACTGTGTGAGTCTAAAAAAGACATTTGGGTCACTGAGTCACTAAAAGCACCCTCTGTTTACATGTTTCTGCCATTTCTGTCACTGCAGCTGTGTTACAGCTCAGAACAACTAATCTCTTTTTATTTGTATTTTGCTCTATTTTATTTTGTATTAAAGGCGCTTTTAAGCCATGTCTTCCAAATGTGTCTGAAGTTTCATAACTGTTTTAATAGTGTACACACATTATAGTGACAGCAGAAAATTTCCTCCAGTTTGGATTTTGTTAAGAATGACTTTAAGAACAGATTGTAGGACAATTAAAATGTGTTAATCTGTATGTGAAAACTTGATCCAGTTAAAAATTGGTTTCCCATCCACTTATATTTTGCCAAAATTTACTATGTCATGGAGCTGGGGATTTCTTGAGAGGTGGATAAAGGAGTTTGTGGAGAGGAGAGGGCTGGAGAGAACTGGGAAGTTAGTCTAGATTTTAGGTTTTTGGGCTGATATCCTTTTAACATAACCCACATTCTGCTTTGGGAGAAAATGATGCCAAGGGGGTTGGCAATGGGGCTGAGCAAGCTCACTTTTCATGCTCAACAAAGCCTAACGTCATTTCTCTATACATTATAAGTTATGTGTGTGCTTTTAATAAACCAACCCTCACAAAAAATAAATAGATTTCTTCTGCTTAAACTGGCATCTAGATGGTTTTAGGGAAAAAGTGTCTTTAACACCTCCTGGGGATTAGAAGGGAACTTCATACACCAGCTTCATGGCAGGACCATGTGATAACAATTTGACAGGAAAGAAGTGGTTCCTGTCCCAGGCCTGGAGGAGGCTTGACCCTGAGCAGAGTGGTGTGAGTCTGAAGGCCTGAGCTTCCCGCCCAGCAGGGGGTAGCCAAGCGCCGGTAACTGGGAAGGATTCACTCACAGGATCCTTCCCTCAGCCCGCAGCACAGCTCTGGGATTCTAGAAGCTGGCAATCCTGGCTAGTGCTTCAGTTATTTACTCCAAAAGGAGCCACTCACCTAATGCCTTGGCCCCAGAGCTCAGACCTCTATGACAGATTCTGGTAAACAGGATCCCATCGGAGGGGTGAGAGGGTTCATCAAGCTCCCTGAGGCCTGGGATGAAAATTGGTGGGAGGAGGGGCAAGTTTGACTTTTCCTTCTGACTCTTTTCCTTCTCTCCTTATGAGCAGAAGCCCAGAGTTCCCTGAGGAAGCGAGGAGAGAGACCAAGAAGTCAGGTCAGGGTATATGAGCGTGTGATTCATGGGGTGGGGGTGGGGTATATGTGGAGTGTGTGAGTGTGTGTGTGTATGTGACCGTGTGTGAATACATGTGTTGGGAGTGGAGTATGTGTGTGATATGTGCATGTGTATGTGAGTTAGTGTGCATATACGAGTGTGTGTGTTTGTGTATGTGGGTGAATATATGTGCTGGTGTTGGGGTATGTGTGTAATATTGTGTGTGCATGTGAGTATATGTGTGTGTGTGAGTGTGTGTGAATATATGTGTTGGGGTGGGGTGTGTGTGGTATATGAATGTGTGTGCATGTGAGTGTGTGAATACATGGCTGAGGGTGGGGTGTGTGGGGTATGTAAGTGTGTGTGTGTGTGTATGTGTGTGTGTGTGTGTGTGTGTGTGTGTCTGTGGTGTGGAGGTAGCTATGGACAGAATCTCCACAACCTTCCCTGAGAAAACCTGAGGTCCAGCAGGTGGGGCCTGGAATGGTTGGTGAAGGGGTTTGACCTGGGTGAAGGAGAGTCAGTGATGAACTGCCGGGTAGTTGGGGAGAAAGACCAGCCAGACTGAACTTGCCCGTAGGGAGGAGGAGGGAGGCAGGAGGGTGACAAGGTCACTACAGAAAAAATATTTTGAAGGAAGCCCGCGTTCCTCACTGTCTGCCATAGAAGGAGCTGGAGCCGGCAGTACTGCTGGCGCCAAGCGAGAACATTCCGGCCCCGGGTCTCCCCAGCCTGCTTCACCTTGTTGCTTCCCACTCAGGCCATTTTCGGTCGACGCTGCTTTTCTTTGTTCTGTTTTCTTCCAGCGCAGTGAACCCTTACATTATGGGTTTCTGTTGTAGTTCTAACCTCTAATACACAACCATTACATCTTATCTCGTCTTCTAAATTACTCTAAAATCCAATTATAAACCCCCTCTCCTTCAAGAGCACACAACTTGCCACATTACTGAAATGTTGGGCTGCTCTTTTGTTTTTCTAAATTAATAATAACTACCATTTTCCGTCTGCTCTTAGCATGGGAGTCTTTTATATCACCACACAGCTTTCCAAAAGGCATATTATGATTCTTTTTGCATCTTTCCTGGGCTGCAGAAGAGCTAGGGATAATTTTCCAGATATTCATAAAAGATCTGTCAGTTGGTTTTTAGTGTTGAAGTGTTAGAAATTCTGCAATCCTTAAAAAAGAAAGCGTTTTTATCAGTTAAAATTGCACTATTGCTCTGCTTTCTGGCAGTGAAATACAAGTCCACCACTTTTAAGGTTTTAAGAGGTTAGAATGGATTTTGTCTGTTAACATTTTTATGGATTGCAAACCCCTAGTCCTACTAAGGTTTCAAAAGCACAAGTGATTTTTTCAATCCAACACACATTGTGAGTTTCTCAAATCTATAGGAGGGAAGTGACTATCTTAAAGACAGATTGAACTTCTGTTTATTATAGAATATTTCAGTAAGAGTGAACACACCAATAACATTTTCAGGAAAAGTTTACCAAGAGTACCCTCAATTACTTTTTCTGACAGAGGGGTAATTGTGATTCGTAATAGAAGATTGTTCTTATGGAAAATATGGTGAATTCAAATCTGATATTAGAAGAAGAAACCTGACTTTAGTGTTTTATTATAAACATGTAATTGAACTACAGTTGTTTTCTTTCTTACTCACAAATTCTTACTTTTACTTTTAAGAAGAAAGTATATTTTTATACCTAAGGCATCTGACTATGTAACAACAAAATATACTTGATGTGCAATTATTAAAACTACACATATGGCTAGTGAACCACTATGCTTTTTGCTCCACAGCTGGGGCAATGTTCAGTGGAGGTTTTCAATGTAAAGTCTATATTTGTGATTCCTTTCTTATGCTCAGGCTTTAGCTGCTTAGGATAAATAAATTATTCAATCTTGCGAAGAGTAGAAAAGTTCTAATGTTAAATTTCAATCGAACGTTTGAATAGCAACTCTATTTGGTATATGTGTTGTGCCCTGAAGTTAACTATTTATCCCTAAAATATTAAATACATGAAAGGCTAGTTATTCTTCTTTAATAAGTTTATTAATATTATTTAATGTTATTGATAAATTTAATAATAACAACTTTAGTTAGGTATTTTCAGAGGCCAAGGTGAAAGCCAAAGGAGAATCTAAGGGGGTGCAACTGACTGGGCACCACTTGGAATTTATAGGCTAAGTGAGATAAACCAGAAGGACATATTAATGACTAGATAACATCATCAAATATGAAATACAGGGACCTGATTGCTATTATGGACAAAACTCAGGGAAAATGGAGATCAGCGAAGAAACACAAACATAGTTTTTCAGGTCATAGTAATTACATACACAATAATTATACATATGGAGATATTATATATTATAGGTTTTTTAATTGTCTTGAAAAAATAGATACCATAATCTTAATTTAATCTCAATGAAAACATCATGCTGTCATTTAACATTTCAACAGTAAGAATGAATTTCCCTTCTTTATCCCCTCCCTTCCTTCCTTCCAGTTTTTCTACCTTTTAAATTTTTCCAGTAAAGATAAAACATAGGCAAGTTTATTTTTCCCTTATATACCTAAATTCTGAACATTATCTTCTAGTTTCAGTGCAGCCTACACATGATCTACTCATTTTGTTGGACAGACTCTAACACAACTCACAATTTTTGTGCAGTTTATGTATTTTAAGAATTGACATCTATTTTTTTGCTTAGAAATGTTTTGTAGTAAAGCATTCTAATAATGTGTTCTTTAAGGCACTTTTATCTTGTCTTTCATTCCTAATTTTTAATGAATTTTAAACCATCTGGACAAAGCAGATTCAATTCAAACAATTGAAATATCTGAGTAACCCTTGTAAAATTGACTTTTTAAATATCAAGAGTGTGTTTCCTAGCATGTGTGACTAGTGTGTAACAAACTTAAGAAGAAACAGTTACATTTTTAATTTTATTATTTTACATACTTTGTGGGTCTTTATTTTTTTATTTTAAATTAAGATTTTGGGGACTTGACAAGTTAATACTTTACCATCTCTAAGTTCTTTAAAATAATGTATCATTTACATTTGCCAAACAAATCAAAGGTGACTGTGATTCGTGACATTTAAAAAATAGTATCCGGAAGATAAACCATATTCTCCTAATTTATAAGTCACCTCTAGCAGGTCTTTGAGGTTTTGTGTCGATTTGGAGATAGACCAGGCCTTCGGCCACAGGAGCACCATTTGGGGTGATGTAGCAGTAAATTACTCGGCAGGACCCCAGGGGCCCAGAAGGGTTAATGCAGCTTCCAGCAAAACGGAACACCTGGCCTGTAACTCAGGCAGGAGCACTGCCTGATTGAATCTGTCACAAGCATGTCTCAATCTTGATTTTTAAACAGCAAGGTACAACAGTGTTGCCGAACTTTTCCCCTTTCCTTGCCATCCTCTGCTCCTAGGGGACTGAGCGTTGGGGCCCCTCCTTGCAGCACTGGGAGATTATTATGGTCTTAAAAGTGAAAGCCTTTAATTTAAAGTCATAATTCCACCTTTAAAATGGAGATTGAAATACAGTAATATAAAATACATACGGCATCAAGATGTAGCAAAATGTTCCCTCCCATTAGATTTCTCTATTTACAAGGCAGGCAATAATATGGAGTGTATTTTCAACGAGATTGTGTAGCTTCTCCATGTAAAACTGAGCAAGTGTTCTCTGCTGGACCCAAATTTCTTTTAATGCCTACTAAATGAAATTTTCTGGCCTTAAAATAAGATCAAATACAATAAAATGTAAACCATACAAGAAGGCTCCAATTTTCTAAGATACCAAGTATTTCTTAGAAAACACTATCTTGAAAAGTTGGATGTAAATGAACATGCAGATTGTATTTCTCTGACGGTGTCAATAGTTTACCAAAAATACATAAAATGCCATGTGTAGAAAGGGTTCCATCACCAGATCCTTGACTTTGGAAACAAAGGAACTCAAGATATTAAGCAAATTCAAAATCCCACCTTTCTTGCCTTTTATAAGCGTGTTCATGTCTTTATTTACATAACATTTCAGTTTTTTCAGGATGCTGTGTACTGATTTGAAAACACCAGTTTTGGATACTAAATAATGGTGAAATAAAATTTTCTGTGAATCAATGTTTCAGCCACGTGAGAAAAAAAAAATACTACATAGAAAATGACTCTGATTTCATAGGGAAGGAAATGTCATGGGCCTCCAAATTTGGGGAAAACATCCTTGCAGTGGTACCTATTGGAAATTGCACTCAGAATAAGCATCGTTTCTTTTTTTCCTTGAAATAAAGTTCAAGGTAACATTTAAATGAATAATTATTTACCATTTTGTTAAATGCTGGCATGTATAGCAGGAATCATCTATTAGGACAAATACTTTTTCTGCTAGAATGGCTCATTAGTTTTTGTGTAGGCTGCACTGGTTTTAAGATTCAGATTCAAAATCTCTTCTGATTTTGCTGTTCCATTTCTGGCAGCTGGCCAGCAGCAGATATGCATAATATTTCACTGTTAGACCTTGCAAACATTATATCCTGCTGTGCTAAAGAAAACATTGTGTTTCTTACCACATGAAAATAATCCATCACTTTTCAATCAGCACACACACAAAAAGCTCTACCTGTTTTTTCCATCAGACTCAAGAAAAATTAATGGCCCCAATGTGAAAGGTGGACCCTCCATACATGATCCATTAAAGTACAAACTAATCAAAATATATCTAGCATCTGATTTGCTAAGCAAGATGGAACACAAGAGGTGTGATGAAAAAATAGATCCTTCTAAGACCCTTATAGCCTTGTTCTATCAGTACTAACCTTATGGGAAGACAGAAATAAAAGATCATGAAGTGGGTCTGTTGAATTCAATCAATTCAAATAGGCACTCTTTATGTGGAAAAAGATGACGATAGACACCTTCTGTGGACTGGAGGAAACTTATATAATAAAAAATTGTTTTAAAAACTAAAGAAGGACAAATTACAAGTATTCCGCCCCCCAAGTTGATTACTAGATAATCTAATATACTAAAGTTTTCTTTGGGAGTTAAAATGTTAGTGTCCATGCCTTTAAAAACAATTTCCTGCCTTAAGCAATGCTGATGTTATAGTTGGTTCTGAGTAAGGCATGAGGGCTTTCCTTGGTAGGGCTATATGACTTTTGCTACAATATTCTAATCAGTAAGAAAGCAGCCATCTCAAAAGAGTGTCAATTAAAAAACAATCCACTTAATAACTTTTAAGCAATTCCATTGGAATTGCTTGGGGCTACCACTGGGGTATTTTTAGATTATTTTTCAAGTTTTCTCTCTCTCTTGTTGTCATTCTCTTTTGGTACAGCCTTGCCTTATAGTTTAATGTATTAATAAAAATGCAATATAATGCTAATACTTAGAAGGTATTACTGGTAAATAATTTTACACATAAAGTAGTTTTTTTGTATTCTTATAACTTTGTGTTGAAATACCACTGTTGGGAGGACAACATCTTCCTTTACCTTTCTAGGTTCTTCTGGATGATCCAAGAATTAAATTGACATGGGACAGGTTAACAGAAGAAAATAAAACATAAGTTCAGTAACATGTATATATAGAAGATACACAGAAAAACAGTAGTTTGACAAAATGTCTGAAGCCCTCATCTTAAATGACATGTTTAGCAAAAGACAAAAGAGAATTTTGAGAGTAGTGGTTTGGGATTTTAAAGGATAGGAAGGCAATGTGTATGGAGAAAGAAAAACAAATGTTTGGTAAACAAATGTTTGCTGGGCTGTGCAGAAGCAGTGGGACAGACGGGGGACTCTGATCTCTAGACTGCTGAGTCTCCTTAGCCAATATTCTTTGAAGATATCGCTGGTGATAGCTCAATTCTGGGAACAAGCTGTTTATCAAATTCTATAAGCAGCTAAGGGAAGGGTTAAAAAAAAATTTTCTGAGTCTTCTACTTCTTGAAAATAATCAGTGTAAATAAATCCGTATGCCAAAGAATTGCACTTTGGAGTAGCAAATTTTACCAACCTACAATCCTGCCTTCTGCAATCCAGAAGCTGAGTTGGCAGATTGCTTTTTGTCTCATTGAGTTAGTCTCTTAGTTCTGATAACAGGTCAGTTCAGTTAACTCATATCAGGAGGCAGTGATGCAGGTGGGCTCACAAACTTAGGCTTGTGCTGTGTGCTAAGTTGCTTTGGTCGTGTTGGACTCTTTGCAACTCTATGGACTGTAGCCTGCCAGGCTCCTCTGTCTATGGGATTTTCCAGATGAGAATACTGGAGTGGGTTGCCATGCCCTTCTCCAGAAGATCTTCCTGACCCAAGGATAGAATCTGCATCGGTTCCCTTGGTGGCTTAAAGTTAGGCTTAGTTACAAGCAATGCAGTATTTGATAAAAAGTATTTTTATGGAGACAAAAGAGAAAAAAAAGGTTAATGGTTGAAGTAAACTAGAAATCTAATGTTTGAGTTCTGAGAGCTGTCAGTCAAGAATATTTCTGAATGTGAGGTTCAAAATATCTTCAGATGACTGAGAGCTGGTACTGACGATTTTATGGATTTTTCTGGCTGTATCCTGGTTTGTAGTTTGAATGTCTCTGATGATGTCATCAGGTGATCAGCTAAACTTTCTGAGTGGCTTACACAGCAACATAAGGATTCTCTAAATGTGGGCAATTCTAGTGACGTCTCAAGTTTATAACAAGTTATTCAGCTCCTATTTGCAGGGCTTCAGGAAAAGAGCAGCTTTAGCTCTATGTGATCCCAAGTCAAAAGTGGGGGAAAAACTAGAAATGTTAGTTTGGGGAGTTATAACCAAATGTTTGAAGAAACACCTAAGAATTTTGGATTCAGTCCAGTTCACAGGTAGAAAAACAAAACCTCAAAGACAACGAATGGAACTAGAATCTAGTATCTACAACTATCTACAACTGTGCATAGTAATTTCTACTGAAATATCATTTTTCTTCCTAAAATATTCTCGTTTTTATAAAAAATAGCCAAAATAAGGCTAATTTGTTCACAAAATAAGTCGTTTTAATAAAATTAGCTTGATTATTTTTTTTAGCTTGATTATTTTTTTAAGTCCAGCAAGAGTAGAGATGGACCATATAGGCTCCTTTAAGTCTGCTTGGCTGTAACTTTTCATAAGGAATCATTAGACTTAACTTTTAAATGTCTCTTAAGACCAAGAAGCCAAGTCAAGAAATTGTCATCAAACTTGCCTATAATATCTATAGATTTGGTGAACACCTCTCTTCTTGAGGCCCTCAAAACATCCTGAAGTTCCTGAACTTGCCAGGAAGTGACTTTACTTACTTACCTGGTAAGGCTGCTGGGAACCCTGTAAGCAAGGGACCAGGCTGTTTTCCCCAGGGGCTCCATGACTTCATAAAATCAATTTTACATCCTTAATGTCCTTTGGCCATATCTGATTTGATACACATACTCAAATATGATATTTTAGTCAAAACCTCGGTAATATAACTGATATTTCCAATCATGTCCTGTTACAAGGAGAACAGATTCTTAGTGAACCAGTGTAAAACTACACTGCCTTGAAAATAAGAATACTCTCTAAGGGTTTCCAAATTCTGGAGTATTAGGTAGGGAGAAAATGGTTAACGTTTCAATTCTGATACAAAGGTATAATTTATCAAATTGCTGTAAATCATAATTAGCTTAAGATAAAAGATCCCCTTATACCTGGAAAGCAAAGATTAAAAAGCCAGTAATATTTCAGACAAAAAGACATAAGAATTATAATTATATTCATCAGTTCATTCAGTTCTATGTAATTAATTCTTGTTGATCTTTTGTTAACAGTTTTATGAAGCCATCAGGTTTTCATTAGTGTTCTGTAATTTTTTATTCAGTTCAGTGGTATGATCTGAAAGTTATCAGAAACCTATATTTGTCAAAAAAAGTCCTTTCTGTGAACATTTTTGAAGTTGAAGAATTTTTGTAAAAGATCTGATTCATTATAATGCAATTGACAAAGAAATTTGGTTGTTTCTGTGATATAAAATTTTAAGAGAACTTGAATTATGACTGATAACATTTTCTGGGAGACATCAGCTTTTTAGAAATTTATATAATTTTGGAACACATATTAATAGCATTCATCCATGCAATATAACCTGAGGTTTGTCATCACTTAATTGACAATGCCTCCCATATAAATTGCCATATCAAATAAGTCTAATTAGTTTGACATATTTCTTTGAGATATTTTATGCACCCTTGAAGATTACCAATGTTAGCTAGAAGGACTTACTTTAAAATTCAATTTGGGGAAGTTTGTTAAAGATATCAAAAAAAAGTTTAAAAAATACTTGGTCAAATAGGGCCATAGATAACTGAAACAATACTTAGTTATCCAATTAACCCATGCAAGAAAAGATTCCCAAGGCAAAAAACAAACGTTAACAGCAGATTACTTACAATTTTGTTATAAAAAGCAGATCAATAGTCCAGGAATATTTTGTTCTCTTCATAGAGATAAAAAACCAAATTCTAGCTTTGCACTAGCTTACTTTTGATACTAAATTCATTTACTCAGTTAAATTCAATCTAATCTTAGTCTCAGTCTAATCTTAGCGAGTCGGAGAAGGCAGTGGCAACCCACTCCAGTACTCTTGCCTGAAAAATCCCATGGACGGAGGAGCCTGGTAGGCTGCAGTCCATGGGATCGCTAAGAGTTGGGCATGACTGAGCGACTTCACTTTCACTTTTCACTTTCATGCATTGGAGAAGGAAATGGCAACCCACTCTAGTGTTCTTGCCTGGAGAATCCCAGGGACAGGGGAGCCTGGTGGGCTGATGTCTATGGGATCGTACAGAGTCGGACACGACTGAAGTGACTTAGCAGCAGCAGCAGCTATCTTAGTGAGTAGTGACTATCGACAAAGCTCTTCTTTTCATGGCTCCTTTTCCACAAGTTTTCCATAGCTTCCTTTTATAATATTTAGATTTTGTCCTAAGTTTAACTTCTCTTTAGGACAAAATTGCCTTCCCTGAGAGCTCAGTTGGTAAAGAATCCATCTGCAATGCAGGAGACCCCAGTTTGATTCCTGGGTTGGGAAGATTTCCTGGAGAAGGGACAGGCTACCCTCTCCATTATTCTTGGGCTCTGTGGTGGCTCAGCTGATAAGGAATCCGCCTGCACTGTGGGAGACCTGGGTTCTATCTCTGGGTTGGGAAGATCCCCTGGAGAAGGGAAAGGCTACCCACTCCAGCGTTGTGGCCTGGAGAATTGGTTGCAAAGAGTTGGACATGACTGAGCAACTTTCACTTTCACTAGGACAAAATTGCTTTCTTCCCTAACAATATGCCTTTCCATTCCTTATCCCTTTTTAAAAATATTTCTGGCATACAAGGATGTTTTCCTTATTAATTTGGTAGTTTTAATATATTAATTATAATTTTTAACCTTTATAAATCTTAATTTCTAGTGCAAACTAAGAAATAAGCAATTGTAAACGGCTTGTTACACCACTCTTTCTGATTGACAAACTTTCTAATTGCTTCAAACATAAGTTTTCTTATTGTATAATTTTTAAATGTGATATAGGATATGTGTAATAATAGAACCAGACATCTTTAATGTTTCTATAATATTAAGAAAAAAGTAGGTAAACTTAGACTTGTTTAGCAAATAATATTTCCCTGTTTTGTCTTTTTTTTTTAATTTATTAATTTATTTTTTTTATAGGCTAATTACTTTACATCATTACAGTAGTTTTTGTCATACATTGAAATGAATCAGCCATGGATTTACATGTATTCCCTATCCCAGTCCCCCCTCCCACCTCCCTCTCCACCCAATCCCTCTGGGTCTTCCCAGTGCACCAGGCCCGAGCACCTGTCTCATGCACCCAATCTGGGCTGGTGATCTGTTTCACCCTAGATAATATACATGTTTCAATGCTGTTCTCTTGAAACATCCCACCCTCGCCTTCTCCCAGAGTCCACACGTCTGTTCTATACATCTGGGTCTCTTTTTCTGTTTTGCATATAGGGTTATCATTACCATCTTTCTAAAGTCCATATATATGTGTTAGTATACTGTAATGGTCTTTATCTTTCTGGCTTACTTCGCTCTGTATAATGGGCTCCAGTTTCATCCATCTCATTAGAACTGATTCAAATGAATTCTTTTTAATGGCTGAGTAATATTCCATGGTGTATATGTACCACAGCTTCCTCATCCATTCGTCTGCTGATGGGCATCTGGGTTGCTTCCATGTCCTGGCTATTATAAACAGTGCTGTGATGAACATTGGGGTGCACGTGTCTCTTTCAGATCTGGTTTCCTTGGTGTGTATGCCCAGAAGTGGGATTGCTGGGTCATATGGCAGTTCTATTTCCAGCTTTTTAAGAAATCTCCACACTGTTTTCCATAGTGGCTGTACTAATTTGCATTCCCACCAACAGTGTAAGACGGTTCCCTTTTCTCCACACCCTCTCCAGCATTTATTGCTTGTAGACTTTTGGATAGCAGCCATCCTGACTGGCGTATAATGGTACCTCATTGTGGTTTTGATTTGCATTTCTCTGATAATGAGTGATGTTGAGCATCTTTTCATGTGTTTGTTAGCCATCTGTATGTCTTCCTTGGAGAAATGTCTGTTGAGTTCTTTGGCCCATTTTTTGATTGGGTCATTTATTTTTCTGGAGTTGAGCTGGAGGAGTTGCTTGTATATTTTTGAGATTAATCCTTTGTCTGTTGCTTCGTTTGCTATTATTTTCTCCCAATCTGAGGGCTGTCTTTTCACCTTGCTTATAGTTTCCTTTGTTGTGCAAAAGCTTTTAAGTTTCGAAAATGATATAGACGTTCAATGAATTTCTATCATTTAAGTTAGCAAAACTCTAAAGTTTCAAGTTACTGAAATATGTTGGAAGATATTTTTAAGTCTTATCCCACTTGCATCTGTCTAAATTATGTGCTCCCAGAAATTGTTTTGATTATCCATGAAAATTTCATGAGATACTAGACAAAGTCAGCCATTATCCCAAACTAGTTTTCTCACAAACAAATTTTATTATGGAGATAACATGAACTTATATGACTTCTGGTAAACCTGAGTAGAACACAAACTTTATATTTCATGCTAAAAACACTAAAGGTGCTCCTATTTTAATAAAACTAGCAACTATAAATTTACTAAAGATTAATCCTAGTTCACATGAACTTGAAAAATATTATGGTTAGTTTCCACTATGTTTTTGAGGATTTTTACATAAGCATTTGTTTTAGCAAGTTAAATATAGTTCTTAATATAAATTGATTTTTGCAATACTGTATGCAGGTAGAAAAATATCATATCTATAGTACACACATACAGATAGGCACAGTCAGAGATCTCATAGCTTTCTTTTTAAAATTTTAGTCAGGAATAATGTATAATAATAAAAGATCACTAATTTATAAATAACAGTTGGAATAAGTTTGCTTAGGTGGTTAAAGTCTTTCTATTCATGTAGAAGAATTCTAAGATTTGTTTTTACCTTAGACAAGTAATCTTAAGGGAGGCCGTGAATTAGATTTTGGGTGAGGAAGCCTTTCCAGCAGTTTATATTTTTAAAAGGCCACTTGCCTTTTTAAAAATTTGTTTCCTTTTGGTTTCAGGTTCTATCAATTGAATTAGCTGGTCTCAGTTTCAGGTGATTGCAGGCCGTGTTTACATTTCTGATTTTGTAGAGATTTATAACCCTAAGACATTTGTTTCTGTCAGACTTTGAATATTGGCTTCTAGCTTTTACCTCACAGTGTGTGGGCTCAGGCAACCATATCTGCTCCCTCTGGCATGTTCAATTAACATTGCCTGCTGGGTGGATTTGCATGCCTTCTTTTACAATACCAGGTAAGGGAAAAGATCCCCATTGAGACACAGTTTACATCCCACAATGCACCCAGCAAAAAGTATATAATCACTTTACATAAAACCTGTTCACCAATTTTTCTACAAACTCTCATCTCAATTCTATCAATTCTTAAACCTCTAATAATAGTTTCCGGTAGGATCCCATCAACAAGAGTTGGTTTTACCATTTCTCCAAAGAAGACACACAGCTGACCAAAAGGCACAGGAAAAGATGCTCAACATTGCTAATTATTAGAGAAATGCAAATTAAAACTATAATCAGACCTCACCTCACACCAGTCAGGATGGCCATCACTAAACATGTCTACAAATAATAAATGCTGGAGGGCGTGTGGTGACAAGGGAGCCCTCCTACACTGTTCTAATAAGCTCCAGAGTATGCTCCATGATGTGATCCCTGTGTCACACCTTTATAGTAAGATGGTAGAAGCTTGAAAATTGAGTTGGGAGATAAGAGATACATGATTTAGATGGTTATCTATGAAAGCTGATTTTATGGAAAAATCAAGTATATTCCTTTGTCCAGTGCATCTCCTCATGGGCCTGACCCAATTCCTCAGATTTTCTTCTCATTATAGAATTATTTAAGTTATAATTAAGAATTGTGGATGCAACAAGTCCCTTCTTTTTCTTGGTTTAGAATATAATATTTGGGCACCATCTATGACAACGAAGTTTGTGGACTGTCACGGCTAAGGGTCATCAAATTTTTTTCTTAAAGTTCAAAATAGTGTTCAAAATAAAGTTCAAAATCCTTATTATATAGTGAAGTCGCTCAGTCATTTCCAACTCCTTGCAACACCATGAACTGTAGCCTACCAGGCTCCTCCAGACATATCACAGAGTTGGACCTGACTGAGCAACTTCACTATGATAAGGATCAGAAAGATACTATAGGTATGCCAGATTCGGCTGGTGCCTTTTTCTTGTCATAAAGGATCATTGGACACTACCATATCCATTTGTTTATATGTTGCCATTACCTGCTTTCCTACTACAATGGCAGAAGTGAGTAGTTGTCATAGAGACCACAAAGTCTAAAGTACTTACTATTTTGAACTTTAAGAAAAAAATTTGATGGCCCTTAGCTGTGACAGTCCACAAACTTCCAGTCTTTATTTTCTGCAGTTAACCTAGAAGTATTGTTGTAGTTAGATGTAGTAAAGAAAGGATGAAACTCTTTTATTAATTCTGATATTTTCCACAGAAATTGCAGTTTCTCTTTCCTTCTGTAACTTAATGTACCCTGTTTTCTGTGACTATCTTAACTCATACGTTTGTTTTGTTTTTTTCTTCTGTCCAATAAACAGTTTTTACAAAGATTTGATAAGCTCCCAAAGAGTTACAGAGATGATCAGAAGGAAGAAATATCATTTTGTATTCGACCACAAGAAAGTCTGCATGGAGAAGTTAAAATTCAAGTTTGTTATTAAAAAAAAAAAAGTAGGCATTTAATTGCAAAGAACCAATGAGAGAGAGGGAATAAATAAAGCGATTGAAATTATAACACTCAAAATATATTCATTAAGTGAGCAAGTAAGGGATAAACCAGATTGACTCCAATTTATGTAGGTCAGTGGAAAATAGGACTGGACTTCAAGGGACCTGAGAGCCAGTCTAAATATTTGGTAAAGTTCTTCAATCCTTACTACTTCACTGTAATCTCCAAACCAGCATCAGGATGCTCTGGAACCCTGTTAGAAAGGCAGATTTTCTGCGCAGTTGACAAAAGAACCTAGGTCCCTTGATTCAACCTCTCACTGGAGACCAAAGACCTCTTATACAGAAATGGGGAAAATGGCTAGGGGATGGAGAGACGTTTCTGTGACTCTTTGATATGAGAACCCCATGAGCTGTGATACCAAAGCCCATTGGTGGAACCCTGATGTGGGCTACAATTAGGTTGAGAAAACATACAAGAGTTAATGGGATTACAATGTTTGGAAAGTCTGAGTGGATGTTACATGAAGAGGTTATATCAATGTTGCCTGAGTGTTTTATGGAAATGGATGTTTCATCTGGCCAGGAATGTTTCTCCTACCCAGTATTGTAAGACAAAGTCTCTTTTTTTTTTTTTTTTCAGGTTTCTTAAAAAAGCAGTATTTATTTATTTGAAGTGCAGTTGATTTACAAGGTTGTGTTAGTTTCAGGTGTACAACAAAGTTATTCAATGATACATATGTCAATAGAATAATATGATAACTGTTTTATAATCTTAGCATATGGTGAGAAGATTCCTCTTGTGGAGATCATTGGGCATTACCAGGAGAAGTTTTTGCTAAGTCACTTGAATACAGAAGTTTGCAAAGACAAGCTCAAATAACAATGTGGGGATTAAAATGTTTTCTAAGGATGGATAGATGTATTAACTGCATGGCTTTCAGTTTTTATCTGTGAGCATACAGGTTTGGGGTTGAGGTGAGTCGCTCTATAAAACACAGGAGACAGAAACCAGCATTGTCTGAAAGAAAAGTAGAAAGAAACCCCTCAGTTGCAGTAGGGAGACAGAGCTTTGAAGGAAAGCGCATGATCGGGGGAGGGGTGTGGGTGTGATATAAAGTACTTTGATTCCCTGCAACAGAATCAGCAGTCTCCACTGCTTATTCTGATTTCTTTTTCTTACTGGGTTTTATTCAGGGGTAGGGAGTGGGATGGGAGGAGAACCAGAAACTATGCCAAAAAGTGAGTCATGGTGGAGGTGGTAGACAAAATGACAAAAAAATGGGAGGTCAGTTCACTTCAAGGTTATAACAATATCTGATGAGAAGATTAAGGCTTCCTCAACACTTCTGTTATCAGTTTTTCACATTTAATTTTGTAGTCCTCTCCTTTTAAGACAGGGTTTTCAAATCCCACACTGCATTAAAATCACTAATCTCTGGCACTACTCTCAGAAATTTTTATTAAGTTGGTCTGGAGGGAGACCCAGACATTAAAACATTTTTCAGGTTCCCATGTGAACAAGAAATATGCGACCAAGATTATGAACTAAAATAGAGAACCTAAATGAATCCAAATAATGCATATTGAGTGAAAAAGCATATATAGGTAAATTTCTTTCACTTTCTGTCTCTTCTTTCTTAACATTCTCTGCCTCCATCCTTCTTTATCTTTCTTATTTTCTTTCTCCTTATCTCTCTCCCTCTTTCTTTCATCACTGTGATAATTTTAAACTACTGTTCTAACAGTTTTTATTATGTAAACACTCAATACCTACCTTGGGTTCTTAACAAAGAGAGGATAGCATCAAGCTAATCAATCAGTACAGACAAATGCATCTAAATTATTATAATCTATGTAGTTTCTAATTATTAAAAGCATTCATGAATATTATAAATTTAGTACAAATATATTATAAATATCCCATGGACAGAGGAGCCTGGTGGGCTACAGTCCATGGGGTCGCAAAGAGTTGGACACGACTGAGTGACTTGACTTGACTTGACTTGACTTGATCATAAATATGGTGTTTCCCAGGTAGCTCAGTGGTAAAGAATCCTCTTGCCAAGCAGGAGACACAGGTTTGATCCCTAGGTCAGGAAGATACCCTGGAGAAGGAAATGGCAACCCACTCCAGTATTCTTGGTTGGGAAATCCCATGGATACAGGAGCCTAGTGGGACTACAGTCTATGGGGTCGCAGAGTCAGACACTACTTAACAAATAGACAACAGCGTCAAGAAACAACAAAATATTATAAATATATATTCATCTGAGTTGACAGTTGTGAAAGTAAACTACATGAAGAAGGCATGCCTTGGTAATAAAATATTCATAATATTTTATTAATAAATATAATAAATAATAAATACTAAAATATTAATGGGTTGACTCACAGAAATCAGTCTATTTGATTAAACTGACTCTGTCACCCTAAGGCATTGAGCAGGAGATGATAGGCAAGGTATTAAAGTTGGATTCTCCAGAAAAACTCTCTCTCTATAATCTTTTCTCAAATTGGAAAAAAAATTAGAAAAGTAATCTAAGTTCTTAATTTAGCATAATATTACTGGCTAGTTATTCAAAAGAACCTAAACAGTTAAAAGTTTACTAAAGCAGATTTTATAGTTGTATTTCTATTACTATCATTGTTTATTAAGGATAAACAACTTCTCAGTGTGTTTAATTGTGTCTGTATGTACATAAGGTCATTGATTTTACCTTTTTTGAGCCCATCTTTTCACATAAGAATAAGCCTTTAATAGAAAAAAGTTTAATCTCATATTAATTATATTGTGACTATTTCAGAGAAAAATTCAGTCCAATGAATAGTCCCATTGGTTCAGATATTATGCTCAAAAATTCAGCTAAGTGATTTATTTATTTAATTTGTTAATGCTTTATTAAGCTACAGTTGACATTCGGCAAGCTGTATATATTTAAAGTCTGCAATTTTATGTTTCCATATGTATACACCCCTGAAGCCATCACCTCATTCAAGATAATGAATATATGCAACACCCCTGAAAGTTCCTCATGCCCCTTTGTAATCTGTTTCCTTTCCCACTTCTCTGTATCAGGCCTCCCTTGATGGCTCAGATGATAAAGAATCAGTGTACAATGCCGGAGACCCAGGTTTTATCCCTGAGTTGGGAAGATACCCTGGAGAAAGGAATGGCAACCCAGTCCAGTATTCTTGCCTGGAGCATCCCAGGGACAGAAGAGCCTGACAGGCTAGTCCATGGGGTCACACAGAGTTGGACACAACTGTGACTAATACTTTCACTTTACTTTCTTTTACTCTGTCAAACACTATATGTTATAGTTTTGCTGGTTTCTTTCAGTGAGTATAATTATTTTAAGATTTGTCTTTGTTACCTCACTTATCAATATTTCATTCTTTCCTCTTGCCGAGAAGTATTCCATTGCAGGAGTCATCCACAACAGTTTGTTTCCTTGTTGAGTGACATTTCGGCTTCCAATTCTTGACTATTGCGAAAAACCTATGAGTATATTTTTTATATGTCTTTGTATGGATATATGCTTCCATTTGTCAGGTTAATGCCTCCGAGTAGAATGCTGGGTGTGGAGTGGTTGCGTGTTTAACTTTTGAAGAACATACAGACTGTTTTCCAAAGAGGTACCATTTTACATTGTTAAAATGTAGTGTATATTACTGTACATCATGTGAGAGTTTCAGCTCCTTCACATCCTCATCAATACTTCATATGGTCAGTATTTCTCATGTTAGCCATTCTCATGAGTATATAGTTATATTTTAGTAGAACTTCAGATAAATAATTTTAAAAACTTCCTTGCTAGGGGAATGGGAAGGTAACCACATACATTTAGTTTTCTTTTTCTTTCTGCCCTGTCCTAGATATTTCAAGTTGAGCATCTCTTTTAGAATCTTTCTCTCTTCACTACCATGGTCAAAAAGTTCATTCACCTTTCCCCTTTGACTTTTGGAGACAATTGTGTGCCCTTAAAGGAGCTACAACAAGAATTAGAAGTGCCCTGGAGGCAAGGTAAATTTTGGCCCATGTAATCAATCATATCTGCTTCACTGAACTGTAATGACCTTGTGTACAGGAAACATCTTCAGAGCCACAGGCTTGTTTTCATGAAGTCCTTAATATCTGGAGGAATAGAAAAGCAGTTTCTACATTTAGCTCCTACCAGCTCAACCATATCTTCTCTTCTTGGGCATATAGTGCATTGTCTTGGTGTAAAATTATGGTAGTATATCAAAATATAAGGATAAGTAGATCAGAAAAATCACCTAATCTGTTTTTTTTAATATGATTAATAATTCAAGCTAAGGAAAGGATCATTTGTGTAATGATCCACTGTCACAAGAGCCATTTACAAATAGTGAGTAGCGGCAGCTGCCCCAGGTTTCATCAAGGTTTATTCCCCCCAAATCAAATAATATAGATATAGATATATGGATAAGTAATATGGATATAGCTATATGACCTTGAAGAACAATTCCCAAGAGACACAAAGGAAATCAATTTACTAGTGTCAACATTAGGGAAAGTGGCTATAGTGTTGTAAAGACTCAGCCAATAATAATAGAGGCCAATAAAACTGCTACAAATCCCAAGCACGTGTAGCTTTATAGGGGAAGTCACTTTACAATCCAGTTTTCTGGTTTCTGTTTCCACTGAAGTTCAGATACAAACCTAGGATTTTATTTAGCTACTGAGGAGTTGAGGTTAAGCTTTTAAGATATATGAATTTCTTTGTGCACATTTCCGGAACATAGAAAGTGAAGGTGAAAGTCACTTAGTCATGTCTGACTCTTTGCACCACATGGACTGTATAGTCCATGGAATTCTCCAGGCCAGAATACTGGAGTGGGTAGCCGTTCTCTTCTCCAGGGGATCTTCCCAACCCAGGGATCGAACCCAGGTCCCCCACATTGCAGGCAGATTCTTTACCAGCTGAGCCACAAGGGAAGCCCAAGTCATTTCAAACTACTTTCATACAACATAAAGAACAAATGGGGAAAATCTCTGGCCAAACTTCACACTTCAGAAAATTATTCCTGAATTAGATGTGATATAGTGGACATCATGACCTCTAAGAGACTAATCTACTGGATCTAATCTAAGTGTCTAATTTTGGCCAAGATGATGGTTGTGGTGAGAGGGATGATGAAGGTGATGATAGGGATGAAATTAATGTTGATGATGGTAACAATAATCCTACTAATGATAATGGCAGCTAGCACTTTCAGAGAGCTTACTTTGGACCAGCACTCATCTAAGTGCTTTGCATGCATTGTCTCATTTAATCTTTGCAAAGCCCTGTCGAGTTGGTCCTATTATTATCACGCTTTTACAAGGAAGTTTAGTGAAATAAATTACATAGACTGTATACCACTCTGTAAGCTCTCTCCATTCTAGTCTTGTCTCTCTCTTACTACAAACATGGGACTTTGCTCTAATGATTATTATTAGTGGAAAAACTGGAGCACAGACAACGTACAATTTGGTTGGAGGAAGAGCTCCATAATGCTCAACCTGGGTAACAATCAGTTAATGGATGTAGATATCAGGACTAAGGGAGAAAGCTCCTCAAGCAGCAGATTATTATGCAGCAGCTCAGTGTGTTTATTAATCATTGCGCACAATTAAAATGCCATTTCATCCCTCTAATTAAAACAAGTAGTTCCCTGAGGCTAGCACCTGAACTAATGAAGCCTGGTTGCCTCAGGATCTCACTCAGGGAAGGGAATTAAACAATGGAGGAAGCAGTATGTTTACCAAGTTGCTCAGACAATGTCAAACTGTATATGACATCATGAGGGAGTGGACCAGTTAAGACGGGGATTTTAAAGAGCTCGAGATGCTTCTGAGCAAAAGTTGGGTTTAAATGTTGAAAGCACTCTAGTTTTTAAATTCATCAAGTTCTATCTTTTGTCATCTTTTATATGTGACAATCAAGTCTGAATTATCTTCTTTCCTGGTCTGTGGAATGGGAATCTTGATGTTCAGAGGAAAGAGTTCTAGGAGTTGTACACTGGCATCTAGGTATTTGGGGGACTGCAAGGATTTCTGATTTAGTTGATTCTGCAAATCAAAGGGAATATAGGCAGATTGTGGGATCACAATCTAAAACACTGGAAAGATGAATGGGCCAGAAGAAGGAAAACCTAAGATTCAGTCCAAGCATTGTCATCTCAACTAAATGGCCCTGAACAAAGCACTTAGTTTCTTTATTGCAAAATGAAAGGATTGCGATAGGTAATTACAGAATATTCTTTTAGCTCTAAAACTCCATGGCTTTGGGAGAACTTGTGACTAATAACTCGTCTCCAAGGGTTTTCATAGTGTCCTAATACCCCTACAAATTTGGCTGAATTAAGTCTTGCTTCTTTTTCTCTTATTTCTGTTTACTTTACCACATATCTTTTGTGTCAGGTGTTACACACTGCATAGAGCAATTGTTCAATTAAGTATCTGTAGAAGACACAAATCAGGTTAAATCCACAGATCTCAGTAACTTAGTAGTTTCAGCACTCTGCTCCTAAATATTTAGTACTGCAAAAATCCACCCTACATAGGGTTTTGCATTACTCATCTGGGGAATGGTGAAATCTGAGGATTATACGAGTTACTTCCATTCCAGCCAAACTGCCTTCTCAATTTCCTACAATTCTGTGCTTGAAAAGTATGGTCCATGTTGACTACACTCGCACTAGGCAGAAAGTCAAGGTTCATGCTTCTTCAGCTTTATCTGTTACCCTCTTGGTCCTTATAGTTCCCTAGTGCCCTAGAAAAATATCTATGCCTAGAAGTTTGAAGAATGCAAAAGTATTTGCTCTTAATCTACTTTTTTATGGGTCACAGAGTTCCGTGAGACTCTGATAGATCTTACAGAGCCTCTCACCAGAAAAATGCAAAAACAACTTTGTAAGCAACTATAGTATGAAGAGTTCACTGACTTCTTAAAGTTTATCTATGGAATTCACATTGTTACAAATCCTATTTTAAAGAATCACATAGGAATTTTTGATAGTTTTTTAGGAAAACTGCATCTAATCACCTCTCTTGATTTCCTCCAGAAACTGAAGAGAGATAGTCATCTAACATACATGTTGGTGTTTTTCATAGAGAGAGAACCAGTAATATCAATGCTGGCCAATGATGAGTTGTCTTTTACTGACTAGCAGATTCCAGAATAAGACATCATGATTTCAATTATTATATCGTCTATCTTCTTCATTTATAACCAGGCAGGTAGCATCTAAGCAAACAAAAAGATAGCAATAAGGTGGTATTAGCCATACTAGTAGAAAACAAATCAATTATCAAAAAATATTAAAGCCTTAATTTTCTCATACTATCTATTCTGTTCTTGGGGCCAGGAGGAAATTAGTAACTGGAATTCACAAACTCTGATATTATGATCTAAGAATCTAAGAGTGTCATCTTTCTGATTTGGGGCAATTATTCATATGTTGACCCTAGGTTTTTCTTTCAAAACAAACTCAGTCTCTCTTGTACATCATAGTAGGAAATATAACTCTGGTCAATAAGCTATCCAGAAACTAGCAGAAATCAGCCAATAACTCAGATTAAGTGGCACGATAATTGGGTTTCCTAAGCATTTTTGAGTATTAAAACAAGTTAATCAACCATAAAACACAAACTCATCAGAATCCAAGGTCTTATTCAATTAACTTCTGGCCTCAAATACTTAAGTGGTTTTTTTTTTTCTTTCTTTCAAATCATTATGTCATATTTCGCCAAGAAAGAAAGGATTTCTGGGGTGGGAAATTCCAAAGATGGAATGAGAGCCAATTCTTTTAAACTATATCATTTTACCCATAATTATTATTTTTAGTAAAAATGAAAACAAAAGTTTTACTCTTGCCCAGAGGGAGATAAAATCTTGAACTCACAAGTTCAAGCAGAGGAACCTGTCTGGATTTTTGTTTGAAGTGACCCTTATATTCTTACACCATATTTACTCTAAAACATTGGATAAACTAGAAACTTGGGAGGCAAAATAACTATTAACATAATACCATCAACACATGATTTTGTACCTAGATGCTTTGTTTTAAATTGATTTACAACTTTTAAACATCTATTCTGGATAGTAAGGTCATAGATTTATAGTCAAACTAGGCAAGTGTAAACCTTTACTGGGCCCCAAATCATAGCTATAGCTTTAGTTCTCCTGAATGTGAGCCTTTGAAAGGAAGCTTGAGCTTATATGCTGCCAAGCTATTGTGATAAAATTAAAACAGCAGAAGAGCTTTACATATTCCTCTATGTGATGCTAACTTATTTAATCTATGTGGGCTACAGTTTCTAACTGTACTGGAGAGAAAAATACTTCTTTCATAAAGTTTATGGTAGGTACATCTACCAAAAAAATCAGTTCCTCCACTATTCCCTGGATCATCACTACATTTGGGTAGTGTCACTATAATTTCAAGGTAAATAGGGAAGATGCAGGTGGTATAGGAAATAATCAGACAGCAGGAAAGAAGGTAGGTCAAAATTCTGGTAGCTAACCTGAGGGGAAAGATATAGGTAACTTGCTTTCAGATATGCCAGTGGACTACTGATCAAGAACACAGGTAGTTCAGTCTATAGTCGGGCTTGGCAAACGGAAATCCAGGGGGTTGAGTATGGTAAATGAAGTATCAGAACATAATGTGATTCAGGAAAGGAATAAGGGAGTCAAGTTTTCATTCATTTCTTTATACTGAGTGCTTGCACTGTTTCTGGTACCCGAGTAATGCATTGTCTAATTCGGTAAGCAGACAACATACACAGAACAATTGCAATACACTAGAATAAGTGCAAGTGACATTAGCATAGTCCTTTGGGAATAAAGTTAGACCAACAACAACAACAAAAAAAGAGTTAGAACAATTAACATTGGAGGAGTGGAGAAATCTTGATTCACTAAATGTTTGCAGAATGAGGGAGGAACATTCGATCTGGCTGTTAAAAGATAAGCAGCAGTTTGTCAAGGTGAAGATGCAGGATAAGAACATTCTAGTATGAGGGAAACAGATTGTATCTATCATGTAATCTTGAGGGTCTAATATATAAAGAAAATAATACAAAATTCAATGGTGTCAAGGAGATTGAGTAGGGAGGGAAATGGGCAGAGACTGGGGAGTTTTCTTATGCTGATTGTACTTTTATTGTATAAGGAAATAGAGAGGTATCAGAGATTTACTAAATGGTTGAATAACATGACAATTTTTTTTTTTGATGATTTTGGTTTTTAGGGGAAACAGTTCTAATAGCAGGTTGAGGATGGACTAGACTGAGAGTAGTCAAGTCACAAAAATATCAGGAAGCTCATTGATTTAACAAATACTTTAATAATTTTAATGGATGGAGAAAGAATAGTCGTTAAGCATGTGCATCTCTAAATACCTTGAATGTTACAGAATTTCCAGTTTACAGAATGTTCTTATGTCCAATATTCCATTCATTCTCAAATGCAGGGATATCCAACCTTCAGGGTCTAACGCCTGATGATCTGAGGTGGCTTTTATATAATGATACTAGAAATAACATGCACAATAAGTGTCTTTAATCATCTCAAAGACATCCCCTCCACACCAGTTTGTGGAAAAATTGTCTTCCATGAAACTGGTCCCTGGTGCCAAAATGGTTGGGGACCACAGTTCTAAATAGCTCTGTGAGGTAGATATTATTCATAGTATTATTCATATTTTATAGATGAAGAAAGTAAAACCTTGAGAAGATGAAAAGTTTTATCTGTCTTCCAGCTACAAAGTGGAATACCAGGTTTAACTGAGGTAGTTAATCTCTAAGACTGGTGTTTTTTTCTTACAATAAAGATGCTTCGTAGTCAATAGTATTTTCAGCTAAGCATGAAAATTATATTTTTGCAAAAATAGCTGCAATAATTCACCTTCCTGAATCAACACACTAAGGTAGATCTCTCCCACCTTAACTCTGGACTTAGCTATTTGGCTTCCTTTGGCCAACAGGCTTCTCTTGTGGCTCAGCTGGTAAAGAATCTGTCTGCAATGCAGGATACCTGAGTTTATTCCCTATATTGGGAAGATCTCCTGGGAAAGGGAAAGGCTACCCATTCCAGTATTTTGGCCTGGAGAATTCCATGGTATACAGTCCATGGCTTTGCAAAGAATAGGACACGACTGAGTGATTTTCACTTTTACTTTTCTTTCACTTTGGCCAATGGGACAATGCAAACATTACCAAACTGCAGACTTGATTAATATTTGTGCAGTGGGGCTTTCCCTCTCTTGATTCTCTTTGAAACCCTAAACCTGCCACATGGGGAAGACTTGGCTTGCCTTCTGTGTAACAAACATGTGACCAAATCATCCCTGGTGCCCCCGATGACTTCCAAACATCCACAGGACATAAGAGTTAGACTGTTTTAGGTCATCCAACCCAAGTGCAGCCAACCCAGCCCAGAAAAATCACCCAGGTGACTCACAAACTTTGTTTATTGTTCTAAGGCATTAACTTTTGGAGTTTTTATGCAGCAAGTGCTAAGCAATACCCGGAGAAAGGAATGTCAGCCCACTCCAATATTCTTGCCTGGAAAGTCCCACAGACAGAGGACCCTGATGGGCTGTAGTCCGTAGGGGCGCAAAGAGTCAGACATGACTGAGCATTTGAGCATACATGCATGCTAATCAATAATCTATATAGGGTACTTCTTTAAATGATCTTTGATACTTATAGATATTTTGGCAAGGCAACAAAACAGTATAGTTATTTATATCATTTACAGAAATGATTTTCGTACTTTATCATATGAGAGTTACCTGGGCAACTTGTTAAAAAAAAAACTCAGACTTAGGATCACTCCAGATCTACTAAATTATTATTTCTGTGGCAAAAGCATAGAAAGTTACATTTTTAACAAGTCTACCCTGTGATTCTTATATTCACTAACATTTAAAATAAATTAGCATATTATTTCCTTTATGTTCTCAAATATTCTCACATGAATATTTTTATTTGCTTGACAATTTACTAGAAATTAACTTTTAAACTACTATATTGTAAACAGAAATCTCTGAATTTTTTTTTTTTTACTTTTTTTACATAGTGTGATTCTCTAGAGTATCTATGGATTAATTGTATAATAAGAAACCAAGCACTTAAATAATATAGATAGTGACTGAACATCAGATGTTACTAAAATTTGGTATTTTAGTTGAATAAATTGGATATTTACTTTCATACTGAGGTTAAAATTATCAGTATAAAAGAGGAAAGAAAAGGAGAAAAAGTGACGGGGAAGTGGTAGGTATGAACACTCTGCATGAGAAGGGGAAAGTTAATCATTGGGGTGTGTATAGGCCCCAAAGTGGAGGGGAGAGAGAGAGAAATAGAAGGGTCAACAAGAAAAATAGAATAGATGTGCTAAGGCTTGACCACAGTATAATTTAAAATTAATACCCACTGTAGGGACTCCCTTGGTGGTCCAGTGGTTGAGAATCTGCCTTCCAATGCAGAGGTACATGAGTTCAATCCCTGCCTGGGGAACTAATATCTCACATGCTACAGGGCAACTAAGCTAGAGTGCCACAACTAGGGACGTCTGAGCACCTCAATGAAGAGCCTCTGTGATGTAACGAAGACCCAGCACGGCCAAAAAGAAGGAAGAACACCCTCTATAGTCATCTCAAATCTCTTCTGTGAATTTATACAGTATCATAGCAAGATTCATGAAGCATCAAAGAACAATACCTGCCTAAGTACTGGTGTCTCCTAACCAAAGGATAGGGGAGCTGAGAGCCAACTAAGTATATGAACTGGTCCAGTTACGCTATCAGCTCAATTAAGAGAAAATCAACTGGCTCATTATTATACACAAGGACATTCATTCTACTGAGTGAGGAGAGTGATTCCAACTAGAATAGGAAAGCCACAAACCACTAATCAGGGTATCTCAGGTTTGACCTATTCAAGTATATTCCAAATTACCCAATTAGCTGGATTGCCAATAAGTTACTTGTAGCAGTTATACTGGCACTAATGATACCATAATCAGTTGTCTTAATCAAGCCTTTGAAAACAAAAATGATGGGCTGAATATACTCATAACAAGGATTGAGAAATCAGTGCCACCAGGTCATGGCGGTTGTGTCACTCAGAATTCTGTTCTGCCAACCGCTCAGAGAAGAGTGTGTGAGTTTTGTTTAGCGTGTATTGCTGCCCACTCACTCACCCTGAGGCTAAACACCCATGCATTCCTAACACACACATATACATTCCTAAACTTCCAGCCTCTCTTGAAAGGGCACGGTTGCTACTTGGATGATCCCTACAGCCCTTTTCCTGGTCCTGACACCACCAGACTTTCTGGGCTGTATCTTAGTAGCCTGGATTCTTAGCCTCCTCTTTGCTACCCACCAGCTTGGGCTGGGCCTATCCCTAAACTTCAGAGATTGGAAAATCCCCTCCCCACTCAAGGCTTTTCTAATGATGACAGAGTACTTTATATTTGTTGGACACAATAATTGTTTGAGGGCAGAGACTGTTCATCACTATAGCTCCAGAATATGTGCCTGCCACATAGTATATATTTAAAATGCATGATGAATAAGTCAGTAAATAAATGAGAAAAAAATGAAGTCAGTCATACCACGGTTCCAACAGAGGTGTGTGCATGCTGTTGCTTCAGTCATATCTGACTGTTTGCAACCCCATGGACTGTAGCCCACCAGGCTCCTCTGTCCATGGGATTCTCCAGGCAGGAATACTGGAGTAGGTTGCCATGCCCACCTCCAAGGGATCTTCGCAATCCAGGGATCAAACCTATATCTCTTAAGTCTCTTGCTTTGGCAGGTAGGTTCTTTACTGCTAGCACCACCTGGGAAACCCTCCAACAGAGATAGGACAGGGCATTTAAAGTAAGTCTGACCACCGCAAATTTGGAAACTGTCAGTTTTATTCGTTTCCCCCAGAGCCTCAAATAATGTCTGGGACAGCATTTATCCTCAAGAAATATTATTCTGGATAAATGAATATCAGTGCTGCATTTCTCCCTTTCCAGTGGAAATCATGTAAATGGACTAGGTTCCAGATATGGGTTAAGACCAGGGTGGAGATAAAAGAACTGCAAACTGCAGAGCAAGGGACAAGAATTCAGCCTTCATTGGAACTTGGAGTCAGGGGCTGTAAAACTGTGACCTACCCCCTGGAAGTCAAGGTAATCTTTGGGAAATCAATGGCCTTTCTACTGCAAAAAGAAGAAGGTTGGAATCAGTTCTGTCAAGAGGTTAACAAATAGGGGCATGACAATGGCCCACTGAGTCACCCAATTAAGATAACAGTAATCACTGCAACAAAGTACAACACTGCAGAAACAAATGGTTGAACAATTAACTGTAGGGATGTAGAGGAAAGATCCAAAGAGTTTACATTTAGGCTGGTCTTTTAAACATTATTGGCAAATATGGGTGCAGAGGTTCAACAAATGCTTCCTGTGTTGGTTTGGGTTCATCTAAGATAAGCATTCAAATATGAGTGGTTTCTTTGGAGGGTGGTCCCAGGAATCCTTGTAGGGAAGTTGGGATGTGAGTCAGTTGGGGAAGGGAAGTAAGCTGATGAAGGTGATATATTGTCAGTTACCCAAAAGCAATTGGAGGTCAGGGTCCCTAGATAACTGGTAGACAATGTAGGACATTTGTCAGAGTCATCCCAACTAAAGTGCCAAGAAGCTGGGACATTTTCCACCAACTCTGCCGTTGGTTAAAGGGCTGTTTTTAGGGACATAAACTCTTCCTTTGTCTTGCAAGTAGGTCAAGCATGCTTACTGTGCAGAAAATATCCCTGGACAGATGATCACATCATCCACTACAGCTTCTGATTACAATGCAATCAAACTAAAGTCAATTTGGCATCAACAGAAGTTGATTTTGTTTTGCCTTTGGAACTGCTTCCCTTTCCCCCCTCTGACTAGGGCTCTATAATAACAAAGGATAGTTAACAAAGGCATTGTCTCTTTTGTTTCCGCTCAACTAAGACCTGAAGCAGAAATGAACGACTTCCACAAAGCAGAGTGGTTTGACTGAGCACACCCAGGCTGACAAGCAAAGTTTCCTTGAGGCAACACCTTCACTGATTCCTCCTCCCTCTTTCTTCTTTCCATCACCTGTATAGAAGATCTGACACCAGAATGTTCAGTTCTCTAGACCCTTGGGTTATTGTTTTATTCTCTTTGGCGTCTTCTTCCATTTCTGAAACAGAAATGGACTCTAATCTCTTTGCCCAATTTGTTGGAAGCAATGTCATTATATTGTGAACTACTTGAGTTGCAAAGTCTGAATCCTTAGTATTACTGTATGTTCCTTCTTGCTTCTGGAGTTGCACCTGGGACATAAAAGGTATATAAGAATATTGATGGGTGGTTGGATGGATAAATGATGAATAAGTGAAGAACTAAGTGAATGACCAATCCTTGTCCCCTATAACATTCTGATAACTAGCATTAAGCATCAGTCTGCATCACCATCTTGATCTTTGTTCATTTTTTCAAGTAATTCAGCTTTCCTCAGAGAACTTTCCTCAGAAGACTTCTTTTTTTCAAAAATCTTCTAAAGTATTACTGCTCAGGAAACTGGTGTTGGCAGAATTGTGTCTTGAACCCTAATTTCCACCCTTCTCCTTTACACATCTCACCCTCTCATTTGTTCATTTCCTTTCCCTGTCGCGTTGGTACACAGGTCCTTTCAGGGAGGCAGGGCATTCATTTATGATTAACTTCAGTAAACTATTATTATAACTACTTTAAGAATGTTTTCATCTATAAAGATGATGCTAGACTTTATTTAAAATATGCTACTGCCAAGTTCTCAAATACTTCAGATTTAGATTTAGATGTTACTGCCAAGTTCTCAAATACATCTACTTTATAGCTAGACTCCTGATTGTACCCTCATTGTGGTGTATCTTCATCTCCTTCCCTCGTTCACTGGCAGATATTGGGCACAGAGACATTGTTTTCCTGCCCTATCAACTGAAAGTGAATTATACTTTTCCATAATTATTACCTATCTTATTCCCTCATTTCTTAACAAGAAAACCTTACAAGGACCTAGTATGGAGATTTCACCTCTCAAGTAATGAGGCTTATAAACTGAATCTTAAGTTGTTCCTAACATGAGGTATCTCTACCTATTGGCAATTTCTGCCATAGAAGACTGTACTGTTAGAAAGTCCCACAACCCAGAGAATAATTCTGAAAATAATGGTGGATAGGATACTGAAGGAGTGAGATTCTAACCAAGGATATCATATAAGTGCCATAGAATAGTCCTAAAATGAGTAAAAATGACCCCAAAGTTCTGGACACATATATGAAAAGGAAAATGAGTGACAGAATAAACTCTAGATCTCCAGGAAGAAAAGGCATTGTTTGGGGATCAGAAGGAGAAAGGGCATGGAGGGAGCTTAGGGTTGTGGGAAAGAAAAGAGTTACAAAATTAGCAAAGAAACAGATTTCCCTAGAAAGGTGCAAGTAACCTATCTTGATTTTCATGAATCTGTATATGCAAGACCTCACAAAATCCTACTTGCAAAATTAATTCAAACTGGTTTGGGTATGAGCATCATTGCAAGTACTGAAATGCAATGATAAATGGAAGAGGGTAAAAATAAATGACATTGAATCATAGGGAAGAGTGACTTTCAGTGCAGAGCTAGAAGGCCTGGTGTTTTGTCTTGTCTTATTTAATATCTTCATTAATGATCTTCAGGGGGGAGTAAACAATAATGCACTATTTACTGAAAACTGCATATTTAAATTGAAAAGAAAACTCCATTGAAAGCAGAAAAATGGTGCAAAGAAATATTAAAAAGTTAGAAATTGGATCAATAAAAGTTATATGGAAATAAAGTAAAAATTAGAATATATACACTGTATATGTATAGGCTCCCCAGGTGGTGCAGTGGTAAAGAACTAGCCTGCCAATGCAGGAGCCACGAGAGATGTGGGTCAGGAAGATCCCCTGGAAAAGGAAATGGCAATCCACTCTAATATTCTTGTCTGGAAAATCTCATGGGCAGAGGAGCCTGGAGGTCTACAGTCTGTGGGGTCGCAAAGAGTGGGACACATCTGAGCACGCATGCATGGTCATGGTCTTGTAGTTAATCTTCTAAAACCACTGTAAACAAAGATATTCTATTAGAAGAAAATCTAGAGGGCAGTACATGAAGCAAAATTGGAAAAAATTTTACACGAGCTTGGGGCAGGAATTGCCCTTAGCAGGCCCAAGGTCTAAGATGACCACATAGAACAATAAAACATCCCTTTGGTAGGAAATTTGGGAAAAAACAATTTTAAGGGCTGGACATTTTTTGATCAATTTATATTTTTATCAGTTACTACCACTGTTGGGAAAGAAAAAAATTTTTTTTTTAAATGCTTGCACAACTATAATTTTTAGAAGTAAAGTCTAGGGAATTTAAGAGAGAACAAGTTAAAATTAAATTTCCCAAATGAACTGAATGCTACCAAACATGCTCCATTTACTTGAATCTTTTCTTTTTTATAAAGGTCAGTCTTACTCAAAATTTTTCAACTGAAGACCCCTTACACTCTTAAAATTACAGAAAACACCTAGGATCTTTGATTTATGTGGGCTATAACTATCAATATTTACAATATTAGAAATTAAAACAAGAAAATTTTAAACTGTGCTATTTTACTTAAAATAACAGTAAACAGTATATCACATACTTAATGAAGGAAAATTACATTTCCCAGGTAAAATAATTAATGGTATTGTTTCAAATTTTATAAATCTTTAATATTTGGCTTAATAGAAGACCACACTGAATTCTCATATAGGCTTCTATATTCAGTCTGCTGGATATGTTATCCTTGTTGAAATATGTGAATAAAATCCAGCCCTTCACAGATATGTAGTTGGAAGAGAAAGGATAATGTAGAGCATCTGAAAGAGTCTTAGCGAACCCAGGACTGAGGTCCTCATTTCAAACATTGAGAGTCCTACTCTAGGTCAAAAATTAGTTATATCATTCAGGGTCTATATATGTTAAGATAAATTCCCTTAATTAATAAATAAGCCACATTTTAAATCTCCAAATCACATGGAATAAAACTTTGATAGCATGGAAAGATGTGAGTGTTTGGGATATGCAGCAAGGTGCTAACACTAGGAGATGTAACATATACAGTTTAACAAAGCCACCGTTGCGTGAGGTCAGACCAGAGAGAATTATAAAAAATCAGCTACACCTAGAAAATTGTTTGAAATTAAATATATTTTACAGAGTCACTTGCATCAGTCCAATAGAAGTGCAAGCATTTCCAATGTTGAATGTTTCATCTTAGTTAACTCCAATATGAAGGCTACAAAACCTGAAGGTCATCCAAGTATAATCTCTGGAACATAAACCACCAAAACCTGAAGACTGAGTTGTGTTATTGAAGGAAGTCCAAAAGCACACAATAATACTATTCTTAGCATGATAAGTTCAGAGAAACACTTTAAAATAGTTCCAAGTCAGACCGTTGAGTCACCTTTAAATCTGAATTGGCCAATGAGTTTGGCAAATATTTTCACTGCCCTGATAAGTATTTTTAATGACTTGACCAAATAGTTGTTTTGGCATTCTCTATAATATTGCCAAAGTATTCAACATGCAATTCTGATTATGTAACTACTTTGCTTGCTCAGATTTCTTCTAAGACTTCACTTGTGCTGTGGCCCAAAAATCACATGGAGGGATTTTCTTAAAGTGCAGAATCCCAATGTCTATTTCAGGTTATAGAATTTGGAAAGAAGTTGGTTTTGAAAATACGCCTTTTAATTTTCTCCCTAAGTGAGTCTTCTAGTATTCAATTTACAGATAAAATTCTAATCTTTGTTGGATTAAGAACAATATCCTTCATGATCTGTCCTCACACTTCCTACCTTAATTTAAATAATTTAATATTGCTTACCTCATATACTACCCATACAACTACTTGTTAATTCCCCAAATACACCCCATTTTCTCATACCTCTTTGCCTTTTGCCCTGCTGCTTCATTAGCAATGTCTTCACCTACAGTCTCAGGTACATTTGGCCAACTCAAATTCCTCTTTGTAAAATTGGGTCCATATCACCTCTCTTCTGAAATCTTCCCTGACTTATCCAAGGAGTGTGGCTTCCTCTTTTTGAAAATTGCACCTCAACTCAGCCTTATATGATTATTTCATTACAGAATAAGTATCCATTTTCTTGACTACATCTCTGTTGAAATGCTAGCTCTTTAGCAGCATAAGCTACATCTTTTTGTTTTTCACTCAACCCAGTGGCTAGAACACTGTACATGCAAAATAAAAATGTTTGAAAGACCGGGATGGGGAATACATGTAAATCCATGGCTAATTCATTTCAATGTATGACAAAAACCACTGCAATGTTGTAAAGTAATTAGCCTCCAACTAATAAAAATAAATGGAAAAAAAAATCAAAACTAAAAAAAAAAAAGAAAATGAACATAGTACTGTGCAGAACATATTATGTTAAGGTTAAAATTCTTAGAGAATGTTTTCAAATTCATTTTTTTAAAAAGTTTCCTTAGTTGTAGAAGTAGAACATTATTCTGTTTTTATTAAAACAGAAGGAAGAGGTGAGGGAAGCAGAGACAGAGAGGGTGGGGATCTCTGTGTACAAAATTAGCTAATATAAACCAACCTTATACAACTAACATTGGGGGATTGCCACATACCTTTGAGGCAGAAAATCTCATTAGTGTACATGGAATAAACAATAGATTCCACATTCAAGTCAAAACAATAATAAATAAACCCAATAAGGTAAAAAAAAAAAAAAATGGGATCAGCAACAGCAGTACCTGCTGTGAGACTAAGCAACTTAGAGAGATGCTCTGGAAAAACAATTCTGATGCTAGACCTAGAGCAAAAACAAGTTTGAAATGGGTGAGAGGTGAACAGAGGTTCTGGATATTTGAACATTTCTGCAAGATCAAGGATGAAAAATTGAGCTGCTCAAGAACCCTTTCTTAATGACAAAAGAACCTCAGGCAGTATTTTTAAAGGCAAGTTGGTCAGTACTTTCTGAGGATTTCTAATGGAATGGGTTCACTATTTGACAACTCCTATTGGTTTCACTGTTATCTTGTGATTCAGAAGAGTTAAGGTAATAGAATTACTCCAGGAGGAATAAAGTGATGTTGCTGTTGTTTAGTCCCTAAGTCATGTACGACTCTTTGAGATCCCATGGACTGTAGCCTGCCTGGATCCTCTGTCCATGGGATTTTCCAGGCAAGAATACTGCAGTGGGTTGCCATTTCCTTCTCCAGGAGATCTTCCCAACCCAGGGATCGAACGCATGTTTCCTGCTTTGCAGGAGGATTCTTTACCACTAAGCCATCAGGTACGCCCAAAGCATTGCTAGCATTAGAAACAAAAGGAAGAAGGGAGAGAGCGAGAGACTGAGACAGAGAGGGTGGGGGTCATGTATACAAAATTAGCTAATATAAATAAAATGTAAGTTGTTCAGTTCAGTTCAGTCGCTCAGTCGTGTCTGACTCTTTGCAACAGCATGAACCGCAGCACTCCAGGCCTCCCTGTCCATCACAAACTCTCGGAGTCTACCCAAACCCATTTCCATTGAGTCGGTGATGCCATCCAACCATCTCATCCTCTGCCATCCCCTTCTCCTCCTGCCCTCAATCTTTCCCAGCATCAGGGTCTTTTCAAATGAGTCAGCTCTTTGCATCAGGTGGCCCAAGGATTGGAGTTTCAGCTTCAACATCAGTCCTTCGAATGAATACCCAGGTCTGATCTCCTTTAGGATGGACTGGTTGGATCTCCTTGCAGTCCAAGGGACTCTGAAGAGTCCTCTCCAACACCACAATTCAAAAGCATCAATTCTCTGGCACTCAGCTTTCTTTATAGTCCAACTCTCACATCCATACATTATAAACAAACAAATAAATAAATATGAATATATATATAGCAATGTTAATTTATTGGCTATTTGTCACCAATAAAGTTTGGCTTGAAATAACATGGTAAAAATACTTGTAAAATACTTGATTTTTCAGTTACCCCCCCTCCATAATCAAGTCAAACTCTACCTTCTGCAAAAAAAAAAAAAAAAAAAGGATAAGCCTAATAATGGAGAACCTCCTAAATAACACAGGTAAACATTTTTACAGCTCACATTGGATTGGTGTAAGCTTTTTATGAATTCTGGCAAGAACAAAACAAAAAGTGTTTAGCATATAGACAGATATTAGACAGATATAGCAATAAAAAAGGATTTACCATGTGCCAAGTATAGTAGTATTCTTATGTCCCCAGATACACAACAGGGTGAAGGTGAAGGCATTCACAAGGCAACAGAATGTACCAAATCCACTAATTATAAGAAAATCAAGAATATTCATTAGAGAAATGAGTCTGATTTACTTTCAAATAACTTGGAAATATGATGTCCTCATAAATGCTATTTCTTCGGTTCTTACTTCCATATAAGAGTCAGACAGGGCACTGTGGAAAGCAGGAGGGATAGTCTTCTGAAAACTAAATACAGAGTTGCCATACAGTCCTGTAATCCTACTCCAGGGCATATATCCAGACAAAACTATAAGTTAAAAGATACCTGCACCCCTATGTTCATAACAGCACTATTCACAAATAGTCAAGCCATGGAAGCAACCTAAATGTAAATCTACAGATGAAAGGATAAGTAAAATGTGGTACATATATACAATGGGATATTACTCAGCCACAAAAAAGAATAAAAAATAATGATATTTGCAGCAACATGGAAGGACCTAGATATCATTATGATAAGTGAAATCAGTCAGAAAGAGAAAGACAAATAACACATGATATCACTTATACATGGAATCTAAAATATGATACAAATGAACTTATCTATGAACAGAACAAACTCACAGAAATAGAGAATAGATTTGCGGTTACCAAGGGGTGGTAGGATAGGGATGGATTGAGAGTTTGGGATTAACAGATGCAAACTATTATATGTAAATAAAATGGGGGGACTTCTCTAGCAGTCTAGTGGTTAAGGACTCCATGCTTCCACTGCAAGGGCCATAGGTTTGATCCCTGGTCAGGGAACTGAGATTCTGCATATCACATGGTGCAGCCAAAAAAAAGCACTTAAAATGTAAAATAAGATGGATAAAAAAAATAAGGTCCTACTGTATAGCATAGGAAATTATATTCAACACCCTGTGATAAACCATAATAAAAAGAATATGGTTAGGGACTTTGGGAAGGCCCATGTACACATTGCTATATTTAAAATGGATAACCAACAAAGACCCACTGTATACTGTATAGCACATGGAACTCTGCTGAATAGTATGTGACAGCCTAAATGGGAAAGGGATTTGAAAGAGAATGGATACATGTATCCATTGTATCACTGCTCACCTGTAACTACCACAACATTATTAATGGGCTATATACCCCAAAACAAAATGGTTTTGGTGTTAAAAAATAAAATGCTAAAAAAGACTACATATGTATATGTACAACTGAATCAGTTTGCTGTACTGCAGAAATTAACACACCTTATAAATCAGTTATACTTCAGTAAAATAAAGTTTTTAAAAGGAGTCAGTCTGGGGCCTATGACCCTTATGGCAGAAAACAAAGAAGAACTAAAGAGCCTCTTACTGAAAGTGGAACAGGAGGGTGAAAAATTTGGCTTAAAACACAGCATTCAGAAAACTAAGATCATGGCATCCAGTCCCATCACTTCATGGCAAATAGGTGGGGAAACAGTGGAAACAGTGACAGACTTTATTTTCTTGGGCTCCAAAATCACTGCAGATGGTGACCGCAGCTATGAAATTAAAAGACGTTTGCTCCTTGGAAGAAAATTATGACCAATCTAGACAGCATATTTAAAAGAGACATTGCTTTGCCAACAAAGGTCCGTTTAGTCAAAGCCATGGTTTTTCCAGTAGTCATGTATGGATGTGAGAGTTGGACTATAAAGAAAGTTGAGTGCTGAAAAATTGATGCTTTTGAACTGTGGTGTTGGAGAAGACTTTTGAGAGTCCCTTGAGCTACAAGGAGATCCAACCGGTCCATCCTAAAGGAAATCAGTCTTGAATATTCAATGGAAGGACTGATGCTGAAGCTGAAACTCCAAAACTTTGGCCACCTGATGTGAAGAACTGACTCACTGGAAAAGAGTCTGATGCTGGGAAAGATTGAAGGCGGGAGGAGAAGGTGACGGCAGAGGGTGAGATGGTTGGATGGCATCACTGACTCGATGAAAATGAGTTTGAGTCAACTCCGGGAGTTGGTGATGGACAGGGAGGCCTGGCGTGCTGCAGTCCATGGGGTCACAGAGTTGGACAGGACTGAGTGACTGAACTGAGCTGAACTGAACTGGGGCCTAGGTCTAATTTCTATAGCATTCCTTCTCACAAGTTGTTCCTGAATCACTACAGATGCCCTTTGTCCATTATGAACAGTTTCAAAACCCACTGAGACAGATTACTTTCCTTCAGTTCTTCACTCCTGCTGTGTGGCCGCTATGAAGGCAATTCTCATCTGATCTTGGACCCACCTCCTTGCCCCTTGCGGCTATTGCTTTGATGCTGGAGCCTTTTCACCTTGGTCACTTTGCAACAAACACAGCAACAACAATAACATAACAAACTGGCTACAATCCATGTTTCAGTTCCACGCAATTTTTGAAGAACAAAACATAAACAAATAGGTAATCAACTTAATCTCTTCTTTGTGGTGATTAAACTTAGTTGCCAGGGATTTCCTACATGTGAACTGCAGTGCCAGAAAATAAAGTACAGGAGTGGAACATAAATATCAAAAAACTATTTAATGAATACTGTGAAGAAGCTGAGACATCAGCTGAATCAGGAAAAAGCATTGCTGAATGCAAATCATTAGACTGCTACTCAGCTGAGCAAATTATTATATGAACCATAACTCACAGAGGGGAGTACCTGCAGCGCCCAGCTCCTGCATCTGCACCCCGAAGGGTCTGAGGTGTCAGCGGTGATGTATCGCCTGATGAATGTCCTCCTATGGTTAAGCAGTGCACATAAACATGTGTGTACTAAGTTGCTTCAGTCGTGTCTGACCCCATGCGAACCTATGGACTGAAGACTTTCAGGTTCCTCTGTCCATGGGATTCTCTAGGCAAGAATAATGGAGTGGGTTGCCCTGCCCTCCTCCAGGGGATCTTCCTGACCCAGGTATTGAACCCCCATCTCTCAAGTTTACCTGCACTGGAAGATGGATTCTTTACCACTTGAGCCACCTGGGAAACCCACACATACACATGTGTGTGCATATATATGTATATGTTGCTTTGTGTGTGTACTTATAAACATTATACTTAATCTTTAGTAAAAGGACCTTTATGTGGCTCATTGAAAACAAAGCTGAATATTATTACTTAAACAACACTGTCCAAATTGCTAATAGCAGATTTCTGCTTTTGTAGTGGATAATTAATTTTAGAAGTAAGAGCTCAGAGCCTTAAGTATACACTTAAGGAATCTAGCACTCACTGAGTAAGGAAATTGCTAGCTTACATACATCAATGAGAGAAGATTCATTCTATTATTTAAAACTTGAAAGTTCTCTTTCTATTTGAGATTCATCATATATTATAGCTCCTATCAGAGGTTCAACTCTGCAGGGAATGCATGTATTCTCTGCTACAACCAAATAGTGAGTAGGTGTGAAGGGGACCCAGGGACTCAGGAATGCATATCACTTGTCTAGATATGCAGCTGCAAATAAGCATGATATGGGGCCTAGAGCTCATGTTACCTTGACTTCAACTGAACCTGATGATCCCTAATCTTAGGACTCTTTTAATATGATGGTGATGTTAGGACCAAAGAGAGATTGTGTAAGATAAGAGAGGGGATACCAGTGGACCAAATACATCAAGGAACACATGATGCCATTAGTTAAAGCAAAAAAGTAAAATCTCAAAAATCCATTCTACATTCCTCTTTGAAAGGAGAGTTCTACAAAGCTAACTGTCAGGTATATTGGATCCTATGAGAGAGATGGGAGATGGGTTTCCCATACCTTTTGGAATTGGGCACTGGTGAGGTTTAAACAGGGAGTTGGAGGAGGCTGACAGGTGTATTTGGATTCTAACAGGGCCCTTCTCTTTAGGCAGTTTTTCCTGGAGAAAAGACATCAGAGCAGGTGTTCCAGTATCAGTCATTTGCAGGACATGTGCTTGGGAGAAAAATCACGGCTGGCAGAAGGTGGCTAGATCTGTTAACTGACAACAGCCTACATTTATTGAGTGTTCACTGTATGCTAAGTGTTTGATGCTTTATAAGGAACATATAATTTAATCTATTTCTAATTGAAATATAGTTGATTTACAAAGTTGTGTTAATTTCTGCTACACAGGAAAGTTATATATATATATATATATATACATTCTTTTTTATATTCTTTTCCATTATGGTTTATCACAGGATGTTGAATATAGATCCCTATACAGTAGGACCTTTCTGCTGCTTTTTCATTCTTCATTTAATCTATATAACAACACTATGAAGTAGGTACCATTATTATTTCTATTTTTAGAGAGGAAAATTAATCCAGCAAATTGCTAGGACTAGGGTTCTCACATAAGCAGTTTAACAGTAGAGCCAAATCTCATAAGCAAAGAACTATCCTGGCTTAGTGGGTCACCACGGTCTTTTGGAGGGGAAGTAGAACAATAGTATCCCTTTGTTAGTCTATGGCATGAAATTTCAAGCTTCCCCTTACTTTTTGCTTTCTGCTTATAGTCACAGTATATAATTATCTCCTACGTGTTCCCTAGTCCCCCGCACCCACACCCAGTATTAATAGTTAGACTGCTTTCACAGCACTGACTACCCAAGGAGGGAATACGTGGTCACCCAGCTGCCACTGTTCAAGGGACTTAGATGAATGGAAGGAAACAAGGTGCTCTGGAAAGAGCATTCAGAAGAGAAAAAGCTATGGGATTGTGTTAAAACAAAGGTTTGCTGCCTAGGAAACAGGAGACAAGGGGGATGGACCAAAAGCCAGGATATGTTCTCAAACAAGCAGAGCAAATAGGCAGCCTGTTGAAAGGAGAGCAGTAAGTTCCCTTTAGAGTTTCAAAAGATGTTAGATCTGTCTGATAAGCCTTGTTGGCACGTATTACTTTAACCACTATCATCATCATATCATCTATCATTGAAATTCAACGAGTTGTCTCCTCTTTCCTTGAGATAAGATAATACACTCTTTTAAGCCTAGCTGAATCAATTATATAATACGGTAAGTCTCCTACATATGGATCTTCAAGTTGTGAACTTTCAAAGATGCGAAAGTGCTTTTGCATGTCCAGTCACATAAGTAGAATGGTACACAAAAGTGATAGCAGATGTTCAGAATGCAATTCTGTGCTACTGTGTCATCTAAGATAATAAAAAAGGAGCTACTATTGAGACATCACTGCATCATTTTTTTCAAGGGGGTATATATGTTTAAATCTAGTAAGGAACCAGAACCTGTGTCATCAATGTCAGGCATGAGTGAAATTGTGACTTGCCTTCTGTCTCCTATTGTTGATGAACTTTCAGCTCTACCATCTCCCACCTCTTCTCCCTCCTCATCAGTAACTCTTCTTTCCTGATCCCTCGATGCCAGCCCCTGTGTGCCAGCTCTGTACTGCCCTACTCTACTTTTCAAGGTACTGTACTGTAAGATTAAAAATGTTTCATTTGTTCTTTGTGTTCATTTGTTTGTGCATTATTGTGTGAAATGTATTATAAACCTATTACCGTATAGTACTACATAACTGATTGTGTTAGTTGGGTACTTAAGCTAACTTTGTTGGATTTAGGAACAAATTGGAATTAACAAACATACTCTCAGAACAGAACTTGTTTATATGTATGGTCTGTAATGGACTTAGGGGGTATTTGGGAACAAGATAATAAACTGACTTTCCATTCTCTATTCATCAAGCTGAATTGAAATAAGGATCCCTAATCAAAGATTCACAAATAGGGAAATTACTTAGTCATTATAAAAGATTTCATGTCCTGTATAGGTATAGAACATTTCCACATGGTTCTTACTGAATTATGTTAATTTTAAAAACTTATCTGAACCCTAAAATATTTTGACTGTAATTCTTTTTCTTTCCTCTCAATCCAGATAAAAATGACATCTGGTCTATATGGCTATAATGGATATTCTTTCAATCATAATAGAACACTTGATCTCTGGTCACTACTGAAACTAAAATAACAGTGAATATACAATGATTGGGTTTCCCTGATAACTCACTGGTAAAGAATCTGCCTGCAATACAGGAGATGCAGGAGACACAGGTTTGATCCCTTAGTTGGGAAGATCCCCTGCAGAAGAAAATGGCAACCCACTCCAGTATTTTTGCCTGGGGCATCCCATGGACAGAGGAGCTTGGTGGGCTACAGTCCAAAGACTCACAAATATCAGACATGACTGGGTGAGCAAGTGAATACAAGGATTATTTCTCTCTTAGTTTCAGATTTTTTTTTTAATTTTCCAAATTTTTCTATTAGTCTCATATTCCCTTTCTGTTACACAGACTCAGTCTATGTTGAACTGGATAATTGTAGGGCTACTCAAACTCTGGTCTATTAGTCATGGTACATTTGTATCCACATCATGGTGCTAGGGGTTAATATGGTTAATATGATCCTGGTTAAGGGATTAGATAAAAATTATGTTTTGAGTGTAATTTAAAACACTAAAAGTTATTAGAAGCATTAAAAATATAAGTTCCTATCTATGGGTTAGAAGAATATGACTTTTACTTTGATCCTTGTACCTGCTAGGCAGTAGCAAAATGTATGTAAGAAAAAGAAAGTGTGATTTTGTTCTCTGTCTCTAACATACTTATTACTTTACTAGTGTGTGAGATGAGTGCAATTGTGTGGTAGTTTGAGCATTCTTTGGCATTGCCTTTCTTTGGGATTGGAATGAAAACTGACCTTTTTAGTCCTGTGATCACTGCTGAGTTTTCCAAATTTGCTGGCATATTGAGTGCAGCACCTTCACATCATCATCTTTCAGGATTTGAAATAGCTCAACTGGAGTTCCATCACCTCCACTAGGTTTGTTTGTAGTGATGCTTTCTAAGGCCCACTTGACTTCACATTCCAGGGTGTCTGGCTCTAGGTGAGTAATCACACCATCGTGATTATCTGGGTCATGAAGATCTTTTTGTACAGTTCTTCTGTGTATTCTCGCCACCTCTTCTTACATGAACTGTGAACTTCCAGATGCTCAAGCTGGTTTTAGAAAAGGCAGAGGTACCAGAGATCAAATTGCCAACATCCGCTGGATCATCGAAAAAGCAAGAGAGTTCCAGAAAAACATCTATTTCTGCTTTATTTAATATGCCAAAGCCTTTGACTGTGTGGATCACAATAAACTGTGGAAAATTCTGAAAGAGATGGGAATACCAGACCACCTGACCTGCCTCTTGAGAAACCCATATGCAGGTCCAGAAGCAACAGTTAGAACTGGACATGGAACAACAGACTGGTTCCAAATAGGAAAAGAAGTACATCAAGGCTGTATCTTGTCACCTTGCTTATTTAACTTACATGCAGAGTACATCATGAGAAATGCTGGGCTGGAAGAAGCACAAGCTGGAATCAAGATTGCTGGAAGAAATATCAGTAACCTCAGATATGCAGATGACACCACCCTTGTGGCAGAAAGTGAAGAGGAACTAAAAAGCCTCTTGATGAAAGTGAAAGAGGAGAGTGAAAAAGTTGGCTTAAAGCTCAACATTCAGAAAACTAAGATCATGGCATCTGGTCCCATCACTTCATGGCAAATAGATGGGGAAACAGTGGGAACAGTAGCTGACTTTATTTTTCTGGGCTCCAAAATCACTGCAGATGGTAATTGCAGCCATGATATTAAAAGACACTTACTCCTTGGAAGGAAAGTTATGACCAACCTAGATACCATATTAAAAAAACAGAGACATTACATTGCCAACAAAGGTCCGTCTAGTCAAGGCTATGGTTTTTCCAGTGGTCATGTATGGATGTGAGAGTTGGACTGTGAAGAAAGCTGAGCACTGAAAAATTGACGCTTTTGAACTGTGGTGTTGGAGAAGACTCTTGAGAGTCTCTTGGACTGCAAGGAGATCCAACCAGTCCATCCTAAAGGAGATCAGTCCTGGGTGTTCATTGGAAGGAGTGATGCTGAAGCTGAAACTTCAGTACTTTGGCCACCTCATGTGAAGAGTTGACTCATTGGAAAAGACCCTGATGCTGGGAGGGATTGGGGGCAGGAGGAGAAGGGGACGACAGAGTATGACATGGCTGGATGGCATCACCGACTTGATGGACATGAGTTTGAGTAAACTCCGGGAGTTGGTGATGGACAGGGAGGCCTGGCATGCTGCGATTCATGGGGTTGCAAAGAGTTGGACATGACTGAGCGACTGAACTGAACTGAACTGAACTGAAGATACTTATAATTAACTCCAGATTGTTTCTCCAAAACAAAATGATGCATGCATGCATGCTAAGTCATTTTAGTTGTGTATGACTCTTTTTGACCTTATGGACTATAGCCTGCCAGGCTTCTCTCTCCATAGATTCTCCTGGCAAGAATACTGAAGTGGGTTAATAAAAGGGCAGGCCTTAATTATTCTAGTATAAGCACTACAATATTCATAAAGATTTTAGGTCTATGATCAAATATATGAAATCAAGGTATTTGAAGTGGCTTGAAATTTCACATAGAAATCTATTTCTTTATTATTTCATAAACATTTTAGTAAGATCAAATAGAATATTGTAATAGTTGAATTACAGAAACGAATGAATTATGTGTGTTTGTGTATGAGAGAGAGAGATATATAGAGAGAGTGAGCTTGAAAGTTTGACTATGGATTTAGTATGGTGTTGTTTGTTCATGCTAACTACCCCCTTCCCCCATCCCTCCTGCCCCGAGAAGATTATGAAGCAAGAGGGAGGAGGTAGATGGGGAGGAAATATGAATTATTTAAGCTGTATAAAAATGCTCTAGAATAAAATGAACATTCAAAGCTCCTTTGGTTGAATTTCATCCTTCACCAAGGAAATCTGTCTCAAATGGTTCATCTTGAAGAATATGATGACACCAGTCACCTATCCTAGACTCTACATTTGCTATAAAGACTTTTGCAGCTTGATGATAGATGAGGAAATTTACTCCTGTAGTCTGCAATGGAGACAAGTGACAATAATTTAAGACTTTCAATGATACAGCACTAACTTTATATTCTAAGCAATCACAGCCTATATTTATCCACCTGCTGTTTTTATGGCTTAGAGATCACACTATTTTTTTGTGATGGTAATTTATTATATTATAGAAGATTTTCAAATTACAGACTTTCATTGAGTTAGAGAAGGAATTAAAATAATTTGCCCACTCCTCTTAATAAATAAAAATAGTACATTAGGTAGATGGCGAGTTCTCAAGGAAATGGGACTTTTGGTCATTTTTAGAGTTTTCATTTATGAATAAAATGTGGGAATGTATTTAAGTTTTAGATAAAAGACGCATGGAAATCATTTTTTTTTCTATGTAGAGTGGTACCTACAATACTTCAAAGGATTTTATCATGTATGATATCTTCTCATTGGATTTTTCAAAATAATGTTTGCTAACAGCTATTAAAACAGTATTCTCTTACTTTAAGCATTTGGCAGCTATCTTTATAATTTCTACCATAGTCTATGTTACATTTATACTATTATTTGCCTGTTTTTTTCCAAACACACCCACTTTATAATTATTTATTGTAGAAGCCAATACTACTAGTGATATACCTCCTACACTTTGGAAAACACTTCATTAAAACAGTAATTTGCAGCTAAATTACTTGGCAATATTCTATCTCTTTTACCAGAACCTGATGAAACCTAAAAAATATTTTGCTATTTTTCTCCATATCTCAGTGATGGTTGATTTCAACTGAATACTATTTTAAATTGTATCTGAATCATTCTACCACCTGTAATATGAATCCATTGATAGCTGAACTATGTGCTGCAAATAAATTGCTCTCTCTATCCTCTTTTAAGTAGTCTTTTTTTTTATCATTCTGCTCAACTATATGCATGATTTCCAGATACAATTAAATGTTTGTGAGCATGTATTTTTCTATTTCAATTATATTACTTACATAAGAAGAATAGATAGCACATTTCACAGTTTTTTTTTTTTTTTAAGTATCCCCGTGTCAGTGGGTACAAGGGTGTTCACTGTAAGATTATTTCAATTTTTCTGTACTTTTGAAAACTTTAATAATAAAATATTGGGGTAAAACATCCAACTTACACTCCATGAGAACCAAAAACACGCACCTTTGAATTTTCTTCTTTTTTTTTTTTCTTTTCCATTTATTTTTATTAGTTGGAGGCTAATTACTTTACAGCATTGCAGTGGTTTTTGTCATACATTGAAATGAATTAGCCATGGATTTACATGTATTCCCCATCCCGGTCCCCCCTCCCACCTCCCTCTCCACCCCATCACTCTGCGTCTTCCCAGTGCACCAGGCCTGAGCACTTGTCTCATGCATCCAACCTGGGCTGGTGATCTGTTTCACCCTAGATATACATGTTTCAATGCTGTTCTCTTGAAAAAGATAGTAGTTCAAAGCAAGTGAAACATACTGTAGCTAAGTCAGTATATAACCAAACTTTCTTCATATAGGTTGTGGGTCTTTAAAGTTTTGGTTTAAGGAAGATGACAAAACCTTATGGATTGGTTATGAATTCCTTGAGGTACTGACAATTACCCATAAGTGAGTATATTTGGTTCATTTCCTCTACCAGTTGCTGAAAGGGCTGTGCTCAGTCACTTCAGTTGTGTCTGACTCTGTAACCTGCCAGACTGCTCTGCCCTTGGGATTTTCCTGGCAAGAGTACCAGAGTGGGCTGCCATGCCCTCCTCTAGGGAATCTTCCTGACCCGGGGACCAAATCCTTACCTCCTGCGTCTCTTGTGCTACAGGCAGATTCTTTATCGCTGAGCCACCCAGTTGAAAGCCCAGTTGAAAGGAAGGAACTTCAAATATTAAGCTCTCTTGCTTTTTTTTTTCCTTTGAACATTTGTACAGGATATTTATTATAGTGCCCGTCACAATGAACAAAAACTGTTGACAAATTTATTTTACTTTTTCTTTTAAAATTACCATTTCTGTATTTTACAGTTGCTAACATCACCATTTTATTTTATTGAATTATAGTTGATTTATGGTATCATGTTGGTCTCAGGTGTATAGCATAGTAATTCAGTGTTTTTATAACCCATTAAGCGTTATTACAAAATAGTGGCTACAATTCCCTGTGTCATACAATATTTTCTTCTTGGTTGTTTACTTAATATGTAATAGATTATATCTCTTAATCACATACTCCCATCTTGCTCCTCCTCAATTCCTTCTCCTACTGGTAACTACTAGTTTGTTTTCTATATATTTCATGTCTATTTCTGTTTTTACTGCATATATTTGTTTTGTTGTTGAGATTCTACAAATATGCTATATCATACAGTATTTCTTTCTCTAACTTATTTCACCAAACATAATATTCTCTAGGTTCATACACATTGTTGCAAATGGCTGAATTTCATTTTTTATGACTGAGCTATACTTCACATCTTCCACATCCAATGTCTGTTGATGGATACTTGGGCTGCCTATATACTTAGGCTATAGTAGAGAGTGCTGCTATGAATAATGAGGTATATGTATTTTTTCAAATTAATTTTTAAAATTCTGTTCAGATACATGCCCAAGAGTTGTATTGTTGGATCATATGGTAGTTGTGCTTTTTTAGTTTTCTGAGGAATAGCCATACTGTTTTTCTGTAGTGGTTATACCAATATACATTTCCACAAACAGTATACTAAGGTTCCTGTTTTATCCATTTGTTGTTTGCGGTCTTTTTGACAATAACCATTCTGATAGGTATGAGTTGATATCTTATTACGGTTTGATCTGTATTTCTCTGATGATTAGCCATGTTGAGTATTCTTTCATGTTCCTGAAGGCCATCTGTATGTCCTTTTAGAAAAATATTTACTCAGATCTTCTGCCCATTTTTTGATTAGGTTGTTTTTTATTTTTGCATTTTTTGATATTGAGTTGTATGAGTTTATATATTTTTTGCTATTTACCCCTTTTCATTTGCAGGTATTTTCCCCAATTCAGTAATGTCTTTTCATTTTGTCGATGGTTTCCCTACTCAGAGGCTGCCGTGGGCCCTAGTCACCTCTGTAAACCATGACTGGACTTCCTTCCCAGTTGTGCCAGCTCTGAATCCAGTCCCACACTGTGCCGAGGAGTGAGTGGGGCTAACGCGTTTGCTTGGCTCAGGCTGAGCCTCGTGCCAAGGCAGTCACAGGAAACCCAGTAGCCACTAGAGCGGACCTCCCTCTCCCCTCTCTGCACAGCCTAGGGTAGCGCCAGCATATACTCCTCATGGTCAGAGTTCAGCCTTCCCACAGCCCTCCTGTTTGTCCAAATGGTCTACCAGCTGCAATGGGGCTCATCTCCTCTGGACTGGGACACCCAGTCTTGACTGTTCATTCACCACCTGTGTATTCTCCTTTTTCTTCTAAATCCTCTCCCAGGGACAGAAGTCCAGACTCAATTGCTTCTCTTCTCTTCCTACCTGATTACGTGTAGATCTTTCTTACAGTTTTGGTTGTCCAAGGTATCTTTCCACCAGTTTCCAGTTAGTTTTCAGTGAGATTGTTCACATGTACCTGTATTTTTGATGTGCTCATTGAGGGGAGCTGAGTTCTGCATCCTACTACCGTGTCATCTTAATTGGTTCCTTGCTGTCTAGAGTCAGTTTTGAACTAGACTCCTGTCTCCTGCTCAGCCGCCTTGCAATGATTTCTTTTTCTTTTTTAATTCTTTGGTCTACATTTTTGTTGTAACAAAAGTTTACTGAATCTTATTACTGGAAAGATATAAAAGATAATATTAAGATATAAGAGAATATAAACTTGAAGAGTATAAGCATTAACAGCTCATCTCTTTCTGCTCCTCCTGTTTCAATTTACTTGACATATCCTCTCAAGGAAATATATTCATCAGTTTATTACTTGATAAATTTTTACTTTAATTTCTAGTGGTAAAGTTTCACCCAAACTCTCATATACAACTGTATATGTGGAACATTTAAAAATCTTTGTAGTGATTTTTGAGACATTTTCAGTGTGTATGGAACATTCTAATATGTGTAGCCAGCAGTTTCCTGAATACAGAATAATACATATAACAGTTCTGCAGTGTGATGAGTCCTCATTATCTTTCAACAAATAATAGTGACTCATCAAAAAAAATGAATGATTTTAATGAATAATCATTGGAATTCATTGTTATTAAAGAAAGAGAGATGCATGGATTGATGCACATGGTAACATGCCCTGAAAAATGACTATACTAGGTCTTTACTCTTCTAGATTGATATGCAAGCTGTAATAAAGCTTTTACTGTTATTCAATATCAGCAATGGTATTAACAATATAATTTGAGTTGCTTGGTAGAGAAGAAGCCAAAACAAAGATAATTGAATATTGTTGTTTGACTTCAACCTTTAAGATATTAACTTCATTCAACTCAGTCACATCAAATTCCTAGAGTGAGAAAAGCAACTGAACAAAGGAAAAGAAGCAGAATACATGAAATGTATTCACATGCATTTTTATGCTCACAGCAGCTTTTCAAAAACTGAGATGTCAGTTAATTGTTTGCAATAGGACAAGCACAGAACATTCTATAACAAGTATTTTAAGCCTAGTACTAAAACATCCTATTTAGATGGGCAGATCATGCAGCATCCTTTAAAGTTTTTTTCATAGTTTCTTCATTGTAATGATTAATTACAATTGCTATGGGTTAAACAACAACAACAACAACAACAACAACAACAACAATGCCTGCACTTTCTAATATCCAGTACCTTAAACCATCAATGTAAGTATATATAAGTAAAGATTGCAGATGTTCTCTGGGACAGCACATCCTTCCACACCCCTGAAATTTCTGACCCTTGACCCCTGGTGTAAAATGATCCATTGTCCACCTGGCACATGGATTGCACCACATCTTAAATGTTAAAGTTTCATGAAATTAGTTTAACCCACAGGGGAACTTGAATGTTTGAACTTCAGCTGACATCCTTGAGGATGGATGGTTTCAAGGAAGAATGGTCATGGTCAACCCAGAGCATACTGAATTTGTTTGTACCTAAGCCTATTGTCTCCAGATTTTTTCTTTTTAATTGAGAAAGTTCAAACCATGCAACCTATAAATCACCTACCTGAATGTTTTGTATTTGTTTACCACAGCTATTTTTATTCCTAACAGTATAGTTCAACATGCACAAATAACTTTTTTATGTATACTTTGTTTTTTAAAAATATTCTTTTCTATTATGGTTTATCACAGGATATTGAATATAGTTCCCTAGGCTATACAGTAGGACCTTGTTGTTTACTCATTTTCTATATAAAAGTTTGCAACTGCTAATCCCAAATCTCAGTCTACCCCTCCCTCAACATGCACAAATAACTTGGTACTCATTAAGTCAAATGAATTTTGAAGCAAATTTAAAAACGCAATATGTGCACTGATAAACACTACTGAAAACTTTATAATTCTTATGCTATCTTAGGAGAAAACTGTAACTAATTCCAGAATTGTTTCCAGCTTTTTACAGCTTTTACAAATGACCAGGGAATTTGGTTATTAACCAACATTACAAAAGTGTAGATGGAAAATGGGGAAGTTTTGAAAGGCAGAGAATAGTTACCATAGAATTCTAGAGTCATAGAACTAAAATAATATAATAGAAATGATAATAATGCCTAGCCTTTCACCTCTTTGTTCAATCCACAAACACTTATTAAGGATCTACTATATGCTAGATGTTGATAACAAAGAGATATGCTAAGGGGATAGGGCTGAAGAGGAGAGATGTAAAATAGGGAAATAGACAGGAGTTGGGGGGCACAAGGGAGAGTACAGTTCTGTTTGAGGGCTGGAAATAATTTCTTCCTCTAAGGTTTATTTATTTCCTTCTCTTGATCACATCTAAATAGCACATGGGATCTATGCAGATTTTATATGATTATAAGTCATTGATGAAGGCATTGGTTAGGAACCTGCTACGCATGGTAGAGAAAGACAACAATTTCTCCTCTTGTGATAATTCACATTCAAACAAATGTATTTGATGATTTTTAGTAGGAAATTCTTGACCAGAAATGTGTTAAGGATAAAGTATATGTACTCTCTCTAGTTAACTAGATAATTATTTCAAGTTAGATCGCATGCATGCTGAGTCCCTTTAGTAATGTCCGGCTCTTTGCAACCTCATGGACCATAGTTGGCCAGGTTCCTGTGTCCATGGGTTTCTCCAGACAAGAATACTGAAATGTGTTACCATGTCCTCCTCTAGGGGATCTTCCTGATCCGGGGATCAAACCCTGGTCTCTTACCATTAGCGCCACCTGGGAAGTTCCCCAAGTTAGAATAGTTGGGAAGTTTCCTCAATCATGGTTGCATATTAGACTCATCTGTAAAACTTAAAACACACACACACACACACACACACACACACACACACACACAGAGAGTTTCTTATCCCAGAGAGTCTGATTTAATTGGTTTGAGATGGACTGAGGGAATCATTTTTACATAGGCCTGCCTTTGATCTTGTCCTGTCAAGAGTTGAGAGTCTTTGGTTTAGAGTAATAGCCTTTCACAGCACTTTCTCAACTTGATTTGAGTAAATTCTCACACTTTCCAGTACTACATTAGTGGGACACACTGCTTATCAACTAAGATACTTGAGATACACGTCAGCCTGAATCAAGCACCTCTGCTGTTTCTGGAGCCTCAGAAGAGTTGGTATTCTCACTGTTCTACTCTTCCTTAAACAGTCTGTTGTTAATTCTCCCAGTTACCAAAGTATTTGCCTTATGCTCAGGAAGTTGCCACATCTAGTTTTAGGACAACTCTTGGCTGTGAACTGCCTTCAATTTTCTCTTTTCTTCTGTGAAAATAGTTTTTATTATAAGTTATGTGTTTTTATAAAAAATTTATAAAACATAAGGTATAAAATTGAGAACAAAGATATTCCCCCCAAACTACAAGAATAGGCAACACTACAGTGGTACTTATTTTCTATCTTTTTTTTTCTGTAATAGACATACTAACATTTTATTTATATATTTAGAACTCCATAATATCAAAATATGTTTTGTAATCAACACTTCACCTGGAAATCTTACCTTGAGGTACTTCAATATTTTTAAATTATCTGGGAGATTGGGACTTTTAATAGTTGCTTGGCATCCCATTGACTATATGATATAATTTTTTAAAAAGCCTCCTATTTGGGGCACTGAATTGGTGCCATTTTTTGCTTTTTACTTGAAAATGTTTATAACTGGATTTTAGTTTTTGATGCCGGATTAGAATTTTGGAGTTTTGAATCCATTCATGCTGATTTTAGTACTTTGCAATTTTAGTCTGCTTTAAAATCATCTTGTTTCCCTTTTTCAAGGGCTTCCCTGGTAAAGAATGCCCCTGCAATGCTGGAGATTCAAGAGACATGTGTTCTATCCCTGGGTTGGGAAGATCCCCTGGAGAAGGAAACGGCAACCCACTCCAGTATTCCTGCCTTAGACATGCCAGGGGACAGAGGAGCCTGGCGGGCTACAGTCCCTGGATCACAAAAGAATCAGATACAACTGAGGGGCTTCTTTTAAAAAGAAGTTTTCTTCCCTGCTTTCCTTTTTCTTCTCATCATTTGGCCATCAGTGATGAGGCGAACTGACCTGGGAACAAACACCATGGCAAGCTCCTTGCTCATTGCTGGATTATCCTTTGTCTCCAGCTCACTTTATTCCAGGAAATATTGAGAATATTCTTCTGCCTGAATTTCTTTCTCCCTCTTCCTAGGCCAGATCCTCTTTCTCATACAGGTCAGAACTGGATTTACTTCAGTGTGATCTACATATCCTGAGAAATCTGGATGCAGGTCAAGAAGCAACAGTTAGAACTGGACATGGAACAATGGACTGGTTCCAAATCAGGAAAGGAGTACATCAGTGCTGTATATTGTCACCCTGCTTATTTAACTTATATGCAGAGTACATCATGAGAAATGCTGGACTGGATGAAACACAAGCTGGAATCAAGATTGCCGGGAGAAATACCAATAACCTCAGATATGTAGATGACACCCCGCTTATGGCAGAAAGCAAAGAAGAACTAAAGAGCCTCTTGATGAAAGTGAAACAGGAGAGTGAAAAAGCTGGCTTAAAACTCAACATTCAGCAAACTAAAATCATGGCATCTGGTTCCATCACTTCATGTCAAATAGATGGGGAAACAATAGAAATAGTGACAGACTTTATTTTCTTGGGCTGCAAAATCACTGAAGATGGTGACTGCAGCCATGAAATTAAAAGACACTTGCTCCTTGGAAGAAAAGTTATGACCAACCTAGACAGCATATTAAAAAGCAGAGACATTCTTTGCAAACAAAGGTCCATATAGTCAAAGCTATGGTTTTTTCAGTAGTCATGTACAGATGTGAGAATCGGACTATAAAGAAAGCTGAGCACCAAAAAATTGATGCTTTTGAACTGTGTTGTTGGAGAAGACTCTTGAGAGTCCCTTGGACTACAAGGAGATCCAACCAGTCCATCCTAAAAGAAATCAGTCCTGAATGTTCATTGGAAGAATTGATGTTGAAGCTGAAACTCCAGTCCTTTGGCCACATGATGCAAAGAACTAACTCATTTGAAAAGACCCAGATGCTGGGAAAGATTGAAGGCAGGAGGAGAAGGGGATGGCAGAGGATGAGATGGTTGGATGGCATCACCGACTTGATGGATGTGAGTTTGGGTAAACTCCGGGAGTTGGTGATGGACAGGGGAAGCCTGTTGTACTGCGGTCCATGGGGTCACAAAGAGTCGGACATGACTGAGTGACTGAGCTGAACTGATATCTTGTAGAGTTCTTAGAAGTTTCTGCTATTTGTATATAATATTTCTGCTTCCAACAGTTTATATAAGTTTTTCTTTGTGTGTCTGTTATGTCAGTCGTGAGAAATAGTCTTATATAGGGATTCCAGACTTGGACATAGATGAATATGAATCCAGCATCTGTCATTTATTTATTTTATGTGTTATATGATAACTTAACTCTCTAAATCTTAGTTTTCTCATTTATAATAATGAATAGGACTTGTACTTATCTCATAAAATTAATACAGGGATTAAACAAAATTGAGCTTGTAGTGTGTGTAGTACAATGTGCAACATCAAGAAGTAAATGTTACCTTGGCGATGAGGAGGGGTAGGATGATAATGATGAAGATGATGAAGATGATGAGGGTTACAGTGAATACTTCAGGCTGACATCATGCCCAGAACCAGTTAATGAGGAATGAGTAAAAAGTAATCTGATTCTTTTGTAGAATGTGCATCATTTCAAACTAGAACAAACACCTGTTATATTACAAAAGCAAATAATAAGCTATTGAAAGCAGATCTTTAAATTGTTTTAATGTTGAATCACTCTGTATCTTAAAAGTTTTCCTTTTTATTTCTTAGATACAAGTATATTTCCAGCATTTATAATCTCCAAATTTACACTACAGCTTAGTCTACATTATGAACTGAATTGTGTCCCCCAACTCCAATTCTCATGAAATTCTAACTCCTCATAACACAAAATGTGATATATTTGGAGATAGGATATTTATAGAGGTATAATTAAGGTTAAATGAGGTCATTTGGGTGGGCCCTAACCCAACCTGACTAGTATTCTTACAAAAAGAGATTAAGACAGGCATACACAGAGAAAGCCCAGGTAAAGACATGAGAAGACAGCCATTTATAAGCTAAGGAGAGAGGGCTTAGTGGGATCCAACCCTATTAATGCCTTGATCTTGGCCTTTCAGCCTCCAGAACTAGAAAAAAAAATAATAAATTTCTATTGGTTCAGCCACCCAGTCTGTGGTGCTTTGTTATGGCAGCACTAGCAAACTAATGAAGTTTAAATTTAATTTTTGCCTTCTGTAGAGTTTTAAAATTTGTGGCCTAACCTGGCTTTTTAGAACTTATCATTATCATCATCATATTGCTTTTCAGCAAAATAGCTTAAGTTTATATTTTTCTCATTAATTCTATTTTTAAAGTATTTTGACAAAAGCTACAAATACAAAAAAAAAGTTGCTTCAATCTGAATATTTATATTCTTAAAAAATAGTATTTTTTTGTTTAAGTCTTACTGAATATCTTAGTATGATACTCACATGCTGAAAAGTTTATGGCGCTTTTGTCAATCTAAATTTCTTTGTTAGACTACAGAAGGATCTCTTAAAGTGTCTAAAAAATATGTATCACTGGACTTTTTTCCCCTCATAATCTCTTCTAAGAGCTCATTTTCTGTTACATTTAGAGATACAGTGTATCGAGTGCTCAATAAAATTTACTTAAGTGAACACATAGAAGAGAATCAATGAATAGTTTAAAGTTGTAGCTTTGTGAGACCAAAAGAGCCAAACAAGAATTATAGCTGATTGTTCAGAGTTCTACAATCTGCAAAACTGAATTTTTGTATTTTGCTTGAACTTACTTCTATTAGCAGTCTCTGAAAGATAAACTAGTTTAATTTACTTATTTACTCATCTCTTCACCTAACAGTGAAAGAAGTCAAGGAAATACTCTCTCTCTTTTCTCATTAAAAGAGATCTTTTTGAGATTAAAAAGAGTAATAGTATACGCTAGTAACTATCCAGAATTTATAACATGGAAGATGTCAATTAGTGGTTTTGTTTTGTTTTGTTTTGTTTTGTTTTGTTTGCTGGTTGAGAGATTTGCTAAATGTGAGAGGCTATTGGCATGAGCTGAAGAAAGTGCTGCCGTTATAAAATAATGTCTTGGTAATTTTCTGATGGTCCAGGAGTTAGGTGTTGGTGCTTTTACTGCTGAGGGCCCCGGGTTCAATCCCTGGCTGGGTAACTAAGATCCTACAAGTTGTGTGGCGCAACCAAAGATAGATACATAAATAAGATGGTTCTATTCATCTGAATAATTGTTAATGAAGTCTCCGAAAATAGCAGGATGGGTATTCTTGGGTCTTTCATGCCTTGCAGTTTTCTCCTTAGAATTTGTAAATAGCAGGAAGCTTCAAATTTACTAAAATATTTTATTTTTTATAGTGCTTTCCAAGAAAGATGTTTTAGAATTAGACTAATTAGATAACTAGATGATTTCTCAAGAACAAATTTAGTCTATTTTCCAAACTTTTAGGATATATAAGCAGTCTTGGGTGAATTCTTTTTTTTTTTTTTTGGATGAATTTTTATCTATAAGTTTTAAAAGAACATCATAGTGATTCTATAACCATCTATAAATAAATTTTCATCTCATGTCTGTCCTTGAATTAAGGGAGGAACTAGGAAACATTATGTTGCTAGAGTCTTGAAATGTCAGAAAAAAGAAATCCATATAGGAGTTTTCTGCCCCATAGTTTTTCTTTTTCCCTCCTACATGTGTGAATATAACATTTAAAAAATATTTTATTTTGGACTATAGTTGATTTACAGTATTGTGTTAGTTTCAGGTATACATCAAAGTATACACAGATTCTTTTCCCATATAGGTTGTTACAGATTATTGAATAGATTTCCTTCTGCTGTAACAGTGGTTCTTTGTTGATTATCTATTTTTACATATTGTAGTGTGTATATGTTAACTCCAACTTTCTATTCATCTCCCCTCACCATAGTTTTTCTGTTCAGGAGGTCTTATTCCCTGAGTATGGTATACAGTATTCTTCCTCCTGTTTTCTAATCCCAAGATAATTATTCTTAATAAGTTTTATTGTATGACAACATTTCTGAGTAAAAATTAATATTCCAATTTTAACTCTTCCTTGTCAATAGCATACATTCTTCCTCATCAGTTTTACTCTTACCACTTTAGGCTCTACATTTGGGTATACACTTCTATCTTATCAAAATTTAGCATATTGGCCCACTTCTTTATCATATTTGAAGCTTACTGTGTTCTGGGGTGCTCTTATTGCCATGTTCATTAGATGTCTTTCCTTTAGTGTAAATTAAATTACTAATTCAGTTATAGTCATTTCCTGGCAGAGAGAAGCAATTAAACTGCTTGGGTCCAGAGCTGGTAATGACTTCACAATTATAAAACAACCACAGACCGTGGTTTCCATATAAATGATCACAGTTGATCAACATGGTCTTTCATGTGAGAACCCATTCTCAAAAGATGCTTGGCCAAACTTTGTAGCTAACTGTATCATTTTAACTTATGTCTCTTGACATTGGAATTCTCTTTGTTAAATTTGCCAAGGAGGTTCTTCTTCAGTGGAGCACTATGGAGTATTTTCATTCTAACCACATACTGATTTATCTAATTTCATACTTGAATAATCATAATTTATAAAATTTAAAGAGTTTTAGATATTTAGTTTGTGTTGTTTACTTTTTGATAGTTGGATTATTTTCCTGTTTCTAAATGGAGTTTCTACCTAAAATCTCAGTTAATATGACCTGACACTGCCACAGGACACTCTGTGTGCAATAGCTTTGGGTGGTTTTGATTTAATCAAGGGGAAGATGAGAGTGGGTGTCCATTTCTTTCAACTCCTCAGCTCTTTCACCATCCATCTTAGTCCATGTGTGGTTACTCGGGACACTGCATTAATGATAGCTGTCAAAATAATAGTCTGTGGGTTAGAGGTCAAGAAAAATATGTAGATGACTTCAGGGTGAACAGATGATAAAGTAATTCATTTAGTCTTTTAAATGCTAGACTAGCCTGGCCTTGGTGGGATCAAGGGTTAGTGGAAGCAAGAAGAATAAATGGGGACATCTCCAAGTAGTTTACTCTTGTTAAAAGGGAAAAAAAGGATGATAATAGCATTACCCAACAAGCATGCTAGAGGCAATTTTCTTAATTACAGTGCTGACCCAGCGGTGTACACAGAGTGGTCTTGCTATTGGCATGAAAGCTTTTACTTTCAAACAATATTAACCCTTCTTAGTACTGTGTGTCTTAATTAAGATGATTCCTCGAGTGCTGCCAGTGTCAGCAGTTTTCTGTTTCTGTTGGTGTTTATAAGCCCCTTGTGAGAGAACTGAGCTGGGCTCTTGGCACGGAGTCCAAAATGAGTTACTTTAAGTAACTTTTTGAATGAATCCAAGAGAAAAGCTCACAATATTCTGTTTTATTAGATTAGTTAGTTAATAAAACAGTACACAAATTCCTAAGACAGAGAGAGATGGTCTTGTTCCATTTAAATCTTTTGGCACAGTCAAAACCATGCCATATGATCTATACAAATATACATTTGTTAGTGCTAGTTCAGTCACTCAGTCATGTCTGACTCTTTGCAACCCGATGGACTGCAGCATGCCAGGCTTCTCTGTCCAACACCAACACCAACTCCCAGAGCTTGCTCAAACTCATTGAACTGGTGATATCATCCAACTATCTTATACAATGTCATCCCCTTCTCTTCCTGCCTTCAGTCTTTCCCAGCATCAGGGTCTTTTCCAATGAGTCATTTCTTCTCATCAGGTGGCCAAAGTATTGGAGCTTTGAAAATATTTTTCAAAATATTTTGAAAAATACATTATTTGATTTTAAATACGAATTGGCATTTATAGTCTTGTGGCTTAATCTTTGGGCTTCCCAGGTGGTGCTCGTGGTAAGGAACCTGCCTTCCAATGGCAGGAGACATAAGAGACATGGGTTCAATCCCTGGGTCAGGAAGATCCTTTGGAGGAGGGCATGGCAACCCTCCCCACTATTCTTGCTTGGAGAATCCCACTAACAGAGAAGCCTACAGCCCATGGGGTTACAAAGAATCAGACTGACGCGACTTAACACACACACAGCTTGATTATTAGGCATAATGAAGTATAATATATTTTTATTTATAGTGTACAAAAATATTAGATCAATTGTAGTAATTATACAAGGAAGAATCATTGTAATCTTAACATCTGGAAAACACTGGGTTGATGTAAGTTTTAAACACATTTTTGCATTTCTTTACCACTGCAGGGCTCCAGAAAGGAATCTTTGACATTCTTCATTTAACTGCTGGAGTTAATTCATGGTTACTTGAAGAATTGCTTTTGAAATGAGACCTGTGATATGTAATGTCACTCCAAAGTAAGCTTTCCTGACTTCCCTACTTGGCGATGTGAAATGTGGTCTATGAGAGAACTTGTGGTTCATGTAAATACTAGGCACATTGAGAATCAAACAAAAGAGAACCTTGAATGCTAGTTGGCCAATTTGAGTTCCTGTGTGTTCTAGAGTGGAGATCTATGCCTTAAATACTCTATGGGCCACTGCCAAGTCCTCATATACTTGACTCTGGTTTATAAAGATAGAGGAGTAAAATTTTTCCCATGGTTTGATTTAGAGAGACTAGACTTACTGTGTTTTATGAATGTTTACTATGGTTTCTTTACATCTCTAATATCTTATAGTGATGACATTATACTATATTGAGTATAAGCTCAGTTCAGTTGCTCAGTCGTGTCCGACTCTTTGTGACCCCATGAACTGCAGTACAACAGGCCTCCTTGTCCATCACCAACTCCTGGAGTTTACTCAAAATCATGTCCATTGAGTCAGTGATGCCATCCAACTATCTCATCCTCTGTCATCCCCTTCTCCTCCTGCCTTCAATCTTTCATGACATCTGGGTCTTTTCAAATGAGTCAGTTCTTCACATCAGGTGGCCAAAGGTTTGGAGTTTCAGCTTCAACATCAATCCTTCCAATGAGTATTCAGGACTGATTTCCTTTAGGATGGACTGGTTGGATCTCCTTGCAGTCCAAGAGACTCTTAAGAGTCTTCTCCAACACCACAATTCAAAGGCATCAATTCTTCAGTGCTCAGATTTCTTTATAGTCCAACTCTCATATTCATACGTGACTACTGGAAAAACCATACCTTTGACTAGATGGACCTTTGTTTGCAAAGTGATGTCTCTGCTTTTTAATATGCTGTCTAGGTTGATCATAAATTTTCTCCCAAGGAGCAAGTGTCTTTTAATTTTGTGGCTGCAGTCACCATCTGCAGTGATTTTGGAGCCCAAAAATAGTCTGTCACTGTTTCTACTATTTCCCCATTTATTTGCCATGAAGTGATGGACTGGATGCCATGATCTTAGTTTTCTGAATGTTGAGTTTTAAGCCAACTTTTTCACTCTCCTGTTTCACTTTCATCAAGAGGCTCTTTAGTTCTTCTTCGCTTTCTGCCATAAGGGTGGTGTCATCTGCATATCTGCAGCTGCGGCATGGGCTGTGAGGAGATACCCCATGTCCAAGGGCAGAGAAGTCCCAGCAAGACTGAGTGCAAGCATATTTTCAAATGCTTGTTCAGTTTATGAGTTATTTTCAAACTTAACATGCCACATATATCAGCAAACTTTTTCTTTTACAGCTTATGTCATGAGAATATGAGATAATGCAAAAATACATTATTAATTCTGCTGAAATGAATTTCTAGGCCAATTTGGAAGTACTCTTCCTTATGGGTGCCATGTTGACAAACAGAACCTTATGTAACTTCCATGTGCTTATAAATGCCTCTCTGTACCTGAAATGCAATATATCCAGTCAGGTAATGTCCAAATGCCAAGACAGCTTTGGGTGTTAGTGCAAGTTCACGTGCCCACCACACAGGGAGGCTAAATACACCAAAACATCAGAGCTTGGAGCAGAGAAAGGTTTATTGCAGGGCCATGTTAAGAGACAGATGTCTCTAAAAAGCCCTGAGCTCCCTGAAGGGTTTAGGCAAAGAATTTTTAAAAGCCAGGTGAAAGAGGTGGGTTGTAGAGTATGTAATCGGCTTGTGCACATTTCTCTGATTGCATGATGGTGAGGTAACAGGATGGTGTCACAGGGGTTAACGTCATCAGTCCTTAGGCTCCAGGAGGCCTGGGTCCATGTGCTCAAGGTCCTCAGGGGTCCTCATGATCGTCCATTTGCAGGATGGTGGTTTCACGTCTGTAAAATAGCTCAGGAAATGTTCATCAAAAAACTGTTACTAGGTACTTCAGAGAGGAGCTAAAGCAGAGGATATGTGGAAAGCCTGTTCCAGAAAGGCCCCATGGCATCCATCTCTATTAGACGAGATCTATACTTATTTATTTATTCCTTCTCACCCCAAGCAACCTTGGTTGACAAGGTGATCCCAGACAACCATTTCCTGTTTCTCTACCCTATTCTTTGTCCTTTATCCTAGAAAAGCTTCTTGCCTTCTGCCCCCATTTTCAGTTCTCTGGTGCCTGTCCACTCCATGAAGTGTTAAATAAAGTTTGTTTGCATCACCTAAGCCATCTACCTTAATAATTTAAAATAAACCTTTTAGTTGTTCTATATACAGAAAATGCCTACTATAAAACAATGGTTTTCACCTAACATAAAAAATGGTTCCTTTTGGTAACTGCTTCCATGTGCACTAAGATTCAAATATTGTCCTATGAGCCTCTCTTTGAGAGTTGCTCCTTTAAGAGATTACTTGATGCCTCTGACTCTCTCGGAACTTTTGCAAATGACACTGGAGCCATGGGAGACCTGCACTGACTCTTAATTGTATAAGGTTCTCAGAATCCAGCAGTGGCTACAGGGTTTGGGAATTGAAAATAATGAAAACTTTTCTCTTAGTGTAAATATTCTCACCTAAAAAACACACAAATAAATGAATTATAACTAATAAAAGAAGAATTTTTTTTATCGCTCTTAAGACTGCACCATTAGTCCATATCCTAGAGAAATCTTGATAGTGTAAATAGCTTACACTACATAGGTAAGAAAAAATCAGTAGTACATTTATTGTTTTGAAATTCAAACAAAATAAACAATATGGTTGTTAAACACAAGCAGCCAAAAATTTTGAAAATCAGTCTGTGTTAATACTTGCTTCTGTTCTATTAATATTTGCCTTCTTGTTTGTCTTATTTCTTATTGATATGGGAAGTACTGCAGTATATTTTAGCCTCAGAATTTCAAAAGGGAAAAAAAAATTCTATATTTCTATTAGAGAAATATAGAGGTGAGAAGGAAAAACTTAAGCAGATGTGATTATCATTATCATTTTTAAAATGAGTACTATGGTAATGTGTTAAGAACAAAAACTATTTCAAGTGTCTCTGAAGAATATGAAAATCCAAATTAATTTAGGGCCTCAGTGGACTATATGAACAGTAGCAAAAATAAGCTCTTATTTCCATTTCCTAAAACATAGGGTGATTTAAATCACGTGGGCAGAGTATTTCAGTGAAACGTAGTGATTTCAGGAGAACGAAATTTTAGTGAATGTAAAAAAGGGTCAAATGTAAGAATGAGGGAATAGGAAGTGATTTAGAAACATTAAAAAATTGTAGCTAGTAATGAATTTATAGTCTGTGGTAAAAATCTTTCTCTTCCTCAACAATTTATTTTTCTATTCATACATTTATTAGAAATACAGAAATTCTACTATATTTCTGTTTTGTATTTTGAAAAAAAATTGTATGCTTATAATTCACAAAACCTCAACTGTTTCTAAAACATTTATTTAGGTAGAAAAGAAGAAATAAAGATTTTAGCAATAAAATATGGAGAAACAGTTCAAAGTTAATCAATGTATTAAATATATGTTCTTGAGTAAGTAATAAACCTCTCTGGATCTAAGTTTCTTCCTCTGTGAAAATTAAGTAGAAGTAGATGAAATTTACTATTCAATTAAGCTGCATCTGTCAACTATGAGAACTGGACTTGCTGATAGGCTGACCCCCTTTCTGACAGTTGTGAATTCTCCATTTTGCTGGTCAAATTATATATCAACATGCCTACTACTCTGTGACGCTGTAAGGAAAACCATAATCTTAAACCTTAAAACAACTTCCAGAAATCTTAATAATAACTACACCTTGAGCGAAATCTTCCTCTTCTGAACGGTGGTTTGTCAAACTGGTGATTTTGACTCATTCTGACATAGCTACGGTATTCAAGATCTCAAGCTAGTTTTGTTCTCCATTCAGACAGTGACTGGGAAACACTGGAAGTCTCTGTCTACCTGTGTGAGGGTGGGAGGGGAGCAGACACTTCTTTTCTGGACAGAGAATCATGACTAAATGACCATGGCGACAAACATACACTGATTTGGGGAAGCTGGAAAAGGTTGCAAAATAGATGGATTGTGACTATGCTATAAATAACCTTGTTAAGGCTTAGATTAGGGGCTTCCCTGGTGGGCCAGACAGTAAAGAGTCTGCCTGCAGTGTGGAAGACCTGGGTTCCATCCCTGGGTAGGGAAGATCCCCTGGAAAAGGAAATGGCAACCCGTTCCAGTATTCTTGCCTGGGAAATCCTATGGATGGAGGAGCCTGGCAGACTACAGTCCATGGGGTTGTCAAACATGACTGAGCAACTTCACGATCACTTTAAGGCTTAGATTAAATTTGAGAAACATCAGACTTGTGGAAGGACTCTAGATGCTTCAAATGAAAATATGAGTTACTATGAAACGTTATTGATACTCTTTAGTACCAAAACATGGGGTCCAACAGACACAATCATACAGTCTTTTGGAACCCCAAACAGACAAGATTTTCTTTAAATAATTAAATTTGGGGCTATGGATAAAAAGTAGTTAAAATTTCTTCTCTGCGATTATGTGCCCAGGTTCCTATAGTTTTCCCCTGTTGTTATGCTTTTGTTTATCTTCATCATTTAGTTGCTGAGCTTCTTTACATCCTCCACCATATACTTCCATTCCACCCCTTTGATAGGAAGATAAGAAGATCTTGACCTGGTTTTCCCCACACCCAGCCTCCCTTGCCCCTCCTCATATGTGAGCTATTGCACTTGGTGACTTGTACAGACAAAAACAATAGGTCAACGGAAAAGGCATTTTCCAGAAGCTGCAGAAGAAAACTAATTTGGCGAGGTCTCAAAGCTAGGTTATTGGCAAAATGATAACTAGAACCAGATCTGATTTCTAGTTCTGTCATTGCTACTCCTACTCTGCCTCTCTGACATCAGACAAGTTCCAGAAAATTGTATAACTCCTTATATCCCGGCTTAGCTTTGTAGATCTGCTATAACAAAGTACTACAGCGTGTGTGGTTAAAACAACAATGTCTTCTCTCATCTCACAGTTCTGGAAACTAGAAATCCAAAATCAAGGTGTTAACAAGTTATGCTCCCTAGGAGGTCTACAGGAAGAATCCCGCCTTGTTTCTTCCAAGTTTTAGGCGGCATTTGATCATTCTCGTCGTTCCTTGTCTTGTAGCTGCACCACTCCAGTCTCTGCCTCTGCTATCGTGTGACTCTCTTCCCTGAGTATCTGTCTTCACATCACCTTTCCTCTTTTCAAAAGGACGACAATATTAGATCAAAAGCCCACCCTACTCCAGGGTCTCCTATCTTAAATAATTACATCTGCAATGACCTTATTTCCAAATAAGTTCACATCTAGACATACTGGGAGTTAGGGATCCACCATCTTTTGGGGTGAACTTGGGTACCCAACTCATAACATACCCCATAACATGTAGGCTGAGATCTACAGAGATCTGGAAGGGCAATTAGAGTCCAGGAAAGCAAGTTCTTCTGAGGGTTTCTCACTTGCTTCCCATAGTTCAATTTGACTTTCAACTTGTGTTCTATTAACAAACACTGGAGGAACTTTGCAACCAGGAAAATGGACTCATCTCTGTTTCTGTCTTATTCTCTCACCCGAAAGCAGTTGCTAGTCTCTCTTTGGAGAAACCAAGGCAGTCTTTGCCCACTACTTCCTGTCTTTCCACCACAAAAGTTAAGCCTCAGCCTGATTTACAGTCATTAGCCACTGACTAGGCAGTGAGCATCACTATGGCTAATGGAAACTTTCTCCTCAGCATAAACTGTGCAATTCTCTAATTTGTTTAGCTAAACTGCATTAGTCATACTGAAGTTTTATTATCAGAGTCAAATACAGGAAGCTAGAGTGGACATGCTGTATTTTTAAAAATTAAAACATTAAAAAAAATAAGCGTGGCATATTGATTACCTAATTTTCTAAACAAGAGGCTCATTCCTTTTAATCCCCAGTATTACTGTAAATTCTATTTCTGCCTATAGGTCATACTGTTGAAAATGGGATTAAAAAAATAAACAAAAAAACAACCCTCTAACAACAACACACACATATTTCCTGTTAGGTTTTGCTTTAAGATCACCTTTGCTAAGGTTTTATTGAGTTGAGTGGGAGAGGTATGGCCCTGGATTTCTACCAGAGCATACCATTGTAAATTTAGAGGAACAAACTCTGACTCTTTGCCTGACTTGAACCTAACACTTTATATCCATAAATGTGATTTTTTTATGTTTTCCCAGTGGTCCAAGACAAGCAGTTGTGGCCAATTATTCTGTCATTTCTATAGAGGTCACTTCATTTGACCTGTTTATTTCTCCCAGCCTTTCCTAGAAGTGGGTCCTTAAGTACACCTTTTCTTCCCCCACTAATTGTCGTTTGTTGTTTGTTTATAACAGATGAAGAACATACAGCCTTTGTTAAGGATTCTGTCAATGCTACTGGATAAGTCCTAGTATTACTGTGTCAGACATATTACTAGCGCGCTAGATCCTGTTAGGTGAGTGAGTTTTCATTGCAGCACAAGATATTTTACAGGGACTTTTACTTTAATCTTGCAGATACACATTATATAAAGCCCTTTCAGGCTGTTATCATATTGCAGGCCCACTTGAAATCTTCCCTTCCAAATGAGCCTGACTGAGACTGACTGCAGCCTCCATTTTATCAGATTCACTGTGACTGTTTTCAATGCCTGGAATGGAGCTCATGTCATAGGAAGCAAGTCTAAATAATATATTCCTAACAATGTAGAAGAAGCAGACAACTGTTTCTTGCTGTGCTGTGTTCAGTCGTGCCTAACTCTTTGCGAACCCATGGCCTGTCGCCTGCTAGGCTCCTCTGTCCCTGGAATTTTCCAGACAAGAATACTGGAATGGATTGCCATTTCCTTCTCCAGGGGTTCTTCCCACCTCAGGGATCGAACCCATGTCTCCTGCATCTCCTGAACTGGCAGGCAGATTTTTTACTACTGCACCAACTTTTTCTTAGTCTTCATTAAAAAAAAAGAAATTCTTATTCTTGGTCTTTAATTAAGTCTCTCCTACAATAAAGGTTTTTCTAGATGCCTGTGTTAATTAAAGCCTTCGCTGGTGATTTAGTGGTAAAGAGTTGCCTGCCAATGTAGGAGACTCAGGAAACTTGGGTTGGATCCCTGGGCTGGGAAGATCTCCTGCCGAAGGAAATGGCAACTCACTCCAGTATTCTTGCCTTGGGAAATCCCAGGGTTAGGGGAGTCTGGCAGGCTATATATAGTCCATGAGGTCACACAAGAGTCAGACAAAACTTAGCAACTAAGCAACAGCAATGTTAATTAAAACTGCTTATATTACAAGAGCAGAGAAGTCTATGATTTGAAAATTCTCAGATCTCATCTTATAGGTAAATGTTTTAGGCTTAGTGGATTTAGTACATGCCAAACAGGCAGAAATTCACTTGAAAGAAAGTGGTGAAAATGTTTATGTATTTTCTTCCAAAAGTTTAACTAAAGTAATTAGATTAAGAAACCAATAACTTTATGCTTGCTTCTGGAATTTATTTGAGATAAGCAATTTATTTAGTAGGTTCTGCATTGCCAAGTTAATTTTTTATGACATTTGCAAATGGATCAAACAAGGTAACATTATCTTCTTCTCCTTGCAAAAAGAGAAAAAAAGCAGCACCGAAAATAAATGTCCTAGGCATAACTCTCACATAATTCAAATCACCCAACGCAGTGTTTGAAGCCAGTCTAAATGGCTTTATCCATCCCTACCACTGACTCCCACACTGAAAATATGCCCCTCTGTAAGATGTCTTCATGATGAATGAGCTAATGTTTATGAAGCACTTTAGAGCTCCTTGGGCAAGACACTATCTAATTACAAAATATAGTTCTCATTATTAAATGGAAGCTATTTTCCCCCTGTGTTTTTCGTTATCCATACCATTTCCATGCCTTACCCTCCTGATGGTTTCCATTGCAAAGTGGAATCAGTTTCTTAAAAAAAAAAAATGGGTGTGGGGGGAGCTCAATAATTTTAAGTCACAGTGCATTGCACATACCCAGAAAAGCCTAGATCGCTTCCAAATTCAAGGACTAATAAAAATTGGAAGCACTCCAGTAATTTTAAATTGCTTTGCACATTGAAGAGTGATTTAAAATCATTGAAGTGGTTCAATTTTTTTTATATATGCACTTCAATTTAGAAGTGAGTCAGACAGACAGCATCATAGTGTAGAAGTCCAGGACATCGAATTAATGTTTAAAAAGTTAGGAATTAGACTAAAACATAACTGAGGGAACCAAGATCAAACAATCAGAAGAGTCAATTGAGCCATTAAGTTGAAGGACCCTGGTGAATGTCTGGACACATTTTCCAAGACCTGTCTTCCCCTGGTCCACGGCTATCTCTTTTTCTTCATGACAATATTTACAATCTTTGTTGTTACTTTATAAATGTACTATGTATGCTTTTTAATGTTTGTCACATTTTTTAGTATTATTTATTTTTGTCTGGTCATTTCATTTTCATGTGACCATCTATGTAGAAATACAATGTGAGAACTATACTTTTACAAATGCAATTTAAGCTTTCTACAGTTACATTTTAAGAAAAGAAAAATGCAAAATTAATTTTAATAATATATTTAATTTAAGCCAATATATCCACAATACTGTCATTTCAATATGTAATTAATAAGTAAAATTATTCAGATATTTAAGTTTTTTCTTTTTTTGGTCTTTGAAATCTGGTGTGTGTTTTACACTTACCATACATCTCAACTTTTAGGGGCCACCCTTCAAACGTTCAATAGCTTCATGTTGCTAATGACTACCATATTGGACAGTGCAGCTATAGACTTGAAGCTCTGAACTGTGTTTTCTACTCTGCTACCTCAGTTATGCTTCCAGTTTGCATTTTTCATTACTTTGTGGCTATCATAGTCAACAGGGAAGGTTTATTAACTTAAAAAACAAACAAACAAAGCAAGATCAAACAATCCAGTGATTCTTCTTCAGGCCACAAGCAATTCGAAAACACATATTCTACCTGAGCTGCATATAGCACTGAAACAGAAAGCTGACATATGGAGTTTGCTGAAGGCCTAGGGCTAAATTTCAGCATCTATGCATTTATGCATAAAATTCAAATATGGCCAAGGAAAAGACTCTGTATTAACCATGACAGAAAAAAGAAAAAGAAAACACAAGAATAATTTTCAGTGGTGAAATTGAGCAAGAGTTTATTAACAGCTACCAAAGAAGGAGCATCTTTTTCCTAGTAAAGGATCTGGTCAGTGATTGTTTCCTATCTCAAGTCTTTGCTGGAAAAGGCATTCTATGCTCAAGGGACAGATTTCTCAGAGCCTCCCAGGCCAGCACATGGGGATATGAGTAAATGTAAAAAAGATGGCACCACACAGTGGATGCATTGTCGGGAAAGCAAATGATTTTACATGACTCAGAGCAAAGAAAGGATGTAAAAGGCCACAAATGACAGCTTGATGGATTGAGATGGATGGCCAAAGAGAAACCTCACTTAAAATTCTTTCTTTGAACATTGCTCCACTGACGAATTTCATAGAACTATACTGTAGTTTTTCTCCTTTTCCAGTCTTTTAATTATTTATATGCCTGATTCTAAAAGCAATGTATGTTCTTTATAACAATGTTGGAAGTATGAAAGAGAAAGAACAATAAAAGATGACCTTTCTTCCCATCCATCAGAGGACGTCTTTGCTAACATTTCGACTTATTTTGAAATTGTTAACATTTTGACTTATTTCCTTCTAATCTTTCTTTTTATAGATTTTATCTAATTGAGATATCATTGTACTTTTTTCATTTCACATTTTAACATGAACATTTTCTTATATAATTAAAAATTTCTTAGACTACAACTGACTTTGTCGCTCTGATAACACTTTCCCCATTCTAAATGATACTGTGATGACCATTCTGCATTTCAAGTTGTTTAAAATAAGTAGTGAAGACAAATTATTGGGTAAAAAAGTATAAACTTTTGTAAGGATTTTGAATTTTTGCTATGAAATATTACTATGATTTGAAATATTAATATGGTCTCTTCAAAACAGGCTGCATTTTCCTTCTGAGAGCTATTTCCTACCATGTTTGGCACATGATATAAAACCAGATCACCTGATAACTTTGTTTCCAATTTTGTTCCAAAATCATTGTCTTAATTCCTCTTTTGTATCTTTGTTGGTAATATTCCATAAGTTGTTGTCAATAATGGTGAAATATCCTCACCCCAGAAACAAATTGTCTTTTGCATCTACTCAAGCTATTTGTGAACAGATAGTATAGAGAGGCGGAACTTTGGAAATATTTGCCTCTGTTAAAATTATTATGCTTTAATTTCAGCAGATAGATTAGTAGGAAAAGATCTTGGGGAAAGATTTTTTTGTTGCCTAGTGAACTAATTATCTTTTAAAATTTGTTAACCTACATTTGTTGAGAATTTACCATGTTCCAAATATTTTACATTTTGAAGTTTTGTCAATTAATACTCAAAATAATTCTATTAGACAGGCACCAGTATCAGTCCCTTTTCACCACTGAGGGCCCTTAAGAGATTAAGTCACTTACTCAAATTGTAATGCTATTAAATAGCAGAGGCCAGATTCAAACATGGAACCCAAACAGTATATTTTGAGAAGTGCTGCCTGTTCTCTAGCCAGCCTCAAATTTATGGAGACATTTCCCAGTTGGTCCTGCACCTTCTGTTTTCTTTGCACATGCAGCTCTTCATACCTGAAGAGTTTACTAGCTGACTGTAAGCTCTTTGAGGGCAACTTGGTGTCCTGTTCACTGTTGCATGTCTACTGTCTAACACAGCATCAGGATCTCATAGGTGCTCAGGGAACATTTATTGGCTACATGGTTCAAGTCTAAATTATTTGAAGAGAGACATAAGATGATACTTTGTGATGCTATTCTTTTTTTAATGTTTTTTAAATTGAAAGACAGTCAATTTACAGTTCTGTGTCAGTTTTAAGTGTATGACAAAGCAGTTAGGTTATACAAGTATATATCCCCGATAGCTCAGTTGGTGAAGAATCTGCCTGCAATGCAAGAGACCCCAGATGGAATTCTGGATTGGGAAGATCTGCTGGAGAAGGGAGAGGCTACCCACTCCAATATTCTTGGGCTTCCCTTGTGGCTCAGCTGATAAAGAATCGCCTGCAATGTGGGGGACCTGGGTACGATCCCTGGGTTGGGAAGATCCCCTGGAGAAGGAAAAGGCTACCCACTCTAGTATTCTTGCCTGGAGAATTCCATAGCCTGTATAGTCCATGGGATCTCCAAGAGTTGGACACAACTTGGTGACTTTCACTCATATGAGTTTCTTTTCAGATTATTTTCCATTATTTGGCCTTATAATATATTGAGTAAAGTTTCCTGTGGTATATAATATGTCCTTGTTTTTTACCTATTATATATATAGTTTGTGCGTGCATGCCCAGTCAGTCTAGTCTTGTCCAACTCTTTGTGATCCTATGGTCTGTAGCCCCCCAGGCTCCTCTGTCCATGGGATTCTCCAGGCAAAAATACTGGAATGGGTTGCCATGTCCTCCTCCAGGAGATCTTTGAAGCAGATATCGAACCTGCATCTAATGCATTGAAGGTGGATTCTTTACCCACTGAGCCACTGGTAAAAGTGAATGCATGCAAACTTTCACTTTATATATGCTTCATATATTTTGCTTTATATAGTAGTGAGTATCTTTTAATCCCAAACTTCAAATTTATCCCTCCTCCACCTCGCACTATTCATTTTGCTAACCATAAATTTGTTTTCTATTCTTTTAAACATTTTCTGGAGTATATGGTCTTGTTCTTATGCATGCAATTTAAAATTATCTCCCTCAAAGAAGAAATGAATTGTTCAGTGGTGTGAGAAATTTGGCTTCTAAAATGACATTTAGAATACTCTGGGTCATATTTGGCTTGTAATACAGAGCAAAAATTTATCCAAACTCTTTCAAAGATTTCCTAACAGTTGTAAACTAAAGGTCTACTTTTTAACAAGTCTAAATTAATGTATAATAACTTAGCTAGAAGTCATGTGAAACTTCATGGTTTCCATTGTTTTTAGTTTAATTTTCTTTCTAAGTGCAGCTTAGAGGGTGTGAACCCACACAAACAAAAACTAAAAAGGGGGATTTGCACAGTCTTCAGAAACTGAGATGCATGGTACTCACAGATTTATTCAGTAGTTCAAGGGAGGCTGTATGTCCAGCATTGCAATCTATCAAATTAACAAAAATGATGACTCCTCGGGCAGTTGGAATAAAATAGGTTTAAAAACTAAATAGCAAGGAAATCATTTAATGACTCTTGTGTGCGTTTATGACTTCTATGTTTATGACTTCTGTGTGGATTTTTTAACAAGGATAGATGTGTTCTTTGTAAAGAAAAGAAGTTGTGTGAAACTGCAAATGCTCAGGTTAAGACCTAAGGATGAGAAAATGTCTTCCTCATGGAGCGTTCTTACATTAAAAAAGTGATTTTGAGCATAATTACTAAGAAACAAGTGCCTACTTGAATAGATAATGTAGTTTTGGATGGAATGATACATCTTTAGCAGTGTGTTTATTTCACTCTTGTTACTTGTTTAACATTTTTAAAAGGGCCACTTCCAGAGGTTTTATACACATTGTCTTTGAGTCCATGTCTGTTTCATGGATAATAAAGTTTGTATTATTATTTATACTTAGTACCTTTTATTTATACTTAGTATCTGTAGCCTTGCTACACCAAGTAAAGAAACATTTATTGAAGCAGGGGAATATTTAGGGCTAGGGACTTTGTATGTATATATTATTGAAGCATATTACATGTATATATGTATATCCTTTCTATATGTTTATCATATATATGTAATATGTATTTATGCATGTAACTCTATATCTTTCATGAACTTAAAAGTATACTTATGAAAGTTTTCTAAATTATCTTCCTGTAAAAGTTCCCCCTATCTCTTTGATATTCCCACTGCATCATCCTATACCTTTTGTTTTCAGAAATATATTGATACTGTCTTCAAAGTATACTTAGACAAAGAGTACATTTTTTACTCATACCATTTGTTATGGACTGTCAATATATTGGCAATAAAAAACACCAGCTTTTGTAGAAATATGAAGGATCTTTCTAGTCATTCATCATAGGGATGCTCCACAATAATGTAACTTGAATGCTCAGGGTAGCTTAATGAGGTGTCAGTACAGAAATGGAAAATGTAAAGGATCAGTCCTAGATAAAAAGGTGAGGAGACAGCAGATACATTCTGTGCCTAAGTAGCAACATCCAGAAAAAAAAAAAAAGTGATGACTGGTATGGAAAATTCATTGAATGGCACCAAGAAACTATTAAAAAATTGTAGTTCAATGACAAATTAAAATTGAAAGACAAAATCTTGGTTGAATACCAGAGAATTGGCTTCAGATACCCTGTGAAAATTTTTCTTGAAGACTTCTTTCATCATTGCACTGTTTCTATCCACATTTCACTACTTTGATTGATTTAAATGTACCACTCATGTTACAACTGGATCCCAAATATACTCTCCAAATATACTATGAATTTAAAGCCTGGACTGGTACCATGAGAAATCTAGTTTAATTCAGCTCAGGGTGGGGTTGGGTCAGGAAGCCATTTTCTAATGGAGAGTAAGATCACCCTGTCTGTTAAAAGGGTGTGTTGTGTGTGAGGTGGAGCTCGAACACTAGAAGAGCAAAATCCAAGATGGAAAACCATGGATGGTAAAAACAGTGGAGCAAGTGGCTTCCAGGGATTAATCACTGCTCTTCTTGGGTAGACAGATGAACTAAGATAATTCCATTAGACTTGGTATTCCATCTGACATGGTATTGCTTATACATAGTAAATGTTTCACCAGAATTCATCTGTGGAAATGGAGTCAGGAAAGTCAACTGGAACTTTGAGTGATTCTAGACCAGACCTGGAGTTTCTCAGAGATGCCTCAGGGATTCTATAGCAAGGGGTGGGATGGAGCAGGAAGCAGAAGAACCCAGAGGAAGTGCTGTGCATCCTGCATCCCTTCTTCAACTAGAGGAACTCCACATAATATTGCACTTGAGTAAAAGACTTTACCATTAAAAGTATTCTAAGGATTTCTGCTTTAGATAACCATTTTTTGTGGACATGGAAGCATTGCCGCATCCTTCACCAATAATAAAAGCCATCATTGCTGATTGCTGCTTTGAAGTTTGAAGATAATAAGAAAGACCACATGCACTCCAATGTTCATTGCAGTATATTTACGATATCCAGGACATAGAAGTAACTTAAATATCCACTGACAAATGAATGAATAAAGAAGATGCGGTATGTGTGTGTGATAATTCACTTCAGTTGTGTCCTACTTTTTGTGACGCTATGGACCATAACCTACTGGGCTCCTCTGTCCACAAGATTCTCTAGGCAAGAATACTGAAGTGGGTTCCCATGCTCTCCTCCAGGGTATTTTCCTGACCCAGGTATTGAACTTGGGTCTTTTATATCTCTTGCATGGGCAGGTGAGTTCTTTACCATTAGCACCACCCTGGAAACCCAAAGATGTGGCACATTATAGTGGAATATTACTCAGCCAGAAAAAGGAACAAAACTGGGTCATTTGCTGAGCTATGGATTGACCTAGAGTCTGTCATACTGAGTGAAGTAAGTAGGAAAGAGAAAAACAAATATCTTACATAAACACATATATATAGAATCTGGGAAAAATGGTACAGATAAACCTATTTGCTGGGCAGGAATAGAGTCACAGATGTAGAGAACAGACAGGTGGATGCAGCAGGGGAAAGGGAGGGTGGGACAAACTGAGAGAGTAGCATTGACCTATGTATAAAAACTACCCATGTATAAAAAAGAAAAAAGCTTAATGGGAACCTGCTACATAGCACAGGGAACTCAACCTGATGCACTGTGATGACCTGGAGGGGTGGGGTGGGAAGGAGGGGAGGGAGGTTCAAGAGGGAAGGATATATGTGTCCATATAGCTGGTTCACTTTGTCATACAGCAGAAATAAATACACCATTGTCAAGCAACTCTACTCCAATAAGAAAGAAAGACAGAAAGAAAGAGAGGTCAGCATCTCCTGTGGTTTCAAGCAGAACTCTCCCTGTGCAACACAATCCTCTTTGGACTCTGATATTTCCCTTGTGAGCAGCTGTGACACAGTCAAGGTTAAAATGAAGCACCAGCGCAGGTTGTTGAAGGAGGCAGTAATCACCGAGGATTACAGCTGCTGAGAGAGGTACAGGTACCCCAAGCATGTTGAGTGCTGCTGGACTTTCATATTCCAGGCAGCCCTACCCTTTTTACAACACTGAACTAGGTAGAAGATATCTGGATTTCTATAGCACAGTGATGTGCTCCATGATCTTGATTTAAGACAACTCAATTCTTCCAACTACATATGAAAAGTGTTGGTACTGCTTCCCTGAATGAACTAGTAGTTTGAGGCTGGGTAATGAAATAGGCCAAGATGTTATACAGGAATATTTTCTCCACTCAGAAATAAAGAAAACTCTATTCTAGTACTTCTGGAAGACAGTGGGATCTTGTCACTACAGGATTCTAGTATTACATCTGTTATATCAGCTTGCGCTCACATAGGAACAACCAAATCAAGACTTTTGATGAAGTCACAGTGAATATAGTCACATTTCAAATATACTCTATCATTTATATTTATAAATACTATTATATTTCTTGGCCCTCTCAAAGTTCCTAGGGCTTTGATGATATCTTTTTTGTTTGTTTGTTTATATCATATTACAAAAGAATTACTTCTCATATACTACCATAATTATTGACTTCCATAATGGCCACTTTAATTGAAATCATTTGTGATTTCCCAATGGTAGTCATTCAAATGCCATATAAAAGAAGGACCTATTAGCAGCTTTAGATTGCTACAAATTGTTAACAAGGGGAATTCCACTTTCATTCAACTTATATCCTAAGGATTATATCATTTCAATAGGAACAAATCTGTTTCCCATCATGATTCCATCAATTAACACTTGGGTTTACCTACTACACACTGTATTCAAATATATCTCATATGAACTTGGTTATTATTAACAGTAAGAAGATTAATTATTCTTAGAATTAGAGATTGTTAATGAACCCTAAAATTCTTATCTAAATCCCTTACTCCACAGATAACCTAATAAATTAGCAAACATTGTGATCCTAGGTGTGATGTTACAAAAACGTTCCTTGGTAGGGAGGATTTTAGAACCAATAACCCTAAAATACCTTGAACTAGAACTTAACTAACCAGAATCATAATTAACTATGTTTGCATTCAACATATATGAAGAAGCAATATTTAATAGTTTTCATCTATTCTCTCACTGGTCTTCCCTAATAGCTCATTTGGTAAAGAATCTGCCTGCAATGCAGGAGACCTTGGTTCAATTCCTGAGTTGGGATGATCCTCTGGAGAAGGGATAGACTACCTACTCCAGTATTCTTGGGCTTCTCTTGTGGCTCAGCTGGTAAAGAATCTGCCTGCAATGTGGGAGAACTGGGTTTGATCCCTGGGTTGGGAAGATCCCCTGGAGAAAGAAAAGGCTACTCACTGCAGTATTCTGGCCTGGAGAATTCCATGGACTGTATAGTCTATGGGGTTACAGAGTCGGACATGACTGAATGACTTTCACTTTAACTATTCTCTCAACATACTTTTCAAAAAGCTTTTTCTTAAAAATGACTATTGTTCTAGACAAACCTAGACAGTGTATTAAAAATAACAGAGACATCATTTTGCCAACAAAGGTCCATACAGTCAAAGTTATGGTTTTTCCAGTATTTATGTATGGATGTGAGAGCTGGACCCTAAAGAAGGCTGAGCACCAAGGAACTGATGTTTTTGAACTGTGGTGTTGGAGAAGACTCTTGAGAGTCCTTTGGACAGCAAGGAGATCAAACCAATCAATCCTAAAGAAAATCAGTCTTGAATATTCATTGGAAGGACTGATGCTGAAGCTCCAGTATTTTGGCCACCTGATGCGAAGAGCTGACTCATGGGAAAAGACCCTGATGCTGGGAAAGGTTGAGGGCAGGAGGAGAACGGGACAACAGAAGAGGAGATGGTTGAATGGCATCACTGACACAACGGATATGAGTTTGAGCAGACTCTGGGAGATAGTGCAAGACAGGGAAGTGAGGCCTGGCCTGCTGCGGTTCATGGTGTTGCAAAGAGTCAGAAGTGACTCAGCGACTGAACAACAGCAACAATTGTTCTAGATCCTAAGATTAGGACATTTTCAATAAAGAGATGATTTCAGTATATTTCATTGTATTTGGTACACATTTATGTTCTTCTTTCTCACTAAGTGAGGATATTTAGCTGATTTATATTCAGAAAGAATTTCAGTAATAATACTTAAACAAAGAGATTCCTCTGAATTAAAAACTACAATGCAATTAACCAAAATACCTGGTGATCCAAGTGTTCCATCTCTGGTTGTCATTTTACTTCATCTGGCACAAGAGGATCTAAACGTATATTGGGCTAATTGTAAGCCTTCTAATAGCTAAGTAAAATAAAGAGATGACAGTGAAGTTGGTAGACCTAGAGTAAGTCACTCAAACCTTACCTTTATTCTCCCAGAGATACATGAATCAGTTCAAGAATATTCTACCTTATCAAGTTTTTCAATGTTAGGATATCTTCATAAGCAAAATTCCTACTACTCCATTTACTCAATAAGTCTTCTTAGAGCTTAAGTGAGGTTTTAAGCTTCATAACATAAATGAACAAATTGCCTTTTAGACATGTATTGATATTATGTCATATTTTATTTAGGTTGCTTGCTTACTCAGTTGCTCAGTTGTGTCTGACTCTTTGTGACCCCATTGACTATAGCCCACCAGGCTCCTCTATCCATGGGATCTTTTTCATGCAAGAATACTGGAGCAGCTTCCATCCCTTCCTCTAGGGAATCTTCTATACCCAGGGATCAAACCTGCATCTCCTGCATCTCTGTATTGGCAGGCAGATTCTTTACCAGTGAACCACTTGGGAAGCCCATTATTTAGGTTATTATTTTAAAACTCAGCAATTTATTTTCCGTATATGTTCAGCTGAATTAGCCATTCAATCACAAAGGGCTTGTACACAATGTATACTCATCTCCACCACTCTCTGTACAATAGATAATTGGCAACGTCTGACCAGGTTGACTAGTTTCTTCAAAACAGAGCAAGTGTGCTCCTAATTGTTGTCTACAAAATCATCTATTATTCAAGGGTCTTAAAGTTTCAGACATGTTTAGCACACAGATGATAACATAAAACTTGAATGAATTCTAAGTTTTCCGATATCTGTCAGCATACATTCACTTTGTGATGCTATTTCAATTTTATTTTCTGAATTTAATATGTATTAGTTTTACCCTATTGAGTCTGGAATTTTCTTTCTTGATTCACTATGAGTATATTTTAAAAATAGTAGCAGATAAAATCTCTGATCAAATAAGAAAGAGAACTTTAACTTATATCAGCTTATTGTACTGTTATTTTTGTGTTCATGTCTCAATAGCTCTTCCTATGGTTGCTGATTGTTTTTATCAAGTAGCATGCTGCTGCTTTTAGTCACTAAGTCATGTCCGACCCTTTGCAACTCTATGGACTGTAGCCTGCCAGCAGATAAGAATACTGCAGTAGGTTGCCATTTCCTTCTCCAGGGGATTTTCCCAACCCAGGGATCAAATCTGAGTTTCCTATGTCTCATGCATTGGCAGGTAGATTCTTTATCACTGAGCCACCAGGAAAGTCCACCATGTAGCATAGATTTATGCTTAAGTTTTTAGCAGTGTGAAAAATGAGAAAATGATTTATTTACTTCTAAGTAATCATTTGTAGCAGTTTACTCAAAACATTACATCCAAGTTTTCATATCTGTAAACCCAAGCTTTTCATACTTCTTGTAGTTCTAATATTGATTTTAATTTTATTCAGAAAAGGAGAGAGTGATAGAAAAATTTTAATATATAAAATATAAGTCTTCCTAAGACTTTCTTAGAAGAAATAATCAGATGTTACTCAAGCTCATAGATAATCTTCCTTCATAAACTGGATCAGGAAATATATGTCCCATTTCAAAAAGGAACACTGAAATTTGGAGAGAAGGATGATTATGTAAAATTAACACAAAACTTCTTTCAAAATGTTCAATTATGTGTCAGAGGAGAATAGTATTAGAAGTTTCAATTGAACAAAAAGGAGTATGAAAATGAAATTTTATATTGAGTTTTGGAAATTTCATATAAATTTTAATTTTAATACAAAATTTGAAAGCACATTCTAGGCAAAGCATCCAATTCAAATCAAAACAGTTTGCTTAGAAAAAAAAAAAAAAACACAGTGGTAACCTGAATGTATAGTTCTCTACACATCCTCCTCCTAAAACAAGTAAGGTGAACAGTAGTGCAAATAGAACCACACAGGACACATACTTCCAACATTACTACTAGGAAATTGAGAATATTATAACATTTGCATCGAATGGAGAAAGAGTGTAACCCTTAGAAATGTGACAGTAAATATAGAGAATAAAGTAGGAGAAAAATTAAGGAGTCTCATAAAATGACAGAGGACCCTAAGATATGGCAATCTTTACCCGTCTCTCTAACCAACAAAATCATCCATTTAAAAATTGCATTTTTTCATACTGACAGAAGAAGGAGCTTTTAAATATGGACCCTTGTCCAACTACCTAGAAATAGGAACTCATTTTATACAAAACTATGTTAAGAAGAAAAATAAAAAATAAGAATTGGAATATTCAGATGACAACAATTTCACCCTCTGAAATTATGAAGCAAAAGAGAGCAACTGAAACACAGTGCTTCCAACTGAATTAAATATTCTTAAACATACAGTTGGAGATATGTATGTATAAGTATAGATCCATTTCTTATTGTAATAAATACATACCAATTCAAGTGCTAAGAGGAGAACTGGATAAGTAATAGAATGGGAATATATGCAATGAGAATCGATAGCAATTGGGAAAGAAATTAAATAAACAAAAGTATCTTAGAATCATAAAAATGAAGAATGAATTACAAGGTGGTCAACAGAGAATAGACTCAAATAAAAAGCATATAAGAGACATTGAAGAATAGCAGAAAAACTAGAGAATGAAAATGATGTAAAAGGAGAAGTAAAGAAAGATCATAGAAAAAGTGCTTGAAATGGAAGACATAAAAAGAAAAAATAGCACCTGTATAATTGAATCCTGCTGGAAGAAAGAAAAATGATGACACACAGCTAATTAAACTATAACCCCCCCAAAAAATCCTACAAATAGAGCAGATATGCATGCTAAAAGAACCTATGGTGCATTTGGGAAAAACCTATCTATGTGATCAACTCCAAGACATATCCTGGTAAAACTGCTAGAATTTAAAGACAGATAAAGGTATTCTCAGAGTCTTTAAGACAAAAAACAGATTGCTTAAAAGTTTAAACTGTTAGGCTGGTTTCATATTTCTCAAGAGAAGCATCAGAGCAATGATAAGACATTCAAATAAAGAAAATTTGTGTCAAGAATTTTATATACTGCCAAGCTGTGTTTGGGCTTCCCTTGTGATTCAGATGGTAAACAACCTGCCTGCAATGTGGGAGATATGGAGACCTGAGTTCGATCCCTGGGTTGGGGAGATCCCCTGGAGAAGGGAAAGGCTACCCACTCCAGTATCCTGGCCTAGAGAATTCCATGGTCTGTATTGTCCATGGGGTCACACAGAGTCAGACACAATTGAGCAACTTTCAAGTTGTCTTTAGCACCAAGTATTATAGAAAAAAAAAAAAAAAGAAGAAATTTTAAACACATAAAATCAGGTAATAATTTATCCATAAACTTTTCCTAAAGAATCTACTTATATACAGAGTACATCATGCAAAATGGCACGCTGGGTGATGCCTAAGCTAGAATCAAGATTGCCAGGGGAAATATCAATAACTTCAGATATGCAGATGACAACACCCTACTAGCAGAATGCAAAGAAGAACTGAAGAGCCTCTTGATGAAGGTGAAAGAGGAGAGTGAAAAAACTGGCTTAAAACTCAACATTCAAAAAACAAAGATCATGGCAGCCAATCCCATCACTTCATGGCAAATAGACGGGGAAGCAACGGAAACAGTGAAAGACTTTATTTTCTTGGGCTCCAAACTGGCACAAAGACAGAAATATAGATCAATGGAACAGAATAGAAAGCCCAGAGATAAATCCACGAACCTATGGTCACCTTATCTTCGACAAAGGAGGCAAGGATATACAATGGAAAAGACAACCTCTTTAACAAGTGGTGCTGGGAAAACTGGTCAACCACCTGTAAAAGAATGAAACTAGAACACTTTCTAACACCATACACAAAAATAAACTCAAAATGGATTAAAGATCTAAATGTAAGACCAAAAACTATAAAACTCCTAGAGGAGAACATAGGCAAAACACTCTCCGACATAAATCACAGCAGGATCCTCTATGACCCACATCTCAGAATTTTAGAAACAAAAGCAAAAATAAACAAATGGGACCTAATGAAACTTAAAAGCTTTTGCACAACAAAGGAAACTATAAGCAAGGTGAAAAGACAGCCCTCAGATTGGGAGAAAATAATAGCAAACGAAGCAACAGACAAAGGATTAATCCCAAAAATATACAAGCAACTCCTGAAGCTCAATTCCAGAAAAATAAATGACCCAATCAAAAAATGGGCCAAAGAACTAAACAGACATTTCTCCAAGGAAGACATACAGATGGCAAAAAAACACATGAAAAGATGCTCAACATCACTCATTATCAGAGAAATGCAAATCAAAACCACAATGAGGTACCATTACACGCCAGTCAGGATGGCTGCTATCCAAAAGTCTACAAGCAAAAAATGCTGGAGAGGGTGTGGAGAAAAGGGAACCCTCTTACACTGTTGGTGGGAATGCAAATTAGTACAGCCACTATGGAAAACAGTGTGGAGATTTCTTAAAAAGCTGGAAATAGAACTGCCATATGACCCAGCAATCCCACTTCTGGGCATACACACCGAGGAAACCAGATCTGAAAGAGACATGTGCACCCCAATGTTCATCGCAGCACTGTTTATAATAGCCAGGACATGGAAGCAACCTAGATGCCCATCAGCAGACGAATGGATGAGGAAGCTGTGGTACATATACACCATGGAATATTACTCAGCCATTAAAAAGAATTCATTTGAATCAGTTCTAATGAGATGGATGAAACTGGAGCCCATTATACAGAGCAAAGTAAACCAGAAAGATAAAGACCATTACAGTATACTAACACATATATATGGAATTTAGAAAGATGGTAATGATAACCCTATATGCAAAACAGAAAAAGAGACTCAGATGTATAGAACAGATTTGTGGACTCTGGGAGAAGGCGAGTGTGGGATGTTTCAAGAGAACAGCATCGAAACATGTATATTATCTAGGGTGAAACAGATCACCAGCCCAGGTTGGGTGCATGAGACAAGTGCTCGGGCCTGGTGCACTGGGAAGACCCAGAGGGATTGTGTGGAGAGGGAGGTGGGAGGGGGGACCGGGATGGGGAATACATGTAAATCCATGGCTAATTCATTTCAATGTATGACAAAAACCACTGCAATGATGTAAAGTAATTAGCCTCCAACTAATAAAAATAAATGGAAAAAATAAATAAATAAAAAAGCATAGACATCAGTTTGCCAACAAAGGTCCATCTAGTCAAAGCTATGGTTTTTCCAGTAGTTATATATAGATGTGAGAGGTAGACTACAAAGAAGGCTGAGTGCTGAAGAACTGATGCTTTTGAATTGTGGTTTGAAGAAGACTTTTAAGAGTCCTTTGGACTGCAAGGAGATCAAACCAGTCAGTCCTAAAGGAAATTAACCCTGAATATTCATTGGAAGGACTAATGCTGAAGCTGAAGTTCCAGTACTTTGGCCACCTGATGCAGAGAGCTGACTCATTGGAAAAGACCCTGATGCTGGGAAAGATTGAGGGCAGGAGGAGAAGGGGGTGACAGAGGATGAGATGGTTGGATGGCATCACCGACTCGATGGGCATGAGTTTGGGTGGGCTCCGGGTGTTGGCGATGGACAGGGAGGCCTGGCGTGCTGTGGTTCATAGTGTCGCAAAGACTTATACAGGACTGAAGAACAGCAAAGAATCTGCTAGAGTTAGATCCTTATCTGATGAAGAAAAGACTGGGCAAATTTAGGTAAAAGGACTAAGGGTGATTATTTAATAACACATGCAAGTATAGATGTAACTGTAAGAATGCGAACACTTATAGAATAACAGCATATGAATGTTCTATGCTCTAAAAAATAGAAAGAATGCAAATTTAAAATATGAAGAAAAGGGAAAGAGAAAGAGGAAAGTAGAATAAGATCATCGATTCTATATGGAAAACAAGTGGAGTAAAAGAAAATTTAAAATTGAGAAATTATTTATGAAAAGGTTTAAGAAGGGGATTAAAGACACTGTAAAAGGTACAAAGTAACTACTTGAACAAAAATAAAAACTTTCTTAATGACAAAGGAGGAAAAAGGAAAAAAAGAAGAGAAAAAAGTCATATCACATAGATCAAAAAATAGTCCACAATAAATACAATATACACACTGGGCTTCCTACAAGACTCAGTGACTAAGAATCTTCCTGCAATGTGAGAGACATGGGTTCAATCCCTGGGTCAGGCAGATCCCTGGAGAAAGAAACAGCAACCCACTCCAGTGTTCACATCTGATAAATTCCATGGACAGAAGGAATGGGCAGGCTACAGACTATGGTGTCACAAAAGAGTCGGACATGACTTAGGAACTAAACAACAACAAATATGCACAGTAATTATTAAACAAGATAGTATGACAGAGTTTAAATAAAACATAAAAGTCATATAAAGAAAGAGAATGGACTGAATTTGCTCACCAAAAAGAAAAGACATTCAAACTGATTCACAGGGAAAACTTAATTCTGTGTTGCTGCTGCAGCGAAGTCACTTCAGTCGTGTCTGACTTTGTGCGAACGCATAGACGGCAGCCCACCAGGCTCCCCCATCCCTGGGATTCTCCAGGAAAGAACACTGGAGTGCATTGCCATTTCCTTCTCCAATGCATGAAAGTGAAAAGTGAAAGTGAAGTCGCTCAGTCGTGTCCGACTCTTAGCGACCCCATGGACTGCAGCCCACCAGGCTCCTCTGTCCATGGGATTTTCCAGGCAAGAGTACTGGAGTGGGGTGCCATTGCCTTCTTGTTGTTCAGTCTCTCTGTCATGTCTGACTCTTTGCAACCCCATGGACCCCAATTCAAAAAGGAGATGGGAAAAAGGCAAAAAATGTAACAGGCAAAGAGAAACAAGAAGAAAGCAGGGGTTGTTTATCTGACATCAGATAAAGATAATCAGGCCAAAAAGCATTAAGCAAGACATCTTTGTAATCCAAAAAAACTATAATTCATAATGTAGATTTAACATTTATGAGTCCCTCTGAATCAAACAAAAATAGCAACACTGAAAGTAGGATATTCTGACATACCATCCTTAGTGTAAAACAGGTCAAATGGATTAAAAAATAAGTAAGAATATAGCATAAGTGAGCAATGCAATCAATAATGAGATCTTATGAATTTGTATCAAACACTACACTCTGATAATGGAAAATGTACACTCTGTCAACTGCACACAAAACATAATCATCTAATAACTTACTCAGGAAATTCATGGTTTATAGAACATTTAAATGTTAAAGATAACATTCTCTGATTACAATGGAATAAAACTAAAAATAAAAATTAATAATTTAAATCCTAGTCCACTTGGAAATTTTAAAAAATAGCTTTACTTTTAGCTGAAAGGTGAAATGCAAACTGGATAAATATATTTCTGAAAACAAATCACAATGAAATATTATATATTTGAATTTATTATTCATTTAAAATAGCATTCAGAAAATTATTCATAGTTTTAAACACATCAATATAAATTTAAAAAATAAACATAAGTAAAGTCAACTTTCAAGATAACAAAAAATTTTAAAAAAAGCAGAAAGAAAGAATCAATAAAAATAAAACCAGCAATGAATGAGGTAGAATATAGTAAACAGTAGGTCAATTTAGTAAACCAAAGTCCTGTTTTGATTTTCTGGAAAAAAATCAATACACAAGGCACTATTTAATCAAGGAACACAGGTAGAAAGCAAAAATATAGAAAGTGAGAAATGACATTAAAACTAATTGAAATAATGCTATTTACAGCAACATGAATGGACCTAGAGATTATCATACTAAGTGAAGTAAGTCCGAAAGAAAAAGACAGATATCATATATATCATTTATATGTGGAATCTGAAATATGACACAAATGAACTTATTGGCAAAACAGAAATAGACTCATAGATCTAGAAAACAAATTTATGGTTACTAAAGGAGAAAGAGGGGGAGGATAAACTACAAGTTTGGTATTAATAGATACACACTACTCTATATAAAGTAGGTTAACAATAAGGACCTACTGTATAGCACAGGGGACTGCACTCAACATTTTGTAATAACCTATAGGGAAAAGAGTCCGAAAAATAATCTACATTTATTTCTCTCTCTGTCTATCTGTACATACATACATAGAAAGAGAGACATTCAGTTGTATTTAAATATAACTGAATCATGTTGTTGTATACCTGGAACACATACAGCATTGTAAATCAACTATATTTCAATAAAAAGAATGAGGGAAAAATTCAGTATGAGCAAAGAACCTAAGCAAGTAGGTTGCCATTTCCTCCTCCAAAAGACATTAAAATGGCTCTCAAATGTATTTTTTTCCTCAAATGTATTAAAAGATGTTTAACTTCTTTCATAAAAGGAAAATACAAATTTAAAACTATACTGAATGCTATTTTTACATGGTTAAATGGGCGAAAATAAAAAAATTTGACAATATTATTGTTGGAAAGCCTCATCAGTGGCCATGCAAAACGGGACAACCCTTTTGAAGGTGGATTGGACAGTATCTAACAAATTTACAAATGCCTTTGACCTGGAAAGTCAACTTTTAGGAACTTAGCCTGAGGGTATACTTCTAACAAGCATCTATCGTAGTTACAAATTATTGGCAATTCTAAATTGCTGAAAGAAAGGAGACTAATTGAGTAAACCATGGTATATCCACACAGTGGAATACAATGCAACTTTAAAAAAGGATGAAGAAGATCTCTGTGAACTAATAAAGACATTTCAAATATATATTTTAAAAGGGAAAAAAGCAAAGTGTGGAAGAGTTTCTATAGCATGTTACTCTTCATGTAAAAAAAAGGAGAAATAAGAAAATATTTATTTTTATTAAAAGAACCATATGAAAGTATAAATCAGAAACTTATGGGACTGATTTCTTACGGGAGAAAGTAATTTTCTCTGAGTAGATTTTTATATAATTTTGACTTTTTGAATCAAGTAAATATTCTGCATATTTAAAAAAAATAAAATGAAACTTAAGAGAGTAGGAGGTAAATCCTTAAAACTGAATGCAAGGAAAATCAAAGAATTCAACTTATGCTTTTGTAAACAGCTACACTTAAGGGAAAAGGAATTGATGGCAGCACCTTTTAAATGCAGTGTTTCACTCTGCACCCTTAGTCTTAAATGAATATAAATTTAAAAAAAAAATCCCTGTAGACAAATCTTGAACTCTTATAATAGGAAATTTTGCTGCATAGGTACTATACCCAAGGATTCAAAAAAAACATCATTAATAAAGGGCACACAGCCATAATATTCCTCCTGATATAAAAATCTGTATGGAAATGTTGCTTATTCAGTATTTCATCCAAAACTCCTAACCTGAACCTAAAAAAAGAAAATCAGGAAAACCCAAATAATGAAATTTTCTGTGAAACAATCAGATTGTAGTTTTCAGTTTTTTTAATGTCAAAGGCATAAAAGCCAAAAAAGAATTGTTATAGATTATTTTAGATTAAAAAATACTAAAGAGATCCTGAATTGCTCCCTGTACTGGGAAAGATAGGTACAAAAGATATTATTGGAACAACTCAAGAAACTGAAATATGGATTGTATAATAGATATGGACTGTATTTTAGACCATATATTATATATTGGAAAACACCCTAATGCTGGGAAAGATTGAGTGCAGGAGAAGGGGGCTACAGAGGATAAGATGGTTGTATGGCATCACTGACTCAAAGGACACGAGTTTGAGCAAAATCAGGGAGACAGTGAAGGACATGGAAGCCTAGTGTGCTGCAGTCCATGGGGTCGCAAAGAATCTGATACCAACACGACTGAGTGACCGAGCAACAAATTAGATAACATTATATCAGGATTTGAAACTTCTGAATTTGAAACTTGTTTTGAGATGATAAACACTAACATAATTAGGGGATGAAAGTGAAAGTGTAAGTTGCTCAATCATATCTGACTCTTTGCAACCCCATGGATTATACAGTCCATGGAATTCTCCAGGCCAGAATACTAGAGTAGGAAGCCTTTCCCTTTTCCAGGAGATCTTCCCAACCCAGAGATTGGACCCAGGTATCCTGCATTACAGGTGAATTCTTTATCAGCTGAGCCACAAGGGAAGCCCAAGAATACTGGGGTGGGTATCCTCTCCCTTCTCCAGTAGATTTCCCTGATCCAGGGGTCAAATTGGGTTCTCCTACATTGCAGGCAGATTCTTTATGAACTGAGCTATCAGGGAAGCCCAATGAAGGGCTACAAGGCATAATGTATATAGCTAGTCCCATATAGGTCAGAAAACAAGAAACATTACAGAGAAAATGATAAAGCACTGTGGAAAAGTGTTAAAACTTGGGAAAATTTGGATAAGAATATTCAGAAGTTCCTTGCACTATTGTTATAATTTTTCTGTGAGTTTGAAATAAATTTGAAGAAATTTTCAGAAAAACTATAGAAAATAGTATGCATATTTCACTCAAGCAATATTTTCTGTAGTATTATTACTGATGGTAAAGTGAAGATTAATACTTGGATGGAGAGAGGTATAAAGTTTTCAAAATCATCCAAAAAATATTGTTTCTATTGTGATCTGGGTGGCCCAAAACATGATCCTTTGTCATCCTCCCACATTAATGCATCAGAGAAGGCAATGGCACCCCACTCCAGTACTCTTGCCTGGAAAATCCCATGGACGGAGGAGCCTGGTGGGCTGCAGTCCATGGGGGCGCGAAGAGTCGGACACGACTGAGCGACTTCACTTTCACTTTTTACTTTCATGCATTGGAGAAGGAAATGGCAATGCACTCCAGTGTTCTTGCCTGGAGAATCCCAGGGACAGGGGAGCCTGGTGGGCTGCCGTCTATGCGTTCGCACAGAGTCGGACACGACTGAAGTGACTTAGCAGCAGCAGCATGTTAATGCACACAGTTCACTCATTACTAATGTTGAAGATTTCTTTTGTAAACTTCCACTGGCAAATAATTAAATTATGAAACAATTTGAAAGGTATTTTTCAAAATTATATGTGTACATATCCCAATTTTAGAAGTAAAATATCTTTTCATAGAAAACTTGGAAACAAGGAGTAATGGCTCAGTGGCTAAAGTAATGGGCTAAAAATCTTGAAAAACATAGAAAAGTATACACAATAGAAAGGAAAAAAAAATCATTGACTAATGATTTCATGAAGAAGAGAGTTTAAAATATTTTGCCTCATTTTTAATGAAGGGTCAAAGTCCTTTGCAAAAAAAAAGACATAAGAAAGATCAAAGTAGATGATAAATATTGGTTTCTTAATGAAAATAAATCCACTGCATTCCAAAAATAGAGAATTTGCATTTGAATTCACTAAGTTTTTCTTCCATAAAGTAATCTCCTTTATAAAAAATGAAAAACATTTGCCAATATTCAGTTTCATTAAGCAGATAAATCAATAACTACTGAAAGCCTGAGTAGCTTGTTGGCACAAACTTATGTGACCTTATTTTCACTTAAATGTATCAGGATTTGTTCTGGCAGTTAAAAAGAAGCACTTTTAAGTTATCAATGACAACAAAAAATTCTATACAAACAAGTGAAAAATTGACACTCACTTTCTTATACATATAATGATAAAAGGGAGAGGGGGAAAGAAAGAAGAAATAAAAATTTTCCAGTGAGCTGCTCAAAACTGAAGAAGAAGGTGACTAGGAAACAACACAGCATGATGTCAAGATCTAAAAACATGCCTCATCTTACATCAGGCCTCCAGCCAATTGTGGATTTAAGTGTAGGGGACAACCAGGTCATTTTCCCTTGAGTTCCTTTACCGTCAGATACTTTCCCTGGTGTTCACGCTCTTCCTGCCATGGGGCGAATTGGAAAAGGGGCCAGGACTTTCCTGCCCAGGGCCTCCTAAGCAGTACATCTGTCATGGATCATGTTATAGAACAGAAATGTTTGTTTTTGATCCTATTCATTGCCACTGGCAGCCGGTTATTATTAGAATGAAAAATTAAGCCATTACGCCATCGTAGCCTTGCTGGCTCTAACAAATTTATGGAGTTAATACAGCAAAATTATCTTTTATAGCTGATAAAAACAGCTGTATGTAGACAGCTGGCCTTTTCTTAAATAGTAAGAAACACAAAATGGCAGCCATGTTGGGATGAAGCCCAACAAGATGGAGGCTTCAGGGATGTTTGCTGGTTTGGCAACATGTGAATAGGTACACCATGCATGATGGGTGTCTATCCCGAGAGAGGGTTTTATTTTTATTAGTCTTCCTGTAGGGAGGAACCAAAAATCATACTTTCACATCTTCTAAAAATAAACCTCTGCAGTCCTTAGGTAGCACTGTTGTTTATAGGCCTGCCATTTTTCTGTTATTTACTGAATGTTTCAATTAACATTTCTGCTACGCAAATATTCATGTCAATTACAACTTTTCCGAAACCAATGAATTGCAAGCGTAGTTACTTCCTATTTATAAAACACTCTTCTAATATCTTTGGAAGCTGCTCATCTCTGGTAAAAGATTTGAGTCATAAAAAATGCAAAGCACAATAAGTACTGATGGGGTGCTTTTCATTCCAAGAGCTTTATAGTGATAACTTATTCAGGCCACCTCTGTAAAGGTCATATTGATGATGGTACCCACTAGACCAGAACAGTATTGCATCCCTTGGGGGAGGGGGCAGGTCTCTGGGGCATGCTTGACTGAACCAGCACATTAGCACCTGGGTATTTTTCAAACCAAATTCCTGAATCTTTTCTTACCACATGTAACAATACCCCAATGCCAACAAGAGCAATATTTTAACCTTATCCTAAGGACTCAGGTTAAATGTGTCATAGAGTCTTTTAATTTCTGTGTGTCTGTCTGTGTGTGTATTATATATGAATGCATAGTTTTATTATTTTTGAGTTTTTTGAGTTTTTTTTTTCCTTTCCAGGTTCCATTAAAATGATTCTATTGTAACACAGCTTTCTTTGGTTGTTAGAAACTTGCTTCACCTTTTGGAGAGAGGACCTAAATTCTCTTTTGTCAAGATTGTGTATATGAATAGCCACTTCTGACCTCATCACTGAGGTTAGAAATAAAATAGCATTTTTTACCTCATCACTGATATTAGAATTAAAAGCTAAGTATGTTGATGCACTTACTAAGTCCTGATACAAATCTAACTGGTCAATCCTTTCTTCTTAAAGATGAAATGTTGTTCAGTTACTCAGTAGTAGTGTCCAACTCTTTGCAATCCCATGGACTGTAGTACACCAAGTTTCCTTGTCCTTTATTTAAGATGTAATAGATTTGGCTAAATAAGAATAACTGTCTTGAATTACAGGTACATGGAGTATAAGGGAGAGTCCTTTGCATGTTTACTTTTTTTCCTTCAAAGAAAAACTTATTAATAACACCAGAAAGGTAACAAAGGTGCTAGTCTTCCAGTCAGTGGCAAGACTTTTAAGTAACAAAAATAGGTATCAGTTATGGATGTTTCTTCTGTGCTATCCTTCATTCTTCATATTCCATGCCCATCACTTCAGTTCATAGCTTCATACCCATTTCACAGACTAGGAAACTGAGGCACTTGTTAAAATTACTTGCAAAGGCCATGCAGATATTAAGTGATAGATTGGAACCCAAATCCAAGCAGCCTAGCTCCAGAGACCTCATCCCTAAACACTATGAAACTGCTTTTCCACCACTAGGGACCCTGTTGAATGGAGCCCTCACCCTGAGGTGGCCAGTTGGCAGGCCAAGATCTAAAGCCAGGACAATGGGCTGGTCTCTCTTAAGAGGACTGGCTCCAAAAGCTCCATCTTATTTCCTTCCCTTGCTCCTTCTGCTTTTTCATCAGTCTCGGGCCCTGTGGCCCTGTGGCTGTCATCCAATTGGAACATGTCACTACTGTAGCTTCTCTGCCCTGGAGTACCCCCATCCAATATTTTACTGATTAATTTCACTGCTGCATCATCTCACTCCCCATAGGCTTAAAAACCTAGCAAATGTAAAAGCACTAAATTCAGTAAATGAATAAAGAAATGATCATATCCAAAGCATTCTTCCTATGAGAAATTATTTATTTTATGATTACTCTTGATAGTGCAAAGAGATATGTGGAAGGCATTTTATATGTAGGATGTTTACAAGGTTTTAAGGCTGATTGATTTTTTCTCACTGAGGGATTTGAATTCTGCTTATGCCACTTTATAGATACATAACTTTAGAGAAATTATTTTAACTTTTCTAAGCCTCAATTGTATCATCATTTGTGAAAAGCGGATAATAAGAATTGCATGGAGCTGTTAAATCTGTTTCGAAAGTGTTAGTCACTCAGTCATGCCCAGTTCTTTGCTCCCCTATGGACTGTAGCCCACCAGGCTCCTCTGTCCATGGAATTTCCCAGGCAAGAATACTGGAGTGGGTTGCCATTCGCTTCTCCAGGGGAATCTTCCCCACCCAGGGGCTGAATCCAGGCGTCTTGCATTGCAGGTGGATTCCTCACCACCTGAGCCACCAGGGAAGCCCACATCTGCTCTGACGTTAGGCAAAGATTCTCTGCCCTCCGATAATCCTCAGTTGAGTGCAGATGTTTAGGTAGAACACAAACAAGAGAAGAAAAATATTTAAAAATGCCCAATTAAACTAATATTAAATCAATCCAGACTTAAATTCTTGGTGACTAGGTATTTTTTTACTAACATAGCTGATTTAAGATGTCGTGTTAGTTTCAGGTATACATAAAGTGATTCAGTTACACACACATATATCTACACACATATATATTGTGTGTCATTTTCACATACAGGGTGAACATTAGCATTGCTGACAAGAGTAATGTTTAAAATTTGAACTAAGCATTCCACCCAACAATTGATTTGCCTTATGGGTTAAAAAGGATTTCCCCATTCAGTCTTGGAAAACATTGTGGAATATGTAGGAATTAGGGAGTTGTTTAAATGACTCACTGGGACATTTATTCAGGCTAGAAAATTCCAATTAATAGTCTCAATTCTGGTTTTTAAAATTTGAGCTTTAAAAGGCTGATATAACTTCACCCATTAAGGTAATTATTTTTACTTCCAATGAGGCATGGTATGATTAAGCTTAACATTTATTTTAATGAGTATTAATTGAGAATCAATGAGAACAAGATGTCCCAGCAAATGATAATTTTACATGTAAAATGGGAACAGCATCTTCACACTTTTTATAATGCATAATGGTAAAAAACAGTGGTAATCAATTACTTTATTTTTTAATAAAATATAGAAGCAGAATAAAATATGAACATATATTTCATTTCAATATAAAACAAAAAGTGGCATTTCTAAACTAATATTCTCTGTGTTCCTAAAAGATACCCTAAACATTTGAAAACAATATGGTTTCTGTTTTCATATAGAGACTGAATATCTGTATGAATTGGAAATTAGATCAGTCTTAATTTCAGTCAGCAACCAAGAAATGCAAGAACTTAGGTGTATATAAAAATTGATTGGAAGAAACTCAAAATTTAAACACTAAAGGACATATTGTACTCAGTGGTTCCATTTTCAAAGACAAAATCAACTCTCTGCATTCAGTATGCATATCAATTTTCTTTAAAAAGCCAAAGTTTGATTATTCATATCCTGCCAAGAGCTGGTGTGCCCAAACCTGGTACTTGTCAACCTTATTTTGTATCTGTTAGGTACATATGTATATATTCATAAGAATATATGCACATGTATGTGCATATATATGTATATCCAACTATGTATATATACATATGGGAGTGTGTAAGCAGAGCCACTGTTTTAGTCTATACATCCATATCATCCAGGGTAAACAGTAATCCCAGCTAATACCAAACATCAACAGAAAGTGATTTAAGAAGGGGGCTAACGTGAGAAAAACTTGCTCTTACAGCAAAAATTTAACAACACAACTCTTTGGTTGTACCGTGGAAATATGTGGCTTTGTTTCCATGCAAACTGTACTGAGAGATTCCATCTGGTCAGCAACCCTCGTGTGTATGTTTTGGAAGTTTTGTTCAAGTTTCATAAATCTTGTCATATATCAGGTTATTCTCAATATAAGCCAAAGTAAATAATCTACAGCCAGAAGAGTGAAAGATCATTTATGCCCTAATTACAGATCAGCATTCTTTCTCAGCCAATGCCACAGCTCTCCTTTCATTAATCAGGCCTTTGATGACTAACAGCAGTTGATGTTAGAAGGAGTATTCTGTGAACAAGTTTCAGAACATAAATTCGTCTGGAATTAGGATATTGAATTGTTTAAGTGACAGTCAAAATAACCCTCATGCGGCTTTTTCTTTTTAATAAACGCAATACTGAGAAATGAGGGAAACCTAAGAAACTTCTGAAAGAAATGTCAATCTCGGGATCTTGGGAACGCTTGTAAATTCTCTTGCCCCTGTTACCCCTGGCTAAACATGATTCAGCTTCACCCTGAGCTTGATGGGCCCCCCCGCACCCACCATTTTCAGCCATTAATCTCATTGTGCTTCTCTGTCTTGACACTAAACCACTCAAAGCTTAACAAAACATTACTCAGACTCCAGAGACACAGATTCTTTGTGTTTTTGTGTGAAAGCTGCTTTTATCTAGACATTTCCTTTACAAGCCTGTAAAAGTGAGTTGGAGTTATGACTTCGGATACAACGACTTCAGGGCTCCAATGTCTTCTGTGGCTCTTGGAGGGTCCACTTACACACTCGTTTGACATTTCAATTGCATCTCCTTCTTGTACCCGGGATATGATTAATGGAACTTGCAGCCCAGGTTTTGCTTCTACGGCTGTTTGCCTCTCATTACCCTCATTCAGGAACTGTGTCCAAAACCAGCCCATGTGTCCCTCTGGCTAGTTCTTGTTTCTTGAATCCCGAGGAGAAGAACTTGCTTGTACCACATGGCCTATCTCACCTTGTTTGAACAAAATTCTCTTTAAGTGATAAGATATTGAGAGTAAGTAAGCCTATTGTAAAGAATTGAGGTTTTATGCACATTCGTTCATTCAATACATATTGGGTCTTTTCCATCTATCAGCATTGATGCAGTAGTGACTGAGAGAAAGTGCTTATTCTCCTGGGAACTTATATTCCAATGGGGAATGACAGGCAACAGACACAGCTCCACATGCCATAGTTTCTGATATTGGTGAGTACTATGGAGAGAATAAAACGGAGTGTGGACATTGAGAAAAAGGGTTTGGGGAGCAGCAGTTTAGTGAGATAGAATGACTGGGGAAGACCACTCTGAGAATGCGACATTTGAATTGAGTGATAAGAAACACCTAGGTGTGTGAGGGGATGGGGACATTGTTATCAGAGGGAACTGTAAGTACAAAGGCCTGGCATCAGGAAACCGAGATATTAAAGAAAATGCTATAAAAGCTGGAGTGGCTTTTGCAGTATAAACACAAAATTTACTGGATGGCAGCTTTGGCTCCTCCATGAATGCAGATCTTTGATGGGGAACGCGTGGGCATCTCTGTGTTTGGAAGGCAACACCTAGGCCTTTGACATCTAACTCTGATTCTCAGAGTGGCCTGGGTTCAGCTAGCTAATAGCTTTCTCTGGTTGTTCCCTCTCCCAGGACCTGATCATCAAGAAAGCTAAAATCAAAACTGAGCTTCTCCAAAATACAATCTATGGATCTGAAGTCAATGGCTCGTTTGTCTCCTATAGCAAAAGACAAGCACATGGTGGGAGGAAAGAAGCTGGTTTCCTGGGAGCAGTTTTCCCCCCAGTCGTTTCCATCCCAACCCTTACCGTAACTCCCCGCCTTCTAATAAATTGTCTTTTTGTCGTAATTTGACACTTCTTCCCTTCAATGCTGCTCTTTATGCTTTTTAAATATATTGTCTAGTGATATAAAATGACTGAATTAATAAAACAATAGCTGTTTTCAACTGAGGTCTCTAACACTCTTAGCTTGGGTCCCTAATTTGAGAACACATGGACTATTCCTAGGGATGTCCCAGGTGGTGCTAGTGGTAAAGAACCCACTCATCAGTACAGGAGAGACCAGACTTGGGTTCCATCCCTGAGTTGGAAAATCCCCTAGAGGCATGGGGACCCACTCCGGTATTCTTGCCTGGAAAATCCCATGGACAGAGGAGCCTGGCGGCTACAGTCCCAAGGGTCACAAAGAGTTGGGTACGACTAAAGTGACTCAGCACACCTTGGACTACTGTTGATCCAATCTTTGACTAAAATTGACAAAGGGCTATGTCAGTTTTAATTAACACTGCATTACTCCTCCATTCACTGGGGCTGCCAGCGTCTCAGTCACTGGGCTGCACAGAAGGAGAGGAACACACTGGAGTCCTTACCCTAATGGTTTCCCGTGACATGGAAGGGACGGCACCGCAGAACGTGGCTCCATGGTGGTGCAGAGAGGCACGTGTGAAATCCTAGGGCAGCTAACAGTCGAGGCATTAACCCTGGAGAAATAGCAAGTTAGAGAACAGAAGTAGAGAGCAGCTAGATTAGGTGACAAGCTTCCAGCCCCTCAGACGCTCCCAGTTCTGGCTCAGTACCGGGAGGTCATGATCAGATTCACCCTAACCTCTGCAAACCTATGGGAAGATACCGCATTCTTGGATATTTACCTTAATTCCTTATCAGTCACATAATTGCTTCCCTAGCTTTTTTTGAACCACTGAATGATCTACGGCTGCAGTTACTCAATTATTATTTTCAACACAACTGATACCAATACTTTATAATTCTGTAGTCCTTCAACATGAAGCCTGCCTCCGGGTTATGACACAAATTGATGTCGCAAGTTTTATTATCTTTGCTTTCTGACTAAGCCGTCAAGGACAGGTGAGGAAAGACTTCTAAAGATTTAGTTGATGTTTATGATGCGAGAGGGCTGAGACATGAATGCTGGAAAATGAAAAGGCAATTATGGACAAGGTTTTTACAGGCCCAACGTTGAAAAGAAGCCAGAAAATTATTTAAATCCTTCTCACTCAATACCAGTTTTCACCTGAGGGGTTCACTTGAAGAATGAGAGACAGTTTCATCTGGTTAATATAGTCTCTAAATATCACAGTGTTAATAATTGTGAACCAAGAAAATTTTAAAAATATAGTGATACAGATACATTTAGGGCCTGTAATTTTGCCAATCAACCATGACAACAAAAGCAGCATTTAAAAAGGTATTTTTAAAGCTTTTTTCTAAACATTTTATTGCATTCAACACAATAGTAGCTAGTATAAGTTGTTGTGGTTCGGTCACCAAGTTGTGTCCAACTCTTTGAAACCCATGGGCCTCCCTGTCCCTCATTAGTATAAGTATTGAACAACAAAATCCATTTCTGTGTATAGATGCAGCCTTGGAAAGTAAATAAATATTTTCTAGAATATTTCTAGAAAAATAGAACACTATAAACTTTTGCATATTGAATATATGTGCTGCATGCACAGAACAATTCTGAAAATATATTTACCAGGACTTTCAATATTAATCTTCAAGATAATAGCCTTAAGAGGTTTATTAGAATTATTAATTTTTATTATACTTATTATAATCTTTACTCTTCCATTTTTTCAAAACTTTCTTTAAAGGAACATTCTTTTATAACTAAAACAAAACAGTGAAATATACTCCATTTAAAAAAATTTTAAAAAGGAAGAATTTGATGCCACAAATTTGTATTCTTTATATTAAGTGATAATTCCTTGTGCTATTATCTTTTATTCAGCCTTGAGTCCTTTTTTATGATAGTAAAAGGACACATCCTTCATCCTAATAAGTGAATGAAGTGAAGTGAAAGCCGCTCAGTCGTGTCCAACTCTTTGTGACCCCATGGACTATACAATCCATGGAATTCTCCAGGCCAGAATACTGGAGTGGGTAGCCTTTCCCTTCTCCAGGGGATCTCCCCAACCCAGGGATTGAAGCCAGGTCTCCCACATTGCAGGCAGATTCTTTACCACCTGCGCCACAAGAGAAGCCCAAGAATACTGGAGTGGGTAGCCTGTCCCTTCTCTGGCAGATCTTCCTGACCCAGGGATTGAACTGGGGTCTCCTGCATCACAGGTGGATTCTTTACCAACTGAGATATCAGGGAAGCCCCTCAGCCTAATAAAGGTATTCTGAAAAATAACCATTAAAATGTGAGCAAAGAAAAAAGAATGCATGGTCTGAGGCTTATGAACTTATTGGTCTCTTCAATGAACCAAACTATTCTCTTTCCAAACATTATCAAGAATTTAGTTCACACAAACACACACACAAATACTCAGAGGCACACATACATTAATGGAGGGCATGTTTGAGCTATTTTTAGATAATCACTAGTTGGTGTAGTGCTTAGAAGTGCTATGAACAGCAAAATAAGGACAAAAAATATTTTATTTATATTCCAAATTAGTGGGAAACTGTGTTCAGTGCTCAAGTGCCATGGCATCCTTGTTGTCACCTTTTCATCAACCCAGTTCTATGACTTGACTACTTTGGGGTTTGTGCAACTTGACGGAAGCTCAGTCTAGCCCCATCCACATCCTCTATGGTTGTGGAAATCCAGACTTCAGTCAGGATTTTTGATATCTGCTATTACCTCACTGAAGCCATTTGCTCTCTGAGAATACTGTGGGTGCTAAGTTGCTTCAGTTATGTCTGACTCTTTGCGACCCTATGACTGTAGCCTGCCAGGCTCCTCTGTCCATGGGATTCTCCAGGCAAGAATACTGGAGTGGGTAGCCATGCCCTCCTCCAGGGATCTTCCAAATCCAAGGATTGAACCTGCATCACTTATGTCTCCTGCTTTTTCAGGTGTGTTCTTTACCGTTAGAACCACCTGGTGTAGACATCAACATGCATTTAGTCCAATTCCTAATGTATTTAACACCTACCCCTATGATCACTGACAAATATAAAATGATGATCATAATTATGACCTTGAGAAAGTGCAAGATCTTCCATTATCAAGGAAAAAATTAGGTTATCGTCACTTAACTGTTCTTCCTATGAAAATAGTAGATTCATATTATGGAACACTTTTTTTTCACAAATGTGAACCAAAATATTTTTTATTGTAAGTTTGATGGCAATTTTCTTTCAATCACATGGACTGATTGGGTACTGTAAAAATTAGTTAGCAGAACTCAGTTATTTCACTGCTTTCTACAAGAAACCCTATCTCATCCAGCACTTCATAATTTGAGTCTACTTTATTGAAGATATATTCACATTACTCTAGTGTACCTATTTCTTTTCACAAATTCTCACTTGACATCTCTGCTTTTCTGATTTCAGTAGTTACTAAATTTTTTTTTTTTAAAGTATAGTAATCACCTGTGAAGTTTGTTGAAAATGAAAATTCAAAGCTTCATCTCTTGAGATGTTGATCCAGTAGGTCTGCTGTAAGTTAAATAATATGCATTTTGATCAGGCACTCTAGAGATTTTGATGCTTTGTCGAACTGGGAAAAGAAAGCTTACAGTTCTTCCTCTACCGAATGGCCCAATGAGATTTTTCTGCCATCTTTCACCCTTCCTCAAAATGACTGATCTTTCTGGACCCTTTAAAAGACTAGATATTCCTCCACACACCTAATGAAGAGTTAATACTCTTCTCCATTCTATTATGAAGGCAAGTTCACAATTACCTTGGTAATATGAGAGTTTTCTTAGCCACTATCCCAAGAACTTTAAGGGGCAAATCCTTTCCCAAGAGAGTGTTTCAGCTCCTTACATGAAGTTGTGTGTGTGTGTTAGTCACTCAGTCGTGTCCGACTCTTTGCAATCCCATGGACTGTAGCACGCCAGGCTTCTCTCTTCATGGAATTCTCCAGGCTAGAATACTGGAGTGGATTGCCATTCCCAGGAACTTCCCAACCCAGGTCAAACCCTGGTCTCCTGCATCACAGGCAGATTCTTTACCATTTGAGCTACAGGGAAGTCTTACACAAAGTTAAAGCTCCCTTAATCAGATAATTGACAGATATTCTAACTCACTGAGTAATGGGTATATTTGGACTTTATAACCTCAAAGGCTAATTTTAGCAAGGTTCATTAATAGCATGACTATATATAGGTCTTAGAAACCAAGCATTAATTTCATGAATTTTGTATATGTTTTTTGTCAGTATTTAGCCTAAGACATAAACAAGTAATATCAGAAATCTAAACTCTCTGCTTAAGATTTTTCTAATGCATTTAAGAAATAATAGCTGTGGCAATTCCCCTGTCACCTACTGCTTAATGAAGAATTTGGCTCCGTGAGTGAAAAAATGCAGAACATGGAGTCCACCTGCTTCTACCTCTCAGCCAGAGAACTTTTCCCTATTAAAGTTGGACTACAGAGTTCTCTGTTTCCCAGGATTCAGAAATCACTGGTCCAGCTGTGATATGCAGTCTCAAAACATAAAACATCTGGAGAGATGATATGAATAGTTCATCTTTCCTTATTTATGTTTGAAAGCTGAGGCAATGTTTATGGAATGAAGAATTTGTTTAAATGAATGTCTGAACATTATGAATTCCTTGTCACACTTTATCTGGCTTCACAATGGATGTAGTGAACCAGAACCTCTCTATATATACACTCATAGACACACGCATATACATAGGCATACATCCATAGAGCCATATAGCATGTATGCATGTATATATCAAATGAGAGATTGTTTTTCCTATGTAGGTACTTCAGGCAATCTCTGAACACATTAAGGCCATTGTATTCATTTTTCTCAAACCTAAGAATAGACTGGAAGAATGGGATATGAGTATAACATGAAAGTAATATTTTTACAAAATCATGGCTATTAAAACATTTCATTCTTTGAGTGGAATGTACAACTTGAAATTAAAGTCCTATAACTGAATAATCTTCATACAAGAAAAGTATCCTCATAATTCTGTTACCCAAAATGCTTTTGAAAGACAAGTCACTATTTTTTTTTCAACTTTAAAATCATAATTGCAAGAGAAACCCTATGCAGTACAGTTTGAGACACATATGGATGAAAACATAGAGAACTGTTATGTTACTTGAAGATTGGGATCAGACAGCTCTGACCAAATTATTTTCTTGACTTTTCTCAAGGTCAAGAGGGAGAAGAGGAAGATGGCTTTTAATTATCAAAAAATTAAAAGTTACTTGTAAACTGTAGTCCTGGTCTCTGAGTTAATCATGACTTGTTCAGGAAAAGAATCTGCAATTCTGACTGTGTCTTATCTGAAATATGGACATGATAAGATCCTCTGTGAGGCCTCAAGCTCCAGTGCATTTGGTCCCCAGTGGTCTTTGGTGCATTTTCCCTACAGGTAACTTTTGGGCGGTGGGGAGGTTCATTTATTGATGAGTCATTGACCAACTTTGGGCCAGCGAAGCATCTAGGTGAAAGCGTAGTCTACAGAAGAACAATTCCTCAGCTCTCAAAGCCATTCATCAGTGTCAATAGATTATTTCCTGAGAGTCATATCAAATTTGTTTTTCCTTTCATCTCATTTATAGAGATATTTGAAATTGTTTTAAGCTGTATCTTAAAACTTGGATTAATTAAAAAAAAAATACTAACCTCTCTATCCCTAAGCCTTCATAGAAACTTAACTTCAGGATCTCATATGACATTGAGAGATCCAATAACCAATTCCTTTTGTGACTTCTCTTTGTGCATCCTTGTTCTTCTGTTTACTATATTTATGAGTATCTGTTTGTGTATATACATGTGCATGCATTTCTATGAGTTTGCAAATATACTTTGATGAATGTTCTTTTAATTGAACTGAAATTAAGTTGGAAAACCCCTCTTTTGGTTTTCCCATTTAAAGTTTTATTTTTGGTACTAACTACTGCATATCAGCCTGGCGGGCTACAGTCCATAGGGTCACAAAGAAGCTACCTCAGCACAGCACAGTGGCACTGCATATATTTGTGCATTAATTTGTCCTAGTTTTCTGTGTTTTATTTGTCTCAGTGTTCTTTGCTACCTTAGGGTCTAGAACAACATTGCAGATGTTCACCATTCATATTATGTGAATAAATGTAGTAGTTGGAAAAAAAGAAAGCTATACCTTATAAGATTTGTTGCATCTTACAAGTCTTTAATTTTGCTTGAGGATACTCAAGCTAGGGAAACGATTTGATTTGATTTACTAATGGCTCCATTTATACCTATAGATAACAAAAGTTTGCCTTGACAACTGCAGTGCAAGCACTGTTACAAATATTTTAACATTATATATCTTTTGGGCACTTAAATGCCTTTAATATTATTAAGGTACACAGTGTTGCTATATACATAGCTCTACTCTAAGTTAATTATGACTTTTTGGAACTAACCTTTAAAAATCTACATGAGTAGGGACAAAGTCTTCTACCACTTTGTAACTCGCACACTGCTTTATACAAAGCCTTACAAAGTTTTATTAATATTAAAGGAGTGTCTGTTGAACTTCTGCAACTATGGGTAGAAAGATCCATCAGTGCAATGATTTAGAAAACAGCAAGAATTTGGTAATGGTAAAATTCATGGTGAAGATCAGAAATTTATTGAACAATAAGAGTTTGGCTTTCAGCGATGGTGAACTAGTTCATCTTAGACCAAAATTATGGCAAAAAGAAAAAAAAATGCTGAGAAGAAAAGAGAAAAAAAAATGCTGGGAAAAAAAAATACTAAGAAATTCTAAATGAGGGCATCAGAGTGGTATCAAGGCAGGACAGACTTTCTAACATCCAGGAAAGAGCCAATCTCTGAGTTTTTATGGCTGGGAAGGAACCCTGATTTAAGATTGAAATTTCTGACTTTAATATAATAACAGAGGCAAGATTCATCAATCTACCTAAAACAATCAAAAACTATGAACATATATTATACAGTGATTTACATACAGTGACACTGAATACAGATGAAAATATCAGTAACCTCTGAATGATGAGAAACACCCAAGGTGAACTCTAGAAATGCCCAACTTTCTACCTTAAGAGACTTTCTAGGTTGTGGGAGAGAAAGGAGAAATGGGCACATTCTGGAGGACTCCTTGAGTTGGGGAGACAGAGCTGAGAGTGTAGGGAGACCAAGGCATCTAGATTTCAGAGAATACTGGAGAGAAGAAGTCTGCATAAAAAAAAAGACATAGATAAAAAAGTATCCCATGTTCATAAGTTGGAAGATTTAATAATGCTAAGATGTCAATAGTACTCAAAATGATACACAGATTCAGCACAATCTCTATCAAAATCCCAGTGATGTTTAAATCCATCCTAAAATTCATATGGAACCTCAAAGAATAGTTAAAATTACCTTGAAGAAGAACACATCTCTGGAACTCTAACACTCTGATTTCAAAACTTACTGTAGACTGACAACTATCAAAACAATGTGGTACTGACATAAAGATAGACATACAGATCCATGGAATAGAATACCAAGCCCAGAATTAGGTCCTCACATCGATGTGAGAGTTGGACTATAAAGAAAGCTGAGCACCAAAGAATTGATGCTTTTGAACTGTAGTGTTGGAGAAGACTCCTGAGAGTCCGCTGGACTACAAGGAGATCCAACCAGTCCATCCTGAAGGTCATTAGTCCTGAGAGTTCAGTGGAAGGACTGATGTTGAAGCTGAAACTGCAATACTTTGGTCACCTGATACAAAGAGCTGAGTCATTTGAAAAGACCCTGATGCTGGGAAAGATTGGGGGCAGGAGAAGAAGGGGCAGGATGAGATGGTTGGATGGCATCACCGACTCAATGGACATAAGTTTGGGTAAACTCCAGGGGTTGGTGATGGACAGGAAGGCCTGGTGTGCCGCAGCCCATGCGATCGCAAAGAGTCGGACGTGACTGAGCGACTGAACTGAACTGCAATAAAAAAAACTGCAATGAGATAACACTACACACCTAGTAGAACTGCAAAAAAGAAGAGAAAAAACATGCAAAATCAAGTGCTGATGAAGTTGTGAAACCAGGGGAAATTTCATACATAACTGGTGGAAATATGTATAGAAAAAAATGTTCACTATGCACAAATATACAGTATAAATTGGTACTATATAAAAAAAATGGCAACCTTTTAAATGAAGTTTAAACATACATTTTTCATTTTACCCAGAATTTTCACTCACAATTGATTACCTAAAAGGAAAAATAACTTAGGCTCACAAAAATACCTTAATATGAATACCTAGCTGTAATTGCCAAAAAATTGGAAACTACTCAGATGTCTTTCAACTAGTGAATGGATGAAAGCACTGTGCTGCATGCAAACAGTTGAATGTTTAACTATTTAGCAATAAAATGGAACAGAATGTTGAATCACCCAACAGTGGATGAATCTCAGATTCACTTTCACTTTGTTAAGTGAAAAAATTGAGAACTGAAAGATTACATATTATATAATTTGATTTATTTGATATTATGGAAAAGGCAAAACTATAGTGAACACACTGGTCATAGCAAACAGCCTCTTCCAACAACACAAGAGAAGACTCTATACATGGACATCACCAGATGGTCAATACCAAAATCAGATTTATTATATTCTTTGCAGCCAAAGATGGAGAAGCTCTATACAGTCAGCAAAAACAAGACTGGGAGCTGACTGTGGCTCAGAACATGAACCCCTTCTTGAAAAATTGAGACTTAAATTGAAGAAAGGAGGGAAAACCACTAGACCATACAGGCATGACATAAATCAAATCCTTTATGATTATACAGTGGAAGTGACAAATAGATTCGAGGGATTAGATCTGATAGACAGAGTACCTGAAGAACTATGGATGGAGGCTTGTGACATTGTACAGGAGGCAGTGATCAAGACCATCCCCAAGAAAAAGAAACGCAAAAAGGCAAAATGGTTGTCTGAGGAGGCCTTATAAATAGCTGAGAAAAGAAGAGAAGCTAAAGGCAAAGGAAAAAAGGAAAGATATACCCATTTGAATGCAGAGTTCCAAAGAATAGCAAGGAGAGATAAGAAAGACTTCCTCAGTGATCAATGCAAAGAAATAGAGGAAAACAACAGAATGGGAAAGACTAGAGATCTCTTCAAAAAATTAGAGATACCATATTTGCATATTTCATGCAAAAATGGGCACAATAAAGGACAGAAATGGCATTGACCTAACAGAAGCAAAAGATATTGAGAAGTGGTGGCAAGAATACTCAGAAGAACTATACAAAAAATATCTTCATGACCCAGATAACCACAATGATGTGATCACTCACCTGAAGCCACTCATCCTGGAATGCAAAGTCAAGTGGACCTTAGGAAGCATCACTATGAAGAAAGCTAGTGGAGGTGATGGAATTCCAGTTGAACTGTTTCAAATTCTAAAAGATGATGCTAAAAGTGCTGCACTCAATACACCAGCAAATTTGGAAAATTCAGCAGCGGCCACAGGACTGGAAAAGGTCAGTTTTCATTCCAATTCCAAAGAAAGGCACTGCCCAAAAATGTTCAAACTACTGCACAATTGCCCTCTTCTCACACACTACCAAAGTAATGCAGAACTGCCACAGGCAAAAAAAAGTCTTGCATCTATGCGTGCAGGGTCATTTGGTCATGTCCAACTCTTTGCAACCCTGTAGACTGTGGCATGTCAGGTTTCTCTATCAGACAGGGAGTCCTCAAGGCAAGGATACTGGAGTGTATTGGCCAATACTGGTTGCCATACCCTTCTAGAACACTGTATTTCTTGCTGCTCTAGCCACCAACCCCCATGAGAACCCCTGCGACCTAAGCAGCTGCATCACCTCCACACCTGGTCCTCACGGGGGCAAACTCAAGCCCTCCAGGGCAGCCTCAGGAGCTAAACTCCAGAGGATGACCCACATGTAGAGGTAGAAATAAAACCACAATTGAAACCCAGGGGCAGTGTAGCTAAGGAAGAAGACCCAAAACCTTCCCACCAGCTGTACAAGCTGCAGATTAAGTCTACATGATTAACTAGGCAGACTCTGTATCCATAGACTATATAAAAAGCCATTGAGAGCACCCACAAAAGAAAATACACTTATGATAGCTGTGGACCTTGTAGGCAAGAACACACAGGAGTAGGACCAGATTAGAATCTGAGCTGCCCCCACAGCAGATCCAGAGATCAGCTCAGTGTTGGAAGGCTTCCTAGCGAGGTGAGGTGGACTGTGACTCCAGCAAGGGAAAGGACTCTGACAGCAGTGACTCAAGAAAAACATTTGTTATTCTTATTTTTTTGACTTGTTCTGTAGATTCTTTTGGATTTTTTTCTTTTTCTTTTTTCCTTTTGTTGCCCCTCTGTTGTAGTTGTTGATTTTATTGGCACTAAGAAATCCAATTAAGCTATTGAGCTATTTATTTTTCCTCAGTCACATTTTGTATTGTTGTCATAAACCTCTGCCTCTATGTTGGGCTTTTGCAGTTCTGCGGAGTTTTCCTCTTTTTCTTTCTTTTCACTTTTTAAAATTTTACTTTTTTAAACCTATTATTATTTTTTCTACATTTATTCCTTTGTTTGCCTTTCCTACTATTCCTTTCCCCTTCCAGTTAATCTTTAAGGTATTTAAATCTTCTTCATCTACCTCTATTTAACTTTCCATATTTATTCTTTCTTTCTTTTCCTCTCAGCATATTTGTTTGTTTTACTTTCATTGCTTTATTCCCCAATTGGCACCTTGCTTAGAAAATTACTAGAGCTAATCAGTGAATTTAGCAATGCAGGATATAAAATTGATACACAGAAATCACTTGCATTTCTGTATACTAACAATGAAAAATCAGAAAGAGAAATTAAGGAATCAATCCCATTCAACATTACAACAAAAGGAATTAAATATCTAGGAATAAACTTACCTAATAAGACAAAAGAACTGTACACAGAAAATTATAAGAAACTAATGAAAGAAGTCAAAGATGACATAAATAGATGGAGAGATATTACATGTTCCTGGGTAGGAAGAATCAATATTGTGAAAATGACTATACTACCAAATGCAATCTTCAGATTTAATATGATCCCTATCAAATTACCAATGGCATTTTTCACAGAACTAGAACAAAAAATTTCACAATTCATATGGAAGCACAAAAGACCCTGAATAATCAAAGCAGACTTGAGAAAGAAGAATGGAGCTGGAGGAATCAACCTTCCTGACCTCAGATTATACTACAAAGCTACAGTCATCAAGAGAGTATGGTGCTGGCACAAAAACAGAAATATAGATGAGTGGAACAAGATAGAAAGCCCAGAAATAAACCCATGCACCTATGGGTACCTTGTTTTTTGACGAAGGAGGTAAGAATACTCAATGGGGCAAATACAACCTCTTCAATAAATGGTGCTGGGGAAATTGGACTACATGTGAAAGAATGAAATTGAATGAAAAGAATGAAATTAGAACACCTCCTAACACCATACAAAAAGATAAACTCAAAATGGATTTAAGAGCTAAATGTAAGACCAGAAACTATAAAACTCTTAGAGGAAAATGTAGGCAGAACACTCGACAGCAGAACAATCAAAGCAAGATCTTCTATGACCCACCTCCTAGAGTAAAGGAAATAAAAACAAAAGTAAACAAGTGGGACCTGATTAAACTTAAAAGCTTTTGCACAACAAAGGAGACTATAAACAAGGTGAAAAGACAACCCTTGGAATGGGAGAAAATAATAGCAAATGAAACAACTGACAAAGAATTAATTTCCAAAATACACAAGCAGCTCATACAACTCAATGCCAGAAAAACAAACAACCCAATCAAAAACTGGGAAAAATACCTAAACAGATATTTCTCCAAAGATAACATACAGATGACTAACAAACACATGAAACGATTCTCAACATCGCTCATTATTAGAGAAATGCAAATCAAAACTACCATGAGATTTAATCTCACACTGGTCAGAATGACTATCATCAAAAAGTCTACAAACAATAAATGCTGGAGAGGGTACGGATAAAAAGGAACACTCTTGTACTGTTGGTGGGAATCTAAATTGATACATCCACTATGGAAGATAGTACAGAGATTCCTTAAAAAACTAGGAATAAAACCACCTTATGACCCAGCAATCCCACTCCTAGGCATATACCTTGAGGAAACCAAAATTGAAAGAGACACACTTATCCCCTTGTTCATTTCAGCACTATTTATAATAGCTAGAACATGGAAGCAACCTAGATGTCCATCGACAGATGATGGATAAAGAAGCTGTGGTACATATACACAATGGAATATTCCTCAGCCATAAAAAGGAATGCATTTGAGTAAGTTCTAATGAAGTGGATGAACCTAGAGACTATTATACAGAGTGAAGTGAGTCAGAAAGAGAAAGATAAATACCATATTCTAATGCATATATATGGAATCTAGAAAAATTATATTGAAGAATTTATTTACAGGGCAACAATGGATAAAGAGACATAGAGAAAGAACTTATGGACATGGGGAGAGGGGAGGAGAGGGTGAGATGCATGGGTAGATTAACATGGAAACTTATATTACCAGATACAAAATAGACAGCCAATGGGAATTTGCTGTATGGCTCAGGAAACTAAAACAGGGGCTCTGTAACAACCTGGTGGGGTGGGATGAGGAGGGAAATGAAAGGGAGCTTCACCTTCATCCATCCTTCACCTTCATCCTTCACAAAGGAGGGGATATATACATATATATATATATATATATATATATATATATACGTATATATATGTCTGATTCATGTTGAGGTTTGACAGAAAACAGCAAAATTCTGTAAAGCAATTATCCTTCAATAAAAAATAAATTAATTTAAAAAAAAGGAAACAACAGTTAGAACTGGACATGGAAAAACAGACTGGTTCCAAATCAGGAAAGGAGTACATCAAGGCTGTATATTGTCACCCTGCTTATTTAACTTATATGCAGAGTACATCTTGCAAAATGCCAGGCTGAATGAAGCACAAGCTGGGATCAAGATTGCTGGGAGAAATATCCATAACCTCAGATATGCAGATTACACCACCCTCATGGCATTAAGCAAAGAATAACTAAAGAGCTTCTTGATGAAAGTGAAAGAGGAGAGTGAAAAAGTTGGCTTAAAATTCAACATTCAGAAAACTAAGTTCATGGTATCTGGTCCCATCACTTCATGGCAAATAGATGGGAAAACAATGGAAACAGTGACAGACTTTATTTTTGGGGCTCCACAATCACTGCAGATGTTGACTGCAGCCTTGAAACTGAGAGACACTTGCTCCTTGTAAGAAAAGCTATGACCATCCTAAACAGCATATTAAAAAGCAAAGACATTACTTTACTAACAAAGGTCTGTCTAGTCATAGCTATTGTTTTTCCAGTAGTCATGGATGGATACGAGAGTTGGACTATAAAAAATGCTGAGCGCCAAAGAGTTGGTGCCTTTGAACTGTGGTGTTGGAGAAGACTCTTGAGAGTCTCTTAGACTGCAAGAAGATCCAACTAGTCCATCCTAAAGGAAATCAGTCCTGAATATTCATTGGAAGGACTGATGCTGAAACTGATGTGAAGAACTGACTCATTGCAAAAGATGCTGATGCTGGGAAAGATTGAACGCAGGAGAAGGGGATGACAGAGGATGAGATGGTTGGATGGCATCACTGACACGATGGACACGAGTTTGAGTAAGCTCTAGGAGTTGTTGATGTACAGGGAAGCCTGGCATGCTGCAGTCCATGTGGTCACAAAGAGTTGGACATGACTGAGCAACTGAACTGTACTAAATTGATAGTGAAATGACAGAACAGTAGTTGCTGGGAGTAAGAGTTGCATAACAAGCTGATTCCAAAGGAGTAGTTTGAAAAAATCTAGGGGATAATAAAACTATTCTATACCATTATGATGGTGGGTATAACTTTATGCATTTATCAAACCAATGGAACTATCACACTGTCTTCCAATATCTGTATCATTTTACATTTCCACCAGCAGACTATGAAGTTAGAGATTTCTCCACGTCTTGATCAAGACTGCTCCTAATGAATGTGAAGTGATATCTCATTGTGGTTTTGATTTGTATTTTCTTAGACAACTAATGATGTAGGAAATGTTTTTGTTTTTAGTGACAGTTATATGTACACAGTGGCTCAGCAGTAGATAATCCACCTGCAAAGGAGCTACAGGAGACGTGGATTCGATCCTTGGGCTGGGACAATCCCCTGGAGGAGAGCATGGACTCCCTCCAGTATTCTTGCCTGGAGAATCCCATGGAAAGAGGAGTCTGGTAGGCTACAGTCTGTAGGGTCACAAAGAGTCAGACAAGACTGAATTGTCTGAGCATGCATGCAAGTGTAATAGATATGTATCTTTGAGTGACTATTGATAAAGCTTATTTTTCCCCCATTAATACACTGTACCAACTACTTGTCATGATATTAAAGTTCTAGAAAAGAACTAAATATTTATCTTGATTACCACCCTCTTCCAAAGAGTTATTGCAAGTCATTTCAAGATGAAAGGATATGCGGGGGTTGAGGGGGAACTACACATAAAAGTTTATAATCACACCAAAGATAGAGAAAGGCTTTAACTAAGAGAATAGGAGAGGGAGAAATCAATATTGTCAGCACTCAGCACTTGTTATATTAAGAGACAAACTGGAAGACACACAAAAAAATTCTACAATATAGAAAGCATATTATTGAAGACAGTCTATTCAAATGTTGATCATTCCACTTTGAAGTAGTATTTACTTACTTAGCTTATCAATATATGTGAAGTAGCTGGGATCTCAATTTTGTTCAAGTTTGAGTTGAATTATTATGCAAAAGATCAGAGAAGTATGCTTTATGCTGACTAAAAGCATATTTGCATATTATGCATTTTGTAATAATGGCTCCTATTTTTTCCCTCAAGGCAATATTTATAAGCTATATCTTTAGCTTTTAATAGAAAAAAATTATTAAGCTACTCAAATGGGCTCATATGGTTAAGAATCTGCCTGCAGTGTAGGAGACCTGAGTTTGATCCCCGGGTTGGGAGGATCCCCTGGAGAAGGGAATGGCAACCCACTCTAGTATTCTTGCCTGGAGAATTCCATGGATAGGTGAACCTAGTGAGCGACCATCCATGGGGTCACAAAGAGTTGGACATGACTGAGTGACTAACACAAACACACAAGTTACTCAAATAATTTAATAATCTCAGTCCTCCCAATTCAGACCAAAGGATGGAAGGGAAATCAAATAATGCTGAGAAAGATTATGTTCAAATAATGGGAATATAATTTTCAAGTAACAGAGAGAAGATCTGGTAGATATAGATTCTAATATGTGTAGGGCACTCTTTTGACTGCCAAAAAGAATAATTAATTCTTCTGAAAAATGGAGATGGACTTTAAAAAGATTATTTATAACTTAAAAAATATAAAGACAAAGTGTATATTAAAATGTTTCAAGGGATCGATTTCTTTTCTTTTTTTTTTTTTAAGAAAAACAGGTAGAAGATCTCTTTGAAGGTTACCAGTAAAGCAGTAAGATATTTCCAAGAACTACAATAACCAATGCTTAATCACAGTTTGGAGTTACAAGAAGCATACTTTTAAAGCTACACAATGCCTTACGGTTATCTTTGGGTTGGAAAATTTTATTTTTCTGAGTATATATTGCAGGCAAGGGTTAGGACCAAGATCTGTTTCAGTTGCCTCTAAAGTTCAAACAGGCTCACCTTAGGCTAGTCTCAGCCTTTCATTATCTACAAATATCTCAATGGAAATCCACGGACAGGAACTTGCCCAGTCATCAGGTAGTTAGGACTTCATGTTTTACTGGTAAGGGCATAGGTTCAACCTGTAGTCAGGGAACAGAGATCCCACAAGCCATGAGGCATGGCCAAAAAATTGATATATATTCAACAAAATGAGGATAATGGTGACCTGTGCTTAGTCACTCAGTCGTGTCCAACTCTTTGTGACCCTATAGCTGTAGCTTGCCAGGCAATGGTGACATATTTAGTACCAAATGATCTTTGGCTAATAAAATAGCCAAGATTTCTCTAATTTGCTTTAAAATCTGTCTGTTAATCTATCTGTTCTATATAACTTTTGGTAATGGTTCTACTATATATCTAAAGTATGTGAGTGAATGACAGTCACTGAGTCACGTCTGACTCTTAGCAACCCCATGAACTGTAGCCTGCCAGGCTCCTCTGTCCATGACTTCTCCAGGCAAGAATACTGGAGTGGGTAGCCATTCCTTTCCCCAGGGGATCTTTCCTACCCAGGGATTGAACCCAGGTCTTCTGCATTGCAGGTAGAGCTACCAGGAAAGCCCATCTAAAGTATAAACCAGTCAAAAGAACTCTCTGAAGGTTAAATATAAAATTTCTTTTGAGAAGAAAAAAAAGCACAAACAAAATATCTTTCAGTAAATAAACAAAAGTATTAGTCTCAAATTCACAAACAAGTACTTTATTTAGAAATATATTGAAGGCAGGAGGAGAAGGAGATGACAGAGGATGAGATGGTTGGATGGCATCACCGACTCAATGGACATGAGTTAGAGTAAACTCTGGGAGTTGGTGATGGACAGGGAGGCATGGGGTGCTGCAGTCCATGGGGTGGCAAAGAGTTGGACACGACTGAGCGACTGAACTGAACTGAACTGAACTGAATCAAAACAACATGGTACTGGCTCAAAACAGCCGAACATATCGATGGAACAGAATAGAGAGCCTAGAAATAAATGCATCTATAGTCAATTAATTTACAACAAAGGATACAAGAAGTTACGTTGGAGAAAAGATAGTGTCTTTGACAAATGGTGCTGGGAAATCTGGATGGCTACATTTTAAAAAATGGAATTAGAACATTTCCTCACACCATATATAAATATAAACTCAAAATGGCTTAAAGACCTAAATGTAAAACCTGAAACCATAGAACTCCTAGATGAGAAGATAGACAGAAATCTCCTTGACATTGATTATTTTTTTCTGACCTGTCTCTTAAAGCAATAGAAATAAAAGCAAAAATAAACAACAGAACCTAATTAAACTTAAAAACTTTTGCACAGCAAAGGAAACCATGAATGAAACAAAAAGACAACCTACTGGATGGGAGTAAATATTTGCAAATGATAAATAGCTCACACATCTCAATACCAAAAACAAAACAACTCGACTAAAAAAGTGGGCAGAAGACTTGAACAAATGTTTTTTCCAAAAGAGACAAACAGATGGCCAACAGTAACATGAAAAGATACTCAACATCACTAATCATCAGAGAAATGCAAACGAAAACCACAATGAGGTATCGCTTCACACCCTCACACTCGTTAGAATGAGTAACATCAAAAAGGCTACAAGTAGTAAATGTTGGCAAGGATGTAGAGAAAAGGAAACCCTAGAATAATGTTCATGGAAATGGAAATTGGTACAGGTATTATGGAAAACAGTATGGAATTTCCTCAAAAAACTGCAAATAGAATTACCTTATGATCCAGCAATTTCAGTCCCAGGTATATATATATATATCAAGAAAAAAAAATAATTTGAAAAGATACACGCACCACAATGTTCAAAGCACCGTTTTTTCTGATAGCTAAGACACGGATGCAACCCAAGTCTCCATCAACAGATGAATGGATAAAGAAGATGTGGTTATGTAAATACAACGGAACATTACTCAACCATAAAATAGAATAAAATTCTGGCACTGTCAGAAATGTGGATGCACTTAGGAAATATTGCCTTTAGTGAAATAAGTCAGAGAAAGACAAATACTATAGGTTACCATTTATATATGGAATCTAAAACACAAAACAAATAAAAGTATAAAGCAGAACAGGTGCCAACTCACAGATATAGAGGAAAAAACTCATGGTTACCAGTGGGGACAGGGAACAAGGGAGGGACAGGATGGTGGTTTGGAATTAAGATGAACAGATTACTGTGAATAAAATAGATAAGCAACAGGATATATTGTACAGCATAGAGAAAAATAAGCTTTGTTTTGTAACAACTTTAAATGGAATATACACTATAAAATTATCAAATTACTATGTCCTGCACTTGAAACTAATATAATATTGTAAATCAACCATACTTCAGAAACAGTAATTCTGAAATTTTGGGGGAGAGCCAAAACTTTCATATATTTCCAAGGAAAAGTGAAAGAAAATGAAGGAAGTGAAAGAAAATAGATTGAATACTGAAAGAGAGTGATTTGAAAGAGTATAATAGTCTCTTAAAAGATTTATTTACTTTAGTTTCTGTTTCTGGCTGTGCTGAGTCTTGGTTGCTGAACACGGGTTTTCTGTAGCCGCAGTGAGCAGGGGCTGCTCTCTAGTTGTGATGCATGGGCCTCTCATTATGGTGACTTCTCTTATTGCAGAGCATGGGATCTAGGGTGCTCAGGTAATTGCAGGGGCTGAGTTGCCACATGGTTTGTGGGATCTTCCCATACCAAGAACGCAACCCATGTCTTCTGCGTTGGCAAGAGGATGCTAAACCACTGGACCACCAGGGAAGTAGTTTCAAAGTAAATGTGTTCTCTTCTAGAAGACCAACACAACCTTTTCCTTCTTGAAAAATGAAGTGAAAATGTTAGTTGCTCAGTCGTGTCTGACTCTTTGTGATCTCAACTGTAGCTTACCAGGCTCCTCGGTCCATGGAATTCTCCAGCAGCAATATTGGAGTGGGTAGCCATTCCCTTCTCCTGGGGATCTTCCCAACCCAAGGAGTGAATCCAGGTCTCATGGATTGCAGGAAGATTCTTCACTGTCTGAGCCACCGCAGAAGCCCAAACCTTTCTGTTAAGGCTCCACAATTCAAAGGCTTTGTTCCAGTTTTCCTTTAGTAATTTCTACCTTTGACACTCACACTTTTATTAAGGTTAAGGCTAAAAAGTATTGACTCTGGGTAGCTTGTTCTATTTTGCTTTATATCTCTCTTCATTTCTGTGTCTCTGTCTTTTTATGTTTCTCATCTCTTTTTTATAGCATTTCTCACTTTTTTCTTTACTTCATTGAAAGCCAAAGTCTTGCCCATTTTATACTAAAAAGAACTAAATCATTACTATCTACACTTTCTCCCAGCTCAGATGTTTGTGAGGGCATACTGAATCCTATTTAGAAGCATTTCCTTTCTTCTCTCTTCCTACTTTTTCTTCCTTTCTTTTCTTATTCCCTTCCTCTCTCCCTTTGTCTGTCCTTCCTTCTTTCCTTTCTTCCTTCCTATTTAATTGAAAATCTATAGACCCAAGGGAGATGAGAAAGCAGCAGTCATTATATGGGCATATGAGTGCACACTTCCCCTGGAAGTGGAAGTGACAAATAGATTCAAGGGATTAGATCTGATAGACAGAGTGCCTGAAAACTATGGACAGAAGTTCGTGATATTGTATAGGAGGCAGTGATCAAGATCATCCCCCCCCAAAAAAAGAAATGTAAAAAGGCAAAATGGTTGTCTGAGGCGGCCTTACAAAGCTGAGAAAAGAAGAGAAGCTAAAGGAAAAAGAAAAAAGCAAACATATAACCATTTGAATGCAGAGTTCCAAAGAAAAGCAAGGAGAGATTAGAAAGACTTTCTCAGTGATCAATGCAAAGAAATAGAGGAAAACAACAGAATTGGAAAGACTAGAGATCTCTTCAAGCAAATTAGAGATATCTAGGGAATATTTCATGCAAAGATGGGCACAATAAGGGACAGAAATGTTATGGACCTAATAGAAGCAGAAGATATAAGAAAAGGTGGCAAGAATACACAGAAGAATTATACAAAAAAGATCTTCATGACCCAGATAACCACAATGGTGTGATCACTCACCTAGAGCCAGACAGACATCCTGGAATGTGAAGTCAAGTGGTCCTTAGGAAGCATCACTATGAAAAAAACTAGTGGAGGTGATGGAATTCCAGCTGAGCTATTTCAAATTTTAAAAGATGATGCTGTGAAAGTGCTGCACTCAATGCCAGCAAATTTGGAAAACTCAGCAGTGGTCACAGGACTGGAAAAGGTCATTTTCATTCCAATTCCAAAGAAAGGTAGTGCCAAAAAATGTTCAAACTGCCATACAATTGCCCTCATCTCACATGCTAGCAAAGTAATGCCCCAAATTCTTCAAGCCAGGCCTCAACAGTATGTGAACTGTGAGCTTCCAGATGTTCAAGCTGGATTTAGAAAAGGAAGAGGAACCAGAGACCAAGTTGTCAACATCCATTGAATCATCAAAAAAGCAAGAGAATTCCAGAAAAACATCTACTTCAGCTTTAATGACTACTCCAAAGATTTTGACTGTGTGGATCACAACAAACTGGAAAATTCTTAAAGCAATGGGAAAACCAGACCACCTGATGTGCCTCCTGAGAAATCCGTATGCAGGTCAAGAAGCAACAGTTAGAACTGGACATGGAGCAGCAGACTGTTTCCAAACCAGGAAAGGAGTACATCAAAGCTGTATATTGTCACACTGCTTATTTAACTTATATTCAGAGTACATCATGCAAAATGCCAGGCTGGAGGAAGCACAAGCTGGAATTAAGATTGCTGGGAGAAATATCAATTACCTCAGATATGCAGATTGCACCACCCTCATGGCAGAAAGCAAAGAGCTAAAGAGCCTCTTGATGAAAGTGAAAGAGGAGAGTGACAAAGTTGGCTTAAAGCTCAACATTCAGAAAACTAAGATCATGGCATCTGGTCCCATCACTTCATGGGAAATAGATGGGAAAACATTGGAAACAGTGACAGACTTTATTTTTTGGGCTCTACAATCAATGCAGATGGTGACCACAGCCTTGAAATTGAAAGATGGTTGCTCCTTGGAAGAAAAGCTATGACCAACCTAGACAGCATATTGAAAAGCAGAGACATTACTTTGCCAACAAAGGTCTGTCTAGTCACAGCTATGGTTTTTCCAGTAGTCATGTACGCATGTGAGAGTTGGACCATAAAGAAAGCTGAGCACTGAAGAACTGATGATTTTGAACTGTGGTAGTGGAAAACACTCTTGAGAGTCTCTTGGACTGCAAGGAGATCCAGCCAGTCAATCCTAAAGGAAATCAGTCCTGAATATTCATTGGAAAGACTGATGCTGAAGCTGAAACTCCAAGCCTTTGGCCACCTGATGTGAAGAACTGACTCATTGGAAAAGACCCTGATGCTGGGAAAGATTGAAGGTGGGAGAAGAACGAAATTACAGAGGATAAGATCATTGGATCGCATCACTGACTCAATGGACACGAGTTTGAGGAAGCTCTGGGAGTTGGTGATGGACAGGGAACCCTGGCGTGCTGCAGTCCATGGGGTCACAAAGAGTCGGACACAACTGAGTGACTGAACTGAACTGATGAGTGCACACACATAAAAAAGGAATTTAAGTAAGAAAGCACTCAGCAGATTCAGATGTTTGTTACACACAGGGACTTGCACATGCAAATAATTATGTTGAGGATACTAGGAGTCAGTGTTCCCACCATCAGAAATAGGAGATAGGAATACAGAAAGGAAGAAAGTAAAATAAACCCTGTAGTTTTGTATTGGAAATTAAGAGCTTAGTATAAACTCTCTACAATATATACAATTTCATAGTGCTGTCCACTAAGGGAGACTAAGGTAGTGGCAAGCCAGTAGCAGTAGCACACTTATCACCCAACTGTTGGTTTCTGCTTGGAAAAAAAAAAAATGACTGATTTGAGGGAAAAACTAGATATACTGAAATAACTCTGGGGACCAGAAAGTAAGGAAAGGCTTAAACTATGATAAAATCATGTCAAAAGAATGTAGATATTTTCTCGAAGGAGTTCTCATTGGCTAAATCTGGGACAATTTCAGTATACCAATAAATATTTATAGTAGTGGATCATAATAATTGAAATAAAATAGGAATCTGCATGTTTATACTGATATAAATGAACAAATAGCTTCACCTTACCATAAAATGTTAACTGATAAATGAGATCAATACTATTATTTCAACTTTACAGATAAGGAAACAGAAGCAAACTGCAACTTAGAAAGGTTAATCAACTTTCTCATTGTCACATAACTAGTAAGTGTTATAGTTAGGCCTAAATCTGTCTGACTCTAGAGTTCAAGCTCTTAACCAGTACATTTAGTTTTCTATTTCTAATCTTAGGACTTTCAAAGCAAGTTTAGATCTCCTGGCCCAATTGTTGGCTTTCTCTGGAGGTTTGGCAACCAGCCCAGTAAGGTAATGAAGCTGTGGGTCAGTAGCCATCATTATAATCTAAGCCCACCTTTCATCTTTTCCTGAAACACTCTTTTGTGTCTTACTCTTTGTACTGCTGTCCCCAACTTCTGTCTCAAATGCTGTGACTGATCAACTTATACCCATAACATTTTCCAAGTTTGGATTTTGTTTTTAGGAGTTTGAATTACTGTTAATGTGATTTCTTTATTAAGAGCTCAACAAAATCTATTTTTTTTTTTTTGAGAGAGAACTCAGCAGATACCAAATTCATGTCCTACATCCCCATGGCTCCCAAAGAGTAGAAGCAGCCAGCAACTCAGAAACAGACAATATTTTGTAACAGACCCTCAGTGAGCTTTGTCTAAAACACCAGATGCTAGCCAAAGACAACCTCTCCTCATGTCTCCCACGCTAGAACTTTCCTTTCTAATTACAGTAAAAGGTGTGCAGGCATAGAAATATTAAAAATAAAGTTAGACTTGTTCAAAACAGGTTCACTCTTGAAATAGAGCAAATTAGATGTAGTCTGGAGTTTTGATACTATTTGACTGGCTGGCTAGCTAAGACTTGGCACCCACATAACACAATAGCACCGAGATATAAGGAAAGTTCTTTAAGTTTGATCACATGGTCCTTAAACCCACCAGCTGACACCAGACACTTGCCCTTCTCTAAGACACAATTTGGCAATTGCCTGTGTTTCCTATTCTGAAATATTGTCATTCTAGCCAAATATGTGAGACAATTAGTCATGGACTTTGTTCCTCTTTGACTTCATATGTTAAAGGTAAATCTATGAATGCTAATAATTACAATTATGGGTCTCGGTGCACAACACTAATGATACAGTCTCATATAGCCTAGTTTTATAACATTACAAAACTAGAGTTCTTAGCCAAAACCCACCAGGACTAGATTAAGAAACTGTGGGATGCTGGTCACTAAGGAATTTGCCAATTTCCCCTTCCTCTATTCCTCTTTTCAATTACATAATAGATCATTCTTAAAAGAAGAAAGTATTTATGGTTCACAGTATAAAACCAAAATAACTACAATGCAAGTGAAGTGTAAACAACAAATCAAATATAATGTTTCTACAGAAGATCCAGTTTGATCATAAGTGATGCATACATTAGAATGCAAAGTTTCTTTATGGGCTTAGTATAAACATTTGCCTTTCAGTGAAATCTGAATACTTGAAAGTAGCTATCTTCAATGTGTGACTTATAAGTTCAGGTGATATTTTTTCTGTACACCTAATGGGCAGGTTACAGATGAGACCCAGATGATGATTTCTATCTCTTTTGTCTATGTTTATCTCCTTGAAGGATGCTTTTGTTTAAAAAAAAATTAACTGAGTACAATTTAAAGATCTTATTGACTTCACTGTAATCTCCTTGAATCAGATACCACCAACCAGCAAATAGAAAGGAGTACCAAGGAGCTGAACAAAACAACAGAGAGGCAGAAGGGAGCAGGAGCAAGGAAACTGAACTAGCACACAGTGGATTGACTGAGTAATATTCCATTCTGTTTATATGTATCAGTTCAGTTCAGTTCAGTTCAGTTCAGTCGCTCAGTCATGTCCGACTCTTTGCAACCCCACGTCCTGCAGCACGCCAGGCCTCCCTGTCCATCACCAACTCCCGGAGTTTACTCAAACTCATGTCCATTGAGTAGGTGATGACATCCAGCCATCTCATCCTCTGTCGTCCCCTTCTCCTCCTGCCCCCAATCCCTCCCAGCATCAGGGTCTTTTCCAATGAGTCAACTCTTCGCATCAGGTGACCAAAGTATTGGAGTTTCAGCTTCAGCATCAGTCCTTCCAATGAACACCCAGGACTAATCTCCTTTAGGATGGACTGGTTAGATCTCCTTGCAGTCCAAGGGACTCTCAAGAGTCCTCCCCAACACCACAGTTCAAAAGCGTCAATTTTCAGTGCTCAGCTTTCTTTATAGTCCAACTCTCACATCCATACATGACCACTGGAAAAACCATAGCCTTGACTAGATGGACCTTTGTGGCAAAGTAATGTCTCTGCTTTTTAATATGCTATCTAGGTTGGTCATAACTTTCCTTCCAAGGAGTAAGCGTCTTTTAATTTCATGGCTGCAATCACCACCCGCAGTGATTTGGGAGTCCCCAAAAATAAAGTCAGCAACTGTTTCCACTGTTTCCCCATCTATTTCCCATGAAGGGATGGGACTAGATGCCATGATCTTAGTTTTCTGAATATTGAGCTTTAAACCAACTTTTTCACTCTCCTCTTTCACTTTCATCAAGAGGCTTTTTAGTTCCTCTTCACTTTCTGCCATAAAGGTGGTGTCATCTGCGTATCTGAGGCTACTAATATTTCTCCTGGCAACCTTGATTCCAGCTTGTGCTTCTGCCGGCCCAGCATTTCTCATGATGTACTCTGCATATAAGTTAAATAAGCAGGGTGACAATATACAGCCTTGATGTCCTCCTTTTCCTATTTGGAACCAGTCTGTTTTTCCACGTCCAGTTCTAACTGTTGCTTCCTGACCTGCATATAGGTTTCTCAAGAGGTCAGGTGGTCTGGTATTCCCATGTCTTTCAGAATTTTCCACAGTTTATTGTTCTACATAGTCAAAGGCTTTAGCATAGTCAAAAAACCAGTAATGGATGTTTTTCTGGAACCCTCTTGCTTTTTCGATGATCCAGCAGATGTTGGCAATTTGATCTCTGGTTCCTCTGCCTTTTCTAAAATCAACTTGAACATCTGAAGTTCACGGTTCACGTATTACTGAAGCCTGGCTTGGAGAAGTTTGAGCATTACTTTACTAGCATGTGAGATGAGTGCAATTGTGCAGTAGTTTGGGCATTCTCTGGGATTACCTTTCTTTGGGATTGGAATGAAGACTGACCTTCTCCAGTCCTGTGGCCACTGCTGAGTTTTCCAAATTTGCTGGCATATTGAGTGCAGCACTTTCACAGCATCATCTTTCAGGATTTGAAATAGCTCAACTGGAATTCCATCACTTCCACTAGCTTTGTTCGCAGTGATGCTTTCTAAGCCCACTTGACTTCACATTCCAGAATGTCTGGCTCTAGGTGAGTGATCACACCATCATGATTATCTGGGTTGTGAAGATCTTTTTTGTACAGTTCTTCTTTGTATTCTTGCCACCTCTTAATATCTTCTGCTTCTGTTAGGTCCATACCATTTCTGTCCTTTATCAAACCCATCTTCGCATGAAATGTTCCCTTGGTATCTCTAATTTTCTTGAAGAGATCTCGAGTCTTTCCCATTCTGTTGTTTTCCTCTATTTCTTTGCATTGATCACTGAGCAAAGTTTTCTTATCTCTCCTTGCTATTCTTTGGAAGTCTGCATTCAAATGGGAATATCTTTCCTTTGCTCCTTGCTTTTCACTTTTCTTCTCACAGCTATTTGTAAGGCCTCCTCAGACAACCATTTTTCCTTTTTGCATTTCTTTTCCATGGGGATTGTCTTGATCCCTGTCTCCTGTAACAATGTCACAAACCTCTGTCCATAGTTCATCAGGCACTCTATCAGATCTAGTCCCTTAAATCTATTTCTCACTTCCACTGTATAATCATAAGGGATTTGATTTAGGTCATACCTGAATGGTCTAGTTGTTTTCCCTACTTTCTTCTATTTAAGTCTGAATTTGGCAATAAGGAGTTCATGATCTGGGCCACAGTCAGCTCCTGGTCTTGTTTTTGCTGACTGTATAGAGCTTCTCCATCTCTGGCTGCAAAGAATATAATCTGATTTTGGTGTTGACCATCTGGTGATGTCCACGTGCAGAGTCTTCTTTTGTGTTGTTGGAAGAGGGTGTTTGCTGTGACCAGTGCGTTCTCTTGGCAAAATTCTATTAGCCTTTGCCCTGTTTCATTCCATACTCCAAGGCCAAATTTGCCTGTTACTCCAGGTGTTTCTTGACTTCCTACTTTTGCATTCCAGTCCCCTATAATGAAAAAGACATCTTTTTTGGCTGTTAGTTCTAAAAGGTCTTGTAGGTCTTCATAGAACTGTTCAACTTCAGCTTCTTCAGCATTACTGTTTGGGGCATAGGCTTGGATTACTGTGATATTGAATGGTTTGCCTTAGAAACAAACAGAGATCATTCTGTCATTTTTGAGATTGCATCCAAGTACTGCATTTTGGACTCTTTTGTTGACTATGATGGCTACTCCATTTCTTCTAAGGGATTCCTGCCCACAGTAGTAGATATAATGGTCATCTGAGTTAAATTCACCCATTCCAGTCTATTTTAGCTCGCTGATTCCTAGAACGTCGACATTCACTCTTGCCATGTCCTGTTTGACCACTTCCAATTTGCCTTGATTCAGGGACCTAACATTCCAGGTTCCTATGCAATATTGCTCTTTACAGCATCGGACCTTGCTTCTGTCACCAGTCACATCCACAACTGGGTATTGTTTTTGCTTTGGCTCCATCCCTTCATTCTTTTTTTTTTTTTTTTTAAGGATTAAATAATTTATTTTTAAGAAATTTTGAACTGCTTGCTAAATTGTTCTTAAATTTACTTATTAATAACTTCTTCTTTAAGTTTCTCTGCAAGCAATCTCCTCTTTAGTAGTTTGCTTCTCCTCTGCTGTCATTTCTGGTTTCTCTGTCATTTCCTCCATCTCCCTAGCAGGTTTTCCCTTCTGCTCCATCCCTTCATTCTTTGTGGAGTTATTTCTCCACTGATCTCCCGTAGCATATTAGGCACCTACCAACCTGGGGAGTTCCTCTTTCAGTATCCTATCATTTTGCCTTTTCATACTGTTCGTGGGGTTCTCGAGGCAAGAATATTGAAGTGTTTTGCCATTCCCTTCTCCAGTGGACCACATTCTGTCAGACCTCTCCACCATGACCCTTCTGTCTTGGGTGGCTCCACACAGCATGGCTTAGTTTCACTGAATTAGACAAGACTGTGGTCCTGTGATCAGATTGGCTAGTTTTCTGTGATTATTGTTTCCGTGTGTCTGCCCTTTGATGCCTTCTCCCAACACCTACCCTCTTACTTGGGTTTCTCTTACCTTGGAGGAGGGGTATCTCTTCACAGCCGCCCCTCCTGACCTTGCACATGGAATGGCTCCTCCCGACCCTCCTGCGCACGCGCAGCCGCCGCTCCTTGGACGTGGGGTTGCTCCTCTCAGCCGCCGCCCCTCTCCTGAGACCTGGGGTAGCTCCTCTCGGCTGCACCTGCGCCTTTCAGGTTGGCGCTGTCTGTCGCAACTCCTGACCTTAATTCACCCATCAGTGGGCATTTAGTTCAGCCATAAAAAAGAATGAAATCATGTCATTTGCAGCAACATGGATGGATCTAGATAATATCATACTGAGTGAATTAAGGTAGAGAAAGACAAATATCATATGATATCAGTTATATGTGAAATCTTAAAATGATACATATGAACTTATTTCCAGAACAGGAATAGACTCACAGACACAGAAAACAAACTTATGGTTACCAAAGGGGAAAGGGGTCAGGGGGCGGCATAAATTAGGAGTTTGGGATTAAAATACACATATAATTATATATGGAGTAGATAATCAACAAGGACCTACTGTATAGTACAGAGAATAGTACTCAATATCTTGTAATAATCAATAAAGGAAAAGAATCTGAAAAGAATATATATGTATATGTATACATATATATATGTACACACACACACATATATATATCTGAATCACTTTGAAATACAGTCCTGAAAATAATAAAACATTGTAAATTTACTACACTCCAATTTACAAAAATGTACTAAATTGTGGCAAGTTCAGTTTCCTTTAGGGAGGAGGGGTTTATCAGACTCTGATCTCACTCATACTGACCAAGTGATTCCTGACTGACGGGTTTAGGATTCCATTTCTGGGAGAGACCAAAGCTGTAATTAAGTTAAATCTCTCTAGTGACTGGGGGCTTAGAATAAGGGACTCCATTTTGAGCCTGTTGTCTTGTCTTTAACACTTTCTTGTGTCCAGTAGGAATCTTTTCTGTGTGTAAGTGTTCCTTACATGTAACAGCAGCAATACTGCCCCTTAATTACCTGTTTTGGCCCACCACCATCACCTTCATCATTATTATCAATTAATATCGAGTACTCATTGAATGATGAACATGAAATTAAACCAAAGTATACAGCATGGCAAGATGATGACAGCAAACTGTCTTGGAAAATCAGAGAACTATGGATTTTTAAGGCCAAAAATAATAATAACAATAAACAGAAGTGGACTCACAGATATGGAAAACAAACTCATGGTTACCAGTGGGGGAGAAGGAAGAGGGAGAGGCACTGTGGGGATAGAAGAATAATAGGGTTATTACATGACTGTGTAAAATCATGTGTGTGAAACTTTTGAGAATTATAGAGTACCACAAAACTTAAAGAATCTTTCATTCAATTAAAAAAGTATCCTTTGAGGACAGTAAAAATCAAAGATGCCTGTGATAGTAAATGAAAAGTATAATTGTATTGTACCTACAAATATTATCTCTTGGTGTTATTGAGTCACCCAGCTGTGTCCGAGTCTTTGCAACCCCGTGGACTGCAACACACCAGGCCTCCCTGTCCCTCACCATCTCCTGGAGTTTGCTCAGTTTCACGTCCATTGCATCGGTGATGCCATCCAACCGTCTCAGATATAATAAAATAGGAATATGGAATAAAGAGAGAAAAACTGCTATGTATAATGTATATAAGCAACAAGGATATATTGTATAGCACAGGGAATTATAGCCTTTGTTCTGTAATCATTTAAAGTGGGGTATAATCTATAAAAATATTGAATCACTATGTGGTATACCTGAAACTAATATAATATTGTAAATCAACTATACTTCAATGTTTTTATTGTGTAAGTATAAAGTATAAGAATATAGGCAGAGAAAAAGAAAGGAAAAAATGACCTTATAAAGCAGCGGTCTAAATCTTTTTTGCTACAGTTTTCTTGCGCCTTCATCTAGATTTCATGGGAAATCTAGCATCTTCCTGCCAATGTCTCTGAGGATTCTTGATGTAGGTCTATGTGCCTTGTATTGCCACATCACACTTTGGGGACCCTGCGACATGTTTAGTCCTTTACCCTCCCCTGAAGTGCCTCCAGATCAAAGTGGATTTTTACTAACAGTAGAGGCTAGAAGTGTGCGTGTGTTGAAAGAGATGTTTAACATCTCACAACAGTAACAAAAAAATCTTGACACTGAATTTATTAGACTTCCTAATTCTTAAAAGTCTCTTGAGCATACCTTCCACTGGGAACGCCTTGGAAACCCTCTCCTCTCAGACCCTGGCTTGCTGCTACATTCTGATTCTCTCTAATCTACCCTCATCTTTCTGACTTCTAACTGCTCTTTCCATCTCAGGCTGCCATACACTCAACAGGTATGTGTTATTATAATGAGATTAATTTATTTCTTTTCTCTTCTCCTGTATCTTTCAGACTATGCATTATGCATGTTGGCATATATTTTTTCATTTTTAATCATGATAAAATACATATAACACAAAATTAAGCATATTAACCATTTTTAAGTGTACAGTTCAGTGGTGTTGAGTAGATTAATATTGCCATCCACCCATCGCCAATATTTTTTATAACCAAATGGCAAAACAGCAAAAAGTTAAGCCACAATAAAACTCTTCACTATAAGAGAACATTTTGATATGATTCTAAAATAGTTATTAAATATGTGTGTGTATACACAAATACAGTTTGTGCAAGAATGTATACACATGTGCACATACAAATTACCCTTGACACCTACAACATACACATCTCCTTTCCAAATGCAATGGGGCCTCCTTTGGCTGGTCTTCCTGTCACTTAAAAACAACTGGTAAGTTTTATAGATTGTTATACCATCCCTCCAAAAAGAGTTCATCATATAAATCATGACTGTTAATGAACATTTAAAGATGTATAAGATTTCAAGGACAGATGGGACAGATGGGGGAGAGTTATAGTACATATCACACACCCTATTTACCCCCAGGTTACCTAAGTACCTTCCTCTTTCCCCAACACTTAAATTCTTGTGACAGATACAACCTCCTTGCTACTTTGTTCTTACTCATGCTGTCTTCTGTCTTGTTTTCCCTTGTGGCTCTCTCCCCTTTCCTAGTGTCTACATCAACTCTTTTTTCTTCCCTTGCCCCTCCTTCTCCAAGTCTTCTACCCTTTTTATAATTTAGTGTTCTTCGTTCCTTCCATTTGAGTCACCACCTATCACTGTGCTCATCATAACAAAGGGCTTTTATTTTTCAGAATTAGTAGCAAGGGATTATAATTATAACAATCTATTTTAGATTTAACATTTATAAAGTGAGACGGCATCAAGATTTCAAGTGGCCATACCATTTATCTGTTATACTAGTAAATACACTAGCAATTACTCTTAGAAATTTATTCTTCAATATATCCTTAAATATACATGCATGCATGATTTATGTATAAGGTTATTTATTAGAACATTGTTTTTTAATATATAGAGATGGAGAAAACACGAAAGCCTATTAAAAAGGGATAATTAAACAATGTACATGTATACACAAGAATTGTGTGTGGGCATCAGAAAAAACTGAGGAAAAATTAAGGAAAAACATGTTGAAATGATAAGATTGCCAAGGTATAATACTAAGTGAGAAATCAAGGCACAGAAGAGTTTGCATAGTATGTCATTATTTGAAAAATATATATCAATTTTTTTCTGCTTTTAGTATACATGAAATAGTTCTCTGTAAGAGTAAGCAGGAAAGGGGATCAGGATGGGGAATACATGTAAATCCATGGCTGATTCATGTCAATGTATGACAAAAACCACTACAATATTGTAAAGTAATTAGCCTCCATCTAATAAAAATAAATGGGAAAAAAAAAGAGTAAGCAGGAAATTAATAACAATGGGTTAGAGATGAAAGCTTGTGGGACCTTTATGGTGTGGATTAGATCCATATATATTAAACTTTATGCCCTAAAAACAAAGAAAACATTAGTTTCCTCTAATATCTATGAAAAAATGACTATGGGATAGCATTTAAAAATAGTAAAAATGTATGCATATAAATTATTTTATGAAGCAAATATATTACACTAAAGATTTAAGATGCATAAAAAAGAACAGAGCAGATCAATATGCCTTATGAATATACAAGTAAACCTAAATGATATATTATTAGAGGGAATATAACAGTGTGTGAAAAGAATACATATTCCTGGTCAAGTGGGATTTATTATAGGGGTGCAACAATACTGTCCTGCATTAATATATTAAATGGGAAAAATGATAAGCAGTTCTACAAGTGTTGACAAAGCATTTAAAAATTTTTATTTGAACTTTTGATTGAAAAAATAAACCTAGAATAAGAAAAGAAATACACAAATATGTTAAATAAAATATGAAAAAATAATGTTTCCTAAGAAAATGGGAATTGACACATATATTATTTTAACTCTAAAGTCAATATCATGTCTAGTGGAAAAACACTAGATGCATTACCGGTAATATCCAGAACACCACCAGGACTTCAGTATCACCATTTTTTTTCACTGTTCTTGAGGTCCTCACCATTGTAGTGAGGAAAGAAGACAAAAGTAAAAATATTTAAATTGGAAAATAGAAGGCAAAATTGTTATTTTTCATGCTATGATTGTACACATGGAAAATCCCCAAAACTTAGCTGAATGATATATTGCAGGCAATAAGGTAATGTATAAATGTGGATGAGTGCAAAGCTAAGTCCAAAATTCAGGGCCTTCCTATACAGAGATAGCCACAAATTATTCCAACTACAATAACAAAATAGTAACAATAAAAGATACAAGGAAAAAGCAAGATAAATTAAATATAATATTAAAATCTATAAAAGGACAAGCATTAAAGTAACACTGAGAAGCAAAACAAAGCTTTTAATATTTTAAAAAATAGATTTATTCAATAATTTATGTCAAGGCTACTGAAAATCCATTTTAAAGTATTGGACCTCTAATTTATACCATATGTGAAACAAATACCAAGTGGGTCAAATGTTTTATCATATTACAGAGGTAATAAAAAGAAAACATGGAAGATTTAAAAATCCTGGCTAAAATATATATAAAATATATATCATGGCAATGTGATAAATTCTTATCTATATAAAGAGCTCCTATTATCCAATAAGGAAAAACAAACCAATAGAAAACTAGGCAAGGAGCATGATCAGATAATCATTAAAGAAGTGGAAACATTTGTTCTTTAAAATATGCAATGATAATCCCACTCATAATTAGAGAAACACAAAACATAAGATAGAATTTTTTTCACCTAAAAGTTTGGCAGAGATTTGAATGATCAATTGTACAGTGTATGAGTTTGGTAAAAGTAGTATTCTCATACAAGGCTGGTGAAAATATGCTTTGGCACAATCTTTATACGGTAGAACACAATCTGTTAAAAATCTACAAAATTTAAAGTGTTTGTTTTCTTCAACCCTGTGATTTGACTTGTAGGAACTTATCCTGTATATATGTACATATGTTAATGTGTCTACATATGCAGATATATGAATGATTGGTGCTACACTGTTATTAACAAAAATATTTGCAAAAATTAAAACTAAAAACAATGAAAATCTCCAATACCAAAGACTTACCATTTAATAAATTATGGCAAGTTTAAATGATATAAAACTCTCCAAGTGTAAAAAACATGAGTTAATTATAGGCACTGAAATGAAAGCATTTCCTAGATAAAGTATTAGGTTAAAAAAAACAAAGTATACAAATTGAGTATAATTATCATTTGGGTAAACAAACACATAATATGTACAAAAGTATATGAGTGCAGTTGGCAGAAAATATGTGAATGACACATAAGAAACTGGTATGAGTGCTAGCCATTAGGAAAGGGAACCAGGAAACTTACTTTTCATTATTTTGAGTTTTTGGAATTAATGTTCAAATTACTATACAATTATGTGTTTTGCCTATCCATAAATAAATTTCTTTAAAAAATTTAAAACAGAACAGTGAGTGCGTTGCGGCATGATTGTCATGGAAGCAATCTGTTCACTCCATTCTTACTTCAGTTGAGTTAGTTTGTACTGGGAACATTTAATGTTCACTTCAAATATACTCAAAGTATTACGTTATAACCCAATTTTGAAACGAAAGATGGTTGTAAAAGCAAAACAAAAGTAGACACAGGACAATTAAGACAAAACTAGTAGAAATTGATGAATCCTTTGAAATAGCATATAGGATTTCCCAAAAGGTAGAGTTTGGTGTGACTGACAAATTTCACAAAGTACAATAACTTAAGTACTCAATAACAATCTAACAAAAGCTTTTCACTGATATTCAAGAAAAGTTATTTAACTTTTGCATAAACCAGAGTAGTTCTCAATATGCCCTGATATCATACTGCCTTAAGCTGCTAAAGAGGTCAAGACTTCCAGAATGAGATATGAGGAGCAGGCTGTCATCCATGCATACAAACACTGGTAATAGAAAGTGATATTGAAGATTATGAGAAAGGTTTATCCACCAACTTAAACCATGCTACTGAAGAATTACTATGCAACTTTATTTGGGGAAAAGGGGCATATTTTCTGAGCCTTTTTGGCCAGATAGTTATAGATCTCTGATTCCTTCATACTCCCTGGTCTTCTGTGGTTGTGTGTATTAGTCTGGAGCCTGCCAAGCTCCTCTGTCCATGGAATTCTCCAGGTAAGAATGCTGGAGAGGGTTGCCATTTCCTCCACCAGGGGATTTACCTGACCCAGGTATTGAACCCAGTCTCCTGCATTGCAGGCGGATTCTTTACCATCTGAACCACCAGGAAAGTCTGTCTCCTGTACCTTTGGGAAAGAACTATGGTCTCTAATTCTCTCAAGCATTTGTCACGTGCACTTATTCTAACATTGCTTGAATCCTTCTCTTCTTGCATTTTCTTATCAGTCCCTTGATTCAATCCATGCTCTGACCCATACCTACTGCTGCTATATCAACTCAGAGGTAGAGAATAGGCTTCTAAACCTTATTAATTCAAGTTTACAGAAAACCAGAGCACCTCATTCAAGATTACAAATAAAGTGAAAAGCTATCAGTGATAACTGTGTTACAGATACAGTCAGAATAAGGTTGGGCTAACAAAGAGCAAAAATAGATGCGGAGAGGAGAAAAAACTGTGAAATATACACACACACACAAGAATACTCAGAGAAGGATTTCTTATCAATCATGCCTCCTTAGATGATAATTATTCATCACCAAAAATAATCTACTATTGGATATTCATTTTTGTCAACTCTTCCAGAGGTACTTATACCCATTCTCACTTTCTAACAACCCCCAACCCAAGAAAAAAATGTGAATTGGAATCAGATTTACTTTATCCAATCACCGTCTGAATTTCTTCATTGTTTTACTACATCGAATAAATCCAAATGTTCCAACAAGGTTGTTTCTGCACCCTTCAACCCCACAGGACCCCAAATTCCCTGTAAGTAGAACTTCCTATTTAATTCTGCTTCAGTTTCCTAGCATAGCAAACCCTCACTTAGGTAAATAGCTTAATACACAGGGGTGTCATGTTACCATAAATTAAGAATCCTTTTCAACTTTATGTAACATCTCTACTTAATGAGCATTTATTTCCTGTGTACAATATCATACGTTTGGGGGGTGGGGGGGAAACTTAAAAAATTTCCAAAACCTGGGAGTTTCCTAATATTGCAATATTTGATACTATATTTCAAAAACAAAAGAAAAATTGCCTGCCAATTTTTATTTGAATGTTTGATCCTATCTTTTCATGGAGATGTTTCAAATGGTGTCTTGAAGGTAAAAAGATGATCTTATTAACTATTTCCATTATGGAGTGATTAAAATCAGGGAAAGTGAGAACTAGACTCTCTCTACTGGACTCCAGACCTGAGGTTACACTATTTACAAGGTATTTTCATCTTGTTGCCCTCCAAGGGTTCTGACTGTATAGGAATTCCTTGGAAACCAGCTCCTTTTCCTGTCAGATTTCATTTAAAGACTGGCCTCCATCTAGTAGTCTTCCTTAATGGTTCAGATAGTAAAGAATCTGCCCGCAATGTGAGAGGCTTGGGTGCGATCCCTGGGTCAGGAAGATTGCTTGGAAAAGAAAATGACAACTCACTCCAAGATTCTTGCCTGGAGAATTCTATGGACAGAGGAGCCTGACAGACTATAGTCCATGGTGTCACAAAGAGTCAGACACAACTGAGTGACTAACCCACACTTCACATCTGTCTAGTAACTCTCCTGGTCTTTTTTCACTCTTTCCTCTCTCCCGATAAATTCAGTAAAAATCATGTCTTGTTTGAAAAATGGTACGACATACAAATCCACCCCCAACACACATCCACCCCACCACACACACATACCTCTGTCTCTTTCCAATGAGACAGTCATAGTCAATCCATCAGCTCTCAGCTTAATTAGTCATTTAGTTTCATCCCCAGACTCCAGCCTTGCCCCCTCCAAATTATTCCCTTCATTAAAACAGCTGTCTTTCTTTCTGAATACATCCTTGTAATAAAAATAAAGCAGTGTTTTATTTTTAAATAAAGTTTTAAGTAAAATAAAATAAATAAAGTTTTCTATGTTTGAAATCTGATTACATTAACTCCCCTACTTAAAATCTCTAATACAATGCATTGTCTTCAAGAGTTGAGTGAAAATTCTTGCAGCACTAAGGCTGTTCCTGAACAGACCACAGCTTACATCCCAGCCTCAGGTTTTATCCCTCTGAGTCCCCTGGCTCTAACCCTTTGCATATGCAGTTACTCCTGTTCAACTGTTACTAAATACTCAAGTCTCAGCTTGGATTTTGTATCTCTCCACGGCTCTTCCAGCCCTCCACAGCCTCACATCTCTTCCAAGATTGGGTCAGTGGGTCAAGGTCCCACCTATATGCTCCTGTAATCACCTATGTTTACTTGCATCATCTGAGGTATTTCCTGTATTACAGATTTCCTCTTTCTTACTCTGAATCACTCAGTAAATAATGAACAACTTGAACATAAAAAATATCCAGAAACTCAGCAGAATTCTTAGCTTATAGCAGGCATTTCAAAAGTATCTGTGAATGATTAGGTGATGAATGAATGGATCTCAATGCCGTAGGCTCTCAATTTGAATCAATATCCCAAGACAGGCTCATGTCCCAAACAAGAAGCCTGAATTTCCTGGGCAGTTAGAAACCCAGAATAACAATAATCTTCTCACCCATAACCACAATCTTTAGAGGCAAATTACTGAGGAAAATACTTCTTTGCTGATGTCATAGGGCTTAGTGGGCAGTGACACCCAATGACTTGTAAGCCTCATACTAGGATCTTCACTTATTATCCCTGGAGATGCAATGCCACAGGTCTGTGTGTAATGAACAGAAAGCTATCGATGGGTTTCCCTGTCCAAAGGCTTGTTTCCAGTAAAGACAGGAAAGGATGAAGGGGCATTTCTCTCCTTATTTCCTTACCTTTTATTCTTCCTTCCTTTCTTCATAGAGTTAGGGTTTAAGAACACACATGCCTGTGTGTGCACACACACACACACATACACACGTGCTTACAGATTACCAGATGCACATTTGCAACCTCTGGTCATACAAGAATAAAACACACACAAGCAGTGTTTCACAGTATCTAAGGTAGGCTCCCAGTTGCATTACATATTTACTAGCCAGCATCTGTTCATTGAGTACCTAGGTATATTTAATTTGTTAGTGTTATTTTCCATCTGAGATTAAAACAGTGGCATTAGTCAAAGATAAAAAAAGACTTAGAACACAGATGTATACAGGAGAGCATCATAGAATCACCTATCCTCAGCTCACCCCATTGATGCAAGTTTAGGAAGGTGCTCCGAGGCTCAGAAATGTTCTGAGCATCTGTCTGTTTGATTTTGCATCAGGGAAATGAATAAGATGGGAAAGGAAGTGTTGGTAACTGTGGTATAAATCATTTGGTCTTAAGAGCTGATTCACCTCTTAAAAAAAACAAAACAGAATTCAGCCTCAGGCCAGTCTGAAGTGGGGACATCAAGTTTATTGACATTGTTCATTGGTGGAAGGACTGGAATGGACTTGAGAGGGTGTTTGTCTCCTCATTTTCTTAGGGCAGCTGCAACCCCTAACAGTGGCACCCATAATAGGATGATATATTTTCAGTCAATGATGTGTGTGGTTTTCCTCTCTTCCACCCCCAGCTATTAAAGCTGTATTCAGTGGGAGACACATAGTAATTTGCTGAAAATCACGATTTGCTAAGAAACTCACAAAACCCCAAGAGCCCATTATATTAGCAGAAGTGACAAGAAAATAAATGTTTTTGACAAGGGAGTGTTCCTATCTGGGGAAGATGGCTGCAACGTTGGTGATTATTCAGCAAATCAAACTTATTTAAACACACTGTCTCTGATACTTAATAAATGTTATAGTGTGGCTTTTTGTGGCTAATAAAACTTGGTTTACATTCCACGCCATGCCTTCTATGATTCGCCTCCCTGGGCTCACTTAAAGTGCATTAAGAGGCAGCAAGCAAGATGAGGGCGATTTGCTGCAAAACTTAAATAATTCATTTATGCACCACTGCTTTCAGCCTGTGTTTTTATAAATGCTGTAATGAGACAAGCTGTGAAATGTTCTACATGGGGAAAAAGGCACGAAAGACCCTGGAAGAAAACCCCCTTTCCAAGCCTTATGTCTTTGAGATGCAGGGCAAAAGCAAGGGAATCATCTCTTACAGAAATGCTTATGTTATTTGCCTACTTCTTATAAGTAGAGTATTAACTAGTTACCATTTATACTTTCCATTAACTAGAATTAAAGTTATGCCATATAGGAGAGTCTTAGTTTCTGAGTTACTTTGTAAAATTGATATGTCTAATCAAATTCCCAAAAGGATATTTGGGAAAAAAGATTTCACACACACACATACACACACACACTGTCACAAATTGTTTGTCTGAAAAAATAACTGGGCAAAAATATCCCATAAACATTGGAATATAAAAAGTGATATGCACTTGAACTGTTAGATAAGAAAACATATAATAAAGGAAAGATATTTAAAAGAGTATGTTCCTAATGTTCCTAATCACAGAGTAAACAATCAATGAAACAATCTAAAAAGGAATAGGTGAACGAGAAAAAATAGTCTAGAAACAAGTGGAGAATCTATATAATTCAATTTACAATAAATGTAGCCCCATACATCAGTGGGAAAAGAATATATAATACATTTTCAAAAAAGTAACTAGGAACTGCTATTACACAATTCTTAATGACTTATCTGAAAAAGAAATTGTATTCAAAGAATTTATCAACTGAAATTCCAGAGTTACAACATTTATCGTAAGTGATACTGAAAAAAAGTCTATAAATTATATATAAAAGATCTAGGAAAATTACATTTATCTTATGATCTTGGGAGAGAAGATCATTCTAAATATAATAAAGATAATCTAAAAATAAAGAGATTATTATATTTTGTTACTGAGAAATATAAAAGTGCACATCTATACATAAGAACACTATTAACAAAATTAAAAGAAAAATAACAAATTTTAAAAATATCTCAAGTGTATAAGAAAAAGGAGCTTCCCAGATGGCACTAGTGGTAAAGAACCTGCCTGCCAATGCAAGAGACATGAGAGACACGGGTTCAATCTCTGGGTTAGGAAGATCCCCTGGAAGAAGGCATGGCAACCCACTTCAGTATTCTTGCCCAGAGAATCCCATGGATGGAGGAGCCTGGCAGGCTACAGGTCATAGGGTTGCAAAACCCAGACATAACTGAAGCAACAGCATGCACATAGGAGAAGAGGTTAGTTAATATCATTATTAATCACATAGGTTTCTTAGGTTCATAGCATTACAGGCTTACCTCAAGAAACAAGAAAAAAGTCAAATAAATAGCCTAACTCTACACCTAAAGCAATTAGAGAAGGAAGAAATGAAGAACCCCAGGATTAGTAGAAGGAAAGAAATCTTAAAAATTAGGGCAGAAATAAATGCAAAAGAAACAAAAGAGACCATAGCAAAAATCAACAAAGCTAAAAACTGTTTTTTTGAAAAAATAAACAAAATTGATAAACCATTAGCAAGACTCATTAAGAAACAAAGAGAGAAGAACCAAATTAATAAAATTAGAAATGAAAAAGGAGAGATCACAACAGACAACACTGAAATACAAAGGATCATGAGACTACTACCAGCAGCTCTATGCCATATCAAAAAGAAATATTTTTTTAAATGAGTAAATTATATGATTAAAAATCCTGAAAACATGAGAAATATAAAATTACAAAAGATCCCTTGTTTTTGTTTGTTTTTACTTGTCAGAATATCAGAGATAAAAGGTTCTGCTAATGATGGAGGAATTGGGAAAAAGTCATTCTCCTAAACTGTTGATAAGAGTATTAGTTGGTTCATTTTTTCCTAGTGGGAATATTCAGCAAAAACCATGCATTACAAAATGTTTAAAAATACATCTTTGAGGATGAAATTTTTCTTCTAGGAATTTGTACAAGAAATGAAAGAAATTTTTCATTGTTGTTAGCTGCTCAGTCGTGTCTGACTCTTTGTGACCCCATTGACTGTAGCCCGCCAGGCTCCTCTGTCCTTGGAATTTTCCAGGCAAAAATACTGGAGTGGGTAACTATTCCCTTCTCCAAGGGCTCTTCCTGACCCAAGGATTGAATCTGAGTCTCCCACACTGCTGGCAGATTCTTTACTGTCTGGGCCACCAAGACTTACAAAATGTGTAAATAAAGAAGCTCATCCCAAGGTTTTTCAAAATAGCAAAAATTTGAGGAAAACAAAATTTTTTCAACGCAGAGTAATTTACATGTTATATGCTACTATGAATAATATTCATGTCAAGCAAGCTAGTTCCTAAAGGAAAAGAGATTAAAAAACAAACTAAAGAGATTTACTACATCTAGTCAATATCAAAGTCACTGTGAAGAGTCAACAATGGAGATGGGCAGAAATTATAAGAAAGGAGAAAACCAACCAGGGAAATCTAGTCCAAGACCTGCTAATAGAAACTTTAGCCAACAGCATTATATGCTAACGAGAGGCCAAGATAAAGATGACAGAAAAGAACCCGCTGGATTTTGTATCTGAGGCATAATTGGCAACTTTGGTAAGATAATTTTGAGAGTGGGCTCGGATAAAAGCCTGTAGAGACTCAAACTCTGAGTCTGAATCTGGAAAACCCCTGCTCTAGTAGTATTGAGGCTGGGAGATGAACAAGGAGACTGTGGGAATACGGACACTACACTAAGAAAATCTTCACTAAGGCAGTGACAGTGATGCTTGAAGAACATGGGCTGTCAAGTTTTGAGACTCATACCTGTGGTGGGAACAAAGGGATCTTATAAGTGACTAGATTACAGAGCTTGAGACTGGAGGGAGCCAAGGAGAGAGACAATCTGAATGTGTCCTTCATTTGGTTGAGAAACCTGGATAGATGAGGCAGTAGAGTCTTGAATACATGAGGTAGGATGGTTTTGGGGAAAAAACAATGACTTCTATTTTGGATGTGAGATGTAAGAGATGACTATGTATAATATTCTATAAGAAATACCTAGAAGCCACTTGGATTTATGGATCTTGAACTTACAAGAAAGAGCAAGATGAAAATATAGATTTGTGACTAATCTACACACAGAAGGATAAATTCATACAACGAAAGTAGTATAGTTGGATGAAATAATATAGTTGTAATATAGAATGTAATAGAAGTAATATAGTTGGATGGTTAGATGGCATCACCAACTCGATGGACATGAGTTTGGGTAAACTCTGGGAGTTGGTGATGCACAGGGAAGCCTGTTGTGCTACAGTCCACAGGGTCACAAAGAGTCGGACACTACTGAGCGACTGAACTGAACTGAAAATAATATAGTAATAGTATATAGGAAAGTTCTTAGAGCTAAAACAGAAGAGATTGCAACAGAAAGACTGAAAAGTCAAGGCATGAAAGCACGATGGTAAAGGAACCAGGGAAGAAGATATAATGCAGAAAATAAAGGATCCAATTCCTTACGAAAGAGATGTTTCTGTTCTTACACAGATAAAAGCCTGAAAATCTTCTGCCTTCTTTCAAGCCAGGATGGAAATATTTGCAAGGAAAGTGGAAAAATTCTGGCTGGAAAGTCCTCCTACAGATCCAAAGTCCATAGCTATAAATGAACTGCAAGATAGGGCCAAACTTGCATTTTGTAAACAAGAAGAAACTGTTCTCAGACAAAAAAAAAAAAAAAGAAACTTGCATTTGGCTCTAAAATAATATTCATAAGTTTGATAAATTAACTTTTTTTCCTTACTCCAGGGTATCTGGCTTTCGCTGCTTTTGTATTTTGCCTCTGAATAGAGCATCACATGAAATGTCTTCAACAGCCCACTTTACCCACTTCTCTTGAGCCCTTAGGTTCTCTCTCTCTCCTCTGCTCTTCACAAAAACCGACTAGCATGGGGTTTTTTGTTTGTTCATTTTTCTTTACTTTGCTCCTTTAATTGAGGAAAACTGGTTTGGTGGAACTAGGTACCAGGTCCCTTTTGATGGGCTTATATTATTTTGTTTGGGCTGCCACAACAAAACCGTAGACTGGATGGCCTAATATTGGAAATTTATTTTCTCACAATTCTGGGGGCTATAAGTACATGATCAAGGTCCAACAAAGCTGGTTTCTGATAAGCACTCCCTTTCGGGCTAAAGGACTCCTGACTTCTAGCTGTGGCCTCACATGGTTTTTCCTCTGTGGCACGTGAAAGGAAGAAGAGCCAGTTGAGGGGAGGAGAGAACTCTCTGGTGTCTCCTCTTAGAAGGACACTAATCCATTAGATCAGGGCTCCACCCTTACGATCTCATTTAATTTACTTACCTCCTACAAGTCGTATCTCCAAATATTGCAATGGGGGTTAAACCTTCACAATATAAATTGGGGAGAGGGGCACAATTCAATCCATACCAGGGCTTATCTTTCTGAAATAATTCAAAAGGCAGAAAAAAGCAGAGCCAAATGATAGTGGGTTTTGAATATCTTTTTAGGCTATTGAAAGAGTTCTAGAGAATCATGAGAACTGAAGATTGCTGGTTCTTTTCTTGATATTCAAGAGAGTCAATCTCTGTAAACATTCTAAAATTACAATATCCATCTTTTCAACTAATGTAAATAACCATTTATGATTTATTGATATAAATAATATGAGTTTATGTAAAGGTAACTATCTCTTCATCATGGTGAGCTCTAAATAATAACATGGAACCATTGCTAGGAATATTTACATGGAAAGGATGCAAAAGTAATAGCTTAAACTATAAAATCAATTGAAAATTGGAGGATTGTCTCCAATTTGTGGAGGATTATCTCGGCAGGCTCTTGGAGTTTATGGCTCATCTCCAGAGAAGATCCCAGAGAACCACTTAATAATAACTTTCTGAACACCCTGTCCTTGGGAAGGTGGAGGTGATTGGGCTGTGGTGGGAGATTCAATAGGACAGATGAAATTGATCACGGCCATAGCCCTCACCTTGCTACTTGAAGTTTGTCCCTATCACATCTTTTGTCATTTTCGTGATTAACCCCAAGAAGGAGAGGAAGGACATAAAAAACTGAAAGAAGCAAACAGTGAAATATACTTGCCTCTATGAGTACTAAAGAGGCTAAAAGCACACAGCTTGTCTGTTTGAACTTCACCAATAAAGATGAAACACTGGTGGGAAGAGGATTTTTCTCTTTGCTTCCATTCAGCAGTTGTAGGAAGAGGTCCAGTGATATTATACCAGTGTTGCTGAGGTCATGAGAAAAATAAGATGCATCCACAGCCACCCCTGCCAGACAGTGGCAGAGGCCAGGAGGGGCAGCAATGAAGGGAGACCCAGAGTCCCCAGGAAGACTTGGGCGAGATCTCAGGAGTGCTTGGAGACAAAGGGAGCAATGTAGCTAAGCTCCTTACTGTCCCCTGTGGGCTGTATGCCTGCCACTACTGCTGACATGTCATAGAGTTTTCCATTTCCTTAAGGTGGTGAGGGCAGGGATGTAAAGAATGCAGTTGTTTGTGAGTCTTTTGTGTATCTGATTGCAGGGCTGGTGCTATGGAAGGGCATACATCTCAAGAAAGGAAGGCTACATTAGTTTAACTGTCCATCCACAGGGCCTGAAGAGTACACCACGTAGCCATAGTAACCATGGGAGGAAGATTAGTGAGCAACGCTTTGACGGCTCAAGATCGTCAATGGTGGTGATAATGTGACTCTTAAAGGCCACAGGAAGAGAGAAGGGTATGTTTCAGCAGCTGAGGCATGAAAAGGTCTTGTTTGCATATGAATGCAATAATCTTTACACGTGTGTCACTCCTACACACATATAAACACACAATCACATGTGCAAAGTTGCATGCTTTCTTTCTTTTAGAATTTTTAATTGAGATGTAATTGACATATAATGTTGTTTTATTAATAGGTTTAGGTGTACAACAGAGTGATTTGAAATGGGAAGGAAATTTTTTAAAAGGGGAGTATATGTATACATATAGTTGACTCACTTTGCTGTATTATAGAAATTAATATAACATTGTAAAGCAACTATACTCCAATACAATTTTTAAAAAAAAGACCTCATGACACAAAAAATTTGTAACTGTATGTGGTGATGCACCTTAACTAAACTTACTGTAGTAATCGTGTGTGTGTGTGTGTGTGTGTGTGTGTGTGTGTGTGTTAGCCACTCAGTCATGTCTGACTCTCTGCAACCCCATGGACTGTAGCTCACCAGGCTCCTCTGTCCATCAAAATCTCTAGGCAAGAATACTGGAGTGGGTAGCCTTTCTCTTCTCCAGGGGATCTTCCCAATCCAAGGATTGAACCCAGATCTCCCACATTGCAGATGGAGTCTTTACCATCTGAGCCGTCAGGGAAACCCTAATTCTTTTAACCGTATGTGTCACCTGTCCGCTCACCCCCCACTCCAGTCAACACACCCACAAACTGTGATTATAAGTCACCTCTGTTCCTTCTTAGTTAACTTGGATTTTCATTTCAGCCTTACGTTACTTGAAGTTGATGTTCGAGTGATCAACCTTCTCTCACTTCAACAGAAGAATATAAGTTTTGCAGATAAAACCTTGACGAAAGCTTCCAAGTCAGGATTTAGTTTGGTTTCCAGTGTGGGAAAATGAGTGAGCTTCTGTGGTTTCTTCCTGAGCCTGAAGGGGAAAAATACAATAGAAAATAAACACATAGACATGTCTCAGGGCACCCGTCTAAAAATGTCCCAATTGGAGCCCAGCCCAAAAGCTGCATCAGCTGCTTTACCTCAACTTTTTGCCCTTTTCCCAACATGCACATATTTATAACCTGGGTTTCCCAAACATTACTCTATATTTCCGCCATCTGGTTTATGGATTTTTTTTTTTAACATGCTACAGGCTGCCAAACGGTAAAGCTAGTGATTCTTGTTGGAGGGAAAGCAGTTCTGGCAGAGCGTTGTAAAATAACATCACATTAGCTACTTGGAAGCAGTAGCAGAGCTCCAGAGATTCAGGAACTCTGGAAGACTTGGAGAGGGTTTAATGAGGAGGCGACTGGATCACTTATATATTTTGGCAGAATATAAAAATATTCTCCTCCGTAAGTATACAGAGATACAGAGAATCTTACTTACCAAAGAGTAAAAGGTGAAATGCTGTAAATTTGCCATCATTTTATGACTGTGTCTCCACCATAGAAAAATGATATGCTGGATGAACCTAGAGACGATCATACTAAGTGAAGTAAGACAAAAACAAATATCATATGTGGATTATATGTGGAATCTAAAAAAAAAAAAGATACAAACAAACTTACTTACAAAACAAAAACGGACTCACAGACATAGAAAACAAACTTATGGTAACCAAAGCAGAAGGGAGGTGGGAGGGATAAATCAGGAGCATGGATTAACAGATACACACCATTACATGTAAAATAGATACTAACCAAGGACCTACACTATAGCACAGGGAACCATAATCAATATTTTACAATACCTATATGGGAAAAAATCTAAATCTGAGTATATATATAATATTCAAATATATATATATATACATATATATGTATAAATCACCTATACACTTGAAAGCAGCACAACATATTAAATCAACTATACTTCAATAAAAATAAATAAATTATTTTTAAAAAGAAAAGTGGTGTGGCTTCATTGATGCAGAGACCCAGCTATCGTGTTTTTGATGCTTCCACTTCTGCTATGAAATAGCATCAAGGCAGCGTTAAAACAGGCCTCCCTTGTTCAATGGAAGGTCCTGTAAAGTTCATGTCACAGCAGCATTTTTGTTAAGTGAATCCTGTTTCACTGTTCAATTCCATTATAAATGTCAGAGCTTCAGTCTACGGGAAAGCAGCTGGCCCCGAGTAGAATGAAATCACAGGTCAGAATGTGGAAAATATCTTCAAAACACGTATTTAAAGGAACAAATCATATCTGGAAAAAATTATCATTCAAGATATGTTTAAAAGAATTCTGCACTCAAATAATGACATAGAAATAAAAATACAGGGTTGAGAAATCCTGGCAGCTTTCTCTTCTGCCTCAATCTGAATGTCTACATTGCAGTTGATGTTAAGAAAGCAATTCCTAATGATCAGAACATTTGGCTGAGGACGGTTTTTTGTTCTAATCGACTTTAATTACCTTAAGGTTTTTGACTTGATATTCTAGGTAATTTTTTCTTGTTTTATTGCAGGGGTTTGGCAATGAGGTGGAGTACACTTTTTCTAGACTTTTGTGTTATCTCTCCAATTATCTCTATCTGGATCCTTATACTAGGGCAACAAAGAAGACAGTATAAAATATAGTACCCAAAGTGTGCATTTCTTGTTTCCCTGGGGAGTTCTGTGCTGGCGTTTGCAGAAACAGGTGTTATTTAGCAAATGCCTTTGTGGCTTTGAAAAAGTCATAATTGTTTGTATATTTTGTGATTATTTTGGACCAAATTGCTTTATTTAGCTGCTAATATTTTTCTCATTTGGGTCCATTAGCATATCAAGTGGTGTTTTTTTGTTTGTTTGTTTTAATTTGACTGTGCCAGGTCTTAGTTTTGGCACATGGGATCTAGTTCCCTGATCAGGGATTGAACCCAGGCCCCCTGTGTTAGTAGCACAGAGTCTTAGCCACTGGACCACCAAGGAAAGGCCTCAAGTGGTGTTTTTGAATTTACAAAGATTTTGCACATTGATTCCACAGATGTATTCATTTACTTATCCATTCATTCACTTATTTTTTAATACAAGGTCAGATACAAGGTCATTACTCTAAAGATGCCCATAGGGCCCAGATAAGATTGAGCATTTCTAAAATGTTGAGCACAGTATTACAGTGTCATTTAATCACCATTCCTAAAAATATAGGGATTATTATTCCCATTTTAGAAATGTGTAAGATTCAGAGTGGGCATGTAATTTTCCCAGGCTTATGCTAGTAGTAAGTGACAGAGCCCATATTTCAACTTGGGTTTCTCTAATATAAAACTCCAAAGCTTCCATTACAATACCCTATAGTTTAAGAATGTTTATGAGTTTAAGAATGTGATCATCAAATTATAATGAAGAAGAAAAAAAATTATAATGAAGAAATGGGATCCTTAAGTTTTGAAACCATAACTTCTTCATATGCTGTTATGGGAAGACCATAACCATATGCTGTTCCCAGCATGATGACATGCTTTAATTTAAGAATTCAAGAATTCCTTAAATTTTGGAGTCTGGGAGACAACTGGAGAGGAATACCTGTACTAATTAAAATAAATATCTTGATAACACATTTATTGAGAGTTGGAAATCTTCTTGACATTAGTTGTATGGGATAAAATCTACCATCCTGGGATCCATCATGTTGCTGCCAGCTGCACATATTTGAAGAGAATGGGGAAGATGGAAGGGAGGTGGCCAGGCTAAAATCTCCTTGGGGACAGTCTCGGTGCAGGGGAAGTGGGTGGTGGGAAACACTTCAAGGGATTCTCTTGCTTCTGCTTTGTTCTTGATCAGGACCAATTCTAGCCCTCATACATTAAAGGAGAGAAAAGAGAGAAATTCAACAGGAAGAGGGAAAGAGAAGGAAGAAATATTGGTGAAAAATAGGGTAGGCAAACTCATAGAAAAGTTTTCCTATGAATTCAGAAATACCAAAATGAAGTAGAGTCCTCCAAAAATGTCAGGATTATAATTTTACATTTATTCAATGAAGTTCAAAGTCCTGGGTGTGGGACATGAGTAATGTAGGTGCAAATGTACACGAAGTATAGAGGCTCTTCAATGAGTCAATGTGCTACACTTGAAATGGCCTCTGTGGTCATTGGAATCAACAGGGCATTCAAACACAGTTTAATGGTATACTGACATTAACAATTTAAAAACATATTTTTGAAAACTTGTACTGAAATGTATTTGACATACAACATTAAGTAAATTTACAGTGCACAACACCTTATATGTAATATGGATAGCATTTATATATTATAATATGATTATCATTGTAAGAATAACTAGCATCTCCACCACATTATGTAATTATCCTTCCTTTTTAGTGGTTGGAATAAAGAATAGTAGTCTCTTAGCAAGTTTGATGATCATAATACAATATTTTTGTCTATATTCACAATATTGTGCATTAGATCTCTATGGATAATTTACCATAGTTGTAAGTTTGTTCACTTAAACAGCATCTCTAATATTCCCCATCCTCTATCCCCTTGGCAACTATCGTTTACCCTCTGTTTTCACAAGTTTGGCATTTTTAGATTCTACTGTCTGACATCAACTCTTTTATCTTAGAAAACTCTGGTCGAACCTTTAGGGATTCCCTTAGAGTGTACCTCAAGTTTCTGATTGGATCTGTGGTCTCTAACGTACATAAGAAAGCCAATGCTAAAGAATGCTCAAACTACTGCACAATTGCACTCATCTCACATGCTAGTAAAGTAATGCTCAAAATTCTCCAAGCCAGGCTTCAGCAATATGTGAACTGTGAACTTTCAGATGTTCAAGCTAGTTTTAGAAAAGGCAGAGGAACCAGATATCAAATTGCAACGTCCACTGGATCATCAAAAAAGCAAGAGAGTTCCAGAAAAACATCTATTTCTGCTTTATTGACTATGCCAAAGCCTTTGACTGTGTGGATCACAATAAACTGTGGAAAATTCTGAAAGAGTTGGGCATATCAGACCACCTGACTTGCCTCTTGAGAAACCTGTATGCAGGTCAGGAAGCAACAGTTAGAACTGGACATGGAACAACAGACTGGTTCCAAATAGGAAAAGGAGGACGTCAAGGCTGTATATTGTCACCCTGTTTATTTAACTTCTATGCAGAGTACATCATGAGAAACGCTGGGCTGGAAGAAGCACAAGCTGGAATCAAGATTGCTGGAAGAAATATCAATAACCTCAGACATGCAAATGACACCACCCTTATGGCAGACAGTGAAGAACTAAAGAGCCTCTTGATGAAAGTGTAAGAGGAGAGTGAAAAAGTTGGTTTAAAGCTCAACATTCAGAAAACTAAGATCATGGCATCTGGTCCCATCACTTCATGGCAAATAGATGGGAAACAGTGGAAACAGTGACTGACTTTATTTTTCTGGGCTCCCAAATCACTGCAGATGGTGATTGCAGCCATGAAATTAAAAGACGCTTACTCCTTGGAAGGAATGCTATGACCAACCTAGATACCATATTAAAAAGCAGAGACATTACTTTGCCACAAAGGTCCGTCTAGTCAAGGCTATGGTTTTTCCAGTGGTCATGTATGGATGTGAGAGTTGGACTATAAAGAAAGCTGAGCACCGAAGAATTGGTGCTTTTAAACTGTGGTGTTGGAGAAGACTGTTGAGAGTCCCTTGGACTGCAAGGAGATCCAGCCAGTCCATCCTAAAGGAGATCAGTCCTGGGTGTTCATTGGAAGGACTGATGCTGAAGCTGAAACTCCAGTACTTTGGCCACCTCATGAGAAGAGTTGACTCATTGGAAAAGACCCTGATGCTGGAAGGGATTGGGAGCAGGAGGAGAAGGGGATGACAGAGGATGAGATGGCTGGATGGCATTACCAACTCGATGGACATAAGTTTGGGTAAACACCTGGAGTTGGTGATGGACAGAGAGGCCTGGTGTGCTGCAGTTCATGGGGTTGCAAAGAGTTGGACACGACTGAGCGACTGAACTGAACTGAACTGAATGTATATAAAGAGAGCCAGGTAAATTGCTTTATTCTGGAAATCCATCTCACCATCTCACTTATTCTCAGACATGGAAATTAATTTCATTTGATGTCTGTTTTACTGTGGAAAGATGAAGTGAGCTAGGCAAAGGATTTGTGAGACCTTTATAAGCAAAATTAGTAAACGTGCAGCAAACTATAAGAGAGGAAATTTCCCAAAATATTGCACATGCATATCTATTATAATGATGAGCATTGCTGAAGAGTGAATTGATTAACTCATTTTAGGCTGGGAGAGGGGGAACATTGAGAGGTAAACTGTAGAGACAGTTATTGATTTACACATAAGGCTTCTGAGAGAAGGTCATTGACATTTAGGGAGGAGATGAGAAGACAGAAGGCCAAAGACACCGTTTTTCTGTTTCAGTTCAAATAAAATAGCCTTCAGTATTACATCCATAAAGTCTGGAGAACAGTTCTAGGCATCAGCAGGAAAAGAACATGTCAATCCAATCACTTTCTTCTCTGTTCTTTCTTCTCTTCTTAATCTTTTTTTTTCCAGTTTTATTGAGATATAATTGATATAGAGCACAATTATATATAGATATAATTGATATAGAGCAATTTATATATTGATATAATTATATATAGATATAACTGATATAGATATAATTGATATAGATGTATATTTGATGTATATACATATAGAGATATTGATATATATAATTGATATTGATACAAGTTTAAATTATGCAGTACAATTATTTGATTTACATATATTGTGACATGTTTGTCACTGCAAGTTTAGTTAATATTCATCATCTAATATACAAAAAAAAATAGGAAAAGAACAAAAAATTCCCTTGTGTTGAGAACTCTTAGAATATACTCATACACTCTGTATGTATTATACAGAAATGTTAACTACAGTCATCAGATTCCACATTATATCCTAGTACTTAATTATAACTGGAGTTTTTTGCCTTTTGACTACCTTCTTCTGAGTTTTAACTTTGTACAAAATAAATACTGAATTTAGAGAAACAGTAGGAAGGAGCTATGAGGCACAGAGAAGCAAGATGTAGGATAACTCTGGGAAAAGTTTCTGTAAAGCAGTAATAGTTACCACTGAAACAGGGAGAGCCACTGGTCGCCAAAAGACACGTTCTTTTCTCTCTCAGCATGTTCTTAGCCTCCCTAGCAGCTAGGTTCACCATGGGACAGAGTCCTAGGCAATGCCATGTGAGGAGAAGTGATGGCAACCCCTTTCAGGCAGTTTCTGCACATGCCTCTCCAGGATTTTCAGGATGCCTAGGGTGGAATACACCACAGACGCTTCGGAGACTTGTGTTGCAAGTGTTAGAGCCTCAATCAGCCTTGGCTGCTGAACTAACAAGTGTTTATGTATGAAGGAACATCACCACCATGAATAAAGAACATCTGACTTATCTGTTATGTGAACAAGAAAGAATCGTCTAGTGTATTTCTGTTGTTTACATTTCAGGTTCTGTTTGTTTCAGCAGGTATTTCCCTGCTAGTCCCTAAACACAATTTTGTTGGGGAATACACATATATACACTATTGATACTACGTATAAATAGATAACTAACAAGAACCTGTTCAATAGCACAGGGAACTCAACTCAGAGCTCTGTGGTAACCTAACTGGGAAGGAAATTCAAAAAAAGAGGGGATATGTGTACATGTATAGTTGATTCACTTTGCTGTACAATAGAAACTAACATATTGTAAAACTACTATATTCTGATAAAATTAAAAAAATAAGACAATACCATCATTAAGCAAAAAATAACATATGTGTAACATATAATTCAATTTTATAATTTAAAAACAAGCAAATTGTTAAAAACCATTCTGAAGGTCTCTAAAATTTCTTTCCTGGGCCTGGACTTATTGAGAGGAGGCCTTGCAAAGGGGAGAGGGGTGGTTGCACACACTTTTCCAGGTTCCCATGCACCACAACTTCATGATCCCATGACAGTTGGGGGCGAGAGCACGAATTGTTTAGATTTCTAAAATGGATCTGGGAAATTTATGCTTTTCCTGTTGGGGAAAGTCTCCTGATTTATGATCATCATGTTTATATGTACTAAATCATACTGAAGTATATGAAATATTTTGTTTTTTAATTTTGGTTGAGCGAGGTGTTGGTCATCCAAATGAATGACTATTCATGGATGGCATAAATCCCAAGCAGCGTTTGCAGTGGGTGTGCATTATTGGAATGGCAGAGGCAGATTGATGGTCTCTGGATCCCACGTGAGCATCAGACAGGGCAGCAACTACTCAGTACAATCGCTTTCTGACCATAAACTTGAGTTGTTATGATTGTTGGTAACAGTTGTACTTTAAAACATGAAGAAGGGTAATTCTAAAATGATGATCCATGTTGTTCCCTAATCACTATTTTTAAAGGCCTCAATGCTTCTACGATGTCACGTTTAGAACCAATGTGTGCCCACATAACTGATGGAAATGCTTTGATGCCACATTAATATCTATCTGCATAGCCATCAGAGTAAATTTATTTATTATTTAATATCTTAACTGTCACCTGGTTAAAAATAGCTGTTTACTTTTCTGTTTGAAAAATAGTATTCCTAGGTTGACATTAGGTTGCTTTTACACAAAAAAGAGGCCCTCTGATCTCAGTCACTTATCATTTAGTAGATTTTACTATATTCTCAGGACAGTCTTAGGTACTAGAAGTGTGAGGAAGAAAGAAGAGATGTGTAACATTGTTTCTACAGTCTTAAGAGGGACACACTTAACATGATAAGAATCATTTGCAAACAGAGGTTGAAATTCACATTAGATTTGCTCAAGAGGACCTTGAACATGGATCTTGAATCATGTCCCTGGTACCTGCTATCTGTGTAACACTGAACAAATTGTTTGATACATAGGATCTCAGTTTTCCAATCTATGAGATAATTATGCTATGAACACAAACACTGTACATCAAATGAAAAGGCAGAGCGTCTCCTCTGGTCCTAACACCAGTCCTGGAAGAACAAGAATATGGCTAAATCATCCAATTCATCCAGCAGTGGGTGAGAAGTATTCACAGACAAGGAAAGACTTAAAAAGCAGCAAATTATAAAGAAAGACTCAAAAGAGGCAAGAAATAATGACTCCAAACCTACAAGTGTAGGTGAGGGCCAACAAGATCTGAATAAGTAGAATTAAGAAACCAGAAGTGTGGATATTTGAACATGATTCTGTACTATGTTCTGTATCTATTGGAGCATCTTATATATCAGCTAGGTCTGTAGGAGAAGAGAGGTATTCAGCTCACCTCTGGTTTAGAAAGACACTTGTGAATCTTCCACTGATTGTCAGTTCTTGTGAACTGAGTAACACTTTTAAGATCACTAGATTTCACAAATGCAGTAGGAAATGGCAACCCACCCCAGTATTCTTTCTTGGAAAATTACATAGACAGAGCGAGCCTGGAGGACTAGAGTCCACGGAGTCACAAAGAGTCAGAGACAACTAAAACAAAGCATACAGATTTCACCAAACACTATCATTTGATTGGCTTATTTTTTACTGTATATCATCTCCCCCAGTGGGGTTTAAGCTCCATGAGGACAGGAAGATATTGATTTTCCACTGATAATTTTTTAACTGATAAATCCTTTGTTCTGAGAGCTGGAAAAGTGTAGGTGCTTGATATATACTTTAAATAAGTGAATTAATTAAATTAATGAATGAATAGATTATATAACTGGGTATCCTTTACAGGCAAATCATAATTTTTTGGTCTGAGACATCTGCATAAAATGCAGGTCCCTGCTATTAAGAGATCGGCTCTATTGAGTCCAACTCAATTATGCAATGGTTTTGCTTACAGTTGACTTAGAGATTGGCTGAATTAAGGCAATGGTGGCCAGTAAAACTTATAAATTGGTCTTCCAGAAGTTTTGACGGAGAAAATTCTGGGCCCTTGAGGGATATCCATGCCCTCCTCCACTCTCTCTTTCTCTGTCTCTCTTTCTCTCCTCCCCACTCCACTCCTTTTCCCCATCTGAACCCTTTATGACCACAGTTATCTGGAGGCCACAAGACAAAATGAGCAGCGCAAGGAGCAAAGCAGAGCTGAAAGAGTGGAGGGAAGTGAAGGCGGCAGGCGTGACGTTTGACACTCCACCAATTTGTGGACACCCAGTTCTGTGAGTCCTAGAGAGCCGTCATTGTGTAAGCCACAGGGAGCTGGTTTTTGTTACTTCAGCCAAGGCATCACAATTGTTACCACCTGTTACAATTCCTTCCAGAGAACTGAGTGAAAAATATATGTGGTCATCAAGAACCAGCCAAGTAGTCTTTCATAAGCTTTCAAAATACTCTACACCAAGAAACATTATCTAATGTTTCCTCAAATAGAGGAAGACAGTAACAAAGCCCAGATTGATAGAATTAAGGATAGGACCTAAATCTTGTTACTTTCGCCAAGATGCTAAGAGAGAGAAAAAAGAACTATTATACAGAAAAGGGAGTAGGAGTGTCCCATATCCTTTGAGACTTAGTAACTGATGTGTACCTGGCAGCACTAATATTTTCATCTATACCCACTTAGCAATTTTGTCTTTAAGAGGTGCTGTAATAGGTAGTAAAACAAGCTGACTTGATCAGCCAGTGTTGTCTTGGTTTTCCTGGCCTGTTGGCCATCCTGTAGGTCTGCCCACTCACAGGTAGAAAAGAGCACATCAAAGAGATGAAACTCAAATGGATCACTTCCATTTCTAGTTGTTACCATGGCTGAAAGGTGTGATGGAGAAATTTTAAACTATTGGCCACTGGGAAGTATTTAAAATGTAAATAATATATATACCCTTCCCATCACCCACACTCACCCCAGAACTCTCTAGACCCTGCCCTGATTCTTTTCTTCATAGCATCTATTGCCTTGACAGACTGTATATTGTAGTTACTTAGTTGTTATTTATATCCTTCCACTTAAACTGTAGGCTTCACTAAGGCAAGGATTTCTGTTATCTAGTTCATTGCTAATAGTTAGCATCTATAAGAGTATCTGCTACACAATAGCTAAATAACCAATATTTGTTGAAAGAATGAAGGTTTTATTTTTCATTTGCAAAAGTATAGAACAATTGAAATATTTTATAAACTAGGTTTGAAATTACAGATCCAAGCTTGAAATGACTTTCTCTGGTGAGTTCTTTTAGCTAACAAACAATTTTTAAACTTTTTTAGACTTCTAGTAAAACTTGGATCCATGCAGAACATATTTAATTCAGGGAAGAGTAGTTTAAGGAAAATGGAGATTCACTCTTTCAGGAAGCAAGGAGAGAATGTGGAATACTGACTTACTTTACATATCTTAAAATTGCAAAGATATATTGTTTTCCAATGCACTTTTAACTAGAGATGAATCATCCTCTATTGAGACTAGGGTCACATATAAATTAATTTTCAAAATGCTTCAGTAAAAAAAAAAAAATGGTCAATGCTTTCAACCCTTTCCCTGGCAGAAATATGAGACAGAAATATCGCAACTCTTAGGGCAAAGCATGGTGGACTGCAAGCCTGCACTAATTTTTGCTCCTCTTCTCCAAGTGATTCTTTCTTTGCCTGGGAAGGTTGTACTGCCTCCCCTATCCTTTGAGAAGAGGTTATGGTCCAGTGATCTGCAGAAAGTTAACAAGCGCTGAACAAGTGTGGGCTCCATATGATCCCTTGGGTCCATTTGTTCCCCTAGAGTTAAATACCAGGTTTCTTTCAATAAGTACCATCCCCTCCTTGTTCAAGGAGGGGATGCTTGTGAATGAAACTCACTCCTGCATGGTTCACCATCAAAGACAGGCTTGTTAAATAGGTCATCAGAGGGCTTCCAGCTTTCAGTGACTGGGGTACCATATTTCCTTGACAGAAGCAGGTAGTCAACCAGGGCATTTATTCATCGAAGGTCAGGCTTTTGTGTTATGAAACTTCTAGCAGATGTGATAAGCAGTAAATTGCAGATCTACCCCTTTTTTTCACTCCAGAAAGTGTGTGTGTGTGAAATCAACAGAATCCTGCCTCTCTGTGATTTATGACCCACTTTTGACCAACTCTTATCAGGTTCCCACAAGCCCCTTTCTGATGTAGCCTGTGTCTGAATGACAATAGACAAACTAGCACCATTATGCACCCAAATCTCTCTCTGCATTCTATACACCAAGATTACATCTGGGGCATTGATTTATTGCTGCCATTCTCCCCACAGGGACTAGTTTGTTCAGCCTGAACGAGATCTACTATTATTAAACGGAGTCAACAACTCTATGTGAACTTGGGAAAGAAATTATCATTGGCTCTCACCATTCTAACAACGCAGGTATATAAGGAAAAGCCTGCATTTAAATATTTAGACTGTTTATTTGTCTCTACTAGTCTCTTTTTTAAGTATGCAAAATAAGATAAAACAAGGCTTGGGAAGAAGGGAATCTTTGTGGTTTCTCAGATGTTGAAACACAATGTGCTTTTTTTATGAACTGCACTGAAATGATTACAAATCTCTGCTTTGGTGTGTATTTCTGAAACACCTACTATATCTGTAGCAATGAGGTTTTATGACAGCTTTAACAGTTTCTGCAAAATTTATATGTTCTACCAGTAGATCATTTGGGGGAGTGATATAAATTTTACAGCACATCAGAGTTTTATATCACCTACAAATGCCTGATGTAGGATTCACTATAAGCAGGCCTTACATCCACCCACAGTTTTCTATTCTTCAGGGTATTTATGTTTGCCAGGCAAAAGGGCCCTTCAATGCTTTTCTCTTTACAAATGATCATTCCTCCTCCCTTGTTACCTCTCACTTTAACATCATTCGATCTGACTATTTGTCTATGAGAGATTCACTCCTGCTCTCATCAATTTACATAGCAGACAATCTCTGCATTACCTCTGCTCTCTAACTCCCACAGAGGGGGGCGGTGAATTCTCTGGAGTTTCTAGAATCTCTGAAGACTGGGTGAGCTAAATGAAAACCCCAAAGGGAAATCCTTTTCTGTAGAGCTCTTCCTTTCTGAACCACCAGTTGTTACTTATGATCTGACATACGCTAGTGAACTTAGGAGTGGCCTCAGAACAGAATGCTTTCAATTATAACTGCTTTAAGAAATCTGGGCCCATCATTGCTAAATCTGTGGGAACATTCTGGGTCATGATCCCAGAGATTTAGGCACACTGAGGAAAGTCAAATACAGGCTCAAAGCTATAGTGGTCCTTTTGTTGAGGTTGTTACCAGAATGCCACTTTGGGAAAACTTTCTGCCACCTTTGTTTACTAGGTCAGGAATCTTTGTCTTTAATCTTTCTCATTTCTATGAGCCCTATTCTTGGTGCCTGAATATCTGAAAGATTTCCTGTAGGCATTTCAGCATAATGGATGAAGAAAAATATGTGTGTTGAAAGGTACATTGGGCATATAGAATTTGTTTCGCTGGGAAATCATATTTTCCCCCTCCCCAGCTTCTGCACCCACTCCAAAAAAGAAAAGAAAATGCTCTCAATCCACTTGGTTTGAGTAGGAGCAGACCTAGAACTTCAACTCAGTTTGGCAGATTTGTGACCCAGGCTTAGCCAATCAGGAAGATTCTCCTTGTGTCTACAGGATCATGAGCTACGTGAATGATACAAGCTCAGGACTACAGAGGCCATCTTGGAGCCACACAGAGAAAACCTGAGACTGAAATGAAGCAGATGAGAACAGAGCCCAGAGTTGGAGACAAAGTTCTACAACCCCAGCTGCTCTGATTGCAGCCTCTTTCACCTCTTGGACTATTCATTTAGGTCAGTCAATAATATCCCCCCTCTTTCAATTTAAACCAAAACAAAGGGAAGGATAAGCACCAACACGTGCTTGCATACTCAACTGCTTCAGCTGTGTCCAGCCCTTTGCAACACTATGGACTGTAGTCTGCCAGGCTCCTCTGTCCATGGGATTCTCCATGCAAGAATACTGGAGTGGGTTGCCATTTCCTCCTCCAGGGGATCTTCCCGACCCAGGGATCGAACTCATGTCTCCTGTAGCTCCTGCACAGGCAGGCAGATTCTTTACTGCTGAACCACCAGGGAAGCCCAAACACCAACACATAAGGAGTCAATTCAGATAAACCACATTATACTTTGGGTACCTTACAGCCTATGCTTTTCACAAAATAAACAAGGTCATTTGTCTCTTTATGTCCTGTGCTATGATCATTTATGATTTGTGACATTGTTTGAACAAGAAGTTGAAAAGTATAGGGTTCTATTAAAGCAAAGATCCCAGTACCAGTTTCTATTATAGTTGGCCTGAGACATCAGTCTGAGCAAAGGACAGACCAGAGGTATCTGGACTTAATCCCCAAGCAATAGGGAGCCAAGTTAAGTGTTGGAACAAAAGAATGACAATTACAGATTTGCTTTCCAAGAAGCCAACACCAGCAACTGTGTGAAGAAGGGCAGACAGTGGGGAGAGACTTATGGAAGGCATAGCTTCTAAGCCAAGGAGAGAGCTGGCAGTGCAGTGGCAGAAACATGGAAAAAGAGAAAATGAGCTTGGGGAAAGTTTCTGAGGTTGAGGCATTCAGTGATTGAATACATGGGTGTGGGAATGGAGGTGTCAGAATTCCAGTAGAGACAGGTGGAAAGTGATGATGTTACTGATACTAAGAAGGAAAAGAAGATCATTATTGAACAGGTGGAAGGAAGAAGAGATGGACATTTTCCATAATAATTACAGCTTCGACTATTCTTTTACTGCCTTCAGGATAACTAGATGAGTCTGGAAGTGCAGAGTGATGTTAAATTTGAAGACATTAGTGTAAGAGATTTCTACATTTGGTGGCAGGAGAGTCATAAGGATGAATGCATTTATTCATAGAAAATAAACACATGGAGCTTAGGGAGAAAGGCAGAGCCACAAGGGCCACCAGTACCCAAGTGGCAGACTCAGTCTAAGGAGCACGGGAAGGAGACCCAGCAGACGCTGTCAGAGCTGAAGCAGGAGAAGATCCGTCCTCAGGATTAACATGGAGAACATTTTCAGAGGAGAGTAGTTTACGATCTCCTAAGTTACAAATGGGGGCTTCCCTGCTGGCTCGACAGTAAAGAATCTGCCTGCAATGGTGGAGACCTGGGCTCGATCCCTGGGTCAGAAAGATCCCCTGGAGAAGGGAATGGCTACCCACTCCAGTATTCTTGCCTGGAAAATTCCATGGACAGAGGGGCCTGGAGGTCTGTAATCTGTGGGATCGCAAAGAGTTGGACATGACTGAGAGACTAACATTATGCTAAATTACAAACATAAGGACATCCCTGGACTGCTCAGTTTACTTACAAATGAGGTGAAAGCACCATTTACTAGAGAGTTAGCTGGGAAACAGTGTTGCCGTAGCACCAGCTTTTATTGAGAGGAAAAGTCCCTTCCTAGGGACAGTAATAAAGGTGAGAGTATATTAAACATCGGCCAAAGATAGCTCATGCCTTTCCAATTATAAGAATGTTCTTTTTCCTTCCCACCTGTGTGTGATTCACCCTCCAGATCATGTTCTATTTCTGAGAACCCAATACCTCTTTTTTTGCCCCTGTTCCCATATATGTATCCTTTCTGAACTACTAACATTAATGCTATATTATATTTCTGATACTCTTTACATGCCAGGCACTGTTCCAAGTATATTGCATACATGTTAACTTACTTAATCATCCCCCAAACTCTATGACGTAGATATTATTATAGCATATGAGAGCACTGACATATTGAGATGTTAAGTGACTTTTCCATGTTCATACAACTCTAAAGTACCAAAACCAGGGTTTGAACCTGGGCTATTTGTCTTCATTATACATGGATCACGTTTCTTTGATCTGTTTTGTGAATGTGCACATGTGTATGTGTTTATATTTTGTTGCTTGTTTGTGCTATTCGGTGACTTTCCAAACAGCTTTCAAACCCTCTGATTGAAGTGCCAAGATCTTATACTTATTTGAATTCTCCTTGGAATTCAGTAATAGCTCATTTATTAAGCTTTTACTAGGTCTCCTGTCCTTATTAAATACATTAGAGTTAACCCTTGAACAATGAAGGGGTTAGGGGTGCCAACACTTTGTGTAGTTGAAAATTCACATATAACTTACACTAGGCCCTCTGTATATGACTGGTTCCTCGGCACCTAAGTTTCCTCTACATCTATGGAATCAACAATCGCAGATCATGTAGCACTATAGCATTTACTACTGAAAAAGCTTCACAAATAAATAGACCCCTGTATTTCACCTGTGCTACTCAAGCATCCACTATATTTCATTTATTGTCAGTTTCAATGACATAGATGAGGTTATAACTTTTTAAAAAAATTTACAATTGGGGAACTTGAAGCTCAAGGAGATGAAATAACTGGCTTAAGGTCACAGAGTAGGTGACAGTTAGGGTTTAAATGCACATGAATACTAACCTCTAGATGCTATTCCTGTCAATTGTATGAGTAAGTTCAGTAAGTAGAGCACTTATTGATTGACTGTAATCATGCACAAGACTGTCGGGATGGAAACTCATTCTCTTTATGCAATCCTGCTTGCTGGCCATGTCCCTTTTCCTATCTATTTTCCATCTGATTGTTGCTGTTTAGTCATTAAATTATGTCTGACTCTTCACTACCCCATGGACTCCCACCAGACTCCTCTATCTGTGGGTTCCCAGGCAAGAATATTGGAGTGGGTTGCCATTTCCTTCTCCAGAGAATCTTCCTGACCCAGGGATCGAACCTGCATCTCCTGCATTGGCAGGCATATTCTTTACCACTGAGCCACCAGAAAGGCTCTTTCAGATGATGGGGAGACTATAAGCAAGGCTACCATCAGGCGTTAGACCCAAGACTACAAGGGGAGCTCGATTATCTGAACAAATCAAAGCTCAAAAGTGTTCAGTTTGACTAATACAGTTTGCAGATATTTTTTAAAAAGGAAGAATGAGAGAAATTCTCAATTTCAGCACGTCAGAGCATACAAGGTAAAGGAAATTGGCTTCGGGGAGTCATTTGAATAATGGGACAGTTCAAATAAAGGATGTTCCGATTACTGAGTTTGCACTGTACTTAATCTACCATACAGAGCAGCCCTCCAGAGCATTTGCTTCCACACTAGGTTCCTCTCTCAACATTCAGCTCAGCCATGCTCCCCTCTCCAGCTCATGAGCAGACTTTCGAAAGTCTTGGACTCTTAAAAATCACTTTTCAGAGAAGAAATTCTTCGAGTTATTATTCTTACTTTTTGTAACATGTTAAATTGTACATTAGCCAGAAATAAATTCCTTCCAGCTGATCTCTAGGTTGGGACCATATTGTCACCTTCTTTCAACAAAAGCCCTAAGAACGGTAGCAGCAGGAATAATGAAGTTTGCCTTCCATGTGTTCATGCATGTGTTCTCAGCTGCTCAGTCATGTCTGATTCTTTGCAACCCCATAGACTCTTGCTTGCTGGGCTCTTCTGTCCATGGAAACTTCAAGGCAAGAAGTGTGCTGCCATTTCCTAATCCATCCTCTCTCAAAGCTTTAGTATCTCACTGGGTATTTTGCTTGGAGCACAGTCCAGACACTTGACCTGACCCAGGTCTATCAAGGGAAGTTCATAAGGACGAGAGAGGCAAAAGACATGCTTTGGCTTTCTAGTTGAGGATAGCGAAGATTGGTTTATTCCTGACAGGTATGCCCCACCTCCAGGGCAAGGCATATACCACACTAGGGTAGCAAAAGAGGGGAGTTTGACCAGCCCTCAGTTGAAAGACCGTCTTGATTATTTGGATGGTCTTCTAGCAGAAAATCATTTTTCAGGATGAGGTATCTGATTGTCCTGGGAATGCTCTGGCTACGGGATCTGAATTATCTCCCACCACCCAAATGAAATAGAATGGCCAAACCTGGGAGAAGAACAGACTCTGAAAAAAAAAAAAAAAGGGTAGAACAGAAAAGTAAAGAACTCTCAGAGGAGTCAAAGAGCCAGAGGATGGCAGGTGAGCAGGGAAGATTCAATGAAAAGGGAATTATTCTCTGCTGAAGTCAGCAGTATTGGCTACCTGGGGCTTCCTGGAAAACTTAGGCCATAGAACCCACCCACACGCACTGATGAGAAGGGGCCAGTTGAAGTGGATCCATTTTCTTGTCTTCATCTATGCCCTGCTTCTTATAGATGCTATGGTTTAGAAGACAGGAGGAAGGAAAGGGAAAAAAAAAAAAGGAAGAGAAGGGAGAGGAAGGGAGGGAAGAGAAAAGGATACTTTGATCCTGGAGTTGACTCTGCACAAAGATAAAATGCATTTTTTATGTCCTCTCCGTTTAGAAAGATTGTTTAACATTTGTTCTAAGATATTCGAAGTTAAAGAAAACATGTAATTCCAAACCTTCGTCTGATTGTTTGAGTTACTAAAGGTAGGATTTTGAGCAGAGACTGCTCTTGAAGTTAGAAAAGCATATTAAAGCATCAATATATTAACTAAAGTCCTTTTAGTTAGGAAGGACTATTCATGAGTAGGAATTGGAGAATTCTCTCTGAGGAGCACAGGAGAAAGAGGGTGGAGCCCTTTGGCCCTGAAGCAGTGTGAGTGGTTATACCGGAAGGTGAGCAACCTCCCCTTTGCAATGTGTGAGTCAGCTGATTCCTGAGAGAAACACCCATCCTTGAGAAAGGAGTCCATCGGCCTCAGGAATGATAATGTCTACTGTTGTCCCATGTGCCACAAAACAAGCTCCCTTTGTTACTCTCATATCTTTATTGACTACGTGTTTCTTACAATAGTCAGTGTTAGTGACACTGTCAGGGAGTCAGTGTGTATGAAGGGAGTGGGACAGGCAAGAGAACTTTAGCTTCCACACATCACACCTGCTTTGGGGTTAGCAGGGTCCAGCAGCATCACTTTAGGGAAATCAGTAATCTTACATTTCCAGGAGGGTCCCTAGCAGTCAGATTCTCTGAAACCCAAGGTATCCTGGCTGGGAACATTGGGAGGCAGTGAGAACAGAGTGGCAGGACCAGAGTGAATTGATTCTAGGAGGACAGGCAAGCCAAATCCCCCTTTCTCCAAACATAAAGGCAGGTGGAAGGATGGAATAGGGGAGCACTAGACTAGATCCTGCTAATATGTGGCTCTGGACAAAGCAGATGGCAGATAATTGAGTTATAATTCATCCAATAAGTGTTTATTGAGCACCTGTTACATGGCAGGCACTGTGCCAGGTGCTGGGATATAAAACCAATTACACAGACAGTATCCTCAAGAAGTGTACATCTAGGAAAAAGACATCCATGTGGTTCAGCAGTTACCCAACAGTGAGATGAGTAGGATGATAACTAGAACACTGGTAACAAGCATCACTTCTCTTCACAGAGTAAGCACTGTGCTTGGCATTGAGCCAAGTGCTTTTATATTCTACAACATTTGCCCTTCCTAACAACTTGATTTGAAAAGTATTATTAGACCCATCTTATGGATGAGGACATTGAGACTTAGATAATCTTTTTTTGGTCAAGTTCATAATGCTTATGCTATTTCCTAATGAAGGTATGGAACCTCTTGGTCTAATCGCAAAGCTTGTCTTCTCCATAAGTTGCTGCCTGGGAGATGGCTAGATGCACTGGTCAGCCCTGAAGGCTTTAAAGCAAGAGATGAGATAATTTTCGATTTGATATTAAAACATAAGTAATAGCTTCATAAAAGATGTTGGGGGGGAAGTAGGGGAAGTGTGTATGCAAATTGCATGGAGGAGAGTCACATGGTGCTTCACGGAGGTGTGGATCCCATGCTATGCTGACGTACTTCAATCCGATTGGAATATAGGGATGAAAGTGAGTGTGGAGTGAGCGAGGAGGAGGGGAACCATGGTACATGGACATAGACCAGTCAGAGGATTCTTATCATGGAGGGTGTGGTGCGCCAAGTCAAGGAGAGTGAAATATAAATGCTCTCAATCCATGGATGATGCATCTTAAGGAATAGGATGATCTCATCTGATTCTGATGGCAGGGGTCACATAGACAAGGGTATGGGTGGGGAGGAGAGAGTGAATCAAGTTAGGAAGGTGACGTTCCTATTGGTTTGATCTAGTTCATCACATTCAAGAAATGAGAAAGAAGGCAATTTAAGAGAAAGTAAGAAAATAGACCAAGAGAATAGTTACAAAAAGTGATTCACAGAGAACCCCGCAGACTATGCCTTCATGCCCTTCCTTCACCACCACCAAGACCAGATCATCAAGGTCCTAGGAAATTATAAAATCAGGTATCATCTTTGAAGCACACCTTAGGAACTGACTTGCCTCCCAGCATATCTCCTAGTGTGCCCAACAAACTTTATCTAGATGCCAGAGAAGGAAAATGGGGCCAGGCAGCTACAGTGAGGGTTCCTTATTGGCTCAGCAGATGGAGAATCTGCCTTCAGTATAGGAAATAGGAAACACTTGTTTGATTCCTGGGCTGGGAAGATCCCCTGGAAAAGGAAATGGCAACCCAGTCCAGTATTCTTGCCTGGAAAATTCCATGGACAGAGGAGCCTGGCAGGCTACAGGTCATGGGGTTACAAAGAGTTGAACACCACTGAGTGACTAAGCATGTATGCACTTTGGCGTCAAACTTCTGGCATTTTTTAAAAATTGAAGTACAGTTGCTGTACAATATTATATAAGTTATAGGTATATAATATAGGGATTCACAATTTTAAAGATTATACTCTTATTTATAGTTATAAAATATTTGCTGTATTTTCTGTATTGTATCATATATCCTTGTAGTTTAATTTACACCTAATAGTTTTTACCTTTTAATCCCTTACCCCTATAATGTTCCCTCTTCCCTCCCAACTACTGATTTTCTCTTGCATCTGTGAGTCTGTTTCTTTTTGCTTATTTTCACTAGTTCGTTGAATCTTTTAGATTCCACATAAACTTCTTGCGTTTAAATTCTATCTCTGTTTCTCACTATCTGTATGATCCTAGACAGTTTTTTTAAACCCCCTGTACTTCAGTTTTCTTATCTATAAAATGGAGTTTAAATAACAATAGTAATAATAGCACCCATTTCCTAAGATGGGTGAGAATTTTATGAAATAATGCATACAGAGCACATAGACTGATGCACATACCAAGCACATACTGCTTGATGGATGGAAAAAGTTAGCAATTCTTTTCCAGATAACCACAGGCCTGATTTCTGGGGGTTTTCCTTTTTTTGCCAAGCAGGAAAGTGGCTGTCTGAGTCCAAAGCCAAGGCCTTTTGGCTTGAGGAAACATTTTCCAAGAGTTCTTTAGGCCCTCCAACTCTATTGCGGGGGCCTCTGCACCCTTCCTTTAGAACAAGAGGCTGTCCCTTGCCCCCAGTGTACTCACTATTCAGGATGACTTCTAGCGCCCGATGAATCGCAGGCTCCTGGACAGACTTCATAGAGCTTCTTTTTCCACGAAGCTCAAGACTCAGGCTAAATACAGGCTCATTCTGATTTTTTTTTTTTAACAGTGAAGACAGATGGAAGCCTGTATTCTAGATGTGTCTTGGGCCATGAGAATTAGGTTTTTGTGCCAGGAAATTCCTGTTGGCTTCCTATGCTAATAAACATAGTCAAAGACGATCTCTAATCTGAAGCATCCCACTTTGTGATTTCCTAAGCTACTCAACAGCTCGGGTTTTGTCCTCATCCATCATTCAGAAAGCCCTAGATGGAATAGGTCAAACAAAGAGATAAGTTTGAAACCTTGGCTGGTGTGAGGGTGTGGGGCTGTGTGGTACAACCGTAGCATCTCCACAGTCTGGCAAGGAACCCAGAGACATGGAGCGGGAACCCCTGTGCATGATTAAAACCACCTAGGGATGCTTGCAGTCCATCAGGCTTACAGTTTCTCTGCACCAATTCCAGTCTTCTCAGATATAAGTCCAATTTGAGGCTATGGAGGGGATATTTTCATCCTCGGGGTTAGGTCTACCCCAAAACTTCTCCAATTCAATTTTACATTCTTGATATCTCCAACACTATTATGAAGTACTATATCATTAGATTTTGACATGGGCAATTCAATTTAAAGTCAATGCTTAGAATCAATACTTCACAGAAGCCAATTCAATTGAGAAGACAAGCTTCGGTCTACAGTCAGAAGTGGGCTTCCCAGGTGGCTCAGTGAATCTGCCTACCAATGCAGGAGACACAGGAGACATGGGTTCTTCCCTGGGTTGGGAAGATCCCCTGGAGGAGGAAATGGCAACCCACTCCAATGTTCTTACCTGGAGAATCCCACAGACAGAGGAGCCTGGCAGGCTACAGTCCATTGGGTTGCAAGGAGTTGGACATGACTGAGTGACTGAGCACACATCAATGCTCAACCAGGAGTAGCTCTGTCAAAATTAGAAGCTGAGCCCACATGTGTTTGCGCATGCATTTGAAATGTTATCATCTCCATGATCTCTAGTTCTGCCTTATATACACTTTAGATATCAGAACTAGAGGGGAGAAGCTCTGAAACAGCTGGAAGAGGCCACCCCAACAAAGAAATCTCTGCCCAAACTATTAGAACCAACACACAACAGATGGGGCTAAGCTGAACTTGGATAAGTAGCAGACAGATGTCTGTTCTCAGTGGTGTTTGACTAAATTCCAGAAATCCCAGGGGATGTTCATAGTACCAAAGTGACCCTATTTTCCAGAAGGAGAGGCCAGAACCCCACTGTAATCTCCCTGGCTGCTCACTGCAGTCCATTCAGTTCTCCGAGTGATCATCAGACTCATCATGTGCCCTAAATTTCACCAGTCATCTTTAACAACTTCTTCCAGAACATGAATTAGCCTAGAAGCCCCCAAAATCTCTGCTTATAACTACCTCTAACTTCAGTGACACCATCACCATTAAATGGATGTGTTCCCTTCCACAGTCACAGCACCATTTATGTGGGAAGCAACATCTTATTAGTGGTTCCTCTTATGCCTGGTGTTACTGTCTCATCTTGTAACTGACATCATTCTGCTTATTAACAAATGCATCTCTAAGGCTCCCCAGCACTATCTCTAACTGAAGTTTTGTGTCATATTCCAGCTTTAAAAAATACCTTCAAATTCTGCACAGCCGTATCTACCCCTGCATTGGCAGTCATGCCCAGGAAAATGGTAAGGAATGAACACATCAATAAGCCTTAGACAAGAATTTCCATTTCTGGACCCATCCATCCATATAGCCACAGTGGATTTCCTATAAAGATTGGCATCATCTCTTCAAAGTACTGCTTCACAGCTCTCCCTCTATCTTCACTCTATATCTGAAATCCTAAGTCCACTGCCATTTCAGCATGTGGACCATAATTAGTAAAGCCATAAGCCTCTCAAGACCTGCTTGATTCATATTTAATGCACAAGAGAAAAGCCTAAACATATGACAACTAAGCCTGGGATATTTTGAGATGACATCCAAGGGCATACATTTATACTCATCACCAACCTCTACTTAGAACTAAAATATGAATCCCAAAATAAACAAACAACAACAACAACAAAAACACAAAATTCATCTGGAGCTGCCACTCTGTAGCCCATAACCTAACCAAACTGCTTCATTTTACAAATTAGCATAGAAAGTTATGAAACTTTACTAAAGCATTCTAAATGGCAACACATTTTTTTCTCCAGCTCTCTTGAGATGTAACTGACAAATAAAAATTGTATATATTTAAGTGTTGGAATGATCCCCTGGAAAAGGGTATTGCTACCCATTCCAATATTCTTGCCTGGAGAATTCCATGGACAGAGGAGCCTGGTGGGCTATAGACCATGGGGTCACAAAGAGTCAGACACAACTGAGAGGCTAACACTTTCACTTTTTTTTTTAAAGGTATATAACATAATGTTTGATAGAGAGAAATGTGAAATGCTTACCCCAATGAAGTCAACTAACATCCACCACCTCACACAGACATCATCCTTTTTAGTGAAAACAGTCAAGATCTGCTCTTTTAGCAAATTTCAAGTGAACCTACAGTCTTAACTATAGTCACCATGCTGTACATTAGACCTCCAACACATCTGAAACTTACCCTTTGACCAACATTTGTCCTTCACCAAGGCCCTGGTCACCAACATTCTACTCTCTGCTTCTATAAGTTTGAAAATTTTAGATTCTACATATAAATAGAAATCACACAGTATTTGTCTTTCTATGTCTGGCTTATTTCACTTAGCTTAATGTTTTCCAGATTCATTCCTGTTATTGCAAATGATAGGATTTCCTTCTTTGTAAGGTTAAAGAATATTCCAATGTGTGGGTGTGTGTGTGTGCGTGAGAGAGAGAGAGACTTCTTTATCCATTTATCTGTTGATGAATACCTAGATTGTTTTCAAACCTTTGCCATTGTGAGTAATGCTGCAACAAACATGGAAATCGAGATACTAATTTTATTCCTTTGAACATATACCCAGAAGTGGGTAGCACATTGACCTTTAAAATTATTTAAAAGCAGTCTATGAAAGCTATGAAGAGTACAACTTAAAAATGTCTATAGCAACCTGCCACCATCATCATTATTATTACTGTTTTTATTATTGCTATAATAATTATTCTTTCAACCAATATGCACTGAAGATCCAAGGTGTAGTGTAGAAGGGCATCTCCCTTCATCCTGAGAAACTTAACAGCCTAATTGGGAAGGCATGACATAGCAAATTCTTCAGAATCCACTGTAATATGAGTTTAATAAGAATAAAATGAAGCTATGAAAAATTCTGCACTCATGTAGGGGAGTCAGAGGGAGCATTATATGATCTGTTCCTAGATGGTCACTAGATAGCTAAGGACATTCCAGGGAGAGAGAATAACAAGAACAAAGATATGGAGACAGGGAAGAGGAAGGAATATATTAGTTAAGCCTTCGAGCTAAGTTGTTGTAATAAAGAGACTAAAATATAGTGACTCAAAGAAGATAGCAATATGTTTATTTCTCTGTCCAGATGTAAGTGGGCAGTCTGGAGCCAGTAGACTTCTTCACTCCATGAGGTCAGTAGGGTTTCATATTCCTTATTTTTGCCATTTTCCACCAGTTGCCAACATGAGGGCCATGTTGCAGCCCACAGGAAAGGAGGAAGAGAGATGGAACTTATATAAGCCATTTCCTCTTTGCACAACATGACCCACAAGTTGTACAAATCACTTTCACTCCCATCCCATTAGTTGAACTTAAAAACATGGAGTTACAAGGAAGCCTGGGGAATGTAGTTTCTAAGAGGGCCATGACAGTCAGCTGAAACTCAAAGGATTTTATTATGAAAAAGAGAGAGGGAAGTGCAGATAATGAGGGTCAAATCCTAGGAATGTCTGAGGAAACTTATGTGACTCTTGCCTGGATATGGAGGACCAGCAGGCAATGAAGTTTTTTGCAATGTCTGGTTTCATAAAAAACTCAGTCAATAATCGAAGCAGAGGGAGTAGAATGCAGAAAAAAAAATCCCAGTAAAGATGTACACTTAAAATGGAAACAATCTATTAGTATTATTGTTAGGGTCAGATTGTATAAACTTCTGATACGATGGCTTCATTGGCAAAGAGAGATTGCCAACTCTCTGCTTTTGTATTCTATTCTACCAAAATAATTCATCATAAAAGAGGTCAGCTTGAAATGTTCATATACATTTCTATGAAATAAAAATAAGCAACATCTCAGTGAAATAGAAACAAGGGATGCATTTTTAGTGTGCTTCATAATGTGTATTGGTCATTAATAGAAAGCAAGACATCTTGTTAATTATGGGTATACAAGTTCTGTGCTTTATTGCAATCATCGATTGATTCAGTTTGGATGGAATATCTATATGACAAAGTCTTAGGAGAGAAATCTTTAAACAAGAGGCCCTGGTAAGGAGGATGAGATGTAAAACATGTAATGAGTGTGCTATATAAAGTAGTTTTCTGCTTTCCTGCAGCACACATAGATCTTACACTTATGCCAGATTACAGTGAGGTTTAAGCTAATTATTGAAACCTAGAAAATCCAACTTTTTTCAAAGAACCACAATTACATCTACAAAGGCAAGCCATCACTTTGGACATCTCTTGATTTCTCATACTTGGAGTTTCTTTAGTAATTGGATGGTTCATCCTTGTAAAAGAGGCCACAGTTAATAAAATCAGATGGATTCTGACCGTGATCACTGTGCAGGGGCATCTCCACAGTTAGAACAACAGCCCTCTTGGTGGCCAAAGACTTTTTCTGGACATTGAGATGCTCAGAATAATGGCTGAACTTCCCTATCTTCCTCCCTGTTTTGTTAAGACCTACGGGACATTAGTTAGCAAGTGACAATTGGGAAGTACTAGTGACAGGTTTTTAGCTTCCTATCCACAAGACCAGCTGCTCCATGGTGACCCCACTTTGGCAAGCTCCACTGGCAGCTGGTGAAATGTGTTGCTCTTGGCAAGTACCCACCAGCTGTTCCCACCTGTGGTCATATGCAGGATCTGTCAATGATGCTTATTAGATCTGTAAATCTGAGGGATTATCCAACCTGTTACAAAGAGCCTCATGCACAATGTATGAGCACCAAATTTAGTGAATCCCCTTTTAGTGTGTGATTATTTTACACACAGTGTTTCTGTCTGGTTCTCTCATACCCTCACAACTACACCATCTTTGATAAAGAAGCTAATTAATTAGGGAAGTCATTCTGCTATAGGATAACAAATGCATAAGACTTCAGAGTTCGATCTACCATTGAGAACATGCCTTTGCTCAAACCAGTAATTCAAGAACCCATTTTCCTCCCTCACTTCTTACTTTCTCCTTTTGCGTGGCAGCTCAAGATATAATTTGCTATCTGAAAAAGTTGCATAAGGCACCGAGCTGTCACCCTGTTAATTAGACTCTCACATCATAGGGTCACAAAAGTTAGAAGCATAGAGGCTTTGCAGGGATCATTTTTGCCCATCTTCATCCCTTCTGCTTTCTGCCCAAACAGGATGATTTCATATTGTATTTACTAGTTCTTTGTCCATTTAAGTAGGAAATAGATTAAACATGGCTCTTTCTCAGTGGCCCATCCAGTGTTACCACAAAAGGTCCCAAAGTAATTGACACTACCTCCCTTGAACCTGTATGATGAATCCTCATTCAGTGGCCTTTCCTCTATAAATACAAGGACCTGTCCCAGCTGACATGCTTGTATTATTGGACAGACTCTAATCTCAGCATTATACAGACCCACATTTTTCCTCTGCCAAACACTATTTGCAGTTCTGTCCCAGATGTAACAACCTAATCAAAACAAAATTTCGTAGAGCACCACACAGACAATTGGTTTCTAGGGGACTGTGCAACAGGTATCTGTGTGTATACTGCCTTCTTTTATGATACTTGATACAATCCAATTGGCAGATTACACATTGAACACTGGGACTCCACTCATAAGAAATTAATTGTAAAAATAAGGTTTAGTAACAGCTAAAAACATTTTCAAGTCCTCATAATGCCAGCTTTCTCAACTATAGCAGAATGGATGTCAAAGTAATGCTGCATACTTCTAACTTTCCTACATCCATCTTTTTCTCGGACCCCTATTGTCAACTGAATTGCATCTCTGACAACAAATGCTGCCATCTTTAAGGTGAAGAAGAGGAACCTTTATTTCAAAGAACTATAGAAACAAGAATGCCTTTCAGAGCACTCTGCCATAGAAAGGGTCAAAAGACAATGGAATCCATTAGAAATTGAGGAGGTTTGCCCTGAAAGAATTTTTGGAAACCACCTACTTAGAAAATATGCATTTGAAATATGCTCTCTAATTAGAACAAACAGTGTAACCTGAAATTAAATAAAATGCCACCACTCCCACCCCCCAAAATGGAAAGCCGAAATTTCAATCCTTGGTCTGTCACCCAGTAGTGCTATTGACTCCACGTAAGTATCTTTATTCTTCTGAGCACTATGGCTCTCAAAAATTGTCAAATTGGGGTTTACAAGACCTACCTGCATTCCCTACTTTTCAGATGGCTTTTTAAATAATCAAGTTAAATACTGTAACCAATATCACTTTTTAAATAATAAAAATCTATATAATTGCAAGGCATTATTAAAATTCCTACCAGAAACAACAACAAATTCAACTTTTTCATTTTATAAATGCAGAAATTGAGGCTCAAAGACACTAGAACAGTCCTCCAAGGCACCAGATGGTACACACCAAAGCTAAGCCAATAACCAAAGTCTGTCCTCACCCACTGGGTAAACTTCCCTTTACATAACACAGAAGATTCACAAAATTCCAATTTGCTTGAAGGTAAGTGCAAGGCAAAAGTGTGATAGGATCTTCCAAGAAAAAAATTTCAACCTTGCTCTCACACCCAGCGGTCCCTTCCATGGTAGCACTTCTGTAATAATATATTATACTTGCAAACTGAGATATGACAATTAGTTAATTGAATCTTTGTAGCAGATGGTGGAAGTTTATGAATTGCATCAATTAATGAATAAATAAAAATAAACTGTTGCTCTCATTAGTGTCCCTAAAAATATGTAAATAGCACGCATTCATTTTCCTAGTTCACAGATGGAGGTTTCGAGGCCTATCGAGGTTCCATTTGCTCTTGGGCAGGTGGATAATAGACAGACACTCAGTCTAAAAAAAAAAATTCCAACAGGCTATCATTATCCTTTTTTTTCCCCTTTCTTATCCAGAATAAAGCTTAGTAGAGACTGTTTACAGTCTTTTCTTCCTATCTCCTTATCACTATTTCATAATCCAACCACTAGGCCTTGGCCCAGGACCACTAGTTACACAATCTGTGATCAGCTCGGCTATCAGTCAAGGCTTGTCCTTTTCCTTCTGAAAGGTCTCACACCCACAGGGTCAGAGAAAAGAGAGCTGGAGACCTTGGAACAAGTTCCCTATAGGGAACGATGGAATCTTCGATCATTTAAAGCATTAGTAACGCTCGAGATGTTCCCATTTCCAGTAGAGTCTATGTAGCAGGAAAGAAGGGAGACAGTTGAGTTGACCGTGTGTTGGTGTTTCCAACCGTAACATCTGGAGGAACTTTGCTTCTGTGCAAGACTGACTGCGGCACCCCACCCCGCTCCGCAGCCTTGCCCGTCCCATCAGTCACCTCGGTGGTCCTGATCCTGAGTCAGAACTTCCAAAACCTTTTGTGAGGCAGCCTCATGCTGTGCAACATGTCACTGATGGTTAGGACCACATTAAAATGTCATTTCAGGCAATTAATATTTTATTTATAAATACTTATAAATATTTATTTATAAATGACTATTTAAATAGCAGCTCATGAGAAAACAAATCTATTACATTTGTATTAAAACATCCTCAGATGCTTAATTATAGGAATATTTAGACAAACCATTAAACATTTATGCTGACTTTCTTGAGAAGTCTGGGACAATCCCCCTTAGACTTCCTCATTTAGCTGAGGGGGTACATTTGATAGGATGCCATAAACACAAGGCAAAGAAATCCATTTCAAGTTCCCCTGTCTAGTAGCTGGATAGATTCTGCCTTCATAGCAGAGAAGTCAAAGGACATCTTTCCTTTTAAGAAAAGCCATCCCTTAAAAATTTTTCAGGAATGATGAACTCATTCTGGACAAATTTCCCAGGAAAACTTGGAGACAAAATACACCAGGTCTTCAAATGTATTGAGTTGGTCAAAAAGTTCATCGGGTTGGCCGAATTGGTTTTTGGCCAAACCAGTATCTGACTAAGCATTGTCAGCTGTTTTAATCAATTCCCAAACATGCAATCGGCAGTCCAATAGACTTTCTTAGGATAAGAAAGAAAAATGGTTACTGTCAGAATTGATCTGTTGTAGAGCACATCACCTTACCCTACTCAGGTTTGAAAATATAATTAAAACATTCTATTTTGATTCTGGTAACTCACCAAAGCATGTAAGAATCTAGGTGTAGGTTTTGCTTTTTTTATGGCTCTTAAATTTAGGAGGAAAAGAGTAAATGATACTGAGTTTCCTTATTGGCTGTAACTGATTTATTTCTGTGGAAATGCATTGCTATTTCCATATATCATGTATTTCTTCCTCAATTATTACATTATTTGATTGGACTTCAACTTTCTTCTTGTATTTGCATTATAGCTATTGCACAAACACCTGTAAAGACGTGCATATATTTGGAGATTTAAAAGTACAACAACCAATTTGATAAAGTTGCAGTTTCTCCATGTTATTTCCAAAATTTGCTCTTTGGAACATTGTGCTATTGTCACAACACGCCTCTCAGTTATGCTTACTTTAGTTGCTCTTGGCTTTTGGTATGAGACAGTTTTACTCCAGTACGTTACCAAATGGTTTGAAATAGCATCATAATTCATAACGGTCATCTTGTGAATTTTGGAACCATCCAACCCCTTTAGCTACTTTTAATGATCAGAAATATATTTTTTAAAACTGGCATTATCATTTGTAGCAGAGAATATCGCAGAGCATAAAAAATATGGACTGGATATTTTGCATAATCAAATCAAGATAGAGATGGGCAAACATCGTATAACAGGAATGCGAGATCTGGAAAGACAAGCTGATGGCCATATCTGATGGGCACAGCTTTGAAATAAAACCCGAATAACCTAACAAAATTATTTTAAAGACTCAGAAAAACCCAGACATACTAGAACAACTAGTTCTTTGCTTGGCATTTTCCTCCAAAGACACAGTAAACAGTCTTGAGTGCACTTAAAATTTTGACAACATTGTTTTGAAATATTCACCATAAGGTCACATGCCAAAATGAATTTTCCACTGGAAATTAACAATATGATATTACTAAAAAGCAGAACTTAAGGGCTTCCCTAGTGGTCCAGTGGTTAATGCTCCATGCTTCCAATGCAGAGAGCATGGGTTCAATCCCTGCTAGGGGAATTAACATCCAAAATGCCATGTGGCACTATCAAAAAAGAGAGAAGAGTCTAAAAAATCCATTTAGAAGCCAACTATATATTAAAAAGCACAATTTCTGCATGCCTAATTCCAATTAACCCCTTGCAACCTGGTTACAAATATAAATTTGAGTCACTTGTTCAGTGTTCTCTTTTTCTTCTACAAACAAAACCATGATCCAGGATTACTGTGCTTTACTCCAATAACACAAAATGCTATAATTCTCAAAGTAATAAGACCTATTCCAAAAACATCTAGCTGTCACTCCACAAAGAGTGTGATGTTTTGTTTATTTGTTTGGGGTCAGCTCTTTTATTCCAGAAGCAGTGGCTATTTTTGGAATGCAACTTTTGATTCTCCCTTTAATCACACCCAGAATGCAATGCTTGTAAACTGTCCCAATGTGTCACCGCTCCTCTATTTATTACATCTTATGCTTTAAATATCACCTCTGACAAACAAAAGAAAAGCAAATGTCCCTAAATTTCCTGAAGGGCTGAAACATCAAGCCCGGATTATTATTGTTTATGTCTCAGCTTTAGCAGCTCCGGTGTCTCCATGGTCTGCTGTGTGCTGGCCTGGCAATGATGGATGGCCATTACGGCAGCTTATTGGAAATGGCTTGATTTATAACCTGTTCTCCTGCCTCAGTCTAATGGCTTCATTTCTTTCCTCCAGTGCGTGATGCCACAGCCAAGGTCATTGCGCCAATGGCCTTTTGTTGTTTGTCTGCTGATGACCAGTGTGCCTAGGAGTCAGCATAGGGAGGGGTGAAGAGGGGGTAGAAGTGGGAAGGGGGGGAACCACAGGGGTGGGGAAGTTCCAACCTTTACATTTTAATTTTTTTTTTCATTTCAGTCCTTGATAACTGCAGTAGAACAGTAGATTAAATGCTGTCTTCTATTTGCTTCCCGTACTTGCCAGACAAGGAGCTGCTTTATGATCCTCAGTGGGGAAGTCTATTACTCACCTCTACTTTAAATGACCAACATCAAATATATACAGCTCCCATTAAAGCTGAGATCAATAAAAATGCCATTAAGATAGTAAAAGTTGCTGATATTAGTGAAGCCCCCAAACAAAATATTTGATTTTCTTTCAGGTTGTTAGTGAGATGGAATACGAACATATAAGTGAAAGGAGAACTAGCCATGCCTATGGTCAATAATTTATCTCAGAGATTCATTCAGCCTCTCACCCAATATTTCCCTCCTGTCTATTGATTCCTCATCATTATTTGTCATAAGCTGTCCTAACTCAAGGAGAAAATATGCCCTGCTGGTCCAAGGGGAGTCATACCTGGAGAAATAGAAAGGAATTTCATTAAAAGCAAGAAAGAACGGCTGTGGCTTTGAGAAAGTCCAACAGCAAGTTGCTAAGACTTCTGTTAGAGTCTTAAGGTGAGTTGCAAGAAGCTCAGTGGCCTTGTATAGGACATTGTGAACCCTGGGTTGTGGTTGCTGTGTTTGGGGTTCAAGGAAGATCAAAGGCCTTCCCCGTGTATGATTTCAGCTTCCAAAAATTGCGTGTGCCTGTGAGTGTCTGTTTGTTTTTCCTTTCGTATTTTCCCTTTCACTAGAATCTTCCAAGTTGATTTTTCCACTGGGTTCTCATGGATACTAGAGATAAGTCAATGGTTACAGGGATATATGAGTAAAGAGTATACACAGTATACAAGATTATGTTTCTGTGGTTAAGTCAAACTAAAACCCCTAAAGTAAAGGCATGACTTTGGAAACAGGATTAATTTTTTAAAGCATGACTATTTGCTTAGGGGCAATTTTAAATAAGTGGACTGTTTTATTTTAATGGAATATGTGCTTGTGATGTGGCATTCAATGGTAATCTTTGAAATTGGTTTTGAACGGTGGCTTGAAATTTGCCTTATGCACTTCCAAAAGTCATTGTCAGAGAATTTTCTTTAAATTAAATCTACTTGAAATTAGTTAATCCCCTTCAACAAATAATCTTATTTAAATTTTCTTGAATCTTAGGTCAATTTAGTCTGGAAAATAAATCCATAGCATCTTAACACTGAAAGGGACCTACAGGAATACCTAGTCTCATTCCTTCACTTAATAATAACAAAAATGCCACTGTTATTACAATGCTTATGCCATGCCAAACATTACACTAAGCAACTTACATCCTCATCACAGCTTTATGAAGTGAGCAATATTGCCACTTTATAGAAGCAAAGAGAGAGAAGGTAGTCTGCCCAAGATCACATGGCTCATAGTGGTAGTCAAGATTCATACCAAGTTCTGGGTATGAAATTCATACTCAGATTTCACAACTAATCATAAATGAAATATTTAAAATCAACTAGAAGAGCCTGACCCACTCACCTAACTTAATAATAGAAAGTGCTGTATTGAAAAATACTAATAAGACAATTTAGATGTAATTTTGAGAATATTAAGAGATTCAATAAAAAGGATTTACTTGTACTTATTATTAAAAATGAAAACCAGAGAGTCACATACTGGCAGTTCTAAAATTATCTTTCTTCTTTTTTCTTGCAAATAAAAGAAAAATATCAATACTCATAACCCCAAATGTCAAAACCTATAGTATGCCAAGGGGCATGAAATGCTATTACAAAGATGAAAATTGTAATTTACTTGGATATTTGCTAATGTCCACATTTGATTGTGTTTTATTAGTTAATAAATGAGAAATTAGAAACGATGTCTAATCCTTTCAATTATTTGACTTGAAACCTATAAGGCTGTATCTTTTTAATTTTGTAGCTTTAAATATAAACTTTGAACAAACCTCTGAAATCTCCCTCTTAGTTCTTAAGCAAAAATTACTTCTGAAGAAAACGTAAACATTGGCTTGTTTGCATTCATATCATCAGGAAATGGAGTTATCTCGGGGGGAAAAGGGGAGGAAGGCTCAAATAACATATACAGAACCAGTCTCATATCGACTAACAAGTTATTAGAGGGGATATTTACCTAAATTTAGTGAGTAACAGATGTTAGTGATCTCTCCATTTAGTGTTTCATTCATGTGACTCTACCGAGTAGTTAACAATTATCAGGCCACCACTCTGGGCCAGAGGGACTGATGGTCCATGCAAGGGAAGCTAATATGTCTCGACATCATTTTGTATAGCATTTAATTCCTGGCACAACTCTCTCCACCGTGATAGTCCACAGGTAGGAAGACCAGTTAGAAGATGCATGTCATTTAATTTCTAGAGAAGGATTGTAGAAGAAAGGGAAGAGCAAAGGGGGAAGAAAGGGCAGGAAAGAAGCAAAGAAGAAAAAAATAAAAAACAAAGAAAGGAAGGACAGTACAGAGGGAAGGAAAGAGGGAGGGAGAAGGAGAGGAAGGAAGAATGCTGCAGTCGTGTGGCGCTTGCAGCTTGCCTTTAGATCAGTCCTGTGCCTCTCTTCCTTTGCTGTTGTAAGAGCACTGTTTATACCTATGACTCCTCTGCATGGCCTCAGCTACAATCACCAAACACTTGGTACGGCTATTGTTCCCACAATGATCTCTAGGTGGTACATCACTGAAAGAGTTATTTCCCCAACTGCTGGGAAGGTCACCCACTGACTACTGTCCACTAGTCACTCTCTTCCAACACAGCTTCTGTTGAAGATGGGAGCCAGCAAGTGGAGGCACATCCCCTCCCAGGGGATCCCTCATTCAGTGACTGTGGACAGGTGGGGTTGGCAGTGCAATAAAAAGCAGCCTCAGGATCCCAAATTCTTTCTGACCTACACTAAACGTCCTGTACTCTCTTCGTTATCACAGAGTACACATACAAGGAATGACTGCACATGCCCTCCTTCCCGCAGCCCCTGGCAACCACTGTTCTACCTTCTGTCCCTGTGAATTGGACTAAGCTAAGTGAAAGCAGTGTCAGGCTTTATTTTTTGGGGCTCCAAAATCACTGCAGATGGTTATTGCAGCCATGAAATTAAAAGACACTTACTCCTTGGAAGGAAAGTTATGACCAACCTAGACAGCATATTAAAAAGCAGAGACATTACTTTGCCAGCAAAGTTCCGTCTAGTCAAGGCTATGGTTTTTCCAGTGGTCATGTATGGATGTGAGAGTTGGACTGTGAAGAAAGCCGAGTGCCAAAAAATTGATGCTTTTGAACTGTGGTGCTGGAGAAGACTCTTGAGAGTCCCTTGGACTGCAAGGAGATCCAACCAGTCCATCCTAAAGGAGATCGGTCCTGGGTGTTGATTGGAAGGACTTATGCTGAAGCCAAAACTCCAGTATTTTGGCCACCTCGTGCAACGAGTTGACTCATTGGAAAGACCCTGATGCTGGGAGGGACTGGGGGCAGGAGGAGAAGGGGACGACAGAAGATGAGATGGCTGGATGGCATTACCGACTCGATGGACATGAGTTTGAGTAAACTCCAAGAGTTGGTGATGGACAGGGAGGCCTGGCGTGCTGCGATTCATGGGGTCACAAAGGATCGGACATGACTGAGCGACTGAACTGAACTGAACTGAAGTACCCCATTTAAGTGGAATCATATAGTATGCATACTTATGTGGCTGGCTAATTTCATTTAGCATAAAGAAATAGCAACCCACTCCAGTATTCTTGCCTGGGGAATCCTATGGGTAGAGGACCCTGGCAGGCTATTGTCCATGGAGTTGCAAAAGAGCCAGACGTGACTTAGAGACTAAACAACAACAAATGTCCTCAAAGTGCATTATATTGCAGCATGAGGCAATGTTTCATTCCTTTTTAAGGCTGAATAGTATTCGATTTTGTGTATATGCCACCTTTTTTAAAAAATCCATTTCACTATCAGTGAAAACTTGGGCAATTTCTACTTCTTGCCTATTGCAGATAATGCTGAGCTGAATATGGCTATGAAAATATCTCTTCCAATTCTGCTGCCTATATAACCAGATGTGAGATTGCTTGATCACATGGTTGTTCTATTTCTAGTTCTTCAAGGAATAACCACAGTGTTTACCAAAGCAGCTACACTGTTGTACAATTCTATCAATAGTGCACAAGGGTTCCAATTTCCCCACATCCTCATCAACATTTATTATTTTCTGGGTTTTTTATATTAGTGGCCATCCTAATAAGTGTAGGGTGGTATTTTATTGTAGGTTTTTATTTACATTTCTGTAATAAGTTATGCTGAGCATCTTTTCATGTGCTTGTTACCCGTATTTTCTGTGGAAAAATGTCTATTCTAATCTTTTACTCAGCTTTAATCAGATTATCTTTTTGTTGAGTAGTAGTAGGAATGGCAACCCACTCCAGTATTCTTGCCTGGGAAACCCCAGGGGCAGAGGAGCCTGGCAGGCTATATAGTCCATGGGGATGCAAAGAGTAGATACAGTTGAGTGATTGACAGTAGAAATTCTTTATGTGTTCTAGATGTTAACTGTTATCAGACATATGATCTACAATTATTTTCTTCGACTCCATAGGTTTTATTTTCACTTTGCTGATGGTATTCATTGGTACTAAGTTTCTTTGTTTGATTTAGTAAATTTGTCTATTTTTGCCTTTGTTGCTTGTGGCTTTGAAGTTGTTGTCACATCCAATGCCACGAAGCCTTTCTCTTATGTTTTCTTATTAGTTCTGGATTTTACATTTAGTTCTTTATTCCATTCTGAGTTAATATTTTGTATATGGTGTAAGGTAGGTAACAGTTCAACTTTATTCCTTTTAATGTGAATATCTAGTTTTCCTAACACCATTTGTTGAAGAGATTGTTCTTTTACATAACCGTGACTGTGAATTACCCTTATTCCTTAATTCATATTACTAATTTCTTGCCTCCTTGGAAAAAATTTTTTTTCTCTCTTCCACTGTAGCCTGTCTCCTAGATTGCATTTGTTTGGATTATAAGGCTCCTCTGTAATTAAGTAAATTCCTTCAGTGATACCTGGAATTTGATTTATATGAAAAGAGAATAGGCAGGTGACCCATTGTTAGTGGATTGATGAGAAATCTGCAATAAAACTGAAATGTGCAAGACATGTCACATTTCCTTTTCTTTCCTTTAAAAGTGAAAGCGAAGTCGTGTCCGGCTCTTTGCGACCCCATGGAGTGTAGCCTACCAGGATCCTCCATCCGTGAGATTTTCCAAGCAAGAGTACTGGAGTGGGCTGCCATTTCCTTCTCCAGGGGATCATCCCAACCCAGGGATTGAACCCAGGTCTCCCACATTGTAGGCAGACGCTTTACAGTCTGAGCCACCAGGGAAGTCCTTTAAAAACTGAAGATTTACATTACTGTTCTGTTTTCCAAAAATGTTGTAAAATTCTAACTCAGAATTATGTAGAGTGGGCAGACTGCTTCTCTAGAATTCTGGAAGCCCATATAGAGCCCAGAAAATCGGTGAAGGCCTGCTTTTTTTTTCAGCCAGAGTATCCTCTCTGTCCAAAGACATAAGGGCCCTGAAGGCAAAAGCTTCTGCTAATTTTATGATAAATTGTCCATGGACTATCGATTGATATTCAACATGAATAATATGTAGTAATTAATATTTATGGAAAACTCACTATGCACCAGGAATTGTTCTAAGTATCTTCAGTTCACTTTAGTCACTCAGTCATGTCCGATTCTTTGCAACCCCATGAACTGCAGCACCCAATGCTTCCCTGTCCATCACCAACTCCTGGAGTCTACCCAAATACGTCTCCATCGTGTCGGTGATGCCATCCAACCATCTCATCCTCTGTCATCCCCTTTTCCTCCCACCTTCAAACTTTCCCAGCATCAGGGTCTTTTCAAACAAATCAGCTCTTCCCAACAGGTGGCCAAAGTATTAGAGTTTCAGCTTCAACATCAGTCCTTCCAAAGAATACCCAGGACTGATCTCCTTTAGGATGGACTGGTAGGATCTCTTTGCAGTCCAAGGGACTCTCAAGAGTCTTCTCCAACAACACAATTCAAAAGCATCAATTTTTCAGTCTTCAGTTTTCTTTATATCCAATTCTCACATCCATACATGACTACTGGAAAAACCATAGCCTTGACTAGATGGGTATTTGATGGCAAAGTAATGTCTCTGCTTTTTAATATGCTCTCTAGGTTGGTCATAGCTTTTCTTCCAAGGAGCAAGTATCTTTTAATTTCATGGCTGCAGTGATTTTGGAGCCCCAAAAAATAAATTCTGACACTGTTCCCACTGTTTCCCCATCTATTTGCCATGAAGTGATGGGACCGGATGCCATGATCTTAGTTTTCTGAATGTCGAGCTTTAAGCCAACTTTTTCACTCTCCTCTTTCACTTTCATCAAGAGGCTCTTTAGTTCTTCTTCACTTTCTGCCATAAGGGTGCTATCTTCTGCATAGCTGAGGTTACTGATATTTCTCCTGGAAATCTTGATTCCAGCTTGTGCTTCATCTAGCTCAGTGTTTCTCATGATGTACTCTGCATAGAAGTTAAATAAGCAGGGTGACAATATACAGCCTTGATGTACTCCTTTTCCTATTTGGAACCGGTGTGTTGTTCCATGTCCACTTCTAACTTGCTTCTTCACCAGCATACTGATTTCTCAAGAGGCAGGTCAGGTGGTCTGGTATTCCCATCTCTTCCAGAATTTTCCACAGTTTATTGTGATCCACACAGTCAATGGCTTTGGCATAGTTCATAAACCAGAAATAGATGTTTTTCTGGAATTCTCTTGCTTTTTCGATGATTCAACGGATGTTGTCAGTTTGATTTCTGATCCCTCTGCCTTTTCTAAAATGAGCTTGAACATCTAGAATTTCACAGTTCATGTACTGTTGAAGCCTAGCTTGGAGAATTTTGAGCATTACTAGCGTGTGAGGTGAGTGCAATTGTGTGGTAGTTTGAGCATTCTTTGGCATTGCCTTTCTTTGGGATTGGAATGAAAACTGACCTTTTCTAGTCCTGTGACCACTGCTGAGTTTTCCAAATTTGCTGGCATATTGAGTGCAGCACTTTCACAGCATCATCTTTTAGGATTTGAAATAGCTCAACTGGAATTCCATCACCTCCACTAGCTTTGTTCATAGTGATGCTTCCTAAGGACCATTTGACTTCACATTCCAGGATGTCTGACTCTAGGTGAGTGATCACACCATTGTGATTATCTGCATCATGAAGATCTTTTTTGTACAGTTATTCTGTGTATTCTTGCCATGTTTTCTTAATATCTTCTGCTTCTGTTAGGTCCATACCATTTCTGTCCTTCATTATGCCCATCTTTTCATGAAATGTTCCCTTGGTATCTTTAATTTTCTTGAAGAGAATCTAGTCTTTCCCATTCTATTTCTTTGCACTGATCACTGAAGAAGGCTTTCTTATCCCTCCTTGCTATTCTTTGGAACTCTACATTCAGATGAGTATATCTTTCCTTTTCTCCTTTGCTTTTGGCTTCTCTTCTATTTACAGCTATTTGTAAGGCCTCCCCAGACAGCCATTTTGCTTTTCCACATTTCTTTTTCTTGAGGATGGTCTTGATCCCTGTCTCCTGTACAATGTCATTAACCTCCATCCATAGTTCATCAGGCACTCTATCAGATCTAATCCCTTAAATCTATTTCTCACTTCCACTGTATAATCATAAGGGATTTGATTTAGGTCACACCTGAATGGTCTAGTTGTTTTCCCTACTTTCTCCAATTTACGTCTGAATTTGGGAAGAAGGAGTTCATGATCTGAGCCACAGTCAGCTTCCAGTCTTGTTTTTGCTGACTATATAGAGGTTCTCCATCTTTGGCTGCAAAGAATATAATCACCGTGATTTCAGTGTTGACCATCTGGTGATGACCATGTGTATCTAAGTATCTTACATAAATGCATTTAATCATTTAATCTTCACATACACTTTGGGAGATTATTTCATTATTATTGCTACTTTATAATAATCAGTAAACTGAGGTATAGAAAATTGGGTAGAACAAGGCCCAGTGACTCCACAATGAGGAGCTATGATTTTAACCAAGACATAATTGGACTCAGAGTCTGGGCAGTTCATCCCAATACTTCCCTTCCTTCATTATAACACTTCATTTTCTTACAGAAAGAACTGCAAAAGCAGCAGAAAATACATTCTTCTCAAGTATACAGGGAACATTCTCCAGGACTAACCATATGTTGGGACCCTAAGCAAGCCTCAGTAAATTTAAGAAAATTGAAATCATATCAGGCATTTTTTTCTAATCATAATGCTATGAGATTAGAAATAAAGTATAAGAAGAAAACACAGTAAAAAAAATACAGGCACATGGAGGCTAAACAATATGCTACTAAATAACCAATGGATCACTGAAGAAATTAAAGAGGAAATAAAAAAATGCCTAGAGATAAATTAAAATGAAAGCACAATGACTCAAAATCTATTGAACTCAGCAAAAGCAGTTCTAAGAGGGAAGATTATAGCAATAGTACTATCTCAGGAAATAAAAAAATCTCAAATAAACAATCTAATTTTATACCTAAACAACTAGATACAGAAGAACAAATAAAACCTAAAATTTGTAGAAGAAAGAAATCATAAAGATGACAGCAGAAATAAACAAAATTGAGACAAAGCAATAGCAAAGATCAACTAAACTAAAAGCTGATTCTCTGAAAAAATAAACAAAATTGATAAAGTTTCATCAAGAAAAAGAGGAAGCAGACTCAAGTCAATAAAATTAGATATGAAAAGGGAGAAGCTACCACAGAAATAAAAAGGATCATAAGAGACAACTACAGCAATTGTACCCCAAGAAAATGGACAACCTGGAAGAAATAGACAAATTCTAAAAAATGTACAATCTCCCAAGACTGAACCAGGAAGAAACAGAAAATTTGAACAGATCAGTCATAAGCATTGAAATTGAAACTGTGATTGAAAAACTCCCAACAAACAAAAGTCCAGGGCCTGCTGACTTCATAGCCACACTGTATCAAACATTTAGAGAAGAGTTAACACGTATCCTTCTGAAACTGTTCCAAAAAGTTGTAGAGGAAGGAACACTACCAAACTAATGCTATGAGGCCACCATTACCCTAATACCAAAACCAGACAAATATACTACAAAAAAGAAAATTATAGACCAGTATCACTGCTTAAATCTCAACATTCAGAAAACTAAGATCATGGCATCTGGTTCCATCACTTCATGGGAAATAGATGGAGAGACAGTGGAAGCAGTGTCAGACTTTATTTTTGGGGGCTCCAAAATCACTGCAGATGGTGACTGCAGCCATGAAATTAAAAGACGCTTACTCCTTGGAAGGAAAGTTATGACCAACCTAGATGGCATATTAAAAAGCAGAGACTTTACTTTGCCAGCAAAGGTCCATCTAGTCAAGGCTATGTTTTTTCCAGTGGTCATGTATGGATGTGAGAGTTGGACTGTGAAGAAAGCTGAGCACCGAAGAATTGATGCTTTTGAACTGTGGTGTTGGAGAAGACTCTTGAGAGTCCCTTGGACTGCATGGAGATCCAACCAGTCCCTCCTAAAGGAGATTATTCCTGGGTGTTCATTGGAAGGACTGATGTTGAAGCTGAAACTCCAATAGTTTGGCCACCTGTTGCGAAGAGCTGACTCACTGGAAAAGACCCTGATGCTGGGAGGGATTGGGGGCAGGAGGAGAAGGGGCCAACAGACGATGAGATGGCTGGATGTCATCACCGACTCAATGGACATGAGTTTGAGTAAATTCCTGGAGTTGGTGATGGACAACTGGTGTGCTGCGATTCATGGGGTTGCAAAGAGTCTGACATGACTGAACGACTGAACTGAACTGAACTGAACTGATCACTGCTGAACATAGACACAAAATTCCTCAATAAAATGCTAGCAAGCAGAATCCAACAACACATTAAAAGAATCAAACACCATAGTCAAGAGGGATTTTTCCCAGGGATGCAAGCATTTTTCATTATCCACAAATCAATTAGTGTGTTATACCACATCAACAAATTAAAGAATAAAACCATATGATCATCTCAACAGATGCTGAAAAAGCTTTTGACAAAATTCAACATCCATTTACGATAAAAAAATCTCCAGAAAGTAGGCATAAAGGGAACATACCTCAACATAATAAGGGGCATATATGACAAACCTACAGCTTATATCATACTGAATATTGAAAAGCTAAAAGCATTTCCTCTAAGTTCAGGAAAAAAACAAGAATTTCTATATGAAGCAATAAAAGATCAGAAAGAGTAATTTAAGAAGCAATCCCATTTACCATTGCATCTAGAAGAATAAATTACCTAGAAGAAAACCTACCTAAGGAGATGAAAGTCTTGTATTCTGAAAACTATAAGATGCTGGTGAAAGAAATCAAAGATGACACAACTGGTGATATACCATATTCTTGGATTGGAAAAACATTGTCAAAATGACTATATTACCCAAAGCAGTCTACAGATTCAATGCAATCCCTATCAAACTACCAATGGCATTTTAAAGATTTTTACCAAATCCTAAAATTTGTATGGAGATACAAAACATCCTGAATAGCCAAAGCAATCTTGAGAAAGAAAAACAGAGTAGGAGGAAACGGGCTCCCTGACTTTAGACCATACTACCAAGGTATTGTCATCAAAACAGTATGGTTCTGGTGCAGAAATAGAAATATAGATCAATAGAATAGGATAGAAAGCCCAGAAGTAAACCTACACACCTATGGTCAATTAATCTATGCCAAAGGAAGCAAGACTACACAATGGAGGAAAAACAGTCTCTTCAATAAATGGCGCTAGAAAAACTGAACAGCTGCATGTAAAAACAATGCAATTAGAATATTCTTTAGTACCATACACAAAAATAATCTCAAAATGGATTAAAGAGATTAAATGTGAGATTGGACACCACAACTCTTAGAAGAGAATATAGGCAGAAACACTCTATAGCATAAATAGTGACAATATCTTTTTGATCTGTCTCTCAGAGTAACAGAAATTAAAACAAAAATTTTAAAATGGGACAAAATTAAACTCAAAAATTTTTGCACAGCAAAGGAAACCATAAACACAAGAAAAAACACAGCCTTCAGAATGGGAGAAAATGTTTGCAAATTATGTGACTGACAAGGGATTAGTCTCCAAAATTGACAAACAGTTAATGTGGCTTAATACCATCAAAAAAAAAAAAAAAAAGAAAATCAAAAAATGGGCCAAAGACCTAAATAGACATTTCTCCAAAGAAGATACACAGATGGTTAGGAAGCATTGTGAAAAGATGTTCAGTATTGCTACTTATTAGAGAAATGCAATCAAAACTATAATGAGATATCACTTTATGCCAGTCAAAATGGCAATCATCAAGAAAATCCACAAACAGCAAATGCTGGAGAGGATGTGAAGAGAAAGGAACTCTTCTACTCTGTTGGTGGGAATGTAAATTGGTACAGCCACTATGGAGAAAAATAGAGTTACCATGTGATCCTGCAATCCTACTCCTGGGAATATGTCCAGAAAAAAAAAAAGGTTCAAAAGGATGCATGTACCCCAATGTTCATCGCAGTACTGCTTACAATAGTCAGGACATGGAAGCAACCTAAATGTCCATAGATAGAGGAATGGATAAAAACGATGTGGTACATATACACAATGGAATAGTACTCAGTCATTAAAAAAAATGAAATAATGGCATTTGCAGCAACATAGATGGATCTAGAGATTGTCATACTGGTGAAGTAAATCAGAGAAAGAGAAATATTGTATATCACTTATATTGAGAACCTAAAAAGACATTATACAAATTAATTTATGTATAAAAGAGAAATAGATATACTGACTTTGAGCACAAGCTTACGGTTACAGGGGGGAAGGGTGGGGAGAAGGCTAGTTTAGGAGTGTAAGACTGACATGTACACACTGCTACATTTTAAATGAATAATCAACAAGATTCTATGGTATAGTACAGGGAACTCTGCTCAATATTGTGTGACAACTTAAATGGGAAAAGAATTTGAAAAAGAATTGATACATGTGTATGTATAAGTGAATCACTTTGCTGTACATCTGAAAACATCACAACATTATTAATCAACTATACTCCAAAATAAAATAGGAAATTTTAAAAAATAAATTAATAAAAAAAGTAAAAGAGGCCAACCCTGCCTGAGGGTGCACTACTAGAAGGTAAGGTCAAGGTCACACTTGGCACAGATAGCATCTGCTTCTCAACCTATGCCAAGAAGGGGACAGGATCTCCTCCATCTTATGCTCCTGATTGTTGGCTTCCCCTTCCCCAGCATTATAGCTACAAGCAGTTCATGTTGGGTAGAAAAACAAAGATGGAAGGGGAATTTTTTTAAAGCAACTTCTACTCTCTGCCATCAAAACAAATCCTACCCTTCCCCACTCCCTACCCCATCAGTGGAGCAGAAAGCCCTGGCCATCTGCTTGGAATAGGAGTTGAGAAGAATATCCAGCCAGGACTTCGACAAATAGCCCCATGCATTTTCCTGCCAGGTTATTATAAATCTTTCTCACCAAGGGCCTTGCTGACATCTTGTAGGACCTGAGACTGGTCCCTTATGTTTGTTTATTTATAAAAGGCAATATAGATTTCTCCTCGATCAGAGATGTCTACTTGAAGCAATCCATAGAAGTGACAGCACAGGAGTTTTTCCGTGATTGGTCCATCACTAACAGGAGGAACAGTCCTGGCTAAGCCAGATGAGAGCGGAGATCTAGCTCCAACAGTGGGAGGGTGGACTCTGCCATGTGTCACCAGGATACTGGTCATCAGAGTACAGTTCTGCATCTCCTGAGCCTACCACATGCTGTTTGGTGGTTCTTATGAAATATAGACACAGGGGACTCAGGGTAGATTGCAAGAGGCCCCAGACACCATCCTGGAATCCAGAGATGAATGTCTGGACAGTTGAGGAATAAGATTGTCAAGTCCAAAACAATCATGGTCTCTGTTTTCCTTGTTCTTTCCCCACATCCCTTCTCCACTAATCACCAGACATTCATCGAAATGGTTTAAAATACCTCCAGAAAATTTAAACTAAACTCTTAACCCTAAAGAGTTAACATAACATGTATTAAATAAGCATAAATATGTTTCAAACAAAACTCAGTGGTCAGGGGGGATTTTAACAAAGCTGTTTAGCCTTTCTGTTCTATTGAGGTTATCTCTTTATACCGAGGATAAGAATTTTTAAAACAAACGTCGGGCATGGATATGGGATCTGGAGGGTTTCAGTAAGCCTCCACTTGCCAGATTATCAATGATAATCACATATCTCACCAGTTTATGATAAAGGCAAACTTCATGAGGTAGTACACACATTTAATGAATGAACCTATAATGAAAAAAACATTGGCAGCATTAGGCTGGCAGGAAAATGAGTTTGAAATAACAAGTACAAACCACTCCCTGAGCTGGGATTATGAGAAATAGATAGAGTTTGTTTTTAGAGCATAAATGCAATACCACTGCTGCGATTACCCAGAAAAATGAAGCTAAACAAAAGTCTATTTTGAGAGCCACAGAATACTGAAGAACCAGAAATCCATCCAATCAGATTCACTAAGTCCTGAGCAAAGAACATGTAGGTGACTGCCGTCATTATGGACTCAGAACCTCAGTGGAACTTTTCCCCTTTACCTAGAGCACCACACAGTTGAGAGATCAGGGTGGGACTTTATACACGTTCTAAAGCCAGAACTCCTTGCTTTTTTTTTTACTGGTTATGATTAATGAGTTCCAGCTACCAGTTTTATGTTTTTTCTTTGGTCGGCAAATGAAAGATAAGTCCTGTGGTAGAATGGAGTGTTCAGTATCTCCAGGCGCTTGGCAAATGCTAGCTCCTTGATCCCCACAGCACTTATAGCATGAAAAGTACTTGAGGCCTTAGGAAATGAGTCACCAAGCATTAAATAGGCCTACCAACAGGTTGTACAAAATGTTCTCCGGGTGTGAGGAAGTTAGGCTTCCCCTAGATCCCAGGTAGAAACAACAGTAAGGATATTTTCACAGTCCCCATCCTCTCTGAAGGAGACATAGATGGTGTGTGAACTGATATTGTCTCCCAGTGATCTTGGCTTCAGAAACACAAAATCTTGTATTCATCTATGAGGAGCCAAAGACTGTGAAATTGCCAGAAGTATCTTGGGCAACTTGGCAGGACTACAAATGTTAAAAGAGGTGATCACTCTCTAACATATAGAGTGGTGGTTGAGAGCTCAGACTTTATAAATGACTGATTTTATCCTTGAAATCTGCCTGAATCTGGGCAAATTCTTTATCCTTTAAGCCTAAGTTTCCTTATTTATAAAAAGAGACTAGCAAGTGTACCTTCCTCCTAGAACACTGGTTCTTAGGTGAGGCCATTTGTATTTGAAGGGACATTTGGCAATGTCTGGAGACAGTTTCAGTTGTCAAAGCTGGGGTAGGGGCTGGGAGATGTTACTGGAATCTCGGAGGTAGAGACTAGCAATGCTGCTAAACATCCTGCAGTGCATAAAATTCCTCACAACCAAAGACTATTAGGACAAAAACAGTCAACAGTGCTAAGGCTGAAAACATCTGCCCTTGGGTTATTTTGAGAATTCAGTGCAATGCTCCATGTAGAGTGTGTGGAGAAAAAGGAAATCATCTACGTTGATGGTGGAAGTGTAAGTTGATGCAGCCACTATGGAAAGCACTAAAAACTAAAAGTAGAATTGTCCAGAAATCTACTGGACAGGAGTGGATATATGACCAGGAGTGGGATTACTGGATCCCACTCCTGGGCATATATCCAGACAAAATTCAAAAACACATGTACCCCTATGTTCATAGCAGCATTATTCACAATAGCTAAGTCATGGGAACAACCTAAATGTCCATTGACCGGTGAATGGATAAAGAAGATGTAATTCATATATACAATGGAGTGTTAGTCATAAAAAAGGTGAAATATTGCCATTTACACAGCACATGAATGGACCTAGAGATTATCGTACTAAGTGAAGTAAGTCAGAAAGAGAACTAGAAATACCGTGTGGTATTTACATGTGGACTCTAAAATATGACACAAATGAACTTAGTGGAGGACAGTGGAGATAGTGGAGGATAGAGAAGCCTAATGTGCTACAGTTCATGAGGTGGCAAAGAATCAGACATGACTTAGCAACTGAACTGTGAACAGGAGAACTATATTCAGTCTCCAGTGGTAAGCCATACTGGAAAAGACTATGAAAAAGAATGTATATATATGTGTGTGTGTGTGTGTGTGTGTGTGTGTGTGTGTGTAACTGAATCACTTTGTTGTATAGCAGTCATTAATACATTATAAATCGACTATACTTGAATAAAACAAATTAAAAAAAAACACCATACTCCATGTAGAAGCTCTTAAAAGAGGATGGATATTATAGTACCAAAGTAAGTCTTCTGTTATTATCATGGATTTCCTTTCATAAGACATTACACTCAACTTTTAGATGAGTCAATTAACTGTAATAGATACGTATGCAATTTGTTAACAAACACAAATAACTTGCACCCTACGGGCATTACTTGTCACACACACACTAATGTCAGGGCTCTGCTCTAGGAGAACAAGGCTGCTCCATCTGTGATAGGCTTGATGTGGGCAGAGCTGGGGATCCCGAGCAAAATATCAAGGCTCCATCCAGACTAGAACTGATTTGAGAATCCAGTGCTGAAGGAAGCAGCAGCTGCAACAGCAGGGCTATAACCCATCCATTCTGTCCTCTGGGCACTTGACGGGGAAGAGAGAGTGCCTCTCTCCCTGAGCCTCAGCTTAACTGGCCTATTTCATGGCTCGACAAACATAGGCTCCTCGGCTACTTTTATATCCTTGACTGAGCTGTAAGTGTCCAACGGCGTGACATAAAGCAAACGCGGAATGTTATGCTTCAAGGGCAGTGTGTAAAAAGAGGAAGGCCTCCCAGACAGCAGGGCCAGGCTGAGGCCCCTGATAAGGCCGATGGTGGAGCAGCAGGTTTCCTGAGACCCAGGGGGTCCTGAAGTTGGTGGGGCAGTTCTGTGGATTTGTTGCCTCTCAGACTTCATTCCAGCCCCTTTTGGGGCCTAATGTCAAGCACTGGGCCTTGCCGAGAGAGGCCTTTCTGTGGTGCTGATGTTCTTCCAATGTCTTTTCCAAAGCCTAAAGTCCTACAAATCTCCTCAGGTTCAAAGAGTGCTAGAGAAGACTCTGGAGAGTCCCATGGACTTCAACAAGATCAAATCAGACAATCCTAAAGGAAATCAATTCTGAACATTCACTAGAAGGAGTGATGGTGAAGCCAAAACTCCAATACCTTGGCCACCTGATGAGAAGAGCCAACTTATTGGAAAAGACCCTGATGATGGGAAAGATTGAAGGCAAAAGGAGAAGGGGGCAGCAGAGAATGAGATGGTTGGATGGCATCACGGGCTCAAAGGACATGAATTTGAGCAAATTCTGGGAGATAGTGTAGGACAAGGCAGTCTGGCATGCTGTAGTCCATGGAGTTGCAAGAAGTCAAACACAACTTAGGGACTGAACAACAATCGGTCAGGAAGGTGCTTGTCTGTCACCTCACAGACACTCTTCCCAGCCACATGTGAGGCTGAAATATCTCTGATGACTAAAGGTCTAAAGACCAAAGGTATCTGAAGAAACTTGTTATCATTTTGGGGTGTGTTTCTGTGGGGCCACTACCTACTAGATGTCCTGCTTCATCCTTAGTGAGAAATGAAGTCCAGTCACCTTCTCTGGTCCAGAGAGCATCACTGTCATGGGTGTGTTTCCATGGAGACACTGTCTTCCATGGGCCCCTCTAGTCTATCATGAGGTTTATAGTACAGCAAGCCTCAAGTTCAGAAAGCTCTGACCTTGAGGGCTACACTTACATGGGTTCTGCCTTCAAATCACTCTTCCAAATTTTGTCAAGACCTAAAGTCAAGCACCAGATCTTCACAGACTCAGAGAATTCCGGTATTAAAAAGGACTTTACTCAGAAACTGTTTGTGTAAAAGGTGCCCTTCCAGTCCTTGGAAGTCCTAAAGACAAGCAAGAAGGTTCCTCAGATTCAGAGAGCACTCCTGAGGAAGGGATCCATTCCAAGGCATAGATGCCTCTCAGACATCTTTCCCAGGCCTTGAGGAGGCCTGAATACCATCAAGACATTTCAAGGTCAGAGATGTCTCCTGAAAAGTAAAAGACTTCTTAAGAACAGCTGTCACTCAAAGACCCTCTCCAGGCTTCTAGAAACCTCAAGGTCAGCAACAGATCTCCTCAGCTTCCATGAGTGGTATTGCTGAGAGAAGAATGTTTGAAAGTAACCCTGGCAGCTGGTCCCCATCAACAGACCCAGATTCTCTTGACAAAGCCAAGAAACCCAGCCAAAACTAAGACTCTAAGTGAAAGTGTTAGTCACTCAGTAGTGTCTGACTCTTTTCAACCCCATGGATTGCAGCATGAGCCTAGCTTACGAGGCCCCTCCGCCCATGGAATTCTCTAGGCAAAAATACTGGAGTGGGTAGCCATTCCCTGATCCAAGGGGGTCTTCTCAACCAGGGATCAAACCTGCATCTCCTGCACTGTAGGCAGATTCTTTACCATCTAAGCCACCAAAACTCTAAAGATCTCTTTTAATGAGTATCCCAAGAGCATCTTGCTTCCAAACCCAGAACTTATCATTTCTGTCTGGCAAAGATCCATTTCTAAGGTTTCTCATTTCAAAGAGAAGGTCATCAGTAAAACCTGCCCAATACTCATAAAGTCCAGAATCATTTCTCAAAGTAACCAAAGAGAATGCCATAGAAGATGGTAGTCTTAGTGTATCCATCAAAGAAACTGAAATTCTTGAGAGGGGTGATTGAAACTTGAAGCAGAGTCATGGAAACTCTCTCTTTAAAACTTTGAGTACAGTCACTGAGTAAATACAAGCAATTTACTTCAACTCTCTGGGCCTTGTATTCTTATTTATAGAATGATACCAAGTACTAGATATGGGACACCTAGTGAAATTTGAATTTCAGTAAAAGTATGTCCTAAATGTTGCATGGGACTTCCTCATATTAAAAAATTGTTGTTTATCTGAAATTCGAATTTCCCTGCGTGTTCTATAGTTTTATTTATTAAATCTGGCAATCTTAGATGAATGGACTGTGGCCAGGGGATAGGTGGACAGATGAGTGGATGAGATGGGATAGGTTATGGAGATAGAACCTTTGGGATAATTTTCAATGGTCAAGGGGTATGTGCCTCTGTGTACATGGGAGAGTGGATGTGAGTGTTGTGTGAATCTATGTGTATTCCTCAGAATTAGACCAGCAGAGGAAGGCATATGATGAGAATTTGAAGAGATAATCCAGTGTAGCGAACAAAACATCTGCTGCTAGGGAGATGAGAATGTGAACATTTGCACTGTGATTACAGCAGTGGCTCACTGTGTGGTCTTTGATAAATCGTTATCTCTCTATTATACAGGGTTTCATATTAATGTAGATAACAATATCAGTTTTATTTCCACCACACACGAGAACAAGGTCACTTGAGCATTACTTATAAATTCCTGAATTGAAAAAGAGGCAAGGTACAGGTATTTTTGTTACATTATGCCAATGAGAAAGAAAAAATCAGAAAGCCCCGGGTAAGCTTGGGATTTCTTTCTAGCATCTTTGGGAAGCACTGGTTAAATAATGATTCCAACCTAATATAGGATGCACTTATTGCAAGCCACACTTTGCTTCTAAACCTTAATTCACACACCTGAGTGTTTCCCTCGTTAACTGCACACATCACCCTCTCACTGCCCCAGAGGAAATTAGTAAATTCAGACATCAGCTGTTTCTTTGCTGTGTTTAACGGGAAGCCTATTGCAAGCCAGTGACACCCCAAAATTTATTTTTTCACAAATGCCAACTCCAGCGGGATCCAGGCTGGGACTGTGTGCCCATAAAAGCTGGTTTCTTTCTGTGGTCGTATTTGTATTGAATTGGCAATGAATAGGGCTCTCTATATCTTTGGAGGTAGAAGTCCATTACATTTCACTGGGTCTTTGTTAATTTGCTAATAAAACCAATACAGCCCAAGAAATAAGAACAGTGGAGGGTGGTGGGGTTAATCCTTTAAGTGATACTCTCAGAAGCCTCTGAAGCATCCTCCTACAAGTGATCAAATGCCCATAATCCAAAGCAAGCATGGATTTGGAGTACAAAAACAGGGTAGACCCCCAGAGAGGGAACAAGTAGAGACGACTCTGGCCAGGTGGTGAAAGCAGATGGGAGACTGTTTGAACCTAATGACCCAGCTTGGAGACAGGGCATCGCATGTCACCTTCTATTGCAGGCAGCCTTACCGTGACTGTCATGAAAATCATGAAATAATCATTCCTTCCTGGTCATTCACAAAGGACTTTTGCATACAGTAGCTCAGTTCATCCTTACTGGATTGGTGAGAAAACCAAAGCTCATAAAAGTAAAATAGCTTCCTCTAATGCATATGAGAGGCAGTATTCAAAATCAGGGCTACTGAACGGGACCAGGACTCAGCAGTATTTTCCAAGTAGTGTAAATTAATGCCTGCCAAAACATGACCTTAGTGCTCTTATCCACAGTTGTTGAAATTCCCACTGTTAGAGTCCCCTTAGGGGATAGAGAGGAAACATACTCTATATTGTATAACCTGGGTTAGGTTGTGCCAGGGAAAGAAAATAGGGACCAGTTCTTTTTGGATCTTTCATCCTTGATGTCATCTTGGAAGGCCACAGTTCCATCACGGAAAATGTGATTTATTGGCATTCATTCATTTGTTTATATATCATTCATTTAAAAAGTAATTAATTAATTAAGTTTCTGTGGGCCAGAACCTGTTCTAGCTACTGTGTGTTCAGTGGTGAATAAGAGACGGTACTTGCTCTTGCGGAGCTAAGAACACGACAAAAGGGACAGGCATTAAAGAAGGAAATAAAGGTCTAAGCATCTAATTAGTCACTGTGAAAAGTGCTGCAAAGGATAAAGGTACAAAAGTGCTGCAAAGGATAAAGGTACAAAAGTGCTGCTAGGGTGTTTTACAAACAAAATACAGAGGTGGCCAGCACAGTTTTAGCAGGCCTCCCAAGGTGGTGGGTGACCTGATGAATGAGAAAGGTCCCTCTTACATGAAGAGTGAGGAGAAAAAGCTTGAGTGGAGCCTGGAGGGGAGAGGTCTGTCCTTTCCAGCAGCTGGACCAAGACCCTCGGAGTTAGAAAGAAGTGAGGGCACAGTGAGAGAGAGGATGGTGGGGCTGCAGGGGAGGAGGAGCACCGAGAACCAGCCTGGGCTACTTGGGCCAGCAGTGAGAAGGGAATCACCAGGAGGGCAGGATGGAGGTAAACTTCAGCTTTGCTCAGTTGCCGGGTGCTTACAGTGGACCAGGCACCTCCACTGGTAATTTATTCCCCCAACTTTGAATACTCTATCACTAATCCTGCTGAAGCTGAAACTCCAATCCTTTGGCCACCTGATGCAAAGAATTGACTCATTGGAAAAGACCCTGATGCTAGGAAAGATTGAAGGCAGGAGGAGAAGGGGATGACAGAGGATGAGATGGTTGGATGGCATCAACTCATCAACAGACATGAGTTTGAGTAGGCTCCGGGAGTTGGTGACAGATGGGGAAGCCTGGTGTGCTGCAGTTCACGAGGTTGCAGGGCCGTCCAGCTGAGTGATTGACGTGACTGAACTACTCAAGGTGCCTAATCCCACCTCCATATCTACATTATAATAGTACTTGATGAACATTTCCTGAGTTTTTGTTTTGCAGATGTAAAAAAATCTCCCCCTCTCCAGCAAATGGAAGATGTTAACTACTTGGCCTTCTGCACAGAGCTCCTGGTCTCCTGGAGCCTAAGAAACTGATAATGTTAACCCCTGTGACACCACTCTGCTCCCTCACCCTTAGCCAGTCAGAGAATTGTGCACAAGCTGATCACAGATCCTGTGAGCCCCCTCTTTCACCTGAGTTTGAAAGTGCTTTACTGAAACCCTTTGGGAAGCTCTGGGCTTTTTAGAGCAGGAGCCACCCGTCTTCTTGCATGACCTTGCAATAAATCTTTCTCTGCTCCAAACTCCAATCTTTCAGTTTGTTTGGCCTCACTGTGCATCGGGCACACAAATTTGCTTTAACAATGGTAAATGGCCTTCAGTTCCACATGGGAACAGGGGAAAAACACAAGCTGCCGACTAGGTGTGTCAAAAATATTTTCCCAAGCGCCAGATGGAGACGCTGCCCAAACTGGAAAGCTTCTGGCCACCTGCGGAGGCAGTTCTCTGGTGCCAGTCCCACTTTTCTCCCACTGCTTTGTTGGCTGTTTGGGGCTCAGGAAGTGCCCCATCTCAGTGTTGGCTGGTGGATCAGTAGAAGTAACTGATTAACAGCTGTGGCTGTCGAAGTTCTGGAGTTTGGTTTTCTGCAACCTGAAAGGGTGCTTGCTTTATGATTTTTTAATTAGAGTGTCAACAGTGCAGGCCCATAAACCTCTTGATTGATTGCTGACAGGTGTGAAAGTTTGCACTTGCTAGAAAAGGCACCGAGTCTTCTGTTATCTCCAGCTTCTGTTTTCTCAGGCTTCCCTGGCAGCTGGCTGGGTTGACACACAGGACGACATCCAGCTAAACTGCCACATGGACGGCTTATCCTCCGAACTCTCCAATTATCTCCTGTGGAGCATCTTCCTCTCTGTCACTTCCCCTTCTTCTTTAGGAAACCACAGTAGGACTTCAGCCTGGTGAAGAACTCCTTACAGTGTCTCTGTTGTTTCAACCATGCCCCATGTTCTGATTTCCCTTCTGACCGTATCACACATTCTATGGGCCTCATTTCTTGAACTGCCAAGAAACAGAAATCAATTTAAATATTTATTAATGGATTCATTCGGTCAGCAAATATTAAGTGTGGCTTCAGCTACTATGCACACATTATTTCAGCTGCTTGAGAGATAGCAAAAAGCACATTAAGTCCTTGCCTTCTAAAAGGGGGAGATAAAAAATACACACATCACCAAATAAGTTAAAAAGATCATTTCAAATGCTGATAAGTACTATGGAGATGATAAAATTGGGGCACACAGAAGAGAGTCATCGGGAAGATCCTTTGGCCAGAAGAGCAGGAGTTTCAGTTATTTTCTGCATCTTTCTCCATGAGGCCCCTCACTTCTGTTTTTCTTGGAAGATCTGTTTTATTCTTCTTGTTCTCACACCATATTGATTTCCCTATCCATATGACAAAAAAGACTATATCTCTTTTCACATTGATTCAGTACAAGCAATCAACAAGGATCAACCATCGTCCCTGGCTTCCTACTCCTAAAAAGTAGAATCTGATTGGTTGAGCTTGGGTCAGTATTCCTCTTGATGAAAATCATCCTTGAGCAAATCTGTTGCGTCAGCTATGAGTGTGACCTAAGTCCCCCTTGTTGTGGGCAGAGAGCATTTATTCTACAGAAGAGGGAGAGGATGGCTTGGGGATATGCCGACTAGTAATCTTGCTTATGGAAAATTGTTGCATTGTAGACTTCTCCATTCCTATATTAGAGAGGCAAAAATCCAGGAAAGAAGTAATAGAGTCCTCAACTGAGGAGGGGGAGTACATGAAAAAGAAACAGTGGGACTTTTAGAACCAACATGTTTGGATAAACTGAACTAAAGCTTAGAATTTGAAATCTGGACATCTCGAGGAAGACAACTGAAATAAAATACCATGGCTATTTAATATACTCCTTAAGTTCTCCGGAAAAGGGAGAAATATTGCTTTTCAAAATACTTTGATATTTAAAACTTCTCAGTTCCTATCTTCATTAATTGCTTCATGTGCAAATGAAGCAAATTTCCTGGGTTGACGCACAGGGTGGCACCCAGCAAAATTACCACATAGAGGGCTTATCCTCTGAACTCTCCATATCTCCTGTGGAGCATCTTCCTCTATGTCACGTCCGCTTCTTCACGAAACCACAGTAGGACCTCAGCCTGGTGAGGGCAAATGCTCCAATATTAGGTGACAGCATTTATCTGAACCTGTGTAATCATTCATAGTGCACATTTTACTCAAACTACTTTCCCGGTTTGGACAATAAATTAAAAATTTTCATACTCCTAGGGCAGTATGATACAGGAAATCATGTCTATTATTATTTCAAACATCAAGAAACAATATAGGACAACTTTTATAAAGTTTCGAGGTGACTTGGAATTTGAGATATTAAGTAACATGGAAGTTTCTATGTGGGCTTTCCTGGTGGCTCAGTGGTAAAGAATCTTGCCAATACAGGAGTCGAGAGCTCAGTCCCTGGCCCAGGAAGATCCCCTGGAGAAGAAAACAGCAAACCACTCCAGTATTCTTGCCTGGGAAATCATATTGACAGAGGAGCCTGGTGGGATGTAGTCCATGGGGTCACAAAGAGTCAGACATGACTTAGCAACTGGATAACAGCAACAAAGTTTCTAAGTGATGGTGGTCACTCCTTATAGATTTTGAGGATAATAGAAAACTCTTCTTGTACAGTGTTGTTGGCATAGTGGTAAGCATAACTGCTTGCAAAATTCTTTTTATATTATTTTTATATTTTTTTATATATATTTTTATTTTTATATATATTTTTATATTATTATGCTTTCCCTGATCCTTACTCTGTCAGATAAGTGGCTCTACCTTAATGCCTAAGTTTTTATTCCCAGAGGAAAAAAGGGAATGAGAATGCATCATGGCCTTTTGGTAAAATGACAGTTATTACTATCTTTGGCCAGAAAAATATTTTTGACAGCAAACCAAAGACGGAGCAGGGTATTATCAGCTTTTCAAACACTAGAGTGAAAAAGTAAATGGAGAGAGGATTTGTGTGTCATTCAGCAAAGTTTTAGTGTCAGCCATAACAGTTCTTAGTGGAAAAATGTTTAATACCCTTGAGTTAATCAAAACTAAATTCCTCATAAATGACTATTTGATAAAAGGAGAGAATTGTCTCTGAGTAACTTATCCTACAATGTAGAATTGCCCCCCAATTCCAAAGAATGAAGTAAAGCTGATTGAGAATATTCTAAGTACAGTGTTAGAGTTTTGATAAACACAATAAAATCTCAAATACCAGATTGCTCAGTCAGGAGCAACAATTGGATAACTTTGGACAACTTGATCCCCACTGATTATTTTTCCCCAGAAGCTTAAAGTGTGAATAGAATATTCTAGCATTTCACTCTCTCATCAATTTCCACATATTACGGTTTTCAAATTCTCATACCCTTGCATCCTATTATCTTCCTTTATCTTTCTTGGAGTCTATTCCAGGAATCACTCATGCATAAAGATTATGTGAGAAGCTTTCATCTCTAACACTTTTTTCTAATTGTCAAATTTGCAGTAGAAAGATTATAGCTAGTGAGTATCTAGTGATCCAACTTTTCATAAATGCTATGGCAATTTCTAGAGCAATCATAACATAGTTTGCACTAGACTGCCCTAATAATCAGGTGCTTTCCAAATTTTAAAAATCTGAGCATATCTAATTTATTCATTTTGATAATGGAAGGGAGGAAAAAAAAAATGTGTCATTGGAAATGCAAAGCCAGTGTTCAATGGAGACAATTTCTTCATCCTTTTCATTGATTTAAGCTTTGTCTCTTTTGCTTTTTTTTTTTTTTTTTTTTGAGTCACAGGCCAATCCTAAGGTTAGAGGGGATGGCATAGCTTAATGGTTAAGAGTGAATATAGCAAAAAAAAGAAAAAAAAAAAAACAGACTATAGGTACAGAGAACAAAATAGTGGTTACCAGTGAGGACTGTGGAGGGAGAGGGGCAATATAGGAGTAGAAGATTAAGAGGTACAAACAGTTGTGTATAAAATAAATAAGCTACAAGGATATATTGTACAACACAGAAATATAGCCAATATTTTACAATAAATAAAAATTGAATATAACTCTAAGAATTGTGAATCCCTATATTATGCACCTATAACCTATATAATATTATGCACCCACTATATTGCAATAAAAGTAAGTCAATAAGTACAAATAAACAGGAAAATAATTTTTAGTTTTTGTTTTAATCCATGAGTTAGAGTTACAATGCCTATGTTCTAAATCCCAAGCTCTGCAACTTGCTATCTGGACAGGATTCTTAATATCTGTTAGTCTCAATTTTTTCATCTGTAACATTGAATATCTATTGTACCTATTCCAGTGAGTTAAATCCATATTTAGCATTAACACAGTCGGGCATAGGGTGGAAACTTAATAAAATATCCTATTACATAAAAGAAAAAAAAAACTAGTAGAAGATAAAGAGCTTGGATAATCAGCCCCTAAATATCTTAGACTAAGACTTTCTCCTCCAGCAGATCTTGGTATCTGCTGACATCCTTTCTTTAATTCATGCCTCATTCTCCATCTACAAGCTTAAAATTCTCTATCTTTTTGGCCATTGACTGAACACCATTCCCCGAGGAGGCTGCTAATTCATTCAGGCCAATGGAAAACAATCATTATAAGCAATTCAAAGTTCCCTTTGGACTTCCTCTGGGATGTGGATACAACCACTTTATTACTTCCTAGATAAAGGGTGACATCAACCCTTGTAACGTATTAAGGTTGACCCAGAATTAGAAGGAAACGCTTTCACAGAGTTACATTTCTTACCACTATATTCATGTCAGGAAGATTTCAGACATGATTCCTTCTGGTTCACTTTACCATGTATCCAACAGACATGACTGGGACATGGCCCAGAGATTTGTCAAGTTCCCCAGAATTACATTTTTGGAATGTGTTCTTTTGATTCATCTGAGGTGACTGCTAACTCAGTTAAACACAACTAAACTTGTTGACATACAAATCTTGATTTATTTATACTGATGTTCAGTCTGGCAAGTTTTTTCTCAATGTGGTACTGGCAGAATTCTGTTTTTTATAAGAATTTCAGGGTTCAAGTCAGTTTTAGACTTAGAATTCTTGAAAATTTGCCCAATGACCCAAAATGCCAGTTACTCTTCAAAGCATAAATTCTTTTGTAGATGTAACAGCTACTGAAATCTGAGAGGAATTCATGCTTTTTTAAATTCATGGTATGACAATGTTATAACATTGGTAGTTTTTGACAAATAGAATTTTCTATCTAGCTTCTAAGAATGTTTTCTCACTACAACTGCTGTTCTCTACAATTAAGTGCCTTTAAAGACCTCTCTGAAAAGCCATGTCTCCATGTTTCTCTTGGGCAAACACAGTTTTACAGATAATCCAAGAAAGGCCTCAGTGGTAACTGCTCTTCACAAAATTATGAGGTTGTAAAATGTCTATTTTGTGTCATTTTTTCACAAAGTTTATCAAAACTTCCTTTAAAAGTGTGGTTTTGTTCATTTTTCAGAGTTTACAAGGGTAAAAACTTTCAAAGATGCTCTAGCCTTTGAAAACATGAATGCTATGCTCCGTCTACCATTTTAGTTTTATTCAACAGAATCAAGAGTTTGGATGGAAACACAAATTAATATATCTAAGAAGATTAGTGCAAGATTCACTCCATGAGTATCAGTCACATACTAAGATCATTGAGAGAGTAGGTAGGAGACACTATTTTCAGCATGTCTTTATTTTGTAAAGAAAGGAGAGCACTGTAAAGTGATCATGTATTTCTATTCCATTTTACTGAAATCTTTGGTTAAAAAAAAAAAAGACAGAAAACATTAGGTCAAGCCTCTCAGGGTGTTCTAAGTGGAAAGAAAATTTATTTATTTATTTATTTTTTAAATCTTGCTGCTGACTGCTAGAAAAGTCACTTGATAGGACACAATTGCTACCAGTAATAAGACTGTGCATGAAAAACCTCATTTTTGGCACTATACTAAAGATGAAAGTAGAACAAGGGTGGGGGGGATCACCTTTTGTCAGACAGAAGGTTAGATGTATTAAAATAAAATCTTAATGGAACCAAAGTGAAGACCTGTATCACATCCAAGATTTCTGGTGGGAAAGTTTCAACAGTGATGAATGACTTCCCAAATAGGACAATTAATGAGCAGTGCAATATTTCACAATAGAAACAATGTACTTTTGGTAGACCCAGAGAGACATAGGAATATCCTTCACACCAACTCAAAGCGATCAAAATTTATATTTGTTTGTTTGCTTTAAATCCTTAATCTACTCCATCAACCTGGAAAAGTCCAAGGGAGGAAAGTGTGCAGAGTCTGAGCACTTAATTAAACATAATGGATTGTGTTACCTCAATCTTCTGTTACTTAAGTATGAATCATGAATAATTCTCTAACTTCATGGGTTTTTTCCTGAGTATTTCACTGAAATAAACTAAAACCCACTTGCTATTTTTGCTTCTTCATTTTCCATTCACTGGACAAATCCTTTGAGTTTATTTTCAACCACCAACACAGATTAAATTTCTCCCTGTCAAGATTATCAGCTCCATCCATTGGCCAAAGACAGTGATAGCTTTCCAATTCTCATCCTAGTCTACATCTCAGAGGAGGTCAGTACATATGATCATTTCTTTCTTCTGGAAACATGTATCCTTTTGTCTTATCTGACTCTACTTTCTCCTGATTTCCCTTTATCAGGTCTTTCCAATTCAAGCTCCTTTTCCTCTGCCCTCTTCTGTATGTTCATTGCCCCAGGACCAGTCTTGGCCCCAACTCTTAATCTACACTAAGTCCCTGTGCAAATTGATCTCACACTATGACTTAATCTTTAAGTTATTCATTCAACTTTAGCTTTGTTCACTTCCTTGAGTTCCAGGTTCATATTTCCAACTGCCTCCTTGACACCTCCAGCAGTATGTTAGTAGGGATCTCATCTTTGACTCTTTCCAAATACATGTCTATTCTTTCCCTCCTACTCATCTTTTAACATACATACTCACATCTTACTTCTTCAAATGTGCTTCTGTCCTCAGTCTTTCTCTATCTCAGTCACAAGTGTAGCATCGATTCAGTTGTTCAAGTCAAAGTCTTGGGAGTCATGTTTGAGCCTTATAATTGTCCTCAAAGACTTGTCCATGAAATTAAAAGACGCTTACTCCTTGAAAGGGAAGTTATGACCAACCTAGATAGCATATTAAAAAGCAGAGACATTACTTTGCCAACAAAGGTCCATCTGGTCAAGGTTATGGTTTTTCCCGTGGTCATGTATGGATGTGAGAGTTGGACTATAAAGAAAGCTGAGTGCTGAAAAATTGATGCTTTTGAACTATGGTGTTGGAGAAGACTCTTGACAGTCCCTTGGACTGCAAGGAGATCTAACCTGTCCATCCTAAAGAAGATCAGTCCTGGGTGTTCATTGGAAGGACTGATGCTGAGGCTGAAACTCCAGTACTTTGGCCACCTCATGCAAAGAGTTGACTCATTGGAAAAGATCCTGATGCTAGGAGGGATTGGGGGCAGGAGGAGAAGGGGATGACAGAGGGTGAGATGGCTGGATGGCATCATCGACTCTATGGGCATGAGTCTGAGTAAACTCTGGGAGTTGATGATGGACAGGGAGACCTGGCATGCTGTGATTCATGGGGTCGCAAAGAGTCAGACACGACTGAGTGACTGAACTGAACTGAACTGAACTGAACCCTAATGCAATCCACTATCATGTCTTTTCTAATCCTGTAATGGCTTATTCAATAGTCTCCTTGTTGTTAATCTTACTCTGCACATAGCATCCCAAATCATCTATTTTAATATAACTCAATTTTACCATTCTGTTTAAAATCTTACTATTCCTTTTTTTTCCCCCCTACTATTCCTTTTATCACACTTAGAGTAAAATCCAAAGTTCACTATGGCCTATCAAGCTTTGCATGATCTAGCTGGTGTCTTAACTCTTCTCCTTAACTCATGCTATGTCCTATACCACCTATTCCATTACACTGAGCATTTCCTTCAACACAGCAAACTTACTCCTGTCTCGTCTCAGGACCTCTGCACTTACACCTTTCCTTAGCATCGTTGAATGGCTATGTCTTGTTCCTTTAAATCTCATAATGAACATTACTTTCTAAAGTAATCAACCTCATTCCACTTTCCCTGTCACTATCAGAATAATGGTTACCTCTGGGAAGATGAGAACAGAGATTGCCTAGGAAGGTGAATGAGAGAACTTTGGAGGTAGCAAGCTTCTGTCAACATGTTTGTACATTTGTCAAACTCAAAATATACAAATCACTGAAGATTTGTATATTTCATTGTATACAAATTTAATTTCAACAAACGTCAATAAATATAGAACTCTAGTTAAAGCCATGAATGATGAAGCCTATAGGAGAAAATGTACTGATGTCTGAACTTAGAAATATTTCAAAATTCAAGTTATATTCATAAGTGGGAAAAGTGTATAGATTAAAAGTATGTGATAAAGCAAATATAGTACAGTGTTAATGGTAGAATCCATGTGGTGAGTATATAGATGTTGACTAAAATTCAGCTCTGCAACGTGCTTGAAATGTTACATTAAAACTTGGAAAATTATTTTTTGAAAAAATTTGAAGATAAGTCAACTAAAAATGATTGGATCTGATAAGATAGTTCAAACTGTGGCTGGATAAAATATAAATAAGCAAACAAAATTTTCTTTTATAAAAATTAAATAGAATATGTCATGGAAAATTAAGACTCAATTCAAAATAGTAGCAAAAGCTGTGATATACGTAAGAATACATTTGACAACGTCTGATAACAATACAAAGAAAATTATATCTCACTAAACTCACAAAAACCGACCTGATATCTCACATTTCATTGTAAAATGAGTGATACCATAAACATAGAATGTTACCCAGACTACTATAGTTTCAATGAAATTTCAATGAAAAAATCCAGTGGAAACACTTATTAATGTGAAAGCTCAATTCCAAAAGATATTTGGAAAAGCAAATGGGTAGGAATAATCAAAATTTGGAATAAAAATTAAAATGGAAGGGAGAACACTTTTGGATGTTAGCATAACTTATAACATTGCACTAATTAAAACAATATTTATTAATCAAGTAGACCAGTGGGACTAAATAGACATCTCAGACTTATAAACATGGCAATTTAATGTTCTAAAAATGCCATTGTAAATCAAGAGACGTAGGATTTAATGAAAAGTGTTGGCACAATTAAATTGTAATATATGGAATAATATAATGTTTAATAATTATATAAAATACACTCTTGATGGATTAAATTTCTAGTAAACATGGTACAAAATAATAAAATTGCTAGACAAAGGAGAATTTTTCTATTGTTGTGGTAGATTATATCTTTTTTAAGAAAAAATAATGATTATAAGCCATAAAAAATAAAGTTGACAAGTTTGTGTACAAAGTAAAAATGTCTATAAAAAATACACATTATAAATAAAGAAAAAAGCAACATATAGAGTGAGAAATGTATCTGTGCATAGATAGTAACATAAAATGAAAGATAGTGAAAGTGTTAGTCACTGCGGTCATGTCTGATTCTTTGCAACGCCATAGACTATAGCCTGCCAGGCTCCTCTGTCCATGGAATTCTCCAGGCAATAATAGTGGAGTGGTTTAAACATTTCCTTCTCCATGAGCTCTTCTCAACCTAGGGATCAAGCCTGGGTCTCTTACACTGCAGGGAGATTATTTACTGTCTGACCTGTTAGAGTATAAATAAATGAATCAGGAATAGAGCTATTTATTGCATATGTATTGATGTGAGCTGGCCCATAAAGAAGGTTTAGCACCTAAGAATTGATGCTTTCAAATTGTGGTGTTGGAGAAGACTCAAGAGTCCCTTGGTTCTGCAAGAAAATCAAACTTAGTCAATCCTAAAGGAAGTCAACCCTGAATACTCATTGGAAAGACTGATGCTGAAGCTGAAGCTCCAATACTTTGGCCACCTAATGTTGAAGAGCCTTCTCATTGGAAAAGACCCTGATACTGGAAAAGATTGAAGGCAAAAGGAGAAAGGGGTGGCAGAGGATGAGATGGTTAGATAGCATCACTGACTCAATGGACACAAATTTGAGCAAACTCCAAGAGATAACGAAGGACAGGGAAGCCTGGTGTGCTGCAGTCCATGGGATCACAAAGAGTTGGACAGAACTTAGAAACTGAAAAACAACAACAATAAATTGCATATGTAGACAAGTCTTATCTCTATCTTCCTGCTGGCTAAAGAGGTAAAGAATCTGCCTCCCAGTACAGGAGACATGGGTTCGATCCCTGGATCTGGAAGATCCCCTAGAGAAGAAAATGACATCCCACTTCAATATTCTTGCCTGGGAAATCCCATGGACAGAGGAGCTTGGCAGGCTGCAGTCCATCGGTTATCAAAGAGTCAGACAAGACTTAGCCACTAAACAACAACAAGAATAGATGCTAAATCTCATTAGAGAATCAGGAAAATATACATTGGGGCAAAAGAGTCTCTCTTTTATTTTTTTAGTCTGTGAAAATAAGGAAAATAAAATTCAAAAGAGATTTACTGCAATTTCTGTTAGGAGAATTGAAGAGAAAAACATTTTTCATACATTGGTGTAGGAGTACAAAAGAATTCTGAAAAGAGAGTTTGCCAACCTATCAAATTTTAAAATATTCTTTTAATCACATGCTCCAAGTCTATGCATACATCTGTAATATGCAAGTGCATAAAGATGAATGTACAAGTTTATTTATTGCAGCATAGTTAATAATACCCCAAATTGGAGAAAACCTACATTTACAACTATCGAAAGGGTTAAATAAATAAATGTTTCATTCTTAATATGAAATACTATATACAACTTAAAAGTTCTGACCTGGAAAGAGATTCATTATTTATTGCCGAATGGAAAAGGAATAAATTATAAAACTGTGTGTGCCTGATTGTTTACATTTGTTTAAAAAAATACTTTTTAAATGTGCAGAAAATGACCCAGAAATACAAAAACTAAGGTCTTAGCAGTGGTTTCCTCTGAGAAGGATGTGTACTGGAGGACTGTAAAGATAGAATTATTTCACTTCTCTATATTTCATTTTGAATTTTTATATATTCCCCACTCCCACCCCTCAACACACAAACATTTTAAGAAAGTGTGCTATGTACTTCTTGAGAAAACTTTATTTTAAGAAGAGAAGTTGCAGTGAAAGAAAAGGGAAGGGAGTGGGAGAAATAAGGAAGAAAAAGAGTTTTTAAAAGAAATGGCTGGGAAGAAGGAATCAGTGTACTGCAGAGAGGAGGACATGAGAAATATCTGGAGAATGAACAATGAGGCAGCTGAGTGATGAGATGTAAGGACAGCAAAAACTTCCTAGCTAATATGCTTGGGCCCTGGAAAGATCACTACCCTGAGCTCCACACTTAGGAAGGACTAGCACATCACGAATACACACCGTAACAAATATGGTGAGGAACTCGTGAGCATTTTTTTGCTCAGGATCTGATGTCCAGTACTGGCCCAGGCTGAGGCTACAAATCCACTGTTGCAAACACCACTGAAACCCCAAGAGGGAAAATACTTCTCCATGTCTGTTCCTTATGGCTTAAAAAACAAAAAACAGTTTGCATCTGAAAAGCCAGGAAGGTTTGTGAATAATACTGATGCTGACCTCAGCGGAGACACTGCTTCAGGTACAGAACTATTTGAGCAACTAAAGCATCTAGTGAAGAGAAGCAAATTAACATATCAAATACTTCCTCTAAGTCAGGATGAAAGCCCTAGATTCTTACTTAACAGTGTATCATTTCCAAGTGTCCATTTTCTTACTTTTCCTCATTTTCCAATTTCCAATTCCTTAAACTTAATAGTTTTGGAAAAAGAGTGCTGCATTTGGAAACTTTGCACATAATGGCTGAAGGCATGTTTTTCAGCATTAAATAAGTCACAATTTTCTTAAATATGTGTATGCATGTTTATGTTCCTACATGTGCCATGCATAAAATATAATGCCAATTCCTTCTATCAGTGTGTAAATCTAGGTACTTTTGTTAAAGGTGAGGAAAATTACAATATGTATTAATAATCTGTGTGAAGAAGCTAAAATAATTTATAATAATTTAGGATAAGAAATCCAGCTAAATATTCCAGCATGATATACAAAATTCTGACCTTATTTATAAATCTAAGTGTTAATGTAAGAATTTTGTTGGCAATTTAAGATGCTATTGCCACAGCATAGCAACATTTCTAAAACGGAAATGAATACAACACTGAAATTAATAGACTGAAGTAAAGCTACAAGTCACAAAAGGTGGTTAAATTTAGCATTAGTTCATAAATTATGTAAAATTATTCAGCATAGTAACATAATTGGTGATTTTGCTGAGATGAAGGTAAGAAATTTATTTAATGAAAGATATATGATAATCAATGAATTATTTGGGTATTAGCATCATTACCCTTCCAACATCACTGTCGCATCAGTAAAAGAGCCAGACATGAAAAAATAATTGAATATAATTGTCTTTCATATTTGACAACTTTCAATTATATAAAAACTTTAGCTTTACATTTTTCTATTTTATGTTATAAATGAGCATAGTCAAGGTTGGAGAAGTTTAAAAGAAATAAATCTTTTTTCACCAGGCCCTGTAGATTTCGAACATGGACCTCTTGCTAGTTTCTTCACAGTTGAAGCCCCCATCCAGCCTTCTTCCTTTCTGCTGCCACTCTGCATTGCACACAGCCAACTGAACTATTAATCCACTAATGTTCCATCTGCTGGGCCCGATTATTTAGAATTCTATCTCCTAAGATTACCATATTAACTACTGCAATGTGTAGGCATGACACAATACTAACATCAGGCAGATTAAGTCCTTTGAGAAAATAGCTGAAACTTCTTTTCTAGACTATAGATTTCTTGTGGAAGGAGTTGAGCTCTTTTCCCCCTAACTTCCTGAAAAAGTTAAGCCAGAATTTGAATCTGGTTATCTAGGATTTTGTCTCAAGGGAAAGTTAGCAGGCTATTTATTGTTTTTAAGGTCTAATATCATTTTGGAAAAGCTATTTTCCAAACTTGGTCATGTCACTCATGCTCTTCTGCAATGTGATTGCTTTAACTACTGAATCTGGTGGAAGTAACACCATACCATTTCCACACAAGAGACCTTAACTGGCCTGCAGCTGTTTCACTAGTTGGTCTCCTGCCTCTTGGAATACCGTCTTAGAACAAAGGCCCCATGCTATGTGGAGCCCAAACCACATGGAGAAGCCACATGTTGGCGGTCTGGTTGCAAGCCCCAGCTGAACTCCCAGCTGACAGCCAGTATCAGTTGCCAGCTGTGGGGTGAATCGTCTTGGACAAATAGCTCAGCCCAGCTGAGCCCTCTGTGATAACAGCTTTGTCATCATTTGGGGGCAACCACATGAAAGACACCAAGCTGGAATTGCTCATGGGCCTCATCAACCCCCAGAACCACAAAAGAAAGGAATACATTGCTATTTTAAGTTTTGGAGTGGTTTTAACAATGCCAATAGATCATTGCATTGCTAGATTTTAACTGGGGATTGGTGTAATCTGCGAGATGGGTTAATATTGAGTCCAATAGAAGAAAAGACTTGAGCTTGTTTCAGTGGAATGACTCTGAGGACAAACCATTGGAAGGATGTGTACACTAGAGGTCAATCTGCGTTAGTCTCAGGAAGGTAATGAGATTTTTATCAGCCCAATGATGGGAAGAGAAGACTCAGGTGAGTGATGCCTGGAAACCAGTGCAGTTCAAGAGCTGACCAGAAGCACTTCAATTACAGAATGAGCTTTTTGTTTCACTTTCTGAAGACAAAGTCTGAGAAAGCTGGGTCTGACTCTGTGTTTCCTATCTGCCTCACAGTTTTGCCAAAGGCACAACTTACCAGGGGAAAATGATTGGAACCCACAGTGGGGAAAAAAAAGATGAAAAAGAATGAGTTCATCATATGGGCATGTACCTGAAGCTTGTCATTCAAGGATAATTAGATGTCGGTGAGAGGGGATGAAAGGCAGGATTCTTATCAGACAGCTGTGTGTTTTTTTTTTTTTTCCACTAGAATTTGGTTTAGGGAAGAAATGTGACCTCTTCAAACTAATATCAACCGTGCTAGCATCTCTTTCAAATACATAAACACCAAAATTAAGGGGAAACACCTTAGGGTAGAAAAAAAATGCATAACATGTCATAGGGGATTATTTCCTTTTCATTTGTAAGAAGTCAGACATGATTAATATCTGCCTTAACCCAAAAGGAGTAGTGTTAAGAAAGGGCTCTCCTAATTCTCCTGATCCTACCTAGTTAAACAACTTCTGTGATGGACACTGATAAGGCCAAAATGACATTTCTCTGGAATGTGAACCATCTTTGCTCACAGCTAAAAAAGTGTATAAAATATGGTCTAAGAGGAAGAACAACGTATCCTTAAGATGATGAAAAGTTTAGGTTTATGTTAGGGTCTCATACTCCTGCTTGAGGGGAAGAAAGAAAGATAAACTTGATGTGGCAAGTTTATCTGATTCCATTGAGGCCTTAACTAAAAAATCAATTCTTTAGATTTTTAATATATGCTTTTTGTAATATTTTTAATATGTGTTTACTTTTGTCCTCTGGATATTGGAGTGTGCTCAACACTGGATGAACAATTCAGTTCACTTCAATCTCTCAGTCATGTCCGACTCTTTGTGACCCTATGGGCCGCAGCACACCAGGCTTCCCTGTCCATCACCAACTTCCAGAGCTTACTCAAACTCATGGCCATTGTGTTGGTGACGCCATCCAACCATCTCATCCTTTGTCATTCTCTTCTCCTCCCACCTTCAATCTTTCCCAGTATCAGGGTCTTTTCCAATGAATTGGTTCTTCACATTAGGTGGCCAAAGTTTTGGAGTTTCAGCTTCAACATCAGCATCAGTCCTTCCAATGAATATTCAGGACTGATTTCCTTTAGGATGGACTGGTTGGATCCCCTTGCAGTCCAAGGGCCTCTCAAGAGTCTTCTCCAACACCACAGTTCAAAAGCATCAATTCTTCGGTGATCAGATTTCTTTATAGTCCAACTCTCACATCCATACAACACTACTGGAAAAACCATATGTTTGACTAGACAGACCTTTGTTGGCAAAGTAATGTCTCTGCTTTTTAATATGCTGTCTAGGTTGGCCATAGCTTTTCTTCCAAGGAGCAAGCATCTTTTAATTTCATGGCTGCAGTCACCATCTGCAGTGATTTTGGAGCCCAAAAAGATAAATCCTGTCACTGTTTCCATTGTTTCCCCATCTATTTGCCATGAACATTCTTTGGCATTTTATGAAATCACGGGGGCCTAAGACTGGTCCCAATCTCAATTCATTTGAAGACTAGCATTACACTTTATTGTGAAAATGTCCTTTTATTTTTATTATTTTCATGGCTATTTTTTTAATGGACTAGGAAGTTTAATTTTATCTCCACCACCCCATGTGTGTACACACACATACATACATATATCCAACTCTGGTAGGATTTGTGAAACATCCAAAAAATATGAAAACAAAAATCTTTATATTCTGCAGTATATGAATTTGAACAACAGTATGGTGCAGTAATAAAAATAGTGTCAAACCAATGTTAATATTTTTCTCCTTATTTTGTGCAAACTTTGTGCAAACTCGTATAGTGATTAATTCTAGTTTTGTCTAGTTGACTGCAGAGCTAACTTACATCTGATCTGTTGGGCAGATAGTCATTTCCTACTCCAAGGGACCTTCCCGATTTAGGGATCATCCAGCCTACATCTTGTACTTCTCCTGCATTGGTGGGTGGGTTCTTTACACTAGCGCCACCTACCCTAGGCAATTTAAATCAGACAAAGACAGATTATAATAAGATATCAAATCCAAAATCTACATATAGACCATGTAAAATCAATCTGTTCACAACCTTAGCTTTTATATTTGCTTAAATGTGACAAAGAATATACCAGTGATACTGCCGTTGTAGTTCTACTTTTACAGAAATATGTGTTTATTTTCTAGCCTTTATATTGGCTGATGAGTTTGAACTTGTTCAGTCTTTTGTATATGAGAGTGTGTGTGTGTGTGTGTGTGTGTGTGTATGGTATTTTTCTCTTTCCCTCTTTGGAAAGTAGAACTCAATCCTCCTGCCTTGCCTCTCTTGATTGTCACTGAGTCTTTTCTGGAACTAATAAAATCAGATCTTTGCTTTATCTTTTGTTCATATTGCTAGCTTCCTGGATTTGTGTAGCCTAGGATACCCTGATATTGCCACTGATCAGGTTATTATTATATTTACAGTGATTTTGCCAGAGGAGGAAAATACTGTTGATCCTGGAGGAGGAATGAAAATGAAAAAGACTAGGTCTGTTTCTTTTTGGATAAGATGTGGGTTTCAAATCAGCAGGAAGGCAAAACCATAAAGGCAGTCTCCTGAAAAAATTATCTTGTACATTTAAGATTGCACTTTTCTTTCTCTCTGTGACTATCCCTTAGCCTTCATAGAAAGGTTTAGGCATAATGAGAGGCAAAAGTAGCATTAAGTCATGTCACTCATCCATTGAAAACAATAAAATACTATTTGAAGGTATGTACCATTGTCCACACAGTGCTGCTCAGAGCATCCTGTGAACTATTCCTTATCAGGTGTGGTTAATTAAGGAACTTGGGTCAGAAAGCAAATCAACTACATCAGCAAGCATGCTGTTTGGTTTTGTTGACCTTTTCTCATGGTAAGACTTTTTGAAAGTGAATAGTGTTCTGATTTACATTCTGACACAAGCATCTTGTTTCAGCGGTTAAGGTGACTCACCAAGTAGCCTCAGCTGAGCATGTTAGTCAAGACTGTCTTTGTTACAGAAACAAGCAATTTCTGTATCTCACTGGCTTCACCTAGCTGCTGCTGCGTTGCTTCAGTGGTGTCGGACTCTGTGCGACCCCACAGACGGCAGCCCACCAGGCTCCCCCGTCCCTGGGATTCTCCAGGCAAGAACACTGGAGTGGGTTGCCATTTCCTTCTCCAATGCATGAAAGTGAAAAGTGAAAGTGAAGTCGCTCAGTCATTTCTGACTCTTAGCGACCCCATGGACTGCAGCCTACCAGGCTCTTCTGTCCATGGGATTTTCCAGGCAAGAGTACTGGAGTGGGGTGCCATTGCCTTCTCCAGGCTTAACCTAACCCAACCATAATTTCTCAACCGTGCTACTATCTCAAACAGATTTATGGGTTTAGCCCCAAGCAGACAAGTAGGGACTGGGCTATTGGAGACTCTGCTATATTGGATCTGAACTTTCTGAAATATGTGGTCTCTTCATTTTCCATGACAGGAGAGATAACAGAAAAGCTGTACAGTCTCGACTACAGAAGTGACACAGGCCACTTCCATTTCTTGCCAAGAACTATAAGGTCCTACATGACAGCAAAGAGGATGGAAAATGAAATGGTGGGGACAAACAGAATTGTTGGTGAGCAATAGAATCTCTGCCATGTCCTCTATCCCAAATTATATGCTACTGGAATGATCAGTTCACCAGTGACAACTTTCATTTCTTCATACATTTGAACATGGCCCTAAATAGGATTAGAGAGGTGTATAGGTTACAGTAATTTCTAATTCCTTCCATCCTTTCCAGTCTAAAGCTAGTGTGGCATTCTCGATTCTTAACAGCATTGCTATAAATAGAAACACTCATTATTGCGTTAAAATTTGAATCTGCAGTAACATAAACATGTACTTTGATGTAATTGCATTCCTGAAGAGGAAAAATCCTCCTCGACCTCCCCTTGTTCAAGGTTCCCTTTCTGGACCTCAGCTATATCAAGGAAACCGCTCGAGTCTCAGGAGGGCAGCTCCATCACTGGTGGACTCATCTCCTCTAATATAGTTTTGGTAGGCTGAGCATCACTGGGCATCCACCCACTACCTCGGCCTTGTGCAGAATTTGCATTATCTAAAGATCACTCTGTAAGCTATGGTCCATTCGCCTTGGCAAATACTGTTTAAATATAGCATCCATAAATAAATGTTAAATAATTCATGAACATAATTTTGTAAATTCTGCTAGGCCACACCTCTCTGGGGGCATATTTATGAACATGCGTCAGCCCGGAATCAATGTGTCTGCCAAGCTCCTTGCCTCTGAGGCAGAATTCCCACATCTAGCCCCAAATGCTGCAAACAGCTCCGATTCCCCTTCAGTCGTCATCCATCATACTGTCACTTTAATTCAGATGCTGCTACTTGTTTTAATAACATACATCTTACACAAAGAATATTGCTAACACAAGAATCTTGGGGTAGATTTTTACAACCTCATAAAATGGTATTAACCCTCTGATCCCTGATGTTGTTTCCACGCAGCACAGACCTCAGGACGCTTCCCTGCCCCCTCTACTCCCTTCAATCTTCCTGATGCTTATCAATAACCTCCGTTCATGGGGGCTATATAGCACTAGGACCTGTCATCAATCACTGCAGTAAAAATATTATTCTTCCAGCATTGCCCTGAAGAATTATGGAAAGAATAAAAGTGTTATTGCAGGAATTATTTAGCAAACAATAGATGGATAAAATGTATTACGGTAAGTGTTAAATTATATCACCTCATTACCAAGAGCTGACTTCAGATAGCAGGAAAGTGGCTCGCTGCCTTTGCTAAGGAGTTCAGAAGGACAATGGGGAAGACCACAAAAGATTTCAAAAGGCAACACCAGTCTAGGAAGAGTAGGATATGCCCTACTAAAGAGAAATATGCTTGGGAGAATGATTTGGAGTAAAAAACCTCTTCCTGGACTGTTTTCAACATTGCATGAAATTTACACATTAGCAATGAGTGTTTATGTTTAGTTGTTGAATATAGAATGGCATTCTAGGAAAGAGGTTCTTTTTTAAAAAAAAGATAGAAAATGGATGTGTGGTCTAACCACTTCACTGCAAAGCACCCCCTCCTATAGCTCCTACTCACTTCTCCAAATAAAGATGGGGGAGCCATTTGCATTGGTGAAGGAAATCTACATATTGCCAGACTTAGATTTTAGTCAGTTCTAAAAAAGTGTACTGTACTAGTACTTATAGCCTTTGCCAGGGTTGGAAAATAATATTCCTGAGATGTCAGATTGAGCCAATTACTAAAATCAGGCTTGCATTTTAAATACTATTAAGGGTACCTAAACAAGGTTGGAAACAATGTTATTTTTTTAAACCAAGTAGTCTTTTATCAGTTAATGCAGATTTTTTTTTTTAAGGCATAATGTTACACTGGGCTCCTGGGATTCATTTGATCAACATGATTAAATTATTTCCTTACTCAGCTAGAAGGAAATTACTAGTTACCAGACATTATGTGTCTGTTAATTATGTGCAATAAGGCTCTCTCCTATCACACCAGCTCCTGCATTCATGTTCTGTGCATTTTAAAGGCATTATCATTAAAAAAATTTAAATATTGAAAAGGGACAGCTATAATTTTGTTTCATCTATTTAATAAATAAGTAATCTGTGAAATCAGTGGTACAAAGTGTCTCTTTGCTCTTTGTGTCAGCATAGACATTCTTAAGAAGAACATACAGAAAGATCCTTTTGATTTCTATATTCATAAAAGAATATTTCCCTGCCAGCTTTCTAGGGCAATGGCCAGATCCTCTACCACTGAATAGAATGAATAATGAGCATCACCCCAAAAGAAATCTATGACTGTGTGGCTCTTCAGTGTAGAATCTGCTCACTTGGGGTGGGTGTTGGTGCCAAATTTACCTTCCCTCTTATAGCTCAATCTACAATCAAAGGTTTCAAGAGATTTTTTTTTTTCAAAAGAGGAGACAACATATGGTAGTTAAGAGACCTTATTTTGTCTCCTAATGAAATGATGTGCTTCTGTTTCATATTAAAGTGTTAATCGGTCTGAAATTAGGTCTCGCAAAAAGAATAGTGCTTTTAAAATGTTTAATATGATTCATTTTCCGCAGTCAAAGCCAGATGACTTTTATTTTTGTATCAAAAAGAGAAAGTGGAAAGCCAGCTCTTCGTCCCCTGTAGCCCCCACTTTTCCCCCATCTGCCCAGCCTCAAGACCCAGATCCAATAACCGGTTTATAGAACAGAAAGCTCTTTAGAGTCGGGGCTTGCACTGAAGCCTAGAAGGTTTTGTTTGAGTTTGAGAATCTTCACAGGTTTATGAAATCTCAACAAATATTTCAAAGAAGGAAGTTTCACATTTGAAGTAGGTGATCCTATTAGGCGCTGAGAGACGGCGCCTTTGTTGTGGGCACAGGCATCATTTAATGTAAGATAGAGCCGTGTCCCACTAATATGCCAAGACATCACTTTCATGCCAGAAACAGATAGGGCTGAACTTGTTTCATGCACTTTGGCTTTCATTGTTAATAATGAATGACGAAAGTTCAGAGGAGAGGAGCTAAGTGGATACTCGGCTTTAAAAGAATGAATTTTAACTAGCAATGTGCCAAAGTAGTCAGAAATCACTTAGATGGGCAGGAAAGAAAGCACAAAGAAAGAACTCATCCTGGAGTCCTATCCACAGCCCGCAGGTTCCCTCGGAGCCTACAGGGAGATTGGTGAGTCTCCTTCTAGAAGATTCCAGCAGCTTCGGGAGTCACATGACTTGTGCACCACCTAGGCCTGAGTGTCTGCCTCGGGAGGCATAAAATGGAAAACTCTCATAATGTTTTTGGAGAAGGAGATGGAGATAGAAACAAGGACAAGAAAGATGATTAATACAATTTTATATGTCTCGGTGGATACAGATATTGATTAAATAAATTAGAGCTTTTTAAAACTCAAACTGACACTTGAAACCCAAGAATTTCTTTTTAATTTCTTTCCTTCCTTCCTTCTTCCCTTTTCTTTCCTTCCCCTCTTTTTTGTTTTCCTTTATTTTACCTGAAGTTTGACTTTCTGAAGAAAGACTTTGATCGACCCATTAGAAACTACACTTTAGAAAAGATTCTCAACCATAAGGATCAAAACCATATGACGAAACTACACGTTAGAAAAGAGTCTCGACCATAAGGATCAAAAGCATGTGACTTGGAAGTTTAAGTGAAAAGTCGAATTTTCCAGAGTGTCACATTCTCTGAACAGGACATTTGAGGTTTGTTTATCTATGGATAGAGAAAAAAGGCCCTGCACTAGCGATCAGGACAGGCAACTCGAGCTTGTCACCACCTGTGTATACTAAGTGAGCTTGACTACATCCTGCATGTGTGCACGCTACGCTGTTTCAGTTGTGTCTGACTCTTTGTGACCCTATGGACTGTACCCCGCCAGGCTCATCAGTCCAAGGGATTCTCCAGGCAAGAAAACTGGAGTGGGTTGCCATGCCCTCCTCCAGGGGATCTTCCCAACCCAGGAACTGAATCCGCCTCTCGTAAATCTGCTCCACTGGTAGGCAGGCTCTTTACCACTAGCACCACCTGGGAAGCTCTGACCACATACTGTCTATGGTCAGTTGCCTGATCCAACATAATGAATGGTTTACTACCTGCTTTCTCAATATCACTGGGTATAGAAATCAACAAAAACACTCTAAAAAATGAATTAACTAAGCTAGCATCTTTTGATAGTCAGGAGTCCTGCAAATTTAAGTTCTAGGCTGTTAAAGTCAAATTAAAAGGAAGAGCTTCTTGATCTTTGATCCTATACAAATTAGCACATTCTTGATTTGGAAGAAGGCCTTAAACTGGGGGCACTTCCCTGAGATGCTAAAGCTGTTATTCTAGCATTTAAATCAAAGTGTTCTTGACAGAGGATTTTCTGGAAGGGAAGAATCCACTTATTTTTTGTCTTAGAGTATTCTCCCAGTCCTATCCAGCCCATGGTAAACCAGTGTAACAAATAGTCACACTCTCATGACTCTTAAAACTGTGATATGAAACAGACTTAACCCCTTCATCATCTTAGAAAGACAGGCTGGTGCAGACGAACTGGGAACTGATTATAAACTTGGACTTGTTTCGAGGCTATAGAATGTAGATATAATCCGATTTGGCTTTGTTTTTTTATTAATTGAATCAATCGATTGCCTCAGTGACACATCTGTAGATTTGCCTTACAAGCCTTGCCAATTGCCTTTTACTTGTAAACCCACTCTCCTTTGCATAATTCATGGTTAAATGTCTTTCCACATCTGAAGTTGGTCTTCTGGTTAAAGCTGCAAGAAGGCAGGCTTAGGTGTACATTCCTGTTTCTTTGTGCCCATTCTATCTGGTGCGGTTGGCCTCCTAGGTTTTCCCACCTCACATATCTTAACCAATCATAGAGAATCTTTTGCCCTGGCTCATGTATTTTTTGTCATGTTTGGAATTTGGGATCTCATCAGTCTCCTCTCCTCTCAAGATTTGTCTTGGATGTTAAATTGGAAAGTCCCTTTTTTTCCCTTGTTTGGCACATAAGTTGATCTCTGCTCCTTTTGGACAATTTCTCCTAATTTGGAGCCTAACTATAGCCCTTGAATTTTTGCTTTACAGTCTTGAAATATCAATGCTTCCCTTTAAAGAACACTACTGGTAGTCTCTTTTTTTCTTTCTTTCTTTCTCTCTACTTTTTGGTATCCAGGAAATTCCCTCAAGTTAACCCAGCCCTTAGTTGAAGATTTTGTTTATCTATTTTTAAGAAATAAAGACGTTCCCAGGTGAATGAAGGGGAGGATAATAGACAGATGTATGCAGTCCTGTCCTGTATGCAGTTCTGTATGTGGTGGAAGTATATATATATGTATTGCACAAACTTTCATGTGGGCAACGTGCATTGAACCTGACAACCACAAAGGCCCTCTGCCCAAGTGATTTCAATTCTAGCATTATTCAAGTGAAATGCCTCTCCAGTGTTCAGAGATGTATAACCTATACAAAACAAACCTTTGTTTATAATAACAAACATGTGAAATTTAGCTGTTTATCAGTAGATTAGTAAAATAAAGTTTTCTATATTAATATGTCAGAGTGCATGCATGCTAAGTCACTTCAGTCGTGTCCTACTCTTTGTGACCTTATGCACTGTACCCCACCAGGCTCCTCGGTCCATGGGATTCTCCAGGCAAGAATACTAGAATGGATTGCCATTCCTGCCTCCAGGGGATCTTCCTGACCCAGGGATCGAACCCGGGTCTCCAGCGCTGCAGGTAGATTCTTTATCTGAGCCACCAGGACACCCAGAGGTAAGGATCAGTTCTAAACAGTATGGTGTTTAAACTTGCTCACCATTCAGTCCTACAGATTCAAGTTTGGGTCACTGAGAAAGAAGAAGATGGAAGCTGTGCCTGGTGACAAGTAGTGACCAGTAATAATTTATCCTATTTGTGTTGGAGAAGTTATGAGACACCCTCTAAGGTTTCCCCAAGTTATGAGACAGAGAACATTGCAGAAAATGCACCTTTATACAAATGGTGGCAAGACCAAGGATGAAATGCAGTTCATCATTGTTTTACATGACTGTATTCGAGATAACTCCATTTGTTCTCAGGAATGAGTGAGGCATCAGGAAGCACAAGTTACATGGGTGCTGTTTCACACTAAGTGGAGACAAGACCTCATCATGTTGCTGCCAAATGGGGTGTTCCACTTGAGTTTATAACCAGTTCCAAACACCCAAACAGGCATTTGGGAAGTTTGCGCTAATGGAATTCTCTTTTAATAATTTTTCAACTTTGCAATGAAAATTGCTGTTCACAGGATCATAGTGACTCAAAAAATGAGAAGTAGCATAGGGTAGCCAGAGAGAGAAATCAAAGAATCACAAAAGGTGTTCCGCATCTGAGAAACATCAAGTTAAAATGGAAGAAAATGCTGTCACTTTATTCCATAAATTAAAACCAGAGCTGCTCTTCTCTTTATTTTGAACCACTTCTTATAAAATAGTAGCAGTAGAGTGATTTAACATGCTCTGATGGTTTCTATTGAACTCTCACTTTCAGAAAAGCAAAATTCTACTTGCTTTTGGTACTGCTTGAGTGGGTCATAAGTATGTGGATGCCACAAATTAAAACGCTACCTAAACTTTGACCAATTGTTTTAATATACATCAAACAATGTGCCTTCTTTCTTTTATAGTCTTTTTGACCTACCCTGTCTGCATCTTAATCATTTTCTTGTTGTGCCAATATTGTTTGCATAACAGTAGGTTTATAATTTATGTTTTTTATTAAAAGGTGTCTGTGGAAAAGAGATTTACCATGACTCTTGCGAAAATTATATTTTTAATCTGCTGTAGAAATTCATAGTACTTTCTACATATGGAGCACCTTATTACAATGATCCAAACAGACCAAAGTCAACAAATAATCTTGTCTGTCTATTGTTAATTCTTAGAAAAACAAACATATGTTTTGAACATCGTTACTGCTAAATTAGCACGAGCAATCAGGCATTCTAAGAGGATAAAATAAAAATGCAGAGCACTATAGTATAATTACTATTTGCATTTAAATTGTGTGCCATACTTTTCTAACACTGTGTAGTAATAGTAAAGTCTAACACTTACTGTGTTCTGTCTGTGTCAGTAAATAAAAGGACTATCTCAGTTAATCTTCACAATAAACCTATGATAGAGATACTGTTACTGTAGTATAATACTTTGCATATGAAGAAACTGAGGCTTGGAGAGAGAAAATCTCTTGCCCCAGGTTGCAAAACTACTCAGCAAAAACAAAGATTCATGCCTGGCAAAGATTCATGGGCTTTATCACTCACATTCTATGGTATGCTTTTATTATTAATCAGCTAACATATTAATTTTGATGTTACAGAGTTCAATTCTATAACTAGCAGAGAAAATCCTATTCCTTTGAGGGAAATAACTCTTCAGGAAATACTTCATTAGTGGATTGTGAAGAGAAAAACAAAAGATTTATCTAAAATCAAATATATCATTTGTATTTTTCACCAAAATAATGATCATGGATCTACATAGTAGCACCCCAAGGATTACTCTCTTTTTTGCCATTAAACACAAAACAACTCTAAGAAGCAAGTGCCATAACTTAATGATGCTTAAATTTCCAGACTATGAAGTACTCGATTGATATGAAAAATACCGGGAATAAGGACAGACACAAATTGGAGGTCACATTGCCTGAAATGCACATGCTTGTCATTCTTCTAAGGATAGTCCCTGAGCACCTCCAATGTGTGTTGTTCTTGATATGCAGATACAGTAATGAACAAGTCAGGTAAATTCTGTCTTCATGGAGTTTACGGTCTAATTGAGAGACATAAAAACAAGAGAGCACCTGAGTTCTTTTTAAAATTAATTTTATTGGAGTATATAGCTCAGATGGTAAAGAATCTGACTGCAGTGAAGGAGACCTGGGTTCAATCCCTGGGTCTGGAAAATCCCCTGGAGAAGGGGATGACCACCCACTCCAGTTTTCTTGCCTGGAGAATTCTATGGACAGAAGAGCCTGGCAGGCTACAGTTCCATGGGGATCACAAAAGAATTGGACATGATATTGTGACTAAACAGCAACAACATAGTTCATTTACAGTGTTGTGTTAGTTTCCACTATATAGCAAAATGAATCAATTATATATATATCTGCTGCTGCTGCTAAGTCGCTTCAGTCGTGTCCGACTCTGTGCGACCCCATAGATGGCAGCCCACCAGTCTCCCCTGTCCCTGGGTTTCTCCAGGCAAGAACACTGGAGTGGGTTACCATTTCCTTCTCCAATGCAGGAAAGTGAAAAGTGAAAGTGAAGTGGCTCAGTCGTGCCTGATTCGTAGCGACCCCGTGGACTGTAGCCTACCAGGCTCCTCCGTCCATGGGATTTTCCGGGCAAGAGTACTGGACTGGGGTGCCATTGCCTTCTCCGTATATATATCTAGATATATCTAAAAAAGTGGAGATATATAGATACAGATATAGATATATAGATATATGTCATTATGGAGTATTGAGTAGAGTTCCTTGTGCCATATAGTAGTTTATTATTAGTCATCTATTTTATGTAAAGTAGAACATTCAAGTTCCTATTGTACTACTATGATGAAAAATAATGGAAGTGAAAAGGCAGTGAATGAAAGGATTGATGTCACAGCTCCAAGTTAATTTACAGGTACAAGAAGCAGAGCAGTGTCATGTCTGTCTTGGTACTATGCTTATCCAAGGGGTGTAGGTGTTGAATGACAACTAAGATTATTAGCTGATTTCTCCCTGTGAATGAGTATATGTAATTACTAATAGATCACAAGTCTTGCTCACACCAAGCTTACTAATAAATTGGAAGAAGGAGGAAAGAGCATTTCTATTGTATCCATCTTGAAATGGAGTTCAATTAACGGTAGGCAAGGCAGACTTCCAGGAGAAGGATGCATTAAAAATAGGTGAAGTTTGGTTTGGCAGAGGTGTTCTATCGCCTCTAGAAGGGTCTAGGCCTCCCGAAGGCAGAGACTACTATGCCTGTCTTCTTACTGCCCTCTGTTCATATCTATATTGCAGCAGTTCTCCTTTCCTGGTGAACTGTAAGCATTTCCAAAGCTTTTAGAGCAGGCAGAGATATAAGAAATGTGATGAGTAGAGTCTTATACTAAGGGCAAAATGGGGGGTGTAGGTTCCTTCTGGCCATGGGATCTTGGACATGGCACCCAACCTCTCTGAGCTTCAGTTTTGCCACCTGAAGAAATGGCACAGCAATCATTGCTCTGCCTACTACCAAGGACTATCATGGTATTTAAAGGTGACAAAGTAGTGATACGAAATCTCCTTGGTGACCAGAAAATGCTATACACCACTAGGGGCTAAGAGACACTCTTTTCTAACAGTAGGCAACACAAAATAGACATGCCTTACAGGAGTTTTAGAAGTCACCTCATCCAGTTCCTATTGACAGAGTAGGGAATCTCAGACTCAGCGAGGTTTAGGGACATTATGAGAAGACAAGACTATTTAGTGAAGAAACTCTTTGCCATGCTTCTGGATTACCAGCGCATTTCCTACCATCCTCTATAGATCAGGCCATCCTATTGCACCAGCCCTAAAAGAAAACTCTTGATTGAAGGGATAAAACCTGTAGAAATTCCTACCAGTTTAACCTCAGATGTACAGTCAGTCTAGTGGTTTCAGCTGAAGCCTAGGGTCCTGTTTGCTCTGAAGATAGGATTTTAGCCAACTCCTGCAAGGTGTCAGTACGTCCCAACCCAAGCACTTTCCATGTGGCAAGACAGTAAGACTTATAGCAGACTAAACTGAGAGAGTGTTACCTACTTAAACTGTTTTTCTGACTTAATAAGAATTTTTCATCTACAGCAAGCCATTTTAAAATATTGTCTATACACAAACAGTCACTCTGAATAATAGGTCTGCACACAGTAAATGTCACCTCTCTAAATCACACGAGACCTCGGCGGCACAGCAGAGGAGGCTCCATAACAGTTTAAACTTCCGCCTCCCATTTATTATAGATGTGTTTATAAATCTCAGAGGGCACTCTTCTGCCTCCTGGGAAATCCAAAACACGGTGCCGTTGCTTGTCAGGGCAGCTTGCCCAGGATATTGAGGTCCTGGCCATCCTTCTTACATCCAGATCCCATTTTGCTCCAAAGTGGGTCAGCCAAGGTTGTTGTCAAAGATGCCATATTCTTGTCTATAATGACAAGAAAACTCTGTTCCAGGAAAAAGTATAGGGGGCTTAGAAAACTAAGGTTTAGAGGATGGATATAGGCACTTTCTTTTTTTTTTTTTTTTCCCCTTTACCTTGAATAAATGATCTTCTCTACAAAAGTGCTTTGAGTTTCTCACATGAGGGAAGCAAAAGACAGCTTACACAGCAATGGCATTGAAAAACTCCTTAGCCGCTCCCATTCGTCTTGGTTAGTATGAATACTTTAGCATTAAGTGGAGAAAAGGAGAATCCATCAATAGTTAATAACTGACCTTAAGATGGGAATTCAAAGTTCACCACAATTACACCCAAGTGTCAGAGAACACACATGGGACATTATCAATATATTTGACTACAAGAGCCTGGGATGGCAAATTTAAATACCATCAGAGAAAGAACTGGGCATTATTTTTAATGATAAAATATTGTTACCATATCCAGCAGCTCATACCAAAATTCTCTGTTAGGAATGACTGTGAAAAGGTAAGCAAAGTCTAAAAGAGCAAATACAAGTCAGTCTGAAATTCTATCATGTGGTCAATTTGTAAACAAAATGTTTTCTAGATCTAAAGGGAGACAATATTTTAAAGGTGAATATGAGATTAGGTGAAAGGTGAAAGAAAATATTTGTGTGCAAAGATGCTCAACATGGATTATCATCAAAGAATTGCAACTTAAAACCACAATGATTCATCTTTGTACTAGAATTGCTAAAATGCAAAAGACTGCAAAGTCACACCAAATGCAGGTCTGCTGGAATTCTCTTATATTCTGCTAGTAGTGGTATAAAATGGTACAGCTGCTGTGGGGAGCTATTTGTCAGTTTCTTAGTTAAACACAAACATACCTTATGATCCAGCTATTTCATTTCTAGGTGTTTACCTTGAATAAACTAAAAATATATGCTCATAAAAAGATTTTTACAGGAATATTCTTGGCAGCTTTATTCATAACGGCAAGATTTTGGAAACAACCCAAATTTCTATCAAAAGAAGTAATGATAAATGTTATCTCAAATTTATAGAATGCAATACTACTCACCAAAACAATGGAATGAATCATAGGTTTTTACAAATGCATAGATGAATCTTATAAACGTCATGTTGAATAAAATAAACTGGACACAAAATTATGTGTATTGCATGATCCCATTTATGTGACATTCAAGAACAGGCAAGACTAGTTGATGAGAATAGAAATCATAATAATGGCTCCACATTGGAAAGGGACAAAAGAAAGACATGGGTAAAATCTCTAGGGAGAGAGTGATGCTTGTTGTTGGCTGTCAGTTACACTGGTTTGTAAACACAAACTAAAATTTAGACTAATTTCTGTTCATTCTACTTTCCCTGGTGGCTCAGAGGTTAAAGCGTCTGCCTGCAATGCAGGAGACCTGGGTCCAATCCCTGGGTCGGGAAGATCTCCTGGAAGAGGAAATGGCAACCCACTCTAGTGTTCTTGCCTGGAGAATCCCATGGATGGAGGAGCCTGGTGGGCTACAGTCCATGGGGTCGCAAAAAGTTGGACCAACTGAGCGACTTCACTTTCACTTTCTATTCATTTTAATATACGTAATTATACTGCAGTTAAAACAGAAAGCATATGTGGATTAAGAACTCTGAGGCTAATTATCTTCCTGGTAGTCACTGTTAGAAAGCCTTACTATCAAAGGCTGGTCCACAGGGCCGCAGCATCACTGGGCGATGCAGGAGTGCAGAATGTCAGGCCCCAGTCCAGATCTACTGAGTCAGAATGGGCAAGTTAGTAGGAAACTCGGAAAATAATGTACACATTAAGGTCTGAGAAGCACTGTAACAGTGTCTATCTGCTTTTTAAAGAAGAATATATCAAATCATCTTATTTAAGGCAAACTCAGCACACTTTGGGGGAATCACCTCCCTTCCACTGTAGTCCTGAGGTTGTTGTCAATCAAACTGCACACTCTAGCCTTCCTTAGGCCAAGAAGTGGGCACATTCCTCAGCAAGGCCAATCAGATTCTCTGTACTTGAATGGACAGAAACAAAAATCAAAAAACCACTGAAGCTCATGCCTTTAATGAAGGTGACAGATGCAACTGTTGCCTGGTTTCTGTTGTCATCATCTCTTCACTTGCCTAAGATTTGTCTGTTTGGGGGCCTGGTTCTCTAGTCCTGCTTTGAGTTCTATCAGCTATCTGATATTCTTCTAGTAAGTTTTGGTTATGTTATCCAGGTTTGGATTCTATTGTGAAATCCTAAAATGAAGTTCTGTGTTGAAGCATCCAAAATACTTGAGGAATCTAAATATAGTTTTTCATTGTGTGGTAAAAAGAAAACAGAAAAGAAAAAACAACTTTTTGTGCTTTTTTTCACTAAAGCCTGAAGAAAATTGATTTATGGGCCACCATAGGCTGATACAAAAGATCACATAGAAATTTCATTCCCATGTCATCTCATTTTATTAATATAACCCTCAGTAGTCTGAGCTCCCAAAAGACTGCCCTCCATAAAATAATTCCACCAGGTAAGACCATTCATATGTACAGTTCTCTGCATTTTGCTCTACACCCAAAACTGATGAATGGAGAAAATCAGTAAGAACTCTTAAAAAGTAAACTGCCAAAAAGTAAAATTAATTTGGAATCAATAGACCAGCATGCTGTTTTCTGAGTGGGCAGCTCATGTTTTAAACTTAGACTTGAGAGGATGATTTGACATTAGCTAAATTTGGGGGGAGCAAAACAAGACTCATCATTGCGTGAGAGAAGCCCTCAGATGCCTTCCCATCTTGTATTGCATGCTCAGACAATAGGAATGTTTTCATGTAAAAAATAAAAGCTCATTAACAAATTTTTTCATCCAAATGACATTGGCACATAATAAAATGATTCCTTTGTTATTTTAATTCAATGAAATTAATTATGGGAAAATCTGATCAGATTTTACAAAAATACAGATAATTTTTTTAAAATGGGTAGTTTTTTTCTTCTTTTTTTAATTAATTTATTTATTTTACTTTACAATATTGTATTGATTTTGCCATACATTGACTTGGCTGATTTTCTGTTAAATATAGTCTCATTGGCTCTGTATTAAAAAAAAAAACAGCAAAAATGCCTTTTTTTTCACTTTTAGTATCACCTAAAAGTGAGAATTATTTTTAAGAATTTAAATAAACTTTTAAATTTGCTTTGAGATGGATTGGTAGGTATCAAATTGGATAGGGCTCTGCCATCTGCCATCATAGCCATGATTACAAAATGAAAATGAATTATTTCTGTATGTTGGATGGGCTCTTTCCTAGAACCAGGAGGCATGGCATAAAAACATTTTAAATAAAAAAGAAATAACATGACAGATACTACCAATAGTCTATTCAAAATCCATTCTTCTTCTCTTTCTTCCTAATAGAACCTGGGTTTATTCTCAGCCATAATGCATTCAGCTAAAATTCTCTATTTCCCAGTCTCTCTCAGAACAGCTGATGTCAGTGAGATAGAAACAGAGTTCATCATGTGGGGATTCTTGGAAAGCTCCTTAAAACACTAATTTTGTAGGTCATTCATACTTTTGCTTCCAATCCCAATTTCTCTTTCTGTGCAGAATATGGATGTGATGGCTAGAGGGCCAACTTCCACCTGGAAAAATGTCCTTTGAGGCTGGAAGCCCTCTGAAGATTACCAGTCCTGGACGCAGGTACAGATCTCTCTTCTGTCAGGGCTTTTCTGTTAGGTACAGCTTAATGTAATTCTAAGTGATACAGATGGATGAAAACAGACATCTATTTAGGTAGATTTACAAGTCTTTAACATTTATTTCAGAACTCCTGGTGTAAGAGTTTGGCCCTTAAGAATCAAGAAATCTTTGAGAACATCTACGCAAAATCCCTCCTAAGTCAGACAAGGTCCAGTGAGTTTCAGTGGTTTATCCAAGACCCTGCCAGGAGTAATTTACCAAGTATCCATCATTATCAGCATTTATCAAGTACACATTGTTGTGTTTGTCAATGAGACACTTTCCAGTATCCAGGAAGTCAGTCTTCTTTCCAGGACCCTTATGTGCCCCTCGATGCATTGCCTTTCCTTGTGTAAATCTATAAAGATGTGTAGATCTTAATATAACTTAATAGCAAAAATACTGGGGAGAGAAACTTGCCTTTTTAAGCACTGCCATACCTCTCATCATAAATACAGGCTGACAAAGAGTCAATGATCATTTGGATTCCACTTGTGTGTGTGTGTGCGTGCTTCTGTGTGTGTGTGTGTGTGCCAAGGAGAGATAGTCATAGTGTGAAAACCATTTTTAGAGAAAGCATCTCACACTGCTGAAGGAGAATGATGCCTGACAAGCATTTCTTTTATTGAATAATCCAGTTTACCAATGCTTCCAGACAGACTGAGGGGACTTGACTAGGTTAAAAATACGACAACCACAATCAAAATCCTGATGGAAAGACTGCTGTAAATGACAAAGGTAGGGACGAGAAGGTTTCTTCTCAATGAACTCAGCTATTTTAGTAGATCCTCTGCTCTTGATTTATCACTGTTCTCTTTTATAGCAAAATCCCATTCAGGCAAAAAGGAGAGGGCTGAATTGCTCTGAGTGTTTTGCAAGATCTGCTCCTTGTGCATGTTTGGAACATTCTGAAGCACCATGGCTTGGGTACAGACTGACAGTGAAAAATAAATTAAGACAGCGGTTGAGAAAAGGCTCTGGAGTAGCCCACTTGCCTGCTTCACAGATCCTTACAGGGAATATAGGCATGCTGGGGCATTTTTGTCTTTGCAATTACTACTGAGATTCACCATTGCAGCCATCCATGGGGATTCACTGAAAAGGTTAATGGCATCTCTCAGATTTACAGGGTACAACAAGGAAGTTGGCACATTCCCCCGATGCAAGGTGTAATGTCACCTGTGTGGGCTGAGCAGTCCACATTCATTACCATTCATTGGCCAAATGGCCTGGGTTTTAACCAGCCTTGGAATGTAATCCGTCAACAGTTGAGCATCCATAGCAAGAAAGTAGCAAGAAAGATTCTAAGAGAGAAGACAGCAGAATTGCCATGCTGTGCTTTCAGCTGATGGACTTTCTGAGAAACTTGAGAGATCAGTGCCTGTAATGAAAAGTTGAGCTACTGTAAGACCAAGATGAAAATAAATATCCAGACTCTTAGTGCAACTCTTAAAAATAGAGTTCATTAACACACCCACAGGCATCCTCCTCTCACTCTGTGTAAAGCTGTTGTTTCTCATTCACTCATTCTTACACAGAGTTTTCAAAAAGCTGTTCAGATTTGTGTAAATATGTGACTATAATTGGCTTTCCAATTTCACAGCTTATCAAAGGCAGAAAGGGGGTCTTACCAACATTTCAAAGACAATAAGCACATTTGATGCAATGGTCTATGATTCTCCCCAGTGTTTTTAACCCATGATTGGAGAAACAGATGGTTAGATTTTCTAGGAAGCTTAAAACAGAAGCTGAGCTAATACAAAACTGCTCAGCTATCAGACGGGGCAAATCCATTCTGTCACCCCTCTTTTTTTTTTTTCCAAATCAAAACCCATCAGAGGAAGGATTTAGCTTCACAAAAAGATATATACTAGGAAGCTTTCTGCAGAAGAGAGGGCATGCTTTGTTAAACCAGATGCATTTTATTTTTTCCTGGAACCAAGATTTATGAACGCAGTATGCTCATATTTCTCCATATACAGTAATTGGAACTCATTATGCTAATTGTATTTCCATTATCACTAATTAACAATCAGAGTGACCTGGCCCACAGTCTAATTTGTCTTTAATCTGTTTTTGTATAAGGAGTTTTACCCTGTAATTTCAAGGTGATAATTCTATTCAGTGCAACTTTATGAATTGCAGGAGGTAACACTTTTGATGCTCCATGTGATTCCCTTGCAACTGTTTGGAGTAGAATGGGGAAACAAATAGCTGTACCTGCATATACTGTCTCACTGGTGAAACAGATGCTTCACCTGTGATAATAATCCTTTATCATTCTTGCTCAGGTTGAACCTCCAGTCAAAGCAATGGTAGGGTAGCCCATACTCAAAACAATTTAACATCATACAGAAAATCCTGAACAAACGTTTTGGCCAACCAATACAATATTCAGTACATAGTCTGAGAATCAGCTGATATTTGCTGTCATCAAGAAGGAGAATGAATGTTTCCAACACCTTCTAATGATTGCTGATGCTGTTTAGTCGCTGTCGTGTTCGACTCTTTTGTGACCTTGTGGACTGTAGCCCGCCAGGCTCCTCTCTCCGTGGAATTTCCCAGCAAGAATATTGGAGAGGGCATTCCTTCTCTTCCTTCTCCAGGGGATCTTTTCTACCTGGGGGATCAAGCCTAAGTGATCCCTGCATTGGCAGAGATTCACCTGCATTGGCCGGTGAATTCTTCACAACTGAGCCAGTGGGGAAGTTCACCTTCTAATGATCAGTTACCACCTTATAAATATTCCCATGTGACAATGTTTTACAAAAAGAAAAGTGACAGGTTTGGATGCTCATGAAATTTGCTTCTCATGAAAATGAGATATTAAAGAGAGAGATGAGGTGCCTCATGGCATTCTCTCTCAGAGGATATGGTTATTTATCAAGCAGATATAGAGCAGTGGGATGGTATAAGGGAAAAGGAACTGGATTCAGAGTCCACAGTTCTGAGATCAAGTTCAAGTCCATTGCTTAATAAGCACCAGACTCTCAGAACTTGTTTCCTCATCTTTAAAATGAGATAAGGAGGCAAATAATTGAGATAGGATCAAGCAGTGGGTAAGAGTGAGAATTTAGGAATTTGATTGAGCTTAAATCTGGATTCCAGCAAAGATTAGCTGGTGGCTTTAGGGAAATCTTTGGTTTCCTAAATATATTTTAAAATGGGCGTAATAGTATTTCCTGCTTCATAAAGCTGTTTTGAGATGAATGTGAGATTAGTGTGTTAAAATTAAAGATTAATATGTATAATGTTCTTTGCCCAATCCCTGGTACATGGTGAGCATATAACAAAGGCCAGCTCTGTTGTGAGAGAAATAGTAAACAAGGAAACACCATACAGGGAGGGGGTTGTGATAATTGCCAATCACTGAGATGTTTTGTGTCATTCTGGGTATTGATGTTATCCTTACCACCCTGATCCACTGGGAAGACACAACTTCTGTTAGGAAGGATTGAAAATCATATTGGGAGAGAGAGAGGATAAAAAGAGATAAAACACTAAGAAGATTGCGTGTGAAAAACTAATTTTAGAAAATATGCCTCTACTTGTCCTAAGAAACCTTGGCCATTTCAGATCTATCATCTCAGAGGCTGATTTCTAATTTGAGTAAACAATACCCCAACTGTCCTTTAGTCATGTGGGATCCATTAGATCTATCTTCTTAGCCTGATTGACCCGACTTTGTATGTCCTTCAGAGCACCACTCATGTCAGCAACTTTGAGGGTTTGTTTGTTTGTTGTTGTTGTTTTTAAGAAGCGCATTTGTGATATCTCGTTCCCACTAGTACCTGATCCTCTGTCAACACTTGAGAACCAGTCACATCATGAGGCCTCTTCTTCTACAGAATGCATAGAGTTTTCCTGTGCTCAGGAAGCCCTCGTTCTTAGTCTGGCCTCTTCTTCTGCTTGACAAGGAGATGTTTCTGAAACCAGAATCAGAAACAATTATAGCTCTATAGCACACTCTGATTTCACATACTCCAAAAAAAGTATTTGGTTTTCCTTGTCCATAGCATAAATCATAGGATATCACCTAATCAACAAAATAATCTTTATCAATGCTTCACCGTCTGGCTTTCCATAATAATTCCAACTCCCCGTTGAGGTTTTCCATCTTCCCTTCTGTTAGACCAGATGGTGTATGTTCTAGCCTCTTTATTATCTTTTTCTGACCATTGTACTCTGTCCAAAGACCATTGTAGGGAAGCCTCCACACTGTCAGCAGCAGTGGCCCTGCCCTGACTGTTAAGCATTGTGAAGGTTCATGCAGTTTTTGCTAATACTTATCCTTTTCTAAATCTTAGCTTTCTTCCAAAGTTGCTGACTGACTAGTCCATAATTTTTCAATAATACAACCACTTCAGTTTCATATATCAATTATGAGGGTTTTGTTTGTTTGTTTATTTTTTTAAGTAGAAGCAAGGTCTAATTGGAATCTTTTCCATGTAGCATGAATCTCTCTCACAAGCGGGCTTTGCAATGATCACCCACCAATAACCACATCTTCTTTCCTATTATGCAAAGAAAGGGAAAGGAACCATCCTCCCTTCCTGCTGAAGAAACTGGACCGTTACGCTTTTTTCACACACGACATCATAGCTTAATTATGTTAATCTTCCTAGACCACTGTCTTCCATTTATCTTTCTATATGAGCCATATTGCACATTTAAAAAGTTAAAATATATGAATATCAGCGGCACTGTGGCTTGAAAAGACAATTGGGAAACTGGGAATCAATTAAATCCATGGATTATTGTAAACAGTGATCATCCAACCAATCTTTTTTCCTGTCCTCTGTGTGTGTGTGTGAGGATACCAAGATCAAATACCAAATTCATTTCATGATAGCAATAACCCTTTTAAAGAAATCATTTTTAAAATAATATCATCAAATTAGCTTGTTTTCTGAACTTTATTCTGATCTCTCCAAAACACAAGCTCACGTAATATAACGAGTAGGAAATATAACAAGCTACATGGAGTTGAAAGAAAGCATCAGGATCTAAATTCCAGAGAGTATGCATGAGTCAGTGAGTGGAGGAGAGCTATGCTAACTTGGAACCATTTTTCTATAGTATCTGACAGAACTGAAAATCACAGTGTGGAGAGATTTTATCACAAAGGATTTTCAATTTGTTGTTTAGGAAGATAGATCTGCAAGAATTCTCTTTATCCCTAATGACTACAGAATGTAAATAATGTTATAACCATATTTCATGTAAATTTTATCTCTGAAAGAGGTAGATTTCGTTCTAGGCAATTTCTTTTATTTTTTTCCTGACCGACTAGCAAGCACAGTGCATACGTGGTCCCCTGTTTAAACTGGAGCCCAGTAAACTCACAGCTTTGTTCCTTATGAACTGTCTTATGGAGACATATCAGCTGTATTTTCTTAGCAAAGTAGTGTCTCTCACATTTCCATCCTGACTCCTTGTAAAGAATTTCCTAGAGCACACATAATCCAAGTATTTTTTTCCCTTTAGAAAATTAATTTATTGATTGATTAAATTTTATTGAAATATATTTGATTTACAATGTTGCACTAGCTTTAGATGTACAGCAAAGCCATTCAGTTACACACACAGACCTATATACATACACATATATATGTTCCTTTTCAGGTTCTTTTCTATTAAAGATTATAACAAATCACTGAGTACAGTTGCATCTTAAAACATCTTCCAACAACAAACAAAAGATGTAATCATGAGGCTATCACAAAATCTTCCCATTTTCACTTACCTTTATGATCATAACTCATTTATCTAAGGAAAAATAACAACCACCTTTTTTTTTTCCCTCTTTAGAAATTTAGGCCAATACTGCAGAATGCAAATTTTACCCCAAGCACTTTATCAATAGAGGCTAATGTGGTTAACTGCTTCCCTGAGACTTAGCAAAGACTTTACATAATTCTTCCTTTCCTGGTAAGGTTTCTAAGATTTGGGACACTTATAGCTCTTCCTTTTCTGTTCAAGAGGAGGAATGGAACGTTTCATGTTGCAGTTGCTGCGTGTATTACTGTTCTCCATTTGCATACTGTCTGATAATTTGCACATGGGGCCAGCCAAAAGGTCTCAGAATCATTTCCCTCTAAAGCCATTTCCTTGCTGATAAGGCTTCCCAGAAGCATGGCTCAAGAAAATGGGTCAGACTGGATTTCTGAAACTGTTTCAGGAAACCTCTTCCAGATTGAGCAATACACTCCAGGATTTCAAAAAGTATCAAAAGTACTCATTTCACTTAATCCACACAAAAGAAAAACACCAAATGTCTCCCCTTTCTCTCATTTTCCCAACATTTGAATACGGCCTTCATCTTGCTGTGTTCATACTCTGTGGTCTTGCATGTAACTATAGTGGGAACCATTCCCAAAGATGTTTATTTTCCTTCTTTGTTTCTTTCTTTCTTTTTTTGATTGAAGTAATGTCTTCTCTGGTAGCTCAGTTGGTAAAGAATCTACCTGCAATGCAGGAGACCCTGGTTCGATTTCTGGGTCAGAAGATCCCCTGCAGAAGGGATAGGCTACCCAGTCCAGTATTCTAGGGCTCCTCTAGTGGCTCAGCTGGTAAAGAATCCACCTGCAATGCGAGAGACCTGAGTTCATTCCCTGGGTTGGAAAGATCCCCTGGAGAAGGGAACAGCTACCAACTCCAGTATTTTGGTCTGGAGAATTCCATGGACTGTAGAGTCCATGGGGTCACAAAGAGTCAGACATGACTGAGTGACTTTCACTTTCACTTGTCTTACAATATTATATTAGTTTCTGGTGTACAACATAATGATTCCATATTTTTTATAGATTTCACACTGTACAAATTTATTGTAAATTTTTTGTCCTTCTTTGTTGTTTATATACCACAAAGTATAAATACAATTTGCATTTTTTTAATCAAGTTTTTTTTTTATGCTTCTTTCAATACTTTCTTACTCTAGAATGAGAAACATTTAATTGACCCAAGAGTTTAAAAGTTGTTTTAGATATGTTCTATAGGTTGTTTAGAATTCTAAATCTTTTGTCCTTTTTATGTCGTTATGGTTCCTTTGCCAACATAGAAAGCAAAACTGACACAAGTTATTTAGCCAGAACCTCTATTTTTGCAAATCCTGCAGAGTCTCCATGTTGTATTTAATATTGCCCTTTGCAATCTTATTTCTTGGGAAGCTCCACCTCTTCTCTCTGCCATGAACACTGCCTATGAAGCCTGATCCTCCAGATTAGGAAAAAGGGTGTATGTTAGGGTCCCCAGTGAGAATCTCATAGGATAGGGTGTGGTGTGTTTCTAACAAAGGTGGTTGATTTCAAATTCACCCAAGTTTAGCTGCTGCTAACCTATTTGTGACTAGTAAATATAGGTGTTTGTTTCATTCTCTCATTCATTTATCCATTCACTAACTTCATATTTATGAAATAATCACTATGAGATAATCTCTTTGTAGGCTCCTAAGATATTGGGCCAATTAAATATAGTTACTGACCCCAAGGGACTCATAGTTAAGATGAAAAGACCACACTTAAATGACTAAATATAAGTTTATGAGAGCAGAGAATTTGTCAGTCTTAATAAACAGCTGTCACAATGCCTAGAAATGTCTGGCACATCAAAGGTGCTGGGTGAATATTGGTTGAATAAACCAATGACTAATAAGGCATAATAATGGCAAACACTTAATCTCGCTTTTCACTGTTGCACCCCCAGCACCTAGAACAACACATAGTTATACAAGGAATTCAATAGATATTTAGAACTAGCAATGTGACTGGCTTGTAACTGGTGTATGATGCTGCTGCTGATAATAATAATGATAGAGAAAACATAATGGCACTTACGATGTGCCAGAACATATCTAAAAATTTAATTTAATCTTCATAGCAATCCTATGAGGTAAGAACTGTTACTATCCCCACTGTCAGAAGTTAAGTAACTCATACAAGTCACAGAGCTAGTATTTATGGAGCCTAGATTTGAAAGCAGATGGTCTGCTTTAAAACACAGCCTCTTAAATGCTTTACTATCCTGCCTAATGCTGAATTAAATTGACTTGGATTCATCCATGGCCAGACTTTAGAAACTCTTGAATAACAGGATAAATGGTCTAAATGCTACTCTCTGTTTTTTCCCTACTATTCTGAATCCTGCTACTCATATTTATCTAGCACTTTACAGCTTTAACGTAGATTACTCCATAGAAGCCTCACTTCTTGAATATTTCTCAGATATGTTGTAGAAGGATGACTCCATCCATGGTTTGCAAGAGATAACAAAGAAGCAAAGAACTAAAAATGAAACATTGAATAAGAGCCTGGAGAAATAGCATACCAATAGGGACTTCCCTGAGAAAGAGTGAGTGGAGTGGAAATAGTGCTCTTGACACAAAAATTGCCTGGCCACAGACAGTAAAGAAGGGAAATACCATGCCAACGGTTTAAGCACTGGTTGAGCTGACTACAGGACTGGAGGTACCATTAAGTGAAAATTTTTAATTGTCCAGAAGATACCATTTAAGGATGCACAGTGTAAGTATAATTTTTAAATGTTGGCTCAAACATGAAAGTCATTAAGTTACAATCCTTGGACCAGATAAGGCCCGTCACTTATATTTGTAAATAAAGTTTTGTGAGAACACAGCCACATCCATTGGTTTACAAATCATCTATGGCTTCTTTCCAGTTACAATAGTAATGTTCAGTAGTTGCTATAGAGATCATGTGATGCCCTTCTCCATTATTATCCCTGCCCAATAGTGAAAAGTGAAAGTGAAATTGCCCAGTCGTGTCCAACTCTTTGCGACCCCATGGACTGTAGCCTACCAGGATCCTCCGTCCATGGGATTTTCCAGGCAAGAGTACTGGAGTGGGTTGCCATTTCCTTCTCCAGGGGATCTTCCCAACCCAGGAATCAAACCTGGGTCTCCCACATTGTAGGCAGATGCTTTACTGTCTGAGCCACCAGGGAAGTCCATCCCTGCCCAAAAGTCATGGTTAAATCAAAAGAACTGTTAGAAATACTATATTGGATCCCATGTATGTGTCGTTGAACTGTTTTTCAAAGTGTATAACTGTGTTTCTAAATGTTTGATTAGTGAATCAATGTTGTTGAACTCTTGAAACTGAGACGTGCACTTTCAAAACAAATCCCATGTCATATGAATTACGCATGTATCAGTCTAAACTAAACAGGGTCCCAAGGTACCCATGTATAATTAAATCAATTTAGTTCATGACAAGTCGAAAATATTTATTTAACACTATCCTTAGAGTTAACTGGGCAGTGATAACATGAGTGCAGACAAAAGCAATAATTGGAGGGATGTAAAATAAAGTCCTGGTTAAAGCTTCATGGAGATGTTAAAGTGGCCAGAGCTAGTAATGCCATCAAACCAAGACCATTTTCCTTCTCCTAGCATATTCTCAGTGTCTTCCTCTCTTTCCTCTTTGACCTACCCCTAAGGTCACCTTTAAGTTGCCCTTCCTTCATTGAATGAGGTGATGTGAAAAAAGCACTTTCATTCTGATCCTTTTATCACTTCCTGAGTGATCATACTTGTCAAATTAGTTTGCTTCCCTGACATTAGTTTTTTTGTGAGTTAAGTGTTGGTAATTTCCTACAAGTCAAGTGGCTAGAGGATACTTGCTTTGCCTCCAGAGATCATTTTCAGGTCTAAGATCTTCATTGCTAAAGCTCTAGCCTTATCTTGACATCTCACCTCTCTGACTCCTTTGAAATGTTATAGTCACATTAATATGTCACTGGTTGAATGTGTACCCCCAGAACATATGTGGGAGATGTGATCTTATTTGGAATAGGAGTCTTTACAGATATAATGGAACGAAATATCTCAATAAGTGATCATTCTAAATCAGATCAGATTCACAATCCAGGGATGGTCTCTGGATAAGAGGAAGAAAAAAAGAAGGGACAGACATAGGGAAGAAGGCCATGTGAAAACAGAAGCAGAGACTAGAGGATGCCTCACTGAGCCAATCAACGGTAAGGATTTCCCATAGCCGTCAGAAGCTAGAGGCAAGGAACAGATTCTTTTGCCGAGCCTCCAAAAAGTGATCTATCTTGCCAATACCTTCGTTTTTGGGTGCTGACCTCCAGAATTATAAAAATTTCTGATGTTTTAAGCTACCAAAATTGTGGAATTTGTTATGACAGTCCTAGGAAATTAATCTGTCTTGTTGAATAATTTCAGTGTTCTGATTCTCTATGCCACTCAACATGGGCCATTGCTATCTGCTGCTTTATTTTGTCCTGGCTTATCGATGGCTATCATATTTTGGAATTATTTGTTAATAAGCCCCAGACTTTGAGGAAACTTGATTTCCCCCAGGAATTCTTTCTTTCTTTCCTGTAACTTCTGCATTTACTAGAAAATAAATTTTTATAGCTAAAAATATATTTTGGAAAACACATTCCAAAGCTCCTATTAGAAAGCTTCTATCTGCCAAACTGTTAGCTATGAACCAAGATACAACCATTTTCAAAAATCCCATTCTAGTGTATTAAAAACACATACTTGCTTTTCGACGGATGCAATTAATGCCATCTGCTTTGTTTTGGGACTCCAAAACCAAATGATTCATGATTCATGTATTCAGATGTTCCGTGCCCGCACCACCCCCCACTCGCCCCCCGGAATTAGAGTCTTTGACTAAGGTGTTTCCTTTTCAAAAAAAGGCTAACAACTGACTTTGTTTTGGAATTTAAGATGCCCAGGGTTTATGGATGTTAACTCATATTTATTAGCAAGGATTATCAATTATGTAATGGATTGCTGAATGTCATTCTTGTGCTTTACTCCCAAAGTAACTACATGCTTTATGCTTAGGAAAATATCATATAATTATAAAGTAATTCTATGTTCTAGTAGAATACTTAGTAATTATGCTTAATACTGTAGCTCCAATAGTGATTACAATGAAAGCTCATTATAAAAGGCAGAAATAGTCACATATGTATTCTTAATTATATCTGCCACAATAGAAGTTAATGTTAATTGATGTGATTTATAGTTATTATGGTAACTCAATTAAAAGTATACACTAGCAGTGATAACCAACCTTCAAAAGAACAGAGTGTCAAATTAGTGTCAGAAAACTTAAAGGAGAGTCACCCTCAACCTAATTCTGTTTGGTTTCCTTTGTTCAGAAAATGCTTCCACTATTTCCTTCTTTGAGCTTAACCATCTTTATCTCCCTAATACCTTGGACTGTACTTGGCATTGGAAAATACTCCATGAATATATGGAAGAGCTTCCCTGATAGCTCAGATGGTAAGGAATCTGCCTGCAAAGAAGGAGACCCCAGTTTGATTCCTGGGATGGGAAGGTCCCCTGGAGAAGGGATAGGCTACCCACTTCAGTATTCTTGGGCTTCCCTTGTGGCTCAGCTGGTAAAGAATCTGCCTGCAATGCAGGAGACCTGGGATCAATCCCTGGGTTGGGAAGATCTCCTGAAGAAGGGAAAGGCTACCCACTCCAGTATTCTGGCCTGGAGAATTCCATGGACTTTATAGTCCATGGGGTCATAAAGAGTTGGACACAACTGAGCAACTTTCACTTTTGCTTCTTTCCATGAATATATACTAAATGGATAAGTAAATAACTTGTAATATTATTTTCATTCATCTAAAATTAAGAGATGAGATTCAACTAAAATTATTCACAAGTAGATGGTGAGATTCTAAACTGATGTTTTACCGTTTTAGGGTCATTGACCTTTTTGAGAACATGATATAAAAGTGCCCTTCCTCAATAAAGTGCACAAAGTTTTGCAAATGTTTCCAGGAAGTTCAAGGACTCCCTGAAGGTCATTCATGAAACTCAAGGTAAGAACAATGTATCTAGAAGAGCATCATTTTGTGAACCATACTCAGTCACCAGGATCTGGGGCTAGGCACAGTCCAGAAGAAAATAATGGTAGTTGGCTTTCCTAGATTTTCCTTTTATCACTATTAAGACAAAGTATGTGGAAAGTTAAATCATGACTTTAGTCACAGTTTATTTTATTTATTGATTTTTAAAATTGTTCAGCATGAGAAATTATACAAACTCTATTCTTTTGTCAGGAGACAACAAACATGCATTTTTTTCCCTAGTTTTAAATTTAAAATTTTTTAATTGTTGCAAAGTTGTGTTGGCTTCCACCATACAACAATGCAAATCAGCCATAATTATACATACATTCTCTCCCTCCCTAGCCTCCCGCCCCCCCCCCGCTCCGTCCCATCCCTCCAGGTCATCAGAGAGTGCAGACTGAACTCCCTGAAACACAAATAGATGACCTATTAAAAAGACAAGTGTGAGATGTGGAGTTTCTGGTTCACAGGAGATATTTGGCCCTATTACTAAAAAATTGTTCATCACACCCTCCTAAATGCAGACACAGTAATATGGTCTAGTGGCAAGACATCATCCAAAATAATGGGTGTCTTAGAGTGCTCATGGTCTACGCAGTCCTGGGTCAGAGTTTTGGTGGACCCAGGAAGGGCTAGACAGAAGCAACACCCTTGAAAAGGAACAATGAGATGCCCGGAAAATACCACATGGCAGGATTAAAGCTGACGAGCGTTAAGTGCTACAGAGAATGCAGAGAAAAATCATGTTGAAGGTGGGAACAGTTGATCAACTTCAGAGTCAAGGTGGCAAAGACTTACTTTATATTCCCAAATTTAGAAATATAAATGTACTTTGTATGCTTCAATGTAGACATAAAAGTGAATATGGGCAAAAATTAAATTATTATAAAGGTCCTACTGAGATCTGAGCTACAAAAAACCTAAGGGAAAAAATGCAAGAGCATAACCTATTGGTTTCAAGAGGGCTTAAAATCTTACATATTTTGAAATATCCCTGAGGATCAAAATACCTGGGACCTCAGAGCATTTCTCATTTTTCCCTTGTGTTTTTGCATAGGACCAGGGCATGGCTTAAACTCTAGTTCGGAGAGAGTTAACCTGGAACAGAACACACCTGTCATGTTATTCTTTGAATCAGTAGTGAATTTATTCCCAGTCCCCTTTCCTCAGTGATACAGCACACTTCCTGCATCGTCCCTAATTTGCATAATCACTTGTCAAGATGAGTGATTTCTATCCACTTGTCAGTGTTGCTGTTTTTTTAAACATTACCTGAAAAAATTGGTTTAACATATTTTAACTGACATACTTTTCTATGCAACTGGATACCAGAAATAGATATATTCAATAGTCATTTCTCCCTTCCCCAACTCCCCAAGTGAGTTCAGTGGTCATGAAATGAGCTGAATTTCCCTAGAGAATTAAATTCATTACATTCTCGTCTCACAGTTATGGGTGATACCTGTATTATAGATAAGTCAAATCAAGCTCCTTCACCACACCGAGGCATTCTATGGTGAGTGGAAGAGACATCTGTTTCTATTGATTCCTCTGTAGCTTAAGACATTTCTTCATTCCAAAGTAGAATATTTTGTAAAATCCTTTAGCCACAAAACATCAAGAAGTTATAGAAGATAATTGCTTTAGCCAATTCTTTTAAAAAATTGTTGATGGTCATCTCTTGGCCCAGTGGCAAATTGTAAGTTCAGTTTAAAAGTCAAATCCAAAGGAACTTTCTTGGTATTTGATAGGGGGAGAGATTTATGAGTTACAGTCACAGACTTATCAGAAATAGAATTGTAGACCAAGTCCAAATGCATTTCTCTTCCTTCTGTTATTTTTATTCTCATGTTGGAAACCATACGACTGTTTTGTCTCTGGTTTAATTCTAATTTCATGTTATGAAATGCTCAGATTAAATTCTCAAGGGCTTGAAAATTATATGCAAAATTGTTCAAATGTTAATTTTTAAAAAAAGCAGAGTATCTTCAGACAGGGGGGAAAATACGCAATAGAATCTCCTGCTCCTCCCCCAAGATACAGTCAATATCTTCCTCCAGTCATAGACTTTTCCTGCCCTGGACACAGGCACATTTAAAGGAATCCAGAAAAACAAAAAACAAACAGTAGTTCCTTCTGTCCCACGAGTAGAATTTTGGATTTTGGTGGGTTGTGGATAGTCAGGCAGTATTTTCTACAACTAACCCAAGAAGTGACATTTTATTTCTAGGTGGATGAAAAAAATTTTCTGTCTGTTTTTAGGTTAAAGACTGTTGTCAAGTGGGACTTCCCTGATGGTCCAATGACTAAGACTCCTGCTTCCATAGCAGGTGGCTCAGGTTCTTTCCTTGGTTGGGGAACTAGATCCCACATGCCACAACTAAGAGTTTGCTTGCCACAGCTAAAGATTCCACCTGCTGCAACTAAGAATTGCTTTGTTCTTAAAGCTGCTTAATATGTCATTATATGAATGTACTGTAAATAATATTTGCTCAGCACCTATTGATGGACCATTGGGGTTTTTAAAAGCTATTTGCTATTTAAAAATACCAGGAATACATCACCCTAATTCCAAAACCAGACAAAGATGACACAAAAAAAGAAAACTACAGGCCAATATCACTGATGAACATAGATGCAAAAATCCTTAACAAAATTCTAGTAAACAGAATCCAACAACATATTAAAAAAATCATACATCATGACCAAGTGGGCTTTATCCCAGGAATGCAAGGATTCTTTAATATCCACAAATCAATCAATGTAATACACCACATTAACAAATTGAAAGATAAAAGCCATATGATTATCTCAATAGATGCAGAAAAAGCCTTTGACAAAATTCAACATCCATTTATGACTAAAACTCTCCAGAAAGTAGGAATAGAAGGAACATACCTCAACATAATAAAAGCTATATATGACAAACCCACAGCAAGCATCACCCTCAATGGTGAAAAATTGAAAGCATTTCCCCTGAAATCAGGAACAAGACAAGGGTGCCCACTCTCACCAATACTATTCAACATAGCTTTGGAAGTGTTGGCCACAGCAATCAGGGCAGAAAAAGAAGTAAAAGGAATCCAGATAGGAAAAGAAGTGAAACTCTCTCTGTTTGCAGATGACATGATCCTCTACATAGAAAACCCTAAAGACTCTACCAGAAAATTACTAGAGCTAATCAATGAATACAGTAAAGTTGCAGGATATAAAATTAACACACAGAAATCTCTTGCATTCCTATACACTAACAATGAGAAAACAGAAAGAGAAATTAAGGAAACAATACTATTCACCATTGCAACAAAAAGAATAAAATACTTAGGAGTATATCTACCTAAAGAAACAAAAGACCTATACCTAGAAAACTATAAAACACTGATGAAAGAAATCAAAGAGGACACAAACAGATGGAGAAATATACCATGTTCATGGATTGGAAGAATCAATATTGTCAAAATGGCTATACTACCCAAAGCAATCTATAGATTCAATGCAATCCCCATCAAACTACCAACGGTATTTTTCACAGAACTAGAACAAATAATTTCACAATTTGTATGGAAATACAAAAAACCTTGAATGGCCAAAGTAACCTTGAGAAAGAAGAATGGAACTGGAGGAATCAACCTGCCTGACTTCAGATTATACTACAAAGCCACAGTCATCAAGACAGTATGGTACTGGCACAAAGACAGAAGTATAGATCAATGGAACAGAATAGAAAGCCCAGAGATAAATCCACGAACCTATGGTCACCTTATCTTTGACAAAGGAGGCAAGGATATACAATGGAAAAAAGACAACCTCTTTAACAAGTGGTGCTGGGAAAACTGGTCAACCACCTGTAAAAGAATGAAACTAGAACACTTTATAACACCATACACAAAAATAAACTCAAAATGGATTAAAGATCTAAATGTAAGACCAGAAACTATAAAACTCCTAGAGGAGAACATAGGCAAAACACTCTCCGACATAAATCACAGCAGGATCCTCTATGACCCACATCCCAGAATTTTAGAAACAAAAGCAAAAATAAACAAATGGGACCTAATTAAACTTAAAAGCTTTTGCACAGCAAAGGAAACTATAAGCAAGGTGAAAAGACAGCCCTCAGATTGGGAGAAAATAATAGCAAACGAAGCAACAGACGAAGGATTAATCTCAAAAATATACAAGCAACTCCTCCAGCTCAACTCCAGAAAAATAAATGACCCAATCAAAAAATGGGCCAAAGAACTAAACAGACATTTCTCCAAGGAAGACATACAGATGGCTAACAAACACATGAAAAGATGCTCAATGTCACTCATTATCAGAGAAATGCAAATCAAAACCATGATGAGGTACCATTACTTGCCAGTCAGGATGACTGCTGCCCAAAAGTCTACAAGCAATAAATGCTGGAGAGGGTGTGGAGAAAAGGGAACCCTCTTACACTGTTGGTGAGAATGCAAATTAGTACAGCCACTATGGAAAACAGTGTGGAGATTTCTTAAAAAGCTGGAAATAGAACTGCCATATGACCCAGCAATCCCACTTCTGGGCATACACACCGAGGAAACCATATCTGAAAGAGACACGTGCACCCCAATGTTCATCACAGCACTGTTTATAATAGCCAGGACATGGAAGCAACCTAGATGCCCATCAGCAGACGAATGGATGAGGAAGCTGTGGTACATATACACCATGGAATATTACTCAGCCATTAAAAAGAATTCATTTGAATCAGTTCTAATGAGATGGATGAAACTGGAGCCCATTATACAGAGCGAAGTAAGCCAGAAAGATAAAGACCATTACAGTATACTAACACATATATATGGAATTTAGAAAGATGGTAACGATAACCCTATATGCAAAACAGAAAAAGAGACTCAGATGTATAGAACAAACTTGTGGACTCTGTGGGAGAAGGCGAGGGTGGGACATTTCAAGAGAACAGCATCGAAACATGTATATTATCTTGGGTGAAACAGATCACCAGCCCAGGTTGGATGCATGAGACAAGTGCTCGGGCCTGGTTCACTGGGAAGACCCAGAGGGATCGGGTGGAGAGGGAGGTGGGAGCGGGGACCGGGATGGGGAATACATGTAAATCCATGGCTAATTCATTTCAATGTATGACAAAAACCACTGCAATGTTTTAAAGTAATTAGCCTCCAACTAATAAAAATAAATGGAAAAAAAAATAAAATAAAATAAAAATACCAGGGATAAATAGATAAATTTGGCTTATGTCATTTCTTACATATATAACTATATTTGTAACGTGGATTATCATAGTGAAATTTCTGAGACAGTGAGGGTATTCATTTGTAATTCTGACAGATCAATATTAATAAATTATCCTTTATAGAGTTATGGCATCACTGATGAAACCGACATGAACTTGGGCAAACTTTGGGAGATGGTGAGGGACAGATAAGCCTGGCATGTTGTAGTCCATGGGGTTGCAAGAGTCAGACATGACTGAGTAACTGAAAAACAGAGCTATACCAGTTTGCATACATTAAATGGCTGCCTCCACACAGCATTACCAAAGAGTTCACTGTCAAACTTTTAGACTTTTTTCATTCTGGTGATTAAAAATGTGACATGTTTTTAATGTGCATCTCTCTTTTCATGACAGAAGTTAACATCTCTTTATATATTTAGGAGATATTTTGTGTTTAACTTTTGATCAACTTTCCTTTCCCCCTCTTCCTAATGGATATGAGAACATTCACTTAATTTTTCAGTTCAGTTCAGTTCAGTTCAGTTGCTCAGTCGTGTCCGACTCTTTGCGACCCCATGAATCACAGCATGCCAGGCCTCCCTGTCCATCACAAACACCTGGAGTTTACTCAAACTCATGCCCATCGAGTTGGTGATGCCATCCAGCCATCTCATCATCTGTTGTCCCCTTCTCCTCCTGCCCCTAGTCCCTCCCAGCATCAGGGTCTTTTCCAATGAGTCAGCTCTTCACATCAGGTGGCCAAAGTATTGGAGTTTCAGCCTCAGCATGAGTCTTTCCAATGAACACCCAGGACTTATCTCATTTAGGAGGGACTGGTTGGATCTCCTTGCAGTCCAAGGGACTCTCAAGAGTCTTCTCCAACACCACAGTTCAAAAGCATCAATTTTTCAGCGCTCAGCTTTCTTCACAGTCCAACTCTCACATCCATACATGACCACTGGAAAAACCATAACCTTGACCAGATGGACCTTTGTTGGCAAAGTAATGTCTCTGCTTTTTAATATGGTATCTAGGTTGGTCGTAACTTTCCTTCCAAGGAGTAAGTGTCTTTTCATTTCATGGCTGCAATCACCATCTGCAGTGATTTTGGAGCCCCCAAAAGTAAAGTCTGACACTGCTTCCACTGTCTCCCCATCTATTTCCCATGAGGTGATGGGACCAGATGCCATGATCTTAGTTTCCTGAATGTTGAGCTTTAAACCAACTTTTTCACTCTCCTCTTTCACTTTCATCAAGAGGCTCTTTAGTTTCTCTTCACTTTCTGCCATAAGGGTGGTGTCATCTGCATATCTGAGGTTATTGATATTTCTCCCGGCAATCTTAATTCCAGCTTGTGCTTCTTCCAGCCCAGTGTTTCTCATGATGTACTCTGCATAGAAGTTAAATAAGAAGGGTGACAACATACAGCCTTGATGTACTCCTTTTCCTATTTGGAACCAGTCTGTTGTTCCATGTCCAGTTCTAACTGTTGCTTCCTGACCTGCATACACGTTTCTCAAGAGGCAGGTCAGGTGATCTGAAGAAATATTAATTCTTTGTTGCTCAAATGAATTGCATATATCTTTTCTGATATACATATATATCACTTGTCTTTTTAAAAAATTGATTAATTTATTTTAACTGGAGGCTAATTACTTTACAATATTGTGATGGTTTTTGCTACACACTGACATGAATCAGCCATGGGTGTGCATGTGTCCCCCATCCCATCCCTCTGGGTTGCCCCAGTGTACTGGCTTTGAGTGCCCTATTTCATGCATCACACTTGGACTGCTCATCTATTTCAAATATGGTAATATACACGTTTCAATGCTATTTTCTCAAATCATCCCATTCTTACTTTCTCCCACAGAATCCAAAACTCTGTTCTTTATATCTGTGTCTCTTTTGTTGTCTTGCATATATGGTCATCGTTACCATCTTTCTAAATTCCATATATATACATTAACATATTGTATTGGTGTTTTTCTTTCTGAGTTACTTTATACTGTATAATAGGCTCCAGTTTCATCCACCTTATTAAAACTGTTTCAAATGTGTTATTTTTAATAGCTGAATAGTATTCCATTGTGTATACATACCACAACTTTCTTATGCAGTCATCTGCTGATGGACATCTAGGTTGCGTGACCTAGCTATTGTAAACAGTGTTGTGATGAACATTGAGGTACACATGTCTCTTTCAATTCTGGTTTCCTCATTGTGTATGCCCAGCAGTGGGATTTCTGGGTTCTATTTCCAGTTTTTTAAGGAATCGCCACACTGTTCTTCATAGTGGCTGTACTCATTTGCATTCCCACCAACAGTGTAAGAGGGTTCCTATTTCTCCACACCCTCTTCAGCATTTATTGTTTGTACACTTTTTGATCGTAGCCATTCTGATCGGCATGAGATGGTATCTCACTGTGGTTTTGATTTGCGTTTCTCTGATAATGAGTGACATTGAACATCTTTTCACATGTTTGTTAGCCATCTGTATGTCTTCTTTGGAGAAATGTCGTTTTAGTTCTTTGGCCCATTTGTTGACTTGATCATTTATTTTTCTGGTATTGAGCTACATGAGCTGCTTGTATATTTTTGAGATTAATTCTTTATCATTTGCCTCATTTGCTATTATTTTCTCCCATTGTGAAGGCTGTCTTTTCCCTTGCTTATAGTTTCCTTCATTGTGCAAAAGCTTTGAAGTTTAATTAGGTCCCATTTGTTTATTTTTGCTTTTATTTCCATTACTCTGGGAGGTATCATAGAGGATCTTGCTGTGATTTATGTCAAATAGTGTTTTGCCTATGTTTTCTTCTAGGAGTTTTATAGTTTCTGGTCTTACATTTAAATCTTTAATACATGTTGAGATTATTTTTTAGTATGGTGTTAGAAAGTGTTCTAGTTTCATTCTTTTACAGGTGGTTGACCATTTTTCTCAGCACCACTTGTTAAAGAGATTGTCTTTTTTCCATTGCATATTTTTTCAAAGATAAGGTGTCCATAGGTGCATGCATTTATTTCTGGGCTTTCTATTTTGTTCCATTGATCTACATTTCCGTCTTTGTGTCACTTCACTTGTCTTTTCATTTTGTTCTTCTCTTTTCATCTAAATAATTAATCCTTTAATTTAGAATAGTTTTAGATTTACACAAAATTGTAAAGATAGAATTCCCAGTTTCCTTGATTAATAACATTTTTTATTAGCATGCCACATTTGTCACAATTAATCAACTGATATTGATAAAATATTGTCAACTGAAGTTCATAATTTGTGCTAATTTCCTTTATTTGTCAAAGCTTTTTTTTTTTGAGGTGAAATTCACATAAGCATAAAATTAATCATTTTAAAGTGTACAATTTTGGAGAAGGAAATGGCAACCCACTTCAGTATCTTTGCCAGGAGAATTCCATGGACAGAGGAACCTGGCAGGCTACAGTCCATGAGGTCGCAGAGTCTGACATGACTGAGTGACTATCACTTTCACATTCAAAGTATACAATTTAGTGTCATTTAATAAATTCACAGTGTTGTGCACCTCTATTTAATTCCAATAGATTTTTATCAAACATCCCCCAAAATTTCCTATTATGCAGTCATTGCCCATTTCCCTGACTTTCCAAACTCTTGTTGTCATTCTGTCTTTATGTCCTATCTGACTCTTCTGCAACCCCATGGACTGTAGCCCTCCAGTCTCCTCTCTCTCTATGGGATTTCCCAGGCAAGAATACTAGAGTGGATTGCCATTTTCTTCTCCAGGGTATCTTCCCAATCCAAGGATTGAATTCATGTCTCCTGCATTGCTGGTAGGTTCTTTACCACTGAGCCACCTTCCAACATCTGGCCTTCTGTCTTTGTAAATTTACTTATTCTAGGCACTTCATATAAATGAAATCCTACAAAATGTAAGTTCTGTGTCTGGATTCTTTCAGTTATCATGTTTTGGGAATACATCCATGTTGTAGCATGTCTCTGTACTTCATTTCTGTCAATAGCTGATTAATATCTGTCATATATATAAACTACATTTGGCATCCAATATTCACTGATGGACATTTGGGTTGGATCATATGGTAACTGTATGTTTAAATTTTTAAGGAACTGCCAAACTGCTTCCCTCTGTGGCTGCTAAGCTACTTCCCACTTTACATTTCTATCAGAAATGCATGAGAGTTTCAATTTCTCTGTTTCCTCACCAGCACTTGTTTTTTGTTTGGTTTTGTTTTGATTTTTACAGTCATTCTAGTGCATATAGAATGATATCACATTGCAATGCCATTCTGCACTTTACTAATGACTTTTAAAATTTAATATTTTATTAATGGAGGATTTTTTCATTGATTAACTGTTATTAGTATTCTTTAATTGGAGAAATGTATACTCAAGTCTTGGCCCACTGTTTAGTTGGACTTTTTGTATTTATGTTGTTAAGCTGTGAGATTTTTTTTTTACATGTTCCAGGCACTAAACCCTTACTATTTGTGATTTGCAAACATTTTCTCTCATTCTGTAAGTTGTCTTTTCATTTGCTTAGAATGCTTTAGATATGCTTTGAATACCAAACCTCAAAACACCAAAGATTTTCCCCTATAATTTCTTTGAGGAGTTTTATAGTTTTAGTCTTTATATTTTGGCTACTGGTGTCCATTTCATAGAGATGTGAGTGAGTTGTGTGTGTGTATTAGTTGCACAGTCACATCCGACTCTTTGCAACCTCATGAACTGTAGCCCACCAGGCTCTTCTGTCCCTGAAATTCTCCAGGCAAGAATACTGGAGTGGGTTGCCATTTCCTTCTCCAGAGGATCTTCCCGACCCAGAGATGAAATCTGTGTCTCCTGCATTGCAGGCGGATGCTTTACCGTCTGAGCTACTAGATCCAATTTTATTCTTTTGCATATAGATACCCAGTTGATCCAGTACCATTTGTTGAAGAGACCATTCCTCCCCTGTTGAATGATCAGCTCTTGTCAAATAAGAGTTGGCCACAGATGCTAGGATTTATTTCTGGAGTCTCAATTCTCTTTCATTGGTCTATATAACTGTTATTATGTCAGTACCAGACAGTTTTGATTACTATAGCTGTGCAATAAGTTTTGAAATTCAGAAGTATGAGTCCTCCAACTTAGATCTTCTTTTTCAATATTGTTCTGACTATTCAAGGCCCCTCGTAATTCTACATCAATTTAGGATAATCTTTTCCATTTTACAAAAAGGACCTTTAGAATTTTGGTAGGGATTCTATTGACTCTGTTGATTCCTTTGAGGAGTATTGATGGCTCAAAAACACTAAGTTTTTCAATTCATAAATACAATATGTTTTCCCATTTATTTAGGTCATCTTTTATCTTTTTACATCAATATTTTCTGGATTTTAGTGTACAAATTTTCCACTTACTTGGTTAAATTTGTTCCTAGGTATTCTATACCTTTTTTTTTTTTTTTTGCCCTAAATACATTTTTTGTTATGTCGCATAACCAAAACTATCGATATCTTTTAAAGTTTTACATTTTAAGTTATAGTTAGAAATATTAGAAATATCTTTAAGATTATAAAGAAATTTCCCCATGTTTCTTTACAGAACATTTATGGTTTCCCTGGTGACTCAGATGGTAAAGAATCTGCCTGCAATGCAGGAGACCCAGGTTCAATCCCTGGGTTGGGAAGATCCCCTGGAGAAGGGAATGGTGATACACTCCAGTATCTTTGCTTGGAAAATTGCATGGACAGAGGAGCTTGGCAGGCTACAGTCCTTAGGATCTCAAAGAGTCAGACACAGCTAAGCCACTAAGCGCACACATGCGTTCTTCCCTTCAGGGGCTTCCCTGGTGGTTCAGTGGTGAAGAATCCACCTGTCAAGCAGGTGGTGTGGGTTTCAGACTTGGGTCAGGCAGATTCCCTGGAGAAGGAAATGGCTTCCCACTCCAGTATTCTTGCCTGGAGAATTCCATGGACAGGGGAGCCTAGAGGGCTACAGTCCACAGGGTCTCAAAGAGTCAGACAGGAGCCATTAACACTTTCATGACTTGATTATTATCATTTAAATCTTCAATCCCTTTTGAATTCATTCTGATGTAAAGTGTGAGGTTTAGGCCCAAGTTGTTGGTCCTTTAATGGACCAGAACCTGGTGGTCCAGAGTCGACATTGAGAGAGTGAAAGAAGGAAAGAGGCTAATATTCCCTGGGTTATACAGCCAGATTCTGTGCTCCAGGGAATCAGCCAGAAATAGAGAGATAGAGAGAGAGAGAAATAAATAAAGAAAGACACAGGGACCAAAGCTCTGATGGAGCAAAGGTGTTTTAATCAACATGGTGTGGGCATGTATACTGTCTTACAGGGTAGTTATTCTCGGCAAAGATAAAGATTAAAATTCCAGACTTATGAAACACAAGGTGATTCCTATTGAAGAGAGAAGAGGATACTTATCACCATAATGAGAAACTAACAAAGGAAATGCCTGGATTCCTTAGCCCCGGGAAAGGCGTGCTTCTCCTCTTAATTCCTGAATACTCAGGAATTAATAAGGACCAAAGGATTCCGGACAGATCCAAAACAGCACACAGGAAGCCTCCTGTTAAATGCTTCCTGACATCAAGTTACCTCTCTCATTTGACTTTTCCATTGCTCTAACAATTATTGTATGTATAGACGTTTTTCCTCACTGGTTTAAGATGCCACCCTTAATGATATATCAAATTCTATATTAGAAGAGCGGCAGCTGGGACGGTGCACAAGTGTGGCCGAGAGGAGCTACCCCATGTCGAAGGTTGGGGGCAGCAGCCAAGAGGAACTACCTCACGTTCAAGGTAAGGAGCAGCAGCTGCTCTTTGCTGGAGCAGCCGTGAAGAGATACCCCAGGCCCAAGGTAAGAGAAACCCAAGTAAGACGAAGGCACTGAGAGAGGGCATCAGAGGGCAGACAGACCGAAACCACAACCACAGACAACTAGCCAATCTGATCACACAGACCACAGCCTTGTCTAACTCAATGAAACTAAACCGTGCCACATAGGGCCACCCAAGACACCTCCACATGACCCAAGTCATGGTCCACTGGAAAAGGGAATGGCAAACCACTTCAGTATTCTTGATTGAGAACCCCATGAAAGGCAAAAAGATAAGACCCTGAAAGATGAACTCCCCAGGTCGGTAGGTGCCCAACATGCTACTGGAGATCAGTGGAGAAATAACTCCAGAAACAATGAAGGGATGGAGCCAAAGCAAAAACAATACCCAGTTGTGGATGGGACTGGTGATAGAAGCAAGGTTCGATGCTGTAAAGAGCAATATTGCATAGGAACTTGGAATGTTAAGTCCATGAATCAATGCAAATTCTAAGTGGTCAAACAGGAGATGACAAGAGTGAACATCAACATTCTAGAAATCAGCAAACTAAGATGGATTGGAATAGAGGAATTTAACTCAGATGACCATTATATCTACTACTGTGGGCAGGAATCCCTTAGAAGAAATGGAGTAGACATCATAGTCAACAAGAGTCTGAAATGTAGTACTTGGTTGCAACCTCAAAAACGACAGAATGATCATTGTTTGTTTCCAAGGCAAACCATTCAATATCACAGATATCCAAGTCTATGCCCTGACCAGTAACACTGAAGAAGCTGAAGTTTAACAGTTCTATGAAGACCTACAAGACCTAGAACTAACACCCAAAAAAGATGTCCTTTTCATTATAGGGGACTGGAATGCAAAAGCAGGAAGTCAAGAAACACCTGGAGTAACAGGCAAATTTGGTCTTGGAGTACAGAATGAAGCAGGGCAAAGGCTAATAGATTTTTGCCAAGAGAATGCACTGGTCATAGCAAACACCTTCTTCCAACAACACAAGAGAAGACTCTGCACGTGGACATCACCAGATGGTCAACACCAAAATCAGATTATATTCTTTGCAGCCAGAGATGGAGAAGCTCTACACAGTCCGTAAAAACAAGACCGGGAGCTGACTGTGGCTCAGATCATGAACTCCTTCTTGCCAAATTCAGACTGAAACTGAAAAAAGTGGAGAAAACCACTAGACCATTCAGGTATGGCCTAAATCAAATCCCCTATGACTATACAGTAGAAATGAGAAATAAATTTAAGGGACCAGATCTGATAGACAGAGTGCCTGATGAACTATGGACAGAGGTTAGTGACATTGTACAGGAGACAGGAATCAAGACCATCCCTAAGAAAAAGAAATGCAAAAAAGCAAAATGGCTATCTGAGGAGGCCTTACAAATAGCTGTGAAAATAAGGGAAGAGAAACGCAAAGGAGAAAAGGAAAGATATACCCATTTGAATGCAGAGTTCCAAAGAATAGCAGAGAGACATAAGAAAGCCTTCCTCAGCGATCAATTGCAAAGAAATAGAGGAAAACAATAGAATGGGAAAAACTAGACATCTCTTCAAGAAAATTAGAGATACCAGGGGAACATTTCATACAAAGATGGGCTTAATAAAGGACAGGAATGATAGGGACCTAACAGAAGCAGAAGATTTTAAGAAGAGGTGGCAAGAATACACAGAAGAACTGTACAAAACCCTGGAACTCTCTTGCTTTTTTGATGATCCAGCGGATGTTGGCAATTTGATCTCTGGTTCCTCTGCCTTTTCTAAAACCAGCTAGACCATCTGGAAGTTCACGGTTCATGTATCTCGATCTTCATGACCCAGATAATCATGATGGTGTGATCATTCACCTAGAGCCAGACATCCTGGAATGTGAAGTCAAGTGGGCCTTAGGAAGCATCACTACAAACAAAGCTAGTGGAGATGATGGAATGCTGGTTGAGCTATTTCAAATCCTGAAAGATGATGCTGTGAAAGTGCTGCACTCAATATGCCAGCAAATTTGGAAAACTCAGCAGTGGTCACAGGACTGGAAAAGGTCAGTTTTCTTTCCAATCCCAAAGAAAGAAAGGCAATGCCAAAGAATACTCAAACTACTGCACAATTGCACTCATCTCACATGCTAGTAAAGTAATGCTTAAAATTCTCCAAGCCAAGCTTCAGCAATACGTGAACCGTGAACTTCCAGATGGTCAAGCTGATTTTAGAACAGGCAGAGGAACCAGAGATCAAATTGCCAACATTTGATGGATCATTGAGAAAGCAAGAGAGTTCCAGAAAAACATATATTTCTGCTTTATTGACTATGCCAAAGCCTTTGACTGTGTGGATCACAAAAAACTGTGGAAAATTCTGAAAGAGATGGGAATGCCAGGCCACCTGACCTGCCTCTTGAGAAACGTGTATGCAGGTCAGGAAGCAACAGTTAGAACTGGACATGGAGCAACAGACTGGTTCTAAATAGGGAAAGGAGTACATCAAGGCTGTATGTTGTCACCCTGCTTATTTAACTTCTATGCAGAGTACATCATGAGAAACGCTGGGCTGGAAGAAGCAACAAGCTGGAATCAAGATTGCTGGGAGAAATATCAATAACCTCAGATATGCAGATGACACCACCCTTATGGCAGACAGTGAAGAAGAACTAGAAAGCCTCTTGATGAAAGTGAAAGAGGAGAGTAAAAAGTTGGCTTAAAGCTCAACATTCAGAAAACTAAGATCATGTCATCTGGTCCCATCATTTCACGGAAATAGATGTGGAGACAGTGGAAACAGTGGCTGACTTTATTTTTCTGGGCTCCAAAATCACTGAAGATGGTGACTGCAGCCATGAAATTAAAAGACGTTTACTTCTTAGAAGGAAAGTTATGACCAACCTAGACAGAAAATTATAAAGCAGAGACATTACTTTGCCAACAAAAGTCCATCTGGTCAAGGCTATGGTTTTTCCAGTGGTCATGTATGGATGTCAGGGTTGGACTGTGAAGAAAGCTGAGCACAGAAGAATTGATGCTTTTGAGCTGTGGTGTTGCAGAAGACTCTTGAGAGTCCCTTGACCTGCAAGGGGATCCAACCAGTCTATCCTAAAGGAGATCAGTCCTGAGTGTTCATTGGAAGGACTGATGCTGAAGCTGAAACTCCAATACTTTGGCCATCTGATGTGAAGAGCTGACTCACTGGAAAAGACCCTGATGTTGGGAAAGATTGAGGGCAGGAGGAGAAGTGCAGAAGGAGGTGATGGATGGCATCACATACTCAATGGACATGGGTTTGAGTGGACTCTGGGCGTTGGTGATGGACAGGGAGGCCTGGCCTGCTGTGGTTCATGGTGTCGCAAAGAGTCGGACACTACTGAGTGACTGAAATGAACTGAACTGAAATTCTATATATGTTTGGACATTTACTGAACTTTTTATTTGGCTGACTGTTTTCTCTGTCTAACCATACCCCACTATCACTCTATTTTGATTAAGTTGGTTTGCTATTTTTGACTCTCTTTAACATCTGAATAGGTCTAGTCTGCCCTCTCAGTTCTTCTTTTCCACTGTTTTCATTGCTATTTTTACTGATTCTTTTTTTGCATGAACTTTAGAGGTAGCTTGTTAGGTTAAAAGTAAACTTTTTTTCATTTTTATTGAGATCAAATCAAATTTAGGAATTAATTAGAGAAAATTTACATCTTTATGAGATTGAGTCCTTCTACTCAAGAATATACTATGCTTTTTCATTTGTTCAAGTCTTCTACTAAGGATTCTAATAATACTTAAAATGTATTTTCATATAGGACTGTCTCATTTATCATTACGTGTATTCGTCGGTATTTTAACTAATTCATTAGTCTTATAAGTGGGACATTTTCTTTCACTATATTTTCTAACAGGTTTTTGTTTGAAATAAGTCTAATTCATGAGAATTGCATGAAAGAATTCTCATTAACTCTGCAAGAGAGGATTGATAAATAATTTCTAACTCTTCCAGCTTTGCCCACAAAGCCCTATTTTAAATTATACAGAGTGCTGGTATAAAATTTATCTTTTATTATAATTATAATTTATACTCTGGATTTGTAATCAGCAAGGTTTAAAAATTATAAATGGAAGACATTTAAGCAATAACTTTCTATACTATTTCAATATTGTATATTATTTAACTTTAGCATTAACATATGTACTAATTTGCCTACATATGGACATATCTATGTGTATACATATACACATATATGCTCCTACACATAAAAACCTACATATATATTCCTAGAGCGAAAATAGTTTTGAATTAATGCTCCTTTGGTTTTTACTGATAGATATATAATATCACTTCAAATTTATATTTATAGTTCAAGGACTGCTTTGGAAATTATTTCGAAGTTTGAAACATGAGGACTTTGCTCAGCTATATATTTCCAATTGTCTTTATTTTTGCATCAACTAGTGGTGTAAACTAGATATATCCTGACTTTCAAAGAAATAGCTGCTTTCTGTCATTCCTTCCAGCAGTTTTCATGACAAATTTGCTTTATTCTCTTTCTGATGTCAGATTCACTTTGGATTCTTCCCAAAGAAAAGAGAAGACTTTTCTAAACAGTGAGGAAATAAACAAAGTAGTTGTTAGCATTTATATTTCAAAACAGATTTGCCTGCCACTTGGCCTTATATCATATACAAAATTTAGAACTTAGGAGCTGAGCATGGCCTTACAGCAAAGATAACTTTAATTGATTAAGATGTTTGTTTATTTATTTGCATTCACCAAACCAGCTCAAGACTGTAAAATATAACTTTATATATATATATTATATTTATATGTATATATAATTATATGTATATATATATATACACATATATGATATATTTTTGGAAGATATAAGTAGTTTAAAAATTAAACATAACCATGTGTAACACAAATAGGCATGTAATAAATGTTTGGCAGAAAAGTGAATAAACGAATTAAGGATCCAGTAAAATGATGCATTTTCAAAACCCATTTTCAATATTTTGATTTGGCTTTCTCAGCAAAGCCAGGACTTGTCTCTACTTCTGCTAATAAAATTTGGAGGACAGGAGCTTTGTCACTAATGCCTTTAGGGTTTCTGCATATTACCCTCTCCCCTCTTCTGCTTGTCAGTTGTGATGGATAATACTCCCATTTGGTCATGCTCTCTTTGATGTGATATATTCCAAAATATCCAGGGAGAGGTTCTCAAATTCCAGAGGAGCTGAAAGAAACAGTCCAATGCAGGAACATTTGGAATGGTGGGTTAGACCAGAGTGTTGACGGTCAAAGATAGCTATTATACTTTCACTGCCTGCATGAATATGGCCTGGTCTTCCATTGCCAAGTACGTAGTAAAGTTCAAGTCTGCCATCCATAAAGCAATATGAGGGGAATATAGGTCAGGCCTTTTAGTCAAGAGGAATATCATAAATGCCTGCATTACATTTAATCTCTGAGGAGTCAAAGAATCAGGACAATCACGGAATTTGTTTCTCAAAAGTTCAGATCTAATCAGGAAAACTTTGACTTATAAACATGAATCAGCAAGAGAGCTATAGAAAAAGTATATAAAATTCAAAAGGTGGCATTCTACCAACCCATAGTTACTCAGGTAAAGGAATAACCTTACTTAGACATTGAAAAGTAAACACATCAGGCACTGGTTTTCATGGCATAGTTAAAACTGGATGCCTGAGAGACTTAAGATTTAAGATTTCTGTTTGGCTTCTGAAAACTGTCAGAATCCCTCCAAGACCTTAAGGTCAGAGTATTAACCAACATTTGTAGCATGCTTACTGTCCACTTGGCACTGCACCAAACATGGAACATACATCATCTCATTTAACCTCAAACAACTATATGCAATATTTCCTCTAATTATCCTTATAAATAAAGAAACAGTAAAACTCAGAACCTTGGACACCAATAAATGGTTAATCTGGGATTTGAACCTCAACCCTCTGCTCTAGAATCCAAGCTCTTTAGTCACTATGCTTTTATGATAATTGGAATGAAGTTGAAGACTTTTAAGTAAGATGAACAAAGAGGCAGATAGGGAACTGTTCCTTGTGTGTAACTCATTTTTCTTCTTTTTTTTCACACTCAGCTGAAACTCTAGTGTCTTCCACACCTCCTGCCCCATTCGAAGAGCCGTAAGGCAAAATGCAAGGAAACCATTTCCTTACAACCTGTAGACCCTATAGGGGTCTTGCAGGCTTGTTCTAAGCATGCACACAATGGTGAGCTCTGAGAGACGGATCGGCTTCCCTGGGGCAGTAAGAAGGACATTGCATGCCAGGGCCTGGAGGTCAACAAAAAGGCTGTCCCAGAAAAGCAGAGATGACTGATGGCCTGAGTGCACAAGGGGCCCTGGAATGCTCTTTTATCTTAAGTCACTGTGCTCTCCCAGCCCCCAGCCCTCCATTCCCTCCATACCACATTTCCCATCCTTCATGCCTACAGATTTACTCTTCTTCCTGGCTTTGATTAGCTTGCCCCACCACCAAACTCCACCCAGCTTTCCTGTCCTCCCCAAAAGCCTGGAGCGCTCCTGACATGAGGGAAGCACTCCATCATCATGATGGGACATGTCAGGTGCGCAAGATCGATGCAAATTTCATGGCACCACTGCCTCCCTCAGCCAAGTTTTACAAGACTAAGAAAACTGGGAACCTTATGCTGTGGGGCCATTTGGTTGGCACAAAGCAGAACAGACTTTATCCAATACAGTCTGTTGGCATCCCTGGTGCCAGATTTATATAGAGAGGTGGGGATGGCTCTGGCTAGGGAGTCTGCTGTTTAGCCAGCTGGGGGCCTCTCAAGTGATGGAAAAGTGATGGCCTGGATCCTGGGAGAGAGCCTTCCACCTAAGTACTCCCAATGGTATCTTCAGGATCCTACCTCAGGCTGGAGAGGCAAGCCACAAAGAGACTGGACTCTTGAACTGAGATGGAGAATTCCTACTATTCCTAGCCAGTCCTCCTCAGTGTCCACCAAGCTAATAACACCTAGCATCCACAGCATAACTGTAGCTGGATGAGAAACAAAGTCTGTTTTTTTGTTTTCATTTAAGTTTGTGATTTTCTATTACAGAGTTTGTAGCTTCCTATTTTAGAGGATGTTGCTCCATCTGCCTCCGAATCTATTATCCTGAGGGGATGTCCATCTGGGAGGAAAAGTTTGACACAAGCTGGGACATACTGGCAGAAAAACAAACTCTGGAGCCACACTGCCTGAATTTGAATCCATCCTTCTTCCTTTAGGTGAAGGAAATAGCCACCCACTCCAGTATTCTTGCCTGGAGAATTTAGTGGACCGAAGAGCCTGGTAGGCTACAGTCCACGGGGTCATAAAGAGTCAGACACGATTGAATGACTAACACTTCTTCCTTTACCAGCTTTGTAGGACTCAGGGAAATTTTTAAAAAGGCTCATTGCATCTCAATTCTCTCTCTTTGTAAAGGAAGCATAGAGTAATAGCACTGACCTCATAATGTATTTGGCAGATTAAGGTAATAAAATACAAAAATATAAAACATGTAGAACAGAGCCTGGCCAATGGTAACTTCTCAATGAAATTTGGCTACTATCACTTTGGCAAATACACTTTCCCATTTAGCGTATAGTTTGTTTTCCAGTCTATGAGAGTCAACCTGAAGACCTGTGATCATGATGAAAAATTTCAAAAGGGGTCTCCAGCATTGTCTGAAGATTTGACTTGACTATGAGATAGTACACTGAGGGACTTAGCTCCAGATGCTAAACCAAGACTGAAGAGAGGGAAAGAAATGTGAGTAGCTATGTCATCATTTTTTGGGAAATTACACCAACCTGTCATCTGCTCTTCACAGGCAGAGTCAACCTATGATTGAATATTAAGGAAGTAATCATCTTTTCTGACCCCCAGAACATACCAAGTCTTTGAAAATGGAGTGAAATTCTTTGTGGAGAAAACTCTAGATGTTAAGGATCTTGGCAATTAACTGCAAATGAGGAAATTGAGTCCCAAATGACTGCAGTCTATGGTGTCCCAGCTTGACAAAAGTAGAGTCAAGATTAAATCCCAAACTCCAGATTTTTAATTCAATGCTTCTGTGTGCTTCTGTGATCTAGTGGCTGGCAAGGAAGTCCTTGTGATACTGTCTAATGTTTTCTAGTTAGCTGTGAATTGATGTTCTTTGCCTCATCAAAATTCCCTTCAGAATACTCTTCTCTGGATGCTATCTCTGGGCAGAACTGGGTCAGTAATTAGAAGGTAAACTGAGGGAGCCAATTAAAATCTATATGTGAGACACTAAGCTACGGAGGAGTATTACTGTCAAATACGTTATAACCTAGTTGGCCACACTTCATGAGAAAGCCAGGAGACAAGGCAAGGTGGGAAGGGGCAACATGTGATACCTTATCAGAAGTGGGAGTCAGGAGGCTGTGTGAACACATTGAATCTATGTTCAATCTTCTAGGTGTTTCAATATAATCTATGGAATTACTGCCTTAATAGCTTATATACACTTAATTAATATGAACTCTCATGATTTTTCACTATATATTTTGAAAAGAATCATCAAAAAGGCTCTTACTAGCAGATACAAACTATTAGATATAGGATAAATAAACAACAAGGTCCTATTGTATAACAGAGAGAACTATTTCAATATCCTGTGATAAACCATAATGGAAAAGAATATGAAAAAGAATATATATTTTATATACATATACATGTGTGTATAACTGAATCACTTTGCTATACAGCAGAAATTAACATAATATTGTAAATCAACTGTACTACAATAAATGTTTTTAAAAAGCTCTTAGACTCCTTAGAACAAAGATTGTTTAAACTTTGTGACAATAATATTAATAGTAATAACCATTAGTTGAAAACTGACAGTGTGCCAGACGCATTGGTAAGAACTATGAGTTAACAGATGATTCATTGTGTTCCAAAAGTTCTGAGACAGCCCTGTCTTTCAGGAGTTTTCGAGTTCCACTCAGGGAGGTCTCCTGTTTAGCCTTGCTGAACTTCCAGCTGAGGAGGGGGCTTGCCTCAGGAGTCCCAAGTGAGTGATACAAAGCACAATTCATAAGCTTGTCCTACAACTTCCTGAGGAAAGAGCCTTCCAAAACTCACACACCAAATAAAATAGTTAAGGGGAAAATGAGAAAAAGAAAGTTTTTTTTTAATCAATTATACTTTAAAATTATTTTCTTCACAGGATTTATTAGAACAAGAAGAAAACCCCCTAAAGTTCTGAAGAAATATTAACATAACATGCCTGTAACTCATGCTGTGTTTAATGAGAGGTGCTGTTTTTCCTGCCATGGGGGCCGTAGCCCAATGAGTGATGGCTCTGAAAAGGGTCACATACATATTCATCAAATTCGACATGCACATGTAAACTGGTTTTAATAGGCCATGACAGCAGAAGTTGTGTCGGGCAAATAGCTGCACATGTGCTTCTTCCCACAACTGGCATATTTAGCTATTAACGCTCTGGTATCCATGGATGAAATATTAGCTTGTTAACTTAAGACCATCACTTGCTGTTGATTCTCAGTGGAAACCAAGGGAAAGAATCCCCTCAGATACTTTATTAGGGATGAAGCTTGAACTTCAGCATGCTTATTTTACATTAATGATGCCATGAATACCATGGTGCTCTCTGAACCCAGAGACCAGAAAATGCAAACAAAATATCTTGACTGAAATTGATAACACACTCAGCCTAAAATGCAAATGGGTCCTACTCCATCACTATCACAGAGGGTATAGAGTTTAAAACTTTTTCTTAATCTATTTCAATGCAAGATTCATTTTATTTGAATACCAACCTGTTTGAAGTCTGCTGAGGCTTACGTGTCCAGGTTAAGCAGACATTACAGGTTAACCATACATGGTTAAGCAGGTATTACTGGCAAATACATATGAACCCTTCTAAGACTTTCTCCTTGGTTATTTGATGAATATATTCTCAAACTCACAGTGAATTAAATGATTATAGAGCAACTGAAACCACAATTGATCTATGAGAAGAGGTCCTTCAGTAACAAATTAAAACATTTTGCCTTGTAGAGGCTTCCACATAAAATTAGGACCCCAAGCTCATTAAGACATTCAGGCCCTGAGTTGGGGCTGATAAATTGTCTTATTGTAACCATGTGGAGGCCTCTGGCCACCTCAGCCATCAACCTTTGGATACTTATATTTGGTTAAACACAAGTATCTTTAATGATCCATGGACGTTTGGCCTTATCTGTCAGTCAAGTTTCTTGGATTGAATTGGCGTTTTGTTCTATCTTTTGTAAGACAAACAGCTGTGGATTTGAATTGCCTAAAGATTTGTTCTAACCAAAGTGATTTGGGACGTGATTGTCTAAGCGACATGTGGGGAAGGGGTTTTCTAGCAAAACTCATCTATCATCCTTACTCAATCAGATTATTATTGCCCTCTTCCTCCTTACCCCCATCTTTTCCTGTGTCTTCTCCAAATCAATGATTGATCTCGGGAAAACAATTTTCTGCCCTTTATTACCAAAAGAGTCCCCAGATCTTTACAAACTTAAAATAGAATCAACTTTAGCTGCCAAAAATGCCACCAACATAGTAAAATACTTGATTCTTTAATAAAACTACACTATATGGTAAGAAAATATCCAAGAGCAATTAGTTGAACAAATTCAAGGCTATTTGGCTCTTCCTCATGGATAGATTTTCCTAAGCAGAAGGAAATATTAAGCACGGTGCCTTTCTCTTCACCTCATCATAATGGGTTACAGATAAAGAGTATACTGGACTCAAACCTGAGTTTTGTAGAGCCAAAAATTTTCTGAAAAAAGTCAAAAGTATCAGGTAGTCTCCTTTCCAATGAAGACATGTCAAATCTATTCTTAGCTTTTCAAAAGGAATGTATTTGTCTTCATTCTCAGACTTGGTATCCTGGGATGAGATCATTTAAGAGAAAATATGAAAAAAAAAAAAAAGAGAGAAAATATGATTAACATCGGCCAGCTCTTCATTGTAATATATTAGTGGGCTCAAAACAATTTATCCAAATGCTCCATTTCAATACAGTGATTTTAATGCCTTGTATCCCATAGAGTTGGGAGTTCTACGATTACATTCTCAGACTATGTTCTGAGACAGTCTCAGTTGAAGATTGTTGCCATGAATATAGGTGATGGAACGTGTGTTCATTATTTTTCCAGCTCTGGCTTAGGCCCATTAGACCACTGTTGCCAAAAATTGCAAGGCACAATTTGCTTGATTTCTGCTTTCTTGGGAAAAAAAAAAAAAGACAATAGGCCTCCATTCTGAAGTATTAAAATTTTATTTCAGTGCAATTGAGAATCTCATCCCTAGAAAGTGAAGCTATTTTCAATAACCAGCGAACTGAGGGAAGCCTGGCATGCTGCAGTCCATGGGCCGCAAAGAGTCGGACATGACTGAGAGACTGAATTAAACTAAACTGAGGAAGGAAGTGGACAGCCAGCTCTCCTTTGGCATCGCTGCCCATCACTGAGTCGGGAATGACTGGTATACTTGGCTGATTCCGAAAAATGCCATCTGGTATAGATTTCCTTTCAACTCATTGGGAGGAATTCAGGCTCATGGGCAATAATTGAAAGCCGTTGTCTTTGGGGCGGTGTTTTATTTAGCTCTTTTTTTCTAGTTAGCTTCTGGAAGCCAGGCTGTCTGAACTAACACATATCTACTTATTTTACCTGTATTCACACCCCCTGACAAATGCCCCTTCAGCTGAGAGTGCACGTCCATAAATAATGTGCGGTTTGCATTTATTCTGCTCCAAAGTGCTGTAAACATCAAGGCCTACTTATCAGAGGAGTATGGCTGGTAACAGAGGGTCATTGAGAACTAGAGGCAAATGAATTGAGGTAAGCAGAATGAATGGCATGGCTGGTCCTAACTGAATGCTGGGTCTGAATTGAGGCCACTCAAAGGAGATCACATATGACTTTAATCCACTCTCTGCCCAGCTTTCTCCGGGGATAAATCTGTCTCCAGTTTTTATTTACATATTATCATTTTACCGTATGTCACTGTCATAGTTTCAGACTTGAGTAAATCCACATTTAAATAGCGATTTGTCTCCTTTTGATAGTAAATATTCTCCTAAGTGGTGGTTAGGATTAAAGGGAATTTGTCGACAATAGGTAAAGGGGGCTATTTAGGATCAAATGAAATTATACACACAGCCAAGACAGCCTTCCCTGGGAAGCTCAGTCCAGCAGGTGCCAGGCCGTCCCACAAATTCCCCCTTTGAAAGTACAGTGATAATTCCCTGAAAGGAGCACAAGGTAGGGAGGGGTGGAGAAACACATACAAATGTTCTCAGCTCTCCAGACACCCCCAGGAGGGGGGCAAATCCTGCCTGAAACAGCCCTCAAGACGCCACCACTTAAAGGTTAGCAAAGAGTGCTTTTCAGGTGACATTTAAACCTTTAATAGCTCCCAGCCAGTTTGGGCAAGAATAATTTCCCCTCTCAGAGGCCCAAGGCTGGGCACTGCTCAGTTACCTGTCTACAGAGGATGCGAGGGTGTGGATGAAACCCAAGTAGGGCGATTTGGGAGCAGGGGGTGGAGCCCACCGGTGTCTGCAGGCCTAGCCCTCCCGCCCTAATTGCACCAAAGGCCAAAAAAACTTCAGCTTGCACGTTAGGCCCTTGCTGAGATTAGTAATTATAATATCAGTTTCCCCCAAACAGGGCTGACAGAATGGCTGGGGGAGCAGAGGTGACGCAAAGTTTAGTAAGTCTCGGGGAAAGTTTACTGGCTCCTGCTGTTCCCTGGCTCACAAATTTGGCCTTTCTACTCCCCAGCACTGGCCACAAACAGTAGGAATCCTTTTCAATCACTATTAGCAACACTTCATTTCTGTCATACTTGACCCCTGGCAAACTGCAACTCGGTGAAGAACATTCTTTCCAGAAAGGAACCAGACATCGTCCAGTGAGAGACGATTTACTGTGGGACGTGGAGCTGATGTGCTTTTGTTGTCCCCCCCGGAGCTCCCCAGTCTATCAGAATGAATCGTCCTTCTGCACAGCAGTGCTTCGGGGAGGGCCTTTCCCGGGGAACAGAGAGAGAACTAGAGGCTGACTCTGGACTCACTGCTGGTCATCCTGCATCCTTGCCTCAGCCAGGTTCTGTGGCCTAGCCTGTCTGTCCAATATCATTTGCTATAGCTTTTCTTTTTTGTTTTTTTAATTGAAGTATAGTTGATTTACAATGTTGTGTTAGCTTCAGGTGTAGAGCAAAGAATCTGGAAAATCATATATATATATATATATATATATATATTCTTTTCCATTATAGGCTGTTATAAGATATTGTGCATAGCTCCCCATGCTATACAGTAGGTTTTTGCTGAGTATCTATTCTACATATATTAGTACCTGCAGTGTAGGAGACCCAGGTTTGACCTCTGGGTCAGGAAGATCCCTAGAGAAGGGCATGGCTACCCACTCCAGTATTCTTGCCTGGAGAATTCCGTGGAGGAGCCTGGCAGGCTACAGTCCATGGGATCTCAAAGAGTCAGACACAACTGAGTGACTAACATACAAACAAAAACATAAGTGTGTATCTGTTAAGCCCAAACTCCTAATTTATCCTTTGTCCCCCTTTCCCTTATGGTAACTATAAGTTTGTTTTTTATGTCTCTGGGTCCATTTCTGTTTTATATATGCATTCACTTGTATCATTTTTTTTTTTAGATTCCACATATAAGTGATACCATATAATATTTGTCTTCCTCTGCTTCACTTCACTTAAAATGATCATCTCCAGGTCCATGCACGTTGCTGCAAATGGCATTATTTGCAGTACTATTTACACTAGCCAGGACATGAAAGCAACCTAAATGTGTATCGACGGATGAGTAGATAAAGATGTACATATATACAATGGATTACTACTTAGTTTTTCTGAAAACAAGACCTAAGTTATTTAGTTGAGAATAACCACTTTTTCCTCCATATCAGAGCCATAATATGGCTCTCTCCAGCCTTGTTCAGACTTAATTTGCCCAAACATGAAGGAAAAAAATAAAAAAACAAACTAGTATAAACACTAAAGATTGAAAATTGCTTCCATCAGCTTCAAGCCCAGGCATCCCTCTGGCCCTCTACTCGTTGAAGGAGAAAACATTCGGGCCTTTTAGTCTGTTGTTTCTTCCCCATCCAATTGTCTATCATGGAAATTCCCAAGCAGGACTATGACCCAGTCATCTCCTCTACCATCTGCACATCTTTCACTGTGTTTAATATTAATCTTATATGGGGGAAGTGGATGCTATTGTTTAATGGAACAGAATTTTTGTGGCAATGATGAAAACATTTGGGGTCTTAATACTGGTGATAGCTCTACATCATTTTGAATGTATTGAATGCCACTAAATTTTACACTTAGGAGTGGTTAAAATAATAAACAGTAAGTTTTGCATATATACCACAATAAAAATATTTATCTAATATTAATAATTAATATTAAGTCAGATTAGCACTTGGCTGAAATGGCTGAGCTGTGCTTCCTGTCTTAGCTTCTCCTCCTAAGATGCAGGGTTTGCATGAATCGACCAAAGTAAGGAATGGCAAGCCTACCACAAGTCTTGCCCTGCTTCAGATGAAACTAGAAGCGAAGTGGGAAAGCCAGAGTCAAAGCACACAGACCTGGGCAGAACCGTGGATGTCCTACTCACCATATCATTCCATGGGGGTGAGATGCTCAGACGGTTTATGGGGCTGCAAATTAGGAGCAAGATGGTCCCAGGTAAAAATGATGGGAAGTGCTTCTCACAGTGATCCACAGACATTTAAAGAGACAGGGGATATGGATTTCTAGAAAATCACATATTCTGAGGGGAAAATAGAGGTCATTCTCCAGAGGCTTTGATCCATTATTTGGCATTTCACAGAAGGCATCCAGACTATGTTGATTCGATAACAGCAGTGCAAGCTGGGACCAATTAATTTGCACCACTTCATCTGAGAAAAGAAGCAAGGCTTCGTATGCCCACTGCTAGTCTTGAACAAAGTTATTATGAGATGTTCAAATAGTTTATAAATGTATGAAATCAATGAGTGATTTGATCTTTCATAATCACTCAAACTCACTAATGAAAGTTTGTGAATTGCCCTCATCAATCTTTGTGACCCCAGGTTTCAGGCACCAAAAACTAAATCCAAACCATGCTTTTTTTCTCACATAAAAAAATTAAGCATTGAGGTCATTTGGGACCTTAAACTTTCACTGATTCTAGAGTCAGTCATCAACTGTAAACCAGTCAGTCTTGGTTTCATGTTGGTCGAGACTCATTACCTAGAGTTATAAACCTGATTCAGAAGAGACGGCCCCATCTGAGCAAAACCTTCCAGGACCACTTCAGCCCAGACTTTATTTTTTCTCTCTTCCAAGGGTAATGGCCATTCACTGGCAATTAATCTGAACCCAAGGGACATTCTGATGTAAGCCAAAAAATGTGTTGGCGAGATCCACTCTGGATTTCCTAAGGCAGCAGTGAGCTCAAGGACCATGCTTAGAAGTTATGCCCCTTAAGTTCCATTGCTCTAAAAGTTCAATAAATTGCCTCTTCCTACCTGACATAGACAAATGGACTAAATATTTGGTGAAATATGACTTTCAAGGTGCACTATGTATAAAGACAGAATCACGTTAAGGGGAAACGTACGGGGAAGTGATAAATTAGGAGACTGAGGTTAACATATATACACTATTATATATAAAATGGATGACTAATAAGGACCTACCATATAGCACAGGGAACTCTACTCAATATTCTATAATAACCTATATGGGAAAAGAAATTGAAAAAGAATGAATATATAAAATTGATGCTCTTTTTCTGTATACCTGAAACTAATACAACATTGCAAGTCAACTATACTCCAATAAAGAGTATTTATTTTTAAATAGTATTTTTTTAAATAGCAGAACCCCATTAATAGCAAATATACTTTATTCAAGAAAAAGAACAATCTATCCTCTATAACAGCAAAGTTAAATCACTAATTCCCATCACCCAATATTACTGAAAATGAAACTGAACCGGGACTCTCCCTGCCTCAGTTTTCACTGAGACAAGTATTGATCTCAATAAGATGAGATAGAAAAATGGGAGGTGGACCCCATGTCCTGTGCAGACTTATACAAGGAATGACCCCAGGAACTGTTCCAGGTCTCTGGCACCTTGGTCAGATCCAGGAGATAAAAGGAATTCTATGAAAAAGAGAACTTGGAGGAGGAAGCTAGAGAGGAATTAATTTTTTTTTTTTTTTTGCACAGAGTGGATCTATGTTGTCATTTCTTTTTCCCTATCCGTGTAGGGGGGAATGGGACTCTATTCACACCAACCAGATGTAGGGAGCGGTGGTTAAGAAAATACTCCTTAGAGCTTCTTTTGTGTCGGCTGACCAGGGTCTGATTCTTGGGGCAGTGAACTGACTCCAGCCCCAGGAATCTGGAGAGCCAGGCAAGTCTAACTGCCTGCTTTGGTGGTGAAAGAGGAGACAGTATCCCACACTCCCTGAGGTGGCAGGATGAGACAGAAGAATGTTTCCCATCAATCACATAAGAGATGCGGGGGAGAGAGGGCCAGAGTCTTGGCAAGAAAGTCCCCCAGAAGGGAAAGAATGAGTTTAATCATTTTGCAGGTCCTGAGGGCTTGATGCTTCCCACCTAAGTGACATATGCCCTTTCCCTTTTCCTCTGTCATCCTCATCGTTTCCACTTCTCTGTCACGCTAACCTTTAGCCTGGATGTAAAGAAAAGCTATAACGAGAGTGTAGGGAAGGAGGTAGGCTGTGACAGAGAGGACAACAGACGGACAAACTGCCCCCACACCCCATTTTCTATTGTGAGCGTCCAGCCTTAAGCATGTGCCAGGTAAGGTTGAGAAGCTCGACTGAGCTTGGGAGTTTGGATAGAATGGCATCTTGGAATAACTTTACAACCTGACTCTGTGACTTGATGTCTTAAAGTGACCCAAGAAGTCTTTGTTATCAGAGAGTGACCAGAATTATTGCAGGTGGCCAAAATGTTTATCCAGGATAGAGAAAGTGAAATAAACTGCTATTTCATTTCAGTAGACTGGTTATTCTACCAAAGGCAGTGTCATTAACAAAGAGGTCCTTTTCAACGGGGGTGTTAAGGTCTAAGAAGTTAAGTTTGGGTACCACAGAGGAGGTTCAAAAAGACATAAGAAACAAAGCTCTGACCAAACCACAGATGGCTCTGAGAAAATGTGCAAGTCCTTCAGGGAGCAAACCTCATGTCAAAATTAGGATTCCTGTGCTAAGAAACACATGTGACATTATAAATGCCTAATTATTGGTAAACTTATGGATAAGTCTACCTTAAATCTTTGAGTCATTTTCAAATAATTTCCATTTGTCTGAAATGATGAGGATATAATTCCATTCAATGGTTTCCAAAATAAAAGCAGTTTAGTAATTCTACCAGAACAACTTAGGGATGACCCAATAGTCAATCTGCCTGATCCAGATAATAGTGTGCACGTAGCCGTGGTATCTTACACACAAGCTAGTCACCCTAGCTCCATCATATGCTTTGTAAGATGAAGAATCAGACTTCCTCCTTTGACATTTAATCAATACTTATTGAATTAATAAATGAATAAAATAATCAATCAATTATGCATACCTGTTTGATTCCCATTCTCCAACAAGTGGAATCTTACTTTTATCCAAATTACTCAAATGATAGTCTCATTTTACTACCTAGTTAATAGAACACTAGCTATGTAAATGTTTTCTGAAATCAATTTATTGGTCAATTTTCCATTTTGTTATATTATTCCTCATCTTTACTAGTAAATCCTATTAAAATAAATTTAAGCCATAGATCCAGTCTCCCCTAAAATCCCCTCCCATCAAGGCTGCCATATAACATTGAGCAGAGTTCATATACTATACAATAGGTCCTTGTTAGTTATCATTTTAAATAAATCAGTGTGTACATGTATATGTATGGCTGAGTCTCTTTGCTGTTCACCTGAAATGATCACAACATTGTTAATTGGCTATATCCCAATATAGAATTCAAAGTTCAAAATAAAAAAATAATTTAAGCCATAGTGCCATATGAAATAAAATATGAATAAATTGGCTAGGAATGTCTTAGCTAATTATTACATAGAAAGGAAAAATGTGACTCGTCTGTAAAATCTGTAGCTACACACTTTTAACTTTGTTCATTTCTGTTCACCTAGCACTGGAATGATAGGAAACACATAGAAATAATTCACATTTACAAATAGCAGAGTCACTTTTCCAGACCTGGAAACAAATAGGAAGTCAGTTTCCCCATTCTCTGGACTAACCAGCCCCCCAGTGAGCAGGGGAGCCAAGGAACCAGTTGCCACTCGTCCAAGATAACTGCCATTGGAAGAACGAATAGTGATGTTAGAGCAGCCCTGGGGGTACGCCCTCTTTGGCTTTCCCTGGTGGGATCTCCCTTATGTCGATAACCCAGCATCTCCACTTTCAGAACAGGCCCTTCCAGAAGCAAAAACATTAAAGTGAAGAATGCAAACTTGCCAAGTATAATTCCTGAAAAATCACTTTGGTCTCAGAGAATTGTTTTTATCTCTTGATCTTTCTCATTGTACCATCGTGGTTTTGTCAAAAACAACATTGGCCCCAAACTGTAAGAATCCTTTGGGGTCACCATTAGTAACACTTTCTTCCCACTAAACTTGACCACAGCAGGCTGCAGCCCCACTTTCAACATTCCTCTGAAAAAGTAACTCAGCATCCAACTACCACAGATTTATGGTGTGAAAAATGGCATTTTTAAGAACCTTTGAAAATGTTAAAAATGAACGTGGCTTTCCTATTATTTCCCACAGCAGGAATTTAAATTTATAAACACTACTTCTAATCAATTTGGGAACTGCCCACAGAGCTAGAGGGAAAAAAAGTTCACATGAACATTCTTCAGATATCATTATATGGTACAACCAGCTTTCCATGTTGAAGCCTTGCCACTGTAAATGTGTATCTTTCCACACGTTTTCATTTTAACTTCCCAAAAGATATTCTTGCCACCCTATGGCTAGGAGTTAACACATTTGTGCCCAGCATAGATGACTTTATCTTCCTCAAAGCAATTTTTGTTGCAATGTTGCATTAGTACAGACTGTTTTCTGATTGATGCCAAGAAATATGTTTTAAAGCAATATGACTCTTAGAACATTTTGCCCACTTCATCACAGCAATGTCTATTAATGCTCTATTTGCCATACTTAGAAGATAATTTATATTCTATTAGTACCTTTATCTGTTTCAACCCTTTATTACAAATATAGGTCAAATATTTGGCACTTAAATGTTTAGCACTTAAAATTCCAGATAGAATAGTGATAATGTGACTTAAACACAGACATTCTTTTGAAAAGAACTCAAAGAAAATAGAAAACTTTAAGGTTTCAGCAACACTTCGTAGACATGCAATTGATCCCCAACCCAAACAACTCTATACTCCATTATCGTAGAGTAGATTTCAGAGCTATTTAGGAAGAGCATAAGGTTCAGAGAGTCATATGACCAAAAACTCCAAGAGCAAGTAAATGCATCAGGGGTCAAAGGGCACAGAGCTGAGAGAAACATCTGGATTTCATCTTTTGAACTTTTAATGGAAACTCTGATCACTCGATGCACATCTGGGGATTTTGACAAGAGAGGGTTTTTTTTTTTTTTTAAATGGTGTTTGCTCTAGTTTACTATAGAGGTTTACTTCACTTATGTTGGATATGAATCTTTTTACATAATGTTAGTTTAATAGTTGAGATATCTTAGAGTATTACTGAAATTATGTTGCTTGATTATTTCTTTAATGAAGTAGACTTTTGCTGTTTTTAGTTTCCTTCTTTCAGGTTTTGCTTAAAAAAGAGTACCCAGAAAAAGTGTTAGGGGGCCCACTTAGCTATGCAAACTGCACTTTCCCTGAGGAAACTGTTCTTGTTACTCAGTGGGAGAATCATTTTTAAAATCACCAAACAATAGCCAAAGAAGAGCCCTGTAGCACTTGCTCATGCTGGTTCACTGCCTACACCACAAATTAACTCTCTGAGACATCTGTGTAAGGAAAATTTTGCTGAAAAACGTTGAAGAGCCTCTACCACATTGTTCATGGATGAAAGATGTGTTTCAGGCACAAATAAAAAAAAGCAAATTTCTTTGCTGGAGACTTGCATGGTTTAGCTTCACATCTACTACTAAACAAGTCACTTTAATCCTTTGGAACCTAGTTTTCTTATTTGTAAAATGACAATTCTAGACTATTTGTTTTAGCCTAGTGTGTTTTCAGCAATGGTGTTTTATATGTGTTGATCATTGCTCTGGCTCTATCTCTAATAATAAACTCTTACTATTTTGATTGTTTAAAATGTACTTTTCACTTTAAACAGTACACTTACATGTCTTATTCCTCTTGATCTTGGGAGGTAAATGTGACAATCATTCGCCCCATTTTGAAATTAGTCCAACAAGGCTCAGAGGGGTCTGACGTCTCCTTACTGATCACAGAAAAGCAATTCATTTCCTCCCAGAAAGTAATCTTTCCTGGACATCAAAGAAAGTGAAAGAAAGTGAAGTCGCTCAGTATGCAACCCCATGGACTGTAGCCTATCAGGCTCCTCTGTCCATGGGTTTTTCCAGGCAAGAATACTAGAGTGGGTTGCAATTTCCTTCTCCAGGAGATCTTCCCGACCCAGGGATTGAACCTGGGTCTCCCACATTGTAGGCAGATGCTTTACCATCTTAGCCACCAGGGAAGTCCTGGATATTGGTAACCTAATTCCTTTGAATTAACTCCATGAAAATTCCATGAAAATGAAGGAAAAGTTCTTCATTCAACAAGATCAATGCTACAGAGAAGCCAATTAATAACATAGACTGGAATGAGGAATGTGCCCCCCAAAATTCAGAGAAAAGGGGCAATTGCTATTCCAAAGGCAGGAACTAGGCAAACACATGAGAGAAGTAATCAAGCTGCAATGGGACACTTTTCTAAACTGGAAAAGGGCCAAGTTTCCAGACCAAAAATACTCAAAAATACCAGTGAAAAAATAGTGAAAAGGTTAAAAAAAAAAAAGAAAAACAATGAAGAAATGGACATCTAAAAACCATGTGGATTTTTTCTTTATTTTCAAAAGTAAGGGAGAATTCTATATATTTACATATATTAAAGTAAAAGAATGCAAAATACAGAGGTTCTGAGTTTAAGGTTTGACCTCAGAAATATAGCACTGCCACTTTCTCACTGTGGGATGTCAAGTTCTTCAACCTTGAAAAATGACAGTTTCCTTCTCTATAAAATGAAAGTTATAAAGGCAATTAACTTGTAGATTTGTTGACAGGATTGAAGGATCAGGTCAGTTCAGTTTCTCAGTCATGTCCAACTCTTTGCAGTCCCATGGACTGGAGCACCCCAGGCTCCCCTGTCTATCACCAACTCCCAGAGCTTACTCAGATTCAAGTCCATTGCATCGGTGATGTCATCCAACCATCTCATTCTCTTTCATCCCCTTCTCCCGCCTTCAATATTGCCCAGCATCAAGGTCTTTTCCAATGAGTCAGTTCTTTGCATCAGGTGGCCAAAGTACTGGAGTTTCACCTTCAGCATCAGTCCTTCCAATGAATATTCAGGACTGATCTCCTTTAGGATTGACTGGTTGGATCTCCTCGCAGTCCAAGGGACTCTCAAGAGTCTCCTCCAACACCACAGTTCAAAAGTATCAATTCCATAGTCCAACTCTCACATCCATAAGTGACTACTGGAAATACCATAGCTTTGACTAGACGGACCTTTGTTGGTAAAGTAATATCTCTGCTTCTTAATAAGCTGTCTATGTTGGTCATGGCAGCCCACTCCAGTATTCTTGCCTGGAAAACCCCATGGATGGAGGAGCCTGCTAGACTACAGTCCATGGGGTTGCAAAGAGTTGGACATGACTGAGTGACTTCACTTTCACTTTCATTAGGTTGGTCATAGCTTTCCTTCCAAGGAGCAAATGACTTTTAATTTCATGGCTGCAGTCACCATCTGCAGTGATTGGAGACCAAAAAAATAGTCTCTCACTGTTTCCATTGTTTCCCCATCTATTTGCCATGACGTGTTGGGACCAGATGCCATGACCTTAGTTTCCTGAATGTTGAGTTTTAAGCCAACTTTTTCACTCTCCTCTTTCACATTCATCAAGAGGCTCTTTAGTTCTCTGCTTTCTGCCATAAGGGTGGTGTCATCTGCATATTTGAGGTTATTGGTATTTCTCCCAGCAGTTTTGATTCCAGCTTGTGCTTCATCCAGCCCAGCATTTTGCATGATGCACTCTGCATATAAGTTAAATAAGCAGGATGACAATATACAGCCTTGACATACTCCTTTCCCAATTTGGAACCAGTCTGCTGTTTCATGTCCAGTTCTAACTGTTGCTTCTTGACCTGCATACAGATTTCTAAGGAGGTAGGTCAGGTGGTCTGGTATTCCCATCTCTTTAAGAATTTTCCACAGTTTGTTGTGATCCAACAGTCAAAGGCTGTGGTAGTCAATAAAACAAGTGTGAAAGTGAAAGTTGCTCAATCCTGTCTGACTCTTTGTGACCACATGGATTATACAGTCCATGGAATTCTCCAGGCCAGAATACTGGAGTGGGTAGCTGCTCCCTTCTCCAGGGGATCTTCCCAACCCAGGGGTCAAACATAGGCCTTCCACATTGCAGGCAGATTCTTTACCAGCTGAGCCACAAGGGAAGTCCAAGAATACTGGAGTAGGTACCCTATCTCTTCTCCAGGGGATCTTCATGACCCAGGAGTCGAACCAAGGTCTCCTGCATTGCAGGCAGCTTCTTTACCAACTGAGCTATCAGGGAAGCCCTAGCAATAAAGGAAAAATAGATGTTTTTCTGGAACTCTTGTGTTTTCAATGATCCAGCAGATGTTGGCAATATGATCTCTGGTTCCTCTGCCTTTTCTAAATCCAGCTTGAACATTTGGAAGTTCATGGTTTATGTACTGTTGAAGCCTGGCTTGGAGAATTTTGAGCATTACTTTGCTAGCATGTGAGAATAGTGCAATTGTGTGGTAGTTGAACATTCTTGGGCATTGGCTTTCTTTGGGATTGGAATGAAAACTGATATTTTGCAGTCCTGTGGCCACTGTTGAGTTTTCCAAATTTGCTGGCATAGTGAGTGCAGCACTTTCACAGCATCACTTTTTAGAATTTGAAATCGCTCAACTGGAATTACATCACCTTCACTAGCTTTGCTTGTAATGGTGCTTCCTAAGGAGCACTTGACTTCACATCCCAGGATGTATGACTCTACGTGAATGATCACACCATTATGGTTATCTGGGTCATGAAGATCTTCTTTTGGTATAGGTCTTCTGTGTATTCTTGCCACCTCTTCTTAATATCTTCTGCTTCTGTTAGGTCCATATCATTTATGTCCTTTATTGTGCCCATCTTTGCATGAAATGTTCCCTTGATATCTTTAATTTTTCTAAGGAGTTTTCTAGTCTTTCCCATTCTATTGCTTTCTTCTATTTCTTTGCATTGATCACTGATGAAATCTTTCTTATCTCTCCTTGCTATTCTTTGAAACTCTACATTCAGATGGATATATCTTTCCTTTTCCCCTTTGCTTTTAGCTTCTCTTCTTTTCTCAGCTATTTGTAAAGCCTCCTCAGACAACCATTTTGCCTTTTTGCATTTCTTTTTCTTGGGGATGGTCTTGATCACCACCTCCTGTACAATGTCACAAACCTCCATCCATAGTTCTTTGGACACTCTATCAGATCTAATCCCTTGAATTTATTTGTCACTTCCACTGTATAATCATAAGGGATTTGATTTAGGTCATACCTGAATGATCTAGTGGTTTTCCCTACTTTCTTCAACTTAAGTCTGAATTTGGCAGTAAGGAGTTCATGATCTGAGCCACAGTCAGCTCCTGGTCTTATTTTTGCTGACTGTATAGAGCTTCTCCATCTTTGACTGCAAAGAATATAATCAGTCTGATTTCAGTATTGATCATCTGGTAATGTCCATGTGTAGAGCCTTCTTTTGTGTTGTTGGAAGAAAGTGTTTGCTATAACCAGTGTGTTCTCTTGGCAAAAGTCTGTTAGCTTTTGCCCTGCTTCATTTTGTACCTCAAGGCTGAATTTGCCTGTTACTCCAGGTATTTCTTGACTTCCTACTTTTGCATTCCAGTCCCCTATAATGAAGAGGGCATCTCTTTTGGGTGTTAGTTCTAGAAAGTCTTGTAGATTTTCATATAAACATTCAACTTCAGCTTCTTCACCATTACTGGTTGGGACATAGACTTGGATTACTGTGATATTGAAGGGTTTTCCTTGGAAATGAACAGAGATCATTCTGTCATTTTAGAGACTGCATCCAAGTACTGCATTTTGGACTCTTTTGTTGACTATGATGGCTACTCCATTTCTTCTAAGGGATTCTTGCCCATAGTAGTAGATCTGAGTTAAATTCACCCATTCCAATCCATTTTAGTTCACTGATTCCTAAAATGTCAATGTTCACTCTTGCCATCTCCTGTTTGACCACTTCCAATTTGTGTTGATTCATGGACCTGACATTCCAGGTTCCTAAGCAATATTGTTCTTTACAGCACCGGACTTTACTTCCATCACCCGACATTCCATAAATGGGTGTTGCTTTTGCTTTGACTCCATCTCTTCATTCTTTCTGGAGTTATTTCTCCACTCTTCTCCAGTAGCATATTGGGCACCTGCCGACCAGGGGAGTTCATCTTTCAGTGTCATACCTTTTTGCTTTTTCATATTGTTCATGGGATTCTCAAGGCAAGAATACTGAAGTGGTTTGCCATTCCCTTCTCCAGTGGACCACGGTTTGTCAGAACTCTCTGCCATGACCTGTCTGCCTTGGATGGCCCTACATGGTGTGGCTCATAGTTTCATTTGCTAGACAGGGCTGTGGTCCATGTAATCAGTTTGGTTAGTCTTTTGTGATTGTGGTTTTCATTGTCTGCCCTCTGATGTATAAGGATAAGAGGCTTATGGAAGCTCCCTGATGGGAGAGACTGACTGAGGGGGAACTGGGTCTTGTTCTGATGGGCAGGGCCATGCTGAGTAAATCTTAATCCAATTTTCTTTTGATGGGCAGGGCTGTGTTCCCTCCCTGTTGCTTGACCTGAAGCCAAACTACACTGGAGGTAATGAAGATAATGATGACCTCCTTCAAAATGTCCCATGCAAGCACTGATGCACTCAGGGCCCCAACCCTGCTGCAGGCGACTGCTGGCACATGCCTCCACTGGAGATTCCTGGGCACTCATGGGCATGTCTGGGTCAGTCTCTTGTGGGGTCATTGCTCCTTTCTCCTGGGTCCTGGTGTGCACAAGGTTTTGTTTGTGCCCTCCAAGAGTGTGTTTCCCCAGTGCTGTGTAAGTTTTGGTGGTTCTATGGTGGGGTTAGTGGAGACCTCCTTCAAGAGGGCTTATGCCACACCCAGGTCTGCTGCACCCAGAGCCCTTGACCCTGTGGCAGGCCACTGTTGACCTGTACCTCCACAGGAGACACAGACACAGTTCTGGCTTGGTCTCTGTGGGTTGGACGTGAGTTTCATGCCCTTCCCAGATCTGAGCAGCACAGATGACCATGTGCTTCTCAAGCACACTGTCCCACGTGGGCCATGTGTCCTAATGACCTCCCCGGTCCCGGCTGCTCAGTTTCCTGAATGCGCCACAGAAGCACCATCTCAGGCGTGCCGTATGTCTCCTCTGTAAAGCTGATCTCAGGTTGCAATCCTCCTAGTGGATGTCAACCATCTAGGATCTCAGGAAGACGTGGTTAGCAGCTGGGAATCTTCTCACAGTTTGGTGGAAGATGCCATCTCTGGGGCTGAGATTGCAGCAGCCCCTTGCCTTCCAGCTCTGGCTGTCACAATCCTGCCTCTCTGCCTCCACGTGGGGAGGGGATGGTATGCAGCCAGGCTAGCTCTCCTTTGGCATTCTCTCAATTCTTTGTTCTGTGAGTGGGCCAGGCTGCGCAGTTAGGTTGTTAGGTTAGAGCCTTTAGCAGGAAAGTTCTCTTTTCCGCAGTTGCATTTAGGCATGCATTCTGTGGGTTTTTTTTTTTTTTTCTCCCTGTTATGTTGCCTTCTGAGATTCCAAAGCTCCCCACAGACCCATGTGTGAGAGGATTTCCTAGTGTGTGGAAACTTCTCCTTCATGACTCCCTCCCTCGAACAGGGTTGAAGAATTGTATCTCTATATAGGAATATATGTATATGGAGTCCTCATTGTTGTTATTACTATCACAAAGAAAAATCTTACAGAACTCCAACTTCTTCATAAGAACTCTGGGTTCTAGGTGGTAAAATATTAAAAATTATCAAATGGGACTAAGAGGAGGTACTTTATCTATGGAGACAAATCTAATATACTATGTAGAGTCATTAATACACCATTGATAAGAAATAAAATGTTAGGGAAACTTGAGATTTTTTAACAAATCTCTCTGTAGGCATTAATTAGAGATATCAAAGTTAAGTAAGAGAAATTTAAGATATTAATTTAATAGATACATAATTAAGGTAATGGCCCTATAAAACAGAATATACTTTTCACACACTAACGAAACTGACAAAAATTAATCAGTTATTGAGCACAATGAAACTGATCAGTGTTGACTGTAATGAATCTTCAATGAATTCTAAAAGGGCAGAAAATATTTAGAATATATCTTATCACTATAATTAAACAGAACTAGCAATTGATATCGGAGGTACAAATAAACTCTTGATTGATTGAAATTTATAAGCAATTATTAAAATAACTATTGGATGAAAGAGGAATCAAAATTGCAATCTAAGATATTAAATTTTAAAAAATAATAATGATAACATATTACTACAAAGTTTAAGAATTGTGATCAAAACTTACTCAGAGGCAAGTTTATCTTAAATGCTCTCATTATTAAATAATTCAGAGAATGAAATAAACAGATCATTAAACTTCATAAATAAAAAATTCCCAATAAAATAATCATAAAGAACAGGAGAAAGAAATAATAGTAAGACTAAAAGCTAATGAATTAGGAAAAATAGAGTATTTGATAAATCAAAATCTGATATCATAGTCAAGAAGAATGCTGAAAAAAAGAAAACCTACAACATTAGAGATATGAAAACACTACAGAGCAAAAGAGCTTCAAATTATGAGGAAATGGCATACCCAACTCTATGTTAATAAATTTGAAAATATAAATGAACAAAGTTTTCTTAAGATATAGAGAATCTGAAAACTCCAATAATTACAGAACAAGTTAAAGAAAATGTCAAATAATTGTCCTCAGCATATCCCCCTTTAGCTTTATAAATGAATTCTTCCAAACTTTCAAGAAATCAATCATTTCAATGTCTTTTTGTTTATAATTTTTAGTATTTTATAGATTATAAATAACTAAAATGTGATAAGACACAATTGAAAATTATATTTTGCTATCTATTAAGAGAAAAATAACCATACCAACAGAAAAATGGCAAAGGCTATCAAGAAACAATTTACTAAATAGTGATAATAAAATAATAGAAAATATAGAGTACAGACTATTTACCAGATATTCCCTAAGTAATATATAATTATATAATAGTAATATGTATAATATATGACAATCATACATGTGAGTGAGTGATAGTCGTTCAGTCGTGTCTGACTTTTTGCAACACCATGGACTGTAGCCTGTCAGGCTCCTTTGTCCATGAAATTCTCCAGGTAAGAATACTGGAGTCGGTTGCCATTTCCTTCTCCAGGGAACAATTATATAGGAAGATGTAATTATATTTAATTATACCTCACAGAGAGTCCTACAGATTAGCTACCATTATAATCTCTGATCTAAGATGTGTAAATTAAGGCACAGAGATAGTAAGCAACTTGTCCAGTGTCACATAACTAGTAACTGGTGAAACCAAGATTTGGACCCAAACTGCCTGTCTCCAGAATCTGTGGTTTTAACCCTTAAATCAATAGGAAATATATTTATCAAAGAAATGTAAACAAAGACAATTTGTTCTTATTTCTTTAAGCTAGTGATTATGACTTACAAGAATAAACCAGTATAAATGCACTGTGAGGAAATAGAAGCCCTGCACACTTCTGTTGGTGTGTAAATTTGTATAATGTTTTACTGAGTATAACTTACAATATACATTTATGCTTGTGTGCAGTCACTCGGTCATGTTTGACTCTTTTGTGACCCTATGGACTGTAGCTCACCAAGCTCCTCTGTCCATGGGATTCTCCAGGTAAGAATACTGGAAAGAGTTGCCGTTTCCCCCTCCAGGGGATCTTCCCAACCCAGGGATTTAACCTGGGTCTCCTGCATCTAGTGCATTGGCAGGCACATTCTTTACCCCTGAGCCACTTGGGAAGATCCTAAAACAAATATTAAAATCCCTAAATTGTACAAAACATTCACTCTAGTATTTCTACTTCTGGGATTGCATATTAAAAAGACATATATTCCCAGATGAACATAGACTTTATGTTTGTTTCTGTTGTGAAAGTGATAATTAAGTCATCAAATTGAGTGCAGAGGTAAAAATACCAACTTCTCACTCTTTTCTGTGGACTCAGAGATTCAGAACAGTGGTCAAGTCTCCTTGAGAGTAAAAAGTTCAATTCAATCCAAGCTGGAATCTTCCCTATAGAAAACTTAGGACTAGGCTAGTTTAAATCAAGATCCACAAATCAAGAGACCTGTAATGTCTATGGACTAAGGGGAACCAAGATAGAGACTATATGCATGAGACACTTGGGAGGTGATATCCTCTCATTTTGCCCAACATTAAAAATATACCTGTGGCTGATTCATTTTGATGTTTGGCAGAAACCACACAATTCTGTAAAGCAAGTATCCTTCAATTAAAAATAAGTATAATTAAAAAATAAAAAATATTTTTATGATAATAATGTTCTTCTGTAGTGTTTCAAAGTTTAAGTGGAAAGTTTGGGTGTGTCGCTAAAGCGCCAGAGTGCTAAAGATCTTGTATTTTTCTTCTAGAAGGAAAAAAAAAATAAAGTAGAAGTTCTGGGAAAATGGAATGGCTTTCCATTATGTTCAATAAAAATTAAAGACTGACCAAAAAAAATAAAAAGAAGGGTGCATATAATTAGATAAGTGCCACCAAATTTGATGTGTTAGGGACTTCCCTGTTGGCTGAGAATCCTCCTACAATGCAGGAGACCCATGTTTGATCCCTTGGTAGGGAAAATCCCCTGGAGAAAGGAATGGCAACCCACTCCAGTATTCTTGCCTGGGAAATCCCGTGAACAGAGGATCCTGGCAAGCTACAATCCATGGGGTCACAAAGAGTTGGACATGACTAAGCAACTCACACACACACATACACACACCTTTACATTTCAAGACAAAGCTCCACTAATGAAAAAAGACAATATACTCTTGACCACCAATCTGATTGATTCATATGAGGAGACTTCAAAAGAAACTCTTCTCCTACTTAATTTCAGATGATTTCAATGCTATAACTTAAATATAAATAAACAGTCCTACAAGTATCAACATTACTGAAGTCTAATGGCATTTAGAATTCTCAATTGATCTGTAACTGTTTACCCCTTCTTGACAATCCTCGAAACTATGAAGAAAAAACAACAACTTTTATTTCAAGTAATATCATTTATCCAAAGATCGGGTAGACATGATTCTTATTTTTCACATACAGAAGGATATAATTCAACCTTTCCTTATGCGCAGGCACAAGTAGTAGCACTTGAGGTGTTTAGGGTGACAGGTGGCTGAAGCATCTTGCCTGGAGAGCTAGCTTCAGACGGTGGCATTGGAGTGGGAATTCAGAGTTCAGTAGGAAGACCTTGGGCTTGGGGTGGGAGGTCTGGATCCCAGCAACATTGGGCTTCTCTTAGTGCACATCATTTTCTCCCCTCTACTTACAGTGTTCTTCTGCTTCTCCTTTCAGACTTTAAAATTCAGCTCGTGTCCCTCTTTTGAGATGTCTTCTTTACATCCCTAAACAATCAGTCCCTCCCTTCTCTTAGGATTTTATAAGATTTTTTGAAACTCAAAATTCCTTCAAGAATGCTTTATCTTAAGGGTACCTTGGCAGAGTCTGTCACTATAGTTTATAGATTCCTTAGGCGTTAGTAATGTTTAGCTGAGTGAAAGAAAAGAAAGGGAAGACACTCTAGAAACTTGATAGTTATCTTCCAATATTCAAAGGACAGAGGTGATTTCAAATATATTCTAAAAATCAATTCAACAAACATGTATTGACAAGTAACGTGTATAAGCTTTCATTAGAAAAGAAGTTATAAGAGTAGAATCTTAAAATAGAATGACAAAAAAAGGAACATGAAATGAGCTGCTTGACCCAGGAGAGCTTCAAAAGAGACCACCCATTACTTGTTACTCATTCACCCATTTATTCAATATTTTCTGAGGACCTGTTATCTGTCACACATTGTTCTGTGAGTGTGGATCACCTCATCCCAGCCTTACACTGCCAAATACATTGACATTGATGGGGTGGTTGGTCTAAATGTCTCATCCTGAGATATGTGATTCTAGGGGATACCTAAACCAACTTTTTTTGCAATTTATAATGAAATTGAATGATCAAGCAACATTTTCAGGCATCATAGTTTGTGGAAGAGTTGAATATAATATCTGTGACTCCGAGTGATAGTGGTTTGTCTGTTTATGTGTGCATGTGTTATCTAATTGACTCTTGGAGAACACAAGCTTTTACAGTTACATAGAGTAGAGTTACCTATGGGGGCAGCTGAGGCTGTAGACAAACATACAAGAAGGGAAGCAATGAAGAAATAAAGTAAAATCAGATGCAGAGTTGCAGTGATTCTCTTCTAAACATCCCATAAATGTGCATTTAGCTCACATTTATTTTTACATACTTCACCAGAAAACAGCAACTGAAACATCTCATTCCTGATGGTAGCTTCAGGCAAAGAGGGGGCATAAAGTGAGAAAGACACTCAATAAACAAGCAAGCAACAAGCCCCTTCCATTCAATGCAGATTTCAAAACTTTCATGCCATTTCTCAACCTTAACAGCCAAAAGGACTTGCATCATGCTTTGGGTGGATGCTCATGCTTTTTCTCTAATATTAAGTGTATGTTAGGATACATTAATGGTCACTTAAAATGCAGTTTTGCTCACAGGCAAAAAATAATTTTTTTGCACTATATTCAAAGTTTTCACGATGAAAAGCCTTGGTTTCTACCCCCATGGATTTGGCTTAATCAATTATTGACTTTTTTTTTTTAGTTATAAGGGGTATTTTATCCCCACTTAACAAGTAATAAAGTAATGAAATTAAAAGACACTTACTCCTTGGAATGAAAGTTATGACCAACCTAGATAGCAGAGACATTACTTTGCCAACAAAGGTCTGGTCAAGGTTATGGTTTTTCCAGTGGTCATGTATGGATGTGAGAGTTGGACTGTGAGGAAAGCTGAGCGTCAAAAAATTGATGCTTTTGAACTATGGTGTTGCAGAAGACTCTTGAAAGTCCTTTGGACTGCAAGGAGATCCAACCAGTCTATCCTAAAGGAGATCAGTCCTGGATGTTCATTGGAAGGACTGATGCTGAAGCTGAAAGTCCAGTACTTTGGCCACCTCATGCAAAGAGTTGATTCATTGGAAAAGACCCTGATGCTGGGAGGGCTTGGGGGCAGGAGGAGAAGGGGACGACAGTGGATGAGATGGCTGGATGGCACCACCGGCTCGATGGACATGAGTTTGAGTAAACTCTGGGAGTTGGTGATGGACAGGGAGGCCTGGCGTGCTGCAGTCCATGGGGTTGCAAAGAGTCGGACACAACTGAGCGACTGAACCGAACTGAACAAGTAATAAAACTGAACATATATATATCATGAGAAATTCAAATTTCTACCAGGCAATCTTCACAGATTTTCATTCTAATTATTCCTTTAGATGCGCAAGATTTGTAAATGCTGTTTGATGACTTCTCTGTTATCTCAAAAGCATGTCGATCTCAAAATGTAAAAGATGAATCATGTGATGCATCCTTCTGCCCAAAGTTCTCAGAAGATTTGAGTTCAATGAGTGAGCCACCAACCTCCATCTCTAAAAAAAAGGGGGGCATCCTGTCTACCTCCACCAACTCAACTCCTTTACCCAGCCTACCACCTACACTATGATTTCACCTTCTAACAACCTCGTACATCTATTCTCTCTCTTCCACCATGATGACTGCCATAGCTCCCACTTGGTGTCTCACATCCATTCTTATTTATATCTGCTTGACGCTCCCTACTGCAATAAAACAATATCTTAAAAATGAAAATCAGAAGGTACTGTTCCTCTGATTGTATGGCATCACTGACTCGATCAATATGAGTTTGAGCAAGCTTCATCGGAAGTTGGTGATGGACAGCAAGGCTGTCCATGAACATGACTGAGCAACTGAACTGAACTGACCATCCCTTTATGTAAGTATTAGATGTCTGTTCTTTGGTTTTAATCATAAATTGGCACTTGAAAAGAGTTCATCCAAAATGATGATCACAATTTTAACATTGTTCTGGTCAGGGGTCTTCACCCCCGCCTGTCTTGTATGATCTTGTTACTCTTGTTTCCCCTCAGTCCCTTAGATGGGGTGCTGTCTACTGCCACAGGACCTTTGCACAAGCTAACTCCACCTTCAATGCTCTTTCCTTCACATCCTTTCAACTTTTTGATGAATTTTCCTTATTTAGAGGGTGTCTTCTTTAACTTCCACAGATGGGATAAAATATTTCTGTCATAGATTTTGAACATTTGACATAACTCTCCTTCCTAATCCTTATAATAGTCATAAAAATGAAATATCTATTGTTGTATTGAGTGATGTTAGCCTCTTTTACTTACTTCTTTGAGGGAGGGATTCAAATGAGTTTCTGATTGTTTTCATATCACTAAATCTAACACTTGCTGACATAAAAGAGATTTCAATAAACATCAGTTAACGGAATGAATAAATGAATTAATGAATGAGAAAATGATATATTCAGTGTGTGAACAGTTAATAGACACTGTGAGAAAGATCACCCAAAACAGTACTAAGAATTTTTCTCTTATATCTGTGCAGATGGAAAAATCCACATCACAGAAGCAGCACCTAGGAAATCAAAACATGTGGTTCCACACTGGTATCTTCCTTTTGTAGTTCTGTGATCTTATGCAAGATCCCTAAAGCACTTGGGTACCAATTTCTTCATCAATAAAGCTAGGGAAAAAGCCACTCACTGGGGGAAATGTGAGAATTTTACAATATGCATTTGAAAAGGCTTGAAGGATTGTAAAAAGTAAGGTGTTAGGAGGTCAGTCATGTCCAACTCTTTGAGACCCTTGGACTGTAGCCCACCAGGCTCCTCTGTCCATGGGATTCTCCAGACATGAATACTGGAGTGGATTGCCATGCTCTTCTCCAGGTGACCTTCCTGACCCAGGGATCATACCCAAGCCTCTTGGGTCTCCTGCTTTGGCAGGCAGGCTCTTTACCACTAGCACCACCTGGAATGGTATCTTAAAGGATTATAAACCCCAGTAAATCTAATTTAAGAAGCCAAAGGTACAGTGGAGGCCCCTAGGAAATGGTAGAAAAGAAGATAAGTACATCCTTGACTGGATCAGGACCAGTGACTTGTTCTCCAGAGTTTCATGCAGAAGCAAGGAGGTCCCCTAATTTGAAAATAGAGATCTATCCTGGGCAATAGGAGATAGACAATACAAGATACACCAGACAACTGCTCCCTGTTCAATTCTGCTTTCTTCTGAAAACTGATATCTGTATCCTCCTTCTCAACAAATAAATATACTCAAGTTCTAGCTAACAATCCATACTCATCATTGTAGAAGTCCCCACTCAAATGCCCATAGGGACCTGGGAAGAAATATTACCAAGCAAAGCAAGCCAGAAAGTGACTATGGCAAATTAATGACACAGACTATCCAAAGGACGATTGCTTCTCCATGCCAGCCACTTGTTGCCATTCTAAATGAAGGCCCCATGTTGCCAGAGCTTGATTTTCTTTAAGCTGGAAATTGGCTCAACTTTTTTAGAAACAATAGTGCAGGCCAAGGAAAACATGTCTTTGGGAAGTTTGTGACCTGATTCTAACCCTTTGCATACTATAACCAATACTTTCGAGAATATTTATTGTAGAAATTCCTGGAAACTCATTCTTTTGAATGAGGAGAATACTGTAAAGTGTGAAAGTGAGAGTGAAGTCGCTCAATCGTGTCTGACTCTTTGTGACCCCATGGACTGTAGCCCACCAGGCTCTTCCGTCCATGGGATTTTCCAGGCAAGAATACTTAAGTGGGTTGCCATTTCCTTCTCCAGGGAATCTTCCCAACTCAGGGATTAAACCCAGGTCTCCTGCATTGCAGGTAGACTCCTTACCATCTGAGCCATCAGGGAAGTGGCTATAAAGTATACTTAATGCAAAGGGTTACTTTTAGGATTAAATGAGATCACATGTAAGTATGTCTATTCAAGAGCCTATGTTTCTGTATAGATGCTCAGTAAATATTCTTTTCCCCTCTTCCTTTCCTCTTTCCTGCCTTTTTAATTGAGAGAAGGGATTATTTGATTTACTGGGAAACATACAAAGAGAAAAAGTTGTATTATTTTTAATAAAAGATGTCATTTTAGAAATATAGGCTTAAGGGTATACTGTACAACACAGGGAATATAGCCAATATTTTATAATGACTGTAAATGGAAAGTAACCTTTAAAATTGTATAAAAATAAAAGTTATTTCATTATATCAAATCCATATCAACCAAGTCAATGTATTCCTCTCATTGAAACTCTTTTCCAGGATAGATCTCTGTAGACTTCTTTTGGCCCAGATTAGGCTGGTTTATAATTGATAGTTGGAATTTTATATAAAAATTATGTTTCAAACAAATATAAGAATGCTTGAAAAGAGAATTTTCTTTGATGACTTAAAACATTCAAATTTTATTTGTACCATAAAGATTTATAAATAGTTTCTTGGACAAAATAAAGCTTTGATCCAGTTTTTTATCTGACATTTTAAAATTTGCATTCAATTCTGTATGCATGCATATGTGCTCAGTCTTGTCTGACTCTTTGTGACCCTGTGGACTATAGCTTGTCAGGCTCACATATCCGAGGGATTCTCCAGGCAAGAATACTGGAGTAGGTTGCCATTTCCTTCTCCAGGGGATCTTCCCAATCCAGGGATCAAACAGGTGTCTCCTGCATCTCCTGCATTGCAGGCAGATTCTTTACTGCTGAGCTATCCGGGAAGACCCTTGTATGCTGTTTCATGTATTCTCAGAAGCACGATCAGCTCACATATTCCCAAATCAGTTCTTCCCTAAATCATTAACCCTATTGTAAGTCATCAATCAGGTATATGGGGCTGTACAAACAGAGACCACTGGAGCTGGAACATAAAACTCAAGTTCATTCATCTTAAGGGTATGGTTCAACGTACACAAGTTATTGAATCCCCTCATTCTTCATCTGTGAAATGAGACAGATAAACACTATACTCAAAAATTTATTTTGAAGGTCAAATGAATTACTATTTGCAAAATTGTCATGCAAACTGCAATGGGTTACTCCAATACATATACAACTTAAAGTGGGAAGGACAGCAAGGAATCGGGATGAAGTCCCAACCTATCTATGCTGGTGGCAGTGTCTTGATGTGAGGGTGAGACTTACTCTTTGTTTCATCTTTATTTCCAATCTGTGTTTCTATTATAGCCACTTCAAATGTCGTGAGTTCTCCTGACCTACAACTTTATCCCTTGCATTGGCACAGTATACATTTAGAAGGGGAATATAGGGATTTGTTTATATTGTTTTTGTTGTTGTTTCTCAGCTGTCAAGTCATGTCTGACTCTTTGTGACCCCATGGACTGCAGCATTCGACACCTCTCTGTCCCTCACTATCACCCAGAGTTTGCCCAAGTTCATGTCCATTGAAGCAGTGATGCCATCCAACCATCTCATCTTCTGTCACCCTCTTCTCCTTCTGTCTTGACTCTTTCCCAGCATCAGGTCTTTTCCAGTGAGTCAGTTCTTCGCATCAGGTGACCAAAGTATTGGAGTTTCAACTTTAGCATCAGTCCTTCCAGTGAGTATTCAGAGTTTTTTTATAGTATGGACACCAATTTCCTATATTCCAGGCATGGAACTAAGCATTAGACACACATCAAATCAATCCATTAATGCTTAGAACATCACTATGTTGCAATATTACAATTTCCAGTTTACAAATCAAGAAACTGGAATTAGCAATGAGCAGCCCCTTGGCTCAGACCATTGACTAATAATACATGGTTGAGACAGTACCCCACCCCTGGCAACACCAAACCAAGACACTCCTGGGGCAGCAGCATGGAATACAGATTTCCCAGGAAAACAGTTTTCCAGATAACTGTGATAAATGTATCAAGTGCCAAAGTTATTTGGAGGAAAAATCTCCCTTTTTCCCTATCATTTCTGAGTATGATATTTGCTATGAAGATAGCATCAAAAAAATTCTAAACATATTTAAGTGTACAGTTCAGTGGCACTAAGTATATTTACATTGTTCAACTCTCACCATCATCCATATCCCAAATTTTTTACCTTCCTAAACTGGAACCCTGTTGTTGTGCCAGAATATAAATGAAGTACCATAATTATTTTTGATGTCTATATTTGGCTTACTATACCTATAAATGTTTAAGACAAAGAAGATTTTTTTTTTATTGTAATCTCATTGTCTTGTTTTTGGCCAAAATAACTTTTTAAAACTAGAGCTAATTGAATGTGTTTTCTTTTTATAAAATTAATATATATATATCTTCCTCTATTTAATTTTTTTCCTCTTTTTTTTTTTGATGAAGAGACCTTGGAAATCATCTAATCTACTTGTCTAAACTTTCAAATCACATAACTGAGATAAAGCTTCTTTGGTTATGTTATAAATCAAAAATTACCTCAAGGGCTATAGTGATGTGTAGAAGCCTCCCTACTCTAAAAGGTAACACATCACTATGGTCTATTTCAGGCTAAGTATCTTTATTTTTTGTTTCATGGTTTTCTTTCTTTTTCCTTACTTTCAGATTTTCAGGCATCACTTGCTCTGGTTATAAACAAAAGGCCTTTCAGTAAACACCTTTTCCTTATTTTGAGCTGTGCTGTTTATTATTTTCTATAGGCTAGGAAACCAAATAACTCTCTTAAATTGGATATTCAATGCATTCTGAGCAGGGACTTAAGAACTCTTATGGGTGAAATGCATAAGGTTTCATGAATAGATGCAGCCTCCGTGTTGGCCTCCCTGATGACTATCAACTGTATCTTAGATAACTGAGTTTATCAGAAAGATGAATGTCATGTGAGTGAGGAGTTGAATACTTTTAGTACACATCTCAAAAGAAGGCATAAGTCAGACTTCTAAATAAATCTATTCCCTCTTCTAGTCCCCTGCAGCGATCCTTAGAGGTAGCCAGTTCCACCTGCTTCCCTTACATTAGTCTCTCCTGTCTTTTTTATAAGTATAGTCAAATCATCCTTTACCCTTTTACTTCAGTTGTCATTTTCCATCTGGAAAGCAGCAAATTTGATCATTCAAACAGAAGCAGCGTCTGTTGCTAACCCCTCAAGCCGGTGTACTAGTTTCATTTCTTGCAGTCAAACATTCAGTAACATGTGTTTATATGTATATCTTTTCCTTTATATTAGTAATAAGTGGGTCATTAAGGGCTGTCTAATGAGAGAATGCAGTTTTCTGGCCTGATAAGACCCCCAGTTTCATTACCAAATTCATCTTACATGTCAGCCATTAAATAGCATGGAATTTTCCACTCTCACCCATGCAATATCATTTAATTTCACCTAAATGGAGTTTTCTCTATGACCATAATCATCATCATCTTCACCACCACTACCATCAAGAAGCACTTATTACCTACTGCAATGCATATGGTGCTATATTCAGTATGGTTCCATACAGCTCTACCATCATGGCCCTCATCCTAGGGAGGCTGAAAAGTACAATGAGATTATTGAAAATAATGAGATTTGAGTTCAAGGCTAGACCTCAGCACTGAGCAGCTAAGTGAGCTAGAGCAGAGCATCCTCCTTCCTTGGGCCATGCCTCTTCTGCAAATGAGGCAGATGAGTTGCCTTATCCTTAAGACACGTCACACTATAACGGCACGTCCTATTCCAGGCTCAGCTGCAGGCATTCCAAGTGGGAGGAAGCCCAGATGAGGAAAAAACTGATCTGGAACTTTAAGCCAGTGGCTATATCCAGTGAAGTAATTAGCCTCTGGGTCTCAGCTCAGAGTAGTACTTGCTGAATGGTGTTTCTCTCCCTGACCACCGGATTTGTCTGTGTTTTCAATCTCTTCTACCACCCTTATTCCACTCTCTGATTCTAATCTTGGCTCTGTTCCCATTTTCTCCCACTGCTGACTTTCTCTTCCAGGTGACAGTCCGCAGCAGGCCCTCAATTTCAGTTCTGTTACTTTTCCCAGCCACACACAAGCACTGTGCCCCAGTGAGAACATCAGCTTTGAACGTTTTTAGGAAGCAAATCCTGAGCCCCCTGGCTTCCTGTTAGGTGAACTGTGTCTGATACCCTTGAAAAGGGGAAGAAACTGAGGGTAGATCACCAGTGAGAGTCCCAGGAACTGAGGACTGGAGCTCATCATAGAGGGAACAGGAAGAACACAAAATGATTTCGAAGAGAATAAAGGAGAAAACTTAAAGAAAAGCAGATAAGTCTAGATGGTGATTACAGAGACACAAATGGAATCAAATACCCCAAAACCATGCCTGGGCTGGACTGGACACACACAGAAACAAAGGAGAGCTGGGCAATAGGAAGAGCAGGGACAATGATGGGGTCCAAAGGGGAGTTCTGTGACTTATGCTCTGAAATGTACCCATGGGTCAAGAGAGCCATCATATCCTCTCTCAGCCTGTATATTAATTATATAGAGTCAAAAGACATAAAATCAGATAAAGTCTGATATGCAGACAGTAGCCAAAAATCCCTCTAAGCATCATAGTTACTTGCATTAGCCATTCATGACTTTATACTAACTGTCTGATGTGCATATTTTCTCATGGAAACTGCCAAACTACCTCTTTTTGTTGTTAAAACACAGATGACATAAAAGTTACCATTTTGTTTGTAAGTATACAATTTAGTTGCATTAAGCACATTTATAATGTCATGCGACCATCACCACAGTTTGTTTTCAAAACATTTTCATCATTTCAAACAGAAATTATGTGCTTATTAAACCCCCATGTCTCTCTCCCCCTAGCCTCTAGTCACCACTCTTCTATTTTCTGCCTCTAGAATCTAGCCACCTTTTAAGAACAGCCACAAAAAAGTGGGAATTTTCTGTATGACTCGGGAAACTCAAACCAGGGCTCTGTGATAACCTAGAGGGGTGGGATGGGGTTGAAGGTGGAAGCGAGGACAATATTGTAAAGCAATTATCCTTCAATTAAAAAGAAATAATTTTTTAAAAAATGAAGTTAAACTCGAAAGTTAACATATGAGGCAAAAAAAAAAAAAAAAACTTGTCTACATTCTCACTGCAAATACCTGAGGAAGAAAGGATGGTGACAGGAGTTAGTGACAGAAATACCATCTCTCAATGAATGTGACCAACCAGTCTTACCTCCTTCAGTGTTTGACTGAGTCTCAGAGGAAGAGGCAACCTATATATTAGGATCGTTCTGTACAAAATAACATACTGCTTCTTAAAACAGTGCAAATGCTAGGTTTGTTGATATGCTCATTTCATAAGAGGACCTTGGGAATTAAGAGTCAGTGAAGGAAGAATCAGTTCATACCTTCCATTTCACATTTATCTGAGAAATTCATTGAGTAGAAAGGCAGATGGGATCATTCTTGCGACTTAAATCATTTACCTCCTCTGATCCTCCTCTTCAAACAAATATGTAGTGTTAAATTCTTTTCACTGACCGTATATGAACTAATTTCTTCCTATGATGTCGTCTTTATAATGATGGGGCAAAGGGAAGTTAAGGAATTACCCAAATTCACAAAGCTTTGTAAGTCATTGAATTAGTACCTTCAAGCACTTACCCAATGGCTGCCAGCCAAATGGTTCTTTATTTCAAGAAAAGAGACACTTTTCAATATTTTTTTTTTCTTTTCTTTTTAAGATTAATCAAGGAGTATATCGATCAGGGAAGCTCATAGAGGCACCTCTGAGGGTTACTCTAAAATTTTGAATCCATGTTCTCCAACAACACAATATGTAAAATCTCTGAATCTGGGGGCCAATTGTAAGCTGGTTTCAAATACCACAGAGAACATAAATCTTTCTTCTCCCTTCTTTATCCCCTCAACCCATAATCTACTCACTCTTTGACCTCCCCACAAGAAGCATGACTGCCTTAAATTTAGAGTTTTCCTTTCCATTAAACAATGCACATGTTTCACCCTAATCATATTTCGGAGACGGAGCCAATCAGACTTAGTGAGCTTGCTCACTGCCTCTGATGAAGAGCAGTCTACAAGGACATAAACTGCCAGGGAGACACCATTGATTGGAAGTTGGGAGGCAGAACTTTCAAGAATGATTTAGGGATGCAGACTACTTTTACTTATTTGAACTAGCAGAGGGGAAGGTCAGGCCAAAACCATGAAAAAAATCTAGATAAGGAAATATTTTTGAAGAAATACTGTTTTGCAACTCCCAAATACCCACAATAATTTAAATTTGTCTCAGCATATATCCATTCATCCTCTTACTGACTGGGACTCTTAAAAATGTGCTCTCAGAAATAGATGAGACTAGTTTCTAATTAACATAACTATTATAAATAAATGTATGTTATTCAAGTGCTTGAAAATAATTTTTTTCCTAAGCAAATATGTTTACACCACTGATTTGTATTTCTTGTAAGAAAAGAGCATGCTGAGTAAAGGTAAATTTTAGCCAAAAGTAATATAATATCCTCTCTGCATCTTAATTAACTTTGGTCCAGTATAGATTAGCCTCAATCCAAATTTCAATTACATTATGGCCAAAGTAACACAAACAAGCATACTATTCAATGAATAGCAAAATTCACTTTCATAAAATAGTGACTCTCTTCTGGAGGAAGATAAAACAAAAAGGAAAGTGGTTCGTGGCATGGGATGTGTAAAATAGGTAGAGTTAGTAATTAAAACAGGAAAACTCTCCTTTTCAAAGCAAGAATCCTGTCCTAAACCAAAATGAGAACAATATTAAGCATGTTCATTATCTTCCCATTTGTAGAAGTGCTCTCTTTCATATTATTTATTCTATTTCCAAATGCCATGCTCCAAACATAAATGTGATTTCCACTGATGCTCTTCAGCTTGGTCAGGCTCCCCAACCTCCCCTCCCCTTTCTTCCTAAATTTAATTAAAACCAGCATTCAGCCATACTGGAAAGAAACCCTATTTACATAACGCAAAGAAAAACAATTTTTAAAAGCCCACATTAATCATGGCTTTAGAGAAAGTCACCATAAACAGGATGTATCTAGCTGAGGGACAAGCTCCAGGCACTTACAAAAAATATATCTTTCTAGCTGCAGGATACCATTGTTACTCCAGAACATAGCTCTTCCATCCCCTAAATTCCTCATTTTCATATGAAATGACATGATTTGCCCACTCTAGTATAGAATAATGCATATTCAAAGTCGTCTCACTTACTCATATAAGCTAATGAAAACTGAGGTTTGTTTTATGGTATTGCCAGGAATAAAGGAAGGAAAATCAAGTACCTACTATGTGCCAAGCAAAATGCTCAGGGTTCTGGAGACATTACTTTCCTGGATGGTCCTGGCAACTTCATGAAGTTGCTCATTTACTCACCTTGAGCTTTAACTCTTAATCCACAGAGGTTCTTCTGGCCCAGAGCTCCCTCTTGGCCCACAGAGATTCAAGGACATATTTATTAACCTCAGACATCCACTGCCTTCTTCTTCCTCACACATACACTTCTTTTGCCATTGTTTTCTTCTAACCATTGCACTGAGAACACTTGGATTAACATAAATAGAAAGTATAGAAAGATTGCCAATGGCAGAAACCTCAAATGGTTGAGCAAGATGGAAAGAAGATCCAGATTAAATTAATAAAGATTTTTACAGAAGGTTGCTAATGAGAGGGTATCCAAATTGAGTAGGATCAAAAAATTCACCCAGTTACTCCCTATATCAGTTTAACTCAAATATAAAAAATAATGGCACTGTTTATACTATCAGCCCCAAAAGTATAAGAAAAGGTTACATAATTGCGTAAATGACACAACCATGTTTGTCAAAAATGAATATAGCATTGAATTTTTAAGTTGGACTCTTGTAGAGGAATTTGTATGTTGCTATTATTGTTCAGTCACTCAGTCGTGTTCAACTGCAGCATGCCAAACTTCCCTGTACATCACCATCTCCTGGAGCTTGCTCACACTCAAGTCCTTTGAGTTGGTGATGTCATCCAACTATCTTGTCCTTTGTCATCCCCTTCTCCTGCCTTCAATCTTTCCCAGCATCAGGGTCTTTTCTAATGAGTTGGCTCTTCACATCAGGTGGCCAAAGTATTGAAGCTTCAGCTTCAGCATCAGTCCTTCCAATGAATATTCAGGTCTGGTTTCCTTTGGATGGACTGGTTGGATCTCCTTACAGTCCAACGGACTCTGAAAAGTCTTTTTCAATACCACAGTTCAAAAGTATCAGTTCTTTGATGCTAGGCTTTCTTTATTGTCCAATTCTTACATCCATACATGACTACTAGAAAAACTATAGCTTTGACTAGATGGACTTTTGTTGGCAAAATAGTCTCTGCTTTTTAGCATGCTGTCTAGGTTGGTCACAGCTTTTCTTCCAATGGACAAACGTCTTTTAGTTTCATGGCTGCAGTCAGCATCTGCAGTGATATCGGAGCCCCAAAAAATAAAGTCTGTCACAAGAAAATAAAGCTTGTTTCTTACTTAGTCTGCACCACAAACAGGTGAGATGGATACTCTCATCTACATTTTACAGATAAAGAATCTGAAGCAAAGAGAGTTCAAACTTTTGAAGAAGGTTATACAGCTAATAGATGGTATAGCTAGAATTTAAATCCAATTTGCCTGATTCCATTTCTCTATCTACATCTGCTCTTTCTCACATGAGAGGTAGCCCTGAATAGAACTGTTATGGCCACATCATAGAGATATACTGTCAGGACTGAGTGGAGTGGCCTGGATTCTGTTGTTCACTCTCATCTATGACTCATATTTATTCTTTAAAAAAAAATAAGGAATTGGTCTTGCCATGGGCTTGTGAGATCTTAGTATCCCAACCAGTGATTGAACCCAGGCCCCTAGCAATGGAAGTGGAGTCCCAACCACTAAACTGCTAGAGAATTACTCTGATTCCTAGTTATTCTGACTCCTGAAATGCTGTGAATATGTTATCAGCTTCTTTGACACCTCACTAAATGAAAGCTCCAAAAGGCAGGGATTCTTGATTGATTGATTGATCAATGGAAAATGGCTGCAGTTGCTATTCCCTGGAGATTATAGAGACACCAAGAAGGTGAAAACTGGGAGAAGCCCTGATAGATTACACAGAGTTAACCCTGACTGAACAGCAGGCTGCTTGCCTTGGCAGCTCCCTCTGTCCAAGCCTGTGGATTTATGCCTTTCTTCAGGACTTGTCAGGGATACTGGCTGGGCTGGGGTGCGCTACATCAGCCAGACTACTGGACTTGCTGTCCTACTTCCTCCTGGCGAGTGCTAATCTCAAGTACAATACTGACTTCCCCTCACTTTATTTTTGGATCTGTGTATTTAAGTCAGGTTCTACCCTGCCAAAATTGCTCTACTTTGCATTTCTAAAGCCCATTTTTATCTAGATGTCCGTCACCAAATGAAGGGATAAGGAAGATGCGGTACATATACACAATGGAATACATTATTCAGCTGTAAAAGGAATGCATTTGAATCAGTTCTAATAAGGTAGATGAACCTAGAGCCTATTATATATGCAGAGTGAAGTAAGTCAGAAAGAGAAAGACAAATATTCTATATTAATGCATATATATGGAACCTAGAAAGATGGTTCTGACAATCCTACTTCTTGGGGGACAAAGGAGACACAAAAATAAAGAACAGACTTTTGGACTCAGTGGGAGAAGGAGAGGGTGGGATAATTTGAGAGAATAACATTGAAACATATACATTACCATATGTAAAATAGACAACCAGTGAAAGTCTAATGTATGGCTCAGGGCACCCAAAGCTGGTGCTCTGTGACAATCTGGAGGGGTTGGGTGGGGAAGGATGTGGGAAGGTGATTTAGAACAGAGGGGACACATTTATGACCTTGGGTGGGGAAGGATGTGGGAAGGTGATTTAGGACAGAGGGGACACATTTATGACCATGGCTGATTCATATTGATGTATGTAAAAAACCATCACAATATTGTAAAGTAATTATCATCCAATTAAAATAAATTAATTAATTAAAATAAAAAGAAAGCCCTTTTTTTGTGTGTGGGGGGCAGAACCACATAGGTTTTCCAGGGGAGTCTGCATTGTTGCATCACTCGTTTCTATATTTAAGATTCTTTTTTATTTTCTTCTTTTTATTTTTTGATGTGGATCATTTTTAAATCCTTATTGAATTTGTTACAGTAGTGTTTCTGTTTTATGTTTTATTTTTTGGCTGAAAGGCATATGGGATCTTAGCTTCTCGACCAGGGATTGAACCCATACCCCATGCACTGGAAGGTGAAGTCTTATCCACTGGACTGTCAAGGAAGTCCCGTCACTTGTTCTTAAAGGTCCCTTTTCATCTCTGTAATTACTGAACATCAACAGAAAGTCAGGTTCAACAGACAAGCTTGCAAAGTAGCAAGTTCCAGAGTCACAGATTCACAACTCACTGATGATTGAGACTTCAAAGGCCCCTGACAGATTGGGATGCCTGGACCTGACTCTGTTGAACTGATTAAAGGGGGAGGCAATAAACAACTTCTTGCCAGGCTTGCTTTCTCTTTTTTCCTGCACTTAAATGATTTGTCCTTTTGGAGTGCCAGTACTAAGACCCCAAAATTAAAGCATATGATTGGCTTTGCATCTTACTATGAATAGCATCATAATCTAGACCCAATTATCTATGCTTTTTCCAATAACTACTTGTAAACTACTTTTAAAATTTCTTACTTGATACTGGTCTAAATCACATTGGTAAATTAATCATTATGCCTGTGATGACAGGCATTTGCGAAATCAAGTAAGTTATTCATTAGCCTCCCTCTGTCCTTCTTCCTAAAATTTCCTACAAATTCCATCAACATTTTTGTGAATGTTTAAGACAATTGAAATTCCAGATTCAAGACTGCACCTATTAATATTATCAGCAGTCTTTGAGAAACAAGTTTCCAGTGGGATACAAGCTTCCCCAAAATGGATGCATATCAAAGAGATGCAGACATAGAGAATGGATATGTGGACACATTAGGAGAAGGGGAGGTTGAGACAAAATGGGAGAATACAATTGACATGTATACACAACTGTGTGAAAAATAGATAGCCAGTGGGAACATGCTATAAAGCACAAGGAGCTCAGCTCAGTGCTCTGTGATGTCCTAGAGGGATGGACTAGGAGGAATGGAAGGGCTGTTCAAGAGGGAGAGGCTATATGATTATATATATATAGCTGATTTGCTTCATTGCACAGAAGATACTAATGCAATATTATAAGGCAATTATAATCTAATTTTAAAGAAAACTAAAAAAAACAAAAAGATTTAAGTACATAAGTTCAGCATCCCAGATGCTGTCTTGGGTAACAGCCATACACATTCTTCCCTATATAAGCATTATACAATTAACTTGAAGCCCTGAAAAGTGAAAGTGAAAGTTGCTCAGTCGTGTCTATCTCTTTGTGACCCCCATGGACTGTAGCGTGGAAAATTCCTCTGTCCATGGAATTCTCCAAGCAATATTGGAGTGGGTTGCCATTCCCTTCTCTAGGAGATCTTTCCAACCCAGGGATTGAACCAGGGTCTCCTGTATTGGCAGAGAAGTTTTTTTTACTGTCTGAGCCAGCAGGGAAACCCTATGATGCCCTCAAATTAAACTTCTTCACTGTTGACCTCTAAGACTTCACAATAACAAATTATACCATCTCTGGGGAGCTGCTAAACATCTGGAACCCTGAGCCTCCCCAATCTTCCCTCCAAAATGTAGTCCATTTTTTTCTGATTCTAGGCAATTCCTGATTGGGTCTCCTCTAGTCTTCCCTCTCCCAGGTTTCAGCCAACCACAAAGTAGCAAACCTACCGGGCATGAAACTTCTACTGATCCTATGAGAGAGTCCCTTGTCATTTGTTTTCAGACATAACTCTATATTTGATTATCTCACATTTATCAGTTTGCCAAGCATACATGTGTTTGCAATGAAGAGTGGAGGTAAGAAGATCAAAGATACTCAAGTGAAGAGAGGCTGATCTGACATGGATAAACTCTATCATATGGCCATATGTTTGGTCTTTCCCAACAATGTGCCATGTGGACTTACTATTAAATACTTTCAGGGTGAAAAACATAATTTTGAGACAAAAGCATATGAACAGCTAGTGCTTAGCATGGAAACTGACATACAGTGGGTGCTTAATACTCAATAAATTTATCAGTGTCAGAATATTGGAACAAAATTGTAGCCCAAACTTACATGCTATTTTATCCAAAGAAGTAATTACCAAATTGTTTTGATTGCATTCCTAATGCATACACCTTTGAGCATGTAACACTGTGTGCACAGCTAGACATAATATGTCATGATTTTTATAAAGCATATTCAGAGTAATAAAAGTGGAATAGAATTTTTAAAATATTTAAATGGAAGTTCTAATATTGGAACCAAGATATTAATCATCTTAAATAGATGGGAATGTCATGCCAGTAGTTGAGCCTCAAAATTCATTTTTGGAATTTCTAAATCAATGAGGAGATGTACATCAGAAATCTAAAGTATCAAATTGGCTAAACATGTTATATTTTGTTTGAGGGCTGTTTTAAAGGTAGCACTTTTATCATGAGGATGTCTAGGTTTCTAGAAAGTTACCTCCAACAAAACAATAAACACTAAGATAATATTGAGAAGTCTTAATTTAGGATGAACTCAGAAAATGACAACTTTTTTCTATTTTTCTCTAAGGGGTTCAGCTCTTTAAGTCATTAATTTTTTTATGAACCAAAAAAGAAGAAAAAGTAAAAATTTTTTTTTTAATTCAGTAGTTTTCAAGTGTAAGTCACACCAGTTTTTAATCTTCCTTCAGGATGGAATTCCTAGAGAAAGAAATGGCAACCCACAGCAGTATTTTTGACTGAAGAACTCCATGGAGAGAAGACCCTGGTGGGCTATAGTCCATGGGGTCACATAAAATCAGACACAACTTAGCCACTGAAAGAGAGCAACAAGCAAAGTGAAACTGGTTGACGACATGAATACATAGAAGAAGTAAGATATCAAAAAGAGAGGAAAATGACTCACTGTCATATGTCACTGGGCTGATGACTAGCAATCATTTCCAAAGCCAAACCTCTTAGAGGTCCATTATCCAAATAGTTCAGAACTTCATTGATTTTTTTTTAGAACCAGAAGCACCTTCAAAATTATTGGTCCAACACCCCCTTTCTACAGAGGAACCCAGTTCCCAAGCAGTTCATGCACACATCTAGTGGTAGAACTAGGACTACAGCTCACATGCCTGATCCTCATTTAATTCACTGTGCCATGCTGCCTAAATAGTGACTTGATAAAAAATAAATATTTGCTTAACCACAAATTTTTTGTGGCAGGCACTTTTCCAAGTGCTTCATAAGTTCTAGCTTCATTATCACAATGACTCTATTAGTTGGATTCTACTATTTTATTTTTTCCATTGCAGTGATTATTTATTGATCAGCTTTATTGAGGTGTAAATGGCCAATACAATTATAAGATATTTAAGTGTATATGATGATTTGCCACAGATATGCATTGTGAAATGATTCCCATCACCAAGTTAATTCACACATTTGTCAAATTAGGTTACAGTACTATTGCCTCTGGTAGAGATTAAGACACTTAAGTGCAGGGAGCTTAGGTAATTTGTCAAATATAACATGACAAGTGAGAAAGTTTGGCTATTTATTACTTACCTCATTACTTCATTCTGAGAAAAAGAAAGGAAAGTTTCAAAATCATACCCAAGTCAAAATTAAATAAAAATGAGGTATCAGAAAAGCTATTTTCATTGGCTAACATATTGCAGAGTTACTTTTATTCATTTCTGACCGTATTGAATAATTTCATTCTCTGCCTATTCAGCAAGCATTTCGTGGGGACTTTTGTGTTCCTGTCACCATGCCGGAAGCTTGAGGACTGAGTGGAACATTCTGGTGGACTAAGCTTGGAGGGAGACTTATTTTACTAATAAAGGCTGAGAAGAATGTGATCACAACAAAGACAAACAAGCTAAGCTGGGGCAGAGCAAGCCCAGACTGTGGTGGAAAACGATGGCTCTGTTCCATTGAACTTGGAGTCCAGAGCAAGTCAATACCTTCAGGTGATGGTGAGACCTGATAACCTTCTCTATTTTCCTCTTCCTCATCACCAGGAGAAGATATGGTGATGCAGGAACAGGCACAGGTAAAATATTGTTATTATCAGAGATTCAGACAGACAACCATCCTGGCTCCCTCGGGGGGGGGAAAATATGGAAGCACAATTTTCTCTTGTGGGAAGAGTGTTGCCTCTGATCTACTCCTGTTAAGGATTTGAGAATATCTTATATTCATGGACCAATGCCAAAATTCTATCCTTGGTTTTCAGCTATGAACCTCAAACCTTGATAGAAGTATTTGAGGTGAGGTGTGGGCTCATGGTTCTCTTATTAGCTATTTATATATTCTACAACTTGAATTAATGACTTGAGCAGTGGCTGTGCAGCACTGGAGCAGCGAGTGGCATCTGACAGCAGCACTGGAGCAGTGAGCCCCAGGGGGGAAATACCCCACGTCTGAGGTCAGGAGTGTGGCATAAGGGAATACCCCACATACAAGGTCAGAGAAATCCTAGTAAGATGGTAGGCACTGAGAGAGCATCAGAGGGCAGACAGAAACCACAGTCACAGAAAACTAACCAATCTGATCACATGGACCACAGCCTTGTCTAACTCAATGAAACTATGAGCCATGCCGTGTAGGGCCACCCAAGACAGACGGGTCATGGTAGAGAGTTCTGACAAAATGTGGTCCACTGAAGAAGGGAATGGCAAACCACTTCAATACTTTTGCCTCGAGAACCCCATGAATAGTATGAAAAGGCAAAAAGATAGGATACTGAAAGATGAACTCCCCAGGTTGGTAGATGCCCAACATGCTACTGGAGAAAAGTAGAGAAATAACTCCAAAAAGGATGAAGAGATGAAGCCAAAGCAAAATCAACACCCAGTTGTGGATGTGACTGCTGATAGAAACACAGTCCAGTGCTGTAAAGAGCAATATTGCATAGGAACCTTGAATGTTAGGTCCTGAATCAAGGAAAATTAGAAGTGGTCAAACAGGAGATGGCAAGAGTGAACATTGACATTTTAGAAATCAGCGAACTAAAATGGACTGGAATGGGTGAATTTAACTCAGAGAACAATAATATCTACTACTATGGGCAAGAATCCCTTAGAAGAAATGGAGTAGCCATCATAGTCAACAAGAGTCTGAAATGCAGTTCTTAGATGCAATCTCAAAAACCACAGAATGATCTCTGTTCATCTGCAAGGCAAACCTTTCAGCATCATGGTAAACCATGTCTATGCCTCAACGAGTAATGCTGAAGAATCTGAAGTTGAACGGTTCTATGAAGACCTACAAGACCTTCTAGAACTAACACCCCAAAAAGATGTCCTTTTCATTATAGAGGACTAGAAAGCAAAAGTAGGAAGTCAAGAAACACCTGGAGTAACAGGCAAATTTGGCCTTGGAGTACAGAATGAAGCAGGGCAAAGGCCCATAGATTTTTGCCAAGAGAATGCACTGATCATAAAAAACACCCTTTTCCAACAACACAAGAGAAGACCCTACATGTGGACATCACCAGATGGTCAACACTGAAATCAGATTGATTATATTATTTGCTGCCAAAGATGGAGAAGCTCTATATAGTTAGCAAAAACAAGACTGGGAGTTGACTGTGGCTCAGATCATGAACTCCTTCTTGCCAAATTCAGACTTAAATTGACAAAAGTAGGGAAAACTACTAAACCATTCAGGTACAACCTAAATCAAATCCCTTATGATTATACAGTGGAAGTGGGAAATAGATTTAAGGGATTAGATGTCATAGACAGAGTGCCTGATGAACTATGGATAGAGGTTCCTGACATCCTACAGGAGACAGGGATCAAGACCATTCCTAAGAAAAAGAAATGCAAAAAAGCAAAATGGCTGTCCGAGGAGGTCTTACAAATAGCTGTGAAAAGAAGAGAAGCAAAACACAAAGGAGAAAAGGAAATATATTCCCATTTGAATGCAGAGTTCCAAAGAATAGCAAGGAGAGATAAGAAAGCCTTCATCAGCAATCAATGCAAAGAAATAGAGGAAAACAACACAATGGGAAAGACTAGAGATCTCTTCAAGAAAATTAGAGATACCAAGGGAACATTTCATGCAAAGATGGGCTCAATAAAGGACAGAAATGGTATGGACCTAACAGAAGCAGAAGATATTAAGAAGAGGTGGCAAGAATACACAGAAGAACTGTACAAAAAAAGATCTTCAGAACCCAGATGATCACGATAGTGTGATCACGATCCAGATGATCATGATGGTGTGATCACTCATCTAGAGCCAGACATCCTGGAATGTGAAGACAAGTGGGCCTTAGGAAGCACCACTAGAACAAAGCTAGTCGAGGTGATGGATTCCAGTTGAGCTATTTCAAAACCTAAACAATGATGCTGTGAAAGTATTGCACTCAATATGCCAGCAAATTTGGAAAACTCAGCAGTGGCCACAGGACTGGAAAAGGTCAGTATTCTTTCCAATCCCAAAGAAAGACAATGCCCAAGAATGTTCAAAATACCACACAATTGCACTCATCTCACATGCTAGTAAAGTAATGCTCAAAATTCTTCAAGCCAGGCTTCAACAATACATGAACCATAAACTTCCAGATGTTCAAGCTGGTTTTAGAAAAGGCAGAGGAACCAGAGATCAAATTGCCAACATCCGCTGGATCATTGAAAACGGAAGAGAATTCCAGAAAAACCTCTATTTCTGCTTTATTGACTATGCCAAAACCTTTGACTGTGTGGATCACAAAAAACTGTGGAAAATTCTGAAAGAGATGGGAATACCAGACCACCTGACCTGCCTCTTGAGAAATCTGTATGCAGGTCAAGAAGCAACAGTTAGAACTGGATGTGGAACAACAGACTGGTTCCAAATAGGAAGAGGAGGACGTCAAGGCTGTATATTGTCACCTTGCTTATTTAACTTATATGCAGAGTACAACATGAGAAATGCTGGGATGGAGGAAGCACAAGCTGGAATCAAGATTGCCGGGAGAAATATCAATAGCCTCAAATATGCAGATGACACCACCCTTATGGCAGAAAGTGAAGATGAACTAAAGAGCCTCTTGATGAAAGTGAAAGAGGAGAATGAAAAAGTTGGCTTAAAGCTCAACATTCTGAAAACTAAGATCATGGCATCTGGTCCCATCACTTCATGGCAAATAGATGGGGAAACAGCAGAAACAGTGGCAGACTTTAATTTTGGGGCTCCAAAATCACTGCAGATGGTGACTAAAGCCATGAAATTGAAAGACGCTTATTCCTTGGAAGAAAAGCTATGACCAACCTAGACAACATATTAAAAAGCAGAGACATTATGCTGCCAACAAAGGTCTGTCTAGGCAAGGCTATGGTTTTTCCAGTAGTCATGTATGGATGTGAGAGTTGGACTATAAAGAAAGCTGAGCCCCAAAGAATTGATGCTTTTGAACTGTGGTGTTGGAGAAGACTTTTGAGAGTCCCTTGACCTGCAAGGAGATCCCACCAGTCCATCCTAAAGGAGATCAGTCCTGAGTGTTCATTGGAAGGACTGATGTTAAAACTGAAACTCCAATATTTTGACTACCTGATGAGAAGTGACTCATTGGAAGAGACCCTGATGCTGGGAAAGATTGAAGGCAGGAGCAGAAGGGGATAACAGAGGATGAGATGTTTGATGGCATGACCAACTCGATGGACATGAGTTTGAGCAAGGTCCGGGAGTTGGTGATGGATAGAGAAGCCTGGTTTGCTGCAGTCCATGGGGTTACAAAGAGTAGGACAAGACTGAGCTACTGAACTAAACTGAACTGATAGCTTAAATTTAACAACTGTGACACGATTTCACAGGAGGATGTTAGCCTTCTTTTGGTTTCTTGAAGCCAGAAGGGAAAAGAAAGTGGAGACAGAAGTATATGTGGAGCAGAGAAAACAAAGCACCAAAGACTCTCACGGCCCTCTAGACTCTAGATGGCCTGGAGTATTAACACCAAGGAAGCCATCTTTATCCTTAGGTGGACAGTGAAAGTCAGAAAACTGAAAGCTGTCTACAGCAGCACTGCAGCATGATAGAGTGTGCATGCATGTTCATTTGTGTCTGACTCTTTGGGATCCAATGGACTGTATGTAGCCCGCTAGGCTCTTCTGTCCCTGGAAGAGGGACAGTATTCTTTCCAGGCAAGAATACTGGAGTGGGTTGTCATTTCCTCTTCCAGGGGATCTTCCCGAGCAAGGGACTGAACTTGTGTCTCTTGCATCTCCTGCACTGGCAGGCAGATTCTTTACCACTGTGCCACTTGGGAAGCCTAATATAATGCATGTCTGTTTATATATTGTATATATTTTCATGCTTTACACATAGAAAAAGGTTTTTGCCACCAAGAACAAAACTTAACACCTTTGATAGCTGCCTATTTCTGAAGCTGTTGGGTATATGTAATTGCTGTTCTTGCTTTTCCCCACTCAAAGGGAGATCAAAACATTTGAGCATTGATTAAGGCTTTAATTGTTACCCCAAACCATTCATTTTTTAGTGGGGCAACAAGAACTCATGGGCATTGAGAAACTTACCTGCCTGCATTGAAACCACTGCCTTCCCAGGGCAGCAGGCTGCCTTTCATAACATGAGCCATACAACTAGCATATGTGTGGCTTTGGGTAAAGATGAGGAGAATGTGTAAAAATGGATCTTCCATTCACTGCATCTCTCAAGAACTATTCATATGAAAAGGAATTAGAAATTTTCTTTTATTATAAAAGGATACTGAGACTATTGAGCCCCAGAAAGATCAAGTATCTATTCAAGTTCACTGTACATCCAATGAATAGTACAGCTGGGGATAATTTGAACTTGGAATGTTCCCGCCAATTCAACAGCTCATGCTCTGTCTACTGTACATACTTATTCTGATGGGTGATTTGATTTTTCACATCAGACATCCATCTGGGGCATTTTTTCCTTTCTCCATCACATCTTTAATGAGTTAAATGGAATTTACTTCATTTTATTATGATTATCTGAAAGATTTAGCCTCTGTTTTTGAGTAGGCGTGTTAAAGCACTTATATATGTTTTATGTGTCTTCCTTAACATACTAAGAAGTTTAAAGTGCATACAAAATATTTTGAATTGCCACTGTCACTTTCATGCTTATTGATGACCCTGCTGATGGTAATCATTCACTGCGTCTGGCTACAGTGTTGCTTGCAACTATGAGCAGTGAGGAAGACACATCTCTGAAGAATCTTGGCCTATACAGTACTGAGGAAATGACTCAAGGCTCCAGGATGCCATCCATAATCACCGCTTTTGAAACCAAAGTTGCAAAATCTGAGGGTGGCACTACTAGTGAAAATCCTCTGTCACATCTGCCTACGCAACACTATCAGTCAAGAGTTGGATATCACAGCCTGGCTCTGAGCAATAGCACTAGTATAAAAAAGAGTTTTGATGCCTCACAGATTTAGAAAGGTTAAAGAACAGTACCAGGTTACCTAAATCATTCTTCCCTACTTCAGACAAGCATTCATCATATTAAAAGAAGGTTAGTTCATTGTTTGTTTCCAGCAAATTTCCTAATCAATTACACTGAGGACACTGATCTGTAAGACTCTGCTCTGTAAGAAACATTGTCCAAACATCTTCTGTCAGAATGAGATAAGATTTTCCTCAGTGTTAAATGCAGAAAATATTGGAAAATAAAATAAATTCCCCTTCCTTCAATCAACAAGAACACTAGTTTTGAAACTGTTTAAGATATCAGCATTGGGACAATAGCTCAAGAATGACTGGGAAGAGACTGGAGGAAGGACCCTGGGTCTCCCAGCACCTCTGAAGAGAGCAGTGTCATCTATACTTATATTTAACATTCTACATGAAATTTATTTTGAAAGATGAATATGAGAGGAAGGAAGGATGAGTAGGCAGAGCACAGATTTTTTTTTATTTTTAGGGCAGTGAAACTACTCTGTATGATTCTATGATGGTAGATCTATGTCATTATTCATCTGTCCAAACTCATGGAATATACAGCACCCAGAGTGAGTCCTAAGTAAACCATGGACTTTGGGTGATAATGATGTTGTTGTGGATAATAATATAGGTTCATCAGTTGAAGCAATCTATAGGGGGATGTTGATAATGGGAAAGGTTATGTATGTGTAGGGGTAGGATGTATACAAGAAATCTCTCTATCTTCCCCCCAATTTTGCTGTGAACCTAAAACTGCTCTGGACGATAATATTTATGAATTAAAAAAAGGAATGCTGCAAACTCCTAACATGCTTTGGAATCTTCACCCCCTAAGCAGTTAAACTGTACTTTTCTCATGCCTGGAATCTCTCCCTTAATGTACTTAGCACTGTCCTATATTCACACCCCTTATGAGAAAGCAGATGTTGTGTTGGCATATGGTGCCCACTCATAAATTTCTGTAACCTTTCCCTGGTAGACAAATCACAGGCAATGATGGGTTCCAGTGACCGGCCTTCTTAGCTTTCCCTGAGGAGCTCAGGAGCTCTGGTCCCATTTGTTCACCTTGGCTGGGTGAGCCAGTGCCATGGGCATCCATCCACTGACAGCAGGCCCAGATGGAGGCAGGGACAGGACAGCAGGCTGGATCAGGCCCTGAGAGCTGCACTCAGCCTTCCACCTGGGAAAGCCAGAGGTGGGAGCCTGTGGTCCTATGCAGCCTGCAGAGGAACTGAGCCAAGGGCTTCAGATGCATGGGGTACTCTGAGATGATTGGCCCTGAAGAAAGGGGGTGAATGGCAGAAAATAGAGCTACTGATTAGTAGATCCTGATGCAAGTGCTAACTGATTAGATCACAGAACACCCAGAGGTATCTTTGAAAATCAGAGGAAGAGCTGCCTCTCCCGACATAAACATCACAGTGAGCTTCAGAATCCCTTTTCATTCTGAAGACTGCAATGACACAAATGGTCTGATTCTGTATGATCCTGCATTTGCACACATTTTCCTTGTCACTGATTTATGTCAGTCTTGTCTCCTGATCCATGCTTCAGACAATCTGAGAACACAAACCGTGTGTCCTAAAACTGTTCCTTTAAGAGCATAAACCTGGCCATGTTCTGTGCACTTATATTCAAGTATGGACTAAATGACAGAGGGAAGGCCACTGTCACAGATGTTTTTCACATCAGTAACAGCAAGTAACACTGATGTCACACCCCATTGTATTTGTACAGTCACAGTGGATAATCTGCTTTCATGTGTATTACCTAATTTGATAGGCATGTGCATTGCCTAATTGGCCTGTTACACAGAATATAACACTGAAACTGTTGTTTCAATGATTTGTCCAAAGCCATAGAGATCTGAGATATGAAAGAAGGATAGAATTCACATTTCCTAACTCATTGTTCAGTTTCAGCTACAGTTAACCTGAACTTTTATTCTAGTATAAGTTAGTTGTTTTTTCTTTACAAAAGAATTCAGGCAGGTAAGCAGTCACATTGATGTACCTTGGTACTGGGATAGCATTAGAAGTGCTCTGGAAACGATACCCAATTGTGAGTATAGAGCCTTATCTAACTCTCTATCCTAACACTCAGCCATATGGTTACATGCCTCTTCTGTTTTGAAAGCTGAATCTGTGGTCCCACAAGGAGCTTGGCTAATTATGGAGAGCTGGAAGTGTACACATAAAGATAATAAATGTGTCCTATCTTGGGTAGCTTATGCCATCAATGAGGCCGTGAAGGAAGATGCCTCAAGTTCTGAGCAACCAATAGGGAAAACACTTCACAGGTGGGTGACTATTAGGCAGGATGGAGTTCAGTTCAGTTCAGTCATTCAGTTGTCTCCAACTCTTTGCAATACCATGGACTGCAGCACACAAGGCTTCCCTGTCCATCACCAACTCCCAGAGCTTGCTCAAACTCATGTCCATCCAGTCAGTGATGCCATCCAATTATCTCATCTTCTGTCATCCTCTTCTCTTCCCACTTTCAATCTTTCCCAGCATCAAGGTTTTTTTCCAATGAGTCAGTTCTTCACATCAGGCAGCCAAGGTGTTGGAGCTTCAGCTTCAGCATTAGTCCTTCCAACAAATATTCAGGACTGATTTCCTTTAGGATGGACTGGTTGGTTCTCCTTGCACTCCAAGGGACTCTCAAGAGCCTTCTCTAACACCACAGTTCAAAAGCATCAATTCTTCAGTGCTCAGCTTTCTTTAGGGTCCAACTCTCACATCCATACCTGACTACTGGGAAAACTATAGCTTTGACTAGACAAACTTTTGTTTGCAAAGCAATGTCTCTGCTTTTTAATATGCTGTCTAGGTTGGTTATAGCTTTTCTTCCAAGGAACAAGTGTCTTTAATTTCATGGCTGCAGCCACCATCTGTAGTGATTTTGGAACCCCAAAAAATAAAGTCTGCTAGTGTTTCCATTGTTACCCCACCTATTTATCATGAAGTGATGGGACCGGATACCAAGATCTTTGTTTGTTGAATGTTGAGGTTTAAGCCAACATTTTCACTCTCCTCTTTCACTTTCACCAAGAGGCTCTTCAGTTCCTCTTCACTTTCTGCCATAAGGGCGGTGTCAACTGCTTATCTGAGGTTATTGATATTTCTCCTGGCAATCATGATTCCAGCTTGTTCTTCATCCAGCCCAGTATTTCCCATGATATACTCTGCATATATGTTCTCCAGTAAAGAGCATTCTCATGAAAGTGAAAGAGAAGTGTGAAAAAGTTGGCTTAAAACTCAACATTCAGAAAACTAAGATGTTGGCATCTGGTCCCATCACTTCATGGCAAATAGATGGGGAAACAATGGAAACAATGACAGACTTTATTTTGGGGGGCTCCAAAATCCCTGCAGATGATGACTACAGCCATGAAATTAAAAGACACTTGCTCCATGGAAGAAAAGCTATGACTAACATAGACAACATATTAAAAAGCAGATATATTACTTTGCTGACAAAGTCCATCATCAAAGCTATGGTTTTTCCAATAATCATGTGTGGATGTGACACTTGGACCATAAAGAAGGCTGAGCACTGAAGAACTGATGCTTTTGACTGTGTTGGAGAAGGCTCTTGAGAGTCCCTTGGACTGCAAGGAGAACCAACCAGTCCATTCTAAAGTAAATGAGTCCTGAATATTCGTTGGAAGGACTGATCCTGAAGCTGAAGCTCCAACACCTTGGCTGCCTGATGTGAAGAACTGACTCATTGGAAAAAACCCTGATGCTGGGAAAGATTGAAAGTGGGAGAAGAAGACGACAGAGGATGAAATCGTTGGCTGGCATCACTGACTGGATGGACATGAGTTTGAGCAAGCTCTGGGAGTTGGTGATGGACAGGGAAGCCTAGTATGCTGCGGCCGTGGGGTCTCAGAGAGTCAGACATGGCTGAGCAATTGAACTGAACTGAACTGAACTCTGCATATAAGTTAAATAAGCAGGGTGACCATATACCTCTTTGTTTTACTCGTTTCCCAATTTGGAACCAGTCTGTTGTTCCATGTCCAGTTCTAACTATTGCTTCTTGACCTGCATACAGATTTCTCCGGAGGCAGATAAGGTGATCTGGTGTTCCCATATCTTTAAGAATTTTCCAGTTTGTTGTGATCCACACAGACAGGATGGAGAGGGGGTGCCAAATAGAGTTATAGGCAAAGGAATAACATTAGCAAGAGGTGAGGGGAGGTGCAAGAACATTGCTTTTTTGAATAACTGTGGGTTTACTCCAGTCCTCTACTTTGATATTTTTCTTCTTCATTCGTCAACCCTTCCTAAAATTCAATCACTCGACAAATATCTATTGAGCTTTATTTTATATTAGATACTTCCCTTCCTTTATTTCCCATCCCCATTTCTGGCTATCTCACACCTGTGTGACCTTCCAAGCTGGTGTAGAATCTGCCTTCCAACCAGGAGATCCAGGTTCAACCCCTGGGTTGGAAAGATCCCTGGAGAAGGAAACTGCAACCCACTCCAGTATTCTTGCCTGGGAAATCCCATGGACAGAAGAGCCTGGTGGGCTACAGCCCATAAGGTAACAAAATGTCAGACACAATTTGGTGACTAAACAGCCCCACGTCTGTATAACTGCAAGCACTTTTCTACAGTAGATCACAGTCCCCGGTCACTCAACATTGATTTATGAGTATGTGTTGATACATACTTATGTGAGACAAACTGTTGGGTGTTGTACAAAGTCGAAAACTCTATTTAAAAAAACCCTGTCTTCAAGGAGTTTGAACTCTTGTAAGGAAGATTAGACAGGCATGAAAAGAATAATAATTCATGGTATAATATAAGTGCTGCATAAGAGGTGTAAAATGAATTATAGGCATTTGCACAGTGTAACAGAGCTCCATTATGACATGGTTCATTAGTACATGCCTTTGGATATACTATAAATCAACTCATGATACACACAGAAATAACAAGTGAATCAATTAGGAGAGGAATCCTTTTTATTCCAGATGAAGCGGAGATGGCAGAACCAAGATCTAGATTTCAAGTTCAGTTTCTAGTTTCAGTTCATCATCTTTAATGGTGTCATAGGTCTCCTTAAGATCCAAAACAATGGGATTGTGGCAGCTGACACTGAAGGAGGGACCTGAGACTTAGGTCACATTGCAGTGAATCATTATCACAGGCAGGGTCAAAGGAGTACGTGGAGATTTTCTCTGTCACCCAGGAAGGTGGGAGGAGCACTGAAGAACCAGACCACCACTTGGGAGGACCACCAGGGCTGAGGTACAGAGAAACTAGGACATGATTAGTTACAGTCATCCTAGGGCTTACTCACATGGCTGCATACATGCTCATGACTTCAGCTACCATCTTTATATGACCTACTCTGACTTCCTCTGAGATCTAGGTTTATAAATTTACCTAGTTATAGAGTGAGAAACCCAGGAACTATTCTGGTCATTGCCTCTCCTGCTTCCCCAGGGCCCAATTGTTACCAATTGACATAAATTGGTCTCTGAATTATCTCTTGATGACATCCATTTTTATACCTCTGTGCCCTTCCATCTGGCCTAGGAAGTCCAGTAGCTCCCTACTGTAGCTCCCTCCTAGCTGGTCTAGTCACAGTTGTTCTGACTTCTTTACAATCTATTTCCCACACTGCTCTCAGAGACATCTTTGCAAAATGAAATATGACTACGTCACTCCCCTGATATGATATTTCCATTGCTTCCCATTGCCCTGAGAAGAAAACCAAACAGTTAGCATACATCAAGGGTCTTGCTTTATCTAATATAAACTGCCTCTCTAATCTCATTACCCATCTTTCTCCCCAGCCTGCTGTAATTCAACCATAGTGACCTCTCCCTTGTATCAAATATGCCAGACTCTCTCTTTGTTGGGCTGCACCATGTATGCCTGCTAGCCTTGTAGTTCTCCAGCCTCAAGCCTGAAGACAGAGCCCAGAGACAGTGACAGAGACATCAACAGCTTATTGGATAGGAAGTTTTACATGAAGTTCCAGGAGTGACACCTCACCATACACAGCAGGTGACAGGCAGGACGTGGCTAGTCATTGTTACTGGGGAGAAAAGGAGGTTACCATTTATAGGGAGAATTGACAGGACTAGGGACTAGTAAGCTCTGTAATTAAAAGAACTGGATGGTCCTGTGAGTAGAGTAGGGACTGCTTGAGTAGGGGATTACAGAAAGCAAAAGAAAGCCATCTTGAGTGACCAGACCGTACACTCCTGTGGGTCCTGGCTCATGTGTTCCCGCAGCCTGGTATGGTCATCTCCTCCCTTCTGCAGCCACTTCCCTTGACTCCTGCTTCAGCCTCACCCATCTTTGACATCTCAGCTCAGATCCCAAGTCCTTAGAAATGCTTCCCTAAATTCCATCTTCACTCATCCCCTTCATCAAGTGAAATTCTTTACATTCATGTACTTCCAGGTCTGAGTTTCCTCTTCAGCTTGCTAATCTCAGTTTGTGATTAACATTTACCAATGTGATTATCTCTCTTTCCATGTAAACTGTAATCTCTGTGAGAACAAGAGGTACCTCAGCTTTTTCTTTCCATCTTTTCCATCTTATCTCCAGTGACAATCAAAGCGGTCTGGTATGTAATCTGGTAGGTGCTCAACACATATATGTTAAGGATACTACCAGTAGTATTTTGGGTAAACATCCCCCCTAGAGATACATAGACTTTTATTACATAAATTAAGTCACACTCACAGACATTAATTGGTTTCACTGAAAAACATATGTGAAATGGTTCCTTATGTTGACATAGCATTGTACTTGTAAACATAATTGAAGTAACATTCTTAGCTAAGATAAGGAAGTGGTAGATTTTCTGATGATTCTGATTCAAGCCCTTCAGATAGTGCAATTTCTAAAGAGACCTAAACTCTTAAAAATAGAAACCCACTGAAATGGTATAAGAGATCATGGAAAGGTAAGGAGATTCTGGATGGCACCTGTGACCTGTGACCAGCCTCTGTCGACTCGTAGACCTGAGGCTCACAGAATAGTAGGGCTGGCTGGGGAGGAAGGCACAGACTGGACAAAGTCCTGTGTGCATGTTCAATTTGAACATTTCCCATGATAACTGCAGAATTTCAAGGCGCGAAGCTGGAAGTCAGATTAGCAATTCATTAGTGGCCAAGTTTGAAAAGTCACCATTGTCACAGTCTAATGAGGCTTTATAGTCTAAATCTCCAAGAAAGAAACAAAACATCTCCATTAGCTGGTGACAAACATCCTTGTGCAGTTCTGGAACCAAGATTTTGTTGATTGCTGACACTTGAGAGAGGGTTATGATTCATATTATGAAAAGAACTAGATTTTTTTTAAGGAGATGCAACTTGGTAACTAATTTTTGTCTCTCTCTGCCAGTGTAACCGTTTGAATGTTAATTTAATTTTACAGAATATCATTTATGTAAATGTAATTAGAAGGGAAACATGATCTGGAGATGCACAGCACCAAAGAAAATTTATTACTCCAAGGGGTATTGCTCTAATCATTCAACTGCAATATTGAGTTTCCCCAGATTTAATCTAAAAGCAATAAATTACAAAAGGCTAATGCCCTGCCCAACAACAAGCTGTCATGAACCCAAGTTTCAGGGAGGGAAACCAGAAAGAGGAAGGGGTTGGGGGGGGGGAGCCTGAACTTAATTTCAGCAACAGGCTATCAGCAGCTTCACATTTCCTGACATAAAACTCAGGAGAGACAACAGAGCTAGGGAAAAAGAAAAGGCTTCATTTCCTAAACGAGAATAAAATGGTGACTTCCAACCTCCTACTGCTTTTCCATCCAGAAATCTGACCAGGGCCCTTGTTGCCAAACATTATTATAAATGTTCCAAGTTCAGGGCCCCATGTTCCCCAACAACATAGGGAGAGGAAACCAGCCAGGATAAAACAGCCTTGTCTCTTCACGTTATTGCGAGGCTGTTCTTTTGCAGAGATGAGGAAAAGACCCAGCCTGATTAATGTCAAGGTCCTCATTGCATTCTGTTGCATGCATACAGGAAAGCCAGTTCTGCCGAGGCACCCTGCCAACACAGAGAAGCCAAGCCTATTAAAAGAAATGCTCTGCAGTCTTCTACTCTCCTGTCCATGACAAATGAGAGGTCATATCTGGAAGAACTTGGGGTGGTAAGTGTTCTCTCTGTTGCATAAGCCCCATATCTGAATCTGACTGTGGCTAAGACTACCTGGTCCTTAAAAGGTACTCAACAATTGCCATGATGAAAAGAGAAAAAAAAAAATCAATCAATCTATCAAACCACCTGGCTCTATAAAAGAAATCCTTGGTGAGGCTACTATAACCTGGGTTCCACCAAGGAGTGATAAAATTAAGATTTCCATGGTTAGGACTCAGGTATGGGTATCTTTTAAAAGCTCCCCACTGGTCATTTTAATGTGCAGCCCACAGTGAGGACAGCCCTGGATAAAGGTTTATGGCCTGCGGTGGGATGCCTATGTTCAATATGCCACAGTGTCATAGATTCATTCTATGGACAGGGATTTTTTGAATGAAACAAAAGTGAAGGGGAAATATATCTGCTCTCAGAGAACAGAAAGACAATTGTGGCAGACCAGGTAAGCAACTGGAGAAAGAGATGGTGAACCCACTCCAGTATTCTTGCCTGGAGAATCCTATGGACAGAGGAGCCTGGAGGGCTATAGTCCATGGGGTCATAAAAGTCAGACATGACAACAACTAAACCACCAGGTAGGCAGCGGTAATCACTGAGCAAAAGCATGTCATTTCATGTCCTTTTAAAACCTAAATAATAGAAGGTCTTATGCTAGTTTAAACTATTTTATCTAACATGTTAGATAATATAACCTACCTCATCTTCTTCAAATCAAACAATTTGAGCATTGTAACCAAAGGCATCTCTGGGGAAAAAAAAAAAAAACCCTAAAAGAAATTGTACATTTTTTTTCATTACTCAGAAACATATTGACTCTGTTTGCTCATTTGTTTGCATTTGCTTATTTTTTGTCCTTGAATTCTGTGCATTGGCTGGGCTGTTTAATTCAGCAAAGGGTGTGTTATCTGAGGAGAATGAATATTTTCAGAGTTTAAAGAAAGAATAGAAGCTGTGACTCTATTAGGATTTCTCAACTATACATCTGCAATTAGTGGTACATGAAACATTTATTTTTAAACTTGTGCTATTTATTTTGTTTTGTTTTAATAGGTTTTTAAATTTTTTCCTTTTTATTAAATTTATTTATTTTTAATTAAAGAATAATTGCTTTACAATATTGCCTTGGTTTCTGCCATACATCAGCATGAATCAGTCCTAGGTATACATATGTTCCCTCCCTTTCGATCCTCCCTCCCAGCTGCCACCCCTTCCCACCCCTCTAGGTTGTTAAACAGTGCTGGTCTGAGTTCCTTGAGTCATACAGAAAATTCTCTTTGGCGATCTAGTTTACATAAGGTAGTGAGTATATTTCCATGCTACTCTCTCCATTCATCATCCCACCCTCTCCTTTGTCCTCCCCCACCTGTGTCTAGAGCCCATTTACAGAGTGACGTAAGTCAGAAAGAGAAAAACAAATATCATATATTAACACATATATATACTCTAGAAAGATGGTACTGATAAATCTATATACAGGGCAGCAGTGGAGATGCAGACATAGAGAACAGACTTATGGCTATTTTGTTTTTATTCAAATATTTAGTAGAAGAAATGTAAGTAGTATTTCAAGCCTGTGCTTCAGTGGAAAATATTTCTTAGAGTGAGACTAAGGAAGATTTGACTTGGTTCAAACCAATTTAGGAAAACATAATAGAGAAGTTCTCCAGTATAGATGGCAACACTGATAAATATGGCACATTAATAATATTTGTCTATAAACACCCTGATTAAATAACAGGAGAGAAAAACTCACTGTAACCATTGAACATTTAGTATTTTCATTATATTTCCTCTATCGCCCCCAAATTCTCCACCACAGACATCTATTTCACTATTTGAAAGGGTTTGAATTCATCTTCCTCCAGTCCCTGACTCACTGAAGACACTTTTAGTAGGGTTCTTTAAAAGATAAAGTACTTGTTGATGATGATGTTCTGAAGTCTTTAAACCATGGAAAGAGGCCTGTCCGTTGGTCTAACACACACTTCACAGAAGAATCAGCCATAGACTTCAATGACTGCCACAAACTGTCTGGGAATAGATAACTTTTGGCCACAGGAAAAGACAGATGAGAGAGAGAGAGAGAAAAAAAATACTTTGAATACTCATTTTTGACTCCATTTCTTGGAAATATGTCTCTGCTGATTCTGCGATTCTTTAATTGCACTTGCTAAGCAAAACATGCTGATGGGTCAAGCGGAATTAAATTACCCAAACAAATCAGGTGGAAGAGCATCCTTTGTTACCTGATCTTTGGAGACTGTGTTTCAAGTCTCTTCCTCCCTACTTGTGAGTACCCTTTTCTTGTTTTAAGACCATTAGACCTCATGTCTCACTAAACTTTCTCTTCCAAATCACATGTCTCAAGAGTCTTCAATTAACTGATTCATTATCACGGCTCCCTTGTATTAAATTATATTACAAATTTAATCAGTTAATTATTTTTAACTTTGCAGATATTTAATTATTAGCTAGTTCTTCTCTTAGGAGTCAACCAAACTACATGAAGACGGGGCATATGTACAATTTGTCTTTCTCTTCTTGTTTCAAAAGGTACTTATAATTACATCAAAAATCAGCAAAAACCAGACATAATAAACAATAAAAATTGGTTTTAACAGTCATATTATGAGGCAATAGCAAAAGTTTTCTGGAGAAGACAATGGCAACCCACTCCAGCACTCTTGCCTGGAAAATGCCATGGATAGAAGAGCCTGGTAGGCTGCAGTCCATGGGGTCGCTAGGAGTCGGACACGACTGAGCGACTTCACTTTCACTTTTCACTTTCATGCACTGGAGAAGGAAATAGCAACCCACTCCAGTGTTCTTGCCTGGAGAACCCCAGTTACGGTGGAGTCTGGTGGGCTGCCATCTATGGGGTCGCACAGAGTCAGACACGACTGAGCGACTTCACTTTCACTTTTCACTTTCATGCATTGGAGAAGGAAATAGCAACCCACTCCAGTGTTCTTTCCTGGAGAACCCCAGTTACGGTGGAGCCTGGTGGGCTGCCGTCTATGGGGTCGCACAGAGTCGGACACGACTGAAGCGACTTAGCAGCAGCAGCAGCAGCAAAAGTTTTCAGAGGTCTGACTGGGTTGCAAGATTTCATAGAGAAAAACATAATTTTTCAGATTTATTTGCTTCATATAACAGATCACTGCTAAAAACATAATGTTCTCAATATCACCAGCAAATGACACCAGACAGTGTCACCAATCAATGACCAAAAAATCCTTTTCCATTGAAAAGCAATTGAGAATTCACTCATTTCTAAAAATAGTTATGCATCTGATTCTCAACTGAAGTTGATCAAATGTTCCCAATTCTTATAAATTCTGAAGTAACCATTTTGTTGAGTTAAAATGAAATGCTGAGCAGTTGTTTAAATCATACAGCAATGCAGACTAATCTGGGAAGTGCTGCTCAAGTTTTCATTTCCCACCTCCTTTAATTTTTAGTTACAGGTATTTACTTAGATTGTCTAAACTTTGATCTCAGTCTCTCAATTTGTTCAGCCCATCGAGATAACCTTTGCTGACTAATAGATAAATTCTTACCATCAACTTACTAAGAGGAGAAACAAATGGTTGTGACCTAATAATAAAATGTGGCAAAAAGAAAACACAGAAGTTAGATTGTTCCTAGAATCAAATTAAGACAGCTAAGTCGACTAAGAAATATCAAGGTACTACAAATGGAAAACACCTGAATAATATGAGTAGGTTTGGTTGCCTTAATTCCTTTTTGAAATAGTGAAGGATAAACACACATATATCCATAACATATAAACATACAAAGAGATTCAGTAAGTTAGTTGCCCAAGTCTACACAGCTAAATACACTAGTGAATAGTGCATTTGGGGTTTGAAATGAAGCACTCTAGCCACCTCAAAATCAATAGTAATGGAAAAGTTTGAATGAACCATTACAAAGGGTGACATTTGGTTAGGTATTCAAATGAAAGCAGCCAGCCATGTGAAGACCTGGCTTGTAAAGTGAGTTTACAATGCAAGGACCTGAGGTGGGAAGAGGCTCTAAGTGAAGGTAAATAGAGAGCCCAGGAACAAGCCCTGTTTATCAAGGCCATTGTTGTACAATTACATTCTAACATCAGAGATTGGTAATGGCCACATCCTTCAGAAAGGATGAGTGACCACTTTTCATTCCAAAAGGAAAGGGCTTTTGATTCTTTTGGCATTTCAATCGTTAGTGTGTAAGGCAATTACTCGCTGGCTAACATTTGAGCAGGATTGATAGATTTCATTCAGGTCAATGGGTGACTTCTGCCTTCCCATCCTAGGAACTTTGCCAAGATCAGTAGGTTATAGGGCAAATAAATGCCATGATATGTCAGAATTTCTTTCTTTCTTTCTTTGGCATTCCTCTGGGCTTGTTTCAGGTACTGGAGCCAGGCTAGGAAGCAGATGGTATACCCCTAGTTGGGAACTACACCTATAGGCACTCAGTAATACTTAGTACGTGGATCAAGGTAATAGCAGGCATTTAAAACATCAAAAATGCCCTTCAAACACTTTATTTACTAAGAAATGAAAAGAGTGCAAAAATTGTATTTTATAAACTCTATTATCTTTTATGTTCTTTGTTGTTGCTCATTGCTCTTGACTTGATAAATCGTGTCCAACTCTGTGACCCTTGGACTGCAGCATGTCAGGCTTCTCTGTTCTTCACTATCTCAAGACAGTTGAGTGTGTGATGCTATTGAACCATCTTGTCCATATCTTATTTTTTATTGACATACAAAAAAACTGTACATGTTTAATGTATGATGAGAAGAGTTGACTCATTGGAAAAGACCCTGATGCTAGGAGGGATTGGGGGCAGGAGGAGAAGGGGGTGACAGAGGATGAGATGGCTGGATGGCATCACTGACTCGATGGACATGAGTTTGAGTAAACTCCGGGAGTTGGTCATGGACAGGGAGGCCTGGCGTGCTGCGATTCATGGGGTCACAAAGAGTCGGACAAGACTGAGTAACTGAACTAAACTGAACTGAATGTATGATGAGTTTGAAGATAATTATCCACCTATGGATCTGTCACTATCTATAGCTCCATAAACTAAACTCTCACCTCTAAAAGTTTTGTCCCTCCTGCCTTGTTTTTTCAATAAGCATTAAAAAATGTATTATCTTTTTAAAAAGTGGAATTAATTAAACAAGGTGGATTTGGAGTAATGGGGTTGAGTGGTGTTTCTGAGATGCCAAAGAGCCATTTTGGTAGGCTTTTTCTTTCTACTAAGAAGATACACTTTGGTAGATACAGTCCTGAATCTCAAAATATGGACAAAAAGCATATTAGAAAAATATTTTACTTTACAGTTGATATAGGCAATGCATTCTGTTCAGGTTTATATGCAAGTTTGTTTGAAACTACCTGCAATCCAAAAAGTCTGCTTGGATTTCTAGGGCTCATTTCACCTGAGCTCAGGAAGCACAGGTCTAATAAAATACCAAAATACTTCTGAAATTCCGGTATAATTGTTAAAGTCTAATCAATCATTGTGAGGTTATGAAGGCTGCCATGGGGAATGCATTTGACCCAAGTGTAAGAGTTATTTACTACAACTTCTTCCAAATGCTGCTGTTTTCATTATCCAAGGGCCTTACTATAGCATAGTCATTTATTACAGTTTCTTAATTATTCAGTCCAACAAGGTTTATAATCTTGCCACTAATGACAAGGCAATATATAATTCCTTAAGGAATCGCAGTTTTTATCTGATGTTAATTGATGCCCACTTACAAATAGAGACCCATAAAATCCACTTGATATTTGAATTTAATCTTTTCATATTCATTGAACAACTAGAAGAAATATTCTCTAAAGCATCCAAGTAAGTCCAATATACTAGTTTTATTAACATTTGAACATACAACAGGTTTATTTCTTGGTGTGAACTCCCTCTACAAGTAATATTTGGGGCATGTCACCAGATCAGAGCTTGAAAGGGGGAGGAGGGTAAGATTCATTCTTTTCTTCACCCTAAGAGGCAACTCTCTGTCAAGATTTCAACATTTTTAAATGTTGACAAGCATGCACAGTCTAAGATATGCTTTTCCCCTGGCTCATTATGTAAATTATATTCATGTAATGCATCACTTGGGTATTCAAGTGCAAGCCCATGGTGTCTAATACATGTCCTCCTTGTCAGGAGCGACAGCACTGTACGTTTTCAGTAAAGATAACTGATCAGGGGAAGAAAAAAATAACTGCTATTTTCAATCAGAACTATAGAAAGTGCCTTTAGTCCAAAAAAAAGATGTGATTCCAGGCTTAGGCTGTAAAATACATCTCTGACCTTATTAGCCAGGCTCCTGTGTTAAATATAGTGGCTGTAATAGAATTTGTATGCCCTAGTTTCTGACAGGTTGAATGTTGCTTAGTGATCCAGGAGTGGGAAATGGCTGCCTGCATTCAAAGGAGAGCGTAGATTGCAGACATTTCCTGGGTATTGCAACCAAAGGATGCTGTTACAATGGCCCACAAGAAGAGACAGAGCCTCCTACAGCCTGTAACTGAAGGGGGCTGTATTTGCTATCTGTTACTGTGTTATGATTGACTCCGAAACTATTCCTTTATCTCAAAACTGTTTATTTATCTGTAGGCTGGGAATCTGGGCTGGCTCAGCTGGTTCCTCTGCTTCAGGGTCTCTCAGAGGCTGCAGTCATGGGGTCAGCCAGGACTGTGGTCATCTCAAGGCTCAAGAGGGGAAGGAGCCTATGATTCATGTTAGAAGCAAGTCACTAGGCTTTAGCCCCCATGCAAGAGGTCAGGAATACCTTAAGTCTTAAGTCTCTTAGGTCTTTCTACCCAAAGAACTAAGGTTCCTCAGGTGTCCAAAATATCCCCCCACCCACTCATTATTAAGACACACTACCAAGGCACCTAGTGAAATCTGCAAGCCAACAAAAGAAAGGGTAGCACCTTGGATCTCTTCCTACACTCTTGGTGACTGGCAAGAAATGTAATGATGTTATTCACAGGAGGAACATGGCATAGTCCAAAAAGGAAACTTATTTTCAATTCCAAATATAAGCAAAAAAATCTGAAAAATAATCAGTATCAGTACCCTTTTCCTTCATGTGTCTAATACATCCAAAGCCTCTTCCAAAAGTCCAGAGGAAAACCTCCATCAGGCAATGGAGATGGCAGACACAGCAGTGAAGCCAAGAGAGCTAGAATGCTGCAACCATCTGGAGCCAGCCGCAACCAGAGTTGCACAGAATGTGATGGATGAAAGCAAAGCCTTCAAAGAAAATCACCATTGAACAGGCTGAGCCAATGACTCCACTTTTGTCAAGTGCCTAAGCAAGACTAACACCTGACAATAAAGTCATTGAAACCAGAAGCAGAATTTGCCCAAGCAAGAGGCACAAATGATGTGATAGCAGCCGTGTTTGGTGAATAAAGGAGAACATAGAATAGTTTAGGAACACTCCTTTGGCCATGCTGATAAAAGAAAAAAAAAAAGCTATCACTAATCCTAAATGGTGAGGAATTGGAAGCTTGTCACCACCATCCACTATGCATTTGTAATATCTTGTGAAGGGATGAATAGGATTTTCTGAAGGATGACCTTTGAACTCTCTCTGGCTTGCCTGACAACTGACCTAACAGGGACTGAGGGCTTCCTTCTTTGGTATGAGGTATAAAACTTTCTATAGGTTCATAAGGAACTGCTCTGGATCACTTCCCAAGGGACCAGAAATCATAAGCTTTCCAGATGCTAGGCATCTGTACTTCCCCAGAACACCCTTAACAATTTTAGTTATAAGCTGAGACTTCTTTAAACAAAGCAAGCCCAATGTGCCTATTTCCTCTCAAATCTTCTTTCATGATTGCCTTATAAGAAGGGAAGCCAGCAGGTTTGACTTTTCTTCAAGGGAGAGATGGCCTCATAGTACATCCCCTGGTGTACTGCCGAAGCACATTGCCCCGCGAAATGAGCAGAGGACTGAACACCACGTCTGCTGACCCTTCTGCCCCTTAGGTTCAGCTGCACCAAGAGATGTTGCTAGTGTCCTCCTGGGAACTTTGCCTCAAGTAAGTGCATGTGTATCAATACTTATAGAAAATATCATATTATCTTTGTTATAGAGTGAGTCTTCAAACAGCTAGGTATCATAATAGAGAAACCCATGGTCCATTGTGCTAAGTATCAGGATGAATGTTTCAGTGTTCAGAATAGACAACATCTGGTAAGTTGCACATTTTATGAAATGCTGTCTTAACCAGGCTTATTGCAGCATATGTGTTTTGTGTATAACACTGAAATTTTTATAATCAGTAATTTATTGATTTTTTTCTGGGTCCTTAAAGCTTGAAGGTTGTCTTAGCTTGGATTCCACAAGAAGCAAAATCTCAGAAAAAGGCCATGTGTAAGGAGTTTATTTGGGAACATGATCTCCAGGAACTAGAGTGAAATAGGCGAGGAGAAGGGACAGGCTGCTCATCCTATGGGACCATAAAATGGAATGCATCTCTGAATGGTCCTGGGGTACAAGAGGGGACAAAGGAAGAAGCATTTCCCCATTGACTTCCAGTCCTCATTGGTAAACATTTCCCCAACCTCGATTTAATTCCTCACATTTCTGGGTTGCATGGTCTCAGGCATAAAAGTATGTTCCTAAAGCATCCCATGCAGTGGTACCAATAAAAACAGCCTCATGTCTGCCAGATGCAAGAGATGTACACAGCACTGGTCTGAAGGGAGCCTGCACCTAATGGAAATTGGCTGGAGCCGACACAGAACTATTGTTGGCAATAATGGCTGACCTAGGATACAGGTGGTCATGTATGGATGTGAGAGTTGGACTATAAAGAAAACTAAGCACAGAAGAATTGATGCTTTTGAACTGTGGTGTTAGAGAAAACTCTTGAGAGTCCCTTGAACTGCAAGGAGATCCAACCGGTCCATCCTAAGGGAGATCAGTCCTGGATGTTCATTGGAAGGACTGATGTTGAAGCTGAAACTCCAATACCTTGGCCACCTGATGTGAATAGCTGAGTCATTGGAAAAGACCCTGATGCTGGGAAAGATTGAAGGCAGGAGGAGAAGGGGATGACAGAGGATGAGATGGTTGGATGGCATCACCGACTTAATGGACATGGGTTTGGGTGGACTCTGGGAGTTGGTGATGGACAGGGAGGCCTGGCATGCTGCGGTTCATGGGGTCGTGGAGAGTAGGACACTACTGAGTGAGTGAACTGAACTGAACTGAACTAGGATACTGGTGTGACTTTGATGATCAGAAATGGTGCTATGGTGCTTGCACACATGCTCAGTCGAGTCCAACTCTGCGACCCCATGGACTGTAGCCCACCAGGCTTCTCTGTCCATGGAATTCTCCAGGCAAGAATACGGGAGTGGGTTGCCATTTTCTTCCCAATCCGGGGATCAAACCTACGTCTCTTGAGTCTCCTGCATTGGCAGATGGATTTTTTACCACTGCGCCACCTGGGAAGCCTGAAATGGTGCTTAGCCTTTAATAAAAGGTTTTCAGATGGAACATTCTTATGGTGACAAAATCAACCATCAGAGAGCTAACAATTCAAGTGCATAATAGCTTGCTTCTGAGTGGAAATTAAAAATAGTACTGAAGCTATGAGACACAAATTCCATCTTTGAATGGAAAGTTTGGCTTGTAGGATTCACTAGGTGCCATAAAATGGTCTCATTGAACTGGAGGGATTTTGGCCTCTGAGATACCTCCGTTTCTGTGGTACGATGTCTTTAAATAGCACCCCCAAACTCCCACCTTGTGGCATTCATGACTTTGTGTAATCTTTTCTCCTTGTTTGTGAGCAGGACCTAGCGATTTGCTTCTAATGCAAAAGAAAAGTCACAGGACACTGAGTTTCAAAATTATTTTACTTACAAATTTCTTTAGGCAAGACAGTTTGAGAATGTGAGCTTCAAGAATGCATTATTTGACCAACAATCCTATCACCAGCCATGGGGACAGTATTTGGCACATAATAGATGCTCAATTAGCATTTGTTCAATGAATACAATTAGGTGAAGAGGAAGAGAGTAGTGGCCACTATTTGAATCAAGGGAAGATTAAGCCTTATTGATTTTCAAGTGGTGGCAAGAGTTATCAGGACTTTTCCTAACAACCAGAATGAGAAGAGTTTACGAATCCCCACATAATGCTGGAAAGATCTAGGGATGAGTACTCAGACAACCTACTAGCTCTTTGGCTAAACTCCTTTGAGCTTTGCTTTTGTGTATGTGTGTGTGTGTGTGTGTGTGTGTTAAAGGAAAGAGTAATAGCCATGAGCTTGCAAAGTTGGGAGAATCACTGTTTGTACATAAAAGAATTTGCAGATTCACAAAGCACTGAGCAAGTGTTTGTTGCTAATTGTCTTGCTTCCTCAGGTATTTACCTTCAAGGTGATCTTCCTGTCCAAGGTAGATCCATAAGGAAAATTCCAAAGCCCCAGGAACCATTTCTATCTTTTCCTCACCTTCCAAATCAAACATTTTGGCTTTTTGTTTGGTGAAAGGCAAGGTAGAAGCCAAGGTTAAAACATAGATGAGAACAAAGGGGAAGAAACTGGGATGAAAGCAAATATAACTTGCCATGAGGACTTACCATAAAGACTTAGAATGTTGCCAAGAACAAGAATGTGATCCTTTCTCATGTGACACATTTATTGATTGATTTCTTTTTGATGAGGTCTGATGGAGCCTGAAAGGGAACATGAGAGCCTTTTCATCCAAGTTCTAGAATGTCTGGTTTTGACTTAGGACTTCACATTCCTCTGTGATTCCCATGGATTTTCTCAGCTCCAGTAAACCCAATCTCTTTCTAGTTTTCACCAAAATCATATCTGTAGAAAGGAAAGCAGGTCTGTAGAACTGAATGCTTAAAGAGAGCTATCAGCTCAATGTCTTTGTGGGAATATCTTGAACAGTTGTAGGAAGAAGGCAGTTCATTATGGAGTAAGGAAGACTAGAATTGGAAACATGAGATATGGACCAGCAATCTCTTATGAGTCTGTGTTCTTTATAGATGCTCAGCTTTAAGTGGAAGGACTTTATGTCCTGAGCAATTATTGACATATAGCTGTATCACCTGATAAATACATGTTACCTCCTGAGGGCCCACCTCCTGCCTTGGATGCCCTGTCCTCTCACCCAAAAGTCTTCTCTGCTGAAAATTCAACAAGTGGGTGGTTAAGGACTGGCTCTGTATGGCATCTCCTGGACCAAGTGGGAAGATCTGTTTTTTAATTTGTACCAGTTACACAGGTTGCATTTTATCTGTGTTAAAGATGTCTAATATTGCTCCTGATCAGTGCCATTCTACACTTCTTCCTCATCCTAGTTCCCACTCCCTGAACACAGTGCACACATGTGGATGCACTCACTTTACCCCAACTCCCCTTTGCTCTTCATTCTGTGAGCACTTAGTATCATCCCAGGGCTCAACTCCTGAGTCTCTCTTTGGGTGTAATGATGGCAGAGGCTGCAAACTGTGACTCACTATTGATGCATTTCCCCATGTATGTCTTATACCAAATTGCTCCACATTCCTGGGAAAACTTAACATTTACAAATTGCTCGTGTTCTGTTGCACTCTAAAGTCTTTCTAAACCTCACTTTTCTCATATGTAAAGTGATAGTAATCATATCTAGCTCATGAGGAACAAAGAAAGCAATGTGTGTAAAGAATTAAACTAGTGCCTGTGTATGGTGATTACACTAAATGATAGCTGCTGCTATCATGATATACGATTAATAGTTTAAAAATTAAGGTTTTTTGTCATACATTGAAATGAATTAGCCATGGATTTACATGTATTCCCCATCCCGGTCCCCCCTCCCACCTCCCTCTCCACCCGATCCCTCTGGGTCTTCCCAGTGCACCAGGCCCGAGCACTTGTCTCATGCACCCAACCTGGGCTGGTGAAGTAATTAGCCTCCAACTAATAAAAATAAATGGAAAATAAATAAATAAATAAATAAAATAAAAATTAAGGTTTTGAGTTTTGTGCCACCATTTCTTTCTGGTGAACCCATCATATTTTCAAAATGATGTTATGTAGTAAAGGACAATAAGAGAATGTTTAGTCACTTCTTTTGTTTCTTATATTCACTTTAATTTGTAAAGAAAAGTAGAGCAGTAAGTATTCATATAACTTTTGGGTTAAATTGAAATGAACTTAGCAGCTGACATTCATAGAAAATCAAGTAAAGTAAGACTCTTTTAAATATATTCCTTTACAATGTCATATTTCAATTAAATCTCAACTAGCAATTAAAATAACTCCAAGAGTTTCAATTAAGGAGGAGGAGGATTCAAGGTACACCCTCCTTTCTGGAAGGTCAATACAGATTCTTCTTGCACCTCTTTGTACAACAGAAGGGGCATGTAAGACACCCATTACACTTCCAGGGAGGACATTATGAAAATCTAAACTACATCCAAAGTGTATTTTACTCCTAATAATTAGAACTGGATGAACAGCTAGAAAAAAAATATGAACCTGTTCAAACGAAATTGGTTCAGCCCTAACTGATCTAATGCAGTTTTCCAAAGAATAATTGATATTATATAATCATAACTGCCAGTTTATGTCACAAAAGTGACATTTGACACTTTCCTGCTAACCAGCCTAACATCATCGATCAAAACATCACTTGTGTAATGACATTTCACCAGTCAGCTTAACATCATAAATTATGACATCACCTCTTTTATGAAGCTAGAAGATTGAAGAAAAGAGATTGGGAAAGCATTCCTATTGAAAACTAGCATTCGTCTTTGATTTGTGTTTTCAGAATCTTTTATGCTCTAATCATGGTGCCAGAAAGCTTATTAATAAGTGAGTATATTAGGAAAGTAAAAAAGAAAGAAAGGAAGGGAGAAAGAAATCTCACGAAATTATAGTGGAAGCCATAAAAACAAATTATACATTTTCTAGCTCCCCTTAGTTATGGTTTCACATCCCTGGATGGTGATAACAAGATTTTATTTCACAACTGAACTATGAAGTGGCCATTCTCAGAAATCCCTGGAAAACAGGAAACAGGAAAGAAAATTTGGAGTTTGGGTTTGAATTTGGAAGAGTATATTCATGTCTCACCAAGCCCATTTAAAAACAATTTATATGTCAGGAAGGTTGCATATTACCTATAGGACTTCCAAAAGCTAACTACTTGTTTTTCACCTGAGGCTTATAAGTATGTGCTACATAAAATATGACAGGAAATAGATCTTCTAAAATGGAAGCCCCTAATCCCAAAGAAGAAACATTCATTTTTACCCATCTAAAATATTGGATTTTAAGGCCAAAAAGAGCAATTTTCCAAACTATTTATTGAATTGCTGTAAGTACAATAGCTACATGAGTCAGAGGAGGGGAAGAAATGGGTCTCCCCTTCAGTTCTATAGTCTCCTGATGATCAAACATGAAAATTGCCATTCATGGTACTACATTTACAAGAGTAAGTAAACAAGTATGTATAGTCTTCCTCTTTATTTTATGATTTGGTGATAGAGGGATAAACATGACTTTTCAATGGCTTAATTGATAATTTTCAATAAAGTAACCAAATAGATTATTTTAAAGTCATTTATATAATTATGTAGATCAGTATCACAATAATTTGTGAAAAGATTTTTTTTCCTTTTTATACCTTGCAACTGATCAGGGGGAACTGTAAGCAATGTCGTAACATTCTTGACTTCCACCAGCATTGGGTTTGGGACATGCTAGAGTCATATATCTCCTTCCCAGCTAACCTGTGCTTAAAATAAAAAAGAAGGGCTATCCAAAAAATGTGTTACCAGGCAAATCATGTTAGAACTCTCAAATCTATCTGATAGTTGATAGTTTTTAATTCTTAAGTTCCATCTTTAAATTCATTGGATTAATGGAGTTTCCCACATCAGCTAATGGTAGAACAATAAAAGAAGTGAACAAAATTTAAGGCAAAACGAAAAAAAAAAGCTCCTTGCATTTAAATATCTTAACTGCTTTGCATAGAATTAACAAATTCTACCTTATTCTGAAATTAACTGTAACAGTCAAGTTCAGGTCTTGACAGTCATTGGACAAAGTCCCATGATATCAGTTCACAAGGTATGGCTGCTGACACTGTTTGGTTGGTGATCAAATACTAAAAAGTACCAAAAGTTCTCATTCGTCTTGAGCTGGTTCTCCAAGGATGTCTTACCCTGGCAAGAGAAAATTTTAGTAGTTTTCTTAAATCTTGAGAAGATAAAGTACAAGACTGTTAAAATTTTTCCTTTGTTTATTGCTTCTGCAATTGTAGTCACATCATGAGATTTCTGTGTGTTGATTCTTAAAGGAAAAGTAACTTTTTGAGAACTTCACGGGGTTAAATGAGACAGAAACTAAATTTGGTGTTTGTGATAAAAAGGTAAGTTACTGTTGTTACTAATTAATGATGTCATTTATAATTTAAAATACCAAACATCTTCATATAGGCACACATATTTGGGTGAGGGACAGGGTTATTGACTTTATCGAATTTATGTTTTAGAATACACGGGAATCCGTGTTGAAGAGCTATTTAGACAGTTTTGATCATGAATGAATTCAATAGCAGACTTCAGAGTGTAGGACAAATCCCAAGCTTTCAAGTAATTGTATATAAGTTGAGGCATGCTTGACTACAATGGAATGTGAATAAATCTTTGAAATTTTTTTAAGGACCAAAGTTCTGGAGAAGGAAGGATGCATCACAAAGAGTAAGAAGAACTTGAAAAGCTCTGAGTGCACTTGCATTCTTCTCCAATGAGCAAAGTATGAGTGAAGCAATTAAATACTGGCATAGAGATGTACTGGTTGCCATGAAAAGAGTTCTTAAACAGGAGTGTAGAATTTTAAGCAAATCCATGTAAATTGTCAGAGCATATCTTAGTCATCTCTACAGGGGTCTGTGATTTACTTACTCTCATTTTTGGACTTTTTTTTTGGAGAAGTTTTGGCTATGAATATTTATGCCCAGACTTCATTTACTGACTGAATTTCCACTCTGTTGGAATTATGCATCCCCATAGTGCACCCAAGAAAGGTGAGCAGTTAGAGGTGAGGAAAGAGATTTCCTGACCTTTTAGAAATAGCAAGCTACACTGGATTAAGTACAGCCTGAGTGAGGTTACTTGCCGGTTGGTGGAGTGTAATTATCTCAGAATTATCTCAGTGAAACAATTAGTGCACAATGGGCTCAGTACCAGATCTGCAGTTGTTCTGAACTTTTGTTAAAGTGTCTCACTCCATCCCCATATTGGGCAATTTATAATTCTTAAGGTAGGTGCTAGTGAAGGATGCCACAGATCCCTACTCCTGAGTGTAATCTTATTTACAGCTGGTGCTTGTTAAATGAGTTGTAAGTGCGAAGGTGCTAGACTTGCAGTAATGGGAGCGTTTCCTTGGTGATAAAGCGTTCTCTAGACAGGTTTCCTGAACCATCAGAGATGCTGCCAACAGGGAAGCCCATTCTCACTTCAGTCCTCCTGTGTGCAGGCTGAAAGTGCTGGACTTCTGGCTCTTAGTCTCCCACAGCCGGTTCTTCTAAAAGCAGAGCTTTAGGCAAAAGGAACTCAAGCTTGAACACCTTGCAGAAGTGTACATTTTTGGAAGTCACTTCCATTCCCTCTCCGCATTCTGAAAAAACTGCCTCAGGTGGAATGAGCAGGTTTATATCACCTTGTTTATGTTTCTGACCAAACTTATAAGGTATTTTTTAGGTTCAGCTGCTGTCTGAACCTCAAGGATAGGTTAGTCATAAGTAGACTGGTTGTTGTGGCCGCTGTTTAAAGGAAAAGCTGCCATTTTCCTTTCAGTTCAGTTCAGTCGCTCAGTCGTGTCCGACCCTTTGCGACTCCATGAACTGCATCACGCCAGGCCTCCCTGTCCATCACCAACTCCCGGAGTTCACCCAAACCCATGTCCATTGAGTCAGTGATGCCGTCCAACCATCTCATCCTCTGTCATCCCCTTCTCCTCCTGCCCTCAATCTTTCCCAGCATCAGGGTCTTTTCCAATGAGTCAGCTCTTCACATCAGGTGGCCAAAGTATTGGAGTTTCAGCTTCAACATCAGTCCTTCCAATGAACATCCAGGACTGATCTCCCTTAGGATGGACCGGTTGGATCTCCTTGCAGTCCAAGGGACTCTCAAGAATCTTCTCCAACACCACAGTTCAAAAGCATCAATTCTTCAGTGCTCAGCTTTCTCTATTGTCCAACTCTCACGTCCATACATGACCACTGGAAAAACCATAGCCTTGACTAGACGGACCTTTGTTGGCAAAGTAATGTCTCTGCTTTTTAATATTCTATCCAGGTTGGTCATAACTTTCCTTCCAAGGAGTAAGCTTTTAATTTCATGGCTGCAATCACCATCTGCAGGGATTTTGGAGCCCAGAAAAATTAAAGCAACCACTGTTTCCACTGTTTCCCCATCTACCTGCCATGAAGTGATGGGACCAGATGCCATGATCTTAGTTTTCTGAATGTTGAGCCTTAAGCCAACTTTTCACTCTCACTTTCATCAAGAGGCTCTTTAGTTCTTCTTCATTTTCTGCCTTAAGGGTGCTGTCTTCTGCATTTCCAAGGTTACTGATACTGGCAATCTTGAGCCCAGCTTGTGCTTCTTCCAGCCCAGCATTTCTCATGATGTACTCTGCATAGAAGTTAAATAAGCAGGGTGACAATATACAGCCTTGACCTACTCCTTTTCCTATTTGGAACCAGTCTGTTGTTCCATGTCCAGTTCTAAATGTTGCTTCCTGACCTGCATACAGGTTTCTCAAGACGCAGGTCAGGTGGTCTGGTATTCCCATCTCTTTCAGAATTTTCCACAGTTTTTTGTGATCCACACAGTCAAAGGCTTTGGCATAGTCAATAAAACAGAAATATATGTTTTTCCAGAACTCTCTTGCTTTTTTGATGATCCAGCAGATGTTGGCCATTTGATCTCTGGTTCCTCTGCCTGTTCTAAAACCAGCTTAAACATCTGGAAGTTCACGGTTCACGTATTGTTGAAGCCTGGCTTGAAGAATTTTAAGCATTACTTTACTAGCGGGTGAGATGAGTGCAATTGTGCGGTAGTTTTGAGCATTCTTTGGCATTGCCTTTCTTTGGAATTAGAATGAAAACTGACCTTTTCCAGTCCAGTGACCATTGCTGAGTTTTCCAAATTTGCTGGTGTATTGAGTGCAGCACTTTCACAGCATCATCTTTCAGGATTTGAAACTGCTTAACTGGAATTCCATCACCTTCAGTAGCTTTGTTCATAGTGACACTTCCTAAGGCCCACTTGACTTCACATTCCAGGATGTCTGGCTCTAGGTGAGTGATCACACCATCATGATTATCTGGGTTGTGAAGATCTTTTTTGTACAGTTCTTGTGTGTATTCTTGCCACCTCTTCTTAATATCTTCTGCTTCTGTTAGGTCCCTACCATTTTTGTCCTTTATTGAGCCCATCTTTGCATGAAATGTCCCCTTTGTATCTCTAATTTTCTTGAAGAGTTCTCTAGTCTTTCCAATTCTATTGTTTTCCTCTATTTCTTTGCATTGATCACTGAGGAAGGCTTTCTTATCTCTCCTTGCTATTCTTTGGAACTCTGCATTCAAATGGGTCTATATTTCCTTTTCTCCTTTGCTTTTCGCTTCCCTTCTTTTCACTGCTATTTGTAAGACCTCCTCAGACAGCCATTTTGCTTTTTTACACTTCTTTTTCTTGGGGATGGCCTTAATTCCTGTCTCCTGTACAATGTCACAAACCTCCATCCATTAAGCAGCTATTTCTTTAAATAGTTAAATAAGTTAGAAGTAGGTGAGAAATCCCAATGAAATGGGGTTATTTTTCAAAATTACCTTTCATAAATCGATTACATATAGAACCCAAAGGTAGGATTTGTGTAGAGTTAAGATAAAGGGAAGGTACTAAACAAATATTTATCTTTCATAAGAACAACAGTTTTGTCTACTTAGAAAGGAAACAGTATTTGCCGTGTGTAGTAAACAGATACATGCAGTTACATAAACAAGAGTGGCTTATTCTGTCACTTTAATGGAAATCAACTCATACAAAAAGAGATCACCCAAAAAGGTGTTGAAGGATGGTAAATATTTATAGTTGTCAAGTAAAAAGGAATATAACGTTTAAAATACCTTTTTGTTTGTTCCCCTTGTCTGTAACAACATAGTAAATAAAACAACCTGGATATACTACAAAGTAAGCTGAGGTAGAAATAAAAATGTCTAGATGAGGATTATTTACTAGGAAAGTCATTTATTGATATTTACTTAGTACCAAGTACTGTGTTAAGATTTCATATATTGTAACTGTCTTTTATTTTACACAACTCTTTATAAAATCATTCTGAGTCCCAGATTAGATGTCTGAGCCTCAGAGAAATCAAGAGACTTGGAAACACCATACAACCAAAACATCATAGGGCCAAAGCATAAGCCTAGGTTCAATTAGAAAGATACAACTTTTTATCACTCTTTTATTGATTGATAAACTTTATATTGAGAGATACTAACTGAAAGAGAAAGGATTGTGTTAACATTTATTATAGGGGTGCTAGAAGTTTAAGCTGATTCTAAATAGAGAGTGGAAAATACTGATATGCAATACTTTAAGGGTTATTCATAAGGTGATAGGGGATGATCAAATTCCTTGGGATTAAAAAAAGCCCCACTTATATGCTCAATTAATAATTAACATTAATTATCAAGACTAACTGAAAACAACTCAGCATTAGTCTTATAGAAGCCTTTTCAATTTCTCCTTTTTGTTGTTCAGTCACTCAGTGCGTATAACTCTTCATGACCCCATGGGCCGCAGCACACCAGGCTTCCTTGTCCTTCACTATCTCCTGGAGCTTACTCAAACTCATGTCCTTTGAGTGGGTGATGCCATACAACTATCTAATCCTCTGTGATCTCCTTCTCCTTCTGCCTTCAATCTTTCCCAGCATCACAGTCTTTTCCAATGTGTCAGCTCTTTGCATCAGCTGGTCAAAGGATTGGAGCTTCAGCTTCAGCATCAGTCCTTCCAATGAATATTCGGGGTTGATTTCCTTTTAGGATTGACCAGTTTGATCTCCCTGTTATCAAAGGAACTCTCGATAGTCTTCTCCAACACCGCAGTTCGAAAGTATTAATTCTTCAGCACTCAGCTTTCTTTAAGATCCAACTCTCACATCCATACATGACTACTGGAAAAACCATAGCTTCAACTATACAGACCTTTGTTGGCAAAGTAATGTTTCTGCTTTTTAATATGCTGTCTAGGTTGGTCATAGCTTTTCTTCCAAGGAGCAAACATCTTTTAATTTCATGGCTGCAGTCACTGTCTGCAGTGATTTTGGAGCCCAAAAAAATAAAGTCTGTCACTGTTTGCATTGTTTCCCCACCTATTTGCCATGAAGTGATGGGACCAGATGCCATGATCTTAGTTTTTTGAATGTTGAGTTTCAAGCCAGCTCCTTCACTCTCCTCCTTCACCTTCATCAAGAGGCTCTCTAGTTTCCCTTTGCTTTCTGCCATAAGGGTGGTGTCACCAGCATATCCGAGGTTATTGATATTTCAATTTCCTCCTTGCTTTCACATAAAGCTGCCCTAAGTGGAGGGTGCAGCTTTACTTTGTCTTACTTTTGCTTCTGATAAAATTTAAATGGTGTTTCTCAGGCTAAGCTACTGCCAAAGCAACCTCCAACATCAATGGTAGACCAATATGCAATTGCAATATTTATACATTCTTACTTTTTGTTAGAACAAGATTTTGGCTGGTGTTTAAGTTACGACTTTTCTCAGAAATTCCCTTTAATTTTTAATTACGAAGCAGGGCAGCTGAACTTGTCAGCCTCAGTCCGTGACCATCTCAGCTGGGTTGTTTGCTTCCTGGCTCCAGGTTTCCCTTGGCTGATCTGTCAACGGAATGGTCTAGAAAACCTCATTCAACTCTAAATTCTATCTCCACTAGAAAATTTTGCTTTTGGAAAATGTGTTGCTTGACTGTGTAATCCAAAATATGTTCACAAGTGAAAACTGAAAGTCTAACCCTGTAAGGTTCAACTCTTTATCATTTTGCAGAGCCCATTCCTATTATTATTTTTAATTGTTAAATGAGCTTTGATGAGATGCACTATTTAAATTCGGCACTAGCTTTCTAAATGTTTTTCAGAATGATTTTTACTTAGACAAACTGAATTAGGAATATCATTCAGCACTGGTGGCGGTGGTATAGTCACTCAGTCATGTCCAACTCTTGCGACCCCGTGGACTGGAGCCCACCAGGCTCCTCTCTGCATCGGATTCTCCAGGCAAGAGTACTGGAGTGGGTTGCCATTTCCTTCTCCAGGGCATCTTCCCAACCCAGGGATCAAACCCTGCTCCCTCTCACTGCTGGCAGATTCTTCACTGTCTGAGCTACCAGACTATCAGAGTACCGCCTGAGCTACAGAGAATTCAGCACTATTCTCTTCTGAAGCAAGCATTTTGAAGAAAATAAATTCAAGGACACTCTGGGGTTGGCAGGCTCATTATGTTTATATTATGAGTTCCACCTACATGAGAAACTAGAACACATCTTCCCAGTTTGAGATGTTGACATTTCTTCTTCTGTTCCCAACTTCTAAATGACTCCAAAGTTTATTCTGTTTATGCTCACTTTCTGGTGATCTCACTCCCACCTTATTTATACCATTTATAATGCTGATGACTCCCACATTTTTGTTTCTAAACCAAACCTCTCTGCTCACTTTCGACTATCTCATTGACATCTAGCTGTTTACTGGACTTCTTTACTTGAAAGCTGTTATGGGTTGACTCATCCCCCCAAAATGATTTGTTGGCGCACTAAACCCTAGTACCTCCGGATGTGACCTTGTTTTGAAATAAGGTTTTTACAGAGGTCATCAAGTTAAAATGAGGTCATTATGGTGGACTCTAATCCAATACGACTGGTTCCCTCTGGAAAAAAAGGAAATTTAGACACAGAAATAGACACACACACAGAGTGAATGATGTGAAGACTCACAAGGAGAAGATGGCCATGTGACTGGAATGATGCATCGACAAGTCAAGGAACACCAAATGTTGCTGGCAAACGCCAGAAGCTCTGAGAGGAAATAAAGGATCCCTTCCCAGAGCCATTACAGAAAGTATGCCAATGTCTTGATTCAGATTTCTAGCCTCCATATGTGTGAGAAAATAAATTGCAATTGTTTGAAGCTACCCACCGTTGGGTATTTTTTTGTAGCAGCCTTGAAAATTAATACAGTTGCCCAATGAGTATCTTAAACTTAAAGTGCTCCAAACAGAGTTCCTGCCCCACCCCCCCCCCCACCCCCCCCACCCCCCTCCCCGCTGCTTTTCCCCTTTCTATCAATGGGAGCTCTATTTATCTGGTGGTTCAAAACTCTTTAGAATTATCCTTTCTTACTATTATTAAGATATAATTGACATATGATATTATGTGTTTCAGGTATACAGCTCAGTAAATCAACATTTAGATCCATTAAAAAACCATCACCACAGTAAGCCTAGTTCCCATCTGTCACACATGAAGTTATTACAGTAGTAGTGACTATATTCCCTACATCCTTGTGATTTGTTTAGTTCATAACTGGTAGCATGTACTTCTTTATTCCTTTCACCTATTTTTGCTCAACATCCCTCCCTCTGGTAACCACTAGATTATTCTCTAAATCTATGAGTCTATTTCTGGTTTGTTTTGCTTGGTCATATACTTTTTTTATATTTCATGTAAGTGAAATGCACATAAGTGAAATTCACATAAGTGAAATCATACAGTGTTTGTCTTTCTCTGCCTGAATCATTTCACTTAGCATAATACTCTTTAGGCCCATTTCCATGTTGTTGCAAATTCCAATACTGTAATATTTTTTATGGCTGAACACTATTCCATTGTATATAAATAGATAGGTAGATACGCCACATATTCTTTACCTGTTCATCTTTTTTTAAAAGAGTTCTTTTGAATTGTATTTACAGAACAATGTGCTATTTATTTATTGGCCGTGCTGGCTCTTCACTGCTGCAGGCTGGCTTTCTTTAGCTGTGGCATGTGGGGGCTACTCTCTAGTGGTGTTGCACAGTCTTCTCATTTTGGTGGCTTCTCTATTTGCAAATGAAGAGGGCAATGGCACCCCACGCCAGTACTCTTGCCTGGAAAATCCCATGGATGGAGGAGCCTGGTAGGCTGTAGTCCATGGGGTCGCTAGGAGTCGGACACAACTGTGTGACTTCACTTTCACTTTTCACTTTCATGCATTGGAGAAGGAAATAGCAACCCACTCCAGTGTTCTTGCCTGGAGAACCCCAGTTACGGTGGAGTCTGGTGGGCTGCCATCTATGGGGTCGCACAGAGTCAGACACAACTGAAGCGACTTAGCAGCAGCAGCAGCTATTTGCAAAGCATGGGTGCTAGGTCACACGAGCTTCAGTAGTTTCAGCACACAGGCTCAATAGTTTCAGTATGCAGGCTCTAGAGTTCGGGTTCGGTAGTCGTGGTGCATGGACTTAGTTGCCCCTTGGCGTGTGAAACCCTCCAGGACCAGGGATCGAACCCATGTCCTCTGCACTGGCAGGAAGAACCACTGCACAACCTGGAAGCCCTTGCATTCATCTTCTGGCAAACACTGCCTCTGTGCTAAAGTTCAGAGCACGTGAGTTTGGGTATGACTCCTTCAAGAGAGGAATCTCAGTTTTCCTCAGCCCTCTGGTTCCCCCATTGATTTTCAGAGCCAAGCATTATGGGGACTTGCCTTAACACTGCAGGTACCCTGGACTGGGAAGACTAATATGGGGCTTGGGCCCTTTACTCCTAAGAGGACCTCTCAGGTTGTGATTTACCTCTCACTAACAGCCTTGTCTGTTTTAGTTCTACATACCCATAACTCTGACTGGTGCATAGACAGTACATAGTGAACATATGCTAAATTTTTAAAAAGTAATAAAAGTGGGTTACATATAGTAAACTATTAAGTTTCCAGAGAACTTGGTGAGTACAGTAAGAGACACTAGATATCTTTTCTTGGATAAACTCTTCAAATTGCATCCATACTACAGAACTAGTGTTGGATGAATGAAGATAACCATTAAAACAAACACACCTCCACCTGTTCTTCCCTGCTACTGATTCTTACTAAGATCTAAGGATAAGAGCATAGGGGAAAACCAGAAGTGAATGCTACTGAATATTTCTGGGTTTAATGGATTTCTTGCATGATGTTCGAATGAATGGATGATCAGCTGTCAGCATCCAGAGTGCTCACAGTGATCAGAAACCTATCAGTCCACCGACATACCAAAGATCAGTTTTTCTAGGAAAACTTTCTTGATCATCCCAGATCACATCTCTCTTTTTATTATTTTATTCCCAACAGGCTACAGAATACTCTTCACTTGATTCTATTACTTCTCTACATGCAAATCTTTCTTTCAATCTTATTGCACGCTTCTGAAGAAGAAGAACCTCACCACCCATCTATAGAGTATCTTCCATCATACTTAGCACAGAGTTATATCCATTTGGAAAGGGATAAAATTTGAGGGGAAAAAATGGACCATATTAGCAGTTAATGAGGGAATCAATTAGATGGGTCCCACAGAGGAGATAGAGTCTTCACAGGAATAAGCCTTGGACAAGGCATTTAGAAGGTCTGACCCTCTTTGATTGGAGGCCCTTAGCTCTATGGAGAAAATAGTGAATGCCAACCAAATCACTTTGAGGAGAGCTAAGTCTGTCCACCTTTGCCTCCTATTTTAGGGTGATTAGTAAGAATAGAGGGACCTACCTTCAGGACACTTACCCTTAGAGGTACTCTGTAGGAGACTATAATTTATGGTTCTGGAATAAAGTTGGGTAGATATTACTCTTCTAGCTGATTTTTCATTATAGATAGAGCCAGCTTCATTTGGACAATACTATCAACCATAACTCTAGCTTAAATGAACTTCTCTTTTTGGCTTCAGGCTGTATACACTTACAGAAATTCCCTAAAATCCTTCCTGAGAGAAGATATCTATTGGTAGATGCCTACTTGAAGATAATTTGAGTCCTTATCAAAATCAAACTTAAGTGACATATGCTATTTAATGTTTTACCCTTAGTTGTATATTTTCTCTTGCTAGTCTTCATTTAATCCATTTTTTAAAATAAAAATAATATTATGCTTTTAGAAATTATAAACAAAATACATGTTTATTTATGCTTACATAAAATGTTTAAGTAATAAAATAATTATTTGAGAGTCTTGTTTGGCTGGAATCTTCCTAAACAATTTCTACCTTTATTATGTAACTATATATTTACCTGATGCACAGTGGTTGTAGGGCTTCCCTGGTAGCTCAGCTAGCAAAGAATCTGCCCGCAATGCAGATGACCCTGGCTCAATTCCTGGGTCAGGAAGATCCTCTGGAGAAGGGATAGGCTACCCACTGCAGTATTCTTGGGCTTCCCCGGTGGCTAAAATGGTAAAGAATCTGCCTGCAATGTGAGAGATCTGGGTTCAATCCCTGGTTTGGGAAGATCTCCTGGAGGAGGGCATGGCAACCCACTCCAGTATTCTTGCCTGGAGAATTCCCATGGACAGAGGGGTCTGGTGGGCTACACCCAGGCCACCAACATACCAGGCTGGATGAAGCATAAGCTGGAATCAAGATTGTGGGGAGAAATATCAATAACTTCAGATATGCAGATGACACCACTCTTATGGCGGAAAGCAAAGAAGAACTAAAGAGCAACTTGATGAAAGTGAAAGAGGAGAGTGAAAAAGCTGGCTTAAAACTCAACATACAAAAAATTAAGATCATGGCATCTGGTCCCATCACTTCACAGCAAATAGATGGGGAAACAGTGGAAATAGTGACAGACTTTATTTTCTAGGGCTCCAAAATCACTGCAGATGGTGACTGCAGCCATGCATTAAAAGACACTTGCTTCTTGGAAGAAAAGCTATGACCAACCTAGACAGCATATTAAAAAGCAGAAACATTACTTTGCCAACACAGGTCCATCTAACCAAAGCTATGGTTTTTCCAGTAGTCATGTACGTGAATGTTGGACCGTAAAGAGGGTTGAGCACTGAAGAGTTGATACTTTCAAACTGTGGTGCTGGAGAATACTCTTGAGAGTCTCTTGGACTGCAAGTTAATCCAACCAGTCAATCCTAAAGGAGATCAGTTCTGAATATTCATTGAAGCGACTGATGCTGAAGCTGAAACTCCAATACTTTGGCCACCTGATGTGAAAAACTGACTCATTGGAAAAGGCCCTGATGCTGGGAAAGATTGAAGGCAGGAGGATGAGATGGTTGGATAGCATCACCGACTTGATGGACATGAGTTTGAGCAAGCTCCAGGAGTTGATGATGGACAGGGAAGCCTGGCAGGCTGCGGTCCACGGGGTTACAAAGAGTCAGACACAACCAAGTACTGAACTGAAATGGAAAGATATACCATGGTCATAAACTGAAAGACACAATATTATTAAGGTGAAAATTCTCCCCAAACCTACCTATAGATTCAATACAATCCAAATCAAATCCCACCAGAATTTTATAAAAATCAGTTGACTGATTCTCAAAATCATATAGAAATGCAAAGTACCTAAAATAGCCCAGACAGCATGGAAAAGATAAAGCTGAAGAATTTACAGTGCCTAACTTCAAGATTTATCCAAATGCTAGAGTGATTGTGGCACTGACATCAACATATACAAAAAGGCATTGGAAAATAATTGAGAAACAAGAAACAGATTTATGCATATAAGTCAATAATTTTCAACAGAAGTACAAAAGGCAATGCAATAGAGAAAGGATAACATTTTAAACAAATAGTATCAAAACAATTGTATATACATTTTAAAAATCCTTGATCAATATAATTTACTAGAAACAAATATTAACTTAAAATGGATCATACATTTAAATGTAAAATCTAAAACTTCTAATGAAAGAAAATAGGAAAAAAAACCTTTGTGAACTAGGTTGGACAGGATTTCCTAGATGTAACACCAAAATGTAATTCGTTAAACAAAAATTTGGTAAATTAGGATTCATTGCAGTAAGAAATTCTTCTCTTTGGCAGACACTGTAAATGAAAAGATAAGACAGACTATGATAAAATATTTGCAAATCACATATCTGATACAGAACTTGTATCCACAATATAAAAAGAACACTCAAATTCTCCAACAAAAATGGTCAAATGAATACTCAATAAGAACAAGCAACAGATTTAACAGACACTTTAGCAAAGAAGATATGGATGACAAAACATATGAAAATGCTCAACAGCATTAGTCATCAGAGAAATGCAAATTCAAGTCACAAATCATCTTACCTTTGAAGATGGATAATATTAAAAAGACAGATCTTGCCAAATGTTGGCAAATATGTGAAGTAACTGGAATTCTCGTATACTCCTGGTGGAAATGTAAACTTGCACAACCACTGTAGAAAAGAGTTTGTTGGTTTCTTAAAAAGTTAAACATCCCCCTTTCACCTGACCCAGCCTTGTCATTCCTACACATATATCAAGAGAAATGAAAGCATATGACTCCACAAAGACTTCTACATAAGCGTTCACAGCAGTTGTAATTGCAAAAACTGGAAACACAAGTGTCTATCATCAGGAGAAGGAAGCAACAAATTGAGAAATAGTACTGAACAATAAAGAATAATGATCCATGCAACGACATGGATGAATCAGAAAATAATTATGCTGAATGAGAGAAGCTAGAGGGGAAAAAAAAGGAGTACACAGTGTATGTTTCCATTCACATAAAACTCTAGAAAATATAAACTAATCTATAGTGACAGGAGCACATCAGTAGTTTTCTGGGAGTTGATGGGGGATAGGCTGCGGGGAGGGTTGAAGAGGGGTGAGATGAGAAACTCTGAAGGAACACAAGGAAACTTTTTGAAGTAACAGATATTCATTATCCTGATTATGATAATGATTTCACAGGTGTATATATGTCAAAAATCATCATATTATATAATTTGAATATATGCATTTTATTTTGTCACTTACATCCCAATAAAGCTGTTAACATTTTTAAATTGTGTCTAACGGAGTAGAAAGTCCAATTCATTTGGTAAAAATTGATTGGATTTTAACTATTGGTCAGGTTTTCTAAAACAGGAAACTTTGAATAATTATCTAGACTGATTAAATGCAGATAAATTTGAAGTTGAAAAAACCAGAAAAGGAATAACTAAAGAAAAAAGTATAGCTTCTGCAGTTAAAAGGATATAGGTTCAGATCTAGGCTCTTCCACTTAATGCCTATGTGACCTTTGGAAAGTTGACTAACCTAAGTTCTGTTACTTCATCTGCAGAAGAGAGAGGCATATATCTGAAACTCATCATGATGTTTAGAAATCATGTACTCAAAGTATCTGCTGCAAAGTCCTTAAAAGAGAGCAGTTGTTAATCGTATTTGTGAATAAATAAGAAATATATTGTTGTTGGTCAGACATAGGTTATAGCGGCCAAAATCAGGGAAAGGAGACAAAGTAAAAGATGTAAAATACCTTGTTGTTGTTCAGTTGCTAAGTTGTGTCTGACTCTTTGTGACCCCATGGACTGCAGTACCCCAGGCTTCCCTGTCCTTCACTATCTCCCAGAGTTTACTCACACTCATGTCCATTGAGTCGGTGATGCCATCCAACCAGCTCATCCTCTGTCATCCCTTTCTCCTACTGCCTTCAATCTTTCATAGGATCAGGGTCTTTTCTAATGAGTCAGTTCTTCGCATCAGGTGGGCAAAGTATTGGAGCTTCAGCTTCAACTTCAGTCGTTCCAATATTCAGGACTGATTTCCTTTAGGATTGACTGGTTTGCTCTCCTTGCTGTCCAAGGGACTCTCAAGAGTCTTCTCCAGCACCACAATTCAAAAGCATCAATTCTTCGACACTCAGCTTTCTTTGTAGTCCACAAAATACTTTGAGTTTTATATAAAGAGACAAGATGTTGTTACTAGTTAGGTTTTGGAAACATGGGAAAGGCAAGTATCAATTACTAGAAGAATGATAGCTCCATCACTAGAAACTTTTCTAGTAATCAGGGGGGAGGATCAAGGTCTATAGGAGGATGATTAGAATAGTATAGACTAGATTATTCACACAGATAGATCCTTTAAGTGTTTTGGATGCAAGACTGAAGTTGAGTCTAATATATGCTATTAATAATTGGAAATCTCCCTGGCTTCAAGCCTCACGAGCTTCTGTGTTCCTGCAAAGGCTATCACAGTTCCAAGATCCAGCATTGACCAGAGCAGGCATCTCTGGGAAGGTGCTTCCCTGCTGCAGCTGCTGGAGACCAGAATCACCACGTTCTACAGCTGCCATGGCAACCACCGGCAGCTCTGAGTAAGCACTGCACTGGAGGGACCAGGAGAAGGTCCTACTTCTCTCCTACTTCCTGACCACTCCCTGGTGCTTCTACTGCCCAAGTTAACAGAAAACCAGCTCTTGAGAAAACCAAGGGAAGTGAGAGTTTGCTGATCCTCAGCCCTGGCAGCACAGAGCAGAATATTAAAGGGGACAGGTAAATAACCAGCACAGCATCTGTAGGAGTCACTGCAGAGAGAGAACAGGGATGAAGCTAGAAAGTGCAGCAATGGAGGAAGAGAAATGGTTAGAAAGGAGTGAACCAGAAAAATTAAGTGTCCCAAAAGTCCAATGAAGAGAGAATTTGAAAAGGCAGACATTCAAAGGTATCCACTGCCAGACAGAAGACAAGGTCTAAGAGAAGGCCACTGGATTTGATGATTAGCAGTCCTACTTACCTTGAAAATCTTGTGTTAGTTTCTCAACTAGATTTGCAGGAGCAGGTGCCAGATTTCTTAGAAGAATCAATTTCAGTATATAAGATGGTGAGCATAAATTGCTCATCATTAAGTTTAGCACAAAGTGTGAGAAATTAACTGATTTATACATCTTTCTCAGAAACTGTACTGTAATAGGGTGAGCAACTTTTTGCATTTGTCTAGAACTATTGCAGATTTTGCTTGGGAAGTTCCTGATCCCAGGACCCCTCAGTTCCAAGCAAGCTGAGATGACTGGTGACCGTGACCCAGTCCTTGACCTGGGCTGTGGCCTACCCTGGAGAATGTGCACAAATGAGCTATGTTCAGACTTCCACAAATGATGTGGAATATTTGATTACATATAAGTTCTAATGCATTTCCAGAATAACCATTGTTTTGCTCCCTCGTTCACTAATAGTGCAGTGATTCCACTTGACTTTAAATGTGATTCTTCTTCATCCAGGTCTCACCCTCTTTAGTCTGTCTACTGCCTGCAGTGACATCCCAAGAGAAACATTCTCCTACTTGGCTTTTTTCAAGCTCAACATTTTCACGACACCCCAGTTAATTAATATCTGCCCTGGGTCAGCCTGGAGGGAAACACATTGAGCTTGGAGATTTCCATTTGAACATTGAACCCCAGGAAGGAGCAAGGCAAATTTATACCAGTGGATCTAATTGCTAGAAAAGTAATTCTGCAAAGATGGAAATCAGCTGAAAGATTAACACTGCTCTACACCAGCTTGAGTGCCCTGGCTAACAGAGAGAAAATAATGTTTCAATTAAATGAAAGGATACTGAATTAGGTAGAATACTCAGGAGACTGCTAATGGAGTCCAGAGCCTTTCACCTCCAGGTCACCATCAGCAATCTGGTCCAGGGCAATTCTAGACCATAGTTTTGAGGGGCTGATGGCTCACCCCAGCCCTTACTGTCTGCAGCACTTGATGAACTGGTTTCCCAAAGCACCTGCATCAGCCTCACAGGTCACTGTGGTTCACTGAAGATGGAAGAGGAAGCAAAGCCCCTCTTCGGAGGGGAGAGGCTGACCCTGAGGATAGCCAAGGGCCACTACAGGGAAATTAGGATGGGGAGATGATTCAAGATGGGGAGCCACTCAGAGAGGGGGACTTATATCTCAGTGCACACAGGGGGCAGTTAACTGTTTCATCTGAATTTAGAGTTGAAGTAGAAGGGAAAGTGGTGATGATGAGTTTGCTTTTTGTGTATGTTGGGAGGGAGTGGCCAGGGATGAGATTTGCATTTAGAAGTCAAAACTTCATTAGAGGACAGAACACAAGCAAAACTGAGTCATGACATCACTTGCTATCACCCATTTAACTGTGTCCCAGGGCTTATCTTATTTCACAAAATATTACCACAGATGGATAAAGTCCAATATGAGGAGATTAGCTTAATTCTTGATGCCAGTGTAACAAAAGTCCTCCCCCATAATGGAACCCATATATCAGCTGAGGTCTCTGGGTCCTTTACAATCCAGATAAGACTGCCTCAAACTTTATATTCCATACTTTGTGGGAGTCTAAAAAGTCCCCAAGATTTCTGCAAATTCTCAGAGGTTGCCTCTGAATCAAAACTCCTGCTTAAATTGTTCAATGGACAAGTTACCCTACCAATCTGGGCCTGCTTTATTCAACAAGAGCTAAGCGAGAAACTCAGCTTTTTCCTTCAACTCTTATGATTATTGTTTTAATATTTACAGAAACTCCATTCAAAAATGGGATATGGGATGTGGATGGGGCGGAAGTTGTTTCTATCGTAGGAACATAGACCACAAATGGGTGCAGCCCCTGGTTTTAAAAGTCTCAGAACATCCCACCATAGGGACATTCTCCTGGCCCCGTCACTCAGACTGTTTCTATAGCTGACTTTCTCTTTTCCCCTTGACCCTTAAAAGTGCCCCAGAAACCCTACATCCTTATTTCCTTCCCATTTCTCACTTCAAAGTCTCTGGGACTGCCTCATTGAGCCTCTTGGCAAGGCAAAAAGGTTTCTAAGTCAGGAATCTGCCCTGTAGAGGATGTGTTCTGGGTTTTAAGAAATGCTTTTTTTCCTTCCCATTACAGAAATACACCAAAGAACTACATCAACAATAGCCCAAGAGATAAAATTCTAATTCAAAAAGATACTCACACCCCTATGTTTATAGGAGTACAAATTACAAGGGTCAAGACATGGAAAAAAAAAAATACATGGAAACAACCCAGTCATATGAAAGAATGAAATAATGCCACTTGGAGCAACAAGGATGAACCCAGAGATTATATCTCATACTAAATGAAGTAAGTCAAAGACAAATATCATATATCACTTATATGTGGAATCTAAAGCATGACATAAATTATCTTATGCATGAAACAGAAATAGACTCACAGACATAGAGAACAGACCTGTGGTTGCTAAGCTAGTAAGAGAATATGAAGGGGTGGACTGGAAGTTTGAGGTTAAGAGATGCAAACTACTATATACAGAATGAATGGATAACAGTTTCCTACTGGATAGAACAGGGAACTTTATTCAGTACCCTATGATAAATCATAATGGAAAAGAATATGAAAAATAATATTATATATATATATACAGATAACTGAATCACTTTGCTATACTGCTACTGCTGCTGCTGCTGCTGCTGCTGAGTCACTTCAGTTGTGTCTGACTCTGTGCGATCCCATAGACATCAGCCCACCAGGCTCCCCCATCCCTGGGATTCTCCAGGCAAGAACACTGGAGTGGGTTGCCATTTCCTTCTCCAATGCATGAAAGTGAAAAGTGACAGTGAAGTCGCTCAGTCGTGTCCGACTCTTAGCGATCCTATGGACTACAGCCTGCCAGGCTCCTCCATCCATGGGGTTTTCCAGGCAAGAGCACTGGAGTGGGGTGCCATTGCTTTCTCTGTTGTATTAACATGACATTGTAAATCAAACTATACTTCAATAAAATAATTTCTTTTAAAAGCCTGAGAAAAGGAACTTCCCAGTTCAGCTCAATTCTTAGGACATAAAACAGAAATATATAAATTTAGTAACAGTCAAATACACTGGCAGATTGAGTTCCCCCAAGTAGGATGCATGACTAGAATTTTGGCACCTTGATGAAGAATTCCATGCAATACTGAGCAGGGATTGGCGGTGACCATGTTACTAGACATGAGTGATCCTACAGTAATTCCAAGTTGGAATAAACACAGTTTGGGGACATTTGGCTTGAGAGGGACTACTTAGGGTTGAGTGTCTTGGAATGTGTTTCTGATGGTGGAGTGAGGGAGAGACTTGTTACTTCACTGGAGAATGCAGGTTTATCATCACTGGCTGTTGGAAAATCTATAAGCTTCAGTGCTGTTTTCTAAAAGTATAGCAGTTCTAAGTATATAGTTTTTCACTTTCTTATTAAATGCTATAGCAATGTGTTCTTTAAGTATAAGATACTGCTGAAAATACCTACATTCTCAGCTAACTGAGGCGCTACGAGGCTGATGGACCTGGGGTAGGCAAAGGGAGCTTTTCTCTCTACACACCTGTGTTACCATCCCCCTAGGTCTCATGCATTAAAGCCTTGTAGATTTATAAGAGCAAAAATGATTTATGGATCCTGGGGAATGACAAGGAGAATTTTTTAAACATATATTTAAGTATCCTGTGCCCTTGATTTGAGGGGAGCTGTAAGAGAGCAGGGGTAAGTTGACCTATAGATCATGGGGATGATCCAGCTGAGCCAAATAAGACAGCTTTTCATTAGCTGGGTACTTTGGAGTAGTTGGGATGTTTTTATTCTGGTAATGGAGAGAGAGATGTGGCCTCTGGGAACACTTCTTACAAATTGTGCTTTCTCCAGATGCTCAGTTTGGGTTTGGGACAGATTGACTTCAAGGCCAAGAGCAACAAACATTACCACGATCCCACTGGTCAGAGAGCTGAGGCTCTTCAAAGGTCTGGAGGCTTGCCACAAGACCCGTGGGTTTTTGTCATCCGTCTGTACAGTGACCTTAAAATTCTTAGGACAGCAATAGCCATCGAAACTGATGGTCAATAGAGTCTGCACGCGCAGAGGTGAGCCATGGCTCTTGAGCTCTGGTAGTTAACACCCCTCTCCAGACACTCACTCCATCAGGTTCCAAGATCCAAGGCAGGAACTGAGCAAGGTCAGTCATTTACCTAATGATTCCCTAGACTAAGTGGGAGGTAATAAAGTCCCTCCTGCCTCGGGCTGCCACGTTTACTGGTAGAAACTAGTTAAATAGAAAATATCTGGGAGTATTTTTAAGTACGTGATCTGATCCTGATAAGTGGTTATCTCAGTAAAGTCATCTAATATTGAATTTTATTGAATCTTTTCTTTTTTTTCAAATTTATTTATTTTACTTTACAACACTGTATTGGTTTTGCCATACATTGATACAGGATGCTTGGGGCTGGCGCACTGGGATGACCCAGAGGGATGCAATGGGGAGGGAGGTGGGTGGGGGGTTCAAGATGGGGAACACACGGATTTTTTTTCATTTTTTTATTAGTTGGAGGCTAATTACTTCACAATATTGTAGTGGTTCTTGTCATACATTGACATGAATCAGCCATGGATATACATGTATTCCCCATCCCGATCCCCCCTCCCACCTCCCTCTCCACCCGATCCCTCTGGGTCTTCCCAGTGCACCAGGTCTGAGCACTTGTCTCATGCATCCAACCTGGGCTGGTGATCTGTTTCACCCAAGATAATATACATGTTTCGATGCTGTTCTCTTGAAAAATCCCACCCTCGCCTTCTCCCACAGAGTCCAAAAGTCTGTTCTATACATCTGTGTCTCTTTTTCTGTTTTGCATATAGGGTTATCGTTACCATCTGAAACTGGAGCCCATTATACAGAGTGAAGTAAGCCAGAAAGATAAAGAACATTACAGTATACTAACACATATATATGGAACACATGGATTTTATTGAATCTTTTCAAAAGCACATTTGGAAGTGGGGAGGGTGAGTAATATAAGACATCAGAAATCTATTACACGGGCAAATATAAACATCAGCCTCAGTAGTAGATATGTACAAAGGTCCACACATTGGAAATATAGTATGGAGAGTATAGACAGTTCTTACCCACATCTGTATGGCAAGTCTGTAGGGAAATAGAGTATATGCAAATCAGTAATAAATAAATAAATAACCTCTATGTGCAGCAAAACACATACTCACAAAATATGTCATTCTAGTGTCAAAAAATTTCATCAGATAATTGCCCTCTTTCTTGTCTGACTTTCATATACATCAAACCCTCACTTACGGTATGTTGGCACTTGCCTTAATCTGGATAAATCTGAATTCCAGAATTTGTTGGAAACAAAAGCTGTTTTGCTAGTTTTAAGAATGTACTTATCTGTGTATTTCAGTGAACTCTCTTGCAACTTGTTTTCTTTTAGATGGAGGTAACACTGGTTCACACTGTTATACATTTCACATGTACACACTCTATTTTGACTTCTGTATACACTATAGAGCACTCACCAGTAATTTAGTTTCCATCTGTCACCACACAGTTAAGCCTTTCCTTAAACCCCCTTCCTCTCTGGCCATCACTACTCTGTTTTCTGTATCTATGTGTTTGTGTTTGGTTAAGTTTGTTCATTTATTTTTTTATTCCACATATGAGTGAAATCATATATTTGTCTTTCTCCTCTAACTTATTTCACTTAGCCTAATACCTTCAAGGTCTATCATGCTGTCACAAATGGCAAGAGGTCATTCTTTTATATGGATGAGTAATATTCCAAATGTATATAGATAGAGGGGAGGGGGGAGATAGAGACAGAGAGAATTATTTAAATAAATACCCAGAAGTGGAATAACTGGACCACATGATAGTTCTAATCTTCATTATTTTGAGGAAACTCCATACCATTTTCACATTGACTGCACCAATTTTCATTCTTACCAACAATGATGGTTTCTTTTTATCCACACCCTCCCCAAAATGTATTGTTTCTTGTCTTTTTGATAACAGCCATTCTAATGGCATGAGGCTATATCTCACTGTGGTTTTGATTTGCATTTCCCAAAGAATTAGTAACGTTGTATATCTTTTCATGTGCCTGTTGGCCATCTACATAGCTTCTTTGAAAAACTGTCTATTCAGATCCTCTGATCATTTCTTAATAGGGTTGTTCATATTTTATTGTTGAGCTATATGAGTCTTTTATATGTTTTGGACTTTAACCTCTTTCTGGATATATAATTGCAAATATCTTCCCTCATTTAGTAGGTTATTCTTTTGTTTTATTCAGAGTTTTCTTGTGCAGAAACTTTTTGGTCTCATGTAGCCCTATTTGTTTATTTCTGCTTGTTTCTTTTGCTTAAGGATACATATCCAGCAAGACATTACCATGAATTATGTCAAAGAGTGTACTGACTTGACATACAGCTAAGATTCTTGTGGTTTTGTTCTTACATTTAAGTCTTCATCCATTTTGATTTGTTTTGTAAATGGTATTAGAAAGTGGCCCAGTATCATCCTTTTGTCTGTAGCTGTCCAGCGTTTTTAATTTCTCCTTGAATTTCTTCACTGACCCAATGCTTGTTCAATAGCATGCTGTAATAATCTCCACATATTTGTGATTTTTCAAGCTTTCTTCAAGTAGTTGATTTCTAGTTTTATATCATTATAACCTAAAACTAAAAATTAGTTGCTCATCCTTAAATATGAATTTATCTGATGATTATTTCAACCATTTTATAATATAAATTCTTAATTTTCTTCCCATTAATATAAAAATAGACCTTGGCCTATTTCCTAACCAAAAATATACCCATTCCACTGAGTTTTCTACTCTGCTTCCTTACTTTCATTGCATTTCTAATGGTTCTTATCTTTCTACTTGACTTACTTTTTTCTTGTTTGTTTGTTTCGTTATTTTTCAGGAACATCTTAAAATTGAACTGAGATGATTTAAATGAAGAATGTCAAAACCAATTTTGGATTGACTGGAAATAGTTGAAGATTTGATAGATATGATGTAATAGGAGTTCTCCCTCACAAAGAACATGAGTTTTTTCCAATTGATCTCATTATGAAGATGGCACAACTTCTATATAATTGACTTATTTTATAGGCAGGATGGTGAGCTGAGCTGAAGGACTAACTGCTTTTATCACTGTCAAGTCACCACAGATGTTCTGCTGAAAAAAGAGAAATAGCCTTGCTGAATTGGTTTAAAGCAGAGACTAATAGGCAATTAGGGTTTGGTCTGGTCTGATAGCTTGGTGTAGCAAATGCTTGGAACCAGTGTATTATAGTAGTGAATGCCCAACAAATGAAATGGTTGCATCACTCTTCTTAGGCTGCTCGTTGAACTCCCATCATCTACCAGAAACCAAGGGAGAAAAGACCACTGATTGCTAAACATCACAAACTTTTAGCAAACATTAATGTGCAAGTGTGATGGAAAATTTTGTCCAATGAGTTCACCTAAAACAGAGTTCCTATTTCACAAACATAGAGGATATTTCATTCACCTCAAAGTCTGAAAAGACTACGGGCTTTTGACCCAGAAGATCTGCATCAGGTCTGGCCCCGCCAATAGCTAGCTGTGCAACTCCTGATTTGGTAGCATCTACATCTCCAGAAGTTGCATCCATGAGGAGGCTCCAATGGTAAAGAACCCGACTGCCAATGCAGGAGACATAAGAGATGCAGGTTCAGTCCCTGGGTTGGGAAGATCCCCTGGAGGAGGGCATGGCAATCCACTCTAGTGTTCTTGCCTGGAGAACTCCATGGACAGAGGAGCCTGGTGGGCTACAGTCCATGGGGTCGCAGAGTCAGCCACTACTGAAGCAACTCACCACACACCATGCACATCTCCAGGAGTTGCATCCATGACACAACTACTGGGAGAGGGAAGGCATTAGTGCCTGGGAGGTAGAGGCTTTTGATTTCCCTTTTTGGTTGTTGGTCTGTCAGAAAAAAAGATGTTCATCATCCTGAACCCTCCCTTGTGCCTCCCTTTTTCTCAATTTCACCCCTCTCAAATCTTTCCTCTGCTATCCATAAACACAGAATTCTAAAGTGAGAGGCTTTCAGGATATATTGTACTAATACATCATCAACATTGTCATTATGATGTATTAACACAATGCATCATCATAGACCTGTCAAAGCTGTGATTTATGACTCAAAAGTGTGTTGTGGTGTAGCAAGGCATCAGGGACTTCATTGACTGAACGCTTGTTTATTTTTACACTTAAGGGCTTTGAAAGTAAGTTTCACACTACTTTTCCAAAAAGAAGAATTAGGGGAAGACTTTGAAAGGAAGACTCCATTTCAAAACACTGGAGGGGCCAATGGGTCACACTTAAGATATAAAGGTTTGTGTTTTCCCAGACCACTTTAAATTCAGAATCAGACTTCCACACTCCAACTCATTTGGTTCCCACTGGAAGAATCTAGTCTTTTCCATGCCTTTCCACCCCTCTATTTGAACTCCCTTCAGTTAAGTGTGTGAGGTGTGGTAGGAAAGGTATACATTAGAGGCTTTCTTTTACTGCCAAAAGTAATAAGGATAGTGTTATATTTTATGAGAGTAATAAATGTGATTTTGCAGGGAAAATCTGCTTGCAATGTAGCTGGGGGCTGGCATTACACATTTTCTTTCTGAGCATTAAGTTCTTTCATAATGTCCTTCTCAAAGTATTAAGCACATACTACATGAACCACATACGCCATTGAGCATGGTGCCAAGAGAAAGGCAGAAGAGGTAGGTGGAGCCATTGCAAAGAAAAAGATATAAGAAGGGAATTAAAGCCAGCTAAGGAGAAATATTGTATCACTCAAATTATAATAGCCCCTTGAAAATGAAGATGAAAGAAAATGGAAGAAGATTCGTCAGAAAATGCTTCTGGAAAAGATGAGTCACTGAGCAAAGTCCTGTTAAGGAAGAGATGAGAAGGATGTCTGATTGTCCCCAACTCTAAGACGACAGTTCTTTCCAGCATATAGTCATTCCTTGGCATCTGTGGTGAGTTGATTCCAGGACCCCTGTGGATACCCAAATCCACGAATGCTCAACTTCCCTACATAAAATGGCGGAGTAGAGTTGGCCATTGGAATCGGCATCTGTATACTTTCCCCTACTTGTTCCCCAGAGCCTGGTTTCTTACGAGCTTAAAGGATATTAAAGCTGGAGTCTAAAAAGCTGGTTTGACTGAGGTCCTTTTAACCTCCTCTGCAGAGCCCACCTTCATCTTTCAATTTGTCTAGCCAGCAGCATTATCACTTTCACAAGTAGCAAAATCTGTAATCATCAGAAAGGTAGAAAGTGCCTTTGGCCAAGTATTTTTATTGGATGCAAGGACCTAGGACCCAGCCCTCTTAGCTGGCAGATCAGAGTGAATGTCACCTTAAGGATATCTGTACACTATGACACACTTTTTCTTATTGCAGAAAAAGAAAAAAAAAGTGCTTAATGTAATTACAGCCAGGCCTGGTTTATCCAAGCTTATTCATCCCCATGTCTGGGGAGCCGGAAATGTAACTAGCAAAAAATTCACTAGCAGGAGAGGCAGGGAATTTGCCAAGAGTTTGTTAATCTAAGGATTTATTGTTTTGATCCAAATGTAAAGGGAGTTTGCAAACTGCTTCAGATTAACCAGGTCAAGTTGTATATTTTATTAACTTTAAAACATTTTTAAAAATCCTTTTCACATTAAAAAAAAAAAAAAAAGTTGCCTAGAGTTAGACGGGGCTGGTAAGAGTGAAGGAAGGTTGTCCACTTAATAAAAGTTATAATACAAGGAGAGATGTGTCAGCTGCTTCATTTCCACTTTCTGGTTTCAGCCAGAAACCGCTGCAAAATGTCTATTCTAACTCAAGCCTTTTTATGACTTTTACTAACATTATTCAAAAATGCTTTTTATTGATTTTTCTAAGGAATCTCACCACTGTGGAGAGAAGAAAGAACATATATGAATACTTTATGCCTCATTCACCATCACAGATGAATCAAAATATTCAAGATAATTTGGTTATTGGCTTCAGGAATTTCTGTTGACTTTTGTATTTTCCAGAAAAGCAAAATTACCCAGGTTCTTCATTGCCTGCATTCTAATCACTGAAATGGCGGCCATGATTGAAGTTCATCATTGGAGCCCTATTGTCCCTAATATAGTATCTACCTCCCCGGTATGGATTCAAATATCTTCACGAATTAGTCTTTCTTTACCTGTGTCCTCCATTATTTTCATGCCTAAATTCTTGCTATCACAAACTATTGACTGTTTCATACTTTGCCCAGCCTCTCTCTTGTCCCTGAGAATTGCACGTGCCATTCTCTCCACCCTTCTTGCAGCAGCTTGCCCACATTTTGTCTGGCTCACTCCTCTTCCTGTAGGTTGCAGTTTAGGCACCACCTCTCCCAGGATGTTTTCATTATCACCTTAAGACAAGAATTTGTTGCTCCATCTGTGTGCTGTCATGTCAAAATTTGCCTGTATGATCGATTTTTCCACAGTAATCATACTGGAGTGGAGTCATCTTACTTGTATTTGTGTTCCTGACCACACAATTGGCCCTTCCAGTTCAGATTGTATCTGAATCTTGGCTATATCTCCCAATAGTACATGGTGCCTGTACTATTCATCCCTCAGATAAATATTAATATCTGTTGTAAAATGAGCACAGATAAATGAATAAAATACATATATCAATCCCAGGTCTTGCTGCAAATCTTGCATTAATTTACATGACTTTATGATCCAGGAAGATCCCCTGGAGAAGGGAATAGCAACCCAGTCCAGTATTCTTGCCTGGGAAATCTCATGGAGAGAGGAGCCTGGTGGGCTACAGTCCACGGGATTGCAAGAGTTAGATGCGACTTAGTAACTGTGACTGAACAACAACAAAAAAAATTAATATATTAACTTATTTTAAGTCATTTACACAGCAGCAAGATCTCTTATTTAATCCCAACACAAAGCCTTGGACACAACAAGGGTTCAATCACTATTAAATGATTGACTAATGAACAGAAGCTCATTGTGCCCAGTGGAATAACTGACATCTTTGTTAAATAGAATCAGAGAGCTTGCCTAGTATCCTGTGTTACTGCTGTTTGTATCATGTTGGAATTCTTGATTATTGAAACACTAAACTTTTTTTTTTTTTAATTAGGCCAGCTTACACATAAACTCTTTGGGTATTTACTGTCTTGATCGAAATTTGATTCATCATAAGGAAGACTTTGGTCTGGTGCAGCTTTCATTTTAAGGGACCCTAGAAAAAGGCACAGTTGTCTGTTTATTACCTACTCTTAGGTGCACTGGCTTTAAATGTCTAATGAGGGTTTTACCATTTGAGTTTAGGGCTTTGATCTCCATAAAAATGTTGATGGCTCCTGGCAGAGAGGTTCTTGGTCTGCTTAGTCACCAAGACCCTGACATTGGCAACAGCACACTAACCTCTCTTAGATAGGTTTGTTATCTTGATTAACATCCCTAGAAGGCTAGACAATTAATCCAGTGGCAGGCAATGTCTGCAAAGCCACAGCCTCATAACACCATCTGGCAGAGCAGAGTCCAAGGACATGGGATTGGGAGTGGTAAGATTTGACAAGGGGAGGATGCTTGGGGAATGCTCAGATGATTGCTCTGACCAAGGGTGGTGCTGTTGAAGCCCATTGGCATTTAGTGTGCAGCCCAGGAATACTGATGTGTGGAGTAGAGTCAGACCTGGAAGGGTGTAGAAAAAGGAAGGAGAAAGGAGAGGAGAATGCAACACAAGCTACACAAACTTTAGAGTTTCTAACTTGCCTCAACCAGAGGTGGCATTTGGGAAAAACAGCAATGCTAACATCCAATCCCATCACTTCATGGCAAATAGATGGGGAAACAGTGGAAACATTGGCTGACTTAATTTTTCTGGGCTCCAAAATCACTGCAGATGGTGATTGCAGCCATGAAATTAAAAGACACTTGCTCCTTGGAAGGAAAGTTATGACCAACCTAGACAGCATATTGAAAAGCAGAGACATTACTTTGTCAACAAAGGTCCATCTAGTCAAGGCTTTGGTTTTTCCAGTGGTCATGTATGGATGTGAGAGTTGGACTATAAAGAAAGCTGAGCACTGAAGCATTGGTGCTTTTGAACTATGGTGTTGGAGAAGACTCTTGAGAGTCCCGTGGACTGCAAGGAGATCCAATCGGTCCATCCTGAAGGAGATCAGTCCTGGGTGTTCATTGGAAGGACTGACGTTGAAGCTGAAACTCCAATACTTTGGCCACCTGATGCAAAGAGCTGACTCGTTGGAAAAGACCCTGATGCTGGGAAAGATTGAGGGCAGGAGGAGAAGGGGACGACAGAGGATAAGATGGTTGGATGGCATCGCCAACTCAATAGACATGGGTTTGGGTGGACTCAGGGAGTTGGTGATGGACAGGGAAGCCTGGCGTGCTGCGGTTTATGGAGTCGCAAAGAGTCGGTCACAACTGAGTGACTGAACTGAACTGAAACCCTGGTAACCACCTTCAGCTAACATAAGGATACCTTAGGAGCTCAGTTGAAAGATGGGATATTTGAATCACAAGGATTCATGCTCCCTTTTGTAATTAGCTGATCTTGGACAGGTCATCTTAAAGACTTGGTTTCTTCACTCCTAAATAGGAATTGCAATGCTTATGTCATAAGACATTCTGAGAATTAGAGGTAATATAAACCTGACAAATACTGGGTGATTAGTAAGTTTCCTTCCCCTTCAATGGGATTGCAATGCCTTTTCAATTGGGCCTTTAATTCTGAGCTATCGTCACTGTTGGCCAATAGAATGCTGTTATAGCCTTTTTACATAATGAGAGGAAAAATAGGGAATATCCATAATTGAGAACTCAGATGTAGAGGTGCTTGTTACCAACACTATAAAGTGAATTCATCTTTCTCTTGTCCATGACACTGGAAAAAAAAAAAGTGAAAATTTCGCCAATTAATTGTTCCCTCTATCTCCAAATATCCAGGTATTTAGTCTTTTGAGAGAAACAGTATATGACCTGATGACTTTTTCATTGATCATCCATACAGCTTAGCCTTTTAGAAGAAGAATCATCAATACAGATACCAACGTCATTTTGAGTCTTAAAAAGACTCAAAGATTTTTGTCCTCATCAGTCCAGATCATGGGCCAAATTACTGACTCCTTCTTGCTCCCTCGGAAGGTCCAAGAGTGTATGTTTCTTAATATTTTAATGAGTCTTTTTGTTCTATTTCAGAGCAAGGTTCTTTAAAAAGAAGATTTTTTTTTTAATTAGATTTTTTAAGCTGCATTAATTTGTTTTGCTAATTTCTGTTGGACTATTTTAAAATTTTCATATTTTTCATGAATATCACTGCTTTTAAATGCATATTTTCTCTGCATGTTTGGGATGTCTTCTGCCAAATCACATGTAGAATTGCCAACAGTTAAACATATTTTTTTAAAGAGATGAGTCAGAGAAAAATTAATCGAAGACTTTGAGAGATGAAGGAAACTCTGATTTTCTAGTCCAATTCTTCATTTTACAGATGAAGTTGAGACACAGAGTGGTGAAATGATTTGCTAAAGGTCACATAAATAAACTATGGCAAACGGGGATAAAACTCAGCCTTTCCAAGTTCAGTTCCCTTCCTCCTAAGACAGAAACAAAAATCCAAAAGTTTGGAAAGAAACAATAGCTAACAGTCGTGACAAACTCCTGAAGGAAACCAGTAAGTGGTCCGCACCAAAGAACTATAAACAGCAGTTTTAAATAACACAGGGAAGATGTTCATCAATAAGCAATAGTACATGCCCCCAGTTCAGTGCAGCACTATTCACAATAGTGAACATGGAAGCAACTGATGTGTCCATCTATAGATGAATGAATAAAGATGTGGCATATATGTATATAATGGAATACTACTCAGCCATTTTAAGAATGAAATAGTGCCCTGGGCAGCATCATGGATGTACCTAGAGATTATCATGCTAAGTGAAGTAAGTCACATGAAGACAAATATGTGATATCACATATATGCGGAATCTAAAAAATGATACAAATGAGCTTATTTATTAATTGTTTTTCGGTCGCTAAGGTGTGTCCGACTCTTTGTGACCCCATGGACTGCAGCACGCCAGGCTTCCCTGTCTTTCACTATCTCCTGGAGTTTGATCACACTCAGGTCCATGGAGTTGATGATGCTATCTAACCAGCTCAGTGGTAAAGAATCTGCCTGCAGTGCAGGAGCCCCGTGTTCAATCCCTGGGTCGGGAAGATCCCTTGGAGGAGGAAATGGCAAACCGCTCCAGTATTCTTGCCTGGAAAATCCCATTGACAGAGGATCTGACTACAGTCCAGGGGGTTGCAAGAGTTGGACACAACTTAGCGGCTAAACCACCACTACGATAATAAACTATAATGGAAAGGAATCTGAAAAAAAATTCATATTTTATATATTTATGAATCACACTGCTGTACATCAGGAACTAAAACAACATTGTAAATACTTCAATTTAAAAAACAATAAATTTTAAAATCTGCAAGAAAGCAGTTGGGGAAAAATTCAATAAAAATAAGTAATGGTGAGCCAGAAAAAGGAGCACATCTGACAATTCTAAAACTCTTATAACTTACACTAATGCAGTGATTCACAACTAGGGATGGTTTTTGTCCCCTGGGGCATATCTGGCACTGTCTTGAGAAATTTTTGGTTGTTATAATTTGGGTGTATATTGGGGGAATGTTCCTAGCATCCAGTGAGTGGAAGCCAAGGATGCTTCTAAGGATCCTACAAAACACAGGATAGATCCTCACAACAAATAATAATCTGGCCCAAAATATCCATGTTGCCAGGGTTGAGAAGCCCTGGGCTAATAGTCTGCAATTTTATCATAACCAACATCTACTTCTTATAACCACTTTTACTATCTGGAAATGAAATCCATATGAATTATCTGCATCCCTGATTAAATGTAAAGGAGAAATATAAGGATAATAGTTTATAAGAAAATTATCTATAATTCAGCTTGTAAAACTCAGAGACAAGGACACTGAAAGGTATTTGGACTTACTCACTGAATCATCGCTAAGTATGCTACCTATGGAGAGCTGCTGATGGTGCAGGTACCATAAATGATTTGGCTGCCAAAGATATGACTTTCTGAAATGATGATCAAATCTTGATAAACTTGGAACAAACTATGATACAATAGAACCTCTCACTAATTTTAGTGTCAGTATATGTTAAAACCATGCAAAAAATGATTTGTACTTACATTAATATGTGTAACAAAGGAGGTGTCTAGTGAAATGTCCAGAAGTCCTGCAGGTCATGGCCAATGGCATTTTCTGTAGGACTCTCCAGCATATTGCAGAGCATGCCACATCCCTGACTCCCATCTGATTGCTGCCAGAAGCACATGCCCAATATTTTCACAATCCAAACCCATCCCCACAGGTGTCTAAAATACCTCTGAGAAGGCAAAACTTTCCCTTCTAAGCACCACTAATTTGGACAGTAATGTAAATGTATGCATATCCTGGTATCTCAGTGATAAAGAATCCACCTGCAAAACTGGAGACATGAGTCCGATTCTTGAGTCCGGAAGATCACCTGCAGAAGGAAACAGCAGTCCACTCCAGTTTTCTTGCCTGGAAAATCCCATGCAGAGGAGCCAGGCGTGCTGCAGTCCATGGGGTCTCCAAGAGTCAGACATGGCTGAGTGACTGAACAACAACAAATACATAAACAAATTTAATAATTGTCTTGAATATAAAACAGCTTTTTAAACAATTACTTTACTCTTTCCTTGGTAGGCCCTTCTTTGGTTTTAACAAAAAGCCAGATTGACTCCTAAAGCTTCCTGTGCCCATATTCTTTCTTTCTTTAAAAAAAATCACATGGCATCTATTTAACAATAATAAAAAGTGGTGGTTTCTCTGATGATCTTATTTCCAAATAAGTGCATTTTTTTCTTAAAAATGTTTCTTGTTAATGAAAGAACTTCAGATATTTTTTGATGAATTTCACAACATTTAGTTATAGATGTGATAAGTAAAGCATAAAGCAACAACAAAACCATCCATTTTCTAAAAAACTGCTTCTTCAATGAGTGATAAACATAGTAATTTCTCTCCCGTTAGAATGAATGTGTGTGGATTTTAATAGTGCAGTGAAGGACAATATTTCCTTGCCATAATAAGATTTTACAACAGCAAAACCTCAGCAGTTGATTAACTTCTGTTTTTCAAGCCAAGACACTATTTGAAAACACCAATTGCTACTGTTTCTCAGATTCCTAACTGATGTACAAATTGGAAGATATAAGTGTTCATTTCATAGATCTGGTGGAAGAGAATATTTTCCAGGTCTTTTACTTATTCTTGACTAGATAGCTTTAAATCTTACTAAAAACAAATCATTGACAACATCTTAAACCGTGGCCCAAACGTGTTATGTGTGCCTTAAAATAGAGGGTGGTGATAGGAAACTGGATGAGCTTGTGAGGTTTACAGGTTATTTATACTCATAATCCTTCACTTAGAGCCACATCAATTTTATCTGCTTTATTTGTATGCTTCTGCTAGATTTTGTCCTAACAAAGGATTTCTCCATCTAAAAAAATTTGAGAACCACAGGCCTATGGGTAATTAGCAACAGACATAAAGAAATACAATATAGGTCAAATTTCATCACAACAAACAGTATTGTGTCAAAAAATCTCTATCTAGCAAAAGATTTCTTAGCCCTTGGCAATAACCCATTTGTCTTAAGAAATACACAATACAACAAAAATAAAATCATGTGGACCATGTTTTTTGTTTTTTTACAGTGGTCTTTGACTTGTATTCTTTGCAAGGCAAAAGAGGGAATCTGTAAATCAGAATTCAGTGTTGTTAGTTTCCTCTAGGTGTAACCATTTCCTTTTCTATCTGCTTGATGTCTGTCAAATATTTATTGTGAAATAAAATACCTGAGTGGTTAAAAGGCCACACCTAGATGTGTGCTTCATAAACTCTTAATTATTACTCAACTTTGGTGCCAAGAACAAGAGGAATGATAATCATAAAGAAACACTGAGGCCCAACATGATTAGGACAGCTGGTTGCCACCCAGTGTCCATTTTCTCCTTCTTCCTTGTGATCCAAAACCTGATTTTACCTGCAGACATTAGCATCTGACATACAGCCTACTTTTTCCAGCCTCCCTTGATATTCAGTATAATGAATGAAATATACAAGTGTTGGGTGGGTCTTCAGAAAAAGTTGCTTAAAAGGAAAAGTCTAATAAAGAAGAATTACCACCTCCCTTCCTTTTTCTAGAAGTTAGTAATAATGGCTAGAATTTCCTCTGCCATCTGGGAAAACTAGTTGTCCCTGAAGATGAAAGCCATGTGTTGTGAAGCAGAAAAATAGAATCTTGAGTTCTAGTGATTTCAGAGAGCCACCAAACAGCCCTGGACTGCCTATCTCTGAACTACCATTGCAGAAAAGAATAAATGCTTATTAGATTTATCCTCTAGAATTGGGATTCTGTTACTAGCAGTCAAATAAAATTGATATATCATCCTATCCTAACTGGTATATCCTTCTTTTCTGCATACTTTGGGATTATATTGCTTCTATTTGTCTGTTCAGTCAAAATATACCATGTACCTTTATGATGACCCAGGATCTGCACTGAGACATGGAACTTTCTTTCATGCAAATATCTCTAACTCAAATATTTCTACTAGAAAACATTATAAATTTAATTGGGATTATAGCGCCCCTTGAAAAATGCCTTGAAATTGTAAGAGTTTCTTATGTGCTAGTGCTATTTCTTAAGAACTTACAATCATTTTCAGGTTGATTGAGGTATGATTGATACAATAAGCTGAACACTTTAAGGACAGAATTGAATAAGGCTTGGAATATGCACACGTCCATGAAATCATCCACACAATCAAGATAGTAAATACATCCATCATCCCTAAATATTTTACCATGTCCTTGCAAATACTTCCCATAAACCCTTCCCACCTTCAACCCACTCTTCAGGCAACTATTAATCTGCTTTCTTTCCCTATAATATTAGCCTGTGTTCCACTTGATAAAGTTTTATATTAATGAGCTAGTTTTGTTTTTTTTTAAACCAACAATTCTGATGGTAAGGCACATGGCATATACTTGCATGTTTTTCTCTCTCCAGAGTGCTCATCTGTTTTCCAGATTTCTAAAATGGCAAGCTATTCCACTATTGTTTGTTTTCCATAATTTATAGGACTATATCTGAGGTTAGCTACATGTAGATAAGAAAGGAGGAACCTTTGATGTTCATCCTTTCAACCATATGCATGATCAATGATAAATATTCTTATTTATAGGTATGGATGAATGCCAAGGTGAGACTTACATTTTATGATTCCTGGAACAGGGAGGTTACTAACAAGAATTCCCATTGAATTCAGGATTCTTCCTGACTTCTAGACTCTCTATTTGTATCTGAAGGTATTAAGAGTGCATGCACATGTACACACACACACACATCCACACATAACTCTAACTTTTTACAAGAATTTCACATATCACAAATAAAAGGAGTTTTATGGTATTATATATCTTTTCCTTAATGATTTCAACTTGTATATTTGACATACAAATAAACTCTTGGTTCAACTGATAAGAAATCAAATATTTCATAGTATTTGTGGGATAAAATTTCCCACCATTATCACTGATAGAAGGTACTTTTTAAAGGAGGAGGAACTCCTTATACTACACAATAAGGTTCTGGAAATTGAAAGATGTCTAATTCCTATAGTTTTCTAGCTCTGGAGAGCTTGCACAGTGCCAGGTTAGGAAACCCTATTTGAATGGATTTGACTAAAACTCATAAATGATTCCATCCCATGCAATGGGGAAAGCACCTTAAGAAAGCTTCCTTGTAAGCTGCTACAGACCATCACGGGTGACCCTACCTCCACCCAACTTCCTGTTCTTCCAGGTCTTTAGCCGCTGATGACTGCTATTCCAAAAACAGTAGACAAGGAGGGAAAGTAAACTTTTGGAGTCCCTTATTCTTGAATACACTGATGTTTCCTTCCTACTCTTGGACCTCATTCTGAATTCCTCCAAGCAGTGTTGTTTAGATGTTTGGATTAGACTCCCATACTGCCAACAGCACATCTGTTTTCTCCCTCCACTAAAGAAATCAAGTGTAGGTTGGAAACAGCTCATTGACCGTGTAAGAAGATAGGTCCCTGCAAACCAGGGCAGAGCCCAAACCATTAAGCCATTACGTTTTGTATTCTCATGTTTTATAGCCCTCTTATTCACCCTTGCAGTGGGAGATTTTCTGACGTGTTTCTGACCTCTCAGGGATAAGTCACTGACACTTAGGCCCGTGGAGTGAGCACACAGGCTCTTTGTTCATTACCCAGGCTGTGCTACCTGACCTGTGGTCTGAGCTCACGTAGGAAACAAATTAGATGGTGTGATTTGAGCGGTGCTGGGAAATTCTCTCCCTCCTTCTCTTTTCCCTACCCCCCAGCTGCCACCTTACCAAATATTTAAAATATCTCCCAGACCACTGATGCCTGGTCACCAAGTCATCTTAAACTGTCAAGAGCACAAGTGGTTCTCACACTGGAAAGGATGACCATTAACATAAATGCTACCTGATTAAATGAAAATTCACAGGTTAGGGAATACTGATTATACCTCTTAAAGCTGTTGATAGGCTCTCATCCATTGCCACTTCTTTGATTTTTTTCACAGTGCCCTGCATTTAGAAAGTGCTCAGTATTACTTGTTTACTTGACAAAAAAAGATGTGAAACGAGTGCATGAAACCCTGGTGAGTTCTCACATAGTTTGCTAGACTCACAGGGATTTACCTATTTCCTGACTGGATGAATACCCATTATGATATTTGACCAACCTTGCCATAAATTCTCCTCCAGTGAATTTCTAACCTGAACTCTCTTAGTGTTCATGACATCTTTCCTGCTCCTCTTAGACTTGTAAACACACATCTCCAAACGTCTCTGGACCCACAAGAGCAAAATAATCAGGAACCTATTTGAAAAACAAAGTGCATTCCAGCTCACTCAAGGAAAGACAGTAGAAGATGCAGGGACAGTAGACTAGAAATCAAGATTCGGAGAGCAATCTTTGCCATGCTGTTCTGAGGCCACCACTGATGGCAGTCATGCAATTTATTGTTCCAAAAGGACAATGAAAAGTGCTCAGAAAAACTAAGCTAGAGCAACAGGTCTACACTGAACCAACCGGAACGCACTCTCACCCACAAGCTAGGCAAGTCAACCTCTCTGGGAACTGCCATTTCATTATCTATAAAATTGAGAATCAGACAAGATTATCAGCTTGTTTTCCTCAACTCGGAAGCATAGTTGAGATCCAATCTTCATTTCTTATTCCTAACTTCTCAGCTACACTCTCAAATAGAACTACATAACTTCTATCGTTTTGCTTCTCTTTCATGTCTATTCAATGCAAATTTCTGGCCACGCAAAATCCTCTTGGAGATTAATTTCAGGGGAGTCAGTTTTTCTAATAGTCTATCGGTAGGTGGGGAGCAGTTTTTAGCACCATCAGATATGTTGTTATTCAGAAAACCAGTATTTCCATGAACTCTTCCCAGAATATATTTTTCATTTAATTATAACAGGAAAAGAGTGATGGAAACAGTGATGGCAAGACTGTTGCAGGATATTTATTCTTCACAGCTGAACCCAGTTCTATTCCCTTGGACTCCTGTTTTCTAGAACTGCTTTATTTCTGTTCATCACCATCCATCAGCCACAAGGATGCATTATACAATTTTATTCTAAAATAGCCAGTAGTTTCCATATGGGCCTTCTTCCCAGACAAGTAAAACAATTTCTTCCTTACATGTGTATTATTTCACTTGATCCTCACATCCACTCTGTGAAAATTAGATGATTCAAAGAAGACAAGGACTTATCTAAAGTGACATAGCTAGCAACAGTGGTCAGAACTGGATCCCAGTCCAATTTTGTTATGCCATGCTGTCACTCAGGAAATCCTATGATGGATGAAGTAAAATATTCATAACTCTTAGTAATTTTCTTTTATAAAATATTTAAATTATTTTAAATATCAGAAATATGATAGTATGAAGGGCAAAAATATGGTCACATATGGTCCAGGTGTGAAATTCTTTTTAAGCAGCATTTAATGAGTTCTTTAGGCTTCCCTTATTGCTCAGCTGGTAAAAATTCTGCCTGCAATGTGGGAGACCTGGGTTCAATCCCTGGGTTGGGAAGATTCCCTGGAGAAGGGAGAGGCTACCCACTTCAGTATTCAGGCCTAGAGAATTTCATGGACTGCATAGTCCATGCGGTCACAAAGAGTCAGACACAACTGAGCAACTTAATGATTATACAATGGAAGTGAGAAATAGATTCAAGGGATGAGATCTGATGGACTCAGTGCCTGAAGAACTATGAATGGAGGTTCGTGACACTGTATAGGAGTCAGTGATAAGACAATCCCCAAGAAAAATAAATGCAAAAAGGCAAAATGGTTGTCTGAGGAGGCTTTACAAATAGCTGAGAAAAGAAGAGAAATGAAAAACAAAGGAGAAAAGGAAAGGCATACACATCTGAATGCAGTGTTCCAAAGAAGAGCAAAGAGAAATAAGAAAGCCTTCCTCAGTGATCAATGCAAAGAAATAGAAGAAAACAATAGAATGGGAAAGACTAGAGATATCTTCAAGAAAATTAGAGATACCAAGGGAATATTTCATGCAAAGATGGGCACAATAAAGGACTGAAATGCTATGGACTTAACAGAAGAAGAAGATATTAAGAAGAGGTGGCAAGAATACCCAGAAGAGCTATACAGAAAAGACCTTCATGACCCAGATAACCACAATGGTGTGATCACTCACCTAGAGCCAGACATCCTGGAATGAGAAGTCAAATGGGCCTTAGAAAGCATCACTAGGAACAAAGCTAGTGGAGGTGATGGAATTCCAGTTGAGCTATTTCAAATCCTGAAAGATGATGCTGTGAAAGTGTTGTACTCAATATGCCAGCAAATCTGGAAAACTCAGCAGTGGCCACAGGACTGGAAAAGGTCAGTTTTCATTTCAGTCCCAAAGAAAGGCAATGGCAAAGAATGTTCAAACTACCACACAATTGCACTCATCTCACATGCTAGCAAAGTAATGCTCAAAATTCTCCAAGCCAAGCTTCAACAGTACGTGAACCATGAACTTCCAGATATTCAAGCTGGATTTAGAAAAAGCAGAGGAACCAGAGATCAAAGTGCCAACATCTGTTGGATCATAGAAAAAGCAAGAAAATTCTGGAAAAACATCTACATTTGCTTTACTGATTATGCCAAATCCTTTCACTGTGTGGATCACAACAAACTGTGGAAAAATCTTCAGAGATGGAATTACCAGACCACCTGACCTGCCTCCTGAGAAATCTGAATGCAGGTCAAGAAGCAACATTTACAACTGGACCTGGAACAATAGACTGGTTTCAATTTGGGAAAGGAGTACATCAAGGCTGTATATTGTCACCCTGCTTACTTATCTTATATGTAGGGTACATCATGCAAATTGCCAGGCTGGAAGAAGCACAAGCTGGAATCAAGATTGCTGGGAGAAATATCAATAACCTCAGATATGCAGATAACTCCACCCTTATGGCAGAAAGCGAAGAAGAACTAAAGATGCTCTTGATGAAAGTGAAAGAGTAGAGTGAAAATGCTGGCTTAAAACTCAACATTCAGAAAACTAACATCATGGCATCTGGTCCCATCACTTCATGGCAAATAGATGGAGAAACAATGGAAACAGTGTCAGACTTTATTTGGGGGGGCTCTAAAATTACTGCAGATAATTATTGCAGCCATGAAATTAAAAGACACTTGCTCCTTGGAAAAAAAGCTATGACCAGCCTAGACAGTATATTAAAAAGCAGAGACATTACTTTGTCTACAAAGGTCAGTCTAGTCAAAGCTATGGCTTTTCCAGTAGACATGTATGGATGTGAGAATTGGACTATAAAGAAAGCTGAGCGCTGAAGAATTGATGGTTTTGGACTGTGGTGTTGTAGAAGACTCTTGCGAGTTCCTTGGACAGCAAGCAGATCCAACCATTTCATCCTCAAGGTAATCAGTCCTGAATATTCATTGGAAGAACTGATGCTGAAGCTGAAACTCCAATACTTTGGCCACCTGATGTGAAAAACTGACTCCTTGGAAAAGACCCTGATGCTGGGAAAGATTGAAGTCGGGAGGAACAGGGGATGACAGAGGATGAGATGACTGGATGGCATCACCAACTCGATGGACATGAGTTTGAGCAAGCTCTGGGAGTTTGTGATGGACAGAGAAGCCTGGCATGCTGCAGTCCATGGCATCCCAATGAGTTGGATATAACTGAGAGACTGAACTGAACAAAACTAGTGAGTTCTTCAAGGTTTCTATCCTGAATCCCCAGTTTAAAAAAGTGAAAATGTTAGTCAGATCTGACTCTCTGTGATCCCATGAACAGGGGCCTGTCAGTCTCCCCTATCCATGAAATTCTCCAGGCAAGAATCCTGGAGTGGGTTGCCATTCCCTTACTCCAGGGGATGCTTCAGACCCAGGGATCAAACCCTGGTCTCCCACAATGTAGACAGATTCTTTACCACCTGTTCCACCAGGGAAGCCCCAGTAAAAGGGATGCTATAAGTATCTCGTAAGTATCTCTCTCTTACAAGAGTCTTGCAAGAAATTGGAGCCAGCTCTTGCAGGGCATTCAGTACTGCTGTATCCTAATTAAAAAAAAAAAAAATTCTCACTTAACTACATGTAAATGAACAGAATGGGAAAAAGTATTCAGTGTTACAATTGCAGATTTAAAAGGAATGAAAAGGATTTCAATCCTTGAACTTTTAAAAGCCATATAAAATACCTCGTTTAAAAAATGGCGAGCAATTCAAGGGCTTTTACATGCTCATTAAGAGATAGAAAGTTAATAAGACTAAAGACTCCCTGGAAAAACCCACTGGGCTATTTGAAAGTATCTTCTTGTTCCCTGTTATGACTGCCAAGGAAACTGAGTTAACAATCTACCCAGAAAGACTTGGGACTGATTTCAAAGTTTAGATGCTTTAAATAAGCATGCAGTATACTCTGATTGATGTTAAATGCTGAAGTATTTATAAATATTTCTTTTAAATACACAGTTTTTTTAGTTCACCCAGACAGGTGCTGGGATGTATCACATGCCAATAAACCGTCAGAACTTTTCACAAAGAGTCATCAAATTGTGGCGATGATTTTAGAAGAGCACAGGTTGTTGTGGGACATAAAACCCAATGCCAGGGAAAGTTACCAACTCCATTGGCAGTAACTCACTAAAAAAAAAAATTAAAAAAGAATTTTCAAATTTCTGCAGATGTCATTTGCCTTGCCAAGAGATGTAGTCACGTAAACCATTACTATGCCTGACTTAGCCTTAAAAGCCGCTGGACCTAATAAATGATCAAGGTGTGGGAACCACAGTCTAAATTCTGGTTCTCCAAGCTGAATTACGAGACTTTGACAGATCCAAGTAATCTTTGCCAAAGAACAGTGAAGCCGCAAGAGATTGGAATCAGAGAGGAAACATGCCAATACACTTTTGAAGAGTCACAAATTAAAACGGGAAACTTAGAATAATTGTTTATTAATGCTGTTGGAGCATTAAATTCATTGCATACTTCAAAGTAACCCCCCTCATGAGATGTGTTTAGTCTACGGACTGATTCTGATATTTGTTTTGTACTTTTCTCAGCTTTAAGCAATAGGTTACCAGGATCAGAGATAAATACACTCAAAGATCACAGGTGATTTTCATGTTTATCAATCAGCCAATATTTACAACAGACTCAATAAAGACAAGGGGCTCCTGCTAGAAATCAGAGGACTTTTCCTCTGACTCACGTGTCGCAACAGCAACGACCTTTGTGGTGTGACCTTAACCTTTAGAGTCCATCCTCTAGCTGGGGGAGTCAGATTACCTACCAAGAGAACCCATAAGTAAAGATGATAAGAGGTAAGAGGCCAATGGAACCACGACATAACTGTTGAAGTTCAGGCAAGGAGTAAGTCACTTTAGGAAGGAGTGATCAGGAAACCCTTAACATAAGAGGAAGGATTGAAAGTGTGCTCTGAAGAATGTAAATAGATAACGAAAATAAAATAAAGAAGTAAGGAATATAGTGCTAATAAGGGAAACAGCTAAGGTAAATGAGCAGATGTGAATAATGTGTGATTTGAATGGAAAGTAGAGAAAGTAGTGAAAATTTGAGTAGAGAAGTTTGATAACAGAAACAAAGAAGATGAGAGGCTTTAATGCAGGTTAAATAGTTTGGACTTTTCAGGTTTTAAAAGTCAGGGAAGATTTTTGAATTGGAAAATATATATGAGGCCTTCCCTAGTGGCTCAGATGGTAAAGAATCTGCCTGTAGTGCAGAAGACATGGCTTCAATCCCTGGTTCAGAAGATCCCCTGGAGAAGGGAATGGCAACCCACTCTGGTACTCTTGCCTGGAAAATTCCATGGACAGAGGAGCCTGGCTGGCTACAGTCCATGGAGTCACAAAAAGTCAAGCACTATATTTAATTACCATATGCGGTTCCAGTTGGATTTAAAATACAAAAGTTAGAGTTGAAGATACCAGGTAAGAGTTTATTCTGAGTTTTAGTTTGAGGTTAAAATTCAAAGAATCAAAATTATGGAACCCATAATCAAAATTATATCTGAATCACTATAGTAGTAGCTCCAGGACACAGAGAATTGAAAAACAAATCACTCGCCTTTGAGAATTAGGAAAAATTTCCCTGGAATATCAAAAGAAAGAAAATGTCTCTAGTTATGTCAGTATATGTTTATGCTCAAGTATAAGACATGAATTCTATGGAAGAGGAGTGGAAAAGTCATATGAATAAAATAAAGTGAAAAGGTAGCACATGGTAAAAAAAAAAATAAGAACGGTATGATGAAATTACAAATATTACAGTAGGAATAAAACATCTTGAAGGTGAAAAGATACAAGATTATAAAGAAGAAAAAATCTGTGAAACCATGGACAAATTTAAGAACTTAACATTTTTAAGAAAAACATATGTAATATAGATAATACAACTTCAACAATAGTATTGATTGGAAATTACATATTATATGAACAGGAACTAAAATCCAAAAATAGAGGAGACTTGAGAAGAAATAAAAACTTGCATAATGCCCCCTTTTACATAGTGAGAGGTTAAAAACTATAATTTTTTACTCTAAAATTAAAACAAAATAGATTAAAGCATAATTTTGAACAATTGAAAAGTAATCAATAGCTGAATTAAAACAAAATACACTCTTCCTAATACACAAAATTAATAAAGCAAAGAAAATATGGCTGATATCTTGAATTTCAGAAAAAAATAAAATATAAGAAAGCATTATTAAAAGAATTATAGAAAGTGACAGAAGGACAAACATAGCAGTTTTAATAAGTATAAAAGTGTTAAATAGTCCCTTTTTAAAAACATTCAGTTTGAAGAAAATAATTTAACTGCTCCAATTAACAGGAACATATCTAAAAAACATATAAATAAGTTAACAGTAAAAAGTTGAACAAAGCAGATTATATAAATAAAAAGAAATGAAAGAGTTACAACAGTAACGTCATATAAAATATCAAGGCAAAAATACAAAAAGAGACACAGTTAATTAATGCCAATACAGGGTTACTAAATGCATTACTATAATTTGCCACATATGTAATTTTATTATATCGAAATATGATATAAAATATAAAACAAATATTCACAAATAAATTTTTTAAAGTCAGTAGAAGAGAATTAAGATAATCTTTGATTGAATCAAATAGCAAAACATAAATATTAAAAAGATATAATAATATAGATACTTGGTCTAATAACTATATCAGGCTTTGTATCCTCCAGTGAAAGAATAGAAATATACTTTGCTTTTGTTGCTATCTTTGTTTATGTTTGGTTTTGTTTTATTTTTACAATATCCCTGTAAAATTTACAAATTCAGTCATTTAATTGGTTATATGCATATAAATGCATACACACGCATATACACACACAGACACACACACACACCAATCTCAGCAGATATAGCACACAGAGAGGCACATTCTAAGATGGAGATTATAATTTAGGAGGTTCAACATTTATGGGGGAGAAGGAAAGGAGCCGGGATTGGACGAGGGAGTAATAGAGCTGTGAGTTGGAGAACACAGACCAGTCTTGGAATTTGGCTCCCCAGAGAAGGGAGTATGGCATTGGGCAGGACAGCCTTTCAATGGTGACAATCTCCAAGAATTATGATGTTGCTGTTGTGTTCAGCTATTTTATGACCCCAGGGACTGCAGCTCATCAGGCTCCTCTGTCCATGGGATTTCCCAGACAAGAATACTGGAGTGAGTTGCCATTTCCTGCTCCAGGGGATCTTCCCCATCCAGGGATTGAACCTTCATCTCCTGAATTGGCATGCAGATTCTTTACCACTGAGCCATCAGGGAAGCCCAGGGATTGTGATAGCTGAAAGGCTATTTACCTGCCTCAGTCTCAGCAGGAATAAATGTATTTTTTCATTCCTAAAAGAGAGTCTGAAGTATGCATCACAATGTCTATCATAGAAAGTTTAAAAAATTAGAAATAATGAAACAGAAATAGAAAAGGAACAAACAGGCTAAAAATAAAATATAAATTAACTCCTAAAACTAGAGTTTTAAAATCATGTTTCTAAGTAAATCTGTTCAAAGAGAAAACCAAAACTGAAATTACTTCATATTAATTAATAATGAAATATCAAATCAATAAATAAAATAAAATCAATAAATATCAAAATATAAAAGATGACTAAATATATGCAAAATAAGATACACTTTTGAAATATTCTATTTAAGACATATTACATCAAAATACTAAGAAATGAGTAAACAAACTGAAGACATGGAAGAAATATTTGTAGTGCATATATTTGACAAAGGATTTGTATACATAATATATAAAGAGCTCCTACAACTTAATAGTAAAGAGACAAACAACTCAACTTAAAAATGGGTAAGATATTTCAATAAACATTTCACAAAAGATATACAAATGGCAAAAATGCACATAAAATGACTTAGTCATTTTAATGACTTAATATTAATGGCTTAATATCATTAGTCATCAAGAAAATACAAACTGAAATCACAATGACATACTGTCTCACATGAAATTAGAATGGTAAAATGAAAACAATTGAAAATGTCAAATATTAGCGAGGATGTGGATCAAATGGAATTCACATACAATGCTGGCAGAAGTGCAGAAGTTATATCCTCTGGAAAAGTGGTAGTTTCTGATAAAGTTAAACTCATTACTTGCTCTATGATTCCTCCAATTCTACTATTAGGTATTTATAGATTACTGTAGAAAAACTTGTAGAAGAATGTTTAAAGTAACTCTACTTATAAGGGCTTAGAACAGGAAAGAACTAATACTTCATCAAGAAGAAACTAGATGAAAAAATTGGTGCATATTCATACAATGAACTATGACCTGGCAATGCAAAGTAATGAATCACAAATATATGTAACAACATGAATTTCAAATGTATGATTTAATTTATATGAAGTACAAGAACAGGCAGGTGATGAAAATCAAAGCACACGCCACTGTGAGGTGGAGCAGTCTGGAAAGTCACATGACAAAACCTCCTGGGAGGGTGGAAATGTTTTAGGTCTGGATTTGGGTGTGAGTTACATGAGTGTATGCATTTGAACTGCACATAAAAGATCAAATGCATTCCATTTGGTGCTTTCCACTCTCTGCAGATCATTAAGAAACAACAACAAAAAATAGTGTTTTTCAAAACTTCAAGAATTTTATTTCTATGTTATTTAATTTCTGAGCATCAAAAATATGGAAATCCCTTTCATTTTCTAATGTTCTTGTATCTCTGATTATAAAACCAGGTATCATGGATGAAGCATATACACACAACCTCTACCAAATTGAATCTAATGTTACGCTAAAAGAATGATAAATTATGAGCAAATGACCTTTGTTTCTGGAAAATAAGTACAACAGCAAAATCAAAGTGTGAGAAAACACTATTATCTGACAGGTGCCATAGAAGAACTTAATAATAGTTAACATTCATTCTTGACTTTAAAATATAGCTAGATAGGGTAATAAGGCAATTTATTAAATGTTAAAAAGTCTATCATAGCACACACAAACTCAATATCACAATAATGTGAAATATTGGAATCATTTCTGTTAGATTCAGAAACAAGATAAGCCTAATATTTCAAATTTTATTTCTATTCTTCAAGTTCTATTGTAATAAAACAAGAAATAAAAAAGAGTACAAGCTTTAAAAATGTGAAAATAAGGAACAACTATTAACTTTCTTGTATGTGTAGAAAGGATGGATTCCTTAATAATTTCATTGGTATAGCTGCCTAACATTTAAAAAATAAGAAATTTCATAGCATATCAGAAATAAATTAGAAATAAGTTGCATTTCAAATTAAAAGCAAACAACCATAAAGCCACTAAAAATAATTATAGGTTAAAATACACATAATTTTATGGTGGTTGAAAACATTGTAAACTTGAACTTATGGCAAAAGTCTTAAAAAGAAAACAAACATACTGTAATGGTCTTTATCTTTCTGGCTTACTTCACTCTGTATAATGGGTTCCAGTTTCACCCATCTCATTAGAACTGACTCAAATGAATTCTTTTTAATGGCTGAGTAATATTCCATGGTGTATATGTACCACAGCTTCCTCATCCATTCGTCTGCTGATGGGCATCTAGGTTGCTTCCATGACCTGGCTATTATAAACAGTGCTGCGATGAACATTGGGGTGCACGTGTCTCTTTCGGATCTGGTTTCCTCAGTGTGTATGCCTAGAAGTGGTATTCCTGGGTCATATGGCAGTTCTATTTCCAGCTTTTTAAGGAATCTCCACACTGTTTTCCATAGTGGCTGTACTAATTTGCATTCCCACCAACAGTGTAAGAGGGTTCCCTTTTCTCCACACCCTCTCCAGCATTTATTGCTTGTAGACTTTTGGATAGCAGCCATCCTGACTGTTGTATATATATATATGGAATTTAGAAAGATGGTAACGATAACCTTATATGCAAAAAAAGAAAAAGAGACTCAGATGTATAGAACAGACTTGTGGACTCTGTGGGAGAAGGCGAGGGCGGGATGTTTCAAGAGAACAGCATCGAAACATGTATATCTAGGGTGAAACAGATCACCAGCCCAGGTTGGATGCATGAGACAAGTGCTCAGGCCTGGTGCACTGGGAAGACCCAGAGGGATGGGGTGGAGAGGGAGGTGGGAGGGGGGACCGGGATGGGGAATACATGTAAATCCATGGCTAATTCATTTCAATGTATGACAAAAACCACTGCAATGTTGTAAAGTAATTAGCCTCCAACAAATAAAAATAAATGGAAGAAAAAAATAAATAAATAAAATCTTTGATAAAAAAAAAAAAGAAAAACAAAATTTGAGCAAGTATCTTTTAAAAAGTCAAAATTTTCTAAAGGATTTTTTATCACAAACATATGAAAAGCATTTTTTGTAATTGCTGCAAATTATAAGCAAAAGATAATATGAAAAATAAGCAAATGACATGATAGAAAAATGAAAAATAAAAGAAATAGCTAAAATTTATTGGTTAATTTCTAGCCAGTAAATTTAACTAATTGACTGTTTTAACCACACAAGTCAAATTGATAAAATTTAAAATAAAAATTACTGTATCAATAACCAGCAATACATTGAAAATGACCTAAATGAATAGAAATATGTAATTGGCTAAACAAATTATGTTATGACTGTGTCATGAAAAACTGCTTCAATTATAGTCATATGTTGCATAAGAAAGCATCAGTGAAAATATAGAGAATTATTGTGTCATGAGTAAAATGTTACCTAATACCTTTGTAATATGACATCATTTTTTTGAAAAATAAATATTCATTTTTAAAAAGACTAGAGCATATACACCAAATATTAAAAACATTTTTCCTCTGAATAATAGAAATAAGAATGAATAATATATTCATCTTGGTGGGATTTTTTTTGGTTCTACTGTTTAATTTTGTCTACATCAAAGAAGAAAAGGGTTTTTTGCAGAAAAAATATGCAAACAAATGATAAAAATCTATGCCAAAAAATTCTAAAGTTAAACATAACCCTGATTAATAAAGGTAAATTTTCTGTTATTCTTCAGCTGAAAAAGACACAGATGCATTTTCTAATCCTAAGACACTGTTTAAAGGAGTTAAAGAAAGAAGGAAAAAGTAAAATAAGGAACATCAGCCTAAGTTCTGACAGTAAGATAGATTAATATTTTTATTTCAGAGTTTTATGGGTTTTTAATACTAAAACTCACCATGATAGAAAGAATCCAAACTTAAATGATAGAAAGAATCCAAACTTAATTACTGCATTGGCAGTTTAGGATAAAATAGGAAGATAGTTATCCAGAGCTAGATCCTATAGAAACACATATTTCCCTCTTAAATAAGAAGCAACAGCCATACATTGTAGGCTATTTTTAAAACAAGCTAGGCTTCATCAAGTGGTGTATGTGAGAGTTACATGGACTATAGAAATTTAACATGACCACTGATGTTTTCCGAAAACATTTAAGTCTGAATCCAACATGAACTATCAGTGTTGATACCTGTGGTGGATCCAACTTTTTGTTGGCCCTAGAAAGTAGAAAAATATTCTCCCAAGTATCAGCAGTGTTTGCAAGGTAGTAAGCACAGAAAATAGGAAGTAATTTAAAGTGGTCCTAAATGGTACTTGGGAAATGTATTTTAAAATAAATCCTTTCTGACTCTTCATTATATTGCACAAATGAGAGACCCAAAAATTATGGCTTAGCACCCATTTTACATTCAAGGTCAGATAGGCAACAATCAGGCGATGACATTTTATTCTCCTACACATATGAAATTCTGTTTGAACTCATCAAAGTGAATTTATAGATGTGCTAAACTATCCAATGAGAAGATCAGGTGGAAGTGGGACAAGTTCCCTACTTGGTTTTCTAATGCAAGTAAATTACTTAGCCAGGCATGATTTCACTTGATATAGAGGGAAAAGTTAATATTTTTGTCCCAACCTTGACCAAAACACAGGCCTGAATTTTTAAGGACAACAAATTTTAAAACATTGGCAGGGATCATTCAGGGATATTTCTGAATAGGATACATTTGCATGAAGCCTTTATCCCTTTGCCAGCATCTCTATAACTACTAGGAACTTGGGAGAATGAAAACAAAATATCTGAGTGTAAACCGAACCAGAGTTGGATATTTATCCACTGCAATTTAATCTGAAGAGATGGTCTTCTAGCATTTAGGGTTTGGCTGATTCCCATAAAACCCAGCAATATTTAGAACTAAAATGGCCCTCTGTCCTTAGTTCACCTCCCAATATCAGACTTACGTGGGTGCAAGTGAATCTCATGATGTCAAATTCCATTTTGACATCCCTCCATTCCAGCGGATGTCAAAATGGAATTTAACATCTCCTTTGTGGTTGAAATCGTGTTGTATTCTTAATTAGAGGGTTTCTTCTTGATATTTTAGAGGTATAAAGTTACAGAGTCCAAAAATATTCCTCTCTGGGCATAGAGCAGAAGCTCTGAGGAGGAGAAGGACACGGTCTTACAAGTGAATAGTCAGCTGAAGAAAATATTTTGTTCATCCTTAATAGCAAAACAATAGAGGAAAGATTTGAGGATACCCCATATAATTAATAGAGTAGAACAAAGCATAGCACACACGCTTCTAAGAAGATCACAGAATGCACTGTGGATAAAAAGCAATACAATGGTTAATCACTTCAGAGAAATCATGCAGAAAGAACTACATGTACCACATCCAAGATAATGACCAAACCTCTTCAAAAATCATCCCATCTGGTAAATCTCTTCCAAAGCTCAAATTGCACCAGGCCATCCTTTATCCATCCTTGACCCTTAAGGCACATAGAGCTAATTTTACTTCCACTGCTTCAGCAATGAAAGCAACATGCAAATAAGCAACAACAAAATCCTCTTGCTCATCTGAAAGACTCAAGAATGTTTGTAAGCTTAAGAATGAAGAGGGGAAAGGTTGGCAAACTACCAACTTGGATTTTCAAAGGGGATGAAGTGAGACAATGGCGTGTGGGTCACACTACACACACACTGACCTCACACACAAGGAAGATGATCTAAACTCAAATCAGAACCAGGCGTTTCAGAACACTCTTGGGAGCAATACATGATCTTCTGGAACAATGGAACTAAGAGCAAATGAGTCGTAATCATGTTAAATATTTATGGTTTTAAGAAACAGTCTTTTCCATCTGAATTATTGGTAAACCAACCATCTAACTCTAAGAAAGGTTTTATGTCTCTGTCATAATTCTTGAAATCACCATTGCTATCCAGTGTCACCCAAACTCATAGGATTGAGCTGTATGATTTTAATTAAACTTGCAAAGTGGCATATTAAGAGCAAATCTAAACAAAAAGACAAGGAAGCAAGAGGGTGAGGCTTAAAACAATATTAACAACTAGTGTTTTGTGGCTTCTCTTCAAATACCAAAGGAGATTGAATTGGAGTGAGGGAATTATTGGCCAATAAATTTCCAGAGGGAAAAGAAACTACCTCTATCTTCAACATGTAAGTATGAGGGTGAGGAAGGACTTTAGTTAAGTGTAGTTTATAATGTTTCTCTTAAGTTCAATTCAGCCCAAGGAATTCTGCAGCAAGGTAAAATTTTGCACCCAGGATATTTTATGCTTACAGCATACACTTAGAACTGAATTTTCTTAAATATGCATAAAAATTTCAGAGGAAAATGCCAATAGATTCCTAATCCTGGAGGGCTAAGGGTGCACCACTGTTTACTTCAAAATATAGACAGTTGAAAATGCTAAACAAAAGGTTACAGGTCAATTTTACTTCCTTTTTCTTGCAGCTCTTAAACAAGTTGCACACATAAGTGATACTATATGCATAAGATTTTGCATTAAGTTTCAATGTCAAATTTGTTTATAAAAATCATATTTTTAACCACTGGCCCCTGGGGCTCTGTTTTGGGCAGTTACAAGTTCCAACCAGTTCAATTCTGATTTTTAAAAAGATAGTTCTTGTTTCCATGAACTTCCAATGGAGACATTTCAGACCTTGGCACAAAACATTTGGTTTATACTTTCTGGGGCCTTATAAAACTTAGGATTAAGTTAATTTACTTAGCACAGAAAGGGCACTTCTGTTTGCCATGACAAGAGGGTGACTGCTGCCAGGCTTGGGGAGACCTGTGGAGTTTTTATTCCTTTTCTTTCTCTCTCTCTTCTCTCTCTCTCTTTCCTTCCTCTGCCCCACCGCCAGTCTGGGCACCGCTGCTGTGAAAAATTTCTTCATAGTGCTTTTGAGAGTATTTACCACATTTTTGTTCCTATTCAGAACTTTTAAGTCCATTCATAAACCTAGTGGTCCCACAGTAGTTAATAAGGAGCAGAAATCTTTATAGTCTTTTCCACTGTGGTTGAAATCGTGGCTTCTGTAATTTATGCCCAAGCATAACAATGCTCAAAAGCAGTTGTAGAACACAAGAACTTCCATTCCTGGATTTGCTGCCACTTCAAGGAAAACGCAGAGATGTTGCTGAATATTTATGAGAAATAAGTCCTTGTACTGGCTTTGCAGTCCACTCTAACGTGGCAACACTGTGGAGTTTTTGCTTTGGTCTTAACCACAGAACTTAAATTAACATTTTTCTCCATCCATTCCCCACCCTACCCCCACCTCTTTTTAGCTTAAGAGCACCAAACATAAAGTAAACGTGATCATTATGAGGTTCTAGAAATATATTGTAGCTGGGCTTCCCAGATAAGATGTTCATTAAAGGGCTAGCTTTTTATGTTATGAACACTATGTGGATTTCTATAATAAGTCTTAAAATGTCAATATGGGTTGGGGGCCAAACGGTCATGCCTCTCACAGCTAATTACTCATACTCAGTCCAGGAAGTACTGTTGTTTGCAATGTGTCTTAGGCTAGTATAAACTTGATTCTTTGATATCAAAGAAATTATGCAGGGCAAAATATGTGTGCGATGCAGCTCCACAGGGTAAGTGTTCAGCTTGCATTGACTCAGGGAAATGGGAAGAATGGAGACCTTTCTCTGGGCCGCTGTCCATAACTGCCTTACCATCTCCCCTGTCTATGTACCTCTCCTGAAGCCTATCCAGAGAACTCTACAATATTACCTGAGTTGCTACTATTTAAAAGGCAATCCCTGAATAAAAAGAAATGTCATTTTTTTATACGGCAGTTTCTACAACCTCTGGAACTGAGTTGAGAGGTGGTGCTAAACGCACGAGGCACCATCTGTGATCACTCATTTCATAATGCGGTAGTGTTAGACCTCAGAGCTGGCATGGAAGCACAGCACTGGGGAGGCCGACAGGAGTTTATCTAAGTCTATTAGTGCCTCCTGGAAGACCCTCCAAGTGTAGACAGTTGTCTATCATCTTACAGAAGACCAGTGTCAACATGATCAACCTCATCACCAATTTCAACCCCAGCATAAAAGACTATTTACAAATGTCTGCTTATCAGTAGTACCAGGATAGCCCTCTTATTTAAAATATAAATAAATAAAATATATAAGATGTCACCGTTGTCCATTAGAAAAGCTCAATCTAAGACACTGTAGTGGATAACCATATTTTTGTTAACTTCATGCCCATTTCTTCTTCTTGGTAGTTCTTAGGTTTTCTCTGGAAGAAACTATCTCTTTTCCATGGAGAGTAGTTTGAGCAGGATGGTAAAGCAACATTCTGCTAGAGAGATGAAGAAATCCTTGGATATTTTTCCCTCTTTCATTCTCTCAGTTCTTAATAATGATCATATCACACAACAATCCCCATGAATATAAGCTAAAGTTTTGGAGACATATTCATTTCCTGATATCTCAATTCCCATAGACATCAGACTCTATCAATCAGTCTGTAAATATTTCTTGAATCTCCTTTTTATCCCCATCTCTCCTGCTACCAAAGATAGGGCCCTTGACATGGGTCCCCTTCATTAATGGGATGGTCTCCTCAACAGTATGTCTGCCTCCCATCTCTCTCCACTCCAACTCTTTGCAATAATAGAAGTAACTCTTTAGTACATGATGCCTTATTATGGACCAGACATTAAGGTAAGCACTTTTAAAAATCTAATCTTCATAACTCTCCTGAAGTAGATGCTACTTTTCTCATTTTATAAACAAGAAAGCCAAGGCTAAGAGATATTAAAAACTTAGCTATGATTACACAAGTACTACCTATTCCAGCCAAGATTTGAATTCACCTCTGCATGTTCCAAATTCTTTGTTTTAAAGGACATAGAAATAATCACTTTTTACAAATGTCAGCACTTATTCCTCTATTTCCAATTCTGTGTGCGTGTGTAAGTGTGAGCTCAGTTGGGTCTAACTCTTTGTGACCCCAGAGACTGTAGTCCACCAGCCTCCTCTGTTCATGGAATTTTTCAGGCAGGAATACTGGAGTGGGTTGCCATTTCCTACTCCAGGGGATTTTCCCAACCCAGGAATTGAAACTGCATTTCTTGCATCTCCTGTATTGGCAGGTAGATTCTTAACCACTGCCCCACCTCGGAAGCCCCACTCACAATTCTAGTGGTTCGTAATGCATTGCCTGTACAATAAGGTCACAAACAGGTGAGGCTGTCCAGAGTCTGCCATTATTTAGGTTTTCCAACCACCCTTCTTGCTAATCACCATGGTCCCCTGAGACACAGACATCCAGCCCTCCTGAACTGCTTGGTGTCCTTCAAACAAGAGACATTCTCTGCCTAGCCCCATCCTTTTGTAGCCACTGCTCTTTCAGTCAGCAGTGCTTGTTCTGTTTCCTTCCATCTGAGAAATTCTCATCTTCAAGATGCATTTAGCATGTGATTTCTCTCTGGGATCCTCCTTGGACCCACTGGCCAAGTTCATTTCTACCTCCTTGAAGTATCCATCACCCTTTGACATTCTTCTCCTGATTCTTCCTCTGAGCACTGTACTCTGAACACCTATGGGCATGTCTGTTTCCGTGTTAGGTTGTGGTTTCTTCAAAGGTGTGGGCTTCATTGGTTTCCCTATGCTTCCTGCTTCTACTCTGTCCCACCTTATTCTCCACATATGTCAAGACATATCATTCCTCTGTTCAAAGCCCTCCAACAATTGCCCATTATATTAGAATAAAACCAGAAACACTCAACAAGTGCATGAAGCCTGATGTCACCTGAACTTAGCCTCGCCTTCCATGCCTCTCCTTCCCCAGGTTCAGCCACATGGCCTGCAACTATCTCTTGAAGAGGCCAAGGACATGCCCACTCAGAACTCTGACACTGACCACTCTCTCTGCCTGGGAGGTTCTTTGCCCAGAGGTCTACCGGGACATTCTTCTTGCTTCATCGGACCTCGACCAAATGCCAGCTCTTCAGAAAGACCTTCCCAGATCAGCCACATCAAATACAGAGAGTCACAGCCACCAACCAACACCTCAGTTCAGTTCAGTCACTCGGTCGTGTCCGACTCTTTGCGACCCCACGGACTGCAGCACACCAGGCCTCCCTGTCCATCACCAACTCCCGGAGGTTATTCAAACTCATGTCCATTGAGTCGATGATGCCATCCAACCATCTCATCCTCTGTTGTCCCCTTCTCCTCCTGCCTTCAATCTTTCCCAGCATCAGGGTCTTTTCAAACATGTCAGTTCTTTACATCAGGTGGCCAAAGTATTGGAGTTTCAGCTTCAACATCAGTCCTTCCAATGAATATTCAGGACTGATTTCCTTGAGGATGGCCTGGTTGGGTCTCCTTGCAGTCCAAGGGACTCTCAAGAATCTTCTCCAACACCACAGTTCAAAAGCATCAAATCTTTGGCGCTCAACTTTCTTTATAGACCAACTCTCACATCCATACATGACTACTGGAAAAGCCATAGCTTTGACCAGGTGGACCTTTGTTGGCAAAGTCAAGTCTCTGCTTTTTAATAAGCTGTCAAGATTTGTCATAACTTTTCTTCCAAGGAGCAAGCATCTTTTAATTTCATGGCTGCAGTCACCATCTGCAGTGATTTTGGAGCCCAAAAAAATAAAGTCTGTCACTGTTTCCACTGTTTCCCCATCTATTTGCCATGAAGTGATAGGACCAGATGCCATGATCTTAGTTTTCTGAATGTTGAGTTTTATGCCAACTTTTTCACTCTCTTCTTTCACTTTCATCAAGAAGCTCTTTAGTTCTTCAGTTTCTGCCATAAGGGTGGTGTCATCTGCATATCTGAGGTTATTGCTATTTCTCCCCACAGTCTTGATTCCAGCTTGTGCTTTATCCAGCCCAACGTTTCAAATGATGTACTTTGCATATAAGTTAAATAAGCAGGCTGACAATATACAGCCTTGATATACTCTTAGCACTGACCATTATCTATCATACAGCACATTCAGGTGTATATCTCTCTGCTATATCAACTGAAGTGTAAGCTCCATGAAGGCAGGCCTGTGTCTGCTTTCTTCAATGCTAACCCCCACAGCTTTTGCCAACTGCTACTAAGTAAGTGCAGATGAATTAAGTTTCTAGTGTTTACATTGCCCGTCACACTGCAGTGGCTCAAAACATACTTAGTATACAGGAGTGGGTGGTGCAAAGTACAAAGAATTGCAATGGAATGTTCCCTTACAAACTTGATATGTCAAAGCTTCTTACATCCAAAGGGACATTTCAGAAGCAAAGAAATGATAAAAGGATGCTGAGTTGATAGACAGTTGAGACAGAAGGAAGGCAGACAGAATTACAAAATAGAACTCATGGAATTTTTTAGAGAAGTCATATTTCAACATCTTGTGATCCACCCTGTCACAAATGTCTTCTTTATATCTAAGTCCTTCCTGGCGTCATCTCCAGATGGAAAGCAACTTCTCCTTGTTAGCCCATGAACCCCTTCACAGACTGGAATGTTCTAAATCAGGAAGTCCTAATCCTTTCCTCTCTAAGTGAAACAAAACTGGTGTTCTCATCTGGGACCATGTCCCAGAAGTGCATTTAAGTCAATTGTGGCCTAACCTTTGAGCTACCATTAATTCTTCTTGACCTTTAAGAAGCCAGGTGTCATGAGAAAATACCTCTTTTACTGTCTGCCATGATTTTCATGATGTATTAGCTCTAAGATCCCTTCCCAGCTTTATTCTTTCCTATTTTCTAAATGTCCTGATGTGAGTTTGGTATAATATATTAATCCTTCATCTGTAAATGACTCCAGTTTCCTCTTTAGCAACAATGCTACTTACTTGATATTTACTTCTTATAAATATAAAATATATTCTATATATTTCATTTCCCAATCCTCTCTCACACGCATGCACCATTGATACTTAGAATCTGAATGAGATGTCATTATTTCAGAAAGTCTAAAAATATTGGGAGAGATATTAAGTTTTGAGGGAAAGGGGTTGGATTTTTGCTTTGAACATTTTGATTTCAAGATGGTTTTGGAAAATTAAATTCAACTTCTCCAGAGGCAGACAAATGTTGGTGCCTAGAGCTCTAGTCATACTCCCTGCCATTTCCAATTCACCCCAAACAACAGCAAGAGACAATTCTTGCTCCAACATACCTTGGTGATCTTTCCTCCACTACTGAATGAAAAAGAAAATTCCCCATAATTCCAAAGATGAACCAATCATACCCAAACCTAGGTATTGAGGAGCTCTTGTGTTCTGGCATCATCCTTAGATTTTTCACATATGCAAGGGCCGCCATAGTCCCAAGCATTTAATAGTCACTCAATAAGTATTATAAAAGTCTGAGTCTTTAATTCAAAGACTGAGTCTTCTATTATGTTGAGGATGGGAAAACCTAGCACTTAGCATTCAACTCTCGTATATTAACACATCCTTTCCAAGTCTTGGGTTTTTGTCCCCCAGGCTTGTGTCACTCCCAGGTCACACAGCTTGCTCCAGCTGCCTCAGCCTGACCTAGGATGCTCTCCTGACTCCTCTCCTCGTCTAGTCCTCTCCTCAGAACCCAAGTCCCAGCTCTTCCAAGGGACATCTCTGAGTGACCCCACTCTCTCTGATCTCAAAGGGCTCTAAAAATCTGGCCACGACTTCAACATTTCAGTAGATGCCCTCAACCACCTTGTGCTCTCTCTTGTGATCTAGTCATCCCTCTTTGACTCGAGTGTAAATTCCTACAAAACTGAAAATCAGCCTCTAGTTTCTTTTGAGCTTTAACCTCTTTTTCCATAGAACTTCAGGAGTACAGGTTGTTGAAATGAACCACCAAAGTCCCCAGTAGAGCCACATGTGTTTGAGAGGACAGAGCACTTATGTTCTGATGGAATTATCCCAAATAAGCTCTTGTTCTAAATGAGTTGCCACAAGTGACTCCCTAGACTAGACCGCACAGAACAGGGTGGTAGACTGGCTGCAGGATCTCCCTCTTGCATGAGCCACTTGGTGGGGAAGGGCCTCCAGGCCATTCCAGCTTGGACTGAGAGACGATTTCAGCAGCACCTGGAAAATAGGACTTAAGGGAAGTGTCAGCCAACACCGCTGGTGGGTGGTTCTCTGCTGCCTCATTTCCAGCTGAGTCTCCGGAGATTGCAGAGTGAACTCAGACTTACAGAAAGGAGGGGGCCCATGGAAGAAGTGTTCCAAGACACTCTACATCCTCAGAATCTATTTCAAGATTGGCTGCTCACCCATTGCCCTGCCCAAGCTCACTCCATGCCCTATCCATCTAAGTACTTCCTTATTCCTCTCAACTCAATCTGGAAGAAAGGCTCCAGGTCATTTTGACACATGGGAGAATCTTTCTCCTTCATTTTACCTACCCCTCCTGATTAGAATGCTTTTTACCTCTTTTTCTCCCCCCCCTCTTCCCCTCTCTTCCCTTCTTTCTCTCTCCCCTTCTCTCTTCTCTTCTCGCTTTCCTAATCATTTCCGTGTCCAAACTCAGCCTTCTCTCTAGCTCACCTTCAGCACAATGACATTTTCCTCCCAATGGCATTGACAAGACTTGTGTTTGTCTTTCCCACCTGTTTGTCAAGTTTCCCAAACTGGACTGAACTCTCTCCTTCTATTTGCTTTTACAACATCACAAGGCATGCAGGGTGAGGTGAATGACTTGGCAACATCCCTTATAACTCAGGGGAAAAAAATCAGCACAGGGATAGCTCCAGCCAACTGCTCTCTAGACTGACCTCAATCACCTTGAACTCAGGGTACTGGAAGCAGGAAGGGGAGAGGCAAGCCACGTGCATGGCTGTGTCCCTACATCCTCTGCTAGAACATGTCTGCATGTAGTGGGAGTGAGGAAAGATCTTTGCACAGAGAGAATAAAGCTATGGTAGTGGGGGTGAGAAGCAGACCCATCTTTGTGGCTGTGACAAAAATCAGGAGAAATATTTTGCTCAAAAAAATTCTGCACTGGACGATGGCTAATTCTATCCCACAGCATGAGTTGCCTCATTTTTGCTGATTTATAATGTTAGGTACATAGGCATGCAATTAAGATTTTCCTGGAATCACCCCACTTAACCCAGTGACAATGGGGAGCAGGATTTCCCCATCTTAACAGCTAGTTCCGAGCCCAAGTGGCAGTCCACTAGCAGCCAACGCTAGACGAAGCTGAGTGGCAGTTCTAATTGACCATTTCTACCCAGGCTCCTCTTAGGAACATACAATATGAGCTGTCACAATCTCCTGCCAATCACAAGAAATCTGACCCAGAGAAAGCCCCATCTCAGAGCGAGGGCTGTTTATACATCCAATGAATTCAGTTTCCATTGCGTGATTTTATTTTTAGGCCATGGCAGAGAAGAGCCTGCCTAATCATATCAGAAAATCATGAACTTAGTAGATTATAGATGATAACTTCAAATCTAAATCTGTCCTCTGGCTGCCTAAACAGGCAGTCACTTAGCATTTGACCTCATCAACTCTTAGAGCTCTAAGTCTGTTGTTGGGGGTTGCTTGGGAGCTTTCGCAGAGTTGCAGCTTACCAAATACTCAGGAGACATTGCTGTTTTATGACACAGAAAAAAAGAAAGACAAATCTGCATTTTGATGCACAGTGAATAGAAGATCTAAACGAGGTGTTTTCCTGAAATGCAAGGGATGAAGGCAACATAGGAAATTTATACAGTCACGTTCCATGCCACATTTGCCCATTTTTCTCTCAGTCAAGGAGAGATTTTTTTCACTCTGACACCATTTCAACAACACACATGTCATAAGCAATGGGGGCTGGAAGGAAAGAAGCCCGCAAAGCAAACTAACTAGACAGATAGCAGCTCATTGGTGGCACATGCGTGTGCTCAGCTCTGGTGGAATGATCTGGTTGTAATAAGGCTAGACACATGAATTTCTAAACATCTCTACAAGTGGTTAGTTAGCAAGGTGGCCACACAGTCATAGATGCACTGACAGGGAAACTACAGGAGAAAACATGGTATTTCCGTTTGCAGCTGTCATCTCCACTCCACTGGGGGGACATAGCCAGTGTCTTCTCTCCCCAAGTTAACAGGAGGCTGTGGAAAAGATAACAGAGCTTCAGATTCCCCACCCACTCAGCAGGAGGAAAAGGGGGGTGACCAGACCAAGAAACTGCTTCCGAATTCTCCATCTGTGGACGGACACACACAGGTGTGCCTCCATTTCTCAGGCTTACATCATTCAGCTTGTTTCTGAGCAGTGATGAATTCTGCAGGAAAATAACTATGGCAACATAAGTTACTGTTTCCTAATATACACAGCCCCCTCCCTGAAGGAAAATCATAGTTCAGTGCCTTATGGACAGGGCTCGGCCCTGCAACCAACTCTAACCAGTGAAAACTGCAGAAAGTGACTGATGTGCAGAAGTTTTAGGGCTAGTATGTAATCCCCAGGCTCTCTTTTTCCTTCTGCTTAATGACCAGCAGTGTCCCAAAGAGGAATTGCTCTATTATTCTGGGTCCTAGAGTGAAGACAACACAAAGCAGTATTAACATGGACCCAAGATGAGTATGAGCAGGAAATGACTTTTATTGTTGGGAACCACTGAAATTTGGGTGTCATTTGTTACTGAAGCATCAAACAGCCTAGCCAATTCTGAGTCAATTTAAGAAAGCCAATGGACCACCTATAATAGATATAAGGGGGGGTGACATCCTTGCTTGTGAATGTCACACATTTCCTTACTCTTGTCATGATCTCTTTCTTATCTCTAGTCAGTCAGTGTCTGGTTTAGTTCTATCCTTGGTTTATTTGTCTGATCTTCCTCAAGTGCAGTTTCAGGCTGGGCAGCTCTCTTGGGCCTCAGGAGTGAATACATGTTAGGCTGATGCTATGACTAATTCAACTGGAAGAAGCAACTGTGGATCTGACTATCATAGCACGTAATTATCCTCTTTGAGCCTCAGCTTATTATCTTTGCAATGGACACATTTAGCCAGTTTTACACCAAAGTATGGCTCAGTGGTAAAGAATCCACCTGCCAGTGCAGAAGCTGCAAGAGACACATATTCAATTCCTGGCCCAGGAAGATCTCCTGGAGAAGAGAACGGCAGCCCACTCCAGTATTCTTGCCTGGAGAATCCCATGGACAGTGGAGCCCGGCGGTCTGCAGTCCATGGGGTCACACAGAGTCAGACATGATTGATCACGCATGCACATGTGAAAGTATACAGATGTTATCTCTTAATATTAGAATGATGTGGTCAGAGAGCTACATGACAAGAAGGACCTATCATAATATAACATAATCATTTTAGAGACTATATACAGAAAAAAAATGATGCTAATCTTAAAATGATTGGGAATCAGGAACATTCTAAGAATCAGAGAAAATGGTGGATTTCTAGGCATAAAATCCACTGCGTTGTAGGGTACTTTATCTTATTTAATCCAATTACTTTACATCAATTACCTTCTATGGGCACGTCATTATGCTTGTTCAGGAAACAGTTTTGAGGTTCACCCATGCCCTTTATTTGCTAGTGAAAGGCAATGGCCACTTATATCTCATCCAAAGCTCATAAAATTTTATTTTATTCTCTTCAGATTTTAAGAGTTAAATCACCTCACCAAGGAGATCTAGATATGAGTGGGTAAGGATTTCTCAGGGTTTAGCAATTACACCATTAATTATAAAAGACAAACAGAGATAGAAAAAAGTTAGTGGCTTGACATCACAGGAAGAACCTAGAACCATGGAATATTGGATTTGACCAAAAGAAAGCATATGAGATCCTGAGACAAAGAGAGGTTCAGTAACTCACAGACAGTGAGCCCAGAGTTTTGGTGTCTTCCCCATCACATTGGTGCTTTACTTATAACTGTGTGCTGAGGATGGGCTAAGGAATCCCGTTCGAGATGAAATTTGCTTCAGGAAAAAACATAGAGTATAGGAGAATTAAGAATATGGGAATTACAAATACCAATAGTCTATCTAGAATAGGTGCTCTATTTTTTAAAAAAAAATCCTGATAGTATTAGCCTTTGCTTGAATGCAAAATGACCAGACGCTCCTCTGTTCTGTTGTGGGACCTTACTGATTAGTAATAAAGAATAAACACCTTCCTATTGGGCTTTTCTACAAGCTGGTCATAGTTCTACTTTGTTCTATAAGATTAACCTAGTCCAGTGGTTTTGAAACAAACAGAGGTGCCCCCAGAAGACATTTGGTAATAGGTAGAGACATTTTCAGTTGTCACAACTACCAAATATTACTGATAGGAATACTAAGTATTGTATAATGTACCAAACAATGCCCACAATAAACAATTATCTAACCTCAAATGTCAATAGTGCCGAGACTGGACTAGATTGGGACTGGACATGGAACAACAGACTGGTTCCAAATAGGTAAAGGAGTACGTCAAGGCTGTATATTGTCACCCTGCTTATTTAACTTCTATGCAGAGTACATCATGAGAAATGCTGGGCTGGAGGAAGCACAAGCTGGAATCAAGATTGCCGGGAGAAATATCAATAACCTCAGATATGCAGATGACTCCACCCTTATGGCAGAAATTGAAGAACTAAAGAACCTCTTGATGAAAGTGAAAGAGGAGAGTGAAAAAGTTGGCTTAAAGCTCAACATTCAGAAAACTAAGATCATGGCATCTGGTCCCATCACTTCATGGCAAATAGATGGGGAAACAGTGGAAACGGTGGCTGACTTTATTTTTGGGGGCTCCAAAATCACTGCAGATAGATGGTGATTGCAGCCATGAAAGTAAAAGAAGATTACTTCTTGGAAGAAAAGTTACGACCAACCTAGATAGCATATTAAAAAACAGAGACATTACTTTGCCAACAAAGGTTCGTCTAGTCAAGGCTATGGTTTTTCCAGCAGTCATGTATGGATGTGAGAGTTGGACTATAAAGAAAGCTGAGTGCAGAATAATTGATGCTGTTTGACTGTGGTGTTGTAGAAGACTCTTGAGAGTCCCTTGGACTGCAAGGAGATCCAACCAGTCCATCCTAAAGGAGATCAGTCCTGGGTGTTCATTGGAAGGACTGATGCTGAAGCTGAAACTCCAATACTTTGGCCACCTGATGCGAAGAGCTGACTCATTGGAAAAGACCCTGATGCTGGGAAAGATTGAGGGCAGGAGGAGAAGGGGACCACAGAGAATGAGATTATTGAATGGCATCACCAAATCAATAGACATGGGTTTGGGTAGACCCCAGGGGTTGGTGATGGACAGGGAGGCCTGGCATGCTGGGCATGCAAAGAGCTGGACATGACTAGGCAACTGAACTGGAACTAGAACTGGAATTCCAATCTAGTCCAATCCTTTTTTGAAACAAAGCCCTTCACATATTTGAAAGAGGCTATATTATTCATTCTAAGCCTTTTTTCTGCTAAATACCTTCAGATTTCTTATCATTCTTTATGTAACACAGTTTCTCCATCCTATGGGAACTTTGTTGGACATACTTCAGTGTGTCCCCATTAATTGTCTCACCTGAAAAGGCACACAATTAGCTAGATCAATCATTGATCCACAAGATTCTTAATTACATGATAACAGCACCATGTGTGCTCAATGCATAGAGAAGCACCAATAAACCATCAGTAGAAGCATGATAGGAGTCTAATGTCTTAGATCAGAATGTGGACTCAGCAAGACTTCGTGGTTCTTTAGATAATGGTAGAAAGAGCAATAATTGCAAAAATAATACCTACTATGTACTGAATGGGTTTTCCTAGTTCATTTCAGTCACTCAGTCATGTCAGGCTCTTTGCGACACCCTGGACTGCAGCACACTAGGCCTCCCTGTCCATCACCAACTCCTGGAGCCTACTGAAATTCTTGTCCATCACGTTGGTGATGCCATCCAACCATCTCATCCTCTATTGTCCCCTTCTTGTCCCACCTTCAATCTTTACCAGCATCAGGGTCTTTTTCAATGGGTCAGTTCTTCACATCAGGTGGCCAAAGTGTTGGAGCTTCAACTTTAGCATCAGTCCTTCCAATGAATATTCAGGACTGATTTCCTAAGGATGGACTGGTTGGATCTCCTTGCTGTCCAAGGGACTCTCAAGAGTCTTCTCCAAAACCACAGTTCAAAAGCATCAATTCTTCGGTACTCAGCTTTCTTTATAGTCCAACTCTCACATCCATACATGACTACTGGAAAAGCCATAGATTTGACTAGATGGACCTTTGTTGGCAAAGTAATGTCTCTGTTTTTTAATATGCTATCTAGTTTGGTCATAGCTTTTCTTCCAAGGAAGAAGTGTCTTTTAATTTCATGGCTGCAGTCACCATCTGCAGTGATTTTGTAGCCCAAAAAAAGTCTCTCACTGTTTCCTTTGTTTTCTCATATATTTGCCATGAAGTGATAGGACCAGATATCATGATCTCAGTTTTCTGAATGTTGAGTTTTATGCCAACTTTTTCATTCTCCTCTTTCACTTTCATCAAGAGCTTCTTTATTTCCTTGCTTTCTGCCATGAGGGTGATGTCATCTACATACCTGAGGTTATTGATATTTCTCTCAGCAATCTTGATTCCAGCTTGTGTTTCATCCAGCTTGACACTTCACATGATGTACTCTGTGTACAAGTTAAATAAGCAGGGTAACAATATACAGCCTTGACAGACTCCTTTCCCAAATTGGAACCAGTCTGTTGTTCCATGTGCAGTTCTAACTGCTGCTTCTTGACTTGCATACAGATTTCTGGTGGTCTAATATTTCCATGTCTTGAAGAATTTTCCACAGTTTGTTGTGATCCACACAGTCAAAGGCTTTGGTGAAGTCAATAAAGCAGAAGTAGATGTTTTTCTGGAACTCTCTTGCTTTTTCAATGATTAAGTGGATATTAGCAATTTGATCTCTGGTTCCTCTGCCTTTTCTAAATCCAGCTTGAACATCTGGAAGTTCACGGTTCATGTACTGTTGAAGCCTGGCTTGGAGAATTTTGAGCATTACTTTGCTAGTGTGTGAGATGAGTGTAATTGTGTGGTAGTTTGAACATTCTTTGACATTGCCTTTCTTTGGGATTGGAATGAAAACTGACCTTTTCCAGTCCTGTGGCCACTGCTGAGTTTTCCAGATTTGCTGGCATATTGAGTGCAGCACTTTCACAGCACTGTCTTTTAGGATCTGAAATAGCTCAACTGGAATTCCATCACCTCCACTAGCTTTGTTCCTAGTGATGCTTCCTAAGGCCCACTTGACTTTGCATTCAGGATGTCTGGCTCTAGGTGAGGGATTACACCATCATGGTTATCTGGGTCATGAACATTTTTTTTGTATAGTTCTGTGCATTCTTGCCACCTCTTCTTAACAGCTTATGCTTCTGTTAGGTTCATACAATTTCTGTCTTTTATTGTGCTCATCTGTGCATGAAATATTCCTTTGGTATCTCTAATTTTCTTGAAGAGATCTCTAAAGAGTCTGCCTGCAGTGCAGGAGACCCAGGTTCAATCGCTGGGTCAGGAAGATCCCCCTGGAGTAGGGCATGGCAACCCACTCCAGTATTCTTGCCTGTAGAATCCCACAGGAGGAGGAGCCTGGCAGGCTGCAGTCCATAAGGTCGCAGCGTCGGACATGAGTGAAGTGACTGGGCAGCAGCAGCAGCATGTACTGAATGCTGGTAATACAGCAGATACCTTCCTAAGGTATTTATATCCATCATCTAATTTAATTCTCTGCAAAATCCCATGTAGTAGGTTAGGATATCATTTTTATGGATAAAGAAACCAATTCCTAGATAGATTAAATGGAGAAGGCAATGGCACCCCACTCCAGTGCTCTTGCCTGGGAAATCCCATGGAAGGAGGAGCCTGGTATGTTGTAGTCCATGGGGTCACTAAGAGTGGGACACAACTGAGCAACTTCACTTTCACTTTTCACTTTCATGCATTGGATAAGGCAATGGCTCCCCATCCCAGTGTTCTTACCTGGAGAATCCCAGGGACAGGGGTGCCTGGTGGACTACCGTCTGTGGGGTCGCACAGAGTTGGACACAACTGAAGCGACTTAGCAGCAGCAGATACGTTAAAAAAAAACAGAAGAAGAAAAACTTGACTAAGGTCGTGAAGCTAGTGATCAAATTGACCAGACCCAAACCCAGACCTGCCTAATCTCAAAACCCAGGCTCTTAATCCCCTAAAATGTGCTCTAACCCATCCTCCTCAAACCATGGATAAAATGGCACATTTTACAAAAGAATAGCAAATTACCATGAATTAGCTAATGCAGCCATCTTAATATGCATGCACACATCTTGGCAGGAGGTCTCCCTTCTTTGCAACCTAAGACCAGAACATATTTTGCAAGAAAACAAAGCTCCTAGGAGGAATGGGTCTCATATTTTAAGAGTCAAAAGCTTTGTGTGTTTTCAGTAGTCTTTCTGGCAAAAGCAAATCAACAGCAAGGTGAAGAAAAGAGAGGTTTCTAGCATTCTCATGATTCTCTGTCCCACTCAAAACAGAAAACTCAGGTCTGGACCGTCCCAGATTCATGAGTATCCAGGGACCTTCCATTAGTGAGTGATGGTTACAAATTGTTGTGCCTTCGGCATATCAGGTTTATTTTTGTTTCAAAGGAGTTTGCGTAGTCTCTGCTCTGTGCTTCTACATTTGCACCTTAAAGACTGGAGCTTTTGGGCTTATGACTCATGGATTTTTTTTCTTTAGAAAAGGGTGGGCTATATTTTTTCTTTTGGCAGCTCTTAAATTAGTCAAGTTACCATGTAATCTTTGAGTTTCACCAAGTGGCTTCAAGGATTAGATACTGAAAGCCCAAGAAAAGTGCTTGGATTACAAACTTTCAATATATTGCAACTTAAAGCTGGCCTTTTCTTTCTTTTACAATCCAGGAATATATTTCTACTATATTTATATAGCATTTTCCTGAAGACACGGAAAGCTCTGCTAGCAGAGGTAAGGGAGGAGTCACATGGCATTTAGAAGGTGAAGCTCTTTTGGCAGAATTTGCATTAAAACTCATCATAATTTCACTTTCATTTTTAAAAGTAAGAGTCTCTGATATTGGTCTCTTTTTGTCAGTGTAAATGTCTCCTCTTTCCTTACTCCTGAGATGATCTCAATTCTTCTTTGTAGAGGAGACAGAGAACTTTCTTAGAATGTATTTCCAAAAAGATGTCTCTTGCTTTCATCATTTATCCATCCCCATGTCCCCAGATGTTTCTTAAAGTTGGTTCTCCCAGTGATTTTCCACCTATCCCTAGCGACTTGTTCTCACTCTTCCAAAAAACACGGCCTGGATCAACGCTAACAGAAGGGAGAGTTGATTCAGCTCAGCACCATTAAAGACAGACCAGAGGACTTCCCCGGTGGTTCAGTGGTAAAGAATCTGCCTGCCAGTGCAGGGGACATGGATTCAATCCCTGGTCTTGGAAGATTCCACATGCCAGAGGGCAACTAAGCCCATGCACCACAACTACTGAGTTTGTGCTCTAGAGGCCATGCTTTGCAACTACTGAGCCTTTCTACTGCAACCGCTGAAGCCCAAGCACCCTAAGGCCTGTGCTCCACAACCAGAGAATCCTCAGAAGTGAGAAGCCCACACAACACAGCAAAGAGTAGCCCCCACTTGCTGTGACTAGAGAAAGCCTGAGCATAGCAACAAAGATCCAGCTCAGCCATAAGTAAAAACAAATAAAGTTAAAAAAAGAAAAGCCAGAAAATCCAAGCCTCTCCTAAATAATGCCAACTCCTCAAACTGCCCAGTCAATTTCAAAGTCTCTAGTAGGGATCAGAAAACTTTTCTTGTAAAGGCATGCTGACCATGAGATAGAATAATTACTGCTCTTGTGTACCATGGTCTTCCCTGCCTGACCAGCAATATCAGGTAGGTTTTAAGAGAATTAATTGAGATATGGGTCTGAAATCTTTTAAATCATGGTAAGATGGCTCAAAATTCAAAGGATGAATAGTATTACTAAGTAGGAGACCATGATCAAAACAAAAATCCCATCCAACTAGATGTGAAGAGAAAAGGTGAATCAAATAAACAGCCCTCAGACCAAACACTGTCACCTCTTGGAAACGATTCTTGAGTCTCGGACTTAGCTGAATCACCCTCACCTGGATTTTTCCAGTGAACTTGCACAGCGCTTCTTGTGTGTTCTCTCATAGCAATGATTGGGGATTTTCTCATCTGTTTCCCTATTGTATTAAAAGCTCCTTATAGTGGACAGAAGCTCATTTGTCTCTGTCCCCAGTGCCTAGTGCAGAGTCTGCTACATAACAGGCACCCAATAAATGCTCATTGATTTAATCAATGAGTTAGCTAATTAATAATTAACACAAACCAGCATTTACTGAGTACCAAATAATAGGCAAGGACTTCCCAGGTGACTCAGTGGTAAAGAATCTGCCTGCCAGTGCAGGAGATGCAGGTTCAATCCTTGAGTTGGGAATATCCCCTGGAGAAGGAATGGCAACCCACTCCAGGATTCTTGCCTGGGAACTTCCATGAACAGAGCAGCCTGGCAGGCTGGGGTCACAAAGTCGGATATGACTTGACTAAACAACAACAATTAATATAATTCAAAGGATGGCTGGTAAAACACAAAATATGTTAGTAAGATAAAAGATTTATAGAATAGTTTGGAATTAAAAGAAACACAGGGATGAAATCCATCAATCCATTCATTCAATAAGTATTTCATCTTACTACAAGACAAAGAAATGCATAGACTTGGTTTCAGGGAGGGGAGATGACACATGAAAAGCTTGGAAAATCCTAAATATGAATATATTTAAGCAATGAGCAAAGAGGTTTGTCTTTAGAAGCAGGCTAGTGTCAGATGGTGCCTGGCATGAACTATTTGGCTAAAAAGTTTTCAATTTCTTCTATAAACCACAAGAAGATAGTTTGCAGAAGGACAAGATAGATGGGTTTCAGACAGCAAGCACTAGAGGCAGGAAGACCTGTTAGGAGGATATTATAGAAAGTCACAGAAGAGGGAATGGCAGTCTCCATGATTAGGCTACTAGGTAATTACCCCCTAGGGTCTCTCTCTCCCTGCCCTAAATTAAGTTGTAGATGCTCCTGCCACGACATCATGCTTAGTTGCTTTTTAAGACAGAACCTGGGCAAGAGGAAGAGGAACCAGTGGGTATAAAAGTTAAGAAGCAACATTGAATTCAAGGCTTCATGCTATTTCAGCTTGGGGGCAGCATCACTCAAGTGGTTAAGGAGACTTGTAAATCCTGGGGTAGCTATCAGCTCTCTCCTCTTCTAGGCTTCCCTCTATTGAAACCATGAACATCTTAGTTTGAAAAGACATGTATTAGAAAATGACGGTGCTCATTTTCAATTACATCTTTATTTCTGATTGGAATTACATTACAAATACTCCTTGATATAATTCATATATTTACCTATTCATTCATTTTCTACTAGGATGGTGAAAATGAATAAAACATAGACCTCCTAAATTATTAATTTTCCCTTGAAATTTAAAAAGCAGAATTGATCCTCCCAATGAAACACTGACATGATTATTATTACTTTTATCTTATAAAGTTTGTATTAGATAAAGTTTATACCCAATTCAAGAATATTTTTAGGATATTTGGAGTCATTCAAGAAATGTCTCAATGTATTTTAAGAAAATAAAATTTTTCCTTCTCCTAGCTGTTGAGTCAAGTGACAGAAATACCCAAATCAAATGACAGCTTTATCTTCCCAAACATTTTCCAAAAGGCTCTTGCATTTGTGGTCCAACAGTTAATTCTCCCTGACTAGTTCTCCTATGTCATGCCTCCATTCCTATTTTTACTTTAAATGCCATCTCTTTTTGCTGTTTCCCACAACAGTTTTAGCCTTTCTTGGTAATGCCCCAGTCAATTTCCTGAGGTAAAGATGTGTTTATATAAAAATTGCTATCAGGAAACAGTTCAAGTATTGAGAAAAGTCAGTGTACATTTTAACTGACAACTCCATAAATAGATGAAGATGGAGTCACATTTCAGGATCCTGAATTACTGAGTACATTCCCTTGTCCCATTGTCTGGACCTAAACCTGGATTTCATTCCCACAGAAATGTATTCATTGATTGTTTTTTGAGTGCCTACTATGTGCTGGTCAATGAGGTTGCATCAAGAGGCAAAATTGTAAATTACTATGATGGGTGTTTCTTGCTAACTTGTACTTTATCTGTTGATACACAGGAATTACATTGGGTTAGCCTAATAGTTCATTTGAGTTTTTCGGTTACATCGTATAGGAAAATCTGAACAAACTTTCTTAGCCAAACCAATGCTTTCCCAACTTTCTATTTTAAGTTCTGAAAGGGCAGAGACCATGTTTCATTCATGGCTTATTTACCTCTGCTTTTCCTAGAGTAGGCATGGACTAGATAGCAACAAGGAAAACCAGAATTTCCTTCTCTAGTGATGTCCCTTGCTTAGAATTCCTCCAAAATGTCTATACCTACATGAGTTGTCTAATCTAGGGTTTGACATGCCAGTAAGAGTTGGCTATTCACACATGCAGAAGTTCAGCTTTCTCATCTATAAAATAGATCTAATGACAGTTGCACTCATTTTAGGTGACTGTCTTGAAGCTTAAATAATAAAATGGCCCAGTAAAGTTTTTTGTAAATTCTTAACTCAAATGGTAAAAGCGCCTGCCTACAATGTGGAAGACCAGGGTTCAATCCCTGGGTCGGGAAGGTCCCCTGGAGAAGAAAATGGCAAGCCACTCCAGTTCTCTTGCCTTGAAAATACCATGGGTGGGGGAGCCTGGTAGGCTACAGTCCATGGGGTTGCAAAGAGTTGGAAACAACTGAGTGACTTCACTTTCACTTTTAATAACATAAATGTAAGAAATTAGTTTATTTACTCCTAAGACAACTTGGAATTGTACTTCAGTTGTTTCAGAAATGAAATCTTTAACTCTTTAAATAAAGGACAAAGGGCTTCCCTGGTGGCTCAGATGGCAAAGCGCTGGCCTGCAATGCAAGAGACCTGGCTTTGTTCCCTGCACCGGGAAGATACCCTGGAGAAGGAAATCATGGTAACTCATTCCAGTACTCTTGCCTGGAAAATTCCATGGACGGAGGAGCCTGGTAGGCTACAGTCCATGGGGTTGCAAAGAGTTGGACACGACTGAGAGACTTCACTTGCACTTTCACTTTTAAAGCACAAATCTCTTAGAAGACTATGTTTCTTTTTTTTTTTTTGAAGACTATGTTTCATAACACCCAAGGCAATGGTGGACTTATTAAAAAACATAGAAGAGGAGAATGAGTGGGTGAATGCAGAGTATTGGTTCCATAACACGGTAATATCTAGTGGAGAAAGGCATGAACAGAGCTGCCAATAAGAGCGTTAGAGAGCAAACCAACCAGGCAGTGAAATACATAGTCTCAGTTACCTCATATGGTTCCATTTAAATACATGTTACACATGAACCAATGGAATGTGGTTAGTTGGTGAACTGAATCTTTAACTATTGACTTGTAAATAATTTAAATTTAAATAGCCACCTGCAGCTAGTTACTCCTCCACCAGACAGCAGCGCAATTTTCAATCTCAGCTTGGCCACTAGTTATGCCATTAGCTGTGCATCTCTGGGAAAATTGGTCACCTTGTCTGAGCCTCAAAGTCTCAGAGGAAAATAAATTAAATCATCTCCCAGGTATCTCTTTCAGGCAAAATGTTGGGTGAATCAAAATACAAGAATAATAATTAAGACACAAGAACAAGTTTCAGCTCCCTATAGATATCCTACTTGCAAGGAGCACATGAAAAATGTGTAAGTGCTATTTTAAAGCATTTACCTCTCTGTGCCTCCATTTTTTTCTTCTATAAAAAGGATATAGTGAGAAAAACTACCTCTTGGGGTTATTAGAGTTAAATAATTTAACAAATAGAAAGTAATAGCACAGTTCTTGGTACACAGCAGTAATAAAATGTTATAATATACTTCTAAGTCTGTTTCACTCTCTCCATCTCAACTGCAAAGGCTTTCATGAGAATAAAATGAGATGATACATACAATCAAGGTGAAATGCTGAAAAATGGAAGCAAACATTAGTTATCTTATTTTTTACAATCATGAATTTAGTTATGCTTAGACGCTCGGTCATGTCTGACTCTTTGTGACCCCATGGACTATAGCCTATCACGCTTCTCTGTCCATGGGATTCTCCCAGCAAGAATACTAGAGTCAGTTGCTAAACTTCAGATTAAATTCAATCTCTCATCATGCATTCAACATATATTTATAATGTGCCTACTATGTGCCAAGGACTATTTTTTAAGCTGAAGTTTATAGTAGAGAGCAGAACAATGGCCTGCCCTTGGGGAGCTTGCTTTCTGATTTGTGGGCATGCATGTGCCTGTGTTCACACACACATGTACACACACACACATTCTTTCAGTCCTCTATAGAGTCAGGCTGCCTCAGTTTGAATCCTAGCTCTGCTACTGACCATCTGTGTGATTCTAAGCAAGTTGCTTAACTTCTTTAAGCCTCTATTAGCTTCTCTATAAAAGGAAGCTAACAATGAAAATTTTCAGGATGAAGTGAAAAAGAGTGTAAAGCCCTTAGCACAGTACCCAGCCCTCTGTAAGTAGTACATAAATTATTGTTTTTATTATTAGTGCAGAGAAAACTTGCTTTCCTCCCAAGGCTCAGTCCTTTGCTGTGTTGTGAGTAGCGCATGTGGAGTAACAGCTAAGAGGCCATAGGTGACCCCATTTCTTGTTTCTCATGTTCCTCTGCAATTTCTGATAGAACACTCAGAAGTACTAGGCTTTGAGTTCTTTAGTTTGAAGAAGAGGGATCCTGGTCTATTCTGCCTCGGAAAGTGAGTCTTCCTAGGGAAGAAAGGGAAATGATGAGAAATAAATAGCATGAGCATTGAAAGGGGAGAGGGAAGTACATGGTGAAAGTGGAGGCGCTTACCGCCTCCTAGTCTGTGATCCCCTGCAGAAGGAAATGGCAACCCATTCCAGTATCCTTGTCTGGAGAGTTCCAAGGACAGAGGAGCCTGGTGGGACCAGTACCTGGGATCACAAAGAGTCAGACAGGACTGAGCGACTAACACTTCACTTCAGTCTGTGCTGATCGATCCCTGTATTTCCCCAGTTGTTTCCTGAGCTGCTTTTCATGAACATCGGTCAATGCCTACAAGAGAAACCTATAGGGGAAGTAGAGGCAGTTCTGCCAGCTAGTTATTAAAATAATGGCCCTTGACTCGCTGAACAGGCTGCTGGTAACACAGCAACAGAATCAACCATAAGGACCCCTTCTCTTTTCTATATTTGACATAAAGAATCTTTTTTGTGATGTTTTCCTCCTTTTTATGACTCAGTTTGATGCTCGTTTCAGTTTCATTTTTTCCATGCATGCAAAGAAGGGGGAGCTGAAGAAGGAAGTACCTTCCTAAAAGATGATGCAAAATCCTCACTAATCTCAGGAGAGCTTGGGAGTATCCGACTCTCAAAATCCATGACAAATCAACAGAGCTGTGTCCTGGGAACAGCCAAGCCATCTATGCAGAGGTGGCTGCTAGGAAGCAATGTTTCCAGAGCTAACAGGAATCTAGAATGTATGTATCACTGTTTATATCACTGCCCCCCATGTCTACAATGTCACCACTGATTCTTTCCTTTGAATCATGGCATCAAAGGCCTCAGATAAAACAGGAGACTTGCCTGAGAATTGAGCTATGAGACCTCATCTGTACTCACTCCTCAGAGGCCCACACACAAGGGGACTGGGATGTGGGAGAAAACTAAGGTGATGGGTCCAGGGAAACAATGAAGGGCTGCTCAAGTGGGTGCTCTTCAGAAGATCAGCGTCAGGGGGGCCTGATTATGGGGGCTTAAGTGCTGGGGTCAGGTAAAGACAGGTACAAAACGAGGAAAGAAAAAAGTAGGAAGGAAAGAGAAATTCATCTCTAAGATCATCACCTTCACTATTTTGCTAAGGGAGCAACTAACTGCCTCGTTACATAAAGGACCGGTCAGGGTAACCCCATAATTCATGGAGTTTATTTTTCCTTTCTGGAAGTCGCAGTGGTGCGCTTTGGAGATCTGGCAACAGAAAGCAAGGATGCTGCCAGTGGGAGGAAAGATGGAGCGCAGCCCCACATGGGCCATCGCTTGCTCAGATCTTACAGAAACCTTGCCTTGTATGGCTTCGGAGCCATGGCTCTCTTTCCATCAGATCAAGTCCTCCCTTAATCCCTTGTCTGTGTCTCCAGCCGTGCACTCCATAAACGACGATCAGAGCTGCTCCACAGAGCGTTTAGACAGACACAGAGCAGGGGCTCAAAGCCTGTGAGAGCACGGAACTCACTCACTCCCCTCCTTGAAAGCCCTGGTCTTGAGCTTCAGGTTCTGCTCCCAATGTCACATGTGGATACCAGCCCCCTCCTGTTTGGAAAATTTAGCAAATCTCTTTGCCCCCAATAAAGCCACTTGGGAGACTTGAAATTTCTCAGCAGACACTTGTTAAATAAAGCATGTCACATACCTCTAGGAAAAGAGTGACATTTATTTCTTTATTTTTTCTTATTCCTGAAGCAACTTTCGTCTCAAGGCTGAGAACCGAGAACAGTTCAGAGAACAGGTTCAAAGAACAGTTCCAACATGGCAGAGCTCACACTGCGTTGAAGCTGAAGATGTCACCCACGATAAACATGAACTGCTGTGACAATGAGAAGGGAGGGGAACAATTGCCTCTCTGAGCAGGGTGGGGGGTGCTCAACACAGGAGAAAGGGAAAGATGCATTTGATTGTGTTTACAAGATTCATTCACAGCCCAGCAGGCAGTATTCACACTATAATATTCACCCTAACACAGATAATTTGATTTTCAACCTGGTTATCATGCATTCAGACATAGCAATACATGAAAATATATGCTTTAGCAGTGCATTTTAAACAAGGTTGCACACTTTAAGTCGGAATATATTAGAGGTGAGTGCTGAAGTTAGTGATTGTAGAGGACTCGGAAATCTCCATTCAGCACATGGCATAGGTTTTGAAATGACTCAAAAATTTTTTTACATTCTGTTCCAGCTGCTAACTGTATATTTATGTATCAATCTACATACAGGATGCAGTGAAAATGATAAACTTGCCTGCTTTTTAAATGTTTCATGGTTTGAAGAGTCTTTAACTTTCTTAAGCATCCCAAAGCAAAGTGGAAACGTAACCCCACCCATATACCTTGAAATGATAACCATTACTATTATAACTAAGTAGGGAATGATGGATTGTCAGGCTTCGCCCCCTCATGCTGTGAAAACTGAGCAGGAGGCTTTATGTGACTTTTTCAAGGTCACATAATTAATAAATGAAGAGCTGAAGTTCTACTCTGTGCCTTTCTGCCATCTGCCTTTGGAATACACACGTGCGCGCTAAGTTGCTTCAGTCATGTCTGACTCTTTGCGACTCCATGGACTGTAGCCCACCAGGCTCCTCTGTCCATGGGGTTCTCCAGGCCAGAATACTGGAGTGGGTTGCCATGCCTTCCTCCAGGGGATCTTCCCAACCCAGGGGTTGAACCTAGGTCTCTTGCGGCTCTTGCATTGCAGGCGGATTCTAAAGGCCCTGCCCTTAGAAGTAAATAAGTAAATTTACTAAGTAAATAAGAATAAATAAATAAAACATGAGTGATAATGTATTTTAATCATATAGTTAAAATCAACGTTTTTTTTCTATGGCCCATACCCACCAAGGCTCCATCCAGCCTGGCCTCTCAACCTCAACCCTGAGAGTCGGCCAATACTTTTGAAAAATTAATTCACTGCAAAGATGACGTCCCCAGTGCCTTCATTCTTCCACTGCTATTCCGTTAATCAATCATGGATATTTCTTGACTATGGTGAAGCCAGAATGGATAGCACTGGTTTTGGAAGACCTTGGTCTTCTATTGCTATAGTGTGACCTTCTGAGATGATTCGACTCCCAGAGAAATACAGCTTGAAGGTCCAACAGATTGTCTTGTCTTTTCAGGCGTGATAAATCTCATTGTCATGTGTGGTGACTACAGATCTTGATTTGGGTCCTGGGTCAAACATTGGCCCTCCTCAAGCTGAAGATAATTCCTCCCTAACATTAACAAAGCAGATAGATGGCTGAGACATATCAGGAGACAGGAGACTTCAGGAGGAAGGGGGCACCTGTGCAGGGGAAGGGGAGGCCTTTACCTCTCCCTGATCCTCACATTCTGGAGCTTTCCATATTCTGCAGGAGCCACATTTCCTTCACATCACAAACTACCAAATTAATTTGCTCTCAGAGTTCTGAGCAGTTAGAAGTCAAGAGCAGGACTGGACATCACCCCAGAGGCTCGGAGAGCCACTGAAGTTTGTGAGGACACAAGAGGGGAGACCCAAAGCCTCCATCTCCATGAGGCCTGGGTGACACTTCTGGGGGAAATGATGTAGGCCAGCTGGGAAAAGAGAGTTTTCTTTTTATGCCTGTTGGAAATAGACATTTTAGAATTGTCAGGTCATAAAATGTTTTAAAATTGAATATGTTTCTAGACAGTCTAGGAGGTAAATGAATAATCTCTAATTGTTCTCCTGAGCAAGGCCTTAGCAACCATGGACTTTCTGCAGGCTAGGACAAAGCCTGGTTTGATTGGCCTCCAGCATCTGCTCATAGTGTAGTCTTTGGGAAGTTACCGAACCTCTCTCTGTGCATCAGATTCTCCACCTGTAAAACTGTCATCTCTCCCTTATTGGGTTGTCAGGATTTAAATTATCTCATTAGAATAGAATACTTAGAACAGTTGTAGTTGTTATTGTTGAGTCGCCCAGTTGTGTCCGACTCTGCAACCCCATGGACCGCAGCATTCGAGGTTTCCCTTTCCTTCACTATCTCCTGGAGTTTGCTCAAACTCACGTCCGTTGAGTTTGTGATGCCATCCAACTATCTAATCCTCTGTCGCCTCCTCCTCCTGCCCTCAATCCTTCCCAGCATCAAGGTCTTTTCCAGTGCCTGATACATATTGAGCACTCAGCAGAATATTTGAGTCCATTTGTTATTATACTTTGATACAAGGGTTAAGCCAGAAAAAAAAAATGTCAATGATGCTTTTTTTTACCACTCAATTTATTCATAAATAGTTCCGAGAACCACCACGCTCTAGTATTTCTTCTGGCTCCACCCTCCAGAACAGCCTGATAGTCTCTCAAATTGCATCTTGCTTCAGAGGCTATAGGGCATTCGTGTGGTAGGTTAGAGCACGCTGCTTGCCTTGTACCACACAATTAATAGTGTTTTACAACCATTGATCTTAGCATGAGAGTGGTGACAATAACACAGAAGGAGGGCAGACAATATCAGTCAGCCAAACAAGAAAAATGCAAATACCATACCCACACCTAAAGGCAGAGGCAAAGCCATCTTTCCTCTTTTCTGTTTTCTTGGGCTTCCTGCAAACTCTGAGCTCTACCAAGACAGAACAGAGAATTGCTCTATGTAAAATGACAGTCTCCATGGCTGCTTCCAACAGGGCACCCTCATTTTTCTAGAGTCAGAATGCGGACTTAGCCCAGCCACCGTCTGCTCCTGGAGAAGGACTGCCCAGGAGGCTAGCAATGGGCCCAGGCTCACTCGGCTCCCGCTGTGCTCCTGCGGCCTCCGCCCCATCTGAGCAAACCTTGGCAGGCCCCACATCGCGAGCCTGCCCCTCTGCACAATGTGGAAAGCATTGACTCAGCGGTGGTTTAAGTGCAGCAGCGATGCTTTCATCAAAGCCTCTGTTCCCACCTTGCGCTCAGGAAAGCAGCTGGTGAACGTCGTGTCCTGTGCTACAGATGGACTGGTGGAGGCAGGCCCAGTGCTCAGCGTATCGACTTAGACAGGTGTTTGATTTTGCGTTTTCCAGGTGGCCAGAAGGAAGCTGATCATTTGGTGAAAGAGGAAGTCATGCGGGAGAGAAATAGTTCACCCGCCCTGGCAAGAGCACAGAGCCTGCCACTTGGCTTTCATCCATCTGTTCACCAGACATGGTCTTAAAGCCAGCGCATGTTCCCTTGAGGGTTCATTCTTCCTTTGAATTTTAATGGCGAGTAAGAGGATTCTGCTGTTAGCTCCCGCTCTTTAGGTGAGAGTGGCCTTTTGGTCTGGGGAGTTAACCAGGTCACCAAGATTAGTGGCAGCTGGCATTTCCAGTCGGGGCATCTCAGCTCCGTCAGTCCAGGCTGCCAGGTGTGCTGTGAGAAGCTGAAGGAGACGCATGGTGTGTTTCTCCCTGCCCCTTTGTCCACCTTCACGAGTAGAGGGCAGTGCAAGGGACACTTTCTGGCCCCCGGAATGACAGATGCCATCCACAGCTAGCCTAGCCAGGAAACCACAAACAAAGAGATGAAACAGCTGCTCCTTGGAAGGCAGAAAGCAAGGATGCATCCAAGAGCTTCTTTGCAGCAAGAAGACTCACAAATGATGTTTCTGTATTATCAGGAGTAAAGGGGTTTGGTATCCACTTCTATTGGGGGTTTCAATGACCTGAGCTCCCAGGACTACACAAGGTAAAAATGCCCAAAATTTCCAAGATGAACCCAGGAAACCCAAAAGGCTAATTGGAAGAATTTAAGGGAACGATAACAAGGGATTATTTGTATTATACAAAATGATATGATTTAAGGGAATGATACACAATGATACAAGAGAAAGCACACAAGTGTAGAATTTAAGACCAGAAAAATCCCCCAGGAGGACTTCCAGAGAGAACAGGGAGGGGAGAAGGCAAGCCTGCAAATCCCTGAGAACTCCTATGAATGAATTTGGCACTCTGAAACTATCTTCAAGGTGGGGAGGTAGAACCACCTTTCTTAAGTTCTGTCCAAGAGTTCAGGGTAAACGGAGTATATTTGTCATAACATAATGGGAGAAAAGGGCTGGAAGGGGGTGGGAAGGGGCCTTCTCATAAGGCCACCTGCCCCAGAGCTGGCACTGTGGGGCTCCAGCTCCTTCTGCTTGAGTCTTGCGGTGGGTAGGAAGGCAGCTGTCAGTTTTCACACAGCACTCAGTTCTGGCAAGAGAGCAGATTCAGTGGAAGCCAAACCCTTGTCAGGAGTGTCCATCAGCCCCAGGATGCTACAGCCTCTGCTGACTGGTCGTGGGTCACAGGACTGTGGGAGCTTCTGGCCTCTTACCTCTGACCAGAGAAATCATGCTGCCTCCCACTGGAAAGCCCAAAGGAGCCTGTTTCTGGGATTTGGGGTACAGAATCAACCTGTCCAAATAAGTGAGAGTATCCCAAAGATCAAGGCTGGTGCCCTCTGTTAGCATTTATTTATAACTCATATTCTAAACTGTTTCAAAAGAGATCAAAGAATAATAAGTTCATACATACACAACTGGGCTTCCCTGGTGGCTCAGAGGGAAAAGAATCTGCCTGCAATGCAAGAGATCCAAATTCAACCCCTGGGTCAGAAAGATCACCTGGAGAAGGGAATGGCATTCACTCCAGTGTTCTTGCCTGGAGAATTCCATGGACAGAGAAGACTGGTGGGCTACAGTCCATGGGGTCACAAAGCGCTGGACCCAACTGAGCAACTAAACACACACAAACACATGTGCACAGGCTGGTCTGGTTAAAGCAAGGGCGGCACTCAGCCGTGACACTATTACAATCTGGGTTCACGTGGCTCTTTGTGTGAAGCCCGACGGGTGTCCTGCACATGTAAGACGTTTAGCCGCATCCCTGGCTTCTACCAGCTAGATGTCTCTACTTGAGATTTACTAGATTAAAATGAAGATGTTACATAGATAGATTTTATAAGAGATATCCAGTGATCAAAAGTTATAGACAGAAATAAGGATTCTGATGTTTTCTAAAAATTCATATTAACTTTACTCTGTTCAGGATCAGAAGGAAGGAAGCCAGCCAAGGCAGGAGCTGAGTTCTAACAGTCCTAGTGTTGTTGATGTTCTAGTGTTCTTGCATGTACTCACTTGGTCCTTACTATTATCCCTATTTTACCAATGAGAAAAATGAGGCTTAGAGAGGTTAACTAACTTTTCTAAGGATGACCAGCTATTAATAAAAAGCAAGAGGGCCATAACATGGCCAGCTGTGTTGACTGAACTGTTAGACCTATGTTGTCCCACAGGAGAGCATGAGGCATGTGTGGCCATTAAACATCTCGTAGTTCAAAATGAGAAGGGCTCTAAGCATATTAAAAAGCAGAGACATTACTTTGCCAATAAAGGTCTGTCTAGTCAAGGCTATGGTTTTTCCAGCAGTCATGTATGGATGTGAGAGTTGGACTATAAAAAATGCTGAGTACCGAAGAATTGATGCTTTTGAACTGTGGTGTTGGAAAAGAATCTCGAGAGTCCCTTGGACTGCAAGGAGATCCAACCAGTCCATCCTAAAGGAGATCAGTCCTGAGTGTTCATTGGAAGGACTGTTGTTAACGCTGAAACTCCAATACTTTGGCCACCTCATGTGAAGCGCTGACTCATTTGAAAAGACCCTGATGCTGGGAAAAATTGAGGGCAGGAGGAGAAGGGGACGACAGAGGATGAGATGGTTGGATGGCATTACCAACTCAATGGACATGAGTTTGGGTAAACTCCAGGAGTTGGTGATGGACAGGGAGGCCTGGAGTGCTGTGGTCCATAGGGTCGGAAAGAGTCGGACACGACTGAGCGACTGAACTGAAGTATAAGAAACACTCTAAATTTCAGAGATCTGTTGAAAGATATTTTGGCTATGTTGGATTAAACAGAATACATTGTTAAAATCAACTGTGCCTTTAACAAATTTTTAAATATGGCTACCAAAAATTTTAAAAATGCAAATATGGCTTGCATTAAATTTCTATTAAACAGTGCTGTGGTAAATAATACTATCTCCCCTTGCATCAGTTTTAAGAAAGGCTAAAAAGGAAAAGAATGCACTGTGGGCCAGGAGGTAGATGCCCTTAGCAAGGGAACCAGTATCATCACCTTTGGTCACCAAACCAAAAATAAATACAAGTCAAATTAAAGAAATCTTTTCTTTGAAATAAAGTTGGTAAAGTTTAAGTTTAAATAAAGTTCTGTAAAGTTGGTAAAGGGTCAAATGAGAAAAAATAAAAAGAGTTTCAAAGTACTTTTTATCAGGTTCATACATCAGCACAGTTTTCCTCTTCATTGATATTAAATGCTGAGTATTTGGCCCTGACTCAGCCCTGAGTAGATGCTGCTGGGCCAGCTTAAGCACGCACTCATTTTCTTCCTCGATCATTCCACTAACTTCTTCTTTGTGCATTTCAGCTGGTCCAGGGCAAAGGGAAATTTCCAATCATCATATAGTTCCAGTCACTGGCAGATTTAAAAAAAAAAATTCTTACATGCATATATCATTCAGAATGAGTCTCAAGGGCTTTCTTGCTATTTGTTTAACCCATCAGGTCCCTTGTACCTTCTCCCCCTTGTCTGGAGATACCATCTTCCATCACAATCCCACCTCTTCTCCAAGGCCAGGCCACGTGCTCAGTAGGTAAGCTGGTAGACTGAGGTGTCCTGACTCTGTTTCATTGCCATCATGGACCAGATCTGCAAAATGGGCTTGATGGTAGTACGAACTTCATAGAGTTGTTGTAAGGATTAATATATGAATGCACATACCACCCGTGGAACACTACCTGGAGTGAGTGCGCTAAGTGCTTTCTAAATTCAGTTGCTGGCATTTTCGGTTGTCTTTGCATTGAAAGGGAACTGAACTATGTAGGTGAGGAAACTTCTGTTCCCATTTACCCATGTACCTGTGCTAATTGTTTGAACCCCTGGGGAGCTCAATGTGACGGCAGAGAGCCAGCAGTGCACCAGGGATGGAGCCACAGCAAGAAGAAAGCTGCTCCTACCACTTTGTTATTAGTGCCTGATGAACAACTCTGATCATCACACAGTTTAAAATTATGGGATTCAGGGCCAAAGCCAAGGGATTTGTTTCAAATCAGTAAATCCCCAGAAGAGGAAGTCTCCAAAGCAGGCACCAGGAGAGCACACCCAGAAGGCTCACACAGAGAGCTGCAAAGGGCTTTTTTGGAAAGGGATGGAGGTTGTGCTCCATTCCAGTGTGGGGAGGGTTACAGGATAGAACAAAAGCAGGCAGGCAGGATATGGAGGAATGGTACCCCACCTCCCTCTCCAATCAATAATGGGAGATGGATGATGGTACCCGCTGAATAACCTCACTTTACAACTTTTATGCGAAGGTTTGACAAATGACACCAGCGAAAGGTACAAGGGAGTGATTAAAACCAGCCCTTGTGAAAGGCAGAGATAACTGTCCTGGGGCTCAAGTCTCCTTGAGTTTGCCCCATTCCCACCCCCAATCCCTGACACTGCCATGAGTTTTCCAGAGTTTTCCAGAACCTTTTCATCTAATCACATCCTTCATCCTTCCCTTTACTGCTCTCCATACACTAACTTGTCTTTAGGACCATTTTATCCAGTCCAGTCTGTCTTGCTGGACTTAGAATAGAAGCCTTCATTCATTTGTTCATTCATTCAATGCACCAAAATACTCATCAGCTTGCTATCAAGGCAGGAATTTTCTGTGTGTGTTTAGCAGTTACAACTTTCCCGAAACCCTTACAAAGAACTTTTCCTATTGGGGAAAATCACCTGGAACTCCTATTAGAAACAGATTCTCAGACCTCAAAGGCGATTTACTGAATCAGAATTTCCCTGGGAAATGGTGCTCTCTGGGGAGACCCAGTGAGTCTCATCATCTGGGAAGCCCAGAGAGATGGCTGAGCTTTCTTGTACCATTTCATCTGCAGGGACTTGTTGCTTGGGGTAGGGAAAGTCACTTCTCATGCTCCTATCTTTAAACTCTGTCCCTTACTTGGCTGAATTCTGAGTCAAACTCTGATTCAAATGGTGATCCATGAAATAGACAAAACCAGAGATTTTTTACCAGCTGAGCCATCAAGGAAGCCCGTGAAAGAGGCAAAACCCATGAAAAGCAAAATCACAGGGACGCAGACTCACAGACATGTGAACGGCTCCCAGGCATGGAAATAAACCAGATCAGAACCATTGCAGCTGAGGGCTGTGCCTGCAAAGAGGCCAGGATGTGGCAAGAAATGTCAGAAGGCATTGATGATGGAGAGGAAAGGCAATCTTCAACATGGTCTTACTCTTCTCTGCATTACTCAGAGGTGTTGGGAAATGTCACCCTACCTGCTGGTAAAGTTGTGTCTTTACTTCCTTCTACTACACTCATTGGCAGGAAAACAATTCACACAAGCCCTGCTTTTTAGCATGTTCTGACCCGCTTCCCAGAGTGAAAAGAATATGGAAAAGAGCTGCATATAAACACCTTGAGAAAATATGCTTAGGAATCCAGGCCTAAAATAACAAATGACTTGATTCCAAATATGTGGGCAGCTTGTCAGAAACCAACCCCTCCCCCCTTTACCCTGGGTAAAAGAAGACATGGACTATGCTTAAAAAAACCTTTCCTTTGTCCAGGCAGAGGCCTCACTGGGCGCCACATTGAATATTTCCTGCAAAAATCTGGCGGACGATGCTAAGATAAGCCAGAGCTAGGTTTGGCATGCAGTTTATTGATACTGGTTCTTAAAAATAAATAACAAAGTGACTCCTACCAACTCTATCTTCCCTGTCCCCAACTATCTCCATATGCTCTGCATCTGCTGTATTAAACATAATACAGCTATTATTATGTGTCAGTACATGTTCGAGAAACCCTGTGCGGAGGGGAAAGAGGAATAAGTGAGCACCCTTCCAGGGTGGCCCATGGGACATGAGAGGACAATTAAGGCATAAAGAGAAAGGATCAATGTGCAGGATTCTCAGGAGGCCCTTGTAGCTGCTACAGTTGGCAACACCTGTACAAGCTAACATGAAGAGTAATGGAAAGGTAAGATGTCTGAAATTAAAAAGAACACTTGCTCCTTGGAAAGAAAGCTATCACAAACCTAAATAGCATGTTAAAAAGCAGAGGCATCATTTTGCCAACAAAGGTCTGTATAGTCAAAGCTATGGTTTTTCTAGTAGTCCTGTATGGCTGTGAGAATTGGACTGTAAATGAGCACTGAAGAATTGATGCTTTCAAATTGTGGTGCTGGAGAAAACTCTTGAGAGTCCCTTGAACAGCAAGGAGATCAAACCAGTTAATCCTAAAGGAAATCAACCCTGAATACTCATTGGAAAGACTATAGCTGAAGCTGAAGCTACCATACTTTGGTCAAAAGATGCAAAGAGCCGACTCATTGGAAAAGACTCTGATGTAAGGAAAGATTGAAAGCAAAAGAAGAAGGGTGCAACACAGGATGAGATGGTTAGATAGTACCATAGATTCAATGGACACGAATTTGAGTAAGTTCCAGGAGATAGTAGAGGACAGGGGAACCTAGTGGGCTACAGTCCATGAGGTCTCAAAGAGTTGGACAGGACTTAGCGACTGAACAATAGCAAAAGCATTTCCTGATCCTTAAAACACAAGCCAAACTTGTTGAAGGTGACAGCTGTTATTAATATAAATGTTTATTTCACTGTTCTGCATGCATGCTAAGTCACTTTAGTTGTGTCTGACTCTTTTTCGATTCCATGGACTGTAGCCCGCCAGGCTCCTCTGTCCATGGGATTTCCCAGGCAAGAACACTGGAGTGGGTTGCCATGCCCTCCTCTAGGGGATCTTCCTGACCCAAAGATTGAACCCGTGTCTCTTAACATCTCCTGCATTGACAGGTGGGTTCTTTACCACTAGTGCCACCTGGGAAGCCTTTCACTATTATGGGAGGGGGTTAATCTTAGGCGTTGGAAGGGGAAGGATGACCTGGAATACAGAGCAAGAGCTTTACATGGGCCCCAACTCTACCCTTGGAACAAAGAGACAGCCACCACATGCCTCAGACTGTGGGTGACAAATGTTCACTTCCAGAAATCCAAAGAAAGAAAACTCCCAGGTAAAAGAATGAGCCTGGTGTTACCTGCCTAGTTGACGACCTTTTCCCTTTTATGTATTTACTTATCTTTAACTGTCCTTCAAGGGGACTGAAAAGCAATTTTCATGCTATGGCTCTAAACATCAGTTTATTCCTCCAACAGTGTTCTGAGCATGCCCAGTAGGAATGATTTAACACTGCGCTGACGACTTGCTACAGAAGAACGTCATGTGGAAAGGTAGTCTGCCACAGCTAATGGGCTCTTGTTTCAAAGGGATGCTGTGTGTACATTACCAGTGTATGGAGAAGGTGCAGAAAGGCCCAGGCAGCCATTAGGAATGGAGTGTTGTTGATGATGAAAAGGCACTTTGCCGGGGAGGGATTGGTGGGAGAGAGAAGGCTTATCTGTCTTTTTGATTAGAAATGCATGCTTCCTTTCATCATCTGAGCTGAAAAATTGGCTTCTGCTCTTGGTTTATGAAACCATTTTTCTTTTTCCTTTCTTCCCAGGTTTGCAAACTGCTTAATAAATTAGTTACTGTGAGGTACATGGGTGCCACAATAACCTTAGAGGCTTTTCCCAAATGCACCCTTAATATTTTATAAGTATTTAAATAGATTTATTCAATTTGAGCCAGCTGATTTATGAAAGCTGGCATTCTGGCATGAAAAGGGGGTTCGATGCAGATTAAAGCTGATCCAAACAAATTTAAGAGGTACTCCCAATTCATATGAATCTTTTTTTCCCTTAGGAATTAGAGTAAAATTTTGGACAAAGTTAATTGTGCAAACAGTGTAGAGAAACATCTAAGACTAGAAGCTTAAAATGGGAGCATCAGGCCTGTGGTCACAGAGAACTTTCTGAACAGTTCATTCATTGATTGATTCATTCAATCAACCTAACAGAGAATGCTGGGATTTGTGCTAGGTGCTGGTGCCTTTCTGTCCATCTGCTTAGTCCAGCTTTAAAAGTTTATACGATAAACTGAAAGTGTCTATACAGCTCTCAACTCGTGGAAGAAAATAAGAGTCATCTTATATAAGTTACCATTCTGAATTGCATATATAAGTTACCACCCCACCCCACCCCCTCGCCCCATTTGATGGAAAGGACAAAGATTTTGGCTCCAAAGGATGGTTTTCATCTCCAGTGGAAGTGTAAGAGTCTGCTGAGAGTTCCTATGAAATGACTCCCAAGCAAGTCTGGGTTAGACAACACCAGTCACCCAGTCATACGTTAGGCATCCATTATATCGTCTGCTGGAACTAGTACTTCCAAAGAACATCCAGAGCCTCTCATCAAAATCAGATTCCAATTGATTCACTTTGCTGTACACACAAAACTAATTCAACATTGTAAAACAGACTGTTGTTCAGTCCCTAAGTCATGTCTGACTCTTTTCGACCCTATGAACTGCAGCACACCGGACTTCCCTGCCCTTCACTATCTCCCACAGTTTGCTCAGGTCCGCTGAATTGGTGATGCCATCCAACCATCTCATCCTCAGCCACTTCCTTCTCCTCCTGCCCTCAATCCTTCCCAGCATCAGGGTCTTTTCCAATGAGTTGGCTCTTCACATCAGGTGGCCAAAGTACTGGAGCTTCAGCTTCAGCATCAGTCCTTCTAGTGCCATTCATGGTTGATTTCCTTTAGGATTGAGTGTATGATTTTCTTGCTGTCCAAGAGACTCTCAAAGGTCTTCTCCAGTACCACTGTTCGAAAGCATCAGTTCTTTGGTACTCAGACTTATTTATGGTCCAACTTTCACATCTGTACATGACTACTGGAAAAACCATAGCTTTGACTATACATATCTTTGTCTGCGAACGGATGTCTCTGCTTTTTAATACACTGTTTAGGTTTGTCATATCTTTTCTTCCAAGGAGCAAGTGTCTTTTAACTTCGTGGCTACAGTCCACAGTGCTTTTGGAGCCAAGAAAATAAAATCTGTCACTGCTTCCTCTGTTTCCCCATCTATTTGTCATGAAGTGATAGGGCTGGATGCCATGACCTCTGTTTTTTGAAAGTTGAGTTTTAAGCCAATTTATTCACTCGCCTTTTTTTACCTTCATCAAGAAGCTCTTTAGTTCCTCTTCACTTTTTGCCATTAGAGTGCATATCTAATGGCACCTCTGCATATCTGAGGTTGTTGATATTTCTCCCAGCAATCTTGACTCCAGCTTATGAGTCATCGCATAAACCAGCTATGCTCCAATAAAAAAATCAGATTCTTGGTTGCAGTAGCATCAGACACTCAAACAGAATCTCTCCCTGTATGTCCAAGTAATCTATACAAAACTAAATTCTATGCTATGACAAAAAAAAAAAAGCAGACTTGGAGATTTATATGATGTCACAAAAGCTTAAGACAGTACTGTGGACGTGTGTCTGTGTCTGTGTGCATGGATGCCCAGTTACTAAGTCATGTTTGACTCTTTGTGACCCTATGGACTATAGCTCTCCAGGCTCCTCTGTCCATAGGATTTTCCAGCCAAGAATACTAGAGTAGTTTGCCATTTCCCAACCAAGGGATTGAACCCGAGTCTCCTGTGCCTTCTGCCTTGGTAGGCAGATTCTTTACCACTGAGCCATCAGGGAAGTCTAAGAGAATATTAGCCAGAATTAAAGAAAATATAAATCATCTTCTCAAAGTACATTTTTTCTTATTTACCAAATTTCTACAGATATAATATTTGTCAAGTTTTAAATCTAAATAGTCAAATCCAATCCTAAAGAGGATGAAATATGTTAGAAAGTGCACAATGATCAATTTCAAGCAGCATAATAGATAATGCCCCAGTGATCCTTTAGAGAGTATATGAACAATTAAGGTAATTATCCATACCAAAAACTATTTTATGGAAATGTGCCACAAAGAAACAAAATTACATTAAAGTCTAAATGATCAGAAAGCAGCAGCCACATGGACAATCTTTCTAAGGCCTTACTTTTTCTTTTCACTACTACTATCTGTTTGACTAAGAGAGCTGAAAATTATACCATTTGTGTTAGTATCAAATGCAAATGGAATAATTGTCCCTTCTCTAATCAAAACACATTTGTGGATTGAAATACCACACAGGGCAATTTTCAGTTAATCATGGATGTTAATAAATATGACTCTAAGCTCATAAACAAACATTACTTTGGCTAATATAATATAGGAAATTATTGTTAAGCTTGATCAGACATGTAACAAAAACTGAACTTTGAAGAAAGTCAGCAAATTAGCTATCTGAAATAGAGATGAGCAGCAACAGTAATGAAAGATTAGATTTAGCTAAAAAGCTTCAACAAATCATGCATTAGCACTAGGAAATATTTAAAGCTGGCTTTGCTGAAAATGGCAAATATTAAGTATTATTAGAGTATTAGCTTCTTTAAAGAGCAAAACCCAGATGCTTAGTGATTGGAGATTTAAAAACTGGAAAATCAGGTTTACCAAAGTCAGTTACCCAGAGCCTGAATTATATCAAAGCCCCTAACAACAAACAGTGTTTTCAAATGAAATAGAAATATTTAATACTCATTCTATTTCCATCACTGAGCTTATAAACCAATATGAGATTCCTTCCTTTAGCCTTTTCTAAATGTAAAATAGGTATTTATTTTGGTGACAAAATATCTTAAATGTCTATAAAAAGTATTCCAATCATATATAAGACCAGGGCTAAATTCAGACCTGTAGAGAGTAATACAAGAAAACCTTATGGCACTATTTCTGCCTCCTGCCACATATTTAAAACACTAAGCTTAAACCCCAGACTTCTTGGGTATGTAAAGCCAAAAGATCTTCTTTCTAGATTTACTATTTCAAATTCTAATATGTTTCTTTAGAACAGTTCTAATACAAGCTTTTCTCGTTTGCAAGAGTGAGGAAGCCTCCACTTGCTTTGTGGGTACCCTCTGCAAAGTCTGCTGTTAGGTCACAGGAGAGAAATACCCTTAAAGCAACAGTAGGGTGAGCAAATATTAACATCTAGGTTTTAGAAAGAAGTGGTGTTTTATCTGTTACAATTTATTTTCATCTCTAGGTCAATCTACAGATTAATCTCTACAAATCTATGAAGATAAGAATAAGATCATATCCTAAGCATCTATGAAATGCAAGCTTTCATCTGAAAAACTGCAGTAAGAAAACCCCCAAATCAGCACTTCCTTTGGATGATTTGGGTAAATATCTCACTCCCTTACTTTTATTGAAAATGTAGACAAACATCTAGCATTTCCTGGAGCCCGAATTGTATCAAATCCCCTAACAACAAATGGTATTTTCAAGTGAAATAGAAATATTTAATACTCATTCCATTTCCATCACTGAGCTTATAAACCAATATGAATAACAAATGAGTTCATACTAAGGGGGCCATTTTCAATATGTGTGGAATCATCTTATGAGCTACTTTCCACTTTTTTAGAAATTCCAATATTCTCAAGACTGGCAATCAATCATATGACTGGTAAGAGTAATAATTGTTTCTATTTACCAAACACTATGTATTAATATATATCAGGCTTTGTGTTTCTGTTGCTTTAACTTTCTAAACACAACAATCCTATCAGAAAGATACTATTATTTAACCTGCATTTTTGAGATGAGAAAACTGAAGCTTAGAGAGGAAAAGAAATTTATCCTAGTTAATGGTCTAGTTGGGATTTGAACCTAACCAGACTTTGGAACTGCTAGTGACAATTAGTGAAAGCATAACCTTTTTCAACATACGCTGTTAGTATTCTGAATTGCTTACATTAAAATATTCTGTGCAAACCAAAATTGCAAAATGTCCCCATTCTACACTGAGTAAGAGAAAATAATTACCTCTTTAAAAAAATAGAATTTCTGTTTTTAGCTTTAGGATCACAGCTTGTTGCCCCATTTTCTCCATTATCAAGGAAATAGAGTAAAAGAAATATTTATTGCACTGTGGGTCCTTGCCTGAGTCCACTTGTCCTCCTTCCTTAGTGAAAACCAGACTAAATATTTTGAATGTCTGTATTTTTATATTTCCAAAAGGAATAAATTGTACCTGGAATTCTCTAACCAATTCCCCAAATGGTTAGCAGGCCCCACATTCTATTGATATAATTGCACCAGTGCACACTCATGGCCTGACTCTTTCTGGGTCCGTCCATCCTTGGACCTTTCTGATATGAAGTCCGTGAAAAGTGCTAGATGCTCTGAAGTTCACTGATGGAAGACCATGAAGAAAGCAATGAACTTTCAAGGCCAAGGATCTTAAAGGAACCTATAAATGAAATAGGTCAAGGATGAGGCACGTAAGTGGCTAGGGAAAAAGAAATTTCCATTTAGTTTATACAACTTCAGCTTCCCTGTCTGTTCAGATTCCATATAAGGAATAGTAACTTTTCAAGCCAACGGGCCTGGACATATTTCTTGGCCTTATAATTCTCACAGTTCTAGACATTCCAAGGTAGAGGGTCATTCAAATACAGTTGTAATTTCTTGTGTATATTTATTTCCAAAGTATCTTATGCATAGTTTCCCAATGAAATCATAGAGGGGGTTTGGGGAATGTTAGCTGGGTTTTTTCCAATCATGCCCAGAGGAAACAGTCAAAAGGACTGCTCTGGGCTCCTCAAGCAAAAGGGCCAGACTGGAATTTCTCCCATTGTCCCATTCACTTGAACTACAGCTTTTGTCTTGGAGATGATGTAAGAAGAGGAGAGAGTAGAAAGGCTTTCATGAGATTTAAGGAATAAACTTCCCTATAAACACTTAAACCAGATTGCTACGCTTATGATAGAGTCCAACGCAGATATGCTGAGAGTCCAGCCACTGGCACTCAAGCCACTCCTCAAATTCCAACCACTCACTGCCTTTGTGCTTAGTCACCTCATCTGTGAAACAAGCAGGACAGATCAAGATGGCAGCAGGTCATTATATTTTTGAGAAACTCTTCCTAATTACATGACAGAAACTACAGAGAATATAACCTGGTGTTGGAAAGCATGAGTGAGTGAGTGAAACTCACTTGGTTTATGTCCAACTCTTTACAACCCCATGGACTATAGCCTGCCAGGCTCCTCTGTCCATGGAATTCTCCAGGCAAGAATACTGAAGTGGGTTGCCATTTCCTTCTCTAGTTGGAAAGTTTAGGTGTAACCATTTATTTTTGCTCTGACTTTGAGCAAATAATGAACCTGCTGGAATTTGAGATAGATAAAATGTAGCACAGATTGAGATAGAGGGATATTTGGGTGCGGGGAATCCTCGGTTGTGTGACATAAGCAGCTGCCTCCATCTGCTAGTATGTTCAGCATGGAGGTTGCTGAGATCGACATTACACAAGTATCTCTGGTTCCCAAAGCTGGGCCCATGGCCAGTTAGAGATCCAGCCTTGAAAGGCAGGATCGGGCACCATGCACGTTGACACTCAGCCATAATTTGGCCCACTTCCTGCATATGTCTGGATGCTCCACACCACCCCCACCCTCAGACCTCCTACCTTTTTGTTACAGGGACTGCAGGATACAAGATAAGAACTGTGTCTTAGAAGACTCCCTAAGAAGGCTTCCATGCTGAAAGCAAGCAAGTATCCAATGGAGCCTAGAGGGCATGTATCTATGATACCCAATTAACTGGGAGTTCATTTAGCAAACACAATTCCCTTTATTTGGTGTAGTTTCAACAATGCTTATGAGCTATATCCTACTCAGGAGTATGAACTCTCCAATTATTTGCCTTACATTATGAATCATTTATCTAGTCAATCTAATATCCTTCCCTTATGCATCTTAATACCTCAATTAACTATTATGAGTCATTTGTTATTTGTATACCAGAAAACTGCTTTTCAAGTTATTACTTATTGGTCATAATCAATTAGGGAAGTTTTAGACTATGGCTGTCTTATATAAATACACTGGTAAAGTTCAACTCCTATGATTTCTGACAATTAAATTGTTCCATCACTTGGGGACTCTCATTAATCTCAACTTGTCATCCTTGTTTATGCAGGTTATAATGGGCTATGTGTGCAAGTGAAACGAGATGCTAAAAGCCTTGGGCTTTTTAACTCTTTGATGAGAGTAAAATTGAAATACTTTCTTAAAGTGGTCACTTTCATTAGTACAGTCTGAAGAAACTGTGTTATGGATAGCAGCTTATCAATTTCGCTATAATCCACAGCAATTTTTATGTAGATTTGTGATTAAGAAACCAGAAATAGATGAGTTGGCTCCTATCGACCTGAGGCTCTTTTTTCTATTTCTTTTTATTTTATTATTTTTTTAATTGAAGTATAGTTTATCTTGGGGCTTCCCTGGTGTATGGATGTATATTCTTTTTCAGATTCTTCTCCCTTATATGTTATTACAAAATACTAAGTATAGTTCCCTGTGCTATACAGTACCAAAGGGGAAAGGGGAGAGAAGGGATAAATTAGGAGTTTGGGATTAACATACATAAAATATATAATGAACAAGGACCTATTGTATAAGCCCCTAGATTCTTGATACTTGTATGTCCAGAAAAGGAAATCTAAGAAAAACACCCCAGAAAAATATCTCCAAAAAATCAAATTGTATTGTTCTCTGTCTTTACTGGTCACACTTCTAAAAGCTCTGGATATAGCTATTACATAAGTGGGTGAAAGGAAAGAGGCAACAGAGTGGTCAGAAAGGTACTGGGGAAAAAATGTAGATGCCAAGTGTCATCAAAAAGGATTTGATCCATGGCTGGGATTTAAATGCAGGGAATTGTTATGAGGGCTACTATGGGATTAGTATTAAGATACAATTTATTGGACATCATTATTTATGATGTGAAATATGCAAACAGTGCACTAATTAAATTCAGGTGTTCCTACCTATAGCAAAACCTCCGACGATAATTAAATTATACAAAGTGACCCAAGTCAACAGATTAGAAATCTGAACAGAAATCTAAGAGCTTTAATAAAGTCATAAATCACTGTAAAGGAAATGGTAGGTATTATTATTACATTGAGATGGAGCCTGAAAAGAATGTGCAATAATAGAGCTGATGAAAAATGGATCTGAAATAGAACTGTAAGGAACAAGGGGAGTTCATTTGCTCAGATCAAGCTGCTAATCAGAAACTGGTTTGAAAAAAGAACAATTTGGCAAAATTTTTTGTTAATTTTTTAAAGAGTCCACATTCAGCACTGTTGACTTCCCAAGAAAATTCAAGTGGTCTCATGTTTATTAAGCATCGTAGAAGAGGACCAAGTTCATTCTTTGGACCAAGCTTTAGTAACAGAGTGTTCTGAGCACCATAATACCTTTGGACTCACTTCAGAAAAGCAGTCACTCTTATGCAAGGACTTTGCTCCCAAAGTTGGAATAAAATCACTACTTCTCATCAAACATCCTTTGTTATGATTCTGTGATTCTATCGTACTATTCTGTTCTCTCCTGTACACAGTGCCACTAGTGTCTTTCCTAGATCAATACAGCTATCACTGATTGAGTGCTTGTTGCATGCCAAGCACCATACTATATTCTAATTTATCTGCACAACAACCCTAAGAAGTAGATATTCTTATCACCCCCATTTTATTCTCAGATAGGAAGTTTCAGTGATTTGCACAAGGTTAAGGCAAGGATGTGAGCCCAATCTGCCTTCCTCTAGACTCAACTTGAGCCGCTCCACTAGCTTGCCTCCCCTGCCTAATTTACCTTGAGCCCCATGTCAATCCCCACTGACCCTTCCTGAATCTAAGCACCTTAATAGCAGCTGAGTTATCTATGGTGTCAAGTCCTTGTCAACAAGAACAGTAGCTTATTTACTCTTAAATCCCTCTCCCCCACAGCACTAAACCCAAAGTGGTTATTGATAATATTGGAGGGAGATAGTGAAAGAGAGAGGCAATTCACAAGAAGTAATTGTTGAACTTAATGACAGTGTACCAAATCAGCATGGAAGGCCATATGATAAAGAAATGCAATGGAGTTTCAGTTAGGAAACATGGTGGCTCACCCACCTCTACTACTAGGTGGTCTGCGTTATTGAACAAACAATTTTGCTTATCTCGGCCTCCATCCCTCATGTGTAAAATGAGGGGTCAGCCCAACTGACCACTCTGATCCCATGCAGCTCCCACATTCTCTGACCTCATATATTCATTTAGAGGTGTTTCTTTACAGCCCCACCAGTGACCAAGATAAACCTGCCTTGTATGAAATTGTTTCCACGTTCCAAGCACTTCGTATACGTTATCTTCCTGTTATCCTTCTAACAGCTCTCTGTAAGGATAGTATCATTCTTCTCCAGCAGAGAAAGTGAAGCTTAGCAGGTTTACAAGCTCAAAATCATGTGGTCAGTGAGTGGCAACAAGGTAAGCCTGATCTCATACATTTAGACATTTACAAGTCTACCAGAGCTTGAGAACTGTTGAAACTCTTAGCTAAATGGCTTCTTAGAAAGCACAAAATACTATCCTGTGACACCAAAAAGTTTCCAATGTGCTTTCCTCAGTCAACAGAAATCTGGGACTTGACTTGAGAAAATGAAATGATCACTGAAATGTGATTTTTGGAATTTCCATGTGCTCAGTCACAACTACATCTCTAACCCTGGGCAAGCATCTCACAAAAACATCAGATCACTGCAAACCTGTCAGCACTTGGCCGTCTCCGCCATGTCTCCAAAGGCTGGGCCCCAAGGGGACTTTCTGTCTGTACTATTTGCTTGTCACTTAATCACAGACTCGCTCATCTAGCCTGTTGCTTCACGCGCCTTACTCTGGCCTGGCCAACACAAACACACGTTCCTTAAGAACAGAAATTCAGCTTTGTATTTTCTTCCAGACTTACAGTATCCACAAGCAAGTTGAGCTCATTAAGTGGTCTTCCCTTTCATCCAACTTATTCATCACATTTTCAGCAGAGAATTGAGCTACATGTTCCTGCTCTGCCCCAATTCTGATGCCCTAAAAATAGTAGCAACCCCACCATACACCTGTTACTTAACTGGAAACCACCACAAAGGGTGTTTGGCATCACATCATGCTGCTGAGCCTGGCATTTAAGTGCCATGGAAAGCATAGTGTCAAGGTGAGAAAGATGAGAAGAGATGCTTCCTGCCTTCCAGAGGGGTTTTGTTTTAATAGCGTTCTTCAGGTGATAGCTTCCTATCAAATCAAGGTAAGCTTAAAAACAGGCCCAAGAGAGATAGAAGATGATGCAATAACCCCAAGATCTCAGGGAATCCTGCCAGCCCCTTCCTTTCCAGTTATGCTGCTGCTGCCTTACTCCTATCCAAGCTGAGGGCAAATGACCTAAGATTCCTTCTACTTAGCAGTGCAGATAACACACTGCCTGACTTCTGGTTGAACAAACAGTGCACAGCAGAAAAACTCTTCCAAAATCTTAAGAAGACAGGATCCCAGTTTTTTGTTTTTTAATGTAAACCACTTAAAATCATATCTCTGCCTCTAGAGCAAATGGGGCTTGGGGTAAAGGTCTTTGAAGATGATAAGCTTTGCAAATCAAGGGAGAAAATTCTTAATTCAGGAAGATTCTGCAATATGACAACAGGCAGTTGTCACACAGGACAAAGTTGTTTGATTCCAATAACAAAATCAGGGAGGTCTTCAGGATACATCCTAGAGTATAACTGCTTTCTTCCTCACATCTGGAAAGTTCAGGTGCAAAATATTAAGATCTATCATGGCAATTGTAAAACAATTTGTATTTTTATTCACCAAAGAAATAGATATCAACTGAAGACCAAAAGATGCTAGAACCAAGGGTGCTCAGTAAAAATAGATACTGTGTGCTGAGCATATACTATATGCCAAACTCCTTAATGTGTATATTTTTTCATTTAATCTTCCCAAAAACCCTATGAAGTAAGATCTATCCTGTTTTTGTACATGAATACTTCAGAGACCTCTAGTCATAAGTGATAGACCCTGCATTCAAATCCAGACCCTTCCACCTCTAAGTCCAGGCTATTAATCACCAAAATTCAGTCTGTGTCTATCCTGACAGATGATCAGACTGATTCTGGTGTTTGAGTTGCGTGATTAATAAAGTTGGAGGGATAAAGAGTGATTGCCAACTTCCCTAGACACCTCCACTGGGCTGAGTGGGAGCCGTGGATCTCTGCAGACTTGCTAGTAAAGGAATAGTACAGTGGTATAAGGCTGGAGTGAAAGGGGAGTCTGGGAGTGTTGACTTTGAACATGGTCTTTGAAAGTGCTGTTACTTGAAAAAGCTGCACAGTGTCAGGGCTGAGCAGGGATCCAGCTGTGAGCAACCCTCTGAAGAGTGTTGATAGAATCGGGGCTGTCCAGCTGTGGGGGGCCCGGAAGTGCTTGAGAAGGTGACAAGCCCTGGAGTCCTCCCTTGGCCCTTCCCGGCGGCTGGAACAACACAAGTTACAGAGACTCCCTGCAGCCAAAAGCCACAGCCACTGCACTGTCAGCCTAACGCCTCCTTCAGGAGCCAGAAGTTACCCCCACCAATCATGGCAGACACAAAACAGCTGCTCAAGGTACAAAGATGCCCCTAGAAGTGTGAAAGGGGCCCAGACAATGCACCATGATAACAGCTTCACCCCGCGAGGAGTATCAGAGCAACCAAACCATTAACCAAACTCTTCCTTGGTCTCTCACCAGCTCCTGGACTTGGTCAGTAGGTAGAAGGTGAAGGTGAGGATGGTGAAGGGTGCTTGCCAACCAGGGCTATAGTTGAAAATGGCATCCCATCTACATGATGCAGTGGAATCAGCAGGGGCCTTGGAGTCAGAAAGGCCCGGGTTCAAATCCTGATGCCCCCATATACTAGGTATACAACCTCGATGAATTAAATAGACTTTCAAGCCTCCCTGTTTAAACCTTTAATGAGAATAATAGTCATCTGCTGTTAGAGTTATGGGAAAATACTGTATGAGATAAAATATAGTGTTACCAAGGAGGGTCACAGAAGAATCATGCTAAAATGCTCAGAAATGCCTTTCCAGGTGTAATTATTTCAGATTCCTAGAACGGTTTAAGCATCTGTGGGCAAAGTGATACAACACAGAGAAGACTTCCAACACCAGCAACCTTCAAATTGATAATTTACCCTAAATGGAAAACTATGTTCAACACTGTCAAATGCAGAATTTGGTATGCAAATTACAGTGTTTGAAAACTATGACTCTATCTTTACCTATAAAAATTCTATAATCTTTGAAGTTCAAGCTCCATGATCACATGCTCTGTTCCCAGTGGCAGAAAAATCAATTAAACTGGTTTAAGCTTAAATAAATAAATAAACATGGTTCAGGACTTCCCAGGATAAGACTCTGCCTGCCAATTCAGGAGACACAGGTTCAGTCTCTGGTCTGGGAAGATTCCCCGTGCCCCGGAGGAACTAAGTCCATGGGTCACAATTATTGGACCCGCTCTCTAGAGCCCTTGAGCAGCAACTACTGAGCCTGTGTTCCGCAACTGCTGAAGCCCATGCCCTAGAGCCTGTGCTCAGCAATAGAGCCATGGCAATGAGAAGCCCACACTGCACGAAGAGTAGCCCCTACACCCCGCAACTAGAGAAAACCCTCACAAAGCAATGAAGACCCAGTGCAACCAAAAACAAAATAAATAAGTAAAAAAAAAAAAAATATATATATATATATATAAAATAAACAAAAAACATGGTTCAGTTCCAGATTAATGCAGACCTCAAATGATGGCAGCAGGATCCAGGCCTCTGCCTGGCTTCTCTGTGTTGGCTGCATTTGAGGATACGCAAGGTGGCCCACAGCATTTCTCTGCTCCATTGGTCAAAAAATCTAGTCCAACAGCAGAAAGAAACTTCTTCCTGGATGGCAGAAAGAGAACACATAGGTCCATATTGGAAACTTGAAGTGACTGGTAAACTCAGCTCCAGATGAGTAAATTGGGAGATTAGCTTATGTAGGGCAGGTGATGCCACAGTTGGCACATGGGCTGAGAGTGAAGATGCATGATAATTCCTAAGCAAGTTGGGGTATTGCCCTTCATAAAAGTAGTGTATATACTGCACAGAGAAATCAACCAAATCTGTCTCATTACATCCAAGCCCCAGAGAACAATGGCCTTGTATCCTGTACACATTTACTAACTTTCTTTGCATCAGTCATATAGTGTTTATGAACTTGGTATTTTAGATGAATGATTAGTGCCCCAAGGGCAGAGATTGCTTTCAATGCCTTTGTCTTCAATCACATTGTCTTTCACAATGCTTTGCTCACAGTGAGTAAATTAAGGGGATTTCATAGAAATCAATGAATTTAACACACACAACCATTGAACATGAATAATTGAAGTCAAAAGTTGAAATAGTTGACCTGTAGAAGAGATTAAGAGGAAACAATGTTAGACTTATACGATTTCTGGAGGAGGGGAAAGAAAGGAAGTCAGGAGCTCTTTATTAAAAAATTGTTGTCAGAAATCCCCAGCTTCCTCAAGGAATTTATTAAAGAGATTGAAAGGTCACATTGCTCAAGACCACCAAAAGTCCTCTATGGAAAGGAAAGCTGAACATTTCCAGTCAAACCATCAGGATAAATAACTAAAGAAAAATATTTCAAAACACGAAGTAGGCAAGTAAATTAATTGGAGTGGAGAGAATAGGGAGTAGGGAGAAGGCAAAGGCTCTGAAACAATTTTTTTAAAAAATGGTTTTCTGATAACTCTATCAAGAATTTAGGAGGGAAAAGTCTCAGATAAGAAAGAAATTTACTTGCAAAATTACCTAAAAAGTCTGTTTGCAGGATTAGATCTGGTCACCATCAAATCCTATATAGAGGAAGTTCTCATAGCTACATGAGACAGAAATGTTGATTAAGTCTCTTAACTACATTCACACTCTTTTTTAATTAACCTTTGGGCCACCAGGGTCATGAAGTGTAGATTGCTTCTATTTTATTAGCAGTCACGAATTTTACCTTGTCAGGACTGCACAGCACACAAACAAGTGTAAGAAATTCATTACAGCTCTATTGTTGAGAAAGTCATTTCAACTGAGAATCTCCTTTTGAGAAAAAAAAGGTTTAACATGTTTTTGGGTCAAGATAACTTCTGACTACATAGAACAGGAAATGACCAATCTATGTCCAATGGGTCAAGTTCAACTTGATGTCTGTTTTTATAAAGTTTTATTGGCATACAGTCATGTGCATTTGCTCACCATTATCTAATGGCCGCTTCTAGTGCCTGTATGGACAGAGTGAAGTAGAGGCAATAAGGATCGTATGGCACAAAAGGCTTAAAATATTTATCATCTAGACTTTTTACACAGTCTGCTGATTCTTGCCATAGAAGAAAGAGAATCCCAGCCTACAGAAAATGAGTGGTTTTTCTACTAGTTATTAAAGAATCAAGCATATTAACAGCAAGATAGTGGCAAGACAGTTTGTCATCCTCAGTAATGACTGAAGCACTGTGAGTAGAAAAGCAAAAGAGAGAGAAAGGATACAGGAGGTCTTGTTGCTGGAGAGAAGGTTCACTGAGAAACAAAAATAGAGCAAGATACAGGAGAGGAAGGGCATGTTGGACCTCTACAGAGAAAGAGAAAGAATGAAAAGAGCAATTAGTAGAAAAAGCATCCAGAGCCTTTGTCTGCCTCAAAGTGTTTCTCTTGCCTGCTCCTGCTGCACATTTGAATGTTTTATTTCTTCGACCCTCCGAGCATTACCAAACAGTTATTATCTGAGCTTCTAACAAACAATTATTCCAGCTTCTAATTTATATTTCAATCATTTTAACTACTGATCTTATGATCACATCCAGGCTCTGATCACATTAGTGTCTATTAACTATGCAGCAACCAATAAAATCTGCATGAGAGACTTATTTCATATATACTCCCTTAGAGCAATTTATTAAAATAATGTAGACTATTAACATTTAAACTAAATGTAATATATATATTTAATATAAAAATTCTCATTACTGTGATTAATAAAATTTTTAGTGTAAGCTGATATTTAGTTAGGGAAAATGAACAAGTGAAGCCAACTGAACTATTTCAGTTACATTAATTTAATTAAATATGACTTTTACATGATGTAGGATTAGAGACATACCACTGATAACTCTAACATATTTAAAGGATCAAAAAGTTGAATCCCACTATCAAAGTTATAGTCAAATCACCAAAGGTCATTCTAGATAAAACGTTTGAACTTCTCTCACAGAAGTACTCACTTTTCTAAATATGCATCCAAGAATTCCAGAAATTAAAAAGTAATGTCGTAACACTGCACAATTTCCCTCCTTAAAAAGTTTCATTGTTCAACTTTTCCTTGTGAACTGCACTAGGGCCGTGTCTGTGTGTGTGTGTGTGTGTGTGTGTGTGTGTGTGAATGTAAGGGAGAAAGATAGAGACAAACACAGAGATAAAGACAAAAACAGATCTCACTCTGGTTCTTAGAATTACCTCCATTTATATAGAAATATTTCCCAAAATGATTTTCTAGGAAGTATTAGCTGGTCAAACACCACTTTCTCCCATCAGGACTCCCAGAACCACCTTGACGTGGGCTGGTATAACTGCCCTGACACTTCCTAACTTTGCAAACTTCGGCAAATAACTACTTCAGCCCAGTGCCTCTATCAGGAAAATAGGAATGAGGGGTTGTTAGGTTAGAAAAAAACCTTACATCTGATTGCTGTCCTTCAGAACTGGGTGTCTTCATGCCTGCTTCAAAAAATGTGGGCTTCCCTAGTGGCTCCAAAGGTAAAGAATCTGCCTGCAATGCAGGAGACACAGGTTCAATCCCTGGATCAGGAAGATCACCCTGGAGAAGGGAGTGGCAACCAACTCCAGTATTCTTGCCTGGAGAATTCCATGGACAGAGGAGCCTGGTGGGCTACAGTGCATGGGGTAAGAAGGAGGTGGACACGACTGAGCAACTACCACCAAAAAAAAATGTTATGTTTTATTACTTTTTATCTTCAAGCATAATCTCATGACTAGTGTGGCTATATTTTCTACATTTCAAGACTCTTTCTTAGATTGCCAAGACCATGAACCCATCTTTCCTTTTTCCATCTTCACCTTTTTCTACTTTGTCTTCTATGCTGTTGGTATTTTGCTTACACCTAAGTTGTCCTCTGACCATTTGGGGCTAAAAGGTAAAAGAGGAGATTGAGGAGAGCATGAACACAGAGGTATGGTCAATCTGTGTTCAAGTCCCAGTTTACTTGCTACAAGGCCTTGGTTAAGAGCTGAGTCTTTTTAAGTCTTGATTTCCATCCCTGCCAAATGGGGATGGTCAATCATGATACCTACTTACAGGATTAGTGTGAATACTGAATAATTACTACCAAGAGTGCTTTAATTGTGTCTGGCTCATATTAAGAGCTTAATAATAACACTATCAATAATAACGGGGATGGTAATTCTTAGAATAAAATCACTGCTCTTCTGGAGACTGGGTCACATGTTGCTGATGAGTTCCAAACTTGGGGAGACCCAGAAATACCTCTGCAACCAGTAATGTACTCTGTGACAATTCAGTTCCCTAGATGGGAGAGAGAGCTTTTTCTCTATTATCCCAAGGACAGTCACTGATGCCCCCTCCTTTGGCTTGAGTGGTTTATTTCTAAAGTGTGTGCTTGAGAATAATTGAAGATACCAGTACAGCTAGAAATACAGTCCCTTTCAAAGAGAAAGATAAAAGCAAAATGAAGAAAACACCCTAAAATCTCCCACTGTTGGAAATTCACTAAGTGCCCTAATGTCCAACAATCTGGTTTCATACACAAGGCAAGGTACTTCTGCCTCTGCTGCTAAGAGGGACAAGGATGATGTGCAAACAAAATGCTGACTTTCAGGCCTAAGATCAGCACTCATTATTGCAATTCTGAAACCGAGAGGAGAACCAGAACCCAGGCTGAATTATCACCCAATCTCTTTAATAAATGTGGACAGGGAAATCTCAAGAAAGGTGCTGGCTAACAGGCTGAAACAGATATTCCCACACCGAATCCATCCCAATCAGGTGGATTTATTTGGAAAGGACAGTCAGGCAATAATGGGAAGCTATTATTAAATGCACTGCAGCAAACTTCTGGAGACAGAGAAGAGCCTGTGGCTGCTATTTCACATCCTTCCCTGAAAGGCCTTTGATCACCTGGCCACTTGGTCCCTCCCCTTCATTTAGCAATAATTTAGACTGAAGGCAGCATTGTTCAGGTGGAACTCTCAGGCCTAACAAGTCCTCTCCTCCCCTTCTGTAACAAACTAGTTAATAGGACTTGTGTCATCACCTTTGTCAATTTCCCCTGCCCCATGACCCTTATTTTATTTCAAAGTTATGTTAGAAAAACTTGCTCTGCCAATAAGCCCATCAATTTGAGGAATCCATCTCTCATTGGCAACTCCATTATAAGAAGTTGTTTAGGGACCCATGACATGGAGTCAGACTCCCTGATTTGAACTCTGGACCCAACACATATTAGCTGGGAAGTATGACTTAAACTTTCTGTGCTCAGGGTATCCATCTGTGAAATGATGATGACATAGTACAAGCTACATTGCGCGTGCTGTACAAATGATTCGTGAAAGTTAGGGACAAGTTAATTAAGTGAATGTCTTTCTTATAAAGAGTGCTCAGGAAATTTTAGCGATCATTGTCAGCATTATTGTCACCATCATAATAATTATCATTATTCTGGGAGTTATGTTTGCATTTGAAACTCCATATTTCTTGGAATTTGGGAACAGGGAAAAGAATCTGACGCTGGGAAGATTGAGAGCAGGAGGAGGACGGGGTGACAGAGGATGAGATGGTTGAATGGCATCAACTCAGTGAACATGAGTTTGAGCCAACTCCAGGACATAGGGAAGGAGAGGGAAGCCTGGTGTGTTGCAGTCCATGGGGTCACAAGGAGTCATACATGATTGAACGACTGAATAACATCAACATCATTTAAGATCTTCTTAGAAAGGTTTAGGACATGGGATTGTGGCTGAAGCATTAGACTGGGTTTTAAATACCTGACCCTTTGCAAAATGTACATAAATAAATAGTTGTTACAAGGGAACTTAAGGACCATCTTATTCAGCTGTAGAACAAAGACAATTAAGTCTACTGAACCAAGTTTCAAGGCCTCGCATGTCTTCCTTGGTCTTCTCTGCACTCAACCATTCATTTTTTTACTAGGGTGAAGTATACGGTCTGTGTACATGATCTGGGACCAGTATGGTCCACTTTAACCTAGTTATGACTATGCCTTGACTACTGGAGCAGTCAAGACATAAACCCCACTAAACTAATCAGACGCTCCACCAAGAAGCCAGCACCGTGGTTTCACAATCTTTCTCAGACTTTTGTCTCGCTGTCCTTCATGGTCATACTACTATTTAGCTTCCCCAAGATGCCACATAGGACACTTTAGTTATTTTGCAAGAGGAGAGTTACATCAATCATATAAAGAAGGACCCATTTCAACAATAAATACAAAGCAAAAGAAGAAAAAACAGCTGTCTTAAACATCAGACATTCTTAAAACCAGTTCTGATCTTATGAATGTACCATGATTTTCAAAGCTAGCAGACCTTGTTTCCCGTGCCTTATTGCCATCTGCCAAGTGAAAGGCTGTGAGGAGCTTTGAACCGTCATGAACAAGATGCATCAAGACCTAAAAAACACCATTAAACACCATCTTACAAAATCAGCCTTCCGCAGAAACATACTCAACTCTATACCAAACTTAATCAAATTTATGTAAATAATCCAATCTCAGTACCTTAGTGCCAGAGAACTTCCTCTTACCAAAATCCATACAGGCCCAGATATCATAACAGGATTAGGACCTGCTTTTCTGTAGATAAAACATGGTTTTTTTTCATTAATGAAATAGCCCTGTGTTGTCTGAAACAATAAAGAGAGAAATTAACTTGGTCTGGGTGGCAGTTTGAGCCTGCATTTTGAAAAGCTGTCTCTTAATTTCACTCCGAGTTTAAAATATGGCACACCTGGACACTCTGGTTCTCTCCAGGGAACATCCTAACTCAGGGTTGTTTTATGCATTTGAAGTCTACCATATGGGACAATTGTGTCATTAAAGGGGGCATTAAAAAGATTTGTTCACTCAGCTAGATTTAGACAGATAATAATACTTGGCACTTACATAGCACCTTTCACCTGTCCATCTGAAAATAAGCCATTTGTAAACATGTATTGTTACAAACTCTTTATTAAACAAGACTCTATTTGCCTTTTTCTCTCTGCAGGAAACATTTCCAACATACCATACAAGAAGTCCACACCAAGATAAAAGATAGTACAAAAATAACAACAATGACAACAAAGCCATCCAACAATGTTAAATGCGTATTATGTTAAACAGTAATTACAATCTGTCCACCCTTGGCAGACAAAGAGAAGTTCTGCATATATCGCAAGAATTTGTTTCCTTTTGTCTCACCTTGGACCCTTTATAATAATGATGAATTCTATTAGTAATATTTAAATTAGCAGTGAATAAAATTGGTGGAAATCTCACCACCACTTTCACTTTAGTAATTCAGTGTTTTGATGGCAAGAATTAATAGGATATCTATTCAATTTCTATTTGGATTTTCATAACTGTCATATTATTTGTATATCTAGATCTTTAGGTTTATTTCTTAAAAGGTCAGGACTCAGAGAACTATTCATTTCACCTTCCAAACTGTTAATATTCCTCCTAGATTTAAATATATGTAAAATTTCTTTACATGTATCTTTTCCCCCCAACTCCAGTCTCTCTGATGCATACAGTGCCCAACTTTTCTTAACTTGCCATCTTTATTTGTGACTTCTTTGCTTGCATGGCACAAAAGATTTCTCATAAATAAATATTGCAAAACCAAGAAAAAACTCTGAGCTTCAGACAGTTAATTTATAAAATAATATGTTACTATCAATTACAAAATATATATATAGATTAAAAGTCTATCCTATATATGTACATCACAGCTTGTCAGATTGGATAGGACAAAGATCATTATATAAAGCTCAGCTACTAATGTGTGCAAAATGGATCAATGATAACAATAGAAGCTCCTATGCAAGTGAACATTCCACAAAATATAAATGGATAAAATAAAACAGCCAATCATACACTATACAAGGCAACAGAGAAGAGCCCTTTAAATATAGTTTAGGTTATATACATTTAATGTAAGAATCTTGTATTCAGTTCAGTTCAGTCGCTCAGTCGTGTCCAACTTTTTGTGACCCCATGAACTGCAGCACGCCAAGCCTCCCTGTCCATAACCAATTCCCAGAGTTTACTCAAACACATGTCCATTGAGTCAATGAGCCATCCAACTATCTCATTTTCTGTCATCTCCTTCTTCCCCCACCTAAATCTTTCCCAGCATCAGGGTCTTTTCAAATGAGTCAGTTGTTCATATCAGGTGGCCAAAGTATTGGAGTTTCACCTTCAACATCAGTCCTTCCAATGAATATTCAGAACTGATTTACTTTAGGATGAACTGGTTGGATCTCCTTGCAGTCCAAAGGACTTTCAAAATTTTCTCCAACAACACAGTTCAAAACCATCAATTCTTCATCGCTCAGCTTTGTTTATAGTCCAAATATAACATCCATACCTGACTACAGGAAAAACCACAGCTTTGACTATACGGACCTTTGTTGGCAAAGTAGTGTCCCTGCTTTTTAATATGCTGTCTAGGTTGGTCATAACTTTTCTTCCAAGGAGCAAGCATCTTTTAATTTCATGGCTGCAGTCACCATCTACAGTGATTTTGGAGCCACAAAAAATAAAGTCTGCCACTGTTTCCACTGTTTCCCCATTTATTTGCCATGAAGTGATGGGACCAGATGCCATGATCTTAGTTTGCTGAATGTTGAGTTTTTAGCCAACTTTTTCACTCTCCTCTTTCACTATCATCAAGAAGCTCTTTAGTTCTTCACTTTCTGCCATAAGTGTGGTGTCATCTGCATATCTGAGGTTATTGATATTTCTCCCGGCAATCTTGATTCCAGCTTGTGCTTCTTCCAGTCCAGCATTTGTCATGATGTACTCTGCATATAAGTTAAATAAACAGAGTGACAATATACAGCCTTGATGTACTCATTTCCCGATTTGGAACCAGGCTGTTGTTCCATGTCCAGTTCTAACTGTTGCTTCTCGACCTGCATTCAGATTTCTCAGGAGGCAGGTCAGGTAGTCTGGTAATCCCATCTCTTGAAGAATTTTCCACAGTTTGTTGTGATCCACACAGTCAAAGGTTTGGCATAGTCAATAAAGCAGTAGTAGATGTTTTTCCAGAATTTTCTTGCTTTTTCGATGATCCAACAGATGTTGGCACTTTGATCTCTGGTTCCTCTGCCTTTTCTAAATCCAGCTTGAACATCTGGAAGTTCACAGTTCATGTACTGTTGAAGCCTGGCTTGGAGAATTTTGAACATTACTTTGCTAGCGTGTGATATGAGTGTAGGTGTGCAATAGTTTGAGCATACTATGGCATTACCTTTCTTTGGGATTGGAATGAAAACTGACATTTCCCAGTCCTATGGCCACTGCTGAGTTTTCCAAATTTGCTGGCATATTGAGTATAGCACTTTCACAGCATCATCTTTTAGGATTTGAATAGCTCAACTGGAATTCCATCACCTCCACTAGCTTTGTTCCTAGTGATGTTTCCTAAGGCCCACTTGACTTTGCATTACAAGATGTCTGGCTCTAGGTGAGTGATCACACCATCGTGGTTATCTGGGTCATGAAGGCCTTTTTTGTATAGTTCTTCTGTGCATTCTTGCCACTTCTTCTTAATATCGTCTGCTTCTGTTAGGTCCATAACATTCCTGTCATTGATTGTGCTCATCTTGGCATGAAAATTTCCCTCTTATCTCTAGTTTTCTTGAAGAGATCTCTAGTATTTTACATTCTATTGTTTTCCTCTATTTCTTTGCATTGATCCCTGAGGAAGGCATTCTTATCTCTCCTGGCTATTCTTTGGAACTCTGCGTTCAAATGGGTTTACCTTTCCTTTTCTCCTTTGCCTTTCTCTTCTCTTCTTTTCTCAGCTATCTGTAAGGCCTCCTCAGACAACCATTTTGCCTTTTTCATTTCTTTTTCTTGGGGATGGTCTTGATCACTGTCTCCTGTACAATGTCACAAACCTCCATCCATAGTTCTTCAGGCACTCTGTCTATCAGATCTAATCCCTTGAATCTATTTGTCATTTCCTCTGTATAATCATAAGGGATTTGATTTAGGTCATACCTGAATGATCTAGTGGTTTTCCCTACTTTCTTCAATTTAAGTCTGAAGTAAGAAGGAGTTCATGATCTGAGCCACAGTCAGCTCCTGGTTTTGTTTTTGCTGACTGTATAGAGCTTTTCCATCTTTGGCTACAAAAAATATAAAAATCTGATTTCAGTATTGACCGTCTGGTGATGTCCATGTGTAGAGTCTTCTCTTGTGTTGTTGGAAGAGGGTGCTTGCTATGACCAGTGTGTTTTCTTGGCAAAACTATATTAGCCTTTGCCCTGCTTCATTCTGTACTCCAAGGCCAAATTTGCCTGTTACTCCAGGTATTTCTTGACTTTCTACTTTTACTTTCCTGTCCACTATAATGAAAAGGACGTCTTTTAGGGGTGTTAGTTTCTAAAGTTCTTATAGGTCTTCATAGAACCATTCAACTTCAGCTTCTTTAGCATCACTGGTCAGGGCATAGACTTGGATAACTGTGATATTGAATGGTTTGCCTTGGAAATGAACAGAGATCATTATGTCATTTTTGAGATTGCATCCAAGTATTGCATTTCAGAATCTTTTGTTGACTATGATGGCTATTGCATTTCTTCTAAGGGATTCCTGCCCACAGTAGTAGATATAATGGTCATCTGAGTTAAATTCACCCATTCCAGTCCATTTTAGTTTGCTGATTCCTAAAATGTCGATGTTCACTCTTGCCATCTCCTGTTTGACAACTTCTAATTTGCATTGATTCATGGACCTAACATTCCAGGTTCCTATGCAATATAGCTCTTTACAGCATCGGACTTTACTTCCATCACAGGTCATATCCACAACTGGGTATTGTTTTTGCTTTGGCTCCATCTCTTTATTCTTTCTGGAGTTATTTCTCTACTGATCTCCAGTAGCATATTGGGCACCTACTGACCTGGGGAGTTCATCTTTCAGTGTCCTCTCTTTTTGCCTTTTCATACAGTTTGTGGGGTTCTCAAAGCAAGAACACTGAAGTGGTTTGCCATTTCCTTCTCCAGTGGACCACATTTTGTCAGAACTCTCCCCCAAGACCCGTCCATCTTGGGTGACCCTACACAGCATGGCTCATAGTTTCATTGAGTTAGACAAGGCTGTGGTCCATGTGATCAGATTGGTTAGTTTTCTGTGATTGTGGTTTTCAGTCTATATTAACAATTTCCAGATGATAAAATTTTAAAACATCAATTTTAAAGAGGTTTTAAAGAGGTTAGTTATCATTCATAGATTTCCTGTAGTATCTTAAAAAGCAGCTGAAAGCTTAAATGATAACAAAGACTGACTAGTCATCATTAATGAATCACAAATGCAGGTGTACATATAACCTGGAGGAGTGCATTGCAACAATAGCTTGCTGTGATGTATATCCTAACAGAAAGTTTTTCTTTGAACATATAAACATATGTTTATACATACATTGTTGTTATTGTTGCTTAGTCTCTCAATCATGTTATATTCTTTGAGAGTCCATGGACTGTGGCCCACTAGGCTCCTCTGTCCATGGGATTTTTCCAAGCAAGAATATTGGAGTGGGTTGCCATTTCCTTCTCCAGGGGATCTTCTTGACCCAGGGATCAAACTCATGTTTCCTGCATTAGCAGACATTGGCAGGCAGATTCTTTACTGCTGAGCCACCATGGGAGCCCTATACTTGCATAGATAAGTTTAGAAGTAAATGCACGGTAATTAAATGCATATACTCACACATATATATGCCATCATTTTTGAAATTAACATGGGTGAACCCTATTGAGGAAGAAAACACACACACACTTTTGAAGGGAGTAGGTGCTCCTCAGTACTAGGTAACCACTTCCGTGCAAGAATGAAGGCCCAGTGGACAAAGATGCTGACCTCCCAAAAGGAACCGAAAATCTGAATTTTTTAAACTTGAAAGTTTTTAATTTTTAAATGTCAGATCCAATGTTTTAAAAATCCTATACCTGTCGATCAAAAGCACTTCAGTAATTTAATATCTCAGCACCCACTGAAATATTTATGTTAAATTTACTATTAGAAATAGTTATGTTTCATCAACAAAATGAAGAGACAATTTGCAGAACAGGAGAAAATATTTGCTAAACCATATATCAGATAAGGATTGGTAATCAAAGTAAAAAGAATCTTACAACTCAATAAAAAAAAGAAAAAGACCCACTTAAAAAATGGACAAAGAACCTGAATAGAGATTTCATCAAAAAGGATAAGAGATGGTCAACAGACACATGAAAAGTTGCTCAATGTCACTAACCATCAGGAAAATGCAAGTTAGAACTACAATGAACTACCACCTCACACCTGTTTAGACACCTATCACTTAAAAAAAAAAAAGATAATTGTTGGAAAGGATGTGGAGGAAAAGGGTCCCTGATATGCTGGGAATGCAAATTGGTTACCGCTATTATGAAAATCAGTATGGTGATGTCTTAAAAAATGAAGAATTAAACTACCATATGATCAAGCTAATCCACTTCTGAATATTTATTAGAGGAATTGAAATCAGAATCTCAAAGGAAAATATCTGCATTCCCATGTTCATTGAAGCTTTACAAGTATCTCCTAATTTTTTAAAGTTTCCTTTACACCACTTTACTTTTACAAAAGACCTATGTTAGTACCTATTTTCACTAATAAAAAGAAATATAAAGCAGAGTTTCACTTTTATGAAAAAAAGCCAAATTGGTGACAAAGAAGGAGTGGAGCATCAGACAATAGTATGTAAAATTGTTCTAAAAATCTCATTTCTAGAGATCTGTATTAGAAATAAATATCTGCACATATAAGAAAATAATATATCTACAAGATTGTTCATTGTGATGTTATCCCTAATATCAAAAGATTAGAAACAACCTAAATGCTCAGCAATAGGCCACTGTTATATATTATATAAAGTATATATTATATTATATACTATTACATATAGTACATATTATATATATTATATATGTTATATAGTATATAAAGTATAATATATCCACAAAGAATACCATGCAGCTGTGAAAATAACAAAGAAGGCATCTATGAACCTATTAGAAAAGATCTTCAGGGGAGAAAGTAAGGAGCAAAAATTTTGTTATAAGAAAGGAAGGGGTAAAAATAGTATATCCACATGAATTTGCTTGGTTTTGGATATTTTTTCATAAATGCTGAAATTAAAAGTTAGAAGGAGAGAAAAAGGATAAGATAGATGAGGAATGAGTGAAAGTGAGATTCTCATTTCAATAATCTTTGACCTTTGAACTGTGGTATTAAATATTTTTAAATAATTTAATTTTATTAGCTCTCAAAAAAATAAAAGATACCCATATAAACCACTGCTTGGTAATTCACCCACTGCAAGAGCAACAACAAAACAGACAAACTGCAAGCTCACAACTTTTGTTGATGCCATTAGACAACTGTAGTCACAGAACTAATTAGCTTGAAATCTAAAGAGAGAAGTTCTGGAGGGAGTAACAGGATGTGAATACGTGCTTAGGACAGACAGAGACAGATACAGGAAAGAAAGAATCTGCTTGGAATGTCAACATATTTGTGGAGAACACATTTAGGTTGAAAAGAGAGTTGTGGAGCCACTTAAACCTTATTAAAGGCAAATGGTGTCCATTTCCATACATAAAAACTATTTACTTCAGCTTCTAGTATTCTACATATGACTTCTAGTTTTCAACAAAAAAATATAATGAAAAAAAACAATAAAAACCAGTCAATTGTCAAGAGACTATACAATCAATAGAACCATACTTATATATAGAACAGATGTTGAAAATATCAGAGAATTTAAAATAACTATTATACCTATATTAAAATCTCTACTAGAATAGATAAACATGAAATATGAGGTAGATAATTTCAACATTGACGAAACTATAAAAATGATTCAAATGGAAATGTTATTAACTAGAATATAGTAAGAGAGATGAAAAATGCTTTCAACAGTGACTTCAGGTAAACTTGACAGACTGAATAAAGAATCAGTGACCTTAAAGGTAGGTTCATAGAAGTTACTCAAACTGAATCACAAGAAGAAGTGTAAAAATGAAGGAACAGAATATCTAAGAACTGTGGGATAATATCAAACAGCCTAATATGTGTACAATTGGAATCTAAGAATGGTGAAAGATTAGTTGCTTTAAAGGCAAGAAAGCCCTCTCTCAACATTTTTGTTGTCGTTCAGTTGCTCAGTCCTATCAGACTCTTTGTAACCCCATGGTCTGCAGCACACAAGCTCCCTGTCCTTCACTATCTCCTGGAGTTTGCTCAGACTCTTGTTCCATTGAGATGATGTTGCTGCTCAATATTACACTGAAGTTCCTAGCTTGTGCAATAAAAAAAGAAAAAGAAATAAAATTCATACAAATTTAAAGGGAAAAAAAAAGCTATCTCTATTCACAGACAGCATGCTTCTATGCATGGAAAATGCCAAAGAATCCATTTAAAAGCTCCTAGAAATAATAAATGAGTTTAGCAAATTAGCAAGATACTAGGTCAATAAACAAAATAAATAGTGTTTATATACCTGAGCAATGAACAATTGAAATACAAATTTTCTTAAAAAGTGCCTACTACAATAGCTCAAAAGAATGAAATTCTAAATATAAGTCTAACAAAATATATTCAGAATCTGTATTCTGAAATCTTTATAAATCTGTAAAGATTTACAGATCTATAAATCTATTTATTGGTTTTTATCTATAAAACCTAAATAAATGAAAACATATATCATGTTAATAGTTAGACTTGGTAAGGATAAGGCAAGCATCAATTCTTCCCAAAATTGATCTATAGGTTTAATGTGTCATTGTTTTTACTCACAAGTTTCTCAGGCAATACGGAAGTGTGGACCAATTTGCCACCCCATAAAAATAAAAATATTAAAAAGCAATTAAATACATCACACACTTCTTAGGTTGACTGCTATTTATCTTCACTACAGTTTCTCAAGTTGTTGTTCAGTGGGCTTTATCAGCCTCTTCAAGTTTATTGTTAGGATCATCAGGCAGGAAAATACTACCGGCCGTAGCCTCAGTGGTTTCCAAGAATTCTAAATTTCTCTCATTATTTTGGTTATTGAGGAATTATCTTCAACAGTTGTGGGTAAGTTTATGTTCCAAATGTGTTTACATTATTAAACATTTAAAAGGCAAATAAAAATAGCCTGCAAATTCTAGAGTTATCAGGTTTTTTTTTTTTTTTTGTACTACCAAAAGAATTCACTGTGGAGGGAAATAGAACTAAAAATAGGAGTATGTTTGCAAACAAACATTTGAGTATAATTATAGCAGAAAGTTGAACAAATACATGGGAAACATTTTGCATGTGTACAATCAAATTTAAATATACATGATCTCAGGGGACAAACTCATGTTCTTAAAATCCTAGCCATGCAAATCTTCTGGGACCCACCAAAAAAATTCCCCTTCTAGTTGGTTATATCAGGAGATAGATATCTGGGCCTAAGTCACAATTCTGCGACCTCACTCAATATCATCCTCAGTTATTTTGGATGAATCTGCAACACTAATGTAGTGAGTACATGCTCATGCGGTCTCAGTGTGTCTGACTCTTTGCAGCCTATGGACTGTAACATGCGAGGCTCCTCTGTCCATGGACATTTTCAGTCAAGAATCCTAGAGTTGCCGTTTCCTACTCCAAGGGATCTTTCCAACCCAGGGATCAAAGCCATGTCTCTTGAGTCTCCTGCATTGGCAGGTGGATTTTTTTTTACCACAATGCCACCTGGGAAACCCAATGGAGTGAGTGCACAGTGCCAAAGTACTACATTTTGCAGATATTCACTATACACAAGTGTTCTACTTTCTGTTTTTGTGAAGAATTCAAAATAGTGTGACATGGAAAGTGGAATTCTGCTAATTTGTCTGTATATGCAAAATCACGTTTACTCCTCCAACTCTTTCTTTCAGAGCTTCACATAAGATTGATGCTCCTGGGCACAGTGCCATGTTTATCTGGCAGCATTACATGACTCCCAAACTTTTCTACTCAGCAAGTCATCTAATCTCCAAGAGTAGTGGATCAACCTGAGAAGAAAAGCAACGCGCCGTACTTTAGTGGCAGCTACCTGGTAACTTGTACAGCAACATCTTTAAGATGCCCTAGGGAGTTATGACCAAATGTCTCAAATTAGCAAATCAACATGCAGACTCCTTTAAGTATATTCGACTTTCAAAGTGAGACAGGAATAAAACGAACCCTAAAAAACACACACACACATTGGTTGAAGCAAATATTATTTCCAGTATATTTTTAATGAAATAGATAGGGAAAAGAGATTTTTGATATACTAAATCAAAATTCTAAAAGATTTGCACATCAAATATATTTATGACTATATATGTGTGACAATGTATTTTCCCTAATTGACAAATGACTTCATATCAGATATGCATTGCCCTCAACCAGCACACACTCCTGTAAATCAGAACACAAACACCAATCAGGCAGTGTTGCTGTCCAGTCACTAAGTCATGTCTGACTCTTTGAAACCCCATGAACTGTAGCATACCAGACTTCCCTGTCCTTGGCCATATCCCAGAGTTTCCTTAAACTCATGTCCATTGAGTCGCTGGTGCCATCCAGCCATTTCATCCTCTGTCACCTCCCTAATAAGGTAGCACATTAGAGGTAAAATGAGAAGTGATTTATGAGTAGATAGATAGGAAATAACTAAAAACTATAAAAGGAAGATATCTATACTGATAAAATGTGTTTTCTGTTCTACGTATACTAAAAGCTTTAATTTTATCATTTGTCTTTATTTCATTTTAGCCCTCTTCTTTCCTATTCTCCCTTAAAAACTAAAAATGCCCTCCTTTTTGCCATTCTTTTGTAAAAGTGCCTTCATTATTAATTCCAAAATATAATTCCCTTTGTTTCCTTGTCTTATATGTTTCCTCCAACTCTTCACTGCTTTGCTCAAGGCTGACCTGTGCTCCATGTCAGATTTCTTCCCAAACATTGCGCCTGCCCTGGCTATACCCGACTTCTATCCCAAGGGCTTTTTCTTGGGGACCTCAGGTCCCTCTCCAGCTGAAGCTGCGACTACTGAAGACAAGGGCAGGCCATTTACATGGGGATAGGGGGAGTACTCATTTGCTTTTCTTGCATCACATCTCAACAACTAAGGGCATTTACTTTGTAGCTGCCCATATCTTCTTATTTTTACCTTTCTCTTGGTTTCATAAAAATGCCACTTAGCTATGCCTTGAACACCTCAGGAACTGCTTACAAATGTCCATCCAATTTGTTCATCTGTCGTTGTTCTGAGCTACCCATGCTGCAAACTGCCAATGTGCCCTTCCTTTCATCTGGCATTCCCCGACAGTGATCTGAGCCCTTTTCTTTCAAAGCATCTTCCCATGGGACAGAGACCAGACAGTTCCTCATAGTCATCAACTCAGACTGCTGAGTCTTCTGTCTTCAAACTCATGTCAAGCTCTATCACACCTACATCTGCAAAAAGTCAAGAGTATTAGGACTCGTTTGACAATCCCTGCCACCAGTTATTATCACCATGTTCAGGATAAAATGAAAATAGTGACACATTTTTTATTCCAAACAATATGAAGTTGACATATGTCTCCCTATTCCTCCTCAAGTATAGCTAAACCCTTAAGTGTTATACATAAGAAGACACTGAAAGGTAGGGGGGAAAAAAGGCAAACTGGCTAGGGAACTTGGGACTCAATACATGGTAGTATCTTCCCTACATTTTCTTTCTACTTCCTTTATATCCCAGATTGGCTACTGGAGAAGCTTGTAACATGGTACAGCTTCTTTGGGAAAAGTTCTGGCAGTTTTTTATAAAACTACACATATGCCTACTCTATGACACATCAGTTTCAATATTCCATGTTTATGCAAGGTAAATTAAATCATATTTCCACAAGAGACATAACACTCATAGTAGTTTTATTCATAACAACCAAAAACTTGAAACTGCCCATGTGTCCATGAACAGAAGAATGAACTAACTGTGATTTACTTTACACTCTCAATACATGAAACAATATGGATAGATCTTAAAGGTGTCATGCTGAGTTGATGAAGCTAGACACAGGGGTAGACACAGTAGATTCTATTTATATGGAATATTAGAACAAGAAAAGTTTCTATGGCAAAAACAAATCTTAATTCTTGTTGTATCTGGGGAATGGGAAAGAAATTGGCTGGGAAAGGGCATAATGAAAATTTCTGATATAATTAAACTATTGTATAAGTTGAATGGATTGTGTTTGATAGGCATATGTATTTGTCAAATTTCAACAGATTTAATTGTTCATTTCATTATATGTAAATTTTGTATCAGAAGTAAAGAACTGTAAGGAAATATTAGACTCTAGCTAATGGTACCAATGTTGAAGTATTTAGAAGGAAGTACAACTAACACCTGTAATTTACTTTTAAATGCATTAAAATATATGATGGTTGGATGGATGAATAAATCTATGATAAGCAAGCCTTGTTAAATGACAATAGCAGAATTAGGTGGTATTACTCACTGTAAACTTCTTCCACTTTGCTTTATGTTTGAAATTTTTGTTGGGTGAGAAATTGACCATGTATATATGTACGAGTACTTGTCTTTCAAGACTTTTTATTCTGTTATTTACTTATTCTTCGGTTAATACCACACTATCTTACTTACTCTAGCTTTATATTAAATTCTTCTTCAAGATCATCTTCACTACATTCAGCCATTGCTTCAACTATGAATTTTAGAATCATATTGTCAATTTCTATAATAGTTTCTGTGAGATTTTGATGGGGTAGAATCAAATCTATGAATCAATCTGGGGGAAATAAATTTTAATTTGTGAACATACTCTGTTCCTCTATTTCTTTAATAACTCTCAAGAATGTTCTGAAGATTTTAGTATAGAAATATTGAATCTCTTCTTGGTATGTTTTCTTAGGTACTGGAAAATTTTTAATTCTTTTGAAATGCTATTTTATTTCACTTTTGTTAGCATAGTACTTCCCTCTTATCTGCAGAGGACTGTTCCAAAACCCTAATGGATGCCTGAAACGACAGATAGTAGCAAACCATTCACATACCATGATTTTTCCTATACATACATACCTACAATAAAGTTTAATTTGCAAATTAGGCACAGTAAGAAATTAACAACAATAATAATAAAACAAAAAAAAACAAGAATGTAGTCTCCCTCTCTCTCTCTGAATATTTTATTGTACAATTTAATGGTTTTTTTCATTGTAACTAAGCACTTACCATGCTCTGTGGCCATAAATTTGCAGTTTGAGATGTGACAATAGCAAAACTAACATGAATATCTTTTTTCTTCTTCATAGTTTCACAAATGAAAAATTCATTCTTACCATAAATCTTAGCAACCACAGCGTACATTTTTTTCTTTCTGTTTTAAAGACCCTAAATAGCCAAGCAATCTTTTTTTTTTTTTCAAAGCAATCTTGAGAAAGGAAAGACTGACTTCAGAGCATACTACAAAGCTACAGTCATCAAAACAGTATGGTACTGGCACAAAAACAGAAATATAGATTCACTGGAGCCAGACAGAAAGTCCAGAGATAAATCCATACATCTATGGTCAACTAAACTATAACAAAGGAGGCAAAAATATACAATGGAGAAAAGATTGTCACTTCAATAACTGATGCTGGGGAAAATGGGTAGATACATGTAAAAGAATAAAATTAGGACATCACACACAAAAACTCAAAATGGATTAAAGCTCTAAATATAAAGCCAGATACAATAAAACTTAAAGGAAAACATATGCAGAACACTCTTTAACATAAAATACAGCAATATTTTCTGATCCACCTCTTTGGTTTAGTAGCTAAGTCATGTCCACCTCTTGCTGCCCTGTGGACTGTAGCCTGCCAAAGCTCTTCTATCCGTGCGATTTTCCAGGGGAGTGGGTTGCCATTTTCTTCTCTAGGGGATCTTCCCGACCCAGGGATAGAACCTATGTATCTATCACTGCAGGCAGATTCTTTACTGCTGAGCCACCAGGGAATCCCATATATATATTAGATGTGTGTGTGTGTGTGTGTGTGTGTGTGTGTGTGTGTGTGTGAGTGTGTGTGTGTGTGTGTGTGTGTAGTTATGTTAAGCCTTGGAAACCCAGCATGCATTTCATACCTACTGCTGCTGCTGCTAAGTCACTTCAGTTGTGTCCGACTCTGTGCGACCCCATCCCTGGGATTCTCCAGGCAAGAACACTGGAGTGGGTTGCCATTTCCTTCTCCAATGCATAAAGGCAAAAAGTGAAAGTGAAGTAGCTCAGTCGTGTCTGATTCTTCACGATCCCATGGACTGCAGCCTACCAGGCTCCTCCATCCATGGGATTTTCCAGGCAAGAGTACTGGAATGGGGTGCCATTGCCTTCTCCGGTCATACCTGCAGTACATCTCAATTTGGACAAGTCACATTCAAGTGCTTTGCTTCAGTGGGACCAGTGACTGGTGGCTCCCATGCAAGGCTCTAGACCTGGCCCACACTGTCCCTTCTGATGGAATTGCACCCGTGCATAGCCATGCCCACTTCACTCACTCCTGCCTCAGAAGTCTGGGATGCTACCCTATCAGATGCCTTGTCCTGGTGCTCCATCCAAGTGGGATAGTCATAGCTACAGGGTCCTGTCACCCTCACAGGGGCTCTCCTGCGGGACCTCACCAGGCCACACCTCTTCTGCAGGGTCTCTTTCATGTTCTGCCCAGAGATGATGCTGAGGAAATGTGTGCTGAAATGAAATGACAATATGTTTTCATGTTTTCTGAGCTTGGCTTAGGATGGCTCCTTCTTTCACAAAGGAAAGTCAAGGCAGTGGCTGGATGGGGTGGTGGCAGTGGGCAGGGGAGGGTTTCACAGAGGTTTCCTAGGCTTAGCTTTTTCTCCTTAGTAAGTTGCCTTTTGTCCCCACAAAAGACAAAAAACTTTGTCAACGTTTCTTAAAACTCAAAATGCATCATGTTCATTTGGAGAGAACATATTGAGTTGCGAACTGACCACATTTTTCCTGAAACAGTTTTATTCTGGGCATCATTACTGGGAACCAAGCTGGTGATCACATAGGGCATAGAGCACAGGAGGAAGGTGCCTATGAAGATGCTGATCTTTGTGGCTCGCTCCCACCACCTCTTCTGCTCCTCCAGACAGCAGTCCCACACACTACACACAAGAGAGAGAGAAGGTGAGTCATGGGACAGGTCTGCCAGTTACAGGGACTTACTGTCGTGAATGCTGAATAATGAAAATAAAAATAAATAAATGGGGCTGCGTTAAACTTAAGAGCTTTTGCACAGCAAAGAAAACAATAAGCAAAATGAAAAAAGAGCCTACAGAATGGGAGAAAATATTTGCAAATGAAATGACCAATAAGGGATTAATCCCCCAAATATACAAATGACTCTTGCAGTTCAATATAAAAACAACAACAACTAACAAAAACCCAGTTTAAGAAATGGACTGAAGATCTAAACAATCTTTTCTTCAAACAGATGTGCAGATAGTGAAAAAAGCATATGAAAAGATGCACAACACCATTAATTATTAGGGAAATGCAAATCAAAACTACAATGAGGTATGACCACATTACAGTTAGAATGTCTATCATCAAAAAATATACAAACAATAAATTCTGGAGGAGGTGTGAAGGAAAGGGAATGCTTCAACACTATTGGTGGGGCTGTAAATTCATTTCAGTCGTGAAGTCATGTCCGACTCTTTGCAACCCCATGGACTGCAGCATGCCAGGCTGCCTTGTCCATCACCAACTCCTGGAACTTGCAAATCGGTGATGCCATCCAACCATCTCATCCTCTGTTTTCCCCTTGTCCTCCCGCCTTCAATCTTGCCCAGCATCAGGGTCTTTTCTACTGAGTCAGTTCTTTGCATCAGGTGGCCAAAGTATTGGAATTTCAGCTTCAGCAACAGCCCTTCCAATGAATATTCAGGACTGATTTCCTTTAGGATGGACTGATTTGATCTCCTCGCAGTTCAAGGGACTCTCAAGAGTCTTCTCCAACACCACAGTTCAAAAGCATCAATTCTCTGGCGCTCAGCTTTCTTTATAGTCCAACTCTCACATCCATACATGACTACTGAAAAAAACCATAGCTTTGACTAGACGGACATTTGTTGGCAAAGTAATGTCTCTGCTTTTTAATATGCTTAGAGCCATCATAATTGGTGCTATGTCTTCCTTAAATTTATGGAAGAATTGATCATTGAAGACATCTAGGTCAAAAGACTTGTGTGTGGTAATACTGAAATTGCAGATTCAATAGTATGACTATATCTGCTGCTGCTGCTGCTTATTTGCTTCAGTCATGTCTGACTCTGCGCGATCCCATGGACTGTAGCCCACCAGGCTCCTTCGTCCATGGAATTCTCCAGGCAAGAGTACTGGAGTGGACTGCCACTTCCTACTCCAGGGGATCTTCCCAACCCAGGGATTGAACCTAGGTCTCCTACATTGCAGGCAGATTCTTTACCACTGAGCCATATCTAGGACCATTTATATGTTCTATTTCATCTTTTGCCAGGTTGAATATGTTTTGAAATTTTTGTGATTAATATAATTCAGATCCTCAATCTTATTGCCATAAAGTAGCTCTATGTCTTCTGTTTTGCAAAGCCAAACAGCCTGTAATGATGTCTTATTTTAATTCCTGACATTTATTTATGACTGCTCTCCTTTTTATTAATCAAATTGACAAGAGTTTATCAACAATTTCTTTTTTCATTTTAAAGATACAGCATGTGGTCATATGATATTTCCAAAATCTAGTTGAATGTGTATAAGAAATATGTTTTCGTACCCAGCATTATGAAATCCCCAAGTATTTATATTTATAAGAACAACAGAGTTTTTAAAAAAAACACTAAAAATGAAACAAATCAAAACCCCTTTTTTAACACTGAACACTTGAATAGAGACTAGTAGAAGGCATTATGGTAAGGGGAAAAGCTAGACAGAATACCTATTTGAAATTAGTGTGTTTTCATGCAATAAGGGATAACAACTAATAAAAATTCTTTCTTGAAAACTGTCCAGTTTTCCCTCTGTGCTTCATCTGAGATGAAGTAGACTGGCCAGAGAAGTATAGAAATGATGAAGTAGTCATCCCTTGAAACCAATCATCAACCTTTGGTGGGGAAATTGAAAAATACACATATACCCCAATGTTCACTGCAGTACTATTTACAATAGCTAGTACAGAGAAGCAATCTAGATGCCCATTGACAGATGAATGGATAAAGAAGCTGTGGTACATGTATACAATGGAATATTACTCAACCACAAAAGGAACATATTTCAGTCAGTTCTAAAGAGGTGGGTGAGACCACAGCCTATTATACAGAGTGAAGTAAGTCAGGAAGAGAAAAATGAATATCATATATCAACACGTATATATGGAATATAGAAAGATGGTACTGATGAACCTATTTGCAGGGCAGCAATGGAGACACAGACATAGAGAACAGACTTATGGACATGGGGTGCAGGGAGGAAGGAGAGAGTGGGATGTATGGAGAGAGTAACATGGAAACATATATATTACCATAGCTAATGGGAATTTGCTGTGTGACTCAGGGAAATTAAACTGGGGCTCTGTAACAACCTAGAGGAGTGAGATGGGGAGGGAGGTGGGAGGGAAGTTCAAGAGGGAGAAGACATAGGTATACCTATGGCTGATTCATGCTGACATTGGCAGAAACAAACACAATATTGTACAACAATTATACTTTAATTAATAATAAATTTAACTTATTAAAAAAAACTTTGGTGAGGGTGATGAGGGCAATCTGTAAATTTCCCTGGAAGCATTTAAGAGGAAAGTTTTCTCACTGCTATACCTGTGTAGAAGCTGGAAGTACTGGATTTAAATAGATGACTTAAGGTTTCCTCTGATTTGATTCATTCATAATACTGAGAATAAAATTCAACTTAAGATATTGAGACTTTTGGATTGATTTCAACTCATGTACATTGAACTTCAGTTGTGAAATTACCTTGAGAAATTAAGAACTCCATTAATGAATTATTGCCTGTTAGACAAGCATATCAAAATACTATTAAAAAGCTCATGAACATGCATAGCAAGAATAGGAACTTTTAACATATCTTGTGTAATCAACATATATAAAATCATATATACATATATGTGTGTGTATATTTATATATATATCCATGTATATATCCATATGCCCTTCCATTAAAAATAAAAACTACTGTCATTAAGGAAACACTATTTCCTGATTAAACTACCCATTGACTGCTTTGCCAGACAAATGCTACTCAGAAATTGACATGTTTCAGTCTATCTATATCTACAGTGTGTCCCACATCACAATACTAAAACAGGCATCTCAACTTTAAATGAGACAAAACAAACAGAAAATTAACACTGGTGGGAACCCTCTGCCACTCAATTTATATTGGGTTTAACACCTTCTTATTTTATATTTCCTTTCACATAAACAGTTTTATATTAGCCCCTGATATGGTGCCTTCCAACAATTCAGTGTTGAACTGTTTAAAAGCACTAATTAACAGTTTTAATATAGAACACATATATTAGAAAAATCTTGCAAACCTAGAATACCCTTTGGGCCTTGCCATTTGTGTGTGAAATAACTCAATAAAAAAAAATACTCTATTGTTAATCACAAGACCTTCCAGGAATATAATCAATCACACATGAATATAAACCATACCTTTATAAACAAAAGAAGAAAAATGATAACTCCATTTAAGCTGAGCACAAGAATCATCACAATGAGCAGATGCATTTATAAAACTAAGCACACTTCATAATAACGATAAAAATATTACAACTGTATATGCATATAAATGACATACATGCATTGCATTCAATTTAACACAACTGGCAACACATTTATTAAATTAACACTTCATCTATTTTTTTCTATCACTTCCAACAATACCAAATCCATATCTACTTACATACTAACTTTAACAGAAAATAAATAATCTTCAAGTATTTTACAAAAAAAAAGAAATATTTAACATTCAGTAGATTCCAGGAACACATTTTTCTATTATCTGGAATGCTGACATAGCCTAATTATTTCTTTTTAAGCAACATTATAATAGCTACCCATCTATAATTTCAAGGAATATTTTACTTCACTCCAACTTTCACATACCTTGATCAGATAGTTCTAGTTAATATTTCTAGTACATGTAAATAATTATATCCTTGAGTGCTTTAAAATTACACTAATTCCTACACCATTAAGGATGGAAAATGTTTCTAGTTTTTGATGCATTATGAGTGGGAGATATTAATTTCTAGATGAAATTATGCACAAGCAAGGGAAAAGCTTTGTACCGTGATAATATTTAAACATAAAATGTTAAGTGTCTCAGGAATTATGGATGATTAAAAGCAAATAGGACAACATGATCATATTGTATTTGGATTGTGGGACCTTCTCCCATTTCTGCAAACTTCTAGTCCCCGAAGCAAAAAGCATCTTTTTATTTTAAAATTGTTTAACTTTCAGGATAGTTGGCTTGAACAGTAGCAAACACTCAAAATCAAGGAAATGACATACTTCAGTAAATATGTTTATTCTGTGTAATATAAATGAATTATAAAGAGGAGAATAACCTCTTTTGTTTTCATTTGCTAATATAAAAGCATTTTGTTTTCATTTGTCATTTGTACAAAACTGCCACTAAGTGATGTTATTTCTAAAGCTAGTTTTGAAAACTTGAAGGAAATTAACTCATATCAAATTATATGTATTATTTACTAGTATAGTACTAATAGTACTTTACTATTTTAGGTAAATAGCTTTTTAAAATTATACTGAGATGATGAAATTGCCCCTTTTGGGGTAGAAATTTCCATATAATGGGTAATTTCAATTCGTTCCAGCTTTATCCCACTAGTAGAAACAGATGTAGTCAAAGACCCTGCATATTTGCTATGAATATATTTTAATGTATTTTATCCAAAGGAATAAAACTGGCTGACACATAAGTTTATTCTTCCCCTCATGCCTTAATGTTTTATAATATAGAGTAGTGAACATTTTATGAAGTACATAAAGTGCACTCAGTGTACTTGTGGGCTTTCCAGGTGGTGCTAGTGGTAAAGAACACACCTCCCTATGCAGGAGACATAAGAGATGCAGGTTCGACCCCTGGGTTGGGAAGATCCCCTGGAGGAGGATATGGCAACCCACTCCAGTATTCTTGCCTGGAGAATCCCATGGACAGAGGAGCCTGGTGGGCTACAGTGCATAGGGTTGCAAAGAGTCAGACATGACTGAAGCGTCTTATCATGCACACAATGTCCTTCACCTATGTTTCACTAAAAATATTGAGCACTGGTTTGGGCTGGGGGAGGGGGGATCCCATGACACTGATGAGCAATTTTACACAGACTAGGAGTATGTTTAGATAGTGAAGACTTTTAGGAGACAGGATTTCTGTTTCTGGTTAGTATGGAGCTATACTTCTTTCATGATCTGTGACAGGTGACACTGTCTCTTAGTAACACTTTCTGCCTATGATGATGGAATTGGAGTAAGAGTGTAAGAGTTTAAGTCAAAAACAAAAGAGAAGCTTTGCAGTTCTTTATAAGCCTGTGATGTTGAATTATAGAACTATTATATTCATTTCCTAGGACTGCAATAACCAAGTAACTCAGAGAAATTGACCATCTCACAGTTCTGGAGACCAGAAGTCCAAAACTGGAGTGTCAGTGGAGCCTTGCTCCCTCTGAAATCTAGAGGGTAGAATCCCTCCTGGTGTCCTTGTAGCCTCTGGTGGTGGCCATTGATCCTTGGTCTTCTTTAGTTTGTAACACTGTGGCTCTAATCTCTCTCTCTCTGGAGTCACATAGTCGTGTCCCCTGTGTGTTATCACATCATTTTCCTATAAGGCCATTGGGCATATTGAAGTAAGAGCCCACTCAACCCCAGCATGACCTTATCTTCATTAATTACATCTGCAACGATGACATGATCCTCTACATAGAAAACCCTAAAGACTCTACCAGAAAATTACTAGAGCTAATCAACGAATATAGTAAAGTAGCAGGATATAAAATTAACACACAGAAATCCCTTGCATTCCTATACACTAACAATGAGAAAACAGAAAGAGAAATTAAGGAAACAATACCATTCACCATTGCAACAAAAAGGATAAAATACTTAGGAGTATACCTACCTAAAGAAACAAAAGACCTATACATAGAAAACTATAAAATACTGATGAAAGAAATCAAAGAGGACACAAACAGATGGAGAAACATACCGTGTTCATGGATTGGAAGAATCAATATTGTCAAAATGGGTATACTACCCAAAGCAATCTATAGATTCAATGCAATCCCTATCAAGCTACCAACGGTATTTTTCACAGAACTAGAACAAATAATTTCACAATTTGTATGGAAATACAAAAAACCTCGAATAGCCGAAGTAATCTTGAGAAAGAAGAATGGAACTGGAGGAATCAACCTGCCTGACTTCAGACTATACTACAAAGCCACAGTCATCAAGAGTATGGTACTGGCACAAAGACAGAAATATAGATCAATGGAACAGAATAGAAAGCCCAGAGATAAACCCACGAACCTATGGACACCTTATCTTCGACAAAGGAGGCAAGAATATACAATGGAAAAAAGACAACCTCTTTAACAAGTGGTGCTGGGAAAACTGGTCAACCACCTGTAAAAGAATGAAACTAGAACACTTTCTAACACCATACACAAAAATAAACTCAAAATGGATTAAAGATCTAAATGTAAGACCAGAAACTATAAAACTCCTAGAGGAGAACATAGGCAAAACACTCTGTGACATAAATCACAGCAGGATCCTCTATGACCCACATCCCAGAATATTGGAAATAAAAGCAAAAATAAACAAATGGGACATAATTAAACTTAAAAGCATTTGCACAACAAAGGAAACTATAAGCAAGGTGAAAAGACAGCCCTCAGATTGGGAGAAAATAATAGCAAACGAAGCAACAGACGAAGGATTAATCTCAAAAATATACAAGCAACTCCTCCAGCTCAACTCCAGAATAAGTGACCCAATCAAAAAATGGGCCAAAGAATTAAACAGACATTTCTCCAAAGACATACAGATGGCTAACAAACACATGAAAAGATGCTCAACATCACTCATTATCAGAGAAATGCAAATCAAAATCATGATGAGGTACAATTACATGCCAGTCAGGATGGCTGCTATCCAAAAGTCTACAAGCAATAAGTGCTGGAGAGGGTGTGGAGAAAAGGGAACCCTCTTACACTGTTGGTGGGAATGCAAATTAGTACAGCCACTATGGAAATCAGTGTGGAGATTTCTTAAAAAACTGGAAATAAAACTGCCATATGACCCAGCAATCCCACTTCTGGGCATACACACCGAGGAAACCAGATCTGAAAGGAACACGTGCACCCCAATGTTCATTGCAGCACTGTTTATAATAGCCAGGACATGGAAGCAACCTAGATGCCCATCAGCAGATGAATGGATAAGGAAGCTGCGGTACATATACACCATGGAATATTACTCAGCCATTAAAAAGAATTCATTTGAATCAGTTCTAATGAGATGGATGAAACTGGAGCCCTATACAGAGTGAAGTAAGCCAGAAATATAAAGACCAATACAGCATACTAACACATATATATGGAATTTAGAAAGATGGTAACAATAACCCTATATGCAAAACAGAAAAAGAGACACAGATGCACAGAACAGACTTTTGGATTCTGTGGGAGAAGGCAAGGGTGGGATGTTTCAAGAGAACAGCATCGAAACATGTATATTATCTATGGTGAAACAGATCACCAGCCCAGGTGGGGTGCATGAGACAAGTGCTCGGGCCTGGTGCACTGGGAAGACCCAGAGGGATGGGGTGGAGAGGGAGGTGGGAGGGGGATTGGGATGGGGAATACATGTAAATCCATGGCAGATTCATGTCAATGTATGACAAAAACCACTACAATATTGTAAAGTAATTAGCCTCCAACTAATAAAAATAAATGGAAAAAAATTACATCTTTAACAATCCTATGTCCAAAGAAAGTCACATTCTGAGGTACTGAAAGTCAGGATTTCAGCTTATCTTCATGGTGGCTCAGGTGGTAAAGAATTTTCCTGTGATGTGGGAGAACCAGGTTCAATCCCTGGGTTGAGAAGATCCCCTGGAGAAGGGAATGGCAACCCACGCCAGTATTCTTGCCTGGGAAATCTCATGGACAGAGGAACCTAGTGGGCTATAGACCACGGGATTGCAAAGAATTGGACAACAGTGAGCAACTAGCACACACCTTCCGTGGGGACACAATTCAACTCACAGCACCATGGTTCAGTTCAGTTCAGTCTTTCAGTCATGTCTGACTCTGCGACCCCATGGACTACAGCACGCCAGGCCTCCCTGTCCATCACCAACTCCCGGAGTTTACTCAAACTCATGTCCATTGAGTTGGTGATGCCATCCAATCATCTCATCCTCTGTCATCACCGCAACCATGGTTAATATCAGATGAAACCTAAATGGGGAGACTCAGGCCTCAATTGCCAACTAGAGTTATCCTCTGGATCATCTCCTCTCTTCATGGAAGAGTTCCATTGCCTAGAGATGGAAGGCACTTGTCACATCACAGAGGGAGGCACTTTCTTCCTTTAAATACCAATCAGGTGGAAGAAGAAAGAGTAGAGCAGAGAAGGTTAGCATTGTTAAGAATCACTTATGGTCCTCGGTGTATCTACAAAACTTTCGTCTGTAATGACTATCTTTTTGGAGGAATTAAGTTGTACTGCCAGACAGAAAAAGTAAGGAAAGAACCACCCTCTCTCTTGTGGTGGTTAAAGGTTATGTTCTAAAAAGTTCTTTTGGAGGGGCTTCCCTGGTGGTCCATGGGCTGAAACTCCATGTTCCCAACACAGGGGTCTGGGGTTCCATCTCTGGATGGGGAACTAGATCCTGCATGCCACAACTAAGAGTTTGCATGCCTTAACTAAAGAATCCACATGTCCCAACTAAGACCCGGTACAGTCAAATTAGTAAATATGTTTAAAAAAAAATTAAAAATTGCTTTGGAGAACTATTCCATCAGTCCACTAGGGGTGGCTTGCTTTCTGTCAACTCTACCCTGAGCCTGTGAAGGTCACTAATCTCCAGTCATTAACATTCTCCAATTCAACACGGAAAGAAAAGAAAAAAAAAAATAGTAGGGAAAAGGAAAAAAAAAAAACCCACCGTGAAGAAAGGGCTCGAAAACAACGTGTTGGGGGTGGGTGTAGATTTGCATTACTTCCCACTTCAGCCTTTGTCTTCAAAGTCCTTTCTGCAGAGTATTAAATGGTGTTTGGCTTTTCCCCCTTTCTGTTTTTCTCCTTTTAGAGGGGAGAAGTCAATGAGATTTTTGAAAAGGCTTAGAACAGAGAGGTCACTTTTGAACAAATGACATGTAAGGCAAGATAAATTTACATTTTTCGGACCTCATGGATAAACAAGGCCAGCTTTGTCTGAGATTCTCTGACAAGTCATTGAAGGTAAGCATCGACTACCCACTGGTCGTGATGGAGCCAAACCCAGAGAAACATGAGCTAAAGCGAGTTTCTCTGTGACTGTAGGTTGATCATCCCCAACTTCCCACAAAGGCCTTTCATTCCCATCTGGAGTGAATATAGGATAACCTAGATGGGCCAGCCCCTCAGTCACCAAGCAAAACTCTTGACATTTGTCTAATTATCTTTTCTAATCATCAGTCATTTCTTGAAGTCTCAGCTTCATTCAGATGCCAGGTATTTCCGAAATTAATCATGTCACTGAAAGCGGCATCTTTTCATGTAAATGGACTTTATTATCTGGATCAGAACACCCCCCTCCTTTGAGCAGTGAAAGCCCATTTGTAGAGAAAGTGTCTGAAATCTGACATGCTGCCTTCCCAAGAAAGATTCTTACTGTTGACCTCCCAGCAAGCACCAAGCATCAGTCACTGTGAGCTTGTGAGTGTGAGCGTGTGTGTGCGTGCATGTGTGTGTGCTTGTGTGAGTAGCTAAGAGCCTGGGGCTGGCTGCATGCTAATTTGCCCCATTGTTTCAGGGTGACTGCCTTTCCAGTATTTAGGAACAAAGCCTTTTTTGCATAAGCCCCTACATACAATTATTTTATACTTACTTCAAGGACCATCATCCTATCTTCATTGAAACTATAGTAGGGACTCACCAGAGTTTCTTTGTCTCTTTGTTAAAGCTGCAGATTACAGACAGGGCAGATACCAACACACTCCCCTTTCATTTGAAAGCATTTTTTAAATGTTTGAGGACCCTGCACTTCTTCTACATATGACTTTGCTCAGCCTTTTTGAATTCAGAAAGAGGAGGAGGAAAATGCCTCTAAGAATTTGGTTAAGTGCCATCAAATCCAATTTTCAGGTGTACAACATTTAGACTTAAAGAATGGGGAAATGAGGAATAGAAAGCAAGAAATTCCTACTTGTAGAAGTATCACCAAACTGTAACATGGTCTCTAGAAGGGTTACATACTCAGCATCACAGCACGGGCTGGGATGTTATCTAATTAGCAAGTAAGAGTGCCTGACGACCAACCAAGTCCAGTAAGGCTCCTCCTGTGTGTGTAGTGACACGTAGGGAAAGTTCTTCCTACATCTCAGAGTCACTTTTCTTTTGTCCTATTCTTTAACAACCCAGTGTTAATGATGGGGTATTTTTCCTCTGGGAGGAGTACTGAAGAGATATTAATTACCTGCAACCCTCCTCTTTTGTGGAAATAAAATTAATGTTGTGACATAAACTAACAAAAACCAGGAAATTAAAAGTTAAGGCTGAGACTCCTTCATGATGTTTTTCCTTTTTTGGTCATTGCAAAATGAATATAGAGAGGATAATTTGCTAGAGGAAAGACTGGATCATGGAGTTCATCAAGAAAGAGGAAAAAATCATTTTTTTGAATCTCTTTGACTCTCCTCAACACCAGCTTGGTTTTGTCTGACAAACAGAAGCAAATTAAAAAAAAAAAAATAACTTGTTTCACCATTTGCTAGGGTTTGGGACTTGACATCTGGGTGGTCAGGTAAACAAGGGTAAAATTTTCAATTCATATTGTCCTAAGAAATAGATTTTTAAAACACTGGTTAGTGGATAAGAATGGTCTTTTGAAGACATCTCATATGATTTCCCATTGATAACTGCTGTTTCCTTTGACAGAAATCTTTAAGCATTTTTAAGTCTTCCTAAGTTCAACATTACAGATAATGTAGTAGGGATTGTGTGTTTTCAAATTTGTTAGTGCCAATTTCACACTTTATTTAGGTTTCCTTAGTTTCTATTGATTGTTTTAAAAGTATCTTTATTTTTTTTTAGCTGTAATAATAATAATAGCTAAAGCTATTATTTTATTTTATTATTATTTTTTTAATGTTTTTTTTGTTTGTTTTTTCCATTTATTTTTATTAGTTGGAGGCTAATTACTTTACAACATTGCAGTGGTTTTTGTCATACACTGAAATGAATTAGCCATGGATTTACATGTATTCCCCATCCCGGTCCCCCCTCCCACCTCCCTTTCCACCCCATCCCTCTGGGTCTTCCCAGTGCACCAGGCCCGAGCACTTGTCTCATGCATCCAACCTGGACTGGTGATCTGTTTCACCCTAGATATACATGTTTCGATGCTGTTCTCTTAAAACATCCCACCCTCGCCTTCTCCTACAGAGTCCAAAACTCTTTTCTATACATCTGAGTCTCTTTTTCTGTTTTGCATATAGGGTTATCATTACCATATTTCTAAATTCCACATATATGTGTTAGTATACTGTAATGGTCTTTATCTTTCTGGCTTACTTCACTCTGTATAATGGGCTCCAGTTTCATCCATCTCATTAGAACTGATTCAAATGAATTCTTTTTAATGGCTGAGTAATATTCCATGGTGTATATGTACCACAGCTTCCTCATCCATTCGTCTGCTGATGGGCATCTAGGTTGCTTCCATGTCCTGGCTATTATAAACAGTGCTGCGATGAACATTGGGGTGCACGTGTCTCTTTCAGATCTGGTTTCCTTAGTGTGTATGCCTAGAAGTGGTATTGCTGGGTCATATGGCAGTTCTATTTCCAGCTTTTTAAGGAATCTCCACACTGTTTTCCATAGTGGCTGTACTAATTTGCATTCCCACCAACAGTGTAAGAGGGTTCCCTTTTCTCCACACCCTCTCCAGCATTTATTGCTTGTAGACTTTTGGATAGCAGCCATCCTGACTGGCATGTAATGGTACCTCATCATGGTTTTGATTTGCATTTCTCTGATAATGAGTGATGTTGAGCAGCTTTTCATGTGTTTTTTTGCCATCTGTATGTCTTCCTTGGAGAAATGTCTGTTTAGTTCTTTGGCCCATTTTTTGATTGGGTCATTTATTTTTCTGGAGTTGGGCTTCAGGAGTTGCTTGTATATTTTTGAGATTAATCCTTTGTCTGTTACTTCATTTGTTATTATTTTCTCCCAACCTGAGGGCTGTCTTTTCACCTTGCTTATAGTTTCCTTTGTTGTGCAAAAGCTTTTAAGTTTCATTAGGTCCCATTTGTTTATTTTTGCTTTTGTTTCTAAAATTCTGGGATGTGGGTCATAGAGGATCCTGCTGTGATTTATGTCACAGAGTGTTTTGCCTATGTTCTCCTCTAGGAGTTTTATAGTTTCTGGTCTTACATTTAGATCTTTAATCCATTTTGAGTTTATTTTTGTGTATGGTGTTAGAAAGTGTTCTAAAGTATCTTTAAAAGGTAAAAACTATCATGCATAAAATAAACTACAAGGATATATTGTATAAGACAGGGAAATTAGCCAATATTTTATAATAACTATAAATAAGGTATAACTTTTAGACTATGAACCACTGTATTATACACCCATAACTTATATAATAGTGTACCTCAACTATACTTCAATAAAAAATTTTCACTTTTGCTCATCCACTTCATTTTCCTGAACCTGAAGTCTTTCTGAAACCAAGAGAAAACAAAACTGTCTCTTCATAGTCTTCAAAAAAGCTAAGCAATACTTTTTTTGTCATTTTGAACAGCCAGACACTCAAGAAAGTCAAGAATGTCCTAAATTGGAATCAGTAGGAAACACAGATGGTCTTGAAAACACAGTTTTGGAGTGTTGCATCAACATCCAAAGTCCTATAGGAAAAACAAATGCAAAAATCAACTTTTGAGAGGCTGTATTTAAGAAAGGACTCAACCCCTCCATTCTTTTGTAGCGTTTGAAGATTAGCCAAAAGGGAGAAAAGGGAGTGTAAATTCTAGTATGAAGCTCTAGGCTATAGGCCAGAAACTGTGAACATTCATCTTCCCCCCCACCCCCTTTTCTGAGAAGAATGTTTCTGGGGAAGGAGTTCCATGAGGGGCTTGTACTTCTAAGGACTTTCCTGAACTTTACCTTCCTCTTCACATCTGCCTTCAGTCATATTAATCTTGGGTTCCTGTCATCTTCTGGCTGCCCTCTCACATATGCAGACAACTTATTCTGGTGCATAGGAATGCCCTGTTTCGCCATCTTTTCTATTTGGATATATCATTTCCACCCTATCTGACTTTGCGGCAACACCACCACCTCCTGGGCCACTCATGATTTCCATAGTTATCTGCACAACATAGGAGAATGTTGCTAAACCTCAAAAAGAATTGTTGATCGTAGTAATTAGATCATAAGTTTCTTGAAGACAAGCTTCTCAAATTCAATGGCAATTCTTACAAAATCAAAGGGCAGGCCACATGGTCTTACAAAGGATACCTTTATGATGGATGAATTTATTCAAATAGAAAAATATGGCATGACAAACAAATATAACATGGTATCCTGGGGGGGGGCGCTTAGAAAAGCAAAAGTACATTAGAGGAAAACTGAACAAAATGTGAAATTGGCACTAACAACCTAGAAAACAAAATCTTTGTTACGTTATCTATAATATTGAGCCTAGTAGTACTTATAAAAATGTTTAAAATTTCTCTCAAGGAAAACAATTATCAGTGGGTAAATTATGTGGAATGTCCACAAGAGACTATCCTTGGCCACTAAACAATGATTTGCATTTATTTTTTAAGATAATATGAGCTGAAGATGTTATCCTTGTTCTCCTGCCTACACATATGTATTAATAGATACACAGGGATCAGGTCAGGACTCAAACCCTAGCAAATGGTCAATTGCTTTTTAAAAAAATTTTTCTTATATTTGTGAGACTCAAACCCAAGACTGATGGGAAAGGTGAGTTGTGTTTTAATGAAAGTAGTATACCTAGGAATCTGGGGAGTTAGCAACATTCTGGATAAGAGGGTGTAGGAGGGTCTTTGACAGCAGGTGCAAATCATCTAACGGTAACTATCAAGAGGTGCTGTCAGAAGACAGGGAGCAAAGCAGAATTTAGCTCTGATATCAGTTAAATTAGTCATCAGGAATTCCAAAATTATTCTGCCTTGAAGTCTTATTCCTGGACTGAGTTTTTGGGTTTGTTTGTTGGTTTGTTTGTTTTTAGGGAGAGGAGGATTTACAAGCACCAGAGCCCTCTCTATTCTCTCTGCAGCTACTTTGAAGAAGTAGAAAATTTTTCCTGCAAAGCGAAGTCAAGACTTTAAGAATTGGGCCTGCAGATTCCATCCAAAGTGTCTGGAGCTTAAGGGCCTTTCTGTGCCATAGTCCTTGTCTTTAGAGTTCAGAGGATGGAATTACAAATGTAACTCAGCTAAATGTCATTGCATAACCTGATATTTCAGAGCTAAAAACTGCTTATCACTTTGGACCTCTATTTCTAGGCTAAGAAGTTCCCCAACTCTTTTTATAAAATTAAAAACCTGAATTATTGTTCTTTAGTAAAGCAATATTCCTAAAGAATTTGGTAAGCTGCAAGAATCATACTGGCCATCATACTAGCCATTTCTCACATGGCTCCAAAATTGAATTAAATAGCATTTTTCTTACTTCTCAATCATCCTAAAACAAGTGAGTCTGTAGTTTCATTGTCTGCCTTAATTTCAAATGAATGACAGTCTCAGAGCCTAGGAGGAAGTATTCGTTGCTTTTCATCTTTCCTAAATTGGAATCGTTACAGCAATACTGAGAACAATTTCACACTTTATTCCAACCTCTCCCCAAATCTATTCAGGTTTTAGCCTTAACTACTGAATAAGAAAATGAAATAGTTTCTCTACCTCTGAAGAAATAGTCCATATATTTCAGTCAGGACACCTACATAATGACAATGGACCTGTTTGTGAAATATCACCTATCAGGAGAAACTTGGGAATATGCATCATCTTATAGCTTCATATTCCATCTTTTCCTCTGCATATTTTTTAATAAGAATGGGGGAGGAAATTCATGCAATTTAGTTATTAAACTATTCTAGGTTGATGGTTTGTTCCTGTTACTTAGTTGCTAAGTCATGTCCAACTCTTTGCAACTCCATGGACTGTAGCCCTCCAGGTCTTTCTGTCCATGGGATTTTCCAGATGAAGAATACTGGAGTGGGTTGCCAATATGCTTCTCCAGGGGATATCCCCAACCCAGGGATCAAACTCACATCTCCTGCATTGGCTCCTCTTTACCACTGAGCCAGCAGGGAAGCCCCCGTTCTATGGCAGTGTGTGACAATAGATAGGCTGCTAAATGTATATGTAAATCCTTTCCTTCTTTTTAATTTTTGGTAAACTCAGTCTTGATTTTACATTTAATTTATTGAATTTCAAAAATTGTAGTTCTTTAGTCTGAAAAATCTTCCTTTTTTACAGTTAATAAATTCTTCAGGATTAATTCAATATATTTAATTCGCCGAACATTCTCTGATATGTATACAGTACTATGCTGAGAATCAGACAAGAGCTGGCCTTGGTGAAGTCATGCTTTTGAGAGAGAGCTATAAAATCACACACACACACACTTTTAATAAAAACTCTGTTTCTTCATAAAAGCAGTCTAGCTGAATGTTAAGGCTAGGGTTCCATAGCCAATCTACCTGTGCTCCAGGCCTTGGTCTGTCAACAACTAGCTGTGAGATCTTGTTTGTTTTCCTCAGATGTATAATGGACATGATAATAGAACCTAGTCAATTATATTCGGTGAGAACAAAGGCTGTGACCTAATAGACATTGAGTTAACATTAGCTAATACTGTTTCCACGTCTATGGACAGAAATAATAATAGTAATTTTTCTATAAGATGATTGGGAATGTTAGATGGCTTCAGGAATTTGAAGTTTTTTGATGCTGTCATTCTTATAATCAGCATTAGAGATGTATTATCAAAGTACTATAAGGAGGTTAAGGGTTAATTTATTAGATGGAGAGTATTGACAAAGATAGGAAAAGAAATCCAAAGTTCTCTAAAGGATGAGTAGGATTTTGCTATGCAAAAAAAAAAGAGGAGGGCTTTTCTGGCAAAGACAAATGAAAGCAGTCTGAGCAAAGTTCCTGACAGAGGATAAGGTGTTTTGGGTAGATGTGGTTTCCCAGATGGCACTAGTGGTAAAGAATCTGCCCTCCAATGCACGAGACATAAAGAGACATAATGATCCCTGGGTTGGGAAGAGTCTCTGGAGAAGAAAATGGCAATCCACTCCAGTATTCCTGCCTGGAGAATCCCACGGACAGAGGAGCCTGCTGGGCTGAAGTCCATGGGGTCACATAGAGTTGGACATGACTGAAGCGACTTAGCATGCATCCATGCACAGAGGGCCATAGGTGAAGGCTTAGGAGAGGAATTGGAAAATTGGTCAGGAAAAGTGTATTTAGATCTTATTATTGAAGGCCTTCAGTTGTCTGCATAAATAGTTAAACAAATAAATAAATGAACTTCATCCCTGTAAACATTTTGAAGTTTCTTTTTTTAATGAGAAGAGTCATGTGATGGAATCCATTTTAGATAACATTGGTAGCAGCATGGAAAGTAAATCAGAAAATTATAGAAGCAGAAAGTTGAGCCACAGCAATAGTGTGGTTAAAAGATTAGTTGATAAGCAAACAGGAGAGGCATAAAGTGCTTGGCATGGAACCTACAGATCAATAAACCATGTTAAGATCTTATTTGGAGTCTAGCTGGAAAAAATCTTTTAAAAAACATTTATGACATTTATAAGACAATTGAGAAGATGAGCAGTGACTAGAAATTCTATGAATTAAGATGTTATTGCTATTTTTAGAAGTGAGGAAAGTATTATGGGTTTTTTTTTAAAGTCCCTATCTAATAGAGAAATATATTGACTTATTTATAGATAAAATTACATAATGCCTGAGATTTGCTTCAAAGGTGATCTGGGATATGGAGCAGGATTGATTTGGAGGTCTGGAAAATGGGAACATTTGATTTGTTATGCTCTCCTGTGTACTTGTATGTATGTCTAAATTCTCCATAATAAAAACTTTTTAAAAAGAATAGGAAGAATCTTTTAGCAATGGGACCCTAAAAGAAGATGTGGATATCAGAGCCATGGCAGAGGTAGAAATCAAAGATATTGGCAGTTATTTGGAAGAAGAGATAGAGAAACAGGATTTAAATTTAACCCCAGATTTCTAGTTTCAGTGACTAGTTGGATGATAATGGCCATGACCAAGAAAATAATAATGTGATCTCTCTGAAGAAAGTTCTTAACAGTTTGCAAACTGCTCTTGAGTTTGCTATTTTATTTAAGCCTCAGAACAGCTCTTTGAGATAATACTTCCATTTGACAGAGAAGGAAATTAAAGCTCATGAATTTAAAATATTCAAATAGAGAGATAGGTTTTAGGTTGAAAGACAGTGAATGGAAACAGGGCCACTTCCTCTGCAGAAAAATATTAAATTATGTTTTATGACTGTGGTGGTACAAAATATGTACTAATATGAAATATTAAGACATATTTCTTTGGCCCAGAAGTTCACTTTTTATTTCAGTTTTAAAAAAATTAAGACATTTTCTGTGGGCCCCTAAAGGTATTGTGGCACTTAGCACCATGTGTAATACATAAGGTGGCTTTGAATGGAGGGTGAGGACTTCAGGACTCTTTCCATGGGAAAAACACATTTTCCAGAGTTATCCCCATGAATGGCTCATCAACTGACAATTAAAAACTTAGGCAAACTTGAAGAGCTCTGTTTTTAATTTTTAAAATTTTCAATTAATGTATAGTTGATGTACAGTATTATATGTACATATGTATATATTATATTATATTCAAAAATTTTTAATATTATACTCTATTTATAGTTATTATAATATATTGGCTATATTCCCTGTATTGTGCAATATATTCTTGTAGCTTATTTTTTACATGACAGTTTGTACCTCTTATTCCCCTACCTCTATATTGCCCCTTCCCCCTTACCTCTCCCCACTAGTCTGTACTTCATATCTGTGAATCTATTTCTTTTTTGTTATATTCATTAGTTTATTTCTTAGATTGCACATAAACATGTGTCATACAGTACTTATCTTTCTCTGTCTGACTTATTTCACTTTAGCATGATACTTTTAAGTTCATTTGTGTTGCTGCAAGTGACAAAATTGTAGTCTTTTTCATGCCTGAGTAGTATTCCATCGTGTATGTATGTATGTATGTATTATACATACAAATATATACACATACACAATAAACATTGGTGTTCATGTATCTTTTCAAATTAGTGGTTTTGTTTTTTGCATGTGTATACCCAGGAGTGGAATTGTGGATTATATTGTAGTTCTATTTTTAGCTTTTTTAAGAACCCTCCATATTGTTTGGCATAGTGGCTACACCAATTTACATTCCCACCAACAGTGTATGAGGGTTCCCTTTTTGAGGCAGCAATGCATTTTAAAGATCTATCTTTTAAAGATCTTATTCCTTGTTGCCTTAAAGTGATATATGCCTTTCTGATGTCAAAAATTTCCTTAGAAGGTTTCTAAGTATAATTTCCTTGACTGTAGAGTAATCATTCTCATTTGATAGCTTGCAATTTTATGATAAAATGTGAGATGTCAAGATGACATTATTCTTGCATTAAAATGGCAATTTCTTTAGCAAACTCTTTGTAACACCCTTTTTCTACCTTCCAGATCACACAATGGACATCGCATGCAGGGAACTTAAAAGACTAGAAAGGGGAGCATTAAACTTAAATCTTGATGATTATTCTCTGGCAAGTTAATGTTGGGGTGTTGACATACGAATTAGAGTCTAGTAGAAATTTTTAAAAATCTCATTCGAAAAATTCCTGGACACCATTCATAGCCAATCATTCTTTGAAGAATTTCCCTTCTAAGTTCTACTGTAAAGAGAAAAATAAAGGAATAATAAAGATGAGGAATATTTATTTTGGTTCAGTAATTCGTGACTTCTCTGTTGTTTTCTTCAAAAACTCTGGTTCATTAAGGTTAATCCTTGCATCATCGTATTAGTTACTCACAAAGCTGAACTTTAGGTTTTGTTTTGTTTAGGTGTTCATGTCACTTAACTGAACTCAATAAGTGCTGTCCTTTTTACATCTGAAAAATTCTTTAGAATCATAGACTATTATATCCTGAGGGAACCATTCATTCCTTTTCCTTATAATATTTCTCAATGACGGTAAGCCACTCTCTGATCCTTCACCAGACTCCATATATAAACACACAAACCTCTCATAAATTCCTTTTTCAATTATTTTTTGAAAATTGCTTCAACATATGACAATTTTTGCATATTTTACCAGAAGAGAAGATTCCATTGATCTTGTGGCTTGATATTTTAAAATGTCGAGTTCTGCTACCCTATGTGAGATAAGGTTTGTTTTCTCATTTTTATTACAGTTATTTTCTTTTCATTGATGGAATAGTTTTTCCAGTTATTAATTAGTGCATATAAGGTGAAAACCATCCCTGCCCCTCCATTCTTTACATTAGCCATGTTGCCCACATGTCACCCCCAGCAAATCAGCAATCTAAGTTATCTTGGGCTCCAGAACAATTGTAGTCAACCCACAAATCTTCCTGCCTAGGATGGCAATACTCCAGATCTGGTTCTTCAGGATCTACTTCTCAGGGAATTAAAGATTTGAGAGGCAACAAAATGGGCCTCAGTTCAGTTCAGTCACTCAGTTGTGTCCAAATCTTTGAGACCCCATGGACTGCAGCACACCAGACTTCAGTGTCCATCACCAACTCCTGGAGCTTACTCAAACTCATGTCCATCACATCGGTGATGCCACCCAACAGTCTAATCTTCAGCCTTCCCCTTCTCCTCTCACCTTCAATCTTTCCGAGAATCAGGGTCTTTTCAAATAAGTCAGTTCTTTGCTTCAGCTGGCCAAAGTATTGGAGTTTCAGCTTCAGTATCAGTTCTTTTAATGAATATTCAGAACTGGTTTCCTTTAGGATGGACTGGTTGGATCTCCTTGCAGTCCAAGGGACTCTCAAGAGTCTTCTCCAACACAGAGTTCAAAAGCATCAATTCTTTGGCACTCAGCTTTATTTATAGTCCAACTCCCACATCCATACAGGGCTACTAGAAAAACTATAGCTTTGACTAGAAGGACCTATGCTGGCAAAGTAATGTCTCTGCTTTTTAATATGCTGCCTAGGTTGGTCATATTTTTTCTTCCAAGGAGCGTGTCTTTTAATTTCATGACTGCAGCCACCATCTGCAGTGATTCTGGAGCCAAAAAAATAAAGTCTCTCACTGTTTCCTTTCTTTCCCCATCTATTTGCCATGAGGTGATGAGACCAGATGCCATTATCTTAGTTTTCTGAATGTTGAGTTTTCAGCCAACTTTTTCACTCTCCTCTTTCACTTTCATCAAGAAGCTCTTTAGTTCTTCTTCACTTTCTGACATAAAGACGGTGTCTGCATATCTGAAGTTATTGATATTTCTCCCGGCAATCTTGATTCCAGCTTGTGCTTCACCCAATCCAGCATTTCTCATGATGTACTCTGCATATAAGTTAAATAAGCAGGGTGACAATATACAGCCTTGACATAATCCTTTACCAATTTGGAACCAGCCTGTTGTTCCATGTCCATTTCTAAGTGTTGCTTCTCGACCTGCATACAGATTTCTCAGGAGGCAGGTCAGGTGGTCTGGTATCCATACTGTTGAAGCCTGACTTGAAGAATTTTGAGCATTACTTTGAAATGAAAGTGAAAGAGGAGAGTGAAAAGTTGGCTTAAAACTCAATATTCAGAAAATAAAGATCATGACATCTGGTCCCATCACTTCACGGCAAATAGATAGGGAAACAGTGGAAACATTGGCTGACTTTATTTTAGAGGGCTCCAAAATCACTGCAGATGGTGACAGCAGTCATGAAATTAAAAGATGCTTTCTCCTTGGAAGAAAAGTTATAACCAACCTAGATAGCATATTAAAAAGCAGGGACATTACTTTGTCAACAAAGGTCCATCTAGTCAAAGCTATGGTTTTTCCAGTGGTCATGTATAGATGTGAGAGTTGAACTATAAAGAAAAGTTGGACATGACTGATCGACTGAACTGAACTGAACTTGCTAGCGTGTGAGATGAGTGCAATTGTGTAGCAGTTTGAACGTTCTTTGGCGTTGCCTTTCTTTGGGATTGGAATGAAAACTGACCTTTTCCAGTCCTGTGGCCACTGCTGAGTTTTCCAAATTTGCTGGCATATTGACTGCAGCACTTTCACAGCATCATCTTTTAGGATTTGAATAGGCTCAACTGGAATTCCAGTACCTCCACTGGCTTTGATCCTAGTGATGCTTCTTAAGGCCCACTTTACTTCACATTCCAGGATGTCTGGCTCTACATGAGTAATCACACCATCGTGGTTATCTGGGTCATGAAGATCTTTTTTGTATAGTTATTCTGTGTATTCTTGCCACCTCTTCTTAATATCATCTACTTCTGTTAGGTCCATACCATTTCTGTCCTTTATTGTGCCCATCTTTGCACGACATTTTCCCTTAGTATCTCTAATTTTCTTGAAGAGATTTCTAGTCTTCCATTCTATTGTTTTCCTATATTTCTTTGTATTAACACCGAGGAAGGCATTCTTATTCTTATTGATTTCTTTTCTCTTCTTGTTATTCTTTGGAACTCTGCATTCAAATGAGTATATCTTTCCTTTTCTCCTTTGCCTTTCACATCTTTTCTTTTCTCAGCTATTTGTAAGGACTCCTCAGACAACCATTTTGCCTTTTTGCATTTCTTTTTCTTGGGGATGGTCTTGATCACTGCCTTCTGTACAATGTCATGAACCTCAGTCCATAGTTCTTCAGGCACTCTGTCTATCAGATCTAATCTCTTGAATCTATTTGTCACTTCCACTGTATAATCATAAGGGATTTGATTTAGGTCATACCTGAATGGTCTAGTGGTTTTCCTTATTTTCTTCTATTTGAATCTGAATTTGGCCATACGGTGTTCATATCCTGAGCCACAGTCAGCTCCCAGTTGTTTTTGCTGACTGTATAGAGCTTCTCCATCTTTGGCGGCAAAGAATATAATCAATCTGACTTGGGTATTGACCATCTGGTGAAGTCCATGTGTAGAGTCTTTTCTTGTATTGTTGGAAGAGGGTATTCGCTATGACCAGTGTGTTCTCTTGGCAAAACTCTTTCAGCCTTTGACCTGCTTCATTTGTAGTCCAAGTCCAAATTCTCCTGTTAGAGTACATCAAGGCTGTATATTGTCACCCTGCTTATTTAACTTATATGCAGAGTACATCATGAGAAACGCTCAGCTGGAAGAAGCACAAGCTGGAATCAAGACTGCCAGGAGAAATATCAATAAACTCAGATATGCAGATGACACCACCCTTATGGCAGAAAGTGAAGAGGAACTAAAAAGCCTCTTGATGAAAGTGAAAGAGGGGAGTGAAAAAGTTGGCTTAAAGCTCAGCATTCAGAAAACTAACATCATGGCCTCTGGTCCCCTCACTTCATGGGAAATAGATGGGGAAACAGTGGAAGCAGTGTCAGACTGTATTTTGGGGGGCTCCAAAATCAGTGCAGATGGTGATTGCAGCCATGAAATTAAAAGACGCTTGTTCCTTGGAAGGAAAGTTATGACCAACCTAGATAGCATATTAAAAAGCAGAGACATTACTTTGCCAACAAAGGTCCATCTAGTCAAGGCTATGGTTTTTCCAGTGGTTATGTAGGGATGTGAGAGTTGGACTGTGAAGAAAGCTTAGTGCTGAAAAATTGATGCTTTTGAAGTGTTGTGTTGGAGAAGACTCTTGAGAGTCCCTTGGACTGCAAGGAGATCCAACCAGTCCATCCTAAAGGAGATCAGTCTTGGGTGTTCACTGGAAGGACTGATGGTGAAGCTGAAACTCCAATACTTTGGCCACCTGATGTGAAGAGTTGACTCATTAGAAAAGACCCTGATGCTGGGAGGGATTGAGGGCAGGAGGAGAAGGGGCCAACAGAGGATGAGATGGCTGGATGGCATCACCGGCTCAATGGACATGAGTTTGAGTAAACTCTGGGAGTTGGTGATGGACAGGGAGGCCTGGTGTGCTGCGATTCATGGGGTCGCAAAGAGTTGGACATGACTGAGTGACTGAACTGAACTGAACTGAACTGAAAGGTTATCTCTTGACTTCCTACTTTTGCATTCCAGTTCCCTATAATGAAAAGGATATCTTTCGTGGATGCTAGTTCTGTAAGGTCTTGTAGGTCTTCACAGAACCATTCAACTTCAGCTTCTTCATCATTACTGGTTGGGGCATAGACTTGGATTACCTTGATATTGAATGGCTTGCCTTGGAAACAAACAGATTATTCTGTTGTTTTTGATTGCATCCAAGTACCACCTATCGGACTCTCTTGTTTATGATGGCTACTCCATTTCTTCTAGGGGATTCTTGCCAACTGTAGTAGATATAATGGTCATCTGAGTTAAATTCACCTGTTCCTGTCAATTTTAGTTTGCTGATTCCCAAATCTCGATATTCACTCTTGCCATCTCCTGTTTGACCACTTCCAATTTGCTTTGATTCATGGACCTAACATTCCAGAAAAGGCCTGGCTCTCAGTAAAAGTGGCTTTCCAAGAATACACTGACATTTCTGGATGCTTGAAATGGGCAAGAAGATCCAAATTGGAAAAACCATCAACCTATTTAGTTTATAATTCATAGGGTTTCATGTCTTTGTTTTATTACATGGAGAAATATATTCAACTTGAGTAGCTTGAAATGATAACATTTTAAATGGGAGGGGCGTGGAGTAGGGAGCTAGAGAGACTAGCTTGAACAGAATATACTAACACACACACGCACACACACACACAGACAAAATCTCCTTAAAGCTATTGCCTATATTGGGAAGTAAAAATTTATAAAAGAGAGGCAGACATAAAAGAAGAAATTGTTTATTCATTTGTTTGCCTTTATAAAACTCATTTGGGAGAAGCATCCATATATATACATCAGTTATTCAGCTTGTTCCAGTTACACTGATGTTAGAGATATCCTTTGTTAGAAATTAATGTGTGTAATAAAGTTTTACATTTTTCATATGTTCTGAAGTATATGAGCTATATTTCTTTTGACTGCATAATTACTTTTTGTACACAAGAAAAATGAGGTACTTAGCCCTAAGTAAATAACCTCAAAACAAACCAAGAGTAGTAGTTACATTCTTTTCATCTTCTAGGCTGTATACAATAAATATTTCTAGAAACTTTTTAAGTTACACTATTGTGACTTGTTGCAAAAAAAAGAGAAAAAAGCCCAAAACCCCAAAACAAAACTCTTTTATTTAATCAGAACTAAACTCAGACAAAAATATGCCTCACCCCATATTGATATTTTGTTGTTTGTTGAAAATTGAGACTAATTACTGTTATCAGTTTTTTTCCTGGTTTATATTAATTTCCAAAGTGTTTTCCCTTTACACTGCAAAGGCATCTCTTACTCAGAATAAGCCTTTTGGGAAATAAAACTATAGATTTATGGCATTTTAAGTAGTTTATTTTTTTGGATAGTTGTTTCACTAATTCCCAAATGTTTGTAGAGTATAATGTTATCAATAAAATGTTGCTATATTGATCAAAGTTTCTTTTTTTTGCATAAACTGCATCTTAAAGGCTAAGCATTTAACTGCTTCTAAACAATGGGGCTGCTCTCTTTAATAAAGGAAACTACCTCTGTCATTCACAACTTGAAGAACCAATTTGGGTCTTTAAAAGTATTTATGTGTAAAATCTCAAAATAGGCAGGGGGTGGACAGTGCTACAAAAGCTAACAGATTCTTCAAGACCCCTAACCCTTTCTGGTAGCCTTTTTGGTAATTACCCTTTTTGGTAATTACCAAACCACCTGTTTGCTTTTCTCTCTGTAGTAGCACTTATTACAACCTTGATTTTCTAAAATGTATTATTATTATGCAGAATTTATTAGAGAAGTTCTAAGTTTTGCCAAGCTTAAATAACCAGGAAAATACTGATATTTTAAGTTATTCATGATGGACTCTACATAAATATTCATGCCATCTATTTTCCCCTCATCTTGAGTAACAATGACTATAACTATAACTCAGGGTTTCTTTTATAAGGAAAAAAATAACAACTATAGTGCTTTTTTTCCTCCTTCTTTAATTCCTAGTTGACAATTTGTGTATATATGGGCATGCCTGTGCACGTAAATATATAGAACAAGAGAGGAGATGTCATAATCCATATATTAAGAGCAAAGTCTCTATAAATTAGAATTCTCAGTAATTTGATTATTTTTTACTTCTTGAAATTTAAATGTTTTTAATAAATGGTTCATTTTATAATAAATATAGCTATTGATGTCTTAAAATATTGTTCCTAAGTTTCTCATAAAATTTGAAAATGTCGGGAGATTTTTCATCTCTTTGCAAAACAGAAAGCATTACCTTTCTTCTAGAAATTGTGTCTGTGTTGAAGACAGTGAGAACAGATGGAGTGATCTGGTCAGAGTAAAAAACAATGAAGATAAAAGATCAGTAGGGAGCTGTATCAGGAGGTAACTGCTTTTGAAAAGTTGGAAAAGAGAAAAACAATATGAGTAATTAGAAAAAATTGATCTCAACATCTTGCCGAAAAAGGGGCTAGCATGAGGAATGATGGCAAGGATCTGTCATTAGTTGAGGTTTGCTTGTTTGCTCATTAATTTCTTGAGAAACATTCATATAGATGATTTTAATACAGCACCAGCATCAAACACTGAGGGAAGTGAAGAGATTAAAGAGAGAGATTATTTTAAGTTTCCAAGTACTGAGAGTTTCCAGAAGGGTCATTCTCTGCAATAGTGGAGAAAAGCCTTAAAATTAAGTGTTACTCCTCAGGAATGCAGTCCATCTGACTCTGCCTTGAAATATAACCTCTCAGGAGAGAGAGAGAGAAAGAAAAGGCAAATGAATAAGAACAGAGAGACTGACTCATCCTCTTTGCTTTGCTAGTGAGTATCTGCCATTGACACAGAAGCTTCTGATCAATCTGGTGAGTTATCAATGTGCATGTTAAGTCGCTTCAGTCGTGTCCAACTCTTTGCAACCCTATGCACTGTAGCCTGTCAGGCTCCTCCGCCCATGGTTTTCCCCAGGCAAGAATACTGGAGCGGGTTGTCATGCCCTCTTCCAAGGGATCTTCCCCACCCAGGGATCAAATCTGCATCTCCTGTTGCCTACATCAGCAGGTGGATTCTTTACCACTAGCGCAACATGGGAAGCCCAGAGGTGGTCAACGGACTTGTTTTGTTCCATCTACCCTTGCTAACACACATCACTGGTTCTTGGGCTCTAAATTTTGCTAAGAGGTGTAACCCGTCATTCCCCATCTTCTCACACATTCACTTTTAGACAGCAATGTAAAAGTCTTTGGTGGCTTCCAGCGGTCACTGAAAGAAGTCCCAGGCTCCTTACCTGGTACTCCCTGCCTGTGCAACTCTCCCCACTCCCCAACACAAACCCTTCTGCATTCAGTTCAAATGTCTCTGAATTAAATACCACCTTCTCATCATCCTTAAATACCTAACTTACTCCTATCTTTCCAATGTTGCCAATCTTGCCAGAGATACCTTTTCTAGATTCCTCTGAAACCTACCCTTCCATATTACATTGGCGATCACCCCACAATTCCACAGCCCACTAAACAACCCCTCCCCCAAACCCTTGCAGACTAGTGTTTAAACTCCATTTATTAGTTTCCCTATATCCAAGCTTTGATAACACACTTCTCACCTCTGTGTCTGGATCTGGATCTGGTCTCTTGGAATGAGCATCCCTAAGAAAGAGAGAAAACACAGTGGAGAATGCTCTGCACAGCCACATTACATGAATTACTTGTGGGTCTTCCTGCTTCCCCTTTATCCTCATCCTGTAGCCAAGAGAACTGGAACATTGTTCCAGAAGAGTGACCTAAGTGTTCACATCTGGCTGACCTTCCTTCCAGACTGCAGTGCTGCAAGCCTGGAGCTCTTCAAGGGAATTAAGCAAAAAAGACTCTCTGCTTCTTCTATCCTCTTCCCACCTCCTGCTGCCTCCTCCATGTCCCTCTATATGGTTCCAATTTAGACTTGGATCAGTTAACTTGATGGCTTCCCTTATGCGCTATAGCAATTAAAAACATAAATAACACCAACACTGTCATCCCTCCTCATGATGAAGGTACGTTTATTTTTCCCTTCAGTAAGAAAAAAAACAAATTTCACACTTTGGGTTTGTTTACTGGATAGAATCCAAAGACAGAGCTGTAAGACAGAGGACAGAGTTTGAAATGATGACTTGTCTGTTTATACATGAGTAATCGGCCAAGCTGCACTGGCGCTGTGGGATGGTGACTTGCAGGTCTGATATTTATTTACGTAATTCACTGAATGTAACAGATTGGAAATATAGCTTATAAATATTTAGAAAATATTGTTTCTAAGTATCTGCAGCTTCTTTACAGTGTATCAGGCTATTTATTTTGAAACAGCATCTCTTTTTATTGAGAGGTAAGGTAGATAGCTGAGCAAAGATGCATGCAGCATGGAACATAATTAATTTCGTGGGGGAGACAAGAGAGGAGATGGCTGTTAGATGGCAGACAATCAGTCCTCCCTCACAGGAAAGGCTTCTTGAATATGCAGATGAGGATGTTAGCCCTACATGTGCATTTGAACTTTCTAGATAAGATTGCCTTGATGTGATGATGCTTTAAGCAGAAGAAGCACTTGTCTAGATCAGGGCTCAGAAGACCCTGATGGCTTGATAGTAGATTCCAAAAGTGACCACAAAATCTTCCTTTGCCTAAATCCACTTTCTTGAATGCAGGCTTTGCAGTGCCATCCTTGTATAGGTGGACTTTTCTCCTCCATCAGTTGAATCTGGGCTGCCATGATGACGTACTTTGACAAATGGATAAACATTGGACCCACAGTAGCAGAGCCTCTTTGTACTGGTCTTGAACACTTGCCTCAAAAGGCTTTCCACCTTCTGCTCTTACTCTTGAAACTCTGAACATCAGTCATGCAAATAGCTTGAGCTGTCCTGCTAGATGAAGACACATGCCTTGTCACTCCTATCATTATAGGTAGCAGTCAGCAAACCCCCAGAAGCAGAGCCACATAGCTGACTCAAAGCTGACCCCAGGTGCATAAGCAAGCCTGGCTAAGATCAAGAAAACCACCCAGCTGTAAGTTCAGCCCAATTCCCAGTACCACAAATCATAAGCTAAGGAGACAATTGTTTTGAACCGTTATATTTTGGGGTGGTTATTTAAGCAGCAAGTGCTAACTGGTTAGTACAAGGTTATGATAACACAGTAAGTCACAACCAATGACCAAGTTTGGGTCATGTGCATAGAGCAACTTTCTTTCTATATGAAATCAGCAAGTCATTCCTTCAACATAAGTTTATTGAGCACCTAATCTAGTTCAGATACTATATGTTCAAGGTGCTGGGAATACCATCATGAACAAGACAGACCAAGCTCCTGCCCTTTTTGAGCTTATATTTTAGTGACTCATAGAGACAATAACAAGTAAATATATAATATGATGTCCACTAGAAAAAAAAAACTGATATGAAAATAAAAATAAAGCCAGGGAAGGAGACAGAATGAATTTGTTGTTGTTGTTTAGTCACTCAGTGATGTCTAGCTCTTAGAAACCCCATAGACTGCAGCACATCAGGCTTCCCTGTACTTCACCATCTCCTGGAACTTGATCAAACTCATGTCCATTCAGTTGGTGATGCCATCCAACTATCTCATCCTCTGTTGGCCACTTCTTCTCCTGCCTTCCATCTTTCCCAGCATCGGGGTCTTTTTCAACGAGTCAGCTCTTCACATCAGGTGGCCAAAGTATTGGAGCTTCAGCTTCAGCTTCAGCCCTTCCAATGAATATTCAGGATTGATTTCCTTTACACTGATTTGATCTCCTTGCAGTCCAAGGGACTCTCAAGAGTCTACTCCAACACCACAGTTCAAAAGCATCAATTCCTCAGCATCCAGCCTTCTTTATGGTCCAGCTCACACATTCATACAGGATGACTGGCAAAACCATAGCTTTGACTATGTGGACCTTTCTTGGTAAAGTGATCTTCTAAACCCAGGGATTGAACCCAGGTCTCCCACATTGCAGGCAGATTCTTTACCAGCAGAGCCACAGTGGAAACCCAAGAATACTGGAGTGGATAGCCTATCCCTTCTCCTGCAGATCTTCCTGACCTAGGAATCAAACCAGGTCTCCTGCATTGCAGGCGGATTCTTTAAAAACTGAGCTATTTGGAGGAAAGAGCAAACCTATAAATGAAATCAGAAATTCTAATTGAAAAAGTTGACACAGAAAAAACAAAGAAATGTATCTAAGGCTTTAGCCCATTCATTCATTCCCACTTGCCAAGTAATGAAATGTGCCAGGCCCAGGAAAAGTAACGGAAGTACACAGAAAAATAAATCATAGCCCACCCACATGCTCAGTCGCTCAGTTGTGGCCAACTCTTTGTAACCCCATGGACTCTAACTCATCAGGCTCCTCTGTCCATGGAATTTTCCAGGCAAGAGTACTGGAGTGGGTTCCCACCCATGAGGATTTCACTATTTAAAGGGGAAAGTAAATAGAGTTGCTACTAAAATGAAGTTAATCCACTACCCACATACACATACATGGCCACCTGGCTCAGCTCTCCTTGGAAAGCTTGGCACAATGGGTAAGGTGAGAATTTTTTCTGTTTTACCCTGGAGAGTCTAAGTATGTGCTTGTTGGCTTGTTATAACTGTTAGTGATACCTCCTTTCACTGCAAAATTGTTGGGCTTTGGATGATAAATTATGTGGCAATACTACTCCCATGTTCTATGACAAAGGAAACTGACATACATTTTGGAGCCAAGAAAGTCTTTGAATTCTATGTATTACAGAAGTTGGGGAAATGTTATTCGTAGGAACAGACGTTTGAACTGAAAAAGAGCTCATCTAAACAAGATGAAAACGAGGACTATACACAGACCACATTACTTCTCCTGTTTGACCTGTTTTTTACTGAGACTTTTACAGACTTCCTTTTAAAAAAAATTGAATCAAGATTGCCAGGAAAAATAGCAATAACCTCAGATATGCAGATGACACCACCCTTATGGCAGAAAGTGAAGAAGAACTAAAGAGCCTCTTGATGAAAGTGAAAAGGGGGAGTGAAAAACTTGACTTAAAGCTCAACAGGCAGAAAACTAAGATCATGGCATCCAGTTCTATCACTTCATGGCAAATAGATGGAGAAACATTGGAAACAGTGGCTGACTTTATTTTGGGGGGCTCCAAAATCACTGCAGATGGTGATTGCCACCATGAAATTCAAAGACGCTTACTCCTTGGAAGGAAAATTATGACCAACCTAGACAGCATATTAAAAAACAGAGCCATTACTTTGTCAACAAAGGTCTATCTAGTCAAGGCTATGGTTTTTCCAGTGGTCATGTATGGATGTGAGAGTTGGATTATTAAGAAAGCTGAGCACTGAATAATTGATGCTTTTGAGATGTGGTGTTGGAGAAGACTCTTGAGAGTCCCTTGGACTGCAAGGAAATCCAACCAGTCCATCCTAAAGGAAATCAGTCCTGAATATTCATTGAAGTGACTGATGCTGAAGCTGAAACTGGAATACTTTGGCCACCCGATGTGAAGAGCTGACTTATTTGAAAAGACCCTGATGCTGGGAAAGATTGAAGGCAGGAGGAGAAGGAGGCGACAGAGGATGAGATGGTTGGATGGCATCACCAACTCCCTGGACATGAGTTTGGGTAAACTCTGGGAGTTGGTGATGGACAGGGAGGCCTGGCATGCTGTGGTTCATGGGGTCACAGAGAGTCAGACATGACTGAGCAATTGAACTGAAACTTTAAAAAAAATAGGCTTAATTTCTAAGAGAAGTTTTACACTCACAGCAAAATCGAGAAAAGTGCAAAGAGATCCCACATACAATCTACACTCACACCCCTGCCCCACCAACAAGCCCAATCTTCTCTACTGTCAACAGCCCCCACCAGAGCAGTACATTTATTACAAATGATGACCCTACATTGGCACGGCACATCATTATCCATCAAAGACAGGCATAGTCTATGCCCTTCAAGAGTTTAAGATCTAGTGTGGGAGAGAGCCATTAAAACAAGTAATTGTACAAATAATCTAATAAGAAGGTACGGATTGCCTGGCACAGGGCAGGTGTTCCAAACATTTATCCTGCTAATACACATTGAGTAGAATCACCAGACTTAACTAATAAAAATAATGAATGATATTTTACATTAGAGTTTACATTCGCTTGTTTATATTAGGGTTCACTCACAGTATTATATATTCTGTGAGCTTTAACAAATGTACAATGACATGTATGCACCATTAAAGTATCATACAGAACAGTTTCACTGGCCTAAAATCTTCTGTGTTCCACCTAATCCCAGCAACCATTGACTTTTTTTTTTTTTAATGTTTACATATTTTGCCTTTTCCAGCATGTCATAGAGTTGGAATCATATAGTATATAGCCATTTTGGATTGGCTTCTTTTACTTAGTGATATAAATTTAGTGTTCCTCCATGTCTTTTCATGGCTTGATAGCTCATTTCTTTTTAGCACTGGGTTATATTCCATTGTCTACATGTCTACATCATAGTTTATTTATCCATTCACCTATTGAAGGACATCTTGATTGTGTGCAAGTTTGGGCAAGTATATATAAAGTGGTAATAAATATCTGAGTGCAAGCTTTGTGTAGGCATAAACTCATTTGTGTGGACATTGCTTATTTTAGTAAGTAGCCAGGGGCATGATTGCTGGATCATAAGGTAAGAAAAGTTAAGTTTTGTAAGAAACTGTCACACTGTCTTCTAAAGTGGCTGTACCATTTTCACTCTCACCAGCAATGAATGAGAGTTCTTGCTGTTCCCTATCCTCACCATCATTTGGGGGTGTTTTGGATTTAGGCCCTTCTAGTAGGTGTGTAGTGGTATCACATTGATTTTTTAATTGACAGTTCCCCAATGACATATGATGTTGAGCATCTTTTCATACACTTAAAAACAGTTCAGTCAATCTATTTTGTCCAACTCTTTGCAACCCCATGGACTGCAGCATGCCAGGCTTCCTTGTCCATCACCAATTTCCAAGCTTTCTCAAACTCATGTACATCAAGTTGGTGATGCCATACAACCATCTCATCCTCTGTCGTCTCCTTCTCCTCCTGCCTTCAATCTTTCCCAGCATCAGACTCTTTTCCAATGAGTCAGTTCTTCGAATCAGGTGGCCAAAGTATTGGAGTTTCAGCTTCAGCATCAGTCCTTCCAATAGATATTCAGAACTGATTTCCTTCAGGATTGACTGGTTGGATTTCCTTGCAGTCTAAGGGACTCTCAAGAGTCTTCTCCAACACCACAGTTCAAAAGCATCAATTCTTCAGCACTCAACTTTCTTTATAGACCAACTCTCACATTCATACATGACTACTGGAAGAGCCATAGCTTTGACTAGATGAACGTTTGTCACCAAACTAATGTCTCTGCTTTTTAATATGCTATTTAGGTTGGTCATAGCTTTTCTTCCAAGAAGCAAGAGTCTTTTAATTTCATGGTGGCAGTCACCATCTGCAGTGATTTTGGAGCTCACAAAATAAAGTCGCTCACTGTTTCCATTCTTTCGCCATCTATTTGCCATGAGGTAATAGGACCAGATGGCATGATCTTAGTTTTCTGAATGCTGAATTTTAAGCCAACTTCTTCACTCTCCTTTTTCACTTTCATCAAGAGACTCTTTGGGTCTTCTTTGCTTTCTGCCATAAGGGTGGTGTCATCTGCATATCTGAGGTTATTGATATTTCTCCTGGCAATCTTGATTCCAGCTTGTGCTTCATCCAGCCCAGGACTTCACATGATGTACTTCGCATATAAGTTAAATAAGCAGGGTGACAATATACAGCCTTGATGTACTCCTTTCCCAATTTGAAACCAGTCTGTTGTTCCTAGTCCAGTTCTAACTGTTGCTTCTTGACCTGCATACAGATTTCTCAGGAGGCAGCTAAGGTGTCTGGTATCCCCATCTCTTCAAGAATTTTCCACTGTTTCCACATATGCATACCTGCCATCTTTATATCTTCTTTACTGACATACCTGGTCAAGTCTTTTGCCCATTTTTAAATCAGAATGTCCATTTTCCTGTTGTTGAGTTATAAGGGTTCTTTCTGTACGTTGGATAATTGTTCTTCATCCAGTATGTCTAAGGCAACTATTTTTTCCCAGTCTGTGTCTGTCTTCTCATTCCCTTGACAGTGTCTTCGCAGAGCAGAAGATTTTAATTGTAATGAAATTCAGTTTATCAATTATTTCTTCCATGTATAGTTCCTTTGTATTTAACATTCGTCATCATATTTATTATCACCTAGGTTTTCTTCTGTGGTGTCTTCCAGTTTTATAGATTTACGTTTAACTCTATAATTCATTTTGAGTTGATTTTGGTAAATGATGTAAGTAAAAGTTAAAGTCACTCAGTCATGTCTGACTTTCTGTGACCCCGTGGACTGTGAAGTCCATGGAATTTTCCAGGCCAGAATACTGGAAGTCTGTGTTTAAATTCATGATTTGTATGGAATATTCAGTTCTTCCAGCATCATTTATTGAAAAGACTGTTTTCTCTATTGTACTGCCTTTATTCCTCTGTCAAAAATTAGTGGACTTTGTGGACTATTTTCTGGGCTCTCTATTCTATTCTACTGATTTCTTTGTCAGTTTTTATGCCAGTCATACACTGTCTTGATTACTGTAGCTTAAGGATAAGTCTTAAGCTTAAGTCAGGTATTGTCAGCTTAAGTCTGATATTGTTCTTTGCCTTAATATTGAATTGGCTGTTCTGTTCGGGGGCTTTTGCTTCTCCATATAAACTTTAGAATCAGTCAGTATCCAATAAGTTGCTAAATAAGTTGCTAAGATTTTGATTAGGATCATTTGAATCAATAGACCAAATTATAAACAATGTTTAGTCTTCCTATTTATGAACATGGAATAGCTCTCTATTTATTTTGTCCTTATTTAATTTCTCTTATTAGAGTGCTACAGTGTTCTTCATATATATCTCGTACATAATTTGTTATGTTTATTCTTAAGTATTTATTTTAGGTGCTAATGTAAATGGTACTGTGTTTTAAATTTTAAATTCTACTCATTACTGCTGATACGTAGAAAAGTGACTTAATTTTATATATTAACTTTGAATCCTGCAACCTTGCTATAATTGCTTATTGGCCTATTTTTTCAAATACTCTACATAGACAATCTTGTCACTTGGGACAAAGATGGTTTTATTTCTTCTTCTCAATCTGTATATCTTTTATTTCCTTTTGCCCCCTTATTACATTAACTAAGACTTTCAGCACAATGTTAAAAAAAAGAAGAGGGAAAAAGAAACATCCTTGCCTTATTCATGATTTTAGCAAGTAAGTTTCTAATTTCTTCCCTATTAACTATAAGCTAGGCTTCTTGTAGATGCTCTTCATTGAGTTGAGCAATTTCCCTTTTTTTATTGCCAAGAATTTTTATCTTAAGTGGGTATTAAATATTGTCAATTTTTTGTATACATACCTGGGATAAATCCTACTTGGCTGTGATGTATAATTATTTTATGCACCATTGGGTTTGGTTAGCTAATTTTGTTGAGGAGATTTGACTATATATTCATGAGAGGTCTTGGTTTATAGCCCTTTCTAGTAATGTCTTTGTCTGGTTTGATATTAAGTAATGCTGGCCTCACAGAAGTAGTTAAGAAGTGTTTCCTCTATTCCAATCTTCTGAAAATTAAAAAAGAATTGGTATCATTTCTTCTTAAATTTTTGGTAGAATTCATATGAGTCCATGTGGGCCTTGTGTTTTCTGTTTCAGAAGTTTATTAGCTATGATTGGATTCTGTAATAAATTTAAGACTATTTAAATTGTCTATTTCTTCTTATGTGAGTTTTGGCAGGTTGTTTTTTGAGAAATTGGTTCATTTCATCTAGGTTATTGAATTTGTGGTTTAAAGTCATTCATAGTATTCCTTTATTATCCTTCTGATGTCTATGGTCTTTGTGGTAGGATTCCCACTTTTATTTCTGAGATTAGTAATTTGTGTCTTCTCTACTTCTTAGTTAGCCTGGAAGGAGGTTTATTAGTTTTATTGATCTTTCAAGGAATTGGCTTTTGGTTTTGTTGATTTTATCTATGATATATTGCTTTCAATTTCATTGATTTCTACTCTGATCCTTACTATCTCTTTCTTATACTTACTCTGGATTTAATTTGTCCTTCTTTTTATAGTTGCCTAAGGTGAAAGCTGGGGCTTCCCAAGTGGTGCTAGTGGTAAGGAACCCACCTGTCAATGCAGGAGACATAAGAGATGCGGGTTTGATCCCTGGCTCAGAAAGATCCTGTGGAGGAGGGCATGCCAACCCACTCCAGTATTCTTGCCAGGAGAATCTCAAGGATAGAGGGCTATAGTCCATAGAGTCGCAAAGAGTCAGACATGACTGAAATGACTTAGCACACACACATACAAGGTGGAAGCTAGACTATTAAGTTTAGATCTTCTTTTCTAGCATATGCATTACATCCAGTGCTATCAATTTACCTCTAAGCACTGCTTTTGCTGTATCCCACAAATTTTTAGAAGTATTTTCATTTTAATTTAATTCAAAGTACTTTTCAATTTCTCTTTAGATTTCTTGTTTGATCCATGTGTTTTTTAGAAGTGTGTAATTCAATCTTCATGTTTTTTAGGATTTTACAACTATCTTTCTGCTGTTTCTTCTATAATAATTCTTCTATGGTTTGAGCAGTCATTGACTGATTTTTATTGTTTTAAATTTGTTAAGGTGTGTTTTATGTCCCAGAATGAGGTCTGCCTTAGCAAATATTCCATGTAAGCTTGGGAAGAATGTGTATTCTGCTATAGTTGGATGAAGGAATCTAAAGATGTCAATTATGTACAGCTGATTGATGCACTGTTGTGTTCAACCATGTCCTTATTGATTTTCTGCTTGCTGAATCTGTCCATTTCTAATGGAGAGCTGTTGAAGTCTTCAAATGTAACAGTAGATTCATCTATTTCTCTATGCCGTTCTATCAGTTTTTCCATATATTTTGTTCTATATATTTCAGTCTTTTTTTCTCTTTGCTTTTCAGTTCTGAAAAAGTTTTATTGACATATCCTGAGGCTCAATTTTTTTTTTTCTTCAGTCATGTCCATTCTGGTTCAACAATAAAGAGTCAGCCTGGTAAGCAAGAGACATGGGTTCAATCCCTGGGTTGGGAAGATCCCCTGGAGAAGGAAATGGCAACCTACTCCAGTATTCTTGCCTGGAGAATACCATTGACAGAGGACGCTGGCAGGCTAAAGTCCATGGGTTTGCAAAGAGTAGGATATAACTTAGCAACTTAACAATAGCAATGTCCATTTTACTAATGAGCAGAGCAGAAGCATTTTTCATTTCTATTACAGTTTTGATCTCTAGGATACTTTTTTATTCTTTTAGAATTCTCATCTCTCTACCTATACTATATATCTGGTCTTGTATATTATTTACCTTTTCCATTTAGATCTCTAGCATATAAATTACAGTTGCCTTAAATACATGATCTGATGATTCCAACATCCCAGCCACATCTGGGTCTGATTCTGATCTTTGCTGTTTCTTTAAATTGGTTGGTTTCTGTTTGTTTCTATTTTGGTTTTTTGCCTTTTATTGTGTCTTATAATAGTTTTTTGAATAGTGGGCATAGTGTATTGGTTATAAGGAACTGCAGTAAATAGACCTTAATAATCCACTGGTAAATTGTGACAGGAGGGAAAGCATTCTATAGACCTATGAATCGATCTCAGTGTTTTAGCAAGCCTATTTCTTTTTTTTTTTTTCATTTACTTTTACCAGTTGGAGGCCAATTACTTCACAACATTTCAGTGGGTTTTGTCATACATTGACATGAATCAGCCATGGAGTTACATGTATTCCCCATCCTGATCCCCCCTCCCACCTCCCTCTCCACCTGATTCCTCTGGGTCTTCCCAGTGCACCAGGCCCGAGCACTTGTCTCATGCATCCCACCTGGGCTGGTGATCTGTTTCACTGTAGATAATACACATGCTGTTCTTTCGAAACATCCCACCCTCACCTCTCCCACAGAGTCCAAAAGTCTATTCTGTACATCTGTGTCTCTTTCTCTGTTTTAGAAAGCCTATTTCTCTGGGTTGTGAACTTCAAATTTTGAAGTACTTCATGCTTTTTTTGGGGGGGGTGGGAGGTTTGTTTGTTTTCAACCCCCTTCATGATACAAGATGGTTAGAGCTGGCTGGAGTTGGGGCTTTCCTTCCCCCACGGGGACTAGGTTTGGATAATACCCATTGTGAGGGCAGGCTTTCTTAAGAAAAACAGGGATCTGGTATATATTTCAAAATGGATCCTTTTTTCTCTCTCTCTACCAGAAGCCCAAAGAGACTTTTTTTTCTCTGCTCTTCACTGTGAGAACCCAGTTGAGCTCCTGATGATAAAACTCATAAAAGTGTGAGGGCCACCTAATGAATGAGTTGCCTGGAATTTTTAGCTCTCAGGCTTGTCCTCACTTAGCCTTAGCAATTCATCAATCCCAATTTGGTTTTCTTATCCCAGTACTGATTCCCACAGAAGTTTCTGCCCCTCTCAGTTGTGGTTCTCTGTATCCACCATCTATCTTTCCAATTTTAGGGGCAGAAGTTGGCCCTGTGATCTCAATTCTCTGACATATCTAAGCAGGGTTGTTGATTTTTCAGTTTGTTCAATTTTTTATTTGTTGTTATGATGGAGCAGTAACTTCTAAACTCCTTACACACTACACTAGAGAACTTTTTAGCAAAATTACCATCAAGGTCATATAAGAGAGAGTACGTGTGAGTAACCAGAGATTGAGATCCAAGAAAAACACAGCAGCCCCTCTCGTTTGTTATAAACTGTTGGCAATTTACTTCACCTGTCTGACTCTAGGTTCCTCTTATATAAAAAGGGGTATTGATATGTTGTTTTGAGGTTTTATGTATACATAGATGTATATTTTTTCAGCTCAGGATCTGGTGAGTCATAAGTCCTTAATAATTGTTAGTTCCTTTCCCTTTTCCTCTTATCAGTTGCCATAGTAAGTCACTTAATCTCCCTGAGGCTATTTCTTCATCTTTCAGATGGGGATAACGATGCCTAAGCTTACCAACTCACAGAACTGTTTTGATAATCAAAGAGCCAATGTATGTCATCATATTTATAAAGAAAGAGGATAAGTTATTAAACAAAGACAAGGCAAGAATATTAGCACCATAATAATAATTATTATTATCATTACAAATATTCAAGGCTGTGGCTGACTCACCTGTCTTTATGAAGTTTAATACAAAATCATAAAAGTCTTACATGACGATCCAGCCTGAGTAATTTTCCAAACCATTACTTGCTTTAACTTTTTTTTTCTGCAATAATCAAAGCTCTTTGTCTCCAAGAATTTATAAGACTTGTCAAAAGAATGTCTGGTTACCTTTCCTGAATTTCACAGGACTGCACATTAGAGGATTGCAACAAAAAGCTACAGTTCTCCCCCTACCCCCACCCCAAGGCAGACCTGTTGAATCTTACCTTTACAGAAGCCAGTATTTTTCCCACCCTCTAGTTCCTGCCAGGGAGGATATTTTGGTGTACTTAACTGTGTAACCATCAAGACCAAAGGCATCATTGAACATTCTAAGCCCTGCACAACTGAAAGGCTCAAAGAGACCTCAGAAATTGTTCAGAGTCCTTCTCTACCATCCTAATTTTACGGGTATTTCCCCCAAGGCTTCCCATTTTCCAGGATCTCCTACTCAATATTTTCACCCACCAGACAAGTAACTGACTGGCTATTCCCAGTACCACAAGATCTAAAGAAAAGGTTCTTTTGTCTCACTGCACAAGAACTTCTCACTACATGAAGAGCTACAGTATTCTCCTGGAACTCATGCCCTTAGAGCTGTGAAATTAGGTCTTTGTTCAGCATGTTAAACCAAAAGGCCAACAACACAACCAGCAAAGGTGGTCCTTTTACCTGCATCCTTTTCTGCTATTTCAAGTGAAAGAGCTCTGCATTGCCAGTGGATTCTAAGCATCTTGCATAACTACTTATCACTGAACTGTTACTGTTGGTATGTCTTTCTAAAAAGAAAAAAGAAAGCTCTTTTTGCTGGATCTTGCCTAGCCAGCAGTTTTCTTTATTGCGTCGTTCATTACCATCCTCGCATTAATCCTGAGCACTGCAATGCCTCCCTGGGATGAGGTTTCCCTTCCTCTCCTTGTAGTTTGCTTTTCACTGTAGCTGCTGAGCGGCATAAATCAATACAATGCAACCATAAACACCACAAGTGCTAACCCTGCCAATTGGCTCTCTTTAATTGGTTTCAGCTAAAAACCTGTAAACCTATTTGAAGTGAAAAGGCAGACAAATCAAAGGCAAGATGGATGACCTGAAACCCTCGCTGGGCCAAGGGTTGCAAGCTCCAACATGGTATTTTTCATCTCTGTCATGGGTTTTTTCCATTTCTCTCTGGATCCTTTCTACTTCCCAGGTATTATTCATCAGCTGCCTCCACATTTATAATTATGGAAAGGAAAGCGTAAATACTCCAGAGGCTGGATGTTGAGTTTTAGAGATTGTACTAATGGAGAAAGCAACTTGGATAGAATAAATACTCCCCACAATAAGTGCTCTATTGACAGTTTTTCATAGTTGCCCTCTTTACAAGTAAACTTAAGCCCTGATGAATTCTCCCTCAAATGTCACACACAAATGACAGATTTGCTGGACATTTGTATCACCAGGCTGACTTTTACAATCCTATGGCTTTGTTTGTTCAAAATGCATTTACTTTTCGATTTGCATTGCTGCAGGGAGAGCCCATGGTTCAGATATTTGTCCACTTGTTTATCTACAGTGACAACAGCGCCTGGGGTACAGCTCAGTTTTCAAAAACCTATCATTCAGCTGAGGCTGAGGAGATTGGATGAAGCTATTTTACCTGAGGGGTTCTAGGTCAAAGGCCTCAAGAAATGGCCTGTTCACTAAACTGGTCCTGAGTGGATGACAGTCCACTTTCTTCCCCTGGCCTGAGGTGAATCCTCTAGTCAAGCAAATTAGATAGTCCATGATCAAAGCCACTGAGCCAGGGACCTTTTTCTAGAAGGTTCCAAATCTTGTCAAGCATGCAGTGGTATTTGAAAAAGTGAGCTCATGTGTTCAACAAATGATCATTTAAAATGTGTGTTAAGTAGCCAAAGAGAAAGCCCCTAGGTAGAAACAAACCAAGACTGACACTCATTGAAGTGCTTGTTAAACAGTAAAACATGTGCGCACGCACACACACACACACACACACACACACACACACAACATTGGAGAAAAGGAGCTTTCACTGGGCATGTTTCATAAGCAGGGAATTTCTTAGGCAATTACCACATCTAAATCAGCATTTCAATAACACAATCGTTTCATCACACTCTTGAAACCACTTTTATCTTCCATTTTATTTAAACAGGGCAGCGGCCAAATTTTATGAGAGGCTAGATGCTAAGGCAGCCCCAAACTTGATTCATAAATCTTCCACCCAATTCAGGGAGTACAAATGCAGTCATCTGGCGTGTTCATTCAGATCTTTCTTTAGTGTTATTTTATGGTTCTCGTTAGCAGCCCCCAAAATTCTCCTGGCATAGTTTTTCAGGGTTCACTGTGAGGCTGAATTTCTAGTCACACCCTCAGGATAAGGCTGATGGTATTAATATAAGGTTACATATATTACATCTCTCCCACCCAAAGTTTACATGCATGTAGAAGGAAAATCCCTTTCAGAGTTCTTTTAAGCCAAACCAGCCATCAGGACCTGCCCTTTGATCAGAGATTCAGAATAGGATGCTCAGAACATCTCATTATAACATGTGCAGGTCAAGGTCAAGTTTTCTGAAGCACAGAACCCACTGCTCTTATTTTGGATTGAAATCATCAAGAACATTTCTCTCCTTCAGTTTTACCTCCTATGAGGGCACAACACTTCCCTCCATACACACTTATCTCTCTCCTTAGATGACACAGGCACAATTTCATTTATTGCAGGCATTAAGTTTCCCATTTTATTTTAAACAACTGAGTTTTTTTTCTTTTTTCTGCACAACACAGCCTGTGGGATCTTAGTTCCCTAACCAGGGATGGAACCCACACCCTCTGTAATGGAAGTGCTGAGTCTTAAACACTGGCCCACCAGGGGAGTCCCAGTTTTCCCATTTTAAAATGACTTCAAGAAGCTGTTTCAAAGCCAGTGGGTCACAGAAGATGCCTTAATACTGGTGTGCTATTCATTATAAAGTTTTTCCCAGCCTGTGTGTTTGCTACTATGTAGAAGAGATTGAGGGAAGATGAGGGAGGAGTTGGGAAAGACCCTGATGCTGGGAAAGATTGAAGGCCGGCGGAGAAGGGGACGACAGAGGATGAGATGGCTGGATGGCATCACCGACTCAATGGACATGAGTTTGGGTGACTCCGGGAGTTGGTGATGGACAGGGAGGCCTGGCGTGCTGCAGTTCATGGGGTCACAAAGAGTCGGACATGACTGAGTGACTGAACTGAACTGAACTATCCAGCAATAAACAGTTGAAAAGAGTTGGAAGGTGATTTCTTTTGTAGCCTGTATTACAAGTTTACTAGGAATGAAAAAAATCACCTCATCATCCTGTTTCGTGAGTTGAGCTATTTAAAATGCAGCAGAAGGGGACACAGCTATTTTCCACAGGTGAGCCTGCCTAGATGGTCAGAGAACTATCAGTTTGCTTTAGTTTGTTCACAGACACAGAGAAACAGCGAGGTTTCTCAGCACAGAATTTCTTTTCTTTCTCTTTCTCTAACATCCTTACCTCCACCTGAAACACACACACACACACACACACAATTGTCTGGGTTTTGGCAAACGCTGTGTTGACAATCCTACAATCTAATTGTAGGCTCATTAGAAGGAGATGTTGAAAGTGGAATTCTTCTGATCTACCATTCGGCTTTTTCTTTTTCTTTTTTTTTCCATGGCTCATTTCATGTTTAATCTTTAAAGTGAAGATAAATCTCTACAGGAAAGGCAAAATATCCCTTTAATACCAGTGTCTACATAGCTTAACCTTTCCCTAAAAAGACTTTTCATTTCGTTCAATAGCTTAAATATGAATGCCCATTGAAAGAGGCTGAACGCAAGATTGCAAAAAGTGGAACGACTGTGCCAACTTCTAGCTCTAAGACAGGTTTCACTCCATGGTATTGAATTAGTCTACTTTGTAATGCAGTGAGCTGGGGGTATGTGTTCAGAGTGTGAGGTGTATTGAGAATATAAGGGGGCTGTTTTGCTGGCAACAGTTCCCATCTATGTTCACTCTTCTTATAGCCACCCAGAATCAAAATGAGGTCCTCATGACACAGTTAGAGAAAAGACATTGATTCACTTTGCAGTACAATAGAAATTAAGACAACATTGTTTAAATTATACTCCAATGAAACTTTTTTAAAAAGAAGAATTTCAGAGTGAAAGACCATTATAAAAGACTGAAAAACTACGGATGTTTCAAACTTCCAAAAAGATGACTGGAAACAACCTTTCTATCTCCTAACACTGATACGTTGTAGCCAAGTAACCCCTTCAAAGTTCTAGGAAGTTCTCTTTCTCATGATTACATGAGTTGTCCGGGGAAAATCAATCCATCCACCTTTACTTCTGATTTCATCACTCTGTTCCTACCAAGATTTGATCTAGAACTAGATGTCAAAGAGAAAGTGTCTTGACCACATTTTCTCTCCAGTCTAACTGGTAATTCTGAGTCAAATGTCCCCACCAGCCAAATGCAATGGGAGATTTGACACAGCTGTATTATTCCAGACATCTGCCCCTCCTTTGTCTTCTTTTTGAATGCCAACCAAAAGCACATTTTTGTTTTATAATATGAATTCTGCAGCAAAAATGAGATGGGCTAAAATTCTAGACAGCATTCTCCAATGGCTTCCAAAATAAATGCATCAACATTTTTATTTAGCACCACCTGCAAGAAAAGTCTATGGTCAGCGTTCAGGCTCAATAAAATAAAAATGAAAATTATTAGCTGGGAAATAGGTTTCAGGATCAGGTCTACAGAGGATAACTTTAAACAACAGAAATCCCTCTTGGAGACAGAGTCTTTAGAATCCTGTATAAGCATGCTATATTTGGAATTTATGTATTAACTCCATTCCCCTTTGACTCATATGCCTTCTTCTAAATCAAATGGCTTTCAAATACAAACTCCACCACATAAACTATGGAAATCTACTCTTCATCAGCTTTTCACAACTGAGGTTCTTTAAGAGAATTTAGCCCCACAGAAAATGATTCCAGGGCTTGGTCTCTCAATTTTCCCAAGAAGATACTTAGCTAATACTACTCAAGAATGAAGAGGAAATAAGTTCACTCATTAACATACAATGGAAGTCTTAGGACTTAATTCTCTACAAATCTTAGAGAAGTTCTGCTGGTTCTTTTCAAAAGCATAGAAATGTGATCACAAACTAATTTCCATAATGCTGCCAGTTTCTCTATGTCCCCAAATACTCCTAACACATTACTGCTGTAACAACCAGTCCTACTACTTGTAAGGAAATAAGAATGGTTTCCATATGCTGACCAGTCTCTATGCTAAATCCTTAAAACTCATCTGCTCATTTCAACACCACCACAGGAATATGATGTGGATATTATTACTATTACCCATTTGACAGCTGAGGAGTCACTGGTTAGAGGGAATAACTGGCAAAATCAAATTTGAACCTAGAGCCTGTCTAACTCAAAAATGCCAGGAGAAAAAGAAATCCATTTTTCTGTGATAAACGCCAAAGAGGCTAGAGTTAGGAAGCTGTCAGACGGAGGGCCTCCCCTCACCTGCTGGACCAAGCAGGAAGAGGAGGAGCGTCCAGATGGAGGCAGGATTGGTTGATAACTGCAGCCGAATAGGCTGGGTCACCAAAGAAGAAAACTTGCCAGGAAGAGGACTGGGACCCCAAGGCCAGAAATAGGGGAATCAAACCAGGCACTAGACTATAGCTAAGTAGCTGTTTTAAGTCAGGGCTCTAGGACAATAGTTCAAGTCAAAATCAAAAGAACATTTTTAAATGGTAAGTAGATTCAATTTCTTTCTTTAAAGAAAGTGTAAGGGTTTGAACAACCTCTTTCTCTCATTTCCCTCCACTGCCTACCTCCACCTCTTTTAGATTCCCAAGAGATAGTGTCTTTAATACAACACTTACAGCACAGTGGAAAGAGTATCAAGAAGGCAGTCAGTCCAAAAAATTGGAAGCAGCTAATGGTTGACTGAGACCAGCCTGGAGTTGAAAGCAACTTTAACAATAAAGTTCATGGCTACAAACCCAATGTCTTCCCTTCATGTCTAACTGAATCTCTCATGTCAGTTTCCCCGCCCTGGCCCCGATAAGATTCTATTTCTAAGATTTAAAAAATTATAGAAATCAACTAATTTCTAAGAAGAATAAAGTGTGTCAATGTTCTGAAAGTCAAAATCTAATGCTCTGCAAGGAAATGTCCAGGTGAAACATCTCCTGTGCCCCACTTTGGAATGATTTCCATGAAAGACTGAATTACTTTGATGAAGAGGGTCGGCCTCAGAGACAATGGAATATGGCAATTCTTTGTCCCCATAGCCCCCAGGGAGTGTGAGGGCTGCTATGGTAAAGCAAGCATCTGCCTATTGCTGACTAGGGTAGCCCCGCCAAGGCACCTAACACCCCAATTCCTTCTTCCCACTTGAATTAGCCTCTCATCCCACTGAGAGCTGAGGACTAGGGTCCAGAGTCCTTGACCATTCCTGCATGAGCCTAGTGCAAGTCCAGGCACACAGGAAGCACACCATCATAGGCATTCGCAGTTGGTGAAGCATGTTTACATCCAGATATAAAGCAGCCATGTTCCTTGTGCTACCTGACACCTGTCACACTCCTGAGATAAGCAAGGCAGAGATTATTACCCCTGCTTTCCACAGAACACAGGTATAACCACATGAAATACCTTCACCTGCCCAAGGACATGCCTTGAGCAAGTGATGTTCCTGGGAGGAGAGCTCCAAGTTTCTAACTCCCAGAGCAAGACTGGTCCTTTTTTCCTGTTACTTTTCTCTGTCCCCAAAGTAAATGCCAAGTCTAAAGTTCTCATCTGGTGTTTCACACCCATCTGGAGACCAAGGTGCACCAGGAGCACCCGAGATTAATCTCCAGGACCTGGTCCCTGTGTGGCTGCCCAGGGTATCTCAGGACCACACCTTTGGGATGTCCGTCCTGCCTCCCCATGTACCCTGCCTTCCTCCACCAAAGTGTTCTGCTATAGAATCCAGGAGGCAAAGGAAGTCAGAGCCACACATGTAAGATTTGTATTCCTTATTTGAGTACTTTCTGAAATATATATTATATAAAGATTATATTTTACTTATGTTATAAGGAAAACAAATCCCAAATCCTAGAATGCTTGATTTCTCCTTATTGAGATATAATCAATGGCAATACCACAAAAACAAATGGATTTCATGACCCCCATAGAGGTTTTTCTCTGTGGAAGGGGAAAAAAACAGTTAAAATATGTTACCTTTTCACTGTCCTTTCCTTATGCAAAAAGGGAGCTTCGCCAGCAGAATCAGACCATTCAACTTATAAAGATCAAGGGCAGAGGAGAAATTTCAGGGGGTGATTCTGTCTTGAGTCAAATTCTTTTTCTCCATCACCCCCCACCACACACATACACACAAACAATTTTGTTTCATGTTTTTTTTTCCCAGAAAATAAAGAAATACACTTCTTTTTCCATTAAGTAATAAAATATACTATAGAGTCGCACAACTCCACAGACCCAAGGGACATTAAAGCAGGCTCATCAAGCACCATCCATGTGGAAAGGTATGAGTATATTTTTACCCGACACAGACAGAGTTCCTTTGTAGTTGCCCCAGCACCCTTGCTCACATGCACTCCTTTCCAAAACACACAAGAGGGAGGGAGAGGGGAAAGAGAGAGAGAGGTTGAGAATTGTATGGAAGATCAGAGGAAATGATAGATTTGTAATATCTGCAAAAAGCCCAGCATGAAACAGCATGCAGAATTCTTAGTAATGCAGCTCTTATTTTTTGTTTTGCTTTGTCTTGTTTCATTTTCACTTAAGTGAATTTTTAAATAACTTGAATTTTGTTGCTGCAGGCTAGATTTGGGATCACTTTCTCTTCTATTATTTGGGAATGATCAGTTATTTTATCTCTACCCTAATTCTGTATTTTTTTCTACTTTGACCCCAAAGCACCAAAATGTTATGCTTAGGAAGGACCTGTTGAGGCTTCTTTGTTGAAGCCAAGGAAAGATAGAAACCATGAATTCCATCACAAAGCCCACTAATTGTCAGACTTTTGTTGAAGACTCTAATTAAATCCCGTAGGAAAAGAACACCAAGTGGTGGAAATAGAAAAATCAGTCATTTAAATAACTCTGCTAAGAGCTTAAAATAGACACCAAAGAACATCTGAAAAGTTTGTTGTTTTTTTTTTCAGGCTAAAAGAAGAAAAATTATGCACAGAGAAATATTGGGCTAGATAATAATATTCTAAGCATCTGAAAGGTAGCATCTATAAAAACTTTATAAGATGCACTAAATTTATTCCAGACAAAAATCTTCATCAACTGGCTGCCTATTAGATTGCCTTTATTGTCTTTCTTTCTTTATAGAGCTGTCATTGGAAGATTCCTCCTGCTCAGCCAATCATGGAAGATTCCCAAAAATCCCTAGAGAATAAAGAGATTGGTCCATCAACCTAATCCTGCACACAGAAACCCCTCCTCCAGTTCCACTGAGAGCAGCTGCACCTCAAACAAGTGTCTTTTATGAGATGCCCTTCAATGGAACAAATGAAAAATCCCTCCAAACATAAAACACATTTCTCACAGAGGAAAAAGAACTCAACTTGTGCCATAAAACCCTCACAGGGCTGAAAATATCTTTCTCACAGATGTGAATAGGAAAAGGGATCTCAAAATTGTATTCCTCACGATTTAGATGTCCTAAGATTAAACAGGTCAACTCACAAATTTTGTATTTGTGCCCTGACACCACTCACAAAGTTTCCAGGTCCAGGCCCTGGCTTCAAAGTCAAGCTCCATTCAGAACCAATCAAAGAGACTCATCTCTTAGCCTCTCCCTGACCTTGGTCATGGTCTTTCAAGACTGGCTGGGGGTGTGTCAAGATGTGTGAAAGGAGATCTGGCTCAAAGGGACTTCCTGGATTTCATTTCCCTCCTACCTTGCCCAAAAGCAGGACGATGCTCTGCAAAGCTCTCCCTAGATGCTGCATGAATGAATGAAACACATGCATGCTTACTCATGTCTGACTCTTTGTAGCCTGCCAGGCTCTACTGCCCATGGGATTATCCCAGGCAAGAATACTGGTGTGGATAGCTATTTCTGCCTCCAGGGGATCTTCCCAATCCATGGATTAAACTCATGTCTCCTGTGGCTCCTGCCTTGGCGGGAGGCTTCTTGACCACTGAGCCACTTGGGAAGTCAGGATAATAGGAAATTAGGGATCAAACCCAGGCACCCTGCTTTAGGAGCACAGTGTCAGCCACAGGACCACCAGGGAAGTCCCATGAAGTGAAACTATCAGTCAGTCGCTCAGTCCTGTTGGACTCTTTGTGACCGTGTGAACTGTAGCCTGCTAGGCTCCTCTGTCTATGGAATTCTCCAGTCAAGAATACTAGAGTGGGTAGCCTTCCCCTTCTCCAGGGGATCTTCCCGACCCAGGAATTAAACCCAGGTCTTCCGTACTGCAAGCAGATTCTTTACCAGGGAATTTCAGTGCAGATGTTATATGACTGATCCCAAATGGGTACAATGGCAATTTTGGCAAAGCTCCTTGTGACCTGAGTCTTCTCCATCTTTCCTTCCTCCTGCAAGTAAGTTTCTTGTGTGGTCAGCAATGTGAGGCCTCCAGAGTGGACCTCACCCTCCGTCCCCATCTCATCCATCTCTATAATGTCCCATGCTCCCTTTCTTCCACTTACTTCAAGGAGGAGAGCCCCTCCTCCTATCAGAGACTGATGCTTCCATGGGAGATGTAGCCACGGAAGGCACCTTCCACCAGCAACAGTACCTCTCTCACCTGCACCATGAACTTTTCTGTCTTTGTGAGCACTTTCCCTTCTGAATATAATATAAATTCACTTATAATACAAATTTCTCCCCTTGTAACACTTTTTTTAAAAAATTTCCTGAGGTTGTATCCCTATAAGAAGCTATCATCCTGTTCACCAGTGCTTCTGCAGCTTCTTGGGAGTCTGCCCCATAACAATCTAGCTTCCATTTCCCCTCTATCACAGAGGTCCTCACCCAGGTCAGTAATAGCCTGATTTACGGCATTCATAGAACTCTTTCTTCATCCTTTCAGCTGCCTCCCCTGTGAACTTTGACACTTTCCCCTTCCTTCCTTTTGGAAGTGCTCTCCTCTTAGTCCAGACCTTCTCTCTTATTTCTCCTTCTATTTCTCTGACTGCTTGTGCCCAGCTCCTGTGTCTGCCTCTTCTGCACAGCACTTTATGGGCATGCAATACCTTGCAGGTTCATTCATCTTCTCCTTCCTTACTGACTCCCTCCTCTGTGTCTGGCTTCCACTATGATTGACAGGATGGCATTTACCATCTATAACTTTACCATTCCCCACCAGCCTCTACCATATCTTTGTTGATGCCTGGAAAAAATTTTTCCCAAGAGACATAGATTTCATTTAACTTTGAAGTTTGAAATGTAGGTAATCCTTGGAGAAGTGAAATACCCGCAAGTTCCTTCCAAAGTGAGCATTTTGATGGGAGAAGAGGAGAGGCAACTCAAATGTTCTCTATCACTCGTTTTTTCACTTATCCCAGGGAGATAAAAATAATTGCCCTTCCTACAGCAGTCATAATGGAGTTGAAAGTGCTGTGAGAATTTAAAAACTGAAGTATTATTACTAACTGGCATGAATACAGCTGGTTTTTATTTGGGAGAAGCTTTATATCTCTCACATTCCCACTCTCTTCTGAGGCTTAACACAATTTTGATTAGAATACCACTCAAAGTTTGTCCCAGCATCTGTCTTTGAAAAGCTTGTGAGTCTTCCCTTCCTGATCCTGAACTCACTAGCAAACTGCTTCTCAGGAGAGATGAGAAGGAGACTATGAAAACACAGAAGAGGCAGGAACATGGAAATCCCTACTTTAAAAAGGCCTCAAAATTTATTTTGTATCCCATAAGGATTGTTAGAGTAGAAAGCATACATACAAGAGAAGGTACCTATGTCTTAATGCTGTTTATAGGTCTGTATAGTGTCTAATATCCAATACAAAATAAATTGTGTGCTTGCAGTGAACACATGCACAACTTCTCAGAATTTCAGATGAGAAAGCTTGAATTCTTTGGGACAAAAATGCTTGAATATAAATTAAGAGGCTGGCAGTCATTGTCACCTCCTTGTTTTAAAATTACTATTGAAAACTGACTGATGAAATTCATCAATTCTGATTCATTCTTTCTACCCTTGACGTTAGGTGTGTCCAAGTGACTTGCTTTGGTCAATGAAATATGAGTAAAAATGAAAAGTGACACCTTTTGAACTGAAGTTGTAAACACCTTCGTGCAATTTGTGGTTTTCTGCCACTGCCATTGGCAATGTTGCAGAAAAGGTGTTCATTAGCCCAGATCCTGAGGTCAGGATAATGCAGAGAAGCACCCTACAGTTTTTACACCCTATCTCTAAAGAATATGGAACACAAGCCATCCAAACTTATTTTTTTACAAAGTGTATCTGGATCTCTACTGAACACTACACTTTCATAAATCCACTATCTTAAATCTTACCCAAGTTTCTCAACTAAATTTGTGTCCTTATCTCCCAACACACTCCAACATGAAACAATCTAATGAAGAGAGGTGCATTCATTTTCTATTTGCCGTGTTTCTAATTTACCACATATTGAACTACTTGAGACAATAATGGTACTGGCATTGGTCAAGGCTGTGGTCTTATATGAGGATTTGGGTCCTCATCCAAGTTCATCTAGGGTGTTGACAGAATTCCACATTTTTGTGACTATAAGACTGAGACCCTCAGTTCCTGAAGGTCACACTCTGCTTGGACAGTTCACACTGTGTGATTTCTTCCAGGCAAGAAAGAAAGTCTGCCTCCTCTAAAGGCCCACTTAATGAGGTCAGGACCACACAGAATAATCTTTCTTTTGTTTAACTCACAGTCAACTGATGAGGGACCTTAACTGCATCTGCAAAATTCCCTTCAATTTTGCAAATAATATAATTGCAGAAGTGACATTCCATCATATCACAGCTCCTGGCCACACTGAAGGGGAGAGGATTATGTAAAAGTGAGTGTTTGGGGGATCCACCTGGAATCCTGTCTACCATAGGAGGCAACGCTATGTCCACATACCAGCTCTAGCTTCTCTTGTAGCTTTGCTTATATAACACCCTCATAACTTTGAACCCTTTTCTGTCCTGAATTTTGGTCCAAAATTTCTCTGTTCTTTACCCTAACACAGCCATCTCCTCTCTAAAGCCTGCATGAACATTGAACAGTTGTGGTGAACTGGCCATCTTGACATCTTGTTCGAGACTTTTATCTTTAGGTGGACATTGGACATGTATCATCTGAAAGGAAGCAGAAGGCCATGGGACTCTCTGAAATTTTATCCAGTAGTAGGGGAAAACCTTTCCTCATTGAACAGGTTTAAAGGGAAACGTCAGGACAAAAACAAATTTGTCTTTAGGATTCTACACCATCATCCCTGTTCATTCTTATAATAGATCCTGCCCAACACACCTGTCTCTTCATGTGGTTGTGAGCTCTTTTAGGAGGCTGCTTGTTGATTTTAAAGTTCAAAGTCGTGGATTACTATCAGTCTTGTCAGTTTCATGAAAAACCAAGATGTGGTATTTCTTGTCTCCACAGGGAAGACAGAAGCAGAGCAGATATCAGCTACTACACAAACATAAACATAGACACATGTATGCATGCACATACACACACATGCATGCATGTGCGCATGCACACACACACACACCCACCCCCTCGGGTCTTCTTGAAAGTGTGCAGCATGATCTCTAGAACACTGTATGTAGAACCTCTTATTTCTGAAGCAGACAACCTCCTGATCTTGAATTAAACGTTTCAACTGGGCCTTTTCTCAGTTCCTCAGCTCTGATAAGGGGTGGAAACATGAATTTTAGAGGAAGGAGATTAAAAGGGAGGTCAAAGTGAGGACCAGAGGTTTTATGCAAATATGATGCAAATTGTGAGGAAGCAATCTAGTTTAGCTATCTCAATGTTTGTTTGGGGGATGAAAGGGGACAGTGGGTGTCTCAAATGTCAGATCTAAAGAAAGTTCACTCCTGCATCTGATTTAATTGAAGAAATATATAATAAGCTACTCCTGTACTCACTAAGAGATAATTTAAGGGGAAAAGTAAACATGTGGTCAAAAATATCACAAAGGCAACACACAAAGAACTGACTTTATATGTATATTTCACATATATGTATAAAATATGTATTTATATATATATTAAAAATTCATTTTCTATGACCCCTCCCCTACTCCCATCCCCACCTCAATAAAAGGAAAAATCAGCTAGTAAAATCAAATATTATTTCTAAAATGTCAGTTTGTGTTTCCAATTGTGTATCCAGTCAAGACCTCTGTTCTACTTTTATACATTTGTTTGGCGTTTGGGGCCAGGAATCCCCAACCACTTTAGCTCATTACAATGAACTGACATTTGTGACATAATAGCATAAGAAATAAACTCAAATGATTCTTTTATTCAGTGACACTCCACAAGGCATCGCCCACTGTCAAGAAGGCAGGAAGAGACATGCTCCCCCAAATGCCCTTGTGCGGGGCCAGCCTAAAGTGGAAGCAGCTCTCAGGAGGTTTATATCACTGGTATGGCTCTGGATGAGCAGACCTGTTGGTTTCATCATATACCTCTGGATTGAGAAATCAGAGCTGGATACACTGAGAGACGGAGAGGAGGAGAGGGGCCAAGGAGCAGATCTATTTGTTTTGTGAATTATCAGCACATTTCCTTAGGGGGCAGCTGATAAAGTGATAAAGATCATGGCATTATGGAAGAGAAATGAGTCTGAGATACAACAGAGACTGGAAGTATGTTATGAATATTAATACTTGTGTTAACAAGGCCTTCAATGTGCCTTCCTCATATTGAGGCCTCAAAGGAAACTATGTCTCAAAATGGACTTGAACAGGCTCTCTGCTGAATCATAATCTTCTCAAAGCTGATAAATTGCTCTTTTCTGGGAAAAGAAATGAACTTCAGAGTGGACATTTCCCAGGAATAAGGGTTTAAATGTTAAAAAACAAAAATAACTTAATTAAAATGTTTCCAAGAAGAAAACTATATTTCTACAGTTTCCCATTTACTAAAATGGAATTATTAATAAAACCTCAGTCATCAGTAGAGACTAGGAAGTCAGGAAACTAAAAATGTCAGACATATGCATTCATCTATTTACTGAATGGGGCTTCCCAGGTGGGGCTAGTGGTAAAGAATCCGCCTGCCAACACACGAGACATAAGAGATGTGCGTTCAGTCCCTAGGGCAGGAAGATCTCCTGGAGGGGGGCATGGCAACCCACTCCAGTATTCTTGAATGGAGAATCCCATGCACAGAGGAGCCTGGCAGACTGCTGTCCATAGGGTCATAAAGAGGTGGACATGACTGAAACAACTTAGTATGCACATGTTTCCTGAACAACTCTATCATGGTACATGCTGCACCTAGGGAGGTGCCAAACTCATAGGGAGGGAAATAAAATTTATAGAGGAGCACTTATACCAAGAAAGCTGTACTGAATGAGAGACATGCACTCCTCTTTCAGTTCTTCAAAAACCACTATAAAGTAAGTTCTTTCATCATTCCCATTTTACAGATGAGGAAACCAAGTCTTGGAGACGATAAAGAACTCACACAAAGTCAAGCAAATATTCATTGTTTGGGGCCATGATCAGATCACAGTTTAACCCAGCTCCAAAGAACATGCTTTCGATCATTACCCCTCTGTGAACCCAGCAGACCTTGTGTCTCAGGGGAGTCGGAGGAGTGGCAGCAAGGGAAGACAAGGTCACATGACTAGGTGAGAGATGCATATGAAGACAGGGGAATGAATCTATCCTTCTGAATGCGCCATGACCATCATGGCTCCCTTACATTGCGAAGGCTGGTTTCTCTACTGGAAAACCCTTCCTTCTTTCTTCATCCCACTCCAGCCTTCATCTTGCAAGTGGGCTCTCCATTGTCTTTACCCTATGCCCCTTCCTCCTGTGAGCACTTCTCCTCTTGTACCTTCAACATTCTGTTACAATCTGTTGGATTACATAGTGTTGTTTACCTGTGTCTTTGCCATTAAATTGAGAACATCTCAAGAGCAGAACCAATAGAGAGATTAATTGGGCTTAATCACCTCAACTTTTAGCACAGTGTTAGCAGCAAATAGGCATCTATAAGATAAATGAATTAAAGAGTGACTGTAAGCACATGAGAAGTTTTTATTTTGTTTTGTTGTGGATGACAAAGTCAAGTTTATTACTTCCTTAAATCAGTAGAGACTGAATCTGGGTTAAGGAAAGAGGGCACGGGAAGCCAGTGAATGTATCTTTTTGGCCATGGCTGAGTTCTTGACACCCTGGGGAGACCAACGTGAGCACTATGGATGGATCTATGGATCACCTTCTCTACCTATCTATGGACTAGGTACCCACTGAAGTTCAAGATTCAACCCAAAGCTGAGAAGCAAGGCTCCTCCCCATGGTTCCATTGGTGGGGTCACCTACACAGGTCTGAGCATGGAGAAAGTGTGTGGTAATGACCTCCATTGGGGTAATTACAGTCGTCATTCTTTTTTTTTAACTCCACCCCTCTCCCATCCCAGCCACCAGCAAGCCCTGCCTCCAAATGTATCTCTATCTACCGACTCCTCTCCATTTCCTTTGTTTCTGCCCTGGACTAAGGCACCATCAGCTCTCACCTGAACAGCATCAATCATCTACAGATATTTATTCCGATTTCTTGCCCTGTGCAATCTATTCTTGATGTAGCACCCAAAGTAATCTTCTAAAAATTGTCATAACTCCCATCATTCCTTGCTTAAAAGCACCCAGTGGCATCTCTTACTTCTCTTGGTCCTGACCAGTGGCATTTGGTCTTCTCACTCCCTGGAATGTTCTTATTGCACAAATGATTTCTCATCAGTCAAGTCTCAGCAACCATCACATCCTAGAGAAGCCTTCCTTGACCACTTTGTCTGAAGTCACCTGCCAAGAACTTGCTATCACAACACAGAGTCTTACTTTCTGCATAACTTTCAACTCCACCTGAATGTGTCTTCTTTACTGGTTACATTCAAGTGTCTGAGTCTTTCATCTGAAACTAAACTCTCTAAGCACAGTAGCTTTCTCTCTTTATATCGAGTAACTGGGCTTCCCAGATGGCACTACACTAATGGTAAAGAATCCTCCTGTCGATGCAGAAGACATAAGAGATATAGGTTCAATCCTGGGTCGGGAAGATCCCCTGGAAGAGCAGATGGCAACCCGCTTCAGTATTTTTGCCTGGAGAACCCCATGGACAGAGGAGTCTGGCAGGCTATAGCTCATGGGATCACAAAGAGTCAAACATGACTGAAGTGACTTAGCACACACACATACACCTAGTAACTAGAACAGTGTCTGGTGCAGAATAGGTGCTCAATAGACAACTGGTGACTGAATGGAATAGTCACCTGCTCCTATTCTCTGTATAATGTGGGACAAAGTATTTGCCTCCCTAAAATCTACCCTCTAGGGGGTCATGAGATTTCTATGATATGAACTATGTGAAGTACATAACAATAATTTGCACATGTCAAGAGTTCAATGCATTTCTGTCCATTTATCAAATACACAGAATGCATATCCATGTGTTACAAAATTTCCTTCCATTAGTTATTTCACTGCTTGCGTCTGTTACTGATAAACATCGCTCCTGCTCCTCCAACTCTTGCCTTCTCTAGTGCTCCATTATGCATCTTTTTCTATTGTCTGAAACAGCCCTGGGAAAAAAGGTGCTCCTGGGGTGGGATCATGTGATCACAAAAGCAGATTTTGCTAGTCAAAAGTGTCCAATAAAAATGGGAAGCTGCTTCCTAAATGACTCTGGAAGTCTGTGGTTTAGTTCACAATATCTTAACAGATTAAGTTAATGCAAATAGCAGATGTATTTTGTAGCAACAAGACAAATGTTCAGCAGAATTAAAGTTATTCGTGTATAGTCACACTGGGAATATTTGCATGATATTTTGCTAATTGCTCCAAAATCTGACTTGTAGCAAATAAACAAATGGAAAAAGAAAATAAACCAGCAAAAATTAGCCCCAGGCCTCCCTGATTTCTCTTAAGCTCCCAGTGTCTTTCTTCAACCACTCAGTTTGTGGGTTGAAAAGCCCGGGGGCCGTTCCCAGTCTCCCAAGCATATTCTTAGACCTATTATTTCTGCAGAGACATTCATGGTTTCCCCCTGGTGACAAGCGGTCTTCCAAAAGCACTGGGTGTTTTTTTCTCTCCCTGACTCTCAGCACCCTCTTCAGACTTCAAATGTCTACTCAGATTTCCTAACAAAAGCATCATGCTGGTAGACTGCACTACTTGAAAATATTGTAAATTTGTTAAGTTTTCCTTAAAATATTTCAGACAATTTTTTTGTCAATATATACTAAGTGAATTACTTTCTGAGGGTTGACATAACAAAGTATCACAAACTGGGTGGCTTAAACAGAAGAAATGTACGGTCTAACAGTTGTGGAGACTAGAAGTCTGAAACCAAGCTATCAGCAGAATTGGTTCTTTCTGAGGGCACTGAGAAAACATGTGTCCCCTGCCTCTCTCCTAGCTTCTTGTGACACAGGCAAGCCTTGTTCCATGGAGGCATCGCTCCAACCTCTTCCTCCATCTTCACATGGAGTTTTCCTGTATATCTCTGTCTCCATGTGGCTATCTTCTTATAGGGACACCTATCAGATTGGATTAGGGGCCTATCCTACCCGAGTATGACCTCATCTATAATGTAATATATCTTCAATGCCTTATTTTGAAATCAGATCACTTTTTGTGGTTTTAGGGGCTAGAGTCAACATCTTTTGGGAGGGGAAAGTGAAAGTGTTGGTTGCTCAGTCATGTCTGACTCTTTGCGACCCCATGGACTATAGCCTGCCAGTCTCCTCTGTCCCTGGAATTCTTCAGGCAAGAATACTGGAGTGGATAGCCATTCCCTTCACCAGGGGATCTTTATGACCCAGCGATTGAACCTGGGTCTTCTGCATTGTAGGCAGATTCTTTGACATCTGAACCACCAGGGAAGCCCTTTTTTGGGGAGGTAGTGGCAAATAGATGGGGAAACAGTGGAAACAGTGCCTGACTTTATTTTTCTGGGCTCCCAAATCACTGCAGATGGTGATTGCAGCCATGAAATTAAAAGATGCTTACTCCTTGGAAGGAAAGTTATGACCAACCTAGACAGCATGTTGAAAAGCAGAGGCATTATTTTGTCAACAAAGGTCCGTCTAGTCAAGGCTATGGCTTTTCCAGTGGTCATGTATGGATGTGAGAGTTGGACTATAAAGAAAGCTGAGCACTGAAGAATTGATGCTTTTGAACTGTGGGGCTAGAGAAGACTCTTGAGAGTCCCTTGGACTGCAAGGAGATCCAACCAGTCCATCCTAAAGGAGATCAGTCCTGGGTGTTCATTGGCAGGACTGATGTTGAAGCTGAAACTCCAATACTTTGGCCAGCTAATGCAAAGAGCTGACTCATTTGAAAAGACCCTGATGCTGGGAAAGATTCAGGGCAGGAGAAGGGGACAACAGAGGATGAGATGGTTGGATGGCATCACTGACAACAGACATGGGTTTGGGTGAACTCCGGGAGTTGATGATGGACAGGGAGGCCTGGCATGCTGAGGTTCATGGAGTTGCAAAGAGTTGGACATGACTGAGTGACTGAACTGAACTGAGACACAATTCAACCCATAACATTAAGGGTCTCCAAACTTATAGGCCTATGTCCCTAGAAATGAAAACATCTTGTGCACATACTTCAGTAGGTCTGCATGTGTTTGTGTGATAGTTACATATATAAACATGCATGTTATACATAAGTAATAGACTAGCCTATTAATATGTCATATATATTATACAGCAAACACAAAAATAGAATTTTTTTAACTTATGAGGAAAAAAGAGATTATAAGTGATAGCACATACTTCCTCACTCACTGTGGATCAGTTTGTTTTCCCTTTTCCTGAAATCCACTTTCAAAAGGAAGGGAAAGTGAAATTAGCTCTAGGAGGCAGTAAAAAGGAAAATAAATCATTAAAGAAGGAGAAAATGGGTAATCAAATTTGAAAGATCTGGACTGAAACAAAACTGAAAAGCTTGTGGTTAAATGCATAGTTTAAGTTTAATTTCATCATCTTTAAAGTAGCCTACCATTTTAGTTCAGTTCAGTTCAGTTCAGTCGCTCAGTTGTGTCCGACTCTTTGTGATCCCATGAACCGCAGCATGCCAGGCCTCCCTGTCCATCACCAACTCCCGGAGTCCACCCAAGCCCATGTCCATTGAGTTGATGATGTCATCCAACCATCTCATCCTCTGTTGTCCCCTTCCCCTCCTGCCCTCAATCTTTCCCAGCATCAGGGTCTTTTCAAATGAGTCAGCTCTTTGCATCAGCTGGCCAAAGTATTGGAATTTGAGCTTCAACATCAGTCCTACCAGTGAACACCCAGGACTGATCTCCTTTAGGATGGACTGGTTGGATCTCCTTGCAGTCCAAGGGACTCTGAAGAATCTTCTCCAACACCACAGTTCAAAAGCATCAATTCTTCTGTGCTCAGCTTTCTTTATAGTCCAACTCTCACATCTATCCATGACTACTGGAAAAACCATAGCCTTGACTAGACGGACCTTTGTTGGCAAAGTAATGTCTCTACTTTTCAACATGCTATCTAGGTTGGTCATAACTTTCCTTCCAAGGAGTAAGCGTCTTTTAATTTCATGGCTGCAATCACCATCTGCAGTGATTTGGGAGCCCAGAAAAATAAAGTCAGGCACTGTTTCCACTGTATCCCCATCTATCTGCTGTGAAGTGATGGGAACAGATGCCATGATGTTAGTTTTCTGGATGCTGAGCGTTAAGCCAATTTTTTCACTCTCTTTCACTTTCATCAAGAGGCTTTCTAGTTCCTCTTCACTTTCTGCCATAAAGGTGGTATCATCTGCATATCTGAGGTTATTGATATTTCTCCCGGCAATCTTGATTCCAGCTTGTGCTTCCTCCAGCCCAGCATTTCTCATGATGTACTCTGCATAGAAGTTAAATAACCAGGGTGACAATATAAAGTCTCGACGTACTCCTTTTCCTATTTGGAACCAGTCTGTTGTTCCATGTTCAGTTCTCTAACAGTTGCTTCCTGACCTACATACAGGTTTCTCAAGAGGCAGGTCAGGTGGTCTGGTATGCCCATCTCTTTCAGAATTTTCCACAGTTTATTGTAATCCACACAATCAAAGGCTTTGGCATAGTCAATAAAGCAGAAATAGATGTTTTTCTGGAACTCTCTTGCTTTTCCGATGATTCAGCGAATGTTGGCAATTTGATCTCTGGTTCCTCTGCCTTTTCTAAATCCAGCTTGAACATCTGGAAGTTCACAGTTCTCATATTGCTGAAGCCTGGCTTGGAGAACTTTAAGCATTACTTTACTAGTGTGTGAGATGAGCACAATTGTGCGGTAGTTTGAGCATTCTTCAGCATTGCCTTTCTTTGGGATTGGAATGAAAACTGAACTTCTCCAGTCCTGTGGCCGCTGCTGAGTTTTCCATATTTGCTGGCATATTGAGTGCAGCACTTTCAAAGCCTACCATTACTGCTGGGCATATACCTGGAGAAAATAATGCAAAAAGATACATGTACCACAATGTTCATAGCAGCACTATTAATAGCCTGGACATGGAAGTAACCTAAGTGTTCTCTGACAGATGAATGAATATGAAGATGGATATGAAGATGTAGCACAGTGGAATATTACTCATCATAAAAAAGAATGAAATGATGCCATTTGAGACAATATAGATGGACCTAAAGATTATCATACCAAGTGAAGTCAGAAAAAGAAAGACAAATATCATATCACTTATATGTGGACTCTAAAGCATTATAAAAATGAATGTATTTACAAAACAGAAACATACTCAGAGACATAGAAAACAAACTTATTTACACAAAAGGGGGAGGTGGGGGAGGGATAAATTCGGAGTTTGGGATTAGCAGATACAAACTCCTATATGTAAAATAGATTAACAATAGGGTCTCTGTCCCTATAGCACAGGGAACTATATTTAATATCCTGTAATAAATAAACAATAATGGAAAAGAACATGAACGATATATACATATATATATGTATATCTGAATCACTGCTGTACACTGGATACTAACATAGCATTATAAATAAAATATATGTCAATTTAAAAAATAAATAAAAAATAATATTTACCTACTATTAAGTTGGAAGTGGGAATTTTATACTAAAGAAAATCAGAATTAATACATTCTGCCCATTCTATTAGAATCATGGAAGTCTGAATATGAAAATCTCATTCCCAGAGGCAGAAGTCCTATTTCTCCTGTTTTCTTATTTTAAGAAGTGGTTTTTCACCAATATTGTTTAATCATCATAAAAGATAAGAATCCAAATGTGATAGTGCAAGGCCATGGTGATCTTAGCTGCGGGTAGCCTAAAGACACAGAGAAAATGAACTCTCTTCTCAGGTCTCAGCTTCCTCATACAGGAATTGGTAGTAATACCTGCCTCACCTGACTCCGGGTTTCGGTGAGCCAAGTGTGGTTCCAAGTGGGAACAGGTTTTAAGAACATGATTCACACAACCACTCAAAACCGCCTCATTTTCTCTGTCTGTAAAATAGGGGGAAATAATCTGTTCTATTGCAGGAGGATTTGGTAATACTTAAAAGAATGTATGTCAAACCAAAATACACAACCAAGGCAAAAATTGGGAAAAGAAAGGATTTATTACTTGCAGCAAATAAGAACACTGGGAACTTTTCCCAAAACAGTAACTCCCCCCAAATTGAGGAAAGTTTTAAGCAAAAAGCACATGAATATTTAATAAGGGGCTTGAGCAGAGCTGAATTCAATAGAATTGGGGCAAAGGTAGACAGAGTCTAAGCTTTAGTTGATCGAATTTCACAAAAGTCAACATCCTCATTCCATTCTCCACCTGAGTGGGGGGCCTTAGTTCCTGTAGAACTCAAAGACTGTTTCAGATTCTGATTTTTTGAGGTACATTCTTAATTAATTTTTAAAAAAATTTTGGAACATAGTTGATTTATAATTTTATGTTTATTTCTGCTATACAGCACAGTGACTCAGTTATACATACATATATATACACTCTTTTTAGATTCGTTTCCCATATAGGTCATTGCAGAGTACTGAACAGAGTTTGCTGTGCTACACAGTAGGTTCTTAATAGTTCTCTATTTTACATATAGTAGTATGTATAAATGAATTCCAACCTCCCAATTAATCTCTACCTGCCACCACTTTCCCCCTTTAAAACAGTTTTTTCCTACACCTGTAACTCTATTTCTATTTTGTAAACAAGTCCATTCATACTATTTTTTAAATTCCTCATATAAGGGGTATAATATGATATTTGTCTTTCTCTGTCTGGCTTACTTCACTCAGTATGATAATGTCTAGGCCCATCCATGTTACTGCAAATGGCACTATGTCATTTTCTTTTTAATGGCTGTGTTATATTCCATTGTATATATATATATGTGTATATATATATATATATATATATATACACACACACACTATATTTTCTTCATTTGTCCATGATGGACATTTAGATTGTGATGTATATCCCTTGAAGAGGAACTAAGATTCTGCTTTATTGCTAATTGTTTCTTGACTGTTTTTCCTTTGTTCCTGCATTCCTTTACTTTCCTTAATATCACTGAGACCTATTCAAGGGTAAGCATTGTGACCAGGTTCAGATCCCAAAGTGGCTTAGGCCAAAAATGGCTTAACTTATGTCGAGAAAGCCATGCTTAATACCCTTTCTCTGGGGATTTCCTACCCAGGTTGCTTACATTATGAAAAATGGTTCTCCAAATGAAAAATTTTACATATTACAGGATGAAAAAAAAGTGCTTACTCAGCTTTATTTTAGAGTAAGAAAGGGCCGAAGGTTTTGAAGTTGATAGTTGGCATTGGAATCCTTGCCTTGCGATTAAAAACTCTGTGTTTGAGGGCAGCCTATGTCCTTTTCTGAGGTTCTGTTTCCTCATCTATAGAAGGAGGGCAGTAATAACCACCTATGTAATTTTCATGAAGATTAAATTCAGTTAAGTGACATGCCAAGTTCCAGACATACTGATAATACTCCATTAATTAATGTACAGCCTCTCATTTTGCATAGTACTAAATGCAGATCTATATGCAGTGAGCTATTCTAATGATGAGGATGAAGGTAGCAAGGCTCTAGATTAGAGATTCATAACCCTGGCTGCCCAATTAACTCACCATAGGAGGAGCTTTAAATATTCTTATGCACAGATTAGTTCAACTACCTCTGTAAGACACCTAGACATCAGTATCGCTGAAGCTCCCCGAGAAGGTCTCAATGTACAGCAAAGGCTGGGAACCACCGCTTTAGAAAAAGGTATTTTTTTTCAAAGTATGGAAAGTGAGGAACTCTCAGCCACCTTACCTTGGATGGAAGTGGGGAGGCTGAAGAGAAAATTAGGCTCCAGAAGTGTTCGGTTAATATACTCGCACTCTCAAAAAAATGCAAATTCATTATCCAAATACATTCCTTTCCATGGAGGTGGTAAACATACAAAAGATCCATCATTGGTCACCATATTTTGTTGAATAAACCTACCATGTTAGAGATCAAAATGCCAACATCCATTGGATCATCAAAAAAACAAGAGAGCTCCAGAAAAATATCTATTTCTGCTTTATTGACTATGCCAAAGCATTTCACTGTGTGGATCACAACAAACTGTGGAAAATTCTTCAAGAGATGGGAATACCGGACCACCTGACCTGCCTTCTGAGAAATCTATATGCAGATCAGGAAGCAACAGAACTGGACATGGAACAACAGACTGGTTTCAAATTGGGAAAGGAGTACATCAAGGCTGTATATTGTCACCCTGCTTATTTAACTTATATGCAGAGTACATCATGAGAAACACTGGGCTGGAAGAAGCACAAGCTGGAATCAAGATTGCCAGGGGAAATAGCAATAACCTCAGATACTCAGACAACACTACCCTTATGGCAGAAAGCGAAGAAGAACTAAAGAGCCTCTTGATGAAAGTGAAAGAGGAGAGTGAAAAAGTTGGCTTAAAACTCAACATTTAGAAAACTAACATCATGGCATCCGGTCCCATCACTTCATGGCAAATAGATGGGGAAGCAGTGCAAATAGTGGCAGACTTTATTTTTGGGGGCTCCAAAATCACTGCAGATGGTGATTGCACCTGTGATATTAAAAGATGTTTGCTCCTTGGAAGAAAAATTATGACCAACCTAGACAGCATATTAAAAAGCAAAGATATTACTAGGTCTATCTAGTCAAAGCTATAGTTTTTCCAGGAGTCGTGTAAAGATGTGAGATTTGGACTATAAAGAAAGCTGAGCGTCAAAGAATTGATGCTTTTGAAGTGTGGTGTTGGAGAAGATTCTTGAGAGTCCCTTGGCCTGCAAGGAGATCCAACCAGTCCATTCTAAAGGAAATTTGTCCTGAATATTCATTAGAAAGACTGATGCTGAAACTGAAACTCCAATACTTTGGTCACCTGATGTGAAGAAATTTCTCATTTGAAAAGACCCTGATGCTGGGAAAGATTGAAGGCAGGAGGAGAAGGGAATGACAGAGGATGAGATGGTTGGATGGCATCACGGACTCAATGGACATGAGTTTGAGTAAGCTCCGGGAGTTGGTGATGGACAGGGAGGCCTGGCACGCTGCAGTCCTTGACCCCAAGGAGTTGGGGCAGTCCTTGGGGTCACAAAGAGTCGGACACGACTGAGCAACTGAACTGAACTGAACTGAACCGAACCATGCTAAGGTCAAGAGCAGACATCAAGATACTTCTGTGTGAGTAAAAGCATTGCCCCATATCCATACACACTTAGAAATCTAGAATCTAGGATGTGTTAATGTGTTTGTTTTCCTTATGACTTTGAGACCGAAATAACAAATTAAAGTTTCTCCTCAGCCAAATATACAAAGCCTTATCTTATATTTCAGAAGCCAAGTCATCAAACACAGGACAAGCACGACTTAGTTTCTCTTTCTCCAAAAAAGACCCCAAATAGTATTCCTACAGGAAGCATAAATTGTATTGCTAGAAGTAATAGCAATCTCTTTAGCTATATCCCCTAGGACTCACTTCAGTCTATGTTCCTAAGTGCTGTATTTTTAAAGCTCTGTTGCATACCTGCTTCTTAGACATGCTGAACTGAACATTCTAAATTCTGAACACTTAGTGGTCTAAGGTTGGTTGAAAACGTACCCTTAGAAAAAATGGGTCCCTTTATCAGTCACTATTGCTATGTGAGGCACTGGAGAAGAAATTATTCATAGAGCTGCCTGTCTCAATTTAGAATTTATTGTGTTGTTATATTTAATGGTAGATTGATTTTTGTTCAAAAATATTTACTCCCAATTGCCTAGATCCATAGAAGGAATATATTTCCCTGACTTTAGCCTCAGTCATGTGACTTGCTATGCCTATGGGATATTAGCAGATATGGTATAAACAAAGGCTTAAAATGTGCCTATACAGATGAGCTTTCCTCTTGTCTTTCCTAAACATGAAAAGAGCTTGTGCCTAGAATGAATGAACACATATAGAGAAGATCTGAACCCAGCCTATAAGACCAGTTCCTCATTGTAGGCTTTCCAGGTGGTGCTAGTGGTGAAGAACCCACTTGCCAATACAGATAGACATAAGAGACACAGGTTCAATCCCTGGGTCAGGAAGATCCTCTGGAGAAGGGCTTGGCAACCCACTCCAGTATTCTTGCCTGGAAAATCCCCACGGACAGAAGAGCCTGGTGGGTTACAGTCCATAGGGTCACAAAGAGTCGGATACGACTGAAGTGATTTAGTACACATGCACGGGCCTGCCCAGACCCACAGCTTGAAACAGAATCACTCATTCAAGCCCAACCTCGCTTGGCCAAATCCCACACAACCCACAGTTGTGTAGAGAAAGAAAGAAAGTGAAAGTCGCTCAGTGGTGTCCAACTCTTTGTGACCCCATGGACTATCCATGGAATTTTCCAGGCTAGACTACTGGATCGGGTAGCCTTTCCCTTCTCCAGGGGATCTTCCCAATCCAGGGATCAAACCTAGGTCTCTCGCATTGCAGGTGGATTATTTACCAGCTGTGTAGATGAGAATAACAGACTTTATTTTAAGCCAGTGCATGTTTAGAATGGTTTGTTATACAGTAGTACCTGACTGATATACACTGCAAGGCATGGTATTGAATAAGAAAGAACCCATAGAGAAAAACTGACTTGAAAAGTCACTTCTTAAAGCCAATTAAAAATATTTTTTGAAGTGGGTTGCTAGCATGAAAGACTCATTTTATGCTATAAGATAAGCATGCTATTGCAATGGAAATCTAAGGTTAGTACATGTACAGAAAGAAAACAATGAATTTTTGAATAACAATTTTAGATGGTACAAAATTTTACATCTTTGAAGATGAGTGGAAAAGTCATCTGCAGTTTCACTGTGGTACACAGTTTTGCTCTTAGTTGTAAAATAACCATTATAGCTACTGTTCACTGAGCACTTAATACATAGACCTTACAAATATTATCTCAAAATACTACACTTATGTAGTTGTGATTATTTATTCCCATTTTAGAGATAAGAACACAGGCTTGGATTGTTTAAGTAACTTGCCCAAGGGTACCAAGGTAGGAAGCAACAATGTTGGGATCTTGCACAGATCTTTTTAGTTCAACAGCCTAATTCTTACTACTGCTTCTCAGAGTTAAAAAGACAAATATGTGAGAAGAATAATGCCATAAGAATAAGATCATCAACATTGTTCTGTTCCAATGCAGGATAAGTAAATCTCTCTGACAAAATATGGCTTTCTGGTTCACGTCTTCTATCAACCATCCTGAGTTACTGTCTCAGACATAAATATTCAATGCAATTGAACAAATATTTCTTTGTGTTCACACTCAGAATTACAGTTGAGTTTAGGACACAGTTCTTTCTTTATAGGAGCTTTCAGTCTAGTAAATAATTGATGTTGAAAAGATCTGAACCAAAAATCCCAGTGTGAGCTCTATCATGTTCCAAATGCAGGGTGAACAGATGTTCTGACTAATGATTGCTGGGGTGGGAAGAGGGTGAAGGCTGGGGAGTTAGTTACATTTACTCACTGAGAATGTTCATCCCTTTCTGAAGGCAGCCAGCAGCCAAGCAAGAAGACAAATTCTAAATTAAAGGGGGGGATCAAGCTGTGCGAGACTGCTGACTCGAGTGAGAGTGGAAAGATAACGACTGCTCTAAATACTGAGCTCTGGTCCATGATGGTCAGACCAGAGGAGCAGCACACCCAGACCTGGTGATTCACATGGGATTGTTGTTGGCCAACAAATAATAAATTAAGGAGGAAAAAAGAATCATGGCTCTGCTGAGTATTATAATAACCCCCTTTATAAAAGAATGAAAAGTTTATTCAGTCAAGATATTTTGCTTAAGAGAAAAAGAGTTGCAATACAATGTTATAGTGCTCTTACCTAAATGGGTCAAATTTCCTATAGCCCCAAGATAAAAGATCATAGCAGATCCAAACTTAAGAATCTGACATCCACCAAAGAATCTGACATTTCCTAGCCCTATTTTTTTTCATCCAGTCTAAAGGGGGAGCCGCATCAGAGCCACCTCCTACTTATCCATACCAGTTAAAGAAAAGGAAAGAGGGCATTTGTTAAAGGCATTTCACAAGTAGAATGTTGATGTCAAAAGGTATTTACCATGGAGAGAAACCAACCGGTGCTCCATAATTTTTCTTAACTACTTCAAAATACACTGTTCCAGTCCTAACGGCCCCATATATATAATGCCATACAGAAATATCAGTCATTGTTATCAAATACCGTATACCTCTTTGCAGGAAAAAGTCAAGCGTGCACTCATTAGAACTGGTCATAATTCTAATTCTAAATGTGACATCATGCCAGCAGAATCACTTGCTACTTTATATAAGTTACTTAACTGATCTGAATTTTCAGCTTTCTTACCTGTAAAAGAGAAATAAGAAAACTACTTGAAGTGTTGTTATAAAAGTCAGAATTAAGACACATAAGGTACTTTGTGAGACACAGAGGAGAAAAATCGATAAATGGTAGTTACTATTATTATTGTAACTGCTCATATTTGAAATTCTGTTATTCCTTATATATCTTTATATTTGTCGTTTGCTTTGATAAGTTTCCTTCTAAACAAAAAAGTTAAGCAAAATGATTTTAACCACATACCACCTTGCTGTGGATCACCCCTCCTTTGAATTTCAAAATGGCTCCACCCTTCACATCTCTGCTATGTGAATAAATACCTGGAGTTCACAGCCTTAGTCTTCCTTCCACACAGCTTTCGTGGGGCCTTCCTGGAACCAAAGCACCCCGTATCTGACTTGCTTGAATGATGAATTTACTACCTATTTAAATAGTATCATATTCTGATGCAGAGATAGGATTTGGAGACATCTACAGTGACAAGACCCAAAGAAATCCTGGCAGCCAGCCTCCCCTTTAGTGAGTGGAGATTTAGTTCCTCTCCCAAAGGTTCACAGTTACTGGAAGGGGACGTGCATGAGCTCATAAACACCAAAGCCAACCCTACCAACAGGTTCAATCTGGCACTGGAGTTGGGGCACACTCCTTCTCTGAGCAAATTCATCATTATCCTCACATCTTGGTACAAATTCACTTATCTTATAGGCTATTAGCTTAACCTAGAAAACCTCAGTCAAAAAAAAAGAGTCAGGGTAGTTAGAAAAATAATTCGGTAATATTTTCTCATGAAGCTAAAAATATATTTTTTCACTCAAATTCCACTTGTCTTTGGAAACCAGCAACTTCTTTTAGTTTTTCTACCTAAGAAAGAATCCAGTGAGTCAGATTTTAAAATCTGTTGTGTCCTCCCAGATCTATGTCCCTATCTTTTGGTAAAAGTAGCCAGATTTCCTTTGGGGACCATATGCAGTCTCAGTGGGGCCATCATACAAGATGCCATGATGCCAACAATTGACTCATCCATTCTCCTATGGATGGATTTTGAGGTTTTCCATTCTTTTTCTGTTGTGAACAGAACAGCCATGAATAATTTTTTTGAGCTTAAGTTGGCCAAAGTGAATTTTTGTTACTTGCAACTACAAAATACTAACTGATTTATGTGGGAATACAGAAAGTTCTCAGTTATCATGCACCATTGTTTATAAGTATAGTTCATTGGGTACAAATTATTTTAAAAGTATCAGATTTAACTGATTTAATTGCTCTGCTTTCACCGAGAAGTTATTGCACTCAACTTAGTTCTAGTCATCTATCATCTACCAATTGTGGACTTAATTACTAAAGGCTTTAATCAGCTGGTTTCTCTTTCCCTCCTAATGAGCACTGAATAGATAGTTACCTTGCTAGTTGAAAAAAAAAAAAGCAAAGGGTGATACCAATTGCTAATAAATATTTGCAAAAATGCTCAAATTCATTAGCAATCATGAAGATGCAAATCAGACCACAATGAAATATGGTTTATACACTTGATTTGCATAAACTAAGGCATTTTCTAATGTCAAAAATTGAAAGAGGTGAATCTATAGGAACTTTTATTCATGTACATTGTTGAAAGGAAAGTAAATTTGCACAACTACTCTAAAAAAAAAATGTGGCAGTTTGCTCTAAAGGATATAAAGTAGAATACTTACCTAGAACACAATTCAAGGTAATACACAGTGAAACTGCTGACCTTGTGTCCCAGGAGACATGAACAAAAATATTCATTGAACTTCTGTTCACAGCAGCAAAATAAATTACCAAAAATCAAGCAAACAAACAAACAAACAAACAAAAACCTGAGAAACAGCTCAAATGCCCAACAACAAGAGAAGTAAATGAACAAACTGTAGTTTAGTCAGATAATCAAACATTATAGAGCAGGAAAAATAAATAGACTAAATTTCACAAACAACATAGATGTATCTTAGAATATTGAGTAAAAACAGAAATCTCAGTAAACTACACAGTGTATATAATTTTCATAAAGCTCAAAAAAACATCAAAACCAGGCAACATGCTATATGGATATATGTGTATTTATGTGTGTATGTACACATATGAAAATAATTTTTAGTAAAGCAAGCAATGCACAGCACAAAGTTTAATATCAGGTTGGGAGGAGGCAGAGGCTTGTGACATGAGAGAATTGTACAAAAAATTACAATGATGTTTGTGATCTTAAACTGAGTGACAAGTTCACAACTGTTCATTTGATTATTCTGCTTCACCACTTACATCTATGTTACATACAATCACACATTGAAAAATAAATAAAAATAAGCCAATAGGAAGTAATAGCTTCATCCAAGGACAGGAGAAGAGACTGATGCACAAATTTCACAAGTAACACTGTAGATGCCTTGGACACAATCTGAGTTTCCACTTACTAATAACTCAATCATCTCTCTTGCTCTGAGCTTTCTTTTTCATTTTTAGGGGGAAGGATACAGTTTAGCTCTAACTCTTTGTATACCTTTCATGGACCACTTCCCCTTGAACAGTCAGCAGTATTTTAACCACTTACTAACCCTATAAACTGAGGTAAGTACAGTGAGATGGTAACCAGTCTCTCATGATTTTGTGAGTCACATATGTTTAACGTGTGCATTTTCTTCATAAGGGAAGAGGCCGTTTCTATCAGAACCATGAGGTTAATGTATTCCTTCCTTCCCAATCTCCCACTCTCCAGATACCAACCAATCCTTCTGGGAAAAAAGCTTTTATCTTATCAGAGACCTATACTTTGGGGATAATGCAGCAATATTTTATTATTGCTGCTAATACGTGCATGTGGCTAGAGACAGAACAATAGGCAAAGAGTATCGCTTTGTTCTATGAAAACATAAACCTTAACAGTCAGTTTAAGTGGCTTCTTTCCTTTGGAAGCTGCCTTCTCAAAGGTCTGAAAGTGCCTAGGCCTAACTGGAGACCCTGGAAAAGACTCTTGCCCATAAAGAGAAGAGAAAAGAAAGGTATTGCTACCTAAGCCCACTTCAACTAAACATGTCCAAGTCCATGATTTCTCCAAGTGTGGTAAGAGCCTTAGTCACTCTGAATTTCAAAAGGCGACAGATTGTTAACAATGATAATGCCTGGGCTTAAAAACGAGTGTAGAAATAGATTAAGTGGACTGGCATATACAAAAATGTGTTTTTCTGGCTAAATCGTTGTCTTAGCTCCTCCTCCATTCACATCAACTGTACTTGTAATAAAAACTTGGACTGGAGCACTAATCCATATTTATATTATCCTGTTATGCTATATTATGCTGAAAGCAACCCAATTTGCTAATAGCTTGTTACTCTCTAGCAGCATTTCCCCCAGGTCTAATACCATTCAATTCTTTCTGAAGGTTGCTTTCTCCAAGGGATACTGATGGAGAGCTGGACTGATTCTCACACATTCAATTTCTAAAGTATTCTTTCAAATGTCTTCTTTCTGGGGAATAACATAAATAGGGAACAACAACAACAGCAAAAGTGAGCAGACAGAATAAATTGTGTATTGCATCCCAGAGGCATACTAATATAAAATCATTGACTAAAAGGCCAGGCCAAACATTCATATAAGTCTCTTTGGAAAATAATTGATTGTTTCTCCCACTATGGAGAATTCAAGTCATTTTTTAATGCCACCCCAGACATACTGAATCAATCAGGAAGGGCCAGGTTATGACGGAGTAACAAAAGACACCTCAGATCCCGGTGGTTTAAGACACAACGGGGTATTTCTAGCTCTGACTATGTATCGTGTGCAGGTTGACTGAGGGCTCACCTCCACTTCACCCCACTCTGGAACCCAGATGTGCAGAGCTTGCCCTATATGAAATGTTGCTGATTGAAGAAAAAAGGAAGTGATAGCAGCGATTCACATGCGGGCTCTTAAAGCTTATAACCAGAAGTGATCCTCAAGACTTCCTCTCATATTTCAGTGATCAGAGCAAAAGCCATATCTAACATAAAGGAAACAAAAGAATATTCTACCAATTATCTGGAAGTAGCAAAAGAGAAATGTTTAGTGAACAATAGTACTGAAATATATCTTAACAGTCCCCAGAAATGTAATCCTCCCAAGATGGAGGGTGGGCATGAGTCTTGGAACAGTTTACTTTTTAATGCTTACTAAACTCTATGTTTAATTCTGATGGAAAAAGTGGGGGGCAGATGAACAGACTCAATAAACCAGAAGCCAACTCTGGGGTTGACATTGTGAAAGGATGGTTATTACTTCCAGATCCCTGAATAAATTTTCAAAACAATGTAATGATATGAACCCAATGATACTGATAATTTTAGAACGCTAGCTAGTGACTTTCATTTCTCATACACAGACTAAAGTGAGCATTTCCAAAGGAAATTTTATCTTCTGAATTAACATATACCAAAATATTTCAAGCTTTTGGTGCAAAGCAAAATTATTCATTATTTTTAAGGAGCTAAGAAAAGAAAATATTGTAACTGGGAACTTTAAAAGATGAATGTGAAAAGCCAAAATGCTATAAATGTTCTCTATATGCCAGAAATGTCTGAACTTTCCATTTTTACTAAATTACATCTAATGTAAGCACATTTGGCCTTTTCCTTGCTTCCTCATACTATGATATTCCAATCAAACTATTTCAATATAAACTAAATCTTGATCCAATACTATTATCTCAACCCAAAGCTCATTTTAAAGCAGCATAACCTTTAATGAGATATATGTACAATGGGTGTGAACAGTGATATACCTAAAAACCTATTTCACCAGAAAGGGAAAATATATTTAATATATTATTTTATCATCACCTTCACATTCCAGTTGCCATGGAATTAAAGACAGGAGTCTACATGAGTTCTCAAGGAGTGGGAAGCTTCTGCTATAGAGCTTCTGATTCCTCTCCTGCCTTCTTTCTTTAACAGAATACTTGATTTTCCAGGAAAGGAGGGAGAGTACTAGGGCCCATGAAGTATCATTGAAAGTAGGCAGCAAAGAGAGAAAATAAGTAAACTCCAGAAGTGAATATTCTGTCCAGCTTCAGTACTAAGCAAGTGCACTTGCTCAAGGGCAGGGATCAGCAAACTTTGTAAAGAGCCAAGTGGTGAATCTGCTTGTCTGTTTAGGCCATGGAGTCTCTGTTGCAACTACTAACTGTGCCTCTATAGCATGAAAACAGCCATAAACAATACACAAACAAATAAGCATGGTCCTGTTTCAATAAAACTTTATTTATAAAAACTGGAGACTGGACATATTTTGCCCATGGGCAAGTGCTTGCTGATCCCTGCTCTCCAGAAGAAATATAACCTAATTATTGAATCGGTGATGTGGCCATCAGTCTGCCTGGCTTCTCATGTTCTTTAATATCCACCTGTGTGCATGTTAAGTTGCTTCAGTCGAGTCCGACTCTTTACAACCCTGTGGACCACAGCCGGCCAGGTTCCTCTGTTCAAGGGATTCTCCAGGCAAGAATACTGGAGTGGGTTGTCATTTCCTATGCCAGGGGATCTCCCCAACCCAGGGGTCGAACTCACACCCCTTTTATCATCTGCATTGGCAGGCAGGTTCTTTACCACTAGCACCACCTGTGAAGCCCATTTATGTCCACTCTACTACAATATCAACATGGTGAGTTTTGCCTAGCATCTTCCCCAAAACATCTCTCTTGAGCAGAATGTTTATCCTTTTCTCTGAGAGCCAACGGGAAATATTAAAGATTCCTGTTCCACAGATGTGTTTATGCCCAAGGAAGAAAACCTCAGCATGTTTGCTTAATCTAGTTAATGACATGGCAGTGCGGTTAAGACCCTGAACCGATTGTGAGGACTCTCAACCTCATCATCTTCCAGCTATGCATCCTTGGAGTAAGGAGTAAACTTCCCAAAATTTCTGAATCCTCATCTCCAGAATAAGCATTATTACTTGCTCTACCCACTTTACAGGACCATTAGTAGGATTAACTAAGATAATGGTTATATGAGTTGTTCTATAAGTTGTAAAGCTGTTTACAATATTATGAGGTCATAATTGCCATAATGATTGACATTACAGGTTTTAACCAAACTAGATAATAACGTGTTTGTTTCAAGCACTAAATAGAACAGCTCTAAGCCAATATTAATGCGCCTGATAGATTCAAAAAGCATTTATCAAACCAAGACTTTGCAGATGACTACTCTGTAAGATTTTCATATTTATGCCATTGAAAAGGTATCCCAAGGGAGTCTGAAAATATGGCAATTGCAGAACAATAATTGTTAGACCTTCTAGAATCCTTAAAAATTGGCAGACCAATTAGATAGCAAAATCAGAAACATGAATGATATTTAGAGCAAAACATTCCCACAAGTCTCATATAGAGCCCCACACTAAGGAGGAAGTGCTAGGAATGGAATCAAATTTGAACATGCCAGGGATAATAGAGATGAAGAAAAGAAGGTCCAGATAAAAGTGGGAAGGGAGGCAGAGTCAGGAATCTCTGAAAACAAGCCAGAGTACTTTAACAGTCCACAAAAACAACAGAAGATGGAAGATCTATGAAGTTAGAAAGCTGTCTGGATCAAGCCTCTTCATAAAAGTTCAAGAAAACTAATTTCACATCAGAAAGATTCACAGAAAAGTACTTTATGCAAAGTTAGCATAGGAGAAAAAGAGAATGAGTAGAATATGATTACTGCAGAATATAAAATCACGCCATAGAGGCATATTCAAAAAAATAGATCAAAACTGTAGCATTCTACTCCAAAATGAGCTAAGATTTTAAGAAAATGATATATGACATGAAAGAATGCATTACCAAAGTAAAAACTCAGAAATGAGGTAATAGATCTCAAGAAAAATTAGAATTTTTTAATCATGAAAACTAAACTATTTTTAAGATGGCTGATTTCAGAAATGGAGCAGGAAATATAAGATGTGAGATCAGAAGTTCTTGATATACCAGAAAGCAAAAAAGCTCTCAAAAATTTGCAGTCATGTTAAAAGGACTCAGGACATGACTGGAAGAGGCTGTCATAGCCAAAGATACAACAAGTTGAAGTTCCATATTTTCACTATTAAAACCATAATGAATTGAAATCTAGCAAATATGTTTTTATGTCTGAGTTCATAAAGATATTTATCCAGTAAAAGAATTTCAAGTTAGAAAATAGGGGAAAAGCTAAATTAAACAGATTCCTGTGGGTACTTTGAGCTAATAACATGTACTGTCAAACTTTAAAGGAGAAGATAAACTAAGTATTATCAAGCCTAAGACTCACTTTTGTTTTTTATACTTTAATATCTGTGAAATTGGGCTGTATCTTCCCATCAACAGCATCACATAATTTATACTGCAGTGCTTTCTCTTCCTTAGTAGAACATAAAATAATGATGCATCTTACACTCAAAGGTCTCTGACATTTGGTGAAACATAATGGCATGCTTCCTTTTCATTCATTCTGCCACCAAGACATTTCCACAGCGCCCAAACATTAACAATTCTCAAAAATATGCTTTGAAGAACACCAGCTCAGTAAATACTGTATTTGAATAAACCACACATTTACCTTCAAAATCTCCCCAAACTCTTCTAACATACAGACATTTTATTTCTTCATTTGAAAAATACTTTCTTTTTTGGTCATTTATCTCTTGACAGCTCTTCCTACATCACCTGCCCCATTGTGAGCAGTGACCACATCCTATGCATCTTTCATAACTCAACCCAAGCCTAAGCAGTCTTTTAAAAGTGGTCGATTTTGGTTTTGGTTTTGTTTGGGGGTTTTTTCCTTCTTTTGTTTTTTTGGCTGTGCCACACAGCTTGTGGGATCTTAGTTCCCTCACCATGGATTGAACCTCGACCGTGACAGCAAAGCCACAGAATATTAACTGGACTACCATGGAACTCCCAAAAATGGTCAGTTTTGAATGGCTGATTGTTATAATTCACTTGCTGTTGAAATTTCCCTTAAAATGGATATGTTGAAAATATAGACTTTATCTCCATTCTTTTAAAAAATTTCTGTTATTATGCTATTCTAGGGTCTAAGAGGTCTGGACTCATGAATTCTTGAATGGTACCTAGGTCATCTGATCCAAAATATGTCCTCTATCACAAGGCACCTTGACAATGCTGGAGAAAGCCCGTCCTTACAGAGAGGCCAAAAAGAAAAAGACATTTTCAGTGAGAGACCCAGTAGAAACAAAAGTAGAGTAGCAAAAACCAAACAGTAGCTTCTAACACACAGCCCATACTTCTAAAGACACAGATAGAACACCAAGGAAGCTGACCTCCACCACCTCCTCACCACGCTCATTAGCCGCTGGCAGCGACATGGGCACCGGTGCCAGCAACAGGGCCACTGTGGAAACAATTGAAGCTTTTTCTTTCAGAAAGTCCCATCTAGAAAGTCATTGAAGAAGAAGGGTTTTTTCCCTAACCACAAGATCAAGTCAGACAAGATGTACCCGGCCTGAAGTATGGCCTCCTGCCACCGGTTTATGCTCCAGGCACAGGATTAAGAAGGAGATTATCTTAATTCTAGGTCAGCTCTGGAGGTTATAGGAAGAAAAGATGAAGAAATAGATAGATGATAGATAGATAGATAGATAGATAGATTAGATAGATAGACAGCCCTCATATCTACATGGATATATAATAGACATAGGAATATATTTCTGCTTTTTCTGTTATTGTTGTTAAATATTTATTTGGTTGTACCAGCGTTAGTGCAGTCACACAAGATCTTCACCGAGGCATGCAGGATCCTTAGTTGTGGCATGCGAACTCTTTGTTGCTGCACGTGGGATCTAATTCTCTGATCAGGCCTCAAACCTGGGCCCTGTGCATTGACAGCGTGGAGTCTTAGCCACTGGACCACCAGGGAATTCCTTCTTTCTGCCTTTTCTGCTCCATCAAACAATTCTACTTCTATTCCTTGGGGCAGGTACAACCAGCCCCAGAGGAAAGTGTTCTGTTTGCCTCTCTTACTTCTTTTCCCTTTCCCTCCTCTCTTCTCGCCTCTCTGATTCTCTCTAAACTAAAAGAGGAGAAGAAATGGTGTTAAGGGTTTGACAGGAACAGCTGGAGCTAGTAGAAAAACAATTATTTCAGTTATTTTTCCTACTTCAGTGCCTGTTTCAAGAAAAACCGAAAAATTGAATATGGGGGAGTGACCATATCCAATGAGGAAAGTATAAAACAGGGAAAAGGTACTGGGCTGAGGGTCCCAAGTTTGAGTTCTGATTCCAATGTTCTGGAATAGATGAATTCCAATGAATCTCAATGGAATCATCAGAACTTTGAAGCAGGTTGATATTTTTAAAAAAAAAAAAAAAAAGCCCTAAGTATGCTCTGGGCAACACAATACCTTGTTTTATCATGACTACACAGCATGCCTGCACATGGCCACACAGCACTCATCAGAAAGTATCTTGGGAGCACCGAGCCTAAAGTGGCTTTATGGACTCATGAGTGTTTGCCCTGCAGACGGAGGACAGTGAGGGGGCCTAAGTGTCATGGCAGCAGTGAGGTATTCACACACCCAGTCTTGGAACCAGGCCAGGGTCATTGACATGGACAATTTCAGATTCCCAAGTACCCAGGTCTAGGAAAGAAGATGTGGGATCTATGTGGCATATCCACTTGGCCCACATATCCTTGCCCCATGGTCAGAGCATAACAGAGGACAGCCAAAGTGAGGCCCTCTAAAGCCTGGGGCCCAGGGCAGAACCTGTCCTGTCCTGACTTAAGGAGAACAATTCACCTCTCTAATCTCCCATCTCTTAAACATGTATTCTCTAGAAAGTCTCCTGGGCATCACAGACAAAAGTGAATTCTCTCTTTCTTCCCATTCCACTTTGAGATGATTACTGCTGTACAGTGGGAATATGTATGTGTATGCCCTCCAGGGCTTGCTTGTAGTTTCCCGAATGTACGAACAACGCCTCGTACTTCTTCATAGCCTTTGCATTACCTAATACAGTCCCAAGCACATTAGTAGGCATAAAAATTCATGTCAATAAATGTTGATTTTAGAACTCTGTTTCAAAATTGTCTAATATATTTTTGCCTACAATTTGTAAAACGTGTACTATGTACATGCATATATAGAGACCATAGATACTTTCCATCCCAATTGTACTAGCAGGTTACTAGGCTCATTCTTACTTTCTGGAATCATCTCCTTGCTAGACCCATGCCTAATACACAGTGTAACTCTGGTTGTCTATTTTTTCTGATCGAATTTCACAGAGTGATCTGGTCCTCTAAGAGTTTTTGAAATGGAAAGAATTCAGTTGTGCAATAGTCCCAAATATCTGAGTTTACATACCAATAACAGGAGCTTATGGTTTCTATATTTTCTGGTTTCACAACATAGTACACCTATTTCAATGAGTAATTTTGGGCTTTTACCAAATTGGTCTTTTATTTAAAGCTTCTTTTTATCTAAAACTCTAGAGAACTATATTGTGGGACATGAAATGTGCCAGAAAACTCAACCATATACATGAAAAAAAAAATCATGCTAATAGAAAAAGCACATATTTCTAGGTTGAATATCTGACCAGAAAGCAGAAATAAGGTAAAATTGTTCGTGGTTAATATCTGCATGTTAGACCCTGCCAAGCCAGTTCCCCATCACCAACATTTATTTTTTCTTTTTTCCTAATAGGTACAGAATCTCAAGGCACCAAGTCAATTTCCCTTTACAAAAGTAGAAATAGCTTTCCGCCCTCCTCCTCCATCTCCACATTAACCATCTCCCCAGTGGCTACACAGAAGGACCATTTATATTTACATTAAAAATGATTTGGCCTATGTACACTGCATTGTTTGACAGGAAAGATGGATGTTCACTTATAATTAAGTTTCAGCATAAATGACATCATTCTGGAAGATAAGAGTTCCCTTATTCCCTCTCTGCTGATTTTCTCATAGGATACCAAGGGGTTGGTGGTGGGGGGCATGTACACAGATTTTAATTATTTTTCTAGGCCTTCTCATCAGCAGGCAGTTCTGCAGCATTTCAGTTACCTCTGAAACTCTGAAGGAAATTTTTCCTATCTAATTCAGCAGATATCTACTGGTTCTCTGCTCTTGCACCAAGAAGATGGAGGCATGTACAGCCTCACCATTCAAAAGTATGGTCTGTTAAACAGCAATGTAGGCATTACCTGGAAGTTTACTAGAATCGAGGATTTTGTGGTCCCTTGGATCTGTAGAATCAAAATCTGTATTTAAGGGAAAACAAAAAGATTTCCAGATGATTTCTCTGCATGTGACAGTTTGAGAAATGCTAGTGTAAGAGATTGGAGAAGGAAATGGCAACCCACTCCAGTGTTCTTGCCTGGAGAATCCCAGGGCCGGCGGAGCCTGCTGGGCTGCCGTCTATGGGGTCGCACAGAGTCGGACACGACTGAAGTGAGTTAGCAGCAGCAGCAGCACTGTAAGAGATACGCCTATGCGCAATGGGAAGCTTTATGTATCAGGTGCATTGTTTGGGTTTTTCTCTGCCTTTGTACATCAGACTTTGAGAGCTAAGTTTTCAGACTTTTGTATATTCATTTCCCTTACTGTAGTAGAGCTATAAAATTATTTTTGCCTTGTCTGGCGGGCTACAGTCCATAGGGTCACAAAAGAGTCGGACACAGGTTAGCGACTAAACAATTCTCACATTACTCTGTGTGGATACCCTAATCTTCCCAATCAAGTTATAAGGCAGCAACCATACCAAAATAAATTATCCCACCTTTATTATGTGCTGAATACATTTAAGATATTATACCAGATACTAGGGAGATGATGTTACAGAGATGTATAAGATGTCATTGAAAATGAAAGTGAAAGTCGCTCAGTCGTGTCCAACTCTTTGCCACACCATGGACTGTAGTCCATGGAGTTCTCCAGGCCAGAGTACTGGAGTGGGTGGCCTTTCCCTTCTCCAGGGGATCTTCCCAACCCAGGGATCAAACCCAAGTCTCCCGCATTGCCGGCGGAGTCTTTACCAGCTGAACCACAAGGGAAAGGTATCATTACTGCCAACAACAAGTATTTCTTTGGTTTTTACTTATTTGTTTCCTGTACTTCATCACTGGACTGTAAACTCCAACAAGACCAGGATTGTGTTGTTCACTGTTGTTCTTGCAACTCCTTTCACAATGTCTAACACATATTAAATGCTCAATAAATACGTGTTCAATAGATGGATGATTTTACAACTTGATAGAAAACATACATTGCATATACAAATATCTAAAAGCCTAGCATAGAGAATAAGTGCCATACAACCACATTTTTCAGACTTCTATCTTCGCCTGTAAAATGGATCTGCCTGAAAAAGAGCTGGATCAATCACTCACAAACTCTTAAGAAACAGAAGAGGAGGGAACACTTTATACCTCATTCTATGAAGCCAGTGTTCCTCTTATACCAAACCAGGCAAAGACATCCCAACAAAGGAAAACTAAAGACCAATATGCCTTCTAAATAAAGACACAAAAATCCTCAATACAGTGCAAGCAAACCAAAGCCATCAACATATAGAAAGCACTATAAGGCATGACCAAACCTGATTTAGGGATTCCCTGGTAGCTCAGCAATAAAGAATCCACTTGCAATGCAGGAGATCTGGGTTCAACCCTGGGTTGGGAAGATCCCCTGGAGAAGGGAATGGCTACCTGCTCCAGTATTCTGGCATGGAGAATTCCATGTACTGTATAGTCCAAGGAGTTGCAAAGAGTTAGAAATGACTGAGCGACTTTAACTTCACTTCAAACAGGATTTATTCCAAGAATACAAGATTGGTTCAACATACGAAAACTAATTAATGTAATATGCCATAATATTAAATAAAGGGAAAAAACCATATGATCAACTCAATGTAGTAAAACTAATTGACAAAATACAACATTCTTTTGTGATAAAAACATTCAACAAGCCAAGAATAGACAGGAACTTCCTCAACCTAATAAAGAGCATCTACAAAAAACATGCAGCTAATGTCATATTTAATTGTAAAAGACAGAAATATTTCCCCCTGAGATCAGGCACAAGCAGTCTTATCATTTCTATTTGTCATTGTAGTAGAAATTCAAGACAGGCAATTAAGAGAAAGGAGAGGAAAGGAAGAAAGAAAAAGAAAAAAATAAGATAAAACATCCAGGTTGGAAAGAAAGATTGTCTTTATAAATAACATGATCTTATTTATTGAAAATCCTGAGGAATTCACAAAACAACTTGTAGGAACCAAAGAACAAGTTTAGAAAGACTGCATGGTACAAGATCAATTTATAAAAATAAACTGTGTATATGTACACTCACAATGAATAATCTGAAAATGGAATTAAGAAAACTATTCCATTTAAGATAACATCAAAAATAACGTACTTAAGGATAAATTCAATAATAAAAATGCAACATTTACTGAAAACTCAAACGTGATGAAAGAAATTAAACAAGACCTAAATAAATGGAAAGACGACATCCTTTGTTCATGAATTGGAAGACTTAATATTGTTAAGATTATAATGCTTTCCAAATTCACCTAGAGATTCCAAAAGTCCTTATCAAATCTCAGCTAATTTTTTTTACAGAAATTGATAAGCTGAAAAATATTCATATATTAATAGAAACACAAGGGAACTGGAGTAATCAAAACAATCATTAAAAAGGGCAAAATTGGGTTTCTTCCCAATTTCAAAACTTCCTATAATGTTACTCTAACCAAAATTGTGTGGTAGTGAAATAAGGTTAGACATACATCTAGATCAAAGGAATAAAATTGGGTGTCTATAAATAAACCTATACATTTATAGTCAACAGATTCTTGCTGAGACAGTGATTAGGGTGGATCCAAAGCACATATGTTAGGCATAAACCAAAAGAAACAGAATGGTGTAATGAATATCAATATGTCCAGCATCCACCATTGACAATTATCTTGTTTGATCTATACTTCCAACCATACACTTTTTGTTCTTCAGTCAATAAAACTTGTCCAATTCTTTGCAACCCCATAGACTGTAGCACAACAGGCTTCCCCGTCCTTCACTGTCACCTGGAGTTTGCTCAAGTTCATGCCCATTGCGTCACTGGTGCTATCTAACCATCTCATGCTCTGCTGCCTTCTTCTCTTTTTGCCTTCAAAATTTCCCAGAATCGGGGTCTTTTCCAATGAGTCGGCTCTTCAAATCAAGTGGCCAAAAGTATTGGAGGTTCAGCTTCAACATCAGCCTTTCCGATGAATGTTCAGAGTTGATTTCCTTTAGGATTGATTCGTTTCATCTCCTTGTAGTCCAAGGGACTCTCAAGAGTCTTCTCCAGTACCACAGGTTGAAAGCATCAGTTCTTCGGCACTTAGCCTTCTTTATAGTCCACCTCTCACATCCATACATGACTACTGGAAAAACCACACCTTTGACTACACAGACCTATGTCGGCAAAGTGATGTCTCTGTTTTTAAATAAGTTGTCTACATTTGTCATAGCTTTTCTTACAAGGAGCAGGTATCTTTTAATTTCATGGCTGCAATCACCATCCACAGTGATTTGGGAGCCCAAGAAAATAAATCTGTCACTATTTCCACTGTTTCCCCATCTATTTGCCATGAAGTGATGGGACAGGATGCCATGATCTTAGTTTTTTGAATGTTGAGTTTAAGCCAGCTTTTTCACTCTGCTTTCACTTTCATCAAGAGGCTCTCTAGTTCCTCTTCCCTTTCTGCCATTAGAGTAGTATTGTTTGCATATCTGAGATTATTGATATTTCTCCCAGCAATACTGATTCTAGCTTGTGATTCATTCAGTCTGGCATTTCGCATCATGTACTCTGAATGTAAGTTAAATAAGCAGGATGACAATATACAGATTTGTCATACTCCTTTCCCAATTTCGAACCAGTCTGTTGTCCCGTGTTCAGCTCTAACTGTTGCTTCTTGTCCTACCCACCGGTTTCTCAGGAGATAGGGAAGGTGGTCTGGTATTCCCATGTCTTGAAGACTTTTCCACATATATCATATGCTTAACTCATTTTTAATGTATTATTTAAATTTTTTAATTGAGTAAGAGATTGTTCCATAGTGCTTTACAAGTTTCCAAAGTTTCATAATATCCTATAATAACCCTTTTTAATCCCCTACTCCTGTGATACCCCTTTGGTACTCTCCCTTCCCTCTACTCATTGGTAACCACTAATTTGTTCTCCACATCTGTGAGTCTGCTTTTTTGTTTTGTTCATTAATTTGTTGTATATTTTTAGATTCCACATATAAATGATATACTGTATTTGTCTTTCTCTATCTGACATTTCATGTAGCACAATGCCTTCCAAGTCCATCTCTGTTGTGACAAGTGGAAAATTTTCATTCTTTTTTTGTGGTTGAGTAGTATTCCCTTGTAAGTATATACCACATCTTCTTTATTCATTCATTTTAATTTCCATTGAATTTTGAACTAAACCCCAGAGATCATGTCACATTATCTACACATATTTCACTAGGGAACCTCTAAAAGATAAGGGCTCTTTTTAGCAAAACCCCAATTATGACAACCCTAGAATATTTTTTTTGATCTCTTGAAAAAAGTATATCATTTTATTTAAAATAATCTTTCAATTATTTCTTCCTCTGGAAGTTTTGAGACTAGAAATGCAATTTAATCAAAGACAGATGCCTTAAAAATCTAATCTATATTTACTTATGACCTTAATTTGATTGGGTCTGTTGGTTCTAGAAGAAGAAAAAGACAAAAGACTCAAAACCCCACAAAAACAAAATACCAAAAAACAAAAAACTTCACTTCTTAATTAGACACTTGTAAAAGAAGATAGAAAAAAAATCACTGGTCACATTCCCATTTTTCACTGTTAATAACTATTTCATGTTTCCCATAGTTGTTTTTCAACAAGTCCCACTGTTTTAAAATTGTGATCCAAATACTAGGATTTCACATTTTGGACAATAGCAAATTTTTTTGTTAACTACTTGGAATGATTCTTAACCTTCCAACTCAAAATCTATGGAATATCTCTGCATATTTGTGCTCAAAAAATATAATCAAAGTAATCTTTTAATGAATTGTGATGCGTTCTGGGATTATCTGGTGCCTTTGTTGACATCTGTCTGACTTTTGCTTTCTATACCAAGCCTCAAGCTTCCCTCTGGAGGTACATTCAACTACCTATTAGAGATGAGAGGGTGTGTTTAATCCAAGTTTAGAAACCACTAATGCTCCATAGGTATAGGGTTACAAACCAACTTGAATCTTTTGGTGCTCAACTTTGTTTGCTCTTGGCAACGTTCAAAAAACTTAACAGTGCTCAAAAGATTTCTTGGACATGGACTTTAAGAAAGAGTATTTTGATGAGTAAAGCATAAATGAACCAGAACCCATATGGATCAAATTTTCCTCAAAATGCACATGGGTTTAATAATTAATGGAAAAAGTGCTTCTAGCATGCATTTGGGGTTTTATCAAACCCCAAATATTCATGAAAAAAAATAGTCTGATAGGTCCAAAGAATCCAAACTCTGATTTGATGCACCCACATTAATATCTCTTGATGTTGAATAAAAATGAGAACTATTTAGGTGTAATGGAAAACAGAGGCAGAACTTGTTCAAAAATTATGTGAATGAAAGAAAATAACATTAATGCCACAAAGTTCATCTTTGTTCATATTGGTTTTCTTAAATCCTTCTTTTAGGAATATCCAAGAATCTTTTAACTGTATCTTAGCATATTAAGAGTTCTCAAAGAAATTATTGATTGCAGTTGAAAAAGAAAAAAAAGACTGAATGAAATCCTTTGAGATACATAATATGTCATGAAATTTTCTAAGTTATTTGCAAATGTTTCTGCCAGTATCAATAAATTCCTAAAATTACAGGATAAACTGCATTAATTAAAGAATGGCACTATGTATTTAGAAGTTCCTGGAAGTTGTATTTTTGAATTCACAGTGGCACTGCTCTGTATCTTAGCAAAATTTAATCTTACTTCTTTACCACTAAGGCAATTATGTTCAGCTACAGGGACATTTTTTTTCTCAGCAGAACCTCAACATTTAAACTTTATGTACCCTTTATTATGCTTATATCTCAATTAACTCCCTTAACTTTGAAGAACTTTATGTAATTTCTAACTTTACATTTTTTTCTAACTTTTTCTTCAAATAAAAATGGCACTGTGTTTTCTTTTTTATTATTATTAAATATATTTAAACTAAAAAATAACATAAATAATTTGTCCATTTCTCTCACCCCTCATCCTACACCCACAATCACCAATGTGTTCTTTGTATCTACAAACTAGGTGTTTTTAATATACAGATATTTTTAGATTTCATATGTAAGAGTGAACATATGGTATTTTTCTTTTCCTGTGTGACTTATCTCATTTAGGATAATGTCTTTGAGGTCCATCCATGTTGTTGAAAATTGCAAGATTTCGTTTGGTTTAGGGCTAAATAATACATATGTGTGTGTGTTTGTGTGTGTGTGCGTGTGGACGCACACACGCACATGTGTATTATTATGCCACCATTTCTTTATTCATTCATCCATTTATGGACCCTTGGGTTATTTTCATGTCTTGCCTATTGTAAACAATGTTGCAATGAACACAGCAGAGCAGTGTTTTCATTTTCTTTGGCTAAATACCTGGAAGTGGAATTGCAGGATCATATGGTAGTTCTACTCTTAATATTTTGAAGAAACTCCATACAGTGTTCCATAGTGACTGCCCAATTTACATCCTCGCCAACAGTGTACACATGTTCCCTTTTCTGAAGTTTCTCATCAGCACTTGTTATTTCTAATCTTTTTGATAATAGCCTTTCTAACAGGTGTGAGGTGATATCTCATTGTGGTTTTGATTTGCATCTCCCTGTTTCAAGCTGGTTTTAGAAAAGGCAGAGGAACCAGAGATCAAATTGCCAACATTTGCTGGATCATCGAAAAAGCAAGAGAGTTCCAGAAAAACATCTATTTCTGCTTTATTGACTATGCCAAAGCCTTTGACTGTGTGGATCACAACAAACTGTGGGAAATTCTGAAAGAGATGGGAATACCAGACCACCTGATCTGCCTCTTGAGAAACCTGTGTGCAGGTCAGGAAGCAACTGTTAGAACTGGACATGGAACAACAGACTGGTTCCAAATAAGAAAAGGAGTCCGTCAAGGCTGTATATTGTCACCCTGCTTATTTAACTTATATGCAGAGTACATCACGAGAAACGCTCAGCTGGATAAAGCACAAGCTGGAATCAAGATTGCCAGAAGAAATATCAATAACCTCAGATATTCGGATGACACCACCCTTATGGCAGAAAGTGAAGATGAACTAAAAAGCCTCTTGATAAAAGTGAAAGAGGAGAGTGAAAAACTTGGTTTAAAGCTCAACATTCAGAAAACTAAGATCATGGCATCTGGTGCCATGACTTCATGGGAAATAGATGGGGAGACAGTGGAAACAGTGTCAGACTTTATTTTGTGGGGCTCCAAAATCACTGCAGATGGTGATTGCAGCCATGAAATTAAAAGACGCTTACTCCTTGGAAGGAAAGTTATGACCAGCCTAGATAGCATATTAAAAAGCAGAGACATTACTTTGCCAACAAAGGTCCGTCTAGTCAACGCTATGGTTTTTCCAGTGGTCATGTATGGATGTGAGGGTTGGACTATAAAGAAAGCTGAGTGCCAAAAAATTGATGCTTTTGGACTGTGGTGTTGGAGAAGACTCTTGAGAGTCCCTTGGACTGCAAGGAGATCCAACCAGTCCATCCTAAAGGAGATCAGTCCTGGGTGTTCATTGGAAGGACTGATGGTGAAGCTGAAACTCCAATCCTTGGGCCACGTCATGCGAAAAGTTGACTCATTGGAAAAGACCCTGATGCTGGGAGGGGTTGGGGGCAGGAGGAGAAGGGGACAACAGAGGATGAGATGGCTGGATGGCATCACCGACTCAATGGGCATGAGTTTGAGTAAACTCTGGGTGTTGGTGATGGACAGAGAGGCCTGGCATGCTACGATTCATAGGGTCGTAAAGAGTTGGACACGACTGAGCGACTGAACTGAACTGATGATTAATGATGTCCATGTACATGTATTAATGATTTTGTGTAGTTATTGGCCATCTGTATGTTTTTGGAAAAATATTTATGCAGATCTTCTGCCCATTTTTTATCAGATTGTCTGGATTTTTGCTATTGAATTGTATGAGTTCTTAATATAATTTGAGTATTAGCCTCCTAGCAGATAAAAGATTTGTAAATATTTTTTCCCATTGAGTAGCTTGCCTTTTCATTCTGTTGGTTTCCTTTGCTATGCAAAAACTTTTCAGTATGATGTAGTACATCTTGCTTATTTTTTGCTCTTGTTTTTGGTGTCAAATTCACATCATTAAGATTTATGTCAAGGAGCTTTCTGCCCAAGTATTTTTAATAGGAGTTTTATGGCTTCAGGTCTTGCATTCAATTCTTTAAACCATTTTGAGTTAATTTTTGTGTATAGTGAATATAATGGTTAAGTTTCATACCTTGCATGAGGTTGTCCAGTATTTCTAACACCACATTAAAAAACTGTCTTTTCCTCACTGTACTTCTGTCTCATACATTAATTGGCCATATATGTGTGGGTTTATTTCTGGACTCCCTTTTCTGTCCCATTGATCTATGTGTCTATTTTTATCACAAGTACACTATTTTTATTGCTATAAATTTGAAATATCACTTGCAATTAGAGAGTATAATCGCACTGACAATCTTCTGTCTCAAGATTGCTTTGACTACTGGGGGTCTTTTGTGATTCCATACAAATTTTAGAACTGTTGGTACTAGTTCTGTGAAAAATGTTGTTGTACTTTTGTTACAGATTGCATCTGTAATTTGCTTTAGTTAGAGTGAACATTTTAACAATATTATTAATATTCCTTCTAATTCATGAGCACAGAATATCTTTCCATTTATTTGTGTTGTCATCAATTTCTTTTATTAAAGTCTATAGTTTCCAACATAGAGATCTTCCACTTCCTTGGTTAAATTTATTCCTAGGAATTTTATTCACTTTTAATGCAATTCTAAATTGGATGGTTTTCTTAACTTAGCTTTCTGAGCATTCATTTTTAGTTTATGGAAACAATAGATATTTTGCATATTTTGTATCTTGCAACTTTACTGAATTTATTAGTTCTGATAGAGTATTTAGAGCTTTTTGTATATTAATAATATCATATCATCTGCAAGTAGTGACAGTTTTGCTTCTTTCTTTCCAATTGAGATTCTTTTTGTTTCTTTTTCTTGCCTAATTGCTCTGATTAGGACTTCCAATAATACCTCATATGGTGTGTGCTTACTCTTTGTGACCCCATGGACTATAGCCTGCCAGGCTCCTCTGTCCAGGGAATTTCCAGTCAAAGATATGGAATGGATTACCATCTCCTACTCCAGGAAATGGATCTTCCTGACCCAGGGTAATCCCTGGTAATCCCTATGTCACTTGCATCTCCTGCATTGGCAGGCAGATTCTTTACCACTAGCTCAACCTGGAAAGCATAGGATTTCCAATACTGTGTTGAATAATAGCAGTGAAAGTAGACAGGCATTCTTGTTTTGTTCCTGATATTAGAATAGTTTTCAGCACTGAGTATAGTGTTAAGTTGTAGTATTGTAATCATCCAATGGACATGAGTTTGAGTAAACTCTGGGAGGTGGCGATGGACAGGGAGGCCTGGCGTGCTGCAGTCCATGGGGTCGCAAAGAGTCGGACACGACTGAGCGACTGAACTGAACTGACTGATAATGTTAAGTGTTGGCTTGTTATATATGGGCCTTATTATGTTGAGGTACATTCCCACTATATTTCCTTGCTGAGAGTTTTCATCATGAATGGATATTAATTCTCTCAGATGTTTTCTATGCATCTATTGAGATGATTATTTGATTTTTATCATTCATTTTATTAAAATGGTTTATCACATTGACAGATTTTTGGGTGTTAAACCATCCTTGAATCTCTAGGATTCATAAATTCCACTTGCTCAAGGTATATGAGCCCTTTAATATATTGTCGAATTTAGTTTGTTAATATTTGTTGAGGATTTTTACATATATATTCATCAGAGATATTGGCCTACAATTTTCTTTTTCATAGTGTTATTGTCTGATTTTTATCATGGTAATGTTGGTCTTGTAAAATGAGTTTAGAAGATCTCCTTCCTCTTCTATTTTTTTTGGAAGAGTTTGAGAAGAATTGATATTAATTATTTGAATGCTTGGTAGAATTCACCAGTGAATCCATCTGGTCCTGGATTTTTATTTATTGGGGAGCTTTTGATTACCGATTCAATTCTCTTAATAGTAATTAATCAGACTTTGTTCTTCGTTATGATTGCATCTTGGTAGGGGGTATTCTTCAGGAATTTAACCATTTATTCTGGATTATCCAGTTTTTAGCACATAATTGTTCATAGTAGTCTCTTATGACCCTTTGCAGTTCTGTGTTATCTGCTGTAGTCACTCTCTTCAATTTCTGATTTTATTTGAGTCCTCTCTCATTTTCTTTTTGAGAGTCTAGCTAAAAATTTGTCAATTTTATCTTTTCTAAGAACTAGTTCTTAGTTTCATTGATTTTTTTTCCTATTTTATTTTTAGTCTCTATTTCACTTATTTCTGCTCTAATCTTTGTTATTCCCTTCCTTCTACTAACTTTAGGCTTCATTGGTTCTTTCTCTAGTTCATTGAGTTGTAAATTTAGATTATTTTTTCTTTTTATTTTTTTTTAATTAAAGGATAATTGCTTTACAGAATTTTGCTGTTTTCTGTCAAACCTCAACATGAATCAGTCATGGGTATACATATATCCCCTCCCTTTTGAAACTCCCTCCCATCTCCCTCCCCATCCCACACCTCTTGGTTGATACAGAGCCTCGGTTTGAGTTTCCTGAGCCATAGAGTAAATTCCGGTTGGCTATCTATTTTACATATGGTAATGTAACTTTCCGTGTTACACTTTCCATACATCTCACCGTCTCCTCCCCTCTTTCCATGTCCGTAAGTCTATTCTCTATGTCTGTTTCTCCACTGGGGCCCTGTAAATAAGTTCTTTGGTACCATTCTTCTAGATTTTGTATATATTTGGTACAATACGATATTTATCTTTCTCTTTCTTACTCACTTCACTCTGTGTAATAGGTTCTAGGTTCATCCACCTCATCAGAACTGACTCAAATGTGTTTCTTTTTATGGCTGAGTAATATTCCATTGTGTATATGTACTACAGCTTCTTTACCCATTCATCTCTTGATGGACATCTAGGTTGCTTCCATGTTCTAGCTATTGTAAACAGCTAGTGCTGCAATGAACAATGGGATATATGTGTCTTTTGTAATTTTGGTTTCCTCGGGGTATATGCCTAGGAGTGGGATTGCTGGATCATATGGTGGCTTTATTCCTCGTTTTTTAAGGAATCTCCATACCGTCTTCCATAATGACTGCATTAATTTACATTCCCACCAACAGTGCAAGAGCATCCCCTTTCTCCACACCCTCTCCATCATTTATTGTTTGTAGACTTTTTGATGATGGTCATTCTGACCAGTGTGAGGTGATATCTCATTGTCGTTTTGATTTGCATTTCTCTAATAATGAGCGGTGTTAAGCATCTTTTCATGCATTTGTTAGTCATCTGTATGTCTTCTTTGGAGAAGTGTCTGTTTAGGTCTTTTTCCTGCTCTTTGATTGGGTTGTTTGTTTTTCTGGCATTGAGTTGTACGAGCTGCTTGCATATTTTGTAAATTAATTCTTTGTCAGTTGTTTCATTTGTTATTATTTTCTCCCATTCTGAGGGTTGCCTTTTCACCTTGCTTATAGTTTCCTTTGCTGTGCAAAAGCTTTTAAGTTTAATCAGGTCCCACTTGTTTACTTCTGTTTTTATTTCCATTACTCTAGGAGGTGGGTCATAGAGGATCTTGCTTTGATTTATGTCATCACATGTTCTACCTATGTTTTCCTCTAAGAATTTTATAGATTCTGGTCTTACATTTAGGTCTTTAACCCATTTTGAGTTCACTTTTGTGTATGGTATTAGGAAGCATTCTAATTTCATTCTTTTACATGTAGCTGTACAGTTTTCCCAGCACCACTTATTGAAAAGGCTGTCTTACCCATTGTATAATCTTGCCTCCTTTGTCAAAAACAAGGTACCCATAGGTGCATGGGATTATTTCTGGGCTTCGTATCGTGTTCCGTTGGTCTGCATTTCTGTTGTGTCAGGGCCATACTGCCTTGCTGACTGTAGCTTTGCATTATAACCTGACGTCAGGAAGCTTGCATCCTCCATCCAGGTCCATTCTTCTTTCTCAAGACTGCTTTGGCTATTCGAGGTTTTTTGTGTTTCCATATGAATTGTGAAATTTTTTGTTCTAGTTTGTGAAAAATCCTACCAACACTCCTGGTTTTCCCCCTAGTTCCTTCATCCTATTGATATTTGGTTGATCCTATACATTCTTTTCCACTGGTCAGGTACTCCTGTCTGCTCTCAGCTGGTATTCTGCATGTACTTCTGGGTCCAAAGGTGTATTCCTGATGTATCCGTGCAGAGAGATGGACTCCACATCCACCTACTCCTCTGCCATCTTGTTCTTCTAAAGTTAATTTTTTTAAGACTTTTCTTGTTTCTTGATATAGGCATTTATTTTTATATAAATGCCTGTATTTTCTTTATGTGGGCTGGAAGGTTACTATAGAAAATAATATTTAACATATTTTCAGAAAATGAACATGGAAATTCATATAGCTTTCAGCTAAATTTGAGTAGGATACATCAAAACAATAAAATTAAGACAAAAATATTTCATCCTCCACCTCCTTTCTAAGCAACTGAATTTTTTGAATTATTTTATATTCAGTTTATATTCCACACAAAGTAGTAATGATCTCTATTTTTTTACATTTGCACACCTATAAAAATGATATAAAAGGAATAATTTAATATTGCATCGAAGGCACTGAACTGGAAGAACTTTCTTAAGAGACAAAATATTTTTATCATGAAAAATGAAAATGTAGAGTTGCTACTGTTTTAAAAAAAAATTAAAGAAGTGGGAAAATTTTACCGTCTTTCCTAATAGAAGTAAAGCTTGGTATCTTGTGGAGAACTCATCTGGGTATTTCTCTGCTACATTTTATTTGACCTGTGGGTCAGCAAGTCAGCTATCACAACCTTAAGAAGTGAGCCCTCAGAAAAGATTTCCCTAAAGATGGAGGAAGAACTCTATGAATAGGATAACACTGTTTTGACCAAACACAGTTGCTTGGAACCATTTATGAATGAGCCATAAATGGAATTGAATGCTATCCCCAGTTTAATTTTTTTTCCTCCTCACATTCTTACACACCAAAAATCCTATCGTAGGAGGTAGCCGTGTAAGTTGCCAGAAGCCCAGCAAAGACATATTAACGATATGACCCTTTATGGTGCAAGTATATTTATATTCAGTGAAGTAGGTTACTGACAATTTGGCCATTAATTTTCTGTTTATAAATCGTATTTTCCTTGTGTAGTCACCACAAGACTTTGACATTCACAGTCGTGTTGAAAGAAACAAGTTTATTAAAGAAGGCAAAAGAAAAAAAGATTGGTCCTTTAAAGTTCACCAAATTGTACATGTCAGCCACTAAGTAAAATTCTGGTTTTGAAAAACAGTGAAACGCCTAGTATAGTGGAAAGAGAAGGGAACATACTGTGTGTATTCAACTCACATATTGAAGAGGAATCAGACCAGCAAAGAAAATCTAAGTATTCCAACCCCTAAAGAAACATAATCCGGAGTTTATATCAGATGGTTTATAGGAGTTTATTGGAATATACAACAGGGTTCATGTCGTGTGTCACAAGGTGAAGCCTGTTCACTGGTGATTTACAAGCCGCATGTGCCGGCGTTACTGTAATTTATAGGACGCAGATGGTCCTGGGGTGCCCCGCTGACTTGTAGCTGAATCAGGACCTAAGCCCTGTGTGTCATCTGCTCTGGGTACCTCAGGCTCACTTCCAAAATTACGCACCAACATATTTCTGTTCTGAACTGGATAATTCCAGAGACCTTTACCTTGTAACAAATGCAGCTTTAAAAAAAAATAAAATGCAGTGAAGTTGGGAAAAGAAGCTAGGAAGAGACATGTTGTTTTTTTGTTGTTTTTTTTTCCCCCCTCTGCCAGAAGAAAGGTGGTTTCAGTCTCTTCCTCTGGGAGTTTTCATCAATAGGTTTGTCATTACCTTACTGTTAACAGGAAAATGAGATGCTGCCTTTCTTTTTGAATGAGTCCAGGAAAGAGGAAGGCTGAGATATTTAAAAGTTTTGCCTATTTCTGAAATGAAGTGACAAAAAGGCTCTTTCCATAGTCACTTTCAAAACCCTTATATAATTGTGTCTTTTTTACGAATCCTCTTTATCACCCTCAAAGATTATGGTTCAGAGAGATGGTGTAATAATGTGAAATGGATGCTTACAGAATCTAAAGTAAATGGGTTGACCTTTTTCAAAAGATTGTTTTATCAACACTTTAATTCACAAATTAAGGCACACATGTTGGTTTTGAACCAGCTTTCAGTACCTTCATTTGAAGTTTCTAGCACTCCTTGTTCTGGTGCTAACATATTTCATGGTGCATTTGAAATTTTGTTGGCCAAGGGGGGGCAGTTAGAAGAAAGGACCCTTGAAGTTCCATTTGCGCTGCTCAGATATCTCCCGTGGAGCCTTTTATCGAGAAATTGAGTTGAACAATCTGGCAATCACAAACATGTGCCTTAATAACATGTTCCAGCACCCATGCACACTGCCACCAAGAGCTCCCTTGTCTCCGCACCACCTGGCCCTCGCAGCCCGGATGGTGGAAAAGTTAAGAAAAAGTATGTTCAGTGCATCCTTGCCCAGTTCCATGGGGAGGACAGCACTCCAGAACAGTCTTGCCCATCTAAATGTCTTGTGAGCTACATACGTCATTCTAAACTCTCTAGTAGCCACGCTCAAAAAAGTAAAAAGCAACAAGTGAAACTAACCAATAAATGTTGCTTAATAATAATATGTTCAAACTACTATAAATAAAATAGATAAACAAGGTACTACTGTATAGCACATGGAACTGTATCCAATATCCTATAATAAATTATAATGAAAAAGAATAGATAAGTATGTATGTGTAACTGAATCACTATGCTGTACACCAGAAACTAACACATTATAAACCAACTGCATTTCAATAGAAAAAATAAAACTATATTTTTATACAAAGCAATACACCCAAAATAATATCATTCAACAAGTAATTCAATGTTAAAAGTATCACTGAGATATTTTACATTTTTCTGTACTACATCTTCAAAATCTGGTGTGTATTTTACATGGACAATGCATCTGAATTCAGACTAATCTCAGTTCAAGAGCCCCATGGCAATATGGGGCTGAAGACTAGAGTACTACATAGCACCTTTCTGGAATATTCCTCCCAGGAAGAAATTGATCTAGAAAATGTGAAACAAGTAATAACCTTCCATAAGGAGTAGCCATTCATACATGTTTTAATGTATTTTAAAAAAATAGATGTACGCCATGTGTGCATATTTGTTGTTTTCTTATCAAGCAAAAGGGAAAAAAAAGAGTCCAAGAGGAGAAACTGGAGAGCTGTAATGGAAATAAAATTGACAGCCTCTCAAAACTCAGGTGGCACTTTCCTTTTCCAGTTAATTACAGTTTTAATTACATGGCTTCTTGCGACTCCTTGATACCTAATAAACCAGACTCTTTGGGGCGGCCAAGTTGGGTTTTGCTTGAACTGCAGGTGTAAGACTCAGCACGAAACATAAATCAACTTCTTAAACATGCTCCCAAGGTGTGTTCAAGCCTTTTCTTCCTGTTTGCTTGTAAAATCACATCTTTTCACCATTGTTGGCACAAAAATGATTGAAGCAGCTAGCAGCTGAATAATGGCTTTGTGTTTTTGCCTCCCTTGGCCTGGCATGAAACATTTTGCCTCAGATGAAATAGAATAGTAAAATAGAAGATGTGATTTTTCTTTCTCTCTCTCAGTCTTATGAATAATATATACCTCTAAATATTGACCATTTCACTTAAGAAAATAAATACCTGTAAGGGAAAGTAAAAAATGAAGACTCGGGGAATACATTAGGGTTGCCAGTTTGAGTATTTGGAACCCATGAGATCTCGGAAGATACATTTATTCCAGAGAAGTGCGGCATGAGGTCAATCAAGTTCAAATGCGGTAGAGTGTGGACCAACAGTGCCGGGGGGATCTGCTGCCACAGAGAACGGGGAGAAAGAGAGGCTTTCCCAAAGCTCTCATTGGCTGAGAACCGGCAGCATCTGATGGCATTATGAGCAGCTTGCAATTTAGCCTCAGCGGCAGGAAAATCTGCACTTGATCAGCTCTGCCATAACCAGTAAACGTCACCATGGCAAATATGGACTTCACTGGAAGGTTTTGCAGTGCCTAGTGATAATTCTACCAATTCTCCCTCCTTCCCTCCTCCATCCATAAAGAGAAAGTGCGACATATGGTATTTGCATGTTATCACAAAATATGAGATACTGGGTGAAATAAATTACGTGTGAAGGGGGTTTAGCCCATAATTTCTAGTAATTTCAAAAACATGAAAATGGCTTTTGAAGTAGGAAAGAGGGCCTTTCTCCTTGGGGAAAACTTCAAAACACATCACACGCTGTATAAACACAAATGCGTTTACCTTGCCGGGGCCTCCCTTTTTTTCTCCTTGGAATCCTGGCTAATTGTCAACGTTGTCTGTGTTCTAACAAGAGGTTTCTTTTTTCAGACCTGAATTACTTGAATTTGAGCTCTGTAACGTGAAGTTCTGCTGTGACTAGGGGACAGCGGGGAGGGGGTAGGGGGAGGTTTGCCCAGGAAGGAAGTTGCTGCAGATGAATCACAGTCTTTTTATGAAAGAAGATTTCATGCTGGTTCAGGATCTGTGGTTCCTCCAAAATTCTCATCAAAAATGCAAAGTTCTAAAATGTCTTTCTTGTCTCTAAGGGATCTCTACTTGTTCTGCTTCTCCCATTAATTTTCATAGCCCTCTGTTCCTGCCTAGATATGCCAAGGATCAAACTTAAAGACCCAAGTTACAGGGCATGATGTAAGCCTTGGAAAACCCACACGTCTGGTTCCTAACAGCCCCCACCATCACTATTTTTTGGAAAATATCTCCAGGGTATGTGTATGGGTATATATGAACTCTAGGCAGGTGGACACTTTGACTTTATATTAGCAATGAAGAACTAGAAATGCATTTGTTGCAGGAAAGAGGACCACTGTCAGGGCCTTGAAAGTGGGCTCCTATCAAGCACTCAGAAATGAATTGTCCAAGGAGACACACATGCTGACAAAGCAAGAGACTTTATTGGGAAGGGGGCACCTGGGAGGGGGCTGGAAGGTAAGGGAACTCAAGAGAACTGCTCTGCTATGTGGCTCACAGTGTCAGGCTTTATGGTGATGAGGTTAGTTTCCAGGTTGTCTCTGGCCAATCATTCTGACTCGGGGTCCTTCCTGGTAGCGCACTTATTGCTCAGCTAAGATGGATTCCAACAAGGAGGATTCTGGGAGGCTGGCAGTATATATGGACTGGCATCTCCTTTTGACCATTCCCAAATTCTTCTAAGTTGGTGGTGCCTTATTAGTTCCGTGTTCCTTACCAGGACCTTCTGTCATAAAATAACTCCTACAAATGGTTACTATGGTGCCTGGCCAGGGTGGGCAGTTACAGTCAGTGTTTCCCCCAACACATTTGTTGGTTTTATTGTAACCACAGTCATAAGAGTTACCTAAGTATTTATCATCTATTTAAAACAAATGCCGATTTAAATGCTATGTACAGTAGTCAATTAACAAATATTTGCTGGTCTGTTCTACTGTAATTCCAAGGGACAGGAGAATTCTCCTGATCACCTAGCCCAATGCCAAGCACGGAGTCTGTGCTCAGTAACTCCTGGTTGACCAAATAAACGAATTGGCATCAGACCTTTCCATCTTTCCTAGACGGGTGAAAATAAAGTAAGAAGCTTTGAATCCCAATTCCACAGTTATGTCAGTATACAGAAAAACCAAGTCTGCCATAATTAAAATGCTCATCAAGTTGTGAAAAAAAGCTGATAAACTAATTTAGACCTTCCTTAATTCCTGAATTCCTCCCTCTCTCTTCCTCATCAGTGCTTCCAGTTGGCCAGAAACTCTAAGGAGATTCTTTACACTTCAATGCCAAAGACATCCTTCCTGAGGCCATCCTTCCTGGGAGAGGGAGGGGGGGTTAACTGGGGAAGCAAAGAGAAATATCATCAAGAAAATGCTGGAACTTAGCAATTTACTAGAAATTGGGTGCTTTCTAGAAATTTCTAGTAATTTACTAGAAATTGAGAGCTTAGAAAGTACTTTCATAGACTTTTCTTTGCCAATTCACATAACAATCTTATATGACAAACATCATCATCTTCATTTCACAGAGGAGACTCAGGGAAATGAAGGGCCTTGCCTAAGATCACAGTGCTAAGACATAACAGAACCTGAATTGATACCGAAGTCCTGAAACCAAGGAGAGGAGTTGTTTTTTGTAAGTCGTATTTTAAAGTCAAAATATAGTATATATGACAGCTCTTAAACATTACCTAGTAAAAATGTTTTTGTCTTGATTAGATTCCCAAATTTCCTTCCCCAAGGCAACTACTACCTATAACATCTTCAGTATTCTTAAAGAAATTTAAGTATATATATAAACATATGGAGGACTTCCCAGGTGACTCATTGGTAAAGAATCTGCCTGCAGTGCAAGACACACAGGTTCCATCCCTGGATCTGGAAGATCCCCTGGAGGAGGGCATGGCAATCTACTCCAGTATTCTTGCCTGAAGAATCACCATGGACAGAGGAGCCTGGTGGGCTATAGTACATAGTGTTGCAAAGAGTTGGACATGACTGAAGCCACTTAACAGGCACACATAAACATATGCACTGTGCACAAACACACACATGTGCATATACATAAACACACAAGTAGGGACATAATACCAAGTTCTTCTGGTTTTTTAAATTTTTTTTAAAAATATTTTGATTTATTTATTTGGCTGTGCTGAGTCTTAGTCACAGCACACAGGATCTTCAGTCTTCGTCAAGGCATGTAGAATCTTTAGTTGTGGCATGCAAAATCTGAGTTGCAGTATGTGGGATCTAGTTCCCTGACCATGGATAGAACCCAGGCCCCTTGCATTGGGAGCTTGGACTCTTACACACTGGACCACCAAGGAAGTCCCTACCATGCTCTTCTAATCATAACTTTCTTCACATAACCCATAGCTTGGTGGACATATATGTAAGTTTCCCAACACATTTAAATCTACATTCGTGAATGCTAAGTCACTTCAGTCTCAGTTAGAAATGAATATGAGGGCATGGCAACCCACTTCAATATTGTTGCCTAGAGAATCCCAAGGACAGAGGAGCCTGGCAGGCTACAATCCACAGGGTTGCAAAGAGACGGACGTGACTGAGCAACTAACTCTTTCACTTTTGACTTTACAAATAATAATGTGTTTCCCTTTTGGTGGGCTTTTAAATTGCTTCTAGGAATTTGTCATTGCAAAAATGCTGAAATACAAATTCAGGTTCATGACAACAATCATTGATTTTCTTACAAGAAACTGGGTCCTGGTAACTGGGTTGTCCCCTGGCCTTGGAACGATATAAAATACCCTTGAGGAGACTGAGGAAGGAGTTTCAGTTCTGGGACTGCCTTTCACTAGTTGTATGACTTTTAAGCCATCCCTTGAAGTCTGACACTCAGTTTTCCCAGATGTAACATTAGAAAGTGACACAGCAGGAAGTTCTAAAGAAATAGAGCAGTATGGTGGGAGGATATTCAGTGCATTATTAGGAAACCTGGGCTCTGGTCTTAACAAGATCTGTGATACCAAATCCTCTCAAAGTAGGATCTCTGAGTCCTCCTATCTCCTCCAGATTAGTCTACAGGGGAAAGAACAACTTCTTCCAGTCATTATGTTTGCTGGCAGTACTTTCAATGTAATGAAGACAGTGTCACCAACACTGTGGTTGTGTCATCATCCATATCTTCCTTTTTAGATAGCCACATTTCCCCTTTACAACTTATTGGAGAACACTGGCATCAGGTTGGAGCTCAAGACCCAAGCCTAAATTGACCAATATAATCCCTTCCCCAGATCTCAGATCGTGATGGACCAAGTTGAATCACAAAGACAGAAAGCTCTGGAAAAAAAGAGATTTCTCACTCTTTTAGGAGGCTCCCTGGAGAGGGAAATGGGTAGATCTGAGAAGCATCTGTGGTTATTTTTCAGCCACAAAGAGATGCCAGCCTTGGGGTTAACACCAGAAAGGAAGATGGAGAGAAGGAAATTTAAACATGCCTTAGTGATATTCCTAAAGTCACTGAAACACACAAACCCAAAGGCCTGCCTGACTTTGTTTTCCATTTGGATGAGTCAGTAAGTCCCTTTTTGGTTTAAGTCTTTATGGATAAGTTTGAATCAGATTTTTCTCTTATACACATTTGAAGTTAAATTAAACAACAGAATTAGATATCAATACAGATACTTATATAAAGTTTATTGATGCTTATTAAGTACAGACTGTATCTTACATACTTTATAAACATTATCCCCTTTAACATCATTGCAACTCAAAACACAGATACTACATCTGGTAGATGAGAAAACAAGCTCAGAGATGGTAAGAAACTGTTCAGGTTACGCAGCTAATCAGCAGGGGAGGTGGGACTGCTTGTCTCCAAACCTTGCCTTAAATCTATACACCTCTTCTAGCCATGATGTGTATATGTGCTTACTCACTTTATCATCATGCTAAGCTACATTGTGAAGGGTGAAATCAGTCTCTGGTACCCTGCCCTGTCAGAATCTGTCCCCAGAGAGACACTCAGGGTGCCAGGTGTCCCAAAACCAAAGGCAAAGGAACTGCTCTCACAGGCAGGCCATGTGCCTACCTCCTAAGCTTCCTATAGCCTCACATTCACTGGATCTGGGTACCATTCTCCTGTTGCTAAGTACCCACTCAAATAAATTACTTATGGATAAATATGTTTTATATGATATACTCCTCACAAGAGCATAATTGCATTTTACCAGAAACCTTTGTAATCTTCACTCAAAGGGGAGACTAATGGAGAACACTGCAGATACCAGCTACATTAGAAGATGGGAAGATGTGACTTTCAAATAGTTCTCTTTGGGTGATGACGTTTATCACTCACAAGACTGCATCAAGCTCACATTTAATTAACTGAAAATTTGTACGTTGATTCAAATCTGGTAAAAATCAAGAAGAAAATGGTTAACCAAAAATAATAAATAATTACAAAGAAAATTGACAAACTATTGGGAAAAATGAAGGCTTCTTTGAAGTCTTGTGTCTGATTGCTTATAAACTAACAAACATACACACCCACAGATATACAATATCAGCAATCTTTTTTTTTCTGTTTACTAGATTAATTTGTAGAGCTCAAATTAATCATTGCTGTCCATTCCTTTGTTTTTGTTTTTCTACAGCATATATACTTTGATTAATTTCTTCCATATAACATTGTTCTCCTTATTGTATTTTTTTTATATAAATCAGAAGAAGCATGAAAAGAAGGAAAGAAGGAAGGAAGAAAGGAAAAGAAATGATAAAAAAGGGGAAAATCTAGTTAATATTAAAAACAATTGTTTGAACAGACTTTCAGGATTAAAATAAAAACTGATGCTACATTTGTAAATTTTCCTCTGTGCCATAATTTAGACTACAGCACATATTTTATTAGGTTGATTACTACCAAGAAATAAGAGAATCTCACCAATAATTAATTAATTGTGCAATTAAAACCACACACCTGAATCTTCCACAAATGTTTAAATAAATCATTTTTAAGAGAATTACTATGTAGTTGCTTTCCCAGATGTTCCAAAGGCAAACAGATGTGTTAATTAGCATACTTTAGGACTTGAACTCTACTTGTCTCTTCTTATAATTTTTCCTTTTATTCTCAACCTTAAATTCCCTGGGTTAAAAAAAGGGGGAAAAAAAGGGCCAAAGCCAGTATTGGTACCAAAAATTAGAGTCAAAAAAAAGTCAATACATGCTTTGAGAATCAATAATTAAAATTAAGCTACAAATAGGTTAGGGCTTCCCCTGTGGCTCAGCTGGTAAAGAATCCACCTGCAATGCAGGAGACCTGGGTTTGATTCCTGGGTTGGAAAGATCCTCTGGAGAAAGGAAAGGCTACCCACTCCAGGTATCTGGCCTGGAGAATTCCATGGACTATATAGAGCAACTTTCACTTCACTTGTCACAAATAGGTTATGTATTATTTGCATGAGTTGGGGAAATCTAGCAAAGTAAAATTTAGAATACAAACGACACAGAGACCTTTACCAGCTGAGCCACAAGGGAAGCCCAAGAATACTGGAGTGGGTATCCTGTCCCTTCTCCAGCAGATCTTCCCTACCCAGGGGTTGAACTGGGGTCTCTTGCACTGCAGGCAGATTCTTTACCAACTGAGCTATCAGGGAAGCCCAGAGACATAATAGTAATAGTAATAGTAAACATGCCTGAATAGCCCAAAACAACTTTCACGTTGCATTACCTCAAATAATCCTCACGACCTCTCAGTGAGAAAAATGCCTTTTATTATTTCCATTTGCAATTATGGAAACCGAGGAGGGGAGATTCCTCAAGTTTTCACAGCTCATGAGTTACAAAATTAGGTAAAACTGGATCCCCAAACCTCCAGATCCCATGCATGCTCTTTCCACTGTATAGTCCTTTCTTCCAGCAAGTAAATTGGAAAAGAGCTGAAGAAAGAGATGTCAAGGAAGACAGCAGGGAACATTGATATAAAGTAGAAAGAGTCTATGAGAAAGAATTTGATGGACCTATGGAAACCCAGTGAACATGTATTTAGAGTCACACGGGAAGGATGAAAAGCTATGAAGCTTTGAAATAAAGATTTATTTTCTGGTGAAACAAAGTGAAACTGCCCCACTTTAGCAAAGTGTATTTGGTAGCAGGATGGGTTGAAGGCCAGTCTGGCAGAAGGAACTTTGCTGGGAGTGTTGTAAAGAGCCCTAATGCTTTGAGGAGGGGGTGGGGGGGGGGGGTGGGGAGATAGTAGGAGGCCACTCGCTGACTTACAGCCAGGCAGGAAGGGCTATTTCCCTCCAATATCATTTCTCCAAGAGGAAAAATGGTAATGTGGTTGCTATCAGAATTTGCATGACTATTAACGACAAAACAATCTACATGAAAGTCCCATGGCCTTAAATCCATCACTTTACCTTTTTAATTAAGCTCACAGACCCATCCCCAAAACACCTTAAGAAAGAGAAGAAGCATACTCAATCAGAAAAATAAAGCAAGGTGGCTCAGATAATGAAGAATCTGCCTGCAATGCAGGAGACCCAGGTTTGATCCCTGGGTCAGGAAGATCCCTTGGAGAAGGAAATGGCAACTCACTCCAGTATTCTTGCCTGGAGAATTCCATGGACAGAGGAGCCTGGTGGGCTATGGTCCATGGGGTGGCAAAGAGTTGGACACAACTGCGTGACTAACACTTTCACTTTCAGCTAGACATCCTTATACCAGGATTGCAAGACAGTAAGGGAGGGTTAACAGACTAAGAAATCACCCACCCTACTCCTCTAGGCTTCAAGAGGACTTCCTTTCCAAGAAGCCATGGATCCAAAATCTAACTCCACATCTGCTTACACACTGAGAAAATACTCAATGTGACACCTATCCTACACTTCAAAAGAACAAAGAAGTCAGTGAGAAATCCAATAAGATCTAGAGGGGAAAATTCACAATGAAAGGACAAATGCTTTCAAACACGTATAGAGACTCTTTTTGCTACTTCCTCCATCCATGTAACTCACCTCCCCATGAGAGAAAAATAGTCAACTATGACAGACATGGTGCTCATCATGAAAACATTGAAATTCATTTCAATGTATGACAAAAACTACTGTAATGATGTAAAGTAATTAGCCTCCAACTAATAAAAATAAATGGAAAAAATTAAAAAATAAAAAAATAAAATACTCCTAGAAGAAAAAATAAATAAATAATAAAAAAAATAAAAAAAAAAAAAAGAAGAAAGTGAACTCAATGGTTCAGTGATCTGGCCAAAGTTATGTAGGAATTAATGGTCAAAGCAAATATTTGAGAAAGAGACCCAGGTGTTCTGGTTCCTTTATCCAGGACTGCAGCCATTAGCACACTCTGTCTGCAAGAGGAATTAAGCGCTCACTTAGCAAAATGGAAACTCCAGGTACACCACCCCCACCCTGCCACCCCCAGCCAAGAGCAGCGGTTCACACAGTTTCACATTTTGTTTTCACTTTCAGTGCATCTGTCAACTTTTCCTGGGAGGGGTCATTCAGAAGTCCTAAACCTGATTTATGAATTATTTTAATTAAACTACCCATTTGCTAATGTCTGTGAACTTCCTTGCCTGGTGGCATGACCCTTGGCAGGAATCATCTGTAAAACTGCCTCTCATTTTGCAGTGTAGGTAACTCTTTGGTTTAGAGGCAGCAATTTCCAAATGCTCCCATTTGGGGCCAAGCTATCACTAGGCCAATTGTGAATTCCAGTCTAGAACATCACACAATCAATGTTTTTGGGATGCTCAGAAACTGGTAATGTCACTGAGAGAGGGGACCAACGACAAACTTTTATGGAAGAGATCATGAATAAGTATCAGGCTTCGTTTAAAGAAAATCATCCTGTTAGAACATAAACACCAATAGAGTGAGCCTTGAAATTCTTTCAGAACAGAAAGATAAAGAAAACCAGATAGCTGTAGTGCTTTCCCTACCATGAATAGCTATAATATTGCTGCTGCAGAGTAAGGGAAGTATTTACAATATAGACAAGCAGAGGAAGATCTAAGGCATTTGGCAGACATTGATAGCAATGATTTGAAAAAGTGGGGAAAAGCCCTGGAACGTTTAAACAGAATTACAAAGGATTTTGTCAGATTCAGATGGAGAGAAAAGTCCATAGTTGGAGATGAAGTTGAGGTTCTGCTCAGAGGGAGCGGAGCAACGCGGATGTCGAGCCGAGAGGCTGCCTCTCCTCCGACGCCTTGCGTCAGGCCTTTGAGGACTCAACAGCGGTCTAATTAACTTGGCGCCAAAATATATATATTGCTTAGAGATAGTCTCAAATGTGTAGCAAATGTGGAAGGCGGGAGGCAGTTAACTGACCTGGGAGAATTGAATGCAGACCTCTGAGAACAAACCTAACTGACTTGGGCCCAATGAGGGAGAAGAGAAAAATGGGTACTTAACTCTCCTTCAACCTGGGTGGGTTGCACCAAGGTTAGGTTGTTCAGTTACAGAGGCCCCCCCGAGCTCCAAAGGGCCCGGGCTAGGTTCAATACCCTATGCTCGCCATCTTGAAATCTGTAATAATTTTCCAGCATAAGCCTCACATCTTCATTTTGCTCTGAGCCAGGCGAATCACATAGCCCACCCTCCTCTCATAACGGAGCAGCGTGTGGTATCTAGGCCGCAAGACCACACACAAAGCTGAGGACTTCTGACTCCTGACCTATCAGCAGGCACAAAGAAATATGGAGAAAGTCAAAGCTGAGAATTTTATGGACAAAGTGAGAAATTTGATGAGATGGAATAATTTTTCCTTCTTGGTTGTAGCTTGACCAAGGATTTATCTTATTATGTTCTTTACTGGCATTACATCTTTCTTAAAGTCATGCGAACTGTGGTTGGTTACAGACAGGATTGTAATCCACAGGCCAACAAGAGGAAAAATGCCCCCTCAGCTCAGTCCTATTCAATATGCATTAACTACTCTGGATGGGAATCTTTTTTAGGCCCTATGGTGACTGTTTTAGAAGAGAGAGAACTGGTTCATAGAATTGGAGAAAGAACAGCACTGGACTGGTTGACTACCAGGGCAGGGTGAGTAATATTCAAGGAACTCTTTGAATAAAAGTTGGTCTGGAGACACTGAGGAATAGATCACTGCTGGATTAAAGTAGATCCTATTTTCTCCAGATCCTCCCCTCCGCAACCTTTCTGCAGTGTCCTCACAAAAGAGCACACTGCTACTGTAAACCAGAAGGGCCATACAAAAGCATTACATTTCAATAAATAAGTAACATAATTAAGAGTAATCTTTTCCATATCCCATACTCAACACTAAAATTAAACAAACCCGCCTGTATTCCAGAGACAATAACTGAAGGGGAGGGGGCCAACGAAACAGATGAAAACAATATAAAGACATGCAAAACTGCTATTAGCTTGGAATAGATAAAAGAATTTCTAAATTATAGCTTTTGGTAATGTTTAAGTGGAGAGTCTAGCAATCTGGGTGCAAATTGTACTTGGGGACATTTGCTCTTTGTAAAAGAAAATAGATTAACGGGGAAAAAACAGAGCTGCTAAGCCCACCACCAGAAAACAAATCTTCAGAAGAGGCCTCCAGAGCTTTGAAACAATGCATAAACTCCATCACCACAAGGCTTCAAAGTTAGGACACCAAGCATAGGCCTGCCTGCTGATTTTTAGAACTGAAAGGGGACCTAGAAATCATTCAGTTTATAAACTTTTTTTCTTGTAGGAGAGGTCTTTGGTGGAAGAGTCTCTTCTACTAAAGTCCTCAATGCACAGAGGAGGTAATGAAGAAAGGACCCCTCTGTGGTCAGCGCCATCTTGAACCCAGAGTGGACATCATCTGACCATTTCTCCTGCAGATGCCCCAGAGGAAATGTGACTTGCCCCAGGTCATACAGCCTAACAGAAGTGGGTCTGGGTCCTCAGCCTGGGCACCCTGAGTGCCCAGTCTGGGCCCTCTCTACGCTTTGGGTTCAAAGTGAAGATTTTCCAGGAATTCAGGTCTAGAAGCTGATGAAGGCAATTCTGAGAAATTATCTCTGCCCTGTTCACTGAGGCATTGCCATTAAGAGTTCAGAAGTCTCTGAACAAGGCCTTTCGTGTTGTCACTCCTACCCCCAAATGCCACACACACACACACACACACACACACACACACATGTGCGCACATTCACTGTGTTTTAATGTAACCAGAGCCTTTCTTTACTGAGGAAATACTCCACAAAAATGTGATATTCATCTAATTTTGAAAAACCCCCAAAATAGACTCATCCAGATTTGTGAGGAGCTGAAGTGCTATAACCAGTAGTTCTCAAACTGGAGTGTGCTTCAGAACCCCTGGAAGTTTTTTCAACAGATTGCTGGGCCCTGTCCCCAGAGATTCTGTGGTGGAGTTTGAGAATGTACATGTCTGACAAGTTCCCAAGTGATGCTTGATTTGCGAGTCCAGGGACCACACTTGGATAGACCATGGCTGAAAACTCTGTTGGAGGGAATTTTGGCCCCAGCAGGCATGCTACAAGACTGAACACCCCTTCCGAAGAGATGACATCTGTTACCTCAGTGCTGTTTTAGAGTATGCTGGAGTTGTATTCAACAGGAAACATCAAGGGCAAGGCTGGCTAATACCCTCAGCTTCTTATGATACTTTCTTGCCCTGCAAGATGATCTGACCAAGGGATGGGTGTCAGATCTCTAAAAGGACTCCTCTGGTCTTCATTGAGTGCAAATTTAACCAGTGGGGCAGGACAGGTTGGCTGTGTCAACAGTGGCAAAACCAAGAATGTTGACAGGATCATTCAAGGAGAAAAGAGGAGGGCATGGAGCCATGCTCAAGGGAAAGGGGATGAAATTGGCTTGAGATTTCCAGATCAGCTATTTCCATGGTCTTAAATCTCAGGTTCAATCCCATGTTTCTTGCCAGGTAGGAGGCGGTAAAATGTTCACTGAAGGAGGAAAACGAAAAGCAAAACCTTCTAGAATTGGTAAAGCTGGTGTTCATTAACATTTAAAGAGGTAGTACTTTTTTATATTTCAATAAGTCTTTTATTCTTTTGGATAAATTTAACAGACAAATTTCTCCTTCCAACTGTAGTTTCTGTGAAAACAATACAATTGATTTCAGAGAAACGTTATTTCCAAATTAGGTTATTTTCTCATTTGTGTTTTAATTTCTTGCTTAGTTCTCATCAGAAATCCTGTGAGCTATGCATTTTAATTTATAATTAAATAACCAAGTAATAATAGAACATTACTAATATGCTGGTCATAAAAGGGAGTACTTTAAAAGAAATACATAAGGACAAAGCATGGTGAAGAAAATAGAGAAATACAGGTTAATTTTAAGTTGAAATTTGGTTATTAATTTGCCATTATTACAATCTCAACTCAGTTTCATAATAATTGCCCAGCTATGTGCTAGTAATTTAATAGACATGAGAGAAACTTACAAATTTTTAAATGTGGGGAAAAGTGCATTATAATTATTTAACATAAGATAATGTCACTACCCTTAAAATAGTTGGAAGTACTCCTAGCAGCTAGCCATCTGATTGAATTTTTTCATAACATGAGCATCTTTTCTATAGCAGCACTGACCACAGCCAGCAGACACTATGTCAACCATTTCAAATTTTCAGGCATTTCAGATAATCCACACTGATGGCACACATTTAATAAGCCCAGTCCTATAAGAACCATCTAAAACTTGAATGTGGCTTTCATAGCCGTGATGCTAACCTTCCAGCTACACATTCAACATTACCAGTTGTATTAGCAGGGTTCTCCAGAGAGAGAGAACCAGAAGGAGAATACACACACACACACACACACTCACACATACGTGTACACACACACACAAAAGTGAGCAAGAGAGAGATTGAGAGAAGGAATGAAATGAAGTCAAGTCACTCAGTCGTGTCCGACTCTTTGGGACCCCATGGACTGTAGCCTACCAGGCTTCTCCATCCATGTGATTTCCCAGGCAAGAATACTGGAGTGGGTTGCCATTTCCTTCTCCAAGGAATAGGTTCATACAGTTGCAGGGACTGGAAAGACTGCAGTCTGTGAGGCAGGCTGCAAGTTCAGGTAAGAGTTGATGTTGCAGTTTTGAGGTGAATTTCTTCTTCAGGTAACCTCAGTCTTTGCTGTTAAGGCCTTCAACTGATTAGATGAGGCCCACCCATATTCTGGAGCATAATTGACTTTACTCAGAATTGACATGTACACACTGCTATATTAAAATGGATAATCAACAAGGACCTACTGTATAGCATAGGGAACTCTGTTCAAAATTATGTAACAACCTAATTGAGAAAATAATTTGAAAAAGAATAGATACATCTATACGTAAAACTAAATCACTTTGTTGTACAACTGAAACTAGCCCAACACTGTTAATCAACTATATATACTCCAGTATAAAATAAAAAGTTAAAAAAATTAAAAATAAATAAATTTTAATCACATCTGAAAAACACCTTCACAGCAGCATCTAGACAGGTATTTGACCAAATAACTGGGCACCACCATCCCGTTAAAGTGATGCATAAAATTAACCATTGCATCCTCTCTCCCTTTGGTGTCACTGATATGTCAGTTAACATTCCAGCCATTGCTAGGGACAACGACTTCATTCCCTGGCTTTATGCTTGAGATTTAGAGTCACACTGGCTCCTGGCCTGATTGTTGAATCCAGGAGACAGTCAGTGAGTGTTCCTGGCTGAGTCCACACAGGGCTGGTAGCAGACCCACTTGCCTGCAGAGTCTGACCTTCTCCCTGCCTATGTTGAGCTTACCCAGCAAGGCTCAGCCCCTTCCAGGCAGGAGCCTGTGGTTCCAGCAGCTATATTTGATGCTTGGGTTGGGGGAACAGGATTTGCGTGTCTGTTTAACCATGGCCTGCATGAGGCTGCCCCTTGTTGGGCTTCCCTGTTTGCTTAGATGGTAAAGAATCTGCCTGCATTGCAGGACATGTGGGTTCAATCCCTGGGTTAGGAAGATCCTTTGAAGAAGGGAATGGCTACCCACTCCAGTATTCTTGCCTGGAGAGTCCCATGGACAGAGAAGCCTGGCAGGCTACAGTCCATGGGGTTGCAAAGAGTCGGACACAGTTTAGCAACTAAACACGCATGCATGCCCCTCCTTTACTGCTTTACCTTTAGGGTCACCCCATCAGAGCTGTCTCTTCCAAGCCGTGTGACATCAGTCTCCATTTTGGCTTCAGTCTCCCGGTTCACAAAATGGGGCTAATATTACCTACATCATAGAGATGCTGTGGGGTTTAATAAATGTGGTTATGAATTTAAAGCATCTGATGAAAATATCCAATTGATAGTAGGTGCTCAATGCAGTTTCAAAATTTTTGAAAATTTTTAGGCAGTTTCTATCACAGTCTTGGCTCATTTGGGGTCACTTCTAGACAAGTTTTCCTCCCACAGTTCGTGTTAGTTTAATGAACTGTTAGCCCAAAAGCAGAATTTTACACCTCATCAGCCTAAAGATAAATCATTTGGGCATATTACCTGTTGAAGAAATCATTCTCAGGTTCATTGGCCTCTGCATCTTACTTCCCACCCTTTCTAAGTTTTACAAATCATCACCTTAGGTCTGCCCTCTCCAAATTCTTTGGGAGCAGTTTTCCATCAGCTATGCATACCTAATTCTAATCCCCAGGTTTATGGTGTCTCTAATTATTCACAAGGAAGATCTTGTCAAATCCGGGCTTCAAATGTTTAGTGACCTTGTTGCCATGAGCAGACTCTAGGCTGGTGCAGGACTTGCCAAAATGCAAGACTTGCCTGTCTTCAGAAGCTTCCACCAGTGGGCAACAGGAACGCCACAAAGCAAGTATAATGCAGCATGAACAGTGCAGCACAGGGAAGCAAGGAGGATCAGATGGCACAGAGCAGAGATATCCCATCCTCTCCTGAGGTTCAAGAAGGTTCCCCAGAGGACAGAATGCCTGAGTTTAATGTATAGGAGGAGAAGGATTTAGCCAAGCAGGGAATGCGAAGAAGCTTGTTAACTTCAGAGGAAAGAATCCATTCAAAGGCAGGGGAGGGGGAAGAGATAAGATGGCAAAGGAGGTATCCAGCTTGTTAGGGCCAGACCCCAGGGTACCCCTGGAGCAGTGGACTGCACAGGCCCACATGAAGGATATGAATGCCATGCACATACTGCTGTCTCACATGGCACACCAAGAAGAGCAATTGAAAGAGTTTACACAGGGAAGTATCTGGATCCAAATGGCATTTCGGAAGATGACTAGAGCCTTGCATGGAAGGAGAGAAATATTTCTTTTCAAGAAGATTTTCAGTGCCACAGCTTAAGGCAAAGAAATCCGGTAGAAAATCCATGGCAGAAGATTCTTTACTCAAGGGCTAGATTTTAAAGATTCTACAATTGGAGGAGAGGTTACAACATTCTCACAGTGAAACAAGAGAAAGGAGTCATAGATTTAAGAGTTGAGTGGGACCTTACAAGGCCACCTGGACCACGTTCCTGCTTGGGTATAGCCATGGTTGTTGGGCTGGCATAATGGTGCCAAGACAGCTGAGGCTTGGGAATTGACGTGACTGGCCCACGGGATAGAATCACGGGTTGAAGGCCAGAATGTTGGTTTGTGCTGTGCCTGGAGACCTCTGTCTACCACAGACCTTTGCCAGGACAACATGGCAAGTGGAAGAGAAACAGAACTGACAACTGGCTTCTTCCTTCAGATCTGCCAGAAGGGAACAGAGCTGTATTCAGTTTCTTGATGCACAGTCATGTCAATATGATCCTTACACCAGGAATTTTTTGTTTTGTTCTCCTTTTTAGAGAGTGATAGCCACGTGGGATACTCCACCATAGGCACTCTGGGACAGAAATGTTTCAAGAGGTTTATGTTAGGAAGAGAAGCATTTGCAAAGGTGCTCTTATTTTCTTATAGATTTCTAAAATTCATCAGGTCTTCTCTAGTGCTCTTGCTAATTCTAGAGTGTCAGGAAATTAAAACAAACAAACAAACACTAATTTCCAGGGGAATTAGCCTTGAGTCATTTTCCAGAGCTAACCTATCCCTATTAAGGGGTCAAAGTGAGTCAGATCTGGCCAAGAGAAGAGCAAGGGAGGCATATTTGGAGGGGAAGAGGAAAGGAACCATCTAAGCTAAGAATAATATGAAAGACTGAAGCTGCAGAGATGGACGAGGGTGTTCTCTTGTCAAAACAAAAGAAGATAAGACAATTCCTAACAATAGGCAGGTGCTTTGTTTCACTGTTCAGTAATCACAGTTAATATTTATTTAGTTCTTATTCTGTATGCAGCACATGCATTAACTTATGGGAGTCTCACAGAAATTCAAAGAGACAGATACTATTATTGTCTCCATTTTACAGGTGAGAAAACTGAGTTGTAAAGAGATGGAGCAATCTGTCTACCATCACAAAACAAGAAATTAAACCCAGGGAATTGAGCTTTTAACCTGATACTGAGAAGAGTTGCATTTAGCTGTAGTTCATTCTTGTTTTATTAATTTATAATTTATATGTATATTAATATATAATTTATATGTAAATCATATAATTTACAACAAATAATAAATTAATTATTTTTATTCATTAAAATATTAATTTTATCAGTAGCAGTTGCAAACAGGATTTTAAGATCATTTGTTCTGAGTTGAAAACCCATGCCTTGGCCTTAATTCACATCTGGGGGAATTTTAATTCTTTGGTTGTGCTTCTTTGGGGTACATATTATTTTCAAAAGTATAATTGGAAAATATAAAAATAATTATGAATACTGGCTTCTAGATTAAACATCTGTTTAACTTGGGCAAACAGATCAAATTAAGGCTGAATCTCTTTCTTATGAAAATTTTACTTCTTTTATATGTAAGAGTTTGTTTTTGTTCTTGTTGAACTCCAGGATTTAGAAGTAGACATATTTATTTAGTTTGGCCCAGATCTAGTATGTGTTTCTTGGTCTATTCTTTTTAGTTTATTGTATCTCTTAATCTTCTACACATGCAATCAGAGACTTCAGTGATGAGGGCACTGGAAAAATCTAAACAAACAATAAATTCTGGCTACATGATTCCCTATAAATGGAGTGCTTAAAAAATAATGATTGGAAACGTGATGTTGGAGTGATCAGATCTTTATGAAGTCACCAAATTATAAATTTCCAGTGCTTGCCATAACTGGTAATATTTTTTCTTATTGCCTGAAGTATTTGTGATCAGCATTTGTACATGATAAAAACAAAACTGTTCCTTGTTTTAAGAAGTAAATGTGATTCTGTCTTAGATGGTTCAAATAAACCTAGAGGCCGTGATGATTTACTGTGCATTCTGAAGATTCAGTTACAAGCCCGTTCTTCTTGGTTGCCCCATTGGAGTTCAGAAAACTACACCAGTCTCTTTCCTTGGCACTGACTGGACACCCTCACAGGAAGTGTCTCTGAATTTCCACCTGGCACAGACCTTGGGCACTCGGGGGACACCTGGCTTCTGTCCTCAGTGGCACGTGGTACTGGGAACAGCACCCCAATTGTCAGTAGTCTCAGCTGGGATAGAACTTTGTTTTAACTGATTTTCCTGATCCTGGCTCTCCTCTTTGTCTTGTGTAGTCTGAACAGTTTAGTCATTCCTCGGGTGATTATTAAGCACCTACTCTGCTTTAAGGGTTGAGGAAAGGATGGGAAGTTAGAAAGACAGCCGCTGTCCTCAGAGAGCTGATGGTCTGGAAGGGAAGACACAATAGCAATAAAGCATGAAGATAGAAATGCAGCATATGCTGGAAATGCATAGAGAATATAAACAAGGGAATAAGTACACTAAAACAGGGGTCCCCACCTGGAACCGGGCTGCACGGCAGACGGTGAGTGACGGGCAAGCAATCACAGCTTCATCTGTATTTACAGTTGCTGTCCATCATTCACATTTCCACCTGAACTCTGCCTCCTTGCAGATCAGCGGCAGCATTAATTCTCATAGGAGGGAACTCTACCGTGCCTGAATCTTCTGGAAACCAACCGCACCCCACCCTCGCTCCATGGAAAAATTGTCTTTCACGAAACCCATCCCCAGTGCCAGAAAGACCAAGATGATTTAGAAGGAAGGCAACCAAACCGAAGCAGCATCCAAAACCTTTATGGATGCTCTGCTGTTGACATCTGCTTGGTAAGGTGGCTTTTTCCAATTTGAAGATAGAATTTTGCGGTCCTCAATTCTCTGTAATGCTAAAAGTAAATCAATAATAATTTCCCCAGATGTTAAATATATTTTCCTAATAATAAAAGCAGTAACACAAGTTTGTTAGAAAGAACTTACATAGCACAGAAAAAGTTTATTGAAGAAAACAAAACCATCCATAATCCAACAGAGAGATGGCAACTTTGACTCTTTAAGTCCCTGTAGAGTTGGTTTTATACTGACTGTAGGCTGCAAAAGAGATGCAAATGAGACAGAAGGAGAAGGGATGCCACAAACAGAGAAGTGAAAGTGAAAGTTGCCCAGTAGTGTCCGACTCTTTGGGAGAGAATTCTGCAGGCAAGAATACTGGAATGGGTAGCCTTTCCTTTATTCAGGGAATCTTCTGGACCCAGGAATTGAACCAGGGTCGCCTGCATTGCAGGCAGACTCTTTACCAATTGGGTTATCAAGGAATCCCAAACAGAAGCAAGTTTTTTGTTACCTGTTCCATCAGTTTGACTTCCCTGGTGGTTCAGTGATAAAGAATTCACCTGCCAGTGCAGGAGAGGCAGTTTCAATCCCTGGGTTGAGAAGATCCCCTTGAGAAGGATTCCCTGTATTCTTACCTGGGAAATCCCATAGACGGAAGGAGCCTGGCCGGCTACAGTCCATGGGGTCGTAAAGAGTCAGACACGACTTAGCGACTAAACAACAACAATCACTTTTACGGTATTCTGTTGGCCATTACAGGAGGACCACACGAGAATAATACAAAAAGAAGGAAGTGATTTAGATTTTACATTGAAACCATAAAATCTTGCAGACTATCTACGACAGAGTAATTTTTATGAAGATCCAAAATACATTTGTAAAAATCATCTGTCAGAAAATCCTTCATGAGCTGCTACTTAGAAGAAAGTTTACCACATCTAGTAAATTTGAATGGGCTTCCCTGGTAGCTCAGCTGATAAAGAATCTGCCTGCAACACAGGAAACCCTGGTTCAATTCCTGGGTTGGGAAGATCCCCTGGAGGAGGGCATGGCAACTGACTACAGCATTCTTGCCTGGAGAATCCTCATGGACAGAAAAGTCTGGCGGGCTACAGCCCAAGCTGTCACAAAGAGTTTGACAGCAACTAAGCAAAGCACAGCACAGTAAATTTGAATATCCACATGTCCTACAATTTCATCCCTGAGTTTAATTCCCTAAAGAAAGTCTTTCAGTCATTCACATGTGCGCCAAAGCACATGGAATGAGAAAGCCCCATGCAGCAGTGTTAGTAATAGAAAGCAATCAGTAACAGTCCAGATGCCCATCAATATAAAAAAATAATAAAATTGTGAGGTGCTAGTATAATAAAATGCTATATAGAAGTGAACCTGATGGAATGAGAGCTACACATCAGTCCAGTTGCATCCATTGAATGAAAAAAGCAGGGCACAGGTTTGATATGTTTCATAGTAAATTTAAGAAGCACATCATATACTAAAACATTATGATACTTTCAACAAGAAAAGAGGAATTAACAGATATGAAACTGTCACTATGTAACAGGCACTATAATAAGCATGTCGAGTTGTTTTCATTTAATTCTTACAACAGGTAAAGTGTTAAAGTTAGGCTTTTTCCCCCCTCATGTGCCAGATGAGAAGGCTTGAACTTAGGACATACAGCTACCTATGGCTGATGTTGTTGTATGGCAGAAGCCATCACAATACTGTAAATTATCTTTCAATTTAAAATAAAATTAAAAAAAAATCATTCTCCCAAGGTCACATGACCAGCATGTCACAGAGCTAGGATTTTAACCCAGGCAGCACAATTCTGGAGCCAACTGCTCTAACTGCTAAATTAAAATTTGTTTTCCCCTAGATTTAGCTCTATGTGTCATGTGATAAAATGAAATGCTAAATTGCTGGAGTGTTGGAACGATGTCTTAATGGATAACTACTCCTGCCACAGGTGAATGAGCCAACTCATCATCTCTCCAAGCTCTCCCTTCTTTCTGCACTATGCTCTGCTGATGAAATCACCCTCACTTTTCTACCAGAATTTCAGGCACCTCTCCTGTAAACACCAACTGGATAACATATTTAGCATTTTTATTGAGCGATTATTGTAGGTCAGGCATTTATTTAAGTATGTGGAAGCACTAACTCATTGAATATTCATAGTACCTTCTGTGGTAGATGTTACTATGATGCCCACTTTCCAGATAAGAGGACAGGCCCTGGGAAAACTGTTGCCAGCAATTAGACCTGGTGGCAGCACCAGGATTTAAACCCAGGCCTTCCAGCTCCCAAGCCTATGGTTGTGTCCTTATCCATATACTGCCTCCCATAAAATATTATGCCTAGAGTAAGGGCAGGTAAGCAAAAACTGGCTAGCGAGCTATATCAAACATAGAGACCTCACTGATATTCTAAAGAATTTCCATTTTCTTAAGGTGCCAGAAAAATGTACTGTTTAACATGTGTACTAGGAAAAACCAGGATGGCTTCATCTTGGAGACTAAGAACAATACAGTTGCACTAGAGTTTTTTATTGAAGTATAGTTGATTTATAATGTGTTAGTTTCAGATTTATAATAAAGTGGTTCAGTTATATGGATATACATATATATGTAGCTTTTTCAGGTTCTTTTTCCCTTATAGGTTATTATAAGATATTGAATATAGTCCCCTGTGCTACAAAGTAGGTCCTTATTGTTTATCTGTTTTATATATCACAGTTTGTATCTGTTAATCCCAAGCTCCTAAATTCTCTTGAGTTTTTAGTTTAATTTTGTCACAAGTTCACTGTCTCATATGATGCTAATAAGACTTAATTCAATTAACTGCATTGCAGGCATTTGATTCACATTTACTTTAAGTCATTTTTAGGGTGAGGAATGCCATTTTATAAATTAATCAAAATTTGGGGAGGAGTCCCACTATATGTGAGACTCTAGAACAAAAGATACAGAGTTGAAAAATATACTGTCTCTGCCCACAGGCATCCACAGCCAAGTGGTTACAGCGTTATGATGACAGAGCCTGTCATTCAACTATTCAATATGTTAGATTCGGAAACAGAAGAAATACACTCTACACGAGACTAATTCAATGTGTACTACCCTAAAAAATAGGTGACTTTTGAACCGAGATATACAAGATCAGTGCCCATTACTAGACAGACATGGAAAGGAAGGGCACTGCTGGTAGGAGGGTATGGCATGGTCAGAAGTCTGGAGGCTCAAGAGCATATCATATGTATAATTTTTTGTCACCAGAGTGCAGATTGCTTAGGGGGATGTGATGGAAAATGATCCTAGAAAGGCTGGTTGGCAGGAGATTACGAAGACTTTGCCCGACTCCATAGTTAACTTGAGGGCAACAGGGAGGCAAAGACTTTTACACAGGAGGGTATCATAGGTATTAATTTATAATGCTAACTTTGGTGAAGCGAGGAGGCTGGATGACAAGAAGGAGAGAAACCAGCCTGAAGGCTGTTGTAAGAGTTAGGTGAAACAATACCAGGGGTCTGAACTAGGCTACTTTATGAAATAAGTAGTATTTTGGGACCCATTTTACAGATGAGAAGATCAAGGCACAGGGGAGTAAAGTACGTTGTACAATGCTGTGTGCATGCATGTAAGTCACTTAAGTCATGTCTGACTCTGTGCGACCCCATGGACTGTAGCCCACCAGTCTCCTCTATCCATGGAATTTCCCAGCAAGAATACTGGAGTGGGTTGCCATTTCCCTCTCCAGTGCAATGCTGCACTTCTGGTAAACAGAGGAGCCAGATGCAGACCCAGGGAGTGAGACAGTAATGCCCCCTGCACATGCCACGGCTCTGCCAAGCCAGCTGATGATCATGGCAGGTGAGAAGGGAAAGAACTGAGGCGGCAAGAGAGAGCCTTGAGCCTGAACTACAGACTGGAGCAGACGGAAGTGCTCCCAGGAAATATCACATGGATCACGAAGAAGCAGGTTGGGTGAGAAATCAATGAATTCAGTCTCAGATATGGACTGCAGGAGTTCTGTGATAGCCAGGCCATGACACCAGAGGGCTGTTGAAGAGGTCAGGCCTAGGCTTCAGGAGAGGTGTGGGCAGAGAAAATCAACCCAGAATACCCTGCTAAATCAACACGGTTCCACCCAAGACCCACATCCTGAAGTGGAGAACCTGAGGCCATAAGAGGCAGTTCAGACCTGAGGACTCTGGGGTCACACTCACGTTTGAATTCTAAGCTTAAATCTTTGTTCTGGGAGAATATGCCTTCACTTTTCCAACCAGAGGTTTTCATTCATAAATGGAGATTACAATACTTCATTTGCCATATTATTATAAGGGTTATCCTCCAATTAAAAATAAAAAGTAAAAAAAAAACTACCATCAAGAATGAAAAAAAAAAAAAAAAGATTAATATGTATCTAAAGTACCTGACAGGTTGCTTTCCAAAAGTAAGTGCTCAATTAGTGGTAATCATTATTATGATTGTTTCCATGTAAGGATTTGTCTAAAGCAAGGCTAGAATGTAGTGAACAGTCTGGGCAGCCAGCCCAATTACTCTCTTGGCAGTTTTTCCCATAAAATTCTCCTACCTACATGGAATTGTCACTAACATTTCAACCCAAGAAGGTCTTTGGAGGAATATGAATTAGGCTTTAAAAAAAAAAAAGCAGTTCTTTATTTGCCAAAAAAATAACCTAGAGAAATGAGATAAAAATTCTATATATGAAAAAAAATTTTAATTCTATATATGTACATGATAAAATTTAAAATATTGATTGAAAACAAAGCAAGTGCCACATTTCCCAGATTCTTCTTTTTTTCATTTATTTTTTAACTTTTAGGAAAACAGCTTTACAATGTTGGTTTGAATCAGTCATAATTATACATATATCTCCTCACTCTTGGTCCCTCCCTCCTCTCCCCGATCCTACCCCTATAGGTCATCATACATTTTCTGGATTCTTAAGTGACTGAGGCAAGAGTGTGGTGTGGCTCATCACCTCTGAAGCAGAATCAGGTCAGATGAATAGTAGAAGGTATGTTTTCAGCCATGGTCATCTTGTTCAAGACTTTCCATTATGATAGTATATTTGTCCACAGGGGACACATGTCCCAAGAAGGATAGTCTTTCCAGAATATAGAAAACTTTGAGATTTGAAAATTCAACAGAAGAGACTTGAACTTGGTAATAAAGTAGAAACATTAAAGATTGAAGGCCATGTAAGCCTTTATTTATCACTTTGTCATTCCCAACTCCTTCAGACATATTTTATTTGAGGATTCAATGTGGTGACTAACAGCATGGTTATTTAGGAAGAGACCTTTAGGTCTGAAAAATTATAGTAGAATAGAATTTCTGGGAAAAGGACTCATTCACCGCACACACACGCGCGCACACACACACACACAGCATACATACACAGAGTTCAAAACACAAACCAATACACTTAAGAAGGAAGAAGGACATCGGAAATAAATAAATGAAATTCATTGTTTAATTTGATTGCCTCGAAGATAATATGTTCCGCAAGGATATGAGTATAACCAATATGGAAAAAGTTAAAAAAAAAATTAAGAGGAGGAAGTAGTGCCAACCTCATCCTTTAGAAATAAGGAAAGATGTTTCAAGACAAAAATCTTTTCCTCTCCTCACTAAAGATTCTTGGCCTGTTCAGTTCTCATCTCAAGAGCATGGCTGCAGAACATCAGATTCACTAGTTCTTGTTCCTTCCAAGCGCCCGCCCCCCACCCATGCTTATCTGAATATATAAGCCTGCCCTTTGCTCAGATTTATGGGTCGGGCCAGAGCTGTGTGTATTTACAGTGTTCTGACCTGAAGACCCTGGGCTGAAGGAGAAGAGGAGGAAACCAGGCCCATTCCATAAACAGAGACAGATATGAGGGGGAGGTGGAAGGCCTTGCTAGCACTTAACATTTTTAACTATTTGGCCAAGCTTAAGAATTAGTGATTAGATTAGAGCAAAAGTAGAATGAGTGGGGGGAGTAAACTGTATTTTTGCTGGTTACTGGGAGGGCCTAGTTTGGGGGATGGGAGTGGGGTTAAATGTAATGTGGACGGTCTGAGAGAAAATTGATAACTCAGATGCAGAGGGAGCTATAAAATGCTTTGGGAAGGCAGAGGGTGTACAAAGAGGAGGATATAAACTGCCTTCAATAAGTTGGAAATTTTCTCCAACCACAACTTGCATTTCTTGTGTGAAGCAGGACTGCTTGCATTCTTTAAACTGTAAAGGGTCATCGAAGAAAAATCTCCTGCTCCATGCTTAAATGAGAACACATTGCCATAGATTACCAAAACCTAATCAATTGTGAGTTGAAATATTTTTCTCAGGGTCTGGTGGCCACTTGAAAGCAATTCCATTTTCAAACAGGAGTGCTTGGTAAAAGGGACCACCCCCATGCAGAGCTCTGGTCCACGTACCAGTTCAAATGGGAAAGAGCATGCAATGGACTCTAAGCAGTGCTCGGCACCCAAAAACTGAACCGCACACCCCCAGGGCGACATCTTTACCCATGAACCAAATGTGAAAGTACAACTTCTGTCTGGGCCATTCTCAAATAATCTACTTGCTGGAAAAACTTGAGTGCATGCAGAAAAACTGATTTACTGACTGACTAAATTAGAAATAATCTGGCATCCATAAGTAAAGTCTACAATATTCACTGGAGACCTCCAAAGCAAACTGGGACAACACAGTAAGTGACTCATCCACAAATCAATTTACATTGCAACAGAGCAGAGAGCTGTGGTGTATGTGATTTAACCCATGATTGGAGAATGTGTGAAATACCATGGAATGGTTTTCTTTTGCTTATTTTAATATCAAGCAATCAGGTTCATATGATGTTCCCTGTTAGAGCATCTGCTAGAATGATATTGCTTGACTGGACTATTTTCTTTTCTAAGGTATGCTCTGGATCCTGAAGAGTATTCTTACTATTCTAAATGGGTTTGTGTGACTTGGATTAAACTAGCACTAACAGTTGCATGAGAACACATGTGTGCTTAGCACTGGTTGTGGCACTTCATAGATGTTCATTTGTTTCTGAGGATTACATTATTATTAAAGTCATGAGTTGGAAATAAAAAAGAAAATTGACTCTACAACCGAACTTTGAAAAATTGTATGATCCAAAAATATGCTGAAATGTATATTTTCTACTTATGTTTGGCATTTTCTGTTCAAAATTAAAATTCAAAGCAGTAGAGCTAAAGAAGGCATTTGAATTATTCTGTCGGTGCAGACTGAGTATACAGAAGTGAAAACTTGGGCCAAAGGTGATGAATGGGAAGCAGCTATCCTAACCAGGTTGCATTTCTAAAGTCAAATGAAATACGTGATATTCTAGAAAACCAACTTTTTATTACTATCATTTTTTAACTTTCCCCTAAAATAACACAACTTCTGCTTTGTCAATAATGCATGCTCAAAACAGATGCAAGCGCATGATGAGGATTTGGGAGGAATTCGGGGACTACTCCATCACAGCTAAAATGCTTTTCTGTGTCATTTCTGTTGAGATCCATTTGCCTGGCGAAATCATTTTTTTCTCTAATATGGTGTGGATCGCAGCAACAGTTCAGATGCAACCATTTAGGAGCAGAGGCCTAACTCAGTATGCCAGAAAAAAAAAAAACCATGCACCACAAAGAGCATTGAGATGAATGGCTCTATTTTATGAGCCATAAAAGTTTTATTCATCTTGACACTGAAACAGGTTTAGGCAGTGAGTTGACACGCCTTAAATAAATAAGTGGAATTAATTCCCCAGCCCTTGAAACAATAGCAGCATGCATGGAGCACGGAGAAATGCCCCATTGTTTCCTGTGGCTGCCTGATATTGATATTATTTGTGTTTTCTGTGCTGCTGCCTCAGGGGCCTGGTTGATCCACTTCAGATTCATCCCCTGTTTTATTAGAGGTTGAAAAAGGTTCAAGACCTGTTTGTACCACAGCTCCCACCGACAGCTAAGGAACCAGTTTGGCGTCTGGTTTGTCTGTTGTTTTACTGCTGACCTTCAAATCAACTTTAACCCCTGACCTCCAGAGGCATCTATCATGACAAGAGGCTGTTTAACACAAATGGTGCCCATTTATAGGGGAAGAGACTCAGAAGATTTCCTTTTTATGAAGAATTTAGTTTTTCACCCCTCTTTTCTCAGTCACCACAGGTGAAATCTCTCTCAGCAGCTGGCTTATGAAATAATGGGAAGGGAGGCCTTAATGAGCAGAAAGCACCCTCAGCTGGAGATAAATATATGCAAATGAGATGCACAAACAAAGGAGCCTGGACAGAGAAATATCTGCAATTCCAGCAAAATGCTGCCTGCAGCTCGAAGATGAACAGCTTTGATAAAATGGTAACAAAAAGCACCTTTTTATTCTCCAGCGTGTTTTACATTGCAATAGGCCATTGTCATTGCAAGCCAGTGGAGCATGCAGGGGTTTTCTGCACTGTTTCAGAAAACTGTTTAAACATTTGTTTTAAGGCATTCATGAAATATAATCAATGGACTGCTTCTGTGTTGTTGTCATTTTTTTTTTTTTCCTGAGTGTGTTTTAGATGTGACTGTCCTTCTTTTACCTGTTGGTCTTTTCATAGTTTCATAGGCCTGTCTCTTTTGGTGACTGTTTCTTCCACAGACCAGAATGATTTTTTTTTTTAAATTTCAGTGAAAAGAGATTTCAAGTTAATAACTAGTAGGAATCCGCTTTGAGCCACCACAGAGCAACACCCAAACAACTAGTGTTAATGATGGCAATCAAGTGTGTAGAGCTAATTCAGAGATAGGCATGTAACATGCTGATTTTAATAAGCTTTAAAAAGGCAATCTCTAACTTTTAAAAGTCTCCTTTTAATTCAACCGTCCTTGGTTCATATGATACCAAAACAAACAAAACCATTAAAATATGTTTTCAATATATAGCCACAGTGTTATTTGATGGTATTTGCAATTAGCATTGTGTTGGGAAAATATTGATTTGATGAGCTTTAAAAAATGGAAAAGCTAAATTCATTAACCTATTTGTGGGGGGAGTGGGATAGAAACTTTTTTTTTTTTCTCTTCAAAGGAATTAAGCCCCAGTCCCAGTGTCTTGCCGGAAGACAGGCTGGACCCAGGACAGAGAAACTGCTGCACGTGAACATGGGTATGATGCTTAGGTTAATAATCAAAGCAGTTAAGGTGAGAGATGTAACACTAGACACTTCACATGTATCCAAATACCATCACTCTAAAAGCTCTGCAATATTTGGTTCTCTCATTTATAATCCAATCTTCACATTCTGAGTAAAGATGAACAGTCCTTTACTTAAATTATTTCATCTTGGTTGCCTGGATTGGAGCAGAGACATTTCTTCTGAGTACTGTGGAGCTTTCACATTTTATGTGCATTTCATCAGGCAAATGTCAAATTTGCTAATAACAAGAAAATCTCCTCATTTTTAATCATGCCACTCCTGTTGCATGGGTTGGGGGTGGGGGGAGGAGGGAGTGGAGGAGGAAATAGAAAGCACTGAGCAGTCTGACCAAAGAGCAGAAGGAGAAAATGTTTCTTTGGGTTTGGAAACGACACATGCTTGGTTATCTCCATGCCTGCATCAGCACATCATTAAATTCAGAAATTCAGGAGTTAACAGAAACTTGGTTCTATTAGAGATGCTTTTGCCAGCCCAGGTTTGAGGCAGCATAATTACGCTCAACTGCTGTTGTCTGGAAAGGGCAAACAGCATCTTAGGCACAGAACAATGAAATCACAGCTGAGATTTAGGTTAGCAAAAGCCGGCTTCTCTAGGCTTTTATGATTCATTATTTCCCATTAAATACAGTATTAGAAGTGTACACTAGATAGCTCATGGTTGCTGCTCTCGGAGCACATTATCTATATTACACAGGTCTGGGGAGCAGAATTAGAAAACTTTGGGGGAATGAGCAATATGTGTTTGCTGATAGAAGTACCATATGGCTCATCTTCTTCAATTGCTTTCATTGCGACTCTGATGCTGGAGAAATTAAAGTTTTATTTGATGTGGCACAGCTTAATGAACTGTCTTCTGTTAGGAAAATTGAATATGTTTCCTGTTATTTGAGCACAGAGCCTCCATGGTTTGGCTGATGAGGGATGCATTATGTATTGTTTATTTAGCATTTGGAAAACAAAAGCAAGATATTGAAGGTAAAATTGATTACTGCTGGATTGCATTATATAATCAAGTTTTATCCTTTTAAATTTCCCTTTACAATCCTTTGTTAATGTTTTAATATGAGATTGTTCCAGGTTTTTGTCCTTCTGAAGTACAAAGAGCTTGTTTTTTTTTTCCCTCAAGATACCTTTATTTGTAAACAAGTCACATGAAACTTGAAACCTAGTATTGCTATATTTATAGAGTTTGAAGAACGATATTTGGGAAAGATGAATATAATTCAATTTGTGTGACTCTAATGGCAAAACTTCCAAGTGAGTCCCCAGTCAGCTTTGAGAGAATCTAACATTTGCTAGCTGAAAGTGGAATGTCATTTTCTTTTGTTTGAAATAGACCACTTAAGAACCACTTCCTCCTTATGAGAAGGAAGAAATTTTTGATATTAGGAAATACAAACCTCAAAATATCAAATTTTAGATTTTCAAGTTAGTTGTCAGTGAATGAAAAGTTGGACTCAACCTGTGAATTTTTTAAAAATGAAGTGTACATTCCATGAATTTGATATTTTACTAAATATGATTAGAGAAAACATAACCAAAAATACACTTACATGATGAGAAAACTGAATGTCATCCATGTGAATGTTCTCTACTCCCTGAAGAATCTACAAAGATACACATCGAGCATTTTGTTTAATTTCCCCTTTTTTGTTCTGGATCTGATTGTGCTTTAGACATAAAATCTGAATGATCTCTAAAAAGACTGAAAGTAAGATCATCTAATCATTGTGTTTCTTTCATTTTTTCAGTGAGAAATATTCCTCCCATGGGCTGGTGACTCAGACACAGATCCGCAACAAGCAACTAGGATAAAAAATAGTTAAAATGAATCAACATTTATCTGGAATATACAGTCCTGACCTTAAAAAAAAGTCATTTATCTTCTGTGTCCTGTGATGTTTTGAGGATTCTGGCAAATATGGCAGTTAAACAAACTTCTCTCATAATCTAAATACTGTCTGTTCAAGAGAGGCTTCCAATGTTTATAGCCCATAAGTAAAGGGAAAAAAAAAAAAAAACCTGGTATTTAACCAAGAATAGTGCTCTTGAAAATGTCTTCGAACAAAGTGTTTAAGCAAAACTTTGGCCACGGATATTTTCAATTCCTCATTCTTCTTCTGATTCCTTTTTTCAATGAGCTGTTTTCATATGCCATCATTTCACTCCTTGAAATTAACGAATTCATTTCAAAAAATGAACGCCTGGCTAGTGACCTGGTCATACAAACTTCCTTGAGAAACAGTTGAGAAGAAAACATCACATTTTTATGAACCCCATCTCCTGCCAGGGGCCTCGGAGGAGGAACACCATTATGCATTGTTATCAGCGTGGTGTAATTTGACTGTTGACAAAGTATCCGTGGCAGTGAGAATGAGCGCAGTTAGAAGTGTGGCGGATTGTAATCAAGAAGATGCTTAGCTGTGCAACACTGCATCTTGAGCAGATTTGAATCAACATTGCCTTAAGGGGACACACACACACCAAAAGGAAAAAAATCCATTAATTTTTAGAGGGAAAATTAGAGTGGCACTTGATGAAGTGAAATTTGACATGCGTTAATTGCTCTGCAGCTCCCCTAATTAGAGATTTTCAAATTCTTTTACTGCTGTCACCATGATGGCACATTGTCTTGCTGGACAAATAGTGAAACTGCAAATTCGTTTGATCAGGAAGTTTTACGGAGGAAGATGGGACTGTATCCTTGAGCCCACTTCCAAAAGGTGGACAGCTGGAGAGCAAGGAGGAGTTCTCAGCTCTACCTTCAGCACAGATAAAAATATGCTTATTACAATAGTTTCAGTCTGAGACTTAATGTAAAGGAAGCAGGTGCTGATGCGATTTCCTTAAACAGATGGAAATGTTCCTCTGGTACTCGTGCCTCTGTTTCCAGTGAAATATTTCAGGTGGAACAAAAAGTCAGCAAGATGCTACATTACATACACATTCTCACATTTCTACTTATATTCTTCAGAAATTGGAGAGAGGCAGATTTTGAAAGGCTGTGTCATGTTTTTCCCAGGTCTGAAGTCAGAGGCAAACAGCACTTTTGATCCCCTTCTTAATCTTAGAGTAATTATACTGCTGTTTGGCCCCCAGCATGGCATCAAATATGACACCATAATAATTTTGGTTTCCCTTTTCAACCCCTCTTGTCTAGCCCTTGAACCTCTCTTAATTCATTAACATATTGAATTTTTTCAATTTTCCATTTTCTTGCAATAACAATATTAATGCTGGGGTGAAAGCTTGATTGGAGCTAAATTACTTGTTACCTGCTGGCATTTATTTATATGGCATTGAATTATAAAGCTTTGCTATTGTCATGCCTTGGGCGAATTGTTTATGACGCCAGTAATAGGAGTAATTGTTATTGTTGAAATTACCTGTCAGCTACCCATAGCACTGGCCCTTGTCCCACTGACAAATAGTGACAGGGGAGAGGTATCCTCCATGCGTCCCCCTGATGGTTTCTCCTCTGATAATAAGAAGTGCAGGGCCTCTGATAATTTGCCTGTCACTGTTGAGTGCAGCTCAGAGAGAGTTGGCCAAATTGTTGTCATTCACTTTGACAAAGACAGCAAAATGCTCCTGTGCAGGAGGAGGATTATCAAAATAAATGAAATCGCTTACACCCCCTTTGTTTGTTTGGCTCAAGAATTGCCTGGCTTTGTATGAGGTTGTGAAATTAGGGTCCAGTTCTTCTGGGTATACTGCTGTTCATTCTAAGACGAGGATCCCAGACAAGAGAGGCATTTTATAAGACCCACTGTTTTGCAATTTACATAGGTCATAAAAAAATTATATTCTGATATAGAGTCAGTAACATTGTAACAAGAAGTCTAAACATATGGTTGGATACCTTAGTTTAAAGCATATGTAATATTCACATCTTTTTCTCTTCTGCCTTCCTTTAATCCCTCTTTTTTTTTTCTTTTTTGACCCACTCAGGCATTCAAATTCAATAGACTTTCAAGAAATGCACACATTTCCTGGTTGCAATCAGGTTTCCTTTAAAAGTGTGGAAATCTGCATCTCTGACTCTTAAAGCCTTAAAAGATTACCCAGTCAAATTTAGGATTATTATTTCAAATGGCTGCTTCCTTTCCATAAGTTATCTTTTATTTATATAATATCTTCATGTGTAAAGAGAGAAATGAAACGTAGTTCCAGGTATGAAGCATCAATTATCACAGGCTAACAGAGGAAGCAAACTGACTCTGTTATTGCCAGAGCTCAAATATAAATATTTGCATTTTAAAACCCCTTGGTTGCAGCCTGTGAACCTGTCATAGAGGAGAGAAGGGGAGTGGAGAAGGGGGGATGATGTCCAGGGGTCTCCACATCTGAAAGAAATGGGCTTTAAAGTAATCAAACCTCTGCTCTTGTAAAAACCAAAATCATTCTCACCATTTCACAAAAGGCATCATTTCACGCTAGGAAAATTCTAATTTTTAAGGGGCCTGTGAGGTTACTGCTCATAGGTCTTCTTGACAAGTGCTTGTCTTTATGAAAAGTTGCAGAGAAGAAAAAAAATAACTAGGATAAATGTAAAATATTGGCTCCTTATAGGATAGTAATCAGCTGTTTATTGGTCTCTACCAGACAAGTAATGACCAAGCCCAGTGTTAAGTGCCAGCAACATCGCCCTGAGCCCTTCCCTCCTAACACCAGCCATTATCTGATTAAAGAACCTCCAAAGAAGTCACTATTGCATAATTTTATGGGCCTTAACAGCAAGCAGGTTGGCTGGCAGGAAAACTACCTAGGAGGGTTGATAAACCAACAGTGAAACATGATTTTATTTATTCCACTCACACCTTGCTCTCTGAAAGGGTTTCTGAGTATCTCAGACATTGGTGACCACAGAAGACAACTAAAATTGTTCAAATAGGAATTGCATGAAAGGTGAAGGAGCCAGACAGGGAGAGGCAAGAAAAGTAAAATTATCTAGCCCTTAAAATTTTTCATGAGCTGCACAGTTTGCAGTAATTAACAGCATCATTACAGGCAACTAGACCTTGTCTTTGGTGTTTGGTATTTCAAGCAGGTAAGTTTCTAGCAGTGCTAAAATCATACATGCAATGATATGATGATAGGAATAAAGTGTTTCTAGTTCTTAAAAATGCTGTAGCCTTCTAAAGGCAACCATTCGCTGGTTAACTGTGCTGAATGTCTCTGATTAACAAGTGGAAGGCAGCGACATAATTAAGAGGTTATCTGTAGTCATAAAAATGCTCAAACCTGTCTTGGAATGTGATCCCTTTAACAGATAATTTTTAAGAATGTAGCATGTCCTCGCTTTCTCTGTCGAGACCCACGTTAGTGATCCCAGGAGGGAAAATAAACATACGTTTTTAAATGAAGATATTTAAAATGTACCCCATATTTCAGTGTATGGCTGTAACCTGGTCTTTTTTATGTTCTTCCTATAAAACCTAAATTAAGCCTCTTAGGAGTGGTTTTGCTGTAGGTTTCATCTAAAAACACAATACGTTTTAAATGATTCCAGTACTTGAGTACACGTTAACATGTAATCTCTAATGTGTGTTCGCGCCCGTCCTCTTCCAGACAGCAGCTCTTCTAAAGGAATGAAGCTTCTTTAAAATTTAGCTTCATTTGAAATGGAAACTTTTAACAAATAGTAATTGCTCCTGTAGCTCTATTGATGAAGTGACTGGCAGCAAATCTTTCCTCCTCTCTCTCCCTCTCTCTCTCTCTCCCCTCTGTAACATTTTGAAACACCCATCAGTGTCAAAGGAAACTGCACACATCTCCTTTGCTGCTCTAAATAAGGCTCAGCAATGTTAAGAAAAATGTCAGAAAAAGCTCAGTGGATTAAAGTAACATTTCTGCACCATGTCACCGAGAATGGCAGGGCAGACTGGTCTGCATAATTCTGAAAGATATTTTGTGTAAAATGCTTACTCTATAAACGGAATGAAATTTTATTTGGAATGATTTAAGGTTGTATTTGATCACCTACAACATTCAGTTGTTTTTCCAAATCTCCTTAATACACCTTTGGTATATATTTCTAAAATTAGAACAATAATACACTCTTCTCTTTGTAGAATGTTTCTCCACCCGTGTACAGCGTTAAAATACATTGTGGACTCTTCAATGCATTTTTCTTTTCTTTTCTTTCTAAAATTCCTGGGATGTTCTTTCAGTGAAAGCAGTAAAAACACTAGACTCTTACACATGTAAATTAATTGAACTAATCAGCCAGATTTCCCCCTAAATGAAATCTGTGTATAACTTTGGAGATTTTCAGCATGGTTCATTTAGTAATATATTTTTAAGAAGAGCTTTTGCATTTCATTCATGTATTGAAAATACATGACTGGTTGGAGGATTTTAGTTCGGTTTGTTCTCTTTTTCTAAAGAACAGTCGAGAATACAGTGGTGGTAAAACACCCAACAGTACAATAAGTACATAATTAAAACTCAGCAGTTAAAAAAGGAAAATACCTTACAAATCCAATACCAGATACCATTAGACACGACAAGATTGGTTTCACAAAAACAAGGTAAATCTCTGCTGATTTTAAATATACACTTTTTTCAAAACAGGTTAAAAATGAATTTAGACAAATTTGTCTCTTAACCTTTAAAGATTTCCTGCCCATTTCTGTATGTCCTTTATTACATTAATTTTTTATTTAAATTACGCCATTAACTGGATATGAATTTATCAAGAATACATGTATTGATTTATAAAACAGTACCATTAATTATTATAATAGCTAGATGTAGCTGATATTACAAAGCCATTTAAAGGTTTTTAATATAACTTGGACATACATAGATAGATAGGCATTATGGACAAGACTACAATTCAAACTGGCTACCAGCAGTTAATGAAATCCTTGATTTATATTCTAGTTTAGAGATTGATTATATTGTTGCTTTGTAAAACTATTTATATTATGCCATTTTTCAAAGGATGTCTCAATAAAAAAGCTAAATAAAATATTCAGTCAATTCCCAAAGCAGATTTTGTTTTCTATATTTTAAATGCTAGTGAAAATAATTGATTGTGTGTGTTCCAAGCTTTGTCATTTCCATTCCAGAGGTGGCTTTCCTGATGGGAGACTCGTTTGCAATGCACACTTTCACACACTCTTGGATCCTTGCAGAAACAAACCCCTTCTCTTTATTTCATTAGCCGCCCTCCCACCCCCAACAAACCCATGTATTTTTCACGAAACCCACACATCAGGACACATAAGTCTTTTTGGCATCTTTTATGTTAGGCATTTTTTTTTTTCTTAAGGTTGTGGAAAACTGGGACTTACCCCAAAGCCGCAAAACAGGCAATCACGAAGAGAATTTGGGTAAGAATGCAATCTGAAGAGGAAAAAAAAAAAAAAAAAAATGAGGAAGAATATAAGCAAATAACAGTAACACTTTCAAATTACTTTTCAAATGGTAATTAGCCAACGAATAGATTGAAAGTTAAATTCTTTTCACATTGTACTTGATTTGGGTCTCCTAGTCTCTTTATTTATATCACTTTTCCTTGCCTGGCAACATATGTTACCGATTTATTATAGTATTTTTACTGTTAGCAGACAAATCTAAAGGCTAGCTGAGAAGGCTAGCTTCATCTGATGACTTTAACAACAACTGCAGGGCATCCTTGAGGGTGAGCCAATAGGCTCTTTTGAAGCTATAATACTATTAACCATTTTGATGCCAAAATATTTCTTATAGCTAAAGTTGGTTCTGTCTTTGTAGGCATTCCAGGTTTTACATACACAAAAGTTAAATGTAAATGATTTATTTTGTAAACATCTCAATGGCCTTCTAAGCACTTTCTTCCATGTGTCTTAGTTTCCTAAAAGCCATATGAATGTTGTGGTTTCTTTATTTCCCGCTTTCTTTTACAGGACACTGAACTCTGGGCACACAATGATAAGTAAACAGCTATCAAGCATCAAGTTAAATTGTCACTGCACCCTCCCCCATGCCATTAATTTTCTGCTATGCTATTAAAAGAAACAAATATCCTTTAGAGTTTAAATGATCACATCTCCCTGACATATGTACAGTACTGAAAAGTTAAGTTCAAATGAGATTCTTTTTTGGCGAAGAATCTGAAATTCCTTTCCAAACTAGAGATGCCATATATTATGGCCATTTTAATGGATATGTAATAGCAGCCAAAAGTTTATGCCTTTTAATATGTACACATGAAACTGTCTGTTTCAGAGCTGTATTTGTTGACAGAAAGTATTCAGTTTAAAGTTGCAAAATAGCAAACTTCCATTTTTGATCATCTGTAATTTACTTCACTCCAGATTGTTTAGTCATTTTAACTTAAAATTTTTATAAATGACCTCTTTTTCCTTTCAAATGTCTCACGCTGAGTTTACTTATAATTTCAGATACATTTTATAGAAATTCTCTCACATATGCATAACTTGAAAGTTCTGAAATTAAATCTTAAATATTAGAAGCCAGTATTTCTTATCTGCAAGGTATGGCTCAGTAACTAAAATTTCACATCATCTTGATACTAGAATTCAACCAATAAAACCAAGATACTCATGACAGCATTAGGGGTCTGGCTGTGAAAAAGTGAATTTTGAGGTTCTGTACCCCTGGGATCCAAAAAACGCTAAGACATATTGTCTGTATAAACACATCTAGAGTAAGAGAGTCTGCCTGCAAATCATAGCAATGCCTCTTCTCTCCAACATATGTAAGAATACACGATAATACCCAGTTTTAAGACAAAATCGCAAACTTTGCCATCAGAACAGGTGATGAAACAACCACCAGCTAAGTAACCATTCATCTGATTCCAAAATTTTTATTCAGTAAAAATATTTGTATTTATTTCATCACTTCTACTTTGATATATTTCCCAAATTTTTAGTATTAGCTATAACAACCCCATCAAAATAAAAAGAAAAAATTATATTTTTACATATAAAAGTTACACAGTTTCATCCTAGTCTAATTTAGGGTAATGTCTCACTGGACTTGTTATTTATATCTATTATCAGATATTTACTGCATTTATTTCTTTGTCCCCAAGAGGCATCTTATGGGGATGGTGGGTAATTTTAGGTCAGAAGCAGTTATGATCAAAAGGTTTTCAGCTTCAGAGAGCAACTTCCCAAAGGTATAAATGCACAGCAATTCCAAAAATGACCATATATGTCATTGGGGGCGACTCACTGCCAGCCCTGTCGTTCCAGGAATGAACCATCCCATAAAAGTGCCTATTAGTTCATTTTTAAATATTAATTGTCTTAGAAAAATGAAGGGAGACAATGCTATTGGTGGCCCTGGAGTTTTCTTCTTCTAAAAAACTTCCATTCTTGAATCAAAATTGAATCTCCAGCACAGTTTTATCCCTATGTTTGGAAGCATGCCCGTTGTGTACACGAGACTCCAAGCTTCATGTTGTTTGACGCTGAACTTGACACCTTCCTCCCCTGTGACACAGGGCCCCTGACAGATGGGATGGACTGGACTGTCCCTTAATCTAGCCCCATCCACCCATACCTACCACATTCTTTCTCTCCTCCACCTCAAAGCAGGTGCCTTTGAAAGGCTTGAATCCAAAGATACGGGTTCCTCTGGCTTCCCGGCTCAGGCTCTGTTATTATCTTTCTGCAATACATCTCAGCGGCCCCTTCCAGCGGGCAGTGTGCGCCTAAGCTGGGATCCCCCTTTCCTGTCCTTCCCTCACCTCTACCCCGACCTCCAAAGGCCACCCCCCTGCTCTCTGTTTTGTCCATCACCTCAGTTTCTTTTCCCCTGTTTCTGACCTGCACTTTTTCTGGATCAGACGCAGGCAGGTTGAGAGGTAATGAGAACCAGATGGACAGAGCGCAGAAATTGCCCAAATGGGTATGAGAATGTGGGAGCTGTCAGGCATGGAGAGAAGCTGGAATTTTTCAGCAATAAAATGGGATTTATCGCCACTCTACCACAGTCATTGCCGACAACCGTTTACCTTGACAGAAACCCCATTCCAATAGGCCATGCCGATGCAGATTCTTTTTTCCCAAAGAGTGATGATTGGTATTTGTTCTAAAGCTCAAATGGCCTGCACTAAAGGTGAAGCATTAGGCCAAAGTCCTGTATTCCCCACTGAGGCAAATGAACCTGCTAAAATAAGTTCCTTCCACAATGGCTGTGTAATTGAAACCAGAAAGTGAGAGAATTTGATAAATTGCTTGACCCTGAAGGAATGTTAAGGTCATAAATTTTCATTGCATTTTTTCCTCTCTCTTTTTTTTAATTTTTATATATTGATTATATTTAGTATTTACTTCGAAACTCAACAAGCTTACAGATCATCAGTTGTGGCCTCAGGGGAGAGCGTGGTAAATCATCAATTAAGAGGGTAGGGGGCATTCTCCCCTCATCTTCCAAAGAGGAATGTCAGCTCCTCAGTATTCCAAGGACAGTCATGGAGGTGTCTTCCATCTCAGAATTATTCCAACTTAGCACGCAATTTGTCCTGGCATGGACAAAGTAAAATCCACAGGAAAGATTTTTCTCAGAAGGGTGCTGCTACACTTCTATCATTTAAGAATGATGAACTGTTAAGAGGCTGGCAATCCGTTTGCAGCCATCACACCCGCATACCTTGCCCGCCACCGCGCCCCCCACCCCCCGCCCCAACCTAAAATTAAGAGCAATTGTATTTTAGCTAAAAAACCATGATCCTCTTGTTTAGGTAAATTGAAAGTGTGCCTGTGTATGTGTGGTTGAAAGCACCCATATTTCTGAGTGCTGGTTTTGGCAAGTCCATTTTGAAATTTTTCAAACTTACTTTTTTAAAAATCTGGGTTATCTTCATGTGGAAATAAAACATAGGTCATAAAAACAGTCCAAGCCACATGTTACATAATATAAAATGGACTAAAATACTCAAGTATCACGTAGTAGCAAATTTCTACACATCTTGCTTTAAGGTTTTACTTGTTTTTCTAAAAAGTGAATGAACGAAGTTTGCCGGCATTTTTATTTTATCTGTATTTTCTACCAATTGTTTATAGTGATACAATATGAAGATATATACTCTCTCAGCCTGAAGGTTAAGTAATTTATTGATAGCCAAAACTTCTTGTCCTTGAAGATTTTAAAGCACAATCTATCTCCTGGGTGTTTGTATGCTTGGCTTGTTCTCACTGTTAAATAAGTAAAATCAGAAGTATTTGACCACTGATGTATAAACTTTATGTTCAGAATTTTCAGGATTCAGGAGACCCCCACATGAGATCCAGTGCAGAATTTCTGATTAACTATTGGGACAATTTCCCTAATTTACGAAAAATGGAGTCATGCTCATTTATTTTCAATTATTAATTACCAGCTTATAGGTGGAAACCATTGCTACCTCTAGGATGTATTAGAATTAAATTAGCACATTCATTTTTTTCAGAACAATCTAAACTATATAAGGTAATTTATGTTTCCTTCTATAAAGTATTATCAATAAGGGATAAAGCGAAATAATCTCTAGTCCCATATCGTACTTTCTTTTGTTCAAAAGTGGTATCACCAACATTTATTAAGAGTACATATTTCTACATCAAAAAAAATTGTTTTTAGTCAAGTAAGGAAATGGGAAAGAGGATCCACAAAAGAAATGAATTTCAAATCTTTATTCCAAATATCAGAGAATTTATGATTGGTGGAAAACAGTAAGTAGTGCCACGGTTGTCAAAAAATCTTGGAAACTGCCAGCAAAGTACAGCGGAAGATGAGAATTTTCATATGTTATTGCTTAGATGCATATAAATATTTTAATAAGAATTTAGCAACAATATGTTTTCATCTTATAGAGAGGGGATCATGATGTACACATGATCTACTTTTAACCTTGTGGCTTTGTCAGTGTTAAAAATGAAACTTCCTTCCCCATACTTAAAAATTTTGTCACAAGTCTGTTTCAAAAAATAAATAAACATATGCATATGTATACATATATAAGCATAAATAAAATATGAACAGAAAATGGCTTCAATCACTAATATTTTTGCAAACTAATGTTCAGCTGATGCAACTCAATTTTATTTTGCATCACATTAGTGTCATAATGGTAATGACTAGCCTTTATTCACTAACAGTTTGAGTCAGCACTTTGAGACATTTTCAAATTAGGTCATACAGCACATTTGTGGCTGATACAAAGGTTGATTAAGAGAGCTGCACAATTTTAAAGTGATGCGGTGTGAGTTGAATTAAGTTCTCTCTGATACTTACGGGAAATGTGAGCCACCATAACTAAGCAGAAATAATGTATGGGCTATAGGGGGAGAATATATTTCCACTGAGTGCTTGAAGTCGTACTCATTTACAATTTCACAAAGTCCTCTGTCTGTTAAGGAAGAATTCTATCATGGGGCCTAGAAACAAGCAATGAATTACAATAAGGACACTGGAGGCCTGGTCCCCAGTCCTGTTTCAGTGAAAGTCAGTTTTTGCCTTTATGTCCCTTTTGATCGTCTCCATAAAGACCTTTTTTTTTATTCTAGACACTGTCTACTGCTTTTCTGAAGTCAGAATGATCCCATGTCACAACCAAACCATCTACCCATAATGTAACGAGGCCAGGCTCAATTGCTCTATGCAAGCTAGACGTGGGGTGGCCGGGGGTGGAGGTGGGGGAGGTCTATTTAAAGTGATATTGTCACAGAAAATCCATAATCTCATCAAAAATTTGAAGGCACAGGATTTTCTTCAGTTACCCAGCACTACAAAGAAATTGTAAAAAAAAAAAAAAAAAAATAGCCCCTACAGATAGCTTTTAATTGGGTTTAAGGAATACAAAAATAAGAGCTGAAACTCTTAAATTGTTGGTTTGACCAAAAGGGCAAAAATGTCATTATTATTAACACTGTACTCACTCCATATCACCTTCTCCACATCATAAAGTAGCCACAGAATATTATATATGTGTGTATATATATATACATATATATATGTATATATATATTATTGTGCAAGTGGTCTTAAAAGCCAAGAAACCTGGAAAGAAACCCTAACAGTGGATGTCACTGAACTGAAAGAAAGTCTCCTTGGTTTGGCAAGCTTTGGTCCCAGGATGCTAAAAAAGTTAACTATAGTTTCTCTTTGCACATACACCTTGCTTGCTTTGCATTAGCATCCTGAAACATAATGCAATCAAATCACATTTCACTTCCTGTGTTTGATGAGTGTTTTCCCATCCAGACCCTTCTGTATTCCTGGATTCAGTCCTTGCCCACAGGCTGGGACAGTATGCACCGCCCTGCCCCTCTGGACCTGTTCCCTCCAGTGTTTCTTAGTTTCTTTCCGAGTTTTCATAGAAATTTGGACTAAACTTGTTTTCTTGGGCAAGACCACCTAAGCAAAGCAAGAGGAAGGGTTCCACCAAAGAAAAGGTGTATGTGTTGATTGTTTTTAAAATAAATGCACCTAATTAGGAACATGAAGTCGGAATGGCCACGGTCATTCTCAATGTTTATAAATGTATTTATAGTCCCGTCTCCTGAAGATTTTCACAATGAGAGAAAAACAGCTATCAAATCTTAAAAGGAATATAAACAAGAATTCTTAGAGAGAAAGACGGAAGGGGGAGGGAAGGGAAAAGGGACAGAGGGAGGGAAGAAAGAGGAAGAAAAATTGACTTCAGCCCCTTTCGCTCTATTCCAACAAAGAGCTGCTCGCTGACCACCACCCCCTTCACAGATTTCTGTCCTTGAGTTGTGAAAGATCACAGTCCAGGAAAGGGATATACAAACACTGTCTTCAACTTTGCTGATTACTTGTGACACCACATAGCCAATATTTTTAATGTTATAATTTGAATTTAAATTCAAGCTGGGCATGACTGATAGTGCCTTACCTATTGATTTGCCGTTAGGGTATTTTGATCTGTTCTATTTTTGTCATTTAATATAGTTGTATTCTAGAGCTTTCATTTTTCATTTCAATCTCAATTCTAGAGCACTCAGTTCCAAATAGTTAGATTGTCTCTTCAGAACACTAATTCTTATTTTAAAGTACAGTGTTGAATTGTCTGTCTTCCTTAGTTACTGTATGACCATCTATGCCATCTTCTGCCTGGTTATTACCAATATGCACCATACATCCTCTTATTTGTACTAATAAATCCATTCTACTTTTTTTAGTACCTTCTTTCGCCAGGATAACTTTGTCAAGTTATAGGTTCCATGTGTTTATTTTTCAGGGCTTACCCAGAGAATAGTAACTATATATGTAAATATTATAAACAGACATAACTATTAGAAGAAATAAACTAAACAATATGAATTCTCCCCTACTTATTAAAACATCAACTTCTAAAAAAAATTTGAGAAACCCCTTGTTCTTGCTAAACTCCAGAGGTTGCTCTGCCCAACTCTGATTATTTATCACAAAAACAAGAGTCATGAGTATCTTCAAGTGGAATTTCCTGTGACTGATGAAAACATGAAAACTGGATTCAGTCTGCCAATTAATACTTGAAGCGATGGTGGCAGTATGTCTCCAACACGTACATTTTCATTTTCAACACACCCCTGGTGTGTGCAATCACTTAATTTACATTTTCAAAAGGTCACTTGTGGTGCTAGCTGGGATGAATTGTATATTTTACTTATTTGGAAGTAGGCTAATTTGCCCAGCCAGGGAGACACACTTTTTCTAGCCACTAGGATGACATACGTCTGAATCAGCCATCATATCACAATGAATAGGTAAAAGTAGTTTTGCCATTTTGTTAAGCAATTATGGGAATACTTGAGTTTCTCCAACAGTTTAATTTAGTACATGAGAATAGCATCTAGTGAGGCATATTTATTAATAGTGAGGTTTTTTTATTATTATTTTGCAGGATGGATATAGCAACATTACCGGAGTTCAATATGACTTTTGATGATCTGGCATGCAGAGATTAAATAAGGTTAATCCTCATTTTATATGCTAATAGGATATTTATAATCTCTACAGCATATCCAATTTAACGATTTTATTCTCTGTTGTTCAGACAGTATTTCTTATTAGTGAAAGAGAATACTCTTACATTCACCACAGACACTAGTTTAATTGGGCTTGAGTGCATTGTGTATAATTAGTCCACTTCTCTAATATTTCATCTATAATTACACAATGAACAATGTGCTTAAACTTCATAAAATTGGTGGGTTCAAAGAAAGACTTCCCCAAAATGAGCAGTCTGTTTTCAAGCTTTCCAAAGCCTTACTAGGAGCCTGATGAAAATATGTTTCAAACCAGTGTGAATTTCTTGAACTTTGAATGGATGCCGAAAGCCCCTGAGGCTAAAAGCAAGAAGAATGTCCCCTCCAGCTCCACTCATGCCACCCAATGACAATGTTAGTGGCAGAGCAGCCTGGACTGGGCCCAGCTGCCACTGGAAACAGAATCAAAGTCCCCACATGCTATGTTCCCCAAGGTCTCTGCAAATGTCAGCCTTCAAGATGGTATTTTGAATGGCAAAGCTATTTGGTTTGGGGTTTGGATATTGAGAACTCTTTTGGGCAAACTCACGTCAAGCCAACAGCCCATGAAGTTTTATCGTGGAAACCAACTTTTAGTTTTGTTGGGGAATGGGATCACATAGGGAAAGAAGGCAGGAAAAAGAGAGAGAGAAAGAAACTGATTCATGATTCTGAGAGTTCCTCTACCAGGACCCTGGTGGGCTTCAGTCCATTGTATCGCAAAGAGTCAGACACGACTGAAGTGGCTTAGTACGCTACTGATCAAAGTTAGTTTGGGCCTCTGAGTGTGCATGTCTGAATTGCTTATCTTAGTTCAAACAAGGCTATTTTTACACTATCTTGATACTTGCAAAATTTTAAAAAAATAAAAAGATTTCAAGGACAAAAGAAAAATGGATTATAGGGTTTTAGTAGTGTTTTTTCAAGGGACATAAGAAGCCTCCATTTTCAGTGCTATCCAGCTAAAGGGAGTCAGCCAAAGTCAACAGTGTGTCCACATGGCCCATCAATGTGCCTTCTCTTTTTTTTTTTTTTTTATAGTTAATATTTATAGGTGCATAGTTTCATGCTCACATATTTAAGTATTGTATATATTAACAAATTTCACAATACATCATTATTCTTTAGAATCATTAAAAGACACCATAAAATCTTATAATCTATGATAGTAAATCACTCACAATTTTTCAACAGCAACAAAAAAATAGTGAAGATTTAGAAATAAGTGGTAGTCACTTAGGTGTTTTTAATTTGTTTTGACATTTTATATTTGAAGCCACAATATCCACAGCACACAAAGACCCTGCTACCATTTATTCAGTGAGAGGGAAGCACCGAAATGCTGAGTTGGTGGGGCAGGTACAGATAATCCAATCACTGCTGATGGAAGACTTCAAAACACACTGTGAAAACTTTTGAGAAAAATGTCATGACTGGGCATGTTGGAACTGAGCTCTTGTACAGGGTGGAACATCTGTCAGCAGGTCTCAGGAAATTGGGAGCAAAGATATCTCTTAGGCTTCGGGTTCGTAGTCCTGATACCCTTCCTCAGAAGGCATTTCATAAGCCTCATTGTCAGGATCCACAGGCATATCTTCCAGAATTCCTTCCTGGGAAGCTCCTTCTTCACCCTTGCCCAAATGATCCTTTTTGCCAAAGCCAGTGGCAGCTGCAATGCTCCCTGCTCCTTCTACTGTCTTCTGGGCTACTGCAGTCACCCCTGTCACCACGGCCTCTCCAACGTTCGTCACTTGCTCTTTGGTCTTCTCAGCCACTGTTGTCACACCATGAACTACCCCTTCCTTGGTTTTGGATCCTACATAGAGAACACCCTCTTTTGTCTTTCCCGCTGCTTCTGCCACACCCTGCTTGGTTTTTTCAGCAGCCGCCACGACTCCCTCCTTGGCCTTTGAAAGTCCTTTCATGAAAATATCCATGGCTAACGAATTCCTTCACACCACACTTCCTGACTTCGAATTCGCGTTGTCCTCGGTGCTGACACGCCACCCCATCCCACACACAGACACACGCAAGGGGTTCGAGACAATTTTTGCACTGTTTAACACAGTTTCACCTTTAAGAGCTGGAGGGGAAACAGCTGTTCCTGGATCACCATGGAATGGAGAACCTGTGCCTTCTCTTATATCCTTAAAATATACATCCTATAAGCCCCTTCCACGGTTCTTACTTCCTCACTTTGCCTTCAAACATGTTTGTTTCATGTCTACCAAAGAGTGTGCCAGTTGCCAAAATGACTACTGTGAGCCAGCTGCCTACCGATGGCCAAAAAGAGCCTGAAGACTTCAAACAGAATCTCTTACCTTTTGAACCAATAACCTACAAATGAAAAAGCCATTGGCTGCTCTATCAGTTAAGGCAGGAAAACAGAATCACCATCAAGTACTTCGACAAAAGGATTTAAACTGGAACCTACTTCCAAAAGTGCTGGAAGAACTGAAAGGCCAAACGGAGACCACAGGAGTTGGCAATAGCAGGAAGCCACTGCCAGCCTTAGACCAAAGGGACAAAGGGAAGAGTGCAGGTTCTGGAACCTCAGAGGAGATGCTGTCATTGCTAGTGAAAGTGTTCGTCACTCTGTCGTGTCCAAGCCTTTGCAAACCCATGGACTATAGCCTGTCAGGCTCCTCTGCCATGGAATTCTCCACCCAAGAATACCGGAGTAGGTAGCCATTCCCTTCTCCAGGGGATCTTCCCGATCCAGGGATTGAACCCAGGTCTCCTGCATTGCAGGCAGATTCTTTACTGTCAGAGCCACCTCCAAACCAGGTTGGAGGTTGAGGGACTGGGGTATCCCAGTCTCCCCTCCTCCTTGCTCAGAGTCTCCATTTGTGGAAGCCAGATGGCAATGTATCAATATACTTTCAGTTGGTAAAGAATCCACCTGCAATGCAGAAAACCCCAGTTTGATTCCTGGGTCAGGAAGATCCCCTGGAGAAGGGATAGGCTAACCATTCCAGTATTCTTGGGCTTCCTTTGTAGTTCAGCTGGTAAAGAATCCACCTGCAATACGGAAGACCTGAGTTTGATCCCTGGGTTGGGAAGATCTCCTGGAGAAGGGACAGGCTACCCACTCCTGTTTTCTAGCCTGGAGAATTCCACGGACTATAAAGTCCATGGGGTCGTAAAGAGTTGGACATGCAAAGAGCGACTTTCACTTTCACTTCACTTTCAAGCTCCCTAAAATACAAAAGAGCAAGGAGATAGCAGGAATTGGTCTAAGAGCAAACAGATAAATGACCAAGCACAGCTCCTTCTCAATAGCCTTAAGACTTTTGTATGAAGATGAAATTTGCTGCAGATATCTGTGTAAATACAGTAGAAGGAAACAGATATTTATTTTGGATTCAAATTCCTAAGGTGCTATTCTGAGGATCACAACTAGAAAAATGGCTGTCATGTTGAAGCCAAACTTTCGAACAGACTCAGCATAGTTTTGCTGTGTGGATTAAAGAGGGGTCAGGGTAATGTCTCATTTTCTATCTCAGTGTGGCCCACGGACCACAGAGTGAGGCACGAGTAGAGATCGATTGACTTCAACATGGAAGCAACCTAAATGCCCATTGACAGATGAATGGACAAAGAAGATGTGGTACATATATATAATGGAATATTACTCAGCCATAAAAAGAATGAAATGACGCCACTTGCAGCAACAAGCATGGACCTAGAGATTATCGTATTAAGTGAAGTAAGTCAGAGAATGACAAATATCATATGATATCACTTATATGTGGAATCCAAAAAAAGATACAAATGAACTGACTTTGAAAACAGACTCACAGATGTAGAAAACAAATTTATGGTAACCAAAGAGGAAGGGGGGAGGAGAGGGATAAATTAGGATGTTGGGATTAACATATACATGGTTCAGTCCCTGAGTCGGGAAGATCTCCTGGAGGAGGGCATGGCAACCCACTCCAGTATTTTTGCCTGGAGAATCCCATGGACAGAAGAGACTGACAGGCTACAGTCCATACGGTTGCAAAAAGTCAGACACAAGTGAAGCAACTAAGCACACACACACATATAAAATAAATAACCAACAAGCACCTACTGTATAGCACAGGGAACTATATTTAGTATTTTGTAACAACCTATAGGGGAAAAGAATCTGAAAAAGAATACATGTTTGTGTGTACACGTGCTGCTCAGTCACTCAGTCATGTCTGACTCTTTATGACTTCCTGAATTGTAGCCCACCAGGCTGCTCTGTCCATGGTATTACCCAGGCAAGAATGCTGGAGTGGGTTGCCATTCCTTTCTCCAGGGAATCTTCAAGACCCAGGATCCAACTCACGTCTCCTGCAACTCCTGCATTGGCAGGCAGATTCTACATGCATGTATGTGTATGTATATATACACATATATATACACACATATGTAAATATATATACACATATATGTGTGTGTGTGTGATATAAAACTAAATCACTGCTGTATACCCGAAACTAACTAGATATTGTAAATCAACCATACTTCAATTGTAAAAAAATCTTGACTTCAAATTCTCTGGTTTCCATGGATTTTGAACACCCCAAAGTTTGCTTGAACAAGAATAGGTTTTGTCCAGAGACACCTTGCTGTAAGCTGAATGGACATCAATGTGTGGTCTGTGTTCTCCACCCTGCTTTCCACTGTACTGCCACTCCTTAGCCAGTTCAACTATTTTTAGACTTTGTTTCTATTGTCCTTATATTCCTCAAGCTCTTCTCCCTAGACACAAGCTAACACTAAAGGGCTTGTTGTTCAGGCTCGTGAACAAAGCCTCCTTGAAACCTACACACAGGTATACTTTTCAAGGTTTAGCATCTTATCTTCTTGCTCCTCTATTTCCTGCCATATCACTTGCCCATTAAAATGCATGCTGCAGTTAAAAGAGATTTGCATTTGGTCCTACAAAATGAAGAATTCATAAGTTGGCTTTTTTTCCCCCCTCCTAACGAGAATCCATATTACTTGGAAAGGGAAAGGCCAAAGGGAAATTATTGCTATTTTAGACAGCAGCATAAATTTTCTTCCTATTTTTAACCTAGCTTTTAATTTAATAAGTTTTATGACCCTTATATTAAGTACATATGTTTTACAAGACATTGTGTCCCTCGAGTCACCCTGAATTTGCTCTACTGTACTAGAGTTAAATGAATGAATACTGTGTTTCTGATTGAAGTTTCACCCTGTATTTGATCCTTATAATATGCCAGGTAAACCTTCATAAAACAAAGAGGTACAACACAATTTAAAGGCTATTTAAGGCTAACATACACTGGTTTAGAAGAAATGAATGAATGGGTGTCCCTTTGAAGTATTTTAAATTTCAGATTTCTCTCCCACTGGTACCTGCAAAAAACAACTAAAGACATAGAAAATACTGGAAATGATCTCTGGTCTTCAGAATTGGCAACTAAACATACAAGGCCTTTATGTATTTATCCTGTTGGCCAATGCAAAGGTATATGTTCTTCAGATTAAACCCTCAAACTCAAATATGGTTCTTTTTTGGTAATCTGAAGTGACACTAATTTCCTTATACAAGACGCTTCTGCTCATTTGAAAATGAGTTTGATGCTATTTAAACATAAAGCCGGTCCCATCAATCCTAAAACAAAGATTATTTGACTAATAACTCTGGTTATTTAAAAGAAAATTGTGAGTTTATAGCAGAATGGAGAAAATCACCTACAATGTTAGTGTGGAGGGACATTGGTAGTGAGTAGTTAGTTCATAAGGAGATAAATTTTCCTGAGTTCATATGAGTGTGGGGAGGAGCTGGAGGAGCAAATCTCAAATTTGGGCTCAAAGTCGGTTGTGTAAATATTGCAAAAATGTAACAGCCTTGCACTGGTGACAAAACTTGTTTTTCTAATTATTAAGATGTAACAGATTTTCATATTCTACCAGAGTACTATACAGGAGTTATTGATTAGCTGGATATTCATTCAGAAAAATCTTTATAATGTAATAAGATTTGCTTTGAAAGATGCTTTATAAATTTTCTGCTTCAATTCAGATTTTTAAAATGATTTTCCTATGCAAGCCAAAGTTCAGTAAATCAATAACCTACTGAAAGTGCATTTTAGGTCAATGGATTAAGGGTGATACAAACTTAAGATGGCAAGAATTAGCCTTTATACCACAATTTCAGATTATGTGCCAGACTGTGTAACTGTGTACACTTAAATTTAGTAATGTATCCAATCCAATTCAAGAAGTCATTTATTTCTTTCCCATTCATTTTGTTTGCTTTCGTCCTACTTCAGTGACTTTGAAGGACATTACTTCAGTGTGACTGGTGAGTCAGTAGAACCTCCCTCAAAACTCTACTTAAGAATTGATGTTTATTTCACAATCATATACAGGCTCAAGAATGGATATTGTTGTCCTGTGATCCTATTGTGGAAAGAAACTATCCATTATTTTCCAAAGGAAAGAATCTCAGCTTTTCTATATTTCTTTTCAAAACTAAGTGGTCAATATATTAGACCTGTTGGAAATCTGTTTAAGTATCTGGCACCTTGGAGGTTGTTTGCCTTTAAAAGGTTGTTGTTGTTGTTGCTAGCTTTTAGAAAAAAAGAAAAAGGAGGGTCTCTAATATCAAGAAACTCTGGGTCAGTCCAAGCATCCACATTATGGCCACATGGCTGAGAAACACAGGTTAGAATGGAATGTTGGCATTACGCTCCAGAAAAACAAGGCCTGACCATTTTAGCCCATCACAGGGAACTCCTGGTCACCTCCCAAGGGGCAAATTGATGTCAAGTTCTGCTGTCTGTCAGGATTAAGTGCCTGTTTGCTTTTTCACTAACATGTGGTTTGGGAACAAAGCAGCTCAAATCTCCTCAGCCCCTAACAAAGCATCTCAAATTGCTGAGTAAAATTCCTTAATCCCCCATCTTAATCTGAAAACACCAGCAGCGCCTGGTAGAACACTGTGGTCTCCTTTTGTACTGCTCTGCACTCCACCCACCCCCATCCTCCCCATCCCTGACCAGCTCCTCCTCAGCATGACCGTTCATAGGTGCATTCAACTGCCCCGAACGCGGTTCCTCAATGGAATATCATTACATCTGAAATCAAGGTCACTTGATCCAAGATCGTGCCGAATTTAGTCATTTTTATTCCTTATGCACTTCATCATATGATTCATTATGCTGTATGGTAGGAACGAACACAACATTGTAAAGTAACTATACACCAATAAAAATTAATTTTAAAAAGAAGTATATGGGAAACCTCTCTACTGTCTGCGCAATTTTTGCTGAGAACATAATATTGCTCTAAAAAAATAAACTCTACTTTGTTTTTAAATGTTTTTTTAAAAAGGGAAAAAATAAAGATCATTACAGAGAGATGACTTAACCACTTTCACATAACCTTAAAGGTATATGTATGCAAAGAGTATTGTCATAAGTTTCAATGGACAGGACTTAATGGCTTGTTTGCAGTATGTCTCAACTCTCAGTCAGAAGTCAAAAGGATATGGGGCTTTTACGTACCAATTTAGAATATTTTTGCTAAGGTAAGAGAAGGAAATAAAACTAACTTCAGTGACTGGTTGGAAACTATGAAACAATCTCTGTTAACATGTGGCAAATGAATAAGCAATTGGAAAATATTTTCCACTATGTGCATCTTTTCACTGCATATTAAGGATCAAGGTTTTATCTCTTGACTAGAGTTGAAAGACTCCAACCTTTTGTACCTGAATTTGCAGTGTTGAAGTCTGCAAGTTGAAGTACATAAAACCTTATTTTCTCTTAAAAAAAAAAAAATGCCTTATGAGTTCAGTGCCTTATTTGGGTTGTATTTTCTTACCAACTTCAGTTGAAAATAGAATTGGTAGATTTTTCTCGGGAAATTTTTTTGGGCAGCTACTAAATTAAGTTCTGGTCTTGGGGAAGCTGAGATTCATGGCAGTTATCTTTGTTTCTATAAGAAAGTTGAACAAGAGTCACCATAAAAGATAAATAAAATCAGAAAACTCTACTCCTTCACTCCAAAAATTTTATTCAATTGAGCACCAAGTTAAGATAGATCCTGATCTGGTAGGCTTTCTTTTCCCCTTCTCTTTCACTAAATCCTCCTCCCTAGCACAAGTAAAGTGAATAACACTCCTTTCCTAGTAATCTTGTACTCTGCTGCAGTATGTATATCTCTGAAAAAATGGTAAAAAGCTTCATAGAGAATATAAAAATAGGAGAGCTAAAACTTCCCAGCACCACAAATATCTATAAAAATAGCACCTGTGCTATATTAAATAGTATCACTTTCTCCATTTCTCTTCCTGGCATTTTTACTTTGTACAAAGTCAGGCAAAGGGATAGAGCAAAAGAAGAGGGGAAGCATATACAAGCACCCTCAGTTCAGTTCAGTCGCTCAGTCGTGTCCAACTCTTTGCGACCCCATGGACTGCAGCACGCCAGTCTTCCCTGTCCATCACCAACTCCCAGAGCTTGCTCAAACTCATGTCCATCGAGTTGGTGATGCCGTCCAACCATCTCATCCTCTAGGCAAACATTCTCATTCTAGTTCAAGCTTTCAACTGTCCGATTGAGAAGTAAAGTTCCATTAGAAAAAAATAAAATATTGGAATTCAGCACATTTTTCTCAATAAATTCAGTCGTTCCTATAACACCACTATTTAAATAGAAAAAGCACCCTCCTCCCAATTCAAGAATGATTATCCTTTACAAATGTCAGATTTTTAAGCTCATCACTTTAAATATGAGGAAAATAGACAATCTGGACTGTTGCTGCAGCTCCTAATTCATAAATCATCAAACATGAACCTTTCTACCTTAAGCCCAGTGTTGGAGACAATGACCTTGGATGGTCTAAACAGAACAATAATCTGAGAAAATCTTCACAGTACATTACATAATAGATGGGTAAGAGCATGGACTCTAGTAAACCTATCTATGTTTGAATCCCAGTTTTCCTGCTTCCTGTGTAGAAGCTGTGTTGCTTGAAAAAGTTACCTAACTTCCCTGTGCCTCATTTTCCCCTACAAAATGAGATTACTAGTCATACCAAACTCATATAAATATTAAATGAGTTACTACTTGTAAACTCTGCTAGGGGAGAGACTGAATTTTTTTTTAAATGTACACCTTTCCAAGTTTGTTTGAAAATAAGATCTTACTTCTACTTTATTCAAAGAAAAAAAACACTTTATATCCTAAGGTGACAGCATGGGAAGAAATGAAATAAACTGGTAGAATAAGGTTTTTTTTTTCTATTTAGCCTTACCATGACAAAATAGAGAAGAATATGCAAAGGCAAAAATAAATGTGTGAAATACATGAAAAAAATATAGTTTTAGAAGTTCAAAGAGTTTAGGAAAGGATATGATGTGTTTCATGTTTTAATAGCCTACCTTAGTTGTAACAAATAGTTCTTTGAGAACTCTTGATTATTCTAAGCAAACTATTTTGTTAAATAAGCTGTTGGATATTTAGGCTACATCTACCTTGGCAAATATTTATTACCCAGAGTTGGAGTTGAGCAAATAAGTGCCATATTTTGGAATATTTTAACAACCTGAATTGAGATCTCCAAACAAATATTTCTGGTAGACTTTTTTGTTTGTTTGTTTTACTAATAGACATGCTTACCTTAAGCAATGAATAAAATGGGCACCTGGGTTAAATTTTCTATAAAGTTTTTGACAGGCTTTCTCATATACTCTTCTAGCTGTCATTTAAACCAGCATTCCTGGAGAGGGTGTGGAGGAAAGGGAACCCTCTTACACTGTTGGTGGGAATGCAAATTAGTACAGCCACTATGGAAAACAGTGTGGAAATTTCTTAAAAAGCTGGAAATAGAACTGCCATATGACCCAGCAATCCCACTTCTGGGCATACACACTGAGGAAACCAGATCTGAAAGAGACACGTGCACCCCAGTGTTCATCGCAGCACTGTTTATAATAGCCAGGACATGGAAGCAACCTAGATGCCCATCAGCAGACGAATGGATGAGGAAGCTGTGGTACATATACACCATGGAATATTACTCAACCATTAAAAAGAATTCATTTGAATCAGTTCTAATGAGATGGATGAAACTGGAGCCCATTATACAGAGCGAAGTAAGCCAGAAAGATAAAGACCATTACAGTATACTAACACACACATATGGAATTTAGAAAGATGGTAACAATAACCCTATATGCAAAACAGAAAAAGAGACTCAGATGTATAGAACAGACTTGTGGACTCTGGGAGAAGGCGAGGGTGGGATGTTTCAAGAGAACAGCATCGAAACATGTATATTATCTAGAGTGAAACAGATCACCAGCCCAGGTTGGGTGCATGAGACAAGTGCTCGGGCCTGGTGAACTGGGAAGACCCAGAGGGATCGGGTGGAGAGGGAGGTGGGAGGGGGCACTGGGATGGGGAATACATGCAAATCCATGGCTAATTCATTTCAATGTATGACAAAAACCACTGCAATGATGTAAAGTAATTAGCCTCCAACTAATAAAAATAAATGGAAAAAAATTTTAAAAATAAAAATAAATAAACCAGCATTCCTGGTTGCCTCAGTGAAATAGTCATGAAAATATTTTCCTTCATTCAATCTTTTAGCATATATTCACTGAATCTCTCTCTGTGCTAGAATTTAGTTAGGTATTTTTAGACAGCAGTGAACTAAACAGACACAATCCATGCCCCAAAGCATAGAATTGGCAAAGATGCCTTGACAGCAAATGTACACCCATATTGGAAAACGTTCTCACCCCTACTCTTCCAACCTGGATGTGTTTGCTCAGCCTCTTCAGGAAAAGGTGTTATTTGACTGGGCGATCCAATCTGTGAATTCTTAAGACTCTAGTTAAGAGATCTGGGTAACATTTCAAGGCATCATCTTGCATGAGCACAGCCAAGCTCCACAAAGCTAAGACTGAGTGAAAAACAATGAAAAAGTCCTTTAATATAGCTCGACTTTAATGAGAGTTAAGGAATGTCCTCCATAGTCTAAAGGTAACTTAATATTTTATTGATTTAAAATTTCTTATAAAGGATAAAGTTCAGAACAAGAGATACTACAAACTGCATATGAACTGCAATGACATCAGTTAAAATGTTTGAATATGGAAGGAAGAACCGCCACTGGAGAGGGACAAGGCAAGCAGTCAAAGAAGAGATTCTCTCTCTCTCTCTCTTTAGTCACTAACTCATGTCAGATTCTTGCAAGCCAATGGACTGTAGCCTGCCAGGCTCCTGTGTCCATGGCCAGGCAAGAATAGTGGAGTGGGCTGCCATTTCCTTCTCTAGAGGATCTTCCCGACCCAGGAATCAAACCCGGGTCTCCTGCATTGCAGGTAAAATGTTTAGGAGAAACTTAAAAAATTCCTCAGGTTATGAGTCTTCTGTATAGGAATTCTTCAAGGCTTGATCCAATTATGCACTCATAAAGCCAAAGCCTAGGGTACCATTCTCAGGCTCTCTAGTTAATTTTACTATATCTCATAGGTATAAATTACTCCTAAACCTGAATAATCTTTCTAAAAATATATCTGCAGTCACAGCCAACCAAGGAAAAGATACCAGTGAATCAACCTCAGTATAAACTGATCAAGCTTTCAAAACATATTTCTTAAGAATACCAAGACTGTATAGTATGATTTCTTTTGGAAGAATTTTTCTCTGTTGTGTATAAGAAACAAAAGTCTGAGAAAAAAACACAAAGAAAATAATGGTTATCTGTTTGAAGCATTTTCGTCCCCCCATTTTCTTTGTCCCCACCTGTATTTTCTGCTATTTGTATTAGCTGAACACTTATGACATTAACCCAGGTGGCCACAACCAAAATGTCAGCTCTGCATATTTGTGCCTGAACAGAGGGCACTTTCGTCTCCATCTATGAGACTGATTACACAGAAACAGCTGTCAGGCAATGTCTCACATATATAAATACATAAAAGAATGCATTGTTACATGCAGACATCCATACAAACTTTTAAAAAACCATTATGAATTGCTAGGATTATTATTAGTAACAATCACACATGTCTGATCAAAACTATTGTATTAGTACTTCTCAAATTTTAAGAAGCCTGAAAATCCTCTGGAAGAAAAAAAAAAAGAAAATCCTCTGGAAGGCTTAAACCCCAGTGACTGGGCCTACCCTCAGGTTCTAATGAAGCAGGTCTGGGGTGGGGCCTGAGAACCTGCATCTCTAGCAGGTTCCCAGAAGATGCTGGTGCTTCTACTCAGAGACTCACTTTGAGAATGACCTACGTTATCAAGAGTTTCTCAGGTGCCACCTGCCAGTTCAGGAGACACAGGAGATGTGGGTTCGATCCCTGAGTTGGGAAGATACCCTGGAGGAGAAAATGGAAACCCACTCTAGTATACTTGCCTGGAAAATCCCATGGACAGAGGAGTCTGATGGGTTAAAACCCATGGAGTTGCAGAGTCAGACATGATTAAGCATGCCCCGCATACTTTGCCTGAATGATAAAAGTCCAAGGGTAAGTGGATGGCTCTGTGTTCAGGTGTGTTCAGTTCTACTCTGAGGAAGACAGTGAACAGCTGTTCTTCCCCCTCACTGGAGAGAAGAGAGGAAATGGAATTAACCTGCATGAAAATGATTTAGGTTTACTCTAGAGGGGAAACGTCCCTCCATAATGGTTATTAAGCACTGAGACGGGCTCAGAGGGTTACTGAGAGGAAGTGTTTGTTATCTGTCTCCCTCGAGGTTTTTAAGAATTATAGACCTTACTTGAATGGAGAGGATGACAAAAGACATGATATAAGAGGCACCAGCTATTTTCTGGGAGACCCAAACCCATTCCACTACCTTTTGGCAACCAGGGATAACTAAATATTTTCTTTTCCTCTGCTCCCCAAATAAAGCAATATAAAATTGTTCTTTTTTTTAATTCTCACTTCAAGGAGAGGGTTTGAGACTCACATAACATTGAAAGAGTTAAATTTATACACTTGCCTTGAGACATAAGAACAAATCAACAAGGGCAAGATGCCTTTCCGATTTTCTATTTCCCACACTGAAGTGAACGTGTTAGTCACTCAGTCGTGTCCAACTCTGCAACCCCGTGGAATGTAGTCCACCAGTCTCCTCTGTCCATGGAATTCTCCAGGCAAGAATGCTAGAGTGGGTTTCCATTCTCTTCTCCAAGGGATCTTTCCTAACCCAGGGATCTAGCCCAGGTCTCCTCCATGCAGGCAGATTCTTTACCATCTAAGCCACCAAGGAAGGCCTTCCCATGCTAGATGGTGGTTTACTCGCTAAGTCGTGTCCAACTCTTGAGATCCCGTGGGCTGTAGCCAGCCAGGCTCCTCTGTCCATGGGATTTTCCAGAAGAATACTGGAGTGGGTTGCCATTTCCTTCTCCAGGGGATCTTCCCGGCCCAGAAACTGAACTCAGGTCTCCTGCATTGCACGTAGACAGTTTACCCAACTGAGCTATGAGGGAAGCCCTAGGGAAGCACCAGATCAAGAGGTTTACATCTATCTCCTTGGAAGAAAAAGTCCAGACATCAGCTCAGTAAAACTAGCAAAAGGTTGCTTTCAACATAGGCTTGGAGCCTCCTGAGAAAACCTTTGGAGAATGAAAACAGATTTAGTGTTATATAGTGCACTCAACTAATTTTCTTCAGCTTAAACACTTCATCCCCAGCTCTTTGCCATCTCAGAGTACTAAACCAGTCTCAATCAGCAGCTGACACTTGCCTTCTTTCACTGGACCTCTGGACTTTTCCATGGTTCTCATCATGGAACTTGGAAAACTGACACACCACACTCCCACCAGCTATGAGAGCTTGGCCACTGGCAGGTGAGATGCGGGGATTCAGAGTCCCACCCACCATTCCCTGCCTGTGTGACCTTGAGCAAGTCATTTAATCCTTCTGTTCCTCTTCTGTAAATGGAATCAACTCTACCTGTCTCCCTGGGCTGCCTTGGAGAATAAATGTGATATAATGTGGAAAGGACCTTAGCCCAATGCCTGCCTCACGAACAGGCCTCAATAAATGTTAGCTGTGTCTCCCTTCAAAACCTAGTCCCTGAGGCAAAGATGGTCTGAATAGAAGCCTTTTGATGGCTCTTAAGTCAAATTCTAGTAAAGTAAGGCTCAAAATTCTCCAAGCCACGCTTCAGCAATACGTGAACCGTGAACTTCCAGATGTTCCAACTGGTTTTAGAAAAGGTAGAGGAACCAGAGATCAAATTGCTAAATCCACTGGATCATCAAAAAAGCAAGAGAGTTCCAGAAAAACATCTACTTCTGCTTTATTGACTATGCCAAAGCCTTCGACTGTGTGGATCACAATAAACTGTGGAAAATTCTGAAAGAGATGGGAATACCAGACCACCTGACCTGCCTCTTGAGAAACCTGTATGCAGGTCAGAAAGCAACAGTTAGAACTAGACATGGAACAACAGACTGATTCCAAACAGGAAAAGGAGTCTGTCAAGGCTGTATATTGTCACCCTGCTTATTTAACTTCTATGCAGAGTACATCATGAGAAACGCTGGGCTGGAAGAGGCACAAGCTGGAATCAAGATTGCTGGGAGAAATACCAATAACCTCAGATATGCAGATGACACCACCCTTATGGCAGAAAGTGAAGAAGAACTAAAGAGCCTCTTGATGAAAGTGAAAGAGGAGAGTGAAGAAGTTGGCTTAAAGCTCAACATTCAGAAAACTAAGATCATGGTATCTGGTCCCGTCACTTCATGGCAAATAGACAGGAAACAGTGGAAATAGTGGCTGATTTTATTTTGGGGGGCTCCAAAATCACTGCAGATGGTGACTGCAGCCATGAAATTAAAAGATGCTTACTCCTTTGAAAGAAAGTATGACCAACCTAGACAGCATATTAAAAAGCAGAGACATTACTTTGTCAACAAAGGTCCGTCTAGTCAGGGCTATGGTTTTTCCAGTGGTCATGTATGGATGTGAGAGTTGGACTATAAAAAAAGCTGAGTGCCAAATAATTAATGCTTTTGCACTATGGTGTTGGAGAAGACTCTTGAGAGTCCCTTGGACTGCAAGGAGATCCAACCAGTCCATCCTAAAGGAGATCAGTCCTGGGTGTTCATTGGAAAGACTGATGTTGAAGCTGAAACTCCAATACTTTAACTACCTGATGCAAAGAGCTGACTCATTTGAAAAGACCCTGATGCTGGGAAAGATTGAGGGCGAGAGGAGAAGGGGACGACAGAGGATAAGATGGTTGGATGGCATCACCGACTCAATGGACATAATTTTGGGTAAACTCCGGGAGTTGGTGATGGACAGGGAGGCCTGGCATGCTGCAGTTCACGGGGTCACAAACAGTCGGACACAACTGAGTAACTGAACTGAACTGAACTGAAGTCAAATTCAACATTTGTTACCAAGAAAATTTTGTAAATAGATTTTTGGCCAACCATATTTTTTCCCAGGTCAACACAACTTTGCTTCAGTGAGCGTCTCTGAATTTCAACTGACCTGACTGTGTAGTGGAAGAAGCCTCTCTTGTAGTGGTATATTAATAAAGTAAATTGTTTTGGATGCAATTCCATAATTAACTCCCAATCAAATGTTCCTTTGAAACTTATTATTTCCTTTAGTGTGTAATGAGAAATGGAGAAATAACTTTGGAGTTAACTTTGGTATTCAGATTTCCCGGCTTTATTTTTTTTAAAAAGGAAATGCTAAACTCCAATTATTTCAAAAGGGGACTTATACAGATTACAATTAAAATAATAAAACAAATAGCTATAAAATGGGAATGTGATCATATATCTGAAAGCATCATTACAAGGATAAAATGGGATAATTGGTGCAAAATGCCAAGCAGAGTTCATAGCACATAGCTAGCGGTAATTATTGTTATTATGACGGTTTTGAGTATGTGATGAAGTCCTCTTCAAATCTCAGATTTGATGCTTAAAAGTCATTTAATCTTCGGGAGAACCTATCTCATTCCTTCACCCTGTAAATATCACCTTCCTAGACAAAAACACTTTGGACGTGTGTGATTACATCTACAGCAAATTTTACTTGTTCCCTGACTTCTTTATTTTTTATTAAGCTGTAGAAGTGGGCATTCATGGAAAACCTCTAAATGCATTTCTTTTCCATTGATTTATGTATTCCATACTTAAGTTCCTAGCTGATGCTGTGGAAAATTATCATGGGATCATAGTGATTTAGAACTGAAATTATCTTAGGGATCATCTAATCCACTCCCGTCATTTTGAAGATGAGGAAACTGAGATTCAGAAATGAAAGGTAACATTCCATGATGGTGCTTCGTCAACAAACACCATCAAATCAAGAACCCCAATTCTTCCTTCCCATCCCAACAGACAGTAGCTAAGGGAAGCACTAGTAGGTTTGGGGTATTTATTGAATGGAGAGTGTTTGTCTTTATTTCCATTTCTTCAGAAATTCTGTTATTTGTGAGTGACAGAGAAAAACCAAACTTTAAAAAACTCGGCAGAATAGGATTCCATTGGGTCATCTAACATAGCCCCAAGCTGCAGAGAAATTCTGGACATGAGAGACTTGAAGATCTGGGCTTGTTCTTGATCTCTTGACTCTTTCTTCTGTGGACTGACTTCATTTGCTTAGACTGACTTTCTCTGTTGCTTTTCAGTTGCTCAGTTGTGTCTGACTCCTTGCGACTCCATAGACTACAGCACGCCAGGCTTCCCTGACCTTCCCTGTAAGCAGCCTTAACATAGGGAAAGGACCATACCCATTAGGACCATGTCCTTCTGAATGTAACAGCGACTCACACACAGTAAGGTAGGTAAATAGAGGTTTTCTTTTTCTGACATAACAAGAATTATGAAGGTGAGCAGACTCAGGCTGGCGCAGATCCTTGAGATGTTCTCAAAGAATCAAGGTCCTCACTACTCCACTATTCTGAGCAGGCTGAGGACATCACTCGGTGCAACTTTCCAGTAGAAGGGACAGGAGTGAGGGCAAAAGCCACTTGTCAGTGAAGTGCGACCCCTTCCATCAGGACAATAATTTCCAGAAGCCCCATACAGCAGATTCCCATTTATATCACACTGGCCACATACAGTAGACAAGAACATTTGTGGTTCCAGGACAGTATGAGGAGAGGAAGATTTTCAACTGGGAACATTCCCATGTTAAAAAAAAAAAAAGTAAGAGTTTGTTCATAAGGTAAAAGGGGGGAAATAAACATCGGTAGACAACTTGTTTGCCAGCTGGACAAATGATGTAAAGGGATGTGAATTAGTTCTCTTGAGCCCCACGCCTATCCCGGTGGCCAGAAGAGTGAGAGATCACAGCCCCAGCTAGAACCACAGGCAGGTTAGGAGAAGATTCCAGCATACGGAAGAGCTACAGCTATCAGATGAAAGGAAGGGGTACACAGCAAAGAAAACAATAGGTATGGGAGACTCCACATTGCAGAAGGTATTGGTGGCTCAGATGGTAAAGAATCTGCCTGAAATGCGGGAGACTTTGTTTTGACCCCTGGGTCAGGAAGACCCCCTGGAGAAGGGAAGGCCTACCCACTCCAGTATTTTTGACTGGATAATTCCACAGACAGAGGAGTCTGGTGGGCTACAGTCTGTGGGGTCATGAAGAGTCAGACACGACTGAATGATTAACAAACACTTTAACATAACTATAATACATGTAACATATATATTATTTTGAATATTATTATTAATAATATTTAATAATAGAATACATATACAAAAATTTGCTCAATATTGAAAATGCTGATCATAGTCATGAATTTTGAAAAATACCAATAATTTTCTCTAATGAAGTGCACCAACATACCCCAAAGCCATAGGGAAACCTATAGCAAAAAATATATATAAAAATGTTTAACCAAAATATTAAATATATGAGATTGCATACCCATTTGTCAGGTGCATTATTTTATGGCCTACGGGTGAGTAATAGGTCAGTGCTAGGTATCTGCTGCCCTCATCCAGTGATATTATCTTCAATCATGTTAATTAAATTAATATGACCTGCACTAATGAAAACCGCAAAAACCTATTTTGGTTTCTCCCAACACATACATTTTGATAATTTAGTCCTGTCAGGCTTGTGTGCCTCTCAGCACCAGACTCAATGCTCATAATATCAGGGTAATTTTAAGCATTTTCTACACAAAACCAACAAAGAAAATGACTCGTGAACTAAATTTCATTTCGGTTGAGCAGCAAACCAGATCGAGAATTAGAGATTCATGATGACTTTAGTGATGCTTCTGGTCTTATCCATCCATCTCTCTTTCTTAACATATATTCTTATTTGACATGTTTTCTAAATGATTAGCCACCTGAGAAAATATTTAAATGACCAAATCATAATATAAGAAATTTATGGCTTAAATTACATTAAATAAATTCAATATGTTATGCATATGGAAATCAGAAGCGTTCAGATTATATTTTTGCCATTAAAATGTGCCTTAAAAATATTTAGTTTCTGTTTTCCAACAGTCTGATTTTCTTTTTGCCTGCTCATCTGATGGCAGATTCTCAGAGTAACCAAGCGAAAACAAATGACTTAGTCCTTGGTTCAGAGAAATAATGGGTTACTAGCATAATTAATTTTATGTTTAATTACTGTAGAATGAAACAATTCAACAATATCCAATCAATCCTTAGAATGACAGAACAGAAGGTCAGCAGTTGCTAAGTCAATTGTTTTGAAAGAGAAATTTATGTCAGGTTCTCTTTTATGTGCTATGGAAAGAAATTGGATAAAAGTGGTCAAGCAAACATTAATTAATTGTATAAATGTAATCTGGTTGTCATGCTAAATCATACAGGCAGGGGATACAGTTCTCAGAATGGTGGGCATGCATCAATTGCAAATTTCAGTGACAAGTCCAACCCCACCCCATTGCCCAGTCACACACAGTCAAAAGCCTTGGAGTCAAATATTAACATCTCTAGCATTATTTTCCTAGTCTGTACTGACAGTTCGTAGAAAGGAGTTGATGGTTCTAGTCCATTTCCTTCCACACCAACCCCCAACACTGGGAGCTGAGATTAAACTGAACTCTCCACCCCTTCTGCCCCCCACCACCACCCGGTGCAACTGCCCTCACTGTCCTATTTACAGCAAGAAACTATTTCACAAAAGAGTTTTTTTTCTTTTTTTCTGATCCTAACACTGATCACATTTGGGAGCTCGTATAGACAATAAGGGGGATTTCTGGGTGGTGCTAGTGGTAAAGAACCAGCCTGCCAATGCAGCAGACATAAGAGATGCCAGTTTTATCCCTGTGTCAGGAAGATCCCTTGGAGGAGGGGATGGCAACCCACTCTAGTATTCTTGCCTAGATAATCTTATGGAACAGAGGAGGCTGGCGGGCTACAGTTCATAGGGTTGCAAAGAGTTGGACACAACTGAGGCAGTAGCATGCACACATTGTAGACAATAAGACTAGAGGAGATAGAAGGTGGTCCACACATCAAATTTTAAATTTTTAAAAATTCATTTTCCAAGATTTCCTCCTAACTATTGCTTTCCCCAGCATTTAAAGGTATTTAGATACTCTGCCTATGTGACTCAGAAAACCCCAACTTTCCCTCTGCCATATCTAAGGTATCTGTATCAGCATGACTGTATCCTTATCTCAGGACCACCCCTTCTGCCTCTATTATAATGCTTTTGGGAGATGACCCCAACATCCTATTTTATTTTTTTCTCAGTGGTTTCCTTCTGAAACTAGAGTATGAAGTAGCCTTTTCTCTGCAAGCTATGGTTTTTCCAGTAGTCATGTATGGATGTGAGAGCTGGACTATAAAGAAAGTTGAGCACCGAAGAACTGATGCTTTTGAACTGTGGTGTTGGAGAAGACTTGAGAGTCCCTTGGACTGCAAGGAGATCCAACCAATCCATCCTAAAGGAAATCAGTCCTCAATATTCATTGGAAGGACTGATGCTGAAGCTGAAACTCCAATACTTTGTCCACCTGATGCGAAGAACCAGTTCATTGGAAAAGACCCTGATGGTGGAAAAGATTGAAGGCAGGAGGAGAAGGGGACAACAGAGGATGAGATGGTTGGATAACATCACCAATGCAATGGACATGAGTTTGAGCAGACTCCAGAAGTTGGTGACGGACAGGGAAGCCTGGTGTGCTGAAGTCCGTGGGGTCACAAAGAGTCGGACATGACTGAGTGACTGACCTTAACTGAAAGATGAAGAATAATTTGTGGCCGTTTAATTAATGGGGCAGGGCAAAATGAAGGAACAGGCTCCTTCATGGAGATTAAAATCAGAAAGTTACAAAAATTTCCCTTGTGTCCATCCTAATGAGGTGGATGAACGTAGGGTCTATTATATGGAGTAAGGTAAGTCAGAAAGAGAAAGACAAATATTGTATATCATTGCATGTGTATGGAATCTAGAGGGATGGTACTGATGAACCTACTTGAGGGGCAGCAATGGAGGCAACAGACATAGAGAACAGACTTGTGAATACAGTGGAGGAAGGAGAGGGTGGGACGAATTGAGAGAATAGTATGGAAACATACATTATCGTATGTAAAATAGATAGGAAGGTAGAATTTGCTCTGTAACACGAGGAGTTCAACCCAGTGCTCTGTGACAACCTAGAGGGGTGAGCTGGAGAGGGGAGCAAGAGGGGGGTTTAGGAGGGAGGGACATGTGTATACCTGTGGCTGATTCATGTTGATATATGGCAGAAACTAACACAATATTGTAAAACAATTATCTTCCAATAAAATAAAATTAAAAAATCCCCCTTGGGGAAGTTGAATTGAAGGGGCATGAGGGAGGCAACAGGACAAGGTGAAGCAGTAAATGTTCTGATGTTTGAGCCTGATACTGCCTGCAGGTACATTCACTTTTTGTGAAAGTGAAATTTTGTTTGTGAAAATTCACTAGCTGGCCTTATAATTTATGTTTTTTTTTTTTTTCTGTTTGTAGGTAGATTTTAAGAAAAAGTACTCAAAAATAAAAAGTAAAGCCTCTGCCATACAGGCCTTGGTGTCCGGGAGTCTGGGACAAAACGTTTCTCTAAGAGGATCTTGGATTCATTATAGAAAATTATCTGGGTGCCTCCAGTTTTTCATGAATCAGTTAAGGTTCTCTGCACACACTGAGGTGACATTTCATAACTGCAGCCCCACTCAACCAGGCTGGCTTGGGCCATGAGTGAAATTTGCCCATTGGTTCATGATAGTAGCAATGTAGTCTTTCGAAGCTGTATCTTCAACACAGGACTTTTACTTGAGAGGCCAGAATAACCCTAAGTTACATGAAAGCTGTACACTGTTACCAGGACCTGTGCATGTACCTGGAAGGCTCTATGGACCAGAACAGGTGGGGAGCCATCATGACAACACACATCTTCCATCTTCTATAACAGCACTGTTATCCAGGGTCCAAAATCTCCCATGATGCTAAAACAGTTGTTTTCCCTGGGTTGCACGTGTTTTCCAATAGAAGAATTCAGCTAGTTTTCATCTTCTTAAATACAAAGAAACACTGTGATTACAAGTTTAGTATCTTCAGAATAATCTGTGAATTTGTCCTTCCAGTATTGATTGTTTTCAATAGCAAAAGGTTTGTCTATAGAAACCTGCCTCTCAGAGTGAGTGGATACAGGCTGACATCCACATTGCCTGGGCTTTGAAAGCAGTATTTATGGTAGTGGAAGTGGTAGATGCTCTAAATGAAAAGTTGATACCCTCTAAATAAATTCAACCAAAACCAGAAATAGAAATGCAGGAGCTGACTAGGTTAAAACCAGTCAATTATATTCCTCAGAAAGGCACTTGATAAGCCAGCCACTAATATTTCTGAGTAAATCTAATTTAATGTTTGTTGATTTATCCAAAGATAAACCATCCTTTCCCTGGAGGAGGTCATGGCAACCCATTCCAGTATTCTTGCCTGGAGAATCCCATGGACGGAAGAGTCTGATGGGCTAAGGTCCATAGGGTCACAAAGAGTCAGACACGGCTGAAGCGACTTAGCATAGCACAGCACACACAAACCATCCTTTGCATGAAAAGGTCTTTGGGACCACGTGTCTAATTTCTCAACCATAACACCACTTGTAAAAATACGTCCCTTTGCTATGAATTCTTAGAGATGGTAAATATAGTATGGCATATTATATATATATATATATATATATATATATATATTCAACATTATATTTCATGGAAAGTAAAAAACCATCAACTATAAGAAGCACAATTACTTTATATAGTATCACTAAGGAAGGAAAAATACTAATTTAAAATTTTCATGCTGTGTTTCAAGATACAGCTTTATTTCAAATATTAAAAGATGAAAATATGTCTTAGATGTGATAAAATATGTCTTTTTCTACTACTTTTTCTCCACTTTTTTCTACTATGGAGGAAAAACATTCTAGTTAATTTTAAAATTCAATAACAATTACCAGTGGACAAAGATTTGGTGGGGGGTTGTTTTTTTAAATATATTAAATTGAACATAAGACTTTTTATTATTTAATATGAAAAAGGATAATATTGTTTTGCTACTTTGAAAATAAAGTTACTGTCTTCTACCAAGTGAACATAAAAGGTCACAATTCCCCTCTTCTATTTTCTGCAATAATTTTTGCACTGCAGATGAAAATATGACATAAAATAGAGTACGTAGGATCCATACAAACTGTAACTTACAAAATGCAACTTCTGTGTTTAAGTACAACTCTAAAGCAATTCTATAGCCACTTTACAAAGCCTTAGATACATGTTATTATACAGGAGAAGTGCATTTGTGACACTGAATTCAATCTCATTCCCTTAAACTTGATCTTTGAATGTCCATGGCAGAAATAAAATCATTTGCCCTAGTGAATGTTCCTTGAAATTAATTTTCCTTTCCACTTTTAATTTAACATATTTTGCTTTCAAGAAAATAAATAAAAGTCTAAGTTAGAAGAAAACTCAATTATCTGAAACTTGTAATTCATTCTAAATATGAAAAGCTCTGCTTTAAGCAGAAAAGTTCATGATTCTTTTCCCTTTTTGTGTAGGGCTAGAATGAATCCTCTAGATTGGGATTTTAATCCTACAATGATTTTGAAACCTTAGAATAAAACATATATCTCTATGAGATTGAATTTTTTTTAATCAGTAATACCATTTCCCCATGTCCACCAATTTAAATATAGTAAAGGGAAATAGACTGAAATACATTAGGGAAAAACAAAAATGACCACTAAGACAGATTACATACTTTGTAAGTAGAATCTATTAGAAATACTTTGGTATAAAGCGTTCCTAACAGTTTATCGATAGCCCTTTCAGATCATTGTGGATCAAAGCTGCTTTCACTTTTACTGGTAAAATTCTGCATAATTTTATACATAAAATTAAAATTCTGTATATTTTAGAATTTTATGGGTAAAATTCTGAATAAATACTTAACAACCAAATGCAAAGTGTAAATTTTGATTCAATTCTGCATTTTAAAAAGATAGCTTTATAATACATTTTGGAGACAGTTGAGGGAACTGGAATATAAACCATATATTAGATTATATTATTGCATTGTCCATTTTCTTAGTTGTGTGTTAATGATGTTTTAGTTATATGGGAGGATGCTCTGATCATCACAGGATACAAGCTGAAGCATTTTAGGAGTGAAGAGTCATAATATCTGAATTTACTTTAAAATAATACAAATGCATATATATACATAGAGTGCACAAAGGTGACAAAATATTAACAATTAGCTGAATCTGGGTAAAAGGTGTACAGATATTCATGGGGCTGTGTTTTCTACTTTTCTGTAGGCTTGAAAGTTTTTTTCAAAATAAAAAGTTGGAGGGGATATTGCATAAATTCATGGAAAGGCTCTTCATCAGAACAACATTGAATACATGCATTATTTTTGCTCTTTCCCTCCATTTCAATAGTTGATGTTAGTATGTGCTTCTCTGATGCCCCAATAAAATACTTCTGGAAGAATAGCAGGTCAGCAGGCCTTGTTTTAAGTTTATTAACTGACAGCCTACTTAAAAGAAAATGTTACCTCGGCCTGTTGTAGAGCCATGATTGTCAGCTCACATGGTCAATATGTCATGTAGGGTACACTTCATTAAGGAGTGAATTACTTCGCTTGTAATGTGAACTAAACGAACGTCAATGTCAGGTTGTATAAATCATAGATTAAAATGTATCACTAAGTGCAATCAGATAAGCAGCAGCACCATTTGCCCTCCAAAAACAACCCCAAATCGGGGCTTACTTTATACAAGTGGCAGATAGAAAGTCTCTTTTGTACCACAAAGAAACAATTCTGCAGCCATTGACAGGACTGCTGGGTTAGGTGTAATATTTACGTGTTTTGTTGTCACTTTTTCATAGCTGGCAAGATTGAAAATTAAAATTCGTCCAAGGGTACATTAGCTAAGAGAGTAAACTGTCCAGGTTAACATCCTGTCTAATGATAAGAGAAACAACCATAACCCCCTGTAAAGGGTCAATACTAGGAAGCATGTTATTTTGGCAAGATCCCTCCCATGTCCTGTGTATTATCAAAAGGCAAATTCACTGTCAAAGATGCTTTCCGAAGATAAGGCCCAAGAAACATGAAACACATCTAATTGTAACACACTTATCCTCGATCAAGTCAATGCATCTCTGTCTCGGTTGTTCTAAACAAGGCAAATGGATTCGATACCGCATTAATACCGCATCGATATCGATTAGTACCATCAATACCCGGTACTAATCAGGTACCCAGTGACCATGTTAATGGTTTTGAACATGGAAGAGGTTTGGTAAAGTGGACAGAGGGTTAACTCCAGCATCAGATAGGAGGTGACTTTCCACCCCGTGCTGCCAATTTCTGCCTGTATAAGTTTGAGCAGGTCAGTCGCTATTCCTCAAGTTCAGTCCCTTCATCTCTGAAATAGGTATAACAATTTCCACCTCTCTGGATTTTACCATGATTAGAAATAAGATATGAAAAACACCTTGGAGGGGCCTGACATTTGTTGAGTACACAAAAAGGGGGAATTGCCAATTGTATAACAGCAGTCCATTTTATTTTTAAAGATCTGAATGGTTTTTGATTGAGCAGATTAAACTGATTTAGAGTGAACCATTCAATACATATAGTAGTGAGTTTGAAATATTTATTAAGGCATATTACGTACAACGCCAAGTGAGGTAGAAATTTGGCTAATTACTGTGGCATTTCATCACAGCTCAAGGAAGATCTGAATTTTCTGATTAGAAGGAATGTCAGGCAACAGTCAAATACCTACATCATTTCCTGTCCTGTACCTCTCTCTAAGTGAGAACTCCAAATTTTGGTTGAAGAGATCAGCTGCTTTGCACTTCTCAGGAATCCAGCATGGGAAAGGAACCCCAACAGTGATTTCCAGAGAAGGGGATCAATTTAGCCCTGAAGTTCCAAGAAGTGTTCCCAACCAGAACATTTTTAGAGGGACTTACTTAGAAATTTACTAGGCAAGAATTTTTGTTCATCTCCTACTTGTGGAATCCCGTCCTACATCCATAGCAGTTCACTATGAAATGACTTTTTCCCAAAGAAAATATAAGCAAAAGTAAAACAAGTTGAATCTTCTAGAATACCAGGACTAAAACTGCCTTTTTCATGCTGAGATGCACCCCAATATCTGGTCTATCTGTAGATATGCAGAAATATTTTTTTAAATTTTTATGCAATTTTCAAAGGTTAAATTCCATTTATAGGTGTTAGGAAATACTGGGCTATGTTCCACACATTATACAATACATCCTTATAGCTTATCTTACACCCAATAGTTTGTAACTCCCACCCACACCCTTATTCTGCCCCCCACACACGTGGGTAACCACACGTTTGTTCTCTGGATCTGAGTCTGCTTCTTTTCTGTTATATTCACGAGTTTCTTGTACTTTATAAGATTCTTCATGTAAGTGATATCATGCAGTATTTGTCTTTGTCTGTCTGACTTATTTCACTGAGCACAATCCCCTCCAAGTCCATCCATGTTGCTGCAAATGGCAAGTTTCCATTCTCTTTTATGGCTGAGCTGTATTCCATTTTACATACACCTATATATCACATCTTCTTTACCTATCTATCTGTTGATAGATACATAAGTTGCTTCCATATCTTGGCAATTGTAAATAATGTTTCTAGAAACATTGAGGTGCATGTATCTTTTTGAATTAATGTTTTTGGGTGTTTTTTTTTTTCTTTTCTTTTTTTTTTTTTTTTTTTTGGATGTATACCTAGGAATGGAGCTGCTGGGTTCAACAGTAATTCTATTTTTAGGTTTTTTTGGAAACCTTCATACTGTTTTCCATAATGACTGCACAAATTTACATTCCCACCAACAGTGTACAAGGTGGAAATAATATTTTTGAAATGTGATTTTGCTCTCTTGGCAGAGGGATAAGATTGGGTAGAAAGACAATGTCCGGGGCTGGACATATGGCAAGTGCTCAGTCTGTAAACAGAGAAGAAAACTGTGCCATAGTACTTTCCTTCCACAAGACAACAGAGAAAAAAAAATAGTAATTATCATCCAACAAATGAAAAGCAATCTAAAGAGCGTCATTTAGAAAAGCACCCTGGCCATGCAAGTTTACATTTTCAATGTTAATGTAAACTATCCTTAAGCTGGCTGAAAGGTCAGGACAGCAGCTAATAAAATCAGCAGCTGAATTTAAAATAAAGAAATGTCCTTCCCCTGCAGAGGGAATTTTTAGCTTGTCCTCTCCTTTGGTCACAGCCTGCATGCGAATTTCTTTAGATTTTTCAAAAGTGAAAGTTGGAGTAAATAAGATGTGAATATTGGAGGCTGAGATCTGCTAGATGTGTTTTTTAAACAGCTCTTTAGATGGGCGAATACGGCAGCTTGATTAAGAGATGCATACCTTGATCATCTGTCATCTGCATGTCTTTAAGCCCTGAGGGGTAGTTTGTGCCAGAACTGGAAAGAAGTATGCCCCAAGAGACTGAGGACAGCACTACCTGGTAATCAAAAAAGAGAAATGAACACGGCATTGAAGAGACTTAAAGAGGCGGGCACAAAACTCATTTGTTTATCCCCTAATATAAATTTCCTCCCAGATCTCGTTCATTTCTGCTATCCTTCTCCTTAGCTGGAAAAGAAATTGCATCATTTCTCTTCCTCTGCCTTTCCATCTCCATTTTCATAGGGTGCCCCTTCGCATCCTCACTCGTGCCGGATGTCAGCATTACCCACAGCTCTGGACCAGCCCAGAGAGGGGGAGGGGATCCCTAGTTCAGAATGGCTGTTGTAGATTTTCCGGGAGCGAACCTTAGGAATCCAGAAACCCAGGAAAGGAGAATGCAGATGAGACTGGACAGAGTTTGAGAGGTTTGTTGCTCTCAGCTACAGAAGGCCCATATCCAAATCCAGCTCCTGCCACCCCATCCCAGACTGGGACAAGTCTGAAATAGCTCAGCAAACCACACTCATTCATTCTCTAGTATGGCTGTTCACAATGGGCTTATGCACATTGTACTTTGCTGCATTTCCTCTTTGGAAATTGGCTAAAATAGTTTTGTTTTGCATTGTGTATTTTACATTTTGTTGAGTAAATTTTTTTCCACCCCAACACATCATGTTACTTATCTCAGTGTAATAACACAGTAGTCTTAATAACACTTAATCAATGAGTAAATTATAGAATTCTTTGGGGGAAAAAAGAGTTACAGCAGCATTTATTTAAAATTCTGTGTTCCACATCATTAATTAGGTTGACATAATACCACATATTTGTTTGAGAAGGTAAACCTGCCTTCTAAGAACAATTCATTGACACATAAATTTTGAAATCTAAGCGCACCCCTCCCCCCAAACTTCATTTCTTAACCAAAATCTATAATTTGGCAACTGGTGAAAATGACTGAATATCAGAAATCTAATAATATAGAGAATAAAAACCAATTATTATCTTACTGCAATGAACAATTTTTATTTCTTTATTATAAAATGTTTTAATATATAAAAACATATGAATAACAATATAGAATACCTTTGGGGTCACCATCCAGCAATTAAATACCTGGACTTCCCTTGTGCTCCAGTTGTTAAGATTCTGCCTTCCAATGCAGGGTGCAGATTCCATCCCTGGTGTGGAAATTAAGATCCCATATACCACACAGTGTTGGGGAAATGCCCTGCCCCAAAATTAACTACTATAAGCATAATTGTAGTTCCTTGTGGTCCCCTCCCAGATGTATTCCTCTCCAAACCCCCACCAGAGGGAACCTTGATTCTGAATTTGGAGGTTATCATCCAGAAGCATATTTTTTAACTGCCATAATATGTAAATTTCTCTAGATGACATACAGGATCATTTTGCATATTTAAAATTTTTGCATAAATAGTGCCATATTGTACATATATAATTTGCAGGTTTTTTAACTCTATACTTTTTTTGGATACAAAATGACTACGCTTTACTAAGTGTTGTTCTAGCTTATTCATTTTGTATTTTCACATATTATTCTACCATAGGAACATACCACAGTACCCACTGAAAGCCTGATATTCGAGAGAAGAAAGAATCAGTGTCATGGGGAAGGAAAGAACAGTCAGATAAAACCAGTCCTCTAACTAAACACATCATGGCTCCAAACCATGGCTTGGTTGCCCTGATATTTCCCTTCTGGCTGCTCAGGAATCCTATGTAAATAGCTGAGGCAAATGTTAAGGAAACTAATGAATGGAGTTTAAGACAGGCGGTGACAGCCCAATACCTCTGGCTCTTCCCAGGCCTCTAACCTGGCCTTCTTCACTGCACCAGGGATGCAGAGTAATACCTGCAGGAGGTCATGTATCAGCTAACTGGACCCTGTGCCAAGTCACCCTTCAAAATGCAGTGTTTCTCTAGAAAAGTCATTTAGCCTTTTTTTTTTTAAACCTGTGCACTTGGAGTTATGCATCCTCCAAACACCCATAAGAGTATGCATTTTTCACATTGTAAACACCTCAGATAAGCCAGGCTTGCTCTATTCAGTAATTGATCAAAAGGAAGATGAAATGCTTTTCAAAGACAAGCCCTAAGATGAACAGTTTCTCCACCCTTCTAAACCTCAGCTACCCCATTCTTCCCATCCTGACATTCAAAGCAGCAAGTGGGATAAGAAAAAAGAGCCATGAGCTAAATAAAGGAGGATCCCAGGCAGAATCTCTTCAAACTAGTTAAGTATAAAACCAAACTCCTTAGTGCCAGATACTGCAGCTAAGGACGTGGGATTGCAGCTCCATCCTTGCAGCATTTGCCTGGACAGAGGAAGTCGCTGGCAGATTGCACATCTAAGAAAATGGATTGGCAGGGATGAGAAAGGCCTGGTGAGTCCAGACTCCAGGAGTGGAAGTCTGAAATGGCCAGGTGCCTGGAGGGCAAGACCAAGATACTGACAAGGGTAGGGACTCCTGCTGACACTCAGAAGAGGAAGAAGCCCACCAATACTAGTTAAACATGAGAAGTATGATGGGTGATCCAGCAGTGAGGTCACCAGGCAGATCCTTTAGTTTTACACTTCCCTTTCAGCAGAAAGATTCTGATCCATATTTGGGCGGGGGGAGTTTCTCATTCATGAAAAGTCCCTATTTAAAAACCAAGTAAATCTACACAATGGAATTATTGTTGGTGTTCAGTCACTAAGTTGTGTCTGACTCTTTGTGACCCCATGAACTGTAGCCTGCCAGGCTCCTCTTTCCATGGGGTTTTCCAGACAAGAATACTAGAAAATACTAGGAAATGGGTTTGCCATTTCCTTCTTCATACAATAGAATACTACTCAGCAATTAAAAGGTACAAAATACTGTTACAGAAAGAATAATGGGCAAACTTCAAAATCATGCAAAGAAGAGACAAACCAATATATACAATATGTTTCCATTGGTGGCTTAGCTCATAAAAAGTCTTCCTGAAATGTGGGAGACCTGGGTTCAATCCCTGGGTTGGGAAGATCTCTTGGAGAAGGGAATGGCTACCCACTCCAGTATTCTGGCCTGGAGAATTCCATGGACTTACAGTCCATGGGGTCACAAAGAATCGGACACAACTAAGCGACTTTCACTTTCCCATTTACATGAAGACTAAGAACAGACAAAACTCTCTCTGATTATGCATGTGTGTGCTAAGTTACTTTAGTCATGTATGACTCTTTGCGACACCACAGACCATAGCTTGCCAGGTTCCTCTGTCCATAGGGATTCTCCAGGCAAGAATACTGGAATGGGTTTCCATGCCCTCCTCCAGACCCAGGGATCGAACCAATATATCTTACGTCTCCTGCATTAACAGGAGAGTTCCTTACCACTAGAGCCACCTGGGGAGCCCCTCTTTGATAATACATGTCAAAAATTGATTTATGTGTCAGGGAGGGGGCAAGAAGTTGACTGGAAGGAGGAATAATGTAATGATGTGCTCAGTCACTTGTCATGTCCGACTCTGTGCAAACTTGTGGACTGTAGCCTGCGAGGTTCCTCTGTCCATGGGATTCTCCAAGGCAAGAATACTAGAGTGGGTTGCCATGCCCTCCTCCAGGGTATCTTCCCAACCCAAGGATTGAACAAGTGGCATCTCCTGAGTCTTCTGCCTAGCAGGTTAATTTTTTACTGTGGAGCCACCCGGGGAAGCCTGATGGAATGTTCTATATTTTGTTTTGTGTGATCATTACACAGGTAAGTGTGACTGTTAACATTCATCAAACCAATCTCTAAGATTGGGAGCTTTTTTATTGTGGGTACATTATAATTCAATTTTTTAAATTGTACGTGAAAGATAAATAAATAAATGAAATCAAGTCAAAGATATATTTAGCTAAAAAAATCTTTTCATAGAAAGTATGGACTCCAAGACAGTTGCATGGGATTTCTTTAGGTAAGTCCAACCCTGTCCTGTTGGAAGTATGCATGTCTAGATGGCTTTCTGGACCACATCATTTAAAGGTCACTCTGCCTTTGAATTTCCCCTTACCTTTCTTTTCATATTTCTCTCTCTACTGTGCTTCCCACCCTCTGAAATATAAATATATGTGTATTTAATTATATTTTTTTATTTATTAATTGTGTGTCTTTCTCCATCTAGAATGGAAACTCCACAGGGCAGGTATGTTAACCCATTTTGCTCACTGCCATATCCCCATGCCACATGCATAGCACATGGCATGCCCTCAATTAATTGTTTTTGAATAAATGAATAAGTTCAAGGAAAGAAAAATGATAACTTCTTATTTGGCTTTAGAGATAGTCCAGTCAAAAATCTGTCATTTACTGATGAGAATGTTGACACCCTGAAAGGATGAATCGCTTTCACCACCACAGAATCATCAGAATGTGGCCATATTCTGGGTGAAAATGGATCACTCCCCAAATCTTGCTTCTCTCTCTCGAGTAAGATCTTTGTTGGACAACTCCTTGTTGGACAAAAATTATTAGCTCTTCCAGCATCTTCACTCCCTTTCCATGTATACTTGTTATCATTCTAATCTAATGGATCATCAAGAAAGAGACGATAGAAACAAGCTACTCATATTTGCCTTGAAGGTCTTATTTCCAAAATAAGTAATATAAAATTGTTGCTAATGTTCCTAGCAAATCCAGTGGAATGACATCACTTGAATCTTTCTACATAAAGATAATTCAAGGCTCGGAATATTTGCTTTGTACAGAAAGCACTGTGCCAGATTCTAAAGGGCCTAGTGGGATACCCTTAAGAAAAGCAAGGCAACAGGAGCATCATGTCCCTTAGTTATTTAGGTCAAAGGAAAGGCCAGAGCCCAAGTTTCCCGTGATGTTTTGCTATATTAACAAATATGATGAAACCTTGAGCTCAGGAAAGGAGAGCTTTGTGTAATTCCAGGAATCAAGCAGTAGTTGCCTTCCCTGTATTCATAAAATTACATCCCTTTTTCTGCAAGAGGCTGCCCTTGTTCATTTTCAAGTGCAAGTTACAGGGAGTGAACAGTTTACTTACAGTGATAGCAAACGATCAGACAGGCTCCAAGATCAAGGCCAGCAAAGACTGACAAAGAAGAAAAGGAAGAAAAACAAGGGGTCACACTCAGGAAATCTTAGCACAGGTGAGAGGAAGTTGTTACGCTCTGTCGGCATGCTTTTACAAGACTCCAGACCCACCTTCTAGTGGGCTTTACAAGGATACTTCAATAGCCTTTCTTCATGTCACTCATCCAACAAATATTTAGAGTGCCCACTCATGGAAGAAGCACTTTTCAAGGTGCCACATATGCACCTTGTTAACTTCTTATTTGGCTTTAGAGATCATCCAGCCCAAATCTGTCATTTACTGATGAGAACATTGACACCCTGAAGGGATGACATGTGCTGGGATGAACACACTTGGGGCCATATTCTGACTTCACCTCACACCCACTGCTCCACACTCCATCTCCTCCCTTTCAAACAAATCACAGAAGTGGTCTAGGCAGAGTTAGTTTCAGCCACTTGCCAGCAAGGAAAGAACTGGGATCCCCACTATTGTCAGAATAACTTTAAAATTCTGTTAACATGGCATTCTTCTAAACACACACACACAAATATTTGCATGTTTAAAGCTATTTCTTGTTAGTTCACATGATCCTTTAATTGTGGAATTTCAAGTAGGTAACAAAATGAAGTCAGACTGAAAATTTGGATAGTTAGTGGTAGTAGGGGAATTGACAAACAAAAGGGTGTCTAGGGGTTGGTCCCAGGGTTCAGCATCTCAAATGTACTTTTCACTGCCTCTCATTACTTCTTTAATCTTCATCTGAATCCAACACTGCAAAAACAACAACAACAAATCTGCAAAGATTTTTTTTCATGAGAGATGAGGGTAAAAATGAAGGCAGGGAGGTTCTGCCCAGTGTGAGATAAAGAGGACAACAATAAATGTCTGTGTGTGCATCATTTATATAGTGGTGCTTTTTAGATTAGATATTAACCAAATATAATTTTTTTTAAACTTCAGTTTTGTAGAAACTCCTTGGGGACTGAAGAGTAAGCAAAGAATTTAACACACCTTATTAAGGACTGAGGGCTTCCCAGCTAGCGTTAGTGGTAAAGAACCCACTTCCTAATACAGGAGACTTAAGAGATACCAGTTCAACTCCTGGGTCAGGAAGATCCCCTGGAGGAGGCATGGCAACCCACTCCAGTATTCTTGCCTGGAGAATCGCACGCACAGAGAAGCCCGGTGGGCTACTGTGATCCTGGTGGGATCACAAAGAGTCGGACACGACTGAAACGACTCAGCACACATGCACACAGTGCGGACTGAAGGTCTGTGTCCCTTCCAAAATCGTGTGTCGATACCCTAATCCCCAGTGTGCAGGTATCTGAAGATGGGATCTTTGGGAAATTAGGGTTAGGTGAGGTCATGAGAGTGGGGCTTTCACATTGGGATTAGTGGCCTTGCAAGAAGTGACACCAGAGAGCCCTGCCCCTCTCTCTCTGTCTCACAAAGAAGATCTCATGTGAGTACACTTCACACGGCAGCCTCCTACAAGTCAAGAGAAGAGGCCTCAGAATGAAACTCACCTTGGTGATGCCTTGATCTTGAATTTCCCAGTCTCCAGAGCTGTGAGAAATAAATTTCTATTGTCTAAGCCACCCACTCTATGGTATTTTGCTATGCAGCCTGGTCTAATAAACCCTTACTCTATACTTGTAAATTAGAAATAATAATTTTATATAATTCTGATTATATCATTTACTTTCCTCCTTTCTTTCTCTTTCCTTGTCTCATACACAGAACCTAGGAAAACAACTCCATAAATAAAATAAAACAACTACTGAAATAGAATAGATTTTTAAAGTACACAGTTCATATACAGCTTGAATTGAAAGGCAAATAGATCAACTTAAACAAGAAGGAAAAAAGGGTCTTTGCTGGTGGCTTCATCAGTAGAATCTGCCCGCAATGCAGGAGACCCAGTTTCAGTCCCTGGGTTGGGAAGATCCCCTGGAGAAGGAAATGGCAACCAACTCCAGTATTCTTGCCTGGAGAATTCCGTGGACAGAGGAGCCTGGCAGGCTCCAGGCCGTGGGGTCACAAAGAGTTGGACACAACTGAGTGATTAACACTTTCACTTTTCTTTCAAACAAGAAAACATTTTTTTCTGGTTGCTTCCAATTGTCTTTCATGAGTCCTTATAAAGCTCACCTGATAAGGATGTACCAGCGTATCTTTAGTAGTACCCCCTCCACTTTTTCCCCTGTGAGAATTTGCTAAAGCTACTCAAGCCCTCCCCAGTATTTTGGTTGGTTCACAGGGGTTTCTTTTACCTGTGGGGCTCCAGGCCTGATGCTGACTGTGTCACGATGAGAACTTCAAGAAGAATTGAGCTGACCTGAGTGGCCCGAGGAGTAAGTTCAGATGTTGAGGAACTTATTCATCTTCCACAGTGCCCTCCCTCACAACTCCACAACCAACTACAAACTACTAAACCCATCAAAACTCATAGCAAAATTCTGGAGAGCAATTATATTTCAATAAAAAATAAATTAGTTAAAAAAGAAAATCTATCAAGCTCAGAGCTCTCCTCTTGAGACTGTAAGCACCTCCACAGTGGGAGTCACAGAGCTTTTCAAGCTAGTGTTCTCATGATTGGTTTAAACTACTAAAACCCTAACTATATTTAGATTCCAATTTCTCACTTAAATCACTAGTCATTCCGTATATACGGTTGAGGAATTGGAAATGAAGATAAAAAATAAAAGAAGGGTCACATTATCATCGTGTTCACTTTTCAGGAGATTCAGATTTCTCAGATAAGGCAGTAATACTGCAATATACCTTATTTCCACAGTATCAGAGCATGTGTGTGTGCTTAGTCACTTCAGTCGTGTCCAACTCTTTGCAGCCCCATGCACTGTAGTCCACCGGGCTCCTCTGTCCATGGGATTCTCCCGGCAAGAACACTGGTTGGATAGCTATTCCTTCCTCCAGGGGATCTTCCTGACCCAGGGATCAAACGTGAGTCTCCTGGATCAGCAGGTGGATTCTTTACCCACTGACCTACCTGGGAAGCCCCAAAGGATGAGACAGGGGATGCTAAATTTTATAATCAAGACATTTTTTTTAACTTGAACAGGAATTCAGGAGTTTAAAGGAGCTCTAGAGATGCTAAAATGAATGACATGCTACATTAAGATAGTTAGGAATTCCTACAACTTTACTGCCATTGAAATATGCTGAGCCAGGTGAAAAGGGATTGAATAACATGTTGTTTTCTTCACTAGCCTTGTATTTGGAACCTTATATCACTGTGATTGTTTATCTTCCTTGATTTATTTTTTTGTCACAAACATTTACTGCTAGCTGAGTTGTATGTTCAAGAATACTGATTGCACAATGTTTAATAAAATAAAAGACTAAAAGAATCTAACTGTGCCTCTATAGGGAATTAATTAAACAACTCATAGTCTATCCATAAAGTGGAATAGTATGCATCAGTTAAAAGAGAAGAGGTAGATTCAGTGTCTTGACATGGAGAAATATAGCCTTGCTACATACTTAAGGGTAAAAGGGAAGCAGAGTATAAAAAGAGCATTTCTAGTGGGATGCTTTTAAATTAAATCATGTGTGTATATGTGTGCACATATGTACACTTTGATAAGGGACTAGAAAATACCCACCAACTTAACTCGTTAATAATAGTTATCTATTGGGTATTACTGAGTGACAATTTTCTATTATTTGAATTTTTAAAGTAAGCTCACCCATTTATCTCTCCATCATAGAGTTGAAGTTCCTTGTCTTGAGAGCCCAGAGAAGAATTATACACACCAGGACCCCTTGTAGTTGGGTGACTGTATGATTTATTCTATCTAATGAATTGTAAGCAAAAATGGCTTGTGTTGCCTCCAGGCTGGAACATTTAGTTGCTAGTGCAAGATCCACCAGAGTGCTGTCCTTCAGTCATGAAACCCAGCAACGTTTGAGACAGTGGCTGTTCCATCAACCTATGTCCTCACACGAGATGCTGCAGGTGGAGTGGGGCCTGCAGCCAGCCCATGAAGGCCATGTCATAAGAGCAAAAATAAACTCTTGTTACTATAAACCTTTCAAATTTTGGAAGTTTGTTAATGAAGAATGACCTGATCTTTCTTGTACTAGTAAAAGGAAGCATATCTTCATTTTCTCCTTGAAATAAAGATGTCACTCGTCAGTCTGTGACTTTAAAAGACTTCAAAAGACTGAGATGTTCTTGGTCTATTGAACAAACCTTGCAGTGGAGATAAGATCAACACCACTAAAAAAGCCAAATGTTGAGAAAATTATAATGCCTTTCTCTGACATGCATATTTCAAAAACAAAAATACTTGGAGGCCGTTATGCTAAATGAAATAAGTCAGACAGATACATCCTATGACATGATGTAAATATGGAACCTAAAAAATGCAACAAATTAGTCAATATGGCAAAAAAGAGGCACACTCACAGATACAGACGACAAACGAGTGATTACAAATAGGGTGGAGGGGCAATGGGGGAGCAGAGTAGGGGGTGCACAAACTATTAGGCGTAAGATAGGCTCAAGGATGTATATACAACACGGGGAATATGGCCAATATTTCATAGCAAGTATAAATGGAGAGTAATCTTTAAAATTTGTATAAACAATTTTTTTAAATGAAAGAGATTTAGAGTTGAAAAGGGCCTTAGAGATCATTTGATCCATGTTTATTGGCCTAAGCTCAAAAAGCTAGATTTGTGTAGAATCCTCCGGGTATTATTAATCGGAAGAGAAATCCACTGTGTTAGAGCAGAAAAATGTGCTAGGATAAATAGTAAGTATTTAAATGTATTTGGTTAGAGGATCTATAAAGGAATAATTATATGGTTCTGTTTAAGTTAGTGGAAACAAAATATATTTAATTGATGGCTCTCAGGAAAAAAAAAAACAGCTAAGCCATAAAACATAAATTGGTATTTCAATAGAATATATATTTATAAGCTAGTCTCTTCTTTGTGTGTGTCAGTGTCTGTCTGTCTATCCTTGCCTTCCTGTCTCTCCTGTCTTTTCATGTCTCAAGAACCATCTTGGCCAGCATGCAGCTTCAGCCATATGCTAACTCGGCTTCTTCATCCAAAGCAAAGACTCCTGAATTTCTTCACATGAGCTCTGTCACAACTCAGCCCTTCCATGACTTGTTTTTGTTTTTAGTTGCATGGTTGGGATTTAGTTCCCTGACCAGGAATCAAACCCACACCCCCTACATTAAAAGCACAGTCTTAACCACTTTGAGCCACCAGGGAAGTCCCCATGACTTCTTTTGAGTGAGACACATTTTTCCTTCCTAGGGTTTAATCAAGGAGCCAGAAAATGTATCCTAACTGTCTGTGTTTTCTCAGAAAACAATAGGGGCACATTCTTTCTCTGCTGATTAGAACTAAAATGCTAGAAACTTAAGAATTTCCTCACAATTGGAAAAACTGTACCTGGTGTGTTCAGTTTGGTGTGAATGAGTTAAGTCTGTCTCAGAAGCTTTCCCACTGCCCAGCACCTCTTCCTCTTCCCTGAAGTGACACCCCACCCAGGCAATACGCCTGGCCAACAGATCCTTACTCAAGTGTTTATTAATTGAGAGCAGCTTTGGGTAAGACCCTGTGGATGATTCACACTTTGAAACATGACTCTTAAAGATCAAAAAGTCATCAAGAGCCACGTAGAGCTTCCCCGGTGGCTCAGTGCTAAGGAATCCACCTGCCAATGAAGGAGACACGGGTGTCCATCCCCAGTCTTGGAAGATTCCACATGCTGCGGGGCAGCTAAGCCTGAGTGCCGCAGCTACTGAGCCTGCGCTCTAATGCCCCGGAGCGGCAACTACTGAGCCCAAGTGCCCTAGAGCCTGTGACCCACGAGAGGCACCACCAAATGAGAAGGCCGGGCACCACAGCTAGGGAGTAGCCCCCACTTGCCACAACTAGAGAAAAGCCTGAGCAGCAATGAAGACCCAGCACAGCCAAGTAAATAAATTAATTCATTTAATTCATTTAATAAATGAATATAATTTTATTATTAAAATCATAAAATTGTATTAAAAAGAACCACATAAATTAAGCTCTCAGATGGAATGGCAGGCAGCAGAATAGTTATCTTTCAGGATATTCTTAACCTTCTTAGTGCATCTTCAAATGTTAAAATTTATGGTTAGCATTCACTGTCACTTATTACACATCAAGCACTGTTTGAATTAACCTTACAACTAACCTGGCAAGTAGCTACCATTATTACTCTCACTTTAATGATGAGAAAAGTCAGACACAGAGAGGTTAGATTACTTCTCCTGGGTCACACAGGGTAACTAGAAGAGCTTGGATCTAATTCTAGAAGTGTAACCACAGAACCATGTACATAATGATTCTATTCTCTAGATTCTATTCTCTCTGGAGCCACAACCTGGTCAGCGTGGAGTCCTGATACACCTTTTCTTTCTTATGAGCAAACTATTTACTCCCGCGCCGTGTACTAAGTCGCTTCAGTCATGTCCGCCTCTTTGAGACCCTGAGGACAGCAGCCCGCCATCTCCTCTGCATGGGATTCTCCAGGCAAGAATACTGCAGTGCATTGCCATGCCCTCCTCCAGCAGGTCTTCCTGACCCAAGGATCAAACCTGTGGCTCCTGCGACTCCTGCATTGTAGGCAGAGTCTTTACCGCTGAGCTACCAGGGAAGCCCAATGAGTTTTTAATTTGTCTCATTTCAGATCTCTAATTACATATATCTACTAACCCAAAGTAAAAAAATCGACTTTATTTTTTTTTTCATGGTCCTTTATTTCATGACATTTTTGGGACCCTACCCTCTACCCTTGAACCCAAACTTTGTGGACTATCCACCTAAAGACAGGTTCCCATTTGTTCCCCATCTGGCTGAAATTCCTTTTGAAGATGGAAGTTTAGGCTTCAAAGAAATCCTTGAACGTGTACCTTAGTGAACCTACCCATCTCTTCCTGCCAACCATATTTTACTCCTTTAATCTTACTCAGGTCCCCCGGCTACTCCCTTATCTCCACAAACCTCTACTGAAGTAAGAACTTAGCCTGAAGCTAACCCATAAACGAAATGGATAGGCATCTGAAGGCCAGAATGCTCGTAAAGGACAGCTCATGTTGGTTTTCTTCACAGCCCTTCAAAACAGGCAGAAGAAACCCCCATCCACCACCATTCTGCTGATGGATTGAGGAAGAAGGGGCCTGTCACAAACAGAAATAGCACTAAGTAATTTTCCCTTTCTTTATGTAAGCAATTGCCTTTTAATATACAACAACGCTCGAGGTGTTCAGGTTACGAGCTTATTTTAAGATCTTTTGTTTACTTTCTCATCTTCATAGGTCATTGACATCCCATTTAGCCCTGGTGACCCTGTTTATACAATTTTGATATAAATTAAAAAGTCTTCTTGGAGATAACATTAACATTCTTGATCTCAATCTACCACATAAGCAAATAATAGCCTTTGCTCAATCCTGTGTAGAATTGTTCAAAAGCTTCAACGCAGACTCCAATGTTCAGACAGAGAGAAGCTGATCAAACAGATCTGCTTTCTGAATTTTTATTCTAAGCAAGATGAAACCCCAGTTTCTGTAAGCTCCAGTGAAATATCTTATGGGACCTTCGATAGAATGGAGTCATAATTCTAATAAAACACTGGAGAGAATACGTTACGTTTTAATTAACAAGAAGAGGCAGATCACTAAGAGAAACACTAGGGATCTATTTCTGTATCTTAACCTGAATTTAAGATGTATTTCCTTTTCCCTTAAAACTGAGAAAGTATTGTTCCTCCCAAGCTTTTTGATTCTCTACCAGAAGTTGAGTGGGATAACACTTTTGGAATTTGCTTTTTTACTTTATTTTCTAAGGAGAGAAGCTCTCAGTTTCCAGACTGAAAAGACATTTTGATAACGACTCCTTTATAAATGCACAGTAGTCTTGTGAATAACAGCAAGCATTTTAAAAACCATATTTCTGATAGCCCACTTTGCTCCTGTTAGATCATTGCTGATAAGCATACACTTCAACTAAACTCTCATTCTGTTTTTAATGAAAAAAAAATGCCATATTCTTGAGTGAAGGAACTAATCTTGGAATATAGACAAATTAAAAGTCTTATATTATCTCTTTCTTATAAGTTTCACCTAAGGAAATAATTTGCAAGTTTACAAGAAAGTCATGTATACGGCTTTGATTTCAGTATAATCTACAAATGTAAAAAATTTGGAAACAACCTGAATGTACCCCAATAAAAGGCTGTTTAGAAACATAGGGTGCATAAAAACAGTGGCAGATTTTGCAGCCATTAAAAGTGATGATGTGAATTTCCATTTACTGATGTGAATAGACATCCATGATGTGCTTATCATCCTCTTATTTTTAAAAACAATTTACAACAAGTATATTTCAGTTCAGTTCAGTCGCTCAGTCATGTCGGACTCTCTGCGACCCCATAGACTGCAGCATGTCAGGCCTCCCAGTCCATCGCCAACTTCCAGAATTTACTCAAGCATATTTAGAAACAAGTATATAAAGACTGTGTGAATATGCCTCTGTGTGTGTGTAAAGAACATTACTAACGTGTGTTTTGAAGAAAGAAAATATCTATTGGAATAAATCATTCTTAGGTCAAATAAGTTGGGGAAACTATTTCATCTCTCTTTTATGAGCACCATAATACACTTCAACATATTAAAGGTATTGAGAAGTCCTACAGTGAAAGAAAACCTGTTTAAGTGCATTTAATCCAAATTTCCCAAGCTTATTTTATCATAAATACCCTCCTTCAAATTCCCCATAGAAAAATATAAGCAACTTCTGTTAGTAGTACTAAAGATGATTTCTATCTTTTGTTTTTGTATATTTTCGATATTATTTCACAATAAATATGTATCGCATTTATAACTTGAAGAATAGAGCTAGTTAAACTTATTTTTTTTAATTACGTTGGGAAAAATGCCCATTGACAAAGAGATACACTTGGAGATATTTAGATATATTGTTATAGGACATGCAATTTATGAAACATCCTATTTAAAATGATAGATCCTCTTTTTTAAAAAAGCAATCAATAGAAATGTTTAAAAAAAAAAAAGGAAGACAAAAGAGAAAGGGAGGCAGGAAGGAGGAAGAAGAGATAATTGGGAAAATGCATACCTTGAAGTTTCACCACTAATATCTCTGTGTGATTAATGATGGGTAATTTTTTTTTCATTTTATTTCTTTGTTTTAAAAATGTTCCTCATAGGTATGTATTTCTTATGCAATTAGAAACTTAACAATAAATTTCAGTATTTGTGGGGGGTTGATATAGCACATGCATGTTTTAAGAGAGAAAAAGAAACATACCAAAGAAAGGCCCTGTTGTCTCAATTTGAACTTATTCATGGTTACTTCTGTTTCTACTATTAATACAGACTTTATCTTCCTCAAATCAAATCTATCTTAAATCAGAATAATCCCAAGTACTGTCCCTCTGAGTACTTCTCTCTCCTCTCTCTCTCAGTTGTGCCTCCATACTCCCCAGGAGCCTCCAACTGACTCTCTTTCAACACTTGGCTCCATCATGAAATGAATTAAGAATTATTTTCTTGCCCCTTCACTGGTCAGCCCCAGAACACCACCCACAAAGAACCATAGAAGTTATAGGTACTCAAGAGGGATACTCCTGTCATTAAATCTCACCAAGTTGGTTAGATTGGAGAGAGTTTGGGAAATTAGCAATAAAGCATCCATAGATTTGTTGAAAGAGACACACATTACAAACCTGTTGACAGCTCCTTGTATTCGTCCAAGTTATCCTCCTAAGGGTGAATGAGAAGCATGTTTCCGCAAGGTACGAATACAGAGTAATAAGACTTTTAATACAGATGGTAGTTTCCATAACCAAATGAAAATTGCCTTCCAATAATTAATCTAAAGAGGCAATACATATTTCAGTAATGTTTCCATTGCTTAAAATATTCAAAAATTCCTTTAAAGCTGTATCATAAGACATAAAAAATTCAGTATTGTTACTTTAACATTGTATCCTATTTTAGAACAAAGATCCATTCCCCAACTTAAACATCTACCTTACTCATTATAAGTTATCTCCAGTGGCTTTGGGGACATCTTCAAAAACAAGCCAACCACTGAAGAATAATAAAGTCTCTTCCAAGAGTATAAAAACAAACAAATATAGGAACAACAACAACAAAAGGCTTATCACAGACGGAAGTTTTTCAAAGTATGAAACCCAACCTGTCTTAAGCACTGATAGCATTGAAATTCGGCAGGAGTAAATATTCATGAATATTTGGGAGTCTGAAAAAAAAATCAGTAAGAAACTGATTTTTAAACTATGTAAATACATAAAGTACGTCTGTATACATACACGTACATGGTGGCTCAGACGGTAAGGAAACTGCTTGCAATGCAGAACACCCAGGTTCAATCCTTGGGTCAGGAAGATCCCCTGGAGAAGGGAATGGCCACCCATTCCAGCATTCTTGCCTGGAGAATTCCATGGATAGATGAGCCTGGTGGGCTACAGTCCATGGGGTTGCAAAGAGTCTGACACAACTGAAAGACTTTCACTTCACTTTATACATACATGCATATGTATATTACCAACCCCCTCAAAAACTACAAATATTTTTACATGTATGTGTGTGTGTGTATATATACACACACACCCAAAAATTGTATTTAGCTTGGAAATATGATTGTAGTAAATCAGCGATCGACCCACAGATCACATTCTGTACAGTGAGAGAATTTATTAAAACAGAAGCAAAAGTCAGTCTTTCTGATTTACTAAAGCATGAAGTAATGATACTGAGAATGTCTTGCATTTGCCACCTTTGTGATGCAGAAACTTTGTGCATTAAAGCAGACCATCCAAATTTGTAACATAGAGCTCTGGAGATATTCAATTATTGTGATTACAGAGACACACTCTACCAAAAGTATGGTACCCATATGCTTCCCTCCATCTAAGTCTGAACCCCATTGGAATTAAGAGCTGAATCCAGCTCTCTGGCAGAAGGCAGAAATATTTGTTTAGGAAGAAACTTATGAGCCACTAATATCAAAGCTCTGAGACACTAACCTCTCATTTGAGATTGATATAACCTATCCTCACAAACAACTCCGCATTTACATCATGATTCTTCAAAGCATTTTCAAAAGGCTTTCCAATTTAACCTTAAGACATTGAAGTCAAAGCCTTAAACTACCAATGCTAGGAGCACTTGTTTAATATTTTACAGGATAGTAACTAATGCTCACCTTTCAAGTAAGAAATACTCAGTTGTAAGGGAATGAAATCTCTGACTCCACAGCAGTTGGAAAACTACAACCCAGGGGCCAAATCAGTTGGATTGGAACACAGCCACACCTGTCTGTTTATCTTCTGTCTAGGGCAGCTACAAATGCAGAGGGGAGGAGTTGTAATTGACATCCTATGGCCAGCAAAAACTAAAATACTTACCATCTAACTCTTCCCAGAAAGTTTGCTGATGCCTGGACTAGAACATTCATTTTGTTTTCTAACAAAATAATTTCTATTGTACTGTTTAATAACTAAATTCACCAAGATTTTCCCATTCCACTGGCTAGAAAACTAAGTTAGAGCCAGTGGTACAAGGAAAGCATTAATGACATTATGTTTGCCAACAAAGACATTTGAGGCTCGTGATTTATCATCTCAGCCTAGTACCACACCTGCTTGGTCTGAATCCACACATCTGTATCAGAAACACAGTATGCAATTCACATTTTCTGCTGTTATTATATGAACAAAGCTTTAGTGTAAAGACTTAGTCACATATAGTATTTATAATGATATATCAAAATCATCAAGTGAATTACAAATAAGACATGATGAACTGGTGTTTAGAATGAGAAGGACATTTCTCACCAGGTGCTAATAATTTGAAGGTAGATTTGACTGCAGGCTTACATACGTTAATACAGCGCTCCCTTAATCAAAGGATAGTTGAAAAGAATATGAAATGAGCTGACACATTTTGACATGATTGCCAATTGCAGGGCAGATACACGTGCGCTGCACATTGGGAATGCATTGGAAAGCGTTTCATTCCCTTAAGTTATGGATTTTAAATCAGTTCCTGAGATGAACATTTCAAACATATATGCTCACAGTTCTGAAACACTCACCCAAACCAGGAAAATGTGCATGGAAGTCTTTCCAATTTCTGCATATCCCCAATTTACTTTGAATTACAACATAAACTATAAAAGAACCAGAAGAAAATATAACTTGTGGTGTGTAGGGTAGGGAAGAATATCTAAACATAAAAGCAAAGGAAGAAACCATAAAGGAGAAACAGACTGTTTTGACACATAAAACTTTAAAATATCTGTATATCAAAAAAAGTTGTAAAAATGACAAAAGAAAAATATATATAATATAAAAGGCTGTATTCTTAATATATTGCAAATCTTTAACATTTATGAAAATAATAAACAACATTCATTAAATTAACCATTCAACAAACTAAGTGAACGTCTGCCCTAATAGACTTGGGCTCCCATGGCTGACCTCACTGTTCCAGGACTGATATGTGCCTGAGAATTTGGAACTTGCAGGACTGAAACCAGGATACTTACAGGCACTTCTAGAATCAGAATGACAGGACTCCAGTTCTTCTTCCAGCATAGAATGACCTTCGCCCTGGTATTCTGCCTTCACGAGTCTCAGTTTCCTCATCTTAAAATGGGTCCTAACAAGAGGACTTAACTCCTAAGCTTGTAGTGAAGATTAAACAAGAAGAAATGTATAGAGCTCACAGACCTGGCTTTATATAGCACTTGCTGTAAATTTTATGATATCACATTATCATTGTCAGATGTAAAGGCTTGCTAGTTTTTTCTCAATATCTATTATTTTTTTAATTGAAGTATAATTTACAATGTTGTGTTAGTTTCAAGTGTACAGCAAAGTGATGCATTGTCTGTGTGTGTGTGTGTGTGTGTGTGTGTGTGTGTGTGTGTGTATTTATATGGCTTCCCTGGTGACTCAGATGATAAAGAACCTGCCTGCAATGAGGGAGACCTGGGTTCAGTCCCTGGCTCAGCAAGATCTTCTGGAGAAGGGAGTGGCTACTCACTCCAGTATTCTTGCCTGGAGAGTTCCATGGACAGAGGAGCCTAGTGGGCTGCAAGTCCATAGGGTCGGAAAGAGTCAGACACAACAGAGCAACTAACATTTTCACTTTCTTTTCATATATATAGATATATTTCAGATTCTTTTCCATTATAGGTTATTACAAGATATTGAATATATCGTTCCCTGTACTATCCAGTAGGTTCTTATTTACTTATTTTGTATACAGTAGTGTGTATATGTTAATCTCAAACTCCTAATTTATCCCGTGTCCCCTCTTTTCTCTTTGGTAACCATAAATTTGTTTTCCAAGTTGCTTCAGTCATGTCCAACTCTGTGCAACCCTATGGACTGTAGCCCGCCAGGCTTCTCTGTTCATTGAATTCTCCAGGCAAGAATAGTGGAGTGGAGTGCCAAGGTCTCCTTCAGGGGATCTTAGGGATCTAATCTGTGTCTCTTATTTCTCCTACACTGGCAGGCAGATTCTTTACCACTAGTGCCACCTGGGAAGCCCATATTCTGGATGCTAGCACTTCATTAGATATATGTTTGGAAATATTTTCTACCACTTCCTTGATAATGTCCTTTGAAGCACATCTTTAATTTTGATAAAGTCCAGTCTGTTTGTTTCCTTTGTTCTTTCTGAGTTGATGTCATTTCTAAGGAGCCATTGCCTTTTTTCTTCCAAGATTTTTATAGTTTTAACTATCATGTTTAGGACTTTGATTAATTTTTTAGTTAATTTTTGTATGTGGTGTGAGGTAGGGATATCTAGTTGTCCTATCCATCCTTAATGATTTTATTCCGTGACTATTTTAAGAAATTCTCTTGCACTCTGACATATTTTCCTATAATTTCCCCTAAAATTTTTGGATTTTATTTTTAGGTAAATTTAGATGGATTTGATTCAGTGGTTGGTCTAAAGTCAAGATCCAAATTTCTTTCTTCTGTTTGACTATCTTTCAACACAGAGACACTTTCTGAACACTCTTATCTTTTTTCTCCTGATCTATAATGCCTCCTCTGTGAAATAACAAATCTCCATATAGGCTTGAGTTTAAGCAAGCTCTACGAGTTGGTGATGGACAGGGAAGCTTGGCATGCTGCAGTCCATGGGGTCACAAAGAGTCGGACATGACTGAGCAACTGAACTGAACTGATACATGCTTAGGTATATTTCTGGGTTCTCTATTCTGTTTCACCATTATATTTACCAACATTCAAATTAGCATAGCTTTATAATAGCTCATTGGATTTTTAAAATTTCAATGGTTTTGTTTCATTTCTGGAACTTTTATTTGGCTATTTTTCAAATACAGATTTTCTTTATCCATGATTTTCTGAGGTTTCTTTGTGATTTCTATTCCTTATCTCTAATCAGTTAACATAATGATTATATAGTCCTGTTTAGATCATTCTATAATGTCCAATTTCAGAGCCATTAATTTCATATTTGCTATGGCTGTTGATTCATCTTCAAGAAGGCTCCTGTCTTCATATTGTTAGGTCATTCTTTATGGGAATTCCTTTACTGGGTATTCTCAGAGTGGAAGAAATGTATTAATGAAGCAGTTTTCACTTGTTCTTGGTAAGATCTTAGGGGTTTCACCTATTTTGTGACTTATTTTAGGATACTTTATTGACTTGAAGTCTTCACATCATGTGAAAGGGAAACTCCAGACCCTTCTCCTTGTCACAGTTGTTTGATTTCCATCAGTCGACTCGTCCATATTTGTTCACATAGAGCCTAACATCACTTGTATTCCCTGCATTCAAACTCCATTTTAGTGGACAAGGAACCTTTTGGGACTTCCAGGGTTAGCATTAATAGTACTTCTTTTAGAATACATGTTAACAAAGGTTGTAAAGGTCCTTCTAAAATACTGCAACATAATGAGTGCTTATAGACACCAAGGTTGAACAGACTACTACATTAACACAATATATGTGTTTATAATAACAATTTATAATGTCTTCAGACTTTCAAACTTGATTGGAAGGAAAAGAGCTAGGACATAGATCTTCCTCAAAAAATGGGTTGAGGAATAATATAATCTCTTTTTACCTAGAGCAAAAATGGCCATCATTCTGCTTCCTATCTCTAAAAAAGAATTTCACACCACCTAAAGTTCACTGTTCAATGTGCTAGCTCTTCATGAACAGATGTGTAAATCATAGGTATCAAACTGCTTTAAAATGGACAATAGTTTGCTAAATTGGAGAAGAAAAATTATTTTGCACTTTATAACACTGACATATAATGACATATATTAGCAAATTTTCTGAAAGATTCTGATCCATCTTTTTATTTAATTTTATACATCTAAAAAAGTACTGCTATAAAGTCAGGTTTAGGCAGTTCAGTTCATTAGTTTCCATCATTCACATTTTTTAATGTCTGTAACTTTCCAAATTATAACATCTCTGTTTCTTTGAGCAGGACTTATCCTAGTAACATGAGTATTAAATAGATGATAAAAAAAAATTATACATTGAAGATACCATAATGTACCAATGGCATCTCCAACAAGCATACATGTTCTGAAGATTTTGCAAGTCAAATTTATTTCTAATGAGATTGGAAAATATATTGTGGAAATACAATGTGAAGTGAAGTGAAGTGAAAGTCGCTCAGTCATATCTGACTCTTTGTGGCCCCATGGACTATATAGTCCATGGAATTCTCCAGGCCAGAATACCGGAGTGGGTAGCCGTTACCTTCTCCAGGGGATCTTCAACTTACAAAACTCCTACTCTATCAGAAAGTTGTGGCTGTTGTTTATAAGGTCTCTTAAGACAAGGGTGTCTTGTCTTACTGGGAATTAGCCACTAGCAGCAATCAATTCTTTGGGTTTTCAAAACAAAATGTAATGCCTTCTTGAAAGAAATTCAAAATAGCAGAATGGTGAAACAAAGTGTGGAGAGACTGTAAGACACACAAGCATTCTCAGAGACTCTCAGAGTAAGTTAAATAATACTGGATAGGGCAAGACAACTTTTTTCTATTTTATTCTATTGTGAGTTCCACTTAATAAAAAGTTAATTAATGAAAACCAATCATTTGCTTTCTGAATTTAAAAAATAAATAGTCCATTTAAGTATATGCTAAAATGTGCTTAGCATAGTATAAAATTTATCACATTTTCATAGAAATATATAGATTAGTAGCAAGATAATGGGCAATGAGTAACATTTTCTCCATGCTATTAAATTCTTTTAATGTTCTATGGTACAAGGAAATGTGGATTTAATGTGAGGTTATACTTCTACAGATTCTTATCTGTATCTCTCCAGTGAGTTGTTATTTCAGAACATTTGTAACTCTTAGCAGAGAAAACTCTCATTTTATATTCTTGCAAGCTAGAACCAAAAGAAAGTGTTTGGGAGCTTCTGACACAAAAAGGTTTCATTTTCCTAGCACAGACGAACTATTAGAAGTTTGACTGCTATCCAATATATTGAATGCCTTTTATGTTTCCTGTTCATTTTGGATGGGAGCAAGGGAAATGAGACTGAGTCATCCTTTAAGTCAGCCCCCTAAGAATTGAGGATTTAAGGCTAGAGATTGTATAGTTGCAATCCGCCTGATTCACTGTTCATGTTATAAGAGGTGAAGGATGGCTTTAACTACAATTCCAAAAACACAGGAGCTGGCCCAGAAACCAAAGCCAAAACGAGGAGATGGGAGGTCGGAAACACGAGGAGTCTTATTAAACCAATCAATCAAGAAATATTTATAAAGGGCCTAAAACATGTCTCACGTTATATCAGGCAAGAAAAGATCAAATCTCAAGGAAAAGGGGAAAATAAGTACTCGAAAGGCAGCATATTATATTATATAATCATATGAAAGTAAAATTAGTCTCACAAAGGAAACCAAAGGGCAAAGCAAATAGAAGTAAAACCAGAAGTAAAAAAATAATATACAGAAAAACAATTGGAAAAGAGAATTAGATACAAAGAACTGGTCAAATAACAGTAATGAATAATTTTCCTAAAAAGCAGTTGACAAAGAGAGTCACACCTGGCCCAGAAGAGGGGAGAATTCAAGTACATTTTCTGACCTAATCTAAAATATCATCTGATATCACTTATAAGTAGAATCTTAAAAGCAAAAAAAGATACAAGTGAGCTTATTTGTAACAAATAAGAAAACAAGATAGAAGTAGACCCACAGACATGGAAAAGAAACTTACCAAAGATGAAAGGGGCAGTTTATATATATGACATATATAACCAACAAGGATCTACTGTATAGCAGAAGGAATTATACTCAATATTTTGTAATAACATTTAAGGGAAAAGAATCTGAAGAATATATACATGTACTTGAATCACACCTGAAACTAACACAACATTGTAAATCAACTATACTTCAATAAGAAAAAAAAAACACAAGCCTAAGATCTTATAATGCCTGCTCTAGGTGAGATCTCAGAGGCCTGACCCCGCTCTCTCCAGGAAGAAAGGCAAGTGTCCTGTGGTCAGGTCACACCAAGAAGCACCTCTCAGACTAGAACCCACATCTTGGATTCCCCTGCGGCCACTGGCAATCCAAGTCCCGCTCAAGGTCTCAAAGCAAAAGAAAGACCTCATGAAAGCCGCGGCGATAAAGAGGAGAAAGGAGTTTGAGAACAGAAAGAGAAGGCTGAAAGGAAGACACAGTAGCAAAACATCGTTAGTGCGACCTGAATTCCAGGCGGTCCAGCCAAGCAGAAGGAGAGGCTGTGCGTTTGCTTTCTACATGCCCTCCACATGCCAAATCATCCTTTGAGTTTGAAAATGCCCATTTACCTAGGACGCTTGACCTGACCACATGTGTCTGTGGGCCCTTTATGACACCTACTTTTTCTTGTTTCAGAAGCACTGAAATACAATTTGAGAAACACTATAGCTCACCCGACCTTTTTCAAAGCTCCCAGACAAATTCCAAACTCGCCAGCTTTCCTCATCTCAGGAGTGTGAAATCTTATTTTCCAGTTCTCTGCTCAAATTTAACAAGCCACCTCCTGCTTAACCTTCTTCTGTGAAACCTGAAAGCACCAGACAATTGTACGCCCAGCCCTTGCTCCTCTGAGCCCCCCAACTCTGCTCATCTGAAGTCCTTAGAGCCACAATTTCAAATCTCTGATAAAAGCCCTAAGCGACCCAGAGTATAATGTAAGGTTTACCTTATGTCTTTGCACCTTAAATCCACAAGAACATCACCCCACCAAAAAAAAAAAAAAGCATCTTTCTACCCAACCTCCCGCCCTTTGACTTTAAGAAAGAAGCATTCAGACAGCATTTAATTGTCTCCAAACTATCAAAGACTGATTAAATGAATCTATGTGGAGGCTGGGGTTTTGTTGATGATGTTGTTGTTTTTACTGCTTTCTGGTGAAGATATACTTAGTGAAAACACTATGGCTCTCAATTAGGCAGCTGGGTGACTTATAAATATATATTTATGTTTGAAGCCTAAGTGGCCATTGGCTTCCCTACTGTTTTACTTAGCTAACAAAACAACTCTATCAAAGTAAGTATTATTCCAAAACCCAACTTCCTGTGCAGAATGCTCCCACGTGCACCATCAGTCTGGCTCTCTGATGAACTACATCGTTTCTTATAAACTGTCCATGGCCCATAAATTTCCAGGCATAAAGGCTATTACTGTGCTGTGCAAATCTGCAGAGAATTTGGGCCTTTCAAACTCCATTTTACCTGGTTGGAAATGAGGCTAAGGGAGAAACCCATCTCCAAACTTCCTCTCTTCTTCTTCTTGTCAGCCCCACTCCCATTTGATCAGGGAGAATTGTTTAATGTGCACAAGATTGGAGCAGGGTTTGACTGATTTTAAGCAGCTTCTGTATCAAATTAGCATCTTCTTTCTGTGAGAGCTACATATCAGGGAAGGGAAAAGAGAGATGGGGCAATTTTCTAATTAATCTGCTAAGTGTAGATTGGAAAGTTCATAAGGTAAAAAAAAAAATCATTTTTCTTGCAGTAGCTAAATGATTCTAGACAATAGTGAAAAGGAATCATAAGAAAATGCTTTAGAATCCTGGTGAATGGCTAAATATAGTTTATATCAGTATAAACTTTGTTACTCAAGACTGCATAATCATCAGAAAATGTAAGGCTACTACCAGAGTTCTGGTCTAAAAATGAATAATATTGTCTAGAAACACCCTAATCCTCACTGGTATCATCAGTTCTCATCTTTGTGCTTTACAGTTTACAGTGGGTTCCTAGACATAATCTCATTTGACCTTCATGAATAGGTACAAAGGATTTACAAGGACAAATGGGGCAATGACAGGTGGTTGTCCCTAAGATTTCTTGACAACTCATCACCAATTTCCTTCAGTTTCCTTTAATGATGAAAACAATGGTGTTGATATTGATAGTAGATAGACTATGCCATGTGACCTGCAGACCAAGGTATCACTAAACATTTGCTACAAAGGAAGTGAAAATATAAGCTCATGTTTTCCAAAGCCAAGCCACTTCAGTTTATAAACATCACTATGATGGTTTTGAGAGCAGATTAATCCACATTAGAATTTTTAAGACAAATAGGGAGGATTCCTCAAGTAAAGAAAGAAAAGAAGGAAGGAAGGAAAAACTTCTATTATTTTCAGACATGGTGTTTCCAAGGGTTTTTTCCTTGTGCTAAAAAGCAGCCTCACCTTAACATCCTCTAACCTAGAATCTGTCTTTTCACCTTCACACTTCCATTCACATCTCATTAAGTAAACAGTGAGATGCTCATGCTATTGTTAGTCTCTTTGACACAGAATTACAGTGTTTTGTTAAAGAATTTTTCCCAGCATATAAGGAAACTGTGGTTGTTTCTGTGATGTATTTAGTGCAGAGGAGGCTAGTAAATTCTAAGGAGATAAGAGAGGTTTTTCTTCATTAATCACTTTAAAACCATTAAAAAGTGTTTGTTTTTTTTCAGGCAGTTATAATTCTAATGTGAATATATTCATCAAGCACACTAACTGAATCTAAGTTGCAGGATGTGGAGTAGAGAACAGAGAATGAAATAACATCCCAGCATCTCAAGGTCTGGATCTCAGTATTCCTTTAAAAATAATGTCCTACTTATTAAATTACTGTTGCATTTATAATATTATGATAGTTTTCATCTTTTATGTCTTAAAAAATACTGCTCATTGTACTATAATATATATTCCACAACCAGTAGGATTCAACAGGACCATACTTTTCCCCCAGATGTAATTTCTCCACCATTTACATATAAGATTTTCACTGAAAATTCTCTTTCCAGAGAAATATTCAAAATGAATACTACAATTTTTAATAAAATCACAACCACTGCATGCCATTGAATGATTTTTAAAATATCAATAGAAAAATCCTAGGTAACTGAAATAAGGTGTAAAAACTAGCACCGAAAATTGTTTTTCATTGTTTACTCTGGGATTCATTCATTTAAAGTGCTTATTATGTGGTGCAAGATGAGGTTATTCTCTTGTGGAAGTTTTCTTTTAAAAAGATCATAAAATCTCACTGTGAATATTTAACTAAAGAGTAATAACACAGTGTCAGATACTTACACAGCATAATAGTGCAACACTCTACATTCTGACATCTGTCCATGCAGATGTTTAAAACTTAAGTTCTTCAAGATTTTTTTTTAAGTTTCACATACAAAGATCTGGAAATCATTTTTTATATTAAAGCTACTTTGTTAACAATTTCACTGTCAGCAATTTAATTAATTGAAACAGAGGCAGAAAAGCCAGTGATTTATACAGGTTTTCTAAGAAGAATTTGGTCCAATTGGAGAAAAAGAAAAAGATCTACGAGCAACTTTTTTTACTGACACACCATCATCAATCACCTTGTAAAAAAATTTACATCCAACCAGTCCATCCTAAAGATCAGTCCTGGGTGTTCATTGGAAGAACTTATGCTGAAGCTGAAACTCCAATACTTTGACCACCTCATGGGAAGAGTTGACTCACTGGAAAAGACCTTGATGCTGGGAGGGGTTGGGGGCAGGAGGAGAAGGGGATGACAGAGAATGAGATGGCCGGATGGCATCACCGACTCGATGGACATGAGTTTGGGTAATCTCCGGGAGTAGGTGATGGACAGGGAGGCCTGGCGTGCTGCGATTCATGGGGTCGCTCAGAGTCGGACACGACTAAAGCGACTTAACAGCAGCAGCAGCAGCAAGTAATTTGATCTCAAAAACGAATCATTAACTTTCAAAGCAACAATAGCTATGTTGTGTTAGGATATGTTCAAAAAGTAACTCTGAGTTATCCTTCTCATATGCCATAATGTCCCTGCTAAATATGAATGTGATATATTTCTTCTTAATTAAAAGTAGTTGCATTGTGGTGTGATTTTTAATAACTTCAGTGTCTTCAGATTTGTACATTTTAGATTCATGTTGGAACTTGTACACCGCCACATGCTGATTGCAAAATTCATTAGCGCGTAAATCATGTTTTAGTGGTCGTCTTTTAAGCAAAGTTAGTTTGACTGTGAAGCACTCACAGGTTAGCTTATTTATTATGAAGTTTTGTCAGGCAGAGCAGTTAAGTTAATCAGTAACAAATAAAAGATTTAAACCTATAGATATGTCAGCTATTTTTTTTTAAAAAAAACAAACATTTGGGACTTCTTAATAAACACTCATGAAAATATGTTGTAATGGTTACTTTAGAAACCATATTTCCATATTACATACAAAGTTTAAAGGAGATTTCCTAGTCCTGTTGAAAACAGGAGGAAACATACATTATTTTCTTGAGTTTATGACCTGACTATATGTCCATAGAAGACACTTCACTTGATTTGCTTTAGAATCAATATGCAGTTTGCTATTTTTTGTTTTTCTACATGGCTTAAGGTGTTGCTATCACTTATGATAAAGTCCTCTCACTTACCCATGTCTCTGGTAAGTATATAGTATCAATAACTTTAAACAAGATTAAGCGAATTCATTCTTAGAAGGTTTTGATGTTATAATTCTCTTATTCCATAAGGTTTTATGGGAGAAAATCATGATACCAAATATAATTAGGACCAAATTCAAACTGATGGGCAAAATCTTCTTTTCCTCCACTGGGCCATTTTAGAAAATAAAAAAAAAGTGTGAGACATCATGACTTTAACAGTGGACTTATGTACAAACTGTGAAACTTTGAAAAAAACCTCTGAGTCTCAGTTTCCTTATCTTTAAAATGATTGGAAGGGGTAGAAGATTGAAGGAGGTCATATCTAAGTTCGTTGCAAATGTTGAAATGTATGATCTTATGAGTCCATTATAATCTCCTTTTAAGTCCCAGAGGAACAAATTTGTAACTCCAAAAATAATGCAATGCCGTGCGATGGTGTCTTTTCAATAAATAGCTACCCGTAGAGATGACTTGGCACTTAGATAAAGTTCTCAAAAAGTTCAGGGAAGCTTTAAAGTTCTTGTCTAGAAAATTCAGGTCAATCTTATCTGTGATAGGGCCAGACAAAGGAGATTTAAGGACAGAATAAACACTCTCAATCATTTTGGGGTAAATTATTAAGATGATTGTTCAAATTTCCACTTGTTTTACCAGAGTCTCTAAATATTCTCTCCATATTTTTCTCTATAAGACTTTTGGGAAGTTCAGGATTTGGGATGGTTTTGTCTATTTTTAACTCTTTCAGTCAACAAAGGAGATACATAAAATATTTTCACCAAAACAGTATCTTTTGCTAAATTAAAACTGACTTAAAATATCGTAACCAGGAGACCATATTCGGCTGCTTTGAAATGAACTGAATTTAAGTGGAAAATTCATTTCCACCAATCTGTGTAGTACTCAAGTACAAAACTATGTCTTCCTAATTCATCTTCCTCTTTGCCCAAAGTTCAGCATATCAGGAGAGCAGAAATATGTAGTGTTACTTTTGTGCTTGATGTTAAAATTAAAATAGGGAGTGGGGTGGGGATATCCCACCTGGAGTAAATTTTGAGTTTTGTTTGATGTCATAATTTTTATCACAAAAGCACCATACCCATTCCAAATCATGTAGCATGATCTCAAATGTTACTCAGTCTCTAATGGACTCAATAGGACTAGCCTTAGTGGAGCAAGACCCTAATTTCTTCCAAATGCATCCTTCTTTGAATTAAACAGTGAGACGGGGGAAACACTGTGTTAATGTATTTTAACTGCTAAAGGTACTTTAGCTCAAAAGGATGTCAAAGGATATAAAGGCCCAAAATATTCAACTGTGAGTGTTTCCATGAAACCTTATTAATTTGTCAGTTAAATCACACCCAACCAGAGCTTTGCAGGCTTTCCCAGACATTTACATGTGACCAGAGGAAGCAAAGCATAATTCTGAAAACTGTAATTAGAATTTCTTTTTTTCATATGATAGAAAAACTCAAAACAACAATAACAAACAAAAAGAAAGGAAAGGAGGAAATAGGAGAGGAAGGAAGCAAGGAAAGAAAGAAGGGATGGATGAGGAAGGAAAGAAAAGGGTAAAAGTTTCCTTCTCATGTAAAAATAGAAGTGAGCAGCTTAGGGCTAGTAAAGTGACTGCAAGCTGGCATCAAAAACCCAGGCTTCTATCTTTTGCTCTAAGATCCTACCAGGTGGTTTCTATCACCAAGGTTGCTTCATAGTCCCAGACAGTTGCTAGAACTTCGGCTTTCCCCTCCCAATTGCTGCTCTAACAAAGTAGGAATAACAGAAAAACAAAAGGATCAGTTTAATAGCCTGTGTTCTAAATGTTTCTCTCTCTCTCTTTGGTGTTGCAAGAGGTTGAGTTGGAAATTGGCAGGCCAACTACTTTCTAGTGAGTGAGTGGAAAGAGTATGACCTTTGGAAATACAGACCTGCCACTGTCATTGATTTGTTCTCTGTTTTCCTAGAGTTCTTTTGTCACTCCAAGCATTGGTTTCCTCACCTGTAAAGAAAGGTTCACAACTTGTAAGATCAATGCAAGGAATAAAACCCATAGAAAACCTTATATCAAGCATAGGGAGCTCAGCTCGATGCTCTGTGATAACATGAAGGGAAGTTCAAAGAGGGAGGGGGTATATGTATACATGTAGCTAATTCACTTTGTTGTACACCAGAAACCAACACAACATTCTAAAGCTTGCTTTTCATGCCTTCATTCTATGCCGCTTCAGTCATGTCCAACTCTTCATGACCCTGTGGATCGTAACCCACCAGGCTTCTCTGACCATGGAACTCTCCAGGCAAGAATACTGGAGTGTTGCTGTGCCCTCTCCAGGGGATCTTCCTGACCCAAAGGTCGAGCCTGAATCTCCTATTGCTCCTGCGTTGCAGGCAGATTTGTTACTTCTGAGCCACTGGAGAAGCCCTAAGCTTCCTTTAGGATCCATCAAAAAGACAGGACACAGTGAGAGTGGCTCCCACTGACCATATGTGAGAGATCATAGCATCAAAATAAATAATGTAGTGATGAAGCAGAACCCATGAGCTAAAACAAGAATCTGCTAGTCCATATGGATAGAAATAAGTAATAAATAAGTAAAAGAGAAAAAGGAGAAAGCTTTGTCTTACAATAGAATGTCTACTGATAAATATATTAAAATGATGGAGGTAGAAGACCACCCATGGATGTGAAAACCACTAAATAAAAGTCTTGAGAAAGAAGATAGGTAAACAATAATCTCAAGCCGTCTCTCACTTAGCAGACAACACCCGAATCAACTGAACAAAGTGAATGTCACTAACCCCAGGACAAACAGCTATCATTTGCCAACTGCTTCCGTGGACTGAGGGCGCCTCAGCTCTTCTGCGGTGCTCTTGCCAAACAATGCTCAGACTACCGCACAATTGCTCTCATCTCACACACTAGTAAAGTAGTGCTCAAAATTCTCCAAGCCAGGCTTCAACAGGATGCGAACCATGAACTTCCAGATGTTCAAGCTGGACTTAGAAAAAGCAGAGGAACCAGAGATCAAATTGCCAACATCCTCTGTATCATCAAAAAAGCTAGAGAGTTCCAGAAAAACATCTACTTCTGCTTTATTGACTACACCGAAGCCTTTGACTGTGTGGCTCACAACAAACTGTGGAAAACTCTTAAAGAGATGGGAATACCAGACCACCTGACAGGCCTCCTGAGAACTCTGTATGCAGGTCAGGAAGCAACACTTAGAACTGGACATGGAACAACAGGCTGGTTCCAAATCGGGAAAGGAGTCCGTCAAGGCTGTATACTGTCACCCTGCTTATTTTAACTTATATGCAGAGTGCATCATGAGAAATGCTGGGCTGGATGAAGCACAAACTGGAATCAAGATTGCTGGGAGAAATATAAATAACCTCAGATATGCAGATGACACCACCCTTATGGCAGAAAGCAAAGAACTAAAGAGCCTCTTGATGAAAGTGAAAGAGGAGAGTAAAAAAGTTGGCTTAAAACTCAGCATTCAGAAAACTAAGATCATGGCATCTGGTCCCATCACTTCATGGCAAGTAGTTGGGGAAACAATGGAAACAGTGAGACTTTATTTTGGGGGGCTCCAAAATCACTGCAGATGGTGACTGCAGTCATGAAATTGAAAGACACTTTCTCTTTGGAAGAAAAGTTATGAGCAAGCTAGACAGTATATTAGAAAGCAGAGACATTACTTTGCCAACAAAGCTATGGCTTTTCCCATAGTCATGTTTGGATGTGAGAGTTGGACTATAAAGAAAGCTGAGTGCCAAAGAATTGATGTTCTAGGGGTGAGAATTAGACCATGGCAGTGGCAGCACCCAGGGAATTTGTTGGTGTCTATGCTAAGCACAATCAAGAGCAATAATGAACTCAAAGCTTTGACCCACACAGACTGGTTTGGAATGGGGAGTCTGCATTACCCCTTATCTGCTCTGATCCTTGGTTTCTTGTCTTCTAAAATAAGTGAATAAACATGCCTCAAAGGGTTGCTGTAACATTAAAGTGGGAATTCCACAAATCACATATGTTCAGTAAATAGTAACAATTAAAACTATGATCATGCATGTTTTTAACCTCTGATTTAGAACAAGATAAGCAACCCAGTGTTTCAGAGACAATATCGTTCACCTTATATGTCTAGTAAGTATCTCTCACCTTTCCTCAACCTTTCTCCTGCACTCTTATTTCTGTTTCTAGCCCAGGTTAATTCCCCCTTCCCAGAACTTAAGACACTCAACTATATGCACTTAATAATATTGTGTAAACCCATGAGTTAATACTCCAACTTTACAAAGAGCACATGGTCTCAGAGAGTCACAGTTACGAGAGACAGATTAAGACCTTGAACTCTAGCATCGAACTTGAAACCTTAGCATCAACACTTGGTCAAGAGCCCCTAACCTCTCAAAGTCTCAGTTTTCTCATCTGTAAATTGGAAATAATAACTCCTCTCTGATGAGTGGTGCACATAAAGCACTGAGGTCGGCCTGGAACATGGTAGGCAATGAGTGCTTGAAGGTGACTGTTATGTTATTAGAAGCAGAATTGGGACAGAAGTGAAAACACATTTATTGGGGGCCTCCTCTATACTAGGCATTATATCATAAAGTTTTGATTTTGTGTGTGTGAACTATTTAATTTTTATTTTTTATTATTGGAGTATAATTGCTTTATGAGTTCGGCCTCTGACATGAGTAAGTCTTCTTTTAAATATAGACTCTATCATCTAATTTATTTTTAATATCAAAAAGGCTCAATCACTACGGAACTTTAGGAAAACTACTGCTACTGTAGCTTTTAAAATTTTCATTTTAATGTTATTTTTATTTTGCCCCACAATAAAATTTCCTTTATGCCATTCAAACATTACACATGGATCTGAAACAGTTAAGTAAAACACTGCTTTTTAAATGATACCTCTCACATAAGAAACATGTGTATTTATAGATCTTCTGGTAATTCGCTACATTAATTCCTTGACCTCAACCTGACTGAAGAAGGTCAAAAATTCCTGTAATATCCCTGAGTGGTACATTTTCCTCTCTAACTTAGCTGAAAAGTATATAAAAGCTCAGACAGCCAGATAGCACCCAAATAGGTATACAGCTGAGACGACCCCACAATGCAAGTTAATCCCTCCAAGGTCAGTTGCAATTTATGTTCAATTAACTGACTCAAGAAACCTGTTTTAGACAGAAGCCAGAAATTAGGAAACTCATTGCTTGACTTTTTAGTGGGGAACACCTTCTATGAAAGCCACTATCAGGGCCCCAAATAAGAGACTAATGACACACCTTTTTTCTGAGTGCCCTTACATCACTAAAACTGACCACACCAGCTCCCTGCAGGGATGTGCTTGAAACCTGGAAGATTTGGATGGAAAGCCTATTGTTCCTGCGGTTACTGGCTACTGTACAAAGGAACAAGATTGCCAACCCCAGTCTCCACTTCAACATGGAAGATAACAAGTTAACCTTGCTTTTCATGCCTTCATTCTATGCCGCTTCAGTCGTGTCCAATTCTTCATGACCCTGTGGATCGTAACCCACCAGGCTTCTCTGACCATGGAACTCTCCAGGCAAGAATACTGGAGTGTTGCTGTGCCCTCTCCAGGGGATCTTCCTGACCCAAAGGTCGAGCCTGAATCTCCTATTGCTCCTGCGTTGCAGGCAGATTCGTTACTTCTGAGCCACTGGAGAAGCCCTAAGCTTCCTTTAGGATCCATCAAAAAGACAGGACACAGTGAGAGTGGCTCCCACTGACCATATGTGAGAGATCATAGCATCAAAATAAATAATGTAGTGATGAAGTAGAACCCATGAGCTAAAACAAGAATCTGCTAGTCCATATGGATAGAAATAAGTAATAAATAAGTAAAAGAGAAAAAGGAGAAAGCTTTGTCTTACAATAGAATGTCTACTGATAAATATATTAAAATGATGGAGGTAGAAGACCACCCATGGATGTGAAAACCACTGAATAAAAGTCTTGAGAAAGAAGATAGGTAAACAATAATCTCAAGCCATCTCTCACTTAGCAGACAACACCCGAATCAACTGAACAAAGTGAATGTCACTAACCCTGAAACAAACAGCTATCATTTGCCAACTGGTTCCGTGGACTGAGGGCGCCTCAGCTCTTCTGCGGTGCTCTTGCCAAACAATGCTCAGACTACCGCACAGTTGCTCTCATCTCACACGCTGGTAAAGTAGTGCTCAAAATTCTCCAAGCCAGGCTTCAACAGGATGCGAACCATGAACTTCCAGATGTTCAAGCTGGACTTAGAAAAAGCAGAGGAACCAGAGATCAAATTGCAAACATCCTCTGGATCATCAAAAAAGCAAGAGAGTTCCAGAAAAACAACTACTTCTGCTTTATTGACTATACCGAAGCCTTTGACTATGTGGCTCACAACAAACTGTGGAAAACTCTTAAAGAGATGGGAATACCAGACCACCTGACAGGCCTCCTGAGAACTCTGTATACAGGTCAGGAAGCAACACTTAGAACTGGACATGGAACAACAGGCTGGCTCCAAATTGGGAAAGGAGTCCATCAAGGCTGTATATTGTCACCCTGCTTATTTAACTTATATGCAGAGTGCATCATGAGAAATGCTGGGCTGGATGAAGCACAAACTGGAATCAAGATTGCTGGGAGAAATACTGCAGTCTATGGGGTCACAAAGAATCAGACATAACTGAGCAACTGAACTGACTGACTGACTGACTTGCCAAACATGCATAACCTGAATCCAGCTGTAAGGAAACATCATGTAAACCTCAAGTGAGGCAAGTTGCATGAAATCACCGGTCCGTACTCTTCAAAAGAAGCAACAGGTTGAACCTTACATAGAATAACTGACTGATTTAAAATTGGGAAAAGGAAATGGCAACCCACTCCACTGGAAAATCCCATGGATGGGGAGCCTGGTAGGCTAGAGTCCATGGGGCTGCAAAGAGTTGGACATGACTGAGTGATTCTCTCTCTCTCTCTCTCTCTCTCTCTCTCTTAAAATTGGGAAAGGAGTATGACAACGCTGTATGTTATCACTGTGTTCATTTAACTTATATACAGAGGACATCATAAGAAATGCTGGGCTGGATGAATCACAAGCTAGAATCAAGGTTTCTGGGAGAATATCAACAGTCTCAGATATACAATTAATACCACTTTAATGGCAGAAAGTTAAGAGAAACTAAAGAGCCTCTTAATGAGGATGAAAGAGGAGAATGAAAAAGCTGGCTTAAAACTCAACATTCAAAAAACAAGATCATGGCATCTGGTCCCATCACTTCATGGCAAATGGATGGAAAAAAAAAAGTGGAAGCAGTGATAGATTTTATTTTCTTGGCCTCCAAAATCACTGTGGATGGTGACTGCCTGAAATTAAAAGATGCTTGCTCCTTGGAAGAAAAGCTATGACAAACCTAGACAGTATATTAAAAAGCAGAGACATCACTTTGCCAACAAAGGTCCATATAGTCCAAGCTATGATTTTTCTAGTAGTCATGTATGGATGTGACAGCTGGACTATAAAGAATGCTAAGTGCTAAAGAATTGATGCCTTCAAATTGTGGTGTTGGAGAAGACTCTTGATAATCCCTTGGACTGCAAGGATATCAAAATAGTCAATCCCAAAAAAACTCAACCCTGAATATTCATTGGAAGGACTGATGCTGAAGCTGAAGCTCCAATACTTTGGCCACCTTTTGCGAAGAGCCAATTCCCTGGAAAAGACCCTGATGCTGGGAAAGATTGAAAGCAAAAGGAGAAAGGAGTGGCAGAAGATGAGATGGTTAGATAAAGATGGTCCACCGCCTCAATGGACATGAACCTGAGCAAACTCCAGGAGATGGTGAAGGACAAGGAAGCCTGGCATTCTGCAGTCCATGGGGTCACAAAGAGTCATGACTCCTGTGACTGAACAACAACAACTCTTCAAAAGGGTCAAGGTCAAGAAAGACCAAGAAAGATTGTGTATGTGGGTGTGGGTGCCAGCACGTGCGTGCACTCAATTGCTCAGTTGTATCCAACTCTTTGCAACCCCATGGACTGCAACCCACCAGACTCCTTTGTCTATGGGATTTTCCAGTCAAGAATATTGGAGTGGGTTGCCATTTCTTCTTCCAGGGGATCTTCCTGACCCAGGGATCAAACCTGAGTCTTCAGAATCTCTTGCACTGCAGGCAGATCCTTTACAAATGCTGACCCACCAGGAAAGCCCAAGAAAGATTGAGAAACTGTTTATTCCAGATTTAAGGCCACTAAAGAAAGATGACAAGTAAAATGTCATGTATGATCCTAGATGAGATTCTAAGTCAGGAAAATATACTTACAAAGGACACTGTTTCAGCAATTGATAAAATTTGAATATGGACTGTGTATTAGATAACATTATTGCATCAATATTCAATTTCCTGATTTTAATAATTTATCAGTACTTATGTATGAAAATGTTCTTTTTCTTTAGAATATACTCACTAATATTTAGTAGTAAAAGATAGCATGTCACCAATCTCAAAGGGCTTAGGAAAAAGTTACATGTGAAAGAAAGAATGATACAGCAAAAATCAAAATGTATACAGTTAATTTTATCTGGGTAAAGGGTTATAGCATTACACGAGTTATTTGTATTATTCTTGCAACTTTCCTGTAAGTTTAAAATATATCAAATTGAAAAGTTTTTAATTTTTAAATTTAAAACTACAGCAGGACAAAGACATTATTAGTTAAAAATACATCTGAAGTATTTAAAAATGAGAAGAATTGATATTTAGAGTGATTTACCATATTCTGGAATAAAAGAGAGAGAGTGAGAAAAGGAGGGAAACAGACAAAGCAAAAGGAACATAATGTCGGTCACCCCAGTTCATGAATTTGGCTTAGGGATGTATGGGGATCTGTTATCCCAGTCTTTCTACTTCTGTGTGTACTTGGAATTTTTCCATAATAAAAAAGCTTTCATCTTTTAAGCCCCCCACCCCACCTGATGCCCACCCTTCAACTCCAGCAACAATAACAATGAGAATCCAATACCCTCCCCCCACATCACATTCCAGTTCACCCACATTCCTGATAGTCTTGGTGAACACTCTGGATGGTGTGGCCCAATCTCCAGATTATAATTTGCATGGAAAAGCAGCATTTTATTGGAGCTATATGAGAATTATTGAACATTCACCAATGTTTCAATACAGGAAAGAAAAGCTACCTGCTTGGGTTGTCTTAATGCACTTTGCTAATACAGAGTGATAGAGGTTTCTGTTCATCAGTTCTTCTATTCAGAAAACATGTTCCACAGTACAGCTGGAATCAGAAACCCTAGAAACTGGACAAGCTTTCAGAAAGGCAGCCAGAGAGAAGGAGCTATTCTTCCTGCCCTGTGAGACGACACATTCTCACATACTGCATGAACTTGACATGAGGTTCTGGAAGATATCCATCTGAGGCAGCATCTACATCTTGTAAAACTGGCTATAAAAAATGTAAATCTTGGGGGGGAAAGTAGGAAAAAACACTACCTAATGTAAGATTTAAAATTAAAATCAACACAAAGCTTCAGCTCCCTAAAATATGATGGAACACCAAGTCCTTCTGGGAACCCAGATCAAACAAGAGATCCTCGTTTACTGTGACTTTTATCCCTGCAAGGAGCCCAGGTGCTACTTCGTTTAAAATGTGAGAAAACAAATGGGTCACGAAGTTAATCCATTTAGTAGTGATTGCAGTAATAATGATGAGATTTAAATGTATACAGCATGTTTGAAAAAGTACCACCATACAAAACTAAATAAATAGAAATAAAAAGCACCACAGAGACATTCATCATTTAATTTAATCCCCACAAAGACCTGTAAGGTAAGCTTAGAAGACAGAATTCATCCCTATTTTACAGGTGAATAAATGTGCTCACTATGATTGATGTCATCAAAGTCATACAACAAGGAAATGAGGATACTAGGGTTCGTTCTCATAAAATTTCCCAGTTCCCAATTACCCATATTATTCCTGAGAACAATGACCAGGAAAATTCATGGGAGGAAAACATTTAATGAACATCCTGCTGTTGACAGCAGCTTCAGTACCTCACCTGTCACGGTTTCTCTAAAGCAGACTTTACAAATCAGCACAGATTATTCTAAGTCAACAGCTACAAATAGGTTCACAAGACAATGTCAGATCTGTTTTTGGGCTTCTGCAACACTTTCAGTAGAATCTGATATCAACATATTATTCACAGAAACACACAACTTGATGCCATGGAGATTCTCCTGTCAACATCACGTGCCTAGGAGGATTTGAGAAAATCATTTTTAATTAAAAGTGCCAAACATTAGAATCAACCTGAGATATTCGAAATACTAAAGAGAATTAACCAGATAGGATGACTGGCCTAAATTTCACAGTTAATAAAAGGAGTAAAATCATTGACTTCACCTTTGTGCTCAGATACAGGTTTAATTCCTACTAAACAAAATGAAAACACTGCCTGTAAACTCCATAACCAAACTTCATTAAAAAATGTGGCACTGTCACTTGAAACATACTGTATTTTAAAAATGACTCCAATACAGTTTATGCAGATCTGGACACACTAGGAAGTAAAGAAGTTTTTGCAAAGTCTAGGAGTGGACAAGAGTGGTGCTGTGCTATCGCCTCCCATGGGAAGCACTACAAAAGTATTTAATATATAAATAAAGTGGAGATAGATTCAGTTTTTTTAGCGGACATATCCTGGGTTCATTTTTACATTAAGAATGATCAACTGATGTGGTTACTATTTCTCAGATGGTAAAGGAATCCAAACTCTATGTACATACATATGTTCAGTTGCTCAGTCATGTCCTACTCTTTGTGACCCCATAGACTGTAGCCTGCCAGGCTCCTCTGTCCATGGAATTTTCCAGGACGAATACTGGAGTGGCTTGCAATTTCCTTCTCCAGGGGATCTTCCGAAACCAGGGATCAAACCTGTATCCCTTGTGTCTCCTGCATTGGTAGGTGAATTCTTTACCACTGCGCCACCTGGGAACCCAAACTCTACATCTCCCTGTATTAGTTAGCTAGGGCTGCCGTAACACAAGACAGATGGAGCGGGGGACGAGGACAACAGAAACTTTTTTGCTCAGTCCTGATGTCTTGCAGTTCGAAATCAAACTATTGGTGGGTTTGGTTTCTTCTGAGGCCTCTCACCTTGGCTTGCAGATGGCTGCCTTCTCTCTGTCTTCACATTGTTTTTTTCTCAGTGTGTATGAGCTGGAATCAAAATTGCTGGAAGAAATATCAATAACCACAGGTATGCAGATAACACCACCCTTATGGCAGAAAGCAAAGAAGAACTAAAAAGCCTCTTGATGAAAGTGAAAGAGGAGAGTGAAAAAGCTGGCTTAAAACTCAAAATTCAGAAAACTAAGATCATGGCATCTGGTCCCATCACTTCATGGCAAATAGATGGGGAAACAATGGAAACAGTGAGAGACTTTGTTTTGGGGACTCCAAAATCACTCCAGATGGTGACTGAAGCCATGAAATTAAAAGACACAAGACACTTGCTCCTTGGAAGAGAAGCTATGACCAACCTAAACAGCATGTTAAAAAGCAGAGACATTACTTTTCCAACAAAGGTCCATATAGTCAAAGCTATAGCTTTTCCAGTAGTCATGTTTGGATGTGAGAGTTGGACTATAAAACAAGCTGAGCACGAAAGAATTGATGCTTTTGAACTGTGGTGTTGGAGAAGACTCTTGAGAGTCCCTTGGACTGCAAGGAGATCCAACCAGTCCATCCTCAAGGAAATCAGTCCTGAATATTCACAGGAAGGACTGATCCTGAAGCTGAAACTCCAATACTTTGGCCACCTGATGGGAAGAACTGACTCCTTGGAAGAGACCCTGATGCTGGGAAAGAGTGAAGGCAGGAGGAGAAGGGGATAAGAGAGGATGAGATGGTTGGATGGCATTACCAACTCAATGGACATGAGTCTGAGTAAGCTCTGGGAGTTGGTGATGGGGAGGGAAGCCTGGCATGCTGCAGTCCATGTGGTCACAAAGAGTTAAACATGACTGAGTGACTGAACTGAACTGAACTGTGCATTCCTCATGTCTCTTTCTATGTCAAAAACTTCTTATTTTTAAGGCACCACTTACACCAGGTTGAGGTCCATCCATATGGCCTCATTTAACTTTAATTACCCATTTTAAGTCCCTATCTCTAAATACAGTCACATTTTGAGGTACTAAGTAACCTCTCGGTAGGACTCTAACATATGGATTTTGCAGGGATGGACATAATCTGTGCGTGTGTGCTTAATCGTGGCCGACTTTGTGCAACCGCATGGACTGTAGCCCGCCAGGCTCCTCTGTCCATGATCTAGCCCATAAAGTTCCTATTGCCTGAATCCTCAGCCCATTGATGGAAAGTCTCTGAGCAAAGCCGAAACCAACTTCAGATGGCATGTTTAAACCTTCCCCAAGCCAAGCTGAGTTTCAATTTTCACCAAACTCATGTTGGCAGGGTTCCCCTTATATCCTATTTCTGCCCCCCACTATAAGTTTAGAGGTACTGGCTTGTTCTAATTATAGAACAAAACGTAGAGAAAACATCTCTTTACCTATTTGAAAGCTATACAATTTCATTTTTCTGAAAAAGAAAAAGCAGTACTCCAGATAAGTACTCAACTTATTGGAGTTCAAATTAGAACTGCAAGGAGATCAAACCAGTCAATCCTAAAGGAAATCAGTCCTGAATATTCATTGGAAGGACTGATGGTGAAGCTAAACCTCCAATACTTTGACCACCTGATGTGAAGAACTGACTCATTGGAAAAGACCCTGATGCTGGGAAAGATTGAAGGCACGAGGAAAAGGGGACGACAGAGGATGAGATGGTTGGATGGCATCACATGACTGAGCTACTGAACTGAACTAATTGTGGAGTTGATTGCCACATTTGCCCTGTTACCAGCTAGACAACCACATGGCTACCTTTCTGTTTGTTTCTATAACCAACAAAGGTGAAAATACTACCAGATAGAAAAGTATACAATCTAGTCAATGACAAAGGCAAAACATTCCCGTGGCATGTCTTTTGCAGGGGATGTGGAGAGAGCCTGCAACTAAACATGCCGGGTGAGGACATTTAGCCCCCTGTTTCTTACCTCAAGACACTGCTTAAAGATTACAGTCTCTGAGTCACTCTTCTAGAGAGAGGATATATTATGAAGTCGTGATGATATCTCACAGGTGCCTCAAGATATTATGGAATGTTGTAACTCCACCAGTTGTCAATTATGTAAACATAACACAGTTACATCAATGATGAAGAAAGAATAATGCCATACACCACTGACAGCAAAACCTTCCACCTAAAAGGTGACTTTATCTCTGGTGACACTGACATTCAGTTTCACTGTTTTCTTGCCCTCAGAATGAGACCTTTGACACTGCAGACTCTGTGTTGCAAAAAGTCCTCCATACATACAAGGATGAGTTAACACACTCCTTCCTGAGATAAAACAACTCAAAATGTGTAAGCTTTGCTGAAGAAAATCCCACAGCTATGCACAAAACCCTGCCCTTGGGTCTCCAATTCTATTTATGGTCTTGACACTAGCCAGTGAGCTTTGCATTTCTCATCAGCTCCCTCTCCCATTTTCCACTGTTATATTAACATTTAACCTTCTCAAGTCTTTCCCTTTCTGCTACCCTTAGGGTGACCAATCTTCCTGGTGTGTCCAGGACTAAGAGGGTTCCCTGGGGCTAGGAGTGGGACTTTCAATGCAAAAACCTGGTTACCCTCCTAATCCCTCACTCATCATCAAGTGACTACTCCATATCTCAAAAAAGAAAATTAATGTTACCAGCTGTGAACTGCCCCAAGTTTTTCCTCCACCACCCTCTACATGTACATGGGCACCACCCTCTACATATACATGGGCATGTATCTGTAGCCTTCCCTTGCCTTCAGTCTTAGGAGCTGGCATATCCTACTTCTGATTCAGAGCCCAATCTCCCACCCTGCTGACAGATGTCCCAAATATTTAACAACTCTCTGCTCCAATTTCAACATTCCCTCCTCTTTCCCCTCATTATGCCAATATGCCCAAGCTTTCCCCATCTTCAAAATCAGATATTCTTCCCCCCATTATGTTCTCCTTTATTGAAAGCCCTACACATAGCCTTTCCTTCATGATAAACTTCTTGAAAGAGATCCAGAATGATTTTATCTACTTCAGTGGTTCCTCCCAAATTTTTATCTCCAGCCCGCACCTGTCTACTAAAATGCTATGTCTTCATCTTCCTAATGAACATCTTATCTTGATAACCCACCAGTTTCTTAAACTCAAAATGTCTAAAACCAGGCTATCATCCTTCTTTCCAACATGGTCCCTCTTCTAAAGTTACTACCACAGTAAATGGAACCACAATCTGCCCAACTTTCTAAACCAGAAACCATTCCCTTGTTTTCAACTTCTCTTTATCCTCCACCTGCATATCCATACTAGTCTCCTATCTCCTAAATATCTTATTTTATCCATCACTCTTACTCCTGGACTTCACTGTTATCACAACAGCCTCCCTGATGGTTTCTTAGCTCCCTAGTTCTAGTCCCATCTCCTTCAGGCTATCATTCATGAGCTTGAAATCTGTGAGGTCACAGATCAAATTATTCTTACTATGTAGGAGGAGAAAATCTTTATTTTAGCCCTCTGAACACCAAACTGGCTATAGGAATGGCTCCTTGGGATTAGTGAACAATTTCTAATTTGTTCATGAAAATGACACTGGCTTTGTGGCTAATTTGAACAGCAGTATAAATTAAGGTAGTCAAGAAGACTGCCTGTGTTTCTTTGTAGAAATGCTATGGGCCAATGGGCTCCAGTGCACCTGTATGGAGACCTATATCTCTGTTTTTGCAGTGTTAGTCCCTATAATCTGTTTTACCCTGGCCTCTGGGGGTTAATGGTTGCTAACAAGTTGAGCTGCTACAGAAACCACTGGTCATTTCACACCATTCAGTTCAGTTAGTCGCTCAGCCGTGTCCAACCCTTTGTGACCCCATGAACTGCAGCATGCCAGGATTTCCTGTCCATCTCCAACTCCCAGAGCTTACTCAAACTCATGTCCATTGAGTCGGTGATGCCATCCATCTCATCCTCTCTTATCCCCTTCTCCTTCTGCCTTCAATCTTTTCCAGCATCAGAGTCTCTTCCAAGGAGTCAGTTATTTGCATCAGGTGGCCAAAGTATTGGAGTTTCAGCTTCAGGATCAGTCCTTCCTGTGAATATTCAGAACTGATTTCCTTGAGGATGGACTGGTTGGATCTCCTTGCAGTCCGAGGGACTCTCAAGAGCCTTCTCCAACACCACAGTTCAAAAGCATCAATTCTTTGGTGCTCAGCTTTCTTTATAGTCCAATTCTTATATCCAAACATGACTACCTGAAAAACCATAGCTTTGACTATATGGACCTTTGTTGGCAAAGTAAAGTCTCTGCTGTCTAGGTTGGTCACAGTTTTTCTTCCGAGGAGCAAGTGTCTTTTAATTTCATGGCTTCAGTCACCACTTGCAGTGATTTTGGAGCCCCCAAAATAAAGTCTCTCACTGTTTCCATTGTTTCCCCATCTATTTGCCATGAAGCGATGGGACTGGATGTCATGAGCTTCATTTTTTGATTGTTTGAGTTTTAAGCCAGCTTTTTCACTCTCCTCTTTCACTTTCATCAAGAGAGTTTTTAGTTCTTCTTTGCATTCTGCCATAAGGGTGGTGTCATCTGCATATCTGAGGTTATTGATATTTCTCCCGGCAATCTTGATTTCAGTTTGTGTTTCATCCAGCTCAGCATTTCACATGATGTACTCTGCATATAAGTTAAATAAGCAGGGTGACAATATACAGCTTTGACATACTCTTTTCCCAATTTGAAATCAGTCTGTTGTTCCATGCCCAGTTCTAACTGTTGCTTTTGACCTGCATACAGATTTCTCAGGAGGCAGGTAAGTTGGCCTCCTTTACACCATTAACCATTAGATATAAGGTGATCTCCTTCACACCACTCAGTTCAGTTCAGTCGCTGAGTCATGTCCGACTCTTTGCGACACCATGAACCACAGCACGCCAGGCCTCCCTGTCCATCACCAACTCCCAGAGTCCATCCAAACCCATGTCCATTGAGTCGGTGAGGCCATCCAACCATCTCATCCTCTGTTGTCCCCTTCTCTTCCTGCCTTCAATCTTTCCCAGCATCAGGGTCTTTTCAAATGAGTCAGCTCTTCACATCAGGTGGCCAAAGTATTGGAATTTCAGCTTCAGCATCAATCCTTCCAATGAACACCCAGGACTGATCTCCTTTAGGATGGACTGGTTAGCTATTATAATTTTCAACTCATGTCGTATGATATCTCCTCTTGCTTTTCTGCTCCAGCCACACTGGCAAACTGGCCATTTTTAGGTAAGCCATGTATTCTCCCAAGTCAGTGCCTTGACTGGAGTACCCTTCTACTCCTTTAACATTCTCAAATACTTTCACTTAGAAAAAGAAAAAACTGCTGAAGGGTCACATCTGCCTAGAAGCTTGGTTGCTCCTGGTACTGTTCACAATCCAAGCTCCTCCTAGTCCTGCTCTATACTCCAGGAGGGCCATCTGATGTTTCCCAGGTTCTGTGACAGCTGGTTCCCTGCTGGTTTTAGCCAAAAGGAGGTCCTGGTGATGGATGAGAGAGTGAAAGGCAAGATTCCAGACTACTTCTCCCTTTCTTATCTCCTCCACAGCTCCAGCTCCACTAGACAGGCTGCTGGGGTTCCATCTTCTACCAGGTGACTGATCCCTGCCCCCTCTGTCCCTTTGGTCTAACTGGGGAAAGTCTTTCGGAGACTGCTCAGCTCTGGTTGCCGTCAAAGCCTCTTTTGTCCCCTCTGTAATCAACTCACTCCAGGAAATTCATTCCCTCGTATATAACACTCAGAGTGGCTTCTGTTTTCCAGGTTGAACTTGGATATAAAAACACTTCCTGATCTCTGTTCCTCCTGTCACAATCCCACCACAAATGCCCTCGGGGGCTCTACTTCCTCCAGGTAACTGTGTATACTGGGACGGGTCAGGATTGTGGTTTCCTTACCAGCTCCAACCCTGGCTGAGCTCTTGTCAGAGCACTGTCAGAGACAATGTCCTGTTAATCACAGCACACTCTGTGTCCTGCTCACAGCTTAGGGGACATGAGGTGCTCAAGATTTCAAAACACACGCATGCACACACATGCATACATGGGGCTTTTTCAGTCTAAACAATGATTCCATGTATTATGCTAGAAACATATGAAAATTTAAAGCAACACCCAGAATAGAATAACACAGAATTTAAGAGAAAATTAGTAAAAATATGGTTTTTCTTTTCATGCTATGGATTTTTTTCATGAAAGGTAAAAGCATACTGGCATCTAGCCTCCGCTCTTCTGTTTGGAGTAAGGATACTGTTTTTCAGTCGACTGGATCATAGTCCAATCGTGGGTGGAAAAGTCACCTTTTATTTCACTGAAGCAACTTAATCAATAGAGGTATTAATTACTCTAGCAACTGCTTTGAAACAATAAGCCCTATCTGGTGGCCAGGTTGGGAAAATCAAAGGAAAGCATCTCAGGATTCTAAGAGATGGTCACAACTTTGAGAAAAGAGGACTATTCCCTTAGGAGTCAGGACTCCTCTGGAAAAAGTCTGGGGTTTTTTGAGAGAAGGAAGTTAAGCCGCTCAGTCATGTCCGACTCTTGGCAACCCCGTGGACTGTAGCCCACCAGGCTCCTCCGTCCATGGGATTCTCCAGGCAAGAATACTGGAGTGGGTTGCCATTTCCTTCTCCAGGGGATCTTCCCGACCCAGGGATCGAACCCAGGTCTCCCACACTGCAGGCAGACGCTTTAACCTCTGAGCCACTGGACCTTATTATATTCAAAATAATTTAAAGCAATTCCCTACTACATTTTACAGTGCCAAGTGATTTACAAAGCAGAAACAAATTAATATCATCTACAGATTGGGCAAAAGATCCATTTATGACAAATAACATAATGTTCTAGACATAAAGTCAGGAGTGCCGGGTCACTGGTAAGTCAGGAAACTAATCAGAGTGCCTGTACGTTTGGTTACTGATTGAGTACCACCTCTACCGTACACCGTCACCACTAGAGGAGCCTTTTCGACTTGGGCAGAGGGCTTCCTGGTGTCTTAGTGGTAAAGGATCTGCCTGCCAATACAGGAGATGCAGTTTGATCCCTGGGTCAGGAAGATCCCTGGAGAAGGAAATGGCAACCCACTCCAGTATTCTTGCCTGGGAAACCCCATGGACAGAGGAGCCTGCAGTCTATAGTTCATGGGGTCACAAAGGAGTCAATCACTACTTAGGGACTAAACAACAACAATAGGCATAGTGTAACAGTATGTCTCTATCTCGACTATATTATCATGGACATCTTGAATTCAGGGTACCATAAAATTCTTAACCATTACAGTCACTGCAGCACCCTTAACATGTCAATCTTTTTACTTCAAGAAAACCAAAGAACAGACTTCTAATCATCTCCTTAAGATTGTGGAGGATGTGCAAAAAGAATAATTTGTTTCTCCTTAGTCATAACAGCAGATTTCCTATCATAAAATTTGCCTGGAGTTAACTTCCTGCTCTCCTGGCGGTGGCCCTCACGGCTTGTCTTGGCAAGGTGTGGCCCCAGAGTGGTGTGACACACTGCAGGTGCCAGCTGCAACAAAGTTACCATTGTCTTTCTGTAATGAAGTCAGTTGAAACAGTGAAGTGCCCTAAAGTGAATCCCAGTGCCTGGTGTCCATAAGGTCACTCATGGCCTGGTGTTAAACTATTGAGATTGCATTATTACTAACTAGGGTACTTTTGTTTTTGTTTTTAATAATGCAATGCTAGTCTATTAGAATAAAGAAAATGCAAATATTGAATCAGACATTGTGAAACAATGACAGGTCTCAACTGCCACAGTTCACACAGACTTCACAGAACATCAACCCTGAATCACACAGAATCATTTTGTATATAATTTCCAGTAAACTCCAGACTTTTACTTGAGAGGAATTTTACTTGAAACAAATGGATATGTCATATTTATATTTGCTAGGCTGAGAGTCCACCCCTTCTAATGATTGTTACATCTCACTCCCACTTTTTGTAGTGAAGAGAGTGGATATTGAAAGAGCTCACAATTTAATTTTTTTGCAAACAACTTCCAGAAAATTTATTTTACTTCATGTGAGATTTTGTACTCATTTATTTGGATTTTCACATTTATTTCTTGTTATTCTTTGTAGACGTTTTCTTCTAAAATGAAGATCCTATTAGTTTTGAAATTCTTCATGTGACAGTGAAAAGGACTTTTTCTAAAAATGAAAGCCAAGTTGATGCCGCCTTGATGGAAAAAATATATAAAAATTGTAAATTTTTACACACATAAATAATACGTCAGTTAAAGTATCATACATTTTGTTGAAATTTTAAAAATAATTCATCATTTCCTTTTGAAGTTTTACTTTTTCTTTTAATAAATATTGTTTCATTTAGGATAAAACTAATTTTTAAATGACAAATGAGTTGAAATATAGGGGAAAATAGTCTATATTTACTATTTTTGAAAAGATTTTTAAAGTCTTCATTTTAAACTATGTGGACTTGTAAAAGGACATAACATATATTTTCCTAACTGACACATTTAAATGAATTGAGCTGAATGACTTTTAAAATTAACTTTAAAAACCTAACTTGGTAGTTACAGATGTCTTAATCTTTGGAAGTCATTACACGTTCATTTTCCTTTCAGCATTAATTACACATAATGTCCTCCACCTATCACATACTCTGGAAGAAAACTATACTTATTTACATTTTCCAATGCTTTTAAAAATAAAATAGCTTTCATTGTTAACAATAAGGGCGCATTTTCAATTATTAAAATCTTGGTATTTTTGAAGACTTGTCTCTGTCTGGCTATTCTGACTAGAAAATTCTATCCTAAATACAACTGTTACATAAATTCCCCAAATAATAGCTTAATTACTTATAAACTCTGGAAACAATTAGTTTATCATCCTTTGAAGTGAGTAAGGCAACTTGCCAGGCTGAGAGCAAAACGCTTGTGACTTTTACATGTAATGATCTTAGTTTCTTTTTGTTATTTCAGATTCCTTGGAAAAGGAAACTCAGTGGAATACACTTTAATGTTCAGAAGATTAAAAGTTGAATCATTCACTTCATAAATGGCCTCTGCAATAACACTTAATAAAGTACCAAAAGAAATATTGAAGGCTCTGAAGATTATAATTTATGTGCTTATGGAAATCATTGAAACAGATATGCTGGTTCAAAGATAAAGTTGTGCTTGAATGACACCGAGATTGCAAAAGATTGACGAGGACTGTCCTCGTTCTCAGCCTCATATCATCCTTCCAACAAACCACCAAATTACTACAACAGCCTCTTCACTCCCCTCTCTGTGTCTCTCTCTCTCCGCTGGCTTTCTGCTTCCTCTCCTCACCTGCCCCCATCCTTTCTACTTCCCGCCGCCTCTACCTCTTCTCCCCACCTCCATCCACACACCGCTTTCACCCTCACACCACCCGCCCACCCCTCCCCTTTCCTCTGCGATTCTCTTTTTCATCGTCGTTCACTATCAGGTGCTTTCATCCAGATCAAACATATCGAAGGAAGTTCTGAATAAAAGTGGTTATTGTGAGATTGAAACACTATGTCTGAAATTACCTCTCCGCCCAACCCCAGAAATGAATAAGAAAGGGGAAAAGGTATCGCAAGAGGGTACTGACTTCATCCTGGCAGGCTCGGATCCGCCTGAGTTGTCACCTCGCGCAGGTGGGAGGTGAGAAGCTTTCGGAGGCCGCCTTGTTCAAGGCCAACCATTGCCTCAGATGGAGCCAACACCTGAGACCTCACTCTCCCTTCTGCCCTTGGCGGTCAAGGAGCAAGCTCCTCTATAATTCCATCACCTGACTCTAGGATTGTTTACGCGGCTCACCGAGAGAAACTGAGGACCAAGGAAGGCGGATAGGTCCCAAGAGCCAGGAGGCCCCCCCTGGTACCTGTCCAGCCGGCGACGGCCCGAACCGGATCGAGGACAGCAAACTTTTTGCACTATTTTGCATCTTTGGAGATAATGTTAACATACTTCCGATGCCGCCCCCCTACTGGAAGTCAACTGCAACTCCCCTTCCCTTTGTCGGCGGGAATCCGACTTTAAGCGGTTCCAGCTAGTCAACCTACTTTGGGGACGCATTTTGCATTTTTCATTGCCCCTCGTCGCTCCCCAGACCTATATGTCAAGGAATAGGGAGTTGAGACATGACACATTAATGTTTTGATCAGGGGACGCTCTCTGCTCCCACGGAAAGGGAGGCAGACTGGGTGGAGCGGGCAGCTGAGGAGAGGGAAGGTATTACTCCGCAGCTCCTGCGGAAATTCGTATTCCGTGTATGTTCCTCTCGCACCTGAAATAAATCCTACAGGCCTACCCACACAGACCCCACAGCACTTATTTATTTGCATGTCATGCTTATAATATGGTAGAAAGCAAGACAAATCTTCGAGGAGTGGAGATGAGGCTCACCTTTCAGACTCGCTCTCTTAAATAAAAAAGAATTGTCCGGCTGGGCGCCTAAGAATTTATCTTGAGTTTGTGGTCATTATCTCTATTATACAGACCTGGCAATAAATAAACCGAGTAGTTACTACCCAACAATAAAACTGTAGTGTATGGGACACCTTACTATTACTTTCTTAATAATCTGCCGTTTCTTCCACTTTAAATCTTTCCAGTCTTGTCTTCCCGCTTGTCTACAAGGATCTATCTTCACCCCTTGAGGTACCAGACCGCTCGGGTTCATTTTTATATTTTGTGAACACAATAAGTTTTCCTGTCTAGAGTTTCTGTTTTTCCTATTTCTAGGCTACCTAATCTGCTTCAAGACAAAGGGTCGGCCAGGATCAAATGTCTTTCCCCCCACCCGTGTCTCTATTTTAACCGCCTGGTGAGTCGACTTTAATGAAGATCGCCCCCGTCGCAGCAGCCACCCAAGCGGTCTCTAGGAGAAAGGGGCCCAACGCAGAGCCCGGGGGACCGACCCAGGGAAGACGTTGTGCGACCTGTCCGTGGGCACGCCCTTGGGTGCGCACGGAGTCCAAAGGCCCATCTGGAGAGACTCCGCTTGGGCAGTTTCTCCCTCTCGTGGCCCTCAGCCCGCTTCCTGCCCGTATGCCGGCCCACGCAGAGCTTCCGAGGTGGGGGTCGCATCCCTCCGACTTCTCCCGGCTAGCTCTCCGCCCGGGCACGGCGCACCACACGCGGGCAAGAGCGCGAGCAGCCTGGGCCGGCCGGAGAAGTCCGTCCTCACTCCTCTGAGGGTTCCTCTGCGTCCGCAGGCATTAAAACCCATCAAGGGGGCTCGGCCTAGGGGCGCGGACGCGGAGGGGGGCTGGGGGCGCGGGCGCTCCTTTCAGGTACCCAGACGTGAGGCTGGCTGGAAAGGTTGTATGCACGCCCACCCGGCCTGGGCTCCAGCGCAGGGGGCTCGCCTCCTCCGCCAGAGCGAGGTGCGCGTAGCCCACCCCAACCGGGGTCCCTAGCCCGGCCCGAGGCGCAATCTGTTCCGGGCAAGAGCCTTCCAGAGCTTCCAGGAGGATGCGCCCACCCTCCGGCCGGCCGGCCCTTCCAAAACCATCGCCACACTCACTTTCACGCCAGCGCGAAAAGTGACGCAGACCGGCAAAGCGGTCAGCAAATGACCGCCTTATCCGCGGAGCGGCGGGATTCGGGGGAGGGGGTGAGGGGAGGGCTGGGGGTAGAAAGGGGCAAAGGGGCAGTGGTAAGCCAGGGGAGAAAAACAAACAGTCCTGCTTCGCTTCCCCTTTTGTCTTTACACAGCTTGTCTCAAGAAATCAACTTAAGTACCGCAAGCCCCCACCAGGCTTGTTTTTGTTTGTTTGTGTGACTTAGATCACAGATAGAACTCGAGACCGAGTCTCTGTGTGAAAGAGAAAAAAAAAAAGCCGCGGTTGGGCTTCTGATGGTGAAGGGACGATGAACTTCTCACCTTTCTCTAACTCACTAACACACGTCCTTAAAAAAAAAAATCCACGCCGCCGTGGGTGTGTGTTTCACTGTTAAATGCGTTTTGCTGGGATGATCTTTTACGACTGGAAAACAAGCGGCTGGGAAAATATTCACGTTTGGGACAGAAAACATTTTTTATTTATATCTTTGACATTTAAAAGAGCAGAATTAATTTGTCCTGTCTAAATTAGCATTGAGAGAAAGTTTCAGAAATCTACCCAGGGGGAAGAGAAGGGGGCGGAAAAAAGAAAAGAAAGCGAATAAAAGAAAGGAAAAAGAAAAGCTAGGCTTGGTTTCTCTTATTTCAGATCTGTAATCAATCATTGAAATAGGAGGCAGCAAAATTGTAAAGATTCGATAGATTAAAATGCAAATGAAAGGTAGAAAAAGAAACATTAACATGGCGATCAAAGATTTAATAACCGTAAATCAAGTTTTTTTTTCTGTTGCAGCTGCAGTTTGTGTGTGTGTTTATGTTTTAATCATGTTCGTTCCATAAATAAATAATATCTGAAACGAGACTAATTTTTCATTATTTTAACCGTGGGCTATAACACTAAATATTAAAAATAGAAAATGTACAGGATGCCAGATCCCCAGCCAAATAAGAGAAAGACTTGTGCTGATTGGTTAAAATCAAGGGGTTTCATTTGTGTGTTTTGAAAATCAGAGTATTATGCTAAAAAATGCTGTATCAACTGACAAAGCCCAAAGTTTTATTTTCCCTCTAATATTTTATGTTAACGACAAGACACCATTTATAGTAAATATATGCGTGGCTGCATATCCATTTCAGTTTGAGCATTTTCAAAGAACAGAAGTGCCAGAATATTTAAATAATACAAAACATATATTATTTCAAAGTGATTTGACAGAATTCCTGGGAAATAACACTTGTTCAAAGAATATGCCTTTTAGAGAAATACTACATGGTGGTTTAACACAGTTAAAACTTTTTTTTAGCTTTATTATTAAAGTTATTTTTCCAAGGGGAGTATTTTTGCCCTTTGTTTTGCTATCATTCGATTTAAGGTTTTATGTCAGGTGTCAAATTACCAAGACACACTATTTTATTTAACTAGTCCTCACTTTCTTTTATGGTGAAGACTTTTCATCTGGATCTTTTTATTTAAAATAGATGTATATTGTTAAGAAATTATTTCTAGAACTTTAAAAATAAACAACTGGTCTTCGTCTTTTTATTTTTTATTTTTTTGGTAGTCTTATTAACAGGGAAGAAGTCATCTTTAGAGGATTGGAAACTTTTCTTTTTGGTAATAAAGCCTTACAATGTTTAAAATAAGCTCTGCTTAATTTTGTCTTTGAAGGATTCACTTATCCTAATGTTTGATATGATGAATTAAAACTCTCCATTTTTCCTCTTTCCACTAATTAAAATGAGAGCCAAACCTGGAATACTTGTTTCCTTTCTAAAACCTTTCAGCTAAATGTGAGCTAAGTTGATGTCCACTCCCTCCATCCCAGTTACACAAGCAGTTTTCACTGCGACAGTCCTATAATGCATTTAGTTTAAAATTACACTTGGACCTCTCCTCCTTTGTATTTTTTCATTTACTTCAGTGCAACAAGATGACTTGATTTTCTTGGGATTACATGAACTCCATTCAGTGTTACTGGGACATTTCTGCTCAACTAAATACTTGCCTTAATAGACAAATGAACTTCTTTTTATTTGCTGGAGTTTGTAGACGGTTTTAGACACAGAGAGTGCAACTGATTTAGTTATTGTTGTTGTGAGAATCGAACAGACACAAAAGTCATTTATCTAAAACGAAGAGATATGACTCTGTAAAAGGGAGAAGCAAGGGCAGAATCATGGGGAATTATTTCAGTTTATAGCTCTTATTAATTAAACCGGATATGGTTTTATTCTTTAGTACCGACCTTGTTAAATTCGCCCAGATACCTCTTCCCCTTAGCCCATTTTTTCATTCTTTAGATAACTTGCGTCCCTTGTTGATGGGGGTTGCTTTTGCTACATTATATCAGTAAAATTGCGGTGTAAAATTGCGTGCATCTTCAGACGGTCGCATCCCCGCACCCCTCCCGGAAAAAAAGGAAAAGAGAAAGAAAAAAATGCTTCTCCCATTCAGATTTAGCATCTTGTTTCGTTGAAATGCGAGACAGGTACTTGATTTAGCATTTAAGCAAAAGGTTACACAAACCGCGTTTTAAAAAGTGTTAGGATGTCCGACAGGGTCAGCCCCAGATCAGATCATTTTTTGAATGCAGACCTAAAGATAATGAGTACTTGTTGTATTAAAGGGGACAAACAGTACTTTGGCTTCCTCTGACCCCAGAATGCACGGCTCGGTTTCATTGATCATCCTCCTTTATGAGATAATGCAATTACAAACATCAATAAGGGGGCTGCAAGGGGAATCATTATGCGGTGACAGTGATAAATGACGGTGCAGAAATAGCATGCTTTTTCCCCCCTAACAATCCAGGAGCCCAGGGGCTCCGGGGGCTGAACACAGTCGCCAAGGAAACAGATGACATCCCAAACGGCACCAAAGGAAAAAAAATGAACAGTCTTTCTTTGCCTTTCACTCTTTTCCGTCTTCCAAAGAGTTAGTTTTGGCTCAAGCAGCAGCTGCCACACAGGCATTTCGTTATTTCAGACATTAAAGACTGCAGCGGGCGGTGGGAGTCTCCTCCTCTTCCATCCCCACCCCCACTAGATAACACACAAAGCTCGCTGTTCACGGTTTAGGACTACCTGAAAGCGCACGTCTTGAAAATCAGATGGGGGTGGTGGTGGTGAGGGAAACGGGGTTCACAACAGCCTTTGCGTTGTGTTTTTCCCGCTTGCACGATTGTCGGATGGAAACTGAGTCTGCAGAACAAGCTGGCGCCTCGTGGGTCTGCCAGTAAGGACGGGGGCGCGTGGCTCGCCTCCATCTCCCTGCGGTGCCAGACGCTGCTCAATGCCAAGGCGGGGGGAGGGGGGGTTGGTTTTGGGGGGGTAGGAATGGGGAGCAGGCGGCTGCTAGGGGTGTTTGCCGCTTCGCTGGCTTTCTTTGAGATGGAATTATCAATGGGCGCAGGGATCTCCCCTAGATCGAGGAATCCGGTTGTTTAAAGCCCCAGGGTGCCCTCGGCAAGTGGCTTCAATAGGGCTTCGCTGAACGATCCCCATCTCGCGTGTCCTGGGCTGGTGGCTGGAGTAGGCGGGCTCGAAAAGGTGATGGGTTACCCGGACTGCGTGCTAGACCTGCATGGCTCGGACACTAGGAAGGGAAGGGGAATTCGCCACTTTGCGGGGGAAGGAGGAGGAAGAGAGAGGAGAAGTGCGGGGCGGGGGGGAGGCTCCCCATAGAAGAAAACAGAAAGGAGGAAGAAAGCGAGCGAGCGCAACCCCACCCTTCGAAAAGGTCGCCATCCTTAAGAAAGCAGACACGGGGTTCCCTGACCCCTGCGGGAAATGCCCCGGCGTGGAACGCGCGACCCGGGCGCTGCCTGCCCTGCCACTCGCGGCCCCCGCCCTGAGGAGCCGGTTGCGCGGGTAGGCGAGCAGGTGACTTTATTCACTGCTTCCCCAATCGGAGAGGTCCCGGGACTCGTTTTCCGCCTGGAGATTAAGATCATTGCTCGCGTAATGAACTTAATGCTTTAGGGTAGAGGTGAGTGTGTCTGCGAGTGGGCAGGGGTAGGAATTACCGACCCGATCGATGGGAGACTGGCTTAAAACTAAATCCCTTTTCTCCAGGGTTTCAGCGCCTAGGTTTCCCAGCGGTGGGCTGAGTGCGCCGGGCAGGTTAGAAGGCAGGGCGTGGAGGAGCGACCCCAGGGCTCGGCCCACCAGAACTGAAACCCTAAAATGCCCATCTCCCCACCGAGACCCCCGGGACACCCGTTTTTACGGCAAAGGCTCTTAAAAGCTCCAGTGTGGGCGAACTGATTGCTCAACATGTTGTTTGTTTTTCCTTTACAGCTCTTCCTTGGGAGAGAATGTGACTGACTCGTTGTCAGGCTGATTGGGCCAAAAAGAGATATTCTCCCCAACCCCTCCTCCCACCCCTCCCCGCCATCAGCGACTCCCTCAAGGGGCGATTTCCCACACTCCCTTCTTCACCGCCCTGTCCTGGGCCTTGGGATTCCCAACCTCGTGTAGACTCTGCACCTGGCTACCTAAGTGTCACGGGATGCCCCACAGTCAAGTGGGTGAGGGTGGTCAGGGAGAGGGAAGTGAAACGGGGTGACATGCCGGGCCATACAAGGCGCCCCACAACCCAGTTCCACGCCACTCCACCCGGCGTCCAAGCATCGTCGGGTTTTTACTGTCTATACATCCGAGGGCCTGCTGGGATCCGAAAGGCTGGGGAAAGTCTGCAGAGGCTTTAAAGTGATCCCGAGGAGCTCCTACCTAAGGCGTTGAGTGCTGCCCACGGCTCCCCCACTGCGCCTGGCGGGTGGCGGCTCGGGTCCCAAGTGCCCCCGGGGCCCCAAGCTCTCGCAGTCCCGCTCCCAGAGTCGCGGCAGGACTGACCCAAGAGTCCACCAAGAAGCCTCTAGCCCACCGAGTCGAGTTGTTTGGAGAGAACGGGGCCCGGAGTCCCCCAGGAGGTGCCTCTCCACAACCTTCTGCGCTGACACGGGGTCGCCTCGTCTCCAGAGACGAAGTCTGCAGCCCCCTTAGACTTGACTTTTCAGTTGGGTTGGGGAGGGGATAGGAGGTTAGTGGAGGTGCCGGAACCGCCCCCTTTCTCCCCCCACCCCCGCTCCCGGGTGCTCTGGGCTCTACGCAGAGACCTATCCGCCCTGCACCTGCCGGGGGCTAGGACTCAGAGTTAGGACTCAGTGGCAGCCGCGTTCCGGCCCGGATCCCCTCAACTGCCGCCGCAGCCGGAAGGATCTCTCAGCGCGCGGAGGCCGGGCCAGCCCCAGCCCCAGGCCACAGGCATCTCCGTCCTGCCCGGCAGCAGACTCGGGGGGCGCTGCACTCGGCAATGAAGCCTGAGCGCAAAGTCTGCGCGCCGCGTGGGAGACGCGGGCGGGAGGGGGCGCGTGGCGCTGGTTTTTTTTCTTCTCAGAACCTTTCGACTTCACTACAAAGTTTCTTCGTAGGCGCCTGGGCCCCGGGGTCGGAGCCTCCCGCCGCCGCTCCTTCCTCTCCCTCCTCCCGGCCCCCTGGAGCCGAGCGGTGAGCCGAAGCCTCCGGCTGCCGAACTTCACCTCCCCCTGCGGGGACCCCGGCGCGCCTCCCGCCGCCCTCCTCACCGCGTCCCCGGGCTCCGCGGGGGTGCCTCTCCCCGGGGCGAAGCTCGCCGGCCGGGCGCTCTGGAGGGAGACACCCGCTGCCTCCCGAGGAACTCCTAATACCATCCATACAGCTTTAATGCGTTTATAATTCGATAAGTGATTTCAATTTGAAATTGTTAGTAACTAATTTTATGGGTAATTTTTCCACATCAAATATTTAAGCATCAGATTAAGGGAGCCAGTTCCGACACAGGATAATAAGGGGGTTTCCCCCCCACCCCCCGCGGCCCCCCGCCTCCCTCGGATTCCTACCGAGTCGTTTTTCCAAATCCCCAAAAGATGGCAGTCGAAGCCGACATTCTTCTTTTCCTGCGGCCCTGCGAAGGGAGGGGCAGAAAGAGGGAAGGAGCGAGAGAAAGGGGGAGTGAAGGGGAGAGAGGCACAGGATAAGGGAAGAGAAAAGAGAGGGAGAAGCTAGACGTTGCACGGACTTTTCAAAAGTCATCCTTGCACACATGTCTAATACAGGCAAGCAGCAGTGGTGAATTTCCTGGAAATGTCCTGGCAGAAAAGCAAGCCGAAAAACGTGCCTTGTGGGCCCAGAGCAGAGGATGTGAGAAACTCAGCACTTGGAGGCTAACCCCTCCATTCAGAGCAGAGGCAGGAGAGGGGAGCCCGGCTTTTTGGTATTTCTTTGTATTTAACATCATATGCATACTGCAGAACTCAGGCTGTTTCCTCCACCGGACTCTGCCAGTTACCTAATGGGGGGTGAGGAAAGGTGATGGGTGGGGGGCGGACTGCAGTGGTTGGAGGGGAGGCTGGGGCCAGCAGCGGATGAATTGCAGACCAGTTGCCAAAACTTTTTTTTTTTTCCCTGCTGCTGCTGCTGCTGCGGCTGCCTTTGCTGCTGCCTTCGCTTTGAATGTGGGTAACTAGGAAACAGCAAGCCGTCTGAGAAGACGGAATTTCCAACGTGTAAAATGTTCTTAACGGAACCATTGAGCGAGTGCAATAAGGCGTGAGGGGGAACTAATCTTCCCATTTAAATGTTTGTGGCAATTTTATCTAAATGAATTTTAATGCTAAACGAGGGTAATTCCCCATTTGTAGCGCGTTTACTTCTCTTTCCTGTGCTTCTAAAGCAGTCGAACATCGTGCAATGAACAATAACAATAAAAATACTGTCAAGGCATATTATTCATTTCGAATGTGTTATAATTACAGCTGATTAAATATGATAGGAGAATTTTCTTAATTTTTTCGGAAGAATATTTAAATCATATTAAAAAGTAGTCTCATTCAACCCGGCGCGGCCCCTCCCCAAATAAAAATAAAAAGCAGGTACAATTGCGTGCCCTTGTTTAGAAGAGGGCGTTTTGTTTTTGCCTTTTAAGAAACATCAAAAACGCTCTCAGCACCTCTATTATTTCCCTCTTTCGGTTAAGTGTCCTCAATAACCTCCGAGCTGGCTCTGAAATTTACAAGAGGAAAAGCTAAAATAGCATTAAGGGGGAGGTGGGGGTGTCCAGGCAGGGGGAAAAAGGACCCGCCAGAGAGCAAGGCTCTCACAAAACAGGCACGCAGAGGGGGGAACGCAGGGAAAGACACAGTTTGTTTTATTTTTTTCTAATTCACTGAACACTAATGATCTTGAGTCTTCATAGCCTCCATATTCCCTAATTCTTCTTCACTGGGACCCCTCTCCTTCTCCCAGGGCCTGCCCCCACCGCCCTCCCTCCGTCCTCCCCTCCCCTTTCTTTCCCTCCCCCACCCGGCAAGAGCTTCCTCCAGAATAAAGACTGAAAATAACCAACTCACCCAGGCATGTACTGGAGAGGAGGGGCAAATGGCTGGTTAGTTTATAAAGTTTATTATTAATTTTGAAAGTAAATAAATGGTTGTTAACGGCTAGTAACCACCTATCAAGAGAGAATTATTCCACGAATATGGACTGTTTATGTAGACTAAGAACTGCCACTGGGTTGGAATGGGAAACTGAAACAATCCCCTAGACGGGGTGGGGGCGGGGTAGGGCGGAGGGCGCTGCGTGCGAGGCTGCAGAAGGTCGAGCCTCGCTCTCTTTCTCCGGATCCACGTGTTTAGGAACCAGGCCCCATAAACAAAAGGTGAGAGAGAGCACGGCCGCTCCAGCAGGTGAGTCAGTCAATCACACGCCACCTAGTAAACCCAACCCACAGCTGGTTTCTCTTTTCAAATAGAAAATAGAATTGTTCAGGGCGGCTTTATAGGGTGACATGGGCCTGAATGTCAGGCTTGAGTTTAAGGCCCCCTCCTTCGACCCATCCTTTGTTTACAACGCAATCACTACCAAAAGCCTGATTTTTTAAAAAACGAATTTGCCTTAATTAAAATATTTGTATATTTTCCTTAGCTTTGGGAAGCACTTTTTATAGCCGCAATTTTATTTCAATAAAATTATAAGCTATTCCAGCTTAAACATGTTATTTTGTACCATTTAGCTGGCTGCCATGCCGAAATTCTGTACAGCTGTTCTGGAAAATTGGTTAATAACCAGTTTGATCCAATGAGAACATAGCATATTTATAAAAATTAGATTTTTGAAGCCTGGTCTCTTCATTCATGTAGTTAATTTCCTAATAAACATATACTGCTCATCCTAGGTAACATCCTTAGTGAAAGACGTAACTCAGTCCTTTAGGTTTACCATCATGTACAAGAATAATTTCACTGATATTAGATGAGTAATTCTGTTGGCTGTAATCTGAGTCTACAGTTAGTTTAGTGCCCTTAGGCCTTAAATTTGCTGATATTAGGAGTTCATTAAGTCAGCTTAAAGAAATCAGTGACTATTATTAAATAATTTATTTTGTGGTTCAAATTTTCAAATGCATATATATCTTAGGGAGCTAAAATTAATTTTTATATTTACTGCATTCATCATGAAAAATTTGGGGGGCAGTAAACAAATTTTTCAAGCAGTGGAGTCAGCATGACAAAAATAATCTTGTTTTTATTTTAGATTCAGATTTCATTACTGCACTCAAACGACTACAACTGGGCTTGGCGTTATTATACAATCCAAACTGTTTCTGTCAGAAACGCTAAGACTCAGTGTGCAATGATTGTTATTAATAATTAGCTCCTTGGTTTCTTGATAGAAAAAGGCTATCAACAAGCATTTGTTTATCCACAACAAAAAGTATAATTAGCTTATCCCACTTAGTAAATCTTGTATGCATGCCAACTCATACCAAACTGCTACTTTTACAAAAAAAAAAAAAATTTGCAATAATACAGTTCATTTTTCCAGTCCTTTTTGCACAAAATTTATTTACAATGTCTACATAAATGCTCCAAGGTGGGACTATGGAAAAATACACACATGACCGATGCTTTGCTCAGAAATAAAGTCAACATATTAAAAATAAATCTTCAGTCTATGTTTTTGAGCTGCATGAAACAGGAAGTGATGTATAAGGTGGTGGTTGTTGCATGGGGACAATGATGCTTGATGTGACAATTAGGCTTCTAAACACACGGCCTTTTGGTTTCCATGCCTCCTCCTACCAGTCTCCTTAAGACACTGCCTGCAACAGCTGATTAATCATTGTTGATGACTGCAGTTTTTCCCATCCTTCCCGATTTACATCTGTTCAGGCCAATTCAAATATGGTGAGTAAATGAATTAGACATGCAAATTCAAGCCCCAGGCTAGAGAGAGGGAGAGAGAGAAAAAGAGAGAGAAAGAGAGAGAGTGCACATGGCTGAAATCCTAGGCGAGAAGAAAGATTCTTCTGCCTGATAGTTATTTTAATGCTCTAAAAATCCTGCAGGTCAGACCTTCCTGTCCCTTGCAGGATAACTGTAAGGCTTTTTAATGTAAGGAGGCTTCTGGAGGAAGTGAAGAGCTATGGAAACAACACACATAGTGTGGAAAAATTTCACATTTTTTTTAAAAAATCTATAAGAAACAACGTAATATGGATAACAGTATAATAGCATTTACAATAGTTCACTCTTTGTTCTCTTAATGTCTTATATAGTTATTTAGCATGTCCCCCAGATTGACTTCGGTTGGTATTTCCTGCTTTTTTAAGAGTCCCTATGAAGAATTAGGGATGCTCCTTGGTCCAAAGTAGATGCCAAGAATGGAACTCCACAGTCATTGCAGAAAAAACATGATTTGAAATCAGTCACCATTGCAGACAATGCATATTCCCTTAAGCTACTGAGCATGAATGTCCATGACTTGTCCACTCATTGTTGGGTCTCCTGTATTAAGAACCGTGGGGCTTGATGCTGACATTGGCATTCCAGGGTGGGGCGGTCCTCCATGCATCATCACTGTTGGGTGGTGAGGGTGTCCAGGAATGTACGTATGCATGGGGGGCCCATGACGCAGCTGAGCAGGATGGGGGGGCATCTGGGGTTGGGTATAACTTGGCTGTCCCATACTCACACCCATTGGACCACCCCGGGCTACATACTCCCCTGGCATACTTTGCAGCCCTGTAGAAATTCAAAAGAAAGAAACAAAAAGAAAATATTATGAAAAAGCAATAGTGTGGTTCTGGCTATGGCAGTCCTATGAAAGCCAGGGAACACTGTGATTAAGGGAACATGGCTCTGTGAAGTAGTCTTTCAAGTCATACTGAAGAAAATAAAATGAGAAATGTGCTGGAAACTCCCATTTTGTGACTATTTTCCTTTTATGTGACTGTTAGTCAGGTCTGCCTACTGAGGTCTTATTTATTAAAAAAAAAAAAAAAATGGAACTCATTTGAGGTATGGTCTGAAGAAGCTCTGAACATTCTCTACCAAGCGTGC